>NC_045617.1:61732258-64232258 GCF_009829155.1 Mustela erminea
CCAGAAAAATAGCATATGAATGTTTATTCCAGCTTTATTCATAATTGCCAAGGGTTGGAGGCAATAAAGATGTCCTTTGGCCAGTGAATGGATAAATAAACTGTCCATTCAGATAATGGGGTATATTCAGCACTTACAAGAAATGAGCTATCAAATCATGAAAAGACAAGGAGGAACCTGAAATGCATATTATTAAGTGAAAGAAGCCAACCTAAAAAGGCTGCTTACTATATGATGACCATATAACCTTCTGGGAAAAGCATAACTATGGAGATCATAAAAAGATGAGTGGCTGGCACAGATTAGGGAGAAGGATGAGCAGGAGAAGCACAGGGAATTTTGAGTATGCATGTGTGTGTGTGTGTATATTTGGAACAGTTTTAGGAGAATAGGAATTAGTTCTTCTTTAAATGTTTGGTAGAATTCCCCCGGGAAGCTGTCTGGCCCTGGGCTTTTGTTTGTTTGGAGATTTTTAATGACTGTTTCAATCTCCTTACTGGTTATGGGTCTGTTCAGGCTTTCTACTTCTCACTGGTTCAGTTGTGGTAGTTTATATGTTTCTAGGAATGCACCCATTTCTTCCAGATTGTCAAATTTATTGGCGTAGAGTTGCTCATAGTATGTTCTTATAATAGTTTGTATTTCTTTGGTGTTAGTTGTGATCTCTCCTCTTTCAATCATGATTTTATTTATTTGGGTCCTTTCTCTTTTCTTTTTGATAAGTCGGGCCAGGGGTTTATCAATTTTATTAATTCTTTCAAAGAACCAGCTCCTAGTTTCATTGATTTGTTCTATTGTTTTTTTGGTTTCTATTTCATTGATTTCTGCTCTGATCTTTATGATTTCTCTTCTCCTGCTGGGCTTAGGGTTTCTTTCTTGTTCTTTCTCCAGCTCCTTTAGGTGTAGGGTTAGGTTGTGTACCTGAGACCTTTCTTGTTTCTTGAGAAAGGCATGAACCGCTATATATTTTCCTCTCAGGACTGCCTTTGTTGTGTCCCACAGATTTTGAACCGTTGTATTTTCATTATCATTTGTTTCCATGATTTTTTTCAATTCTTCTTTAATTTCCCGGTTGACCCATTCATTCTTTAGAAGGATGCTGTTTAGTCTCCATGTATTTGGGTTCTTTCCAAACTTCCTTTTGTGGTTGAGTTCTAGCTTTAGAGCATTGTTGTCTGAAAATATGCAGGGAATGATCCCAATCTTTTGATACCGGTTGAGTCCTGATTTAGGACCGAGGATGTGATCTATTCTGGAGAATGTTCCATGTGCACTAGAGAAGAATGTGTATTCTGTTGCTTTGGGATGAAATGTTCTGAATATATCTGTGATGTCCATCTGGTCCAGTGTGTCGTTTAAGGCCTTTATTTCCTTGCTGATCTTTTGCTTGGATGACCTGTCCATTTCAGTGAGGGGAGTGTTGAAGTCCCCTACTATTATTGTATTATTGTTTATGTGATTCTTTGATTTTGTTATTAATTGGTTTATATAGTTGGCTGCTCCCACGTTGGGGGCATAGATATTTAAAATTGTTAGATCTTCTTGTTGGACAGACCCTTTGAGTATGATATAGTGTCCTTCCTCATCTCTTATTATAGTCTTTGGCTTAAAATCTAATTGATCTGATATAAGGATTGCCACTCCTGCTTTCTTCTGATGTCCCTTAGCATGGTAAATTCTTTTCCACCCCCTCACTTTAAATCTGGAGGTGTCTTCGGGCTTAAAATGAGTTTCTTGGAGGCAACATATAGATGGGTTTTGTTTTTTTATCCATTCTGATACCCTGTGTCTTTTGACAGGGGCATTTAGCCCATTAACATTCAGGGTAACTATTGAGAGATATGAATTTAGTGCCATTGTATTGCCTGTAAGGTGACTGTTACTGTATATGGTCTCTGTTCCTTTCTGATCTACCACTTGTAAGCTCTCTCTTTGCTTAGAGGACCCCTTTCAATATTTCCTGTAGAGCTGGTTTGGTATTTGCAAATTCTTTCAGTTTTTGTTTGTCCTGGAAGCTTTTAATCTCTCCTTCTATTTTCAATGATAGCCTGGCTGGATATAGTATTCTTGGCTGCATGTTTTTCTCGTTTAGTGCTCTGAAAATATCATGCCAGCTCTTTCTGGCCTGCCAGGTCTCTGTGGATAAGTCAGCTGCCAATCTAATATTTTTACCATTGTATGTTACAGACTTCTTTTCCCGGGCTGCTTTCAGGATTTTCTCTTTGTCACTGAGACTTGTAAATTTTACTATTAGGTGATGGGGTGTGGGCCTATTCTTATTGATTTTGAGGGGCATTCTCTGAACCTCCTGAATTTTTTTTTTTAAGATTTTATTTATTTATCAGAGAGAGAGAGAGAGAGAGAGGGAGAACGAGCGAGCACAGGCAGACAGAAAGGCCGGCAGAGGCAGAGGGAGAAGCAGGCTCCCTGCTGAGCAAGAAGCCCGATGTGGGACTCGATCCCAGGACGCTGGGATCATGACCTGAGCTGAAGGCAGCTGTTTAACCAACTGAGCCACCCAGGCGTCCCGCGAACCTCCTGAATTTTGATGCTCGTTCCCTTTGCCATATTGGGGAAATTCTCCCCAATAATTCTCTCCAGTATACCTTCTGCTCCCCTCTCTCTTTCTTCTTCTCCTGGAATCCCAATTATTCTAATGTTGTTTCGTCTTATGGTGTCACTTATCTCTCAAATTCTCCCCTCGTGGTCCAGTAGCTGTTTGTCCCTCTTTTGCTCAGCTTCTTTATTATCTGTCATTTGGTCTTCTATATCACTAATTCTTTCTTCTGCCTCATTTATCCTAGCAGTGAGAGCCTCCATTTTTGATTGCACCTCATTAATAGCTTTTTTGATTTCAACTTGGTTAGATTTTAGTTCTTTTATTTCTCCAGAAAGAGCTTTTATATTTCTCGAGAGGGTTTCTCTAATATCTTCCATGCCTTTTTCGAGCCCGGCTAGAACCTTGAGAATTGTCATTTTGAACTCTAGATCTGACATATTACCAATGTCTGTATTGATTAGGTCCCTAGCCTTCGGTACTGCCTCTTGTTCTTTTTTTTGTGTTGAATTTTTCCTTCTTGTCATTTTGTCCAGATAAGAGTTTATGGAGGAGCAAGGAAAATACTAAAAGGGTGGCAACAACGCCAGAAAAATATGCTTTAACCAAATTAGAAGAGATCCCTAGTTGTGAGGGGGGAGAAAGGGGATAAAAAGAGGTTCAAAAAGGAAGAAAGAGAAAAAAAAAAGAAAAGAATTAAAAAAAATAAGAAAAATATAAAAAAGAAAAAATATATATATTAGATAAACTGGTTAAAAAACGTTAAAAAAGAAAAAGGTAAAAGTTAAAAAAAAATTTTACCAGAAGGTGAGGAAAAAAAAGAAAAAATGAATAAGAAAAAAAATTAAATTAACTGCAAGACTAAAAAAAATCACAGGGAAAAAGCCATGAGTTCCGTGCTTTGCTTTCTCCTCCTCTGGAATTCTGCTGCTCTCCTTGGTATTGAAACCGCACTCCTTGGTAGGTGAACTTGGTCTCGGCTGGATTTCTTGATGATCTTCTGGGGGAGGGGCCTGTTGTAGTGATTCTCAAGTGTCTTTGCCCCAGGCGGAATTGCACTGCACTTATCAGGGGCCGGGGTGAGTAATCTGCTCGGGTTTGCTTTCAGGAGCTTTTGTTCCCTGAGCGCTTTCCGTAGAGTTCTGGAGGACGAGAGCCCGGGGCCCCACTCCTCAGTGCGCCCTCAGAGAACAGCGCCCAGTTACTCCCGTCTGCCTGACCTCCGGCCGCGCTCCGAGCTCACCGAGCCTGCGACCGGTTCAAGGTTACACCGAGCTGTGAGCTTACCTTCGGCTCTGTCTCTGTAGCCAGCTTTCCCGTTCCAATACCCGCAAGCTCTGCGACACTCAGACACCCCCGATCCTTCTGTGACCCTGCGGGACCTGAGGCCACGCTGACCCCGCGTGGGCTTCGCCCTGGTTTAGCCTCTGGAGCGATGTCCCTCAGCGGAACAGACTTTTAAAAGTCCTGATTTTGTGCGCCGTTGCTCCGCCGCTTGTCGGGAGCCGGCCCCTCCCCCCGGGGTCTATCTTCCCGTCGCTTTGGATTCACTTCTCCGCCGGTCCTACCTTTCAGAAAGTGGTTGTTTTTCTGTTTCCAGAATTGCTGCTCTTCTTCTCTTCAATCTGCCGATGGATTTTCAGGTGTTTGCAATATTTGGATAAGCTATCTAGCTGATCTCCGGCTAGCTGAAGTAGTCTCAGCCTGCTACTTCTCCGCCATCTTGACTCCTCCCCCTGTGTGTGTGTATATATGTGTGTTGTTAGTCACCATAAAATACATCATTAGTTTTTGATGTAGTGTTCCAAGATTCATTGTTTATGTACAGTGCCCAGTGCTCCATGCAATACATGCCTTCCTTAATACCCATCACCAGGCTCACCCATGCCCCCACCCCTTCCCCTCTAAAACCCACAGTTTGTTTCTCAGAGTCCACAGTCTCTCACAGTTTGTCTCTGCCTCTGATTTGCCCCAATTCCCTTTTCCTTTCCTTCTCCTAATGTCCTCCCTGTTATTCCTTATGCTCCACTAGTAAGTGAAACCATATGATAATTGACTCTCTCTGCTTGACTTATTTCACTCAGCACAATCTCCTCAGTTCCATCCATGCTGATGCAAAAGTTGAGTATTCATCCTTTCTGATGGCTGAGTAATATTCCAAAATGTATATGGACCACATCTTCTTTATCCCTTCATCTATTGAAGGACATATCAGCTCTTTCAAAAGTTTGGCAACTGTGGACACAACTACTATGAACATTGGGGTACATATGGCCCTTCTTTTCACTACATCTGTATCTTTTAAACAATACTCCATAGAATATGATAACATGTGGGTACATGTTACTATACATTTACTCAAACCCATGGAATTTACAACACCTAGAGTGAACTGTAATGTAAATTTGACAGACTGTAGGTAACAAGACTGTGTTGATGTAAATTCATCAGTTGTAACACATGTACCACTCTGGTAGGGATTGATGATAATAGGGAAGTCTCTGAATGTGTGTGGGTAGCAGCAGGTATATGGAAAACTCTGTACTTTCTGTTCAATTCTGCTGCGAACCTAAGACCACTCTAAAAAGTTTATTAATAAAAAAATAAAAACAAACTGAATTACAAATATTACTATCCTTTGTATAATTAGATACATAAAAATATAGCACAAAAAAGAAAGTAGTAGACAAGAACAAAGACATTGTTTGTAATTTCTTAAAGAATAGGCTTACTTTTTGATCTTGAAGTTTTAAATCCTCATTTGCATGAAATAACACTTATAAATAAAGCTTCAGCTCAACCCTTGGATTTACTTTACTTAAATTTACTATTCAAAGATGAACATTTTGGAAGTTCACTTGATTAAAATTCTTAAACCGATTTTCTTCTCCTCTGATATTATTTCATACTATTACAATTTTTTCATAAAGAATCTGTTTTAACAAAATGAAACTTCAGTCACAGGAAACATTTTTTTTTATCATGGATTAGCTGTATATAGATCAGGATAAACATTTCTGATTAACAAAGTAGCTTACTGCAAACAAATACTCACATGTTGAAATTTTACAGTGATGAAAGGTATACTATAGGAAATTAAAGTCCTTAGCAAAATCACCATAGTCATATAGTTTTATAAATATGTACTCATTTTTTCCAGTATATACTTCATTCCTTTCACAAATATTGACCTTTGCCTACACAGGCACTGTGCTAGACACGTGACACAAAACAATGAGAAAAAAACAGGCATTTTCTTTACTCACTTTGCACATTCAGTGTGGTGAAAAAGATGTATTCATATGACAATTTTCATAATGGTGAAATACAGTTTGAAACTTCTTGGTAAGAAAAGGTACATTACACTATAAGATAAATAATGTGAAATACTTGTCATAATTGGGTGGGATCCAAGTGATTATTACTATTCAAAATTGTAATTAAATACTATTCAACAAATAGACGTTTTTTACGTAATAGAACAATTTGGATATGTGTCTGTAAGTACATATAAGTCTATTTCATTCTATTTTCGTTCTGTGATTTACCTTTTGTGAGATTAGTAAGTATAAAGTATGGATATTAACAAACTATTTCAAATTATAATCTTTGATTACACCATAATTATAAGAATATATGTCTTTTGACAGCCACTACCCATATTATTTCTTGACTCTTGTCTATTCTTGGTTTTTGTATCTGCCTAGTTATGCTGGATCCTTTGCTATGTTTGATGACTGTCTAAATTCTCCCATGAGGCACTCCTATTCTTAGCACTTATTTTGGGTTTTCTGTTCTTTGTTTTTTTTTTTGTTTTTTTTTTTTTTGTTTTAACAATCTGGTTTTTTTTTGTTTTGTTTTGTTTTTAATGTCCTGTGCTTCAGCTGCCACTAATCAAGTTTTGAGTTTTATGCAAAACCAAAAAATCTAAAAGCAGAGATACTCCAGGAAGGAAAAAACAAAATCTTCCCATTTAGGATAGAAAATCTTCTTCCTCCATTCCAATAAGAGAAACATTAGCGCCCTGGTTCCAAGTTCTTTGGACTAGTGTGTGGGCCCCCTTTCCTCTGTGACTGTCCATGAGTTTGATTCCTCCTCTCACTTCTCCATACAACAACTTGCCAAGAGATGCTTGTGATTAATTTTAATTGCTTTGAAAAAGTTAATATTCATGGAAATTCCTGTCTCTGAGGCCACTGGGGTCACAAAGTCTAGTGTAAGCATTTTATATATGTAGCACAATTGCTGGAATAACAGGATGTGCTGCATTATGATATTTAAAACTTTATCAAGGATTTTTCTAAAACTTTTTGTGATCTAAAATCCTGAAATTGATTAGTAAATTCTTGAATCATTTCTCAACAGTTCAATAGTTTAACAAAACATGTAAGTGCCTACTATGAGTCATTCTCTGTGCTTGGTTCTAGTTTTGCAAAGACAAATACAAAACAAATCCAGTCTTGAAGGTACATTTTTACTAGAGAAATAAATATGACAGCATATGACACAATTGATGATACAAAGGAAGGAATAATTAATTTTATTAAACCAAGATCAGGTAAGGCTCAAAATAAAAGCAACCTTCACATTTTCCAGTCCTGCAACACTTGACAGTACATACTGTGCCACTTCAAATCACTATCTTTACTCATGTTGTTTCTTCTGCTTGGAATGCTTAATCTTCCCTGGTTTTTCTGGAAAATGGCTGTTTACTTTACAAAGCCACAGATGGGCTTGACCTATTCTGTGACAAGGCTGGAGAGGGAAAGAAATAGAGAGAAGGAGGTAAGAGGTATTACAAATAACAGAGGAGCCAAATTATGGAGGGCTTCATATGCCATACTAGATATAGATCTTGGATTTTTCTGAGAATAGTAGAGAGCTATTGAGCATTTGTAGCCAGATGGTGATATTTTCCAATTGTAAGTCTGGCATCAAGTTGGACAATATATATTGGAGGGTAAAATGAGACTAGAGGCAGTATCCTTTCAGTGCTTCAACATTTGGAAAGAAAAGAGTTGACAAATTGGTAGAAATTAGAGCAGTGAAGATGAAAGATTAAAGGGAATATTCAAGAGACACTCTACACTAGAGTAGTATTTTCATATCTTGTGTTATTTTAGATGTGTATTATGTGGTTCCAGAAACTCTCAGATAAGTGTGGTATAAGAAACTGTAACAAATAACATGGTATTTGAGTGTCAAAAATATTATGTTTTCTATGTTTCCTACTAGGGGCTATGAACACAAAGTAACTCAACTTCAGGACAGAGTGGACTTCTGAAGGAGAGTTCTTCAAAAGAAATTGAAATGTAATGACAAAAGGGAAAGAAAGAACACATTTCCACTTGGGGATATCAAATATCATTTTCTTAACAAAACAGGTTTATTTGGCTGGGTCTAAGGGTAAGTGAACTTTCAAAATCAATGGAAGATAGTCAGAAGTGCTTGGAGACCAAGAAGTAAAACGTGTGTGAGTAACAGCAAATCACTCTCATTGTAATTAATGGGATAATGTTTGTTGGGCATACCATTATGGTTACAGGGAATAAGGCTGATGGAGGTACAAATTATGATTCTCACTTCCTATTATTTTTTTAAATTTTAACAAGACTCTTAAAGTCCTAAAATCTCAGTTTCTTAATATACTTACAGGGTAATAATGTATATTTTATACATGGTACGTAGTACATACATAGTACATACATCGTACATACTATTAAATAACTACTATAATTATAAAAAAAACTATAAACCACAAAGCTCTAAACAATAATATTATTGTTATTAATACATTAAAATACTCAGTTCTAATAAAAGACTACAAATTTTTTAAAATGTGCTGTTCTTTAATCTTCAGAAATAACAGAATTGTTATTTGTGATTGACTATAATGGCTATACATTTAGTGAAAATACCTCTCCACTTTTTCTTACTTATTATGTAAATACCATAAAACAGTTAAAGTAAAGCTGTTAAACTGTTTTTGAGACATGAATACAAAAATTTAATTCTCCATTCAGCCTATTTCAAGCTATATTAAAAATATTTCAAGTCACAAAAATATAACTCACCTAAAAGTATAACTGTCTCTCCTAACCTTTTCTGAAAGGATATTTTGGTTAAAATAAAGAGATGTTCCCTTATGAAATAATGTAGGTAGCATATGTAACATGTTTTTTTTTCCTCCGTACAAATTCAACCTGAACTTGACAGTAGCAGAGTTATTGATTAGATATCATCAGTACTGACATATACAGAGAGAACATAATTTCATTTTATGGGCTGCTATGCTGTTAGATAGAATTCATTTTATGAAATGGCTATTGCTAGGCCTTTCATTATAACCACTTTGAAGAATTTTGTTTTACATTGGAATAATATTTTCTTACACCACATTGGTTTTCTAATGGCTTATCATTTGTAAATAATTTAACAATGACCTGTTTTATGTACTGTAGTATGGGGCATTTGGCAAAATGTATCAGATCCATTCAGGTATATATTTAATCTCCATACTTGAAATACACTCTTCCTTATATCTGTGTGTATATATATATTTTTTTCAATTGAACCCAATACATGGTATCAGTGTTTTATCTTATTTATTTATATCCCACCTGTTCCCATAAGGTTTTGAAGTAGAATATTTGCTTGGTATGTACCAGGTACTTTCACATTTATTATCTTATTTATACAAAAATGAAAAAGTCCTGTTCCCAAGTTCCTAGTCTCAAAGCTCCACAAACTCATAAACTAACCATGGCCCAGTGCAAATCATGTTGCTATTTGAAACAAGAAATTAAATTCTGCTACTTTAACACATAAGAAATACTCACTTCAACATCTTGGCAAGAATACAAACACTGTCCTAGAGGCTGAATGAGTATCTCTGCCTTGTGATAACAGGGCCATTGAGTGGGCTGCATTTCAGGTGATAGACATTGACAGCAAGGTCGTGACAACTCAAACATATAACGATTCTGCAGTTTACCTTTTAAAAAACTATTTTGAATTTTTCCACTAAATAAGGGAGGTGATTGAGTGAGCAATGATCAACATACCAGTGTTTGGAATGACTTACTCTTCCATGTAAATTTTAAATTTATTTTGGAGCAATCTATACACCTAATTCTCAGCTGAATGACTCGCCAAGTGAAGGCTGACACTTTCCTGTTTATCCTGCTGTCTGTGTAGGACAAAATATTCCATTCTTTTTTTTGTTAGTATTATTATGATTTAATTGGTATATAAGATGTGTCACAAATTTAATGCAAAAACTTGATGAGTTTAGACATGTGCAACACATCCAAGGTATTAAACATACTTATCACCTCCAAAATTTCCCTGTGTTCTTTTGTGGATTTGGGGGAGGAGGGAGTTTTTGTGTTTTGTTGTGTTTTGTTTTGTTTTGCTTTGGTAAGAACGTTTAACTTGAGAACATGAAATCTGTTGTCTTACATATTGAAAAATATATGTCCCTGATCCTAAGTATTCACCTTCTTCTTTCCTCCCCTCTTCTCCTGCACCTTCTTTTCTTCTCATCCCCTAACGCTCTTTCTGACAAGCACACATACACATGCAAGTCTTCCTGTTTATTGTTAGGTCAATTTTGAAACTAACATGAAGATTACTGACCTAGCCACCATTTAATTATTCCAATGTAACATGCTTTAAAGTATATTCTTGCATATGCTGAAAAAGAGTAAGATCTAAAAACCAAAAAAAGTGGGTTATTTTGCTGATGAAAATGGTTTCAGTTTTACATGTGAGAATGCACTTAATGTTATATGCACATACACACACACACAAACATATGCACACACGCACACATTTTTTAAAAAATATTCTTTCTCTGTTAAGTCCAAATGACTCCAATCTTGCGTGCAGGGGAGAAAAAAAAAAAAAGAAAGAGAGAGAGAGATTCTAGAATTTCTTTCTTCTGTTTATGCTGAGTTCTTTATGGAAAAACTAAGCCAGGAACAAAATGTTCTCTCTTTTTGATGAATAGCTGTTTCCATTTTAAAAGGAAAATATTTCCTTTCAAAAAGTTGTAAAATAGAATTATTTAAAAAATAATTCCATCTGGCTCATTGTATGGTATCATTTAAAAGTATATACTGGGTCTAAGGTATTTTACTTGGTCATGAAACAGTTATGTGTACCTATACTACATCTCATTAATTTAAGTCTTTATTTCTGGAATTGAGTTTGAGACCCAATGGTTATATAAATATTGATATAGACAGTATTTTCAGGACCACCAATATTGGAGGACCACCAATTATCTTGGTAAAGCCAAAAAATAATGACCAGCCAAAAGTGGCCTTTTTAGAGATTAAATCCTGATTACGTAATAAATTAATATTTTACCCTAATTTATTCTTTCAACTTAACCTTGTTTCCTGCAGCCTTAAAGGCTCATCTTTTCATCTGAATCTATTGCTTGGTAGAATTAAACTTGAGGAACAATATCTGAGCCTCTGATGATGTTCCCCTGCCTGACACTCATCGTTACTTGTATATATGGTAACATCACCAGGAACTCCCAGTCCAATAGCATGCACAATACATCCTTAACCTTGGGGCTCTTGTAATTGATGAAGATCTGGGATCAAGTGGTATATTTTTTGACATAATCAAGTTATCTGTTGGAGATAATAAGCCAATAAAAATATACTGTGACTCCCTGTCTGGAACCCTCTTTGGTCTGAGCATAGGCTATTAAGAACTCAGTTCTCTGTCTTTTTATTTCTCACTACTTGACATAATAAAGAAAATGAAATATATTGAGTGGATGCCTGTCTGTCTCTCCTCTTCTCTTTCTTTTCCAATTTCTTCTATAAAAGGGGGAAAAATGAAAGCCCAATAAATATAGCAAAGGGAATGAAGCCTGTGTTGTTGCTATACTGCACATATTCTTATAGCCTTCTAAATCGTAAAATGTTAACAGCAAAACTAAATCTTGACATGTTGATAGCTGAAACCATACTGCAATATGGCACATCAATTGCCTGTTATGTTTTTGTGAACCAAAAAATATTCTCTTCTGTACCATTAACATAAATCATACTGGTTAAAACACTTTAATACTCCAGGTGTTTTCCTTGGGTTTTTGTTGTTGTTGTTTATTTTTGTTTTTTTCAGATGGCACATTTATCGATGTCTGTTTTGGAGGGACAAGGGAGATCGGATAGACTGTGGATGTGCTGTGGGGCTATGTACACAAATCAAACTCAATAAGCTTGTCAGATGAACACTTCACATTAACCAAAATAATAACCCGTCATATGACTTAAACAGTTTTTCTTTTTCTCGTGTTTCAGAAGAACAATGTAGTGCTGTACGTACCACAGCTGCATATTTTGATTTTTTAAGAATAACTAGTTTTTAAAAGACTCGCATTATCCTACAGCTCTCCAGATGTGAATTCTAACACTGTTGTGAGCAGGGAAAGCACTAGGTTTAATGGAACTTAAGAAACTGCATTGTAGATAAATTTTTTTAAAACTTCGAATGAGTGGAAAATTACTGAAAGTAATACCTGGTCCCAGGAGCTAGAGATTAATTGATTTTTAAACATACATATAATTGACAATTTTCCTATGTTTAATATTTAGAAGGCTGAATGAACATGGACCGGAAGCAAACAAGGTGAAGACCTCAGCATCCTCTCTGCTAACCACAAGTGGTTGATTTTGTTCAAAGCTGCTCTATCCTCTCACTGGGATGAATATTTTAATCCCTAAAGGTGGCAGAAGCCTATGTTTGGAACTCTTTCCCTTTGAAAATGAACAGGCTTTAAAAAACCTCATGAGTTCAAATAGGGTAGTCAGACTTTGAGACTCTTTCTCATGAGATCACTTTTATATGTTGTACCAGTTCACTGAGTGATGTGTTTATTTCCTCGGGATCCTCCTGACCCCCGGTACACTTGTATTCCCACAGTCATCTCCTACATGTCCTGTTTTCTCTTGTATTGAAACATGATTTGTAGCTGGATGTTGGTGAAGCAAAAGGTGTTAAAGCATAATTAAATTCAAAAATTATATAATATCTCTCAATCATAGTTCACTAAGTCTCCCAATTTGAAGTCTTGAACTTTTTCCTTGTGCAACTTCAGGTTTTATAGACGTAAATAGGGATACGGTTACAGTGAAAAGGCTTGTAATCTTAGTTACATAGCAAAATTTACTCAAATATTCATAACCTGATCAAATTCACATGAATGCCATGTAAAAATGCAGATAAAACAAGATGGAAAGGTGGAATGTTGACAGGTTAAGCAAATGCAGTATGACAGAAATACAATCAAATGGTGCACCTTAAAGAGTGAGCTGATTTTGGAAAGTTGAGAGTCAGAGAGGGAATTCTAGGTAGAGAGAACACAAACGAAAGGCCCAGGAATTCATCAGTCCCATATGAGGTAGCAAAAGTAACATAATTTGAAACATGGGAAGACAACAACGAGCAGCAGGACATAAGTATGGGAAGAAATGTTAGAATAATACTACAGTGAAATAAGCAGGCTGCAGAATTTATTATTATTTAGAATTATTAAGATAATAAAATACAAATGAATGTTTTAAGGAGGGGATGAATATGAAACCATATGGATTTTAAAAAGTATAATCTCACGTATAAATTTAGCAGATGGAGATACAGGGTTTGTAGCCCTGTTCCCTCTCTCAAAGAGCGGAGTTCTAAGACCCACCCTAACCTAAGGAAGAAAAAAGATTTCTGGTGTCAGGCTATGTTGCTAACTAGTTGCATGATGGTGCTGACCAAGTTAGTATTTTCCCACTCAGGACAACAACCGATGTTATTGACTAATAAGTTTCCAGGCTTTTCAAGAGACATGCTTTCCACACTGCATCCCTATGTAAATGAACCGAAATATTATATCTATACATGTGTGTATATATAATATACCTCATAAATACATTTATGAGGTATATTATATAAATATATGTATATTTATATAATATGTATTATATAAATATATAAAATGTATTTATGAGTTATATTATAGATACACATATTTTACATATGTATGTTTACATATAAATTGCATGTATTATAGAATATGTATATAACATATAATATAACATTTATATATAACATTATGTATTTATTTAGTATATATTCTGGCACCTAATAAATATTCATGGCTACATGTGTATGGATTGTCCATGGTGTCTGGAATAATAGTATGCTTTAAATAAATAGAAAATCACCCTTATTAACAAATACCAGGATATAAGAGTATGATATTAAATGTGGTTCTTTTAAAAAATACTCCTTGATGCCTATAATTAGAGAGGAGAAGCTTCCTTTGTTTTGGAGTAGGGAGCATCTATCATCTACCCTAATGATTGTCAGGTTCCATGCTAATCAAAGTTTTACACACTGTTGGAGATACTATAATTTACCTACTCAATATCCATTCTCACTTTCCTCTTCTACAAAATTTCATCAGATCATCAATGACACCAAGTTAAAAGTTTCTTTTATTCCTTGAGTATAGCCACCCCCACACCTACCTCCAAACTTACAGCAAGAAATGGCCATGTGATCAAATTTTTGACCAATGAGATATAAACAAATGTCTTCTGGAAAGGTTATTTGTATAACACCTTTATTTAGATATAATTCACATACTCTATAATTTGTACATTTTAACTATAAAATTAAATGCTTTTAAATATTTACATATTATGCAGCCATTATGACTATCAATTGTAGAACATTTTTATTAACCCCTCCAAAAAAACTTTGTTCTCATTATCCCTGAACTTCCTATGCCTTAGGCAAACAGTAATCTACTTTCTTTCCCTATGGAATTGACTATTCTAGACATTTCACATAAATGCAATCAGATAATATGTGGTCTTTTGTGATGGGCTTATTTCATTTAGCATAATATTCTCAAGGAATCCATGTATCCATGTTGTAGCATTATTCTTTTTTATTGATAATAATATCCCATTATGTGAATGGACTATATTTTATTTATCCATTCATCAGTTAATAGGTATATGAGTCACAACCACTTTGTGGCTATTATGAGTAATACTACTATGAACATTCATGTTAACTTACTGTGTGGACATAGATTTGAATTTCTCTTGGGTATGTACAGTTGGAAATTGAATTTCTGGGTCATATACAAACTTTAGTGACAAATGGTAACATTTTGTTAAACTTTTTGTTCATGTTAACATTTTATTTTAATGTTTAACTTTTTAAGGAACTGCCAGACTGTTACACAAAGCCACTTCTCCATTTTACATAACCATCAGCTGTATATGAGATTTCCGATTTCTCCACACCTTCAACAGTATTTGTTATAATCCGTCTTATGTTATAAGCATCCTCTTGAGTATTAAGTGCTGTCACATTGTGGTTCTGATTTTCATTTCCTTGATTGCTAAAAATTCCAACTATCTTTACACATTCTTATTGAGAATATATATATTGTCTTTGGAGAAATGTCTATCAGATCTTTTCAGTCTAGGGTTATTTGTGATGTTCAAACCTGACACATTCCAAAAAACAAAGAACCTTCTTATCCTTGACTGGTTCTGGGACAAAAACACTAAGACCTTGGAATATCCTACCCAATAAAAGATTTTGTTTATATGAGCTACACCAGATAGTTGATGCTGAAATGTGGTTTGTAGCCTGGACTTGGACCATCTGATATTAATTTGACCTCTGGAGTGACTGGATGCTAAGTAATTAAGAATAACCCACCCATATTTTATGCTTACATGATTGACTTCAATGGAACATTGGATACCTAGGGTTGGGTAAGCATCCCTAGTTGGTGATACTTTGTGCCATTGTCAACATCAGTGCTGGGAGAATGAAGTCTGTTCATCTGGCACCAATGAGAAAAGACAGTGGAAACTCCACTTTGGCTTCTCATGGACTATATTATTCAGTGTCATCCATTGCTGATCTTAATCTTTGTTATTTTGGTGTAATAAACCATAAATGTGAGCATAGCAAATTTTCTGAGCTCTATGAGTCCTTTTCGTGAATTACAGAACATAAGAGTGGTATACTGAGGATTGCTGACAAGATACATTGCCCATTTTTTATTCGTCATTTGTCTTCCATTATTAAATTATGAGTCATTTTATATATTCTAGATACAAATTATATATGCTAGAAAACTACTAGTGCATTACTTAATATAATTTTACATCCTCTAAAGTAACTGAGAGAGGAAGAGAACAAGTATGTATTTATAGAGTTTCTTATATTAACTTTTTGTTTGCCATATCTGTTATCATCATTTCTTCCTATGGAGTTGGGTTACCATCTGGTATCATTTCTTTAATTCAGTAGAGTTTTACTCACATCCACCTTCATTATTTTGCTCTCAAGTATACATTTCTATACTGTTATAGGCCAAAAAGTACAGTTATATAAATATTACATTATACCATTTCCTTTTTGAATAAATATAAATTTATGCTATCATTTACAAGTAATTAAAGGTAGATTACTTTTACCATATTTAACAGTTATATAATTATTTTTATTTTCACATGAATTTGAAGTATTGTTTGTGATCACTTAATTTAAGCCTAAAGAAATTACTTTTTTTTTTTTTTAAGGCAGGAAGACAGGTCTACTGATAATAATTCCTCTCTATTTTGTTAATCTAGCAAATCTAGCAAAATCTCACTTTTTTTTTTTCATTTCATTGTTGAAATGTAGTTTCCCTGGACATAAAATTTTGGTTGATATTTCTCTTTTTCTAACACTTAAATATGCCATCCCACTGCCTTCTGGTGTCCATTGGTTCTGATTAGAAGCCGGTTATTAATCTTACTGGAGACCTCTGTACATATTGAATTACTTATGCCATTCCGCTTTCAAGATATTTTCTGTCTTAGTTTTTCAACCTTTACTATAATGTGTCTTAGAAATCTTTTGCATTTATTCTGCTTGGGGATTGTTGAGATTCTTGGATGCATAGATGAACTTTTTTTTTTTTTTTTAAGATTTTATTTGTATTTGACAGACAGAGATAACCAGTAGGCAGAGAAGCAGGAAGAGAGAGAGGAAGGAAAGCAAGTTCCCCGCCAAGCAGAGAGCCCGATGCAGGGCTCGATCCCAGGACCTCAGGACCAGGACCTGAGCTGAAGGCAGAGGCTTTAACCCACTGAGCCACACAGGCACCCCCATAAATGAACATTTTTACCAAATTTGAGATTTCATCCATTATTTCTTCAATATGTTTTTGTTACTTTCTCTGTCTTCTCTCTTACTAGTGTTCCCACTGCATTTTAACAGTGTCCTACATTTTCTCTGGGTTTCTTTAATTTTTCTTCATTCTGTCTTCTCTCTTTTCTTCATATTGCTTAATTGTTGTCAATCTATCTTCAAGTCTGCTGACTCTTCTACTGGATCAAATAGACTCATGAATTTCTAATGAATTGTCATTTATAACCTTGTACTTCTCAATTTCTGAATTGACTTTTTGTTATTTTTTATAAATTTGATTATTTTTTATGACTAAAATTTATATTTTTATTTGCATTCTTTACTGGATGGGGCATTGCCATCATAACTTCTTTATTTCTTTAAACATGTTTTACTTTTGTTATCTGAATATACTTATAGTGGTTACTTTGAAGTCTATCTGATAAGACTATCAGGGAGGCCCTCTTAAAGGCAGTTTCTGTTGCCTGTTTTCATTCTGTGCATGGGTCATATCCTTTCTGCAGGGCTTATTGTTGTCACTGGCTCATGTATTTACTCAATGATTTAGCTGGATTATTTTAACAAAGTTCACTTTCCCCAAAGTGTGAAAGCTCTAATATGCATGACATGTTCATGGTCATCCTGGAATAACAATGGCTTTAGCAGGGTTTTCTTTGACAGTTTCATTCCCCAAACTCTTTGTTAATCTGTTCCTTTTTTGATATCATACCTAGCTGTTAACCACTACTAACTGCTAGCTATTGTACCATTTTTCTTGACAATGCTTTAGAGCACAAATTGTGCAATAAATCGGCTGCCAGTCTTTGAGGTTTGCTATGACTCCAGGATGATCTTTCTTTTCTTTTTTTTTTTTTTCTAAATTTATTTATTTGTCAGAGAGAGAGAGAGAGTGAGCACATGCAGACAGAGTGGCAGGAAGAGACAGAGAGAAGCAGGCTCCCTGCTGAGCAAGGAGCTCGATGTGGGACTCGATCCCAGGATGCTGGGATCATGACCTGAGCTGAAGGCAGCTGCTTAACCAACTGAGCCACCCAGGCGTCCCCAGGATGATCTTTCTTAACTAACTTTTCCCTGTTCTCCCTGTTAAACTAGCTGGACTAAAGTTTAGTCTATTGCACCTACAAATATTGACCTCTTCTTAATTGTTTACCACTCAATTCTCCCACCCCTTGGGGAGCAAAATCAGGCTTGAGCTACACCACACTCTGTAAAGTACTTTGGGGAGAATTAAATCAATTACTTTGGGGAGACCTTTGTAGAACTCTGTATAGCCTACATTCCCCTTGAGGCAAAAATATCTGAGTCGCTGACTTAGAACTGGGAGTGGGGATAGTAGCCCCTTCTGTTGGGTGATGTCCTTCTTAAAGAGAAGCATTCTGGACTGGGCCAGTGTCTCTGCTACTCCAAAGTTTCATTTCCTAGCATAGAACCTCAACTCTAAATGTAAATGGGCAAAGGTATTTAGAGCCCCACTATTCTCAGTCTGTACCAAGGTAGAGTCTTATGGTTGAATGGAGGCAAGGACACAATGTACTTGCCCAGAATCTACCTTCTGCAACATGGTGCTGGGAAGGATTAGAAATGCTTCTAGCCTGTTCCTCCTGGAGAGCTATTGTAGGCCTTGACTAGAGCTGGGAGAGAGGGAGACCCGGCTTCCTAGTTACATGCATAAGTGTACAGCTTCCATCATGATGTGCTGGGTGTCCAGGAAGGGTGCTAGGTGCCATAGACTATTACTCTTTTATAGATTTATTTGATATTTTAAAATAAGTAATTCAAGAAAATTCATCTGCGACATTATCTTCAGATAATTTCTAGAGATTTTACAGCAGTTGTTGGTGTTAAAGAAATAATCACCATCACCTTTGGTTGTTCACTGAAAAGTACATCTGCAGAACTCTTCATGCTACTTTTCAGAAATTGTCTTCTTTCTGGGGAGTTTTCCAAAGTATTTTGTTTCAGATTTTACCACTGCCCTCCCATCCTTCTCCCTCTTGTTTAGAATATGGTTGTAGAACAGAAATGGAGAAAAGCCATCTTGTAACCACTATGTGACCAGAATGAGAAAACAAAACAAAACATCAACAACAACAAAGTAATGAAAGAAATGCAGGTCCTAACATAATTGGGCAGCAGAGGGATACCAGCCACTTCTCACCTTCAGATTTATGTTCAGATGGGAAAAATCAACAACTGTGTGGTTAAGTCAGATTGTGGGTTTTCTATTAAACTAAGACTAATAGAATATTAGCTCATACAGATCTATATTTCTTATTTTCTTCAGAATATAACTATTATGCCCTAAAGGCATTCCAAATATTATACAAACAAACCCAAACTCTTCTTTCATTTATTTTTTCCTCTTTAGTATTGTTTCCTTGTAGGCATCAACATTTGTAGTTTTCCTAACCCCAAAATGAATATATTGCCTTAAATTTCTCCATCTCCTACACCTAATGAGTCACTAATTCCTGTTTTTACCACTTAAAAAAAAATCTCTTAGGTCCTCCTATCCTCTCCTTTCCTATGAGCAAGTTTGAATGTACCTTCATCACTCTTCACTTGAATTACTGCAAGAGTCCTTTAACTGTCCTTCATTTCTTCAGTTTCCAGACCATACTACAGACAAGGTAACCATTTTAAAAGGCTCATATGACACATCCCTTTCCTATTAATATATTTTCAATGACTCCCTTTTTTCTGTAAACTGTATCAGGAGCCCTAATCCTTCTCAGCATAGCAGGAAAGATTTCACAAAATCACCTATGAACAACTAACTCTCTGTCTCTTGTTCTACTACTCCCCCTAAAACTCTGCACTTTGGATAAACTGAAGGTAGTATTCTTTTACATTTGAGTCTTTGTGTCTACTCTTCTCAGAAATACCTTCTTCCTTTTGTCTGCCTGGTGAATTACATCAGTCTTAAGAATCCTGCATATATATTACCACAAAGAGATGTTGTCATCTTCTTCTGATTTGTAATAATTACTATATTACAAGAAGTGTTTCTTTATTTCTCTGCCTTTCTTAGCGTATAATGCTTCAGAATATCTGACAGCATGTGTATGTCCCTGTATGTTCATGTTTGATTGTCAGGTTTCTAAGACAGTGAGTGGCTGAGATGTTGCTTAATGAATGTTTAAATAGGGGGAGAGGTGTCTGGGTGGCTCAGTCTATTTAGTGTCCAATTCTTGATTTCAGTTTGTGTCATAATCTCAGTGTCATGACATTGAGTCCCTCTTCAGGCTCTGCACTAGGCTTGGAGCCTGCTTAAGATTCTCTTTCTCTCTGCCCCTTCCTCCAATAAATGAATGAATGAATGAATGAATGAATGAATATTTAAGGGGGAAAAAAAGGAAGAATATGGTTTGAGTCTCAGATCATAAGAAAAAAACATGAAAGAAGATAACTTTTTTAAAAAATTAGCACATATACAACTGGCTCACATAAGTATGTCATTGAAGCCAAAGAGACATTAGACTTCTTACTATATTAGCATCTAACAGTGAAATTTCAAAAGATTTAACAGAATATAAGCCAGCCCTTTTTTTAACCTGTGCTAAGACAACTCCAAATTAACCCCTAGTTTTATAACACCAGATCACTGAGATAAATGAAGTAGAAATATTAATGCTTCAAACCATTAGATATACATCTCTGTGTACTTTTTAACCAGTACTTACAGAATCTGATATTAAAATTCCATAAATTCTTCTTTCTATATATACAAAAAATGGAGTCAATAAGATATCAATAAATTATGCTATTATCAAAGACTGTCTAAGAGAAGAGTGCTTTACCTTTACAATGGAAATTCTCATGCATTTAACATAGATGTCAAGCCATCAGCTCTAATTCTCAGAGTTGAGCATAAAATTTAAAGTAAGATAAGCACCTTTATAGGCATACATAACTACATACAGCAATCAAATGAAATAGGAGCTGTGATATAAGTACAAGGGCACAACAGAGGAGCTGTGATATAAATACAAGGGCACAACAGAGAAACAAATTCTCCTTTAAAGAGGTGATGTGGAGTAATGAAAGGAGCAAAAATTCTCCTTGAGTAGAATGATGCTTAAGATCAATCTCAAGAGAAATAGTTCATTAGGACTTCTGTTCAGGACAGAATGAAGAGTAGCCCAGAGAGTGAAAGCAACCTAAACCAATGAGTAAAGATTTACCTTCCCAGCCGCCATCGTAAGGGAGGAAATTTAGGAGAAAGGAAGGCAAGGTGTCAAAGGATGGGCTAATATTATGGTAAGAATTGGCACCGGGGACACCTGGGTGTCTCAGATGGTTAAGCTGAAGGCATTCAGCTCAGGTCATGATCTTGGAGTCCTGGGATCACATCCCATATCAGGCTTTCTGTTCAACGGGGAGTCTGCTTCTCCTTTTCACCTCTCTCCTCTCATGTTCTCTCTCTCATTCTCTCTCTCTCTCTCAAATAAATAAAATCTTCTAAAAAAAAATAATAAAAAGAACTGACACCAGAAAGTGAGGCAAAGGGATAACTTATTATAAAGGGCCTTGAATAGCATTCTAAGGTGGTGCTGCTAAATCATTTTAAGTGGGGTAGTCATCCTTAATTTTCTGTTTTAGAGAGAGCTCTCAGGCTGCATGGCAAAAGGTACACTGGAGGTCAGCAACGCTAAGGAAACAGGGAAAACACATGAAGGACTGCTCCATTAGTGCAGGCAAGAGATAAAGGTCTATATCCATTAACTGGAAACTAAGAGTAGTAGGAAATTACTAAAAGTAGTAGTAGATCATTCTAGATTTCACATCTAGAATGACTCCCAGTTCCTGAGTTTGATCTCTGGGTATCTGGCCTAGGTAATAAAGGATAACCTGATTTTTTAAAATCTAAAATGGGCCATTTAGTCCAGCTTATTTATTTTATACGTGATAAAAATGCATAGATGTTAAATGACGTGCCCAAGTTCTTGTGGCTGTTTTAGTCCTAGAATGACAGGCACACGACTTCTTTTATTTCCAATTCGGCGTTCTTTCCAACATAGAATGCTATATTCAAATATTCAGTGCTCTTTCAATTTTCACACCAAGCAAGATGACATAATGGAAAAAATAATAGATGGAGTTCCGGCTTCCTAATTGTTCCATAAAAGGATTTGGGGGCTATGTATCAGACAATGACAGATTTGCCATTTGAGGATGTTATCTAAAATTTATGAGACAATTATTATAATCTAATCATTTTATTTTTAGGAATAGAAGTTCAAATTTCATCCAATTTTGTAATGTTAAAAAAAATCATGACACTTCTCCCCAGTGATACATCATTTATCATCAGATGTAAAGAAATAGTGAAATTTTATGTTTAATAATAAGGCAGCTCTCCTTGTGTAATGTCAGATAAGAAAATTTAAAAATCAAATTGGTTTCAGCTAATTGCCTTGGTAACTTTGCATATATCAAAATGAGTATGGGTCAAATTTTAAAAAGAGGAAGAAAGGTTCAGTGTGGGAATTTTGGAGACTATCCAGACAGGTATGGGGGGGGCGGGGGGGTAATGTGCTTTTTTCTGTTCCCAGGAGAATTTTACACATCACAAAACTAAAGATAAGAAATTTAGGTATTTCATGATGTATCAGAACCATTAACAAAGCATGACACTATGCATCAAATTAACATATTCCATGTGAAGTGAGTGCTCTCGGCACCTCTCCTACTTGATGGAGGTGGGGGATAAGAACTGAGTTCTTGACTATTAAAATGCTTCACCAGTTCTGCTGATGGAATGGGAGAGGTAGAAGGGGATATTTTCTATTTTTTGGATGTAAAAACTAAATCCATCTTTTTAATAAAAATTTCATTAAAAGTGCTCACCCTATTTCATAAACCTTCCACAAATAATTCCTTTTTCTACTTCTCAGACAAAACTCCTTAGTCTTCCTATGCTTGCTCTTCCTATGATCGCAAAAGTGATGTGTTCATTCATCTGAACTTAACCACAGGACTTGCACTCTGACAATATTTGTCTTTATAGCAACTTTTCCTTGCTCCAAACAAGTAGCTCCTTTTAAGTTAGTCTCTTTCCACAAGCTTCTGTCAGCAAACATATCTTCCTGGCTTGAAGTTAGTCCTTTTTTTTTTTTTTTTTTAATTAAACACCCTACAGACACCAGCTGACTATAAAACACACAAGGTCTGAAGTTACCCTGTGTATCTTGATTCCTCTATTTTGTGATTTCATAACTCAGTACACATTGAGTAATTGCCAACATTAATTTCAAATGAGACAAAATTTACTTCTGAAGATAATGAATTCACTTAATTTTGTTTCTCAATTCAACTTTAATTCCTTCTGTGACCATGCTCCATCTTTCTAATGCCGGCATTTCCCAAGCATAAATTATAGTGGGAAATCATGGTGATTTCCAGGTTCAGCTTTAGACTCTGGGGACCCTAAAAATTCACAGAACCTCAGGTTACAGTTCCATCCTTTGCAGATGGAGTTATTTGGATGAAAAATTGGGTCTTACATTGGATACAAAGACTATGAGAAAAATAATTAACAATATTTCAATACAGTATAATAACAGAGAAATAAGTACCATTACTTATGGTACTTACAAGGCTTGTAAAGTAATTTCCAACCTAACAGGAGCCCCTCTGGAGACAACCTAGCATGCATAGGAACTAAATGTTTCTGAAATGCCCCCTCTGCCTTACTACTGAGGTTAAGTAGCCCAGAAATTTTTCTGAACAACCTATTATCATATGATTTTATAAAACACATTTTAAATTTAAATTTAGAATGTTTTTGCTCACTCTCACACCAATACTAATAAATAGCATTGAAAATCCTTTCATATGTAGAACCATTAATGAATTAATTATTCCATTAATTCACTCCACAGATACGTACCATATGTCATATGTGGCAGGCTTTTGCAAAATAATTTCTGGGAGGTTTTACAGATTAAACAAAAACAAAGCTCAGAAAGTTAAATAACTTGCCCAAGGTCACATAGCCAGTAGTTAAACACCTGGTCAAGTCACACCAAAGTCCATGTGTTTTTCATTCCATCCTACTGACCTCAAGGAGCTCCTGGTTTAGTGGGGGAAATCTACAACCAAATAAATAATTTAAAATACAGCACAAGAAGGTGTTTTGCTGTAAGGTCCCTGGGAATACCACCTTTCTCTGAGATCCCATAAATCCAAGAAATATCACTTTACAAAATAATTTTCTTTAATCTGTAGAATGTCTTCTACAGTAGATGAAGTTAAGTAGCTCATGAAACTCGCTTGTAATACTATAGTTTGGATGTAGATTTCTTTGCTGATGGTTTAAAATGTAAATACGTTTTGGCTTTCATTTTGACTTTTAAAAGAATTAGTATTTTCACCAAAAGAGTCTCAACATGTAAATTTCTGGGCACCCCACTGGCCACCCTTGAAGCAAGCAGGCATCCTGGCCAGTCCACTTGCTTTCATTAAGACTCACACTCTGAAGGAAAAGGTTAGTTAAGGCCTCTTTCCAGTGCAGCCTGAGAAAACAGGTCTCAGCCTTAGCCATGTGGCTGCCATTGTGCATTCTGAATCCCTCAGAGAGAAGTTCCCATACTTCTTTTGCTTAATGAAAAGATTCTCTCTTTCTCCAGAACAATCACTGTCAGGAGAGCACATCCTGCCCCTTCACAGATAGTCTTTCCCTACGGCACAAAGGGTGGTCAGGAATTGAAATTCCCAATTTCATTCCATGGATTTGCAGGAGAAAATGAAAGGGTATTAAGATGTATCTACTTTTGTTTCATTACTTGTGTGTCTCTGCTTCTGTATAAAGTTTGCTCACTGAGAAGAAAAACAGCCTGTACAAGTTTTCGTCCTAAAACTTAAAAAAAAAAAAAAATCATTCAGCAGACATAGCTAAAGACTAGAACTTAGCTAAATATAAAAGGCAGAGAAACACGGGACAGAGAGGTATGAGTCACGATTAGGAGGAGGCAAGTCTTGAAGATGTCACAGAAAAGCCAATGTCGCATGAGGAATCAGAAGAAAACAGAAAAGGAATTTTCAGGCTAAGAAGGTCAGGACAGGGAATTCCAGTCCCAGGAAATGACATCTGTCTGGCTATGGGGGTTTTGAGACTCCCTATTGGAATCTGATCCCGGCGAGCTCCAGGCAGGAGAGAGTGAGGTAGCTGAAGATTGAGCAGGGTGAGGCCAAATTATAACAACCTATTCAGGAAAACTAAAACTTCACCACAAGCATAATTTCCATAAATTCCCTTTTCTGATTTTGATTAGTCAGGAAGAAGATATGAATGAAGTCTGAGCAGGAACAGAAGTGTTGCTGCTTTTATAACTAAAAACATTGATCTTTATTTATTTATTCAAACAAATCTTTGCTTGCTTCTCCCCTTAAATATTTGCTTCCTGAAAAAACTTTTTTTAAATTATTTACAAGCTAGATAGTTTATCCCAAAGGCATTTGGTACACAGCCTCAACTGTCACATTTTTTTTTCCATGTAACTTTCTCATAAAATTAGAGGCATACTGCAAAAACAGCAAAGCACCCAAAACAGAAAACAGGAAATTCTTCTTAACCCAATATATCATTAACTCATGAAATTCACCACTGCCTGAGAACATTAAAGTGGCTTAGAATATTTTTAAATGAGGTCATAAATTCATATAAAGTAAACTAGATTTTAAAGTTATAACTTTATAACAACTCAAACAAAACATAAATCCTTAGGCAGCAATATCCAAATTGATTAGCAAATATATCAAGCACTAAATTGCCTCCTGGAATTATACTATAATTTAATAGCTTTTCCATAAAGATTGAAAAAAAATCTTTGGAAGTCGTTTATTTATGATTCCTGATTATCTTCCTATTACTTTATTAAAATAACTGGCATTTTGCAATGGTGTTTATAGTCTACCACGGGATTTGTTTACATATGCTCTGAGATGTGACCTTTATAATAAAGCTGATTTTTACAATAGAACCAAGATATTATCATCATTTCTATTTTGCAAGCTATGAAATTAAGACTAAACATGTTAATGATTTACTCAAAGTTATATGCTAGCATAACTGAAAATTAAAATCTATTTTTTAATTTAAAAAGTAGTAAGACATTTTATGAGAAGAATGTGCAACCTAGATAAAGATTATCCATTTTTAACCTTGGAAATTCAGCAGATTATGGATGGGAAACAAATTTCTAACATTTTATATTAAAAGTCACCTTGACTAATGTCAATAGATACATTTTGAATTTGAAAAGCAGATTCATAATATGTATGACAGATTAAGGATTTATGTCTATAATATAAATATAAACTTAAAAGTTTAACACCAAATTTATAATCATTAAAGTGGCAACATTTAAATAACTTAACATCTAATATTTGGTGGATAATATAATGAGGAAATCTGATTTTGCTCAGAAATGAAGCTTTAATATCAATGTTTGGTTGGACTTCACAAAAGGAACCATAGAAAACTATGAAAAGAAGGTAAAAATATAAATATTGTTATAATGTTTCTGTCATCTGACATCAGTTTTGTCAATGTATAATTTTAATCAAAGATTAGGGCATATTTGTGATGATGTGGTTGGAACTAGAGGGTATTATGCTGAACCAAATAAGTCAATCAGAGAAAGACACTTATCATGTGATCTCCCTGATATGAGGAAGTTGAGAGGCAATGGGGGGGTGGGAGGGTTTGGAGGGTAGGAAAAGAATAGATGAAACAAGATGGGATTGGGAGGGAGACAAACCATAAGAGACTCTTAATCTCATAAAACAAACTGAGGGTTGCTGGGGGCAGGTGGGCGGGGAGAGGGTGGTGGAGTTATGGACATTGAGGAGGGTATATGCTATGGTGAGTGCTGTGAAGTGTGTAAACCTGGCTATTCACAGTCTTGTACCCCTGGGGCTAATAATACATTATATGTTAATTTTTAAAAATTAGGGTATTATATAATTGTACTTATCACAAAATTAATATCACTTCCCATAAGTTACTTATCCTTTTTTTACCTTGTTTTCATGCAATTTTGCTGTCTTTGCATTTGTTTTAGTAAGATATTCTTGTTTCCATTTGTATCACAAGTTAAGATTCAATTCTATTTATAGTTCTCTCCAGTCAACTGGATCTTAGGCCCCCATGGAAATAGAGAACACTTAGGCATTTAGCACACAATTTAGTTTCACCTTTATACTTCCCTATGGCAGGGGCTTTTGGGACAGATTCCTAGGTTTTAAAATTATTTTTTCTTCCACATTGCTAATTCTCATCCTTTCTTCTTACTCTCAGACACTTTGCGTAATGATGTCTTTCACCTTTAGATATTCAATAAAATATTCCTATTTGCAATATTCATTTCAGGTACTTTATCTGATGTAGTCAGTGTTGTTTTTTTGTTTTTGTTTCGTTTTGTTTTTATGTAGTCTGATGTGTTTCTTCAAGTGACTTTAATAATTTGGGGGATGAAAACATTTGGCTGGTTTGGTTTTTTGGAGGAGGGGAGGTTTGTTGGGTTTGAGCTGTATGTTGTAACTCAAAAGGATATTTTATGCTTTTAAACTTCAGTAAAACTTAAGTAAAATAATAAAAGCAATCCATAAATATTTGGAAAAGGTAAATTTAAAAAGCCATTACTGAAGAAATGAGTCATAGGTGAAGAATCTATATATGATAAAAAGCAACAATGTTATCTTTCAAAATGTATGACTTAAAATGATCAGAACTGGGGTGACTGGGTGGCTCAGTGGGTTAAAGCCTCTGCCTTCGGCTCAGGTCGTGATCCCAGGGTCCTGGGATCTGGCCCTGCATAGGCTCTCTGCTTAGCAGAAAACCTGCTTCCCTTCCTCTCTCTCTGTCTACCTGTGATCTCTGTCAAATAAATAAGTAAAATCTTAAAAAAAATTTTTTTAAATAATAAAATAAAATGATCAGAATTTACCTCAAGAATAATAATACCACTCTGGCTCACATTTTATATGTTTATCTAAATAAAAGACAATTGAATAGATTTATAACAACTTAAATAAACTTCATCCATGCCACAGTTCATTGTATTAGAAACTCAGATTATCAATGATTAAAATGTTATGCTTTGATTTTTTTCTTTTATTTTATAGAACAGTTATTAAGATACTATGCAAATTAAAAAAGAAGAAAATGGTAAATGTATCTCCTCAGATTTGTAGTTTGAAACCTAATCTCCAATGTGATGGTAATAGGAGGTGAGATCTTTTGGGACAAGATTAGATCAGGAAGGCAGAGAGGGACCTAAGGAACAGATCAGTGCCTTGTCAAAGAGATTTTCACTCCTGCCGCCCTGTGTGGACACAGAGAAAAGACAACTGTTTATGAGCCAGGAAGCAAGCTCTCACCAGACACGGAACCTGTCAGCATCTTGATCTTATATTTCTAAGCCTGCAAAACTAAGAGAAATAAATTTCTGTTGTTTATAAGCTATCCCGTCTACGATAATTTGTTAGAGATGCCCAGACTGACTGAGACACCATTTCTCTTACTTCCTGGAATTCAAAGGCAATGCTATATTGAATCAGGCCATGCTCTCTTCTTTACTAGTCAGTCTGCATATTTATGTATTTATTCTACACAATGCAGTTAAAAAAGTAGATTCCTTACTAAAGAAATATGCTAATTCCACCAAGAATGTACACTGAAGACTTTACTGTTATACAAGGTAGAAAAATATTTTGATCTGAAGAATGTCAGTATTTTGGAAGGTACTAAATGGTCTAGCAAAGGAAATAAGATTGTCTTCCTCAGATACTCAAACTCTGAAAAATGTATCCTACTGCCTCTCAAATATATTAATTAAATTGCAGTCATGAATTGGAAGAAAAATATTATTTTGATTAAAGGGAATGAAGTCACTACACTGAAGAACTTCTAGTCATAAAATAAATTAGTAGAGGTCCCCAGGCAAAACAACTTGAAGTCTCTAGATATATGGTCAAATTGAGCACCACTCAGTTAATTTGTTCATACACTAAAATGTTTGCACAAGTCTTAATAGAGGAAAACAAAAGTGAACAACAGGTCTATTACACTTTTTGACTAGAATAAAAATAATAATTTATATGATAATATTTGCTCTCTATTTCTATTCTTTGTTAAAATATGCAAATATTTTTCTTTCATGTTATATAGTGAATTTACATTATAATTTCTTCTTTCATGTCATATAGTGAATTTATGAAAACCCTATCAGAATAGAAAAATCCATCCCTTTAATTCCTCTAGAATAATACTTTCTAGTGGGCCCTTGAGATCCAGGAATCTTAAAATATCTGATCAGAAAACTCACTAAGTGGTTTTCTTATAAAATATAACATAATAGTTTTGCAAACCTGTGCACCTATAGGGGGCAGATGTGGATGGGAAACACATAGTAATTTTGACATTTGACTGCTTTCTGGTGTGTTGATGGAAGCAATGGATGAAGATGTTAAATAAAAACTGAACTGGAGGGGTGCCTGGGTGGCTCAGTGGATTAAGCCGCTGCCTTTGGCTCAGGTCATGATCTCAGGGTCCAAGGATCGAGACCCACTTCGGGCTCTCTGCTCAGCGGGGAAGCTGCTCCCCCTCCCCTGCCTGCCTCTCTGCCTACTTGTGATCTCTCTCTCTGTCAAATAAATAAACAAAATCTTGGAAAAAAAAAAAAAACTGAACTGGAGGGTCTGAGTGTCTCAGTCAGTTAGGCGTCTATGTTCAGTTCAGGTTCTGATCCCAGGGTCCTGGCATCCTGCTTAGCAGGGAGCCTGCTTCTCCCTCTCCTTCCTGCTCTTGCTCTTTCTCACTCTCTGTTGCTATCTCTGTGTCTCTCTCTTTCTCAAATAAATAAATAAAATCTTTAAAGAAACAAAGTGAACTCACTGTTTGCACATTTCTAGGGATCAGTGGGGGACAGAACTTCCGGTTCTCTCTATTACCCCAAGAAGTTTAGTGCTATGACCAGTTTATCACAAAGTGTCAAGGGATAGTTATCACTCGCATTGGAAGTGTGCATGCCTATGTCACAGGCTGAAACCTCAGAACAAGCAGCAACCATGGTGCACCTGAATGGTTTCATCCTCTTTCTCAAAGCGATCACTCCCTCCATCTCAGTCAGAGAGCAGTCTCAAGAAAGTGGTCAGCTTCTCACCTATGACAAAAAATAGTTGATTTTCAGATCTTTAAAAATCGTTATCAGTTGGGTAAAGCTAAAATACTTGAGCTACATGGTTTGTTAGGAATAGTTTTAGTTCCCCTCATAGAACAACCAATTTTTAAGGGGAAAATGCATAGCACGCATATCATCTTTCAGTCTTTCTCTAGAAGCCATAGTCATCACAACTTTTGGAACAACGGAAAGTCTTTCTGATTCATTTGCTGACATGTCTTTTTAAAAAAATTTCCCTACACTTACCTTTAACCAATTCCTAGATTTACTGTTACCAAGGAATTGTTATGATAATGCATAAATACTTTCAAACAACATTAAAAGAGATTTTTAGAAAGTCCCATGATTTCACAATGGAGAAATGGAGTGTAGGAGAAAAAAAACCACCTACGTAAGATCAAAATGGTTTACTTAGGTCGGATCAAGTTACTGTGAAGCAAAAAACTTTCCTGCAGCATAGTAGAATCCCAAATATGTGACTAAGCTATTTCCTAAAAATAGAAGTGGTTCCAATTAAATGATCGGTGAGGCAATAAGTCACAACATTCTTGGAGTTCACGATCATCATATGATCTATGTGAAGGAAGATTTTAAATAGAAATTTGATTCAAGAGAGACAAACCATTACCAGAGATTTTGTTTATGAGCTGAAAGCTTTAGTGCTAAGGGGAGATGCTTAATCTATGTTCATACCCTCTCACTCGTCCAAATGTTTTGTTTTGAGTATGTGTGCACACATGCCTGCATGCATGCAAGTTTGTGTAGTGTGTGTGTGTGTGTGTGTGTGTGTATTGTAATCTTGTATGTTTAACTTCAGTTTGCACAGGGATGAACAGTTCTGATAAACATAACAGATATTTTCTTTTCAGAAAGCCACAAAATTACATTAAAGAGTAATGAATATCTTTTTTATCCTGTTGATTGCAGGTGATTCCTCTCTGCAAATGACTGAAATATCCACGGGTTTTATGAGAAAAATTCTGGAAGTATTCCTATTCCTATTTTTGAGCATGGTATTTTCCCACAACATTGCTACATTGCGTTAACTATTAGGCAAGTTAGCATGACCTTATTTCCAGCTATATTGATGGCTTCCCATTTTATGGATAAAAATAGATGAGATTAATTCATTTTAAAAGTAATGAAATATAATCCAGATAGGATTTTTGATCATTAGATATTATATGTCCATTAAAAACAGGAAAGAAGATTCTTCTGAATAATGGTAGTAGATATTACATAATTCATAGACAAATCCATTAGGCTAAAAAAAATCAGTCAACCATTTTCACTGTTCAGTTCCCCATGTGTATTTATTTTCATCATTAATCTGACTCATTCAAGTGTATGTTCAGTGTGACTTGGAAATCCACGCATTTTTATTTCTGACAGTATAAGTTCTGGGAAATAACATCATTGTAACTGTATCAAACACCATTCAGGAAGGAAAGTCTTGGGAAGATTTTGTTGTCTGGAAGAAATAAAATACTAAGAATACTACAACTTCTCCTGTAAAGTTAGTGGAAAATCAAAATATGTTCCAGGCTTACAACAAAACCATTAGTGTAGCATTTTTGTTTTTTTTTAAGACTTTTTTTTTTTTTTAAATTTACTTATTTGACAGAGAGTGAGATAGGAGAGAGACAGAGAGCACAAGTAGGCAGAAAGGCAGGCAGAAAGAGAGGGAAAAAGGCAGGCTCCCCACTGAGCAGAGAACCTGATTTGAGGCTTGATCCTAGGACCCTGAGATCATGTCCTAAGCCGAAAGCAGATGCTTAACCTACTGAGAAACCCAGGCGCTCCAACAAAACATATGCTTAACAAACACTTACATATCAGGTATAATAGAGAACTACCTTAGAGAATCTCCCTGAGACGAGTCTTAGAGTGTGTCATGTTAGAGCTGTATGTATTTTTCAACATTTCAACATTTATCAGCCAAAGAACATTATTAAGCTATCATAATTTATTTGTAAAACCTCTAAAATACAATTTGAAGAGACTGAATTTCTCCATGAGGAATGATAGTTCTGAAAGACTGGATTTCAATTTAACTATTTTAGAAAATATCTCCTCAGGGCACTTGGGAGGTTCAGTTGGTTAAGCGTCTACTTTGTGTCAGGTCATGATCCTGGGTCCTGGGATGGAGTCCCACATTGGTGGCGGGATCTCTGCTCAGAGGGATGCCTACTCCTCCCTCTGCCTCTGTCTTCAGCTCCCCTCGTTCTCTTTCACTCTCTCTCTCAAATAAATAAATTATATATATATATATAAAATTTATATCTATATATTTCTATATATCTTATATATATACATTATCATGTATATGATAATATGGTAGATATCTATCATATAGATAAATATATCTACAGATAAGTAGATAGATAGATACAGCTATATAGATAGATATATATCCTCAATTATCACTCCTCTTGATTACAATACATAGCACTTCCAAAGAAAGGGATTCACAGCACTATCGTTCTAGAAAATTGTATGAAATTCTTAAAACCCATAGATATCTTCAACACATAGAAAGTAACATCTTAGATAGGAAGTAAACCAAAGATTTTGTTTGTTTTTGTTTGATTTTAAATACTAGTTTAAAAACTAGTTTAGCCACTCGACCTCCACATGTTACTCTTTCATACCTCTAAGAGATTAATATTAAGCTAAGTGTGCTTTTACTTTCTATAACTTGTTCTTCTTGAAGCATTCTTCTTAGTACCTTTGGGCCATACTTTGCTGGAATAAATAAAACCACTAAATTCAGTTTCTATTTCTTTGAAATTATTCTGTAACTTCCTTCTTTTGAGATTTCTGTTATTTTCAAAATTTAAAGGTGACAATAAATGTTTTATTGCTTTATTCTTCTTTTTATAAATCTCACCGAAAAACTTACAGAAACTGATTTTGCTAACTCTTTCTTGATTTAAATATTTAAACACAACAAGCTAATTATATAGATGTATATAAATATTTAAAACTGGGCAAAAATTTAAACAGGCATTTCATCAATAAGGGAAGATATATGAAATGGCAAATATGTACATGAAAACTGTTGACTATCTTTATTTTATTAGAATAATGCAAATTTAAACCATAATCAGAAACCACCACACAAATATTAGAATAGCTAAAATGAATGAAACTGTCAATAATAAATACAGAGTAGGATAAACAGCAACTGGAAATCTCAGACACCACTGGTGGGAATGCAAAATGGTAGTCACTTTGAAAAATACTTTGGTTGTTTTTTATGAAATTAAAGAAATGTTTATTATGCAACTCAACAATCTGACCCGTAGGCATTATCTAAGTGAAACAAAGCCATATGTGCACTCAAAAACCTGTGTGCAAATGTGTCTAATAGCTTTATTTGTAATAACCAAAACTAAAAACAACCCAAATATCCTTCCCATGGCAAATGAATAAGCTGTGGTATGTCCAAACCGTGGAGTATTACCCAGTAATTACAAAGTGACCCACATGAACAAGTGACCCACATACCAACAACATGGGTGGATCTCAAATGCATCATTCTATGCGAAGCAATACAAGCTCAGAAAGATACATATTCTATTATTTCTTTTATTGTATTTTTTATTTTAAATTAAGACTTTATTTTTCCTAGAACAGTTTTTGATTCCCAGTAAAATTGAGAAGAATATACAAAGATTTCTCATATACCCTTTCATCTCCATGCAAGCATACCTCCCCCACTATCACATCCCCCACCAGGGTGGTATATTTGTTGTAATTAATGGATCTGTACTGACACAAAATCACCCAGAGCCCATAGTTAACGTTAGAATTCACTCTTGGTGTTGTATGCTCTTGTATAATTATATGTATTCAACATTATGGTATCAAACAGAGTAGTTTCACGTCCTAAAACTCCTCTGTGCTCTGCTTATTTATCCCTCACTGTCCCCTGTGATTTCTTTTATGTGACATTCTGGAAAAGGCGAACGGAAAAATTACAGGTATTAACTCTAGTTCTGGAGATATGATTTTTATAAGGTAAAATCAAAATAATAATAATAATAAATAAATAATAATGATGGCAATAATAATACTTTAGATTTATGTAGTGCTGTATGATTTCAAAAGGAATTTTATTTTTCATTACCTCATTTACTCCTCACACGTCTGGGAATTTGTGTGTATATAAGAATCATTTATGCTTTAACAAAATTCTGTTGTAAGTAAAAAGTTGCCTCTACTGCCTCATTTCCATTATATATCCCTGCAATCTATCACCTAGCAGAATCTCAGGTCATCAACAAAAATTCATAGTAGTACTAACAATAAAGATGGAACAAATTGATAATATCAATTATTTCTTATTCTCTCACTGAACAACAATGCACCTTTGCTTGCACTGAAAATAAGTAATTTTTGCACTTTGAAATACAAAAAACCCATATACACAAAGCATCACTTGTTTTTTCATTAATTCTGTCCTAAATAAGCATTACAACTTTTTTTTTTTTATTAATTCTGTCTTAAGCAAGCATTAAAACTTGGGAAATAATGCTATGATTAAATCTAGGTGGAAAATAAAGAACCATTAGGTTTTTAAAAATCTATAGGTATGAGCTAACCTCTGTGTGACCTATTCCCCAAGGCTATATATGCATTGTAATATATTTCCCAATGTCAGACTTTCAATATCATATGGGTTATTAAAATTTGTGTCGGCAGCAACCCAAACATTTGAGAACATACTGAAGGAAATAATTTAAGAAGAATGAAGAGAGGTCTTTAACATTTTTCATCATAAAAAGTCATTTTTTAGTTATTCTCATCTACTTTGGTTGTAAGATTTTAACCTAGCCTCTGATTTTTCAATTTATCTATACTTTTGTAATATTGTTGTTGCAAAAATTGAGATATAATATATATGCATATGTCTTGTATTTCTTCAAATAGATTTCACAAATGGGTTTCTAGCAAAAGCTAGAAAATTGCATGAATATATACATATACATGAATATAAATAACACTGGGACACTGCTACATTTATGTTGCATGTGTTTACATTTTTTTTCCATAAACACCTATAGGATTTCCATAATGATGTTGTTCTAAGTATAATAGAAAGCAAACACTTTCCAGCAATGCAATTAAATCACCAAACATGATGATACCTAAACACAGCATTTGAAGATACAGCGTTGCTAAAGGTGGTTGTTCTAATACCTGCAACTCTAAAGTTAATCATAACCCCAGCAAGAGCATCCTCCTAATGTGATGCATGAGAGGAGCACTAATTAATTATTAAGTGGCTTGACATCATACAGATCCTCCTTCTCTGTTTCAAATCAACTGCAGTGGTGCAGAGCGCCCGAAACAGTAGCAATGGCAGCGGCTCCCAATGTTGAACATGATGGAAAAACTGGATTAGTGAAATTCTGAGTGGACTGTGGTTTGGAACTGGTACTTGGATTGTTTAATAAATAAGAACCCGACCTTACTTTACTGACTGATGGGCTCTGTTGGCCACTTGCCAGCTCCTTCTCTTGATTGTGGAGGTATGAATTTTTGAGATTCGTCCTTGCGTCATGATAGAATAGGATATGCTAAGATCAGAACTTTCCAGCAATTGTGCCTTCATAATAAAGGGCCTAATCCAATACTAGTGAGGTTCACTCCAATCACACCACACAAGATCTACACTCAGAAATACTTAACTAGGGATGCCTGGGTGGCTCAGTTGGTTGGGCCACTGCCTTCGGTTCAGGCATGATCCCAGGGTCCTGGGATAAAGTCCCACATTGGGCTCCTTTCTCCATGGGGAACCTGCTTATCTCTCTGCCTGCTACTTTGCCTGCTTGTGCATGTGCGCTCTCTCTCTCTCTCTCTGACAAATAAGTAAATAAATAAAATCTTTAAAAAAAAAAGAAGAAGAAGAAGAAGAAGAAATACTTAACTAGGTGAATCAGACTATCATGATGATAATATACTCCATGAAAAATATTATCACTCACTGCTTCCAATGTTAAACATTTGGAAAGTACAGAAGAGATCGCAGATGAAAATTAGAATTTTTGATAGCTATGAACCAAAGAAATGCAATGTTAAAATTTTGGTGTATATATATATTCAGTGCTTTTTAAAAAATTTTCATCTTACAGAAATATCTAAGCTTGATTGAAGGCTTAGAGTGTGCCAGCCACTCCTGTAAGCACATTATATGTATTTTTTATTTAGATATCACAACAACTCTATGAAACAGGTACTATGATGGTGGTGATGATGATGATTTTGTCCATTTTTGCATATGGGCGAACTATGAAGGTGCAGAGAATTTGTAACTCTTGGTAATATCCCATAGACATAAAATTATTATGTGGTTTGAAATCCCACAAAAATATTTTGCCAAAGCTCTCCTACAAATATAGATCTAAATGTAACAGATATAACTACCCCAGCAATGCCAAGGCCATCATGCAAAGAATCAAGGCTTTTCCAGAGTTCTTCTATCCACGTATTCCCAGGATTCATGTGACTTATTAAAGTGGTTCATTGATGGGGTGCCTGGGTGGCTCAGTGGGTTAAACCTCTGCCTTCAGCTCGGGTCATGATCCCCAGGTCCTGGTATAGAGCCCCACATCAGTCTCTCTGCTCAGCAGGGAGCCTGTCTCCTCTTCTCTCTGCCTGCCTCTCCACCTACTTGTGATTTCTGTCTGTCAAATAAATAAATAAAAATTTAAAAATAATAATAAAGTTGTTCATTGAATCGGTTCTTCTTGATATTACTGCTTCTATTTGCTGGGCAAGAGCAAGAACTCAGGTTTTTGTGTTTTGTGTTTTGTTTTTTTCTACCACTCTATATTTTGGGTTTTTATCAACAGTACCCTTGGTTATTCTTTAAGTAGATCCATCATTTTGCCCTTGGATTTTCTAAGATTAAAAACAATACTCTGATAGCCAAAGAAATTGCTGTGGAGCCCGAAGATATTGAAGCCACCTGACAGCTTTGTATAAAACCCTCTTCTGGTGAGGCTATATGTGATGGAACAGTCCTTCAGGAGGTAAAAGGAGATAATCATTTCTTCAGGGTAAAGCCCACTCACCTATGCTCCTTGCCAAAATTGTCTCGGTCCCCGATTATACTCTTTGGGTGACGTGTGAATTCCAGTTCAACAGAGATGGTCAAAAGCAGGAACTGGCAAATGACAGCATGTATGCCAGTCAATCTGGAGCCTATTTTTCTATGGCTTATGATCTTAGAATTTTTTTCTACCTTAAGAAGATTGTTAAAAAATTTTTAAAAAGACAATGAAGAAAAATATGTGACAAAGACTATATACAATCATCAAACCCTCAATATTTACTATAGGTCCTTTTATAGAAAATGACTCTTCATCCCTGATCTAAAGGAATACCAGCAAGGAGAGAATTTACTGTCAGTCACAAACAGTGCCCACAACGAGGTCTTTCTAGAGTTGTCTCAGTTCTTGTATTGACGCTTGGTTTTCAGTCCCACCTTCCTTCGTTTAGGATGGAGTGGTACTTGGAGACCATCATTGTCTTTTCCTTTTTTTTTCTTTTCTTTTTTTTTTTATTAAGATTTTATTTATTTATTTGACAGAGAGAGATCACAAATAGGCAAAGAGGCAGGCAGAGGGAGAGGGGGAAGCAGGCTCCCCACTGAGCAGAGAACCCATCATGGGGCTCGATCACAGGACCCTGAGATCATGACCTGAGCTGAAGGCAGAGACTTAATCCACTGAGCCACCCAGGTGCCCCCATCATTGTCTTTTTCAAGAAGTCCTTTAACCTGGGTTGCCTCTGCCCATGAGACATATTATAATAGCATTGAACACCAAAAAAAAAAAAAAAAAAAAAGGTTAGGATACCTTTCCTGATGCTTTGTACCTTCCTTAAAAAGATTCTTGGGTTTTAAGAAAATAATGACACAAATAAATGCATGGGGACATTAACTTTATCAAACTATTTTACCCATCCAATAAAGCCCAAGTCAGGTACCATTTTGTCTAGGAAGTCTTCCAGGGCAGCTTTTAAGGACATTGTGAGCATTTCACAGTAGTGGTCCATGCGGCCTCCATGTTGCCCAAATTACTCATATTATTTTGTTTCTGTATTCTTCTTATAGCATACTACTAGAGGCAGCCTTCTGAGCTACTATGACTCTTGCCATATACAGGTAATAATCGTCATAAGCACAGAAATATTTGCAAATGAAATCTGATAAAGATCTTATATCCAGAATATATAAATACTCATAAAACTCAACAATAAAAAAAAATCCAGTGAAAAATAAGCAGTTATTTGAATAGACATTTCAGCAAAAAGATAAATGGATATCAAGTAAGTACATAAAAAGGAGCTCAATATTGTCTGTCATTAAAGAAATGCAAATTAAGATCACAAGGGGATATTACTATGCCTATCAGAACAGCTAAAATTAAAAAGAGAGAGAATGCAAACTGTCATGAATTTGGACAACCTAGAACTTTCACACAGTTTTTGGAAATGTAAAGGGGCAGTCAATTTGGAAAACAGCTTGGAAATTTCTGAACAAGTGAAACACACATCTACAACCATTCCCAGTCATTCCATTTCTAAGCATTTACAAAAGAAAAATGAAAGCTTATACCCATTCCTGTGTCCTCAGCTGTTCCCTATCAACATTCTTGTGAGCCAAGATGGAAGATTCCATCTCTACCCATCATTGTTGGGACGAAATATTCTAGTTGTTCTAAGTTGGAGTATTGTTCTGAGATAGCTAGTCTATCAATAAATGAATATTAACTAATTTTAGTACATTTTTAAAGTAAATTTTAAAGTATCTATTGAAGTATCTTATTGAAGCATGACAGATATCAATATAAGTGTACAAATCATATAGGGCTCAATTAATATTCATATGGTAAATAGATCTGCATTACCAGATCAATAAATAAAATATTTTGTGCCCTGAGAAATTTTCCTTATATTTTCTCTGTTCCTACTCACCAAGGTAATCACTGTCCTAACTTTAAATGTCACAGTCTAGTCTGTTTTGAAATTTTTAGCTCAGAGCAAAATATGATTAAGAAAAAAACCTGAAACTCTCAAGGTAACTCTTTGTATCAAGAGAAAAAGATACAAAGACAGGAAGGCAGAAGAATAAAATTGATCTAAGAATTAAAGCTAAGAAAGTACTGTTAGTACTTCAGTAACTGTTGTTACTTGAAATGGACTGGAATTACAAAAATAAGGAACATATTATATATTTGAGATAATTGACCTGTCATACAAAAGAAAAATCTGGACCAAAAAATACTATGACTCCTCAAAACTTAACCTTCATTTAACAGAGAGTGAGTTGAGAAATTTGCTCAGCTCCTAATTAGCTCATTTTCTTCAATTAGCTCATTTTCCCCACTGCTCACCTTAGATAGGGCCAAGAAAGTGAAACAATATCCCTGTAATGGAACCAAAGACCATTAAGAAGAGTGGACAAATGAGCAAAATTAGGTTATCTTTAAAGGACATTTCCTACCTTTGGAATAAGAGTCCTCATTCTATTTGTTCAGTGGGATTCTGGAAATGATATGTACCAGTGACTACTCTGTGGCACTCATCCTTCTTCTTCCCACATAGTGTTTACCATGGATATTGTCTTTGTATTACTACTTTGTAGTATCCACTAAAGTATACTAGAAAGGTAACTTGCCTTTAGAATTCAGTGGTCTCTAGAGCTAGATATACAACTTCTAAACTTGACGTATAAAATGGTACACAACACCCAGAGATCCTAGACTTCGAGCTCAGAATGTTGACTGGATTTAGTTTGGGTGGACTGAATTTCTCTGGAGGGGACAGAGCATGTTGTAAGTGTGGAAAAGGGAGTAAAGGAATATTTGGTGTGTACACTAGAGAGTGTATTGTGACAGAGACAGTTGTTCTCAACAAATCTGCTTGATATCCCAATTTCTTTATCCCTTTCAAAGAGGTCATACACCTATGTGTGGCCAATGGCATGTAAGTGGTAGGGACATGTGCTGTTTCTAAGCCCAAGCATAAAAAATGTGATATCTTTTCCATTGCTGAGGTGACCCTGTAAATTCCATTTTATATGGTATAATTATGTAATACTAGAACTTCTCTCAGTTTGGGAATACTATATGAGGTATCCCTGAGGAAGTATATGAAATATGATTTTTTTATTTTGTTGAAACAATGGGATTTGGAAGTTAGAAATACAATACAACTTAGCCTATTATTTCTAACACAAGTGCAGTACAAATTGTTTCTCTCATGAAATCTAGAACTCTGTCTAGCAGTTCTGCAGATATTTCCAAAAAAGCCTTTTTTTCCCAAGAGGTTTATAACCCAATCCTCTCCCTGGTCGTAGGGGTGCCTGGGATTAGATGAAGGTAAATGTAGATTTATTGTACATGTCTTTAGGAAAAGAAAGGAAAAAATACTCTTATTTGCAAAGTTTCCCTATCCTGAGAAACTGGCCAAAGTCACATGATACAAAGCAGAGGGAGGGATAAAATACATTCATCTTGAGGAAGCCAGAACTCCCCCTTTCATGATCTGCAGAGAACCATCTCATTCAATCACAGGAAGTATCCCAAGGTCACCTCATTTGTCTTCATTTATTATTTAAAACAATACTCTGTTTTTTTCTATTGTTGTTTTTGTTTTTGTTTTTTTTCCCCAAATGGTCATTGCTCTTGTTAGTTATTATGGTTTGCAAAGTTGGTAACATTGTAAAGAATCCAAATTAGAAATTTTTTTTCTTTCAAATGACTATTTTCTTCTTCACTTATTTCTTATTTTTTATCAATAACACACTAGAATGTAAGCTCCATTGTGCTCACACTGAGAAATAGCATGGTAAAGAGCATAGGTGATCTGCTTTATTAGGATTTGAATCCAGGCTTCATCATGTGTGCAGCCCTGGAGGACAATATGTAACCATTTACTACTGTTATGTCACCATCTGTAAAATCAGACTAACTAACCTACCTCATAGGGTGTTCTGAGAATGGCATGAGTTAACACATTTGGGCATTTAAATCAGTGTCAAGCACATTTTCCGTGTTCTATAAATGTAGCTGACTCCATCTAAGCTTGGATCTTATCTATATTGTTCACTAAGGTAACCCCACTGACTTGTATATGGCCTTGTGCATGAGAGTAGAAAATGGTCCAGAGGCAAAAATAAATACACGTACTTATCACTCTAAGAGTAACTATCTTTGTCCACAAACTTGAAAATGACTTCGGTTATGTGTGAAGAGTCTTGAAAAACATAAATTTATTCATAGAGTCTTTACAGCAAGTGCCTTGGTAGCCTTTAATAACATACTATAAATCAGCTATTTCAGGATAATTTTCCTGGCTCATCTTTGCAAATGTTCTGCTATTAAGACAGAAAAATCAATCCAATATGCCACCTATTGCCTTATGATGTAAATAGTGCAGTATAAACATTTGTTTGGAAGGCTATGAATGAAGCATTAAGACAACTCATCATCCTGCTGAGTAATAACTAATAAATGATTCTTGGTATCTATTATGGAACTAAATGTCATTGCATTGTTTGGGTAAGGCTCTCGAAGCTAAGTACACAATGTTCTCTAGCCACTCTGTGTTCTTACCCTCTTATTCTCTGACCAGACAAAATATTGAAAGCAAATCTCACACACAAACACCGGTGTCTTCGGTCTGTGGATTTTATCACCATATAAAGGACTTTTTAAATTGTTTTATGCTGCTATAAGTTAAATAAGGAAATCTCCATTATCCCATAATGAATTATCCACTGTATAAAACAACCAGGGCCGATTTCATCTCCTCCCATTCCCCTTCTCCTCACTACCACTCTGTTATGACTTTCCACTCAAGAAGAGGATGCTGAAAGCAAGGAAGACAAAGAAGTCCAATTCAGCTCAATTCTACTGTTCATTTTAAATTGTTGAGATCTAGCCAGAGGAAGGAAAAGAAAAAAAGAGAAAATGAGGGTTAAAATCAGAAGCTAAGTGAAGCTTCAGGTTCTCCTGGCTTCAATTTATCTGGGCTATGCAAACCTCCATTAGTACAGACAATTAAGAGTTTCTAAATTGAGATTCTGTTTACATGGTATAGCCTTTAAAATTTCTTAGGCTTTAAATTCTTAGGTCTAAATGTGCTACTTGTGGAGGGGAGAGAATGTAGGCTATTCTGCGGTAACAATTTGGGACTTAGCTAGAAGACAAATTCCAAATGGAAGAATCATTTTCTCAATACTGCTAATGGCTTCAAGGAAAGGTGTAATTACAAGAATGGGGCTGAATGTAAATATTGTATAAAGCTTCTTGGCTGGAAACAAGAGCAGCCTGCAGAAAACATCATATTCTAAGAGACACTTATCCTTATTGGAGAAAGGTTAATGTTAATTTAAAACAATTCCTAAACTCCAGTGTGAATGATAATTATAGATTTCAAAGCATCTGCTATATATACAAGCTTTGGAAGAACTAGTTGTCTGTTTGTCTTGCTTATTTACTGAGCACTTATAAGAGTTATATTCAAGTGGGCCTCATGCCAGACTTGGTCACAAAAAGATTTTCTCTTCCAGTTTCCATTTCTTAAAAAAAAAAAAAAAAAAAATTGAAAAGTTTTGGAATTGAATTTACAGTTTAATAAAAGGCAACCCATTAAGGACAAGAGGACTTAAACAATCTCTTTCCACCGAGGGTATCTCCACTCAACGTGCTCCATTCAACGTGTCTCTAATGTTCTAAAAGCTCCCTTTACTACAGACATGATTACCCCAAGTAACTAGAAACCAATAATTAATTGATGTATTTTCCTGCCCCACTCTACACCAGCATCTAATATGCTGCATTTTACAACAAAAGACAAATCAAGCAAAGGTAACCAGATATCAGGTGTAATAAAGAAAAATTGTACTAACTTCTAGGCTATAACCCAGGAACTAGTTGTTCAGGCAAGACTCAACCATAGACAGTGTCTATGTGTACATGTGAAGTCTGATAACTACTTTCAGATGATGAACAGCCCCTTACTCCAAGGAAAAACAACTTCAGTCATGAAATAATCTATATACTTAATAAAAGCAAATTTATGAGATTAAAAGTGCTACCTTAAACCTCTTAGTTAAGGAGAAAATTCAGATGGACCATTTCTTTTTCATCAACATGTTGCCTAAAAGTTTTGCTATAATAATACTCAATCCTACCTACTGATTAGTAAAATTTTATTTTGAATTTCAGTAATAACTTCCCTTTGTTGCAGATTGGCTTTAGTTCAGTTCCTCTTTCATTCATTCATTCATACATACATTTGATGAAGTTCTAGAACCTAGGTGAGGTTCTAGCCCCTCAGTGGGCTGAGGTCCGGAGCCAAACCAAGAAAGAATTCTTGAGACATCTTTGGTGCAAAATTGTGGTTTTTTTTTTTTTTTTAAAGATTTTATTTATTCATTTGACACAGAGAGATCACAAGTAGGCAGAGAGGCAGGCAGAGAGAGAGAGAGGAGGAAGCAGGCTCCCCGTGGAGCAGAGAACCCGATGCGGGACTCGATCCCAGGACCCTGAGATCATGACCTGAGCCGAAGGCAGCTGCTTAACCCACTGAGCCACCCAGGCGCCCAAAATTGTGGTTTATTAAAGCATGGGGACAGGACCCGTGGGCAGAAAGAGCTGCTGCCCGGGGTTTTGAGGGACGGCAGGTTACATACCTTGCGGTTGGGGGTGGTGGTGAAGGGATGGGAGGTTTCAACGGAGTTTTCATATGTTAAAGAGGGCCTACAAGGTGCCTGGAGGAGGCCTTGCCCTTGTGGCTTGATCAATGTCGTCTTTAGGTCAGCCATTAACATCAAGATAGTTGGGAGATTCTTGGTGGGGTGTTATGATCCTGCTATCGTTTACATTCCCTTCTACCTCAGCCTCCTCCAGTTTCGTTTATGATGGGGAGGGAGACATTAGGGCTTGAGGAACTGAGAGTTATTTGCCTCTGGAAATTTGTGCTATTGATAAGGTAACCTCCCTGTTTGTAGATCTCTAGGACATCTGCAGAGCAAGGGAGAGTCTTGTTCTGCAGGGTTGTGATCTCTGCAAGTTAACTATTTATTGTTTTATGGCAGTCAGGGGTGCCTGAGGAATGCTACACATATTACGGAGGGGAGCGGGTGGAGAGGGGGGTGCAAGGCGCCAGCTTTTGCTTTGTCTTCAGCCAGCCTCCTGCTCCCTCATCACATTCAATAAATAATTACCCAAATGAGGCAAATATTTAACAAAGAACTAATCTAGTCTAAGTTCTTAGTTTTTATTACTATAATGAAAGTTTTCACACATTTTGAAAAGAATACTGAGTAGCATAATGAAAAAGTATATAGCCATACATTAATTTCAGCAATGGTTAATATTTTGCCATATTGTCTATACCAAAAGTTATTTTGAAGAAGTATTCTAAAATAAGTTAATTGTGTTTTTTAACTCTAAATATTTTTAAACATATTACTATAAAAAATAAAATCAGTTTCAGTTGAACAACAATGCCATCATTATACTTAACAAAATTAATAGTAATTTCTTATTATCATTGAATACAAAAATCTGTTTTCAGGGTGTCTGGGTGGCTCTGTTGATTAATCATCTGCATTTGGCTCAGGTCATTGATGGGGTTTTGAAATGTAAGGTTTGGTGGCGTGAGGTCCTGAGCTGACAACCAAGAAAGACTTCTTGAGATGTCTTTGATTCAAAATAGTGGTTTTATTAAACTCCAGGACAGGACCAGTGGGCAGAAAGAGCTGCTGCACCAAGGTTGTGAAGGGTGGCTGATTATATACTGTAAGGTTGGGGGAGGTAAGGAAAAAGAAGGTTTCAAAGGATTTTTTATGCTAAAGAAGACTCTTAGGATACCTAAAACCCTGCCATTGTCAAGTTAAGGTTGTTTTTCCTTCTAGTAAACCATTAACAATAAGATTGTTGGGCGCTTCCTGGAGGAACAGTACACTTCAAGTATCTGTCAATGGGCTTCAGATTATAAAGACATCTACATTCTCTTCTGGAAACTAAGCCATTGATAGAAATGCTTTGTTCTTGTAAATTGCTAACACTTTTGTAAACTGAGGGAGACTCCTGTCCTGAAGGATTGTAATCTCTATAAATTAACTATTTGTTTTTCCTTCAGAGCAACCCAAGAATGCCTGAAGAACATCACATATATCCCAAGTGGGGTTTGTGGGGTATCAGCTTCTGCCTTCCCTGATCCTCATGATCCCAGAGTCCTGGGATCAAGCATCACTTCAGACTCCCTGCTGGTTCTCCCTCTTCTTCTCCCTTTTTCCCTTCCCCCACTCATGCTCTTTCTCTCTCTCTAATAAATAAATAAAATCTTAAAAAATAAATCTGCATTCAGATCCCCCCAATCAATCGCAATAGCAATCAAAATCTTTTTGCAGTTCTTTTTTCAAACAAGGACTAATTCAAGGAGTATACATGACACACCTCTGTACTATCTCAATGATTTAAACATTTTTTAAACTGAAATATACATGCAGAAAAGCACATGAATTATAATAAGCACAGAGTCAATGAATTACCACTCATTGATCTCACCTATTTAACTGCCATTCTTGTCAAGAAATAAACTAGCATTTCAGAAGTGCCTGTAACTCTGTCTGACCCCATTTCAATCAATATCCAAACACTCCTCCCTAAATGGAACTGCGATCCTATCTCTTAGGACTATGTTGAGAGTTTCCTCCTTAATCTTCTACAGAGTATCTTGGCTTTCCTTGGTCCTTTGAATGACCATATGTATTTCAGAAACAGCACTTCCTTTGTCTTTCACATTAAAAAAAGCATGTGGAGATACTACTGGTATTGTGTACACAGATCAACCTGCAACAAACTGACACTCTTTGTAAATGTTTTTAAAGATTTGCTTATTTTATCTTGAGAGAGAGAGAGAGCAAGCAGGAAGGCCAGAGGGAGAGAAAGAGAATCTCAAGCAGACTCTTCACCGCACGGGGAGTCTAAACCAGGGTTCAATATTCTGACCCTGAGATCATAACCTGATCCACAACCCAGAGTTGATGCACAACCCAGGTGAGCCACCCAGGTACCCCTGCTGGTAATTTTTTAATGTTCCCCATTCAAAAAACACACCATTTACTCAGGTCTTCTTTTAAATTTATCTAAATAGGGGTGCTTGGGTGGCTCAGTCAGTTAACCATCTGTCTTCAGCTGAGATCATGATTTCAGGGTCCTAGGATCAAGACCCATGTCAGGCTCCCGGCTGAACTGAGAGTCTGCTTCTCCCTCTCCCTCTGCCCCTTCTCCTGCTCTCTCTCTCTCTCAATCTCTCTCTTGTTTCAAATAAATAAATAAAATCTTTTTTAAAAATGTAAATAATCTTTTGTAGTTTTCAGCATGGAAGTCATAGATTTTTTTGTTAGATTTTTCCTTAGATATTGGATTTCCTTTATGTTACTTAAGAAGTTAGCATCATTTCGTTTCCTAATCATGTTTGACATATGTATAATATACAAATTATTTTTTATACCTAAAATTTAAAAGCTCTGCTATATTATGGGTACAGTGTATTCATAGATTCTTCTGAATTTTTAACATATATATATATATATATATATATCTTATCACTAAATGATTATTTTATAGTTCCCTTTTCAATTCTTTGATCTTTTATTTCCTCAGTTGTCTTTTATGCACCAGTTATGACACCAATACAATGTTAAAAGAATGTAGTCAACCTGTTTTCATCCTGATCTCAGATAAAATATCTCAAAATTTATCAGTAATGTTGGTTGTGTTTTACAGTTATATATTTATTAGATTAAATACTTTTTTTATTTGCTAACAAATTTTATAGATGTTGAGTTTTAGCAAATACTAGTGCTGCACCTATTAGGATAATCATTTTATTATCTTTTTCTTTTTTATTCCATTGATACAGTGAATTATTATATTTAGATATTTTCAAATATCATATAATTACTTACACTCTTAGAATAGACTCACTTTTTTGTAATAAGTTATCCTTCATCTATGTTTTTGGGTTCAATTTGCTAATATTCTATTCAGCATTTTTGTATCAATGCTCATGAATAGATATGCCCTTACTATTTCTTTCTTATGGATTTCATGCCATATTTTGTTATCAAGGTTACATCAGATTCATAAACTAGAGTGGAAATTGTTCCCTCTTTTTTCCATTTTCTGGGTGCATTCATGGAAAATTGAAAATGTTTATTCCTAGTCAATAAACATCTGGGACCAAAGAAGTCATTTGGGTCTGGAGATTTCTTTGTAGGAAGGCTTGCAGTTGCAGATTAAGTTTAATTAACAGATAGGGAACTACAATTTCTTAAAATTTCATTTGTATAAATTTTGGTAAAAAAAATGTCCACTTTATATAATTTTAAAACCAATTAGCCTGAGGTGGTTCGTGATATTCTCATTGTAGGTTTGTAAGACCTGTAGTAGTAATTCCCAACCCCTTATTCATTTCCAAAAGTAGTGATCTTTTCTCTCTTCTTTTTTCTTGATGAGTCTCACAAAGTATTATCAATTTTATAAATTTTATTGAAGTAATAACATTTGGTTCTTATCATCATTTCCATAGTCTACTTTCTTTATTTTAATAATTTCAGTTTTTATATTTCCCATTTTCTTTCTACTTTAGGTTTAATTATTATTTTTCTAGCTTTTTGAGATGGCTCCTTAGATAATTGCACTTCAGTCTATCTTCTGTAGTAAACTTTTGCATTTAAGCTATAAATTTTCCTCAAACATGATAGTAGCTTCATTCCACAAATTTGATCAATAATGATTTCATTACCATGAAGATCAAATATTTTCAAATTTTTTATTATGATTTATTCATTAACCCATAGGTTATTTAAAAGTACATTGTTTAAGTTTCCAAAATATGAGTAGTTTCTCATTATTTTTTTATTATGGGCTCCTAACCTATTCAATTGTGTTAAGAGGACAGATTATATAGTTTTTTGAATATATGACATTTTGAAACTTGCTTTTTCCCACCATGTGGTCAATTTTGGAAGGGCGCCCCTGTACCCTACTAAAGAATATGTAATCTCAAGGTTTGGGATGCAGCAATAGATTAGCCAGTTAAGTTTATCAACTATTTTCACATTTTCCATATCTTTACTGATTTTTATAAGTTACTAAGGAAATTTCCAAATTTCCAACCACAACTATGGATTTTTTTATGTGCATCTTTTTACTTCTGTAGATTTTGCTATATACATATTTTTCATAAATGTTTAGAATAATTTTATCTCTTGAAATTTTAGCATAATAAAATTCTTCTTTATCTCTAATAATGTTTTATATTAATACAGCTACAGCAGCTTTTACCTGGTCAATACTTGGATAAAATATATGTTTGCATTCCTTTCTTTTCTATCTCTTTATGTAACTTTAAGTTTAGAAGCAGAAGCAGCATATTAAAAATAAACAGTATGGTGTTATTCTTTTGATACATTTAGTTCATTTACATTTAATGAAAATACTAATGCATTAGGTTTAAAGATTCTGTTTGCTTATAGTTTCATTATATATTCAATCTTTCAATTAGAGTTTTACATACACATTTTTACATTGTTAAAGATTTATTCAATATAGATTCTCAAGTTATTACATTCAAATGTAAGTTATTAGCTGCATATTCACTTCCTAGATATACAGACTTTGGAACATTTTAAGTCATTTTATTCCCCCAACTATGGCTATTTTTGTTACATAATTTAATTTCATATGTCTATTTTGAAACATTATCATTATTTTGTACAATCAGTATTCATTGAGATTTAGTCACATAAACATTCTGTCCTCCACTGTTGATGACTTCCTGAGCTGTCAGATTTCCTTTTGGGGTCATTCTCCATCAGCCTGAAAAACTTCTCTTAATAATTCTTTCCAGGTAGCTCTGCTTTTAGCAAATTTTCTCATTTTTGCTTGTCTGGAATGCCTTCAGTATTCCTTTATTTTTTGAAAGATATATTCAGGGGTGAGTGGGTGGCTCAGTTGTTAAGTGTCTGACTTTGGCTCAGGTCATGATCCCAGGATTTTAGGATTGAGCCCTGCATAGGGCATCGGGCTCCCTGCTTGGCGGGAAGCCTGGTTCTCCCTCTCCCATTCCCCCTGTTTGTGTTTCCTCTCTCTCTGAGTCTCTTTCTGTCAAATAAATAAAGAAAATCTTAAAATTAAAAAAAAATAAATAAAAGATACATTCATTAAGGATAGAGTCTTAGGTAGTCATTCATTTTTTTCATCACTTGGAAAATATCGTTTTATTATCTTTTGTTTTCACTGCCTTAATTAAGAGGTCAGCTTTCAGTTTTATCGTTCCTTTGATGATGATATGTCTTTTCATCCTCATCATCTTGGCAGCTCTGTGACATTTGCAACTATCTTTTTAGCATGCTGTCCATATTTTCTAGTTGGTCTTTGTGCTTGGTTTAATCTGAACCATTTGAAACAAGTGGAAATCCTGTCCTAGTTATCATTTAGTCTGTCATAATTGTATCATTTTTTAATGACATTGACTTACTGAAGAGATTAATAAGCCAGTTATCTTTTAGGATGCCCTAAATTCTTGGTTTGTTAGTGTTTCCTTCTGGAATTGTCAAATTATTTCCTTCTGATAGCATTTATTTAGTTACTCTACACAACATATTTCATCTAAATTTTTATCTAAAGGACTTATGACAATAAGAATAAAGATTTTGGCAAGAAAAAACTTCAGAAGTGATTCTATATTCCTCATAATTCATTACATTGAAAGAAAAATGAAACTAATTTTGATCACAAAGAGTTAAAGTAGTGATAGCCTGATATTTTCATTGTAAAGTTGTACAAGCTTACTCTTCCACTAGGAAGTAATCTGATATTCTGTTATCATTACATATATTGGTAAATTTTTAAAAAACCTTTCATTTAATATTTTGGCATAAATTAGCAGTCTCTGCATGAATCTTTTTCCCTAAGATTTCATAATGGAGATTTTCCGATATTATCATTTACTCTGTATTTATCTTCTGTAAAGAAGAACTTTCCTCACCAGTTGAGGCTTTTTTGTTATTTTGAAATGTGCCTGTTAGGGGAATATAGTAAAAATGCTTAAATCTTTATTTTCAGATTTCTTAAAAAGAAGTTGAAACTAGGCACTTCCAGTAATAATAAATTCATTGTGGACTCATGAATCTTTATATATTTAGAATGTTTCAGTCCTGATGGTTTCAACCTCTGCCTCTATGAAGCTTATATTTCTCAGAGAAAGACAAATACTAATAATACTTAAGCAACAGAGAAATAAACAGATAAAGTCAGATACTAATTAGTAATATGGCAAAAAAAAGTGCTATCTTGAATTGTGCTTTACATTATCAGGGTAACTGTAGGCAAATAGACTTTGAAAAGTATACTGGAGACCCTAAGAAATATAATTTCTTAAACACAATAAAATGTGTTTCTTGCTCACATAACAGTACTGGGCAGGTAAATGTTTAGGTAGGGTACACTCCTCCATGTTATTCAAAGAATAAGACTGGCTAACTCTTTTTCATCTTCAACGTATTATGTAAATTTACTGTGTGGCTATTTGCATTCCAGCTGGCCACAAAGTGAAAAGACAGTGAAGAACCTCATATGGGAGTATTTAATGGAAAATGGTACTTCGCACTTCCTCTTGTGATCCATTGGCCTGGGATCATGACCTTACTAAATCAGGGAAGTCTTGGGTCCAATAAAAAGAGAACATGAATTTTGGGGGGTTGCTATTGCAGGGTCAGAAGAGGTAGTGACATAGGAAATAACAAGCATGTGAAGGAATGAGCCATAGAAAACTCTGACAGAACATTCCATCAAAGAGAACAGCAATGATCCTAAGGAAGCAATAAGTTTGGCCTGTTCTAGAAATAGTAAGACTGCAACTGATGGCTGAAGGATCATGAGCAAAGGGGTGAGAGATTAAATAAAAAATCGGAAAGAATGGTACATAGATCCTACTTGCTTATTACACCCTAAACTTCATGTTAAGAATGTTATGGTTTTTGTTACGTATAAAAAATTAAATGCAGATTTTTAGTAATTTTTATTTGGAAAATATAACTCTTCCTGCTGTGGTAAGAATAAAATGTATTAAAGTAGAAATAAAAGCAAGGAGACCAGGTAGTATCTTTCTGGCATCTCTGGTGATAGCTGACAGAGATTTGATCTGGAATGGTTGTTGAAAGTTAATGAGAAGTAGACATACTTGGTATCCTTTGATTCTACTCTTTCTCTCACATTTCATATCTTTTGCATTAGGAAATACTCCTGACTCTACTTTCAAATACTTGCAGAATCTTACCACTTTTGCCATTTTTAAATGCTAATTCCTTGGTCCCACACTCAGTCTCCTCAGGAGTTAATCACAATTTCCTCTTAACCCGCCGGCATCCCTCTTGTCTCACTAGGTCACTAGAACCAATTCTCAAGCAGCAACCAGAGCAAGACTTCTAAAGTTTAAGTTAGTGTCAAACCTCAGGTCAAAGCTCTCTAATGGTTCCCCAACTCTTTCAGAGGGAAAGCCAAAGTTCAGTCAATGACCCACAAGGCTGTCCATGAGCTGATTACTTTCACTTCATGATTTCCTTTCTTTTCAGCTCTTGTCTCAGACACACTCCATCTGGCTTCCTTGCTATTCCTGTGATAATGCCAGTCATGTTCCCAACTTAGAGTTTCTACTCTGTCCCTTCTGCCTCTTCTCTTATCCATTCTAGTTCCCTGCTTTTTTCCTGTCTTTTCTATCTCATATTCTCACCCAGGCTTGTGTGAGTTAAACTGTTGAACCCAGTGATGAATACCACCTCAGGGCATGTCCTTACTCACTCTTCCTGCTCTACTTTTTTCATCCTATAATTCACTTTCTTGTGAAGGGGAAGTGACAGACAAGGCCAAAGGAGAAGCAGGCTCCCCCGCTGAGCTAGAATCCTGATGTGGGACTCAGTCTCAGGACACTGACTTCATGACTGAGCCAAAGGCAGACACCTAACTGACTGAGCCACCCAGGTATCCCACTTTCTGACATTCTTGATGCTTGTTTAAAATGTTTATAGCTTTTTACCTACTTCTTTACCCCCATTGGACTATAAAACCTATGAAGGCAGGTATCTTGGTTTTGTTTACAGATGTCTTCAAGTTTCTAGAATAGAGTCTAGCACATAGAAGGCACTTAAGAAATGAAACCAAATGATTTAATGAATGAATAAAGGAATGAGTGAAGACAGAGAGCTGGCGGACATATGAAGGGACCTATTTCCTCTTGAAGGACATGGTATTTTATCCCAAATATGAAAGTCAGTGAGAAGTAGAAAGGATGCTGCAGAGAGGCCTATCAGTTATTATTGGCCAAGGTGCTTGTCAGTTTGCATTCACTCAAAGAACTCAGGGACCAGGTTTATTTGGCACTTATATAATACTGGATAAAGACGGCAGTCTAGGCAAGACGATTACATGAAATATTACCCTGCACAACTGATATTCAGTTTGTTATTTGTTTTTGCAAGCTACTCAGTTTGGCCTGATTACAAACTGTTTTTATATTTAATGTAAAATAAGAAAAGGTCAAATATATAGACAGAGATTAAAACTCTAATTTCTAAGACTCCTAAACATGCACAATTAATCCCTGAGTGTGTTTTGGAGGTGCTCTGGGTTCAAGCTGAGGATTACTTCCATTTAAATAGAAAGCAACAATAGTCATGTTCATTGCACACGCCTAGCTCTGCCAGCCGTACTGTCAACCCATGGAAGATAAAAGAAGTGAAAAAGATTTTTGCCAGAATGATTGAACCAGAAAGGAACTGAGAACAGAGAGAAAGGGTCCAGATTAAGTATCACTGCATGAAACTGACTCATTCTGTGGCTGTGAGATTTTCAAAATTAAGTCTCTTTCTTTAATTTTGTTCATTTTGTGGCCACCTTTCCCACTCTGCAGGTATCTTCTCTCTCACTTTCCCTCTCTTTGCTTCCTCTTTTTCATCAATAGTTCAGTCCAAGTGCAAAAATACCATGAATGTTAGATCCTTATGCTGAGTACAATGGGCTACACATCCTTGGAGAATTCACTCTGGAAATTTTTCAGCTCTAAAAGGCCTTAAGTTTGGCACCTTTATTTTATACCTGCTGGGCACTTCAGTCAACAAAGAGGGATGTCTTTCTTTCCTATCTAGTACTGTAATGAAACACATTGGAAAGAATGACCGTGGTTACTATGACCAAGATTCAATCCATTTTATTTGAGATTTGGAATAGCATAGTGACTGAAAACATCTCTATAACATAACTTAGCCTGAACTAATCATTCCTTAATATTTATCATTGTCTGATGAGTAAAGTCAATTTGCCAAAAGAAAATACACATATATGTAAGCATGTATAATTATATTCTTACTATTCAAAAATGCAGAATATGGGGCCATCTGGGTGGCTCAGTGGTTTAAAGCCTCTGCCTTCAGCTCAGGTCATGGTCCCAGGGTCCTGGGATCGAGCCCTGCATTGGGCTCTCTCAGCAGGGGGTCTACTTTCCCCCTCTTTCTCTCTGCCTGCCTCTGCCTACTCATGATCTCTGTCTGTCTAATAAATAAATAAAATCTTTAAAAAGATGCAGAATAAATCTATGCTTACATTCAAATTTCAGTGGCAAATCTACATACTATACATAATCCATGTTAAAAAAAGATATTTTTTTAGTAGAAAAATTTTTTCCAGTAGAAAAATAATTTTTGGATAACAATTTCATTCCCTGTGAAATACTAACTAATTACTCATGATATTTTCTTTCAAGTGTAAATCCACAAAGAATAATCCTAAAGTGGTCAATATGATGTTTATAACTTCAATTAAAAAATTCTATTGATACTTTGTTATTTGTAATATTAAAATGTAATTGCTTATGTAAGGAAGGAGGGGAAAGACAAGTTGAGACCAACCATGGAGTTCAGTCAATCCTTAGAAACACATTAATCAATAGTCCTATCTAAGCTATAATTAAGGAAGCTGAGGAATGATTTATGTAATGATTTTGAATATACCTTTACATCAACTTGAAGCAATAAAAACAAACAGCACAAAAAAGGAATCTAAGATACTGTCTACCAGGAAGTTTTTTGTGTTGTTGTTTTTTTCCTTGATAATCACCTCTCCATTTCTCACAAATGACCCCTAAAGCTTGGGCACTCTTTCTTCTTACAATGAATGGTATCCTGGGGTGCCTGGGTGACTTGGTCCATTAAATGTCTACCTTCAGGTCAGATCCTGGGATTGAGCCCCACAATGGGCTCCCTGCTCAGTGAAGATCTGCTTCCTTTGATCCTACCCCTGCTTGTGCTCTCACTCCTTTCTGTTTCTCCCTCTTAAAAGAATTTAAAAAATCTTTAAAAAAATAATGGTATTTTATCTACATATATAAATGATAGAGAGAAGCAAACCCTTGCCAGTTCCTGCCTACTTACCCAACGTCTCTCATGGTTCATGGAAACTCTCCTCTTCTTGTCCCTGTGGCATAAATGATAAAAAATTACTTGTCTGGGAAAGACTTAGCTCATCATTTCCCTGAAAATCCTATACCATCTTGAGAACCTTGATGTCTTTTAATTGTGTTTTTTTTTCCCTAGATATTTTTTCTCATTTGTGTTTTATGAGATTACAATGACTTAACAATCTTAAAAACCAAGACCACATAAATAACATGATTATATATTCCCCAATTTGATTAATAAAATACATTTTGGCAAGACTGAATGATATTTTCAAGGTCATGCAGACTACAAAGCCATGACTGAAGTAAGAGAACATTCTTTCACAGGACCCATTTATAAAATATAAGTTATCAATCAAGTACTTTTATTTATTCACAGGCTCATTATAGTTAAAAAAAAAAAGAATAAATTGATTGTAACACAGCCATTAGATAGAAATAATTCCCAGTACAAAGCATTGCTGTTGTTATTGTTAGGTTTTTATATTAAAAAAGAAAAATCTATTTCCAGAAAAGATGCATTCTAGAGATTGAGAGAATGGTTGCAGCAAGACCATATATGGCAATAGAACACTAACCCACAGACTTGTCAGCAATCTGCTGGAAACAACAAACCATAATCTCTGTAGCAGTTGGCCCAGAATGGTCAGGACTTGGTAAATGAGTGCCAGCTTCCCTAATTGTTGCCTAGCTCCCAATTCAGGATCAACCAGAGAAAGCCAAATATGCTCTTCAAACAATCACAGGATGCCCTGCTTCTAGACAGCTCATCTGTAGCTTCCCCATGCCAATGACCTCAAATCAGACCACACTAGAAGCTTCTCTTTTTATTGTTATAAAGCTGTTCTCTCCCCTGCCTGTCTTTGAGTCTCTGGAAAAACCAAGTGATAGTGGCTGACTCACTTGTAACAGAAAGCTCTGAATAACTTAGCCTTTGTTTGTTCTCATTTGGGTGGTCTTGATTTATTTCCACAAGGTAAACCTTTAAGAAATGACTGAACTTGAGAGTTTATCATAAAATTTGAAAGAATAATTTTACTTAGAGAAACTTGCTTGACTTTCAAGGCCTAATATAATAAAAACTTAAAAGGCAAAATTTTCTTAGGTCTAATTTGAGTAAAGTACTTAGCTAAGTATTCTTATTCTATCTGCATATATGCCTGGTCTATATATCTCCAGATGAATTTGCCTCAGTACATTGAGGTCAGACTAATACTAAAAGAAAAAAAAAAAAAGATGAAAATAAAGCTCTTGAGAGTCAATTTTTCTTTTTAAGAAAATCCAAATTATAGCTAATACAACTGGAATTGAAATGAACCAACAATACCTTTAAGCCTGGAACAAAGGCCAGTAAGAAAAAGATCCCAGCTATTGAAGAAATAAAAGTATCCATCTCTAATGTGGCAGAAGTTGGTGAAATATTCAACTCCTGGAGCAATACAAAGCAAAGAAGAAATCATTTTTAGATAAGAGGACAAAACTAATGGATATTCTCAGCAAGCCTAAAAGCTATGTTACCACAATAGTGGGAAGATAATGGTTTCTACCTCTACAATTTCTTTCAATGATTGTTTTGCCAATATACAGTGTAAAGGAAACAAAGACTAATAATTGCTTGTCAGTATTGACGGAGCATGACTGGCATCGTGACAGGGAAGAGCTGGGGGAAAGTGGATGCCACTTCACAGCTACAGCCGATACTAACAGACTGTGCTATATTCACACCAAAGGAATGAGAAAGGAAGGAACATTTGAAGGTCAGGTTAAATGAGCTGTTTACATCTTTCCCGTTAAAACACATTTCAAAGGCCAAAGGATTTGAGTCATTGAGGAAATTTTAAAAGGTGCAAAATGATGCAACACATTACATTAAGAGTTAGAACTCTTTGTGCAAGGCTCAATTGCATGTGTGTTGAGAAAGCTCAACTGCAGAATCTTCTCAAGCAGAATTGTAAGCCGCCAGGTCATTCTCTATGGGGGAAAATGCCCTACACTACCCTGAAGATCAATTCCTCAATGATATGCAGTACAAAACACTCAAACAGATTTAAGTAACTGAAAGGGTGCTGAGATTCCACGATAAAATGAAAATAGAGTACATAAAAATAAGCATCTTGGGACACCTGGGTGGCTCAGTTGGTTAAGCTACTGCCTTTGGCTCAGGTCATGATCCCAGGGTCCTGGGATCGAGTCCCACATTGGGTTCCTTGCTCAGCAGGGAGCCTATTTCTCTCTCTTCCTCTGCCTGCCACTCTGCCTGCTTGTGCTCTCAATCTCTATCTGACAAATAAATAAACAAAATCTTTAAAAAAAAATTAGCATCTTTACTCTCAAATAAAGTAGCCTTAAGAAAATAAGGACTAAAGAACCCTACCGTTAAACACGTACTGAATTCTAGCTATATCTGTCTAGAAATAGAAAGATAGCCTGGAACTCAAGGACCAACAGTGTACAGAGAGTAAAATTTGACAATCATGAGTGGTAGATGTGTAGGTCTAGACATTTAGTAGCTCTGTATTCCATAAGAGGAATCCTGTTTTCCCCAGCAAGACCCCACAACACAAAGAACTGTAACAAGATGGACACATATGTGGAATTTGAGAAACAAAACAAAGGAGCAAAGCAAACAAAGACAGAGAGAGAGGCAAAGCAAAAAAACAGACTTTTACCTATAGAGAACAAACTGTGAAGGTTACCAGAGGGGAGGCAGGTGGGAGGATGGGTGAAATAGGTGATGGAGTTGAAGGAGGGCACTTAAAATGAGCACCGGGTGTTGTATGGAAGTGTTGAATCACTATATTGAGTACTTAAATTAATATTACATTTATGTTAGCAATAACAACAGAAGAATACATATAAAAATAGGAGCTTGGTATCCACGTGTTTAAATGACTTCCCTAAGGATTTTTTTTTAATTTTTATTTATTTTTTTTAATTTTTTATTTTTTATAAACATATATTTTTATCCCCAGGGGTACAGGTCTGTGAATCACCAGGTTTACACACTTCACAGCACTCACCAAAGCACATACCCTCCCCAATGTCCATAATCCCACCCCCTTCTCCCAAACCCCCTCCCCCCAGCAACCCTCAGTTTGTTTTGTGAGATTAAGAGTCACTTATGGTTTCTCTCCCTCCCAATCCCATCTTGTTTCATTGATTCTTCTCCTACCCACTTAAGCCCCCATGTTGCATCACCACTTCCTCATATCAGGGAGATCATATGATAGTTGTCTTTCTCTGCTTGACTTATTTCACTAAGCATGATACACTCTAGTTCCATCCATGTTGTCGCAAATGCCAAGATTTCATTTCTTTTGATGGCTGCATAGTATTCCATTGTGTATATATACCACATCTTCTTTATCCACTCATCTGTTGATGGACATCTAGGTTCTTTCCATAGTTTGGCTATTGTGGACATTGCTGCTATAAACATTCGGGTGCACGTGCCCCTTTGGATCACTACGTTTGTATCTTTAGGGTAAATACCCAATAGTGCAATTGCTGGGTCATAGGGCAGTTCTATTTTCAACATTTTGAGGAACCTCCATGCTGTTTTCCAGAGTGGCTGCACCAGCTTGCATTCCCACCAACAGTGGAGGAGGGTTCCCCTTTCTCCGCATCCTCGCCAGCATCTGTCATTTCCTGACTTATTGATTTTAACCATTCTGACTGGTGTGAGGTGATACCTCATTGTGGTTTTGATTTGTATTTCCCTGATGCCGAGTGATATGGAGCACTTTTTCATGTGTCTGTTGGCCATCTGGATGTCTTCTTTGCAGAAATGTCTGTTCATGTCCTCTGCCCATTTCTTGATTGGATTATTTGTTCTTTGGGTGTTGAGTTTGCTAAGTTCTTTACAGATTCTGGGCACTAGTCCTTTATCTGATATGTCGTTTGCAAATATCTTCTCCCATTCTGTCAGTTGTCTTTTGATTTTGTTAACTGTTTCCTTTGCTGTGCTAAAGCTTTTGATCTTGATGAAATCCCAATAGTTTATTTTTGCCCTTGCTTCCCTTGTCTTTGGCGTTGTTCCTAGGAAGATATTGCTGCGGCTGAGGTCGAAGAGGTTGCTGCCTGTGTTCTCCTCAAGGATTTTGATGGATTCCTTTCGCACATTGAGGTCCTTCATCCATTTTGAGTCTATTTTTGTGTGTGGTGTAAGGAAATGGTCCAATTTCATTTTTCTGCATGTGGCTGTCCAATTTTCCCAGCACCATTTATTGAAGAGGCTGTCTTTTTTCCATTGGACCTTCTTTCCTGCTTTGTCGAAGATTAGTAGACTGTAGAGTTGAGGGTCTATTTCTGGGCTCTCTATTCTGTTCCATTGATCTATGTGTCTGTTTTTGTGCCAGTACCATGTTGTCTTGATGATGACAGCTTTGTAATAGAGCTTGAAGTCCGGAATTGTGATGCCACCAACTTTGGCTTTCTTTTTCAATATCCCTTTGGCTATTCGAGGTCTTTTCTGGTTCCATATAAATTTTAGAATTATTTGTTCCACTTCTTTGAAAAAGATGGATGGTACTTTGATAGGAATTGCATTAAATGTGTAGATTGCTTTAGGTAGCAGAGACATTTTCACAATATTTATTCTTCCAATCCAGGAGCATGGAACATTTTTCCATTTTTTTGTGTCTTCCTCAATTTCTTTCATGAGTACTTTACAGTTTTCTGAAACTTCCAAACTCATTTTATGAGGCCAGCATCACCTTGATCCCAAAACCAGACAAGGATCCCATCAAAAAAGAGAGCTATAGACCAATATCCTTGATGAACACAGATGCGAAAATACTCAACAAAATACTAGCCAATAGGATTCAACAGTAGATTAAAAGGATTATTCATCACGACCAAGTGGGATTTATTCCAGGGCTGCAAGGTTGGTTCAACATCTGCAAATCAGTCAATGTGATACAACACATCAATAAAAGAAAGAACAAGAACCATATGATACTCTCAATAGATGCTGAAAAAGCATTTGACAAAGTACAGCATCCCTTCCTGATCAAAACTCTTCAAAGTGTAGGGATAGAGGGCACATACCTCAATATCATCAAAGCCATCTTTGAAAAACCCACCGCAAATATCATTCTCAATGGAGAAAAACTGAAAGCTTTTCTGCTAAGGTCAGGAACACGGCAGGGATGTCCATTATCGCCACTGCTATTCAACATAGTACTAGAGGTCCTAGCCTCAGCAATCAGACAACAAAAGGAAATTAAAGGCATCCAAATCGGCAAAGAAGAAGTCAAATTATCACTCTTCGCAGATGATATGATACTATATGTGGAAAACCCAAAAGACTCTACTCCAAAACTGCTAGAACTTGTACAGGAATTCAGTAAAGTGTCAGGATATAAAATCAATGCACAGAAATCAGTTGCATTTCTCTACACCAACAGCAAGACAGAAGAAAGAGAAATTAAGGAGTCAATCCCATTTACAATTGCACCCAAAACCAGAAGATACCTAGGAATAAACCTAATCAAAGAGGCAAAGGATTTTTTTTTAAGATTTTATTTATTTATTTGACAGAGAGAGATCACAAGTAGACGGAGAGGTAGGCAGAGAGAGAGAGAGAGAGAGGGAAGCAGGCTCCCTGCTAAGCAGAGAGCCCGATGCGGGACTTGATCCCAGGACCCTGAGATCATGACCTGAGCCGAAAGCAGCAGCTTAACCCACTGAGCCACCCAGGAGCCCCCTAAGGATTTTTTTAAAGGATTTCATTTATTTATTTGAGAGCAAAAGAGTGAGCAAGAGATAGAGAGAGCATGAGCCCGGTGGAGGGGTGGAGGGGTAGGGGGAAAGAGAGAAGACTTCCCCCTGAGCACGGAATCTGGGTGAAGGCCTGATCCTGGGAGGCTGGGATCATGACCTGAGCCAAAGGCAGACTCCTAACTGACTGAGCCACCCAGGCACCCCTTCCCTAAGGATTTTAATCAAATTTATTTTTGTATCTGATCCCTTCCCTGGATGTTAAGAGTTCCAGGATTACCTGGAGTCGAAAAGCTTCATAGATTTCTCGCTAGATTTAACTAGTCATGTGCTTTTGTTGACAGCAATACCCAAACATCCTGAATATTAAAAATAATCAATAACATTTAATTATGTCATGGTCAGACTTGCCCTACATTAACTCTGCCATTATCCACCTGGATATCAATAGTAATTTCACAGGTATTTTTCTTCTGGCTTAACCTCACTTCAATTCACTCAAGGATACTGAGGCAATGAAAAAAATTAGCAAACCTTATTCTCAGTAAACAAATTTGATGTTCTGTAAATTTATTACTTTGTTTGTATGCTTACTTTGTGCACCCCTCCTGTTCAACAACCATCCAAATCCAAGGCAAAAGCCAGTTTCTATAGGTTTTTCTGCCTATAGAAAAATTCATAAACCATAAATAAGATTCCATACTCCCGGAGGTGCTCCTCTCCAATGTTAACTGGAGGTTCTTCTCTGTTAAGTTTTAAAATACAGAAAATACATTCATTTTATTTAGTGGCTTCTTAAAGCAGTCTCAGAGGGGCAGTCCAAAATGTGATATTATCCACTTTTTGCCTAAAATTCACAACAGTTAAATTCTTATTTCACAGATAAAATGCAGATTTAATTCCTCTATACACCAGGCAGCTTTTTTTTTTTTTTAAGATCTTATTTATTTATTTGAGAGAGAGAGACAAAGACAGAAAAAAACAGGTGCAGGAAAAGAGAAAGAGGGAGAGAAGAGGGAGGAGTAGACTTCCTGCTGAGCAGGAAGCCAAGCATGAGGCTCCATCCCAGGACCCTGGGATCAGGACCTGAGCCAAAGGCAGACACTTAACTGACTGAGCCACCCAGGCACCTCCAGCCAGCTTTCTTATTAAGCATTCAGGCACATTCAGGAATTTCTAGTACCTCCTCCCATTTTTCCTTGTATTAGTTCCCTATTTTCTTTCCTTTACCATCAATATACCTTACTTGGTGTATTTCTCAAATTACATTTACATTAAGGAATCAAATCTCTGTCCTTCAACGGGAAATAGTCTTCTTAGCTATTATATAAATGAGTTTTTTAAGGTACCCCTTTTGCAAACTACTTCCTACCCAGAATTTAATTGAGGTCCTCACTATGTCTCACTGGAGCATTTGCAATGTCTTCAAAACTGATCTGGTTATTGTATCTTTCTACAAAAGTCCACCCCCAGTACTGCCACCTAAGTTATTTCCCTAAGACCAACAGATGTTCATGTTACTTTCTGCTCAAAAACCTATTGTTGACCCTTTATCATCTACAGAATAAAATCAACAGTTCTTACCTTCACAAAGAGTATCCCCAAGAATGCATTTCCATCTTTGTCCTTCCTTCCCAGTACAGAGACATGAAACTCCAGCCAGTCAATACAATTCCTCATGTGGAATATGCCTACCAGTAGCTCAGTTGCAGATAGCAAATAGCAAGGTATATTTTCTTGAACTAACTTTCATTTCTCTTGCACATGGCAAATCTATATTCACTTTTAAGATGAGCTCAATTTTTACCTTTTGGTATGCCTGGATCCCTTAGAAAGAATTTTATCTTCCCCTGATTTCTGAAAGAACTTTGTCCATACAAATACTATAATATCTAGTTCCCACAGCTTTAATTTATATATGCATGCTTCTATTTATTTCACCAATTATAATCTTTTGAAAGGAAAAGTCTATTAATTTTTGCATTTTAAGACCTTGCTTAGAACATCCAGCATACATGCTATCAATAAGTATTTACATTGTAATCAATGAACATGTAGATTAATTAATATTACTCTATGACTACACACTGCACACTAATCTTTACAATCTTTTAATGACCACAGAAACCAGAAATAGGTGAAGTAGTATAAGATCATCTATATTAAGGATACAAAAAAAAGAAAAAAAAGATATCTGTGGTATTGTCACTTTACAAAATGACAAATCCAAAAGCTTTTCACAAAATTGACTTTCTCCTTGGATAAGTAGTGGTTCCTGACTTTAAAAACTAAAGACACTCTTAACTTTAATTTTATATATATATATATATATATATATATATATATATATATATATCTCAACATGAAAATATTCTAGAAAGTGTCCTAACTTTAAAACTTTGGGTGATTTTAGGAGGTTATTAGTAAAAGATGAAAGTTCTACCAACAGGTTATTTTTTTAAAGATTTTATTTACTTATTTGACAGAAAAAGAGAGCTCACAAGTAGGCAGAAGGGTAGGCAGACAGAGAGCGGGACGCAGGCTCCCTGCTGAGCAGAGAGCCCCATGTGGGTCTCAAACCCAGGACCCTGAGATCATGACCTGAGCCAAAGTAAGAGGTTTAACCCACTGAGCCACCCAGGTGCCCCTACTACCAGCATGTTTTAACTTGCTTTTCTTTCAGAGCAAATTATTCTCATGTCACATGAAATTTTATGTATTCAATTTCTTCACTCCTATAATTCATTTATTACTAGTCCAAGTAAGCTATAATTTTTAAAAATAATAAAATAATTAAAATAGGAGAAATATCATAACTTTCAGTGTAAACAGTTTAAAATATCACTTGTATCAGTAACTTTCCAGAAATTTATTCAAGAACAACAATTCTTCTTAATAAGAACAAAACAAAACCATGGTAATTTTAGAAATCTATATTTAGTCAATGCTCTTTTAGATGTCCACAAAGATACAGAATATATAAGAAATAAGATATCATATCACAGGAAGACTAAAAGAAATATGGTAATCACTACTTATCAGAAGTGTGAAGGAGAAAAAGGAGTACAAACAAACAAACAAACAAAAAACTAATATCCAAGATTTTAAAATCAAACTGAAACGTTTGCCCCAGTATCCTAGTAGGTCCTGCTGGGGAGAGGGCTTGTATGCTTTTTTATATTTAGAACACAGAGTCTGATAAAAGTTGTCTACTGAGTTAACAAAAACTTGACTTCAATATTATTTGCTAGAAGTTTAAATTTGTCATTTTTATTTTCATTGCCTTTTATTTTTCTACCTATTCCACACTTCTGTTTTTTCCATTTCAACATCACATTAAAGATAGAAAGCTTAAAGTTTTTGCAGACCTTAGAATTAATTTAAAGAACATATCATTTAGTTTTCTACACAAACATGTTTTTGACTATGGGCTAATCTAATGGTAAGAGTTTACAAAGAGGGGAGGCATTATTTGAAAACATAAATCTAAAAATTCAAAATTGTCTTTTCTTCATAACACTGCAATACAGTTTGCAACTCTTCATTAATATTGTACCACTATCAGGGTATTATTTCCCAAAGGGCTTGAGAAAGAAGCTACATAAACAATTTGATGATGACAAATTAACATTATAGAGTACTCTCAATATGGAAGGCATTATGTAGGACAGGCTTGCTAATTATGAAATGTCTCCATAGTAAAGCAAATAAATAGTCATAGCCGTGTTTATATATTTCCTTGTGACCTCAGCAACAGAGGCAAATAGGCTAACAAAAAATTAAGGCATTTCCTCTGTGGAATGAAGACATTTTACCTACTCCCCAAATCTTTCAAATAAATGCGGTTTAAAAAGTTGAGGAAGGGAGGAGAGAACAGATGCGCTTGTAAGAATGGAGTGAGTGAAGGGAGCAAATCTAGAATTAAACCACAGGGGTAGCCATGAAGAAAGGGGCCTTCAAATCTTTTGTATAAGACTTAGTAGTGAGAAACTTATTAAATTTACTAAGAGGCATAAAAAATATTTGAATGAATACAGGCAAATTTAGTGGAGATGATCCTTGCTATAAATGAATAATCAATGCTTTTCAATATTATTGATTTTAATTGCCTTAATAACTTAGAAAGATGCCCCTCCCTACCATACTGCACAACTTAACTTGTTAGTGTATGTTTATGCCACCCATTTATCTTCCACCCTTCTCCTTTTATGTTGTAGGGGATGTTCTTTCTTGACAAAGTTGTGTCTCCTCCTCTTTTCTAGTAGATTTTGTACTCCCCTGGGTTTTCAGGAAGCTTTAAGAACTGGATATTTTTTTTCTTCCCTCTCAAAAAAACAGTTCCCCTTAGCTTTGAAAATGCTGAATTCTTCCCATTAAACAAACAAACTTTGTTCTCACTTTTTTCTTTCTTTTTCTATTCATAAATTTTTAAAAAGTCTTTTTTGAAAATATCTTTGTTTCTTTAATTTCCATTACTCATCCCATTCACCCTTAGCTTTCTTTTCCCACATATCATAGCTCTTGTTAAGATGATCAGTGACATTTTATTCTCCACTTATTACATGAAACTGTTTTTGGCACACATTTCCTTGAACTTTTGTAACTATTACATTTAGCCTCTTTAACCATCTCTATGCCAGATATTTCCAAATCTGTATCTCTAAATTTCTCATTTGAATTATAGAGTTCTATGTTAATTACTTTCTCTCTTTAAATACCCAAAAGGTGCCACAAACTGTACAAGTCCAAATTAGTGTTCTTCACTCCATCACCACATTATTTTTTTTAAATTTCTGTTCATTTATGCACTTATATATTTATTTTTACAGCATAGCATTTAGGAACATGAGCTCTTAGTCAAATATCTGAGTTCAAGTACTAGTTTTACCACTTAAAAGCTCAAAATCCTGGACAATTTATCAAACCTCTGTCTTGGTTCTCTCCTATACAAAACTTTACATTTATTCCAAAATTATGTGAGTTAAATAAGTATGATTGAGAACATTACGTGGCATAGTAAATACTTAATAAATACTACCTGTTATTAGTTCCTATTTCACCATTCCCATACCTCTTTGATAGCTACATGAGAAAGAAACTTGAGGTCATGCTTGAAATGTACCAACACATACTTCTGTACTGATTATACCACCAAGTTTCAGTGTTTAATGTCCTAAAGAACTCTCAAAAATGACCAATTCTTATCAATTCTCTGTCAGTTCTAGTGTAGTGCGGACAATCATTATAGGCCACGTTATTCTTTCTTACTCTTGCCAAAACAGAGTTTGCTTTTTCCATATTAGAATCTTTCTGGAGGAAATAATACCTATATACTTTTTTACTTCACTATGAAACCAACTGAAGAATTCAATTCAAAACTGTATTTAAGTAGTTCAAATTTATTTGCAATATGTTATTTACATACACAAAAATATGCACCTTCAAAGAAAAGTAAAGTTCTTATGGTCAAGTAACTTTGGAAAACAATATATGCTGTTCCCTTGCTCAGAGATTTACCATCAGTTCTGGAAGAGGCACTGCTTATCTTTCTGTGACCTAGTATTTCCCAATGGATTTGGCCATCAAACTTCATTTTGAAGTAATATTATTAGCACATGTTGGGAGATGCCACTCCATATAATGAGGATCTATTAATATTTTAGCAGGGAAAAGAGGAATAGAATCGTGTTTTAGAAAGACAATGGACAGTGACATGAAGAATGGACTTGATGTTATATAAAAAGATACGTATGTCACTAAAGGCAGTATTCTATACTTTTCTTACATGAATTCATATAAACTACTAATTCATCCCTTCCAAATGCTAACTAAACTATTCTCTTAGTCACTACTTATTTCTGGATTTTCCTGCACTTACCAGATACTTGCTAGTCCCACTATCTTCAAAAAAGAAATAATTTTTAAAAATACCCCAATTTCAACCCCTGTCCATATTGAACATTGAAACTAGACTAACTTTACCAAAGCAGTTACCCGATAGGTGATTTCCCTCTAAATGTCACAAAAAGCATTTCAAATTTGGCCGGTAGGAGGAGGAAGGCAAGCGTGGACTTTAGGTGAGGAGTAAGTCACTTTAGGGAGAAGCAGAGTGCTTCCATCTCCAGGGTTTTGCAATTGTACCAGGAACAGCTTCTGAGGCTCAAAAATAGGTAGGTTTCATTGCTTATAAGATCAAATAAAGATTCTTTTGCCCCACAACCAATGTTCACCACAGTCTAGCCACAGTCTAGCTTTTTAGTTTATATTTCCAGAGTGACATAGCACAAATTCCTTTCTCTAGGCAGTTGTATATGTTTGCAGAATAGAAAAGTCTAGAATGCAACCATATCCAGCTGTCCTTTCTTTCTTAATATCTTGGAAGATTAAGCTTCCCCATGTTCTTGCAAATAGGCAGGTCATTGCAACGGTTGTGGTCAATGAAATATACATGGAAATGATGTTTATCACAGCTAGGCCAAGCATTAAATTGCCAAAGCAATGAGTTAGTTAGTTCTACATAGCCCAAATTTACGATGGTGGAATCTTTGCCAGCCTGCATCCATGAGCAAAGCAGTGGAGCAAAGCACCACCCCCCACTCCGCACTGACCCTTGTGGGACATGTTTAGCCACTGAGATATGGGAGTAGTTTGTGATCTCAGTGGGACCAGCCTACTCTGACTAATAAAAAGTCCTTTATTAATATCACCTCTAAATATTTTTTAGAAAATTAGGCTACAGATTTTTTGCATCCTTTCCCTAATAAAACAGGATCCTATTGTTTGGGGTGAGGAGAAAGAAGGTATCTAACTTAGAAGAGAAAATATAACAAGTCATATTAAAGAATCCTAAGATTATCATGGGACATACTCTTTAGTTAAAGCTGGTGTATCATCAGTAAAGAAGCATGTGAAATCTTCCTTTTTCTTGTCTTTTCTTATCTATTTTTTGTTATGATTCTATATGGCTACAGAAAGAACATCAGTCTTAACAATATCAATCTTCAAAGTAATCAATTCTACACATTTTATTGCAGTCATTTTACTTAAAGGAAAGAAGTTAGTTCTGAAAATAGAAATATCTGAAAGAAAGAATGTTCACAGGAGACACATCAGAAAAATATCAAAAAGCCAGACAAATGAAAAAAGAAGACTCTTTTCTGTGCTTATAGGAATAAACCCTGCACATTCTTTTCTGAGCGTTAAGACAGTTTAAAGTCAGGAGGACGTCATTGTTATCAAGGACAGAAGACTTGATTATTTTCCTCTAGTGATTTTGGTGGTGTGTTGTCTGACATGAAACAGATATGTTTCCCTCTTATATGTATTTACCTTCTTAGGGATTCTCTTTGTATTTAGTTATTTGAAGTAGTTTGGGGCAGAGTGATTTGAAAAAGATTACCAGTCATTCTTTCTTCTTTCTATCCTATTTCTTGGAGTCCTTTGCTGGTAGTAAAATGGCTTCATGCCTTTCAAGTATGAAATGATTCTCAGCCCACCTTCAAAAAATTACCATTAATTTATTAGAAATTGCTTTATTTCTCACTGCTCTGCTGCCATAATGTTATATTCAACTATCTGAGCACCCAAGAAAACCAGCTGGGCCATGCCCTAGATGAGATAAAGAGAGACCACCACATGCTTCCACGGTTTGTCATTTAAGGATATGGGAAATAGAGAAAGCAGATCAGTAGCAACAACATACAGGCAGATGTACAGATTTTCTACTGTAGCAGCTCCAACTTTTATCTCCATATCTGGATCCCATTAATTTTCAAAACTCTACAGCATCCCACCTCACTCATCCAGTGAAAAACTGGGTTGGATTATTTTAAGAGATAAATTGTCCTTGTATATGAATATTGAAACAAAATTGGATCATTTTCTAAATTTCATTTGGCTTTAATAGCCTTAGGTTAAAAATGAAAATTTAAAATATGGCCTTGGCTTGACCTTTGCTTTCTTATTTCAGATGGTCATTGCAGAAGGTTTTAAATAAAACATGATCATATTAACTGAGCCTTCTTCAAAGGTCAGCTTGTCTATTTGTCTGAATAGTTTTGTTATTTTAAGAGACAGTCATGTTTTCATTTGGAGGCCATCCATATGCATGGCTAAATAGTATTCATTGTTTCAAAATTGCAGTTCCAAGTTTTGTTTAAAATATAAAACATCCCTTAGGAAACTTCAATATACATTTCCTGCATTCTGGGCTACTATAGGAAGAAACTCAAGCAATGAGGAAATAGTGGCTTCCTTGGGAGCCAGAGGGAAGTTGCTCAAAAAGATGTGCAGGGAGGACACAAAAGGAGATTTTTGCCTACTTCCCGATTCTTTTCTAGGAATAGTTTTTTCCATGTTAACAGTGTTTCCTTATATATACTTACATGTAAATAGGTTGAGATTCACACAATAAAGAATGGCTGAAACAAAGTCCAACCTGAAAATTAACTCCATATTAAAGGAAATAGGACCATGGATGTCCTGAATGAGAGACAACTTGACTTTAAATTACTTGGTTTGTGACTATTGACCAGAAATACCTATTCAATGTCCACATGAGCATGAAGCTGTGGGAAGTTAAATACTGTGTGGGGGAAGAAAAGGGGAGGAACATATTTAGCATGGTTTTCTGAAGAATTTCCTTTAAAGGAGGAACCTCACATAATTCTGCTTTTTAACCAAAGGAAACAAGTAAAAATATTATATAACTACAGTAATACTCTCTTGACTTGAAAACATTGAAATTTTGGTTTTATATATTCCCATTCCATTTAGAAAACACTTACCAGTGCTGTTGTTTAACACATGGAGTTGGGGCATAGAGATATACAGAAATGGTGGCCCTTTCCTTCAAGGAACTTCAAGTAAACAATACCAACAGCCATGGCCACATCAACAATAAATGACTGTTATTTTCAGGTATATGAGCGCATCTTCTATGTATAAGCCTTTTATTACTATGTTGTGAGCTCTGGGATCCATCTTTTAAAAGTGATAACTAAATCATTCTAAACCTATCCTACTTGATCTGAAAGAGCCTGACCTAGCAAGACAGATATAAAAAAGAACTGTAATTTGATACTGTTTCAAAGTGTTTTCTGTGACTGCAATAGTGCCAACCTGAGAGGTTAGAATTGATTTTCAAATGACTTCATATTTTATTCTTCTTTTGTTCACACAATGTTCTGGGTCATAGGAAGGGAAACAAAATTTGTCGGAAGAAAATTTAAAAAATCTATCTATCCACATTTAGTTCTAGGTAAATTAAATTCTACTCCATTTTAAGGCAGGTATCAATTTATGGTATGTGAAAATAATCTATAACTAAAAATGAAGCATATGTTGATGTTAGAATTAAAAATAAAATAATTTCTTATATGATGTTCTCAAATTTTATATAAAGTGGGTTTTTTTATGCCTAGAAAATAGGGCTGGGGAAAATAATTTTAGCTTTTTTTTATAGTAGTACAATATAAATGTTTGGTTCAAATTTTATTTCAAGCCCATTATATTTTCATGTTACATATTTGTATTATACCCTATACACATTTACAAAATCGTTCAGTGTGAGGGAATCTATAGTAAACTGCCATTCTGAAGAATAGCACTGTTAATCAGTTCAGGAAAGGTCATGCTTTGTTTGCTTGTTCTATAAATCATGCATACATTTCTTCTAAGTGGCTTAAAAATGTGCAAGGTCTCAATTCCACCAAGCAAAGTAACAGCATATTTTTGAATGAAAATATTCAACAACTATAACAGAAGAAGTGACATAGTTCACATTCTACATAAAAACAACGAATAGAACTTTCAAGGGCAAAATCAGCCTGTGAAGATGAAACCAAAATGACTGGAAACAGAAGGCACACACTAAGTCAGTCATTGATTGATTTAGTTGGGAGGGTCCCAGTAAAATGCTGACATTGATTTATCTTTTAATCTAACAGAATAACAACAAATCTTAAAGCAATCAGTTTTAATGGTCTTAATAACTCCAATCAAATTATTCACCTTCCACATTAATATAGGAGGTTGGCTTCATATTTATTAATCAGATTTGTCAAATAAATATCATTGTGTGCCAAACTAAACCCTAGTCCTTCAGTTCTAACAGATTCTATTAGCATTCCATTTTTAATTGCCATCTCCTCATAATCAGATGACCATAGGTCCCAGTATTCCTGGCATGGTCATGGTTCTGGTTTATGCTCTTTGCTCTGGCATAATTTTAAGAGACACTCCATTTTCTGAAGTGTCCTGCTTTGAAAGATAGGTATGTGGCCACCATGCTCATAATTCTGCTTTTATTATTCCCTGTTTCTATAGGGCCGATTAAAGCCAAAATTCTTCTTTAAGATCTGTGTAATCAAATAAAAAGACCACAAGTTAACAAATCTGTTATCTCCACCCCTACTTGGAGAAGGCTCTTTTCTCAGCTCTGTCACACGTCTGTGTCCTCAAAAAGGGGAGCCTAGCAAGGTAAAACTTTGCTGACTGGCTGGTCTCTAAGCTATTCTTTTCAAAGACTCCATTTCAAAAAGAAAAAGTTGAGTTTGTTGTTTGCTTGTGTTTTTCATTTTTTGTTTTTTTTTTCTTTTTTTGGGCCTTTTTGTCCTTCTGTCAATAGCAGAAAGGAAAATGATCCTTGTGAGTGAATTTAGAAAAGGAAAGCTGCTTGATTTTGTTTATTTGATCTGAACTGTCCTAATATAAACTTTAAATGTCTAAGTTGGTGATGTAATGAAATCTTAGCACTGTTTACTAATATTGATTACAGTTTGTGTTGGTTTTATGTTCTGTGATTACAGGGGTTCTATCAGTGATGAAAATGGTGAGCACATGGGAATTTTTAGGATTCTGTTGGCTTCACAATGAGGCTTTCACCATCAAAGTCATTTCTACTTAGAGATGTGCTATAGGGGACACCTGCACCTGTGGCTCTCCAGGAGGTGATGATAGGTGAATAAAATGGACAGATGGACAGGAAGGAGGGTGTGCTTAATGGATATATGGCAAGGTTGATACTGGGAAAGAGAAATCAATGCCATAGCAATACAACTTCTACAGGATTCCCAACCTAATGGATTTCTCATTTAGCTAGACTGTAAATTTGATCCTGTGCAACATTTACTTTCTTTATTTAGATCAGGATTAAAACGGAACACCTAAAAAGGCCACATAGGATAAAGAGACTGTGAGATGACTTCAAAGGGATAAACATTTCCCAGAGGATATAAATAGATTGTTGTTTTGATCCATTCAAAAGGTCATTAGTCAAATGTTCTGTTTCTTTCTCTCTCCCTCTCATTTTTCTCCATCTCTTTTTCAAGCACAGAGGCATATATTAAGGGAAAAAAAAAGGAATTAAATCAAAAAAGTCAGCCCATCCCTAGTTCTACAGCAAAACACAAATTCAGAATTAAATTTTTAGTGGTTTTAAATTCAACTTCCACGTGTATTCTGGATGAAACAAATCTTTTTTCTTTAAATATAATGCACTTTAAATAATTCCAAAATTAAGGAACTAATGAAGAAGGGCCCTCTTTCAACCATAAAAATTTGAGAAATAAGGTTGGCAACTTCTATATTCTTTCTAAAATCATAACCAGATAAAGCCATTAACTTGAAATGTTCTGCTCCTCTATTTAAATTTTAGGGGTATCTGGGTGGCTCAATTAGTTATGCATTTGCCTTTGGCTCAGGTCATGATCCCCGGGGTTCTGGGATTGAGTCCTGCATCCCGCTCCTTGATCAGTGGGAAGTCTGCTTCTCCTTCTTCCTCTGCCCTCCCCCAGCTCATGCGTTCTCTCTCTCAAATAAATAATTTTTTTAAAAATAAATTTTATATAAATGATCCAACAAATTATGCAAAGCTGATAATCATCAGGTTTTGCCAGGTTTACAAAGCCAATTTTGAGGTGTTAATAGGCCCTAATGGAGAAATCAGTCCCCAAATAAACAGATAACTAGGTTTGCAGTAGAATATTTAATATGGATACAGAGTCCAAAATGGATAATCTTATTTGTAGACTAAAATATTGCTCAAGTGAGTACTATAAAAATTACATGTCAGGTAGGATGGACAATCCCAAAAAAGGAAAAGATATCATCCTTGACCTTGAGGTGTTTATATTTAACTGGAGAAACATGCATAAAGCAACCAAAAATAATTCCAAGCGAACCATGCTACACTAACATTTGATTATTAGCCCCCAGCGTGCATGATCTATATTTTATTTTATTTTTTTAAAATATTTTATTTATTTGACAGACAGAGATCACACGTAGGCAGAAAGAGAGGAAGGGAAGCAGGTTCCCTGCTGAGCAGAGAGCCCAATGCGGGGCTCGATCCAAGGACCCTGGGATCACGACCTGAGCCTAAGTCAGAGGCTGTAACCCACTGAGCCACCCAGGTGCCCTGATCTACATTTTAAATAAACAGCATTTAATATTTTAAAAATAATTATTGAATACTGATTATCAGGCACCATATTGGGCACGAATGTTATCCCAGCAACCAAGATAATGTCCTTCTTCTTGAATATCCTTACTTAACCTTAGTGGAGAGAATCATGAGTCATTAGGAAGCTTCCTTTGCAGAGGTGACACTGACCTAGGTGAGGAGGGGAGAGATCAGAGACATATAGGGTGTTCATGGCGGGGCAAAGGAAGTGCAAATGAAGTGCGCCAATTTCCCAGAGCTAAGAGAGCATGATTACCACTACAGAAAATTTGACACACCTTGGAAACAGAGTTGAAGGAACACAATCTGTGCTTTTGCTTCTACTGCAGCTCAAAGCTAGGATTAGGTTATAAAGTAGGTCCTTAAGGAAAATGTTTGAAATAACTTGTGAGACTTTCTATTAAAAACAAAACAAAACAAAACAAAACAAAACTACCATGTAAGTTATATGGACACTTTTAAATCACCCTCATCCGGTTCTTCCTGGATGGCAAGATTCCCAAAACCCCCTCCCATTTGTTTCCCCTACACTGCAACCATGTTGTTTGCTTGGATACCTTGTAAGCCACATGTAGATTCCTGAATGTCCCATAGAAGTACCACACTTGAAGGTCTAAAAACTGGGCTCATCCTCTATTACTCCAAACCTGATCCTTCCCTGGTATCCCATATACTAGTGAAGACAACTTAAATTCATTCTGAATTTAAACAAAGAGGCAGCTAATCTTCCCAGGTTCTTCCCCCCATCTTGGCACATCAGGGATACCAAATTATTTCAATTCTACCTCCTAAATATCACTGTGATTAGGTATTTTTCTTTCCATCTGCACTGACTACATTGGTTCAAGCCTGTGTGATTGCCTCCTAAAATTTAATGGTGCCCATTATTTTGCAACTGCCCTGCGAGGATAATCTTTCCAAAATGTAAACTTGATCGAGTCATTCACTTGGTGAAATGCATTAATGGTTGTGCAAGATCTAGAGGATTCTATGCAACTTCCACAATCTGAACGCCACAAGACATCAGAGTGTTGTTGCTTTGCATACCCAGGTTTCCTTGCCTAGAATTTATCCCATCATGTATGACACTGCTCTGTATGCTTCTACCATAACAATGATCACACTGCATTTACTTATAATTTAAAATTTTTAAAGTATATTAATATTTACTTTTAAAATGTAAAGAAAAGTATGAAGAAAAGAATATAATCTTCATGAACCAAAAACCAGACCACTTGAATTTTAATATTTTGCTGTATTTCTCTCATGGCTTTTATTCATCTAGATTCTCTATAAAAACAAAACTGATAGGATATATAAGTAGATAGGTAAATATATAGATAGATAGATGACAGATGATAGATAGAGGATAGGTAGATAAATGATGGATAGATAGATAGATAGATGGATGATTGATAGACACAAGAGAAATGTGAGAGGGAAAGAGAGAGATTATAAGGAATTGGGTCATATGTTTTCAGAGGCTGAGAAATCCCAACATTTGCAGTCATTCAGCTGAAGATCTGTGAAAGCCAATGGTATGGCCTTTCATGACCTAGGCTCAGAAGTAACAGTATATATATATATCACATACAGTGTGTACAGACACATATACATATTATATTATATATTGCATATTATATGTAATATATACATATTATATATAATATATATTATATATTATACATATATACAGTATGTATAGATATATACACACATGTGTATACACACTGAATGAATGCATATCATATGATGTGCATTCTTATGTGTATTACAGACACATACAAATACACATTTCTGTGTGTATACATATTTCTGTATATATGTATGTGTGTATCTTTATACTAATACCACTATATCTTTATCCTAAGCTTTTCTATCTGGTAATGCAAATATTCTTCTTTTATTCTTCAAGATTAACTGTATTGTTCTCTTTTGTATGAATTTCAGGATTAAGTTATCTCTGTCTAGTTAGAAAGAGAACTCTGTTAATTTTTTTAACAATTGCATTAAATATAAACATTAATTTAAGGAGAATTGACATATTTGTGGTATTGAGACTTCCCATCTGTAAGGATGGGTTATCTTTTCATTTAATAATTATCTTCCAACTAAGTTTTATAGTTTCCTCCTTCCAGATGATTTTGCATTTTTTTGGTAGAAATACTCTTGAAAAAACATATTTTTTGAGTAAAGGGATGTTTTATAATTGATATTATTTTAAAGTATCTAATTACTGTTCCTGATACTAAAGCTATTTATTTTTATATATTGATTTTGCTAAAGTGTATTATTAGTTCTAACAGTTTGTGTGGATAACTTGGGTTGTTAAACAGACAATCTCTATCTGTGAATGATGGCAATTTTACCTCATTCTTTCCTATCTTAAAATCAGGAGTGTTTTCTAGAGGCGTTATTCCATATTACACATGATATGCCTCTTAGAGTTATTCACTGTGGCAGTATTGATTATAACTCTTTTTTTATTTCATTGTTCTCTTTGTTTTGTTTTATAATGATAGATTAGAATTAGTGATAGTAGATGCTATAGTCTTGGTCTTGTCATTAAACAGGTTAGTTCTAGGGTACTTGGGTGGCTCAGTTGGTTAAGCAACTGCCTTTGGCTCAAGTCATGATCCTGGAGTCCTGGGATAGAGTCCTGCATCTAACTGCCTGCTAAGCAGGGAGTCTGCTTCTCCCTCTGACCCTCTCCTGTCTCATGCTATCTCACTCTCTCTCAAATAGATATAAAATCTTTAAAAAAAAAAAAAAGAAAGAAAGAAAGAAAAAGGTTAGTCCTAAGGATTCACCACTAACCATGAAGAATTGCTAGGTGTTTATTATTAGAAATTTTCATATGGTTAGGAAAATTTCTGCCTTTTTCTATTTCTCTAAATGTCTTTTTGCACGAGTGTGTATTCTATTGCCTCAAATAAGTTTTTTAAATCAATGGAGATGATCAGACTTTTTCCTCTTTTAAACTACATAAATAAGTAGACTGCAGTAAAAGATGCTAAAGGATCTGTGTATTAATGACACAAAAGTCACTTGATCAGAATATAAATATGTATTTTATATATTGGGAGGTTTAATTTGCCAAAAATTTTATTATACTTTTATTAATTAAGATTTCTGAAACTTTCTAAGTCTGATTGACTTATAATTTTCCTTTCTTGCACTTTTCTGCCCATTTCTGGACTATCAATGCAGCCTTATAAGAGCAACTGGGGAGATTTTGGTTTGTAAATTTTTTGGAAATATAGAGTATTAACAACGACAACAATATCCACCACAATAATAGTTTCCTAGCTCTATGTGCAGAACATTACTGTAAGCTCTTTACATGTATTAATTCATTCAATTCTTATAAAAATACTATGCCTTAGATGATATTATTATTATTATTATTATTCCAATTTTAAAGATAAGGAATGTAGGTACTAGAAGTTTAAATAACTTGTCAGGATCAAATAGATATAAATTCAGTTCTCCAATTCCAGGCAGTTTTATTCCAGAATTCGTAGAAAAGAGGAAGCACTATCATTGAAGTAGACTAGCATCCTTTCTTTTCATAGAGGGTTAACACCTGGGCACTGACTATGTCACTCCCTATTTCTTTCTTTGTAGTCAGATCTCTTAGGATATGCTTATCTCAGAATGGTTGCGTTTTGTCCTGATTTCTGAAAGATAAGGTATGGGGGTCATAAATTTGTCTGGCACTTTCTTTTTTTTTCTGGGAACATTGGAACTTGAACATTACTACCTTGGCTCATGGCTGTTAAAAAAATCAGTCATCATTCAAATTGTTACTTCTTTTTTTATATAATATGCCCTTTCTCATCTTTCTCTTTTTTAATATCCTTGTTTTATTTCATATTTTCAAGTTTCACCCCCTGTACATACAAACAAATTTCTTTTACTTTTTGCTATTTGGCAAACATTGTGCTTTTTATGTTTGGTCTCTATTTGTTATATAATATTCCCAACAATTCTCACTTTGAATATTGGTTCTTCCCCATTCACTCCTCCCTCAACTTTTTTTTTTTTTGAAATCTAATTAGATATGATGAATTAGATAATGTTCCTGTCTTTTAATCTCCTTTTCATATTTTCCATCTCCTTATCTCTGTCTTCTTTTCTGAACTATCATTTCAACTTTATCTTTCAGTTTACTATCATTATATTTAGAAATGGCTAATCTTCTATTCACCACCCCCATTGATTTTTTTTTAATTTAAGAACTATAGATTTTACACATATACTGTATATGTTTCTTTTAAAAAAATAACTGATCATTTTAGATAGCCTATCAGTGCCCTGGTTATCTTTCATTCTGCTGTTTCTTTGTACACATTTAAAATATAGTACCTAATGCTTTATCTGATAACTTCATTATGAGAACTCGTGTTGTTTTGCTGAGGCTTAATCAGGATAGGTTTCCTTCTGTGTTTGGTAATTGTTTGTCTCACTGGGAACACATATTTGGTGGAACACAACCTGTGGGACTCCAGAGAGCATTTCCACCAGACACGATTTGTGCTGGCCTCTGCTGAATGGCAGATAGTGTCCCCAACCTAACACCATGTTAATTTAATATCTCAGCTTGAGGTTTCCCTGACTAAACAGTTAGTGTACATTTGAACACCAGACTCATATGAGAGCAGGCTAATGACTATAAATTGTCTGTAAAGAGTGTTATTAATAATATTTTCCCCTGTAGCAACCTTGGAAATAACAAATTTCCTATTAGGAGCGGGGGCGGGGTCCAGGGCTAATTGAGGATCCTCGGGCTTGAATTCCCAACTTTGCATGGGCTGCAAGTCTTGGTCTCCAGTTTCTCATGCTTTCAAAGTCATCTATAGTTCATGGCTCTAATTTCACCTGCTTCTTAATGTTTTATTTGTGTGATCATTTGTTTATTTTGGTCCCTATTGAGTGCTGATATACTGTTCCTACCTCAGCAGCAAATTAAAATATTATCCTGAATCAATTTATATATGCAGCATGAGAACATTTTTAAAGAAATTAGCTTGCTCTGCCACCAAAATTAGAAAAGCTCCTCAAAGTGGGGGACTATATATATATATATATAGTATATATACTATATATATATTACTTAATATATATTAATATATATTTAATATATTTTAATATAAATATATATATTTTTTAAGACTTTATTTATTTGAGAAAGAGATAGAGCTTGGGTGGGGAGGAGAAGGAGGAGCAGACTCCCACCAAGCAGGGAGCTTGATGCAGGGCTCCATCCCAGTTCCCTGAGATTATGACCTGAGATGAAGGCAGATGCTTAACCGACTGAGACACCCAGGCACCCCTGTTTCGTTTTTTAATAGTATTTCTAGTAATGTGAGCCACAAGGTGAAATCAAAACAAGTTGAAATATATAAAGAAATTCTTAAAAATTTTTATCAAGTTTTAAAATTCATTTTAGAAAAGTTTTATCATGTTTTAAAATTCATTTTAGAAACATTTTATTTTTTTTATTTTTTTTTAAAGATTTTATTTATTTATTTGACAGAGAGAAATCACAAGTAGATGGAGAGGCAGGCAGAGAGAGAGAGAGAGGGAAGCAGGCTCCCTGCTGAGCAGAGAGCCCGATGAGGGACTCGATCCCAGGACCCTGAGATCATGACCTGAGCCGAAGGCAGCGGCTCAACCCACTGAGCCACCCAGGCGCCCTTAGAAACATTTTAATAGCTTTATTGTGGTATCACTGACCTATAAAAAATGTACTTATTTAAAATGTTCCATTTGCTAAGTTTTGACATATATACACCTTCATGAAACCATAACTGCAATTTGGATAATGAACATATTTACAATACTTTAAAGTTTCCTTGTGTCCTTTTATAATTCTAACTTCTCATTATCACCAACCTATCCCTAGACCAACACTGATCTCTTTTCTATCCTTATATATTAATTTTAGATAAATTGAATCATCCTGTATGTAATCTTCTTTTGTCTGGCTTCATTTATTCAGCATAATTATTTTGAGTCTCCTTCACGTTGTAGTGTGTGTCAACTTCTTTCATGTTTGCTGCTGAGTAATACTCCATTATACAAATACAACACCAGTTGTTTAACCCTTTACTGGCTGACAGACATTTCGATTGTTTCCAGCCTTAGACTCTGAAAAATAAAGCTGCTGTGAACATGCATGTACATGCATATGGAGACACACTTTCATGTATCCTGGATAAATATTAAGGAGAAGAATAGCTAGATCATAAGGCAGGTGTGCATTTAACTTCCAAAAATGCTGTCAAACTGTTTCCAAACTGGTTTTTGTCAATTTCTTTCCCACTAGAAGAATCTGAGAGTTCTGATGACTTCTGCCTAGGGAGCACTTGGAATGGAACCATCGTAATCGATATGTGGGTGAGTCTCTTTGTAGTTCTAATTTCCATTTCCTAATGATCAATGATGTTGAGTACCATATCATATTGTACATTTGCCATCTGTATGTCTTCTCAATCACATCTGTTTAAGTGGGGGGCTATAAGTTTTTTATTTATTTCTTTTGTTTTTATTTCTTTATTTTTTTTTAATTTTATTTTAAATTTCAGTATAGTCAACATACAGTGTTATATTAGTTTCGGGTGTACAGTATAGTGATACAATGGTTCTATATGCCACCCAGTGTTCATCACAAAAGGTGTACTCCTTAATCCACGTCTCCTATTTCACCCATCTTCCAACCCCTCCTCTGATAACCATCAGTTTGTTCTCTTTAGTTAAGAGTGCTTTTCTTTGTCTTTCCTTCTCTCTCTTTTTTTTCCCTTTGCTTATTTCTTTTGTTGTTATTTCTTAAATTTCACATATGAGAAAAATCATATGGTATTTGTTTTTTTGATTGACTTATTTCACTTAGCATTATACTCTCTAGCTCCATCCATGTAATTACAAGTGGCAAGATTTCATTATTTATGGTTGAGTAATGTTTCATTGTGTATGTATATGTAGAAGAGAACACAAGCAGTCATTCCTCTGACACAGCCAAAGTGACGTTTTTCTAGATATGTCTTCTGACATATCAATCTATTGGGTTTACATAAAAAATAAAAAGCTTCTGCAAGTGAAGCAAATAATCAACAAAACTAAAAAGCAATCTACAGAATGGGAGATGTTTGTGAATGATATATGTAGTAAAGGATTAGTGTCTAAAATATATAAGGAAATCATACAACTCAACACCCCTAAAACAAATAATCCAATCTAAACTGGGCAGAAAAAATAAATAGAAATTTCTACAAAGAAGACAGACAAATGGCCAACAGACACATAAAAAGATGCTCAACATCACTCATTAACAGGGAAATGTAAATTAAAATTACAATAAGATATCACCTCACACTTGTCAGAATGGCTAAAATCAATAACACAAGAAACAACACATGTTGGCAGGAAGGTGGAGAAAAAGAAAAACTCTTGCACTGTTGGTGGGAATGCAAACTAGTGCAGCTTCTGTGAAAACAATATGGAGGTTCCTCAAAAGTTAAAATAGTATTACCCTATGATTCAGTAATCGCACTACTAGGTATTTACCCACAAATACTCACTTTTTAATTAGATTGTATTTCTTGCAATCCTTTTTATGCACTGTAGTAAATCCTTTACCAGATTTATTACCTGTAAATATTTTATCCCATTTCCTGGCTCCTCTCTCTGTTCTCTTAAAAGAATATTTCAGAGAGAAGGTGTTTTTAATTTCAGTGAAACCAGGTTTAGTAATTTGTTTTTCTTATAGATCATATTTTTGAAATCATGTCTAAGAAACTTTACCTAACTCAAGATCATACCTTCACTTCTAGAAGTTTTTGGTTGTAAAATTTACAGTTAGGCTTATGGTTATTTTAGTTCATCTTTGTATATGGTACAAAGTATAAAGTGAAGTCTACCTTTTTGCTTGTGGATATGCAATTATTCAAGCAACATTTGTTGAAAGACAATAGAATAACCTGTTTCTGGTGATGCAAAATTTATAGTGGAAAATAAGGGCAGTATTATTTGCTGTGCATTCACATTACAGAAACACTCACAGAAGAATGCCTCTTCCATTAAGTAAAATGTATGTAGACCTAAGAATTATCAAGAAAACCTGTGTTCCTTCTAGAGAAGATCATGGAGAAGTCTATGGTACAGGAATTTGAATTTGCAAAAAGAAAAAAAAAAGTGGATATGCAATCACTGCTATATATGGATTTTTATCTTAAGTTCAAAATCCCAATCTTAGGTCATCTTTAGAATAAAACATAGTAATGACTATGTCCTTTCCATTTAAATTTTAAATCAATGACTTTGCAAAACATCTCTTTGTTTCCTTCATCTTTCTCTAATTCTTTATTCTATTTTATTCCTCAGATTGGAGCTGGTATCATAGACATTTCTTTTTCTCACTTATAAACACCCACACTTTGCAGAACTACACACTATTGATTGACAGCCTATCCATGTTAGAAAAATAATGTGTCTCAGAGATGCTAAATGCCCTAAATCACACAGTCAATTAGTTACAAAATAAAAATGAAAAGCCAGGAATAATAGTCTATTAGGACACATAGAAATATTATAGTCTATCTCTCTGTTTTCCCCAGTTTTATTGAGATATAATTGACATATAACATTGTGTACATTTAAGATTTACAATGTGGTAGTTTGATACATGCATGTATTGTGAAATGATTACCACAATAAAATTAGTTAATACATACATCACCCCCACATAATTACTGCATTTTGATGTGTGTGTGGTCTACTTTTTGTCAACTTTCAAATATATAATACAGTATTAACTATAGTCACCATGCTGTATATTAGATCCTCAGAAATTACTCATCTCATAACTGGAATTTTGTACCGTTTGACCAACATCTCCCCACATCCTCCACCACTAGCCCTTGGTAACTACAAATCTACTTTCTATTTCTATGAGTTTGGTGTTTTTATTTCTTTAAGTGTTTTTACAGTTTCATTTTTAATTTTTTAGTTTTTTTCAATTTAAATTCAATTAGTTAACATATAATGTATTATTAGTTTCAGTAGTAAAGATCAGTGATTCACCAGTCTTATATAATACCCAGTGCACATTATATCACATGAACTCTTTAATGTCCATCATGCAAAAAGCCCATTCCCATCCCCCTCCTCTCCAGTAATCCTCAGTTTGTTTCCTATGATTAAGAGTCTTTTGAGGGAGGTTGTGGAGAGGGTGGTTGGGTTATGGACATTGGGAGAGTATATGGTGAGTGCTGTGAAGTGTGTAAGCCTGATGATTCACAAACCAGTACCCCTGTAGCAAATAATGCATTATATGTTAATAAAAATAATTAATAATAATAAAAGGAGTTTCTTATGGTTTGTCTCCTTCTTTGATTTCATTTTGTTTTATTTTTCCCTCCCTTTCCCTATGATCCTCTGTTTTGCTTCTTAAATTCAATATATGAGTGAGATCATATGATAATTGTCTTTCCCTGACTTATTTCACTTAGTGTAATATCCTCTAGTTCCATTCATATCCTTGCAAGTGACAAAATTTCTCTTCTTTTCATGACTGAGTAGTATTCCAATGTGTGTATGTGTGTGTGTGTGTGTGTGTGTGTGGTACCGCATTCTCTTTATCAGTTCATCTGTTAATGAACATCTAATCTCTTTCCATAGTTTAGCTATTGTGGACATTGCTGCTATAAACATTGGGTTGCAGGTGCCCCTTTGGAACACTACATTTGTATCTTTGGGGTAAATACCTAGTAGCACAATTGCTGGGTCATAAAGTAGCTCTATTTTCAATTTTCTGTAGAACATCCACACAGTTTTTCAGAGTGGCTTCACCAGCTTGCATTCCCACCAATAGTGTAAGAGGGTTCCCTTTTCTCTGCATCCTTGCCAACATCTATCACTTCTTGGCTTGCTAATTTTAGACATTCTGACTTATATGAGGTGGTGTCTTATGGTGGTTTTGATTCTTTGCTCTATGATGCCAAGTGATGTTGAACATTTTTTCATGTGTCTGTTGGCCATTTGGGTGTCTTTTCTGGAGAAATGTCTGTTCATGTCTTCTGTCCATTTCTTGATTGGATTTTTGTTCTTTGTTGTTGAGTTTGATAAGTTTTTTATGGATTTCAGATACTAGCCCTTTATCTGATTCCACTGTATTAACAAGATCATGCAGTATTTGTCTTTTCTGTTTGACTTATTTTACTTAGCATAATGCCCTCAAGATGCATCCATGTTATCACAAATGGCAAGGTTTCCTTTTTTAAAAATAGTTGAACAATATTCCACTAACTACAACATACATAATATATGATATGTCTATAATATATATGACATATTATATACTATGAAATTACTATCTTGAAGAAATATCTCAACCTCCATGTTCATTACAGCATTATTCACAATAGCCAAGACATAGAAACAACTGAGTGTCCATTGATAGATAAATAAACAACATACACACACAAACAAGCACACACACACGTATATATACCAAATATATGATATAGCTCACATGTATATATGTATGTACAGACATATACATGTATACATGTATACCATATGTATGTATACACAATACAATCCAAGTAAAAAAATTGAAGAGAAACAGCTGAAGATATTGGCTAAAATTTTCTGAATATTCTTGAATTTTAAAATCAATAAAATGATTGTTCTACAAGATTTAATTATCTATGTTATTACTCTACCTCTCTTTTGGATATTTTTAATTAGATTTAACATATATTTAATGTATTTAATTTAAAAATTAATATTTATTACTTAAAATGTGTATTTCAAAGCATTACTTTATATTAAGAAAATCACTATCAAATTAATAAAACAAACAAGTGAAAATGTAGTTTCTTCAAGATTTTGGTTATTCATCAGAAAAAATCCAAATTACTCAGTTATGTTATATTTCCTCAGGCTTTAATAATTATCTTATTTAAATTAATATGAACAACACCATTCCCTCAATAGATTTTAATGTGTGCCCACTGTGTGAAAAATTCTCTGTAAGACAATGTGAGACAATAAAAATAATAAGAGTTTCTATCCCTGAGGATCTTACAGTTCAAAAGACAGATGAAACAATTTCATAAATGGCTGATTTGCAACACAGCATGTGGCTGGTAACATAAGAAAAGGAGAAAACATCTTGTGGAGGTTTTGCAGAGGGAAATTAATGAAGACTTCATAATGGATGAGAAATTTATTTCTATTTACCCTCAAAGTCTTTTTGTACATCATCTACACCACCTTGATAAATCACTGAGGAATCTGAGGTATGATCAAAACACTAACAGAAACAAACCAACTAATAAGAAAAAAAAGAAGTTGTTGCTATGGGCAAGCTGAACCTATGTACCACTATCTCAACCACAGAACCTGTCTTCTAAACTCATTCAGTAGACCCAAAATCAGAGAAACCATTTAGATTATATGTAGACTTTTTTTCTGAATTTATTCCTTCCCCTCTTTTTTACATTATGAAAATATTTCTATAAAAGTGATATCAGGAGATAGAAATATTTAAAAATAATGATACTGTACTATGTTATTTAGTCCCAAGAATTTTCCATGTTTTTAATGGCTTGTCATGTGGACCAGAGGTGTGAGAGGCCAATGAAGACTTAGAATAACAATTCTGATTTGTTTTCTGCCCCAATGCATATTAAAGACATACTCCCTAGATACAGCAAGGTTTGGATACAGTTGAAAGATCGTAGATCAGTTATAATTCCACAGATTTCTTTCCAACTAAAAGATGGCTTATTGAAACACAAGCAAGGTAGTGTTATTATATGAGTAAACTTGGACCCAATTTAATTAGTAAAAACTAAATCATTTACAAAATTCAACACTTTATTATTAATAACAAATTACTTCTGACACGGATGTTCTCACACATGATTTCAGAGTCACTGCTGAGAGGCAGAGAATAGATGCCAGGATAAACTGGGAGACTGCAGCCCACGATGAACTCACAATGGTCCAGTTTCTGGTACTCTGCCTTGCAAATCTACAAATGTATTCCTAAATTAATGTCCAGAGGATATTGAGTCTAGGGAAAAAGAAGTCTTGTTAACCACCCTGTTAAGGGATTGACCTATAAAACCAAGAGTCAACTGCACTTATTTACAGATAATAAACTATTAAATGATCAGGATTATTAACTTTTTTTTTTTCTTACATTTTAACTAGCTGTTTATTTTCTGTTGTATGTACAGGATTATTAACTTTTCTTCAAGGCACATTCTTTCTTACTTTTATTTAATTTTATTTCTGTAAGTTTGTATTTATTTTTGTTTTTTTTTGTTTGGTAAGTGTTATTTAAATGCCAGTTAGTTAACATAAAATGTAACTTTAGTTTCAGGTATCAAACTAAGTGATTCAATGTCTGGTGCTCATCACAAGTGCACTCCTTAATCGCCATCACTTACCGAACCCCCCCCAGCCCCCCCACCTGCCCTCTGGTAACCATCAGTTTGTTCTCTATAGCTAAGAGTCTGTTTCTTGGTTTTCCTGTGTGTGTTCTTTTTCTGTTCTCCTATGTTCATTTCTTTTGTTTTTTTAAATTCCACATATGAGAGAAATCACATGGTATTTGTCTTTCTCTGACTGACTTATGTCACTTAGCATAATACCCTTGAGCTCCATCCATATCATTGCAAATGACAAGATTTCATTTTTTTGTATAACCAAGTAATATTCCAAGTACACACACACACACACACACACACACACACACACACATATACCTTAATCTTCTTAATCTGTTCATCAATCAGTGGTGATTTGTGTTCTCTCCATAATTTGGCTATTATTGATAATATGACTATAAACATTGGGATGCATATATCCTCTTGAGTTAGTATTTTTGTATCTTTTGGGTAAATAGCTGGTAGTGCAATTGCTGGGTCATAAGATAGTTTTTTGTTTTGTTTTGTTTTGTTTTAGCTTTTTGAGGAACCACCATACTGTTTTCCAGAGTGGCTAAACCAGTTTGCATTCCCACCAAAAGTGTTAAGAGTGTTCTCTTTTCTCCACATTCTCACCAACATCTGCTATTTCTTCTGTTGTTAATTTCAGCCCTTCTGACAGCATGAGGTGATATCTCATTATAGTTTTGATTTGCATTTTCCTGATGATGAGTGATGCTGAGCATCTTTTCATGTGTCTTCATTTTAAAGTAATTGATAAACTGATATTAACCCCAAAGCTGCTTGCTGAATGTGGAATCAGAGGAAAGGTGAACCACCAGATCAAGGAAACATCTGAATGGACTTTTGCCTTCTCAATCCAAACTTTTTACTTATCTAGCAGTATTTTTATCTTTTAGATTCAAATGTCTCCATTTGGATAAAAACAAAAATGTTTTCTTTTCTGAATTGGGTTTTCTACATTGCAAGTTGACTATTTCTTTATAAATCAACATAATGTTATAATATCAAATTCCTCTCAAATCTGTGTTGATTTTAATAGCCAAAGAGTTCCTTCTGGGAATGTCTGACTCCTCTATAAAAGATTATACATTTGGAAAAGCAACCAACTACATATAATTATGGTCAATAAAAACAACCCAGAAATACATTTTTGTTAATGTGTGTTATGGATATCTCACAGTGAATTTTTTAACCACTCTCTGACCTCTTCATTCTTCAACATATTCCCAGACTTTTTACACCCACCTGCAAGTACTAATGGAATTTGAGTTATTTTTGTTAATGGTCCTAACAGAGGAAACAAATTTAAATCCAAAGATAAACAAGAATAATTTTGTGTTCCAAAGCCAAAAGTTTTAATTGCTCTATTATTTTGCATTTATACACAAAAATACTACCATCTTTTACCATACAAAACTGAATATTAAATATATTTACTTTTTATGGGTTTAATGGTGATCAAAAGAGTCTTAGAAGAGTTCAAGAAAAGAATCCCATAGTACTGTGCTAGGAGCTCTGGGTTCATGAAAAGCTTTCCTGGGTTCAAATGAAGGTTGATAAATCACTTAATGGCCATTTATTTTGGGTCAATTTAGAAAGATAACCAAATTTCTCTAAACTGCAGCTTCTTTACTATTAAAAGGAGATAAAATAACATTTCCATCATTCACGTTATTAAATTAAAATAATATGTAGTGATAATCTGGCATAATAAGCATTTAACAAATGCTAGCTTCAATCATTAAAAAAAATTTACAAAAAACAGAAATCCACAAATTTACCCAAATTTTAAATGTTAAACCATTTCTTTAAAGACTGAAATACAATATATTTATATAATTATCAATTATTATTTAATTTAATAATTATCAATTATTAAATGCTTTATTGTTTAGGGATTAGAAATATGCTTTTCTCACAGCACAAATTCTTCATCTAAAAGTAGAGCAGCATTCAGGAATACATTTCTTTCTATACCTAACTTACTTTGATCATAAATCACTAATTGAGATAAAGATTAATAGTAAGTGTTGGAAAGATAATATGAGTGGATTAAGTATCTTGCAATCCTACTATTAGTTTGGAAAAATAGAACTTATTTTTAAATTTAATAACACATGTTTGTAGAAAAGACTGAGGTACAAAGCATTCAAACACCTAATCTATGTTCCATATCGATGGGATATATAATCACTATGCTGCACAAAAGAAACCAAACATTTTGCAAAAGGCTACTTAATTTCTGCCTTTCCATCTAAAGAAAAATAATTCCCTGCATTAAATATTTGTATATATTGCTTGGTTACAGAATAATCTCCATGTGAGCAAAAATGTAAATCCTTGAAAAATGATCAAATGCAAAACAACATGAAGACAAAGGAAGGAGGAATCCTAAGGTAAAAGAAATAAAAAAATTCAATCTAATCCTTCCTTTCAGACTATCAAGTCAATATTCCTGACATTCTGTCCTCACCAAGGTAGATGATTTAGAGTCCAAATATGATACTGTTCACAGTAACTCACGAAAATTTTATCTCCACTCCTCTTTGCATATGCTAGAGGGAGGGGTAGAAGGAGAGGGAGAAGCAGACTCCCTGATGAGCCAAGAGCCCTACTCGAGCTGGATTCCAGGACCATGGGATCATGACTCAAGCCAAAGGCATCCACTTAACCCACAGAACTACCCAGGCACCCCTCTACCTCCATTCTTTAACATAATTTGGCAAAACAAATCTAAAGCCATTATGCCTGTCAAAAACAGAACCAAACCTAATTTGATGTAACTTAATAGATGCACAGCTTAAATGACTTTTCTGTATGTATGTCTTAAAATACAAAAAAACTATCATTTCTCTTGAAGCCTTTTTCACAGTTTTAACTCAACTGTCCTGAACTTTTGATTCCTATAAGCAGCTCTGATTTTACTTCTTTTTTTTTTTTTAAGATTTTATTTATTTATTTGACAGAGAGAGAGATCACAAGTCGGCAGAGAGGCAGGCAGAGAGAGAGGGGGAAGCAGGCTCTCTGCTGGGCAGAGAGCCAGATGTGGGGCTTGATCCCAGGACTTTGAGATCATGACCTGAGCTGAAGGCAGAGGCTTAACCCACTGAGCCACCCAGGTGCCCCTCTAAATTTACTTCTAAAGACAGATCAAACAAGTCTCTACATTCGAATTTACTATCTCTCACTAAAGGATGCTTTGAAATCAAGATTTGAGATCCTCTTCCTAGAGTTATGTCTGGGCAAAAACAAGAAATGCCTCAGGAAACCCTGCTAGGCAGGCAGTTTTTCAACATATCAACATATGAAATACATGGTATACTTTCACTTTTTCTTCCATGTTTGATAAGAACTACCTTTGAAGCTAAAGGAGACTTTGAAGACTTCGAAGAAGAACAGGTTCACAGTGCCCATCACGGTACCAAATTCCATGTCAACCAAGGTTGCTCTCTCTGGACACTCTTAAAACCAACAGCAGTCAGATGTCAGGGCAGCCTGAACATAGAGTATGCATGTCTGTCTCCATGTAGACTGCTGTGGAATTTAGAAAAGTCAATGAAACCTCAGATTTATAGTTCAAAAACACATAAATCATAGCTTCCTTTGCTTCTATGATAGCCCTTTGAGACTATAGAAAGGTGGAAGAAAAGAAGTTATGTATTTTCGAGCTAATAAGTCATAGGGTGGAGAATTCAAACATGTTTTCCATTTTTAATTTTTTAGTTGTTTTTCACCTTTAAGAAAGCTAAAATGTATCAGTAGTTTGAATAACTCTTTTATATTTCACTTTAGAAAAGTTGACTAAAGAAAAAAGTAGACATTGGTCACTTGAAATAATAAATTTATCACACTAATATAAATTTAAAATTCTCAAAAAAAGAATCTTGATGCCAGTAATTAAACTGTTTTGTCAATGCAACATTTCTTCCAACCTTCAAGTATATCAAAATTTTTTAAAAATAATTTTCTAAAGTCACTATAATTTTGTTGTTTTTCTGTGAATAATTTTAAACATGTGTCAATCATTTAATAAGTTAAATAATTTTAACAAATTGAATCATTGTAAATTATTTAATATGAATGAAAATGATACATTTTTTTTCAAAATGCAGGGAAAACTCAGGGGAAAAAAAACAAACCTCTAAGTGATTTAGCTATCCAGTTACGAAATATAGCCTTAACTTCTTATTAAACACTTTTACCCTGATAGAAACATTCATGCTAACTAATAAGATCAAACATATGTGAAACTTTAGGAAACCATCACTAAAACAAACATAGAAATACTTTAAACGTATATACAGAAAACTTGTCTAATTTCATTTTATTATTTTGTAACTTATAGAGGGAGTCGAATATTAGATTTATTACCAAATAAAGGTAGCACAGATAATGACTGTCTAGTGCACTATTTGTGACACATTAACAGTGTTTGTCTAAAATCATAAGAAATTGAAAAGAGAAAATGTTTTTCCTCTGAGTGAAATAAAGGTAATAGTTGAAAAGGGGGAAAAGAAAAAAGAAAGTGAGAATATTTATTATAAATAACTGGATAAGGAGTTACATCTGTGTAACAATGAACAGAAGTATCACTTATCGAAAAATTCAGGACCCAATGACTTGTCTTATAGTTTGAAATCCTACTGTTAGAATCTATGTTCTAACGATCTTAAGTAGATTTTCCTACTGAAGTAGAAATATCCTTGAATGTAATAGTTTAGCTTTTATTAGTAATTTTACTGGGAGCCCATATTATTTAGTGAGGTCCCAGTTAAGTGACCATGGACATAATATATCAATTAGGAAGGACGTCACCCTATGGAGCAAATAAATGAATATAGCATGTGGCTCAGCTTAACTATTGCTTCAGGACTGTCCTCTGAACTCAGTCAATGTATTAATACTACAGAATGTGTACAGTGTGAAACTCAACATGCTAATACTCAGCTAGATGAAGAAAAACAAAAGAAAAAACAGGCCTTCCTAAAGAATTTATTTCCTTGTTAGAAAAATATGATGTATACATATGATAAATAAATCTTGGTGATTCTAGGCATTACCTAGTAAGTTATACCAGTGTGCATGGACAATAATCTCTTATAAGAATTGAAAGACTTGTTTTATTTTCATGTAGCTGAAACACCTCATCGAAAGAGAGGGCAACAAAAGTCCAATGTGAGTTCAATTCACTTAAATTGCAGTAAATGAAATTATGTAGTATGGTCTAGAAAACTGTGTCTACATACCTATATAGATTTAGAGATCAAGATACACGAATGGATTCAGTATAGGTATTAAAATAAAGCTATTGAAATCAAAACTACATCTGTGATAATTCCTACATAATCATGTGACCCCAAGTCAGAGGGTCCTGCTAAAACCATAATGGCCTAAACTAAATTTCTAGTTTGACACTAGTATGAAATGACCTCCTCTCTTGCCCAGGGAAATGTAATTCTTGAGAAAATAGATGAGTCTTTGTTTCTCAGCCTTTTCAACATGCCCTATCTTTGTTTTCTAATACACTTCCCAAATGAGATCTGCTTATAGGTATCAATTGATAAATGTTATTACTATTGCTATCTATGAATGCCTGGTTCTGATGTGCTTTTGAAACTGAGAAAACAGCTGATTATACATTGAAGTAGTGAAAACGTGAATTGGCACCCTAAATTCTCAACATTGTACTGGCACTTCCTTCCTATTTTGCAATCTCACAATAAGTGTGAATCACTACTGTCTAGTTTAATCAAATCCCATTCAAATATGCATTGCATAGTTTGGGAGATGTGATATATCACAAAATTGAAACAGTTCAGGTCGAATTTGATCACTTTTAGTACAAAATCATCATCACAAAAGCAAAGCAAAATTAAATTGATCAGTAGGATTTTTTGGGGACTGTCATAATAACTGATTTCCAAATCCATATTAAGAGCTTAGCAAAGTGTTTTTGTTTTCTATTTATCTTTCAACTGTCTTCCTCCTACACTTTTTTTAACTCTGTCTTTCCAGTCAAACATATTGAGAGTTCGGTGCAAACAAAAATCTGATTTTTGAAGGCAACTTCATTCCTAGTACTAGAATGTTGGATCTGCTATTGCTATTATTGACTCCAAAGTTAAAGGACATGGTGGGGTCTGATTTCTGGTATAAATGCATTATCTAGGAATGAACAAGTATCTGGCATTTTCTTCTGTGAAATGTGGCCCAGACAAGCTACATCCTCAGTGAGTTCCCATGAAGCACTGCCACATAGGAGATTCATCACCACACTTCATATAACATGGAGGGGGAAGAAATGTTGTTGGACCCTAAATTTATAATTCTGAAAATGCTAAGGATTTTTAAAAAAGTTATTGTACAAAACTTTCATATATTTTTAACATGACAACATAACTCAATGAAATCATTATTTTAAACCTATCTAAGCCTTATTGTTTTCATTGACAAGTTTATGTCAATAAATAACTAGATCTTCCAAAAAAAAAAAAAACTTGCTAGGATAAGGGAAAAGTAGTGAAGAAAAGAAAAATGAGTTTAAAACATTTTAAATCCCTATATAGTATTAATATGCCATCAAGGTTGAGAACTGGACAAGGGGTTTAGGTGGCAGAAAAGAACATAGATAAAGGTGGAAAAGAGAGACAAGAAATAAAAAGTTTTATTTTGTTCTGTGGTTGTTATTTTCTTGCTGTTATCATTGTTCCTTATTCTTAAGAGTAGAGAGTCTCAAACTTGATTTTAGCCCAAAGCAAAAGAGCAAGCTGGTGAAAATACAGTCCAAAGAAGGTATCATTGATGGAGCAATGTACCTGGGAAGATGAACATAAAGAAATCCATTGCAATGATTGATCCTGAACTGGACAGTGAACACTTCTCGTCTGACCAGGAGGGAAGGAGCAGTATGGACAGAACATCGGGAGTAGAGAAAGACCTACTCTTTCCCTAGAAGAGATTTAGATTGACAGTCTCGTGTTTTAAAAAATCAAAGACAAAATTAAATGATAAAAGAAGAAAGACAGAAGTCATTTTTAGAAGTATTTAGATAAGTAGTAAAAATATAGAACAGCTATTTAAAAGAAAGGGAGTAGGATATAAATAAAAGTTTAAAATTGTACAAAGTAAACCCCATTGATATGTCCAATGAAAGTATAATAAATTCAAAGGAATCTATCCTTGTATAAGTAATAGAGTCAATGTTAATGCCTGAGTAAATATTTAGGTACTATAACTTCCTGATTAATTGGAAATGGTAAAAATACAATTGATAAAACTAGTTTAAGGAAAAATATTTTCAAAATATTTATGTTTTGTCCTTTTTTAAGTTTAATGTATAACAAGGAGAAGAAGAGAATTGGGATTTGAACAGAAAATACAAGGATTTTTTACATATTTCACTCTTTTCAGAGGTTTATATTCTTGAGTCATTTATTTAAACTTCCATGGTTCTCAGGTTCTTAAGCTGTAATATTAAGAAAACATCCACTCTTCAGCCACTACATAAAGTTATGGTAAATGTTGCAGGATAACTAGAGTTTCACAAAAACTGAGAGTAAAATTTCTTGTAGACTTATTTTAGGCTTACAGCTAATTTAATATTGAGCTCTACATTCTATCTGCTCCTCAGTGTTTGAAAAATCTACTTAGAAGATACTGTGCAAATAAATGTCATTACATATGTTATTTTCTGCATTAAATACAGTATAAATACAGATACAGTAAAATTCCAAATTTGTATTATAAAATAATATTGTTAGTATTAATGCTCTCCTTGAGTTATTTTTTGAAATCTGCATTAACATTTAAGCATATCAAACTGTCTATGAGAAACATTATATCTATAACCAGAAAAACAAGAAACCTTCCCTATTTTCTTTTAGAACACAGAATGAAGTTCAAGTATTTATTTCAATCATGTGATAGAGACACAGATGATTGTTTTTTATTAAGGTGTAATTTGTATACACGGAAAGTTGCCCTTTTTAGTGCATAGTTCTCCAGTCTTTGACACACATCAAGATACAAAAAAGCTCTATTACTCTAAAATATTATCTTTAACCACTGATTTGTTTTTAGTCCTATAATTTTGTATTTGCAAGAATATCATAAAAATGGAATCTGTCACTTATAGCCTTTTGGGTCTGGCTTCTTTTACTTAGCATAATATATTTGAAATTCATCCATATTGTCAGGTGTATTAGTTGCTCATTCCTTTTTATTGCTGAGTAATATTCCAGTATATGGATATACCACATATAGTTTGGTGATCTATTCTCCTGTTGAGGGGGATTTAGACTTACACTGCTTCCAGATTTTTGCAATTACAAATAAAGTCAACATGAATATTTGCTTAAAGGTTTTTATGTGAATATATATTTCCTATTTACTTAGTTATCCATTCACTGTGGTAGGTTTTTGTTTTACTTATATAAATACTTAGGATTTAGGATTGTTGGTTCTTATAAGTGTATGTTTAAATTTACAAGAAACCATTAAATTGTTTTCCAAAGTAGCTATATCATTTTACAATCTCATCAATAATATATTAGAGTTTCAGTTGCTTTGTAACTTGTCAACACTTGGTAAGGTCAGTTTTATTTTTAGAACCATTCCTATAGATATGTCATGTTCACTGTGGTAGGTCAATTTTTAAACACAGTTCCATATATCCAAACTCCTCCAGTTAATGCAGAAAAGTTAACAGGAATATTCAACGAGGGGAATATATCCAGTAAAATGTTAATGATTTCTCTTGAAACATGACTTGATTGCCAATGAGACTATTTTTCTGTATTTTGTCTCATAGTGGTTAAGACACCACATGTCTTGAAGGACTAAAGCTGTTATATATGAAGATTGGGTTCAGTTTCTCCTTAGATCAGCTAAGAGAAGCAGTGGTTCCTTATAATGCACAATGTAATAACAAAATGTAATGAATACACAGAAATTAAGAAAATTTACAGTCAAAACTAAGTACTATAATTTCTGATTATAAAATTCAAGAAGCATAAATTATCATTGAACATAAACATTAATAATAGAATCCTCTATCTCCTTTTCCTAGTGAGATAATCACACAATACTTTTTAGAATATTCTCTTACGTAGTAAACATACTGTTTTGTTTGCCTTACATTTCAACATGAGATATGCACCTGCATAACATTAAAGAAACATCTCTTACACATCTCTTCTGTACATGCTGATACAAAGAGAAGAGCTTCTATGGAATATCAGTCCCAGAAGTCAAGTTGCAATGATTTGGGAGTGTCAAATGTGAAAGAACAAAGGAGTAAATATCAGAACCATCAGCCCTGTGTTAGTTTCAAAGTGTCAATTCCAGAGTCTATTGTGACCTCAATGACACAATTAATGCAACTATTTATTTATCCTGGATCCACTTTACACAATATCTAAGTGCCATATTAATACTTAGGTCCAAGATTTTAGGGGCTTCATAAATTCCCTGAAATTGTATGTAAGAATTCTTTTTATGTCCATGTATGTTTTAATTTATTTATTTATTTGCTCCTGGAGGGAAGATTCTTGACCCTCATAAAAGAAGTTTAGAATCACCACTTTAGAAAGTATCAAGGCATATTCACATCATAATTTTCTAAAGGTCTAGCATCACATTAGCATCCAGGATATGGCAAGAGCAGTGTTATGGGAGGACTGGCACAGTGGTCATATAGCAAATCATCTGGGGGTAAATGAGTAGCAGAGGAAAGAAATATTATAATGGTAAGCACTGTCCATCTCTCACTCACACACACATGAATACAAGAAACCATTAAATTGTTTTCCAAAGTAGCTATATCATTTTACATACACACACTCATCTTAGAAGTTTCCCTTCTTTTCCTGTTTTTTTTTTAATACAACTCTGACAGTCATTAAATAATAAAACAAAGAAGTATATAGCTAATAGGATGTTTCGAATCACTTTCATTTTTCTTTCTCAGAATGAATTTTTCTACTGCATTCTCTTTTCCCTACCACCTCTGGACCTCTAACCCTACTTTGGAATTTCATTTATTATGGCATTTATAAATGATTTCATATAACCTGTTGCCAGCCTTCAGTTATATGGCCCACTATATTTTGTGTACACACCCATTTTAGGGAGTACAACATGATTATAGCATTTTCTTTGATGAACTAGACAATATAATAGATACTGGTGTGCGGCAGTGAACAAGTTAGAAAGCATTTCTGGGGCGCCTGGGTGGCTCAGTGGGTTAACCCGCTGCCTTCGGCTCAGGTCATGATCTTAGGGTCCTGGGATCGGGTCCCGCATCGGGCTCTCTGCTCAGTAGGGAGCCTGTTTCCTCCTCTCTCTCTCTCTGCCTGCCTCTCTGCCTATTTGTGAGCTCTCTCTGTCAAATAAATAAGTAAAATCTTTAAAAAAAAAAGAAAAAGAAAAGAAAGCATTTCTGTTCTCACAAAACTATATTCCATGGATAAAGACAAATACTAAATGTGTGATAATTATAGTTAAAGAGAACTACTATAAAACTTGTTCTTATTTATGTTTGTTTCCCTACTGCCTAATCCATTTTGAATCATAGAACATGTTCATTAAATAATTATTGGCTGAATAAAAGAATGGAGGCATGATTTAAATGCTGTTCCCTGATAAGGTCTTTGATTTCTCCAGGAAATATTAGCTTCCACAGCTCTTTGTTCATGTCACTTATTAATAGCCCTTTCATAATATTGATGGTAATTTATCTGCTTAAATAACCATGAGCTACTTGAGGGCAAGTTTTGTACGTTTCCTATGAATAATCTGAATATCTCCAAATTAATAAACCTTTTGAGCTTACCCTTTCTTTAGTATTGTTCTGAATTGCTTTGAATGATTTTTTTAATGGACAACCACACTTGCATTAGTAAAATAAAGCAATTTTTCATTATGTATCATGCTTTCTATATTGTCAGAACCCATAATAAGTAAGGAGCTTTCTTCCTATTTTACATGATAAGGAAAAGTTTGTGTAAGATTGGTATTATTTCTTCCTTATATATTTGGAAGAATTTTCTGAAGAAAGAACATGGATGTAGAATTTCCTTTGTATGGGTGTTTTTAATAAGACTTTCAACTTTTTTTTTTTTTCACAGATAGGAGACTAATTATATTTCTGATTTCTTATTGTAGCAGTTTGAGAAAACTTTAGTTTTTGAAGAATTTGTCCATTTCATTTAAATTATTAAATCTATTGATATGAAATTGTTCATATTATTTCCTAAATAGCATTTTAATGATTGCAGAAACTAAACATTGATGTTACTTTTTGTTCCTTTTTTTGAGGTATACTATATTTCCTCTTCTTTATTACAGATTGTTAGATTCGGTTATAGTGTGTGTAGGATGTAAATTGTGATACTCAGTGACCACTTAAAATACTTCTGGACATAAACAGCCTTGGAAATTACTTTAAAAAAGAAGTCAAATTAAATCAAGATAAAAGGATCCTTTATAAATTTGATGATTGGTAACATTGTTTGGTAACTTTTATCTGGGATGCTACTGTGTGCTTATTGAAAGGTTAGGAATAATTTGTTCAATTTCCCCAAAATTTTGTTTCCATGTTAAGGAATGCAAATTCTAATAATAACACACTCTCTTCCCATTCTGAGCGCTAAACCATTTGGTAAGTAAGAGAAAGAATTAAAGCAGATAAAGAGAAAAACAGTACTGATTACCAACAAAGACTAGGTTACAGAACATGGCAAAGATATATTTTGCAATGATGGTCTTCTTAATGTTAAATGGCATAATTTGATAGACATTATATCCCACTATATTCTCGGACATAACCAGTGTCATAAAATTCCTCCCTAACTCTTTTTGTTTATAAAACTTACTGAAGTTATGGTAGGGTAGAACAGCACAGAAGGTATATTCCTTGAGCTGATGGGAGTAAGAACAAGTGCATTGTTTATCTCTTAAACTCGTTCATAAGGTAAGTGACTCTTCTTTCCCTGAGAGAAGCCAAGAGTGTTATAGAATTGTAAATTCCTGTACATGAAATAAAACATCATGTGTGACAAATGAGTATTGCCGTCTTACAAGAAAGTGTTACAAGCTCTGTTAACCCCAAACCATGAAGGAATGGGGCTCCTAACACAGCTGTAGATCCTAGCTATGCTTTCTCCCAGCACCTTATTTAAAAACTTTTTGCAGACATAGGAAGAAGAGGAAGCTACTCTAACCCCAGAGCAGATGAGTTAGCTACAATCACCAAGTATAACCACTTCTCTTGGGATTTGCATGATTTGAGAGAGCAGCTGCTGTTATTCTAACATCGGTGTAAGAACATGGGTTCAAGGGAAAGTCAAGAAAATTTTCTCTTTTGAATTCCCCAAGGAGAGCTCATAGCTAGCATCTTCATAAGGCTGAAGTGAGGGGAGAGGGATAGCATTCCTCAAACTGAATTTAAAAGAGGTCAATCTAGATATTTCTATAAATGTCTTTCTAATATTTGAAAAGATATACCATATTTTCTCCTACTGTTTAACCTGATTATTTCTTCTCACAGTTGCACCTATTACTTTTCTGTTCTGCGTTGGTAACTTTAGTTAACAAATGTTTGTTTTCCATATCACCTCAAAAAAAAAAAGTTTTATGAGCTTGTGGGTTGCTATTATGCATCTGTCTGGACATATCTTCTCATTGCTCATATAATACCAATTCTGGACTTTCTGTTATCCTAACACATTAAGAAACTTTATTAATAGAGTTTTGTGAAATACTAGATTTAGAAAGACAGCATTTATTTGTCCACTCTTCACATGGCTTTTTGATTATCATTGTAGTTCAGAGTTACGTATGAGTAGATTTATATCATGCAATAGAAATACCATGCTCTATCAAGGACTGATAGGAATAACCTAGACTCAGAAATGAAGGTGAGAATCTCAGAAACCAACAGGGACACCTCCAAATTATTTTTGTTTTCTGTTTTTAAAAATCCTATAGGGTTTTATTAAATGGATACTTCAACACCATTGCCCTAAGGAATGCAAAAACTGAAATAGTAGATAAATGTCAGATAGAAGGTGACAGACAGCAGTAACATTCTTAGCCAAGATCAGTATAAAGAAGGCTGTGCTGGTACAAGCAATCATCTCCCTAAGCAAAACCAGACATCCAGCCAGGAATTGTTTTAGTCTAGTCCTTGAAGATCCTATCAGTGAGCTCAGTGTCCAGCTACTATTCCTTGCATTCCCAGTTAAACATTAGCTTTGTTCTGCCTCATGGAAGCTGAACAAATTAGGCATGGATCTCTAAGACTTGTAGTCTAACGAATGTTTCTAATTCTAGAGAGTCAAGCACAAAGATAAAATTCTGAAAATGTGCAAAGCTAGAATAATCACTCTTGGTTATATTTCAAAGGAAGAAGAGCAACTTGGGCATAATCATATTTAATCTTAAAGAGTGATATAAAATATAGTATAAGTAAAAATTCCAACTTGTCATTTGTTCCCAAAGTATCCTTAGTCCTCTAAGGATCCTATAATCCTATAGTACCCTATAAATTTAAAATTTTTGTGATAATATCTATGAGATTATGATAACTCCCATGCAATTGTTTTATGGACCAAGATAAAAATTAATATATGAAGGTTCTGCTTCTATTCATGCTTTTAGGAAACAAATTCCTTACATAAGAGAATGCTATAATTAACCTAACTGATTGATTTTGTTAGAATACGTAGGTAACAGAGAAAATGAGAAAGAGCTTGTATAGTTTAAGAGCATAAAACAAGACTATCAGAAATATCCTTGCCTAATTGGGAAGTGGCTCCTTCAAAAAGGAGATATGCTTAAATAGGGATAGTCCAAAACCTCTCAGTATTGATATTACATTTGAAACATAGGTACCCCCAATGTGTGATGAAACTGAGATGGGAGTGACAATTGTTAAATATTCAGAACTGTGGAGACCAGTTGATGTCACTTTATTAGTTCAAAATAGGCCAGGATGGGACTATGTACATCTTGAAAAAACAAAAACAACAACAAAAAAATACTACAAATCAAGGCCATGTTTTTTTGTTTGTTTGTTTGTTTGTTTTTCCTTTAAGAGAGCTCGTTGTTAAAAATGTGTCAGTATTGGGGCACCTGGGTGGCTCAGTGGGTTAAAGCCTCTGCCTTCGGCTCAGGTCAAGATCCCAGGGACCTGGGATCAAGCCCTGCATTGCATCTGGCTCTCTGCTCAGCAGGGAGCCTGCTTCCTCCTCTCTCTCTGCCTGCCTGTCTGAGTACTTGTGATGTCCGTCTGTCAAATAAATAAATAAAATCTTTAAAAAAAATTTACCAGCATAACAATGGTAATACCTCATCCTAAGATACTTAATTATTTTATTCTTTAGGAGATATCATAATATGTACAACATAACAGCTACATTAAATAGCTAACATATGTGTACTGGTTAGCCAAAAAACGGAATATTTGGTTCTTCCTCAATACTGGAGTTAAAATTGTCCCGATTCAGTAAAAAAGAGAGTTACTAAATCATGTAAGAACTATTAAACTATCTAAATGTGTTAGAAGATAGTTGAGTAAAGTAAAATAGGAAGAATGGTATCCAGTGGGAGTATAAATAACACACCGTAGAAATGTCATAAGACTTCACTTGTGCCCCTCCCTCAGGGGTGATGAAATATGAAAAACAAATACACCTGCACATGAAACTATTTGATCTGTTGTTAGCAATTAACGCCGAAAACAAAAGATTTCTTTATCTGGATTTTATTCTACGTGTAATGAAACAAAAGATGGTTTGTCAAGTAAAATTAGTACAAAGCTATTAATTTATAAAAATAGTAGCATAGAACAAATATGGCAGTGTTGACTCTCTTAGAACAAGTCACTTCTTACAAGCCATAAAAATTATGCAGAAATATTTCACATCCAGAAACCCAGAAAATATCAGAAGAGCCTGTCACCTGATCATACACTATTAAATAATGACTAAAAAATAATTGTATCAATCTCAACTGAACTGCTACATAAAAGTGAAATGAAGACTATTCACAGAAATAATAAATATATTGAACTGAGAAAATATAAAAGAGTGCCTTTTGATTCCCTTTAATATCATGATCGTAGGAACAAGCCCATTCATTAATAGAGTGAAATTTATCTTCAAGGAGAAGATAAATATTACAGAAGCAACATACCTTTTGAATTAGTCCATAGCAGATCCACTGTTAGGTGCCCGTTAATACACTTTACAAACTAGTAACTGATTCAGACTCTATGCCCAGTATATTTTACTGAATACTGAAATTTACTTGGTTTTGGGGGCGTAAGGGTATCTCAGTTCGTCAAGCGTCCAACTCCCGATTTTGGCTCTGTTCATAATCTCAGGGTCTTGAGATTGAGCCCCACATGGGGCTCCAAATCCAACACAGAGTCTGCTTGAGATTCTCTCTCTCCCTTTCCTTTTGCCTCTTTTCCCACTCACATGCACTCTCTCTTACTCAAAATAAATAAATCTTTTATAAAAATTAGCATTTATTTTGGTAGTTTAAAAGAACGAAGCATAAGAAAGGGTGTAAGAAAATAACCCCAACCCCCTTTAAGATTACATTAACTATACATGCATGAATATTTTTAATGCATGTACAAGTACATACACACATACTTTTACATAAAGTATTGTAAGTACTTTCCCATGTAGAATTTTAATTATATGTATTTTTAAAAATTAACTAAATCCCATAGTTCACACCAGGGTTCACCTTTTGTGCTGTGCTAGTCTATTGGTTTTGACAAGCATATGTTTTTATATCCATCTTTACAGTATGATACAGAATTATTTTACCAGGTTAAAAATCCCACGTTATATCCTCACTTCCTTTCCCAAGCTTCTAGCATGCACTTCAAATGTTTCTATAGTTTTGTCTTTTCTAGAGTGCTAAATAAATAGAATCATATGGTAGGTGATATTTTAGACTTGCTTCTTTCACTTAGCAATGTACATTTAAGGTTCTTCTTATTTTTCATAGTTTGGTAGTTTTTTGTTTTTTGCTTTTTGTTTTGTCACTGAATAACATTGCAATGTGCAGAAGAATCAGCTTGTTTTATCCATTCAACTATTGAGGAACATTGTTGTTGCTTCTGATTTTGGCAATTACGAGCAAACTACTATAAACATTTGTGTGCAGGTTTTTGTGCAGACTTCCATTTTCAACTCCTTTGTGTAAATATCCATGACAACAATGCTGGATCATACAATAAGGCTATGTGAAACTTTGCAAGTAACTGCTAAACTATCTTCAAAAGTGGCCATTTTCCACTCCCAGCAACAACGAATGAGAATTTCTGTTGCTACACAATCTTATTAGCATTCATTATTGTCATTTTTTAAAAATTGTAGCCATTCTAATAGATGTTTAGTGATACCTAAACATTGTTGTTTTAATTTTCTTTTCCCTGATGACATATGATATCGGCTTTCATATGCTGTTCAGATCTCTTACTCAATTTTTAACTAAATTGTTTTCTTATTGTTGACTTTTTTAAGAGTTCCTTGTATATTTTAGGTAACAGTCATTTATCAGATGTGCCTTTTGCAAATATATTCTTCTAGTCTGTTTTCTCTTTCATTTTCTTAAGCGTCTCTTTAGCAGAAAAGTTTTTATTTTTATTGAAATATAATTTCTAAATTGTTTATTTTATGGATGGTTATTTTGCTGTTGTATCTAAAAAATTACCACCAACCCCAAAATCACTTAAATTTTTGGGGATGCCTGGGTGGCTCAATTGCTTAGTGTCTGCCTTTGGTTCAGGTCATGATCCCAAGGTTCTGGGATCAAGTCCTGCATTGGGCTCTGTGTTTAGCAAAGAGCCTGCTTATCCCTCTGCCTGCTCTGTCTGCTGCTCCCCCTGCTTGGGGGAGCTTGCTTGCTCCCCCTCTCTCACTCCCTCTCTCTCTGACAAATAAACAAAGTCTTTAAAAAAAAAATCATTCTTCTTTATTATCCTCCAAAGCTCTATACTCTTGGATTTTATATATAGCTCTATATTCCATTTTGAGTTAATTTTTTCTAAAAGCTGTGAGATCTGAATATATACACTTTTTTTTTTTCATTTGGCTATCCAATTTTCCCTACACTTCTTGGAAAGGTATACGTAGACTCCTTTAATGTCCTCCAATGAATTGCCTTTGCTTCTTTGTCAAAGATCATTTGATTGTATTTGTGTGGGTCTATTTCTGAACTCCATTCTGCTCACTTGGTTTGTGTATTTGATCACCAATACACACTGTTCTTATTAACATCTTTACAGTATGTTTTGAAGTACGGTAGTGTCAGTCCTCTGATTTTGTTCTTCCTTAGTATTGTGTTGACTACTTGGATCTTTGTCTTTCCATACACACTTTAAAATTGTTTTTTTCATATCCACAAAATAACTTGCTAGGATTTCGATTTTGTTGAATCTATAGGTGTAGTTGGGAAGGACTGACATCTTAATAATATTGAGTCTCCTTATTCATAAGCGTGAAATATCTCTCAATTTATTTAGACATTCTTGGATTTATCTAATTACAGTTTCTAACAAATTATACTTACAGTTTTGTGATGTTAATATACATGACATTTTGTTTTTACTTTCAAATTCCTATCAGTCAATGCTGTCGTAAAAAAACAATTGACTTGCATATTAGTCTTTAATATTGCAACTTTCCCATAAACAACTCTTAGTGCTAGGGTTTTTTGTTGTTGAATTTTGGGGATTTTCTACATTGACAATTATGCCAACTGCAAAAAAAAAATAGTTTTATTTCTTCTTTTCCAATATGAATATTTCTTTCTCTTAACTCATTGGCTAGTGCTCACCATATGATGTTGAATATGAATGGATATAGGATTTATTCTAGATATTATAGCTTTATTCTGGATATTATAGAGAAATTAGCATTACTGAGTATCATGTTAGTTGTAGGCTTTTTTTAAAATATGTTATAGATAAAGTTGAAGAATTTCCTCTTCATTCCTAGTGTGCTTAGCTTCTTATGTGAAAGGTTTGGAATAATGTCAAATGATTTTTCAGCATCTATTAATATTATCATCTGCTTTTTCTTCTTTAGCCTGTGGTGTCATAGATTAGAATATTTGACTTTTGGAAGCTGAACCAACTCACATACTTGGAGTAAATACCACTAGCCTGTGGTATATAAATTTTATACTTTGATTTGATTTGCTAATGTTTTGCTGAGGATTTTTGTACCAATATAAATAAGGAATAGGTATGTACTTTTCTTTTTTATAATGTTTTACTTAGTTTTATTATTAGGGTAATGTTGCCTTCACTGACTAAGTTAGAAGGTGTTCCCTGTTCTGTTTCCTATAGGAGATTATAGGGAAAAAATTATATATATATATATATATATATAAATATATATATATATATATTTTTTTTCTCCTTAATTTTTTAATAGAATTCACTAGTCAAACCACATGAGGCTGGTCATTTCTTCTGTGGAAGGTTATTGACAATGATTTGATTCCTCTGATAGATGTGGGTCTTTCAGGTTACCTATTTCTCCTTGCATGAATTTTGGCAGATTGTGTCTTTCAAGAGACTGGCCCATTTTATATAGGTTATCAAATTTGTGAGAAAAGTGTTGTTCATATTTAATGTCCATGATATCAGTAGGAATGGCTCCTTAATTTCTGATAAATTTAATTTCTTCTGTTTCTTGGTTAGCCTGGATAGGGATATATCAATATTATTGAACTTTTGCTTCTGTTGATTTTTCTCTCTATATATATCTTGTTTCTTCTTTCATTGACTCCCACTTTAATATTTATTGTTACACTTCTTCTGCTTGCTTTAGGTATATATGTATGTATGTGTGTGTATAGATATATATTTTTTCCTCTAGTTTTCTAAAATAAAATCTTGGATTATTCACTTTAGATCTTTCCCCTTTTCTCATATATGCATTTGATCCAATAAATTTAATTTTAAGGACTACTTTATTTTTATCCCACAAATTTTGATAAGTTGCAGTTTGATTTCCATTTAGTTCAACATATTTTAAATATTTAAATATTTAAATTAAATTAAATTAAAAATTTAAATTAAATATTTAAATATTATTTATTTATTTATTCATATTATGTTCAGTTAGGCAGCTTAGAGCATGTGTTATTTAAAAGTATGTTGTTAATTCCCCCCCCCCAAAAAAAAGAAAAGAAAAGAACTTCTTTTTCCAGGAATATAAAAATTATCAAATTTTATCAACAAAAAATAACAATGACATGGGCAAAATTTGGTGTAGTTCCAAAGTCTCTCCAAAGACTGGCAGACCCTGATGATCTTCTCTGTGATTTCTATCAAAACTTCAAGAAACTAATAATTTTACTCTGAATTTTATTCTTCCAGAGCATATATACAAAAGAAAATCTCTCAAATTATATTTATGAGACAATTAAAATATTAATACACAAGTCAGAAAAAGGAATAAAAATTTAATGAAATTAAAAGAATGTTTCTAAATAATATGTTAATTATAGTGTAGTTGTAGCATATTAAAAAAGTAAAATGCTATCATCAGTTTCTTGCATATGTTTTAATTTTAGAATAGCTATTATAAAAATTCATCATATTAATGGGAAAAAAAATAAAAAAAAAAACTTTGTCAGATCCATGAGTTTTCAAAGGGATTTGGAAAACTTCCACCTTTACTTCTGACAAAACTCTTAATAAGAAAGAGTACATGATCTCTTAATATCAAAATACAAGTATATTTCAAACAAAAATTCCTGCATTATGTTTATGTGTAATAGCATGATAATATTAAGCAATTCTCTAAGTCTAGCCTATGAGCCAGCAACTTCAGATACACCTGGGTATTTGTTAGAAAGACAAATGCTTGTATCTCTCCCCACTCCTGATTGTGGGGTCCAGCAATCTGTTGTCACAAGCCTTCCATATAAATTGTTGCATGCTAAAGTTTGAAAACCATTTATATGACAAATGACATTAAAATCAGAAACAACACAAAGAAACTTCTAGAACAATGACTGTTTAACATTATAATAGCTATAGACAATTTAAGGGAGAATAGAATAAAATCTGAGCATAATATTGAAAAACAAGAGGAACATTATCAATTTAAATATTATATGATTATATAGCTGAAAACATGAACAAATTAACTTTAAAAAGCCTTAGAAACCACAGGAAGACTTAGTAAGATGGCTAATTGTAAACCTAATAAACCTAATATGTAAAAATAGTTTTTCTATTTCAAAAGTAAAAATAATTACATTATCCCATCATGCTCTCTATTTATTAAACTAAAGTGATCTATTAAAAATTAAAATACTCTTTCATTAAATCTCAATAAAAATGTCAGCAGCATCTTTTTGGAAAGATAAAAGAAGCTAATACTAAGGGTGTGTGAGAATAATTAGAAAAATTTTGAAAAATGATGAGTAATGAATGGGGATTATCTGAATTATATATTATAATTTAAAGAATTATAGCAGTCTAAAACTAAGGGCCTGGCTTGAGAATAGACAGATCACTTGAACCAAATAGAGAGACATGAAAATATTTAGTATTTTGTTAATGATAAAAATAATATTTCAAAACAGTGGAGTAAACACCATCAAGTCCACTAATATTTTTATTTTGAAAATAAAAGCTTGGTTCTTCACTTATAGTTTATGCCAAAGAAAGTTTCTAATGAATAAAAGATTTAAGTATAAAATAACAAAATGAAAAAGTGTTAGAGAAAACATGATCAATTACTAAAAAATGACAATCATGGAAGAAGAAGTCATACAAAGACACATCTGACTATGTAAAATGAAAAGCCTTTAAACGGCCGAATATTCTCATAGAAATTACAACATATAAATGAAAAAACATATAAATGAAAAAACAATATAGATATGCTGTTAAAATATAATGTCTTTAATATGTTTGCATTAATACACATAATCACATACCATTGATAAAAATTTATACTTTTATTATATTTATATTGTAACAGTAGGCTAACAGTATCTATAAGACATTTAAAAGATACCCCTCAGTAAACCAGAGAGTCCAACTGAATGAATTTGTCCAACAGATATATTTACCCATGTATTCAAATACATATACACATATTATCACATTAATTAGGTTAAAAAAAAGAAAGAAACAACTTAAAAATCTATAAATAAAGAGGCTAGTTAAATTTACACAAAGCTGCTGTCAGTAAGAATGAGTCCTCTTATATATGGTAAAATATAAAACTGTAAAGATAGGGGTGCCTGGGTGACTTAGTCTGTTAAGCATCTGCCCTGGGCTCACGTCATGATCCAGGAGTCATGGGATCAAGCCCCACATCAGGCTCCCTGCTCAGCGTGGAGTCTGCTCCTCCCTCTGAGCCCCCCACCCCCGAACCTTCCCCCTCTCTCTCAAATAAATAAACTCTTTTTAAAAAAGAACTGTAAAGATATATTAAGTGAAATAACGATAAAATATAGGCCGGCCTCTATGTGTATGCTCTAATTTGTGTTAGAAAGAAAAGAGGAAGTATATATGCATAGTATATGCATGCTATGTGTGTGTGTGTGTGTATAAATATGCATAGACTGCATCTGAGCCTTGCCCAAGAAAGTGTAAGTGGCTGTTATCTTTGGAGACTGTAACTAGTGGTTTAAGAGGAGAATGGGTCTCTCTTTTCATTTTATACTGCTTTGTATTAGTACTTGACCATGCATAAAATATAAATATAATTTTGAAAATAATGAAATTACATGATATTTAAATACTAAAATATTACTATAAATTTTAAGAGGTATGACAGAGCAATAGTTAGTATGTATTGAGGTTTACTATGATTAACACTGTTCTAGTGATTCAGATGTATTAATCCATTTATTGTAAAAATAATCCTAAAAGTGTTTACTTGTAACTAGTAGTCATATAATTTGTACTTGGGGAAACAATGTATAGAAAATTTAAATCATTGATCAAAGTCATGCAGCTAGTAACAGACAATTGAATTCTAACCCAAGTAGCAAAATTCAACAATAAAGTCCTTAGGTGCTAAGCTAATCATGGAGCAAAATCCTGGCATATGTTAGACTGCCAATAGATATTTGTTTTGTCTTTATTTCTGGATTGATTCATGGATCAGTGTCAATCTAGAAGAGGAAATCTGTCAGCAAATCACAGTACTGTCCAGTTTAACACTTGTATTAACTAGTTGGATAAGAACACAGAGGGGAAGAAATTAATTTTACTGGAAGATATTAAAGACATGAAATGAACAGAAGTTTATTCAAATACAAAAAATAAAATACTGCTGAGATATCCAGTATTGATGTCATGAATGAAAATAGATACAGAACTTTTTTTTTAAATGGGATCATAGGCAAAATTTGAACAGATATATCTATACTCAAGGCAAATAAATTTCAACTTTAAGTTTGGAAGAAAGATCAAGTGAAACACAGGGACTTTAAATAATCTTATTAATCATTCTAGACATCGTTGATAATGATAGGACTGGTCAAAGAAACATTTTTTTTTATAATTTTTAAACACTTTATGTGATTCCAAATACAGGAGATAATAAAAGTAGAATTACTTTCTATAGTGTTGAACTATGTGACATATTTCAATTGAATTCACAGTATCAAAATATTCAGAATCAAAATTTTACAGGAAACTCAGCAAATTTGATTTGAAAGAATTGAAATAATTCTGTGAGACACAACAGGAAATGCTGTGACTTTAAAGAAAAATACTTACCAGATCCATGTCTTCGTAATACTTTGCTAGTTTTGGCCAACTAACCCACTGGGGTCGGAGAGCAGCATGGGCAGGGGCTGACTTCAGTTCTCGTAGTCAAGTCTTTCATCTAGAAAGTTATATTTCAAATAAACTAAATTCTTAAGGAAAATGTCTTTTAAATATATTTTATTTTTTCAGTAGTGCCTAGCTTTTGGTTTTCCCTTTTATACATAACAGAACTTAAAATGACTGATTTTATTATTCCTCTATGAAAGAACTTTGTAAATAATAAAAAATTACAGGTTAATGATCTTGTATAAGAAAGGTCAGATGCCAGAAACTTTTTATAGTACTTTCTAAAAACAACTATATATTACATCAAAACACAGTCAATGAAGTCAGCCCATAAATTTGCAAGGTGCCTAGGTTCAACAGACTGAAAATCAATAAAGCCATTGAAATCAATACACTGTTCTCATGAATACAGTCTGTTAACTAATCAGGGTTTAAGTGATCCTGCCTTCTGGAATATAAATGTCTCACTGCTTTAGATGTAATATTTGGATCAAACCTTTATTCATTAAACATGCTAGATTCATTAGAAATGATCTATTGATTCCACAATCAATAAAACATATTCACAAATTCCTGAAAGAATTATTTATTAAAATCCTCTGTCCTAGACAAAGTCAGTGATTTCTGACCATGTGGGTAATTAGTAAACTAAAGGTTTTCATATTTAAAGTCCTGATATGATAGAAAAATAATTTGTTACTATACTCCATATGTCTTCATAACAACTGTTCTAAATTTAACTAATGCTGATACAAAATTTCTCTTCAATATATGGAAAGCAAGATGGGACTTGGAAGGGAGACAAACCATAAGAGACTCTTAATCTCAGCAAACAAACTGAGGGTTGCTAAGGGTAAAATGGGAGGGGTGGGGTGGTTGGATTATGGACATTAGGGAGGGCATGTGCTGTGGTGAGTGCTGTGAATTGTGTAGGACTGATGATTCAGAGATCTGTACCCTGAAGCAAATACACTATATGTTAATAAAAAAGTATATGTATGGAAAAATATAAAAGATAATATAAAAGAATATAAAAATATATAAAAGAATATGAATGGTCCCATCGTATTTCAAACTTATGAGTAGAAACATAGATCTTTACATGTGTATAAATGTGTATATGCATACATACACTTTAAAATTAAGCAAAAATAAGTATTGATTCATTTTTTCTAAAATTAATACATAAATTTGCAAACTCACTTCTAATTATTCCTAAACAGAAGTCACTTAAATTTAATTTTTATTATATAAATTTACTTCAAGCACACATAGAAGGAAAAGAATAGAGTAATAACCCCCCTGGTGCTCATTCACTTAACTCCATCACAAACACCTTTCCCAATATTGATTTATCTATCCTCGTACTTATTATTTTCATAGTAGTATGTTTTAAAGCAGACACTAGGTATCATATCACTTAATATATCTTTTTATGTAATCAGATTCTTTATAACTATTTTATTAACAATATGCTAAATGAATTTTTATAGTAAAATATTTCTATGATTTCCAATGTTTGAGAAGTATTTGGACTTATGACTGTAATATAATTTATTTAGCTTTCCCTATTGTTGAAAATTCCATTTATTTATTTTTCACTATTTTACATTCAGTTTTGATCTATATTCTTGTCATTAGACCTTAACACATACTCATTATGATTTCCTTAGAATAAATTTCGTGAAGCAAAAATTCTGGTCAAAGGGCATACTAACTCTAAAGGGTTTTTGTTTGATATATATTTGACATCAGGCTATATTTAAAATGAAAAGGTTAATATTAATGGATTAAATTTGAATTATTCATTAAAGAAAAATTCTGACAGATAACTTTTAGATTGAATATCTTAGCTTTTTAAATACAGTGTGGCTTGTGGTTTGAAGGAATGTTTGCATTTCCTTTATTATGTGTGCATTTCTTGGGGAAAAAATAGACTATTTAAATTGTCTTTGCAATTATTAACTAATTAGTTTTCCCAATACACCAATTAGGTAGACAATATTAATACTAGTCTCCCATCTTGAAACTATGTTAATGAAAGAGTAGAGTTGACTGTCCTGAGGCCATTTCCTATTGATCTTTTAATGCAGATGATCAGCACAGAGATAGACTACAGAATAAAAATTCATAACTGTTTTTTAGATATATATTTCCACAAAGGAGAAAAACAAATGAATAGGCAGAACAAGAAACTGAATTGGACTTGGTTAGCAGATCATAATGAATCAATCCCTAACTAATAAATACTAAAGTGAGTGGATCCCTTTCAAATTATAGACCATAGGAATACATGATAAATGTCCTCAACAGCTTAAAACATAATAAAATAAATAAAATATAAATAAAGCAACATTAGTTTTGGCAAAAATTAACATTAAGTTTTTTCAGTTTATTTATCAAAGTAATTTTTAATAAAAATACTATGAAAAACTTAATCCCCACAATGTATATATAAAAATAAAATATAATCAGTGAATAATTTTCTCCTAGAAATTGACACAACTTTCAAGAAACCACTTTTTCACTTAAAACATTAGGTTTGCTTTTAGTATTTATCAGTGAGTTTTTGGTGACATGTTTCAGAACAAAACAGAATGAATAGCTTGTGCTACTCCGTTCTTTGCTAAACTTTTCTACAGATTTCTTGCAAATAAATCTCCTTAAAAAGCAATTAAAAAAAAAAAAAACCACAGAGACTAAATGTTCCTTGCAAAATTTGGTGTAGGAGTCATAGGGAGCAGGTGGTTGATTCAAAGAGCCTTACACTTATGTATTAAACTGTGAAGTACTGAAGTGGGGAATAAACAAGGGGGCCAGGGAGAAGGCGCTTCTAGAAAGCCAAAGGAAAGAATTTACAAGATGTGTAAAGAGGTCAAAGCCCTCTTGGGCAGGTGACTTTGTAAATACCTACTACTGCCTATTGGCCACACAAGGAGAATAGAAAATAGTCACTTAGAAATAGAGATTAGCATAACCCTTTAACCTGAGGAAAGTGTGGGAAACTGAAAATCAGAGACTCATTCATTCTCCACAGCCTGTATAAAAACAATATGACAAGAGGGAAAAATCTAGTCAGTTTGAGAGGAATGGGGAGAGTTTGGCCATAGCTGTGATTCCTTGAGAAAGACTAGAAATTAATACATTTCCTTACATAAATTTAACGTATGCTAATACCCAAGTACATATACATTTTGGAAATGAAAAAAAAATTCCTATGAAAACATTTTTAAAAGGGCTGAAACTACATCATTATAATAAATATATTCTAATTACTTGGATCAACCTTATTGGCAGTCATCGTGGGTCACTTGCTGAGAATTCAGATTCCATTCATCAGAGTAAATGTAGATGACTATAACACCACTCAAAAATACGAGTTCAAGCTTTGGATATAGCATGGTCAGGACTTTAACTTAATTTGATTTATATGGGATTAACCTAAGTAAATCAAAGAAGAGCAATAAATTCTGAAACCTTGAACAACAAAGTAAAATAAGTAACGTGAATTGAGTATATTAAATTTTCTGTATTATAACTGGACTCTGGGCATCTCACAAATATTTAAAAAATATTTAAAACTATTTAAAACAATGCAGTATCTTTCATCATCATAGCACAAGTTGGAATTTCTACTACATTTTACTTGGACTATTTCAAGAGCTGCTCACTTTACTCTGATTCCATTGTTTACCTTGTAGTCAGAATGATCTATTAAAAAATATGAATTGGATAAGCTAAGCCCTTATTTAATGTTAGTTACTTTGTAGGGTTGCTGTTATGATTTATTAGGATAATATGTAAAAATTGATGAATAAGGTGCATTATGCATGATTGTGGCTGTAGTCATAGCTGCTGGGACAGGAGGATTCTACCATCACCATCCTCATATCATCATCATCATTTTTAACACTTACTAGCTGATTGCTTTATGTTGAAAGTGGGCATCCTAATGGAAAACAGTGTGTTGGGTCCAAAGTTTTATCCTCCTTGCAAGTTAACAAGTTAACCTGTTATTATTTCAAGGGTATTGGTTAAAGACATTAGATTCCTGAGTAAGATATAAAAGATTGTATTAATCACAGCAAAAGTAATAGAGCTTCATTTTTTTTCTTGGGCAGTTCCCCATAATCCTCATGTTCAAATTCCACAGGACCAACACAAAGGTTCATATTATTCTGCTCAGACTGTTATAATAAAATAAAAATTAAAAAAAATAAAATAAAAAAGTTTTAAATCCTAGAAACTTACCTTCTCATACTCTGGGCAGCTGGGAAATCCAAACTCAAGATGCCAGCATGGTGATTGTCTGCTTAGAGCTCTCTTCCTGGCTTTCCTTCTCCCTGTGTCCTCACATGGTGCAGAGAGAAAGATATTTCTCTCATCTCCTGATGTGCCCCAAATTTTATCTTATGACTTCATTTAACCATAATTACCTTCTAAAGACCTGATCTCCAGATGGTATAGTCACATTGGAGGTTAGAGCTTCAACACTTTTGGGAGGACCTGATTCCATCCACAGCAAAGTCCATAAAGGATATCTATACCTACAGTGGGTTGCTTTGCAGAAAGAATATGGAGGCTCTAGCCCTTTTTTAATAAATAGAAGAAAGGTTGCTCTGTGCCTGGAGATAGATTTAATCCCATCCCAAAAGATTGCTCACTACAAACTCAGCCCTGAGAAATCCAGGAAAAAGAGCATAGTCAAGTCTTGGCATTCCCAGCACATAGCAAGAACAAGAAGAGAAGCTCGGGGCTCATGGAAGACAGTTTTCCTGTACCAAAATGGAGTTGAACATAGGTGCTTGAGTTTCAGCCTTTCTAGTATTATTAGTATAGTCCTCTCTATATCAGAAACTATTCTATTGCAATGCGTGTCTTTTATTTGTTTTATTAAGGAAAGAGGAAGGGAAGCATTACCAAAAAGTTAATACTCCCTGGTGCCAAACTGTTCACAGTGATTCAGTGAACAAAGTTTGACTCAGATAGAACAAGAGGCAACAGGAGGAAAAAGTATACTCTTTAGTATCTGCTAGTTTGTTCATTAAACAGAAGACTTCTCCTCAAAGAGAAACTGTTAGAAGGGAGGGGGAAAGATATCTAGCCTGCAATGGCGGTGTATTTGTTTGTTATATTACTTCTTTTTCTAGAGTGTTTTATGTGAGTCATAAAGTTTCCATTTTCAGAAACATAAATGATCATTCCAATTAGGATCTGACAGGATCTTAAAAGTAAAATCACACATATAACTGAAATAAATAGACTGGTAGAAAGAACCAATTATTTTGGGTTATTATGGGTTTATTCTTAGCAATGATTTAAAAAAACAGTAGGCCATATTGGTGATGAGCACTGGGTATTGCATGTAAGTGATGAGTCACTGAATTCTACACCTGAAACAAATGTCACACTGTATGTTAACTAACTGGAATATAAATAAAAACTTGAAAAAGACTCAAATTAAATAAATATATAAATAAACAAAAACAGTAAGCCCTACCAGACTGAATGTTGTATGAATATGTTGAATCACTACGTTATATACCTGAAACTAATATTACATTGTATGTCAGCTGACTGGGATTTAAATAAAAACTTTTTAAAAGGGTATTTGAAAACTTTTTAAACCAAAAATCTCTTATTTTAGTTCAAAAATTGTTTTGTGTAACAAAATCTTATTGGTGTATCTTTAATGAATGTAAACCATTGTTTATTATCTAGTACTTATTCACACACAAATCTTTATAAGATAGGGACAGATTATTGGAATAGAACATGAAAGGTATCAAAATGAGTGGAGTTTCTTGGCTGGTATCAACTTCTTGAAATCTGATCTTTTTACTTATTTTTAAAATATTTTATTTAAATATAAATGTTTAAATTGTAAAACCATTTCATTTTGCTTTTCTATATGTTAATAAGAAATAGAAAATATAAAATTCCATTACGGCTATGTTATATAATCATCATTATCATCATCTTAACATATTAGTGATATGTCTATAGCATTAATAGCACAATTATCTTTACATGTTTACACTAAACTCTTTCAAGTTACTTTATATTTTGATCCAATAGTCCTGGACTATTTTTGCTATTAAAATATCTCTGGCCTCAATAATCAATATTTAGTTTGAATGCTTATTTTTCTATCCATTGATCACTAGCAATGTCACTACTCTTAGTCTGTGAAGCTCTAGTTCTGGTGGTCACTTTATATGCAGAAAAAAAAAACTGTAAGCATGGGAGAACTGTAACATGGGCTTGATTTTTTTAAAAAGTCCAAAATTGTTTCTTTTTTCTTTATTTTTTATTGAAGTGTTTTTCTGTGTTTCTACAAATTTTATAAGAACTAAAGTTCATATTCCTTAAATAATTTAATGAAACAAGCTAAATATAGTACTGATCACATTGAGATCACTTGTATGGGTACAATATAAGCATGCAATGCACTACTGGTTAGTTTTATAATTTAATAGAATCTTAATTTTGTGAAAATTAAAAATCAAATGTGAAAATTTTTTCCATAAAGTTTCAAGCCCACTGAATTTAAAGTTTACTTAAAATATATACACCAAAGTACCTTTAAAAATATTTTTTATAAAATTCATCATTATAAAGCCTTATACAAAGTTTTTGTTTGTAAGTATAAATGCATGTGGTCATAAGTATTGTTTGTTCAACTTTTTGAAATGTATAATTACTCTAAGGAAAGAAGACATATCAACTAATATTTTAGAAATATCACATAAAATTATTTTTATACAAATATATATTTATTACTATGTATGTTACAATGTCCCCAAATTATGTTTTTTAATATCTAGAGAAAACATAAACACACACACACACATATTCACACACACACACACAGTAAAAGAAAAAAAATTCAATGAATTGTGTTTAAATTATTCAAAAGATTCAAAGGAAGGCAGGAAAAGAAAAACAAGTAAATGAAAACTAAAGGAACAAAGAGAAGGCTAATAATAAAATGGTACATATAAATCCAATCATATAAGTACTCACATTAAAGGTAAATGATTTTAACACATAGATTATAAGACATGTTTCAGATCAGTTAAAAAAGAAAACTGGATTCAGCAATATGTTGTCTATAAGGAAACCAGTAGAGGGGTGCCTGGGTGGCTCAGTTTGTTGAGAATCTGCCTACAGCTCAAGTCATGATCCTGGTGTCCTGGGTTTGAGCCCTGCGTCAGGCTCCTTGCTCAGCAGGAAGTCAGCTTCTCTCTCTCCCTCTCCAGCAACCCTTGCTTGTGCTTACTCTCTTTTTCTGTATCAAATAAATAAATAAAATCTTTAAAAAAATACTAGAAACATAATGGTAAATGAAAGTTTAAAATAAGATGAAAAAATACATAGCTTGCAAATGCAATTTATAAAAAGAAAAAAAAAAAAAAGCTGAAGACAAAGCAAACCTCAGAACAACAACCAGAGCATCAAAAAGCAATCATTAGGAATAAAGAATAATACTACATAACAACAAGGGTCAGTTGTCATTTTCAAGAAATATGAAAATCTTGTGTGTATGCACCTAATAATAGTGTTTCAAAATATATAAAACAAAACAGATAGGAGGGAATGAATAAATAGATAAAGGTTAAATTATACTTAAAGACTCTAACACACTTCTCTCAGTAATTGGTAATAGAAATAGAAAGAAATCAGTAAAAATATAAAATATTTTAACAATACCATATAGAACATGTCACCTAAAGAGAGTGAAATTCTTTTTACATGCACTTGTACCCTATATTGTAAATTACAAGGCAAGCTTTATTAAATTTAACATGTTAGGAATTATTCAAAGTATGTTTTCAAGAATAACAGATTTAAGCTAGAAATTAATTCCTCAATTATTATAACTTAAACATCATACTACTAAGTAATGTATAAATAAAGAAATCTCAAGGGAAATTAGAAAATATTTTTCAGTGAACCAAAATTAAAATACGACATCAAAATCTGGGGGATATAAAAGTGTTTTGAATGATGCTACTAAAGAAAAGCCTATATGAAAATATATAGCCATTATGGGGCACCTGGGTAGTTCAGTGTGTTAAGCCTCTGCCTTCAGCTCAGGTCATGATCTCAGGGTCCTGGGACTGAGCCCCACATCAAGCTCTCTGCTCAGTAGGGAGCCTGTTCCCCCTCCCACCGCCTGCTTACTTGTGATGTCTCTCTCTCTCTCTGTCAAATAAATAAATAAAATCTTAAAAAAAAGAAGAACAAAAAGAAAATATATAGCCATTAATGCTTACTTTGGAAGAGAAAAAGTTTCAAATGAATAATAAAAGTTCCACCTTAAATAACTTCAAAAAGAAGAGCAATCTAATACTAAACAGCAGAAGGGAAGGGGTAATAAAAATAAAAGAAGAAATCAACACATTTGAAAACAGGCTGATAATAGAAAAAATAATGAAATGTAAAGCTGGTTTATTGAAGAGACCAATAAACTTGATAAGCCTTTAGCCAGACTGACCAAAAAAAAAAAGAACAAGTAATTTACCATTAAAAAAATATAGGGACTCCTGGGTGCTTCAGTGGGTTAAAGCCTCTGCCTTTGGCTCAGGTCATGGTCTCAGGGTCCTGGGATCGAACCCCGCATTGAGCCCCGCATCAGGCTCTCTGCCCAAGAGGGAAGCTGCTCCCTCTCCCCTGCCTACTTGTGATATCTGTCTGTCAAATAAATAAATAAAATCTTAAAAAAAAAAAAATAGAAAGAGGGCGCACCTGGGTAGCTCAGTGGGTTAAAGCCTCTGACTTCAGCTCAAGTCATGATGCCAGGGTCCTGGGATGGAGCCCAGTGTCAGAGCTGGTTGGGCAGGGTGGGGGGGTGTCTCTGCTCAGCAGGGAGTCTGCTTCCTCCTCTCTTTCTCTGTCTGCCTCTTTGCCTACTTGTGATCTTTGTCTGCCAAGAAAATAAATAAAATATTTTTTAAAAATTAAAAAAAGAAAGAGGAAATAACACTAGTGATCAATAGACATTGAAAAGACAGTAAATATAGACAACTCTATGCACATATACTCAACAACTTAGATAAAATGGGTCAATTTGGTGAAAAATACAAGCTATCAAAACTCATGTTAAAAGAAGTAGATAACCTAAATTATAAGATAAATACATGAAGACATAGATAAAATAAATAGAATTCATACTTGAAAGTCTTTCTAAAATGAAATTCTGTCCCAGACTGTATCACTGATAAATTCTGTCAAACATTTAAAGTTAAAATGACCACCAGTTCCACAAAATCTCTTTCAGAAAATAAGAGTGAAAACACTCTAATTAATTTGTAAGGCAAATTGGCTTGATAGCAAAACCAGACAGAGATTACAAAAAAATAAAACTTCATAGAGAAAAAAATGTTCTACAAAATATTGGTAAGTTAAACCCAGTAGTATGTAAAAGAAATATACATCATGAGCAAGTAGGGTTTATCTCAGTAATGTAAAGCCAGTTCATCATTTGAAAATCAACCAATATAATTTACCATATTAATAGAATAAAAAAGAAAAACCTCATGATTGAATCAATACATGCAAAAAACACATTTGACAAAATTCAACATGTATCTTTGATTTAAATAATTTTTTTAAGAAAACTAAGTATAGAAAAAAAAAACCTGCCTCTACCTGAAAAAGAACATCTACAAAAATCTATAATCACATCATATTTTACAGTGAAAGTCGAATAGGCATAACATTAAGAACTCTATGAAGATGTTCATTCCTATCACACCTACTCAATAATGTACTGAAAGTTACAGCCAGTGCAATAAGACCAAAAAAAAAAAAAAAAAAAAAAGAAAAAAGAAAAAGAAATGAAAGACTTTTCCATAGGGAGAAAAAGAAAAAAGCAAAGAAACTATTCTTATTCACAAGTGACATATTTGTCTTTGTACGAAATCCCTAAACATCTACAAAGCAACTCTTAGAACTCAATCAACTTAGTGATGTCACAGGATAGGAGATCAATATTCTTTTCTACATAGTAGTATTGAACAACTGGAAAGCAAAACATTTTAAATTCGGGGCGCCTGGGTGGCTCAGTGGGTTAAGCCTCTACCTTCGGCTCAGGTCATGATCCCAGGGGCCTGGGATCGAGTCCCGCATTGGGCTCTCTGCTCAGCAGGGAGCCTGCTTCTCCTCATCTCTCTCTCTGTCTGTCTCTCTGCCTATTTGTGATCTCTCTCTCTGTCAAATAAATAAATAAAATCTTTAAAAAAAAAACAACATTTTAAATTCTATATAATTTATAATATCTTCAAAATACTGAAATTCTTATATATAATTCTAAAAATTAAAAAAAAAAATGTGCTCAGGATCAATATACTGTCTACCAAGCTACTTCCTCTGGAATGAATGAATGAATAGAATATAAATAAGTAGTTTAAAAATAGAAATATCAGGATTTTTGAATGACTAGGTGAATTTAAAAAGGATAAGGACAGAAATCAAATGAGCAGATAAAAGGATAAAGGAGAGGAAGAGAAATCAAAAGAATGTGAGATTTTCAACTAAGCTATTTGAGAAGGTTTTTCTTCAAAATATGGACATGAAGAGGAGGGGTGGTTACTGTTGACAGATATGAAGGAAATATATAGCTTAATTTTGTATATTTGAATTTGAGTTAACATAAGACATCTGGATGAAAATGACTAAATCATAGCAACAGATAGAGTTAGAATTCAGAGAAAATGAATATTACACAGCTTGAATTACTGAATTAGTATCTCCATGGCAAAGAATAGGTATTGTTCATCTTTTACCTTTGAATCTCCAGGATCTGGGTTTGCATCCCCTATACCAGGTATCTTAGTAGAGTCTCATTGAATGTTTGTTGAAAAAAATTACTAATTACTAATTTTCTAGAAATTTTATATAATATTTGATGTATAAAAATTTAAGAGTGTTTGCTTTGTGAATAACTATGTAGCCCAACTGGAGATATTAACTGAAAATACTTCACACCTTCAAGGCTTAACATATGAAGGGTGCTTATAGGTTTTTGGGGAAAAGAAAATAGCTTTCTAAATTAAAGTACAAGAAAGGATTTGTGCACAAAAACTATGACATTTTTATCCTGCTGTGACTTTTAAAACCTTTGAAGATGAAAGATCTTTTCTAAACAAAACACATTTATTTCATGACATGATTATTATGCATAATACTTTCTTTGTTTATTCTCAAAACCTCTGAGTAACTCTTTACAACACCTGCTTGTGAAAGAAGTATTAATATAGGATTTTGTTTTTAACTTTTTATTGACACCACAGAATTTTAATGCATCATATTAATCCTGAAGGTTTCCTTAAATTATACAACATAACAAGTGTAAATTATGTTGCATAATTTTTCTTAGTATTTTACTTTTAAAGACATTGTACCTTATAAAAGTTGTTTTATTTATTCAGCTTTCTTCTCTGTGGATGTTAATTGGTTTAAGCATTGTGCCAAATTATATAGAGAAGAAAATATCTGTTCCTTCCACTGCTAAATTTATTTCCTGGCATCACTTGGACTCTAGAAGAACCTGGATCATTCAATTATGTACAATAATACCCAAAGGAAAAGTTGGTAAATTCCCACCATGCCATATTTCTAAATAGTTTTCAGGAACATCAGGAAACTGATCTTCCTTCCTTTACTTCTCCTACCATATCCCCAAAGGAGGGCCAGTTAACCAACCAGTCACCTGGAAAATCTCCAATATTTCTCTAAGTAAGTCCAGCCCTGGTTGCAGTTATGAGTGGTAAGGTTATGCTAAATAAAGTTCTTGTGCTCTGGGAGCACATATGAGGACACTTAAAGTATGTTTATGTCCCTTTAACTGGGTTTTTTCCTTGCACGAGACTAGCATTATGCAGACCAAATTAAGCTCCCCACTTCCCCCAACAAAAACAGTCTAGAGTTGCCATAGTATCCCAGAAATTACCTAATGAAAGCAATTATCAAACATTCCTCCATTCAAACACAATTTATAGTCTTATATTTCTTTGGAGGCGGGTTGTGGTTTTCATCTAGGCTGCAAGTTTCTCTTTCTTATTTAAATTGACCTTCTCAAGATGACATCCCATGATGATATATTACATTACATAGAAATATTTCCACTGAACTTAGCTTGATGAAAAATAAACATGTTGATTTTTTTCATCTAGTTTAATGCTATGTATCTATCAAGTAAGTTACACTCTTGGCACATCTCTCTTTTCAGTGGCACTGGGCCACAGCAAATCAAATTCCCCCTTTTTGAACTAATAGATGAAATGAATAAATCACATTTTAAATGAATCCAAAAGAAAAACTAGACAATGCAGGGTTTTTTTTTTTTTTTTTTTTGTCAATGATTTAAAAACATATAAATGGTCAGGGTTTTGTTTACCAAGGCAATGTTCCTAAGATCATTTCTGTTTTTGTTTTATTTTGTTTGTTTTGTTCTTTGTATATTATGACCTAAAATATTTGATTGTATCTAAAACCATCCATGAATACAGATCTTTCTTACATATAAAATTTTTATTGTATGAGATTTTTAATGAGGTAACTGGAAGTAAGTTATACTAAGGTGTAATATTAGCAAGGCACAAACATTGATTATTGGCTATTGCTCAGGATAATTATTTTAATATCAATTTATCCATATGCATATGAGAATGCTAATGTTTAGGAATACAAACCAAGACTGGGTTCTTAATCTCCCAAGACAATTTGACAGTGCTACAAAACTGTGGGAGAAAAACAAAACAAAACAAAACAACAAAAGATGATAATATAGCATTAGAAATGTTAGAACAACACAAAGAGAACAACTGTAACTATTAACTACTTCAAATTCATTGGAAAATCAGGTGGAAAATAAAATACAAACAGAAAGATTAAATGGTATGTAAGATATGGTGGGAAAGAAGGCAAAGGAAGGAGGAAAAGACAAAAATAAAAGAAGGAAAAAGGAAAAAGAAATAATTTTCCATCTTAATATGTATGTTTACATCTAATGTGCACACCTATAAAACCCAGTCCAAATCAGAAACTTCATTATTATTCTCCATACATCTCCTCTACACAATCTATGCCTACCTATAAGTCCTCACATTTGGATCACTGAAAACCTTGTATAACTGCCCTTCCTTTTTCTTCTGCCTTCTTCTACCTTTTTCAACTTATTTCAGTTTAAAATTTCATGATCTCTTCAGACTCTTAAATCTCCTCTTTTACTACAAACTCAAACTGGTCACAACTATCTCACAAAATATGCACTTGATCATGGTATTTTCCAGACCAAAGGACCCTGAGAACTTATCCACACACTGCTCACATTTTCCATCATGTTTCCTCTCATTTCTTTTGTCCCTGGTGTTTTAGCCCAATCACAAAATTTCAGCCTTAATGCATATGCTGTCTCATCTAATTGACAATCTTGTCCAGATTCTTCTCCACTAGAATTTCCTGGTCAACCTTCAAAACTCAGTTTCAGTGTCAACTCTGGATTCCTTTGGACTTACCAGCCAAATCAAATTCTTATTCTGTACCTAATGTAAATCACTTTGATTACTCCACTAATGCACATTTTTTCCCATCATTTAGTAATGTAAATGAATCTTGAAACAGTGTGACTTTGGAGAATATAGAAACATTAAAAACTCTTTATTTATTGACCTACAGTTGGGTTATGGTACATCTTTCCTTCTTAATATCTTCTTTCTCTTAATATCTCACACATAGTCCATATTTTCTTGGTCACTTTTGGTTATGAAAACTATGCATCTAGTCCAGTCCAATTCTTCCAACTTACATGTGATTTAACAGCTCTCTGTATCCTATCTCCAACCAAGATATTGGCCCAAGGGAACTCAGGTGGGTAATGGAGCTTGAAATGCTCTTTCATTCTTGTCTTCTCCTATAGGTTCTAGTTCTTTTGTGATTTGGACTTGTCCAGAAGGGTGAGATGAAAAGGTGAAGCACTTATTTAATTAACAAAGAATCACAATTGTAATTCTCTGCTGGTTCTTGTGCTTGCTGATGATATCCTTTTTTAAGGGTAATCTGTGGGGTCTTCCCCACTGCACAGGTCACTCACAGGTGAGATTTTTTTTTTTTTTTCCCTGAATTGATCTCTTATACCCTTCCATCTTACCTTGTACTGAATCTCTTGGGTGGGGTAAGAGCAGCCTAGCCAATGGCTTTCCATAGGGAAACATGCATCTCCATCATGCCAAATCATGCTACTTCTTTTCTGACCTTTCTCTCTTTCTTACTCCCTTTTCCTCCAGTTTTCCAGTTTCTTTCTAGTACTTATGTAGGCTCAGAGCATCTCATCAGGTCTGCTGCGTGCACAACTAGGGCTTGAGATGTCAATCTTACCTTCATGAATAAACACATAAGTTTTATAAATGATTATCCTCCATACTCTTTATTGAGTTTTGGTAGAAGAGACAAGTATCTCCCTCCCCTGTCCAAACTACTAGCACTGACTCCAATTCAATAACTCAGACCCTGATACTGTTTTCTAATCTGTATAAAACCCCACAGTCTTCTAGTTTAGATAAATAGGGAAAGAAAGGACACAAGCAGTGGGGAATGGTGATTTGAGGAGCAGAATTTTGGAGATCTCTTTTCTTCCTTACAAAGTAGAGTACTCCTCATACTCCTCACTTGTTTGTCTCCCCAGTTTCTATCTCATTTTCTATTTCTGGAAAAAGGAAATTTTCTACTCAACAGTCTCATCGCAGGCAATAATTATTTTTCCTAAGAATCAATGAATGGATGAATCAGACAATCAATCAGCTTTCTAAGTTTCAATCCTAAGAGTGTGTACTTGAAGAATGGAAATTACTACAGGAATTAGGGAACTCACAGAGTTCCTGAAATGCCCAGGGAAATAAGTTTGGAGGCTATACAACTAGGAATAACACAGACAGTAAGTAAACACAACTGCTTTCCTGAAATTATTGTAATAGAAAACTCACTGCGAATCTGCAATAACTACCACAAAACAAATCTTTGGTTTCTCACTCCCAAATATGCCCATCACCCCATATTCAAAAGCAAATCAGCAACTCTAGCAAAAACCAAGTGATCCTGCCTAATAGATTATAACTATTCACCATACAAATGAAGTATCTATGGAAAGTCAAATGAAGTATCTATGGAAAGTCTCAGCTCTCAAGAAAGGGGTAGATTCATTGTTTACATACCACATACACATACTACATACCACTACCTACCACATCCATTGCTAGGTGATTTTTTTTTCTGTCCACATCTCAGTCACAATCTTGGTTTAATATCCTCTAGTCTGTGTATTAAGCTATATTTAATTGTTGTCCACATATAATATAATAAGGAAATGGGTTTGTAAAAAATATTCATACACCTAAGTATATACAGACCTGAGTAAAGAAGAAATTATGGGTATCTACTATGACTTTAATTATTGGAATTATTCAAAAGGGTATGGTTTGTATTTATGACTTCTTTCCACTACATTATGCATTTTCCATTTGCTCTCAGGAAACATCACTTCAAGACTTTTTGCCTGTTGGCCCAGCCATCTACTGGTGTGAAAAGCAAAAAATTGGCTGGTTGAGTTTCTCAACTATGCATTCAATTGCAACAATGCATCCATTGTTGGAAGTATTGATTCCTTGTCTTCTATAACTTCATAATTAGTCCTGTAATAAGCCAAAAGTTTAGGAAGCAAAACTTTGAGGAATGGGTCATTTTACTGCAATAATGAAAGCACCACTCTTTCTTCCATCCCTTAATTTCCAAGCTCATGCATTCTAATTGTGGGGAAAATATTATCACATATTGTTTGCTGTTTAAGAAACTGTTGCACACCCTACACTTTCATGTCTCCTATCTGGCTCCTTACTTAGTCTTAAATAAACATCTTATTTTCTATAAAGCAATGGAAACTTGGAGATAGAATACATTTTTTTAATTAAAATTAATCCCATGAACATTTAACAATTTCCTTTTTTGTGTGTGGTAAAATGAATTCTTTGGTCAAGAGCTATGTTTTGTTTTATTTTGTTTGGTTTTTGGTGACAAAAAATAGGAAAATAAGTCAGTCCATGAATAATATTGCTAGCAGAAACCTGAAAGGACAAAAGAAAAAATCAATACCAAGTCTAAGTCAATTCCAATGAGGACAAATCATTGCATGTTCAAAATGGAAGGGTCCAACATAACAGACCTTCTCCCAAATTCTTAGTTCATCTTTCCAAATTATTATGCTTTCTGTGTATGTCCCTGCTGTTGGCAGGTTGGACACTCAAGAACAGTAATGTAAATAACACCCATGATGGGGGGACTCTCCTGTTTATCAGCCTATCCACATACTTTGCCCTGACTATCATGACATTTGGTTCATGATCACTAAAATAAGAACTGGGAGAGTACAGAAAGAGATTACCTGACAAAAAACATGAGTCTTCAGCTGATTACTGAGAGATTTTCCTACAGACAGAGCTATCTGCTGATCAGTCACACGAGGCACAGATATTTCAAATTTGGGACCCATTTACATAATTTTTTTTCAAACCTGGTCATTAATCTTCCAAAAATATTCTTCCAAATCCCTGATCATCTGGCCAAAACCTAAATACAACTCATGAATTTAAATGGTGCCACACCCTGTTTATCACTCCTAATCAAAGTGGAAAAATCATCTGTACTCTTCAAAGTGTTGCCTACTGGGAGGACTTTTTTATGCACTGTATTTCAGGAGTGATCATGAATTATATTTATAAAGTATTCTACTCATAATTGGTTACAGAACACCATACAGAGCTCTCTACCACCAGATTTTAAGTGTACTATCCTCAATTATTAGACATGGGGAATTCCCCAAAGCTGTAAGTAGAGGTTGAGGAAGGAGTAGGTACATGCAGGACATGATCACCTGTTCATAACTCTTACTAACACCTTCCATATCTTCTTGAATTCGTTCCCATATACACAACAAAATTTTATTTCTGTAGATTAAATGACAGAAACCACAATAAGAAGCTTAGGTCACATGATTACTTGGCATTTTATGAATAACCTTAGGATATTGAACAGGGGCAAGTGCTATTTCTCAAAATAGTGTAGGACACACCACAGTTTTGCTTCAAAACATAAGAGCTGAACTATGATTCTGTTATTGGAGTTTATTATTACTTCCTTTCAGCCTCCCAATCAGTCACAAACAACTCAAACATCACTAAATCTGTTGAGTCATAAGGGCTAAGTGTCAAAACTGTTTATACAACAGCCTGAATAAGCTATAAAGTCTTTTTCTGTGTGTAAGCCCAATTAAAAAATGATAACTTAATTACCCAATAAATACATTGAGATTACACAAATGCCAAATGTCACATATGTTGCCTGCAAAATTCAAACTAACTTACTTTCAAATAGTAGATGGAGCAAAATATAGTGATTTTACTTTGAAACAAATTTCTAGTGTACTCCAGACTATTGTTATCCTTGGAAAATTTGCTAGGCTTTTGAGATTTGAATTTCCTTAGTGGATGACTCCTATCTTCCTGCAAGCATTTAATCAAAGCATCTAGGTACCTGTTATTTCTTGCTTCCTAGATTCTATTCACCTATGTCATTAATGAAAAGGACTGGTTTGATGTTCTAGGGGATGTCGAAATGATAAAGTTCTCTGTAGATGAAATTATGGCTCAGAGTTAGAAAAATGACATCTATCTAAAGTTAGACACTGAAAGCTTAGTATTTTCCCAGTCAAGCGAAATAAATTCTTTCTAGTGTTCTTGACTTATTGGAATAGAGATGTGGCCAAATCAATAACTGTATATCAAGTGCCAAGGTGATGATGATATTTATTTGTTTCATTAAAGAGTCATATAGTACATAATGTTTTAAATGTGTTATTTTACAATAATCTACCATCATTTTCTAAGACCAAGCTGACTCAAAAAAAAAAAAAAAAAGAAAGGAAAAAAAAAAAAAGGCAAGCAAGAGACTTGAATTAGGGAAGATATCAGGTGTCCTGCATCTTATAAGCCCAGGCTGAACTGCACTCGGTACTTTTCTATCATTAGCTCTTCCTGAATGAGGGAAAGATTATTTTTCTTGGTATCCAGAAATTAGTAATAATTGTGTCCATTGTCCAACAATCAAAAATATTCTAGTCATATCTTTTTCTTACTGCACAATTATTTTGGTAAATGGCCTTAAGTGATATTGAGAGAGGATAGGAAAAGATCTTATTTTAAATACTTGTAATGTGGGTGCCTGGGGGGCTTGGCTGGTTAAACAAATGCCTTCTGCTCAGGTCATGATCCCAGAGTCCCGATATTGAGTCCCACATAGGGCTCCCAGCTCAGCTTCTCCCTTTGACCCTCTCCACTCTCATGCTTTCTCTCTCCCAAATAAATAAATAAAAATTTAAAAAATAAACAACTTGCAATGTTTTAAACATCTTCCTCAAACTGTTATAAATTTGCATTTTGTCAAGTGGCCCTATATCTTTAAACTTAGTTCTGGCAATTGAGTAGATGGTAAAGTTGACTATTTTGCAGCTCAGTTCAGGCCTCTGTTTTTTTGTTTGTTTGTTTGTTTGTTTTTGTTTTTGTTTTTTTGTTTTTTGCTATACCTAAGTAGTTCCTTCCCTTCCTTTTCCCTTTTCCTTTCTTTTCTCCCTCCCTCCCTCCTTCCTTCCTTCTTTCTTTCTTTTTTTCTCTCTTAAGTGAGGGAGACACTTTTATAAATCAAGTAGGATGTTAGGGGCTACCTATTTATGTTGGTACCAAAGACACCATGATAAATTAAAAGTCAACAAAGACCTATGTGGACCAAAATATTTTGATTACCATTTTTTCTCTGCTGCTCATCTTTATAACCATGCCATCTTGTCTGGCAGTGGAATACTGGATTTATCCTTTTCTACTATGAAATAAGAAAATCCACTTCAGTGGCAGCATCTCCCACCTTCATCCCATGTTACAAAAGACAACTGTTAATAGTACTTTTCAAAGATGCTGGTCTTCTCCCAAATGCCTTGGAGAACAATATATCTTTGGGATATCATGAGGACTGTATTTGAAGGTAGATGAGTGGGATGCACATAATAAATTCCTAGCTCTCTAAGTTATTGCACTCTTTTCTCTGTGTTCTTCCATAAGGAGATTTGGTTATTTACATTTAATTCAGTACAAGCCTCTTCTGAGGCCGGATATAGACCAATTAATTAAGCAAACAGAATCCCTCTCAGCTGTTCTTTCTAGCACATGGGGTCCAGAATCATTGTTAAGTACCCTATAAAAATAAATTTGTCGGTATTATACTTCTCTGTCTTTTGCTTCAGAATCCACTGAAACTCATACTCAACAGATTTTTGCAGATCTTTCCCAACTGATGTGTTAAGTTTTACAAGGACGTGAATTCAACCAACCAATCATTGTAATTTAGCAATCTCAAAATTAAATTCTGTGTCTTATTTTTGGTGATATCAGTATTGCAATTTGGGGAATAAGATTTTTTTCTCCTCTCTCTTTCTTTCTTTCTCTTTCTTTTCAATCATGAGAAAGTTTCTGATAGTTTTATTTTCCCCTAAGATCCCTATGGCTCTTAGAAACAACTGACTTATCTCACAATTTATTTATCTCCTTCCTGCCTTTAAACATGATCTGTCACAGCGTCCATTCAGTTTGCTAAAGCCTTAGCTTTATGAGGAATTTGATTCAAAAATGGTGAGCAGGGTCGTTTAAGTAATTACATAATGTTGCCTCTCATGGACTATCATTACCTCATTCCGTAATACTAACTGGATTCTCATTGTTTCAAATACAATCTAGGTTGGAAAACCAATTCTAGGTCCCATATTTTCTAAATTATGGCCCATGAAAAAGCTTCTCTTTTGGTTAGGATTCTTAGTTAAAGACTATTAAAGAACAAAAATCTCAACTGTGTCAGTTTTAAGATCTAATTGGCTTTATTAAAGAATTCAAGAATAAGGCAGCATCTAGCAAGTAGTTAAAAAATGTCTTAGATGCCCAGGAAAATCAGCTGGGTTTCTACACAATCATAATATTGGAAGCCTCTGCTATTCCTGTGACCCATTGTTTAGCATCTATACCACTGGCCCGTAAGTTTGAATAGTAGAAATGCTAACAAAGCTGCCCTAAATCTTTTCTTCTCAAGTGTGTTTATATATGTGCCAAGTTGCTAAGGCTGAGGTACCCATTTGTTTCATCAAAAAATATCCTAGATGATGATTATAGATGTGATTAACATTTACAATCTTTGAATAAAGCAGATTACCCTCCATAATGTGGATGAGCCTCAATTTAATAAGTTTAAGGTTATATAAACAAATACAGGCTTCCCAAAGAAGAAGAAATTTTGTCTCAAGACTACAATGTAGAAATTCTGCTTCAGCTTCCATCCTTTTGATCTGTATTGCAGATTTTGGACTCAGTATTGCAACATCAACTCTTACATAATTTCTGGTCTACTGGCTTGCCCTATAGATTTCAGACTTGCCACCCTTCACAATTATGTGGGATAGAATATATATATATATATATATATATAATGCTTGTTACTGGTTTGTCTTCCTGGAGAACCCCAAGTAATACACTAGGTGTAACTGTCATCTCACAATCTCACATTATTTATCTCTAGCTTCCCAATGTCTTATGGATTTGAGTGTTAAAATTTCCTAGATTACATGTAGAAACCTAGCTGCAAAGCAATTGTTCCTATTAAGAGGAACCCTCTTGGGGAGCCTGGGTGACTCAGTGGGTTAAAGCCTCTGCCTTCAGCTCAGGTCATGATCTCAGGGTCCTGGGATCAAGCTCTGCATCAGGCTCTCTGCTCGGCAGTGAGCCTGCTTCCTCCTCTCTCCCTGCCTGCCTCTCTGCCTACTTGTGATCTCTGTCTGTCAAATAAATAAAATCTTAAAAAAAAGAAAAAAAAAGGAAAAAAAAGGAACCCTCTTCCACTATTGGTGGGAATACAATTGGTAGCTACTATGGAAAACAGTATGGAGTTTCCTCAAATAGTTAAAAATAGAACTACCCTATGATCCAGCAATTGCACTACTAAGCATTTACCCGGAGAATACAAAAACACTAATTCAAAAGGATACATGCACCATGCGTGTACCCCTATGTTTATAGCAGCATTATTTACAATAGCCACATTATGGAAACAGCTCAAGTGTCCATAGATTAATGATCGATGAATGGATAAAGAAGATATCTCAAATAAAGAAATATATATATATATAAAATCAGCCATAAAGAAAGAATGAAATCTTGCCATTTGTGACAAATCAAGAACAATTAGCTATAGAGAACAAACTAATGGTTACCAGAGGAGAAGTGGATGGGGGGATATGCAAAATAGGAAATGAGGATTAAGGAGGGTACTTGTGATGAGCACAGGGTATTGTACAGAAGTGTTCAATCATTACATTGTACACCAAAACTAATATTACATTGTATGCTAACTAACTGAAATTTAAATAAAAAACTTAAAAAAATCATATCTATTAGCTTCACACACTGTTAGAAGAGAAAAGCATGTTGAAGGGGAATGGGAAAGGTGGTTAGTGAGTCAATGTAGAGTATCTGATACATTGATATATGATTATTTATTTATACATTGGCTTCCTCTGGTAACCAGTTAGTCTTGAATCAGTAGTTATAACTTCATACTATCTGTCAAATCTGACCATATACTTTATAATATACAAATAAATAAGATATATTAGCCCCTGATTTATCATTTACAAAAGATTTAAATATTTAGTTTCTGCTTGTTTGCTTAGTTGATGATATGCGTATATATCTCTAAGAAAAGAAAGTGAATAAAATAATCCATAATCTCTCTTTTGAGGAAACTGAGGGATAAAGGATGAATGATTTAACCTAAGTCATTTGACAACTTAACTTAAGGAAGTAACGGAGCCCGGCTTAGAATACAGGTTTTGTGAGTTCCTGATTAGTGTCCTTTCCTCCCTACCACGCACAAATAAACATTATAATCCACAAGGAAATATTCACCTAACTACAGCCTGACTTGCTCATGTGTAAATAAACCAAGGCAACAGGAAGAAATGTGGAGTTGAGACTGGGGAGTTTGCAAATAGACAAAAGCTCTCTGGCCAAACCTCAAACTCCAGTGTTTTATGTAGGATGAAACCCATAGAATATATTCTTTTCCTTGAATGTTTAATTTGTTATCCTTTTATATGTAGAAATTAGAAAACATTCCAAAAATCTAACAGCAGTCTGTGCTCTTTCTCTGAATTCAAATAGTCCACTTTTATTGAACATTTTACTAAGCTTAGATAAATCAGAGAGATTATCCAAACGCATTCAGCTCATTGTAAAAAACACCAGAGAGACCTTTAAAAGGATTGTAAAGACTCTCAATCAAACTAGTTCTCACAGAAAATGTGTTAAAGGACATAGGACACAGTTAAGAAGCTGGAAGCAGGATCCATTTCCACAGCTACCATTTAAATTCACTCTTTTGTTACCTCCATCTAGAATTCTTTAACAGCTCTCCCAACGGCCTCTCGTTTCCAGTCTTCCCACTCCAATTCTACCTGGAAACGCTGTTTTCAGTTTAGTGTTGAAAAAAAGTCATGCCATTCTACTGTTTAGGCAACATGATGAAGAACTAATAGCCAAGAAATCTTGGCTTGAGCTCTTAAACTCTGGTTTTAGGCAAAATATACTTTTCCTGAGTATACTTTTTCTGAGCCTGTTTCTCTCTGTTTTTTGTTTTTTTTTTTTTTTTTGGTATCGCTCTTTCGTCAATTAAACTATTTCATAAACCCTGCCTAATACATGGTTCATGATATAATTATATGAAATGATTAATTTGACAAAAAATGTTAAGCACTTTTAAATATTACAAAATAGAAAATAATAAAATATTTTGAGGCTATCAGACCAACAATCTAAACTCAAAAGTAACAGGCTGCAAAATTTCAATTTTGACCATATTTATATTCTGATATATTTTTTATCAGTGAGGAATCTGTGAAAATAAAATTAATTTTGCTCACTTTCAAATAAACATAACTTATTAGCTCAAGGTCAAATTCCTTGAATTATATATCCATATATTCATCATCCATTAGAAGTCTTAGTTTTAGAACATTTCAGCCATTATTTTAGTGTTCCTTTTTCTGTTGTTTTTTTTTCTCTTCCCAATTACAAATTTGTGCACACTCACACATACACACACACACACTCATACTCACAACCACTATGTTAATCATAAATCATCTTATTGCACAAAAGATGACATAATCAAATGATTTGAAGCAAAAGAGTTAAAACTGTTTTAAATGTCATTTTTAAAAGAGAGCTTATTGACTGTTATGTAACTATGATATTTAAACAGTCCTAAGAAGTTCAAAGGGTGAAAATGATTGCATTTTGTTAACATTCTATAAACCAGAGCAATATTCTCCAATAAAATAAAGATGCTTCTAGTGCTGTGCTATCGGTAGTTTTATTATTATTCATCTCTTGTTCTTACATGAAGAGCTCAAGCTACAGTGATAAATTCTACAATTAAAAATATATCTTTAAGAACACATTTTAGGTAGTCAGCTATTATTATTTAAATCAAGGCATCAATATACTTACTTATTCTATACTCTGTACCAATATAGAGTAAACACAAGGAAAATATGAAGCTAAGATTAGCAGCCTTAGATTCTTCTGTCAAATCAATTCAAGCTACTAACCAAAATAAATGGTCAGCTTTAATCACATGACCTTACTTTTAAATTGTTATTTCCAACTTGTCTATTTATTAAGTAAAATAAAAATCTCTTCATCAGATTTATTGATGCAGATGTCTAATACTTTTTTTTGATGGCTGAATAGCATTTCCTTGTATGAATATCCCACAATTTACTGACCTATTCATTTATTGGCAGAAATTTAAGGCATTTCACTTTTGACTTTTCTGAATTTGCTGAGGTAAATAATTTTATAAGGGTCTCTTGGTGCAAATGTGCAAAGATTCTCTAAGGTTAATAGCTAGGTGGGGAACTGCTGGATCATTGAGTGCATGCAAGTTCAGTTTTACCAGGGACTGCCAAGTGTGTAAGTCCTGCCTTTGTGGCACTTCCTCAGAGCTGTATGTATGTGTGTGTGTGTGTGTGTGTGTGTGTGTGTGTATACACACACAATGGAATACTATGCATCCAACTAAAAAACCAAAATCTTGCCATTTGAAATGACATGTATGGAACTAGAGGGTATTATGTTAACAAAATAAGTCAATCAGTAAAAGACAATTACCATATAAACTCTCTGGTATGAGGAATTTAAGAGGCAGGGTGGGGGACAAAGGGCGGAAGGGAGGGAAAATTGAACAAGTTGGGACCAGGGAGGGAGACAAACCATAAGAGACTCTTAATCTCAGGAAGCAAACTGAGGGTTGCTAAGGGGTAAGAGAGGAGGGATAGGGTGGCTGGGTTTTGGACATTAGGGAGGGTTTATTCTATGGTGAGTGCTGTGAATTGTGTGAGACTAATGATTCACAGACCTGTACCCCTGAAACAAATTATACATTATATGTTAATAAAAATAAAATAATTATAATAAAAAAAAACTGTATATTCATCTCAGTTCCAGTCACACAAGGTATGGCAGAAGCCTTCAGAGCTAACTCACAAATTTGTTTGGCTTGTTTTATTTGGGTCTGCTTATTTTCTTACATTTTCGCCATAAATTCTTTCTTCAAAAATATGTTTATTTGTTCAGTACATTACATACTTCCATGGGAGAATTTTAGTTTTTTGTTTTGTTTTGTTTATTTGTTTAGTTTACCTCAACCATGAAGCTGAGAATCTGAAGATGTAAATTCAGATATATTCTAGTCATTTCCTCTTGATTTAACTTTATATTATATCATTATATTCCCCTAAAAATCTGGCCATCTTTTCTATTTTTAGTTTTAGGATTTTTTTACAAAATCCCTTTCCTTCTCTCAAATTCCATCTCTAATGCACTCTTTCTTTTTTTATGTGTTTAGTGGCTCACTTTCACTTTAATGTATGTAAATTCTAGATTTGGTTTTTTTTCCTTCATTACAAGGAACAAATATCATCAATTATGTGTTAATAATTGGCAGTAGCAGAAGAACATTAAAAACAAATATAAAATGTGCCAGCCACAGTCCAAACACATAATAATTTGAACAGTGAAAGTTTAATATTAAGAATTATTAACTATAACAGGGCCCTGGAGTAATAAGACTGAATACTAAGGAGTACAGATAACTTTAGACAATAAAGAAATAAATAAATAAGAAGAAATAAAGAAATAACAGATACAGAGATCAGGCACCATTCCTATGGCTATGATAGTGCATGTAAAGAAAAGGTCCTAGACCCATAAATGAGCTCCAGAACCTGTTGAGGAAGGCAGAGCTGAGGTATGTGAATGACAGAGAAATCACCATGAAACTATACAGGAGGGATCTGCTTGAAATCTGCCCTCTGGACCTTACCAAGTCTCCTTCTGTGATGCAGGAAAAGTTGTTTGGGGGAAGTGTCTTTCTGGAGGCATTCAGTTACAAAACCACCCAGAGAAGGTGTAAGGAGAAGCTTCTTGACGTTGCTTCTGATCCCTGTGCACTGAATTCTCCAAAAACAATCAGCCCAGTGTGTAAAAGTATCCTGAGCTCAAGAACAGAATAGAGCCCTGCCACCAGCAAGACCATAAGCTTGTGGAAACCTGAGCAGAGGACTAAGTTAAGCTGATGGACCCAAACTCTTCACCCATTGAAACTATGAAACAACAAATATATGTTGATTTAAGCTAATAAATTTGTGGTAATTTATTATGCAATAATATTTATTCTTCAGAGGCACTATATCAACCATCTATAACATTGTTGCTGGAGTCTTGGCTAATTTTCAGGGTAGTTAGTGGATAAGAATCCAGGTTTCGGGGCACATGGGTGGCTCAGTCAGTTAAGTGGAGTCTGCTTGGGAGAGTCTCTCCCTCTGTCTCTTCCCCCACTTGTGCTTTCTCTCTCTCAAATAAATAAATAAATCTTTAAAAGAAATTATCTGGGTTTTACCAAAGGAGAGAGTTGTTACTAGAGTGAAAAATTTGAAAATATGAAGGCAACAAACACAGTGCCAATTTTCTCCCAGAGACATCTGCTGAATTGTAAAGTTGAGCAATATAAGAAGCTCAAAATTAAACCACAATTCCTTAGATTACATAGCTTCACTGGTGGCAGTCTTTGGTATTAAGAAGCAAAAATCACAGAGAATTTGCCTCATAATCATAATATACTACAACTTGAAGTTCTAGAAGGTATATGACCTAGAAATGGGGACAAAGAATATAGATTGACTGTTACCAAAGTAGCATCCAGACCATAACTCATCTTAAACCCTGATTAGGTTGAGATGGTCAGTCCCCTTCTGTATCTGCTTGGAAAATCAAAAATCAAAAAACCTCCGTAGTGTAATGTAATATCACATGAAGTCACCAGATGTTTTTATATCTGGTGTATCTGGAGTTTAATTTTAATAATTGAAATTTTAAAATTCATGTCAAAAGAGGGTACAGAATGATTAAACAAGCAAAATAAATAAATAAATAAATCAGACCTTCAGATGATCCAAATCTAATAGACAAGGATATAGTTATGATTCGTTTTTTAAAAGATTTTATTTATTTATTTGACAGAGAGGAAGCAAGAGAGAGATACAAGCAGGGGAGTGGGAGAGGGAGAAGCAGTCTTCCTGCCAAGCAGGGAGCCTGATGCGGGGTTTGGTCCCATGACCCCAGAATTGTGAGCCGAGCTGAAGGCAGAAGCCCAATGAGTGAGCCAACCAGGTGTCCCATGATTAATTTCTTCAAGAAAAAAAGATAAAATGAACAAAACAGAATAAAATGCTGAGAAATTTATAAGAGAATTAGAATCTTAAAAATACAAGAAAATAGAAATTACAGAAATGAAAATATAATATATGAAATAGAAAAATTACTAGATTATTTTAATAGCAAACTACTATAAGAAAAAGAACATTAGTGAACTGGTCAAAAGAAAATATTCAAACTGACACCAAGAGGAGTAAAAGGAAAATACAGAAAAGAGACCAGTGGAATATAAAAGAGTTGCACCACCTCTAATCAGAGTTCTAGTTGAAGAGAGAGAATTGGGCAATAAGAATACTTGAAGACATAATGAGTTTAAAAAATACTAATGATACGAAATCACAGAACCAAAAATCCTTATATACACCCAGTAAGATATATACTAATCAAAGCAAATCAAGTAATACACTTAGGCACATCATAGTCAAAATAATAATTTTTTTTTAAAAAAGAGAGATAGAGGCCACTTTAAAAGTAATAAAAGGTAAAATATACATAATGTTCAAAAGAGTAACAATCCAGTGGGAGGAGTCAAGATGGCAGAGAAGTAGCAGGCTGAGGCTACATCAGGTAGCAGGAGATCAGTTAGATAGCTAATCTAAACATTGAAAACACCTACAAATCCAACAGGAGATCGAAGAGAAGAAGAACAGCAATTCTAGAAACAGAAAATCAACCACTTTCTGAAAGGTAGGACTGGCGGAGAAGTGAATCCAAAGCAATGGGAAGATAGACCACGGGGGGAGGGGCTGGCTCCCAGCAAGCAGCAGAGCAATGAAGCACAAAATCAGGACTTTTAAAAGTCTGTTCTGCTGAGGGACATCGCTCCAGAGCTAAACCGGGGTGAAGCCCACACAGGGTCACCGTGGCCTCAGGTCCCGCAGGGTCACAGAAGGATGGGGGGTGTCTGAGTGTCACAGAGCTTGCAGGTATTAGAATGGGGAAGCCGGCTACAGAGACACAGCCGAGGAGTGAGGTCTCATCTCGGGGTTACCTTGAACCAGTTGCGGCCTCGGTGAGCTCGGAGCTCGGCCAGAGGCCAGGGAGACGGGAGTTATTGGGCGCTAATCTCTGAGGGCGCACTGAGGAGTGGGGCCTGGAGCTCTCAGCCCCTAAGGGCGGGAGACTGGGAGGCCACCATTTTCATTCCCGACCTCCTAGAACTCTACAAAAAGCATTCAGGGAACAAAAGCTCCCGAAAGCGAACCCAAGCGGATTACTCAGCCCAGCCCCTGGTAAGGGTGGTGCAATTCCGCCTGGGGTAAAAACACTTGAAAATCACCACAACAGGCCCCTCTCCCAGAAGATCAATAAGAAATCTAGCCAGGACCAAGTTCACCTACCAAGGAGTGCGGTTTCATTACCAAGGAGGGCAGAGGAATTCCAGAGGAGGAGAAAGCAAAGCACTGAACTCATGGCTTTCTCCCCATGATTTATTAGTTTTGCAGTTAATTTAATTTTTTTTTCAATTTTTTTTCTTTTGCTAATTTTTTTAACTTTTACCCTTTTATTTTTTAACGTTTTTTAACTAGTTTATCTAATATATATATATATATTTGTCTTTTTTATTTTTTTTTTTACTCGTTTTCTTTTTGTAATTGTTTCTTTTTTTATTTCTGAACCTCTTTTTATTCCCTTTCTCCCCCCCCCCCACAATTTGGGGTCTCTTCTGATTTGTTTAAAGCATATTTTCCTGGGGTCTTTGCCACCCTTTTAGTATTTTACTTGCTTCTTCATATACTCTTATCTGGACAAAATGACAAGGCAGAAAAATTCACCACAAAAAAAAAGAACAAGAGGCAATACTGAAGGCTAGGGATCTAATCAATACAGACATTGGTAATATGTCAGATATAGAGTTCAGAATGACGATTCTCAAAATTCTAGCTGGGCTCGAAAAAGGCATGGAAAATATTAGAGAAACCCTCTTGGGAGATATAAAAGCCCTTTCTGGAGAAATGAAAGAACTAAAATCTAACCAAGTTGAAATCAAAAAAGCTAATAATGAGGTGCAATAAAAAATGGAGGCTCTCACTGCTAGGAAAAATGAGGCAGAAGAATTAGCAATATAGAAGAACAAATGACAGAGAATAAAGAAGCTGAGCAAAAGAGAGACAAACAGCTACTGAACCACAAGGGAAAAATTCGAGAGATAAGTGATACCATTAGACTAAACAACATTAGAATAATTGGGATTCCAGAAGAAGAAGAAAGAGAGAGGGGAGCAGAAGGTATATTGGAGAGAATTATTGGAGAGAATTTCCCTAATATGGCAAAGGGAACAAGCATCAAAATTCAGGAGGTGCAGAGAACCCCCCTCAAATCAACCAGAATAGGTCCACACCCCGTCACCTAATACTAAAATTTACAAGTCTTAGTGTCAAAGAGAAAATCCTGAAAGCAGCCCGGGTAAAGAAGTCTGTAACATACAATGTTAAGAATATTAGATTGGCAGCTGACTTATCCACAGAGACCTGGCAGGCCAGAAAGAACTGGCATGATATATTCAGAGCACTAAACGAGAAAAACATGCAGCCAAGAATACTATATCCAGCTAGGCTATCACTGAAAATAGAAGGTTAAAAGCTTCCAAGACAAATAAAAACTGAAAGAATTTGCAAACACCAAACCAGCTCTACAGGAAATATTTAAAGGGGTCCTCTAAGCAAAGAGAGAGCCTACAAGTAGTAGATCAGAAAAGAACAGAGACAGTATACAGCAACAGTCACCTTACAGGCAATACAATGGCACTAAATTCATATCTCTCAATAGTTACCCTGAATGTTAATGGTCTAAATGCCAAAATCAAAAGACACAGGGTATCAGAATGGATAAAAAAAAAAAAAAAAACACCAAAAAAACAAACAAACAAACATCTATACGTTCCCTACAAGAAACTCATTTCAGACCCAAAGACACCTCCAGATTTAAAGTGAGGGGATGAAAAACAATTTACCATACTAACGGACATCAAAAGAAAGCAGGGGTGGCAATTCTTATATCAGATCAATTAGATTTTAAGCAAAAGACTATAATAAGAGATGAGGAAGGACACAATATCATACTCAAAGGATCTGTCCAACATGAAGATCTAACAATTTTAAATATCTATGCCCCTAATGTGAGAGCAGCCAACTATATAAACCAATTAATAACAAAATCAAAGAAACACATCAACAATAATACACTAATAGTAGGGGACTTTAACACTCCCCTCACTGAAATGGACAGATCATCCAAGCAAAAGATCAACAAGGAAATAAAGGCCTTAAATGACACATTGGGCCAGATGGACATCACAGATAAATTCAGAACATTTGACCCAAAACAACTGAATACACATTTTTCTCTGGTGCACATGGAACATTCTCCAGAATAGATCACATCCTGGGTTCTAAATCAGGTCTCAACTGGTATCAAAAGATTAGGATCATTCCCTGCATATTTTCAGACCATAATGCTCTGAAGCTAGAACTCAATCACAAGAGGAAATTTGGAAAGAACCCAAATACATGGAGATTAAACAGCATCCTTTTAAAGAATGAATGGGTCAACCAGGAAATTAAAGAAGAATTGAAAAGATTCATGGAAACAAATGATAATGAAAACACAATGGTTCAAAATCTGTGGGACACAGCAAAGGCAGTCCTGAGAGGAAAATATATAGCGGTACAAGCCTTTCTCCAGAAACAAGAAAAGTCTCAAGTACACAACCTAACCCTCCACCTAAAGGAGCTGGAGAAAGAACAAGAAAGAAACCCTAAACCCAGTAGGAGAAAAGAAATCATAAAGATCGGAGCAGAAATCAATGAAATAGAAACCAAAAAACAATAGAACAAATCAACAAAACTAGGAGCTGGTCCTTTGAAAGAATTAAGATTGACAAAACCTTGGCCAGACTTATCAAAAAGAAAAGAGAAAGGACCCAAATAAATAAAATCATGAATGAAAGGGGAGAGATCACAACTAACACCAAAGAAATACAAACAATTATAAGAACATACTATGAGAAACTCTACGCAAACAAATTGGACAATCTGGAAGAAATGGATGCATTTCTAGAGACATATAAACTACCACAACTGAACCAGGAAGAGAAAACCTGAACAGACCCATAACCAGTATGGAGATTGAAACAGTCATCAAAAATCTCCAAACAAACAAAAGCCCAGGGCCAGACGGCTTCCCAGGGGAATTCTACCAAACGTTTAAAGAAGAACTAATTCCTATTCGCCTGAGACTGTTCCAAAAAATAGAAATGGAAGGAAAACTTCCAAACTCATTTTATGAGGCCAGCATCACCTTGATCCCAAAACCAGACAAGGATCCCATCAAAAAAGAGAACTACAGACCAATATCCTTGATGAACACAGATGCGAAAATTCTCACCAAAATACTAGCCAATAGGATTCAACAGTACATTCAAAGGATTATTCAACACAACCAAGTGGGATTTACTCCAGGGCTGCAAGGTTGGTTCAACAACCACAAATCAATCAATGTGATACAACACATTAATAAAAGAAAAAACAAGAACCATATGATACTCTCAATAGATGCTGAAAAAGCATTTGACAAAGTACAGCATCCCTTCCTGATCAAAACTCTTCAAAGTATAGGGATAGACGGCACATACCTCAATATTATCAAAGCCATCTTTGAAAAACCCACTGCAAACATCATTCTCAATGGAGAAAAACTGAAAGCTTTTCTGCTAAGGTCAGGAACATGGCAGGGATGTCCATTATCACCACTGCTATTCAACATAGTATTAGAAGTCCTAGCCTCAGCAATCAGACAACAAAAGAAACTTAAAGGCATCCAAATCCACAAAGAAGAAGTCAAACTATCACTCTTCGCTGATGATATGATACTATATGTGGAAAACCCAAAAGACTCCACTCCAAAACTGCTAGAACTTGTACAGGAATTCAGTAAAGTATCAGGATATAAAATCAATGCACAGAAATCAATTGCATTTCTTTACACCAACAATAAGACAGAAGAAAGAGAAATTAAGGAGTCAATCCCATTTACAATTGCACCCAAAACTATAAGATACCTAGGAATAAACCTAACCAAAGAGGCACAGAATCTATACTCACAAAACTATAAAGTACTCATGAAAGAAATTGAGGAAGACACTAAGAAATGGAAAAATGTTCCATGCTCCTGGATTGGAAGAACAAATATTGTGAAAATGTCTATGCTACCTAAAACAATCTACATATTTAATGAAATTCTTATCAATACCATCCATTTTTTTTCAAAGAAATGGAACAAATAACCCTAAAATTTATATGGAACCAGAAAAGACCTCGAATAGCCAAAGGAATATTGAAAAAGAAAGCCAAAGTTGGTGGCATCACAATTTCGGACTTCAAGCTCTATTACAAAGCTGTCATCATCAAGACAGCATGGTACTGGCACAAAAACAGACACATAGATCAATGGAACAGAATAGAGAGCCCAGAAATAGACCCTCAACTCTATGGTCAACTAATCTTCAACAAAGGAGGAAAGAATGTCCAATGGAAAAAAGACAGTCTCTTCAACAAATGGGGTTGGAAAAATTGGACAGCCACATATAGAAAAATGAAATCGACCATTTCCTTATACCACACATGAAAATAGACTCAAAATGGAAAAAGGGCCTTAATGTGAGAAAAGAATCCATCAAAATCCTTGAGGAGAACACAGGCAGCAACCTCTTGGACCTCAGCCACAGCAACATCTTCCTAGGAACATTGCCAAAGGCAAGGGAAACAAGGACAAAAATGAACTATTGGGATTTCATAAAGATCAAAAGATTTTGCACAGCAAAAGAAACAGTTAACAAAACCAAAAGACAACTGACAGAATGGGAGAAGATATTTGCAAACGACATATCTGATGAAGGGTTAGTGTCCAAAATCTATAAAGAACTTAGCAAACTCAACACCCAAAGAACAAATAATCCAATCGAGAGTTGGGCAGAAGACATGAATAGATATTTCTGCAAAGACATCCAGATGGCCAACAGACACATGAAAAAGTGCTCCACATCACTCAGCATTCCAGAGATACAAATCAAAACCACAATGAGATATCATCTCACACCAGTCAGAATGGCTAAAATTAACAAGTCAGGAAATGACAGATGCTGGCGAGGATGTGGAGAAAGGGGAACCCTCCCACACTGTTGCAGGGAATGCAAGCTGGTGCAACCACCTGGAAAACAGCTTGGAGTTTCCTCAAAATGTTGAAAATAGAATGACCCAGCAATTGCATACTGGTTATTTACCCTAAAGATACAAACGTAGTGATCCGAAGGGGCACGTGCACCTGAGTTTTTATAGCAACAATGTCTACAATAGCCAAACTATGGAAATAACCTAGATGTCCATCAACAGATGAATGGATAAAGAAGATGTGGTATATATATATACAATGGAATACTATGTAGCCATCAAAAGAAATGAAATCTTGCCATTTGCGACAACGTGGATGGAACTAGAGGGTATCATGCTTAGCGAAATAAGTCAATCAGAGAAAGATAACTATCATATGATCTCCCTGATATGAGGAAGTGGTGATGCAACATGGGGGGTTAAGGAGGTAGGAGACAAACCATAAGTTACTCTTAATCTCACAAAACAAACTTAGGGTTGCTAGGGGGAGGGGGTTTGGGGGGGGCTATGGACATTGGGGAGGGTATGTGCTATGGTGAGTGCTGTGAAGTGTGTAAACCTGGATATTCACAGACCTGTACCCCTGGAGATAAAAATACATTATATGTTTATTAAAAAAATAATTAATTAATTAATTTAATTTAACTTAATTTAGAAAAAAAGTAACAATCCAATTGATAGCTGAAATCTTACAAAGATGTAGAAGCCAGAAGACAATATAGTGGCATCTTTAAAGTTCTGAAGGCAACTAAATGTTCCCTCAAAATCACATAAACTATAAGATTTTCTATGAAATATGAAGACAAATTAAAGATATTTTGAATCAACAAAAACTGAGAGAAACTGTCACCAGCGGACCTGTATTTCAAAATGCTAAGAGCGGGTGCACCTGGGTGGATCAGTTGGTTAAACATCTGACTCTTGATTTTGGCTCAGCCAGGTTCATGAGGTTGAGCTCCACACTTAGTTGGGAGTCTGCTTGAGATTCTCTCTCTCTCTCTCTTTCCCTCCCTCCCACTCTAAGATATATAAATGAATTTTTTAAAAAAATGCTAATAGAAATTATTTAGTCAGATGGAAAATGATACAAAACGAAAAGACAGAATGGTAGAAAAGGAATAATAAAGACAGTATAAAGTAAAAATTAAGATTGTATAAAATGAATAAGTGTACTTTATAATATTTTAAATATATGTAGAACCAAAATTCCTGACAATAACACTAGAGAGGGAGTGAGGGAAAATGGAGTTGATAAAACATCATTTATATTAGGTTATAATAAGTCAAGTATGCCTGTTGTAATATCTTGAATAAAAATATTTAATATAAAATATTTCAGTAAACTGAAAGAATAATGAAGAATTTTATACTAACAGCTTAGTAGAGAAAAAGTTAAGCAATAACATTTGTTGAACACACACACACACACACACACACACAAGTAAAGGAAAAAAAAGGAATATGAAGCTCTTAGTTTCATTGAAAACTATGAAAAAATACGAAAATGTGGGGGCACCTGGGTGACTGAGTCCATTAAGGTCTGCCTTTGGCTCTAGTTGTGATCCCAGGATCTTGGGATTGGAGCCCTGCTTCAGGGTTCCCTGCTCAGCAGGAGGCCTGCTTCTCCCTCTCCTACCCCCCCCATGCTTGTGTTCCCTCTCCCACTGTGTCTCTCTCTGTCAAATAAATAAATAAAATCTTTAAAAAAAAAAAAGGAAGAAAACTTTCCTTAAAAAAATAGGAAACACGGGGGATGCCTGGGTGGCTCAGTTGGTTAAGCAGCTGCCTTCACTCAGGGCATGATCCCAGCATCCTGGGATCGAGTCCCACGTCGGACTCCTTGCTCAGCAGGGAGCCTGCTTCTCCCTCTGCCTCTGCCTGCCTCTCTGTCTGCCTGTGCTCACTCTCTCTGACAAATAAATAAATAAAATCTTTAAAAAATAGTTAAAAAAAAATAGGAAACACGTAGTAATAGTTCAGATACATATCCAAATATATCAATAAATTAAATGTAAATGATCTAAATATATATCCAACAAGGATTGATATTAAGACTCTATAAAGCACTACCACAAATCATGAGGAATAGACAGAAAACTAAAAAACATGTACAAAAGGTTTATACAAGGCAATCTGTGCTGTATGACTTTGTTAAGTTTATGTAAGTATGTCATTGATAGAATTCTAGAAATGGTCATCAAAATCTTAGAGTTGATTTTTACTGTGGCAACATTTAAGTGATGTTAAGGTATTTATTATGATTCTTTACTATATTATTTATATATTAGCCATGTGTACTTTTTTAAAATTTGGAAAATAACTACTTTTATTGTATATTCACCTTATAAGTCATGTCTTTATTTCTCAACAGCTAAACAAATGTCATAGCTAGATAAGAAAATTATTTAAGCCTCCTCTCTCTTTAATAACACACATTTAAATTAAATTAAATTTAAAAAGTCCTTTTTCTCAAGGAACTAAATCAGATTCAATAAAACTGATTAGCACCTTATTGACTATAGTATACTTCCATTTTAAAGATGTAAGTTATCTGAGACGCAAAATATTTTCATTAGAGCTGAGTGAGTGAGTGAATCGGGTTAAAAGCGTTGTCTGTATTTCTCTTTTTTAGCATAAACACAAATGCTGTGAAACATGGGATAAAAATAATTCCTTATAAATAGAAATAAGCTAAAGTAGAGTAAAACCTATGTTTAAAACCCTACAAAGTACTCCAAAGTGAAGTTGAATTTCCTCTCTATAATCCTTTACTGATAGGTTTATATATAAGTTTATTAGGTTTATCAATCTTCTTTAACACACTTACATGCTATAAAACATCTGGTAAGGAAAAACAGAACACAGTATTTGACTTAATGCTAGTGTAGTCAGGATATATATTTCTTATTATATTAGTAACAGACACAATTCCACAATACAATAAGTAAAAATGTTTCCTCTTAAAAGCAAAGTACTCCCTTCTTGGAAATAAATTACCCTGGCGAGGACCATCATGGGGCTCCGGAGAATAGGTAATTCACTTCAAGTGAATGAACCATCAGCTAAAGGGAGAGTGCTTCTGCTGGTGAATTTTAAACTGCCATTTCACTTACTGCCTCAGTTTCTTCATTTGAAATATGTGGTAATACACAGTCCTTCTTTAAAAAGTAGAGATATTGTTCATCTATTAACAGCAAGTTATGAATATACTGACACAGATTTAAATATCCTCAAATGGCAAATCCCATACACATGCTGAATAACCATGACTCAGGTGTTCGATGTATCACTCATCTGTTTTTTATTCACTCCAAGTTCTCAGCATTGTCTGAAACACACCTATGTTCTAAACAAAAATGCTCCCAGTGTCTCATCACAATAGTAACATTACTGGATGGATATCTCTTAAGCTGAATACAAAGTATTCTGGGGTCAATGGTTTTTTGTTTTTTTGTTTTTTTGTTTTTTTTCCCCTACCATAAAAGGACTATAACTCTTGGGGCCTTTGTGTTAGAATGAGCAATTAATACTTTTTCCAATTGTGCAGCACTTATAAAATTGAGCATTTTATATTCATCTGGGTTCTTTGTTTACTCACTTTTGTGTAAGCTATTTTGAAATGAAGCTTTAACATTTAGTTGCTTTTCCCATTCTTTAGTTAAGATTTGTAATGCATACCTCCCACACAGTACTTGAAAAATATACACTTTATTGACCTATTATTGGATGTTTTGTGGTTCCTTAGACATGGTTTTATAAAATTTCATTTTGGATTCTGGCTTGAGTTCAAGCATCTTTGAAAGTGAAGCTCTGATTACAGACTTCTACGCGTAGTATAAGTAGCAGTAAATGAACACCTCCCTCAACCTTCTCCAGACTCTCAGTTCTAACTTAATCTCCCTTTTTTTGGCTTCCCTTTGAAACATATATACTAAGGTCAGTTTGTATTTGAATATTCAGCAGTTAATGATGTGTTTTATTGCCTTCTTCATTTGGTACCATTTGCTGCATATCAACAGGTTATCTTTCCTCTTTGAGTTATCAAAAACAAAACATGGTCCCTCAGAAAGCACTGGGGATTTTCAAAGGACCATTACTCTTCTACACAAATGAATAAATTGCTTCTGTAGAAAAAGAAAAGGATCTTTTTGTTTTCCATCTCTCTCTAGCTTTCTCTCCTTCTCTCTCTGCCTCTTTGTTTCTCCTCCTTTCTGTTTCTTTCTTTTTCATTGCATAATAAAAAATAAAATAGTAGTATACATTGATAACTTTTTCAGCACAGAAAGGCAATGGGGGAAGAATCTACCAAATGCTGAGTGTTAAACACATCTCACTTAATCCAAAGGCTGGAGTTAATAGCAAGAGATTCAGTAAGTGTGTCATATGAACCAAGAGCCTTTGAGCAGGAAGAAACTGAGTTTAATATCAGCTGCATTGTTTATTGAATGGGCGACCTCAAATTTATTAAAAAATCTACAACTGATTCTCAGTTTCCTAATCAATGAAATAGGGATAGATAATGAATTCTGCCTTGAATAATTGTTTTTCTGTGTCACTTCTTCTACATAACTTTTCAACATAGATGTTCTTCAGACAGATTTCTCATCTTTCTGTCACATATTCTGACCTACTGGGTGTATTACCCACCTTGCAGTTTTAACTCCATCTTTATACCAATAATAACAAAATGTGTATCTATAGCCTAGACTTCTCCAGACTCCTATGTATGTATGTATGTGTGTGTGTGTGTATATATATGACTCCTATGTATGATGTATGTGTGTGTGTATATATATGTGTGTGTATGTGTGTATATATATATAATATCCCCAACAACCTGCTTCATAGCTCCAAAACTCTTAATTGTATCTCAGACTTAAAATTCTAAAACCAAACTACTGATCTCCCTCCTGGCCTAAAACTGATTCTCTTCCATCATTTCCTTCTTCAGTGAAGAGAAAATCCTCCAATTACCTAATTCAAAAACCCTGGAGTTATCTTTGACATCTCTCAAAATCTGTCTAATTGTGTCTGTCATTCTAACAAATTGAATTCAAGAACAATCATTTTGTGTCTTCCCAGGGAGACACAACATGTATTTAAGTACTTTTTTCACACAGTTACATACTCCATACAATAGACAGAGTGATCTCCTAAATTGTAAATCTGACCATATTATAACTTATCTTAAAATCCAGTTATAATATAGCTAATGTGTATTGATCATTTACTACATTTTAGACTTTGCCCTAAGCATTTTACATATATCACCTCATTTATGCAGAAGATGGAAATTAATATTATTATTACTATATTCATTTTACAGCTGAGGAAACTGGAACAAAAAGAGACTAAGAAACATGTTCATGTATACATAACCACCAAATGGGGGGAGCAGACCATCCAGCTTCAGAGTTCACCTTCCTAACAGGACACTGTACTCCTTCTCAGAAGCTCCTGTTCATTCTTGAGAATAGACAAAATTAAAAAAAAAAAAAACATCTAGCTGGAATGCTCTTATTAAAGCTCACCTTGTAGTGTGTGTGACTGACTTGTAGATTATAAGACCACACTGATAAATTGTCAGGAATATAGCAAGCACTTTGCTAAACATAACCATTATTAAAAATTAAACTTTATGTGGCTCAGTCGGTTAAGCATCTGCCTTCAGTTCAGGTCATGATCCCAGGGTCCTGGGATGGAGCCCCCATCAGGCTCCCTGCTCTATGGGGATCCTCCCTCTCCCTCCGCTGCCACTCCCCGTGCTTGTGTGTGCTCTCTCTCTCTCTCTGACAAATAAATAAAATCTTTAAGAAGTTAAAATTTTATAAGCACACAATAAATTTTATTTAAAATGAAGATAAAGGTAATAATTACTCAAAACTCATCATTTCCTGATTATCTTTTTCTCTTGATGTTATTTACATCTATTATATCTATATAGTAAAAAGAAATAATGGTGAAGTGCTACACATCTCTTCCCAATTTCATATTCAAATGATACTGTTCAGGGTCAGAGTATTAACTGCATGAAAATCTGTAAAAGTTACAAATTAAAGTTTGACTTATCATTTTTGTATTCTAGACTTAAGAAAATGATGGAGTGGAGCACCTTGGTGGCTTAGTCAGTTTAGTGTCTGTCTTTGGCTCAGGTCATGATTTCAGGGTCCTAAGGTGTAGATTCATGTAGGGTTCCTGCTCAGTGGCAAGGCTGCTTCTCTATCTCTCTCTGTCACTCCCCCTGCTAGTACTCTCTAGCTTTCTCTCTCAAGTGAATAAAATCTTAAAAAGTAAAAATAAAAACAGAAAATGATGGAGAAAAATGTTAGTGATAACTAAAGGGACTTAAGCGTTTTGCTGACTGTTGACATTCTATTGTGACTAGAACAAAAAAAAAATTGAGGAGATGCACTTTCACTATTATTCAAATCAGTAAAGACATCTCTCATACCATTGATGAATGACTGAAGTTCTGACATGCATATTTGTTTCATTTTCATCTTGCTTTTTCATGTAAATGAAAATATCTTGTAACATTCATGTTGAGATTATATTCTTTCATCAGTTGCAACTATTGCCTGTGGATACACTAGATTGGCAAAAATCAATAAAAGTATTCTGTGAGAATCAATTATATAGAACTGATTTTAATATTGTATAAAAATGTAAGCTCTATTTTATTTACATATATAAATATATAAATATAAAGTATTATTTATTTCTTACTAATTCTGAAATATTCTTCAGCTAACTAAAGAGATAGTCTTTCTTTTACTAAATTTAAAAAAAATGGTAAATCCATACTGTAAGCTGTTTTTGAAGCCATAAGTCATGCACTTTGTAAATAATACTCATTTCTATTTTTTATATATCCACAGGTTTTTGTGGAACTTATAGACTTGATAACTATACAATATGTTCCAAAGTATTCTGTAAACTTGACATGTACTTGTTTGACATTGAGCTCTAGTAAGAAACTAGGCAGACAACTTAAAAGGATGATTTATGAGTATAGAAAAAATGAATAACAATCACCAGAAGACAGCGTGTGTTTACTTGGCTCAAGTAATGGCAGACTAACCATATTCACACTTTCTGAAAGAGATTAGACTCTTAACATTTTTGAAATGTAATATTTATGTAATATATTTTGTCTCAATGAAGTACCAAGATACTGTGTAAACAAAATGTTGAAATAGAGATTGAATGACAGTACTAATGATCATAATTAGGAGGTAGATGTCATATCAAAATGATCACTTTCCATCAGTTGGACTTGTGCAAGAAAATAGAATGGGTCTATGTAAGAAGTAGGGAATTTTCTGTCACCAGATATATAGTTAAGCAATGCATGAGGTTGGCCTTGAATGCATTTTGAAGGGCCCTTTATCTTCTTGACCTGGTTTCAAATATGCGTACAAATTGTAAAATAATTATTTCTAAAAGAAGGTGTTTCCTATGAAAACATTATGATAAGCTAAAGGTGTATAGAAGCCCATTCTAGCATTCTGACCAAGTTAGTCATTGGATTTGGTTTTGTCTTAAATGCTAAGTAATGCACCTGGTATCTCAGAAGTATTCCAGGTTAACTCATATATTATTCTCAAAGGACTAGATAGGAATCAGATCAAATATTATTATCCTTATATAAAAAGAGGCTTATTTTTATCCTCTAGGATTCAACACAGGACTTGGAAACTGTCAGTATACTATCCTTCTGTTTCTTTTGAAGCACTTTCAACACCTTGATTTGATAATCCAGGAGTATAATATTCTTGAAATATTTTACTCTTGGAAATGCTCTCACCAAATAATTGATTTTGAATTATTATTTGTTATCATCTACACAAAGAAAAAATTCCTGGAAGGGCTTGAAAATAAATACCAAATATCACAGAAGCCTTGCCAATGGAAAAGGATTACCATTAAATTCTAACTGCAAAAATTTACCCATTATACTTACTATCACTAAATGAAAAACAAAAATAATAAAAATAAGTGCATGGAACTTAAGGATATTATAAAAACACCTATCTCATCAATCACAAGAAAATATTAAGAGGTAGACATAATAACACTATGTCCTAGTGTTGATTAGCAGTTAGATTTGATTGTTTTTAAACTTCACTTTATTCTAACATGTGGGTAGCTTTAAGTTTTGACTACTTAGAAGTGAATTTAGCTTCAAATAATGGAAAACTGAAGCAACCATATGCAAACAAAATGGGATATATTTTTCCAACATAACAGAAGATCCAGAGGAAGGAAGTTGCTTGTCGTGCTTTCATTGTTCAACATTGCCATCAAAACTCTACTCCTCTGCCTCTGCAACCTCAATGTGTTGGCATCTCATTTTCTTGAATTGTATCTTATGATCACAATTGATTAATCACAAACCGTTGTTCTCTGGCAAAAAATGTGTACTCAAAATTGCAAAGTATATAAAAAAATGGCTACCTAAGAATTCAGGGCAGGTGGGAATTTAGTATTTACTATTAATAGAGATGACAGTGATTTCTCTAATATTGTGAAAGTATTTTTATAGAAAATGGAAAAATAAATGAATACTTGCAATTTAATAGCAGTTGGTTTAAACTACACAGTAGTTCCAGTAAGCCATCATTCTTGGCTACAGAATCAATACATTTTAGTTCTGGCATGGATCTCATGGGTCATCTGACACAGCCTCTTACTTTATAGATAAAGAAACTGGGATACAGACACCTTAAATTATTTGCTCAAAAGCATACAAGCCATGAAGTTGTGGGTAAGCAGCAGGCCCAGAATGCTAGCAAGAACATATTTTTTTTTTTAGGTACTCATAGAGATCTTTACACAGACACATAAAAAGACTCACGGTCTAATGGCTGGATTGGAAAGCATCCAGCATATTGTAATGGTATGGAGATCTATGTGGGAAACATATTCAGAATTTCTTTTTATCCTCATCCAGATTCAAACATTTGATTTAAATGTTCTGCATTAAATAATTGATTCCCAGTCTTTGCAGGTGGGATTTAGTACAGTAGCACAAAATAACTGCGTAACAGTTAGCATTTAGCAGCATCATTATTATCTGCCTTTCAAATACTTTTCATTTGGGTTGATCAGTGCTTTTAAATTTTACCTTTGGAAAAGTTGTCTACAAAGGATGAGAAAAATAGGGAACAATATTTAAATGGTGTATTTATCTAGGAATCCATGTGCAATCGTGCCATACTAAAGCAGAAATTATTTAGAGTAACAACAACAGATGATATTTTAAAATAGGTAAAAAGAAATATAAAAGTATGTAGACTTATTGGCAGCAAATTACCACAGGTTATAGAAAATGATTGGTGCAGAACAAAAAGGCCATTCTGTTTGGAAAACATATCCTTCCTGTAACATGGCCCCTGAGTAAAACAACAAAATAGATATATGTGTGAACCTTGAAAGCAGCATTTTCAAACAAGTGAAGCAAATTTATAAGAATTCATTGTATATATTTTAGCACCCTAACCAGAGAGGCATGTTACAGAGTCAGAATAATCCGAAAATGGGTTGACAGTCTCAGCTGCCTTGCTTGTACACCAGAAATAATAACAGTATTTACTTCACTGTGCTCTTATGAGAATTGAAGGCAAAAAGATAAGGCAAAGCAAAATACCCAATGCAGTGCCTGGCACATAGTGAGCACTTGGCAGCTTTAGTGATTACTAGCATTAACAAGCTGTATCCTTCCCTTCCCAGAAAACCAACTACACCACCTGGAAGGAACACCTGCCTTTAACTCATAGGCAGGAAAACACAACATACCAGATCTCTGCACCCTTGGCATATACCTAAAGACTTTTTACATGTCTTAAACATCACTTCCTTGTTCCTAAGCACTAAGAGACATTTGTATTTAAATGGCATTCATCAGTGTCATATTCCTGTCACTGTGTTGTCTTAAAACCAATAGGATTTATGAAGGAAGATGGAGAAGTTTATTCTTATTATCCAAAATGTATGCCATGATGTATAAGTAAAATCCACCAATTTGAGAATCTAATACGTTGGCTATTTTTCTTTTTTTAATTAAATTCAATTAACCAATATATAATATACATTACTTGGCTATTCTTTATTCTCATTTTATTCTAGGGTAGAAGCTTCCCCATTACCCCAGATATTCTAAAAGTATTGGCTAGAATAGTATTCTATTTGACCAGCACTCTCATTGGAAATAGTGATTCTCCAAATATAGCTCTGCATTGATTTTTACCACCACAATAAGTCATCAAGTATCAGTGCCACTTAGGCAGTGGATGCACGCACATGCACACACATGTGTGTGTGTGCACAATAGAAGGAGAAATAGAGATTGAGAAATAGAAAGAGACATTGGCAGGAAGAATCTGTTTTTATTACTGCTTCTTTCATCCTAAGATGATTCAGTTTTGGTGCTGTGAAATTTGTAAGTGCCAACCAAGATGCAAAACCATCATTGCCACGCAAAATAAACTCTTAGGTGAGCAGATTTAGTTGCATTTGTCTGATATGTTATTATTGATATGTTGTTATTTCTATCTTTCTACCTATCTTTCTGGGCATTTAGTATTTTTGCTCAAATTAAATATTCTTTCTTTGTCCTATTTATGCAGTAAGAAATAGAAACTTGCATCAACTGACCTTCAGTATTCCTCGACTAAGCTTCATGTCTTCTAATAAGTCATTCTTCCTTGATGGGAGGGGCCATATTTTATTCATCTTTGGCTCTGCAGACCTTGGCACAATGCCGCTGGTTCGCAATAGACACTAAATGACTAACCACAGTATTGAATTGAACCATACCATTTTAAATTGTCTTTAGGCAACTGTTTTTATATCTACCTCCTCCGGCTTTTCTAATTGAATTCAGATAATTTGAAGTGAGGTTTCAATTGTTGTAGATGGGTGGCATTTCCATCCTTAATTACCAGTGACCTACTCTTATCTATCGATGTTAACTCTGGGCTTTTAATGTCAAACATGACATTGATCCAGAAGCCAAATGTGATTCCCTCAGTTTGGATAAGAGCCCAAAACTATATTGTTTTGGATGACATTATCACACATGAACATTACACATACTCTTTATGATAATGCAAACTACATAGCATAAAAACTCCAGCACCGCTTCTATCTTAGAGACAGGATGGAAACATCTTCCTTATTGTAATCTCTTTGTTTCAACATCTTTAGCATGGTAAATTTGTGCATGTTCTCCCTAACTTTTTCTTTCAGAAAGGGGCTATAGAAAAGTTTTTCTTTAGCATATATGTTTTCTGGTGAATTTTATTAAAATTCTATTAATTCTAATATTTATTACTATTTTAGCAATCTTTTATAAATAAATAGGATCAAATTATAAAGTTTAACAATTAACTTTCTTATTTAATTTACTAAACTATTACTAAATGACCATCTATTTGACTATGTTCTTATTTTCTTAAAAATCTACCCTCAATTTATTTTCTAAAACCAATTATTTTCAAAAATGAAAATCTAGGAATAGTATGATATAGCTTGTAGTCTTAAAGTGCAAATTCTAGAGAACTGATTATGGTCAGTTTTTAGATTTCATAGCTTAATGGGACTTAAGAATAAATCGCCCTATTTCCTTCATTGTGTAAAGAAGGATACTAGGAAAAAATAAAATAAAAGGAAACTAGAGTGATGTGTGAGTTAATGATTGCCCCAAATCATTGGTGAGATGAATCAAACTTGAAAGCAGACTTTCTCACCCTAGGTCTAAGTATTTTATTCTTAAATTGTGTGGCCCCAGGACTCCTTGGTAGCTCAGTTGATTGAGTATTGGACTCTTGGTTTCAGCTCAGATCAGAATCTCATGGGTCTTGGAATGGCACCCTGCACTGAGCTCCACATTCAGCAGGGAGCCTGCGTGAAGATTCTATCCCTATGCTCTTCCCCTGAATCTTTCTCAAATAAATAAATAAATCTTTTTAAAATATCATGTGGCTTATTTAACTAAACCCTTTAGAAATTATCTGAGTAGAGAATGTATGTGGGTGCCATTTATAGACATACAGAGCTACACAGATTGTTGGCAGGTATTACCAATTATTATACAGACAACTGTATATCACTATAGTATGTTACCAATCCAAACATTTAGTGACACTATCAGCTCAATGCCTTATTTGAAAAACAACTAAATGTTAAGAAATCAAAAGACTGTGTTATCAATTAGAATGATGCCAGAAAGTCATGCAGTGTGGAAAGGTCACAGTTTGGGGACTGTTTGATTTTTCTAACTAGAATCAATACTTAATATGTGATCTATTATTATTTACATATATCTCCTAATATTTACTATATAATACTATTATTTGCTTAAAATAATAATAAAAAGAGATGTCCAACAATTCTACAAGATAGACATGATTGTCTTCATTCTATAAAAACAGTATTGTTATACAAAAGGACTGAACTGCTAAGAGAGAGCATGAAAATCCAGGCATACCATAACAACATCTACCAAAACAACTACCCTAAATAAATAAATAAATAACTCTTGGTTTCTTCCAATGTATCATTCTTCCTCCTTGTGTCAGTTTGGATTCTTTGGAAAGAAAATGCCAAAACAGAATTTGTAGTACAAAATTTTAGTACAAATACTATAACAAATAAAGTACTAAAATAATTTTAGTACAAATTATTTGGGGTAAGTTGGGTGAATGTGGTGTAGGTCTGAGAAAGTCTGAAGCCCAATGGTGATCTCTAAGGTAAAGATTGTCAGGAGAGAAATCCTGCCTTCAGCAGAAATAAAAGCATCCTGTTCTACTATCCTTGGACATTGATTGAAGTTTTCTGAGGAAAACATCCTCAGCTACACTGCAATCAGAGATGATCATTTGAGGCAAGATCTCTTAAAGGGTGATTACAGTGTTTTACCCTATGGCTACTACACACTGCACAGGTCCCTCAGCAGCTCTGATGCTTCATTTCCTTGACTAAAATGGGAACACTAGACCTAATTTATATTAACATTTATTTGCTAGTGAATAATTACTAAAAAGCTTCTGGAAATTTACTTAGTACGTAAAAAGTACTCTGGAAATATTGCCATGAAAATAAATATAGAGCATTCAATAATACCACTCTCTCTATCTCTACAGATGTTTGTTAGTGGATATAAAAATAGGGAAATTGTCTTTCAGAATGTATCATTTTTAAATTTGTCAGTCTTCACTCTGGATCTGTCTTCACTGGTGCTAGGGATGACCTTAACCCAAATACATCAACCATAAATATCTAAGGTCAGCTACTAGTACTACGGAAGAAACGTCATTCCCAAGGGTAATATTCTTGTTACTATTTTATGTTATCACACTCAATTAAAAAATTCTAAACTAAAGTTCATTGCGAAATGATTGCTCAACTCCCAAGTGAATTGAAGACTGCTAACTTAGCCAAATGAGATAGGTCTTTATTTTCCAGTCCTTATCTGGATAATTTAAGATATAAAATAAAACCAATGAGGAAGAGCCGAAAAATTGTTTATTTTGGAGTTGATAAGATTATGGGAAAATTAAATTAAAGTGTACTCAGTGTACACTAAGAAAGATAATATGAAAAATATAATAAGTGTATTTTCTTTATCTTCACTAACAGTCGAGCAAAGGAAAATTAATGCTATCATAATAAATTTATTTAAGAATATAAAGGAAATTATTTTATAGTCAAGATTCAATATTATTTTTCAATATTTATTACAAATAAAGTTCTAAACTTTACAGTGGAAAATCATGAAAAGTAGTATAAAATAAAAGTCTAGACCATAAGAAGTATCCATTCCATTTATAATTTAAGATCAATAATAAAAAGTAAGGTAGAGTGACATCAGAAAAATAGAGTAGAAATTTCAACTTTGTCACATTGCAAAAGCAAGAAATACTCTGGCAAAAACTGTCAGAATTAACTTTTTTTTGGGGTTCTGGAATCAAATAAAACACAACAATTGGGAATATTTAATGAAGAGAAAAACTGCTGGATTTGGTACGAGTGCTCTGGGGCATTTTAACTTATGGGGCTGCCATCTGCACAATCCGGTTTAGCAGCAGCCTTGAGATGGCAATCTGTATTACTGGTGCAGGTTATTGGTACCAAAGGGATCAATACAGACCTTGTTCTTAAAGAATTGTGGCTCTGTGTTTTGGCTTCTCTGGTGGGTCTCTGAAGTATTATCTCAGGTGTTTGATGTATTTCATCTTTCTCACAGTTTCCACAAGATTGTGACAGCATCTCTCGCACTGTTTGTTGAAAGCATTTAAAGCTAAAACTATTAGCCATGGATACCATGGACACTTCTACCAAGGTATAATATTTGAGACAAACAATAGATAGGAAACTTGTGAATTAAGAGGCTGGAGAAGGAGAAACATAGGGAGGAAAAGCTTTGTAAACCTCCCACATATTCTGGGGCACTTAGAAGATCATGAAAATAACTAAGTCTGCGTGCATGTTCAAAAAACACCTCAGAAGAACCTCACCTACAGCTGAAATTCAGACTCTGTGTGGGCAGGAAGTGAAGGCTACAGCAGAGCTATAAATTACCTGGCAAGCATTAGAGTGTCCTAACGCAGAGTCAATCTGAAAAGATAAGGAGAGGATTTTTTGTTTTGTGTTGTTTCCTTTTCTCCTTTCTTTCTTCTTCTTCTTCTTCTTCTTCTTCTTTTTTTTTTTGTTCTAAGTACTTAAGAAAACTTCTGTCACATCTCTAACAGACTATAAAGCTAAAGAAACAAACAGACATGTCAGTGGCAAATAAAACAGAATGCAGACATATCAAAATTAGTTTAGAAAAAGAACTAGACAAACAACTACCAAAATAAATTGCAACAAACTATAGGAAAGGAGAAGAATCTGATTTCTAGAATTGCCACACTGTAATGTTCAAAATATCCCCCTTTCAACAGAAAATTATGAGGCATGCAAAGAAACAAGAATGTTCATCCCACTCACAGGAAAAACAAAATTAATAGTAGCTGTTACTGAAGAAGCCCTGAAATTGGGCTTCCCTGACAAGTAATTTAAAATAACTGTTTTTAATATTCTAAAAGAGATAATGGAAACCAGAAAAAGAATAAATGCAACCAGGAGAATGGTATCTCCTGGTTAATTTGGTATTAACCAAATGGCTAATAATAATTAAAAGAATTTGTTTTAAAACCAAATGAAAATACTGGAGGTGAAAAGTATAGTAACTGAAAGAAAAATTTCACTAAAGCAGTTCAATAGCAGCTCTGAATAGAAGAAAAGAAATCTGTGATTTTGAAGATATGCCATTTGAGAGTACCCAATGTGAAAAGCAGAAAGAAAAAAATGAAGAAAAACAGTAAAGAAAAATGAGACTTTTGGAACACCATCAAGCATACCAACATACACATAATGGAATCCAGGAAGTGCGGAGAAGGAGAAAGTGGTCAAAATAACATTTGAAAAACTCATGTCTAAACAGTTCTCAAATTTGCAGACTGAAGCTACACATCAAGAAGCTCAACAAACCAAACTTGTGTAAATTCAAACAGACCACACTAAGGCTTCTTGAAAACTGTTGAAAGACAAAGAAAAAATTATGAAAGTAGCAAGGCTAAAGTAGATTGTCTCATACAAAGGATCCTTAATAATATTAACAGCCAATTTCTCATCAGATGTATAGAGGCCAGAGGGCAGTAGGAAGAGATATTTAATAAAATGCTGAAAGAAAAAGAAAATATGTCAGCCAAAATTCTTTATCTGGCAAACTATCTTTCAAAAATGATGACATTCCTATATAGACAAAAACTAGAGTTCAGCAGAAATATCCTATATGAAATGTTACAGGGAGTCCTTAGGATTAAGTAAAAGGATGAAGTAACTCAAAACCATAGAAAGAAATAAACATACTGGTGAAAGTAACTACATAGATAAATACATAAGCCAGTATGATTGTATTGGTAATTTGTAACTACTCTTTTTCTTTTATTTAGCAAATTTTTTCTTCATTTTTACTAATTTATTACTTTGTAATTTTTAAATATATAAATTGAAGTATACTTGACACATGATGTTATATTAGTTTTAGGTGTACAGCACAGTGATTTGACAAGTTTGTATGTTAGGCTATGCTTATCACTAGTATAACTAACCATCTGTTACCATTCAATGCTATTACAGTATCACAGACTATATTCTTTATGCTGTGCCTATTACGCCCATGAATTATTCCATTTGTAACTCCTCTTTTTATCCTATGTACTTAAAAAAATGCATAAAAATGATTGTTAATCTATTTTAGTGAACACACGTGTGAAGATATAAGTTGTGACGATAATAGTATAAGAAGGAGTTACATAGAAGCAAATTTATATACTATTGAAATTAAGTTGGCATTAACTGGTACTAGACTGTTATCAATTAAGATGTTAATTGCAATCCCCAAGGTAACCACTAAGAAAATAACTAAAAAATACACATTTAAAGAAATTAGAAGGGAGCCAAAATAGTATTATAGAGAAAAATCAAATAAAAACAACAGAAAGTAGTAATGGAGGAGCTGAGAAATAAAAGATATGAAAAAAAGAAATAGAAAAAAAATTAAAAATGACAAAAGTAAGTCTGTCTTATCATTATTTAAATTAAATATATACGTGGATTAAGTTTTCCAATTATATGTCAAAGATTGGCAGCATAGATTTTTTAAAATGATCTCATTATTTGTTATCTATTAGAAACTAACTTTATTTATTTTAATTTTTTTAATTTATTTTTTTCAGTGTTCCGAGATTCATTGTTTATGCACCCCACTCAGTGCTCCACGTACCATGTGCCCTCCTTAATACCCGGCACCAGGCTAACTTTAAATCCAAAGAGAAAAATATGTTGAAAGTGGAAAGATAGAAAAAGAGATCTGTTGCAAATGGAGACCAAAAAGTTGGTGGCTCTACTGATATGAGATAAAATAACTTTAATGCAAAAATTGTTCCAAGAGGAAAAGGACTATATATTATATATTTCATATTGGTCAAACAATCTGTTTTTAAGAATTTTTAACAATTACAAACATATATACAACAACAGGGCTTCAAAATATATAAAGCAAAAACTGACAGAAATGAAGAAATAGTTCTAAAATAATAGTTTTAGACTTCAATACCTTACTTTCAATAATAGAACTAAACAAGAAATCAAACTAAACAACTAAACAAGAAATCAACAAAGAAATAGAGTAGTACATTATGACCCAATTAGACTCAAGAGACATATATAGAATACTTCACCACCAACCATAGAATACACATTTATCTGTAGTGGACATGGAAAGATTCCCCAGGATAATTTGTCCAAGGATTTTGAGGGTGAGTCAATATATAAAATCAATTAATGATACACTATATTAAAAGAATGAAAAACAAAAGCCACGTGATTATGTCAATTGATACAACAAAAGCATGTAACAAAATCCAACACCCATATGGGTCTATCTAGAATATATAAGCGCACTTAAAACTCAGCAACAAAAGGCAAACAATCTGATTAAAAATTGGCAAAAGACGGGAGTCTGGATGGCTCAGTGGGTTAAGCCTCTGCCTTCGGCTCAGGTCATGATCTCAGGGTCCTGGTATCGAGTCCCACATCGAGCTCTCTGCTCGGCAGGGAGCCTGCTTCACCTCCTCTCTCTGCCTGCCTCTCTGCCTACTTGTTATCTCTGTCTGTCAAATAAATTTAAAAAAAAAATTTAAAAAATTGGCAAAAGACTTGGATAGGCACCTCCCCATAAAAGATGCACTTGAGTGTCCAATAAGCTCTTGAAAAAGATGCTTAATATAATCAGTCACTAGAGAAATGCAAATTAAAACCACAACAAGATATCACTTCATACTTACTAAATGGCTATAATAAAAATACAAAAACAAAAACAAAACAGAAAATAACAAGTGTTGGTAAGCATGTGGAGAAATTGGAACTCTTAAACATTTGCTGATAAGAACAGAAAATGGCCCTGCCACTGTGGAAGAGATTTAACCATTCTTCAAAAGTTAAAACAGTGTTACCATAAAACTTAGCAATTCCACTCCTAGATGTACATCCAAAAGAAATAAAAATTGATGTTCCAGCAAAAACATTTGAACATACAAATGTTCAAAGTAACACTATTCAAAATAACCCAAAAGAAGGCATCAAATTGAATGTCCCTCAGCTAATGGAAAGATAAACAAAATGGGTTTATCCATACAATAGACTTTTACTCAGCCATAAAAAGGAATGGAATAATGACATAGACCACAACATAGATGGATATTGAAAGCATTAAGCTAGGTGAAGGAATGCAGAAACAAAGGCCACATGTTCCATAATTCCATTTATATGATATGTCCACAATAGACAAATCCAGAGAAACAGAAAGCAGGCTAGCATTTGCCAGAGGTTAAGGTAGTACGTACAAGGGAATGACTGTTTAATGGTTGTCAGGGGCTGGAAGGAGGTGGAAATGGACAGTAACTCCTTGATAGAGAAAGATTTTCCTTTGGGGTAATGTCAATATTCTGGAACAGATTGTGGTAATATTTTACAACATTGTAATTGTCCTAAAAGCCACCAGATTGTATATTTTAAATGGTAAAATGGTGAATTTTATCTCAAGTTAAAAAAGTATAAATTAATGGATAGCACACAATAGCTCTATGATAGACATCAAGAAGTGGTATATAATTCCTACCAAGTAGATGGGACCAAAGAAATGTTCTGGAGGAATGCAGAGGCAGAGAGTACTCAAACTTTAGACGGGGAAATTATTACTAGAAGAATCAAAACTTCCTCTGAACTTACCAAGATGTTGAGGTGGGGGTGACCAAGGGGAGCTTAAGTGGGCCTTGAGGAAGGGGGTAGAAGTTCAGAAGCAAAAGAGAAAGCTCTGCCTGGGGTGGTTTAGCTAAGTTACCACCTGCAAAAGTGTCATTTTCTAAAACATGTATGGCAAATAGGTGACTCAAAAGCCAAATGTGGTTCACAGATGACAACTGTTTGGTACTCATAGCTATTTGAAAATGGGGAAAATCCACTGAAAATTTGAATTTTGAACTTCTCTTTAAAATTAAATACATATATTTAGTATAGATGGGAATGGGCTACTTATTCTTATAACCTACAAATTGACTGAACCAAGCAATAGTGGGACTCTTTCCTAAAGAGTCTGAAAACACTCTGTTGTATTATTTATTTTCTAGGCACTTAAATTTGAAACACAGGATTAAAGTTTTTTACTTGTTTTTAGCTTTTACGGTACCATAATTCTAAAGTAAATTTGCAAAGTAACCTTCACATGAACCTTAAGAATCTAGGTAATAATTTCTAATTTTTGAGTCATTGTGCATCCCATAGAACCCTAAGGTACTTTGTGTTATAGACAACCAGTTTTAATTTTACAATGAAGCCATCCAACCCTTCTTATGAAATGAGCAGATTTATTCTTTCATAATTCCATTTTTGCAGTTTATAGACCAAATGGGACACATGTCCTAGGAAATGTTAATGTGGAAAGGATTTGTTCAGAAATATAAATTTCCTCTGTGTAAAAAACAGAATTTAAAGGAAGGATATCTTTTTTCTATCAGTTTTATAATGGAACCCTAGCATATTTTTCCATCTTCAAAATATCCCAATTCCATATATTTGTAGCTGAATATATTTTTGTTCTGACACAGCTGGAAAAAGCTTCAATTTAGCAATTTAGATTTAGCAAACAATTTGTGCATAATATGGCCCATTTGCTTTTGGTGTTATTTCATCATGATTTTAGAGCCAAAAATACTACAATATAAAAATCAGCAATTGAGTGTGTGCAGTGACTCTGATGAACTGGATTTTCAATGGTGTTTTGTTTAAAATATTATCCAGCCTGCTTAGAATGTATAATTTAAAAAATGTCATGGCTTAAAAGGTAAGATGCCCCTTACTGGGTCTAATTTCCATTACAAATCAAGAGGACACAAGCTGTGATATCACTCATAGCCTATGTGAGAAGAACTTAACCCTCTGACCCACCTCATTCTTCTCTATTCTTGAGAATACTGAACCAAGGCTATGCCTGATAAATTTATAACTTAATTTGTTTTTGAGACCGTACATCTAGATTTTATCCAGTTCCTCAAATGGGAGGCAAATTACACCCTACTTTCCAAGACTCCTGTCCTCTAAATAAAAGAACAAGACTCGACTGCACTGAAACTAATCAGTATGGGCTTTTCAGGATCTTCCAGGTGTGGCCCGTGGCTACACTGAAGCCTCATTCTGGAACTGAAACCTCATTCTGCTCCAGTTTGGTTCAGCAGTAGAAGAGGCTATAAAATACATACACACGTGCATGCACAGACACATACACACACACACACACACACACACACACACACACACACACACACAACTGAGTAAGGAAGTCTCAGAATCACGATCTTCTCCTTTGAGCTTCCAATAGATATTTGGAAGATAGCAAGCACTTGACCTTCAAACACTTGTTTTCTTGCCTTTAGGAATAGGGTTCTCTGGTGCTTCCCTGATTGTACCCAGCCTGACTTACTAAAAATCCTGTGTGTGTACTGCTCTAGAACTCACTCAAGTCTAGACTCTATTCTTGTACATTTTATCCTAATTCCCACTCTGTGGAATAAAAATGTTCTGCTCATTCAACCATTTATTTAGCTACCCATCCATCCTTTCATCCTTTCATACACTATCATGTATTAGGCACCTACTATGTGCCAAATTAAGTTGCCAGGCAAGTGAAACAAAATAGTCCTGCTAAGTGCCTTCAGAATATCTTCAACGAGTGAGGGAAAAGGGCACATTAGAGCCACAATATGTGAGGTAAGCTCTGGTTGAATAATGCTTAGGATTTTATGAAGGGTCAGATGTTGAAAAGTAGTTTATGGGGAGGGTATGAAGGAAGACAGAATAAGGAATAAGGATACATATGAAAGAGTTTAAATGAATAGAATTAACCAGGCCAAAAAAAAATGGTGAGATGAGGGGACTAAAGGAGGTAATGAAGTAAAGTATTGAATCAAGGAGATAACTTGATAAGGACATGGGGATGAAAATCACCATACTGTATGCATGGGGAACTACAGGTTACCTCCTGATGCTCAGTTAAAAAGTGTGAGCCAGAGATCATGAGAAATGTGGATGGATAGATAAGTAGGATGAATTTAGATGTCTGCAGGCCTTGAATCCCAAGATATCCCTGGGTCTCAGCATTCTACAGAAGGCAGTAAATATCCTTCTAAATTGAGCTTCTGCACAACTAATTCATACACTTACTGTTTTTCTTTCCCACTGCAAATATTACCTTCAACACTATTTCCACACTTCCTTGATAAAAAGAATTAACTGGAGTTGTAAAAAAAGAGCAAAGTTATGAAGCACCTCTAGAAGTCTGATACAATATTATGTGGGAGGGCACAGGAGTCTGGATTCTTAACAAGTTTCTTATGATCAGACATGCTTGAAAAGCCTAACTGGTGGGTATTCCTTAACAGTGATTTCTATCAAAACAGAATGTATAAAATTGGATGTTTTCTTTATTTAATTTTAAAAGCCATTAAATACATTGAGGCAATACTCTATCCAATATTGGATAGAAATCAGTATTATAATAAAAATAACATATTTAGTATGCCATAGTAAAGGTAAGATTTAAATTACTTATTTCAGAATTATATGAAAACCTTTTATGCCATTGAATAACCCGTGAATTAATTAATTAACCATAAAATGCTGATAACTAGTTTTCTTCCTATATTTTCTTTATAAAAGGAAATGGATGAAAATACAAAGAAATGATGATTATCATTTTATAAATTCCAAAGATTAATTTCCATGTCCAGTCTAATTTGTGTGATAATGACATTCTGTCAACCTTAATTTTTACTTTGAATTTTCACTTGGCCATGGTATATGTATTCACGTTTTTCTTTATGCTTTGCTAAGTATTCTTAAAATAGGTGACATTTTAATCCAGGGGTGATAGAGAAAATGTATCTGTGATATAAGCTGTGTGATATGTTCATATAGCTCCCAAAGTACCTTGCAATTCATCTACATGACAGCTGTTATTGAAGCTTAAGATCATTAGCACAGGAAACTTGGCAAGGACATAGGACTCAGTTATAAATATTGGCTTCAGATGTCATTTTAGGATGGAATTAAATTCTCTCAGGATGTAGTAGCACAGATTATACTAGAAATCTCAATTGAATCCAAACTTACTTGTGAGATTAATGAATTAGGCGAAAGGAAAAGCATAAAATAAAATTTGAATTCATATTGTTCTTGACTTAAAAAAAGTTTTGGTAGCAAAGTTGAAGAGTTTGATTTTGTAACTTATAAGTTGTCTCACATGGGGAAAATTCCTTAAGTTCTCTAATAGCCATTTTTTCCCTGAGTACAATTTGGATAGATGGAAACTGTTTTTTGTTTTCTTTTATTTTGTTTTAACAGTGCCTAGCACATGCTAAGTTCTTCTTCCTCTTCCTTTCCTATCCTTGTCTTCATTTTCCCTCATCTTCTTCCTCTTCTTGGTCTATTACTTTTAGTATAATCATCATTTTTATACATTTACTGACACGTCCCTTTACCTCTGTTTTCTAAAGATTTTTCAGTTACTTGAAAATTTTACAAAATTACATTTTATCTATGAGAGCAGCTACATCAAATCACTTTCTCAGTAACATACATTTTGGATAATAAATACCATTTATTCAAATATCTACTCTAAAAATTATTTGAGGCCCTTTATAAAATAGCATGGATCCTAGGGAGCTAATAAATTAATAAATAAGTGATGAAAATAAGAAGAGAAAAGAAGAGGTGAAGTCAGGAAAGTCAACATACCAATGAATTTCGTACAATAATTTGTAAGAATTTGGGTTGTAAATATGCCTTTGCATATTTAGGATATGATAATGCATATCCTAATGATGATGATTGTAATAACCAAATAGAGAATAAGGAAAAAATTGGGTTTCGTAAGTTACAGATTTTGTAAGATGGGATCACAGAACCAAGAACAGTAGTGAAGGCCAATCATAGCCACTACTGTTAATAAGAACAGACACAAATTTTTTCCTTTAGTCCTCATGAGGTGAGTACTGATTGGTAGAAAAGGCAATGGTGTTGGTATTCCTCAAATAAATGAGTGCATGCCAGAAGGCACTGGCATAACCAGTATGAGGGTTGGAGACAAAAGCCAAAGTGAGGTTCAATGAAAGCAATCCCAGGACTAGCCAAAACAATATGGTCCCCAATGTGGACGTCTATAAAGAGCTGACTTGATATAAGAGTAAGTTTTAGAATGTCTTAGATAATCTTGGCATATTTTTCAATCTCCAATAAACCCCAAAATAAATTCTAATAGGTAAGAATTGTGAGACAGTAAGTTTAAAGTCATACTCCAGTTAGTACCTGAATAGTAGGGATAATCTATTGTCAATTTAAGGCATACCATATGGCAGTTATAGGACTGACACCTCATTTGGAACAGCTAGAAACTAGCCACAACATATGAACAGTTAGAAATTCATTTCATTTCTACACTGGTATACACAGAGGAGATAACATATCATCAGAGACAATATTTTTGTCTCAGAAAATAATCTAGCTTTGTTCTAATACACAGGATAATGGTCTGTGATGTTTTCCAGTTCCCTAATTTTGTTATAACTTAGAAAACATATTTTAAAAATAATTCTAATTTATATCAATTTAATAATTAAATATACATCTGAAGAAATACATATCCTAATGTATGTGTTTTAATTATTTAATAAAATCTTACAGCATGTATCTGGCAATTCTCATGGTCTTAACATATCTATTAAAATATACTAGTATACCTCGACCCAACATAATCACCCTTTTATTAAGAAAGGTGGCATAATAATTATGGAAAGTGCTGGAAACTAAAAGTACAGTGATCCATGTTCTGTTATAGAACTGACATCAATTTTCTGTGCCATTACCACCATGTTAAGTTAAGTTTTCTTTTTGGTAAAATGAGAAATGGGTAATAGGTAAGTTCAAAGACCCCAGTACAAATTTCAAAGAATTCTCACTGACTTTAACATTTAAGCAGTTGTATGTACTTTATGCATGTTATAATTTTATTCAATTGCTAAAACAGCCATATGAAGTTGCTTTTTCACCTTTCACCAAATACAAATGGTAACTGTCTCTTCAAACAGGAATGACATAATTATTCAGTCAACAAATCATTAAATCACTACACAACAAACATCCATAGGTTACATCAATAAGCAAAATATTAAAAATCGCTCACATCACCCAAGATATTCAGTATAGTTCTCATTTTAGACATATTAAAACTAATGACCAGAATATTTAAGTAAATTCCAAAGGTAACACATCTAGCAGGATAGAATTTGAGTTTTGATTTTTCAACATCAAAAATTATGATCTTTTTCTAGTAAGCCATGCTCTTTATGACATGAACAGAGACTAGGGTTATAGAAAATAAAGAGATAGCTAGATAATTCAAGACATTCGGAAGAACAAAATAACAGTACTCAGTGATAAATTTTGTCAAAATTATTTCTTTTTTTTAAAAAAAGATTTTATTTACCCATTTGTCAAAATTATTTCTTGAAGATTATGTTAGGTTTTTCATAGAAAACACACAACCCCAACAAATTAGTCTGAAAAAATACATTTTTAAAAAGTCCTATAGTGTAGGACTCCTGGGTGGCTCAGTCAGTAAAGCTTAAGACTCTTGATATTGGGGTCCTGAGTTCTAGTTCCACATTGGGGGTAAAGATTATTTTTTTTTAATGTCCTAAAATGTGAAAATCCTCAATTTAATTATAAACACCAATTACTGGAGACTCAATACATTATATTTACCTTTACATAGTTAGAAAAGAGCCATATATGCCTTTTATGCCTTTTTTAACTTTTCCACCATGAAATTTCTGGAAATTGTCAGTTGGACTTTAAAGAACAGGGAGACCAAGAGGACTTTCAAAATGAATGAAATGGTTAGTTATAAAAGCTACCTGTTTCAACAGATGACCTTTGCTTTGTCCCCACGTTCCTTAGAAAAGACATAAAGGGCATTGATGGGGCCCAAGACATGCTCCCCCCAAATATGATGCCTTGGCATATTGATTACTTTAAGATTAAGAAATATGAGAAACAGCAGGAACAGGAAGAATTTTCCCTGAAGCAGGTCATAGGATCTCTTGTGAGAAGTATCCTCCTTATGCCCAGAGGAAAGGGTCATCCTTATCTCAAAAGGCAGAGAGCAAGAGAAATCTGAATGAACAGGGTTTGCTAAGTTTCCCCCAGTTTACTACACTTAGCTCATATCCCTTTTTGTTCTACCACAGTTTCCTACCACTTTCTACACTTCATCAAACCTGGTATAAAAACACTCAGATTAACTGTTTCTGTGTTTTTCATTTCCTTATGAAGTTGGTATGTCAAGTAAAGTTTACATTAAATAACTGCATATGCTTTTCTTTTCTTAATTTGTCTTTTGTCACACAGACCCAGCTGAGAACCAAAAGGATAGGAGGATAAATGTATTTTTCCTCCCCTGCTGATTAATACTTTCAGATTTCAGCTTCCTCATATGTAAAACATAGAGACCAGTCAAAATGGTATCTAAGGTCCTTTCTTGTCAATAGCATTCTAAGATTTTATTAAAATAATAGTTGTAGGGGCAACTGGCTGACTCAATAGGTTTAGGATAAAACTCACAGGGTTGTAAGTTCAAGCCCTACGTTGGGTATAGAGCTCACTTAATAATAATAATAATAATAATAATAATAATAATAATATAATTAAGAATGCCTGGGTGGTTAATCTACAACCTTCAGCTCATATCATGATCCCAGATTCCTGGGACTGAGCTCCGCATCAGGCTCCCTGCTTCGCAGGAAGCCTGCTTCTCTCTTTTCCCCTCCCCCTGCTTGTGTTCCTTCTCTCTCTATGGCTCTCTCTGTTAAATAAATAAGATCTTAAAAACATAATAATAATTGGTTGTAAAATATTTATAAATAGAAGAAACAGAGAAAGGGAGAGAAAAAAGACTAGTGTGATATTTACAATGTATAGTAAAGCAAGAAAGACCAAATTTTTAGAGTAACAATGACTCTCAAGATTTTTTTTTTTTTTTTTGCAGGAAACATATCTCAAAATAGCAGATAATGGCCCCAGATGTGAGGGAGATTTAGCATCTATCTCATTCTTGGTCTTAAATCACTTAAATTGAAACCATAAGAGTCTCATAATTTGCATAAGAAATTATAAAATCATAAGTATTTGCAGTTAAATGTATGCATTACAAACTTTTGTAACTTATATTTTAAAATTGGAGTCAATGTCATAAAATTTCAAGCACAGAATGTGAAGGAAATAAACTGCTTTACATTTCAAGTGAAATCTTTATTAGGAAAACAGGAATCTACATCTGTAGTAGTCTTAACCTGCTACCTAAAGCATTAGAAAGAAAATGCCAGCATCTTTGTCTTAATTTACACAGCTGACTGTTGCTCTTTTAAAATATTGAATGATCAAGGCACCTAGGTGGCTCAGTCATTAAGCTGTCTGCCTTTGGCTCAGGTCATGGTCCAGGGTCCTGGAATAAAGCCCTGCATCAGGCTCCCGGCTCTGTGGGAGCCTGCTTCTCCATCTCCCACTCCCACAGCTTGTGTTCTCTCTCTTGCTATGTGTCTCTCTGTCAAATAAATACATAAAATCTTTAAAAATAAATAAATGAATAAATAAAATAAAATAAAATGTTGAATGATCAATATATAAATTATAGGGTATTGACTATAATTTTCAATTTTTTGATCTTCCTAAATACATTAACAGTCAAGATAACCAGTACCTGGGACAATCTCAACTCAAAAACCATGCAAGGAGGAACCTGAAAATATTTCATGTTTGTTAGGTTCTGAACATTTGTGTTTAAAAATAAGTATCCTGAAAGGACAACAACAAAACTAAACTAACTCAAACAATAATCACAAAAATCTGTAAGCATCAGACTTTCAAATGGTAACTACCACCACCAACAAACAGAATTTAGGGTTGGAGAACCTATAAACCACAGTGAAAGGTATGTTTAGGTCAAAACCGTATATAATATCATCTCTGACATGAATTTAAAAAGGAAAATTAAAATGAGTTGTTCTCGATAAGATGATCATTTTCAAGATTCAAATCTCAAAACATTCCAGAATGATATATTTATGAAATGCTTGGGTAACTACAGACTGTTTGGGCATGTATATTGTTGCAATCTTACTCAGTTTGTAAGTAAGGTTAAGAATAAAGCACAAAACTTTAAACTGGACATCCAGACGTCACTGCAAACCACAGACTTACATTCTTTTGCTATTATATCGTTTGTTTACTTTTTGCATTTCCTCAGCTTGGACAGGGACTTTCTGTTTCTAGTCAATTTCACTCTATTTTTGGCACATAAGTAAATTTTCCAGTACTTCTGGAAAATGTTACATCCAAAAAATTCTTAGCAAAGAGATGATGGAAACATTCTTATTGAGATTTAATAAATTGGGTGGTGATAGTTGTCACTATCATCCCAGGACATAGCCACAGCAACCCAAAACAGGTCTCTCAAGTCATCTCTAGGAGGCTGGCAGTAGTAAAACATGCTACCTTTTCTTCATCCTTACCCAACACTACCATTCAATACTCCTATACCATTTTAAAACAGAAATGGCCTCCAATGTTAGCCTGGCGACAATTCATACATACTCAAGCCCCTCCTGAGTTTTCTGAATGATTCATTGAGAATTTCTGTCAATACAGTAGCCTAGAGAAGCTTAAGCTTAAGCTGGTCTTCAGTGAGTACTATTAACTCCAATCTCCTGTCAGTTATCAAATTATTTTATATTTAATCACATCATGTTATTTAAAACTAAACTCTGGGGTCGCATGGGTGGCTCAGTGGGTTAAGCCTGTGCCTTAAGTTCAGGTCATGATCTCAGGGTCCAGGCATCCATCCCCACATCCTGCTTTCTGCTCAGCAGGGAGCCTGCTTCCTCCACTCTCTCTGTCTACCTCTCCGCCTACTTGTGATCTCTCACAATCTCTTTAAGATTTTAAATAAAATCTTAAAAAATAATAAATAAATAAATAAATAAATAAATAAAACTTTGGAATCCCATAAACGTACACTTCCCTGCCCCCCCCCAAAAAAAACTGCCAAAAGGTAAGGGTATATTTTGTTTATAATAAATTATAGCTTTTATGGATTAAACATACTCTGTTAAAAGAGAATCATAGAATTAATTTCCATTTGTATGCTTGCAAAAGAAGTTGCCTTATTCGAATTCCAGCGCTTTCTGTTATTGTTTTAACTGGTGCTCTCAACTTTATCTACCAGCTGTTGAGAAATAAATTCTACTTGTTTTATTGCCCAGTCAGAAGAAAATTTCCACACCAGTGTAGCCGAACTAAAAATGAGTAGGAAATTATAAATACAGCTTGAGGAGGAAGGAAAGGCCATTTCCTTTCAGCCACTCTCAATTTGGCCTGACTGTATTATGACAAATACAGGGCAGCCTCAATGTAGAAAGTGCTCCTATTGTAAAACACTCAGCACTGCCTGCAAACAAAACACAGAGATACAGCTTTCCACCAGGAATGCCTAGGAACACGCTGCATCCCCAGAGTAGGTTCCTACCTCAGAAACTTTCAAACTCAGTCAGAAGGTAGCAATGACTGCTGAGGGCACAAACATTATGATTAACAAGATCTTTATATCATTATAATGGAAATGCCTGTGACTACTTGGGGGTCTGTTTTAATACCCTTTTGAATCAGGGAATAACTCATCCGCTATTGCTGAAATGTCCTAATATGTGTCAGGAAGGGAGCAAGATAAACAGAGATTATGACTTATTTTGATAGGAATCTGAAGTATTTTGCCATTAATAATTTCTCCCTTTTAGTTTACACAGAGCAATTCTAAATATTTCCTGGCATACCTGCATTCTCAAATAAACCCTAAATTAAGGAGGAAATACAGCAATTTTAAATAATAATAACAAATCTTTCATGTTATCTCCTAGATTATAATTTTATATATTGAAATGTATGATCATTTTGAGTTGATTTTTTATGTAAAATATAGGGTTTAGCTTGAGATTTAGGGCCTGGTGAACAGATCTGTGACATGACACCAAAATCAGGGTCTAGAAAAGAAAATAATCAGTACATGGGACTTCATCAAAATTAAAAATGTTTGTCCTCCAAAAGATCCTATTAAGAAGATTGGAGAACAAACTATAGACTGGGAGAAAATATTACATATTTGATGAATAACTTTTATCTGTAACATATAAAGAACTCTCAAAATTCCACATTAAAGCAATAATCCAATGAGAAATGGGCAAAAAAAAAAAGAGCTAGTTCATCCAAAAAGAAATATAGACAGCAAATAAATATATGATAAAATTATCACTATCACAAACCATTAAAAAATGCAAATTAAAACCACAACAAGATATCATAATGTAAGTACCAGAATGTCTACATTTTTTTAAAAAAGATTTATTTATTGGGGCGCCTGGGTGGATCAGTGGGTTAAAGCCTCTGCCTTCGGCTCAGGTCATGATCCCAGGATCCTGGAATTGAGCCCCGCATGGAGCTCTCTGCTCAGGAGGGAGCCTGCTTCCTCCTCTCTCTCTCTGCCTGCCTCTCTGCCTACTTGTGATCTCTGTCTGTAAAAAAAAAAAAAAAAAAAAAAAAGATCTATTTATTTATTTTAGAGAGAGTGTGAGAGAGAGCAAGAACAGGAGGGGCAGAGGGAGAGGAAGAGAGGACCTCAAGAATACTCCATGCTAAGTGTCGAGCCCAACGTGGGGCTTGAGCCCAGGACACCAAAATCACGACCTGAGTTGAAACCAAGAGCCAGGCGCTTAACTGACTGTACCACTCAGGTACCCCAGAATGGCTAAAATTTATAAAGTTATAGAACAAAATGCTAGCCAGGAGGTAGAGAAACTGGATCTCTTATTCATTGCTGATGGGACTGTAAAATGATAGAGCCACTCTGAATAATATAATTTGGTAGTTTTCCTACAGAAGAAACAGACACATACCATGCATTCCAACAATGACACTCCTGTGCATTTTCCCCCCAAAATGAAAACTTGTGTCACCCAAAAAACCTGAACATAAGTGTTCATGGCAGCTTTATTTGTAATAGTACAAAACTGGAAAGAACAAAAATTTTCTTCAATTGGTGAATGACTACACAAATTGTGGTATATTCATACCTGAAATATTACTACTTAGTGCTAAAAAAGAATGAACTAACAATATACACAACTTGTTTTGTTTTCGGGGCATTATGCTGAGTGAAAAAAGCCAATTTTAGAGGGTTACATACCGTATGTTTCCATCTATATAACTTTCTCAAGATGACAAAATTATAGAGATGGAGCACAGATTAATGCTTGCGGGACTTGAGGATTTGGGGAGAAGATATGCGTAACTATTAAGGGGTAGCGGGAGAGAGATCTCTGTAGAGGGAAAACAGTTCTGTATCTCATTGAAGTAGCAGTTACATAAAACCATACATGTGGCAAAGTGACCCAGACCTACATACACACATTGTGCTCCTGTCAAATTCCTAAACTTTATGTTGTGCTCTAAGTACTTAATCAGATGTACCCACTGGGGAGGCTGGGTTAAGGATACATGGGACCTCCTTGTACTCTTTCTGATTTCTTGTAAATCTGTAACTATTCTTTTAAAAATATATATTTTTTATTTATTTATTTGACAGAGACCACAAGTGGGCAGAGAGGCAGGCAGAGACAGAGAGGGGGAAGCAGGCTCCCTGCTGAGCAGAGAGCCAGATGCAGGGTTGGATCCTAGAACTCTGGGATCATGACTTGAGCGGAAGGCAGAGGCTTTAACCCACTGAGCCACCCAGGCACCTCAGTCTGTAACTATTCTTAAATTAAAAAAAAAAAAAAAAAAAATTAAAAGTTTTATTAAAATGTCAGTTTTTGCACAGGCTATTGGATATACTAATGCCCCTTGTAAACTGAAAGTAACTCCATCAAAGTTTTGACATAGACTTTTATACATTACTTGGCATACTTTATCCTAAGATAAACTCTTTAAATGATATTACTTTGGACTAAGTATACTACTGGAACTCTCTTGCTTACGTCTTCCTGCCTCCATTTTCACCTCTTCTTACAATAGAGAGCTATGTTGAAGGAGGGGAGTTATCCCTCCTCCATTAATAGGGTCTAGACAGGGCCTTGTTTCCCATGTGCAGTGATGGACACCAAGGAGGACCAATGAAAAAGCTTCAACCTCCTGACCAGAGCAATTATTTTAGGCAGAAGAAACATAACTCATACCAGTCATTGTAAGTCCTCCTGAGATTAATTCATGAAATTAGAAAAAAAAAAGTGTTTTATTTTTATTTGTTTTTATAATAATTGATCACTTGTTTATAGATTTGTAGCTTCTGGTCAAATGGAGAGAGCTGGCCTAAAAATTAAACCAACAAGCTAGTATCACTTAAGTCAAAGAATCCCTTTTTTTCTTTATGCTTGGTTTAAATTAGTGTGGGCTCTGCCTCTGTCACCTTTATCACAGGATCCTGATAAATATAACACTGTATAAATATAGATACTGAAAATATTCTAGACTCACTAAATACAATATTTTCATTTGAAGAAACCAAATAGAAAAAAATAGGCCTATAATCCTTACTAGAAACAATTTGAAAGACTAAATATTATTAAAATAAATATATATAGTTGCTGGTATTTACTTTTGACTTACAAAATTTCATTTGGTTTGATCAAATAGGTCAGCTTGATTAGTATCCTGTATTAACTAATTTGATAAAATTTATTTATACCTGCCTCCTTCCACAAAAATTTGAGGTCAGCATTTTCCTAAATATTCCAATAATAAATATATTGCTACAATAAAATTTCTGAAATGTATTTTTATTGGTTACTTGGTTTAAAATGGTATATTTCAGGGATGCCTGGGTGGCTCAGTTGGCTAAGCAGCTGCCTTCCACTAAGGTCATGATCCTGGAGTCTCAGGATCCAGACCTGCATGGGGCTTCCCTCCACAGGGTGTCTGCTTCTCCCTCTGACCCGCCCCCCTCTAGTATTCTCTCTTATTCTCTCTCTTTCAGATAAATAAATAAAACCTTTAGAAAAAATAAAATAAAATGGTGTATTTCAGAAATCTTGCTATACTCCAAATATAAATGTCAGTATAAATAAAATTGAGAACCTGATTTAGAGTATCATTTATCACATGACATTAAGGTGATAAGTTCCTTCTTTGAGAGAATTGCAAAAGCAAACCTTTTAGTCTTCTATTATGATACAGGCATGGTTTGACTTCATTTACTCCCACTCTAATGATACAGTATTTTAATTCAAGAGTATTTTTAACATCTGTCAACCCATGAAGAAACTAGATACAGGAAAATTTTAAAGGAATGTCTTGTAGTTTGTACATAAGATGTTAGCTTTAAATGAAGATAAAATTATAAAATATTTCTGCTGTGTTCACTAGACTTCTTTGTATTGACAAGCTATGCCAAATATAGCCATTACTTAAAAAGTATTGCTTCAGCTTTAAAAAAAATAAAAAAACAAACAAACAAAACCTTTCTTTCCTTCAATATCTTGGCCTCTGCCCCTCTTCTGTCTCTGAATATGAAGTATATCATGATTAAGTTGCCTTTCTTGCAACTTCCTCAAATTTCTGGAAAACCATCTCCCCTTGGGGGCGTGGGGGCAGAAAGGAAGAAAGAATCAAAAGGAAATGAGCTCCTGAATAACAGATTATCTCTGGGGTTCAAAACTATACCCCATGACAACCTAAACACCCCAGAAAACACAGGACGAAGTTTTATTGCCATATCTTAAAATGTATAAAAAGTCGTTAAATTTTTCGTGAAGTTTATATGTATGTGTGTTTCACACAATTTATTATTCAAACTGAAACTGAAAACTGGAGTTAATATACACAGAAAATGAATCATCTAGGAAATGTTGCATTGTTTTACTTTTCGTTTTACCAGATTGAAAATTAGAGGTAAAATGACTTTCTTTTTATTTAAGTACAAGTAACATAAAATTGATCCTTTAAATCTTACAACTGAGTGGGAGTTAGTGCATTCACGTTGTTGTACAGCTACTATATTAAATTTCAAAACATTTTCATCACTCCCCCACAAAAAAACAAAAACCAAAACAAACTTCTCAGTCATTTTACATTATCTCAGTCATTTTACATTATCCCTTACTTTAGCCTCTTAGCAAGCATTAATCTGCTTTCTGTCTCTATCAATTTAACTGTTTTGGATATTTCACATAAATGGAATCATATCCTGCATGACCTCTTATGTCTGGCTTCTTTCACTCAGCATAGTGTTTTTAAGGTTTATTCATGTTGTAGCATGTAGCATACTTTACTCTTCTGTATGGATAAATAATATTCCATTGAATGTATATACCAGATTTTGTTTCTCTGTTGATGAACATTTGAGATGTTTTTACTTTTTAGCTATTGTGAACACTGATGCTGTGAACATTCATATGCAATTGTTTGGACACCTGTTTTCAATTATTTGGGGTATACACCTAAGGGTAGAATTGTTGGGCCAAATGGTAATTCTACATTTTACTTTTTTAAAAACTACCAAGGGACACCTGGGTGGTTCAGTGAAGCCTCTGCCTTCAGCTCAGGTCATGATCTCAAGGTCCTGGGATCGAGCCCTGCATCAGGCTCTCTGCTCAGCGAGGAACCTGCTTCCCCTCTCTCTCTTCCTGTCTCTCTGCCTACTTGTGATCTCTCTATCTCTGTGTCAAATAAATAAGTAAATAAAAATCTTAAAAAAAAAAAAAGCTACCAAATTGTTTTCCACAATTGCTACTCAATTTTAGATCCCTATCAGCAATGTAATACATGAGGGTTTCAATGTCTCTACATCCTCGCCAATATTCGTTGTTGGTTGATTATTATTATTATTTATTATAGCTATATATTCTATGTTGTCAATATTATATATTGATAATATAAAATATTATTTTTATTATTATAGCTATGGTGGGTATGAAGTAGTATCTCATAGATATTTTTGTTTTGTTTTATTTTTTATTGAGGTATAATTGACATACAATAATAGTACCTTAGGGGCAAGCATTGTAATTTTAATTTTCATTGCCTTAATGACGAATGATTTTGAGAAATTTTTCATGTGCTTGTTGGTCATTGGTATATCTTTAGAGAAATGTCTACTCAAGTTCTTTGTCCACATCTTAATTGACTTTTGTCTTTTTGTTGTTGAGTTATAAGTGTGCTTTATATATTCTGAATATTAGATACTTATCAGATATATGGTTTAAAAATATTTTGGTTTTTTTTTTTATCTTTGGGTTTTCTTTCACTTTCTCAAAAACTGTTCTTTGATGCCCAAAAGTTTTTAATTTTATGAAGTACAATTTACCTATTTGTCTTTCTTTTGTTGCTTGTACTTTTGCTGTCATATATAAAATTTGTTGCCAAATCCAACATCATGATGATTTACCCTTATATTTTTTGCTGAGTTTTATAGTTTTAGCTCTTACATTAAGGCTATTGATTTATTTTGAGTGAAGTTTTGTATATGGTGTGAGGTAAGGGCATTGTAGCATTTTAAGGCACACCTCATGAATATTTGAGCCACTGAAAAAATAATTCTGACAAAATAAAGGATTATTTTACTGTGATTTATTGTCCTTGATTTAAAAACACGCAAATGTGGATTTTTAATGTATGGTCCCTACAAAACTTAGAATTAGTTAATACTACTCTGGAAGAATCTATATTTGATTTGCTAGATGCATTAGATGTACTGTGATTTCCTTATTTGTTTCTGCTGACAACTTTACTACTTGAGCTCTAGTCCACCAAATCTAGCAGACTCTGGGCAGTATGCAAAGCTGTAATATCCATAACATGTCTGCCAAACTTCTTATAGTCCTTAAATCTGGTGGTAGGGGATGGGGTTGTAAAATTTCTTTGTGATTATAACGCTTAGAGAGGGCTTTCCATTTTATAAAGTTCTTTAAGCACAATATTTTACTTAGTCCTATTACTCCCTTCTGAATTAGACAAGACCTGTACTTCTTCATTATTTTATATATAAACTAATTAATCTTTGCAGAACTAAATGATCTTCCAAGGTCATATGACAGAAAGTAGCAGATTACTACTCAAAGCTCAGCCCGTGAACTCTAGGCCATTTTTTTTCTCTTTTTTCTTTACTCAACTATGGTGAGTCAGTGTGATTTTTGAGCAAATTTATAAGAGGGGTTTATCAAAAATTATTTTAACTCATTATTGAAAATCAGATTTAAAAATAGTAAAAAGCTATGACATGCCATTTCCCCTCCAAATGAATATGTAGTACATATTTATAAGCTTTTAGTACAATAATTTTATAACCAAACAGCTGCTGAAACAATGAATTTTTATGACCAACATCTCAGTTAATGTTTTTCTCCTAAGCGTGATAAAATAAAGTTTGTGTGACACAATTCATCTACTTCAGATGCATTTAATATAAGTATCAGTGAAAGGATAATCAACAAGAGGAGAATCCATGAAATGAAGTCACATTGGCAGTAGAGTAAAATAAAAACACATGTTGATTATCTAGGTTTTTAACTCGTATGTATGCCTGATCATATTGAACAATAACTTGCGTGATTCGTTAAAAGAAATAAAAACTAGGAATTTTTTTTTTTTAAAGATTTTATTTATTTATTTGACAGAGAGAGATCACAAGTAGGCAAAGAAGCAAGCAGAGAGACAAGAAGCAGGCTCCCTGCTGAGCAGAGAGCCTGACTCAGGGGCTCGATCCTGGGACTCTGGGATCATGACCTGAGCGGAGGCAGAGGCTTTAACCCACTGAGCCACCCAGGTGCCCCAAAACTAGGACTTTTTTTAGAACTATGCAGTAGACATTCATCTTAGTGCATAGTCAAATCACACATATTAATTGAGCACCTTTCACATGAATAGGTCCATATTAGATAATAAAATAGGGTAACAGTCTGAATAAGATTTAGTCTCTATGTTTAGTTTACAATCAAAGAAAGGTGACATATATGTATGCAGCTAACTAGATTATAAAAGAATATGCCAGAGCTAAGGTAATGAGCTGCCCTGCAAGGTAATGAATTTCCTCTCCCTGGAGGTGTTCAAGCACAAACTGGCCTTCCCTCTACAACATTGTTATAACAGAAACTGATGCATGGGTAGAGACTGGCAGTGAATCACTTGTAAGAGCACTTCCAATTTTAATATAAGCTCTAAAATAATACAGTTTACAGTTAAAGCTGTAAAATAAACCCCTTCTCAAAGCATTAGCTTACTGCTGTATTAATGTTTTTTCCCTGCTTATGATTTTCTTTATTCATTATTCATATGTACTTGTGGGACATTTTTATTACTTCTTGAATGAAACATTTTCTACAAATAGGAGGGGGGCATGTCTTTTGTAGTAGGAATTCCATCCAAGATAAGTCCTATGGTTATTCCAAGTGACTTTTTTGTTGTTTATTTCCTTAAACAGCCCTCTTGCATCTGAGAAAGTGATTCCTCCACCAGAACACCCTGAGTTAATGCTATCACATTACCATTATATACTGGATCAAAGGTTTGTGCAAAAAAATTGAAATATAGTGTAATTAGTAGCTGAAGGCCTAACTAGCAAATGTAAAATAAATTTTAGAGAAATACAAAATGTTATTTGGCACTGATCACTACCATACAAAGCATGTCAAATTAAATAGCATCCCAATATGCTAACAATGTGTTTTCTAAAAGGTGAAGAGGTTAATTGTGTTGTAAAAGGAATTTCCAAAAGAATGCATCATCTATTTTACATTGAAACTTCAATTTACTATGGCAGGAAACCGTATTACTGAACTTTGCAGATTAGCAAGTAATTGACCAAACATTCAGAAATAGTTTTCCCTAATTGTTGGTTGTTGGAGCAACATATATTATGATATTTAGTGATCCTAATTAAGTTTAATAAACTAAAGTGATCTTTGCTATGATCTAAAATTTTTATTATACATTTTTAAGTTAATAAACTTATATAAATTTGCTAAAAGATTCCTATGATTAAATTTGTCATGGTTGACATAAAACTGTTCAGCCATTTGGAGGAAATTATTTTTTTAAAATGTTTTATGTTATCAAATGAGAATTACTGATTATTATTCATCCTAACAATATTCAATTCTCAAATTATGAACTGAATACATCTTGATTGTGGTTTATGGTAATAAGTAAAAAGTTTAAAGTTTAATTAGTTATACAACTGAGTTGGGCTTTTTTCTATAAATCCTATAGGTTTTATTTTCACTGAGAGGTTTTTTTTTTTTTTTTTTTTTTTTTTTTGGTTTGGTTTTGTTTTTTTCCAACTTGTCTAGCTTCTGAAGGGAATAGAGAACCCAGTGAAGATTGATGAATTCCTCAGGGGGACTACATCAGTAAGTGTTCTCTCTCTTATATCTCCTTCTTTTTTTTTTTTTTTTTTTTTAAGATTTGTTTAAAGATTTATTGGAGAGAGAGAGAGGGAGTACAAGCAAGGGGAGCTGCAGTGGGAGAGGGAGAAGCAGGCACTCCGTGGAGCAGGGAGCCGGATGCTGATGCTTGACCATGAGATCATGACTTGAGCCAAAGACAGAGGTTTAACTGACTGAGCCACCAGGTGCCCCAGGTATCTCCTTCTTTTTAGGGAATGTACCACTCCTTAGGGGAAAAAATACCAGAGTGATTCTTAAGATGTAAAATTATTAGTACCTGGAAAACATTACCAAGAATTTGTTAAGAAGGGCAAGCCTTTAAATGTTCTAGTTAGCCAACACAGTTTGTATTAACTCCAGCTAATTTCCTTAGTGCTCATCCTCTATCTTTCACTGTTTATATATATATATATATATATATATATATATTTTTTTTTTTTTAAACTGGTGCTAACTTAATGTAATCTGCATAGGCACAGTCTGTCCCAGATAATGTGTAATAGAGATAATTGGTATTGACAAATCTTTGTAGATATGTGAAATATTCATATAAGACTTGGGCAAATTCAAAATGATTCTTATATTTAAAATCTGCTATATATCATTATTTTAAAGGTAGAGCATGATTAATTAGTTCACGGGCATTTTAAAAAGTCACATTAAATGAACAACAGACCAAACTGAGGGAGGAAGCCACTAAAAGTTAAGTTGTTAATATGGTTCTAATTTACATGAACGTATAGTCTTTCAGTTGCTATAAAAGAAAACTCAAGTCACAATAGCCCACACTAAAAAGGAGATGCGTTGGCTCATGTGACCAAAATGTTCTGAACTTCCCTTTCTCCTTTCAGAGAACCTTGCTTTGGCAGTTCACATGCTGTGACCAGAGTGTCCTCTCTCCCGTTCTCAGTTCTGCCTCCTCAGTGGGAACTCCGTTCTTAGTGACTGGCTGTCCTCAAGGCCTAACGCTGGTTCACGGTGCTTCTCCAAATTCTCCTCTTTCTCATTAATGTCAGAGAGAGAAGAATAGCAAAGTAGTTCTATAAGAAGAATAAAAAAAGCATCTTTTCTAAAAATCTTAGGGAAGGTCACCTTCAATTCCTTGGGTGCATTTGGAACAAAAACTCTGCATCAGTCGCTCTGTGATGATTACCCTAAGTCAATGAAGCTTTAGTTCTGTGGCTGCAGAGGGGTTCAACTTCCTCTGAAATATATAAGCTTTGTAGGGGAGGACAAATCCCCACCAAATTTGAGATAGGTTTTTATCAAAAGGAAAAAAAAAAATGGACCACTAAAAAAAAGGTGCATGAAACTTGTGTGATGCAACTTTACCTTTCCACTTACCCTCTCTTTGCCTTTAAGTAATTAATAGAAAAATCATTTCTGTAAAGATCGAATAGCACAAAACTAATGAACCAATTATTCTCATTTCTCTCATTTAGAGCCCATTATCACATGTGTTTTATTACAAAAGGCTGCCACCCACCCACTTAACATCCATGGAAAATAACTAAAGAAAGTTGCTGAATCATAGTCTCTTTGACAATATACATCACTGGCTAATTCTTCAACAGTAATCATAAATACAAGTAGTCTTCTCTCTAAATATAGAAAAAGGTAAAGTTGTATAAAGTCCTTCCACCATTTAATCATATTGCACATTCCCATACATTTCCAAAGAAACCTGTAGGCCTCAGTTTCTCAGTCTGCAGGTTCTGTGGTTTTCTAGCTGGACCCCAGGGTCAATTAGCATAAATCCAAATATGAGACAGTGGGCATATAGAATACGTGGATAGGTGAAAAGAATTATTACCTTGGCATTTGGATTTAGGTTGTCTATGCCCACATCCTATGTGATAGGGTCTACTAAGTAAGAGAGAGTTCACTGTACAAGCAGGAACTGTGCCAGATATCTTCTATATTCTCTTTCAGATTCACACTCTGCCTTTCTTCACCTTGGACTGTGCTCCAATAGCTAACGTGTATTAACTACTTGGATTCACTTGTGTCTCTGATTTCTGGCTGGGCTTGGCCATTAAAAGGAACCACGAGGAAATAAACAGAGAGATGGAGAAGCATGTCATGGAAATTCTCTCCCCAATTCTGTGTCCTCTAGTAATTCATTGTGGGTTGGCTATGACCATCCATAAAATCCCACAGGTCCTGTTAAGCAGTCTTCCCCAAAGAACTATCTTCCCTGGTCCCAGTAACTGCTTCTTCCCCTTATCCAGGCAGATATAGGGATATTCAGAACTCCCCACCATTACTAACCTGAAGGTCAAATTGTTGGATTCCTTACATACACTTTTATACTTTGTCCACTAACTAGGATCATTCCAATGTACCCTATAGAAAGTACTATTTCTTGCCAGGACCATAACTGATCCTATGGTCAACAGGGGTATGGGAATAATATAAAAAATAACAAAAAGTTGGGGCACCTGGGTGGCTCAGTGGGTTAAAGCCTCTGCCTTCAGCTCAGGTCATGATCCCAGGGTCCTGGGATGGGGCCCCACATCGGGCTCTCCGCTCAGTAGGAAGCCTGCTTGTTTCCCTTACTCTCTCTGCCTGCCTCTCTGCCTACTTGTGCTCTTTGTCTGTCAAATTTAAAAAAAAAAAAAAGTGAGAATAGCCCAATCACACTAGAAAGACACATTAAGGGAAGTGAGAAATAAGGTTTAACCACTGGGGTCGGGGCGGGGTGGGGGGAGATGATAGAGACCTTAAATCCAGCAGACTTTTAAAAGTTTGGTTAACATTAATAAAAGAACTACAAGATGTTTTTTTGATATGATTAAGGTATGTTGGAAATGTCATTTAATATTTCTTTCATTGGTTTGGTGGACTGGTAATGGAAAAGACTTAAAAAAGAAAGAAGGAAAGTTTAAAGGACTATAAAGACATGTGGACAAAGATGGATATAAGCCTGATCAGGGGGAGTAGATTAAGAGGAAAGGTGAAGAAAAATGGATGCATAGAGTCTTTTAATTATGGAGAGCTGAATAAGAAACATGAGAGGAGAGATACAGAGTGTAATCATATAATTTATCATCTGAAACTAAACACCTCTGGAAGTAAGTGAGGAAACTTTCACTAATATATAAAGCAAGACAATAGATGTTTAGTAGGATTAGCTCCCATTAAACAGGGACATGTAGTCAACCAAGAGATAAAACATTTCAGAATAGCAAACCTGAGTTCTTTAGGAAATAATCACTTTTGTTGAGGCCAAAGAAGTTAAGCACTAAGGCCAGTTATGTGGGAATGGGGGAAATAGATAAAGGGTCATTTTTGTACATGAAGTTGAAAATGCCCAGATAGTATATGGCACTATAGGACCAAATGCATGGTCAATCAGGAACACAGGATAAGAAATACAAATTTGAGTCTTGTCAACATAAAGAATGAATCTGTTCTACAAAAGAGATAATTTCCCTGACAGAAATTCCTTCCCTCTTAACTATTTATGCCTGTGAATTACTTCCTCCACTGCAGTCTAAGATCCTTAAGGGCAAGGCCAGCCTCTGATTCACTTTTGTAAATCGCCAGGCTTAGCACACTGTTGTATATCTAAAAGAAACTAATAAATGTTCATTGAATTAGACATTTTACTTAGGACACTTGAATAGCATATCTATTACCATGTCTCTGTCCTGCTACCATTCTGTCATACCTCATCCTTTACCTAAACAAACCTACTTCCTACTCAGTTCGGTTTGCTATGCAGAAAAGGAAAGTTTAAGAATCAGTGTCTAGCCAGGGATTGAACTATTCCTGTGTTGTTGAAAATAAGCCAGAACATAAATTAACTGCTATACATACATAAAAGTCTGAAATCTTGTCTGGACAACTGAATGGGCAATAGTTTCATTGTAGAACTGGCCAAACAAGTGTTATATATTTAAATGCTGAATTTTCCTTTTTCTCTTCTTTATGTTTACTTTGGTGAAGGTGTTTTTGAGGTTTTATATTAGGAGATGTTATTTTTGTTTAAATAAGATGAATGGGGGACATTTTTTCTGTATATTTATAACAGATCAGTATTTGACCTCTAGCAAGGCAAGTATAACCTGGCTGCCTACTTATTCTCATATTTTTGGCCCTTGGTTTTACAGATATAACTAATGTCTTCCTTATCCATTTTATTTTTTAAAAACCAGCTGCCATTTCATCATTGTCATAAAACCTGCTTCCCTGTCTGCATCCAATAAATATGAAATACATGATGAGTTTTTCATTCATCATTTGGCAAAAGTTTACCAACTCTTTGAAACAGTGCTAGGTAAAATACATGAGATTTTGTGGGTCAGGAAACACAAAAATAATAAAACATTGTCCTTGACCTCATGCAGCTATAAATTTTTGTGGTGACTGAATTTTGTGATTCTTTTGTCACAATATTACTTGACAGAAATAAAAATGTCTTAAGTGCTATAGAACCCCTATGCCATTTCCCTCCTGCCTTCCTTTCCTCCTTCTATTTAAGACAGCTATTTTCAGAGCATGTCAATATTGAATATTCATTAATTTTCAAAGTCCTGGGTTTTTGCCAGTTTAGATTTAGTTGATGTTCCATTACACTGTTGAGCAGATTTCATGGTTCTCTAATCAAATTAGCTCACTTCTAAACACAAACATTTTTATAAGACACTTGCCCAAAGCAATTACGACTTAGCTCCTATCTTAAAATAAAAAAAAATCAAGCAGCAGGTTATGAAGTTCAGCACATCATCTGCTGTACAAAGAGACCAACACACAAGAGGAACAGCCAACCTTCCTACAGCATATACTGTAGATCACACAGTGTAACACACACTGTAGATCAGAGAGCTGTTACATCACTAATATTCAAAGCCCCCTGGATTTCAATTATATTTTATTTATTATCTTAGCTGCTTCACCACTTGTGATGCATAGTAATCTTCCACACATTCACTGATTTCACCTTGATGGTTGTGAAGTATCTTCTATGATGCATTTTGTCATTTAATATTACATTTACTATGCAAAACACAGCTAAATCTTGACAGGCCCCATAAAAACCCATCCTAAATGAACCATTATATTGTATGCTGTCAACGTAGACTAAAAAAATATAGTGCCACTCCACCACACTTGCAGAAGCAACAAAAAATAGTGGGTGATGTAGAAAATTGTGAATGATGTAGCTTCCAAAAAGATGATGGCAACTACACGTTTTGCAGTTGATAGGATGTGTCTCTGGTTGGGAGATGGGGTAAAGATGACTGGAGAAAAGGCAACAATTAATTCAAAATTCATTCCTTTCATAAAGTAGTTTTTGAATTCTTATGGGACAGTAAATTTTTAACAAGACCTTGATGTCTAGAAGTTCAGCCAACACAGAAGAACAACAAAGTACACATGTGCTTATATAAGATGACTGCAGTTTGTAGTGTAATAACAGTAGACAGACCCTGGCAGTGGTGAAGAGGGAGTGAACTGCAGCCACTCGTGCTCTTGGGAAGCTATGTGCTCACGATTGCCAGGTCCTGCTAATCTTCTCAAGGGTTATGAAATAAGTGTTATTAGCCTACTATGTTGGAATCACAGGGACCAGTGAATTCTGGGACCTTTGGCACCTGAAAAGTTCCCCTAGGAACAGATGTGGTTTCTTATCTCATCTGCATGACCAGATCATCATGAAAGTAATGAATATACAGATTCCTGTGCCCTCTGCCAGAGCTGCTCTACTTAAGTCCTGGAGGAGAGTCCTGGAGGATGGTCTGCCAGGCCTTGGAGAAACAACTGTGTAGTTGTGACTTGCCAGATGTTAGAGTCCCTGCCACCTATGATCAATACTGAAATGTATTTTCTGCTCCTTACAATCCCTGGCCTGATAAAAATCATCCGTTTATCTCTCACCCCTCAGCGACCACTTTTTGGGGCCAAGCTAACAACCTGGTGACTCTAGTGTAAGAGATACATACTTCTTTAGCTTTCTCTCAACCAGGATCACATCATCTCCAGGTGATTCAACAGCATCTTGAAGCAAAGGGAGTCAACACACTACTGCATTGAAAATCATGGGTTACTTTTTTTAACAAGAGTTAGAGCACAGAAGTAGAAATTTGTGTGTTTTATTATCTATAAAAATGAACTTGTTCAAAGCTATCAATGCACAATTTTTTAAATTAACATATAATGTATTATTTATTTCGTATAGGTCTGTGAATAATCAGTCTTATGTAATTCACAGCACTCACCATAGCACATACCCTCCTCAAAGTTCATAACCCAGCCACTCTATCTCTCACCCCACCCCTCCAGCAACCCCCAGTTTGTTTCCTGAAATTAAAAGTCTCTTACAGTTTGTCTCCCTCCCCGGTCCCAATGAAATGCACACACACACACACACACACATATATATATATATAAACACATACATGATATAGAACATATCTCATGTGGACTTGAACTCCTAAGATGTAACCTATGGAAATCTAACAGTAACGTTAGTAGAAAATGAGAGAATCTTTAATATCACAACTAAAAAAATGAATGTTATGTTAAGATCTTTATATTTTAAATGCAAAACTCTACTCTGCAACAAGGCCTGATGGTGTAGGTACTCTTTAAAATCTATACAACTTTGCCATATATTTAACATGTATTAAAACTTCAGGGTATATATACTATGCCCATCCTACACTTGTGTACTAACATGTCTCATGTTTCAATGGGCAGATTTAGAACTGAAAGGAACTTGTAATATCATTTTTCCCTATTTATTTTATTTAGGACTATGTAGTAAATGCCTTGCTTTTACAAAATACCTGGAAATGTTGGTTAAAATAAAAACAATCATGCTTTTTAAATAAAGGAACAAAAATAGTGTCTAAACTATAAAACAAAATTATAATTACCTAATGATATATAAAATAATAATACAATTATTAATTAATAAATAATAAAATTTTAAGAAAATAAAATATTTATATGGACATATAAAGTATATATTTTATATATTTCATATATATTACATAATATTATCTATTTTATATTATTAATATGATATTTTGAATAAAAACATTCCATTAATATGATAATAATCTATATAATAATTATAATGACTAATTAAAAAGCAATCAAATAGAATCTGTGTAAGACTATTGGAAAATATTATTGGAAAATTAAAAGGTTTTAGGATGCCAAACTGGGAAATTGCTTTGAAGCTGCCATAATTCATACTGATCCAAATAATCTAGAATCTTTTTTAAAAATATTTTATTTATTTATTTGACAGAGAGAGAGATATCACAAGTAGGCAGGGAGAGGCAGAGAGAGAGGAAGGGAAGCAGGCTCGCTGCCTAGCGGAGAGTCCAATGTGAGACTCGATCCCAGGACCCTGGGACCATGAGCTGAGCTGAAGGCAGAGGCTTTAACCCACTGAGTCACCCAGGTGCCCCAATAATCTAGAATCTTGATTGTTAAAAACAAAGCCAGAGAGTAAAGACAAGACATTGGGACCCAAACATGGAGAAATGAAACTAATCACTTGAAAAAAGGACATTCAGAGGAACTTCAACATCAATGCATAGATGGCCTAGCAAGAGTTCACCTTCCAGAAAGTAGACATGACAAGAAACTTCTGTCTTAAGGAGGACTCTAGGTAGAAAAATAAAATAAAATAGATTCTCCCCTAAAAATGTGTAACTTCGACCTGCCTTCACACTGATGGAAATCAAATTGACATTTCTTACAAGTATAAGTTAAGAAATTAAGTTATAAAACTAACTCAGGTTTGCCCTGTGTCAGTAGGCCCTAAGGCAGTGTCTGTGAGGATTCATAGCCACTCAGATTTCCTGTGATACAAAGAGATAAAACTTGGGTGTCTGGGTGGCTCAGTGGGTTAAGCCTCTGCCTTCGGCTCAGGTCATGATCCCAGGGTCCTGGGATCAAGTCCCGCATTGGGCTCTCTGCTCAGTGGAGAGCTTGTTTCCTCCTCTCTTTCTCTCTGCCTGCCTCTCTGCCTACTTGTGATCTCTGTCAAATAAATAAATAAAATCTTAAAAAAAAAAAAACACAAAGAGATAAAACTCAACTGGATGTGAACTCACAATACAGAAAGATATGTATCAACATGAGGGAGAATAAGCACAAAGAACACATGGCCGAATTAGATAACCAAGGAGTTTAGACATTTCAACTACTGCATATAGATTTTGTGGTAACTATAAATAAACATCTTTTTTTTAAATTTTTTAATGACTAACCTAGACAATATATCAGAAAGAAGATATAATCAAACAAAGCCAGAAGGATTCAAAACACAATGAAATAGAATCTCTGTATGAGTATAAAAAATAGATATATGCCTATATCTGTGTAACCACTACACAATTTTTAATAAAGAGAATATTTCCTCTGTGTTATTCCTTATGCTCCACAAATGAGTGAAACCATATGATAATTGACCCTCTCTGTTTGACTTATTTCACTCAGCATAATCTCTTCACACAGAAGACATTGGGAGATGGAGAGAAGAAGTGAGTTGGGGGAAATTGGAGGGGGAGATGAACCATGAGAGACTGCGGACTCAGAGAAGCAAACTGAGGGTTTTGGAGGGAAGGGCATGGGAGGTAGGGTGAGCCTGGTGGCGGGTGTTACAGAGGGCACGTATTACCTGGATCACTGGATGCGGTGCATAAACAATGAATTCTGGAACACTGAAAAGAAATTAAAAAAAAAAAGGGAGAGAGAATATTTCTAGAACCTTAAAAGATCTTTGTATGAACCTTGCCAATCAAGATCCTTCCCTCTGTACCACAGTAACCACTGCCTTGATTTATAGCATAATTATTCACTTAATTTTACCTATTTTTCTTAAATACTATTATATTTAATTTTGTTTATAACTGAATTATGTATACAGAAAATTGTACTTTATTCATGTGGTTGTTGTCTTACTTTGCTCAAAATTACTTTTGAAATTCATTTATCTTCACTGTTACAATAAGATGCTCAACATTATTCATCATCAGGGAAATGCAAATCAAAATCACAAGATATCACCTTATACATGTCAGAATGCCTAAGATCAACAGTGCAGGACACAACAAGTGTTAGTGAGGATATGGAAAAAGAGGAACCCTCAATGCATTGTTGGTGGGAATCCAAACTGGTCCAGCCACTCTGGAAAACAGTATGAGGGTTCCTCAAAAATTAAAAATAGGGCTACCATATGATCCACTAATCACACTACTGAGTATTTACCCAAAGAATATGAAAATGTTAATGAGAAAGGATATATGCAACCCTATGTTTATTGCAGCGTTATTGACAATAGCCAAATTATAGAAATATCCCAAATGTCCAATAGATGAATATATATATATACAAACATATATATATATATACATGTATATATGAATATTATTCAGTCATAAAAAGAAGGAAATCAGGGTGCCTGGGTGGCTCAGTCAGTTAAGCAGCTGCCTCCGGCTTAGGTCATGATCTCAGCATCCTTGGATCGAGCCCCACATCGGGCTCCCCACTCAGTGGGGAGCCTGCCTCTCCCACACTCTCTCCCCCTGCTTGTGTTCTCTCTCTCTCGCTGTATCTCTGTCTGTCAAATAAATAAATAAAATATTTAAAAAAAAATAATGAAATCTTGCCACTTGCATAGATGGACTTAGAAGGTATAATACTAAGCCTAACAAACCAGTAAGAGGAAGACAAATACCATAAGATTTCATTCATATGTGGAATTTAAGAAACAAAACAAGTAAATAAAGAGAAAGAAAAAAGGAAAACCAAAAAGCAGGCTCTTCACTATAGAGAACAAACTGAAGTCACCAGAGGGGAGGGGGTGGAGGGATGGGTGAAACAGGCGATGGGGATTAAGAGTACACTTACGATGAGCATTGAATAACATATGGAATTGTTGAACCACTTTATTGGATACTAACATAATTAATATTAAGGTACAATATAATATTGAAACTAATATAATTCTGTTAACTACACTAGAATTGAAATTAAAAAAAAAAGAGGCAGAGCAAATGGGAATCTTACCAACAATGGAACCTGACTAGGAGAAATTCTGAAGGACATAATTTAGAAACAAAGAATAATCCTAGAAGGGTGATCTGAGTAGCAAGAAGGAATGGTAAAAAAATGTATATATTTGGGCAATCTAAATAAACATTTAGTATAAACAATAATAACAATGCTTAACTTATGAGACAAAGAAAATGATTAAATCCTGCACACGATTAACATTTATAATGTGTGGAAGTATGATTACAATTCTTTAATCCTGGTATTAGTCAAGAAGTATGTGAATTTAAACCTTAAGTGTAAATTTAAACCTAGGATTGAAATTAAACCTAAGGTTTATATTTCCAAGCCAAAGTTGGTTGAAGAAAGTGTAATAATAATAACAGCCATAATAAATAAAAATAATCCCAGGAAGATAGGAAGTGATGCAAAATGACCAAAAGAGTATGTAAACAAATATTGCAGAAATAATTTAATATATCAGTAATCAATAAAAGTAAGCTCACAAGTCAAGTAATAATAAGAAAAGGTAGGGTAGAATTAAGATTAGGAAAATTGGAAATTAAAATTAGGAAAAGTAAAATTAGGAAACACCTTTATGATATTTAAAATAGTTTCTCCTATAAACATTACAAGTTTTGATGCATCTGATTGGCTCAGTCAAAAAAACAAGCAACTCTTGATCTCAAGAGTTTGAGCCCCATGTTGAGTGTAGAGATTACATAAATGAATGAATAAATAAATAAATAAACAAACATTACAACTAGTTTTAAAGTAAAAAAATGAAAAATATTATACCAGTTAGGAAACACTGAACAGAAGATAGCTGATGTTGTTGTTAATTATGGCAGTCGTAGGGGTGCTAAATCTCAACACACAACATAAAGAATGGATTCATTGGAAGCTGAGAAGTCTTAACTCCTCTGAGAGAAAAACAGGCTCATGAGGCAAAACTGATAAAATGCAAAGAAAACATAATTCATTTACAGTTTAGTAAGAATATTTAATACTCTTCTTCCAGTAACCAATGCCTGCAGCAAACAAAAAAATTAGTAGACAATACAGATTTGACATTAGGATTAAGTAACTTCATATAATAGACATTCCTCTCCAGCACATATAGAATACTTACGAAAACTGACAACCTAACCGGACATTTTGCAAGTCTGGTATCATACAGACAAGGATCTTTGACAAGAGATGAAAGGAAAATGATCATCATTGATGTGAATAGCAACACGAATGACAGCAGCAAGACTTAAAAAGAGGGGAAGTTTTTTAATATTTTAGAAAATTTTCCAAATAGCAATAGTCAACTAATTAATCAAAATGAAAACTTGAAAAGATTTGAAAGCAAATGAAAATGAAAATATTACTTAGGGAATCTTGTGGGACGGGGCTAACATAGCTTTCAAAAAAAAGTAAAGCTTAAATGTTTCTATTAGAAAAAAGAAAAGGTCAAAATATAATTAACAAAATATGCATCTTAAGTACTCTTTTGCACAGCACCACAAGTTCATCCTTGCACATAAATGTCAGTTTCCATTTTGCGACCTCAAGTTCCTTGTCCTGATTAGACTTAGTTCATACTCAAACTATTTTCTGGCTGGCCTGACAAGGCCATCGATGGACTTAGTCACACCCCTTTATAGCCCGACCTTCACCCAGTTGTACAATCTCAGCCTTTCACTTTTTAAAATCAAATATATGAACTATTTATACAGTCAATATATCCTTTTCTTTCAAGAAATTTGCATCTGGGGATACCTGTATGGCTCAGTCAGTTAAGCAGCTACCTTCTGCTCAGGTCATGATCCCAGTATCCTGGGATTGAGTCCTACCTCAGGCTCCTTTCTAAGCAGGGAGCCTGCTTCCCCTTCTGGCCCTGCCTGCCACTCTGCCTGCCCGTGCTCTCTCTCACTCTCTGACAAATAAATAAATTAAAAAAAAAAAAATTTGCATCTGCCCATTCTGTCTCGGGTCTTAATAATCTGGTAACCTCTCTGACAGCACTGTGGAAAGTGCTTCTACTGGTCGTGAAGAGATGAAGAAATGAACCACCTGAATTTACATGTGTTCCTTATACTGAAAAGAACAGTCCTCAGGCTTTGTGTTCCGATGTTTTCTCTGTGGGGATTAAAAAGGAATATCTTTCTCAGTCTTTAAGAAAAGCTAGATGACTCTGCCTGAGGATCCCACTGCCCATGTACCTTAGACTACATTCAGAACCTGTCACTATATTCAAAATAGTCCCCTCCTCACATTTTACAAACCACATCATCTTTGAGCTAGAAGTATACAAACACTTTTCCTCTATATATTTAGCTATGGAGGACAACCTGGTGAGAATTTTTTTGTTTTGTTTTTAAACAATTCCCAAAGGCAATAAAAATACTGATCACTCAGAGCAAAAGCTCCAATAGGCATTCTACTTTAAACTTTGAAAATGGGAACTTATCCTGCCTTCTTAAACTGAATTAGGATAAAACTGATACATTAACCAGAAAACCCTATGTAACCTCTCCAAGATGAGTCTGAGAAAATTTAATCACATGACTTGCTCAAGTTAAATGATATATTCTATTTCTCGGAGAAATCTAGATAAATTTCAGGTGAGGCCATTTTGTTGTGTTGTGCAGCCAGGTAACGACTTTTTTTTCCCTTGAGAGGATACATTAGCTACAACAACTGAAGAGTCCCCTCCTATCAGCTACAAAAGTATATATTCTTCTATATTTTTTTTAAGATTTTATTTATTTGACAGACAAAAATCACAAGTAGGCAAAGAGGCAGGTAGAGAGAGAGGAGGAAGCAGACTCCTGAGCAGAGAGCCCCATGCAGGGCTCTGTGACCTGAGCTGAAGGCAGAGGCTTTAGCCCACTGAGCCACCCAGGGACCCCTATTCTTCTATATTAAATAATAGTTTATATGTATACACCAGTTCAGTATCATGTATCAGCCCCAATATTATGAGTATGTTAGTTTTATTTATTCCTTATAGCACCCCTATGGTAATCAGTTCTTTTATCCCCGTTTTACAGAGAGGAAACTGAGGCACAGATAGTTATGCAGAAGTAATTTGACAAAAGTGAATGGGAAGTGAAAGAGTTAAGGTTTGAGTCCAGATACGCTGGGCTTCAGAGCCCATGTTTGGAACCTTATTTCTTCTACCTTCATTTTGAGTTTCTGTAAGACTCAACAATAAAATATGGAAATCAATGAGCTAAGTTATACAAAAGTTTCTAAGATTCATTCAATGCTACTTTCACCCATCTTGCCCCAACTACTTCTTCATTACTGTACTTTCATCCTAAGCCAAATAATGCCTGTCTTCACTGGGAACTTCTTGTATTTAGAACGTAATTGCACAGAGTTAAGGGTCACCATTATGTAAACCATAATATATTTTGCCGATTCTGCTAACTGTATTCTGAATGTATGAATAAAGACTTGAGCTTCAGAATGATACTTTAGTTCCAATCCAGATCTACATAATCTAGCATATTCTAGAATATTTGAGGGGGAGGGGCAGTGGTGGCAAAATAACCTCAATCAACATCAGTTTCCTCTTTTGTGAAATACTGATATTAATAGTATTAACTCCACATAGTCGTGATGAATAAATTAAATGACATAGAGAAAGAATTTTAATAAATTTTATGTGATTCATTAAGTACCCAACACTTAAAAAAAAAAAAAAAAAACCTAATGGTTCAAGGAGGTAATTGCTGAATGATTTGAAAAATAAAGTATGATAATGAAGATTTTAGACAATAGTTAATAGTAAAGTGATTTACTACTTAATTTTTTTTTTCTTTTAGGATATCCAACCTAAGCTCTTATACAAATCTCAAGTGCATTTAATGTAGGAAGCCAGTATGACTTCTTGTCATTTGTTAGGTTTCAAACATCAGAGTTTAGGGTTTAAAATCTTAGTATATTCAGGAAAGCCCAAAAGAATTGGTGAAGACTCAGAGAAACCAAATACAATTTTAAAAATAAAGTAACTCTTAAAGTACAAAGGAAAGTGTTATTGAATCTTCACTACCCTGACTATGCCCTATGATTCTAGTGAAGCTTGCATGAAAACATAAAGCAATACACTCAATAGAAATTGTAAATGCTCTGGGAGTGGCTAGAACCAAGAAGTACCATAAATCATTTACACAATTTGGAAATAGATTATTCCGTGAACTTCAGTTAAATTGATCTAATGTAATTTTTGCTATTCTAATAAAGACAGATTAGATCATGACCAAATCTGGGATGTTAGAAATGTGTAGGTATTACTATGTGTTTTGAAAGAGATTTCTTTTCAAGCAAAAGTAGAGGTGCCCTTACTGAAACACATTTTAGCTAAATATTAACTGGCCAAATAAAGAATAAAACCAAAATTACTATTAGAGAGTGAATTTTAAATAAATCTGAAATTTTATTTAAAAGTATAATTTTAAATAGAAATTAATTTTGAATTTTATGGTTTGGGAAAAATAATTTTTCACTTAGATTGTTCCTGCAGTAGATAACCAGGATTTGAGGTACAAAATGAAGCTTTTACATAGGGCCTTGGAAGAGTCACATATTTGGCAGATGCCTTGTTTTCCTCTTACATTTTAATTTTTTAAACCTTTAAACTCTATACATACGCTTTATTATGTCTTGATCAATGTTAGTTTATTCTGAGTATTATCATTCTTGACTTTGCAGGTTTTCTTTTTTACAACACATTTTTGAGGGGTCAACGTCTACCTTCTCCTTTTATGATTTGAAGCAGATCGACATAGGATTTTTTTTTTTTCCCCAAGCCTAGCAGCATTATTTCAGGCCTTAGTGAAATTAAATAAAAAATTTTAAATATGATTTTTAAATTGTAGTTTAACTTATTCTGTTGGATGTTATAAACATTAGAAAAAAAGATTAGAATAAGAGTATAATATTGTTATTTTATAGCTTAGATTATTACTCAAATTTTATTGACATTTATGGATATAAAGTTATGTATATATGTCTCAAAAAGGAAAGTCCCCCCTGTATTTTTTAATAATATTATCAAAAGATGTTGTATTTGTTTATTTGAGAATGCCTGATAATATTTATACAAATTATAAGCTTTCACAATCATCACTAATTGTGGAAATATTAAAAACACATTTATATACATCCAAATAATAGAATTTTAACATATAAAGAACACAAGGAGCTTTTTATCCCAAGTTACAGATAGAACCCTTACCTATACTTGGAGGTATTATATCAATCTATTAAATATGAGCAAAAGTCCAAATAGAATATTCCTATGACTACTATTTTTATGCTGATTGAACATAGTGCTACCTACCAGAATTAAATGATTATTATTCCCAAACAAGTTCAGAGATACCAAAAAATAAAATGAAATATGCATTTGGTCTTCAGCTTCCCAAACTTTCAGTCTAAGGCTCAAACACCTGAGCAAATAATTGAAAGACTCTGAGTTCAAAGCCAAACTTTTGTGCCTTTGAGGCTGGCAGATAAAATACTGATATTAACAATAATTTGAACTAGTATCTTAAAAATTTTAATGCAACATCTTTTTCTTTTTCTCTTCTCCCTCCTCTTCCTCTTCATATTCCTTTTTCTTTCCTTCCTCTCCTAAGAAATTGTATCCTAAAGTAGTGAGGGGGTGGGAATGGGGGAGGGTAGTGGCAGTGGCTGTTTAGAATCCAAGAAGGTGAGAAGAACCCATATGGAGAGTGATCTGGCATGGGAGGTCAGAGTCCAAGCAGGTAAGAAGGATGTCCCCATAGAAGGGCAGCCTGGTATGGGGCCTCAGTTAAGGTGAAGAGGGCATTCATGCAGGGGAAGGTCTTGGCCTTAATGGGTTAGAGGAGTTAGTGCCTTAGTGGGTAAGAGGAAATGGTCTAAGGTGGAGTGTCAAATATAAGGTCAAGGGGTTTCTCTTCCTTTGGGCCACTCCTGTTTCCTTTAATTAATGTTTACATAATAGATCTTTTCACCATCCTTCTAAGAAAAAATGTGCTTTTTTTTTTTCTTGTTTATACAACAAACTTCCAAAAAGATTATGTACAAAAGACAAATTAAGAATGAGTTAAGTGTAGATAATGCTGTTATAAACATCAGGGTACATGTATCCCTTCAAATTAGTATTTTTGTATTCTTTGGGTAAATACCTAGAGTGCAATTGCTGGGTTATAGGGCAGTCTATTTTCAACCCTTTGAGGAACTTCCATACTGTTTTCCAGAGTGGCTGCATCAGTTTGTATTTTCATCAACAGTGTGAGAGGGTTCCCCTTTCTCCACGTCCTTGCCAACACCTACTTTTTCTTGTGTTATTGATTTTGGCCATTCTGACAGGTGTGAGGTGATATCTCACTATAGTTTTATGTGCATTTCCCTGATGATGAGTGAGGTTGAGCATCTTTTCATGTGTCTGTTGGCCATCTGTCGGTCTTCTTTGAAAAAAAAAAAAAAGAAGTGTCTGTTCATATCTTCTGCCCACTTTTAAATTGGCTTATTTGTTTTTGAGGTGTTGAATTTTATAAGTTCTTTATATATTTTGGAAACTAACCTTTATTTTGAATGTCTTTTGCAAATATCTTCTCCCATTCTGTAGATTGCCTTGTAGTTTTGCTGATTGTTCCCTTCACTCTGCAAAAGCTTTTTATTTTGATGAAGTCCAATAGTTCATTTTTGCTTCTGTTTCCCCTGACTCAAGAGACCTATCTCATAAGAAGTTGCTATAGCCAATGTCAAAGAGGTTACTGCCTGTGTTTCCCTCTGGGATTTTAATGGTTTCTTGTCTCACATTTAGATCTTTAATCCATTTGTGGAATCTAAGAAATGAAACAAATGATCATAAGGGGTAAAAGAGAGAGGCAAACCAAGAAACAGACTCTTAACTATAGAAGAACAAACTGATGGTTCCCAGAGGGGAGGAGAGGGGGGCGGGGCTTGGTTTATATAGGTGATGAGGTTAAGGAATGTACTTGTAATGAGCATAGGGTGTTGTATGTAACTGTTTAGTTACTAAATTGTACACCTGAAATTAATATTACATTGTATGTTAACTGATTACAGTTTAAATAAAAACTTTAAAAAAAAAATGAATAGGTAAATGATGCAAGGGACCATAAAACTGATATCTGTCCTTCTAACTTGTGTTCATGTGTGATTCTGGAAAGCTACCTTAGTCTCCCTTTATTTATATTTTCTCATTTGTATAATTGAATGATGTGTACATACTACATAGTACATACTCATAGTAATACACAATCTCAGGAAGCATTTTAGCTATCGTGGAAATTAGTGCCATTATTGATTCTGGATCTATGAGACCTTTAAACTAAAATCCAGGAAACAGTTCTGTGTCACTGATGCACATTACTAACTTTGTAGTATAAGCAAAAAAAAGAGGACTCTGGCTCATAGAAATGGTGAGAAATTACGACTTGCCCTTTTGTTTTCTGACTTCTTTTTCTCAAATCACCATTCTGATGTCCAATCCAATTCATATGGATTACAAAAACCACTTGGGATTTTTATCTAAAGCAATTACCTAACAATTGATTTGTTTTTACTACATTAATGACTTTTCTTCATTAATGATACAGTTCCTTCCAATTTAAGTCTAAAGTTAAGTATTTATAAACAACAGTTTAAATTTTTCAGGTCACTAAAGTAGCAATGTCCTGGAGTTGTACTTACAGCAAGCCAAGCACTCACTGTGGGAGTTGCCAGATGAAAATCCATAGGCAAGTTCCAGCCCTCATAGATATGTGCTTGACAAGGTCTTTAAATAAAAAGAATTGGACTTCTGATGAGAGATGCATGATCTCTTTAGCTCAGCCCAGGTCCCACCCTTGCCTATGTCCTCCTCCCAGATCTAATTCACACATTTATGATTGGCCTGGCCCTTGCAAGTATTCAAGTTTGCTCATGATTTAACATAACTGTCAAAGTGACAAAACTTAATGAAGTATAGGAAATTAGGCATGCTGCTAAAATGACTTGAGGAATTTGGAACTATATATTTTCAAGCATATCCTTAAGTAGGTGACAATTATGTTCACTGATTACTGAATCACAATAGAATGGGAGCATGAGACAATAACATGATTGTGTGCTATTCTTGCTAAACATCTATACTCATTCTATGTGAAAGTATCAGTAATTTTTAGCCAATAAAATTGCTGTGTAAGCAAAAAGTGAATGTACCTGTTCCAAGCCAAAGTCGGTAACAGATGCTAGCTGCCTCATTTACAATGATATCTGCTAAAAGAAATAGAGCTAACACTATATATTTTGATTCATAGAGTCTTAATTACAGGCTATAAAATGTACTATAGATGAGCCATTATACATTTTCCGTTTTGTTAGTTATTTCAGTGAATAAAAGCTTCAGAACTGAGGAAATTTTTAGTTAAGATGCAAGCTACATGTGCTGAGAAACATTATTATCTAAAGAGTAATGCCCTTGTTTGGAAGCCTCAGATCCTAAACCCTTTAGTTCTGTGGACCTCCTACATGATCTCAGGCAAGCCTCCTCTCAGCACAGAAGTCTTTGCAGCTAATAAAATGAAGACTAATACATGCTACAGATTAATCCCACTGATTTTGTAGATTTAAAACACTGATTTATAAAGGACACTGGCTTTCTTGGAAGGAAATGAAAGGCAAAAACAACATATGTTTTTATTGTTATTGCTATAAATTCTATTATTATTTTTGTTGATAGTTTTCTCAATGACAGATTTATGCAAGAGACCACTATTTGAAAGAATTGTGTCCATTCTAAAAGTCTGCTCATTTGTTAAGTTAACTACCCATAGGACACTTTATTTTACCTGTAATTTGTATGTTCTTTGAGTATGGTTGTATTACTGAAAAGGAAATTTTTTTTCTTTCTTTTTTTTTTTTCATGCTTAAGAAGATTTTATTATAAATCCTATTCAACATTCCTCTCACCAAAGTTAAAAAAAAAAAAAAAAAGAGAGAGAGAGATGGGGCACCTGAGTGACTCAGTGGGTTAAGCCTCTGCCCTCGGTTCAGGTCATGGTCTCAGGGTCTTAGGATCGAGCCCTGCATCAGGCTCTCTGCTCAGCAAGGAGACTGCTTCCTTCTTTCTCTCTGCCTACTTATGATCTCTCTCTCTCTGTGTCAAATAAATAAATAAATAAATAAGAAAAAGAGAGAGAGAGAAAACAAAAGAAAAAAAAAGATAAAGAAAAAATCCTCCCTAAATCAAGGCATATGTTAAATGAGATAACTTAGTCTATAAATACCCATCATTTTTTTTTAATTTTCATTTTCTAGATGGAATTACACAGGATATGACTCAATATACTCTGATTACAAATAATTGGAAGTGGAAGATATTGTTTTTCACAGAAAAAGTAAACAAAATCCTTAAAGCCTAATTTATCCAGACAAATAACCTGTGTACATAGGAAGGTTGCTGTGTTCAGACTTTGGAGTGTGTTGTCTCTGAAGCTCCCCTTCATACCAAACACCTTACATCAGCTCACCATCAACACAGATTGTAAGAAGTAGCAAGGGGGCTTGTAAGCTTATTATATTTTTGGAGTAAATGACCTTGATTTTCACTTTCTTTTCTTTTCTCCTTTTTTTTTTTTTTGGTTTATCACAATAATAGTCAACTGCATGTTATAAAACACTGCATAAGCACAGGTACAGATTAACATTAAAAAGTTCAAGGCATGCATCATGCATTATCATATTATGAAACAACTAAAATAGTGGTATACCATAATTCACACACACTTATGTCTATCATTAACAGTTATGAAAAGAGCAATTTGATTTCATTGTTGGAAAGTCCTGGGTACTTCATGCCATCATTTGATGTGTACATGTGAATAAACTCTTAAGAGGAAATGAGGAAGGGCAAATAATGTATTAGCGATAGAAAATAATAATCAGTTCAGCAAGTGGATCCAGCTGAGTACAAATTGAAGTCACTCAATTCTTCCCTTTGTCTTCTCACTCTTTTTCTTTCATTTATATTCATGGACTAAGAAGAGCCCTCAAAAAATCATCTCATAAAGCCACGATGAGATAATATAATCAAGATAATTCCAAGAGTCAGTATCTAGTAATGAAATCTGTCAGGAAGTATATTCATTGTTTCATCATCTTGACTCATGAACTGATTTTCCACATGACACTTCTAAGAACGCTTTTTCTAACAATGAGAACTTAGGGACATCAGCTCATATTCTTCCTTTCAGGGTCAGACTTTCTCTTAGCGCTCTTATGTGGTGAATTCTGTCCTCTTCCCAAAAATCAGGTGATAATTGATGATAAGGTCTTTAAAGAGATTATTAAGTATGAAGTCTTAATGGTAGGCTTTAATTCCATTTGATTGGTGTTTCTGTAAGAACAGGGGATTAAGATGCAAAGACAGAGAGACACCAGGCACTTACTTGCAAGCACAGAGAGAAAAGCCTATGAACAGACAGCAAGAAACCAGTCATCTACAAGTCCAGCAGACAGACCTAGGAAGTAATAAAATCTGCCGATACTTTGATCTCAGGCTTTTAGCTTCCAGAATGGTGAGAAAATAAATCTCTATTGTTCCAGCCAGCCAGTTTGTGGTATTTTGTAATGGCAGTCCTAGCAAACTAACAGAATATCCTGTAGCCAACTCTGTATGTATGTATTTATATCTACTTACTAGTATAATGGGTGGTCCAATAAAGCAGAGAATCAATGATATGGAGCATTTCCTTTGAAAGGAGTCCTTAGAAATTATGCCATCTGATATCTGAAGATAAAGGACACAGGCCAAATTAGAATAGCCCTCCTATGAAATTCCCTTCTCAGGCAAATTATAAGACATCCTTTATTCTAGGAGAAAATATTACTGTTTTTTTCTAGCACTTTAGCAAAAGATGCCTCTTCCCTTAGTAGATATATTTAATACACCTAGTGAGTAGGTGAACAGTTGTGTTAAGTCTTCTGAGTAAGAACAAACCAACATTCTATTGTCACTATATATTTAATATATCGATGTCAATGATGTTAGCTCAATAAAGGCTCAATGGTAGTAAAGGACAAAAAAGTACTGAAATTAAACAATCTCAGAAAAAGAAGGGAATAGCTTGTTCAACACACAGGTCTTAATGTTTGAGATGCACTCATTTGCCAATCTCACTTCAAGATACAGAATGAGTGTAATTTTTATATTGGATTTATCAGATGAAGAAATTAGCATGAGTTCCTTTGCTCAGAGCTTTTTGATCTTTGGACACCACTCCTTCTTACCACCTTCATTACTTATTAACCATGCCATTCGGCCAATGGCTTCCTAATGAGAACATGAGTCCCAGCAGTAACAAAGTACATTTCTTATGTAGTTAGGCTTAGTACCCTAAAATTAAAAATTTTAAATTTCCTTAGATAATAACTAATATGATTTTAGTCACTAAATATTAGCTTGTATTTTTTAGAGCTTGATACAAATGAAATTGAGTGGTATTAGCCATTCGACTTATTCTTCTTTTTAATTTTTTTATTATTCTCCATCTCTTGCATGCTTTTACAATTTTTAGAATCTATTTGTCAATTTTTGCAAAATATTCTATTGTGGTTTTGATTGGGGTTGCATGAAACTTAGCAATTTCAATAGAAGTGAAATTTTAATAGTACCAAGTTTTGACTTATGTCTTTTGTCATTATTTATGATGTTATCCATAGGTTTTTCATAGATGTCATTTATCAAGTTAAGGAAATTGTATTATATTCCTAGTTTATGAAAAGTTTTTATCTGCTGTGGATCTGGGACTATATTAAGTGCTAGTCCTATGTCTCTTATAGTGGACTTCATGTTTTCCTTTTCTAGTTTTTTATATGGTTGATTATACTGATTGACTTTTAATGTAAAACTACCCTTGAATTCTTGGGGAAAAAAAACTATATGTAATTATGCTGTTTATATTTTTACATCCTACTGGATTTAATAGCTATTTTTTTGTTAAGAAACACTGTATTTTGCATAATATTTTGCAAACTAAAATGAACAGAAGTCTATTATCAGAAAATTGTTCTTGCATACAAATTTTAGAAAGAACATTATATGCTTAGATTTATTATAAAAATACAAAAACTACTACATTTGGCAGGGTAAATTGAAAAAAAAAAAAAAGAAAAAACTTGTGTAGTAATGATAAGTCTCAACTAATTACCTAAGGAAATTTTTAATTCCTACCTCTCTTTTGTTTCAGTTACATTTGACTTCTTTAAATGGTACCGCTTACCAGGGACCAGGCTGAGTCATCACTTGGCATCAGGGAAATACAAATCAAAACCACAATGAGATATCACCTCACACCAGTTAGAATGGCTAAAATTAACAAGTCAGGAAATGACAGATGCTGGCGAGGATGCGGAGAAAGGGGAACCCTCCTACACCATTGGTGGGGATGCAAGCTGGTACAACCACTCTGGAAAACAGCACGGAGGTTCCTCAAAATGTTGAAAATAGAACTACCCTATGACTCAGCAATTGCACTACTGGGTATTTACCCTAAAGATACAAATGTAGTGATCCGAAGGGGCACGTGCACCTGAATTTTTATAGCAACAATGTCTACAATAGCCAAACTATGAAAAGAATCGAGATGTCCATCCCCAGATGAATGGATAAAGAAGATGTGGTATATATACATAATGGAATACTATGCAGCCATCAAAAGAAATGAAATCTTGCCATTTGCAATGATGTGGATGGAACTAGAGGGTATTATGCTTAGCGAAATAAGTCAACTGGAGAAAGACAACTATCATATGATCTCCCTGATATGAGGAAGTGGACATGCAACATGGGGGGGTTAAGGGGGTAGGAGAAGAATAAATGAAACAAGATGGGATTGGGAGGGAGACAAACCATAAGTGACTCTTTTTTTTTTTTAAAGATATTATTTATTTCAATTTCAAGCAGGTGGAGAGGCAGACAGAGAGAGAGAGAGAGAGAGGAGGAAGCAGGCTCCCCACTGAGCAGAGAGCCTGATGCAGGGCTTGATCCCAAGACCCTGAGATCATGACCTGAGCCGAAGGCAGAGGTTTAACCCACTGAGCCATCCAGGTGCCCCACCATAAGTGACTCTTAATCTCACAAAACAAACTGAGGGTTGCTGGGGGGAGGGGGTTTGGGAGACAGGGGTGGGGTTATGGACATTGGGGAGGGTATGTCCTATGGTGAGTGCTGTGAAGTGTGTAAACCTGGTGATTCACAGACCTGTACCCCTGGGGATAAAAATACATTATATGTTTATTAAAAATTAATTAATTAATTAAAAATAATAAATTATACCTCTTTATAAAAGGGAAACTCAACAAAAATAATAATATAATAATAATTTGCAAAATAAAGTAGAACAGTGTGTGCTGCTATTTTAAGAAGCTTTATCATTTGGAATAATTTTCAGGTATGGAAAGATTCAAATCTCAAAGTCACAACTAATGAGGGGATTTTTGTTTATTAATTTCTTCTTGCTACAGCAGTGATCAAAATCCTATTCAAAGAAGAGGTTGATAGCTCCCTAGAGATTGCATACTGGGGAATAAAAGTTACTATTATTAAATAACTTTTTTTGAATGTTTAAAGATTTTTGAGAATAAAATAAGAGTTACCATGTGTATAATATTCATAAAAAATTTGATAGCTTTCTAGAGATTGCATACAGGGAAGTAAATATTTTTATTGAGTAACATTTTCTTGAATGTTTAAGAATTTTTGAGGAGAATTAGAATTACCAGGAGTACATATTTGATATGTATTTCACTGGATTTTAAAATATAATCTAAAAATCATTACAGTGTCTTTAAAGATTATTTAGGAATTTTGCTTTCAATTCTGACATGGAAGAAGCTTGTAAGTCATCACTCCTGTTCTTAAAAGAATCAAACTGAACAAAGTGAAATCAATGACTTTATTTGAACCCATCAGAAAAATAGCATGACAGGGCAAACTGACTCCCCCAAATCTGGAGCGTCAAGTGAATATAGAGAATCACAACACAGATCCACCTACCTGGAACAAATGTACATGGAGCCATAAAAATATTTACCTGGTAATTTTGACAAATTATTAAAGGCTGATAAACTAGTAGGAGAATGAGAAACTCCTTGGGGCTGCAGACTTAGGGGAATACCAACACTTTTGCAAATTTAAATTCCAAGAACCCCAACAAGTTCTCATGAGGAATAAAAAAAAAAAAAAAAAAAAAAAAAAAATTCCTTGTTTTTTCTGATGAAAGGAGAGAAAAGCAACCATTTTGAAATAGACCCAAAATACTCTACAGAACATGTATAAACATACTGTCCAGAGTAAGAGTAAGTATAGACATTACCAGAAACATCCTGCCCAAGGGTGGGCATTCCCCTGACTTCAGTACCTTTACAGCCTTCTTGTCTTACTTAAAGGGAAGTTCCTTAGGAGGAACTAAAAAACACTTATATAGGTCATAGACCAGGAACATAAGCCCACTAAAAGAATATGACTTAATCACAAAATTATAGAATTCATTTTAGTTATCTTGAAAACAACTTTGTTGATTATCCTGGCTGCCATCCTCCTCTAAGCAGAAATTTTAATGATGTCAATGAAACATCTCAGGAAATTGTATGTCAATCTTGGTATGGTCTGGGTTTGCTAAAGTTAAATATAGCCTTTTCCTCCAAGTGAAATCCTGAATTGGTTTGAAGCTGTTACAACACAATCACATAATCTCCTGACATATCAAGGATCAGACAAAGTTTCTGGGATTGCTTATATAATACTTCTGTGCCTAATTGGGCAGTATAACTTAGTGGTCCTATTCACATTTGTTTTATACTGATTATCCTACATAATATTTAATGAACAAAAAAAATCATGAAACATTAAGTGTAATGACATTATATTCCCTCTATAGAGAATGAAAACAAAAAGACAAAGTTTAACTTTTCCCCCCAAACACTAATAGATAATATGAAAGCAAAAAGCTTTATTTAAGAAGTCAAATATTAGGGGCACCTGGGTGGCTCAGTGGGTTAAAGCCTCTGCCTTCGGCTCGGGTCATGATCCCGGAGTCCTGGGATCGAGCCCCACATCGGGCTCTCTGCTCGGCGGAGAGCCTGCTTCCTCCTCTCTCTCTGCCGGCCTCTCTGCCTACTTGTGACCTCTGTCTGTCAAATAAATAAATAAACAAAATCTTTAAAAAAAAAAAAAGAAGTCAAATATTATCTTCAAGGCAGAAGGAATACCTATCATAAGAACATCAAACCCTGGGGCACCTGGGTGGCTCAGTGGGTTAAGCCGCTGCCTTCGGCTCAGGTCATGATCTCGGGGTCCTAGGATCGAGTCCCGCATTGGGCTCTCTGCTCAGCGGGGAGCCTGCTTCCCTCTCTCTTTCTCTCTGCCTGCCTCTCCCACTACTTGTGATTTCTCTCTGTCGAATAAATAAATAAAATCTTTAAAAAAAATAATAATAATAAAAATATTTAAAAAAAAAAGAACATCAAACCCTGGAGTGCATAGAGCCATTATTATGCTAATAAAATACGTCCAGTAAAATTCCATGGTGAGTCTTTTCTTTTCTTTTCTTTTCTTTTTAATATTTTATTTATTTCCTTGACACAGAGAAAGAGAGAGAGATCACAAGTAGGTAGAGAGTCAGGCAGAGAGAGGGGGAAGCAGGCTCTCCATTGTGCAGAGAGCGCAATGTGGTGCTTGATCCCAGGACTCTGAGATCATGACCTGAGCCGAAAGCAGCGGCTTAACCCACTGAGCCACCCAGGCACCCTGCCCCCCAGTGATTATTTTCTTTGCCCACCCAGCACCATGTTCTTCTTTCCTCTCATGACAGAACTGACCTTATCACAAGTTTTGGCATTGTTAAACCATTTATAATTACTTTTACTCCTGTCCATAGTTTGGTACAAAAATAAGTACATAACACTGGTGAGACAATGGCTTTCTGCAGGATCTTTTCTGATGGAATGTTAGGTCATCATGAAAAAACCTTTCCTTTCTCCATTATCATGAGTATATAAAATGTGACTCCAGAGCTGTCAAAAGTCATCCTCATTATGTAGGTATGCCTAAAAGAATTAGTTAGACACACAGACGGGAAAGAAAATGAGGGATTAAATAATGATTGCTTCTTTTATGCTCTGAGTTTCTAAGATTCCTGGAGCTAACTCAACTTTGTAACTTTACTTCACCTTTCAATTATTGTGTTTTTAGATAGATATGGATAGATAGATAGATTCAAATACACACAGTTGTAGCATATATGCTGATTTGACCAGTTATTGGGGAACATCGTTTGAGTTGGAGTTCATTCATGTACAAGGGAAAGAGTACTTAGATTGAGGGGATATGAAAAATTTACCATAAAAATTACAGAATTTATTGCTTTTACTAGTACTGTGTAAAGTATGTTGAGGGAAATGGAGAAATGACTGCTGATCATGTCCCCAAAGAATTCTCCTTGTTAAGAACATAAATAAATCATGTACATAACAAAGGATAATATAATTTAGAACATACTAAAGAGCCTTTTTATGAAGAAATATAGACTGTTCATCATGAGAAAAAGCACTAATGATTGGATTGTCATCTCCATAAATATTTAGACAGTATAAGTTTCAAGACCTGCACAATAGTCCAGTATATTGATAGATGCACCATGGTTTGGTAAGTCAATTCCTCCATTGGGTCTTTCCTTCTATTACAGTGTTTCTCAACTTCATATGTAACTGCAATACACGATGTGATATGAACAAGAACCAAAAAAAAATGTGAAAAGTGTAATGAAAATTCAGAAGGAAAGAGTAAGTAGGAGAGATCAAGATAGGCCTGGATGAGGAAGCAGTATTCATGGGACACCTTGAAGAAATGATGGAATTCTGACATACCAAGGAAAGGGCAGCCATTGCTGACCAAAGAAATGACTTGAACGTAGAAGAGTGGAAGACTGGAGGGCAGTGAAGAGGCCTGGAATTCTAGATGAAGGTGCCTGAGGTGAAGGAGGAAAAAGTAGAAAGCAGATGGAGAAAGAGAAAAGGGATTGAAAGAAGCAGACATTAACGATAGCCTGTTCCTGTCAGGCACCAGGGTTTAAGTTTTACTGTCATTTAATGACTCACATCAGATGTCTCAAATGAGAACACCAAGGCACATGCTTACCCAGCTATTAAATGTAAAATGGTTACACAGCTAACAAATGGCAGAGATGGTAAGAAAACGGAGAATTTACTCCAATTGTCTTTAAATTATGTGATGCCATCTTCCAAATGTCATGTAGTTTATTACTTACATTTAAGCCAAATAAAATTAAAAATTCATAAACCTTTCTTTTTAACCTAAATACATCAATGCCCTCAGAGTACTCTGGGTACCTATTTGGTTGCCTCAACTGTAATGCAGTACATTTATATATACAGAGGTCTACCTATTTGCCTCAATCCACTTCTTCAATAAAGGGTTGTTTCTTGAGTCAAAAAAGCATCTTCATCATTTCTCTGATTTCAATGACTGAAAGAGGATGTTTAGAAACATTCACTGTTAGATAATCCAAGCAGGGATAGAGAGACTAGCATTTCCGCCTCCCCCAAAATGTTGTCGATCCATCTCTCTCTTAAAGTAATTATAAAAATTGGGCAAATCCCTTGATCTAGTTCTTGACTACATGTATGTTCCTGGCTTGTTGGAGATCCTCAAATACAAAGGAAAACTGCTGATAGCATGTTGCATACAGAAGCAAGGGTGTTAAGTGTGCTTTAAATGTTAGGCTTAAAATTAAATTGATTTTTGTACTAATAGTGTAATTTCCAGGTATTTGTTTTAATAACAAACAGTATTTGAAATGACTGCTATTCAGCAGTAAGTTTATCGCTAATTAGAAGAGCGTCTCACTGATGCACGCTAATGAGAGAGAGAGCAATAACTGAGCATAGTGCCAAAGTTTCAAGGATGGCATCATAAATGCAGTTTGCTTAGTTCTGTAAATATATGTTGTTTGCTTTATTTACAACAGCCTATAGATTACTCAAGTGCATAATATCCTGGTATATTAGGTGAAATAAAAATCTCACTAACATGAGCTCTCACCAAAGTGCTCTGTCTGCTATTAAACTTTTATTAAGAATGGAGATAAAACAATTCTCCTTGGAGCAGGAATTAGAGTGCCTGCTGATGATCACTGAAGTGAATAAGGATGAGACAATGAGAGTGCCATGTTTTCAAGGAAATCCCAGCTGATCACGTCCATTGTGCTCTGACCTTGCTCTTACCATTCCCAGAGGTACTTCAGGTCACTTCACATAAATGGATAACAGAACAGCTAAATGTCCTGGAGTGAGTGCTGCAGTGTGTGAAGACACAAAGGCCACTCTTGGGATGGGTGTCTGAATGTAAGTTGTGTTGTTAGGACAGAAAGTAGCCTCAGAGCTAGAGAGCTGAGTATAACATTCCATGGGAATATGTGAACTTTAGAGAAAGCCAGGTAGTTCCCAGCTTCTGTGGGGCTGGCAATGACGTAGACGGAGAGTGAGCAAGTAATGACAGGGGCCAGTATGTTGGCGAAGAACCTAAACTGGGTGAACTACCTAGGGAGGAATTGGAACCAGGAAAGTTGAAAGGAAAGAGATGTTTTCATAACCAAAATACATGTTCATAGCAGTAACTCAAACAAAGAGAAGACATATCAATAGAATAATTGTGTTCATTCTTGTGGTTCATTTTCTCTTTTACTGGGAATCATCTGACAGAGTCAGTCAATTTTTCCAGTTTTGAGAAGACTTGAAAATACATTCACCAAAACACTCAAATGAAAACTTGAAGTGGACATACAATTGGAATGTTCACATTTATATGTAATGTTCTTATGCATATATTTCTTACATACCATATGTCAAAAACAGCAATAGCTGAAAATCGAGTCCATCTAAGAATGTGACATCAGCTCAGCCCACAGATCATAGTCTCAGAGTCCAGCCCATACAGACCAAAGAGCATAAACCTTGAAGTTAAACAGACCTGAACTTGAGAATTGACGTTGTCACCAACTGGCTGTGTGAGTTTTGGTAAATTACCAAGTCTCTCTGACTTACAGATTCCTTGTCTAAATATTTGGGGTAAAAATATGGACTGCTTGCCTTGGTCTATTTGGACCAGCATGACAAAACGGCATAGACTGGATGGTTTATACACAACAGAAATTTATTTCTCACAGTTCTAGAAGCTGTAAGTCCAAAATTAAGGTGATGTCAGATTCAATGCCTGTGAGGGTTCATTTCTTCACTGATGACCATCTTCTCATTATAATCTCACATGGCAGAAGGGGTGATGGAGTTTTCTGGGACCTCTTTTATAGACATTAATCCTACCCACAAACACTGTAATAGTGACAGAAGTAACACTTCTGTCATAAGGAGCAGGTGGGAATAAAGAGTACTGTCATAGGTTACCTACTTCTGTCTCTTACAACATTGCAGTCATTTGTTTTACTTATCCATATGCTATAATCATCCAATACGTTGGTGCAATTATTACTTTTAAGTTATTAGATCAATTAAGAACAAGAAAATTAAAATATTTTATCTTTATCCTACTCCAATGTTTTGCTTTTCTTTTCGTAGCAAGTATTTCTCATTATATCATTTATTTTCCCTTTTCCTGAGGAATTTCTTTGAATATTTCTTGCAGGGTGATGAAATCTGTTTTTGTCTGTATGAGAAAGTCTTTGTTTTCCCTTCATTTTGAAGTAAAATTTCTCTGGATGTAGAATTCTAGATGAGTAGGATTTCTTTTCCTTTCCACTATTTAAAAAATTCACTTCACTCTTACCTTGTTTGCACAATTTCTGATAAGGGGAACATAGTAATTCCTGCCCTTATTCCACCATTTATAAGGTATTTCCTGCCCTCTCTGTATGCTTTCAAAATTTTCTCTTTGTGTTTGGTTTTTACAGTTTGAATGTGATGTGTGTGCATGGCTGTCAGATTTTTTATATTTCTTCTGTCTAGTATCTTCTGAGCTTCCTGGGTCTATGTGTGTACCTATACACTATATTTTGGTATCTACCATTAATTCTGGAAACTCTCTAATCATTATTTATTAAATATTTCTTCTGTTCCCTTCTTTCTATTCATTCCAGTATTTCAAGTATGTATATATTACAACTTTTGAAATGATCTTGGTTTTTGGATATTCTCTACTGATTTTTATTATTTTTATCTATTGAAATTTCATCTTGGGAAATTTCTAAGGATGTTTCTTCAAGCTCACTGATTTTTATCCCTGGTCATGTGCCATGCTTTAATGAGCCACCGAAGGCATTCTTCATTTCCGTTAGTGTTTTTGACTTTTAACCCTCCTTTCAATTCTATTTTAGGGTTTCTATCTCTTTACTTATAGTACCCATCTAATCTTGCATATTATCTACTTTTTTAATTAGAGTCCTTACATCTTATTCATATTATTCTGAAACCCTGTCTGTTGATTCTAAAATCTGTACCTTAATCTGTTTCAGATTCTTGCTTTATTTCTTCATGCTGTGGGTTTTGTAATTTGTTGTTATTTTTCCTTACTGCCTTTTAGGTAACCTTGTAATCTTTGTGAAAATCTGGATGTGGACATGATACTTTGAGTAATAGGAAATCAGATAAGAAGGACATTAGTGTAATGTTTTATGTTAATATGTCTAGGAGATGCTATGTTTAATGTTTGCTATACCTGTAGGTGTCAGAGGCTTCAAGGTCCTCTCCTACCCTTACTTCTGTTTTGCCTTTGGTACTGGCATTTTCTTTGTACTACTCCTCAGACAGGGTCTATTTCTTACAGCTCCTTCATCTATAATCTACTATTATTTATTGAAGACTGTTATTAGGAAAAGACACTTCTTATAGTCTCATAGTTAAATATATTCCCAGGGGCACCTGGCTGGCTCAGTCAGAGGACCTTGTGACTCCTAATTTCAATGTCATGAGTTTGAGCCTCATGTTCATGTTGGGTGTAGAGATTACTTAAATTTATTAAACAAAAAAATAATAATTCCTGGGGCGCCTGGATGGTTCAGTGGGTTAAGCCACTGCCTTCGGCTCAGGTCATGATCTCAGGGTCCTGGGATCAAGTACTGCATCGGGCTCTCTGCTCAGCAGGGAGCCTGCTTCCCTCTCTCTCTCTGCCTGCCTCTCCGTCTACTTGTGATTTCTCTCTGTCAAATAAATAAATAAAATCTTTAAATAATAATAATAATAATAATTCCTATAGTGGGCCTGTATTCTTACACTGTTACCTTCATCACTATTTCTAATTTTTTTTTAATTTTGTTTTTGTTTTTGTTTTGTTTTGTTTTCACCCTTGTATGAGACAAAAAAATCTATGGAAGACTGGAATCCAGGAAATGTCCCACACTTCAGTGAACTAGGACGCTGGCAAAGCACTTTCCCCTGGAGTAAACCTTTCTTGGGAAGGATGCTCTGGACTTAATTCATAACGATTGCTTTTCCCCTTCTGCTGTCAGAGCCATGAAGGGGTCTTTTTGATCCTTTACCCTGAAAATGTGGTGATGTTCTTGAAAGTAAAACCCATAAAAGTTGGGGTCTCAACAGTTTCTTCTCTCAGGGTACTTCACATTCAGCCTCCACAATTTGTCAAAATTACCATTTAAGTCTTCCAACCAGTTTATGGCTCCATGTGCCCTGCTTCTGGTAAAAAGAGTCAGCCTTCATTTTGTGGTTTCACTGCACTCTCCACATTTGGGGATGAAAATTTGCCCCATAAACTTGGCCCTTTAATAGGTCCAGAAAGTCACTGATTTTCAGTTTGTGCAGCTTTTTCTTATTGTAGGGGTAGGTGTGATAACTACCAATATTTTAACATGTTGGAGCTGAAGCCAAAGTGTCTAACTTTTATTCTTTATTTTATTGAACTACTGTGAAGCATTTAGCATTTACTGTGACCGCATTTCCCTTTTGAGATTCTCTTTACTCCTGTCTTCACTGTCAGCATTCACCACATTTTTCCTCTTCCCTCTCCAGATCATTCTTCGTTGCTTTTCTCCCTAATCCTGGATTCTCAATTAGTGTCACTCTGCGCATTCTCACTGAGCCTAGCTTTAACACCATGAATAAGATGCAAAATTCTTAACTGTGTCATCATCTTAGACATGATTCCCCATAATTTTATTTTCAATTGCCAATTGTGCTTTTTCTAAAGACAGTACCAAACAACTTTGGAAAAACAAAAAACACAAAAACGTGTAAAAAATTGAACTCACAATCTTATTCTCATTCCTATTTACCTCTATTCATTTCCTATCCTGATGGATAGCACAATCATTCATAAAAAAACTAAATGAGTGATTTGAAGCTTTAATCTCTTTCAAGTAATCTTAACTAAAAGTCATTCACATCTTTCAATTATTACACCCCTCCTCCGTATCTACTGGTATAGACTTTGTTCAGTCCCTCATCATTATTATTATTTCTCAACTAGACTGTGAACATAGATCCTAAAGACTGTGAACATAGATCCTAACTTATCTCTCTTGGCCAATCCAGTTTTATACTTCCATAATATTATAAAACTTGCCTTTCAAAAATGATAGTCTGACTTTTATTTTTCTGCTCAAATCCTTCCATAACTTTGAAAACCTGTAACATAAGCTGAAAATTCTTGACCATGGTAATCAAACAAGTCCTTAACTTTCCACCATGGTCTAACTCCTTGGTCTCACCTCCTCTTATTTTTCTAATACGTGATTTGCTTCAATCATTTTGAACTACTCATGATCACCCAATTATACCATATTTTACATGGGTTTTTTTTTCCTTTTTTTTCTTTTTCTCCCTTGCTTCTTGCTTAGATAAATCTCCTTGAGTCTGTAAGGTCAAGTGAAGCATCATCTCCTCTTTGGAAGTCTTCCTTTGTCTCTTCCCCACATCATCCTTCCTGACAGTCCTATACTTAGTAACCTTCTTTGCACTCTGTCTTCAGACTTCACATAATATGGTATCCTAGATTGCATCCTGAAACAGAAAAAAAGGACAACTGGTAAAATTCAAATAAAGTCTGCTATTTAGTTAACAACAATGTACAAATAATGCATTTTGCAGTTTAGACAAAGATGTCACAGAAATATAACACAATAATATTAGGAGACTCTCATACCTAAAACTGGGTGAGAGATATGAGAGCATGCTGTACTAACTTTGCATATCTGAACATATTAAAAAATAAAATATCTATCTAAAAAATTCACAGAGAATGAAGTCATGCATTCACTTCTCTCTCTCCCTGTGATACTTGAATGACCTGTGATATGGACTGATCTCATCTCTTTAGCTTCAGTTTACTTTTCTACAAAATTAGGTTAATAATAGCACTCATCTCTGACACTTTGTTAGTACTAAATCTGAGAAGATGTGAAAGATGTGAAAGATGTAATATAGGCTCTTGAATACAGTAAGCACCTGCTTGGCTTAGCTATTGCTATTAATATTGATGAAATAATTGATTTTTAATATATTCCAGTCCCATTAGACTCTGAGCTCCTTAAGTGCTTAGCATGGTATCCACCAAACAGACAATACTCAGTAAACATTTGTGGAAAAAATCTTCAATGAAAGTATAGATTCTAATATTTTTCCTCTTCTCCCCCTAAATATGTTTCTTATAACAGGACAGAAATAAATCCCCTGCTGGTTGGTTTACTTCAGTGTTCAGAATTCACTACAATTTCACCATCACTTGCTTTCCTACTAAACTTTTCCCCACCTCAGACCTTGAAAAAACCTGCATTTCATCTATCTTCCTAGAATCCATGCCCTCTATTTATTCTACTGCACAAAAGAAATCTAAACTGCAGAAGTATATTTTTTTCAGCCAACACATCTTTTGGAAGTCAAAATTCTCCTTTATTGAATCTCTAACTTTATGCTCAATGAGTATTCTCAGCTTGCCCCTAGATAGAGACTTTTTTTTCTTAATGTTGGATAGTCTTCAGAATGAGAATAGATAAATTGTAGCTGTGAAGTGTCTGGTTAATCTGGAGTCATAAAACTTGCAAAGCAGGAAAAAATTAATCACTCAAAATTAATTTAATTAAGTCACTGAATTTCAAGCTAAAAAGTTAAATGACACATAATCTGAATGTTAAATCACTTAGTTGAGGACAAGTAAGCAATTACTAATTTCAAAACCATTCTTTTTTATAATTATATTCTATCCTTTCATTGTATTTAATTTTATTTTTGTACATATATTAGTTTTTCTTTCTTTACAATTTAGGAGTCTACTTTTCTAACAAATGGACCAGGATCCATACACAGGATCCAGTGTATTGCTCTATTCTGTTCGCTTGTCTGATTATATTTTCTCTCTCTCTCTCTCTTTCTCTTTCTAATTTTTATTATTATCATTATTTTCAGTTTGAGGTCTGTTCTAATTTGTTTAGTGTACATTTCTCTGGGGTCATTCTTGCCATTTTAGCATTTTGTTCTCTCATTTATCTATACTTCTCTGGACAGAATGACAAGACAGAAAAGACTCACCTCAAAAAAGAAAACAAGAGGCAGTACTGATTGCCAGGGACCTAATCAGTATGGATATAAGTAAGATGTTGGAACTGGAGTTCAGAATAATGATTATAAAGATACGAGCTGGGCTTGAAAAAGGCATAAAAGACACTAGAGAATCCCTTTCTGGAGAAATAAAATAATTAAAATCTAATAAAGTGGAAATCAAAAGGCTATTAGTGAGATGCAATAAAAAAATGAAGACTCCATGTAGAGGGTATTATGCTTAGTGAAATAAGTCAATCGGAGAAAGACAACTATCATATGATCTCCCTGATATGAGGAAGTGGAGATGCAATGTGGAGGGTTTGGGGGGGGGTAAGAAAAGAAAAAATGGAAGAAGATGGGATTGGGAGGGAGACAAACCATATAAGACTCAATCTCAAAAAACAGACTGAGGGTTGCTGGGGGGAGGGGGGATGGGGATATGGACATTGAGGAGGGTATGTGCAATGATGATTTCTATGAAATGTGTAACCCGACGATTCACACACCTGTACCCCTGGGGAGAAAAATACATTATATGTTTATTTCAAAAAAACAAAAAATGAAGACTCTTGGGGCACCTGGGTGGCTCGGTTGTTTAAGCATCTGCCTTCAGTTCAGGTCATGTTCCCAAGGTCCTGGGATCAAGCTCCACATCAGGCTGTGTGTTCACTAGGGACCTACTTCTCCCTTCCCTTCTCTCTACCTCTCTGTCTATTCATGCTCTTTCTCTGTCAAATAAATAAATAAAATCTGTTTTTTTTTTTTAAATGAAGGCTCTAACTGCTAGGATAAATGAAACATAAGACAGAATTAGTGATATAGAAGAAAAAATTGTGAAGAATAAGGAAGCTGAGAAAAAGACAGATAAATAACCACTGGATCATGAGAGTTATCTAGTAAAGTAAAGAAAGTAAAACAATATTAGAAAACTTGGGATCTCAGAAAAAGAGGAAAGAGAGAGAGAGAGAGGAAGAAAGTATATTTGAGCAAATAAGAACTTCCCTAATCTGGGGAAGGAAACAGTCTTTCAAGTCCAGGAGGCAATATAAATAGGTCAACACCTATTTTTTACCTGCTGTGTAATAATGAAACTTGCAAATCTCAGCAACAAAGAAAATATCCTGAAAGCAGCTTGAAACAAGAGGTCTATAACCTATGAAAGCAGAAACATTAGAACGGCAGAAGAACTATCTATAGAGACCTGACAGGCCAGAAAGGACTGGCATGATATATTTAGGGTGCTAAATGAGAAAAGCATCCAGCCAAGAATACTTTACCCAGCTAATATGTCATTGAAATTAAAGGGAGAGATAAAAAGCTTCCAGGACAAACAGCAACTAAAAGAATTTGTGATCACTAAAGCAACCCTACAAGAAATATAAAAAGAGATCCTTTAAATGAAGAGGGAGTCCAAAAGTAACATGGACCAGAAAGGAACAGAGACAATATACAGAAACAGGGACTACACAGGTAATACAATGGCACTAGGTTCATATATTTCAATAGTTACTATGAATGAAATGAGTTAAATTCCCCAATCAAAAGACACAGGATAGGGGCGCCTGGGTCGCTCAGTGGGTTAAGCCTCTGCCTTTGGCTCAGGTCATGATCTCAGGGTCCTGGGATTGAGCTCCGCATTGGGCTCTCTGCTCAGCAGGGAGGCTGCTCCCCCACCCTCCACCTCTGCCTGTCTCTCTACCCGCTTGTGATCTCTCTCTCTGTGTCAAAAAATAAATAAAATCTTAAAAAAAATAAAAAGACACAGGATAGCAGATTGGATAAAAAAGGAAGACCCATTAATATCTTATCAGCAAGAGACTCATTTTAGACCCAAACACACCTCCAAATTGAAAATGAGGGGGTGGAAAATAATTGATCATGTTAATGGACATCAAAAGAAAGTGGACTGGAAATCCTTATATCAGATAAATAAAATTTTAAACCAAAGACTGTAATAAGAGATGAGGAAGGACACTATCCTATAATTCAAGGGCCTATCCATCAAGAAGATGTAATAATTATAAATATTCCCCTAACATGGGAGCAGCCAATTATATAAACCAATTAATAACAAATTAAGGAAACACATCAATAATAATACTTGTATAGGACTTTAATTAACACCCCACTTACTGAAATGGACAGATCATCTAAGCAGAAGATCAACAAAGAAACAAGGGCTTGAATAACACACTGGACCAGATGGACTTCACAGATATATTCAGAGCATTCCATCCAAAAGCAACAGAATACACATTTTTCTCAAGTGCACATAGAACATTCTCCAGAATAGGTCACACACTGGGTCACAAATCAGGTCTCAACTGGTAACAAAAGTTTGGGATCATTACCTGCATCTTTTCATACCATAATGCTTTGAAACTGGAACTCAATCACAAGAGGAAATTTGGAAACAACTCAGAATCATGGAGGCTAAAGAGCATCCTACTCAGGAATAAATGGGTCAACCAGGAAATTGAATAAGAATTAAAATAAAAAATCATGGAAACAAATGAAAATGAAAACGTAACTGTTCAAATCCTTAGAGATACAGCAAAGGTGTTTCTAATAAGGAAGTATATAGCAATACAAGCCTTTCTCAAGAAACAACAAGGGTTTCAAATACGCAACCTAACCTTACACCTAAAGGACCTGGAGAGAGAATGACAAATAAAACCTAAACACAACAGGAAATAAAGATGAAAGCAGAGGGCGCCTGGGTGGCTCAGTGGGTTAAGCCGCTGCCTTCGGCTCAGGTCATGATCTCGGAGTCCTGGGATCGAGTCCCAATTCGGGCTCTCTGCTCAGCAGGGAGCCTGCTCCCTCCTCTCTGCCTGCCTCTCTGCCTGCTTGTGATCTCTCTCTGTCAAATAAATAAATAAAATCTTTAAAAAAAAAAAAAAGATAAAAGCAGAAATAAATGAAACTGAAAAACAAAAGAACAGTAGAACAGATCAACAAAACTAGGAGCTGGTTCTTTGAAAAGAATTAATAAAATCAATAAACCCCTGGCCAGACGTACCAAAAAGAAAAGAAAAAGAACCTAAATAACTAAAATCGTAAATCAAAGAGGAGAGATCACAATCAACACAAAAGAAATGCAAACAATTTTAAGAATATTTTATAAGCAACTATATGCAAACAAATTAGGCCATCTAGAAGAAATGGAGGAGTTCCTAGAGACCTATAAACTACCAAACTCAACCAGGAAGAAATAGAGAACCTTAACAGAGACATAACCAGCAAAGAAATTAAATCAGTCATCAAAAATCTCCCAACAAACAAGAGTCCAGGGCTGGATGGCTTCCCAGGGGAATTCTACCAAGCATCTTCTGAAGCTGTTTCAAAAAAATAAAAACGGGAGGAAAACTTCCAAACTCTTTCTATTAGGCCAGCATTATCTTGATCCCAGAACCAGACAAACACCTCAAAAAGGAGAATTGCAGACCAATACCACTGATGAACGTGGATGCAAAATTCTCACCAAAATACTAACCAATAGGATCCAACAGTACCTTAAAAGGATTATTCACCAGAATAAAGTGGGATTTATTCCTGGGCCACAAGTGTGGTTCAACATCTGCAAATCAGTGTGATATACTACATAAACAAAAGAAAGGACAGGTAATGTATCATCCTCTCAATAGATGAAGAAAAAGCATTTGACAAAGTACAGCATCCTTTCTTGATGAAAACTCTTCATAGTGTAGGGGCACCTGGGTGGCTCAGTGGGTTAAGCCTCTGCCTTCAGCTCAGGTCATGGTCTCAGGGTCCTGGGATCAAGCCCCACATCAGGCTCTCTGCTGATCAGGGAGCCTGTTTCCCCCTCTCTCTCTGCCTGCCTTTCTACCTACTTGTGATGTCTCCCTGTCAAATAAGTGAATAAAATCTTATTAAAAAAAAAAAAAAACAACTCTTCATAGTTTAGGGGTAGAGGGAACATATCTCAATATCATAAAAGCCGTATATGAAAAGTCCACAAGTATCATTCTCAAGGGGGAAAATTGAGAACTTTTCCCCTAAGGTCAGGAACACAGCAGGATCTCCACTATCACCACTGTTGTTCAACATAGTACTAAAAGTCCTAGCCTCAGCAATCAGACAACAAAAAGAAATAAAAGGCATCTGAATTGACAAAGAAGAAGTCAAACTCTCACTCTTTGCAGATGACATGATACTCTGTGTGGAAAATTCAAAAGACTCCACCCGAATTGCTAGAACTCATACATGAATTCAGCAAAGTGGAAGGATATAAAACCAATGCACAGAAATCAGTTGCATTTTTATACACTAACAATGAGACATAAGAAAGAGAAATTAAGGAGTTAGTCCCATTTATAAGAGAACCAAAACAATAAGATACCCAAAAATAAACTTAACCAAAGAAGCAAAGCATCTGTACTCAGAAAACTATAAACCATTCATGAAAGAAATTGAGGAAGACACAAAGAAATGAAAAAATGTTCCATGCTCATGGATTGGAAGAAAGAATCTATGCTATCTAGAGCAATCTATACCGTCAGGGCAACACCTATCAAAATAGCATCAACTTTTTTCACAGAGCTGGAATAAATAATCCTAAAATTCTATGGAACCAGAAAGACCCTGACCAGCTGAAGAAAAGTTGAAAAAGAAGACCAAAACTAGTAGCTTTACAATTCCAGACTTCAAGCTCTGTTACAGATCTGCCATCAAGTCAGTATGATACTGGCACAAAAACAATCGTACATCAACGGAAGAGAATAGTGAACCCTGAAATGGCACCTCAACTCTATGGTCAACTAATCTTCTACAAAACAGAAAAGAATATCCAATGAAAAATGGACAGTCTCTTCAACAAATGGCATTGGGAAAATTGGACAACACATGCAGAAGAATGAAACTGGACTATTTCTTATATCATACACAAAAAGAGACTCAGAATGGTTGAAAGATCTAAATGTGTGACAGGAATCCATCAAAATCCTAGAGGAGAACACAGGCAGCAACCTCAGCGACCTCAACTTCTTGGTAGAGACATCTCCAAAGGAAAGGGAAACAAAGGCAAAAAGTGATCTATTGGGACTTCATCAAGATAAAAATCTTTTGCACAGCAAAGGAAACAGTCAACAAAACCAAGACAACTGAAAGAATAGGAGAAGATATTTGCAAATGACATATCAGATAAATGGCTAGTATCCAAAATCTATAAAGAACTTATGAAACTCAACACCCAAAGAACAAATAATCCAATCAAGAAATGGGCAGAAGACATGAACAGACATTTCTCCAAAGAAGACATACAAATGGCCATGAACATGAAAAAATGTTCAATAGCACTTATCAGGAGGGAATTGAAAATAAAAAAACCACAATGAGATACCACTCACACCAGTCAGAATGGCTAAAATTAACAAGTCAGGAAATGACAGATGTTGGCAAGGATGCAGAGAAAGGGGAATCCTCTCACATTTTGGTGGGAATGCAAGCTGGAGCCACTCTGGAAAACAGTATAGAGATTCCTATAAAGTTGAAAATATTGCTACCCTATGACCTAGAAACTGTACTACTAGGTATTTACCCCAAAGATACAAATGTAATGATCCAAAGGGACACCTGCTACCCAATGTTTATAGCAGTAATGTTCATAGTAGCCAATCTATGGAAGGAACCCAGATGTCCATAAACAGATGAAAGGATATAGAAGATGTGGCATATATATACAATGGAATATTACTTAGCCATCAAAAAAAAGGAATCTTGATGTTTGGGACCATGTGATGGAACTAGAGTGTATTTTGCTAAGAAAAATAAGTCAATCAGAGGAAGACAATCATCACATGATCTCATTCATATGTGGAATTTAAGAAACAAAACAGGTCATAGGAAAAGAGAAGAAGAAATAAACAAGATGAAATCAGAGGGATACAAACCATAAGAGACTCTCAATCATAGGAAACAAACTAAGGGTTGTTAGAGGGGAGGGGGTGAGGGAATGGGGTAACTGGATGATGGGCATTAAGGAAGGCATGTGATATAATGAGCACTGGGTATTATATAAGACTGATGAATCACTGACCTCTACCTCTGAAACTAATAATACATTCTATGCTAAATAATTTAATTTAAATTTAAAAGTTAAAAAATAGCATTGTTCCTTTCATTGTTCCATACTCCCACCTCCTACATTAGTGATCAAACCTATGTCCTACTTATTCTATTTCCTATTCATTTTTAAAATACCAACATAAACTTCATTCCTTTTGAGAAATGTCCTAATGTGCTAGTGTGCACACACACACACACACACACACACACACACACTCACACACCACAAACATGCACTTTCACCAAAAAAAAAAAAAACCAAAACCCAAAAACACATTTGGTGTTCTTGCTATGTGATCCCATGGCATCTGCTTATCCTTCATCAAGATACTAATTATATCTATTCAATTTCATTTTTACTTGGTCATCTCACCTGTTAGACTTTAAACTCCATGGTCAGATAACCATGCCTATCTGGTTCTTTATTATATTTCTAGCTCTAGGTACAGTGAGAATTGCTTAATTCAATATTTGTTGAATGAATAAACAAATGATCTAAAGTATTAATTAAAATAAGTTTTTAATCTTGGTAAGTTTGAATACCAGGCCCCAAATATGTTATTTTGACATTAGAGTTTATTTTATAAAAATTGAAATTAGTATTTTTTCATATGTTACACAATATGAAAGACAAGCATTCACAAATACTACCATGAATTTGTTATTCTACCCCTACTTCTAAACCCTCCCATGCCAGTTACTTAGACACTCTGTCCATATTGGGGGGAAAAAAATATATTTGGCTTGGCATACACCTTTTCTTTCACTGAGGTAATTCCTCAAACTGTCATGGTAGAAAGATGTTATCATTTGAAAAATTTTTCTGGGATACCTGGATGGCTCAGTCAGTTAAGCCACTGCCTTCGGCCTAGGTCATGATCCCAAGGTCCTAGGATCAACTCCTGTATCAGGCCACTTGCTCCTCCCATCCCGGAGCCTGCTTCCTTCTCTCTCTGCCTCTGCCTACCACTCTGCCTGCTTGTGTTCTCTCTCTCTCTCTCTCTGACAAATAAATAAAAATAAATAAAATCTTGAAAAATTTTTCTGAAAAGAATTGGCTACTTTCTTTTGTTATTCTCACCTAGTGAACCCAAATTTAGAAATAAGTTATTTCCAGAGTATATTATAAGAATCAGAGAAAAGCGGAGAAGTTGTTTCTTTAAATATCTTTAAATAAATAAAACAAAATCCAACATAGCCAACAAGCAATGCTACATTGACATATAATATTTTGCTTTAGAAATACCATGGCCAAGATTTTTTTCATACAAGCATAGGTAGAATAAATTCTCCTCTAAATGCTTTCATGCTGAATGTGCTTTGTATGATTATAAAATTTTCCAAAACTTGATGTGATTTATGGTCTCTCATCTCTCTTTTTCTTAACTGCCTCTTTATCCTCATATGTTGTCCAAATTTTTCCCTATTTTTTGAGAAATAATTGGTGAATAGAATGTTGACTTGTATAGGTTTAAGGCAAACAGTATGACAGTTTGATTTAACTATACTGTAAAATAATTACCACAATAGTTTCAGCTAGGTCTATCCTTTCATATAGATATGATTTTAAAAAAAGAAGAAGAAAGAAAAAATAGATGAAAGGAAAAATTTCTCCTTGTGATAAAAATTCTTAGAATGTAGTCTCATAACAGCTTCCCTATATGTCATACATACAGCAGTGTTAACTATATTCATCATGCAGTAGCTTACATCTCTAATATTTACTTATTTTGTAACTGCAACTCTATATCTTTTACCACCCTTCCTCCAATCTCCCTCTTATGCACTCAGCACTTCCCAACTCCCATCTCTGGTTACCACAAGTCTAATATCTTTTTCTATGAGTTTTTCTGTTTGTTTTAACTTCCATGTGTAAATGGGATCATATAGTATTTATCTTTCTCTGTCAATTATTTCACTAGTACAATGCCTTCAAGGTTGTTGCCCATTGTTGGATTTCCTCAGCTTTTATGGCTGAATAATTTTCCTTCTATACACACACCACAGTTTCTTTATCCACTAATGGGCACTTAGGTTATTGTGAATATTGTTGCTGTGAATACAGGGGTGCAGATATCAAGTTAGTGTTTTCATTTCCTTTGAATATATTCCCAGAAGTGGAATTGCTATATCATCTTGTAGTACTATTTTTTTTTAATTTATTTCCAGCATAACAGTATTCATTATTTTTGCACCACACCCCGTGCTCCATGCAATCCGTGCCCTCTATAATACCCACCACCTGGTACCCCAACCTCCCACCCCCCGTCCCTTCAAAACCCTCAGATTGTTTTTCAGAGTCCATAGTCTCTCATGGTTCACCTCCCCTTCCAATTTCCCCCAACTCCCTTCTCCACTCTAAGTCCCCATGTCCTCCATGCTATTTGTTATGCTCCACAAATAAGTGAAACCATATGATAATTGACTGTCTCTGCTTGACTTATTTCACTCAGCATAATCTCTTCCAGTCCCGTCCATGTTGCTACAAAAGTTGGGTATTCATCCTTTCTGATGGAGGCATAATACTCTATCCCCAGGGGTACAGGTCTGTGAATCACCAGGTTTACACACTTCACAGCACTCACCAAAGCACATACCCTCCCCAATGTCCATAATCCCACCCCCTTCTCCCAAACCCCCTCCCCCCAGCAACCCTCAGTTTGTTTTGTGAGATTAAAAGTCACTTATGGTTTGTCTCCCTCCCAATCCCATCTTGTTTCATTGATTCTTCTCCTACCCACTTAAGCCCCCATGTTGCATCACCACTTCCTCATATCAAGGAGATCATATGATAGTTGTCTTTCTCTGCTTGACTTATTTCGCTAAGCATGATACGCTCTAGTTCCATCCATGTTGTCGCAAATGGCAAGATTTCATTTCTTTTGATGGCTGCATAGTATTCCATTGTGTATATATACCACATCTTCTTGATCCATTCATCTGTTGATGGACATCTAGGTTCTTTCCATAGTTTGGCTATTGTGGACATTGCTGCTATAAACATTCGGGTGCATGTGCCCCTTTGGATCACTACGTTTGTATCCTTAGGGTAAATACCCAATAGTGCAATTGCTGGGTCATAGGGCAGTTCTATTTTCAACATTTTGAGGAACCTCCATGCTGTTTTCCAGAGTGGCTGCAACAGCTTGCATTCCCACCAACAGTGTAGGAGGGTTCCCCTTTCTCCGCATCCTCGCCAGCATCTGTCATTTCCTGACTTGTTGATTTTAGCCATTCTGACTGGTGTGAGGTGGTATCTCATTGTGGTTTTGATTTGTATTTCCCTGATGCCGAGTGATATGGAGCACTTTTTCATGTGTCTGTTGGCCATCTGGATGTCTTCATTGCAGAAATGTCTGTTCATGTCCTCTGCCCATTTCTTGATTGGATTATTTGTTCTTTGGGTGTTGAGTTTGCTAAGTTCTTTATAGATTCTGGACACTAGTCCTTTATCTGATATGTCATTTGCAAATATCTTCTCCCATTCTGTCAGTTGTCTTTTGATTTTGTTAACTGTTTCTTTTGCTGTGCAAAAGCTTTTGATCTTGATGAAATCCCAATAGTTCATTTTTGCCCTTGCTTCCCTTGCCTTTTGCGTTGTTCCTAGGAAGATGTTGCTGCGGTTGAGGTCAAAGAGGTTGCTGCCTGTGTTCTCCTCAAGGATTTTGATGGATTCCTTTCGCACATTGAGATCCTTCATCCATTTTGAGTCTATTTTTGTGTGTGGTGTAAGGAAATGGTCCAATTTCATTTTTCTGCATGTGGCTGTCCAATTTTCCCAGCACCATTTATTGAAGAGGCTGTCTTTTTGCCATTGGACATTCTTTCCTGCTTTGTCGAAGATTAGTTGACCATAGAGTTGAGGGTCTATTTCTGGGCTCTCTATTCTGTTCCATTGATCTATGTGTCTGTTTTTGTGCCAGTACCATGCTGTCTTGATGACGACAGCTTTGTAATAGAGCTTGAAGTCCGGAATTGTGATGCCACCAACGTTGGCTTTCTTTTTCAATATCCCTTTGGCTATTCGAGGTCTTTTCTGGTTCCATATAAATTTTAGCATTATTTGTTCCATTTCTTTGAAAAAGATGGATGGTACTTTGATAGGAATTGCATTAAATGTGTAGATTGCTTTAGGTAGCATAGACATTTTCACAATATTTATTCTTCCAATCCAGGAGCATGGAACATTTTTCCATTTCTTTGTGTCTTCCTCAATTTCTTTCATGAGTACTTTATAGTTTTCTGAGTATAGATTCTGTGTCTCTTTGGTTAGGTTTATTCCTAGGTATCTTATGGTTTTGGGTGCAATTGTAAATGGGATGGACTCCTTAATTTCTCTTTCTTCTGTCTTGCTGTTGGTGTAGAGAAATGCAACTGATTTCTGTGCATTGATTTTATATCCTGACACTTTACTGAATTCCTGTATAAGTTCTAGCAGTTTTGGATTGGAGTCTTTTGGGTTTTCCACATATAGTATCATATCATCTGCGAAGAGTGATAATTTGACTTCTTCTTTGCCGATTTGGATGCCTTTAATTTCCTTTTGTTGTCTGATTGCTGAGGCTAGGACTTCTAGTACTATGTTGAATAGCAGTGGTGATAATGGACATCCCTGCCGTGTTCCTGACCTTAGCGGAAAAGCTTTCAGTTTTTCTCCATTGAGAATGATATTTGCGGTGGGTTTTTCATAGATGGCTTTGATGATATTGAGGTATGTGCCCTCTATCCCTACACTTTGAAGAGTTTTGATCAGGAAGGGATGCTGTACTTTGTCAAATGCTTTTTCAGCATCTATTGAGAGTATCATATGGTTCTTGTTTTTTCTTTTATTAATGTGTTGTATCACATTGATTGATTTGCGATTGTTGAACCAACCTTGCAGCCCTGGAGTAAATCCCACTTGGTTGTGTTGAATAATCCTTTGAATGTACTGTTGAATCCTATTGGCTAGTATTTTGGTGAGAATTTTCGCATCTGTGTTCATCAAGGATATTGGTCTGTAGTTCTCTTTTTTGATGGGATCCTTGTCTGGTTTTGGGATCAAGGTGATGCTGGCCTCATAAAATGAGTTTGGAAGTTTTCCTTCCATTTCTATTTTTTGGAACAGTCTCAGGCGAATAGGAATTAGTTCTTCTTTAAACGTTTGGTAGAATTCCCCTGGGAAGCCGTCTGGCCCTGGGCTTTTGTTTGTTTGGAGATTTTTGATGACTGTTTCAATCTCCATACTGGTTATGGGTCTGTTCAGGCTTTCTACTTCTTCCTGGTTCAGTTGTGGTAGTTTATATGTTTCTAGGAATGCATCCATTTCTTCCAGATTGTCAAATTTATTGGCGTAGAGTTGCTCATAGTATGTTCTTATAATAGTTTGTATTTCTTTGGTGTTAGTTGTGATCTCTCCTCTTTCATTCATGATTTTATTTATTTGGGTCCTTTCTCTTTTCTTTTTGATAAGTCGGGCCAGGGGTTTATCAATTTTATTAATTCTTTCAAAGAACGAGCTCCTAGTTTCGTTGATTTGTTCTATTGTTTTTTTGGTTTCTATTTCATTGATTTCTGCTCCGATCTTTATGATTTCTCTTCTCCTGCTGGGCTTAGGGTTTCTTTCTTGTTCTTTCTCCAGCTCCTTTAGGTGTAGGGTTAGGTTGTGTACCTGAGACCTTTCTTGTTTCTTGAGAAAGGCTTGTACCGCTATATATTTTCCTCTCAGGACTGCCTTTGTTGTGTCCCACAGATTTTGAACCGTTGTATTTTCATTATCATTTGTTTCCATGATTTTTTTCAATTCTTCTTTAATTTCCCGGTTGACCCCTTCATTCTTTAGAAGGATGCTGTTTAGTCTCCATGTATTTGGGTTCTTTCCAAACTTCCTTTTGTGGTTGAGTTCTAGCTTTAGAGCATTGTGGTCTGAAAATATGCAGGGAATGATCCCAATCTTTTGATACCGGTTGAGTCCTGATTTAGGACCGAGGATGTGATCTATTCTGGAGAATGTTCCATGTGCACTAGAGAAGAATGTGTATTCTGTTGCTTTGGGATGAAATATTCTGAATATATCTGTGATGTCCATCTGGTCCAGTGTGTCGTTTAAGGCCTTTATTTCCTTGCTGATCTTTTGTTTGGATGATCTGTCCATTTCAGTGAGGGGAGTGTTAAAGTCCCCTACTACTATTGTATTATTGTTGATGTGTTTCTTTGATTTTGTTATTAATTGGTTTATATAGTTGGCTGCTCCCACGTTGGGGGCATAGATATTTAAAATTGTTAAATCTTCTTGTTGGACAGACCCTTTGAGTATGATATAGTGTCCTTCCTCATCTCTTATTATAGTCTTTGGCTTAAAATCTAATTGATCTGATATAAGGATTGCCACTCCTGCTTTCTTCTGATGTCCATTAGCATGGTAAATTCTTTTCCACCCCCTCACTTTAAATCTGGAGGTGTCTTCGGGCTTAAAATGAGTTTCTTGGAGGCAACATATAGACGGGTTTTGTTTTTTTATCCATCTGATACCCTGTGTCTTTTGACAGGGGCATTTAGCCCATTAACATTCAGGGTAGCTATTGAGAGATATGAATTTAGTGCCATTGTATTGCCTGTAAGTTGACTGTTACTGTATATGGTCTCTGTTCCTTTCTGATCTACCACTTGTAGGCTCTCTCTTTGCTTAGAGGACCCCTTTCAAGATTTCCTGTAGAGCTGGTTTGGTATTTGCAAATTCTTTCAGTTTTTGTTTGTCCTGGAAGCTTTTAATCTCTCCTTCTATTTTCAATGATAGCCTGGCTGGATATAGTATTCTTGGCTGCATGTTTTTCTCGTTTAGTGCTCTGAAAATATCATGCCAGCTCTTTCTGGCCTGCCAGGTCTCTGTGGATAAGTCAGCTGCCAATCTAATATTTTTACCATTGTATGTTACAGACTTCTTTTCCCGGGCTGCTTTCAGGATTTTCTCTTTGTCACTGAGACTTGTAAATTTTACTATTAGGTGACGGGGTGTGGGCCTATTCCTATTGATTTTGAGGGGCGTTCTCTGAACCTCCTGAATTTTGATGCTCGTTCCCTTTGCCATATTGGGGAAATTCTCCTCAATAATTCTCTCCAGTATACCTTCTGCTCCCCTCTCTCTTTCTTCTTCTTCTGGAATCCCAATTATTCTAATGTTGTTTCGTCTTATGGTGTCACTTATCTCTCGAATTCTCCCCTCGTGGTCCAGTAGCTGTTTGTCCCTCTTTTGCTCAGCTTCTTTATTCTCTGTCATTTGGTCTTCTATATCACTAATTCTTTCTTCTGCCTCATTTATCCTAGCAGTGAGAGCCTCCATTTTTGATTGCACCTCATTAATAGCTTTTTTTATTTCAACTTGGTTAGATTTTAGTTCTTTTATTTCTCCAGAAAGGGCTTTTATATCTCTCGAGAGGGTTTCTCTAATATCTTCCATGCCTTTTTCGAGCCCAGCTAGAACCTTGAGAATTGTCATTCTGAACTCTAGATCTGACATATTACCAATGTCTGTATTGATTAGGTCCCTAGCCTTCGGTACTGCCTCTTGTTCTTTTTTTTGTGTTGAATTTTTCCGTCTTGTCATTTTGTCCAGATAAGAGTATATGAAGGGGCAAGTAAAATACTAAAAGGGTGGCAACAACCCCAGGAAAAAATGCTTTAACCAAATTAGAAGAGATCCAAAATCGTGAGGGGGGAGAAAGGGGATAAAAAGAGGTTCAAAAAGGAAGAAAGAAAAAAAAAAAGAAAAAAGAAAAAAAAAAAAGAGAAAAGAAAAGAATTAAAAAAAAAAAAGGAAAACACCTAAGAAAAATGTAAAAAAGAAAAAATATATATATTAGATAAACTAGTAAAAAATCGTTAAAAAAGAAAAAGGTAACAGTTAAAAAAAAAAAATTTACCCGAAGGCGAGAAAAAAAAAAAAAAAATGAAAAAGAAAAAAATTAAATTAACTGCAAGACTAAAAAAAAATCACAGGGAAAAAGCCATGAGTTCCGTGCTTGACTTTCTCCTCCTCTGGAATTCTGCTGTTCTCCTTGGTATTGAAACTGCACTCCTTGGTAGGTGAACTTGGTCTCGGCTGGATTTCTTGTTGATCTTCTGGGGGAGGGGCCTGTTGTAGTGATTCTCAAGTGTCTTTGCCCCAGGCGGAATTACACCGCCCTTACCCGGGGACGGGGTGAGTAATCCGCTCGGGTTTGCTTTCAGGAGCTTTTGTTCCCTGAGCGCTTTCCGTAGAGTTCCGGAGGACGGGAATACAAATGGCGGCCTCCTGGTCTCCGGCCCGGAGGAGCCGAGAGCCCAGGGCCGCACTCCTCAGTGCGCCCTCAGAGAACAGCGCCCAGTTACTCCCGTCTGCCTGACCTCCGGCCGCGCTCCGAGCTCTCCGAGCCTGTGACCAGTTCAAGGTAACACCGAGCTGTGAGCTTACTGTCTCTGTCTCTGTAGCCGGCTTTCCCGTTCCAATACCCGCAAGGTCTGCGACACTCAGACACCCCTGCTCCTTCTGTGACCCTGCGGGACCTGAGGCCACACTGAACCCGCGTGAGCTTCGCCCCGGTTTAGCCTCTGGAGCGATGTCCCTCAGCGGAACAGACTTTTAAAAGTCCTGATTTTGTGCACCGTTGCTCCGCCGCTTGTCGGGAGCCGGCCCCTCCCCCCGGGGTCTATCTTCCCGTCGCTTTGGATTCACTTCTCCGCCAGTCCTACCTTTCAGAAAGTGGTTGTTTTTCTGTTTCCAGAATTGCTGTTCTTCTCTTCGATCTGCCGATGGATTTTCAGGTGTTTGCAATCTTTAGATAAGCTATCTAGCTGATCTCCGGCTAGCTGAAGCAGTCTCAGCCTGCTACTTCTCCGCCATCTTGACTCCTCGGTTCTGTAGTACTATTTTTAATTATTGGAGGATCTTTCATACTATTTTTCATAGTATCTGCACCAATATACAATTCCATCAACAGTACACAAGAGTTGCCTTTACTCCACATCCATACAAGCATTTGTTATTCCTTGTCTTTTTGACGATGGCCATTCTTTTTTTTTTTTTTTTTTAAGATTTTGTTTATTCATTTGACAGACAGAGATCACAAGTAGGCAGAGAGGCAGGCAGAAAGAGAGGAAGGGAAACAGGCTCCCTGCTGAGCAGAGAGCCTGATGCGTGGCTTGATTCCAGGACCCGAGATCACAACATGAGCTGAAGGCAGAGGCTTTAACCCACTGAGCCACCCAGGGGCCCCAAAGATGGCCATTCTAACAGACCTGAAGTGATATCTCATTGTGGTTTTAAATTGCATTTCCTTAATGACAGTGATGCTAAGTGTCTTTTATTATACCTGTTGGCCTCTTGTATCTTTTCTTCAGAAAACTGTCTGTTCAAATCTTTTGCTTATTTTTTAATTGGGTTATTTGTTTTTGTTTTTTTGCTATTGGGTTGTGTGAGTTCTTTATATGTTTATATGGCCTTTGTTATGTTAAGATATATTCCTTCCTTGTTTAATTTATTAAAATATTTTATAATGAATAAATGCTGAATAAATGTTAAATTGTGCCAAATGTTTTTATACATCTATTAAGATGATCATTCATTCTATTAATGTGATAAATCATATTAATTGATTTGCATATGTTGAAACATTTTTGCATCCCCAGGGATAAATCTCACATGATTAATGATATTTTTAGTGTACTACTGAATTCTGTTTGGTAGTATTTCACTGAGAATTTTTTTTGTAGCTACATTCATCACAGATATTCACCTGCAATTTTCTCTTTTAGTAATATTTATTCCTGGTTTGGTATCAGAATAATGCTGACCTTATAAAATGATCTTTGGAATGTTTCCCCCTCTTTGATTCTTTTAGAAGAGTTGGAGAAAGATTGATGATAATTTTTCTTCAAATATTTGGTAAAATTCACTAATGATGCCATTGCTTCTGAGGTTCTCTTCTTTGGGGGATTTTTTATTACTGATTCAATCTCCTTACTAATAATTGATCTATTCAGATTTTGTATTTCTTCCTGATTCAGTCTTGATAAGTTGTATTTTCCTAAGAGTTTTTTTTAATTCTCCTAGATTGTTCAGTTTGTTAGCACACAGTTGTTCATAATAGTTTTTTGATCCTGTAAGTTTCTGTGGTATTAGTTGTAATTTCTCCTTTTTCATTTATAAATTTTGTTACTTGGATCCTTTCTACTTTTTCTTTGGTTAGTCTAGCTAAGAGTGTGCCAACTTTGTTGGGCCAGGTAGCTTTCCACGTGTTCTGCTTAAGTGCCCTGGTTGGGCAGGCTGAAGACTGTATTCAGCAATGAGCAGGACTGTGAATCAGATTCTCTCCCTTGGCACAGTGGGAGAAGCAGCACTAAAAACACTAAAGCTCTTTGCTTATTGTCTTAACTCAGCTCAACCCACATCTCAAGTACCCTGGCCAAAGAGGGCCACTGTCTTTGCTCTGCAAACTATTGGCTCTTTCTGTCCCTCTCAGCTTGAGAGTTACTGGGCCACAGGGCTTTCAGGTGTTTTTACCAGCCCTTTTGCTCAGATGGTAATGGAAGACACTTTCCACAGTGGGTGGGGCTATGCCTCAGCTCCCTTAGGCTAAAATTTTTAACTACATTCCTAAATGTCACCCCCTAGTACAGTCTAACATTTTCATATAAAAATAGACATTAAACTGCTGGTGGTATCATAGGAAAAACCTTTCCTTTTACTTACTGCTGGCAGTGAGAGCAATATAAAACAATGGAGCACCTGTGTATCTTTGTTCCAAACTAAACAACCTCAATATGTTGCAGGGATAAAGTAGTGTTCAGCCCCTCCAACATTATGACATATTTTTATAAGCATTTATTATACTGCAAATTAATTATTCATCCATGGATTAATTTCCCTGCTGGATTAGAATTCCTTACATGTAGAGCTTGTATCTTTTCTGCCTACATATCTACAATATCTACAGGTTCTAGAACAATGATCAGAACAAAACAAATTTTCAAAAAATGCTTCCTGAATGAATGGATATTACAATCCTTATAATGCTTTGTAACTACTATACTACTTTTGAAACACTAGTATATCATAATCAACTTATCTTGTGGTTAACTGTAGACCATAAGTTCAATTACTTTTCATCCCCATTTTTAGAGGGACTCTCTTCTCAAATAACTTCCTGTTTATGTGTTGCCATCTGCCCAGTGTAAGATAATTAGGGATGTGAAATCAAGATCATTGGATCAAATACATCCAGTGATCCTTTTTTAAGGTATAAGTTGAAAATAATTTCATAATAAAAAAGTGTCTTTGTCCAATTGAGTAATGCAAATTTTTCCAAAAATCTTATAAAACTATTGAAGAAAATAAGGTAGCAAAGATCTGTTCAGCAAAAAAGAAGCAAAAACACCAAGCCAAACAAGATTGAAGATTTCATTCCTAATCTTGAACAAATCACTTTCCATCACAAGAAAATTAACATATTGCTTTTCTTTACCTCTCTCTCCATTGTCATAGGCTACAGAGGTGTCTCTTTTTCAGAGCAAATGCTGTCTTTTCTCTTTAATCCTTCTTCTTTTTCCTTCTCCATAGATCCCTCTAGAATCACCACCTTCTGACTTCTTTATTAAGCTTTATATCATTTCTCTTACCAATTGCATGAATTAAGCTCTCATGATTATGCAAATGACCAATTAAATCTCAAGCCCTGATTCTTTTTCTAAGTACATTTCTAAGTACCGTCTGGATATCATCTTCTGTAATCCTTCTGGAAATTCAAGTCTGTCTTTTCCAAAATGGAGCTCATAACTTTCCACCTAAAGTCTCTCTTCCTTTTGTGTTCTTCATTTCAGTTTATGGCACCCTTATTCTACCACCCTCAGTAAACCTTCCAGTCATGTCAACTCTCTCTTACTTAGCTCCTGATTCCAAAAATCTTCTAATTCCTTTCTGCACCTATGTAAAACTTACCCTCAATTTTATTCAGACCATAACTTCTCTAGTTTAGGCTTTAGCATTTCACATAGCCTTCTGCAGTATTCCCCAACCTAGGGATAATACAACTATCTCTAATTATTTTCTATCCCATTATTAAAAACCATTATGGTGGGAGGGCAAGGAGGATATGGTTCCAAGATGGTATGCAGAATGTGACTTGTTACCTTAGATAGAATGCTATTCATTGGCTAATCTAATCAATTTTATTACTGGGTTGACAGGAATACTACATTCCCAACTCATGTGGAGTTACGTTGAAAACACAATATAAGTAAGCTTTGACCAATAGAATATAAGTTAATATCATTCATGTGATTTCCAGATTGGCCTAAAAATCCCTTATACAACCCATCACTCCTTTTGTCTTCTACACTGTGGTTGTCACAAGGATCTCAGATCTCTAAATGACTGAATTGCACAGTACTCCCCACAACCCCAGTGCACCACAGTGAACTGTCATGTGAGTGAGAAATATACTAATTGGTTACACTTCTAAGATGTGGCATTTGGGATTGTTTTCAGCATTTGCCTACCCTAATACTCTATTCTCATCTACAATATGTACTACTGTTCAGTTAAATGTCTGCAGAACATTGATGGGTATCAGTGAGAATTGGGGCACTAGAGGAGCCTCAGCAGGGAGAACTTGTATAAAACTTTATTTCTTGTAGTCTGGAACACACCCAGGATATCAGCAGGAGAAAACACCAAAGTAAGATCAGAATCCAGGAAACTATTTAAAGGAGCATGATGCTGAGAGAGACACATGGGTATCTAGTACAAAAAGTCAACATCACTAAACATCCTTGGATCCAGGGAAATGGGCTGAACCCACAGAGTACTTAAAGCTGAAAGAGGACAAGGAGGCCTGGGAGCACTGGCAGTATGTCCTGGTGGCTCTCAGGGAAACTGGCATTCTGGCTTCAGCTGCACCTCCCCCACACAGACACAGAGACTACTGTGCTTTGTCATAGTCACAGGATTAAGCCACTTGAAAAACACAGTAAGCTAGACCTGCTTTCTAATAAGGGACAGAGAAAAATAATAACCCATTCCCAGAGGCACAACACTTATAAATAGGAAAATAGGTTGGAAGAAACCAAGTACATGCTTAGAAAATTAGAGTTGTTGGAACTGAAGCAAGGGACCATTGTGTAAAATTATTTACACTGTGCACTACACAAGACAGCCAGTAGAGCATACAGGATCTAAAATTTCATCCCAGTATACTTGTTAAGCTGTGCACCTTCTTAGGTGCCACACATACCCAGAAGAAGAAGAAGCAACTTTTTAATTAACAGAAAAAGCACTGCCTACTAGCCAAAACATACACCTATGGAACTGAACCCACCTGTAGGAAGTCTCTTTTCGACTAAAATTTAAAAGGCACTGTTTGAGGATTCATGTGTCACTTTGTGGAATAGTAGCAGCCCTTAAGGTAGATGGTAATTTTAAAAATACACTTAAAAAAAGATAACGCAATTCCGAAATGATCTTATAACTTTCCAACTGTATTTTACAGTATTTTACTGTATCTTACAGTATTTTACTGGCTGGCTCAGTCAAAGAGCATGAGACTCTTTATCTCAGGGTCATGAATTTCAGTGTAGAGATTACTTGCATAAACAAACAAACAATCAGACTTTTGTATATATAGATATATGTATCTCTCTCTCTCTATATATATATCTACATATATATAGACACACACATACATACACAGATTACACACACACACACACACACACACACACACATTTTACATTTAAATATGCCACTAATTATAATGAAAATAACTACCTGGAATATCAAGTGTATCTCTGAACACATACATTAAATACAGAGACAGAACTCATGATAAGAGAAAGAGAGAGAGAGAGGCTGACTTAGAGGATAGATCTTGAAGAAATAAAATCAAATGAACCTGCATATTCATTTATTCAGCAAATAATTTTTGAATACCTGCTATGTATCAAGAAATTCTGTAAGAATTTGAAATAAATCAGTGAACAAAAAAGATAATAATCCTTGTCCTCTTGGAAGTTATATGCTAATGAGGAAAAGAAACAAGAAATAAGAAATGTAAAAATTTTTATGGTATGTTAATACAGATGGATTTGGGGGGAAGTGTCCCGAGGATTAAACAATTTAGGAGAAACTTTTTAAAAAAAAAATTCAAACTGACAGTTTCTCCTGTGCTGCTTCTTATCCTCTTACCTGCTTTCCCTGAATAATTTAATCTAAAAGTACTAGGTAGAGCTGAACAAGATAAGTAGCCATGCACAAAGAGTGTTGGTATATACCAAAATAATGAACATAACTTGTACAAAGGTCTTTGTCTCTAAATACTTTCCTCCACTATAAGAATCAAGGCTCTTTAAAGAAATTGCTGATCCAGGGCTGAAGCAGGGGAGAACCAGAAATTTGTCTGGAATATCTTATTGTAAAAGGAAGGAAATGAATGCTAAAAGAGTAATGAGGACTCGGAAAAGGTACAAAGAAATTAGTGAATAGAGGCTCTCAATAGTCTAAAATTGGACAATTTATGCATTAAGATAACTAATAATAATGAATATAACCAGTTGTATAAAATAGAAAATCATGAATAGGTACAAATGAAATAATTAATAAGTTGAAGTATTGATTAGAAATGAGTCTAAAATCATCTCTTTGAAAAGTACTTATTAATTACAGAGGAAAAAAGATTAACTTTCTAGTGAAGGAGTCTGGCAAGTGCCAACAAAAATGATTAATATTAATATCAATAATGAGACAAAGCAGTTGGGTCCACAGGACACGATTCAATGAGAACAGTATTACAACTCTTAACATTGAGGCCAAGAACTCCTAACCATAATCTAATTACAAAAACACAAGACAAACCAAACTGAGGGACATTCTACAAAGTGAATGGCCTATAAACTTCAAAAGAATCAAGATCCTGAAAATAAATTTTTTGTATTTTACTTATAACTTTCTGTGTATTTGAGGTTTTTCAAAAAAGAAAATCTCTAAATAATTAAAAAATATTAATTTAGGTATGAAAGTGAAAATTTAAAATGTGAAATGAGTCCAAGGCATAAAGTATATCATACATAAAATACCATAGTGGTTTTATAATTACCTAATACATATCTGTAACACACTTTTTTCTCCATGTTTTAACTTCGTATTCTTTGCATCCTTGTCTAAAAATTCTTGATACAATTTTCTATAGAGAGTATATAAGGACAAATTTATTTTTCTTCTAATAATACTGATGAATATTTAAAAAAATAATTTGACAGTTGATAAAAGTTTCTTTCAGTTTCCAAACTTGTTATGGATAAGTAGCATCCAAATTAAGAAACATTTTTGACACTTCAAAGTTAAAAATTTTATTCTGAGGGATGAATTTTCAAATATATATATAAATTTAATCAAAATTAAGGTATACATAGGGCATTTTAAAGAAATTTTGAAATTACCACTATGTTGAGCAGAAATATATGATCATATTACTCTTTTGTTACATTAACTTATTAATACATATAGTATGAAATTTTGGTCACTGGAAATAGTTACCTTCAGACCACTTGATTGTATTGGTGACCATTTCATTTTATCCAGAGCTGCAAGGCTTCACAGAGGTATATCCTATATGCTAAAATATAGCCTAATACATTGGGAGACATTAAACACCCATCTTTCTCACACAAACATACTACTCTGTAGTCTCACTATGAGTTATGTACTAGAATACAGAAATTAATAAATTCTGTTTTGTGTGATTCCTAATAGAAAAAAATACTGTGTATTTATAATTGCTTTCTTCAAGTACATGTCTATACTACAAAAAGAAAAGCACCTCATTTTTTCTTATGTGTTCTAGAGAAACAATTGCACTTACAATTTTACTCATCTGATGATGGTAAAAATTTCCAACATATCAGTTTCTTGCACTGTGATTATAAGCATTTCTCTTTTCTCCTACTACCAGGGCCTTAGTTGCTAAAGGAAACATCCATTTTACAGTATGAGCTATGAACCTGGCCCTTTGGATCTCAATGGTAATTAGGCTGACACCACTGCCAGTAGCAGTACACGTGGAAGCTACTCCTTTAAAGAAACAAAACTGACTGTAAGCATATCATTTTCAAATTAATCTCAATTTTAATGTACAATTTAAATCCCCCTTGAGTTGATTCTCCAAATCCCATAGCCATTCCAGTATGATTTTATAATGAGGATAATGTGATGGAAGGGAAATGCTTGAGGTATGTCTTTAATGCTCCACACAAACCACTGAGATCTTAAGATATAATAAGATCAGACCACACCTCCAGGCCACACCAGTGTCTCTCTGTGTTACCGGTTTTGGACCTCCATCCTTCCCTTGACTCCAAACAGACCCCGACTCCACCAGTGGTTCCTGCACTTGTGTCAGCTCCTGCAAATGCAAAGAGTACAACTGCACCTCCTGCAAAAAAAGTCCCTATACCAAGGGTGCTGTATCAAGTGTGCCCAGGGCTGCATCTACAAAGAGGCCTTGGACAATTGCAGCAGCTGTGTCTGATGTGGAGGAGAGCCTATTCCAGATGCAAATAAATTAACATGTACAAACCTGCAATTTTCTGTACACAGTTGCTGCATTCTGATTTCTATGAAATATTTGAAAGAAGATAAACTCATCTAGACAACCCCCCCAAAAAAAAATTATAAGTAGAGGACAGAGTGGAGATAACAATAGACTATCAGGGGTAATAATATATACAGTAACAAACATTTATGTAATAGAAGGACCTAAGGATTAGTAAAACAATGAGAATATTCTACCATGAAAATGTTAGTAATTTCTAGAACCACACTACCTATTCTATCTCAGTAAGACACAGGAGTTAAACATTAGGTTGTGAGTAAAAGAACAAGGAAAAAAACTGGAGGTGTTTTACTTACTTTTCTGAACATATAATTCTATCCTGATACAAACTCTTTCAGTGGGATAAAAAAGGAAAATAGGAAATACTTCTGACATTATTTTATGGAGCTATAATAACCATGATATAAAAAATATCATGGAGAGTAATAGAGAAGAAAGTTATATTTTTCCCTTACTCATGAACACAGAATCAAAAAATTTAAGCCAATTTTAGCAAAAGTAGTATCAATCTATTTTTTAAATGCACCATGGCTAAGATGGTTTAACCAATGAATACAAGATGCTTTATATATAACAATGTCAACATAATTCACCACACTAGCAGATTAAAGGAGAAAAATTATTGCCTCACCAGACATATTAAAGATATTTATTTTAAAATTTAACATCTTAGGAAACTCTAGGAATTGAAACAAAACCAAATGCAATAAAGCTCTCCATCAAAATCAATTGCTAAAAAATACACATAAAAAAGAATTGTCACAAACACTGTTTTGAAAATTGGGATCGAAATAAACACTAGTACCCAGAATTGTCTATGAAAGTCTTGTTGAGGGTGTCATTAAATAAAGGCATAAATGACTAAATAAAAAATTAAGAAAGAAATTATAAAATTTCCATTACTTGAAGATATCTACATAAAAATAACAAGAATTAATGAGTTGAAGAACATAGTGAATAAAAGCTAAATTGATAATTTCCACCTCAAAAAATACATGTTAGAATATATAATATTTACAGAATATCACATATAATAGCACACAAAACATATAGGCCATAGAAGAAATCTAATCGAAATATAGGAAAGCATAAAATTTTATGAAAAGGCATAAAAATCTGTAAGTAAGAATGTGAACTATACTCACAGATAAGAAAACCCAATTGAAAAAATATAATATCAGCTTTCCACTAAATTAATCTATACATTCAATGAAATTCCAATTAAACTCCTAATACAATTTTTACTAGAGATTGACAAATCAATTCCAAAATGTATGTGAAAAGGGCAAAGGATAACTATAAACTTTTTTTGAAAATCAATGAGGTGATTTCAAGACATATTTTAAAGTTGTAGTAGTTAAGACTATGAAGCTGATACAAGAATAAACAAAGAGAACTATATTACAAAGTAGTGTATACTAAAACAGAATGGTTCATTAAAGTAAACTTGATTTATAACAAGATAAACAGCAGATTAGGACGGATCATTCAATAAATGGTACTGGGAGAAAAGGCATGATAGCAGGAAAAAAAGAGTATACTTTACACTACGCACAAATAATCAAGTATGAACAAAATAAATTCTAGAAAATTAAAACTTAAAACTTTCAGAAGATAATGAAGAAAATGTGTCACAATGTAGTATAGAAGGAATTTTCAATCCACTCCCCTGAAGTAAAAATCATAAAGGAAAAAAATGAACAAATTTGTCAACAACAAAAATGAAAACTGTTACACATCAAGACACTTAAAATATAAAAGTACAATTTACAGACCAAAATGGGGTGGTATCCAGTATAAAAATTAATACAAACAAATATGAAAACAACTCATTCAAAATAGAGCAAGTAATACATAGAACAATTTACAGAAGAGAAATCTTATAAAACCAATAAATTTTGAACAGATGCCCAACCACCCCACTAATCAGGAAAATAAGAATTAAAATGGCAAGATATTATTTCATAGGTAATCATATTGGCAACATTTTAAACATCAGTCAGTACCAAGAAGTGAAAAGAATTCTTACAGTTGGTGATAAGTGTACATATGTTTAACCCTTTGGGGAGTAATTGACAAAACCTGGCAAAGTTGAAAACACATATGCATCACCCTAACAGTTTAAACCTAGAGAAAAATCTCACAAATATGTACAACAAGACATAAAAACATTATTTGAAATAAGAAAAAAGTAATGGAACTTACTTAAATCTCCATTAAGAGTAAAAAGAAAAAATAAACCAGAAAGAATCTTGCAATAGAATGCTCAATGCATCAGTGATACAGGAAGGTGAATGCAGGATCATTGAAGTAAGCCATTGACTTTTAAATCGTTTTTTTCAAGACTTTATTTATTTGTCAGAGAGAGAAAACACAAGCAAGGGGAGTAGAGGGAGCGGGAGAAGCAGGCTCCAGGCTGAGCAAGGAGCCCGATACTGGACTGGATCCCAGGACCCTGATTTCATGACTTGAGCCAAAGGCAGCTGCTTAACTGAGTGAGCCACCAAGGCATCCCTAGATTGTTCCATTTCTAAACAGAGTCAATATTGAGATAAACTTTGTATAATTTATTTCTTTTTCATTAGATTTTAATTAACAAGCCTAACGTCGACAACTGTTGTCTGTAAAACATAATCGGTGGAGTTATTTTTGTTGTTGTTTAAGTACTTTTCACAGAGATGTCCCTATTCAAGGGCTAAATGAGTAACACTTTGTGAAAATGCCCTTGGAATAAGATACTTTAAGCCCATAAGGAACATTGATGAGTCTGTGAAAAACTCTAAACGTGATTCTTTGTGATCCAATCATATATAGAATGACTAAGAGCTTTTGTGGCTCTCTTTGGCTAGAGAGAAGCTTAGTTACGTTTGAGGGTCTCATGGATTACCTGAATACTCCTCCCATAATCACCACCACAACACACACACATAACACACACACACACACACACACACACACACACATTCATTGCTAATGAACAAAGAAGAAATACTAATAGCAAATTTGCTAATAAGTATGCAACACCAAGAAGATCCAAAGGGATGGGTTCAAATAAGTATTGGAATGTAAAAGGACTGTATTGCCTGCATCCAGTTTTCCTGCATCTCCACCTGGTGTGCCAAACTTAGCATATCAAGTAGGCAGCATGCATTTTGAAGAGGGTAGAAGTCTTATTTTACACGCAAGAGTGAGGTAATTTTATATGTGCTCTAAGAGTGGATTAAGTAGTTACAGACAATTGTTAAGCTACTAAAATAATCATGAAGAAGAATGGATAGAAGAACAGATCCTCGCAACAAACCCATGTTAATTACCCTTGCAGCTGGGAGATCAATTTGCATAGAGAGTCTTTGAAGCCTGTCAGGTATGAATTGAACCACTGAGCTGCTACATTTGATAATCCAGCCCTTGAGCTTATTTTTTTTTCCCCTGAAGATGTTGTTTCAGCCTACCAGACAGCGTTTCTCATATAAAAGTACTCATTTCTAATTAATTTGGTCCTGTATTTAACACACACTCGCACATTTGTGACTTTTTAAAGAAATTATCAACAAAATATTGTCAAAGGGATGGGTATTGTTCCTTAGAAATAGGATAAAATAAATATTTATATTTCTAAGTCTTGGGTTTAGTTTTTAAAATCTGGGAACTCAAAACATTTATAGATTTGCAGATGGCTCATGATAATGAGGTTGTATTATAAAAGACTTTACCTGTATTACCTCACGTAGTATTCACAACAGCCCAATGAAGTAGGTAATACAGCTTTCTTCTTTTCAGCCAAAGGAAAACAGTGGCAGAGGATACAGTAAGTTGAGTTACTGCACAGTCACTCAGTGAAGCCCATGGCAAGGTCAGAATTTGAATCTGGAGAGCCTCTTTCCCAGCACATTATGAGAGGGCCTACCTTGCCTCCCCTGAGAAGTCTGCACTGCATTGCCTCGCTAAGGAGGCAGATTTTTTTTCTATTTAATCATATTAACTTCAACAGAAGCAGAAACACAAGGATTCATGACACTGAGTAATATTTATCCATTAAAATGATTTGTCTATTTCTGGATTTTGAAAATTAAAGAACTAAGAGAGGTGAAATGGAAAAAAGGAATAGGAAAACTGTAAAAAAAAAAAACAAAAAAAACAAATTGTATAGAACTCTTCTAAGGTTAATGGTGGTTTTAGAAAATGTAGCAAAAATCAGTTTGCATAAGAGTTATTCAATATTTTTAAAAGATTTTATTTATTTATTTGACAGAGAGAGAGTGAGAGAGCACAAACAGGGAGAGCAGTAGGCAGAAGGTGAGGGAGAAGTAGGCTCCCCGATGAACAGGGAACCCAATGTAGGGTTCCATCCCAAGACCTTGGGTTCATGATCTGAACCAAAGGCAGATGCTTAACTAATTGAGCCACCCAGGCTCCCCAAGAAGTACTCAATTAAAAAAAAAAAAATTAGTTAGAATGGAGAATTATAAAAAATGATATACGACTTACAGTTATAATCTGTAGATATCCACCAACATTTTGGCAGTAGTACAAGTTATCTTCTTTGAATATGGATCTGCTTATTAGAGTTCTAGTCATCTTTCTTGCATAACAATTCTAGTTTAAAGAAAATTCCAGTTTTATGTGAAGAATCTTCTAGATTTGAGCAAAAATGTTCCCATAATTTATAGCACTTTCAATCCCACTAAATTTAACTTGCTTTTAACACAGCTTTACAAGGCAGTCAAATTTGTTTTCATCAAAAAACACAAATATTTTCACATTTGTACTTCTATAATTTGCATAATAGTCAATTAAATTTAATAAATAACAATATACAGATAACGACATGTTGAGAAAAAATAAATCATTATTGATAATCAATAATAGACATAAGAAAACAGTAAAAAGTCACTTTACAGATATATACATGTAGAAGGTAAGTTTTTGAGATCTGCTTATTAGCCAGTAGCACACACCATGCCATAGGCATCGGTCAGTTGCAAGAGTTATAGAGAGAATGGGGTTCCTTGAATCATCAGATAGCCTATTACCTGCAGATCAGTTAAGGGTTTCTTCTGTATATACAAAATCCTTGGAAGAAAAATAACCATTTAGTCATTGACTATTTTATGTTTAGAATGATAAAACTCTGTATTAATATTCACTCATAATATCATCCTCTGAGTGTCATGAGGTTACTTAACTATGTGTATTTGTCATGTATTTCCATGTTCCTGTTACAGAACCTAACTCAAATGAGCTTAGGTGTTAAGAGAAATTTTAAAAGCAAAAAATGAAAGTGCAGGACTGAAATCTGCCATATAGTTAGTATGATGCATGCAATAATAAGTGAAGATAACTCCAGCCCAGAGAGGCAAAGTATTGCTTAAAATGTGGCTAACTTTGGATAATTAAGAAGAGTTGTTCCCATCTTAGAAAAATAAAACAATTACTAAGTACACCGTCTTGTGTGATCACATTAATGTCTCTAATTTTCATAATAGTCCATTAAGTTTTATAATTATAATGCATAAATACACATGGCATATTTGTAGAAGAAAAATCCAACTGACCTTCAATAATCACAGAAGTCACCTGGTTGAAGTGTACCCACGCAGGGAGGGATGAGCAAGTATTGGAGTAGGTTGCTGACCATGAGTAGTCAGTGCCCACTTCCTGTCATACTGCGGAAAGCTTTCTCCGCATGCGGAGGAATTGGGCTCTGTGAATTTGTCTCACATTCTTACCGTTCTAGCACTCTAAAATTGCAAGAATCCTAGAAAAATATTTAATCCCCCAATATTAGATTGAATATCCATTAGTAGGTCCACCACTGAAGCTGCCTGAATGAGGTTCTAGTTTGTTAACTATTGAAGAATATTTATAAACATTTACAACAGATGTATAGTTACAACCCTTGCTAAAGTTTTAGGTTCTCCATGGGAAAAATTCAAACTCTGCTTATAGCTGAGGCTTATACACACACACACACACACACACACACACACACACACACACATACATACATATGTAGTAGATTTGGGGAGAATCTAACAAAGTCAGATTAGTCTAATCCTCAAACCAAGTCACTCTAACTGAAGGATCACACAGGAGGGGATATTTTTCACAGGAAGAATCTCCTGTTAAATGGCTCAGTGTGAAACTGTACTTAAAGTCACATAATTCTGGCCTCAGGTATCAGTACAAACTAGGCAAGCAAGTTGTCTGCAGTAGAATGGAAAGAAGTCTATTAAAAAAAAAAAAATCACAGCAAAGATTGACCTGCCGGACATGCTTATTGCCCTCTCTTTTCATTTCTTTCAAGTTACAGAACTTTAAATTAGTATTACAAATCAGCCTCTGACATGGAATCTAAGAAGGTGATTTTAACACAACCAGGTGAACAGAGTGAGAATTCAAAGAGAATCTAAACAACTCATTGCAGGGTAACTCCAGGGACAGACAACATTCAAATATAGATTCAATCTCTATGTGAGTCAGAAAAAGGGGAGAATAGGCAGATAAGAGGATATAATATGATAATAACTTGCTACAAAACAAATAAATTTTAGCTTGTTAAAATTCAATTAAAATATAGATTTTGTGAAATAAGATAAGAAAGATGAAATGCTAAAAGTATGAATTACAATAAAAAAAAGAATTGTCTGAATGAGACAAAGAATATAAAGGAAACAGATATAGTAAGAAGGACTTAGAAAAAAAAAGACTACAGGGCTTTGAATAATTAATAAGTTTGATTTAATAGATTTCCCTTTACTAAACCCTACATTTGAAGAGATTGCTTTCTCTTAAAGCAGCCTTTCAAATATTTATAAAAATAAATGTTGTAGTAAGACAAATGTACAATAAAACAAATACAAAGAAAGCAGATATAATACTATAATATTGACAAAAATCTTTGTCCAAAATGTAATAAGATAACAAATTAAAAATAACAAAACCAGTAACAACTAAAACAGAGAAACCAACATGGCAGATTTTTATAATTTTCACATAAAACCCTTGGGTTAAAAGTAAAAACAAAGTTACATATTTATAATTAGAAATTGTTTATAAACAAGAAAAACCAACATAAAATTAAATATTTTATTTCCTAAAATGCAATTCAATTCAATAAATTCAAAAGATACAAAATAAACATAAGGAGATTAAGAATGATAAATTATTAATACATGAGAAATTATCATTTCAAATGATAAATAAGGTTAGGAACAAATATTTTGAAGTAGCAATAAAGAGACAAACCTAGAAAGTTGAATTTAGGAAAGCAGATGGAGAAAAATCTACATACACATCATTAGATGTAAGAAAGGGAGTACAATTATAGAATAGAAGAACACAAATAATTAAAATATTCCCCATATAATTGTGATAAATTAGAGAAGAACAGATTGGATTTTTTTTTAATGATGGCAAGGAAAAAAAAGATTCAAAGAAAAAATTAAATAGGGTTTTATTCTTTCATAGGGTCCTTGTTCTTTCCAGGACATAGCAAACAGAGAATATTCTTAAATAGTTAATTTTATGAAGCTAACATCAACCAGAACAGAACCATGACAAAGATAAGGCAAATGAAGCAAGCAAATTTTAAGAAGACCAAACAGCACTCTCAATTGTGAAAATATATATAGAAACCTTAAGTAAAATAATAGCAGATGGAGTCTGGTAATATATCAAAAGAATGTTTCATGATCTAGATGTCTGAATATAGAAACATAGTTTGTTTAATAATAAAGATCCTATAATTTAATTAGAAGTATCAATTAGTCAATGGAGAATGAAATCGTAAGATCATCTGATAGAAGCTGGTAGGTCATCAATTCAATAAATTCGTTCACCCTTTCTTGATAGGAATGCTTTGAAAAACAAAGAAAGGATAGAGTTAAGAAACATGAAGAATATTTATCTTGAATCTTTGGCCCATTGGGAAACACCAGAAATATTTCTTCATGAAAGTCAGAAACAGTGGCAGTAACCATAGGTCCTAATATTAGGTGGTTTTCTGAAAACTCTCACCAAATTAAAAGGAAAAAAACCACAAATATAAAGCATAAAGCACTATAAAGGAGAAAAACAATTTATGTTCAGATGCTTTATTATTATTAATTTAAGGGAATCAAGTGGATAATATTTTAACTAGCAAGAAAATTTCCCAATCTCATATGTTCTAACTGATGCTTATAGATGTATAAGAAACTGCTTAATATATGCATATATGCACAAATAGACAGTAATACCTAATGTCTAATACATTTAAAAAACATGTAGTCACTTATTAGGGAATTATTTTCAAGCTAAATTACATTTTTAAAAAATGGCTAAACAGACAGGGCAGCCATGAGAACATCTATTAACAATGATGTGGTCAGTCTCCCCCAACTCAATATATACATTTGATCTATAAGGACATAAAGGTAGTATATCTGTAAGTCTGCATTATTGAAAAATAAGATTTAAAAGAAAAAATTAAGTAGTGTTCTGGACACTTGCTCCTCTTCTTCTTCTTCTTCTTTTTATTTTTTGAAAATAATAAAATTCCTTCAAAGGGACCCAAGGATACTGAAAATTTTAAATGTAATCACTATAGAATTCAAAGGTACTAGAGTATAGACTTTAGATAATAAGACATTTACTTTACTCTTCTTTAAAAGATTTACATATTTATTCATTTATTTTAGGGAAAGAGACAGAGAGAGAAACTGCTCATGTCCATGAGTGGAGGGAAGGGCAGAGGGAGAGAGAGAAACTCTCAAACAGACTCCCCACTGAGCATGGAGCCCAATTCAGGTTCCATCTCATGACCCAGGAGATCATGACCTGAGCTGAAACCAAGAGTCAGACACTTAAGGAACTAAGCCAACCACTCTTTATAACATCTTTTTTATTTCTCTAGTTCATATAGTACATGTTTGCATTCCCTCACACAGATATACAGATGACTTTAACATATCAGTTTAAAAAGCTTATGGATTAAAGGGACTGGAAGGAAATTTATCTGATCATGGAGTAAGGAAGGCTTCTCTAATCATAAATGTAAAGAATAATCTTTTTAAGGAAACCTTGCAAATATTTATGTGACTGAAATTTAACACCTCCATACATCAAAATAATATTATAAGCAAAACTTAAAATGTGAGTTTAAAAGCAAATAAAACCATGGAAAAATAAAGAGTATTAATGAGGCTTAATATATTTCTCCATAAAAAGCTCTAAGAAATTGGTATGATTCAACAGAAAAAGCTGAAGTGAGGATAGGAGCAGAAATTTATAGAAGAAAAAATATCAAACAGCAGTGAAATAAGAAATGGTGTGTGATTTTACTACTAAAGAAAACAATACAAATGTAAGGAATGAAAGAGCCTTGCAAACTATAGAATTAGCTTAAAACTTATAGTACAGTAATCAGTGTTTCAGTGAAATAGAAAATGCATACATTTCTGGTAGCATGCGCTGATAAAAAGTTAGGACAGGTGTTTGACAAGTAATGGGAAGTAATATTTAGCTGAATGATTAAACTTCTAGAAATTTATTTTATCAAAGCCATCTGAAATACATGAAAAGATTGATGAACTAATATTTACTATATTGCTATTTATAATATCAAAATGAAACAAGAAAAATTTTAATATTTTTAAAATGTGGATTGGTCAAATAAAAAATAGGGTATCAAACCAATATAATATCAAGTAGTCTTGAGGTGCTTTATTGGTTAAGCACCCAACTCTTGATTTTAGCTCAGGTCATGACCTCAGACTCATGAGTTTGAGCCCTGCAAAGGGTTCCATGCTGGGCGTGGAGTCTGCTTAAGATTCTCTCTCTGTCACTCCCCTACCACCCCTTGTGTGCACACTCTATCTAAAAGAAGAAGAAGAAGAAGAATATCAAGTAGTCTTTTAAAACAATATTTTCAAATAAAATACATTCAAATTTATTTATTATATGTTATTATTATCTTTTCAAATAATGCCTCAGTGACCCCAGAATTGCAGAATAGAATACTAATATAAGTAGATCCACTTCAGTCTCTACCTGCCTTCACAATGGCCTATGAGTCACCCATATTTGAAAATAGCTGCTTTGGAACAATATTTCATGGGAAATAAAAATTTATAGGTTAAATGTTAAGTGAAAAATAAACTGGCTATAAAAACAATATGCATAGTTTAAATGTATCCATATATACATAAAATGGTTTAAAATATTTTAAAATATGATGGGATAAATTTTTTTAACATTTTCTCTTTTCTGTGCTTTTCTGTATTTTTCCAACAGAACAGAAGCTATATTATATTTTAATAGGAAAAAAAAGTATAACCCATTCACAAAAAGCCTAATTGTATAAAATATGTAAACTATAAACATAGATAGATGTGAGAATTTGGGGTATAGAAAAAGGGACCTGAATTATAACTATCACCTGCTTGACGACCTTTGTTTGAATCAGGAAGGAACAAACTTTTCTTTTTTTCTTTTTTAAAATATTTTATTTATTTATTTGATAGGGACACAGTGAGAGAGGGAACACAGGCAGGGGGAGTGGGAGAGAGAGAAGCAGGCTTCCAACTGAGCCCGATGTGGGGCTCTATCCCAGCACCCTGGGATCATGACCTGAGCTGTAGGCAAATGCTTAGCAACTGAGCCACCCAGGTGTCCCCAGGAACAACCTTTTCTATGAAAACCCTCCACAGGTTTTTGTGGAACTTAGAAAACAAATTTCCTTCTCTGATGAAAAGAGAGAAAAAAAAATTTCTTTTTTCCACCACAGACCTAAAGAGCATTTTATTATTTCTTTTGTAATTACAAGGGAATGGTTATATAATTAGAAAATTAGAAGACTATTGACTGAGACATTCCCAAGATAAACACAATAGAATATTAGGAATAGCTGAGAGAGAAATTACTCATCTGATTTTAGATTATTTACTATTTTATATTTCTCTGTGCTTCAGTTTACTAATTTATAAAACTGAATGATAATATATATGTATCTCACAAACGAACTTTCCCACCCCTTTTATGGGTTATCTCCCTCTAGTATATATGGAAAATTTTAAATTTGTTGAGCAGTTTGTCATGTCTGTGTTCTACAGTTGTCAATTTTCATTCAAAATTTGTATTCTCTCTATTCTTTTTTTTTTTTATTTCCAGCATAACAGTATTCATTATTTTTGCACCACACCCCGTGCTCCATGCAATCCGTGCCCTCTATAATACCCACCACCTGGTACCCCAACCTCCCACCCCCCGTCCCTTCAAAACCCTCAGATTGTTTTTCAGAGTCCATAGTCTCTCATGGTTCACCTCCCCTTCCAATTTCCCCCAACTCCCTTCTCCACTCTAAGTCCCCATGTCCTCCATGCTATTTGTTATGCTCCACAAATAAGTGAAACCGTATGATAATTGACTCTCTCTGCTTGACTTATTTCACTCAGCATAATCTCTTCCAGTCCCGTCCATGTTGCTACAAAAGTTGGGTATTCATCCTTTCTGATGGAGGCATAATACTCTATAGTGTATATGGACCACATCTTCCTTATCCATTTGTCTGTTGAAGGGCATCTTGGGTCTTTCCACAGTTTGGCGACCGTGGCCATTGCTGCTATAAAAATTGGGGTACAGATGGCCCTTCTTTTTTTTTTTTTAAATTAATTTTTTATTTTTTATAAACATATATATTTATCCCCAGGGGTACAGGTCTGTGAATCACCAGGTTTACACACTTCACAGCACTCACCAAAGCACATACCCTCCCCAATGTCCATAATCCCACCCCCTTCTCCCAAACCCCCTTCTTTGGACCACAGTTCACTGCCTGCCAATTTCAATCTAGACCAGCATGGTACAATGGAATATATGTGAGCAACACATGTAATTTTGTATTTCTTAGTAGCTACACTAAAAATAATAAAAAGAGGGGTACCTGGGTGGTCCAGTCAGTTAGGCATCTGACTCTTGATTTCACCTCAGATCATAATCTCGGGATCCTGGAAATAAGTCCCACCTTAGCTCTGCACTCATTTGGAAGTCCACGTGAGGACTCTCTCTCTCCCTCTGCCCTCCCCCCGTTCATGCTCTCTCTCTCTCTCTCTCTCAAATAAATTTTTATAAAGATAATAAAAAGAAACAAGTAAAATTATCTTAATAAAATATATTGTTAACTTATATTCAAACTATTAGTTTTTCAACAAGTAATAAAAATAGAGGATTTTTTTCAAGCTAAGTTTTGAAATCTAGTGTGTATTTTATACTTTAGCACCTTAACTTAGTTTAAATCATAGAACATGTGCCTAGTGGCTGCCATATTTGTTAACACAATACTAGAACTTTTTTCTGCTTTTTGGATATTTCCTCCTTTGATATTTCCTCCAATTCTATTCAAAACTCTCCATTATATAATGATGTCTGGCTTCTTTCCAAACCTCTTCCATACAAAGCTCTAAATCTGTATCAGAAGAATTAAAAACAAAAACAAAACAAAAAACCTAGGTAGACATACAACATATGAGGTAAGTAAAATTAAAGGATATGCACATTACTCTAAGAAAAAAGGTAATTCCACAAGGAATGACACCCTTGCTTTGGAAATATTTCAGTTCCTCACTGTTCACCTAATGCTCAGGTTTATAATTCACTAAGAGAGAATTTTCATCTTCGAACTTCCACCGTGTGACTCTTTACTTATCAGTTAGGAAACACTACCCCTTGCCAATAGGGCATGGCCTTACCCAGACACATCACTCACTTGCCAAGTAGCTTATTGCTTGGAGTCTGAGATGACCAGATAAGACCCAAACCCAATCTAAATTCATACTTACAAAACATGATAGTTTATAAATTTCATGTCCCACAAAAAAATCTGGACTGAGTGGTAGCTACCTTAATGTCACCAGATCAGTATAATTTTCAGATTCATACTTTTATTCCACTAAATTACAAGATTATAGTTTTCATAGCATCCAACACACACACACACACACACACACCCTTGCCTTCAAGGTGCAAACCTAACTCTCCAAGTAACACACACAGTTTAACCCAATGTACAAGAAGATAGTTTATTATTTACCTTTATAATTTGCAAGGCTACCCTCTCAGGAAAGAGATACTTTATAGTCATCATATGCATTTCAAATTTCACCCCCTCACATCTCCTAAGAGGAAGAGGAAGCCACTGATACTTAGTGAACAATGGCAGCTCCCTCAGCTAAACAAAAACCAGGCTTAAGTGGTAAAGGTTTTGAATTTTGTTTCCTGTGATAAGGCAAAAGCTCTTTTCCTCCCAGTATCTGTTTGATAGCAAAGGTGGTCCATTCACTCTTACTTCATAGGTTAATTGTGAGGATAAAGAGGAAGAAAATTTAAATTGCCTGGTAGTAAACATGACATGTAGAAGACATTCAGTAAATCTTAGCTAATAATTTCTGATGAGAAGGGTGACATGATATAGACAATTAATATAGTCATTGCTTTAATTAGTTTAAAATCAAAATCTATTTTCCTATTATTTTTTTATAAAATATACCATAACAGGAAAGTATTCATTGTTTCAGGCTCTTGCAATGTCCCTTTGAGAAGCATTCTGTGGCAGTAACAATGTTGCTTTCCCTATAGAATTTAAAATTCTAAGTAGTTGAAATATTTTATCATCATGGGTTTTTTTTTAATTAATTTCTCTATTACTCAGTAATTTACTTGGACTTCAATATGGAAGAACAAAATATACCATTTAAGGGATTTTTAGTGGGACAAATTAACATAAAAAATAAGCTTATGTGATAACTACATTTCTAACATAATTGCATACCTATACTCATGGCCAGTAAACTGTAGCATCTTAATTTCACTCTGAAATAGATCTAAAAACAAATCACACAGCGAAATAAAGTTCTCTGTTTTCTTAAACATTTTGTGATTGTATGGGAGACTGTGTTCTTTAATCTAATGAAAAGAAAGAAATACATTGAAAGGAAACTTCTTTTGGCTAAAATACAAAGTTTATATAATAGTACAATTTTCTTAATAGAGAAAATATTAAAGAGAATTATCAGTCTCTCCCTCCTCTTATGCTCAAGTACACAAGCTCTTTTATTTTTAGCCTCTTTTTTCCCCACAAGTTTCTTTCCCTGATGCACATACTTAAATGTGTCTAATCTTAAAATAAGTAAATAATTAAACAGAAGTCCTGCTGTGTTACATTTGCCTCTTAACCAGTCTACCTTCATTTCCTTCCAGCCAGGCTGTACTTTTTTACTTCCTATTCACTCTCAAGTCATTGCAGCTCCCACTTTCAGCCTACACTGAAAATAATGTACCTTCAATAAAATCCCCAGAGAATCAAACTAGATTCATTATATTTTATTTTCTTTGGGCTCTCCATAGGCAACTGATACTTGACCAATGTTACCTTCCTTGAAGTATCTGCTCACACCTTAAATGTTTTTCCTCTTCCTTCATCTTCAGATCTCACTGGTCTTCAGTGATCCATGTTCAGTTAAAACTCTCTATGAGAGATTACATTCATTCTCAGGATTTCTATTATTATCACATTCATGGTAATAATCCAGAAATCTATATTCTTCTATGAAAAACTCTTTCTTCAACTTCAAATCCTTATTTCCATAACCCTCTGAATATCTCCACTTATATGTCCAAAAGATAATTTAAATTTAAGGCTTCTGAAAAAAATGACCATGCTCCCACCCTCATTTTCTTGATTTACATTATGCATTCTCCATCTTGGTGTAGGAACCACCTTTAACTAAATCAGAAATCGGCCATTCATGTTCATTGTTTCTCCTTCATCCAGTTGGTAACTGCGTTCTGGAGAGTCTTCTCCCCAAAGACCTCTAAGTGTCCTCATTCTCCCTTCTGCAATTCCACTGTTCTTATCATCTCTCATTTGACCTAGTAATCCCTCGAGCATCCCCATTCATCTCACTTACTCACACCCCCTATCTCCAAATCACAACTTTTCATGCTGTTCTCTGGACAGCAGCAGCTTTATTTGGTGAAAATATAAACCAGTGGTTTTTACTATCCTGCCAAAATCTTTTTATGGTTCTCTAGCATCTACAAAATAAACTACAAAATCTTTTGACTGACATAGATCACTTTTTATAATATTTTACCTTTCCCTGCCCTCTGAATTCTTGTCCTCCATACATGAGCCATATGAAACCACTAAAAATGTCAAATTTCTAAATGTCTTCCTAAACCTTGATACTCTGCTCTAAAGTAAAATATCAAAAAAGAAAATCTTCAATATTAGACAAACCCACACCTATAATGATTAGTAGCCCATAACAAATATCCACTAATCTAATGTGTAAAATAATATATGAAAAGACAGAAATTATGTGATCAGTTCTGTAGAAACAAAGATGAAGAAAAACAATGAAAAAGAAGTTGGGAGAAAGTCACAGAAGATATTGGACTCAAGTTAAAACTGGAGGATTAATAAATATTCAGAACAATGGAAAGAAGCTGGATATATAAATGGACATATAATTAAGACATTTCAAAAAAGTAGCACAATTACCAAAGACATGAAAGGAGTTATTGCTTATGGGCTAGTGAGTTGATCAGCTGACAAGAACAGAAAGTATGTTGGTTGGGAAATGAAAGAAAAAAGATTTGATAGTAAATGTCAACAGAATGTGGAAAGCCTTGACATTTATATGGATAATGAGGGAAATCCTTAAAAGGAAGACTATTGTGATTATGGTGAAGACTTAAAGAAAAAGAAGCATTCATTAACCTGATGGAGGTACGGTTCCAGAAAAGAGATAAAAAGGCATGAATAGAGAAATAGATTATAGAGTCATGAACAGAGACCTTAAAGTTGTAAGAGTAAGCGAGCTATCCACAGAGAGTATACTGGAGAAGGAAAAAAAAAAAAAAAAAGACAAGACCAAGAACTAAACAGGGGGGAAAATGAAGAATCAGAGAGAAATGCAGTGGGAAGAATACATATGTGCAAACTATCCAGCAGTTATAGATATCTACTGCCTGCCAAAGAGCAGACTCACACAAAGTTTAGTCGATTAAAACAGCAATTTAATTACTTCTCACAATGTTCTGGTTTCACTGGTGCCCAGCATATTCGAGACACTGGTGGAAATTGTTGGAAGTCTCTACTCAAATGGAATATTAGGGCAACTACTGGGATGTTTTGTTCTCTATCTCTCTCCTTCTCCTTGTGACCTCTTCCCAGTATTTCTACACATGTTCTTTCTAGCAGGATAGCCAGATTTTACATGGCAGCTCAAGTCTCCTAACAGCACAGAAGCTGGTGCTTCCAGGACTCCCTCCCTTCCTTTTCTTTCTTTCTTTCTTTCTTTCTTTCTTTCTTTCTTTCTTTCTTTCTTTCTTTCTTTCTTTCCTTCTTTCTTTCTTTTCTTTCTTTCTTAAGATTTTATTTATTTGACAGAGAGAGAGAGAGGGAAAGAGAGAAACAGGCTCCCTGCTGAGTACAGAGCCTGATATGGGGCTCAATCCCAGGATTCTGAGATCGTGACCTGAGATGAAGGCAGAGGCTTAACCCACTGAGCTGCCCAGGTGCCCCACTTTTAGGACTTCTTAAGGTTTAGACCCAGATCTGGTATCATGTCACTTCTGTTTTATTTGCCTACCAAATCTTATTTCTCTCATTTTCAAATATGTTTTTTCTTCTCTTTTCAGTTGGTCTTATTATTTTATAAGCATGCTCAAATTTACCTTTGCAGCTTTTGCTGATGGTCTTTATGTTTGGTAAAATGCCCCCTTAATTCCCATTCTCCTTTTTTTTTTTACATATTTTATTTTTAATTTTTTTGTTTTCATTTTCTTTAAGGTTCCCATTCTCCTTTTGAGTTGTGTCAAAGTGCATTGCAAGGGCAGTCCATATTCTGTTTAAGAAAGAACTACACAAAGATGTCAATTTCAGGAGACTGTTCAGTGGCGGTCGTCTTTGGAACCTAGCTCCCACCCCAACATGTAGGAAATTTTCAATAACTGTTCAGCCCATGAACACTTCACCAAAACATATGAATCATTATCCTTATCTGATAGATGAAGAAACTGAGGCTGAAAAATGTTAAGTGGGTTGGCTAAAGTCACACAGCTAATAAGTAGTAGTGTAGAGTTTATCAACTCTAAAAAGCTATAGCACATTATGTTCATTTGCAGGAATAAAAGTAATGCTGCTTTGATAAAGACAAGGCTAAGCACAGGAGTTGAGTGTATGAAAATTTCTCGTACTTTCAGTTTAAAGCAGTATAGTTACAAGAACAATAATCTAGGAGAAAACATGCTATATAGATGCTATAGGATTCTTTAGAATAAAAAAGTCTTTTCAAAAAGACACCATTTCCAGATGAGCCTTTGGGCAAGAAACTTAGTTTTCACTTTACAAATGATAGTCACAGACCATGAACACCTTTTTAAATGCTATTTTTCAAGGCTGAGAGCAAGCGGTCCAATTATAAAAGAATTGATCTTGTTAAACTTATTCTTAAATTTTTTATTTCTCTCCTTGGTTAATTCAATTTCCCTTCAAATGCATGAATCATCAAGACATAATGTGAACATTCAACCACAATGGAAGAGGATGTTACATTATTTGGACATACCTGATAGAATTCAGACAAAACAGATTGAGCAGGGTCAAATGAAACTCACCTAGCTGTGTATCTTCAGGAACCATGGTGGCATTGTTTTCTTTTCCTTATAGGACTTTGCAAAAAATTTGCTCTAATAATAAGAGAATGCCCATTTCCCTTTGCTTATTTTATCAAAATGGTAAAAAATTTAAGAAGAGATGGGATACAAACATTCATCTGTGTTTACCACAGACTAAGGTTTATGCTAGGATATTTCTCATCTTTTTTTTTTTTTAATTTTATTTATTTATTAATTTCTCTTCATCTTAAGCCATTTTCATGAGCACTCTGCTAGAATGTGTAGGGTCATTCCATTTTTACAGATGAGGGAGAAATGAGCACCGGAGAAATTAAGTCACTAACCCAAGTTTATTCAGCTGATCAGTAGTACCAAATTACGTACGGCGTACGGGTTGAAAGAAAGACCTATCCGCTTTCACAGTCCTTCCCTATTCACCAACTCTGAAGTTTTGGCTTCCTGGTCATCTGTAACTACAGCCAAGAAACTCAGTATTCATAAACAAAAAATGACCGATAATATCATAAAATCCAATTTATAAGAAGAATCAGAAAGTTTAAAATTTGGAGGTACAGTGTTCTGAGGGGAGAGGGAGCTGCAATTGAAGGTCATTTGCTCTTGTTTCTCAGAGAAGGAAATGGGAACAAACCAGGCCCCAGAGACTCCCCCTTTCATCAGGATTTTACCCATGAAATATTTTGGAATTGTCCTCTTTCTTACCCCCTACCAATCTAACCCAGAAATTTCTGACTGCACATTTGCCAAAGGGGTTTTACTATGGTAACCTTCAGGCCTACACAAAGAACACAGTCAAAACAAATAGCTCTCTTTAAATGTCATTATGGGGAGTAAAATTCTATGTGGTGTATTAATGGGCCTCCCACAGCTAAATCCTAGCATACCACTTTGAAAAATGTCCCCTGTGGGTACCGCTTAAACCAACAAAAGTGAGGGAATGTGAGAGTTAAGAGAAAACATGATCTAACTCTGGTGAAAATTAATAGAAGACAGAAGAGTATGAATAAAGAAGTGAGAAAGCAGGAAAACAAGTTAAATTTGCTTTGTTTTCATCCTTTTTAATGTAATTTTAATGTGGAAGGCCTAAAGAGAAATCTAGCCTTTTTTTTTAATATGCAATTTCCTTATTTTTGAATTTATTAAATCTTTAATGGAAGTAGAAATCTTGCCTTTGGCTTAAGAAATATAAAAGAAGAGAAATATGTATTTCTTCTCCAGACATTGGACAGTATTCATAAAAGATCAGAGAAATGCCCTAAGTAAATAATATACATATATTGTTTACCCAGCATGCACGGCTCACCTGATAAATATGTTGGTTGCTCATTTTTTAAGGACTTATTAAGGAATAAGCCAATTTCCAAAGCTTATTAAGAAATTAGTCAGCATATCTAATAGATCTCTAGAGACAATTTGACTCATGATATAAGTGTATCTTGAGGATAGGACTGATGTATGGTTAGAAGCCTTCATGAAAATACTTTAAAGCTTTCACCGGTTCTTTATTAAACCTACTACTTATTTGCTTATTGTATTTTTTTCAAAGCAAAGAAATTAGTTCTTGTTTTGCTTCCCCCTGCCTGGAGCCTGAGGCGGCTTGCTTTAATCTATGCTCTGACTCCCCAGGACAGCTGAGAAACTTCACCATCCATATCCTACAGAGAGAAAAACTGACACTGAGCATAATGGGCACCATCTACAACCAGGATGCTTGTATGATGGCCTCTCTTAAGCTCTGTCTCTTTTGTTCCCACTCTTCTCTCCTTTCTTCCACACAGTCCCCACCCACCCACATTTCTCCTTAAGTCTTGTTTCTAGATGGCCTCGATGATCTCAATATAAAAAGTAACACAGTTTAAACACATGATATCCAACACAATAAGGAGCTCTGGAAGGTTTGTTAGTATCGTTCTTAGATGCTAAATATGAACTTTCAAATCCTGTGCCTCACACATCAAATAAAAAAGAGATGGTGACTTCCTAAAAGATTATGATTTTTCTGGGACTTCGTAAATAGTTACTCAGTAAAATTTCTCAGAGAGAATCATCTGAGAAAACAAAATTGACTACCACATTACTTTTGAATTGTGTCATTAGCTTTGTGATAACAATGAGTATGGAGTAGAATCCATACCTAAGTGTTTTCTACCGAAAATTAAAGACCACTATGTGGTATGCCAAAGGCAAGTTCCTATGAGTATCCCTTTATAAGTATTTTGCTAATAATTATAAAAGAAATCATTCAAAACAGATTTAGAAATAAAGTTAACAGTAAGAAAATGTGTTAAGTTCATCTCTTATTAAAACATAAGGCTCAAGGGGCACCTGTCTGACTCAGTCAGTAAAGCATGCAACTCTTGACCTTGGTATTGTAAGTTCAAGCCTCACTTGGAGTGTAGAGGTTACTTAAAGATAAAGTCTTAAAATAAAGAAGAAGAAGAAGAAAAAAAAAAACCACAATAACATAAGCCTTAAAATTATGTTCAGAAGTGTTTAGGAGAAAGAGTACTAACCCAGTATCTGAACCCTAGTTCTGTCATCCACTTAAGGTGATTTTGGTCATTTCACTTCTTAGAATCTCTTCTCTCTAATGCAATAAAAATAATATATAATCTTATACAATTTTTTGTTAAAATTCAATTATGTAATATCCATTTATTTAATAAATTGAAATAAATTATTTTGCTTATTATGTCACATTAACTTGTGCCAGGCAAGGCCCAGGAGATGGGATGAAGAGCAAAAATCTCTATTCAAGAAGCTCAGATTCAAGTGGTGGTTAAGAAAATAAAGGTGGAGGAGAATAAGAGAGTGCAAATGAAAAAAAGAAACTTGTAGAAAATCACATCATAGAGGTAGCCCACAACAGGCCACTACAGAGTAGCTTTGAAATATGTTTCAATGTGTTGAGAGTTAGTCAAAATTATTTAAAACAGAAAAGTCATATGATTCAATTTACCTTTGAAATATTCACTCTGACTACTACTAAGAGGCAAGAATCACACTGAGGAATTAGATAAGAGTCTATGGTAAGAGGCCTAACAAAAGATGCTGATGTGTTAGACTAAAGTGCTAGTGCTAAAATCTTTAGAAATTGTTGAATTGGGGGTATGTTCTTAACTGTTGAGTCAATGGTGTTTGCATATTAATTAGACGTGGGGAAGGAGTGAAAGAGAAACTATCAGCCTTGGCCTAATCAAGAGTGGATGCCAGAGCCTAAAGACAGTTAAACGCTGATGCTCATGAGGTTGGGCCTCAGGGTTCCTCATTTGCACAACACCTTTCCAAACTTCTGAGGCTTGTATAGGCCCTGCAAGTATATTCACAGGGTCATATATACTTTTATACTTTCTAAAACTGGGGTTCATTAACAGCGGTTGTTTAAAACTACTGACTCCTCACTGTCAGTCACAAAACTTCTTGAGGTAGGTGTTAAGGCAATGGTTGTAAAAGTTTCTGAATCCACCCAAAAGGAAGTTGAATAAGGGATTGTGGTGGATTATTAAACATGGGACCCAATAAATCACTCCTCCCTTTGTCCAGACCCCTTTGCAATGTGACTGTACTGCTCTTCCCTTCAAGAAATGGAGTCTATTTCCCCTCCCACCCCTGAACTGAGCTGGTCCCATGACTTGCTCTCATCAGTAGAATGTTGCAGAAACAAAATCTTAAAGCCCTATTTTAAGAAGACTTACAGCTTCTTCTTTCAATCTTGGAACCAAGAGTGAGGCCATGTGGGGAGAAAGACCATAGTGAATAAGATATCATATGGAGAGAGAAACCACATAAAAGAAAATCAAGGTGTTTCAGTTTCACAGTAGCAACCAAGCCCCCAATATCAAGAGTAAAGCCACTTTGGTCTTCTAGCCCCAGTCGAACCACTCCTGATAGACACCACATGTGGCAGGGATAAGCCATCCCTACTATACCCCAAATGTCCAACCCACAGAACTGCAAACAGTGAAAACATAACTGAATTAAGTCACTTTGTTATAAGGTGTTTTTTGTTTGTTTGTTTGTTTGTTTGTTTGTTTTACCAGAAATATGTAACTAGTAGGAGGATAATTTCATTTGGTCTTAGTAGAATATATCTGTGTGGCTTATAGTCACTTCAACATATCGTTAGGTTATTGCTTTCTCTCTATGTGCAGCCCTGGGCTCCAGGAAAACTCCTGCCACCCACTGACTCTCTTGGCATCATGACACCGATCAATGTGCAAGGCCAGAGATGCTACTGCACAATGAATGTGTCCTGTGGTGTCTGGCACCCGAACTATGTAAGCATTGGAAGAAAAACAATGCTAAAATCTAGAGAGCTGGAATAACTGTGGGAAAATTCTTCCAAGCAGTAAGTTGAATAAGATTCTAAGTAGAGCATTATGTTCTTATTCATGTCAGATCAAAGTTCTTGAAAATATAGCATATAAATTATAAATTTACCATTTTCCCCTTTTTGAGGAGAATTGCACACAATGCAATTTATTGGAAATTCTGTGCTTGTAGGGCACAAATTTGTATCAGAAACAAAAAGCAAGTATATTGGCAAAGACTCATACTTGAATAAAAACCTTATAGAAGTTTTCTTGACATGATCACCGTTTCTAAGTGTGACCACAACTGTTAAAATTCCTATTGACATTATTAATAATGAGAGTGAATCTAAAGTAAACTTTTCTAAAATATCAAAAATTTAAATTTATTTTTAATTTACTTTTTTAAAAAAAATTAGAGCTAGAGTAATTTTATAAGGTTTTAATTCTTTTAGAGCAGTTTTAGAATCATAGCGAAATTGAGAAAAAAAATAGAGATTTCCTTTGTGCCCCCTGCCCTCACATGTGTATAGATTTCACCACTATCTATACCACTCATCAAAGTAGCACACTTAACAAGTGATTAATTTACATTGACATCATTATCACCTAAGTCCATAACTTACATTAAATTTCATTCTTAGGTGTTGTACATTCTATGGGTATAGACAAATGTCTAATAACATGTATCCACCATTATGGTATCATATACAGTATTTTCGCTGCCATAAAATCCTCTGTGTTCTTCCTGTTCATCCTTCCCACCACCACCACTCCTTGATCTCCCATAGCCTCACAACCACTGATCTTTTTACTGCCTCCATAGTTTGCCTTTCTCAGAATATCACATAGTTGAAATCGCATAGCATGTAGCCTTCCTAAGTGGCTTCAGTTACTTTGTAATAGGCATTTATTTTTCTTCCACATATTTTCATGGTGTGATAGCTCTTTTTATCACTGAATATTATTCCATTATTTAGATGTACTGCAGTTTATCCATTCATCTACTGAAGGAAATCTTGGTTGCTTCCAAGTTTTGGCAACTATGAACAAAGCTGCTTTGAAAAGCCATGTGCATGCTTTTGTGTGGACATAGGTTTTCAACTCCTGTGGGTAAACACCAAGGAATGTGATTGCTAGATTGTATGGTTAAGAGTACAATTGGTATTCTAAAACACCATCAAACTGTTTTCCAAAGTGATGGTCCCATTTTGCATTTCCAGCAACAGTGAATGAGAATTTCTATTGTTTCACATCCTTGCCAGAATTTGGTGTTGTTACTGTTCTGGGTTTTGGCCATGCTAACAGGTGTATAGTGGTATTATTGTTATTTCAATTTTTACTTCCTTGGTGACACAAGATGTGGAACATCTTTTCACATGCTTATTTGCTATCTATGTATCTTCTTTGTATCTATGTATCTTCATAGACTGTTGTCATATGTATATTCAAAAATATGCAGCAGAACGCCTGGGTGGCTCAGTGGGTTAAAGCCTCTGCCTTTGGCTCAGGTCATTATCTCAGAGTCCCAGAGTCCCAGAATTGAAACCCCCATTGGGCTCTCTGCTCAGCAGGGAGCCTGCTTCCCTTCCTCTCTCTCTGTCTGCTTCTCTGCCTGCTTGTGATCTCTGTCAAATAAATAAATAAAATCTTTTTTAAAAATATGTAGCAAAAATATAAACAATATGAAATTGTCTTTGGGCGGCTGATTCTTAAAAATACCTAGTTTTTTCTATAGGTTTTATGATTTTGTAATATTTTCAACCTTTTAAATTTTGTAATTTTATGTAACTTCTCTTTCTAAAGGAAGTTACTTATTTTGAAATTATAACTTTTTATTATTTTTCTTAAAGAAAGCTCTCCAAACTCTATAAACTTCAGGCCTCACCACTTACCGTAACTGAAACAGTGAAGAAGGTATTAAAGGGCTTTGGGAATTTAAGGTACTACTTAAACATAAAGATGTGCCATTTTTATATTTCTTTTCCAAAAGGTACTGAACATATCCTCAATGTGTAACTGTTCAAGGGTCTGAGGGGTCACAACTTTCCAAGGTCTTAAAGAATAAGTGCTCACTTTGGCTCTCAAGGACCCCATGTCTCACGTGGGGAATTTATAACTGTGCAAAGCTACACAATGGACAGGGGAATGTACAAACAGGGTTGGCAACATCTTGGGACACAGGCAGCCATCCATATTATCAGATTACTGACGAGCAACAGTCAGAGAAGTCCTGTTGGCAACTTCTCCCATTCTCCCAGCTATGACAAGAGGAGCCAGGGCAGACCAGCACTACTGTGACACAGTGCTCTCTTAAAAGGCAATAGATGGTCTTGAAGCATAGGCTCTTTTTTCCCGGTATTTTCTGTTTCTAGCAAAAATTGCAGCACTACAGCAACTCAGTGAATGCTTTGCTCCCCTTCACTTCCAGTGATTTCTGATGAGTACTTCAGAAACCTACTGTAAGTTTGAAAACAAAAAAGAAAACCAATCAACATACTAACAGAATAATGACTGATACTTACTCTTTGCTTTCCTGCTAATTTCTAACTCTCCTGGGCCAGTGCAGAAAAAGAAAAGTCATGGACAAAGAAGTAAGGAAGAATAAACCCAAAGATTAATAGATCAACATACAAAGCTATTCAAATTCCCAGAAATGCATTTCTCCACTTATACATGCCTATAAATATCAACGACAAAAACAACAACAACAAAAAAAAAAAAAAAACAAAAAAACAGGGTAATTCGCATGCCCCAGGATCATATTAGCGAAACAATGTGTTCATAGTGTTTAGAAAACTAATTTCCAAACTCACCTTCTTTACCCGGTTGTGGATAACACAGCTTTAACATTCAATGCCCTTGTCTCCATTTTTCCTCTCCTCCAGGCCTGTGAACTCATTTCATCAGTTTTTGGCTTCATTATTCTTCTACTAGAATATCTATCAGAGTTTATGAACATATTCACTATCTTCTATGATTTAAAAAAAGAAATCCTTCCCTGAATCCCTGTTCAATATTAACTAACTGAAACCTACTGGGTAATGAATCTGTAGAAAAAAGGAAAAAATAAAATATCTGACTTTTCTGTAATATTATATGAACTTGAAAGACAAAGATTTATATGACTTTTGAATAGAATCTACATATTATTTTTAGATTCAAATATGATTTACATGTATTTGAAATTAAATAATTATAAAAATGTTTTGTGTTACATAAGTGTAGTATTTCATACTTCTGGGTATAAATGTGGCTGCCCATATGTATTTCAATGGAATTTGGGGCCTCTTTTTATAAAAACTGGGAAGATTTTTTCCCATTTGATTCTAGATTTTTCGTCATTTCTTCCAAGCATTTACTTCTTTTCTGACAGCAACTCAAAAATGTAGACTCATTTAGAATATAAAATCTTAAGACTAAATACTATAACCAAAAGAACACATTAGCTACTAATTAATTACTATATTCAAGGAAAAGACTGAATTATATTTAATACCTTAGGTTCTGTATGTCTTATGCCTAACCCATCCAGTGCCATTGTAACTTGAATTCTACTTGACTTCCTATACTTGCATGCCAAGATGTGTATTAAAAATTAGCATAATGAATGTTATTAAGGTGACAGCTTCGCATTCTTATGAGTTTGCTTTTCAGACTAATCTTTAAAGATCTACCAATTATATTATATAAGTAAGTTTTCATCTATATGTGCAAATCACTTCAAAACATCCAGGGAAATGTATTTGTCTCAGTTGGAAAAACTATGACAATACCTTCTAAATACAAGATAAAAATCTTGTGTTAAACATTTGTATCATTTTTTAAAAACAAAGATTTTTAAGTATTGAAACATACAAGGCAGACATCAAGTTATTAAAATCTGGGGATTACTTGAGAAAGAGATGTCCCCTTTCTCAGTGAACAGCAAAGAAAAGAGTGGTCTATATTTAAAGTTTTGTCTTCATTCATCATTATTGAATAAAGTTGTGAAGTCTGAACTATCATTGGGAATTTTTTCTTATTTTTAGGTCAGTTTCAGTCATATTTTACTACAGGATCCCAGAAACTTTCAAATACACTTTAATTTCTGAAAACATCAAAATAGTATTTACGATTTCTCTGTGAGCTTTATTATTCTAAACTTGTTTTTTAATGGTATCTCTTACTTTTTTTTCTTAGATGTGGAACAATTATAATACAGATCTCCTGTGAGAGCACTTCAAATCAAATAAAGGTACCATATGCCTACAACGGTTGAAGAAGAAACTCTAGATTCCAAACTTTGTTCAGATGAGCAAGAGTAAAAGGGACAAAAAATTAGACCTCTTCCAAGTTCTAACTCATCACCAGATTCCCCACATTCACCTTAACTCTCCAGCAAGGTTTCTGGGGCAATTAATATACTTCCTATAGGATAGACAGCCTAATGCTCAGGAGAAGAGAACACACAACAACTATTATCATATTTCCATGCAGGGCAGTTTCTTTCTTTATTTTATGTCTGCCATTTTAGAGTTCAAGAGCAATAATGAAGAAAAACTTAAGTATTTTCTCCCCTTATTTAGGCACAGATAAGATTGCTCTTCTTTCTAAGCACTAAGAATCAAGGTATTGGAACTAAAATAAAAATAAACCTAACAATAAAGACTACACAAAATCAATTTATTAATTTTAAGAAGAGAATAGTCACACCTTAGTCACACAGATCTGCTGAAAAATTTATGCCTTGTTTAATTATTCTTAGTTAAAAAAAAAATCAGAATATCACAAGCTTCTTTTGTAAGTACAGTCAGTTCATGCCCAAACTGGAAGTTTAGGAGAACTTATGCTACCTTGTCCAGTACAAACATGTCATTCACTTAACTAAAACCAAACTTCCCACTCTATCTCTCCCCCAATTCAAAATCTCTGTAGAGTTTCCAAACAAATGTATGAATGAGATAGGTCCGTCTACCAACCCACACTCACATATAAATCAGGATGTAATAATGTTTGGCAGAAGTGAATTTCCTTCTCTACAAATTAGTAGGGAGGAAAAATATCATTCTATATGAGTGAGTGCCTTGTCTTAAATTTTGAACTAGAGCATAGAGGAATAGATTGGCTTTAGTTACCATCAAGACCATTCATCAGAATTAAGATTCTAGTATCACAGTGCTGAAAGCCTCCTCAAGAGGTCATCAAGCTCAGCCTCCGGTCTATTAATCAAAGGGAAGCCCAATATATGCTCCAGCATGCACTATGATTTGTAATTTGAAGTTGACATAGTATAGATTTCTGGAAAACTGTGAGTAAATTACCTCACCATTTTCTGCCTTAGTATCACATCTGTAATATCAGGACAAAAGCAACTATCTCCAAGAACCATTGCAAACTGTTCAAAGATTCACAGAAGAAAAGGCATATCCATAATTAATCCATGACTAATTACCTTAGGGTAGAAAAAACATCTGTACTTAGAAAGTACCAAGAAAATTTAGTTCAGTTTTTAAAGTAAAAAAAAAAAAAAAAAACCAAAATCCTAAATTTAGAGAAATACAAAAATAATATGCAGAAGAGAGTTATTGAAAGTTTCCTAGCTATTTTGTAATATTCTTTTATCCACCTCTGAATTGCCTTTTCTCTTATCTAAATGTCTCTAATTTCAAAATATTCAGCAGAATGAGAGATTTCTGTTGTAGATCCAGTGTTTAAAGTAACACTGAATATTGTAGGGATTTGGAGGGTGGAGCTGAGAATATTGATTAAGCAATCATTGGCAAAGGAAGAAGGTTTTACCTGGAAAGGGATGTAGCTGTAAAATGAACAAAGCATCCTTCCCAAAATGGTGCCTCAATATTAACCCAATCCAATTATGCAGCTTCCTTCCTCCCCTCAAAAAATTCCTTTAATAGTTGCTGAGCATCCTTTGCTGGTCAGCATCAAGGCTGACACCATGAGCCCAGAACAAGGAGAACTGTTTTAGATTCTTCAGGTTCCCTGCCGAAAGAGAATAGGAATAACTCTCTGGCAGACCTGAATGGAAAAAATCTTTTTAGATTCAGAGGTTTTTTTTTCTTCCTCAGTGAGAGAATTGAAGCGTCTTGGGACTTGATTTTAACAGCATTAACTCCAGTCACTGAAGGGCATCAAAAAAAAAAAAAGAGTGGCATGTCTTTACATCATATTCCGAAAGCCAACAGGGGAAAATCCTATAACCTCTGAGAATGCAGGTAATATGTGGGAATTGACAGGGACATATATTACTATTCCTCCTCCTTTGGGCTCCAGAGAAGATGATTACTGTAAAAGCTACCATATTTTGTTGCATATTAAATATTAAATGACTCTGTGAGGTCTAAATTCTGCAAAACAGGGACATCAACTCTTTAAGTAGCTATGTTTTCTAAGTAGTAACCGTATCTAGTTTTATCATTTTGTTGAAGGCGGTCATCTACTAGAAAGCAGTAACTGTAGGATGCTTCACCATTCACTCAAAAAAATGTAATCTCCAACACTTTACATTTTTAATTTGTTTTGTAATTTCCATTTATATCTAAGCTTCTTTATTTGGTTAAATAAATAATGGGGAAGATAAATGAAATAACTCTAAGTCCAAGATGATCAGAGTGATGAGCCATGAACAATCTGATTCATACCCAAAAGATATTTTGATTTTTGAAAAGCTGTGATTTAATTTGAAGGCACCGTACATATATGAGAGGGTACTTTCTACCCCTCAGCCAGGGTAGACATCATTGGTCAGTCATAAAACATTCCTCACTGCAGGATTCTAGATTCACATACATACCCTCAGTTTGTTTTTGTTTTTTGTTGTTTTTGTTTTTGTTTACATTTTTCTCTACCCAGCATTCTGAGTAATTATTATTCATCTCCAAGTTTGTAAGAAAAATACCAGTGAAGACTGCCATGAAGCCTCTAGACCACCAGAGCACTTGCACCAGGACAAATAGAGAAGATTTTGGGTCCACCAAAGGAATCGTCAGATTTTCATGTTCTATAGGGATTTCTTCCTACTAATATCCTTTGACTAAAAAGCTGAACCAGTGTATTAGTTTTCTAGAGCTGGCATAACAAAGTACTTCAGATTGGGTTCTTTATATGAGTTCTCACAGTTCTGAACTCTAGAAGACCTAAGATCAAAGTGTCAGCAGAGCTGGTTTTTGTTGTGGCTTCTCTCCTTAGACATCTTCTCCTTCTGCCTTCCCATAGTCTTCCCCCTGTGCATGTTTGAGTCCAAGTTCCTTCTTCATATAAGGCCACCAGTTTTATTGGCTACTGACCTCATTTTAACTTAATTACCTCTTTAAAAACCTTACCTTCAAATAAATTTACATTTTGAGGTATTAGAGGTTACAATTTCAGTATGTAAATCTGGGGGATATATCTTAGCCCATAACACCTACATTACTAGAAACTGAGATATTCTTCAAATTTAAGCCAAATATCACAAGATTATCAATTATTTGCCTTTATATGCTAATTGATAATGCTTTTATATTAATACAACTGCATTCTTTCAGTCAGCTGTACCATGATGATGTGGCATCTATGATAAGTTATATGTTTAAACATTTCTATTATTATTTTCCTTTTGTGACTTATAAGGATGATGTCAGCCAGCTGTCTTGGCTAGCTGATTCAGATTCTTATATTGTATTGATCTTTGACCTTTAATTTCTGTGCCTAAAGTTTCATCTCTTCCTGCTGTTCTCTTCTTTCTACATATCTACTTTCAGGATAGCTTACACTAATGCAAACCAATCTTCTGTCCTTCTCTATTTTTTTTTCCCATTTTGATCTTATGCCTTCATATTTCTTAGTGTTATTAATAATCTCTCTTCTTCAAATCATATATTCAGTAAACAAAATGCTTCAAGGATATAAAAATGTTATCCCAGGAGAACACAGACTAAGTACTACAGTGTTTGGGGGGTTTCCAATACATCATTTACCCATGAAAGTCCAATTTGTTTTGACCATAAAACAATACACAATCATGATGAAAAATCATAACCAAAGGAGTTTTCTGTTTGTCTTTTAATAGATGCAACTTACCAAATGTATTTTGCTATATCAAAAGTTAAAGGTGTGTTTGAATTTTCTTAATAAGATAGAAAAAGAAGGAAGCATTTGGAAACACCTGCAGAAAAACTTCCAAACTAGGGAAAAATCATAATGGGGCGTCAGCTACCCAGACAAACCAATAACCTGGGAGCTTGGAGTAAAAATTAATTGAATAAATAGATGAGATTTAAAGCAATCTTTGAAATTGAATATTCTAAAAACAAAAAGATCATGTGATTGGCATTGCAAAATATATTTAACCCCACTACTTCTTAGAAACAATACCTTTTGTACTGAATCAACTCAGAAGAAGGCATATGAATATTATAGCAGTCTCTCAAACTGATAAGTAGACACAGAGTACTTTTAATCTTTTGAAAATTTCTTAATTCACTTGATTACTCTTACTCTATTTTAAATAATCAATTGTTAAAAGTTCACTTTTCCCATTTGTGAATTAGTTTTTATTCTTTTTTGCCAACAATATCCAACATACATAAATGACTAGAACCTTAGAGTATTTGTCAGAAAACAAAATGCAATCTTTCCCTGAGTCACCTTGTACTCACACTGACAGATTGACTCACAGTTAGAGTTGATGCTTTATGGTTTTGTTGGCCAGACTTCCATCTGCGTGACTGTTTGGGGTATAAGAATATCCCTGCCTTGGCTACTGTTCTTTTCAGCACAGCTTTACTTGTTCAGTGTCCTTTATTTAACCTTGATACAAAAAAGAAGTCATTCCTAGGCATTTTGCCTTTTACCAAATACCAATTTTATTAAATATGTGCATGCGTGTCTGTGTGTGTGTAATTGGAATAGCCTAGGAGCAATGCCAGAAGGAAGAGTTGCAACACAAGTTTGAACAGCAAGTGTCTTTGACTTATTGCTGTGATTATACTAATTGCTCATCTACTTGGTGGGAGGTTGCAGGAAGCTGTTTTGAAGTAATCAAGCTGAGATAGGCCCTTCTATTTATAATAATTCTGAAAATTCTTCTACCCCAAAAAGATTTAATTGCATTTTTCTTTCTTTAAAAATAGACTCATTTTTCCTTCTCACCCTTTCCATTGTCTCAATCCAATAATAAATATTTGATAGCTTCTTAGTTATTATAGGAATAAACATTAACTATCCTTCATTTCATAGATCTGAACACAAAGCCCTCAATATTCATTAATGGATTGGAAGTGCAATACAAACCTTCTACAAAATAATAATAATTTCTTAGTTAATCTCTTATAGAGGGTAAATTTTATGTGCATATCATTCTTGTGAAAATATTTCTGTGTTATGAGAAAAGATAATGGCCTTATCTCAAGGCTTGGATCCTTATTTGTTTAGTCAATATTGTAGTATTATGATTAGTATATTATCACTTAATAGTACAGAATCAACAGACATAAGTCTTTCTTAGCACCGTGATGGTCTTACATACTTTCTCTTAATTTGTTCTGAGTAAGAAATGTTTTAATAAAAATTCAAAGGTTAATAAAATGTATTATTGATCTTGGAACTATATGGGAGCCTAGATATAAAGCTTTTTATTGTATGTGCTACTCAGTCTCTAATATGCACTTCCCTTTGCTATTCTGTCCTCATAAACAAAGATCATATTGTGTTCTGGTAAGAGGATGCAAACTTTGAAGCTTCTCAAATGCAAATATCCTAGCTGGGTGACTTCCTAACTCTGGATCTTGAGCTCTGCTGAGCCCAGTTTACCAAACAGTACAAATTGGATATTAATATTTACTTCAGAATTTTTGTGAAAATTCAATAACTATCATATATAATATGCATGATCACAAAGGAGGCACTGAAAAATTCAGTGAATTTCCCTTAAATCTCCCTCAAAATTATATTGCTTACATTATCTTTTAGCTCTTTGGGCTTCAGGAACTATGTCTTATTCTTGCCTCTTGCCCATTCTCCTCTATTTTTAAGTCTTCTCTGAATGTTAAGGAAGCATTACAAAATCAATAGTGTGAAATCATTTTAGGAAGAGCCTGAACACAAATATGTAACTAGGTTGACAAATTAAGATGTTGGAAGTTTCATAAAATTCACCACGGAATTATTCAACCCTGGAAATTGCAGAAATCTAACACACCTAGTTCAACCCCCTGGCTTTGCAGAAGAAATTCCAATCAGAGAAGTTAATTGACTTAGAAGTACAGAGTTGAAGTATTTTTTTGAATGCAAAGTACTCTATGCACATTTCAAATGATTAAATATTCAAATTTTATTTTAATATTGTGTTCAGGAAAAAATCCAGTGTAAAACCATCCTTTTTAGGAATAATGCACGTTCATTGTTGATGAACGATGATTATTTTTGTATTTGTGGGACTTTGGACATAATTGCATAGTTTTATCTTCATGACAGTTCCTAAACCTCACTGTACATTTTAGCCTGTTTTTTTTTTTCAATATACCTTTCTCTTCTAGACACACACACACACACATTAGCTCTACCCTGAGGGTTTTGAAGGATTGCTTTGGGTGGAGATCCTATAACTTCTGAACCTGTAGAACTTTAGAAAGAACACATCTTGGGGCACCTGGGTGGCTCAGTTGGTTAAGCATCTGCATTCAGCTCAGGTCATGATCCCAGGGTCCTGGAATGAAGCCCTGCCTTGGGTTCTCTGCTCAGCAGGGTGTCTGCTTCTCACTCTCCCTGCTTGTGTGTTCTCTCTCTCTCTCTCTCTGTCAAATACATAAATAAAATCTTTTTTTAAAAAAGAACTCATCCTGATTCGATAGGGAATGAACTACCAGAGTAGATACTAAAACATCTTAACGCATCTTGAATGGAAGCAAGATTTATAAATAGGAAAATCCCCCAAAGTTGAACCAAATCTTTCATAAATGTGGGATGTTACTTTGGAAGATGAAAACAGCATCTGAAACAAGTTACATGAATATCAGCCTGAGGTGGGGAGAAAGGAAGAGTCTCAATTCTTCTTAAGCAAACCCCTCTTAGCATCCCCAAAAAGAGACCACTCTTTCCCAAAAGGAATCAAGGGCACCACCTGACAATTCCTTTTTTGCAGCCATTTCCTGATGAGTTTAATGGAGAGAGTTCATGGGTTAATACCACTCCTCCTTCAAATAACTGCTTATAATGCAAAAGAAATTTTGGCAGTGTTTCCCAATGAACAAAAAATTGCAAAATATTCCTTAAGTCAAAATATTATAAACATTAAAATATAGTCTAATATTAAACAATTCTATCAGTAATGTCCTATTGACACATCTTTGCCTGAAATACACACATATGGGTATCGTAATCTAAATTCACTAACTTAGCACATTTTTAGTATCATTTATGCAAGGAAAATAAACTAGAAAGAGAAAAGACATGAGTAAAACTAAGATGTACCACATATATAAGAATATGATTTGGTCTGTTTTATGACCACTAAGTATGGTCTATAATTGATCTTCAGAATAATTGCATATCAAATCATCTAAACCTGATAAACATTTTGTTCAATATTGATTGTCCACATAGCTCCTTGCTCTTTTGCCCAAATGACACTTGAGACCAAGGGAAGTTGTGAGTGTAAAGAAGGAACTAGAGGAAAAAAGAAGATTAAAAATCAGTTACTATCCTTTTTAAAATTTATGTTTACCTTGAAAGCATCATTTTGCCTCTTGGATGAGTTGTATTTCTTTTGGGTCTCCCATGGTACTTTGGAGAGAAATCCATTCAGAATAGATATTCAGTATCTATGGCTTGAGTGATTGGCTGATCTATTTCATCTTCTTTCTTTATAATGATTGTTCAATAAGTCATGGAGTAACTGCAATTGTTGCTGTATTGAAGTAGTCAACTGAAAGAGAATATGGTTTGTCCCTTAAACATTATTTTCTGCTAACACAGCATGCTTGTCAAAGTCCCTGAGTGTTTCAATGATAGGAATCATGTAAACGTATGAATACGTAACTGACAAAACACTGTATGTTATTTGAAAATAAATGTAAGCACCCACAAATTGTAAGATTAATACCTAGCATATTTATAGTAGATGCTTCTAAGCTAAGAATAATGTATCATTAACATGAGCTTATGCAAGAAGATGTTGTAATATTTAGAAGTTCTTGTGGACCAGTGAGTGTTTTTTCATTGCTATGTAACAATAACAACGTGGCATGACTCAATTCTGTAAGAAGACTGAATGATTTAATAATTATAATAAAATAAAAGCCTCTTCTGTCTTGTGCTATGAAATATTTTAGGCTGTACTCTAAGTAAGAACTGGAAAGAACATCTACAACTCAAATAGCAATCAAGACCAGGGGAGCTCATTTTATGAAGACTAAAATAATTATGAGACTGAATCTAAGAATCACAATACATAATTTTCTCAGGCAAATGTTATAGATCCTGTAAATAAGACACTTGTGACTGAGGAAAAGAGGATCAAAATAAAAAAACTCAGTCCTTGAATCATGACATGTCAATGCGATAAAGTGTTTTGTATTGGAAGGACAGTTCTGTATGTTGGTAGACCAGATCTGTCAGGCCCATGGGCAAGCCATCCCACTGTGTTTATCCTCAGTATGACACATACCATGCAGGGATTATGATATATAGAAGCCAGGAATACTTGCACTGTGTGTCATGATTGTGAGAAAGGCAGAACCAGAGTCTGGCTGCTATTGACAGTCAGGGATGGTATTAGCTGGCCTTCTGGAATGGTAGCAGCAGAAAACTCAAGTCAACATATTTTAACCTTCAGAATTATTCAGGCACATTCTGATCTCACCAAAGGGGCTGATAAGACTGAAGTACAAACTTGGCGTTAAACAGCTGTTTCCAAACAACCAATGGGATGTGGGGCAAAGGCATGCTTGCTTTTTTTTTTTTTTTCTGTTTTTAGATACAGTCAGTGCCTTTCAAGGCTAAGACTTCAACAGCAAATTTTCCATTGCATAAAACACAAAGAACTATCCTTTTAAATGCATCAGAACACAGCAAGGCAAGGAGGAAAAAAAAATTAAAAGGAAGAAGAAAAGAATAACTTAAATGCTATGGGGTGAAACCAACCAGGATCTGAGGCCAAAGCTCTATGTGAACATTAGATTATGCAGTTGATTCAATTCTAATTCAAGTCAAGCTGGTTCAATGTTTCACTTATAATCTTTTGTCCTTTTTCACTTGTTCCTTATCATGAAATCTGATCTATTTGTAAGTTTAATGCAGGAGACAGGGAAAAGGCTGACCTAACCTTAGTATTATAGGGGATTGCACTAAATGTGGGCAGGAGAGCAATAGTTCCATAGCTTCCTACTTGGAAATGGGCCCAGCTTGAAGAAATAAAAATAGAAGTGTCTGAATGCAACTAAAAGCTGAGGCACATGGAATTAAAATACCAGTTTCCTCCAGTCTTTCTTTTCTTTCCTTCCTTCTTTCTTTCCTTTCTTTTTCACCTTCCTTCCTTCCTTCCTTCTTTTTCTTTTCTTTTTCCTTTCTTTCTTTTTTTCTTCCAGTTATCAGAATTTCAGAGCCTACAAACTAAAAGGCTCCCACAGTCCGCCATTGTTTTTGGTAACCCATCACCTGAAGTTACATTGACCCCAAATGACTGCATACGCAGTGTGCAGTATGCTCCATGTGTGGATACTGCATTACAGTACATGATAGTTTCAACTGACTGTTCTCATTCCCTTAGAAAAAAATCATCAAGCTTAAAATGTAAATAAATAAATACATATGCCTAAGGGACACTGAAACTCCAGGATAGTAATTGCCTACCAGATGGTCATCCTTATGATTTCAGAATGCACTTATATTAACTTTCTTTACCTTCTAAATAAGCACAACATTTTAAATTGAAATAAGAAAAACTGTTTTCCTAATGTTTTACCAATCTCTGTTTCTGATTTGCCCAAGGCCCACATTTAGCATATTTTCAATATCATATATTCAAAGTGGAAGAACTGGAAACAAAAAACAGATTTAGGAAACCAAGATTTACCACTTTCATGAGATGATAATTTGATGTATCTCATGATCACTATATACGTTAATTGTTTTTATGAATACATTCATATTTTAACTCCTGTCTTCTGAATAAGAGATATGTCTTGATGGGCCCAGAAAAAAAGAAAATGAATTTCTCTCTCCCTACACTGTTCGTTGGTGCTTTGCCTGAATGGGATCTCTTTGAAATTAAGGGGAACTTTGTTTAAAAGTGGTATTTAGGGTACGAGGAGGAATAAAAATCTGACCCAGGCCATTTTAAACTCATGTTTATCCAGACTTCATCATTTTCTCCTCTAACATATGAATATAGTTTCCAAAACCACAAGCCTCACAAGTGTTTAGATCCCAGACTTGTAAACAGGTTTGATTTCCTTTTATTGAGCGTCTTCCTTCCTCATCCCTTATTGCATTCAGCTGGCTCTAATTCCTTTTCATGTACTTAAAGAAATGAAATATTTTGTCTGAATTAAGAATAATCATGTGTTTGAGAAGATCAATCGTGAAACAACAGAAAAGTGAATTGTTTTCAATGGATCTGTTTACAGTGACTGAGCAACTCGGGTTTAGATGAATAAATAAAAAGACCAGCAATTTTATTGAATTATATTGTTCAATTTCAATTGTGTCTCTTAATGTAAACAGCTCAGTGATTGATGTATTATTGAATATTCGTGGAGTGTGTCTGTAATGAATATGTTCATGAATGACCCTCTGAGAGTAAATCAATGTTAGAAAGAGACCTCTGTTGATTTGGAGTTTAGATGATTGCAAATCAAACTTTAAAATGTCCCGGCTCTAATGCTGCATACCTTAAAATTTCAGAGGGAAAATAAAAGTACCCAAAAAGCAAAAGAGCCAATGATGGAAAAGAATTCTTATTAACCTTTCTTAGTATCCAAGGCCATTATTTAGAAGCATCCTTAGGAATATGAAAACATTACCATGACATAGTCAAAACCAATCGTGTTTTTCTTCAAAACTATGCAATTAATAATAAACTAATTCACTTATTATTCTACTTAATAGATCTGTTATTTCTGTGAAAATGCTATTGTCCATAACTTACTAAACTACATTTCTTTTCTTGAGCTTCATAGATGTTCAGGTATCTGAAATGTTTAACAACACAAGAAATTAACATCTTTTTATGGATAACCAGTTGCAGAATCCCTCGTTTCTCCTTCCTTTAATCTTTTATAACATTCATGATCTCCCTTAACTGCCCTATTTTCTCAACGTCTGTGACTTGGTCCAAGACACTAGTAAGTTTTAGATGTATATCTTCCACCATCCGTGGTACTGCTGCTTAGAAACCCCTTACACAAATGAAATACCTCCATAATGTTCAAGTAGGGAATGCCCAGAAAACTCAACTAACTCTCATACTCAAGTAGCATCTGTTGATACAGTTTAGGATTGGACAAATAATGACTCTATGACAAGGTGCTTGAATGCGATCTATCTTCTGATGACAACCCTTCCTTCTCATACCTTCCAAATGTTATCTTTTCCCCAGATTCTGTACTTAATCTCTTGTCTTTCTACACACCCACATATTCAAAAATATCATTCAATCATATGTGTACAATTCCAAAATTGGTATCTCAACACTAAATCTTTTTTCAAACTTATTTCTGTCTTGTGTTTTCAACCGCCTGCTACTTTTCTCTCAAATCAACATTTTTCTTAAGCCAGTTCTTTTCCCTGACTTCTCTTTTTCTATAAATGTGTCAAAATTCTCCTAGTTAGTCAGCTCAAAATGCAGGATTGTCTTTTCTTTTGTTTTTTCTATCAGTCTACTACTACCACCTTATATCTACACTTTATCCATAATTTGAAAAACTTTTTTTTTTAATCACATGCTTTTATTTCATTATAACAATAAGCATATGAAATAAAAGAGAAATAATGGCCTAAGAACTTGCTAATCACTGTCTGGTGAACCAACAACATCGTATCATGTTAGAGTTTGTTAAAAATGCAGAAATCCATCCCCTATCCCAGACAACTGAATCAGAATCTGCATTTTAATAAGATTGCAAGTAAATTGCATATTGTAGTTTTTAAGCATTGTCCTACTTCAGTAGTAGATTTGCTTAAGATATCATAGTCAGTAGGTAGTTTGCAGAAACAAAATTGAAAACTAAATATTCTAATTTCCAGCTCCCAAACGTTAATGCACTGCTATCTAAATTGTGGCCTTAGACCAGCAGCATTGATACCACCTGCAAACTTCCTTAACATGCAAAATCTTGGGTCTTGTCTCATCACTAAATTAGAATCTCAGAAGGTGGAACAAAAGCAACGTGTTTAGGGGTTCTCCAGGTAATCCTTACACATGTCCCAGTCTGAGAAAAACTACTCTAACGTGATACGTTATGTCCCGTGTTCAATTATATTCCAACATGTCTCTCATCTTTCTGTCTTTCTATGTCCTTTATTGCCTCTAACATCCAACTTATTATTCACATTTTGAATATAAGCCAATAGTCAACTTACCCTTCTTTACCAACTAAGCCAGCTGTGCTGATCTCTTAAGTACTTATTATACCTTCATTCATTCATTTATTCAACAAATATTTCAGTGTCTCAGATAATTGCAAACTTTTAGAAGCACTTCACTGCCTTTTAAACAAAGACAGTTGTCTTCATATTGCCCCTTCTGGACTTCCCTTCTTTATCTCTCCTATTACTGTTCTTAATGGGGTTTTAAAGTCCATGAAGAAAAATCCAAGAAAATTCACCAAAACAGCCAAGGACATAGCTGTAGGTGGAACCTCAGATCTCTAGCAGCAAGAACTTAGCTGGTGTTGAGTCAAGGTCTTCACAGATCTCTTTTGGCCCAGGGACAAAATTTATCTCAACAAATGATTGGATTTGAACCTACTGACAAAAGGAAGTGGCTTGGATGTGTAGTAAAGAAGCCAGGACCGAGGCAATTTTACATAGTTTGGAGGGAGTTTTTTGAACGGTTGATAATTCCTTAGTATAAACATTACTATAAAGCCAAACAGGTGAAGAACCTTCAACATGACTAGGAAAGACTTACAGACAGGTGTCTACTTTCTTTGAATTCCTGAATGTTAGGAATGTAAGAGGTTTTAGAGACCTTCGAATGACCCCCACCTTATTGCACATCAGGTAATTCTGGGCTCTCTGAGACTGAGTATCTTACACTAAAGCTAGTGTCTTTTTTTTTTTTTTTAAGATTTTACTTATTTATTTGAAAGAGAGAAAGAGAGAGAGACAGAGAGAGTACAAGAGGGGAGAGAAGCAGAGGGAGAGGTGATCAGGGATCTCTCTCTATCCCAAGATCCTGGAATCATGGCCTGAGCTGAAGGCAGAGTCTTAACTGATGAGCCACCCAAGGGCCCCTAATGCTAGTGTCTTGAAAGCAATAGCTTGAGATGTTCTGGTGTTCACTGAGGAGCAGTGATTCTCAATCCTGGCTGTATTCTGAAATCATTGGTGGAATTTCAAGAAAAAATGTATACTTAGACTCCATATCCAGAGATTATATTTAAATGACACCCAAATGAGGAAAGGTCGTGTTATTTTGTTTTATTTCCCCAGGTAATTCTAATGTGTAATCAGAGTCGAAAATCATTTCACTACACAGTCATCCTCCTACTTTATCACCTAGAATCTTATAAAATAGCAGTTCACTGTGTCAGGTTTGGGATGAGTCCATGAGCCTCCGTATCCAACAGTTCCCCTTCTTCATGCACACATGGAATTCTTCCTTAAAATATTTCCCCTTACATCTTATATAGTTTATCCATTCATTCAACCAGAATCTGAGTTCTACTATGTGCCAGACATTGTTACAGTGTCTGAGGAGGCTATAAATCATTACAATCAATTTATTTTGTCTAAAAATGAAAGTCTAAATAAAATAAATCCAACTCCTCAAAAGCAAGAAGTTGATATTAGTATACCATGTTGAAAGTATACAGGCTCTTGGTAGTTTTGGAAGTGGGCAACAAGGCAAACAGAAGCCTTGTGTTATAGTGCAGGGATTATTGCAACACAAGGGGAAGAGCAGAAGCCTAAGAGGGTGTAGCTGACTCTGTTACCTCATCTTCAAAAAAGGAGGGTAACAGCAGCAAGGTCACACAACTGTTGTGAGTCATTAAGAGTATGCATTTAACAAGTGCTTTGTAAACAGAAATGTATTATATTATTCTCAACAACTGGCTCTTGACATTGAAATCCTGAGAAAATTTTCCAAAAGATTAACTTCTCATTTATGTGTAATTCCTTACAAATAAGTTCTGCAAATATTTCTTTACCACTTAACAGCTTTGTAAATTTAATCTAAACTTTTTAACAGTAAAGGAAAAAATCAATGACAAAGTTAATATGTCTTTTTCTATGATAAAGCCTTCCTAACCCTCCAGATTAGATATGCAGATCTTTAAGTATAAGCCAAATGAGTTCTTTATACTTTTTAGAGATGCCATAATAATTTCAAAGCAGTAAGGGAAGGCAATAAAATATCCAAAGCCCTCCTATATAGACAGTTACCAAATACACACTTATGAAAAGATCATCTCTCTCAACTAAGGCACATGTATCCTATTAAGAAAAACCCTTTACAAGTGGTTTCTTTACATCACATTCTTATAAAGAAAAGTGATTGCCATCAAACTCATCAAAAAACAGGATGCTTCTTATTTAGAGATCATATGGATTTTATGTGATTATATCCTTCTTTTTTTCAGTCTGAGAAATCTTCCAATATGCAAAGTCTATCTGAAACAGTCACAAGTTTAGGTTGTTTCTCCTTTCTCCAGCTTTAGCAGCAAAAAATAAAACTGAAAGGAAATATTTTTAAATACTCCTGCTTTAGTAAAAATTAATTCTAGTTGTTAATACATAATTTTGAATTTGTACTGATCTTTCCCATGCCTATGCATACTCTGATTATAATTGACCAACCTTCCTTCTAAGATAAATTTGAGGTTTAACTCTTCTTAAAAAAATGCCAAGCAAGACAAGTTCTATGCCTAGTGGGGTCTTGAGAAAACCCAACTGGACATTTCTGTCTGCTGCTTTACAACTTCAACTGAGGGCATGTGGGTACTTTTTAAAAAGATTTTTCATGCCTAGTCTTTTATGCTTTGATGAAATCAATACTGCTGTGCTATGTGATTTAAAAAAAAAAAAAAATACTGCTGACAGGTAAATGTTTCATTCTCTCTCTTTTAAAATAGTCTCAAAACAAGCAAACAAATAATATCTGAAGAATAAAAATCATAGGAACAAACAGCTCTGAAAAAGACAGGTGGCAATCAAAGTTGCACATATCACTGTAACATGCTTAGCTTGACAGGAATAATGTTTATGAACAAGAAACATATTTTTGCTACTGATCAAATTCAAATATTCTAGAGACTTGGAATTACAAACATTTGCTTCTCTGCCTGCCAGCGGGCAAATACAGGCAGCAGCTAGAGAATAATTAGTAGAAATATGACGCCAGGGAGTAACATCAAATATTATTAGTTAAAATGACAGAAATGCAAAATGTGAAAACTCAATATATGGTCAGCAAGGCGTTTATGGATAAAATTTTGACAAAGGTTAGATTGTGACTGAAGGAATTTTAATCTAGAAATAATACCTTTTAAAAAGCTTATGTCAGGGGCGCCTGGGTGGGTCGGTGGATTAAGGCCTCTGCCTTCGGCCCCGGTCATGGTCCTGGGGTCCTGGGATCGAGTTCCACATCAGGCTCTCTGCTCAGTGGGGAGCCTGCTTCCTCCCCTCTCTGCCTGCCTCTCTGCCTACTTGTGATCTGTCTGTCAAATAAATAAGTAAAAATCTTAAAAAAAAAAAAAAAAAGCTTATTCAACCTATATTATATCCACTGCCTCTTCACAGGTCAGAAGATGTTGCCCTGTGCCCTGTGATGGTAAATCATAATAGCTCTACAATATGATCTAAAAATCCACTCAGATAACAAATGATTTAAAATAATGAATTCTAAGTTTCTTCTTTTTGCCATCAGTCACCTTAAAGATGGAAGTCAGAAAGTGGGCAGCTGTATATTTTCCCTCCCATCCTATTGCATCGATATCTGTACAAAGCTGAGAACAACTTGGCATTGTCTTCCTGGGCTTTCTGCACTATGTCATTTCAAACTAATTAAATGAGTGAGTCCTTAAGACAACAAAACTGATCATTCATTTACATGATACTTTGATAGGAAGGGAATGTGAAATCCCTACCTTCTCTAAAATATCCTTCTTTCTTAACATAATCTGTCTTGGGTATGCATATTCTTTTGTTTAAATAGAATCATCAGAAGGTCTATTACCTATGAATATTCATATAAAAATATCTTTTATTCCCTGGGATGGATAAACATCTCTTGAAGTCTCCTCTAGCCTTATTGAATTAGTTTAAAGATGTAGATTAAAGTGATAAATTTACTAACTTCATTTTAGTTTAATACTGATCCTAAAAATGAAACCTGCAAAGCAAAGCACTGTTGACTGGAGACAAGGAAAAAGAGAACATAGCAGACAGCAATAATTAGCTGGACAGAACGAGGGACCAGAGTGTGGGTATCAAATGTGGCTGGGAATATACACAAATGGAAAGGGGTATTGGTATGGGGTTGGAGACAGGGAACACACTCATTCATTTAACAATTTTTTCACAGGCCCAACACCATAATATCTTGCCCTCCTCAAATGACATCTGTTTTGTGGAAGTGCCATGCTGTAATAAGGAGTGGACTGCTCAGCTTGTCTTTCTACTCAGAGGATCACAATTTATGGAAAAAGAAATACACAGTTGATTCTTGCCATCTTGAAACAACTATAATTTCCCAAACTCATAAGTTCTATTTTTACAACAAATCTTATGAAAGGTAATGCCAGGCTGGCATTCATAGATTCATAGATTCAACATGTGTTTGACTTTTCATGAGCAACAAGCCATCCATGTTAAACGGTACCTGTGATTGGCATTCTGCTGAGGCATGCATGTGCACATGCTGGCGATGTAATCAGAGTGTACTTCACAAAGCTTCTCTGAGCAGATAGCCTTGGTTCTCACCAGGTGTCCCTGCATATTGTTTGGAACACCACAGTAATTGGCCTGCAGTGTTAGGTCCTAGAGTTTTTGGTTAAATTTATCCAGATCGGGCACTGAAGAAGAGTAGAAAGACAAGGCCAGCAACTAAAGGGAGGCGAAGGGCCCCTGGGTGGCTCAGGTTAAGCCTCTGCCTTCAACTCAGGTCATGGTCTCAGGGTCCTGAGATCGAGTCCCGCATTGGGCTCTCTGCTCAGCAGGGAGCCTGCTTCCCCCTCTCTCTCTGCCTGCCTCTCTGCCTACTTGTGATCTCTCTCTCTCTCTCTCTGTCAAATAAATAAATAAAATCTTAAAAAAAATTAAATAAAAAAATAAACGGAAAAGAAAGTGAAAAAAAACTTCATGTTTACTTAGAAGAAACTATATATTTTATTAATCCTATATTCTTAGACTTATGAAGAATATGAAGGCCTTGCTTAAAATTTTGAACTGGTGTCCCACGCCATGTTCACCTGCCAGTTTTCCACGAGTTGCTATTACCGTAGTGTCAAATCTTCACTGGAGGTAATTTTCAGTTTCTCATTTTCTCAGTGCGGGACGGATGCAACCGATGCTTTAAAAAGTTATCACCTTTTACATTTCTAAGCCAGTATTCCTTCAGTGCAAATGGCAACTGCTAATCATTCCCTGGCAGGACTTTCCTATTTGCATGGCATGTCAGGTTTCTCCCTGTGCTATGAACGATTTCTCATCAGCATCCCTGTCTTCTCTTTTCACTACTACCACCTCTCTAATATGCTCCCAACTATATTATAAGAAAAGATTTTTATATAAGCCACTAGCCACAGGGGAAAAGAGAACAAATCGACTCAAACTGAAGAAAGACCACCCTCACTGAGCAGAGATTACTTGTTCTCTGATTGTTACCATCTGATACCCGAAACTCTGACTCTGGTTGTAGTTGCCTAGTATTTACTCTATAATTATGCTATGCTCATTAACATGTAGTCCAGAATAGCACTAATGAGACCAGAAAACTCAGACAAATTTACAAGTAATGCCTGTATTTTAGTCTAATTAATGGCTAATTTCCTACTTCTAAAGGTGAAAGTGAGAGCAGAGTCTTTTCCTCTAACCTGGTAGGTCTTGACGTAGTAAATGGAGACTAATAAAGGAAAAGCAAATATTTACACTTCCTGCCACTACTAGTCTGAGAGATGAGATAGAAGAGAATTAGCATTGCAGGTACCATACTCAGGCTGGTCACAGGCACCCAGAAAGTAGCCAGGAAGGGTCCACAAGGGGGACTTCTCCAGTATACTTTACTATGAGAAGTAGAGGTGATAACAAAATACCTCTAAGGCAAACTTTTTTTTTTTTTTTAAATATTGAATCCTCTCTCAAAGTCTTCTCAGAAATAAACATTTAAATCTATTCTAACAAATTTATCATCTATCTTATCAGTATAGTTTGATTTGTGGAGAGTCCTGGATCAGAAGTAAGTTCATTGGGGGAGAACCAGGATGGCACAGTCAGTTAAGCATACAACTCTTGATTTCTGCTTGGTGATATCAGGGCCCCTTTCCCTCTGCCTTCTCCCAAACAAGTAAACAAATCTTTAAAAAGAAAAAAGAAAGAAAGAAAGAAAATAGTTCATTGGGGAATATCTAGTATCAAATAACCAATGTGTTAATGACATGCATATTATTTATCAATTTTAATTTACTTTCTGACCAAATGCTATATATCATGCATCCTTATGGTGAGAAAGAACAATCGCTGTCCATATTCCATTGGAAAAGAATTTATTGGATTGATCCTGAAGTGCACAGTTTCAACCTAAGTTGCTCTTGACCACTGAGTAGGATTATAAGATCAGGCTAAAAACCCAGTGGAATTTTCCACTATTCAAAGAAGATTTTCTGGTTTGGGAATCCAGGTCATGATTTTGGCCTCATGACATCATGATTAAATAACTGAGTTAACCTGCCCAGATAGCTGTTCTGTTTTGTCAGACTCTAAATATATAAATATTTATACTATGCCATGTTTAGGGTTCACAACAAAAGTGTCTACGTTGAGTTTTGATTCAAGCTGAAATGCTGAACATGGCGTATACCATTATTTTACTTATTACCTTTAATTGTGGTTCTTTCTTTGCATTCCAGTCACCTGGACTTTGACTTCACTGAAGACAAGAATTGTTCCTTATTCTTTTTCTATGGTTCAGTATGAGCCAATAATCCTTGTTAAATGAATAATTCCTGCCAAAAAATACTTGTTAAATGAATGAATGAATCAATCAATCAATAAAAAGGCACCCAAGAAATATCTTTCCAACAGAATCCTCTCATGAACAGAGTACACAATTGCAAAATCAAGTTAGTAAGTAACAGCTTGAACTCTCATATAAAACCAAGGAGCCTCTTTGAATAGAACAGCTTTCTATTTGGAACAGCAATATAATAGTTAAATCCATTTTATCTAAGCATTTAATTATCCATTACTATCTACTCATTTAGGGAGGTGCTAATCTGGCTGATTGCATTAAAATTAGAAGAGTTCAGGCTTGTGGGGGGAAATGGGGAGAAATTTGGGCTTTTAAAAAGTAACTAACATTTTCTGCAGCCACACAAACCTCTGAGCCCTATTAAAATCACTGATAAGCAATCTTGGAAAAACATTCTCCAGTAATGGCTAGCTGGGCTCTTGCAGCAGAGCAAATTGTTTTTTCTTGGCAAACTTCCCACAAGCAATAGGCAGCAAGAAATTGTTTGTTCTACACATGCAAGTTCTCATGTGTATCTGCAATTCTAATGCCAAATTTGGTTCTATCTCAAAGCCACTTTAGTTGCAAAGAAAATTGACAGAGACTTTACCAGTATAGCTAGTTGACACTTAGCAGAGACTCCAAGGCCATCAGAATGAATTCCCATGTGTTACTGTGGTCAGTACGGAAAATCACTCAGTCCATTTGGCTAAAGATTTCTACACATTTTTCTCCCCTTTCCCCTGGCAAGAATTTTTGTTTGGTCAGGGACATCTGGTTAGCATGTAGCACACAGAATATATACTGCTTGACCTTCAGAAACGTAAAAGAACGTTAATATCAAATAAAAGGAAAAACAGAAGAAATGTGCATTAACACATTGGGATTGGTCATTGGAGGGCTTGAAGCTGGGTTAAGCTAGAAAAAGATCAGTGAAGATCAAGAATTTGAAGCTACATTTTGAGTAAGAGACAGATACAGTGAAACCATTAGAATTTAAACAGATATGTCACGGGAGGAGAAGTTCTATACAATTCTCTAAGTTCTATAAGTACTATTGAATAGCTGAATGTGAGTTAAATAGACATGTGGGTGAAGACACACACACACAGACACACACACACACGATTTGGTAAGAAATGACCTTCAGTTCTTCTAATTCAGAGATAAGTTCTGGATTCTTGAACAAGCGACTCAGTGTGTCTGAAGTTAAGCAAAATGTGAATAACAATTTTTTTTTTTTTTTTAGAATTTCGTACCTTTCTAGGTAATGCTCATATCTTAAAATGGACTCCTTTGTAAACTTTGCATAGAAAAATTTTAAGTAAAAGAGAGAAAATTAACGTTGGAGAAGGAGTTAGAAAACAAGTGAGGACTGTCATCAGGATCTATACAGCTGCTCAATTACATGGGTTTCATGGGAGATCACCCAGACATGAAGTGTACGCAGAATTTGACAGTTTGTGTCAAGCTGCCATTTTCTTCTGACATCCATCAAACCATAATATTCCACCACACACACACACACACACACACACACAGATACAGATAAATACCTCTACTTTTTCTCTTGGAAAAAGCTTTTTTATATTTATTTTTTAATTTAGTCTATTAAATGAAGGTTTATGTGGTGATAAGGCAAGAAAAATGAGAACCAGATTGTCACCCTGTTTTCAATAATTCTTGCCAAGAAAAGGGTCAAATTAAAGAAAAGTTCTCTTAGACTTTAAAAACTGTTAAGTTTCCTTTTATGAGTCTCCACATTATTTTAATTCTTTTATGACATTTTTCTTGTATTATTTTTCAGTTAAGGGGCATGTGGACAAAAAAACCAAGCAAGATAGAAAACATATTCAAAGAAAAAAAAAAGTGAGAATATTATTACTTTGAGGTTAATGAGGCCAAGTAACAATAAAATATCCAGTTAAAATATAGGTAAAACATTTACTGGTGACTTGTCTAAATGACACATTTTATTACTTCCATCTGCCTTAGTGTTGTCAAAGCCTATGTTTGAATGTTCACCATCACAGAGATACATTTTTTTCCCTATGGAAGAAAGTACTCAGAAAACTTATATTGATTTGTAATTGATTTTGAGATTCAAACTCTGGCTTTTTACTTATTTCTGAATGCATTTTATTATATTATTCTTATTAACTTGGGATGGGACTTACCCAAATTTCATGTCTTGAGTTTCTATAATTTCTAAGTGTTCACTACTGTAAGACTCACTACCTGATAGAGCTGGTCACAGTTTCAACCCAGCTGAATTAGAAGTTTGTAAAGGCAATAGAATTAAATTTGATATTGGAAAAAACTGCAGCTCTTTGGAATATGTAAGTAGTTAAGGGAGTGGAAGAAAAAAAAAAAATTCCATGAGCTATATGTAGCAATAAGGAATGCTTAAATGTGGAAAAATTCCAAAGAATGAAATCAGAGTTGAGAAGAAGCAAGAAAAATAGTGCTGAAATATCTCCAGAAGAAAATTAAACTTCTATGAGAGAGTCTAGTGACTAGCAAGCATAGTTTGCAACAATCAATGTCTTGCATGCCTAAGTGACTTCACAGATTTAGCCCCTTTCCCCAGGAGCATAGCTGATTGGTAAATGTATTGTGATTTCTTTCCAGGTGAGCACTGATCACATCATATAATGGAAGAAACACAAAAATAGGATTAGGTGCTTAGAGATTCACTTTGCCAGAACACTATACTAAAGATATCGCAGGACTCCTGTAGTCCTAAGGACCTTGTTGTTCGGTGCATTAGACTACCACAGTGCTGCTAGCTTCCTTTGTCATGTAGACCACATGAGTACTCTAGAATCTTGGATTAGGATAAAAACAATCAATTTATCTACTATGGTTGGAGTTGTCTTAGCAGAACCCCTACTCCAAACCCAAAAGAGAGAAATGATAAGGAAGATGGGGTCTGAACTCCATGCCTAAGCCTTTTAATCCAAACTGCTGAGGCTCCAGATAATACAACTTTCTTCAAAGACATAACCTTGTCCCTAACACAAACAGTAAGTGTGTTCTCCCAGACTCCAGGTAATCCCCATATAACCAGGGCTTCCAAATAGGCAGGAGGAAGCCCAGTCTACTACTTTTGTCTATGGAAAGAGAAAAAAAAAACAAAATAAAACAAACAAACAAAAAAACCTCTTCTTTAAAAAGCAAACAAAACAAACAAAAAACTCTGATGTTTTAGGAAGACCTGTTCTTTCTCCCCTCCCCAGTTTCATTAAGATACAGTTGACATATAGCACTGTATAAGTTTAAGGCATACAGCATACTGATATACATATATTGTGAAATGATGACCACAGTAAGTTTAGTTAACATCCTTCATGTCATTTAGATACCAAAAGAAAAAAAAAAATGTTTTCTCCTTATGATGAGAACTCTTAAGATCTACTCTCTTACCAACTTTCAAATATATCATAGAGCAGTATTAACAATAACCACTATATAGTACATAACACCTCTAGTACTTATTTATCTTATAACTGAACGTTGCTACCTTTTGACCTCCATCATCCAATCCGTCCTCCCGCTACCACCCTTCTCTGGTAACCACAAACCTGAACTCTTTTTCTCTCAGTTGAAGGAAAACCTATTTGTGTAGCCCTTCTGGTTCGTTTCTGGCTTACTGGTGTAGTCTGTGTACCTAATAGCATAACTGATGTCCAAGATATAGATTAAAGTATTAGCTAAGATTAGAATTTTTTCTGGGTTTTGATCTCTGGGTTGAAATACACTTCTAAGTCATGAGACTTTTAACAAATTACTTTACCTCTCTGTATTTCAATTTCTTCATCTATATAATGGAGTGCAAGTCAAATCTCCATAATACCATTGCTATGAAGTTCATTTAGCTAATATTTATTAAGTTCTGAGCACAGCATCACAAACACAGGGTGAACTTATAAGTTTTATTAATTAAAAAACCATGTTGTGAACTATTGAGAGTTTGGACATTACAGCTATTTTTGCCTTTCTCCCTTATTCATCTGTGTTCTTAATTGGCCAAAACTACTAGATTTGAGCCTTGATGGCTTATGTCTATACTCTGGAGACTCAAGGAATCAAATATTCCATGGATGGCACAGTTATATTTCATTAGAGTTCTAGTCTACCCTTCCATGTGATCTCATTCATCTCCTTCTCTACAGTCTCATTGTTCCCACTGTGAAGTGACTTGAGATTTCCCAAAAATCCCTAGGATTAAAAACAGATATATTGGTATTTATACTTCCAAAGTATTCTTCATTATAGCTTTGAAAACAATTTCCAGGCAATACATTTTGAAATATAAGAAACTTTCAGGCATTGTTATATATTATTACATAATTCTATAATTTCTAAGTACTGTCTTCTGTTCCCCATTTATCCACATGTATAGAATTTCCAAATATCATGTCCAAATTAAAATAAAATTCTATAAGTGAAGGCATAGAATCAGCTTCATGTTTTAAACATACAAGCTAACTTTGCTGTAGGAAAAAGGTAACGTATTAAGAGCTGAGAGAATTTCTGCTGACAGCCAGGCTCTGGAGTTATGTTTTATTTGCATGGTTTGCCTACAATTCAAAACAACAGAAAAAATGAAAAAAAGGTTATATTCAATTAGCTAATGTTCTAACAGGTATACTTTTAACCTTGAACTTCGAAAGGTTTTGAAAGTCTTCAAGTAGTGTCATATAGTTAACAGTTGGTGCCATGGGTCTATATATCAAGATCCCAGTTTTCTGAATTTCCTCTGGAGAAGAAAAAGATTGAATACAAACAGTGGTTGATTGTGGTCTCTGTGATGTACTTCCCTAGAAGATGTCCAAGACCTGCAGATCAACCTTTGTCAAGAGGACAGCTTTGAAACTTGAAGAACTTGGATTTTTTATTAACACCAGACATAAACTACTGCTTTCAAGGAAACTATCATCAGTAATATGCACCAGAGAACTGGCAGTTTATGGATTCTAAATAGCAAGACGACTGAAGAGCAGGTATATGCATAAACAGAGTGTAATGTCTAGCACGAGATCACATCTTATTTTTGCAGTCCAACCTGTAAAAGAAAAATGGCACTTGTGTCTTAAAAAGCTTTATCAAAAGCTGAAATCTTGGGGATTCTTTTACCTGCTACACTGAAGTAGAAGGTATTGAAGAACAGAAGGTGATAAGAAGAAGGATGAGCAGGAAAGAACATAACTTTTCCTAATCCTACTAACCAGTTATGCCTGGTCAGATTACAAATATTTGTACTGAAATTTTGACAGGTTCACTCACAAATTAAAGGGCTCCAACTGGAACTCACAGGAAAAGCCAGCAGCAGCAAATAGTCCTTAATGCAAATATCAAATGTCCTGAAATATCTTTTCATCTCTTTTCCAACTTGGTATGTTTGGAATTGCTTTGCCTTCCTCAGCTCAGGAAAAAAACAAGACAATCCATACTGCATTACTAGAAATAATCATGCCAAGTGTCCCAGAATAGTACATCGTGTTAGGTGCAACATAAAATAACACCATATAGTGAAAAATCAACTTTTTACTCCCTTTCTGTTGTTGACTGCCAACAACACAAACCTGAGCCTCCTTTTTTTATGAGCTACTTAACCAACATAATTTCCCTTCATCCTTCTTTGATCATACATCTCCCTCCCTCTTCTGGAAAATCCAATGTCCCATGTATGTTTTCTATAGCTAAGGAAATCCATTTCTTTCCTTATGAGAAACACAGCAACCAACTGTGTGTTTTTGCTTCTCCCCAGCCATTCCAAGCTGTAAAAATTAAGGTTACCTGTTGATAAGTGGAAAGGAGCAAGAGACGTTAGAGTTAGTAAGCATATGTTTTTCCCATAATTGCTTTCCACAATCGCTGAGTTTTACATGTCTAAAAATAAAAATTGTGTGGAGCACCAGGGTGGCTCAGTTGGTTAAATGTCTTCCTTCAGCTCAGGTCATGATCTGGAGTCCCAGGATCGAGTCCTACATCAAGTTCCCTGCTCAGTGAGGAGTCTGTTTCCCTCTCTGACCTTTTCCCCTCTCATGCTCACTCTCCCTCTCTCTCAAATTTAAAAAAAAAAAAAAAAAAAAAAAAGAAATGCAAATTCCATATTCTTGGGCATTTTTTCTATAGATGGGAAGAGATCTATCAGCTACTCAGAAAATACTGAAGTTAGCTAAAGGATACAAGTACTTTGGAATCTTCTGAGAATGACTGAGGACTCATTCACTGACAACAGAATGGGACATCTCTAGAGCAAGGAAGGGGCATTAGAATACACACTTGGTGGCTTATACCCATATTGATAGGTAATTGTGCATGTCCATCATGCTCTTAGCTCCTCTCAAGTGGTAATTAGAAGTTTTTCTTTTTTTCCTTTCTTCCTCTCTTCCTTCCTCCTCCTCTCCCTCCCCCCCCCCCCCCCGCCTCCCTTCATTCTTCCCTTCTTTCTTACTTTCTGTCTTTCTTTCTTTTCTTAGTCATGTTTGGAATTGTTTTTCAGAATGTTTACACTATTTTCTTCACATTGTCACCAGCTCATTACCACAGAATTACACTTCACAAACAAGAGCTGGCTGGAGAGCCAACTTGGCTTAGCTGTATCATCTACGGAAATTATTAAAAGGATGAATTTCTCTCTTTTTGAAAAGACAAACACAATCTGATCAGTGGACAGGCAGGGCCACTGCCTATTTCTCTCTTCAGTGTTGTTTTGTGGCCTTTGCTCTCTTAGAGTTACTCACTGATGAAGTGAATACCAGCAGTGTTGTTTTTCCATTTGGAACCAAAATCCCATGTGTTTTGCTGCAAGAACACATCCTTCACAGCTTTATTGTAATTGGCTTTACAATTTCTGTTGTTGTTATATATACTAACAACTAGAAGTCCATATTTCACACCAGTGATAATTACTGAACTTTACACACAAACACACACACACACACACACACACACACACACCCAAGAATAAAAATCAGCCGACATACTCTCTTTAACATAGAAGAGTTCAATGCAGTTTTCATCATGTTAGTAACATGAAGACATAATATCAAGTTTCTTAAAGTCTAGTACTTGTGCCATGATTTTAGATGATGTATTATGAGATATATGTATGGAAGATACTAGAAATATCCATGCTTTTTGGCAAAGCATTGCTTTCTTATTTATATAGCTTTAATTAGGGGGGAAATGTCTAATAATATGTGGCGATATGTCACCATATCTAGATATCCAGAACTTAAGCTTACATTACTAATCACCCTTTTTCTAAATTAAGCTTCGATCTTAATAACTGACACAATATTTCCTCTCCCTACTCTACCTAGTCCTTATTAATAATTCCTTCTCCTGGGCTCCAATTATTATGAATTATATCATTTTGACCAGACATCTTCTCTCACAGGGGTGTTAAAGTTTCCATGTCCAATGGAAAAGGCAAGGGACCTTATATGCTCTTGACTTCTGTAATCAAAGTGCTTGGGTAATTTAAAATGCACATTATCCAGAAGGTTCAATAGTGTAAGTGAACTAAATGTGCTTTGAAATCCTGAACCACGCCAGTAGGCTCTAGACCTCAGCTTCCCTCCCTCATATCTGTGAGCTGGAAGAACAGTGTCTGGCCTGGCCTATTGCCCTCATAAGGTAAGACATGTTATGCTACCTAGAGGTCAGAATTCCCAAGGCTGGTGTCAGGATGATGATGGGGCTCCTGCTGATGTGCAAGTGATTTTTGTTCACCACAGAAACTGGCTCTTCCTAGACTAGAGAAAGTAAAGACTAACATAAAGCCAGGAAACCTTTTTTTTTTTTTTTTTTTTTTTTTTTTTTGCTGAGGTTTGGTAAAACATCTAATAAAGAGTAAAATCCAAATAAAAATTACCTCATATTTTTACCTTAGCTCTTTCACACAGTACTTATTCATAGCTCATTTGTCATACCTTAATAAAGATACCAGTTACTTTTGAAATAGACTTTTGTCAGGTTGCCAATATCTTGAAATCTTAGAAACCCACTGCGAATGTGAACACGGATTTTGAACAACCTGGCAGCTGGCCAAGCACTGAAGATCTTTAAGACAAGAGTAGTCAGCCATCCTATTTAATGTTTTTATTTTGTGCTTGAATAAAAAAAGACTGGACTAGATAACCTCCCAACTCTAAGATCCCATAGCTCTATTTTTCAAATATCCTCATCTTTCAAGTATTCTGTAAACAAATGTTCTACAAGAAAAATTCTGAAACAATTGTGGTTTGCTATATTTGCTTTTCTCTCTCTCTCTCTCTCTCTCTCTCTCTCTCTCTCTCTCTCCTCTCTTCTTACTTTCTCTTTTCCACCCATCACATCCCCAAATATGGTGCAATAACAAATTCTTTCATTGAAGCGCCAGAGTTGTTAGTGATTATAATACATGTTTTTAAATTCTCCACTCACTGATGAAAACATTTGATATGAAATACTGAAGAAACCTCAGGGGCATTCCAAGCATTTATGGACAAAAAAAGTCAAGACTTGTGGTATTTTCCTTCAAAACCCATGTGAACTGAATCAAAGAGATGAAGGAATGTATATTTAAGTCTTCTTAACTAAAATGGATATATTCTGTCATTGGCAATCCATGAATATCATAACTCTGAAATAATGTAAATATATCCGGGCCTTTCTATCCCCCTTGGCATTTCTCTGGTCCAAAGCTTTCTAATCTCCCACCTAGACCATTAAAGTAGCCTGCCACCCTGCTTCAGGCTGGCTTCATACAAGTGCCATGTCAGGCCTTCCAAAGTCCTGCTGTGATTCCATCACATCTCTGTATAAAACCAACATTGGCTGCCCTCTACCCACTAAGTAAATGTCTGACCGTGATATTTAAATAGTTCTATCATTAGGCGTTGACTAATTTTTTTCGGCCTTATCTTCTCTAATGTTGCTATATATTCCTAAAATCAAGTATTTCTCATAATTGTTGCTACTGACATTTGCAACCAGATGATTTTTTGTTGTTGTTGGGATGGACTGTAGCGTACACTGAGGACAGTTTAGCAGCGTCCCTGGCCTCTACTGAGTAGACGTCATTAATGCCCTTAAGTTGTAGCAACCAAACTGTCCCCAGACATTGCCAAATGTCCCTTGGGGAGCAAAATCACCTTTGGTGGAGGACTATTGCTATAATTAATTCAAACTGTATCACTTTTGTTTCTAAACTAAACCCTTTTCCTATCGGACAATGTACTTTATTGATCAGTTTCTTCTAGAATACTTTCATAACCCCCCACACTTGGACAATTCCCCTCTAAGTTTCATATGTTGACATTTCAGGAGCATTTAGAACTTCCTTCAAGAAATTTGTCTCAGTTGTTGCACCCTGATGTGATCACTGCTTTAAATCTTTTGTATAATTTCATTCACCAAATACTAATCCTCTTTGGGCTTACGATATTCCTGTTTGTCTATTTGCCAAATGGTTCTTGAAATATTTTAATTAACTCTTTCAGCTCATAAGTAGTGGGCTCCCCAATGTACCAGGCATAATTGCATTGAAACTACAATGATGAACAGAGCCATAATTGCATTGAAACTACAATGATGAACACAGCCACCTCCCTGTTGCTCTCTGCAACCTCTCTGCTTTGTCAAACATACAGGTCAAGGAAAGGGTGGAATGGTAGATGTAAAGAAGGGGAGACTAATAAACCAGTAAATTTTAAAACACACTATTTGATCTGTCTTTAAAAAATAGGTGGTGCCAGAGACTATAATAAGTAAAACTTCTTTATATAGAGCAGTCAGGGAAAGCTTCACTGAGGTATGATATTTAAACTGAGGATTAAACATGAGAGAGTAAACCTGTATCTTTGCCTTTGGAGGTAACCCCATGTGCAAAGGCCCTGAGGTGGGACTGAATTTGGCTTATTTGAAGGCTTGAAATAAATTCCCAATGCTGAATTATGGTGACAAAAGGGAAAAGTTGTAGAACTTAATTGGGAAAGGCAAGCAGGAACCGAACTGTGCAGGGAATGTTAGTTCAAGGTAAGTATTCTGGATTTTCTTTGAAACATTTTAAGAAATAAGTATGGGGATTTATGAAAGAAAGTGACATGATTCTGATTCGTACCAATTAATACATTACTCTGGATTCTATGTGAAGAACATGGAAAAATAATGTTTCTATTTAAAGAACCTCAGAATTAGAGAATATCTTATTTTCTCCTAGAGCTAAAATTCTAGAAAGATTGAATTCCTATCCTAGAACATCCCATGTGTTATGTCATGAAAAAGTTAAAATGAGATTAGGTATCAATCCTTCCAACCTTTTGAATTGAATATTTCTGGTTATGACTTCAATGTGCCATAGAAATATTATGTTCTATATGTGCTATGACATGAAAAAGGTTAGGAAGCAATACTATATTATAAGACTAAATTAGTCACCCACATGACATTAGAAAATCTTCAATGGACTGGGTTCTCACCACCACCAAAAAGCACTTTTTCCAGATTTTGAAAGCTCTAATAATTAGAAAACTCTGCTTTTCATTGAGCTGAGTCAGAAGTGTGTGGGATATACTGATGAGATTGTAAGTAGACCAATTTGGCCCAGCCAAAAGTTCTGTTAGTGGAAGCTAATCTAAGTCAACAAACAACCCTTCTCTGTTATCTACCTCTCTGTTACCATGTTCCCAAGAGTTTGTTCACTTTATACCTATTTCTCTGCCTGGTGATAAACACTTTGCTGATGAACCCGTCTCTTTGCTTATAATATATGACTTTAGAATTATGCCCTTTGATAGCTTTCCCCAATTACCCTTCCCCAGATTTAAAAAGCTAGTTATCCCCTCCCCTTGTGTGTCTTCTCTACTAACCTGTGAACTCTCTGGGGACAATGATTTGGTCTACTCATCTTGACATCCCGTGTACCATGCAGAGTGCTTACTACACTTCATGCGTCTAGTAAATATTTGTTAATTATTATAAGTAGAACAACTCTGGATTTTGGAGTAAAAATTTCAGATCTTAATTTACCATTTACCTGTTATGGAAGTCATTAATTCAAACATTTAGTTCCACATTACTAAGTGTCTATACGCCCAGTGAAGGAAATATACAGGTCCTACTTCATGGAGCTCGTGGCCTAGACAGGGTGTCAAACATTAATCAAGTGATCAGTTGATAAGTAATTAAAAAATGGTAGGAATTTTATGAAAGAAAAACATAGGATTCCATCAGAATATGTATCAGAGAAATCTGATTTTGTCTGGTTTCTCAGGAAGGCTTTTTTGACAAGGTAAAATTTGAGCTAAGATCTGAAAAACAAGTAAATCTTGATTAATGTATACAAACTCACTAAGCCCCAGATCCCTCACCAGTAAAATGACGATAATAATCCCTTCTCTGCAGGGCCCTCCCAAGGACTAAAACATGTGCTTGCCACAGAGAAGGAAATCAATCATTGGCAGGCTCTTTCTCCTGTGATAAATGAGAAAGGAAGGTAGCCTGAACCAGCACGATGGTGGAAGGACTTCACTGCCACATATAACATGTTGAATTGTTTGGCACCCCCCTCAAAAAATATGTTGAGGTCCTCACCCTCATAGTTCAGAATGTGGCCTTATTTGCAAATAAATTAATTATAGATGCAATTAGCTAAGTTAAAATAAGGTCATAGTGGAGTAGGGTGGGCCCTTTTTCCAATGTGACGGGTGTCTTTATAAGAAGTAAACTTGAGCACACAGGAGAGAAAGACATGCCGTAAGCGAGGCAGGACCTAAAATGCTGCAGCTGCAAGACAAAGAGCACCAGATTGCTGAGAAGCCACCCGAAGCTGCGAAGCGATAAGCAAGGGTTCTCTCCTGTAGGTTTCAGAGGGAGCCTAGTTTTGCTAGCACATTAATTTTGGATTTCTAGCCTCCAGAACTGAAAGACAGTAAATTTCTGTTGTCTTAAGACACTCAGTTTGTGGTCCTTTTTTGTGGTAGTCCTAAGAAACTAATATATGTTGTAAAAGTGTTTAGACTGCATATTACAGAATGATGATACAGACTTTGAAGAGTAGATACGATTTGAACAAGAAAATATACAGGAAAAAAAAAAAGTGTTTTGAGAAGATAAACTTAAACCTAGAATCAGTATTTACCATGCCAGTGTATTTTCTGTTCCCACTGAGTCCATAAGCTCCTTGAGGGCAGAAACTATGCCTTCTATACACACTGGTTAAATGACTTATGTCAAATAAACATTTGGGTACACAAGCTCTTTATAGAAAATTTACAAGTAAAACATTTTAACACATTGAATTTTTACTCTTGTAAAGTAAAAATCATCTTCTCATTTTATTTAATTGAAGAGGCAAAGCATGCAGTAAATTAAGTCCAATTTGCATGCAATTGTGCATGCAATATAGAATTTGGCTTTAACTAGGGAGCAAGCTGTGTACAAACTCAAACACCCTTATATTTTAAGTTAACATTAATTGTTTACTTATAATTTTCAGTAGTTTCCTTCTCTTGCTTTCAAAGAAAAAGATCATATCACTTCTCTTTCTAATTTAAAGCTCACAAAATCCATAACTGACAATAAGAATGTATTCCTTCGGGGCTAGTACATTTCCGTGATATTATAGTGGTAATGCCTTCAAGCTCTGTAGCAAGGCTGTAATACTATTTAAAAAAATCTTCATGGCTTTAATTCATATGGCTTTGCTCTATTTAATTATATTTATCATCCAAAAATATTATGCACTTATAAAAATAGTGAATGGTGTGTGGAGGAAGCAATGTACTGTATCATATTTTATGAAACTTCATATGCCATGTGTATTGATCTGGTATAAACTAGAGAACATACTTTGTTTAAATTAAGGCTTTAAATTCAATTTTATACCAATTCCTTCAACTCATTATCCATAATATATTTGTTTACATCTATGGAAATGTTACCTGGTTAACTATGCTATTTTGCCTAATTCAGTTTGATTTGTATCTTCTACCGTCTCAATTTGTGCAATTTCATGTTGCAATCATTAAATAATGAATGAAGGGCTTTTAGTTTAATAAAATTATTATTGTCCATGAATGTTAAATATGCAAGTAAAAATAAAGCGGAAACCAAATATAAAAGAATACTTGGCATGTTTGGAGGCACTGCCCCTACTCTATCTGACTTTACAGTAGTTTTTAATGGGAGCGGTTTTCAGGAGGTTTTCCTGTGCCCACCATTTCCCAGGCACGCAAGATCTCTTGGTACATCCTTTTATTTAGCTTCAGTTTTTAGAAACTTCCCAAAAGTTCCTCTTTCTGAGAATTATCTCATCCTTCAGACCCTCCAGATTTTCCTCCCTACTTTCCATTGGTGATTCTTAAACTTGAATGGTGATTCCAAAGATCTCTAAACACCCAGTAAAACCTATTGCAGTCAGGTTATTCAAAGACAGAATCCAGGAATTTGCATATTAAAGAAAACACTCCAGGTGACTCAGCTTCAGAAGATCTAAAGTCTTCAGGTGGAGAAACACTGTCTTGGACTTTCCTGCTTATCAGTGATCTCCCAAGATAAAGCCACTGGACACCCTCCTTCCCATTGTGTAGATTCTTTGTCCTTTCCTCCTCCCAAATATAATGTAATCTGGCTGGCTATCTGAGACTAATGAGAAAGCACTGGAAAGACTCACTAATTCACATAGAGGTATCTTCATAATGGCCTTCTGGTGGCTATGGCCAGCCCCACTGGAAGAGTTTGCAATGTAAACCAGAGACTCTAATGATATGAATATCATACATGTGGTAGTTAGGATCTTGCCATTTTCCCTAAATAATATGTTGTGTATGTCTTTCATTTACACAGTACTGGTACCAAACGACAGTATCTTTGAGAAAAGCATTCCTGCTAAATAGACCTCAGCTTGATACCCAGATCAGCCATGTGCTGCTTATGTGGCCTAGGGCAAGTTATGTGGACCTTTCTGAGACTCACATTTGTCAAAAAGAGATAACAATTTATACTTTCCAGAATTGTCTAGATTAACAGTATGTGAAAAGCACCTATAAGTGCATAGTACACAATAAATGATGGCTTAAAAAAATACAAAAAGATAAGTTTCTACAAAAAGATGCCCCAGTTCCTATAGAGGTCCTAGGAACCTAAGTAATCCTTGCACTTTCAACAAATTCCATGATGGTGGGATTTGCTCCAGGTTCTGAGCTAAAACCCCAGGGTTAAATTTGAAGGTCAAAGTAAGGTTAAAGGCAAGAACATTTAAATTAGCTGAAGTTCCTGGATATTTTCTCTTTAGGACATAGAGTTGGGAAAAGATCAGAAATGAGGATTTTCCATTAAAATATTCTTTAAATTGGCAACCAAATGCCTTCTGGACAATACCAAATGATGGAATTCAATGTGAGAAAAATAATTATTTCTTCTGTCCAAATCACCATACTTTAGAGCCTATATATTGGTAGTATCTCATCATATTGGTTTCAGGAATTGGAACAGAGACTTTAGACTTACAGTTTGTATATTATTCTCTTCATTCATTTGTTCAATTTCCCATTATGAATTGGACATGAAATGCACACCAAATTCATGCATTAAATATCCCTGACATAAAAGACATCCCCAATGTACTCAATCATTAATGAGGTTAGTACTGAGTTTCAGTTGCAAGAAAGCAGTGGTAAATTTCGGTATGTCCTATAGTAAATGCCTGAAGGTTTTTACTCTCCTATAATATGAAGAAAACACCAGTCAAGTTATCACCTAGCCCTGGAATTAACGTGTGAGTAGTTTCTATGTGTTAGATGCAATTGCCCTGAGGTAAAGAATAAAATTACATAGCCCCAGAATAGGTTTACAGCCTAGAATCCTGGTCATACTTAATGAAATCTTTGGAGTATTAGATAGACATTTTATTCCCTCATTCCCACCACCCTACAGGTCCCCAATATTGAGACACTCCTTGCATTCAATATTTATTTTCAAAGTATTTTGATACCCATTTTTATTAAGCGAATATTTAGATTCTTTAATAAAATGTCCAAGACATACAGTTCTGTCTTATCTGCTACTTGTCAAAGCAATTTAGGTGTTGTTTGTTCATTTTCTCATAACTCTGCAAAATACAAAAGAGTGCAAAAATAGTGACTTTTTAATTCTATGGACCAACTGGAGAAAACTGATTTATGAGGACAGTCTAAAGCAAAAGTCATCCGAGTATGGTGGATGGGCCAAACCTAGCTCAGCACCTGTTTTTGTAAATAGACTATTTTTTTTTAAAAGATTTTATTTATTTATTTGACAGAGAGAAATCACAAGTAGTCGGAGAGGCAGGCAGAGAGAGAGAGGGAAGCAGGCTCCCTGCTGAGCAGAGAGCCCTATGCGGGACTTGATCCCAGGACCCTGAGATCATGACCTGAGCTGAAGGCAGCGGCTTAACCCACTGAGCCACCCAGGCGCCCTGTAAATAGACTATTATTAATTGAAACACAGCCATGTCCACTTGTTTAGGTATTGTCTATGGTTACTTTTGCACTAAAATGTCAAAGTTGTGTAGTTGCCACATACATTGATCATCAACAAAGTCAACAATACTTACTGTCTGCTTTTATGCAAGAAATGTTTGCCAACTCCTGGCCTAGAGCACAACCCTAACAATATTGGAAAAGCTACTGTCTGTGGATTTTCACAAAGTTTCATCTGTTAAAAATCCCTGGACAGTGGATAGAGTTTAAACTTAACCAATGGCTATTTTTATATTCTTAAATATGAGAAGTTATTTAATTTTTGTTGTCTTAAATGTCAGATATCTACTGGAAGCATACTTAATTCTCTATGACATAATATCATTTCCAAAGAGTTTCTGAAAACCATCCTAGTCAATATTCCTCTTCAGAACTTTTTATGTACATTTCCAAATAGACACAAAATGACAAAATAGACATTTAAAGTATACTCTGGCAGAAAATGTATTATGATGGTATAGGAGAAAGAAAAGGGCAAGAAGACACTGCACAGAAATCACTTGTAGATTTTTAAAGAGATTACATATAAGATATATAGTGAAATCTTATGGTTCTGGTTTTGATTTGATCTTCCATATCAATATTCAATACATATAATTGCAAATCAAATGCCTATTGATGTTTTTAGGTAAGCACTTATTTTTAAAACCAAACATCATACAACAGAGGCTGATACTTTGAGATTAGGCATGAAACTACTTGATGTGGAATTTCTTTTTCTTACAAAGAGTCAAATTATTTTTTTAAACATAAACAGGTGCACACACACTAAAACCAACAACTTTCCTCATGCTTTCAAGCAGCCACAGCAACTAGAGGCAACATTAACAAAAGAAAAAAAAAGAGAGAGAGAGAGAGAGAGAAACAAGTAAAACTATCTTTCAAACTTCTTTTTTTTTTTTTTTTTTTTTTTTTTTTTTCCAGAAAAACAGTATTCATTATTTTTGCACCAACTTCTACTTGTCTTTGCAAAGTATCCAGGCTTAGAAAAATATTGTGCAACTTGATCTATTTTCAATCCAAAAACATTGCAATGCAAAATAAGGGTAATAAAGTGGGATTAAGACTGAAGCTACAACATAGAGTTCATCAAGTCAAACAAAAGACTTTCACAATATTTCTGACTCCATGTCTATATTTTCCTAAAATAGAAGTTGTTATTTGAGCAATAAAGTCCTTGCAGTGACCTGAAACAATGATGCAAGGTCCAATTAAGTGACTGGTAATTAAACCACATCACAATTGATTCATAGAACATAAATTTATTGGGTGTCTCAGGCATCAGGCAGTACACAAGGCACTGAGGGTCCCAAGTCATGGACTCCTGTTTAGGAGCTTAATTTCATGGAGCTTACTTACTTACCACATAGTGGCAAAGAGAGACAAGTCAATCTAGAAGAGTGAGGAGCATGCCATGTTCTCATGGAGTTCAAAAACATGATCTTCACCCACATATAAAATGTACATGTTTTATTAAACTCATTAATTAATGAGTCAGGTATTATAAGCAGATCAAAGAGCATTTCAGAAGCTAGCTAGCTAGAGACAAACTTGGGATCAGACTAATGTGTAGATAACAAAACTGGTCCTTGCCCAGTAAAATTTTACAGTTACCCATTCCACATGCATCTCTACTATGCAAAAAGCTATAAGTTAATGCCTAAATTTACAAGGTCTGAGATTTTTAATTAAGAGTAAACAGTGGCCTATGTACATTCCCTAATTACTTGGGCAGCTTTTACCCCAGGACATTTTTGCCTTATTTCTAAGCTTCGTATATATTTTCTGAAGTGGAGGAAGGCTACTTTGTCATTTGGGATCCAAATGGGGAGGCAGCAAGCATGGCAACATTTGAGCTGAGATTTGGAAGGTAAGTAGGAAAAAAACTAGACAAGGATGGGAAGGAGGCATTCTAGGAAAGAAAAATATGTAATAAATTCATGTGTATTCCTGTGCTAGTCTATGTAATCTACCCACAGACTGATAAACCTTAAAACCACTCTGGAAAGGATAGAAAACACTGAAGTTGCTTTCCTTAGAATGCAGAATAAACTTGCCAACCTTTGATAAGCATGGATTAAGGAATAAACTCCCAGGATGGCATTATTCTAAAGCGGGGGAGGAACCAGAATGCTTCCACAAAGCCTAGGGCATGCCCCATTTTAGACCATAAGCTTAGCAGAAGGCTGAAAAAGAAAAAGACGGAAAAAATCCTGTAAAATGTCTATTTACTAGCCACATGTGCTGCTTGTCTAAATCAGTTTGTGGTCTCTCACTTACTCTATTTAGAATTCTGTACATCTGGGTGTATTTTTTCTAGTGTTTCCTATCATATCAGTGACAGAATTGCCAACACAGAGGTATCCATAAATTATCCTGCAGTCTAGTAGTTTCTAGTGTCTGGAAAGCTTGGAACAAAAGACTCGAATGCAAATGTGAGCTGCTTAATTCAGTGAGTATTTGTGATGTTACCCAGGTGCCAATGACATCTTTCTGACCAGCTCAGAGGCACCAGGGACCAACCCAACATACATTTTTAATGTGCTCAGCTGTGACAGCATATACACACAGAAGACCTTAAGGCCTTAAAGTCATCCTCTTGGAAACTGCCGCACTTTTAGGGACCCAGAAGAAATGGTTTAATTAATCTTCTTTTTCAGGGTAGCTTTTTTTGATATAAATTATGTACACTGAAAACCTGCCAATTATAGCAAATTAAGGGACTTGGCAAGTGCATCCCTTGGAGGCAGATGGTAAATAATATCCAGATTCTGACTTGAAATAGGACCAGAGATTAGCTGGTGCAGAATGTAAAAGCAATCCAGATATGAGAAATAAACAGATTTAATGTGAGCTCAAGAGAAGGGTTTGGTTTAGGATAGCTATAGTGATGTGATTAAAACAGATGACTCATTATCATTACACACTTTTCCATGAGATAAGCCTGCTCTTAGAGTTTCTTTCTGCTATTCTTTAATGCACAATTACTTATTGCATTAGTATCTTTGGGATGTTACCTAAATGCTTCCTCACCTGTGTAATGAACATAGGGCAGGATGGGGAGGATGTTTAAAGACATCTCACAATATAATGTGCTCAGTACATTATACTGGTAGACAGATAAATGCTCAAAAATGTTAAGCTGTTTTTGTTAGTGAAGTTATGACTACCAAAATGAATAACAACTCTCACATACCCTCACCCTTACCTTTTTGCTCTAAATAATAGATAGTGTTTATGATGAGTGCCTCTTATATGCCAGACACTGTTACTCCATTTTCATTTTACCTAAAAGGAATGGGAGGCCCAGAGAGCTGAAGTACCATGCCTGTGTCTCACAGGTACTAAGTGGTGAGTCCTGGATGCTTAATTACCTTGACACTCTGTTACTCAAAAAATGACAGCTCCTTGAAACCAAAAGAGATCCTGAAAGATAAAGTCTTTAGTTGATATATCCTAGAAAGTGCTGGAAGAGCTGTTGGTGTATCAAAGCTGAGGTAACTTTCTGGGGACAAAGTAAAATAGTAAAATGTTGGTTCTCTGTTCACTCTTTCACTGCTCCGAACACAGTTGGCTTCTGGTTTGAGTTGCTACACCAAGGGCGAGGTGTTCTCAACTGATTCTGTTCTCTATTTGTTGTGTCCTCCCAAAATTCATATGCTGAAATTCTTAACTCTTGAAGGTGATGGTATTAGAAGGTGGGGCCTTTGGAAGATGATTAGTGAAATTGGATTAGTGTTCTAATAAAAGGGACCCCACAAAGCTACTCAGCCCTTTTCTCCTGAGAGGTTATAGCAAAAATGTCCAGCTATGAGGAAGTAGACTCTGATCAGACATCAGATTTGCTGACGCCTTGATCTTGGACTTTCCACTCTCCAGAAACACGAGAATTAAGTATCTGTTATTTATAAGCCACCCAGTCTATGGTATTTTGTTATAGTAGACCTGATAGGCTAAGACAGCTTATTTGCCTTGTAACTAGATTGCGTTTTTTAATTAATTCAACACATAAATCACTTTTTTTAGAACAATTACTGCATTCAGTTATAGAGTCCACACTTTCAGAAAAAAAAAAAAAAAAAAAAACTAGAGGAGGGCAAGGGGAGAGGAGTGGGGAGACACCAACAAGATGGCAAGGCAAAAATGGCACTAGTTAGAATGGAGGGAAATAAGCAGAACCTGTAAGTGTCAGCTGCCCCAGTCCCTGCAGTTCTCAGAAAAACACCCCCAACACCAGCCAGTCTGAGAACTCGTATCTTGCTGGAGTCTGGACTCGCAGATAGGACAAACTCAAGTGCATGTTCTTTGTGTAATTCATGTTCCGCCTATGTTGCTAAAATTGGGAATGACTCAATCATTGTACACCATTGCAGCTATCTTCAAGGCTGTAAGTGATGTGGTGTACCAGCACTGATGCAAAAGCTTACCCCAATTAGCTTCTGCAAGCGTTCTTCCTGCAACAAGGCTTTGTTTCCTAGGAACCTTCAATCTCATTACAAGGCTTGATTCTCCCACAGGGTCTGCCTGGCCGGATGATTTCATTTTACTTTTAAGCTAACCTTTGCCATCAGTGATGTCACCAGAGTGTTCCTTCTCTTGAGAGACTCCTAGGAATATACTAAAAGGTTAATTTGTTTGATATTTGGTCAAAGAGACTTCTCTACTGGAGGGGTCTTGTTTTGCTATAGGCAGGTAATGCCACAAAGCAGGCAACTTCAGAAGAAAGTAATTTGCACCCAGCCAGCACCAACATAGCTTTATTCACTAACCACCCAGGAGCCACTCAGATGGAAAATCACTGCTGAGAGAGAAGTCAGTGGATCCTTTCTACAATTCAGATTATTCACTCAAGGAGACTTTGCATATTGCCTGGTGTTTTTCCTCTCAAAAACAGGAGCTACAAAGCTCAGTGGAAAATGTAACTAGTTATGCCACAGAAAAAAACTTGTGTTTAACTATCTTAAATACTAGAAAAAAGAGGGGGAAAGCACAAGTAATTTAAACAAAACAATTCCATCATTACTATTCCCAAATTTGAAGAGTACTTACTGCATATGGAGAAATTCTCTGCCCCTAGCTGCCCAGTCCCTAGTGAGCATGACCTCTGCCATACCCCCCTGCAGCCATCTGCAGTGTTCATCTTTACTTTACATTAGCCAGTGCTGACAATGGCAATGGGAATAAAGCCAAGGCCACCAGTTGAGAAATGAAAAATCATGACAACCTAACATTTTTTTAGGAGCTACACAATAAAAAATAATAAATTCCATTATTTTGTTCATTTACCAAATTATATGAAATAAATATTTTGACCCTAATTTTGTTTCTCTTTTCTTCTTAAATCACTGCGTAAGTATACCTCTTATATATTAGGGTTTCCCACAACATCCCTCTCCACCTTTCAAAGGCATGGTCAAAGTAATTATCTTTGTTTAAGTAAATAAAACCTCATCTCCTTCCTATCTGCACATTTCAATGTCTATTATTTCATAGAATAATGAAAAAATCTTCTACAACATAATGAGAGAGTTTGAAGCATGGTATGAAATCAGCATGTGAAAGCATCAAGTAAAAAAGTATTTGACTTTTAAAACAAAGAATAACAAGGTCCATGAACAAATTTGGCAAAACAATAAACCATATGGACGGACTTTACGCAGACTTACACAATATACCCTGAAAACACAAATGTAGCTCACATTAAAATTAGAAAGCTATAGCACAAGGGTACATAAAAGAGGAAAATCACTTTATTTAACAGGTAATAAATATGTAAGACTTGTTGTCTAAGTAGTATTTTAGGCTGAAATTTTAAAAATATGTACATCTTTAGATAAGTTTGTGAATAATAAAGTAAAAGTTGATTGTTGAAAGTTTGGGTAAAGATGGCAGATGGCTGAGTGAAGCCAGATCACATCATTTCCATTTTTCCATTCTGTATTCTCAGATGAACAAACTTTAAAGGAAAAGAATTTTAAAAATGAAGAATTATCAGCCGCAATCTAAAAGGAAAGATGTAAAACTAAAAATAATAAACATTAATAAGAAACTATAATGAAGCAAAGGAAGATGCTAGAATAAAGCAAAGCAGTGTGGGTAACTTAGTTGGCTTCTAAACCTTCACCAAAATTCTAGAAACAATAATGCTCAATTACATACTGATGATATGCAGTGACACTGCCAATTTTTAGAGAAGCAAATTGAGATTGTATCCTTGAATTTTTCTTCTTCTAACTGACAAGTAGTAGTATATAGTTCCTGGGAGGGATAGTGAAAAAGAGGAAATGTTAAAAATAGAGATAGTTAAGTTTACAGGAGTTCACAACGAATAGAGAATAATTTTAATTGAAACGAGATGAAAACCTTACTATTTAGAGGAAATCATGATTTAAGATCAACATTAACTTAGCTCATTTTCATCTCCTGTGCTCTCATGTTTTAGCTCCAAGGAAAAGGAACCAAAATAAATAACAACCATGGTGGGAAGAGAAGTAAAAGAAACTGTCTGCATTTTATCAGCACAATCCACAAATCAGATAATCTGTACCAAATCATTCATATTAAGTGTAAGCGAGATTTTAAAAATCTGTGAGCCAACAATTCAAAGATGTTATAGAGGAGAAAAATCAATCAATAAATAAATTAAAAATGGAGGAAAACAGGAACAAGTCAAGGAACAATTTTGCCTAAAGGAAAGCACAATGCAAAGAAAGAAGGGAAAAAAATCCCCACAAATCCATTTGTGCAATAGAGAAATAAAATTAGACATTTTTGTCCAAAAAAGAAATGGAAAGACCTAAAAAGAGAGCATCCAACTCAATAGTAAGGAAAATTGATGTGCAAAGCAACAATATTACAGAAAGAACTAATAAATATTAAGCAAGAAGAAATAGAATAAGCAAAGTTAAAAAAATTGCTGTTCTAAATTAAGAGACTTTTGATAATCACAACAAACATAGAAAATGCAGAAGAAGAAAACAAAAAATAGAGGGACAAAAGAAAGAACGAACAAAAGAAAAACAAAGAAAAGAAAAGGGAAGAAAAGAAGCTAGACAATGTTCAAGACAAAGATGAGCCTATGTAACATAAATGGTTTTCTTGAAGACTAAAATCCAACCATAAAAGCAAAAACATATTAAAGGATATAAAACAAGAAAATTTCCATAAGACAATGAAGAAAAAACAGCTACGATAAAGAGAAATCCCTCCAATTCAGGCAAAATTAATTCAGAAGACTCACAGCCAAAACACATTCTGGTTTACTGCTGAATTTCAAATACAAAGACTTCTCCAAGCTACCTCCAGGTAGCCCGAATCACACTCTAGAAAATAAAAACAGGATCCTCTGAAACTTCTCCACATCACCATCTCAGGCTAAAAGATTAGAGGCAAAGGTCTACAAAATTCTGAGGGAAAGGGAAATGTGTATGTAGGCAAGTTTCAGGGACTTTGGTAACAATAAAAAGCTCATTCAGAGCCAACTGGAAGTCAGAAAATACAAATTCTGAATGACTAATGTTTGGAAACTACAAGAAACCATCAAGATCTATTGGACATTTATCACGTTAAATGGAAGAGTATTTTAAGAGATTAACATTGAGTTGGGTTTGAGTGTCAAAAAGAAGTTGGTTATAATAATGAAGGATGGATAAAATGAAGGCACTCTAAGATGATGGCAGCACAAACAGAAAGGAAGAGATACATTTATGTGTAGAAAGACAAAGTTTGCAAACAATAGTGGTTAAACTGATATTTTCTTGCATGTACACATCTTTCAGCTTCACAGAAGATTTAGCTATCCCAGTATGTTAAATAACACTTTATATTTGTATACATTCTATTCTCATTTTTGTCACTTCTAAAGCTTGTTTTGTTTGTAAAAATATTTGCAAGTCAAATTATAACACTTTTTCCTTCCAGAAATTTAAAAATTTATGCAACTTTTAGAATTGGTAATGTAATTTATACAAAATAATTGGAATATCCATTATAACTTGTGAAAATTGATAAAAGTTTCAGTATTATTCCATTTTTATTCATGCTTCAAGGCTTAAAATGACTTATTTTAGAATGAAAATTTTGGTAACTTTTTTGCTTCATTATGGTATTTCTGATGTAATGCCACAGTAACCAGACCTTTATAGTTTCCTATAGGGTGAATAGGCACATTAACAGTCTCTGAAGAAAAATTTGCTTTAATAAGAATATAGATTCAGTATTCATTTATCAATAGGGGTGCTAAGTGATGCATTCAAGATCCTTATACAACCCGATTTCAGCCACACTTACCTCTATGTAGTAAAACAAGCTCAACCCTTGACCCCAAATGTGGAATTCAACCCCCCCCCCATTAATTTCTATGAGAAAATTGTTCATACAAAAGTATTAGTGGGCATTGTAAACTTCAATGAAAATTTTGGTGATCCTAAGATGACAGGTTACATTTTACAACACTAAGGATCCCCTTGTTGGGTTCATCTTTCTGCCACAATCTTCTTTCTTTTCCCCTTTTCCCAGAGATCCCCCACCTCTACCTTCTGCTTTCTATAGAGTAACTCCCTACAAACACTGAGGCTACCTGCCAGCCCAATCTAGTTCTGAGAAATATTAATCAAGACATATTCTACAAAGGTAGAGTCTCAAAGAATTCTCAGGGGAAAGGCAAGGAGAATATTGTGTTCACTATAATGTGGTACTGAGTTAAGTGTGGAGAACCTTACTTATGGTTAATAATATCTAATACATTCTTTAGTAATTTATTCAGTGAATATCAACTGAGCATCTACTATACACCAAGCCAATTACAATAAATTCAACAAAGTCTTCTGTTTGGAAGGTTTTCATTTTCTTGTTCTCCTGTTTTTCAACTCGCTGTATACCCATGTGGGCCCAAGGCATGTGTGCATGTGTGTGTTTATGGTGAGGAACTGTATATTTAGTTTCCCAATTGATCTTACTGGGCAAGAAGAGATGAGACCACACTACATGGGTATGTCTGGCCCCTATTCTCACCCTAACTCGCCTTCACCACAGTGTGGTTTATTTGTGGTAATGTGATTTATTTGGGATGGGTAAAACCAGAAGTTAAAGAACACGTGTGGTACAGGCCCTTCCCTTCCTTCATTTTGGATTTTTCTATGAAGCCATACATTCTGGAGCTCCTGCTTTCACTTAGTAGGCACACTTGGTTCAGGGTCAGGCTTATCTTTTAAAGACGGATCGGGAAACTAGTGTCTCTCTCTGTCTCCAATTTGTCAGATACAAGGAAAGAAATCTGGGTAATTATATTTCCTCCACAAACTCAAATAGTCTCTCAGGTCATATCAAGGATTGGCGTGGGGACATGATCAAATGCCTAGTATGGCTGTATACTTAGGTCATTCTTCAATCCAGCTAACCATTAATAAACCTAATAATTTCTCTCTCTCTGTTTGAATCTTTTGTCTGCTTTCAAAAATTACTTCAGAAAACACAGGAAAAATATATGTTATTATCACTCCATAAAACCACAACAATCTAACTCAGTTATGTCAATTAAGTTTAAGAAAAGAAAAAAAAAGACACAAAAAATTTACCTTAATGATTTTCACATTGGCATTATAAGAGGTTCATGAAGTTCTCCACAATTTCTTTCCCTCTCTCCTTCCTTCTTTTTCCTTCTTTCCTTCCACTCCTTCTCTTTTCCTTCTTTCTTTCTTTCCTTTTTCTAATTCCCAGATTATATAGGGATGCAGAGGTTAAATATACCTTAGTCCATTATATGACTAGACAGTGCTTCAGCCACCCCATCCCAATCACACAGAGCATCCTGCAGTACCTCTGGTGGTGGCTATGCTGGGCAGTCATGCATTAGCCTAGTATAGAAGAGAAAACCTTCCCTAGAAAACTAGCATCCTGCTCCTCATTTCCTATTGTTCAGACAAATAGCAGCCCATGCATATATTAAAAGCTGTATTTTCCCATACTCATATCCTCAATTAGGATTCTAACAACATTCATTAGGTTTTGTGTTCTGTGGTAAGAGACTTCTCAAGTGTACAGCTGTTTTATCTAACTGACTGGTGACCTCATGGAGGATAGAGAAAAGTGATTGCTTCTCCTTTCTTTTGATGTCTCACCCTACTTACCCAAACTTCACATAGTATTCTGAATACAACCGATCCTCAATAAAATTTGCCATTTGACTGATAAACTATGCTAAACAGTGGTACCAGCCCCCTTTTGAGTTTATATTCTAAAGTAGAAGAAACTAATGCAGACACTGACATTTACAAAAAAAGGCAAAATGATACATGTTGAAAATAATGTTCAGGAAGCTCAAAGCTAAATTTGATGCTCTGTTTCAGGAGCTATCTTTAGCCTATAAATTCTGGTATAGCTATCTTGACCTACCATAGCCCATGATCACATTCATCTGCTCTTGCTTGAATAGTTTTAGCATATCCGTGTCTTTTATTCTAAGCTGCCTCAAATATTTTTGAAGGAAAGAGGGGTTATAAATAACAAGTGTAGTTTATCTGTAGCAGAATACACTAAGAGTTAAAATATAATAACTGCAATAATGCAGTAAATTTTTTACATGCAGCCCATGTAAAGAATAAAGCACAGCATACATACAGAAAAAAAAAATAATGAAGATGGAAGGTTTTTCTGTAACTCAAATCTATTTTGGAGAAGCAGAGATGAGCAGCTGGATCATCTGAACTTAGAAAGGGCAGAACATCAAGGTTATCATCCTAGCTGCTTGTGAAAATGATTGCACAATCTTTAGCAAGTGGCCCGGAGCAGGATCTGTGTTCAATGACTCATCTAAGATGTGGCTCTTCTATTAGCTCCCCAACTATAAAACTGAGACATTCATTTAATTCTGACTCACATTGTTAAATGCCACACACTGAATCACCAAGCCTACTACATAAAGCACCTGGATTAAATGTCTCTATGCAATACTTAGCCAGGCTGAAAATCTCCATTTAGGCCAGGGAGATGGTAGAAACTGTGCTAACATCTAGTTGCCTTGACAGTCCCCTATGAGTTTAAGTTCACCAACCAGTCTCTGGTTGCAAGATAAAACCCAAAGAAGCAATCAATTTTATTTCTGTATGGTACTTTATGATTTCACTTTTATCTTTATTGAGGGCAAAAAAAATTCTCATTGAGAATCTTATTTCTAGTAATTTTTGCTTTTAAAAGTATTTTTTTTTTTTACTGGATGTTGTTTTCCTACTTAATGCTGTTTTCCAAAGGGACATTCCAAATATGGGGAAAAAAATGCTACAAGGGCTTGCAAATGAAATGTATTCTCTAACTGTCCAGATGTTCATTTCAATGCATGCATCATATAAATCTAAACTGATGAGAACAGTAATGGCCCAGCTCAGTCTGTCTTAGTCGGTGAACTCTGAAACAAGAAAAATAAGAAATGTGCTTTTTTGAGGTTATGAGTTTTAATAACTCAAGAAAAGAAAACACTTTTTACATTTTATTGGTTTGATTTTGTGGACAATAAAATTGACTTCCCACAATGGTCTTTCTATACAACAGGAAAATATCATCTCTCTTTCAAAATGAAGTCCAAATTTTTTTTTTCTATAATGAAACTATGTTTGTAATAAGACAAATAAAAACCCAAAGTAATCCCAGAACAAATCCTAAAATATAACCATTCTTTCTATTGCTTTTCTTTCTGAAAACTGCAATAGAACCTCTGTATCTTTTCATTGTTCTTCACACATCTCAAGTGTAAGCAGGTGTGAAAATCTTCAATTTTTCCACCTCTGAGAATTTATATAAAATTATACAAATGTCATATAACCTAGCTTCATTTGTTGTTCAGCATCCTTTGAGAGATCAGGAGAATGGCTTCAATTTTAAGGCCTACCGTTAGGACCCCACCACACCCTATTTCTTTTATCTACAAAGCCATTCCCTTGGATTAATAAATATGGCCAGGAATCCTCAGAGCAGGGTTTTAGAAGGGCCAAATGCCCTTGAAGACACAAGATACAGTTACTCACCCCCTCCAGTGAGGTAACTCTGAAAAACTCTAGGTGCACTTAGAGCAACCTGGGTGCCTGGGACATCTGAAAACTGTGTGCTGTCAACAGAAGTACGGTACTACATTACTGATGTTTCACACAGGCCTTTCCCTAAAATACAGTATTTCCTATAGATATGCTTGGGTGAGGAAGTGCTTAACCTTGCAAACATATTCACTTAAATGTTCTCCATAGTAATAGCCAGAGTTAATACTTACTGTGACCCACAAAGCTCCAGAGCTGGAATGCTCAACAACGTACTCTAAGAGAATATTTTCAGAGATCCTACCTGGCTTAGTCTATTCAGGCTCCTGTAGTAAGATATCACCAACTGGGTGGCTGTCTTCTAACAACAGAAATTCATTTCTCACACTTCTGGAGGCTGAAAATCTAAGATCTGGATGCCAACACGTTTGGGTGGGAACACTCTTCTGAGTCTCGGACTTCTGGTGGTACCTTCATATGGCAGAAAGGGCCAGGGAGCTCTGTGGGATCTCTTTTATAAGGGCATTTAACCCATTCATGCGGGTCCTGCCTTTATAACCTATTCGCCTCCCAAAGGCCCCATCTTCTACCATAGTCACACTGAGGTACTGGAAGGGAGAGGGAGGACTCTAGCATTACCTTACATATTATCAATGGAAAATATTCATTAGTTCCTACCAATGCACAAACATTAAACAACCAGCATTCACAGTGCTACAGAAATATCAGCATATCTCTAAGAAAACGCTCTATTAACCCTATCTTCTCATAACATACACTCACTGTATGGGTACACTTCACTGTATCAAATTCAATTTTCAACATCCATGCTCCTAGGTCTTTTATACCTTCTCTTCCTTCCCCCATTACTACATTATAAACCCCTCAAAATGCAAGAACTGATCAAGAATCTATTTCTTCTATAATCTTTCAATAGCTCTTAATACTGTGCCCTGGAGACCTTAGAATATTGGTGATAAGCAGCTAAGTCAGTAGAACTGGAAACAAAAGAAGGTTCTTTTAAGCATGGAAGAACGCTAGTAACTCTGTTAGTTTGGGAAGTATCGGCAAGTTCAATATTTATGGTAGTGAGTATTATTTACCATAAAGTGCATTTATTGTCATAATACAACCTGATTTCAGTCAAGGAGTCAGCATAGAAAAAAAGGACATTTATGGTTACGTATACTGTCAAATTAGCACTGTTACTTAAATTTTTAAATAGGAAGATCTTGAAAATTTCACTGAAACCACTGAAATACCTTTAAAGGATAGAGTTAGTAATTTATCTTGTGGTATTAAAATTAAGTATGTGGTTACAGTCTGGCACAATGTCATTTCCCTGAATTAACCTCGAAGTCTTTGGGACAATTTCAAAGGGGACTGTCCAAAGACAATGATATGGGCTGGAAGCTCACAAAGTCTTCCCTAGCCCAATGATTATGTAACTCATAAATGCAGCATGAGGATTGTGGTCTTGACATTTTTTCTAGAAGAACTACAGCACATCTTAGAATTCCAGAGTCTTCTCTCATAAATCTACAGCCCAGTGACCACTATCTTTTGTTCTTAGCTCCAACGCTATTTGGTGTGCAGAGACTGATCACCTGTGAGAACACCAGATCTCCTCTCTAAGTGAACATCCTATGCACTCCACTGCCCCTTCCTTGATTCAGTTAAAAATTGAACAACTTTGGCATTTACACTTTAACATCTTCTTCTGTATGTCCATTGAATGATATTTATTTTAAGTGTTTTTAGATCTCCAAATCTACTCATTTTTCACAAACTCATCACATTAGCACTGTCCTGGCAACTCTCCATATATATATGTACTACTTAGTCAAAAGGCGCCATTATTCATGTCCACATTTTTTTCTTGAAGTAATAGAACCTGTCTCCAAATACTCAGACTTACCTATTAATTTGGTGGGCATCTTTATCTTTCCACATGGATAATAACTTCATATTTTCAAGATAACGTTCTGTTTACCATACAGAATACTGCTAGAGTAGGCATGGTCTCATGTTCTATGTAAGGGAAATAGGCAACATGCTTCTGAAAACTTTTGGAAAAAAAGATTTTGTCCTCCTTCCTCAGCTGACCACGTTGATATTCTCCCTGGTCCAGAGATCCATGCATAGAACTCCAGGGGCAAAGCTGGGTCTATTTGCAATATGGTTCTATAAATATTTAATAACGAGTTTGAGAGGAGCCTGACTACAGATCCATCTGTTAAACTGCTGGAGACATACCAGAAACAATGAATTAACCACAGAATAGGTCCATTATATTGTCAGGGCTCGATAGAGGGCCAAAGATATGCAGCTGATCCCACATTCTCAGTAGACCAACACTGTGATAAGAATGAAGCAGTCATAAGTAGGTGAATATAAATTCTTCCACCAAATGAAGTTAATTCCTTGTGAAAATCAGTTAACAATGCTCTAACCAATTTTAAACAATACAACCAATTCTGATGTATATGCAAAAGCTGTATCACCAAGTTAAGTCAAAGTTTTCAAGGTCTGATTTCGCTCTCCAGAAGCTCTCAATTGTTTCCATTCTTCTATAAATTAAAATCAAGGCAGAAGAAGTGCAATGAATGTAAGCTAGATGTCCCTATTCTTTGACATTCATTCAACTCTCAATATTATATAAAGTTAATAAATGTAATTTTGAAAACCAAACGTCCAAACAACCACAAAGTACACTGCCACAGTGCTTTCGTCACACTGTGAAAGATGTTGCATTTTTTTTTTTTTAGAGAATGAAGAATGTCAACATTTCTAATAAATCATTGATAGTTCATAAAAGGTTATGTCAACCTCCTTTAGAGTGAACAGACCTCTATTAATATGGTAAATGAAGAGCTGAATACACTAATGCCAAGTTCTGTCTCTTTTAGCTTTCTGTCCTATTTTCCTTTCCCGGGACAGTTTAGAAAGCAAAATTTATTTGGGCTCAAATAAAGGTGAATGCAAGTTTTCGTACACTTGGTTTTTTTGTTTGTTTGTTTGTTCTGTTTTTGTTTGTTTTCCCCTTGCATTCATACTTCTCTTCCTGTCCCCACACTCAAGTTTTGAGAAAGGAAAGTACTTCGGTGAGAGACAGCAACAGGTTCCTTGTTCAGACCAAAATACCTTCCGTGCCTTCATATTTTTTATCAGCCTTGCCCTTGAGACCAAAAAAAAAAAAAAAAAGACAGTAGCATGTATTAGAAGAAGGAGGAAGAGGGGAAGAGACAAAAAAAAAAAAGAAAAAAAAGTGCCTGACACCAAGAAAAATAAGGAAATTGTTTTAAATCTTGATTGCACTCAGATTCACATGCCACATGCTGGGAAGGAGAAATTAGCCCTTTCTCTCCATCCCCAACCCCAATCTAACACATGTGCACACAGTCACACATACACATGCAAAGCAGATGCAGACAAACATACACAAACTCACAATGGCATAAACACACAACAGATCCTGCAGTGTTTCAGGTAAAAGATAAAGATAAGAAACCCACTTATCTCAGACATACGGTATGTGTGAATATATATATATATCTTTATTTCGACTAAGTAAACGTATGCTCCTGGAGCTTCATTCATTTGCTACTCTGCTGCTATGAGTCTAACCAAAACACCATCAGTAAACAATCTATTAGCATTTTGTGCAAGGCAGTAAACAAATATTTCATGCCATTTTATGAAAAGGAGCTAAGACAATGACAGAGTGAATGGCAGAATTGCCATCCCCCAATAAAAATTATCTATGTAACACCTGGACCATATTGTACATTTTAAGGCACTTATTTTATATACAAATTTTCTTTGTTATAAATGGAAATAGACTTCCACCATTAAAGAATGATTAGAGTTTCATTTTGGCTGTGGTTCCAAAAGATAACAAAAAACAACTTTTTAATCTAGAAGTTTAGGAAGCAAAGCTTAACAGATTAGTACAGGTCATACTATCAGAAGGGATATCTATCTGATTCTAAAACTCAGGTTTGTTTACAGGGCATGAGACCATTAAAATAGATAACTATAATATATTATAATTTAAGTTCTTTGTTCTTGTGCTTAAAGAATAAATTAAATAATGCTGTTATTAAAATCTTCCAAATCCAAGTTCTATTAATGCCCAGGCCTGGAAAATAAGTAAGTTCATTAGTGTATTGTTCTCATATGTAACATTATTCTAAAAATAACATGAAGCATGCAATCCTTAAGGAAAGAACATGAAGCGGCTGCCTTGTGTCACCAGACTTGCCTTTGTCCTTTGCACTGGGAAGTAGGTTTCCTGAGAAAGGAGATCAGGCTTTTGAATTTCTCTTCCCAATAAAGGGGCAAAAAATAACTATCTTTCCGGGGCGCCTGGGTGGCTCAGTGGGTTAAGCCGCTGCCTTCGGCTCAGGTCATGATCTCGGGGTCCTGGGATCGAGTTCCGCATCGGGCTCTCTGCTCGGCAGGGAGTCTGCTTCCTCCTCTCTCTCTCTCTGCCTGCCTCTCTGCCTACTTGTGATTTCTCTCTGTCAAATAAATAAATAAAATCTTTAAAAAAAAAAAAATAACTATCTTTCCTTAGGCATCAGCTTTCTGGTTATAAGTACCAACTGAAGAGCCACCAGTACTGTCACGTAGACAAACATCACAGAAAAACAGTGCCACCCCTCCAAGATGCCATGCATGGTGGTCATACACTCTTATGCGCCTCTGGATCAGCCCTGCTGCCTGCTCAAGCCCCATGTTGCCTTCTCACCCAGGCCTCTAGCAGGAGGGTTCACATCACAGAGTTACAATGTAACTCTGGCTGAAAGGGGCCACGGAGGTCGTTCAGTCCAACATTCTCATCTCAAAGATGAGGAAATGAGATCTACACGTTAAATGGCAGGCCTAACACAGTACATTTTTGTCAAAGTCTAGACTGAAACACATGTTTCCTGACAACCAGCTCTCTAGAATTTTGCTATGCAAAGCAGAGGGCTCAAACAGCAGCATCGAGAACTCATTAGAAAAGCAGAATCTCAGGGCACCTGGGTGGCACAGTGAGTTAAGCCTCTGCCTTTGGCGCATGTCATGATCTCAGGGTCTTGGGTTGAACCTCACATCGGGCTCTCTGCTTAGCAGAGAGCCTGCTTCTCCCTCTCTCTCTGCCTGTCTCTCTGCCTACTTGTGATCTCTGTCTGTCAAATAACAGACAAATAAATAAATAAATAAATCAAATAAATCAATCAAATCTTAAAAAAAACAAAAAGAAAGAAAGAAAGAAACAAAGAAAGAAATGCAGAATTTCAGGTCTCATTGCAGACCTATTGTATTAGTTGCAGTTCTCCAAAGAAATAGAACCAATAAGAGGTGTGTGTCTTTGTGGGTGTGTGTCTGTGTGTGTGTATGTCTGTGTGTGTGTGTGTCTGTGTCTGTGTCTGTGTGAGTGTGCACATTTATTTTGAGTAATTGGCTTATGTGGTTAAGGGAAACAACAAACCTAATCAAACCTAAATTCCACAAGAAAGACAGACTAGCTGGCTGGCAACTGGGGCAGGAATTCTATGTTATAGTCTTGAGACTCAAGGACTTCTTTTCTGGGAAACCTCACCTTTTGCTAAGGATTTTATTTTATTGGATGAGGTCCATACATGTTACTGACAATAAACTCCTTTACTTTAAGTCAATTGAGTGTAGATGTTAATGACCTCTACAAAATACCTTCACAGCAACATCTAGACTAGTGTTTGACTAAACAACCGGACTCCATAGCTTAGACATATTGGCATACAAACCTTATCCAACACACTTTCTGAATCAGAATCTTCATTTTAACACAATCTCTGCTGCTTTGTTTGCACATAAAAGTTTGAGAAGCTATAATTTAGCTATTTATAAGTTTAGGGATATCATTTCCCCAATTCTGTAATAGAGAGATCCAATATAATAGTACACTAGGTAAGCTTAGAAGTTTCTTTCTCGCCCATGGAAAGTTTGAGCATTGTAGTCTAGGACAAGGAAAGACATTCAGCCACCAGAAATACAGGCCTCTTCTGATTTGTTGTTCTGCCATCTCCAACATATGGCTCCCATTTCATGGTCCAGGATAACTATTTCCACTTCAACCATCATGCCTTTGCTCTCATCAGCAAAAAGAGGGCAAAGGCCAATGAAGAGAACACGTTTTTCACTTAAGAACATGACCCAGAAGTTACACCAGCACTGATGCTCAGATCCCATCATCAAGAACTCAGTCATCAAGCCACATCGAATAGCCATCAGGGCAACTGGGAAAAATAGTCCTTTTACAGAATCATCCATTATTCCACCAAAATGTCAGTAAATAGTAGAATTCTGTGAAGAAAGAAGGGTGGACAGGCTACTAAAGGACATTTCTAGCACTTATTTTTCTGCACCAGGCTACTTCTGGGGCTGCAGATGAAGAGGTGGTAGAAGCACCGAAGGGAGGAAGCATCTTCTCTGCTTTCTTCTATAGCACATAACTGGGAGGATGAGGAAGCAGCTTGTGTTGTCATTGTCACTTCCTCAACGTGGAGTTACTCTTGGCCAATGTGGCCAAAACGTAAACTTCCATTGTCCCAAAGAAGTAACTGCAGTGGAAGAAAGAGAATTTATACTCTGACTTGTTTAGTGTTTCATCACTTCCGTCTCCTCACTGCCACACAGGGATGACTCACTTGTGCCTATTTTCAAGACAAAGAAGGCACATGAAAGAAGAAACAACTCCACTTAAAGAGTCTTCTCTTCTTTTTTTTTTTTTTTCATTTTTTTCAGTGTTCCAAAATTCATTGTTTATGCACCACGCCCAGTGCTCCATGTAATATGTGCTCTCCATAATACCCACCACCAAGCTCACCCTTTTTGTTCAGTCCTAGTCATTTTCAAGTCCTACAGCTGGGAAAAGAATGCAGAGCCACTTTCACAGTTCATGTTGACCACAAAACTCTTTGTTATTTCCTTTCCTGAGGCAAATGCTGCGTGTCTAGTAGTATCTGAGAAGTAATCCTAGGTATGCCTAAGGATGGTTTTTATATGGGGAAGGATATTTGCATAAATACATTTTCATTTAATTGATGAAGACAGCTTTCCACAAAAGATTACTTAAGAAAGAAAAAAAAAAGATTACTTAAAAGAAGAACATAAAAAAAAATCTGCAAAAATATATCAACTTCTCTGTTTTACTACCTCCCACAATTACCCACAAACATACATGTAGTCCCTTTGGAGACCAACCAGGCATATTGTACAGAATTTGCTGTAACCAAGGTAACAAAACATTGTTTCTTTGTATCAACTTCCAGGACCAAAAAAAAATCACTGTTATGGTGAATGTTTCTTTGTAATAGTATTTATTGCTAAGATGTTTACCCTCATTTTCAAGACCTAAGGTATATCAGGCTATTTATTTTCTTCTAGATACTAACTGTAACTTTCAAAAGGTAATTAGAAACACCTGCATTATAAGCTGACACATTTTGGGGGCTATAAATAAGTAAGAATATAGCTGTGACATGATTCTAATTACTTTTATGTTTCTATGAAAAATTATTTATTAACATAACTGAATATCAGTTAACTGATACCTATATATTGATCACATGGTCCAAAAACATGACCTACATAAAGATATAAATAGATTAAAACACAAAAAGTAATTTGCATGCCTATTATTTTATATAAAATCATTTGATATCTTTCTCACCAAACTTAACTCATTAATAATTATCTACCATCTAGTTCTGTGATGAAATAGAATAAAACAATCCATCCCAAATCTTATGTACTCTTATAAGAGTACCATACCTCCCAAGTGCATATACACACACCTTTTTTTTTTTTTTTAAAGATTTTATTTATTTATTTGACAGAGAGAGATCACAAGCAGGCAGAGAGGCAGGCAGAGAGAGAGGAAGAAGCAGGCTCCCCGCTGAGCAGAGAGCCCGATGCGGAGCTCGATCCCAGGACCCTGAGATCATGACCTGAGCCGAAGGCAGCGGCTTAACCCACTGAGCCATCCAGGCGCCCCTACACACACCTTTTTTAATGGAAGTACTCTTTTCAGAGTTTTGTTTAATATGAGGACTTCACTCAGATGCTCAATATTGCTCTACAAATAAAACTCATTTGATGTTGACACAGCCCTCCTTTCTACATAGATTTCATATTATCTTTTTAAAATATCACTGTTTCTTTGTCCAAACTGGACTCAGAAAAGCATTATTACTTTCTTACTTACTTTCTTACTTACTTTCATAGTAAAATGACTATTACTACTCTGGGCTTCTGAAGAATGACTATAGATTGTGAGGCTGTTACCAAGTTCCTGAAAATGTCTACCTTGTGTGTGGTGTGTGAGTGTGTGTAATCAGTAATGCTTACAATTTATCACATCCTGCAATTCCAAATTGATAGTGTTATCAATATCACTAATGTAATGATTGAGTTTTTGATTCCATTGATTGAACCAATGGCCATTTTTACTTCAGAAATTATTGGCTATCAAAATTTTGCCTACCAGCTAAACTTTGAGGAAGAAAAAGAACTCATACAAAAGTAGCAAAAGGATGCTAGTTGTAAAATATTAGGCATGAGAAGTGACTTTTCTTCTCTATTTTAAAAGAAATAAACATTTTCTTATAGTTTAAGGAAGTAAAATTAAGTTGTTATCAGAGGGCTTCTAATTTCCTCTGGGGGTGTGTCTTACTCAAGCTGCCTCTCTTGTATGTATGTTTCCTTACATTCGGGAGAAATTGCCACGGTAAAGATCTGGATTTCTATCCCCTGGGACTGTGCTCCTCATATGAATTAGTTTGACGAGAATAAATTCCATTCTCAGTGAAGAAATGAAAGCAAAGGGCAGTGTAATGAGCATGTGATTAAACTTTGCCAATAGCATAGACTTATTAGCCCTAAGAATTTGCAAAATTACATTAATTTCTCCTACTTCGTGATATTTGCCCTCTAGCTCATGAATTAGATTTTTTATCCAACTTCACAGATGTGATTTTGGTTTCAGACTTAGACATTTTCTAGAGAATACATCTAGGGGCTACTTTTACATTCTTAAAGGAGGAATTTCATTTTTTAAAAATTCTGAGTTAATTTTTGGAAAAGATTTAGTCAGAGTACAATTTAACACATATTCTCAATTATTTATAAGAGAACATTGATTAACAATATTAACAAAATCTGTCTAAAAATAGCATTGCATAGAACACATCTTAGTGATCTCTCAGAAGTGTCAAGTTTAGTCAAATATTTTAGAGTTTTGGCCATCACTATAAGCAATGGTTGTTAAATTCTCTAACTGATGTTAAGGGAGAGGAAAAATCACTTGTGTTGATTTATAAAATCAAATTACACCTAGTTTTGAGCCCCACCATCCTGGACAGCAAAAATCTGTTGTGACTGGGGCATGTGTTCCAATGTAAGAGTCTCTCCCCCTTAAGCCATCATAGTCTAGGACTGTTCCTGGCACCACCTCCAGTCACAGCCTCTGTTTTCCTCATAAGACATATTGACCTTGCACTGTTGCCCAGGTCTCAAGGAAGAATCCTTTAGAGGATTTTCCCCAGGCCATTCCTCCACCCATCAGAGTCCTGCCATCAAGCTTGTGTTGCGAGGAAGACATGAACAGGCTATTCCCTATGTATTCATCTTCTTCACTCTGCAGTAACGGGGAGCCACAGTTTCTCACAGGTCTGCCACGTTCTCTTTATTCCACTCCTCTCAGTTGAGTCCTATCAACTTTCAGGGTTGGAAAATTCTGGCGGCCATCACCGTGAGCTTGGATTTTCCAAAAACAGTAACAACAATAGCAAAGCTCAATAAGAATACCTTCTATATATGAGCACTTCAAATATAATCACTTGCTTAATAATCACAACATGAAGAAAGACGTACTATTATTGTATCCATTTTACAAATGAAACTATGCTTGTCCATAAGACAATCTCTTCATCTTTTCCCAAGTAAGATAAGTGATCTGTGACTTCAGTCTATAGAGGCTTGATTGCACAGAGTGGTGACAGAGGTTGGGGGAAACAAGATATGTCAAAGAAAACACTTGCCATACTTACTTCTTCATGAAATACCGCCAGAAAAATGCAAACCACTGTTAAATTTTCAATCAGGGGTGCCTGGGTGGCTCAGTTGCTTAAGCATCTTGCTTTGGCTCAGGTCCTTGTCCCAGGGTCCTGGGGACTGGGTCCTGCATCAGGCTCCCTGTGCAGCAGAGACTCTGCTTCTCCCTCTGACCCTCCCTCCTCTCATGATTTCTCTCTCTCTCTCTCTCAAACAAACGGATAAAATCTTAAAAAAAAAAAGAAGAAAATCAGTCCTATTCTTTTGCCACATATATATATCTGAGGCCCAGCTGGTTAAATCTCAGTGCTGGTGTGAAACCTCCTTCTCCCTCCTCACAAGACATCAAGTGATGTCAATGTAAGAACAACCCTCATGTGCTCAGACTTATTTCCAATTATAACTAACTCAAGCCATCAAAGGTAGTTGGAACAAACATCTGATCACTTCCCTCTCCTTCCTCTCTCATCACATCCTCCCTCTTTGCTCTATAATCCCTGGGATGAACCTTTTCATTCCTCTATATTAGAGTCTCCTTCTATTCAAGATAACAAGGTTAACTTACACAGTTCTTTTTTTAGGTTATATTTTTGCAATTCAATTTTATAGCTACGAAAATCTTACTTGCTAGGTAGATGATAAATGGATATTATAATAACTGTTCTTAGCTTTAATCCACAACTCCCATTCCTTGAAAAGCCAGAAAATTAATGTTCCAGTTATTTATAACCATGTAACAAACCACCCAGATACTTAGCGATTTAAAACAACAATCATCATTTGTTTTGCTCGCAAATCTACAATTTGAGAAGGTGTTGGCAGGAAGGGCTCGTCTGTGTTTTAGATTAAGTTAACTGGGGTAGCTCAACTGGGCCTAGTTGATATACTTCAAAATGGCTTACTCATACGGCCATAAAGTTAATACTCAGCTAAGGCTATTAACCAGGTATCTTAGTGCCCTTCCACAGGGCCTTTTCATAGAATTGCTTCTTCCTCACAGCATAGTAACTGTTTTGCAAGGGAGAAAAAAAAGTGGAAACTGCCAATCTCTAAAGTCCTAGGCCCTGCAATTGGCTAAGAGTCACTTATGTTGTGTTTTATAAGTCAAAGTTTCCACAAAGCCTCCTGCAGTCGAGGGAGTTATGGAGAGTTGGGAGAGGAATATAGATTTCACCTCTTAACAGATAAAGTACAAAGAATCTGTGGCTTCCATTAACCAACCATAGTTAATTTAGTATATGTTTTTAATTATCATAAGTAATTCTTAAACTTTTGCAATTAGTTATTGTTTAAAAGTAAGTCAAGGGTTAGAACTTCTATTGATGATAGAGTTAAAAAAAATAAATACAAATTATGAAACTATATAAAATTGTCAAAAACATTTATCTAAGAGTTCTGAATATCAACCAAGGACAAAAAACAAATTAGAAAATGTTTATCTATGAAAAGCTGCTGACCATCCAGTAAGAAAAGTGAAAATGTATAATGTTCTTGTTTGAGGTCATCCTATCTCTTACCCATAGCTCAGATGGTAGGATCCTGAGCAGGGCTGGCCATCAAAACCAACAACTTTATCGTTGGTTGGGACTGGCTTGTTTTGAGCAAAAGGCAAAAACTCCCTTCTCAATTGCACTGCTAATAATTGTAGCAAGCCTAGTAGAAAAAGAACAGAAAAGCATACAGCCCTGCTAGCTTGAACTGTAATTCCACTTGTAGAAGGCAGCAGATCAGAGACTAGAAATTTAACAGAGACATTCTTGAAATGAGAGAACCATAGATGGACCAGATAATTTCTCCATACATACCTGGCTAAGATGGCAGGTATATGCAGAGGAGAACCATGAGAACCACAATGGTCCCAACCATACATTATTGCCTCATTTCATCTGTGAAAACACAAAGAAATGACATTGGAGAGTCCATGCTCTGTACACATACATGGCCGACATAGAGGCTGTTTATTCATGCAAGGAAGACCTAAGAAGGCCTAATAAAAAGGAAGGATTGAACAAATCAGAAAAATATCTGAATTTTGAAAACACTCGCCAACCCATACAAAACTTCATCAATAGATGGTAGAAGCCTTTTTAAGTGCAGGCAATTAAAAAAAGAAAAGAAAAAAGAAAATAATAAAAGCCATTAACAAAAACAAAAACAAAAAACAGAATCTAGAATTTCTTAAATATATCATTTAAAATGTCCAGTTCCAAATAAAAAAAAAAAAATGAGACTTGCAAAGGAACAGAAAAAAATGACCCATATCCAGGAATAAAAAAATAGTCAAATAAAATAAGTCTGACTGAACCCAAATGTTGCATTTGGCAAATGAAGGTATCAATGCCATTATTATGAATATATCCAAATAAGTAAACCTCATTTAAAGTTAAAGAATTAAAGAAAAATATTTTTATAATGAACCAACAAATAATAAATTAAATGAAGAAATAGGTTTTTTTTAAAAAATAAATAAAGCACAAATTTGAGAATGGCACAGAAGAAATAACAGGTGAACTTGATGATAAATGAATAGAAAGTATATATGCTAAAGAATAGATACAAAAAGATTGAAGAAAATTTAATAGCCTCAAAGACCTACCTGTAAGAGTACATCGAAAATAACAAAATATTTGTAATAAGAGTCCCAGAAGGAGAAGAGAGAGACAAAAGATAAGAAAAACATTTAAAGGAATAATGGACAAAAATTCTACAAATTGAATTTAAAAATATTAATCTATAAATCCAAGAAGTTCAATGACACCCAATTTGGATAAAGATAGATTCAGAACTAGATACATTATAGTCAAATTGTTGAAAGCCAGAGGAGAAAAGGAAACCTTGAAAACAAAGGAAAAAACAATTCATCCCATACACAGAACAACAATAAAATTAGTAGGTAACTTTCCAACAGAAATAATAATGCTAGAAGACACTGGAATAAAATATGTTAACCACTGAAAGAAAATTATAGTCAAAAAAGAATATGATAACCACCAATTCTACCCTTCAAAATTGAAGGCAAAATAAATAATGATTTAAACAAAGATTGAGAGAAATAAATGTTACCTGACCTCCTCCACAAGAAATTCTAATGGTTGAAATGACAGCAGATAGTAGCCAGAATTCACATGGAAAATTAAAGAGCACCAGAAATGCTAAAAATGTAGAAAAATGTAAAAGATCATATAAAATATTCTTTCCTTTCTTCTCATAATTTCTTTAAAAGATATAACATTATATCAAACAATAATTACAATACTTACAATACTTTATTTTGGGTTTATAGCATACTTATATATAATATATCTAAAAATAATAGCACAAAAACGGTGAGGAAATAACTATGTTAGAGGAAAATTGTTACATTGTATTGGAATTAAGTTGCTATATTTTACTGGAATTACATCACCTAGATAGACTCTATATAAAGTTAAAATGTGTATTATAATTCTTAGATCAACTGCTAAAAGAAATTCAAAACTATCTTTAAACAATCAAAGCAGTAATAAAATAAGACACTAAAAATATCTTTTAACATAAAAGGTAGAATGAAGGAACAAATATGAAAATAAACAAACAAAAGACAGATATACATTCAACCGGAATAATAATTACATTAAATATGAATGAGCCACATTACTCAAAATGCCAGGATTATTATACTGTGAAAAAAAAAAAAGCATTATTTATACACACACACACACACACTGTTTACAAGAGAAAGAGTTTAGATTCAAAGACACAGATGGATGGAAAAAATATACTACGTGAATTTCACAGTTCCACACTTTATGTATCAAAGAGCTGAAATAGCAAGAAAAAAATAAGAAATATTACCAGAAATAAAAAGGAACACTTCATAATAACAGAAGGGTCACCAGGAAGATATAATAATAATAAATGTGATACACATAAAAAGTCCCATTTTACATGTAGCAAAACCCAACAAAACTATAAAGAGAAATAGACACTGCACCAACTACAGTCAAAATTTCAATATTCCATTCTCAAACTGACATAACAACATGGAAAGATCATCTCAGATAAAGAAGATTTTAATAATAGTATCAACTAACTTAACTGACATTTATGAAACACACTACCTAAAACCAGCAAAAAAAAAAAATTTTTTTTTCTGTTCAAGAATATATAGAATATTCTCCAGTATAGACAAAATGCTAGGACATAAACCAAGTCTCAATAAATTTAAGAATTAAAAACACTCCAAATAAAAATATAGAGATAAATAGAATAAAATTAAAAATCAACAATAAAAAAACCTAGGGAAATATCTAAATATTTGGAAATTAAATAACACATGGTTCAAAGAAATTGTAAAGGAAATTAGAAAATATTCTGAAGTGAATGAAAACAAAAACAATGTGTCACAATACATCAAAATAATGTGGAGAATGTAAATCAATGCTTAGAATGAATTTATAGCTTTAATACATATTGTAGAAAAAATGAAAAATCTCAAATAAATAATTTAAACTTTCTCCTAAGAAACTAGAGAAAAAAAGCACTAAGCTAATACAAAATAAGCAGATGGAGGGAATAATAAAGATCAGAGCAAACAATGATGAAGTAGAAAAAGAAAAACAATAGAGAAAATCAATGAAATAAAAACCTGGTCCTTTAAAGGTTATGACATTGATAACTCTTTAGCTAGACTGGCTGAGAGAGAGAGACAGAGATGAAAGGAAAGAAAACAAAAATTACCAAAATCAGTTATGAAAGAAGGGACATTGTTACTGACTCTGCAGAAATTAAAATATAGGGTAATATGAACAACTCATTATCAACAGATTAAATAATTTATGTATTTTTGGACAATGTCTTAGAAAGACACAAATTCCCAAACTAACTAAAGAAGAAACATATAATCAAACTAAATCTATAACAAGAAATAAAATTAATAATTACAAATTTTTCCACACAAAAAAGCTCAGATCCAGACTGTTTTAATCATGATTTCTATCAAATATTTTAAGATAAAGTAATATCAACTTTACACAAACATGTTTAAAAATATAGAGGAGGAAATTCTTCTCCACTCATTCTATGACTCAGAAACATTCTGATACCAAAGCCAGAAAGTCATCACAAGAAAACAGCAGACCAGTATATCTCATCAACATAAGAACAACCCACAAAAAAATGCTAGCAAACTTAATTCAGCAATGCATTAAAACACATATAAAGATACTCAACACTATAAGTCATTTTAAAAATGTAAACTAAAACCATGAGAGATACTACTAAATACCTATTAGAGTGGATATGATAAAAAGAACACAATGTCAAGTGTGGGCAAATGTAAGAAAAAGCTAGAAGACTCATATATTGCTGGCAGAAAATAGGTTAGCAATTTCTGAATAAGTTAAACATAGACATACCATTCTAATCAGCAATTCCACTCCCAGATATATGCCCAAGAAAAATGAAAACATATGTCCATGTAAATACTTGTGCATGAATATGCTTCACAACACTATTCACAATAGGCCAAAACTGGAAATAATTGAAATGCCCATCATTTGATGAATGGAAAAAGAAAATGTGGTATATCTATACAATGAATACTCTTCAGCAATAAAAATGTCGAATTATTGGAACATCTACAATATGAATTACATCTAAAAATTATGCTAATTGAAAGAATCCAGACACAAGTGATTACATATTGTATAATTCAACTTATGTGAAATTTCCCTCCAAAATCCTGGGTGAATCTATAGATACAGAAAGCACCTTAGTTTTTCCCTGGGGGTTGACAGCAAGTATGTAGTAAAGAAAACTTTGGTATGGAGAAAATTTTCTTAAACCAGATTGTGGAGGATGTTTTAACTTTATAAATTTACTAAATATCATTCAACTGTACACTTCTAGTGGGTGTATTCTGTGGCATGTAAATTATACTTCAATAAAGTTGTGTTAAATAAAGCAGGTTGATTTTCCTTCTCCCCAAACCTCTGGTTTTTTCTTCCTCAATTAGCATATCAATATTTTGGAGTGGGTGTAGATGACATACAGTCTACAGTAATCCCACATTGAAATTCACTGAAAGTATCTACATTTCATTAAGATCACTGTCAGCCACCTTTTGTGTTCTCATCTGCTGAAATGCCTGCTGACCCACATGCTTTCAGTCACTTGTTAACATTGCCATCTTTGGAGAGCAATATTTTCATCTACAATTCTCTTACAGATTTTTCTGATGAACATCCTTCAATAAATCATATGCACACAAATTTTTGTTTTAGACTCTGCTTTGAGGGAAGCTGCCCTCTTAGTTCTGATGCCCTATGCATTTACTGACCCTATTTTGCTGTTACATAGGGTGCATATGTAAATTTCCCCACAGAGTTCCAGATAAGACATGACTATCTACAATTTCTAGCCTATTGTATTGTACCATGTTGGTGTGAAATAATTGTCTCTGATGCTTGCTGTCTTCCCAAGCTTCATACCAAGCTTCACTCAAGGAATGGGGCAAAGATTCACTCTATCCTCAAGTCCTAGTATTCCATGAATGCAAATATGAAGAAGCAGTGTATTCTAATCTAAATATAAGCAATCTTATTTCTAACTCTTCTCTCTCTCTCTTTTTTTTTTTTAATTTTATTTATTTATTTGTCAAGGAGAAAGAGAGAGAGCACAAGCAAGGGAGCAGCAAGGAGAGGGAGAAGCAGGTTCCCATCTGAGCAAGAGGCTCATTGCAAGACTTGATCCCAAGACCCCGGGATCATGACATGAGTCAAAGGCAGATACTTCACAGACTGAGCCAACCAGGCATCCCTTCTATAAACTTTTGATTATACTCCAGAAATCTCTTTATATTGGTCTTGGGAACCAAGTTTTCTTCACAAACCTTTGTCTTTAAAAGCCAAATATATAGCATCATTGTTCTTGGTTTGGGAAGATTCTTTCCCTATTTGGACAGTAACAAGCCTGAATTGATGGGAGCAGAGACAGTTTGTAACAACAAAGAAATATGGGATTAAAAAACACCTTGATTACTATGAAAATATTACCCTAATACATATGCTGTGATCTATATTCATATATATTATAGATATATTGTATACAGTTTATGGTATGTAATACATTATAATTATCATTTCTAACATTGTCCCAGCCTCCCTAAAATCTAAGAATTACAATTTGATGAAATATTGGAAGACCTTCCATGATACTTGGCAAGTTTTTAAATAAATAGACATACAGATTGTCAATTTACTGAGTTGGCAATATTCTGAATGGTGTTACATTTTTGCTTCCTAGCAAATGAAGTTCAATAAATTGTCTTTATCATTCTCTTTCTTTTAGTACTGCTAAAGCACATCAAGACGATCATATAGAATAATTTATTGAAATAAGGTAATAAAAAGTGAAGAAGTTTTGAAGGCAGATAAGTCTGAGTCCCAGTCATGGATCTTCAGCTTTTTGTCAATGGCAAAACTTCTATTTTGACTTCTTGAAATGTTATTTATTAATTAGGATTTTTTTTAATTAAATAGGCTAAGTGCATAGGGAAGCCCAATATAAAACATAAAGCACTTCAAAAATGTTAATGTAATGGGATGAATTTAAAACAATACATTAAAAAGACACATCAGTGGGATGAGTGAGGACCAAATTTCAAGTTTGAAAGGGTGAGAGACAGAACAGAAAGAGCAAGAGAGACAGAAAGGAAAGAAACAAAGAGATAAATGGAAGAGAGACTTAGAAGAAAGAGGAGACTAAGAGACAGAGAAAGAGTTTTATTCTCCTAGTTTTATTTTAAAAGAGGAGAAAGGGACAAAAAAGAAGGTGATGTCCCCTGCAATTGCACTACTGGGTATTTACGCCAAAGATACAGATGTAGTGAAAAGAAGGGTCCTCTGTACCCCAACATTAATAGCAGCAGTGGCCACAGTCACCAAACTGTGGAAAGAGCCAGATGCCCTTCAACAGATGAATAGATAAAGAAGATATGGTTCTTATATACAATGAAATATTATGTCTCCATCAGAAAGGATGAATACCCAACTTTTGTATCAACATGGATGGAACTGGAAGAGATTATGCTGAAGGAAATAAGTCAAGCAGACAGTGTCAATTATCATATGGTTTCACTTACTTGTAGAACATTAGGAATAACACGGAGGACATTGGGAGTTGGAGAGGAGAAGCAAGTTGGGGGAAATCGGAGGGGGAGATGAACCATGAGAGACTGCAGACTCTGAAAAACAAACTGAGGGTTTTGGAGGGGAGGAGGGTGAGAAGTTGGGTGACCTTGGTGGTGGGTATTAAGGAAGGCATGCAGTGCATGGAGCACTGGGTATTGTGCATAAACAATGAATCTCAGAACACTGAAAAAAATAATAATAAAATTACAAAAAAAAAAGAAAAAGAAAAGAAGGTGATGGCAAGAGAAAGGCAATCAGAAGCTTTTCCTTTTTTCTTTTTCTTTTAATTATTTCACATTCTCTTGATGAACTGAGCTGTCAGAGAAATTGAGTACACACAATGAACAAAATCAGACAGATTAGAGGCTGAGCATGAAATAAAGGACCTAAGAGAGGTTGACTGTGTGACAATTAATTTTATGGGTCAACTTGACTGGACCACAGGGAGCTGAGATACTCACCAAGATATTTGGTCAAGCATTCTGGGTATGCCCCTAAGGAAGTTTGGAGATGAGAATAACATTTGAATTAATATAGTAAGTAAAACAAATTGATCTCCCCAATGTAGGTGGACTTCACCCAATCAGCTGAAGGCGTAAATACCACAAAAAGGCAGACTAAGAAGGAATTTCTCTGGACTGTTTGAACTGGAACATTGGCTTTCCTAGGACTTCCAGTTTTCCAACTGCAGATCTTAGGACTTTTCAGCCTCCATAGTGAGATGAGACAATTTCTTATGACAAATATATATATAATTATATATAATATATGCATATATATATATATATGCATTTTATATATATTCTGGTTCCCTGGAGAAACTTGACAAACACAGTAATATATATAATGAAGAATAAAGTTATAGATAATGAAGAATAAAGATAATGAAGAATACAGTGTAACTTTATTCTTCATTATCTATATTACTAGCTATGTGTGGAGGGCCACAGGGTATAGCAGAGGGAATGGACATGCTTGATTCCTCCTTCTGTTCTTTACCAACTGCTGGGAACACCTATTGCTAAACTGTGACCCTGGCAATAACACTTGAGAAGACTGGAGAAAAGAAGTCAGCCGAGGCCACGGACACATCAACTTATGCAGCTTCAGTTTCCTTGTAGGCCAAACAGCAGCCGGCTGGGAGAACTGGAGATGTTGTGTGTGAAGGGCCTAGCACATATTAGGCATTAAGTGAATCATGCCTCTAGTTATATCAGTGTGCAAAAAAGAAAACCTGCTCTATCATGCCAGACAAGATAAACGAAATGAGATACTTTGGGGGGAAAATGGTGATTTTAACAGTTTTCAGCTTCCATATCCATCTGTAGGCATAATCATTTTTGTACTTTTATTGTTGTTACTAAACTTTACATTTTCTTGTACTAAGAGGGCCTATAAAGGCTGAGAATGAAGGAACATGAGACTGTCCAAAATAATGGGTAGCTTCTAGTACATGCAACAGAATCCTGGCAGGCAGTATGAGAAGTTCCTAAAATAATAACTGTGGAAAAGGAAATATTTATTGTTATCATTATCACCATTATTATCATTAACATTATTTACTGAATCCCTGCAGAACCAATTAATCTCTAAGGGGATGAGGTGGTATGAGTTTCAAGTTTGTACTTCTCCACTTGGAGGAGTCCTGAGCATTTTCAGCTTCGATCTTGTCCAGGCTGACCTCACAGCTCCTCACCACCTGCCTGGCTGTCTTATCTTGCTTGGGGTGAAACCATTGGCTCTGTTTCCCAAGTTCAAAACCTCAGCCTCATTATGGACTCATCCATCTGTCTCTGCCCTGTCTTCTCAGATAGCCAATATCCTTGTCCATCACACCTGCTGAGTCTTCTAAATCTCTTCTCTCTACTCCCTGCCAGCTGAGGCCATCTTATTTCAAGATCTGAATTAAGAAAAAGCTTTAATGGTCTTTCCACTGTCAACCTTTAAGGAGAAGATCTTAGGTTAAGGATTCTTGTACCAAACAGTTCTGTTTTAAAATTTAGAAACTTGAAAGTCAGCCCATAATATGACTTTGGGATACTCAAATGACAAGGAACTCCCTTTAATTTAGGGTGAATTTACCATATCCTCAATTACTTTTTTTTTTTCTTTTAAGGAAACTAGTCAATCTTTCCACTATACCCCCTTGGACTTTGCATTTTTCTTTTCTTCAACAGTCATTATATTTCACTTTAAATATTTATCCTGGTCATCACTCTGTACATTCTAAAAGGCAACTATTATGTCTTCTTCTTCCATGAGTTTGCTTAAACACCTAGAGCATTGTATAAACCATAACAATATCATTATAAACAGCAACTGAAATTTTTGCCTTAGACAAAAGTAATATTTGTGAGAGAAATGACAATGCAATAACTCTTGTGTCAAGAAAATATATAAATATGCCACTAATCAAAGACCTGGGATTGAAGGCAATCTTGGAAGACAGTCCCAGAAGATAAGCAGAGAAAAGGCTTGCCAGAATACTCCAGAGGTCACCTAGTCTGACAGGGATGATATTTTCCTCAAACACATGAAACAGAGAAAACTGTAATTATTATGAGAGAGTCTACTTCTGTAGATGCCTTTAAGAGTCTCAGTTTACCAAAGGGGAAACAGAAAAATTATCTCCTCTCCTTACAATCTGTTTCAGAAGTTTAGAGGGAAACTGGAGCAGATGCTGTGGGTATCCTGCCCATATATGGCAACCCTCACACTATAGCTCACTTGCAGCTACCAACACCTTTATTTCTATGCTGGAGGGCTTTCTCAAGTTGACAAAACTTGCTTTGCCCACCTGTGCAGAATTCTGGATATGTTTGTGTATTAACTTCTCCTGAGAGTGGACTTTAAGCAGTTAATGAAAAGAATTGGTGTATAAATACCCCAGCAACCTTATCCTTCAGGGAGACCAGTTCTGAGGTATATGTTCTGTGCTAGCTTTTAGAGTTTCCCCTGCAGGACTGAGCCCTGGTTGACCACAGTGTAGGAGCCTTGATAATGCACAGGTCAGAGGCTGTTTTTCTCTGTTGTCTCACATCCCTGTTCTCCTACCACTGCTTTCTTCTCTTCCCAGATAAATTACTTAAATATTACTCTGTATCTTAAGATCCATTTCTGAGATACACCAAACCAAGACTCTAACCGTCTTTTCACCAAAATAAGAAGTGATGCATAAATCAGAAATAGTGAAAAACTCCAGGATAAATTAATCATTGAATTCAATTCACATACCTCTCAGGAACTATGCAAATATGAATAACACATAAACTCTGATCTGAAAGAGATCACTAGTATCAAAATAGATAATTACTGATTTTTTTTAAAGTACAGTACAGTAATCTAGAAATAGATACACATCCAAAACAGAGAGTAATCGAAATCTGGTCAGTGTGGGGGTGTGGATTAATGGAAATCTTACCAAAGAAGAAACACTTGATTTAGTTTTCCTAGACAGAAGTAGAAAGGGGATTATCAGATAAAGGGAACGTAATGCACAGAACAACATGTTACAGTCTCCCCAACACAAGGATTTTGGAAAGACCTCAGAGAGGCCAGATGGAAGAGTGGTTAAGAGCATGACCACAAAAATGAGACAGTCTGGGTTCAAGTCCTAACTTTTCTGTTTATCATTTGTGTGACCTTGGGCAAAACAATTACTCTCTCTATGACTCAACTTGTTCATCTATAAAAAGAAGTTTCCTACCTCTAATTTCTTTCTTTCTTTTTTTTTTTTTTTTAGTCATTTAAAAAATTTAAGTAAATTTTTGGAATAGAAACTGGCATGTAAAAAGTATTGAGAAATGATAATTGTGATCTAATATCATGACTGGTTAAACTCACCAGGAAAAGAATAAGAGATAAAGCTGACAAAAATGACAAAAGAAAAACCATGCTGGGTCTTATATTCCAAGGTCAGGAACTCTTTCTTCATCGTTGAGGTCAAGGATGAGCAAACTATGTATGACTCACTGGCCAAGCCTAACCTAGCAACAATTTTTGTAGTTAAAGTTGTAATGAAACATAAACATAGCTTCACCTATTTTGTATATTGTCTATGACTAAGCTTATGATACAAGAGGAAAACTGAGTTGTTGCAACATACTATATGGCCCACAAAGTCAGCAATATAGTATTATCTGAGATTATCTGGGAAGAATATGTTCTAATACCCCCAGTGGAGGCCTGAAACTATGGATGGTACTGAATCCTAAATACTGTACTTTCTCCTACCCATGTGTACTTATAATAAAGTTTAACATACAAAATAGTCACAGTAAGAGATTAGCAACAATAACCAATAATAAAAGAATAATTATAAAAATATACTGTAATAAAAGTTACATGAATGTGGTCTCTCCGAATACCTTATTATACTGTACTCACCCTTCTTCTTGTGATGATGGAAGATGATAAAATGTCTACAAGATAAGATGAAATATGGTGACTTACATAGACATTGTAACATCGCATTAGGCTTCTGTTGACTTTCTGGAGATCTGTTGGAAGAATCATCTATTTTTGGACAGTGGTTGACTATGGGTAGCTGAAACCACAGAAAGTGAAACAGCAGATAAGGAGAGACTCCCTACTTACTATCTGGCCTTTTACAAACAAGCAAACAAAAAAACAAAACTGCCACCTCCAGCTATAGATGAAAGGAAGTGACATGCAGAATGAAGGGTAAGTAGTATAGAATAAAAATCTGCACACAGAGTTAGATGGCCATTCCACAGGTCAAGATTAAAGTTGATAAGGTTAATAAGGCCAAATCTCATAGTGTCAAAGAAAGAAGGGTTTCTTATATAGAAAAAAAGGGCATATTTTAGGAGTTGATAAAGAATAGAATGTTACAAACTTGCAGGCTACAGGGCACGTTTAGCCTAGAAATAAGTTTTATTTAATCCATGGTTCATACATTTTAAATTTGTTGTCAATATTTAAAATATAAATACATCATAAATAAAACCTGAATATCTGGCTTCTTTGGAAAAATTGAAAGATCTGGTAAGAGTATATGTATAGACCTGAATGGCAGAACTTTCTTCAGCTCCAAAGTAGCTGCCGTATTTATATGAGGCATTTATTTCTTTCTAATGTATCACATTCTCCACTACATTCTACTTTATTACAACTGGGTTAGCGTCATTCACACTATAAATGTGTTGATCTGAGTCCTCTAAGATTTAAGAATGCTACATCCTGCTACTTATGGGCACAGACCATGGAGTATGGGGAAAGGAGCAGTTTTTTTTCTCAAAAAGCTGTCACAGAGGGCGCCTGGGTGGCTCAGTGGGTTAAGCCTCTGCATTCGGCTCAGGTCATGGCCTCAAGGTCCTGGGATCGAGCCCTGCACTGGGCTCTTTGCTCGGCGGGGAGCCTGCTTCTCCCTCTCTCCCTCTGCCTGCCTGTCTGCCTGTTTGTGATCTCGTTCTCTCTGTCAAATAAATAAATATATAAAGCTGTCACAGAAACAATGGCCTTGCAGGACAGCCAGATTGAGTAAGAATGGAGGAAGGACTGAATGAAGAAGTTGAGGTATAAAATCAATTTATTTATGAAGGAATAGAGGTTTACAATGGCAGAGGAGAAAAATGTTTAGGAGCAATTGTATGAAAAGTTAAGGGGGAACAGGCCCAAAGCAGGACCAAAATAACTGAATAGTTACATTGGTAGTCAGAAACATTGAATTTTGATTGATGTATGAAGCTGACTGGGATGAAAGTCTAGAAGAAACTGATTGGCTTTAAAGTCCCCACCTTTCTTGTAAAATTTCTTTGGTAATAGAACCAGTTGTGAGTAGATTTGGGTTGGTGTTATTAAATTTTGTCATCAGAGCTCCTGGGTGATGCAGTCAGTTAAGCGTCTAACCCTTGGTTTCAGCTTAGATTGTGATCTCAGAGTCCTGAAGCTGAGCCCCTTATTGGCTCCATGCTGAATGGGAAATCTGCTTAAGTTTCTCTCTCCCTGTCTCTCGGCCCCTCCCTCCTCCTCTAAAATAAATAAATCTTTAAAAACATTTTTTTCTTCAAAAATGCTGCATGCAAATCTGTCCCAGTTATTTAGAACTGCCTTTATTTTAAGTCAGGGCCAAGGTGAAGTCTCTGTCAGGGAAACCCTAAGGAAAAGTACTGAACTGATTGAGTTACACATGTCTGTTTTTGCTTCAAAGTCTATGATCATATATTTCTATTATCTTTAGAAATGGAGGAGGAAAAGGCCAACTAAAACTTCAAGTACCTTGGAAGGAAGCCTCAATCTCAGGACTGTTATGTTTCTTAAAGAATTGACAATCCCTGGGTGCCTGGGTAGCTCAGTGGGTTAAGCCTCTGCCTTCAGCTCAGGTCATGATCTCAGGGTCCTGGGATCGAGTCCCACATTGGGCTCTCTGCTCAGTGGAGAGCCTGTTTCCCCCCTCTCTCTGCCTGCCTCTCTACCTACTTGTGATCTCTCTCTCTGTCAAATAAATAAATAAAATCTTAAAAAAAAAAAAAAAAAGAATTGCTAATCCCTTCTTTTCACTGAGCACCTTGTGAACACTGAACTCTTGATGGCCTTTGTGTATGGGAAAGCATTGTCCCTAAATACCTGGTAATGTGGGTCATCTCACCCACATCCTGGCCCTCCATGAGCCTTCCTTTATTTTTCTCTCATTTTTCCTTCATTTTCTGTCCTTTTTCTCTCATGAGTTACTAATATATTTAATAGTGAATTGCAAAATATCATTAAAACCTTCAGCCTTTTCAATATCTATTATTACCTTTTTCAGGGTAAAGATAAAAACATTTCCTTGGTCTTGTGTAAGGTAATACTCCCTACCTCGTATTCTTTGGTGTTTGTCCTAGAAAATGCTATAAAGTCTTCTTTTATTCCATTAGCTATTAAGAATGGCCATGAGGGAATGCCACCTGTCCGCCACATCCACTCAGACACTGCAGTAGAAGAATCAAACTTAAAAAGGAAGAAAAGGACAAGGTCCTGAACTACTTACTCGGCAATCGCTTTACACTACATGCTTGAGATGGAAAGATAGTTCCATGTCTGCATTCTCAGTCAAAGATGAGTCTTTACTCAAAATGGAATATTTTACACTTCAGAAAGAAAAATGAAACTGCACGAGTTGTAGATACAGATTCCAACAGTTACAAAATTTGGTAAATAAATTCACCTAAATTTCTTCTCCAAGGAATTATCAGTGGGGAGAGAGAACAGGCAGTATTCCAAGAAATGGTTATAAATAGATAAAAGTAAAACAATAGGAACCCACATTCAATTAAGAGAAAGATTATAAAATATTGCATATAGTGATCTTTCTTTTCTGTACTAAGAGTCATTCTGGTCTCTGCCCTGGGAGAAAAGTCTATTTGGAAATAGATAAGTAAGAATTATGGAGGACTTTTCAGAAGCTAATGCATACAGCTCTCTTCAGTGTTTTATAAAGTTGATTTCCCACAAAGTTTTAAGAAAGGAGGAAGGAAAAGATGAGACAGGAAATACGAGTCCCTAATGACTTCTCTTTTGACCCACAAATACAAGTGGAGGATGAGAAAACACAAAGCGCTGCTCAAAGTTAAATGATCCTAGCTCAGACTTCTGCTAGAATTAGAAGTTCTTTACTTAATGGAAAAAAAGGAAAACTGTGGTTTTATATTTAGTCTTCTTAAAGCTGAAAGAGCCTAAGAATATGGAGTTTATTTTTTTTCTTCCCCTTTTGCTTTCTTCTTTTTTTCTAAAAAGATGGCTGCAATCTATGATTTTTATTATAATAATATACATGTCCCCTTATCCTCTTCTGGGCATAGAAAAAGTATCCCACTGGTAAATAGTTGATCCAATTTTTCCTTTCTTTGGGAGTTTGAGGAACATAGTCTTCCTTATGATACAAAATTTACTTCTTATGTCTTATAAGTAAAATTAAAAATTGTGTTTTATTTGTGTTACTGTCCTCTTAAATATGAGAAATCCAAGAAATCAAAACAGCCACTTATTTTCTCCACTAGACACAGAGGTCAAGATCCAGTGGTATGTCACATCTGTTGTGAGCTCTGTTGCAAGTGATTTGTTACTATTAATAGTTCAAAGTTTGCAAATGATTTACTTTTGTTTGTAAGTTATAGAGAAGTCAAGGTTATCCTGAAATAACTCTCACTCAGCTGCATTCTGATATCCTTCTCTGAGTAGGAGGAAAGGGAGGCTTTCTAACTAGGATGCCAGTGAGTGAATGTCACCCACTCTTTGTTTTCAGAGGTAAAAAGGTTGAAACCACTTCATTAGACTGAGGGCAGACAGCAAAATAAGCTGTAGATATTGAAAGCAAGGTGCCATCTGAAAGTTAAACTAGAAAATCAATGCAGGATGGATGTGATCAGAGACATGTAAAGCCATTAAGAATAAGGTGTGTGGGGCCATGCACTGGAGAAATTCCAGGCATCTCTCTTGGGATGAATACATCAGGCCCAAAGCCAGTGAATATTTGAAAGGCTCAATGTTCCTTGGTCTGAATGCCATACTCAGAAGGCTGAGTCTTATTTGGTTTTATATGTTTTTTTTCTTTATTCAAAGAGTGTGAGTATCTAAGACCACGGCATTTATGTTTTATTATAAATTTAAAAATTAACATTCTGGGTCTCAACAACAAAATGAAATGTAGTGACATCATTTTGTTCCAGATTCTGTGCTAGGCATTAGATTTACAGAGAAAGAGTCCTTAGGAAAACACTTTCTTCTTAAGGAATTTCCCTTGTGAAATTAATTAATGTGAGTTTTTTCCTGAAAGGTTAATATACTCCCTCTATGTGCTCAGAAAATCATATCTATGAGCCTACAGCATCGAAAAACAGACTAGATGGGACTGAATTCATCACGTGAAATAGCATCTTATGAAGCCTCATGAGGACCAAACACTGATCTCAACTGATGAAAATCCCCCATCATAATTCTTTTCGTATATACATAAAGTTTTAGTCATCATGAAAAGTCCTCCCCACTGAGCTAAAAATCAGACAATCCAAGTCCACTACTTATTAGATCTGATGAGTGTCAATAAGTTAACCTCTTTGAGATTCAGTTTTCTTGCTTACAAAATAAGGCTAATCATTCTTCCTATTACTCCACAGAGATCTCATGAGGATGGCACAGGAGGTCAGAAACAAGGACCCACTCTCTCAACAATGTTATGCCGGGCATGGTGTTAGGTGATTCCCCATGTCTTCTCCATTACCCCTCACAGCAAACTTCACTTAGGCATCGTTACCTTAAAAGTTAACTTTCTCTCAGCCACATTACATGGTGGCAGAGCTAGAATTTGAAGAACTATCTGTCTGCCTGTAGGATCCTTGCTCTCCCTCACCCTCCCCGTGTAACACCTGATGCAAGTCTGCAAGCCTCTTTGAACATTGGAAGGGATTCTATAATTACCATACAAGTCTGTGTTCTGGGAATGAAGATATCCCCTAACTCACTACTCTGTTCCTTTGCTGATGGCAGTTTTTCTGCTAGGAAGTTTCTGGGCTTTGTGTGTGTGTGTGTGTGTGTGTGTGTGTGTGTGTGTGTGTGTGTGATAGAATTCGTTCATTATTCCCAGTGGAACCCCAGGGGGAAAAGAGACCATAAATACATGTATCAACACACCATCTCTATCTCTAAAGCCCAGTATTTAACTATAGTGCTTTTACTGACTACTTAAGAAGTTTCTAGTTTTTCAGTTCCTTTTTTAAATTTTTTATTTTTTATAAACATATATTTTTATCCCCAGGGGTACAGGTCTGTGAATCACAGGGTTTACACACTTCACAGCACTCACCAAAGCACATACCAGTTTTATAAACCTTGAACATCTTCATGGCTAATTAGAAATCATAATTATTTCTTAAGTTATACTAAATTTCAAGTTCTCGGATAAAAGGGTTTACAAATTTTCTAATGCATTTGATCAAAATTTCCAAGCATACTCATTCCCCATTTCTACATAACAACTTATTACAAACTGAGGAGCTATCCCTGTTTCCAGGGGTCAGGAATCTGAATGTGGCTTAACTGGGTCCTCTGCTCAGGACTCCATAAGGCTGCAGTTCAGGTGGTGCACAGGACCTCATTCCCATATGAGGCTCAGGATCCTCTTCCAAACTAGCATGACTGGCAGAATTTATTTCCTTGCAGCTGTAGAACTCATGGTAACTTATTTCTCTAAAGCCAAGAGGAAATGGGATATATGATCTCAGGGAAGATCTAAGCCTTCTTTTAAACTAATTAAGGACCTTGATTCCATCTTGAAAATTTCTTCATCTTGGACATATAATGGCGTATATGTCCAGTGTTTGGTCCTCATTAGGCTACATGTAATGGAGTCATGAAAATGACTTCTACCATATTCATAGGTCCATCCCTTGCTGAAGAGAGGGAGATCATACAGGGCATGAACACCTGGCAGGAAAAGCAGAGAAGAAGGATCATCGTAGAATTTTGCCTACCACAACAAGTTACCCTACAAAAAAGGTATGTATTACTATATTCCAGTCTCAAAATCGTTTTAATTAACACATAAAAATTCAGACAAATGCAAGAACTATTTACTCCCAGTACATTTATTCTGATTTTTCTTCCATTCTGTTTGTTTTCATTACCTGTGCAGCAAAATTTTGACAAACCTCTATCCCTTACTTTCCTTCTGTTTGCCATGACTTTTCAATGACCCTATTTAATTCTTAAGTAAGATCGTATTCATTTTTCAAAAAGTAAAGGAATACACAGTGGAATTACGTCTAGATTTTGACCAAAAATGTAATTAGTCATTAATATGTTTCCAGGAATTCTGCTAGTCAATGATTATTGGGAAAGAATAAGAAAGTAAACCAAAGTCCTTGGTTTTGTAGGTGCATGTAGTCCATGATGAACAGTGAATGACATATATAACAGGTATTTTGACTAAAAAAAAACATTCCTGGGGGGGAAAAAAGCTATTCATTCATTCATTCATTCATTCATTCATCCATTCATTCATTTTTAGAGAGGGAGAGAGAGAATCCCAAGCAGGCTCCACACTCAGCCCAGAGCCTGATGCCAGGTTCCATCTCATAATTTTAAAATCTTCATCTTGGACAAAATCAAGAGTCTGACACTTAACTAACAGCCATGCAGGAAAGGTGAGAAAAAAACTTTTTAAACATAAAACCAGTAGAAGCTCATGAAGAAAAAAAATGATGAATTCCACTGCATAAAAAGTAAGTCCCTCAGTTTTCAAAATAAAAATATGTCAATTGTATTAAAAAATATTTATGCATAGTATATATAGATACAAAAATACACACACTTAACAAAGAAATAGGTAAAACATAAAAACATGAATAGGAAAAATTGTAAAGGATATGGATCAAAATTTAAGGAAAATTACAAATAATAAATGCTTGAGAAGCTATTCTACTTCACTGGTAGTGAAAGAAATACAAAGACAATATATTCATTATTAAAATAGATAATTTTACAAAATGTTATCACCAAGTTCCAGTGAAATGTGACAAACTAGTCTCTTCTCCCTATCATGTGGAAGAATAAATAGAGCCACCTTTTTTAAAATGAATTTATTAATATTAAGCAGAATGAAAGATCTCATACTTTGATCCTGTAATTCCAAAATGGAAAAAAAAAAAAATTGGAAGGAATTGAAGATTTCAACAAGAAAGGAATCTTTAAGTAAATGAAATACTATAGTCAATATTCTAAAAAGTCATGGCTTTAAAATTATTTTAATGATGTGGGAAAACAAATACATTGACATGTTAAAATAATGAAGTCTACAACAAATTTCATCCCTTCTAGATAATCAATGTAGATAGAAAAAAAAAAAAATAAACTGAAAATAAATACCCTAAAAATTTTAGCCATAATTATCTCAAATGTAGGTATGTTATTTTTATTTTCTTACTGCAAACATTCTCTGTTAGCAAAAAATTCTTAAAAAAATAAAAGAGTTACCCCCCCAAAAATAATAAAAAAATAATAAATCAGGTTCATAAAGTTATTAAGTTGATAAACAGATTAGAAAAAGTTAATATCGGGGCACCTGGGCGGCTCAGTGGGTTAAAGCCTCGGCCTTAGCTCAGGTCATGATCCCAGGGTCCTGGGATCGAGCCCTGCATCAGGCTCTCTGCTCAGCAGGAAGCCTACTTCCTCCTCTCTCTCTACCTGCCTCTCTGCCTACTTGCTATCTCTGTCAAATAAATAAGTAAGTAAGTCTTTAAAAAAAAAAAAAAGAAAAGAAAAAGAAAACGTTAATGTCCTTCACATCTACAAGCAAAAGATTTGGTCAGAATTAAAGCCCTGAGGCTTCAGGCACATTATTGGAAAGCAGAAAGTGAGCATGCAATCTACTTCCTGTTTGAAGACATGGCACTGAGGACAGCAGAGGGGGCGTGACTTATAATGCCGTGTTGATCAGAGAACTACCAACAATGTAGACCATGTGGATGAAATTCAAAAGCTGGAGAAACCAGCCCACCTGGAGAAGCACTTTTTGGCACAGCCTGATTAATTCTATCAAAAGGTAGATCACACTGTCTTTACCATATCAGTAAAACCCACAACGGAACAATTGTTCTAGTTTGCCGGTGTGTGGATTAAAAACAATATACACAATTATTCATTGTTGACTTTTTAAATGAAAAATGAAGGGGTGCCTGGGTGGCTCAATGGGTTAAGCCTCTGCCTTCGGCTTGAGTCATGATCCCAGGGTCCTGGGATCGAGTCCCGCATCAGACTCTCTTCTTGGCAGGGAGCCTGCTTCCTCCTCTCTCTCTCTCTCTGCCTGCCTCTCTGCCTACTTGTGATCGCTCTCTGTCAAATAAATAAATAAAATCTTTAAAAAAAATAATGAAAAAGGTGAAATAAAGCAGAAGAGACTACAGAAAGAGTCTGAGATCATTTATATGAACCTTTATTTTTTCCAAACTTTTTATAAGAACTATGTCAACAAAATTTTCAAAAATTTCTTTGAATTTTGATGATTAACACTTATATTTAAGGATATGAAGAGTTATGATGAAGTTGCCAACAATTTGTTCTGCATCTTCATAAACGATTAACTAAAGGAAGAGAAAACAAGCTTAAGTCACAGTTAAGAGAGAAAAAATTTTTTTTGGAGGGGAGGAGCATAAATAAAAAGATCATGATGAAATTATTGCAGCCGATTGCTTTCAAGTTTATTGTCTTGCCAGACTCAGAGATCTTCAAATTAGCACATTCAACAGTCTGGCTTGCTTTATTTAGGCTTGCACCTCAAGCCTTAAGTGTCTGTCTGAAAGCAGAGGAATAGATAGAATGACCTGTTCCTCTCCCTTAAAATTCCTATGTTAATAGACCACAGAACATTGCGTAAGAGAGAGATTAAATAAATAGCATGCTATATTTTAGTCTTGAAAAAACAGTTAATAGATATTGCATTAAAAAGATGCCAGATACATATTGGAACATTTGCCTTTAATTGCACATCACATCTCTAAATAGTCAGCCACAGTGGATGGGGCATACCTGGAAGAGGACTTTGGGAGAATAGACGTGAGGCCTGTGGGTGGGCCTTGCAACTGTTGAACCATTAGTGAATGGAATCTCTTTCCTAGAGGAGAAATGTAATTTTGTCAGGAGAAAGAGGGAACTGTTTTCTTTTTTTATGAAGCAGAATTCCATTCTAATTCTCTGAGCCTTTTACTATAACTGCTGTAGCATGTGTTTTAAATTACATTGTATGCATGTGTTCCCCATAAAATTAGCCATCCTGACCCATTGTTCCACAGTCCTTCCTTTCATCACATTTTAGAGGCCTGTGTTCCATATTAGCAAATAACCCTTAGGGAAAATTATGCATTTTCCGTACACCAGCTTTGTTACATATTTGATAACACTTATTGTATATTTAAGGATATGGTCGATATAAAATTTTTTTTAAATAATAAAACAAGTGGCCAATTGTTTCCTTGTGGAAAACAAAATAGGAAGTCAAAATGAATATATCTAGCATCAATATCAAAACAGAATTAGCAGCTCCAGTTTTAACCCATATGTTCGTGAATATATAACTCCATCAATATGTTAACTAGGGTGAAGGCACATTGCCAAGTTTAGAACCCACTCAAATTCCTTGGGTTCTGAGTTTAAAATGAAATTTGAAACTTTCCAGGTTCAAGGTCCTTTTTGGTGCTGTAAAAATGTGACTTCCTGGTTGAAAAAACTAAAATTTTTTGGACACCAGCTTGCTCACACAAAACAATATGATAAGTGTGAATGAATCAGTAACATATGGTTACATTTTCTTTTTAAAAATCTATGATTTTTTTTAAAACATTCTAAATGGAAAATTCATGGTAAAAACATGCATCGGATTTAGCCAACTCTAAATCATTTTAAAAATATTTTTAAGGCATTTTTCTCTCAATGGATATGTGGCAGAATTTCCAGCCCATAATGTTAGTGTAACTGCACTCTTTTCCCCAACCCTCCCCCAAGACCTTTAAATTAATGCACAAGAGAAAACAAAGCGCTGCTAAGTTCTCCTGTCTCCTGCTCTTTTTCTCTCCTACTTCCTTGAGTGTGTCCTGAAAAACTTTATGTATCATTTCTGCAATGGCACAGATGTTTTTAAATTAAATTGTGCTTCAAACTGCTCTAAATGTAAAGCTCTAGGGAATAGCAGCAAAGGCTGTACATTAATGATGAAAAAGAATACATTTGTTAGTAATTCAGAATAGACGTCCCAGAGATGAGAAGTGTTTCCTTGTCCTCAACCTATAATCTATCAATCCATTCATCAAAATTAACTACTACACGGATATTTTCTCAAAATGACTCCTGAGTACCCAAGAGTGGTAAATAAAAATACAACAAAATAATCGAATATTGTAGCATCGCAAATCTCAGTGTGTTGGTTTGTGTGTATGTGTGTGTAAAATACTATTTTCTGTATTTTATTTCCTTTAAAATGCTTTCTGTCATCAAGTACCTAGAATTACACTTTGACATTAAGAAAGTTTCTAGGCTGTAGTCAACCTTATATGCAAGCTCACTTAATTGTCTACCTAAATGGTTTCTGAAAACAAGATTATATTATCCCTGTGAACTTATGACTGCAATTCTATTCAGTTTTCTAGAACTCTACATGTTCATTTCTCTGAATACTGCATGTTTTCTGAATTTGGTCAGGGCACTTTGCCAACTGCACATTTTGAGAGTTGTACTGACTTACCTACTAAGCTCAAACATTGCAGAGATCTGACCTAGGTTTGGACTACCTATCAGAATTTATTACTTAATGGATTTCTAATTTCAGAGTACTAAAAACAATATTCTATTTCTTCTAAACACTAATTACCTTAGTATAGTTGTGACAAACCACTTATTTATCTTAGTTTTCATTCAAATAATATATATAACCATATGGACATTGTATATGGAATATTAACTACCATAGTGTATAATATTCAACTAGGTTATTTACAGAGAGGGAAAAAAAAACAAGGAAATTATTTAATAAACCAAGAAGACTGTAAGTTTTTATATTTTATGTGATAGTACAAATTTGGCAATACCACACAGCATTTATCTATATAAAACTTAGTTCTAAGCCACAGATAGTTACAGTTCCCTAAACTGTAGCAGATTAATCCATGAAGGTTGTCTCCCAAATCTCTAATTATAATTAATAAATCAAATTACTATGATGACTTGAGTATTTTGTTTTTGTATCATAATATAGTGTGTCTGTTTTCTGCTTCCCATGAAAAGAACATCACCCTACAATTTTCAGGAATGGTGAAAATTTCCTAAAAAAATGAAAATTCAACTGTAATAATATTGAGTGTAGTTATTCAACTCTTAACAAAGTTTTATTGTGTATCTGTAAAGGAGGAGGTATCTTCCTACATTCTGGAGGTTTTCAATAGCTACATAGATTTTATGCCATACATGTTGAGAAATATCATTCTGCTATAACTATGATTTTTTTCATGTTTCCAAAAATTATCCAGTTTTCAACTTTGTCTTCTTTAGATTTTATTTACATTTAACATCATATTATATGAAAGACATATTTTAACATCCTCCTCCTAAATAAAATTTTATTTAAGTAAAAAGGGAAACAGCATAAAGCAACATCCCTATGTTATAATTACTTGCTAAGTTCTTATACATTTTTAAAAGCTGGAAGAAGTGGTGTCTTAATAGATGGATTTGGGAAATTTGATTTTTATTGATCAATTCTTAATCAAGATTAAAGTATCACTCAAACTGAAAATGAGAAGTACATCTTCAAAATGTTTTATTCCATAACCAATCAAGTTAAGAATGGCTCTTGTGTTTTACCCTGGCAAGTTTGGGTTCCGTGTAATTGTGAATAATCAAAGTGAATGAAATAATAAAACATTTACAAATGATGAGTATTTCTAATTAACAGGTTATATTAGCAAACATGCATATGCCTAGATTTATGAATCAACAAATAAAAACAATTTTAGTGTCACTTCCTATGTTTAATGACTTTTTCTCTTATTCAGCATCCTCCCACTCAGGAAGAAGATACAGTAATAAAGTAATTGCTGAAAGTGATGCTGCATTTTTCTTTCAAAGTGAAGAAACAGATCTGGTTGAGAAATGTACCTACAGAGTGTAATACCGGCCATTCAGCTTACTCACTTAAATTATTCATATTATTGAACACAGAAACCTAAGGATTGGAGATGAGTGCCAGAAATAGTTAAAAGAAGAGCAAACCTTCTAAAATGTGTAGGAGTTGGAAATATTGTAAAGAACATCCGTGGGTCTAGACGCATAGAATTCAAGAGGCTTTAATTTGAAAGAAACCTCCTTTACACATGTAGTTGTCTATTATCAAATTTCTGTCAGATCGCTATGTGTTCCAGTTTACACCGTTTTGATAACTGGGAATCCACTGCTTCATAAGGGCAGCTGAATTCATTTTTTAAAGAGTTCTAGCTATTTTAAACCTCTTGCTTCATCTGCCTCACTAAAAATTCTACTTCTGGATCTGAGTTCTTTCCTCTAAAGTTAATCCACTTATACATCACTTTATACAAAATTCCTTCATATATATAATCACCACGTCTACTGTCTTCACTTCTTCACTTCTACAAGAGAAATATCCTCGATTCATATAAATATTCCTCAAAGGGCTTGGCCTGCAACCCATTCAATCATCTTGATGCCACTTTTGTCATTATCCTCTGGGAAGAAATTCTCCGGTGATTTAGCAAGAGCGAATTCAATAAAGGATATATGTACAAATATGTCCACTGATGTGTATATGTTCACTTAATTTGGTATTTCAGGATTACGAATGAACAATGAATGTCCATTGGGTGAGAAAGCATGGAAGTGTGATCTTGACCAAATGTTCTCAATGAAATCTGTTTATATCATTAAGGGACTTGGCATAGTGGCTGAAGGTGATTTCAGGTATCCAAGAACAGAGCTTACCCTCACCCCTGATGATGTCACCATGGAAGTGTATGAATATAAGTGGATGGAAGATACATGATACTGGAAGCAAATCTATAGAGTGATTACCATGGTGCCAAACATGGAGTTTTGCGCTGCTGTGGACCCTCACTCTGCCCACACATATATGTGCGTGAATCCAAAAGGAAAACCTTACTATTAACTTCTATATCAATATTACCTTTCCTGACTAGCTGTCCAAAAAATTAGTCTCACCATTCTAAAAGAATAGTCTCACCAGTGGAGAAGAAAAAGTTTAAGACCTTCTTTCCCCCACCTGAAGTGTGGACGCTACAAGATAGCCAGAAGAAGAGAAGAATCAATGAGCATCACAAAAATCCAATATTTCTGTACTGAATGTTGAAAAAAAACAAAAGTCGGGTTGCTTGATTTTATTTTTTGTTTGTGAGTTTGACTTTGGAACCCACAAGTCCATGAGATGGAGCAATGGGAAATAGGCAGCTACAGCCAATTTGTTGACATTTTTGGCCAAATACAAGACTCTAGATGGCAGCATGTCACTGAGTAGGGTAAAAAGCTAGTTGTTCGTTCAAAGGTGACTCGTGTTGAGCACCGAAATAGGTAGTGATGGTCAAGGCATTCACGATTACATACATAGAGCTTAACACTGCTTACCTAACTAAAACAGCCAGTGACCATGGCTGCAGCAAACATTCACAGCTGCTCTCCCCAGGCCCACAGTGAGCATACTGAGAGTCTTCAAAGGGTAATAGAATCCCAGAAATTTGAGTAAGTAGGAAAATGTCAGAGTTAAGAGTTGACTTTGGGGGGAAAAAAATTCCATGCTTGGGAACTAGACACCATCTCCCATTCTCCTAGATGTGAATACATACAAAATACATGTAAAATAACAAAATACTACATCTGCATTTCACAGCACAAAGTTCCTTGACCTCATTGGGCAGCTGAAGAGGTGTATTTACTAAAACATACCAGGCTGAAGGAGACAGGATTTTGGCCCAGGGACAGGGGTGAACACATCTATTAGCTCAAGGACTTTGGAAACACTGACAAACATTAAAAGGAAATAGTTGATTGGTGTAGGTTCTCAACTAGATGCTTTTAAATTAATACTATTAGAAAAAAATATTACAAACCCTTTAAAAATCTCCCACTGCCCCCAATTCCATTTTTCTTTTAGCCGCGTATCTCATGCTCTACTTATTTTTCACAATCAATTCATATTATAAGCTCATTTGGTTTGGGTCAACAAAAATTCCAAGATAGATTTTATATGAATTATATTCTGGACTTGTCTTTTCTCTCCTATAGGTGGAATTAATAGCATGAACCTAAATGTAGGTATCAAGGTTGATTCTCATTAAATTTTATCTTGTTAGTTTTGGTCCATTATTTGAGCCTATTGAAATAATTTTTCATCTTGGTTCTCTCATCCATTATATTCTCTCTCATTCTCATCACTGTATAAATTAGTTGATAAATAGTATCCTTTATCCTTGAGGTCCAAATGGGCCAATAATAAATAGAAAATGTTCCTTAAGAAGTGATTTTCTTCAGTCTATTGACTTTTGAGTGCAATCCATTTGCCTATTTCAGGTTTAATGAATGTACAGGTTATGGTCTGAGGTTTTGTCTAAAGACTAATATATATAACTTTTGGAATAAAGCATCATTAACCATGATTTGTAGAATGATCATCAGTCAAACCATTCTTCTTATTTACTTCCATTTTCATTAATGCACTTAACTTTTGTTATTTTTTTCTTCACATACTTTAATTTTTCTATGACACATTCTCTGAAATGTTTAATAGTTTAATCCATAGAAAGAAAAGGAGAAGAGAACTAAATTCATTGTTATTCCATATGATTCAGGAACTTTGTATGACATATGCTTGATATCTTTCATCTCCACAATCCCATGCATAATGTTTTATTCTCATACTTTTTAATAGGTGAGGAAACTGAGATTCTAAAAAGAATTATGCACATTGGCTAAAAGCACTGAAGTGATAAGTGGTGAATCTCTAACCCAGAACCAGGTTGACCTGCTTTGAAAGGTTGCTTATCTTGCTTTCTATGAAGGGTGCACTCATCTGACTTCACAAGTATTCTTTGATGATGTGTTTTAAAATACTGTGCAAAAAAGGCCCTGGAATACAAGGAGAAACAAAACAAAACAACAGAAGTGAGGATAGTGAGGATAAGACAGGTATAAGAATATCTTGAATACAAGGTGAATAGGATTGGCAACAAGAAAGACACAAACGCTGCGGTTGGAAAAGAAGGAGAAGGAAAGCTACCTTTGGTTGAGAAAGCTGTGTTTGTCCCATGCCACTTTTTTCATCTTGACTTGCATCTCTGATTGCGTGGATCACTCTGACTTCTCCCCAGCCCTTCCAGTGCTGTGAACAACTGCCCTGCACAGGAAAAGAGAGCATGCTTTGGAATCAAGTACACCTGGATCTGTTCCCTGGGCATGTCACTTTACATTTCTAAGGCCTCAGTTCCTTTTTGCAGGAAAACTGTCACATTAACACCTAAACACAAGATTGTAATAACAAACTAAGTTACATCATACATGTCATATTGGTCCACAGTATATATTCTCAAAATGGTTTTCCATAATCTTACTGTGTCTCAAACTATTTTTTCCTGAACATTATGTGCTATGTGTAAGTCCTGTTTTTTGGTGTTATGTCTCATTTCTCTGCTAAGAATCATTAATTACTCAGTTTGCCTTCCTCATCATTTTGTGCCAGATTGATAAAATCTTCCCCAATCCATTCTTTCCTACCTATGGACTTTATGACTACAACTGTGTATGAGTCAGACCAAGAACACTACTGACTTATGAATATGTCTCGTCCTCATCCCAGTCTCAGGGCTTTGGCCATTTTTACTCTTCCTCCTTCTCTACTTATTCTTCACACAAAACTGATTCATCACCAAAGATTCAGCTCTGGTCCCATAGTCACAATTAATATCTCCCACCTTTATTGATTTCTTCTTCTTCCTGTGAACTCTTACAGTGATTAGTATTCATAGAAAAGAATTTAGCATTTTATTTCAGACCTTTTCCCAGATTCTACCTTTTTCCTTCAGACAGACCCCCAAACTAGGCCTTCCAACTTAATCCTGTCCTAATTCTCAGGCCAATCAGGATGTGAGGCCTATAGGCCTACAAATATCATGTAGGCTCAAACTATGATATTATTCATACAAATTGGCCCAACATAAGACCCCACGGGTCCAGGCCCCCAATCCAGCACAGCCTCTTAGGCTCCCTGAGTCTGTCAAATAACATCCCCTCAGTTCATCCTTGATGTCAGTGTGTTTTCAGTATATCTGTTCCTTTTGTTCTCTGATGTTGCCTCAGTTCACACAGTTGAATATCTGCCTTGCTCCTCAGATATCAGCATTCAAAGTTTGCTTGGAAACTACCTACCTCATACATATACTTCTCCACTCCCTTTGAGTTCTTCGCTGCTCTTACTAGTTATAGTACCCCAAATTAAAAATAACCATAACAACAAAAATAACAACAATAATATATAACCTCTGCTGAGTGCTTACCTCGTTTTAGGCACTGTTCCAAAAATTTTACATGTCTTATTTCCGTTAATCTCTACAGCAATCCTATTAAGCTTATTAAAATGAAAACTGAAGCTGCAAAGGATATCTCTTCCCCGGTCATAGGGCTAATAAGTGAATAATCCAGGAGAGGATGCAAAGCAAGGTAAACAGCATCCACAGCGTACCCTCATAGGACTGCTCCAGAATTAAGAGTTGTGTCACTTCATACCCATTAAAGGATTCCCTGGAAGGTAATCAGTTCTGTCAGCTGGACTCAAGATGTGAGTATAGCCTAGCTTACCCGCTCTGAGCTTCATTTTACTCAACTGAAAATTCTTGAAACCAAACTTGGGCCTCATGCACCAGCTCTAGCATTCGAACTGGTCCCAGCTGGGTCAGTCCCCAGTATCTGACAAGCCCAGTTAGACAGGTCTTATAGCACAGTCCAGCTCTCATCTGCCTCATGCCATAATACAGGCAAAGTCTTAATCTGAATTAAGAGTCCTAAAGTCAAATAGTATGCAATCTAATTGGTACACCATCCTATATCTGCAAAAAACCAAACCATACAGAATAAACAAGATGTGTAACCCTATACACACGTACATATTCAAGCCCTTTGGGAGAAAGATCACGCCGTGGGAGCAAGATCTGAAGTCTTTAAATGATTTTAAGAGAATTGTAAAAAAAAAAAAAAAAAAAAAAAATGTCTGATACAAAAGAAACATAAGAAGCAGGAAAAAAGAAAACAGAACATATAATAAAGAGATTCAATATGTGACCTCTCCAACAGTAGGTTTAAGTAGGGACACTGTTGTCACTTTTATTAGCTATATAATTTTGGGCAACCAAACCTGAGTATTCCCAGTTGTAAATTAAGAATGATAATCTAGAACTAACTGCAATGTCTTATGGGAAGGATAAAAAAAGAATAATACATATAAAAACATCTGTTACCCTTAAATTGCTATATAAATATTGTATTGAAGCTTTACTCAAATTTATTTACACGTCAAACAACCCCATTGAAAGTATCACCTTAACCTGGGTGGCTCAATGGGTTAAGCCTCTGCCTTCAGCTCAGGTCATGATCTCAGGGTCCTGGGATAGAGACCCACATTGGACTCTCTGCTAAGGAGGGAGCCTGCTTCCTCCTCTCTCTCTGCCTGCCTCTCTGCCTACTTGCAATCTCGGTCTTTCAAATAAATAAATAAAATCTTTAAAAAAAAAAAAAAGTATCACCTTAAATTCCGCAAACAAATAATTCTAAACACACAACCTCTATCTATACATACAAAGTTAATGACTCAGTACATAAAGTGCTTTTTGGTAAGTCCTTTAAAGTTTGTGTTGGAGAAAATATTTAGTGAGTTGTACTCTTTGTTTTGCATGTACAGAGTCAACCATGTTCTTAATTCTCCCAATTCAGACCTCAACCTCTGGTTCTCAGTAGTTCTTGGACAATGTCCCCTGAAGGAGTTGTCACCTGAGAAAAATGTACTGGTCCTCCCTCTATTCTCAGGCTAAATCTAACAGAGTTTTTCATGGAGTCCCCTTATTTCTACTGCACAGAAATTCAATGTATTAAAAAATATTCAAAATTCAAGCAAAAACAGCATTTATATGTCTTTATTTTAAAACATCCACATTAACTTCTTGTTCTTTGGTTTTCCTTTTGGACAGTAGAATGACACTGAATACCTGAAAACACTATTACTTTGATTGCCAGAATAATGTACTATTTTCTCTTCTATCTGGTACAGGGTTAGGATTCCATCTTGAGTCTGGAATAACTCTGAGATGGGTTACATAAGCATGAAAACACCTTGTCATCATTGCTTTAAGACTTTATTTGAGAATGTTTTAAATCCTAGAAAATCAGAGAAGTGTCAGCAAAACCTAAATTTGGTATGGCATTTGAGAATCGCGCGATTAGAGTCCTCTGTTGAAAAGATGACTGAAAACACGGTTGTTCAGAGACGTCTGTGCTATGAATGTGGTAAGAGGCTGCAGCGAGAGAGCTTGGCTTTGATGATGAAGCAGCAGAAACGTGAAATGCCAAAACAGCTCTGCACTTTCACAGAACTGGTTAGAATTACAGGAGATCATAGGCAAGGAATCATAATCTTGTTTGGCATTTGAGAGTATTAAGTAAAACAACAGCCCTGGGTTTATTTTGTGGACTATTCTATAGGAAGAAGGAAGTGACTGGATTAACAACAACAACAATTTATTTGTTTGGTTCATAGCCCTTTTCTTTGGGACTATTGCTTCAGAAAGCTTGCTTTAGTTGTCACTTAGAATGATAAATATTAATGATTTGAGGACTGTTTTGCATCCCAATCCTTGGAGAAGAAATTGGACCTAATTTTAAAGAATCTCAGATCTACTAACTTTGTTAGCCAAGCTAAGAAGATAAGGACTGCTAGGTTTTTCTTGGGATGGACAATTTTTACATGGTTAAAACATTCTGCCAAAACGTTGTAAGCACACAAAATTTTGATAGGAGAATTTTCTTTTATCAATGGTGTTGATATTAAAAGCAAAAGAGCCAGTTATTTTACCAGAAAAATGAGTTTATTCAGGGATAGCAGAAGAACAGCAATTTGGGAAAAGCAAACTATGGCAAACCATAGACAATTCTGAAGAACAGAGGAGAGGGGCTTGCTTCTATAGGGGAAAGGAGAAAGTTGAGTGGGGCTGTTTTGCTGAGTTATCATTGGCTGGTCAATGACAAATTCTTCTTTCCTTCTACTGAGGTATGTAAAGTAAGTTTCTTTATATGGGGAAGTGCAAGATCTGCTTAGTATTATGAGTGGTAGTACCTGAAATCTCACCCTTCAGGGCTGCCCAACTCCAGTTTAAATGAGGTTTCCTTTATTTATTTTTACTGTGGCAAAAGCAGGTATGATTATCACATTTAGGTTTACAAACCAATTTCTGGTCACTCTTTTCCAGCCTCAAAACTTATTTATAGCTGGCTCGATACAGGAAAAGAGAACTGCCTCTAAAGCACTCGTGGGAGGCCATTGAGCATTTGGAGAGATTGTAGGTCAGTATGTCTTAGCAAGAGGGGGCGTCTCCTCCTAATGTAATAACTGAGAAGCAATTTCATTAACAAATGCCAGTTTGAAGCCTGTCTGGTCCTGGTTTGGCTACATAGAGATAAATATTAATCAGAATCCACTTACTGATATTTTTCTATCAAAATAAGCAGAAGCATAATTCAGATATGAGGAAGTTTTGCAGAAATAGCAAGGGATAAGTTTTGGAAACAGTAACCAAATGTAAGCTCTGATGACAAAGGCAATTCATTAGAATGTACTGGCCCATCATCAACCTCTCCGGCAGCTAGAGGGGACCACACTATCCCATGAAAAGATAGAAGAGGTGGAGGCTTACATTACTATAAACGTATTATGAGGAATGGCTAAGAATTAGGAAAATGATACTACCCTCTCACCATGTCCCCAAATCCATGACACCCCCAAAGGGCTCTACAATACAGCCTTTGTAACAGCAAACACATACTTTGGATTCAATGTTCTTCTTAACCTACATAAGAAACACCAAAACTTTCAGCCTTACCTGAACCGAATGAAAATTAGATAAAAGAAAACAGAAGTATTCAAGAATTGTGTAGGTGGACTTTCATATCTTTCATCTATAATAAAAGTGAAATGGGACCCCCCAACTCCTATTACAGAAATAAACCAGAATGTAATTTTGAGGAAAATTCATGTAGTTCTAAGATTAAAAGTGGAAGAATCACCATTCCAAACCAGTTAGTGGAATTTCCTCTCCAGGATTTTTCCTTCCAAATAGATACAGCTAGAAAATATGAGAAGGTTATTTTAGGCTTCTTGAAACACAACATAAAGAGCAAGAGACACACAAACATGCAGTCTTTCTTAATGAGCTCAAATTGTTGGCTTTGCAGTAACAGCACCTGGATTCAAATCTTGGCTTGTTTGTTATGTGAAAATGGGAGTGTTACCTAACCACTCTGGGCCGAAATTCTTCACTTTAAAAAAAGGGAGTTAAAAAGAGTTAAAAAAAGGAAATAACTCAAAGATAGGCTATAAGAATTAAGTGAAACACTTAAAGTGATTAGAATGCCTCCCAACATATTTCTAATACTCCATTCACTCATTTTATTTATTGAACACCTGCTCTGTGCAATTAGGATCCTAGTGCTTGGGTTACAGCAGTGAAAAGAACAATGTTTCTGCCCTCATGAACTTTATATTCTAGTGGATTTTATCTATTATGTGATTAAGCTATTATCCAAGAATTTATTAAAAATTAAAATTAAATGTTTTTCATTTCAACATGTACCAATGCACTAATGCATTATAGACATAAGACACAGTCCAGCACTCATTTTAAAATAACTGAAGCCTGAGGAGGAGAAGTGAGAAAAGACTTTAAAATAACCAAAAACATCTGCACACATGCCCTAAAAGCAATGTTTAAAAAAAAAAAAATAAATTTGGGATGTAGAGATCTTTTTGAGAGTTTATTAAATACCACAGATCTGTTTCTGATCAAGTTAAAATACCTACCTAAAGAACCAACAATTCCACTTCTAGGTAGTTACACTTCCCCCCCCAAAATTAAAAGATATGTCCACAAAAATACATGTACAAGAATGTTCATAGCATTCTTATTCATAATAGTTGAAAGCAAGTCAGATGTCTGGCAATAGTAAAGAGGATAGTGGAATTGTGATATAGTCATATGGAAGAACACTGCTCAGCAGTGAATAGGAATTAACTATTGATAGATGCAATAACATAATGAAGCTCAAAACATTAGAAATTAGACAGAAATGAATGTATATTATATGACTTCATTAAGGTGAGTTTAAAAAATAAGCAAAACTAATTTATAGTGATAAAAATCGGTAAGTAGTCACACTATGGTAGGTGGAAAATTGATTGGAAAAGGTGCCCAGGAAACTCCAGATAATGGAAATCTTTTATATATATTTTTTTAAATAATAACTACACAGGTGTATATAATTGTCACAACTCATAGAAATCAACTTTTAAGGTGGTTCCACTCCAATTATCAATTATACATATTAAAAAAGTAAGTCATTAAAAACTAAAAGTAAAAACTAAAGTAAAGTAAAACTAAAAGTAAGTCATTAAAAACTTCTCCAGATACCCACATACTATATGTAATATTTCAGATAAAAAATGGACCCCAAGGTAAAATTTTCTCATATAGGTATTAGTGACAATAAGTTAAATATAAATGTTATAATTTTTAAAATGTGTATAGATAATTCAAGAAGAATCTTGTAAAGAAAAGGCTTGGTCTAATTCACTGACATTTTCTATATACTAAATCTGTTTTGACTTGCTTTCCCCACAGATAGTCAAAACAGAAGGCTGTACTTGATCAGGACATATTCACCATTAATTTTGAAAGGTGTGGATTTTGGAGTCATTTTTACTATTTCTCCTGGAAGGTACGTTGGGTGGAAAAGAAAGTTGTTAAGTGTACTGACTATGAGGGAATCTATTCAAATCTCTCCTTAATCACCATATTGTTCCTTGAGCAATATTTTTACACATTCTAAAGAAATATGTGCTCGGGCACTTTAAAAAAAAAAAGCAATTTTCTGTGACCCAGACCAAGCTATACAACTGCAAAAAATGCCTATAGAGACTAATAAGGAAACCGATTGTATGCTAATTTCAAATTAGCTTTTATACTAGCTTCAGGCTTCAAAGGGGGCTAGGAGGGAAGAAATACTTATACGAAAGAAAATTACTGTTGATTAGAAAAAGATCATCAGGAGAGAAAAAGACCATCCCATTTTTCTCTCCCTTCTGATTGGAGCAAAAGGCCATGGAGAGAAGAAAACAGAATTTTGTGAAAAAGGAGACAGAAGAAGAAAGCTAAATATAAAAGTGGCAGACTGGCCCAAAGGAGAGAGAGAAAAAAAAAAAATCATTCAGACTGAAAGTTTGTATTTATTTCTATGAGAAAAAAAAAAAAAGGGATTAGGTTAAAGAATGAGTTTTAATGAGAAGTTATCGAATAATATTGGCAAATATTTTCTGGGTATTATCTGGATAATAATTTATTATTTAACAGTGCTGCTTATTGATTTACAAAAGAGTTCAGTTTTTACAGAATAACATAATATCACAGGACAAGTGGTTCTATTTTATATATGCCTATGAGCAGTTTATACCTTTAATTCTTTACCCTGAGTCTACTGGCTTCTGTCCCCCTGAGGAAATCAGCTTTTGCTGCAGGTATAGAACCTGAGAGACAATAATCTGTACCCATAGATCTTATTCCTCTAATCCAAGCCTATAAAAAATTACTATTTTTATACATCTTACCTAAACTATTAGTATAGACCAATAGCTTTAAAACTTTTGACCAAGACCCTCAGTAAAAGACACATTTTACTTCATGACCCAAAATACACATCTACGTCACTGAAAGAGAAATCCAGAAAATAAATTAAATCCTTACCCATTGCGATTTGCTTGGATGGATTTTATTCTGTACCGCTTTTTCTGTTCCATTAACGCTAATTGTTGCCCACCGAAATGATTTCCCTATTGCAGTTTAAGAAGCACATATTACAAATGCTTAATCCACTTCTCTTTGCCTAACTTATCTTTATGATTGGTAAAATGGCACTAAGTGTCCTTTGGCAATATGCTAGATACTGAGGGCCTTAAGACTAACTGAGCCATGAACTTTGGATCTGCAAAAGACCTCAAGAGAACTTGTCAAAAGCAGTTGTGGAGCTAGTAAGATATCTTTTCCCCCTGCCCTTCCTTTTGCTAACTCTGATGCTCATACTGTCCCCCTCTGAAATATGATCGGCCTCCACTCCCAGTGTCTAAGAGCAGGACCCAGCATCCTGCTTTTTCTCAACTGGGCAATTCAACTTGGCCTCCTCAGAAACGGAGATTTACTGATTTAATACAGCTACACATTTTAATCAAATTGTGGTAGTTTCCAGCCCCTCAACAAAGGATTTATTGTTCTTTTCATTAACTGTGTTTTGCCCTCAAATCTGTATTACCATCCTGAGTATAAATGGTGCAGATGGCAAATCAAAGGAAAGAAGGCTTTTCCTTATAGAAAATGCTGTGTATGGGGCACCTGGGTAGCTCAGTGGGTTAAGCTTCTGCCTTTGGCTCGGGTCATGATCTCAGGGCCCTGGGATCAAGCCCCACATCGGAGTCTCTGCTCAGCGGGGAGCCTGCTTCCCCCTCTCTCTCTGCCTGCTGCTCTGCCTACTTGTGATCTCTGTCTGTCAAATAAATAAATAAAATCTTTAAAAAAAAAAAAAAAGGAAATGCTGTGTAATTACATGGAGCCAAAGCACAGCGTCTGAACCAAGCCTATGTCTCTACAAGATGTCTAAGAGAAAAAAGGACAGTCTCCCAGCATGTTCACTCAGGGCAGCACGAGAAGGATTTATAACAGTGGGAAATGTAGAAGGAGGGTAGGCAGACAGCAAATTAAGCTGATTGTTGGTGAAGCAATAGGGACCAGATACTCTTTAAGTGCACAAGTTCCAGTCCAGTCATTCCTCATCTCGGAGCACATTCGAACCACCTAAGAAGTCTGCTTAAACCATGATTAGCTGACCAGTGCGCTGTGCAATCCGAGCCCTAACACTGGGCCACAGCCCAGAGATAGGGAGAGGCAGATGCACAGAGTCCTAAAGAAGCAGGAAGCAAGTAAATGTAGAGAAGGAAAGTATAAGCCATACGCCGGCCATATTTTCCTAGGATAGGTGTTTCCCCAGGATATGGCTGCTGAATCATAACACAGACCTAATCCAAACTGCTGACACTGTAAGACTCTTAAGTAAGTTAGTAAGAAAAATGGTGGAAAGTTACCCCAAAAGGCACAACCAACTTGAGCAGATCATTATCATCATTAAAACCATATACTATTCTAACTTACACACTCATGTCTTAGTCCTTACCCCTTATGTGAGGAATAATAGCAGCTCACTGCTGTTGTAGCTGGGTTATTCTATCCTGCTTATGATGCTACCCAGCACCCTATAGCCACTGTCTTGAGGGTTTTATGGCCATAATAGTATCCTAAATTATCACAGAACAGTATGAGTAAAACAGTTCTATAGTGCAGCTACTCCACAAGACACATGGCCTCCAAGCATTGACCTTAGAACTGAACAACCATTCATAATATTTCTATGAAAAATATGTTCCAGGCTCCAAACATTCTTTCAGGCAAACTTTTAAAACACCGTCTGCTTAGGAACTGTCCCTACTGATCTGAGATACATTTGTTTCGCACACAAAGTTTGTTTCAGACTCTTTTTTACAAAGACATTTCCTGCTCTCCCTTGGAAGATGACTTCAAATAATAAATTGTCACCAAAAATGGACATGGAACTTTTAGAAAACAGTCGGGAGGAGGAAAAGATGAACAAGCTGAAAACAAGTCCATTTTGGGAAGGTTCTGAATGTCCTGGTTAAGGGAGCTTTTCACTTTAAAGGACAAACTACTCATCTGATGTGTGTTTCTTCATTCGAGGTCCTTAATATAGAACGCTACAATGTGAAAATAGGAAGCTGCATTTCTATGGCTTTTGCTCTAATGATACGAAGCTGCCTGGAATTTGTAGTGCACGCTATAGCAAGTTTCAGTTATTAAAAGAAAAACCATACTACCAAACCCCTTCCTAAAGTTTTATATGAGGTCCCAGGCTTTGTGGACATTCAAGAGCAAATTGGGGCAAATACAGGAAATTCATAGACAGTTTAGCAGATTCAAGCTTCCCAATTATATTAAAAAGTTGAAAAGATGCTCTGGCAGAATCATTCCCTCTCCGGTTACAAGTCATAAATTCCAAAGTGTTGGTGTCAAACTGTGTCGATTGCACTCATTTATTAATATTTGGGATTCAATAAATGAGCTTGCTGAACATTAAGTATTAGCCACTTACTCTTTTACTGTGGTCTAATATAACAGCTCCAGCCAGCGTTTTCAGACCTCTCCCTGAAACCATACATGCATTGCCCCAGGGGGACTTACATAAGCCCCATCTGAGGAGAGGGGAGGGGGGAGGAGGAAATAACAAATTGCAGGATCTGCTGATCTTGGATATAGGTCTCTGCAGGAGCTCCCAAATGTGTCTTTGTTTATGTTCTGGGCTCTGTGTTGTTGTGGGGCACACATCTAAAGAGGAAGGAATTTGTTACCTCAATAAAAAAAAAAATGTGTAATTAAGATTCAGATGTGGAAGAAAGGTAAAGTGAAAGGAATTAGGAATTTAAGGGCTATCTCAGTGTATTCCAAAGAAAACATTTACACATTTATAAAACATCTTTTTTTTTTTCTTTTTTAATATCTGGTCTTTAGTCTTGTATAATGGTTAATAAATCTCCATTTCTCCACACAAAATAAAAAAAAGGTATGCCAATGATGCATGCATTCAGACCCAAAAACTACCCTACATGATCCATCCATATAATTAATGCAGTGTTTCTTGGCTAGTGTTACTGAACACACTGTGGAACTTACTATGTAGCAGAAAGATCACTGGCTCTGCTTCCTCACCATGCAATGTGAGTAAATGAGTCAACCTGTCTGACCCTTAGTTTTATTTTATTTAAAATGTGCATTATAAGGAAATATTAATGTGATGATTAAAGAACGAAAAAAATTAAGCAACCCAAGTACCTCTAAGATGCAGTTTCTTCCCCCCTTCCCTTCTCTTTCTACTTTAAGAACTATATGTACATTTTTAAAAAGAAATGATATAAATGATCACAGCAATTCTCCAGAAAGCATAATATTTAATTGCAGCTATTGGTAGTGCACGCCACATACCGTTGGGCATGAGTAAATGGGACACCACTTTGGTGGCTGAATCCCGGGGCGGGGGGAGGGGGAAGAGGAGAAGACAGGGAGGAGGGAAACAGCGGATTTAAGTGTTAGCCAGAGGGTGGTCATTCCATGTGTGAAGCTCCATGGTGTTTCTTCTTAGACTCCAATCAGGCAGGAAGTGATCCTGTCAGTCCAGTGATGTTTAACTGTCCTACTCTCCTTACATAGCCACGCAGTAGGAAAGTCAGGCCACAGAATATTCATGAGAAAGGGACCAGCATTTCCCTGGATAATAAATATGGCAAGCAAGTGAGCCACATGTCATGTAGCATATTGGAAGGAAGCAAAGCCTCCAGCAACATAGCATTAAAAGGACTCAACTGATACTAAGCCCTGAGTACTTGCATATGTACACACAAAGAAAGTGACACAAACAGAAACAAAAATCTCCAGTATCTGTTCAATCTCAGTTTAGGAATATGAAACAGAGAATTACCCAAAAGTGCACATGCACTCCCACCCTGTCCCTGTAGACCAGGCATGTGCACATGTTGGACAATGAAGGAAAAGAAATTCACACTATAGCAGAGCACAGACAAGAGATCTGTAAGTGCCCTCACTGTAAGCTGAGTGGAGAAAAATAGATAAGGTATATCAGAACTTCATTACAGAGCATTCTAAATCTGTGACACATATTTATGCTAGCCAAGTTTGTAACATGCACATAATTCTCTTTCATTCTTACTGCCAGCATTTATTTTCTCTTGGCTAGAGGAGGGCATGAGCTTTGTCTTTATTGCCCACTTTCAGACTTGTGATTTCCTCATGTAGTAGATGCTCAGGAACTATCTGCTGAATGAATTAATGAATTTCTCCAGTTCTAAAGAAGACTCTGTCATTTTAGGGGCACCTGGGTGGCTCAGTCAGCTAAGTGTCTGCCTTACATCCAGGTCGCAATCCCGAGTCCTGGGATGGAGGTTTGCAATGGCATCCCTGCTCAGCGGGGAGCCAGCTTCTCCCTCTCCTTCCGCTTGCTGCTCCCCCTGCTTGTGCTCTCTCTCAAATAAATAAATAAAACCATAAAGAAGAAGAGAAGAAGGAGGAGGAGGAGGAGGAAGAGAAGAAGAAGAGGAAGAAGACTGTCATTTTAGATTAGCAGTTACAAGAGTATGTTGACTGACATGAAAATGGACTCATGAAGAGCAGATCAGGAGAAGGGAGCCTCAGCCTGTGGATTAGGTTATTAGGTTATTTCTTATTGCAGACCCAGTATTTTCACTTAATGCATTTGTACTTTTCTATAGTTATTACACAAAGATTTCTTTTGGTCTGGGCTAATGTGACTATATCATCATTTTCTCTTAGTGATTGAAGTCAAGATTTTAATATTCAAAGGAATCCAAACCCCTTTTGTTAGTAGTTTCCTTTCTAGAACATGTGTCCATCGGCCCTGTTTCTGTACGGCTTTGTTTCAGGTGACTGAGGAAAAGCACATTTAGTATGTTAGTATAGTAGCCTGTTGAGAAGTAGCACCTTGAAAGATATAGACATTGGTTATATTTGCATGGGTATCTACTCCAGGGTGTAAGTGAGTAAATCTCTGCCTCCCACTAATCAGTAATTTATGAACTTATCTAAATTGATCTTACACTAATTTATGTTTCCACCGTATTCTCTTTCTAGGCAGTGAGTTTCATATCATTATTCCCCTTTCTCCAAAATAATACATTTTATTTTGTCAGAATTTACCACAAGCTATTCATTAAAAGCTAATTAGTCTCCTACAAAATACAACAATAGCAAAATGTTATCTTCATCAATACAAAGACTTTTAGTTTTACTATGGTTAAAATTTTATCTGTGTCTTTCCCATTTGTCATGACCTTACAAAGAACCATAATAGTCCAGTCATCATGATTTCCTCTTACAAAAACCGCATTTTTCCCCATGAGGTCATGTATGTTTAACCACTAATTGACTCCCTCATCATAACCTTCAGTGGATGGTGAAGGGGCTTGAGGGAGAATTACCAGTTTCTTTATGGAAAGGAATTTCATTAACAACCCCCCAAAAGTGTCACAAGTTAACCCCTAACACTCCATCCACTTTTTTATTATTAAGGTATACGTCCTAATGTATATATGTGAAACCCTATAGAATGAACAACACCAACAGTGAACCCTAATGTAAATTATAGACTTTGGGTGATAATGACATATCAGGATAGGTTCATCAGTTGTAACAAATATAACATTCACTCTGGTAAATGATGTACATAGTAGGGAGGCCATGCATGTGTGGGACAAGCGGTATATAGGAAATCTCTGACAAAGTACAGAGATTTTCCTGTAAACCTGACACTGATTTAAAAATTAGTCTATTTTTAAAAAACAAAGAAAACTACATAGAACATAAACACTGGACACTGTTTGGAGTACCATATATATTTTTTCACGCACAAAATAATATATATATTATTATATATAATAATATATTATAATATATACACAAAATAATATATATTTTATTTTGTGTGTGCATTTATACATATATATGTATACATATATATATAAAGATTTTATTTATTGAGAGAGAGAGCATAAGCAGGCATAGGAGAAAAAGAGAGGGAGAAGCAGATGCTCAGCTAAGCAGGGAGCCTGACACAGGGCTCCATCTCAGGACCCTGGGAGCATGACCTGAGCCGAAGGCAGACGCTTTGGCACCCAGGCGCTCTGCACTGTATACATTTTATGAAGCTGAATTTATGTAATCCTAGAACAACCTTATGAGAGAGAGATTGATACTGATATACCCTTTCTGATGATGAGGAGACCATAGCAGAGAAAGATGACCTGACCCTGAAAGGCACAACTTCCAAGTGTCTCTGCTGCCCTCTGATAGAGTCTGTGTACTCATCATTACTCTGCTGGATTACTTCTTAGTCATAAATGAGCAAGTCTCTACTCATATATTTCCCTTCCCCACCCTGAGCACACTTCTTTAAAGTCTTAGCTGCAGTTGCTTTCACAGAAGAATTGTATACTTTACATAAATATATTCTTAAAAATTCTGCATGTGTCAGTCTCAAGGATATGCTTCATAAGGGAAAGTGGAAGTGAAATAATCTCTAATGGTTTTCTCAGTCAAGATGAACATAAGGAGTCATTGGGGCTTTTCATTTGCATCAAATCAGCAGGTTTCCTCACTGGTTCTTTGGCTATCTGCCCAATTCTAAACTACTATACAAGTTCACATTTACTGAGTTGGCACCTTATTGCCTTGGTTATCCCATGATTATTTGGGGACGTTTTTATTTTCTTCTTTTACATTTTCTGTTTTAAGAATTATCTCGATGACCTGAATCACTTCTAAAAAGAAAAAAAAAAATCATTTAAAAAAATGTCCTTGAAAGAGAGACAACTGAAATTTTTAGGTAAATGGGGTGGCACAGATTGAGAGCTTTCAGGAATAACTGTCTCTCCCCAAAGTTCGGGTTTCTTTCTAAATAGTTTCATGAAAATTATTTTTAAAAATACATATATAAATATGTATATTTACATGCAGGGTTATGTTCTGAATATATCATCTATACACAAAAAAAGTCACTTTATAAGGAGAGTTGCTTGGAAACAAGAAGAATCTTACAGAATACAAATGAACATGGAAGAATTAGCAATACTTCAAAAACAATAGAGAAATGATAGTAAGAATTAAAAAGATAATTAAAATCTGTCTTTGATGGAAATAGTATCTAAAAGAAATGTTGTAAGCATCTGTTGGCAGCTTTTAAAAATATTAATGATTACAGACATTGAGAAATGCCAACAGTATGGAGTGAATAAAAACTCCTTCCCTAATGAGAATTCATAAGATGAGCAATTGTTTTTATATTTTCTAAACTTTATTTTTATATTTGAGTATTAAAAAATAAAACAGTGCAAAGAGTGTTTAAATGTTAAAAAAAAGACATAGCAAATTCAGATTTTGATATAATTGACCATTAAAATATAAATCTCTACTTTAACCAGGAAAATGAATAGAGAAATAATAACTTGTGCTCTCTGTGGCATGTTTTTACAAAGAAAAAGTAGAGTGTTTACTTGAAATAATATTGGTCTTCAGTGTTGAAATTTACAGCAGAGAAAAATATAGAAATAATGTGTTCATAGACAGCCCCAGGATGCACACAGTGGACGCATTGTGCTCTCTCGGGTTGCATAACTACTTTGAAAGAAGTTTTCTTTTCTGTGTCATCAAAGAAGAATTTTTGGCACTGCCAGGATACTCCACCATTTGGCCCCGTAGACTCTAAGCATGCCGAGAGACATGTGCCTGTTGGTTGTTGGTTTTTGAAGAGCATTCTGATCTCTGCTGAGCTACCCCACTAGACTCAGAAGACTCTGACCCACATGTCACATTCCAGCTGTTGGCTTGTTTGTTTTCAATCTCGATCTAGTTTAATTGGAATAAGGTGAATCACCTTGCAGGTATGTCAGCTGACAAGTGTGCCGTGGTAACTGATTAAAGGGGTTGGACTTGAACAGAGAAGACGGAGATTTAATGGGCCCATAGGAACTGTGTTTTGTTTTGTTCTTCTTTTCCCTACTTGTAAACAGATTCCTTAAACTTTAAACTACGAGTCTTAATCTTTGACATGTGTGGAGACTTTCCTCTGTAAGACAGTTACTTGGGATGTCTGGCAGTATCTGGACTCCCGTCTTTATCATCATAATACTTGCTACATGTTAAGTAGTATTCAATGTGCTTTCATAGATTACCTCATTTAGTCATGAAAATGCCCTTATTGATTTGGTTCTATGTTTTTATTCTTTTTATGGAGAGGAAACAAACAAAAAAAGGCTAAATGACTTTCCCAAGGACATCCAGCTAAGATGGGGAAGAGACAAGGTGCAGATACAAGCAATCACAGACACAAACAAGTTTTCTGGCAATAGAGACCCGGCCTTACTGCCCTGCAATGTAAATTACAGATGTGAAAATTATTCACTGAATCAACAAAATGGAAAAAAACGACTTTCTTAGCTGATTTGGTAATTACTAATGGCCAAAATAGTTATCAGGCAGTCTTGGTTGAGATAATTTAATGAGTTTTTAACAATAGCTCTCCTTCCATCAACATAACAATAGATTCCTAATACCTGGCTGAACAATAAAAATGGGACAAAAAATATATAGTCATTTGTGCTTGTGGTCTCAATTTCAAATTTCAGAACGCTGTAACTCATAATAAGTTGTACAACACTCACAGTTCTTAGAACAGGCCTAGGATGGCTAGACAAAGGTTGACTATTTCATGATTAAAAAATAATAACAGAACACACCAGTTCTCACTCAAAATAAATATGCTTTTTAAGATACCTATATATTTTAAATTACTTCTAATTAGAGAGGTGTCATTGAGTATATTTTAAAGAGGCTTGTCATAACCAAAATCCTCTAAGGTCATTGTGTCGAATTTCATTTGTTTTTATATGCACAGAGTAGAATTTGATTGAGATTAATGAGTGCAAAGATAAATAAAGATATCAAGCCTGATCTTTGATACTTAGGAAAATACTTCTCCTAGGAAATCAGGAAATCTTTTCCATTTAGTCTAGATCATCTAGTACTCAGACCAAGCTAAGATACAGAAGTGATCTGAGGGTAAGAAAAAAAAAGATCCTTCCTTCAGACTTTGAGTTCCCCCTGGAAGGGCCCAGGAAATAATCCCCAGTGCGGGGGAAACCCCAGGACCAACAGCAACATGGTACTTGAAGGTCAAAAATAAATCTCCTCAAAGGAGAACTGGATGGGCGCCTGGGTGGCTCAGTGGGTTAAGCTGCTGCCTTTGGCTCAGGTCATGATCTCAGGGTCCTGGGATCGAGGCCCGCATCGGGCTCTCTGCTCAGCAGGGAGCCTGCTTCCCTCTCTCTCTCTCTGCCTGCCTCTCCGTCTACTTGTGATTTCTGTCTGTCAAATAAATAAATAAAATCTTTAAAAAAAAAAAAAAGGAGAACTGGAAAAAATCAGATAGGGAGAAGGGAAAGACAAGGGAGAAGGAAACGGAGGACCTGGGATTTGAGGCAGCTCCTCCAGAGGAGCAGGAGGAAAATGGGAGTGATGCAGGGTGATGGAGGCCAGAAGAAGAAAAAGAGAAGATGGGCAGAAGGGTGAGCATAGTTTCATTTTCTTTCCTCATCAATGAGCTAGCTTTAAAACCCTGAACTGTACACTGTAAAAATAAAATGCATGAGGTAGGAAAATACTTATAAATAATTTAAAAATAATAACAGCTTGTTGTCATGATAGTAGACTATAGGTCCCAACTACCATAATTGATTTCAAATGTCACTTTTTAAAAGATGGATAAAAATATCTATCTTCCCCTTGAAAAAAATTCCCATTCCTAATGGAGCTGAATGGGGTTGAAGCCATTTATTATAGATTGTACTTTCTTTGCATTGTCTCCACCCCAAACTATAGTCATAAGCAACCTTCACCAGAGCTGAGGGATTGTTAGACTCTGACCTGTCACATATAACCAACCTTTATAAAATGCAAGTGGAAGCTAGTGCATTGTCAGTGGCCACTTGTGAACATAAGGAATTCACAAAAAAGGCAACTGAAAATGGATTCTCATGTAATTTAGGTAATAGCACATCTGAAATAGTGAAAAGATTTGGGTGTTCTATAAACACCAAATAAAGCCACAATGGTGACTACGTGTACGTGTGATATGCGTATGTGTGTACCCATACCTATACCACTTAAAAAGGAGGATCAGAAGAGCTAAAAATATCCTGACTTGATGACAGCTGAAGAGCTGATTATTGTCTTCCACTGCTGGCACTGTTACAGTGCTGTAACAAAGTAAATGCCAAGAGGGGAGGAATTGCTCAGGTGGGGGGGTGGGGTTTATAAGATAATGGAATCAGTTGAGAAGAGGAACATTAAGCCTATCTGGGAAATTTCCTCCCAATGAAAACTGTTAGATAATGGAATCACCTCCTAAGAGAGAGCTCAGAAATTTATCACTGAAGATGTTGAGAACTCAGCTGGACACAACAAGGCATTCCATTGTCCCAGAATTCAAGCCTTTTTTTTTAATTCTCTGAATCTCAGTCCTTTGTCTTCATTTTTTAATTTTTTTTAAAATTTAATTTTATTTTTTCAGTGTTCCAAGATTCACTGTTTATGCACCACATCCAGTGCTCCATGGAATATGTACCCTCCTTAATACCCACCACCAAGCTCACCCATCCCCCAACCCCCACCTCCTAAAACCCTCAGTCTGTTTTTCAGAGTCCACAGTCTTTCATGCTTCATCTCCCCCTCCAATTTCCCCCAATTCACTTTTCCTTTCCTTCTCCTAATTCATGCCTGTTTATGTCCAAATTTTTATTTGATAAAATGTATTCAAGTCCCTTCTATGGGGACTATATATAAGGAAAAAGTATATATATATATACCATATGTATTCGTATATATGTTTATATATTTATATAAATATCTGTGTGTGTGTGTGTGTGTGTGTGTGTGTGTGTGTGTGTATTACAGGATTTCTAGTGCCTGTGGTTCTTTGAAGAGTGAAGAGGTAGACTAAATGAAGAGTTTGGGGCAGCAAAGCAAAGTTTATGGAGCAATGGTACAGAGCTTCCAAATGGGGAGGTGGACCCGAGAGGGTGGTGGATTTGGCATTTAGATGTGGTAGTTTTTATGGGCTGTTTTAATCTGATTAACCCTCTAAGTACCTGTCACCCAATCAGGTCTTTATCATCTACCTATCATGTGGGAAGGGGTAGAGGTCTCCTTCCAGGGTGTATAAAATCCTTTTAAGTGTGGTTTCCTCTTGGGGGTCTTCCTTTCTTCCACTTATCTTTCATTACATACACACAACATTTATGCATGTGCATATGTATATATGGTCTCTCTATGTATAGTCTGTGCATACATATATGTATGAATATATGTTACCTACATGTGTGTATATATTACATACATACATATAGTCTTTACATTCTGTGTGTGTGTTTGTATACGTCACACTCACACTGACTACATAGAGATTATGTCTATGTACATATATATAACATATATAATATATTATATATACATATGCACACACACAGACTACATGTATATATGACATATATATGTGAGAAAAAACTTTGAGATATAAAGTTCTTTTCTATGTATGCTTTTAAACTTGTACGTCACAAATGAAAACACTAAAAGCTGTGATTGATGGATATTTAAGAAATATGCTAAGATTAACAAGACACTTCATTTTCCTTATTACTCTAATTATACCGTAAAAGTCAGAAGTGACCAGGTTTGCATTTCGTGTCAGTTAGTACTTGCTGCTTCTGAGAATAAGCCCAAAGATTAATCTAAAATTCCAATAACAGCAATAGAAAAAAGTACAGATGACAAATTAAAAATACTCAAACTCATAGCGAAACTTAAAGTTCAATGACCTAACTAACTTTTCCTTGGGAAAGGAACAATTACTTTCAGAAAACCTATGCCCCCACAGAATGACGCATCCACTTCCTCCTAAACATAGATCACATTATCAGTGTTGCCAAATATATCAACAACCGCCTGGCTGTTGAACACCATGTTTATCTAATGGACCATAACAGACAGCAAGAACAAGCACAGTTGGAGACAGTGATCTCTAGAAGTATTTTCCAAACCAATACAATTCTTTACATTTCATCCTTTTTTTTTTTTTCTTTCTCAATTAAGGGAAAGAGGATTATTAAGCAAGAAAGATGCAAGAGGAGCACAGTTAGATCTTTCCTCTGAAACATTTTCTACTGACCAACATGGAGAAACATATTTTTATGTCTTCACATAGCAACTAGGACAGGGAGAATGGAAGGCCATGGAGTGGGGTTTATATTGGCCAGCCAATCAAATCCATTTTGAATTGCATAGAGAAAATTCCTAAGGACCCAGAGATAAATTCTCAACTTTTCCCCTCTACATAACGAAAGAATTCAAAGCTGAGGGTGAGGATGGGGTTAACAGGACTTTTATGTAATTACTTATAAGAAAAAAAGAATACAGTTGTGCAAACTGTTTTACATTGTTTAATTTTAAAAAATAACACTCGTTTGTTGTAAAATAGTCAGAAAACAGGTAAGTCAAAAGGAAAAAAATCACATGTAATCTTACAATGCAGAAGTAAATAAACACTTCAAAAGTTGTGATTCTTCTTTTCCAATCTATATCCTGAAAACAGATATTTTAAAAACCAAAAGAGAATCATGTAATCTTGTGCCCTGTTCTTTTTTTTTTTTTTTTTTTTCATTACATGCTACATTGTGCCCATATTTTTCAGGCAGTATTTATGTGCAACAATCTTTCAGCTGCTTTCTGATATTTTAATCCAGCATTGTCCCCCATTCATGTATCCAATTCTCTATTGTTGTTATCAAAGTTTTGCTGGCATTCGCAGTCTGTGTTGTATATCCTTACATTGTCCATTTATGTACCTCCATAAATACTTCCCTAGAATAATTTATTTGAAATCTGTCAAAAGGTAAAGTCTCCAATACCCTGTGATATAAACAGTTAAAACATACTTTAGAAAGTTTGTAATAATTTTCTTCCTTTCTACAGCAGGTTTGTTTACTGTGGTTTTTGACAGAGTACCTCTTTGTGTATATTTGCTTGTTCAGTTTTTCACTTACTCAAAACTGTCAATCTTCCTTCATGGTTGCCTTCATGGGTTCCTGTTTAGAAAAGTTTTTCCTATCTGACACTACTTAAACACTTTATAGACAAATAAATTATCCAAATAAACTCGAATTTTTAAGGTGAACCTTTATCTTCTTCAAGTCTCTATACTTTTTTAAACATCTAAATATTATATTAGAGTTTATGTTGATGTGTGTGATAAAAGTCAACAAATTTTCTCAATCCCTTTATTAAATAACCAATTCTGCCCTTCCTGATCTGATGTGCTACCTCATAAAATTATTACATACACATTATTTTTTTAGTTCATTCCATCTGTAAAGTTATTATAACTTTTTTCTCACTTCTCTGAAAGATCCAGGGGTACTGATTTTTTCACCTGTATCAGAGTAGCAAAACCTGAGGAAACTGTGATCTTCTATGTTTGTGTTCTCAGTTTCAAAAAAAAGAAAAAAAAATCAAATGTTAATCTCCCCGCAAAAATCTTAATACTACCCATGATTGAGATGAACATAGAAATCAGTAGATGAAAATCAAGAGGAGATTCTGCAGCCTAACTTGAGTAGAGAGCCAGACTGCAAGAGGAAAAATATGTGCTTAGTCAAGGGACCAATAAAGTCTCAGTCCTTCTTCCTATCTCCTCATCCTTTTGTGATACTACATTTAACACAATGGTTCTCAAAGCAACATCCCAGAACAGCAGCATCACGTGGGAACTTGTTAGATATTAACCACCTCAGACCTACTGAATCAGAAATTCTGGGTGCAGGGCCCAGGCTGTACCTAGCCCCTGTGGGTGATACTGAGGCACACCCAAGTTTTAACCACTGATTTAAAAAGACTTTGTCAAGAATGAATCTGAACAGAACCCACATAAAATATCATGATCCCTTTATGAGATCCCAGCCTTCGATGGGATCTGCAATGCAGACCTTTCTTCATTTGCCCTTTCCCCATTTATTAGGTATGTAATAATTTATTAAACATGTTTTATGGCCCCAGACTGTAGCTGGGTGCTGAGTATGGATACTGAATAAGCCAAATCCTTTGCTTCAGAAAATTTTATGTACAACTATCTATCTATCTATATATATGTATATGTATATGTACATATTTTTTATATGTACATATACATATATATTTTAATATGTATATATTTTTATATATACATATACATATATATTTTTATATGTATATATATATTTTTAAAATAAGTACCTATAAAAGGAAATTAGTTTTTCATTTGTCATTTTTTATCTACATGACTAGTTAAAATAAATATGTTTTCTGCTTCTTCAAATATAAGCTTTTGTGTTGAAAGAACAATCTGTGATAATTTGCAAGATGAGATCCTACAAAAATAATACTAAAAGTATTTTTAATTGAATTGGAAATTAAAAGGAACCAGACATGGAAGAAGCCTAAGTAAATAAGATCTGTTTTAAAGAGTAGATAACTAAAACACAACCAGAGGCCAACAAGTTAGTTTTAAAAGATAGTACCATAGCCCCCCTTATCAACAGGGGATAACATTCCAAGTCCCCCCAGTGGATGCCTGAAGTTGCAGATAATATTGAACCCTATATACAATTCTTTCCTATTCATACATGCCTATGATAACATTTACTTTATAAATTATGCACACTAAGAAATTAATAATAACCAGTAATAAAATAGAACAATTATAACAATATACCGTAATAAATTATGTGAATGTGGTCTGTCTCTATCTCCAAGTTTCTTATTGTACTCTTCTTCATGTGCTTATGTGAGATGACGAAATGACTACCTGATGAGATGAAGTGAGGTGAATGACATAGGCATTGTGACACAGTGTTCGGCTTCTATTGACCTTACCGATATATCAGAAAGAGACTGATCTGCTTCAGGAGCACGGTTAACCACAGGTAAATAAAACTGTGAAAAGTGAAATGATGGATGAGCAATGGACTAACTCTAATTACAATGAAGGCTAATTGAAAGGTTTAACTCTGAGAAGGGGAAAGGGCCGGTTGTGAAGTAAAAGATAGGAAAAGGACAACAGTGTAGGAGATTTGAGGAGTGGACGTAAATAATAGAGGCAGAGAGCAGGATGATCTTGAGTATTCTAAACTCAAGAAAAAGAAAGAGAAAACCACAATTATTTTTTAAAGAAAGACTAACAGTCAGCTTGGCTTGTACTGATTATTAAACCATTAGTCTTGCTTCTCTAAGTCTGTGTCTCTTTCCACAGTGAGTAAAGCAATCACTTTTCCCCTGATACCAAATCTTCACCTTCCCTTCCAGCTCAGCTCAAGACACAAAACTCTTCCAGGACACACCTTTCATGACACAGTTCTTCCTCACCTTGAAGGTAGTGTTTTACCCTACCTCTTATTCAAACAACTCTCTCAATCAATACAGGAGACCCTGGGCTATTTTTAATATCCAGGACAGGTTTATGAGGGGTAGGGGTGGTACTTACCTTGGGTCATGGCAGAATGATACAAAAGGGCAATTTTCTCCAGAATTTTCTGAGAGCAACTTCCCACACAGTATTTTCTACTTTCTGGGTGGGTGGGGGGACCTCACAACTCAAATCTGATCATACTTCCTTATGGGTCAATATCCTTTCTCCTCCTCACCTCGGCAAATCCTACTCATTCTTCAAGTATCAGTTCTGCTACAAAGCCAATTTTAATTTGCTTAAACAGTTCAAATTCTTCTATTAGAAGTTGTCATTCCTCTAATCTCCCCCACCACACTATGTGTTACAATTATAATTTTATATGTATTAATATAATTAAAGTCCATTTACCACTTGACCACTCTCTCCTGTCTGTTTTTGTTCACTTTTGAGTCATTAGAACCAAGGTCACTTTCTAGCACATGTAGGCACTAACAAAATATTGAAATATTTGTTGTATAAATAAATGTTTACATCTTTGAATGTGAAAAGCAAGCCTCTTTCCCCTTAAGATCTTACTGTTTTCTCAGTCAAGAATATCCTTCTCCTGAAATCCATATCTTAGTCTTAACAATTCCATTAGCAGCATCAAATTATTAATGGGGGTCTTTCACCTATTATTATAATACAGTAAGCTACTTCCTCCCCCCATAGCTCTTATATGTTCTTGCTTACCTGTTTTTCCCCCCACCCCTCCAAAAGAATAAACCTCTATGAAGACAAGAACTTTTGTTTTTTATCTTTAACAAAGGAGTGTTGTAAGAAAGGCTGGCAGAAACAAAGATCCCCTCCATCCTTGGAGTAAACTACCCTTAAAAGGAAAAAGACCCCATCTGTTATTCTTAGCATTACTCAATGCCCCAGCTTTAAGCTTTAAGTTTTTCTACTGGGAAGACTTTCAACTTGTAGGCGACAGAAAGGAAGGGAATGGCCTTGGGTGTCCTAACCCACTTTGGGGGTGGGGGAGAAAGTGGAGCTCAACAACCAGTGATAATTTAAACAAAGAACTTGATCTGGTAGCATGTGGCTGGCATGCTTTAGGGCAGTGGCAGCATCTGCCAGCTGCCTGCCATCTTAGTCCCCAAGACAACAAAACACCACCCATTCCCACCCGATGGGCAAATGAGCGTGTGGACCAAAACCTGATTGGGTGACAGGTAAATGGAGAGTTAATCAGATTAAAACAATCCACTCCAAAGGGCCCATAAAAACGTCTAGATTTAAATGCCAAATGACAACCCTCTTGGGTCCCCTCCCTCCTGGGAGATTTTGTAATATGGCTCAATAAACTTTGCTTTGCTTCCCGCCATTCATCTGGTCTACCTCTTCATTTTTCAAAGCAGGGCAACCAAGAACTGCAGGCACTCTGCAATAATTCTGAAACAGTTTTTTGGTTTTTGGTTTTCTGATTTTGGTTTTTTCTTTTCTTTTTCTTTTTTTTTTTTTATTAAACAGCAAAGCAAAACTGTGACAAAATTTTAAATGTTTGCAAATTAGGTCACATAATGAATGCAAAATGTTTATGATATGACTATTGCATACATTCATACAGCTAAAGTCAATCATCAAATCTCACACTGACACAAACAAAAGATTATTTCATGAGTAAAAGTACCCCAAATCTAATAACCATAAGCTGATTGATGGATTTCTTTTTCTATTTAACAATATTACATTATTTCTGATATTAATTTCCTTACTTAATGAGATCTACCTAAAGTTTAAAGAATTGTTAAAGAATTGTTAAAGTGTAATCTCTCCCAGTCCCATCCATGTTGATACAAAAATTGAGTATTCATCCTTTCTGATGGAGGCATAATACTCCATTGTATATACGGACAATATCTTCTTTATCCATCCATCCATTGAAGGGCATCTTGGTTCTTTCCACAGTTTGGCGACTATGGCCATTGCTGCTATGAATATTGGGGTACAGATGGTCCTTCTTTTCACAACATCTGTATCTTTGGGGTAAATACCCAGTAGTGCAATTGCAGGGCCATAAGGAAGTTCTATTTTTAATTTCTTAAGGAATCTCCACACTATTTTCCAAACTTGCATTCCCACCAACAGTGTAAGAGGGTTCCCCTTTCTCCACATCCTCTCCAATGCATGTTGTTTATTATCTTACCAATTTTGGCCACTCTAAGTGGTGGAAGGTGGTATCTCAACGTGGTTTTGATTTGAATTTCTCTGATTGCTAATGATGATGAACATTTTTTCATGTGTCTGTAAGCCATTTGTATGTCTTCTTTGGAGAAGTGACTGTTCATGTCTCCTGCCCATTTTTTGACGTGATTATCTGTTTTGTGTGTGTTGAGTTTGGGGAGTTCTTTATAGATATTGGTTATCAGTCCTTTGTCTGATATCTTTTGGAGAGTTCTTTATAGATCTTGGTTATCAGTCCTTTGTCTGATATCTTTTGTGAATATCTTCTCCCATTCCATGGGTTGCCTCTTTGTTTTGTTGACTGTTTCCTTTGCTCTGCAGAAGCTTTTGATCTTGATGAAGTCCCAAAAGTTCATTTTCACTTTTGTTTCCTTTGCCTTTGGAGACATATCTTGAAAGAAGTTGCTGTGGCCAATGTCGAAGAGGTTACTGCCTACATTCTCCTCTAGGATTTTGATAGATTCCTGCTTCACATTTAAGTCTTTTATCCATTTTGAGTTTATCTTTGTGGATGGTGTAAGAGAATGGTGGAGTATCATTCTTCTACACATAGCTGTCCAATTTTCCCAGCACCATTTATTGAAGAGATTGCCTTTTTTACAATGTATATATTTTCCTGCTTTGTTGAAGATTATTTGACCATAGAGTTGAGGGTCCATATCTCAGCTCTCAACTCTGTTCCACTGGTTTATGTGTCCATTTTTGTGCCAGTTTCATGCTGTCTTGGTGATCACAGCTTGGTAGTAAAGCTTGAAATCAGGCAATGTGATGCCCCCAGTTTTGTTTTTCTTTTTCACCATTTCCTTAGCAATTCAGGGTCTCTTCCGGTTCCATACAAATTTTAGGATTATTTGTTCCAGCTCTTTGAAAAATGCTGGTGGAATTTTGATTGGGATGGTATTGAGAGTATAGATTGCTCTAGGTAGTATAGACATTTTAACAATGTTTATTCTTCCAATCCATGAGCACTTATTTATGGAGCATAAGGAATAACACGGAGAACATTGGGAGATGGAGAGGAGAAGTGAGTTGGGGGAAATTGGAGGGGAAGACAAACCATGAGAGACTGTGGACTCTGAGAAGCAAACTGAGGGTTTTGGAGGGTTGGGTGAGCCTGGTGGTGGGTATTTAATGGAGGGCACCTATTGCATGGAGCACTGGGTGTGGTGCATAAAGAATGAATTCTGGAATACTGAAAAGAAATAAAATAAAATGAAAAAAAAAGGAAACAATCAGGAATTAAAAAAAAAAAGAATGACTAAAAGTTTGCAAAGAAGTAGAGTTCACAGAAAATTTTTGGAGAAGAAAAGAAATAAAATAACAAGAAAGAATCAATTAGTATACATGTAAAATTCTCCCTTTTTATTCATGATTTTGATACTCGCTCACTCTTAAGGGATTTTGCAAAAGTTGATCTACTGGGTACTACAAATAAACCTTGAGTCTAAGCTCTTATAACCATTCTCTTCTAAATATAGTTTATATAAGGTTTGTCCAGCTTAATCCACTTCCATGTATATCCCCCAAAGATCTCATCTGTGCCAGAGGTAACACAGATCTGGATTAAAAACATTTGGAGTTAGTTACTACTCTTTACCAAGTACTTTCCCATCGTATTTCTATTTTTCCTCAAAATTTCATATTTCAGACATAAGCAAAACCAGAGCTTATCTTTTCAGATACCAAATGGATTATTTTGTACCAGAGGAACTTTTTTGTTTTGTTTTGCCTTTTTTTTTTTTTTTTTAATTTAAAGTCAATTAACATATATTGTGTTAGTTGTTTCAGGGGAGAAAACTTTTAACAATAAATCTCCCCAATTTTACAACTCAGTTTCAAGAAAAATCTTCATTTTTATAGGTATGTTTTTAATTGATTAGAGAAACCAACAATTTTATCTTATTACCAAATACAGCAAGCCCTAAGTGAGAAAACATCTTATTTTGGTTGTGTTTTAGCAATTAGAGTTTAGGTTATGCTCATAGAAGACTAACTATTGAAATTACTTTTACAAATGTGAAATTTTTTTTTTTTTTTTTTTTTTGCCTTAGGGGAAGGGAAATGGGAAAGAGAAGCAAACGGAGAAGAAGCACAAGATGGTGGATAGGATATATACAGTTTTGCATTCAATACATGATTTTAGCCCAACTTTTTCACAACATAATGGTTACTCTCTTGTTTTTCTTACTATACCTATAATAAAAGAGCATTAACCCTATAAGTCAAAGCAAATTTGATCAAACATTTACTTTCATGTTCCATAAATATATGCACTACTAATTACAAAGTATCTATGCTATATTTGCACATTTTCATGAACTAATATAATAATACACAAACCCATGGAATTCTTCTATTATGTTCCTAATTTTGCCTAGATCTGACATTATCTTCAAAACTATTTAATTAAGCCACAAACATTTAGAATTGATCCAAGTTTTTAAAAAAAGATTGGCAGCACTTCCATAAAACAGAAAGGAGACGAATTCTTAACTTTTCTTTGTTTTTTGTGTCAGATATTTGAAAAAAACTAGAAGATGATGTGAAATTTTCTATATATTGTCCCTGAACTTGATTTTCTGATTTTAGCTTCAGATTTTCTTCCTTAACTGCATCTACTTTTGCAGAAAGTATTTTAGGTGTGTGTTGGAGGTCCAACACTTCTTGAGAAGTTGTGTGGTGTTTTTTTTGTTTTGTTTTGTTTTGTTTTTGTTGCTGTTGTTTTTCCTCCAGTTCCACCTGCTTTCTAGCACCAGCTACATCCATGTCAGCATTCACCATCTTGGGCTACAAACATTTAGAACTTGGATACAAAATCCTTGATGAATGGATTGCCTATGGAGACACAAGGAGGGAAAGGGATCAGGAGGACACTTCAGGCCCTGACACTTGGACCAACCTGAAAATAAGAATTTTGACTGGTTCACTGCTATAGTTCCAGCTCCTGGAACTATGTTAGAGGAAGTGGGCAGAAAAACAAAAGAAGTTGCCATATGTCCTGTGTTAGAATAACTGAAGCAGACTAGCACAGAACGAGGCACACTAGACTCTACCAAACTGTCAGCAGCCAAAAGATGAGTATATTATCCATTTTAGGTTGTTTAGAGTGGGAACAACAAAAATGGGAATAGTAGAGAGCAGATTAGGGAGGTGATGATTTGGAAATATGAGGGTATCTCACAACTTTGGCCATCATAAGCAAAGCAAATGACATCTCAAGATTTGGGAAACTGAATAACATGAGTGGATAGGACAGGGAGGACTTTTTCAAACCTGAGCTAATAACACACGACTAATATATACTACTTTCTGCTATTTAAATACATATACATCTGGGTCAAGAGCCTTTACAAGATTCAGGTTACAGTAGAAAGAAACATTGCCCAGTCCTGCATAATAAGTAAAAGTCCGGATACGCCCCTCACCAAAGTGATTTCATCACAGCAGTTAGAATCTCACCCCTTCATGACAACAACTACCAGTATGGGTGGCATGGATGCTGTGTGTCATGACATTTATTTTATTTATTATCACCCTCTGTTATGAGCCAAATTGTGTCACTTTTCCTTCCAAAATTCACATGTTGAAGTCCTAAACCCTCACTACCCCAGAATGTGACTGTATTTAGAGATAGGGTTTTTAAAAAGGTAATTAAAGTTAAAATGAGTTCATTGGGGTGAGCCCTAATCCCTTATGATTTGTGTGTCTGTAAGAAGAGGACACCAATGGACACACAGAAGAAAGGCAGCCATCTACAAGCCAAGGAAAGAGACCATAGAAGAAATAATCCAACCTTGCTGGCATTTTGATCTCAGATGCCTAGACTCCAGAAGTGTGAGAAAAATAAATGTCTATTGTTTAAGACACCAAGTCTCTGGTATTTTGTTATAGAAGCACTAGAAAACTAATACGGCCTCCATTTTAAAATGTTTGAACTTAAATTTAAGAACTTAGCAAAGTATATGATGTCCCAAATGTCTATTTGTTGACTTGCTGAATCAGAAAGGAAGAAATAGTCAATAGATATATGTAACTATTAACAACAACTGAAATGAAGTGTTTAGAGAATATTCAGTGGTGATATACCCACCTGGGAGAAAACGTGATGATGAAGAAACTGGTTCTCCAGGAAAACACAATATATATTCTACTTCACCTAAACTGACACCTAAGAAAACATCATTTATACATACTAATAAAAGGGGAGAAGATACAACTGAACCTGGGGTGGGGGGGGAGTGTACTTTAAAAGAGGTGACAAGTAGTCGAAATTATGAAAGGTAGAAAAAGGATGTCAAAAATAAAATTGTAGGAGCAGATCATGAAAATGACAATGAAAGAAAAAATAGCCTATGGAAGTGGTAGAAAAATGAGTCTAAAATGTAAACTAGGGGCAAAAGAGAAAAGAAAAAGCGTTATTATCACCATAGACCCAAGGCAAGAGTGCTGTAATTTTTCAAGGACCCACAGATACATCTGAAGATTTAACATAACATGTATTGTATCTAAAAACAAAAGCTGCGAAATTAAATATCAAAATATATAAAAGTTTACAAATTATAATATTACATTCTCTAAACCATTGTAAGCTATACATATATAACAGTTGTATATCAACTTTACATTATTTGGGAAAAGGAAACTTTTTAACATGTTTGATATAATGTATGTAGTGCATTTATAATGAGAGCACCGTGGACTTCTGAAAGTCTTAAAATTGCCCCAGGAAAAGATGATTATGAAATGTAGGAAGAGAAGGAGGATAATGGTAGAGACAAATGGTTTTATCTGAGTTAAAAGTCATGAATTCGCTGGCAAACTCTACTCATACACCAAACAGTTGTTCCAAGAAGAGGTAGTAATCAGTGCTAAGAACTCAGACATCAGGTAAGAATCTTATTTTTTAGTATTACGGTTGCTCAAATAGAATCCAAAAGTATATTCTTACATCAGCAATGTGTTGGCTTAAAAAAGCACTGGGTTATTATGTCTAAATAATGACCAACACTAATTCAGTGAACTCAGTGAAAAATCTACTGTCAAAGGAGAAAACATTCACCAGTTGCTTGACATTATGAAGAAAGAACTATTTTACTTTTTCAAGAGATTGAATCATCACTTCCCGTAGGAATGACCTAATGAAACATACTGCATTGTTCATATCAACATGAATTCACTGTTCAATAAAACATGGCCCGATCTGACCATTAAAAAATACTTTTTCCAGGGAATGAAGATAAGCTGTTGTTTGGTATCTTCAGGGAAATTTATATACTACTTCAAATACAATAAAGGACCATTGATTAACACTGAATTAAAAAGATAAAGCAACCCAGTGTGATTTCACACTCGAAAGGAGAATTATAAAAACTTAATTTAATGCCAAAATATAGAACTTAATGTTTAGTAGCATAGTATGGGAATTTTAGGGAGACTATTACAAATAATAAAAATCAGTATGTTTATCATATTAATAGGTCACAGTAAATTTTTACAACATTCTGCCAGCATGTGACCCTGAAATATATTTGACTAGAATATTAAAAAAAAATCTAAGTTTCAGTTCTCAGAAAAGGAAAATCAATTGTTAAGACCATGAAAACTAAGACCATATCTTAAATTTTCCAGTATTACAAATTCTAACACCTCTAAGTACATACTTTCTAATGTGTATTTAGGTATATTTCTTATGCAGGAGGACTAAATAAATTGGGTATCCTAGGTACTTCACACAATATGTTCAGATTATGAACTTTGCAGTTGTAGAGTATAATTGTTAAACACATACCTTATCTCCTTCCTGAAACTGAAACTGTCATTTGGTATAAATCTATTACCACACATTGAGTGTTATACTTTAAGTGCAAGTATCACTGCATTCTATCAATATAAAAGAGATTAACCAGGATGATCTGATTCACAGATGAATATTTCTGGAATAAGAGAATATGGGAAATAAACACTCACTGTTAATGTGTGCAATCCTGTGAAGAAGTAATGATGGCCCATCATGCTTAATTATATTTTTAAGCTTTGGGTTTTTAAGAGTGAATCTTCAAAAGAGTAATGGTAATCAATACATATGTGTCAAAGCTTTAAACTCACTCCTATTTCACCAAGTATAGTTAGCCCTTGAACAATAGGGTATTAGGGGTGCCTATCCCTTGCATGGTTAAAAAATCCACACATAACTTTTGATTCCCCCAAAACTTAACTACAAATAGCCTACTGTTGATCAGGATCTTAACCAATAACATAAATGATGAACACATATTCTGTAAGTTATATGTATTACAGACTGTATTCTTAAAATAAAACTAGAGAAAAGAAAATGCTATTAAGAAAAGTTATAAGAGAAAATACATTTACAGTACTGTATGGTATTTATTTAAAAAAATCAATGTATCAGTGAACCCATGCAGTGGACATCCAAGTCATCAACTGCATATATGCTGAGAATCATCTTTTTATATGTGTATTCCTGATATTATAGTGGACATACTAGGCTAGATACTCAAATAAAGCATTGTATTCCGAGCTCTACACTGCTTAGTTCTAGAACTGTGTCTAGTCCTTAGGTCTTGAGATCCAAAGTTTCTTGTACCTCTAAAATGGGTATAAATGTACTTACCCTCTTATCTTGCAAGAAAATGGGGAGGCATAATTGTAACATAATAATTGTAAATGTTATAAGTAAAAATTCAGTCAAATGCTAACCAGATACTCCTAATGACTTGGGCAAATCGCTTCCATTTCTTTGGACCTCAGTTATAAGATAACAACAGTAATAATAGTATCAGAAATGTGTGTAGCACTAACTCCACATGCCAAGCAGTGTTGCCTGTGTTCCAAATTAATTAATCCATTAAATCCTCCAAATGTGTGTAAAAGCTGTATCCTTATTGCCTAGTGGATTTCAAGATACAGATTAAGAGGTCTGTTGAATGAAAGTTGGATCAATAAAATGGAAAAGTTATTTGAAATGTAATATTCTGGCATTCTTCCTGTATAAGAAAAAATAGTAAATTTTCTTAACCTGTGAGAAAGGGGAAAAGGAAAAAAGGGTAAAAATCTCTGTAGGTAGAATGACCATGAAAAGATATGTTTCTAATTTTCTTTAAAAGAATGAATTAAGAACAGAAGAATCTGAAAAAGAAATAGGGAAAAAAAGCCTACTGATAAATATGTGGAACAGTCCTTGCTGTTAGAATGTGCTATTAAACTTCACCTAAAAAACAAAACAACGCTTTATATATGCTTGTAGAAGCCTACCAGTTAAAGGCTCCAGTCTAACTTTTTTATTTAATGGTGTCTGGTTGCTAATTAGTTAAAGACACTGTGGGACTCATTCACAGCTGTGGCTCTGTACATTCAGGACAGGGCAGTTAACTGGAGGGCAAATTATATACTAATAACCTAGGGAGAACCATGATCCATTTTCAGGATTTAACATCAAGAGTGGCAAGAAGGAATAATTATACTGAACTAAACACACACATATAAACGCACAGAGATCATTTTAAAACATTTAATGGTGGTGAAGAGTAAATTATTTAACTCTAACCAGGGATAAGAGCCTTTTGGTTGCTATCACTTACTGCAGTAAATCTGCTGAGGTTTGCATTTCCTGGCGGCTGGCTCTGTTTATTTAAAGTCATTCTGAATGCTCTGCTAGAAAGGATTTCAGAGGTGCTGCCAAATTTTCACTAGATTAAAAATGTGCACTGCTGATAATATTTTTATAAACACTGCACACAGAACGAGAGCAATGTTCTTTAGATATCAACTTGCTCCTCTAGATAGCCAGTCTTCCTGCGAGGTCTTCTCACTTGGCAGAATCAATTCAGTCTGGTTATTTCTGATGAAATGTCCTAGAAAACTTACATCAAAGTCCCCTTATGGGTTAAGTGCTGAATTAGATGTCTCTCATTAACTGGTAAAGCCATGGGACCATTCGTCAATGTGAATGTTGGAATGTCTAAATATTTGTTAGAAAAGTGTCCATGAAGCAGGGGCCTTTCAACTCCAGAAAAGATAACAAATGATGTGATGTCAAATGTGCCTTGTAGAAAAGTATTCAGATTAAATATAGCTTCCCTCACCCTAATGCTCAGGTGCTAGTTGCTTTCACTTTTATTGAAGTAGTTGTAGTTAAGGAATTCTCAGGCTTTCCATTATCCCCTTAGCTTTATCCTGGGATACAAAAACCACAGGAGTTTTATTAAAACAGAGTTGCTCACAATAGGTTTCGTGAGTGGCAGAAAGGAGTCTAAACTAAAAACTCAGGAGTCAGCAAAAGTTAATGGCTGGAGCAAGGGGGAAGTCAAATTGTTAGAAAAGAAAAGCTTTGTCTAAGGAGAAGCAAAAGTTGAAGATAAGAATAGAAAACGCACAATGAGAAATAGAAATGCAGCTCTATGGGGTCAGAGGCATTAGAAAATCAAGCAAGGAGGTCAAACACAAGAAGCAAGAAAGAAAACTCTGGAAGAAAATGATCAAATAGTTCAGAGTGGAAATGTTTGTAATATTTATAATTCCTCCCTGCTTACTCCATCTCTGGATCTCTTCCTTCCGATTGTCTAAAATCACTTTCAAAGCAGAGTTTCTGTACCTGGAAGGATATGGGGCCTTCCCATCAACATAGACCAACCTATCGGCATCACGAATCTTGCTCAGAGATTAGGGGGGTTAACATTGTTGTTTATTTCTTAGAAACAAATATGGACTGATGTTTTAGAGAGCAATTTACATGATTTTTTTAAACTAGAATAAATTGAGATTTGCACAGTTTCACTTAATGCTTTGAGGTCTCCTGTCTTCCTACCTAGTTAGGGGCACTTCAAGGAGCACAGAAAGGTAATTAAATTCTAGCCACAGAAGAGGGAATGAGGTTTTAAAGTAAGTTCAAGAAAGGTTTCTTAATTCTTCCCAGGTACTTAGACTTCCCTCTGGTAGCTGCTACCAGCTTCTTAATAGGACCTCATTAGGGTAGAGCAGGCATGGCCTTTTAACTTTTAGCAGAGATAACTAAGAAACAGTTATGTCTCAATTTGTTTTATATAGATACATACACACATGTGCGCATGCACACACAAGCACAGAAATGTAGGTAGAAAATAGATTAATGCCATTTTTCTAAATATAAAAGTTGAGATATAAGACAGAGCAAGTGTAAAAAAATCAATTCAGGGTAGTAGTATTTTAAGTGATTATTTTTATTTCAGATTTAGTTAATATATCATAAGCTCTTGAACCTAAGAAGATTGAATATGGGATATCGATGCTAGACATGATATAATTCCAACCCAATTACCATTACCATTGACTTCTTTTTGTGAAGGCTAAGCACCCTCCTTAGAAAAGAACTCTAATTATACTAATGATTGGGCTTCAGGCATGTTTATTTGGCTAGCAGGACTCAAAAAGAAACCAAATGCCAGGTACAGAAGGTGAAGGGGAGGAAACACAGGTTCTTTTGAGACTCTAAGAAAAAATTCACAATGAGAAATGAGAAAGTCTAGCACCTTGAGTTACATTCTAGAATGCACACTGAAGACAGCAAGGGCATAGGGTGCCAAGAGCTGTTGTAAGAACCTTGACAGCCTTAAACCATAGAAGGTCCTGTGGGGAGTAAGTCTACGTACAGATAAGGCCTAACAAAAGGAAGAACACTTTGAGGGTTAAGCTCTACTGCAGTGGAGAGCCTCCAAAAGAGCCCAACACAACAGATGCAGGGCTGTTGCTCCTCCTCTACCAGTCTTTCTGCAGGGTCTTCTCTGTATGTCTGAACAGGAACTCATTCAAAAATAAATTCATAGCATTTCAATCCTATACAGACGAAGGGGACAAGAAGCAGTCCTAAGGAGAGTACAGCACTGCTTCACATAGTGTCCCAAGCCAAACACCTAGCATTCAGCCTTGAGTAGCATGCCAAGTGATGACAGCAGCAACAGCCTAAGGCAATGACGGCATTAGGGTTGGGAGCTGCTTGCACAGCAGACCAGGCAACAAGATGTCAGAGTACAGAGGAAACGCAATGCGTGGGTGGAGCCTGAGTTCCTGGCAATTTATGGGTGAGAAATAGCCTGACAGGAAAAGTGGGGTGTACATACCTCTGCATCATGGTGCCCCAATCCAGAAAAGCGTGGGAGTACTCAGAAAGGAGAGAAGAGGACAGGAGATATGCTGCAGTAGAACTAACTGAAAGGACTAAGGAAGGAGCCAGAGAATGGTGATAAGGAAGAAGGAATAGTCAAGAACAATAGCGATGTCTTGAATCTGAGTTTCTCATGGAAGATTTAGAAAATTATTTTTATAACAAATAATATTATTTTATAAAATAATAATATTTTATAACATATAATACTTAAAATATATTATATATATATATAAATATATGTAAATATATTTTATAACAAATAATACTTAAAAGTAAATAAGTGTTTGTTAACTTCAGTGTCATCTGGTTTCCTGACTAGTACATACAATACAATCAGGAAACAAATCTCCTAGTCTAACACCTGAGATGGTCCCTTTGTCTTTCCCTGCATTCTCTTGGGCACCAAGATGCAGAACACTTACTGAGATCTCTTGATTCCTCCCTCGTCCTTGTGTCACATCCGGGATCTGAATTCTCCAAGTGCCACCTCAGCAATAACTTCCACATGTCGTGGTGATTCCTGTCTGATTGACAGAACCTACCACCAGCACTTTTCCAGTGGCTTGAAAGAAAGTTCCTTTACTGATCACACACAAACTTTACTGAACTCTCAAGCAACAATCACTGTCTCCTCTCATTTCCGAAAGCATAGTACTATGCATAGCCATTATTACTATTTATGTGAATTTTTATGGACATTTCATCTCCTCTATCAGACCGTAAGCTTGTGGGAAGAATCTGTAATTATTCGTTTTCAATAAACCTGCACATGGTAGCTGTAGAATAAATATTTGTTTGAATTTTGGCTGGATAATTAAAAGTGGAAAAATAAGATAATGGTATTCAAATGATATACAGATTACGTATGAGGTAATGTATTAAAAACAATCAGTGTCTGTTTTTAGTCTAGTAACTAATACTTATATTGACATTTATAAACTCCTCACATAAACATTGTCTTAAAATTCTTCCATCTAGAGATGTCTAGGAGGATCTGTGTACATATATCCATGCATACCTGTTTTGCTATGTTATTCAAACATACTGCATTTAATAATGGTAGACTTAACTAAAAGACCTGAGTTTTTGTTGAGGTCTGCCAATTACTGAGTCATTTATACTGGCTTTATTTTACCTCTCTAAGCCTCCAGTTTCTCTCCCATAAGTGATTCAATTTCTATACTTGTTTTAAGGCTAAAATGATATGAAGAAACAGTCTGTTCAAAGTAGAGCTCAGTAATTCATAGGTCTTAAATAATACATGTCCTCACAGTGGAAATTGATAGCATATTTGCCCTTTTCCTTTTATCTCTTCCTTCTATTGCTTCTCTCCCTCTCACTTTTCTACTCTCTCTTTCTTCAAACTACTATTTAGTTTACTGGAACAAATACTGGTCTAGGAGCCAAAAGATTTGTGCAGTTTAATAGTTGAGTAACCTTGGGCAACATACTTAGTGTTTACAAATCTCAGTTTCCTTTTCCATATAATGAAAAACAAAAATGGATGTGAAAAATGCCATGAAAGCTATAAATCTTTATTAATCTATAAGTTTTTTTATTAGACTTAAGAAAAATAACATAAGGTTATTATGACTGCCCTAGTTGTTTCAAATACTTGCCCTTGAGATCTTGCTCTTGAACTTGAGTATAATACAGAGTTTTAAGGGATGCATTTTATTTCTTCAGCAAAATCTGAAATTGAAGTTTAATTTTAAGTATATAGATACCCATATCAAACAATTCAGTTACTGGAGCACAGGTTGGTAAGGCTAAAGTAAATCCGCTTCAAAGTCATTCTCATTTGCCTTTGTAATGTTTTGGGTGACTCTATCTGGACATTGATACATGCATATTTTGAGAAGTAACAAAAATTCAGGCCTTGAATAATGAATGTACCCTGTGACAGTTTGAGGGAAAATGGGAAGTTTTCCACATTACCCATTTTACTTCATGGTTCAGAATTTTCTGTTCTCCTCATATAGTCTAGAGACAAGTGGACCTACTGGACATATGGTAGTAAAACACCATTCTGATTGAGCCCTACTTTCCTACTATCTCAGAATTATTACAAATGCTTTTCTGCTCATTGCTGGTACTGTGGGAGAATAAAATCAAATAAAACTTAGAAAAGAACTCCTAAAGTACTTTATTACTTAGAATGTTTAATCTCATCAGTAAAATCTGAAAATAGAAGCTGTCAGATATGCAAATACTCAAGAACTGGCTAGTATTTTGCTTAGCTCTTCATCATAAAATTTCTGCATGTTCTGGCAAAGATTGTCAAATCATCCTAGCTGAAAGAAAACTAATTTCCACAAACTGTTATTTGCTATATTCTTCCAAAAGTCTGTCATTACCACCTGTACACATTAGCTAATTATCTCCTGTCTGTTGTTTCAATAAATGTATTTTGTTTACAATTCTCTGTACCACTAAGTAAGAGGTCTTTAAAAATAATTGATAATGGAAAGCTTGAATATGAAAAAAAATAATAAAAACTTGTGGAAAATAATTATAGTGTAAGGGAAGACTATAGGTAAAGTGCTGCAGGGAAAACGATATAGTGGGTAAGAAAAAGATGGGGGGAGAAGATGCATTCATGTATTATTTATTTAATACACTCAGTCATTTTTAAGAAGTGAGAAAATATGCACGTAGGAAAAATAAGACATAGTTTTTACCAGGTTATGACTGGTGAGGAGTTCTTCAAGGAGAAGACATGGCATATGACCATTTTAAGGGAAAGTCCTGCATCTGCACCTGCATTTGACTATGGTATGAGTGAGAGTGAAAAATTCATTTATTGTGCAGAAGCACTCAAGTATTTTTGTTCTTTTTCTTAACACAGCAATAATTAATTACTTTGACAAATACAATAATTGAATGCTAATTCATAAGGTGAAAAATTCTAAGTGTTACAAAGTTTTTAAAGGACCGAAGTCTGTTAACATCTAACCATGGGCTCAGAGACTGCATAGAGTCCAGCTGTTTCACACCTTGTTTCTTAAATGGGTTGAAGCTGTCAAGGGAAACAAAGCAGGAACAAGGAAGAAATCAAGCTCGACATCTTATATATAAGATATATATATATATCTTATAATTTTATAAAATTATAAGATATATATATATATGATTATACTAAAAATATTTATCCATTCAACTGTTATTAGTGCTTAATTACTTTCCACAAGTTTTTACCTATTAGTAATAATACAGCTGTAAACACTTTTCTATTAAAAATATATTTGTTGTAAGTAAATAGTAAAGTGACAATATCAAATCTCTGTGATGCTCAAATAATAATTTCCAACATCGTTCACTCTTTGCATATGAAGATTTTTTTTATGGCTTTTTATTTCAATTCCATTAGATTAACATACAGTGTTATTTTAGTTTCAGATGTATAAAATAATGATTCAACAGTTCTCTACATTAGTCAGTGTTCATCATGATAAGTGTACCCTTTAATCCCCATCACCTATTTCCCCCTTCCCCCCCAACCATCTCCCCTCTGGCAACCATCAGTTCTCTATAGTTAGGAGTCTATTTCTTGGTTTGCCTCTCTCTCTATCTTTCTCTCTCTCTCTCTTTCCTCTTTTTCCCCCTTTGCTCATTCATTTTGTTTCTTAGATTCCACATATGAGTGAAATCATAAGATATTTGTCTTTTTCAGATTTATGCTACTTAACATTATACTCTCACGGTCCATCAATTTTGTTGCAAATGTCAAGATTTCATTCTTTATACAGCTGAATAACATTCCTGTGTGTGTGTGTGTGTGTGTGTGTGTGTGTGTGTGTATGACAGTTAAGCTGCTTCCATAATTTGGAAACAACAAAACTAAAAAACAATCTACCAAATGGGAGAAGATATTTGCAAATAATATAGCTGATAAAGGGTTAGTATCCAAAATCCATAAAGAACTTAACAAATTCAATACCCCAAAACCAAATAATCTAATTAAAAACTGGACAGACAATGTGAAGAGACATTTCTCCAAAGACATATAGATGGCAAACAGACCCATGAAAAGATGCTCAACATCACTCATCATCAGGGAAATGCAAATCAAAACTATAATGAGATATCATATCAAAGCTATCAGAATAGCTAAAATCAAAAAACACAAGAAAAAACAAATGTTTGTGAGGATGTGGAGAAAAAGGAACCCTCATGCTCTGTTGGTGGAAATGCAACTTGGTGCAACCACTTTAGAAAACAGTATGGATGTTCCTCACCAAGTTTAAGATAGAACTACACTACAATTCAATAATAACACTACTGGGTATTTACCTAAAAAATCAAACCAGTAATTCTAAGGGATAGGTGCAATCCTGTGTTTATTGCAGCATTAATTTCAGTAGGGTGTGAGGATTTTTTAAATGACTCCCTCACACCAGAAATCAACATTACTTGAAATCTTTAGGATAATTTCTTCAGATTTCAGTCCACATTTCATAATCCCATCCTCAGACCATTCATTCTTTTTTCTCCCATCCCTTCCTCCAGATTCTTAACTCTCTTTAACATTTTTTGTATATGTCTATCTTGTGAACTATATGTTTTGTAAACATTTTTACAAGGGCATAAAAATATAAATCTTAAATACACAGACTGAAGATTTTTTATTAAGTGAACATACCACTGTAACCACAACCCAGATCAAGCTAGAGAATACTACTGGGACCAAAGGCCTTCTCTAAGCCCCCTAAGAAGTAGCTACTATTTTTATGTCTATCACAAGATTTTAGATATGCTTTTGATTTTTCTTTGAATGGAATAACAATACAGTGTGCATTCTTGTGTGTCTGACTTCTTCTGTACAATATAATGTATATGAGATAAATCCATGTACCATTTTCCATTATAAGATTATAAGATATATATATATATGATTATACTAAAAATATTTATCCATTCAACTGTTTATTAGTGCTGACCTCAGTTTTCACCTATTAGTAATAATACAGCTGTAAACACTTTTCTATTGAAAATATATTGAGAAGTGAAAATGCTAAATCAGTGGGTATGAGTAGGTCAGCTTTGTATATAATGACAAGAAGTTCTCCAAAGTAGTCATACCAATTTAAACCATTATCTACTAAAGTTCCAATTTCACTAATTTTATATTTGGTATTTTCAAGATATTTTGTTTGCTTGTTTCAATTTTAGTCATTCCAGTGGGCTGCAGTGGATTCTCAAAATGACTACTAGTTGCATTTTTCTGATGATTAATGATAATTGAAGATCTTATAGGCTTATTAGTTTTGTGTCCTGTTATAAAAATACTTCCTGGATTTTTTGCTGATTTTTCATTGGATTGTCTACAATTTTCTTTTTACTGTTTTGATTTCTTAATATGTTCTGTTTAAAAGTGCTTTGTTGGACATATTATTGCAATAGAGTCACCTTCTTTGTGTTAGTCTTTCAGATTTTTATTGATGTTTTTAATAAAATTCCATTTATCAATATTTCCTTTATGAGGCTTCAGAGTTTTCTTATTCTCTATTGAAGAATTCTTTGCCTATCCCAAATTAAGAGGTTTTCTTACATTTTCTTCTAATGTTCTATTGACTTCTAATTACCAAGTAGATCTACAACTAGTATGGAATTTATTTGGGGGTGTTAGGTGCAGATATCCTGTAGATATCCATTTGACCTAGCATTTTTTTAAAAAAAAAGATCACCTTTATGCATTATACTGCAGTCATTTGTTTGATCAATACTACACCATACTGTTTACTTTATAAAACTTAATATCAGGTCATGTAAACTCTTAAACTTTGGTCTTATTTCTTTAAGACTCCACTATTCTTCTCTTAATCTTTGCATTTTAATATATATATTAGAATATACTTGACAATTTCTACAAAATTTCCTGTTGAGGTTTTGATTGTAAATGCAGTGACTCTATAGGTCAATTTGGAAAGAATTGCTTATCTTTGTAATAGTGAGCTATCTAATCCTTGAATACAGAATAACCCTCCATTTTTTTTTTTAACTTTCAAAATAATTAATTTATTCAATATTTATGACCACTATAAAATTCTGGAATGAGGTGGATATTAACTCAAATAAACATGAAGCAAACATTTACTAAGTACCTACCGTGTGCTAGGCTTTGGACTACCTATACCAAAAAAAAAAAAAAAAAAAAAAAAAAAAAGGAAAGACAGTCCTTGCCCTCATGGAGCTCACAGTCTAGTCAAAGCAGACAAACAATCACAAATACAATGGCAAAGCACCAGGGAGGCATTATGGAAGAAGGGACTGGTTCTGCCTGGAGAATGCAGGGGCAGGCTTCACAGAGGTGGAGACAATGGAGCTGGGCCTTGGATGAGGAGGAGTTCACCAGATGGAGGGGAAGGGGGGAAGCGCATTCCAAGCAGAGGAAACAGCACATGAGCAAGCAGAATCTTGAAAGCACATGCCATGGTGCAGGACGATGAGCGGTCCAGCGCAGCTAGAGCATAAAGGTGCACACAAACTTATTTTGATTGAGAGGATCATTCCGCAGTCTCTGTTTGTTTTACAGATTTCAGTATAAAAATATTTCACTTCTTTGATAAGATTTATGCCTAGATATTTGGTATTTCTTTTTTTTTTTTTTAAAAAGATTTTATTTATTTATTTATTTGCCAGAGAAAGAGAGAGAGAGAGCGAGAGCGAGAGCGAGCACAGGCAGGCCGACTGGCAGCAGAGGCAGAGGGAGAAGCAGGTTCCCAGCCGAGCAAGGAGCCCGATGTGGGACACGATCCCAGGACACTGGGATCATGACCTGAGCCGAAGGCAGCTGCTTAACCAACTGAGCCACCCAGGCGTCCCTATTTGGTATTTCTTGAAAACACTGTGAGTAATATATTTAAATTTTAAATCTTACTTAAATTTTAAATGAATAAAATATATAAAAATCATTTCAATTTTTGTTGGTATATTTAAAAACTATTTTAATCACCTTTATTGAGATATTACTTATATAAGATAAAGTGTACCATTTTATATGATGACATACAACACAAGAGTTCCATATTCTTATCAGTACTTGGTATAATCAGTCTTTTAAATTTTAACCATTATAATGGGTGAGTAATGGTATTAATTTGATTTTAATTTTTTATTTCACAGATGAATGCAGATGTTCAATATCTTTTCATGAGCTTTTTGGCCATTTGTATATCTTCTGTTACAAAGTGGCTAAGTTTTTTGGCCATTTTTAAAAAATTGGATTATTTCCATTATTATTTCTCATATATATGTATATATATATATACATAGAGACATACACATACATATATAGCTAAATTAACTTATTTCTAGTAGGTTTTTTAGTTGATTCTTCTAAAATTTTATATGTATAAAACCACTGAAACAAACCAAAAAGGACAAAAATTTGTACAATTTTTTTCTTGCAATATTACATTAGCTAGGATGTCTAGTAAAAACAATGAGAATATCTACCGTCCTTTTTTCCTAGATATTAGGGAGAAAGCATTCACTCTATTAGTATTAAATAGAACTTTAGCTATAGGAATCTTATAAATGTCATTTATCAGGTTCAAGAAGTTCTTTTCTAGTCATAGTTTACTGAGTTTTATTTAATCTTTAAACAAGTGAGTGTTGTCAAATACTATTTTTGTATTTAGGACATAATCTGAAATTTCTCCTTTATTATTTTATATAATTAATATTCAAATGTTGAATCAACTTTGATTTCCTAGAATAAACTCTTCATGGTAATAATATTTTATCCTATTTGCTGGACTTAATTTACTAGAATTTGGCAAGTATACTTACATCCATACTCATGAGGGATATTGATCTGTAATTTTCCCTTCTGTAATGTCTGTTTTGCTATCAGTATCAGAGCAATTCTGGTCTCATAAAATGAGTTGTGACATATTTTCTCCTCTTTGATTTTCTAAAAGAGTAAACGTATGATTGAGATTAAACTTTACTGAAGTGTTTGATAGAATTGAACATTAAGGATCTTTGAAAACCTGAGGTTTTTCTCTAAAAAAGTTTTTAATGACAGAAAAAAGTTCTTTAAAAAATATGTTTATTTGGATTTTCTCTTATTGTCTTGGGTCAGAGTTGGTAATTTGTTCATGTCATTTATTATTTGAAAATATATTGGGATAAGTTTGTTCATAGTATTTCCTAATTATCCTATTCATGTATATAGGATTTATTATGGTGCTCCTTTCTTTTATTTCTGATATTGGTAACTTGTTTCTTCCCTTAAACTTTTTCTTCCTCCATCTAACTAGGGATTAATCAATTTCATTGATCTTTTCTGAAAACCACCATTTGATTTTATTAATTTTCTCTATTGTTTGTTTGTTTCCTATTTCATTTGTGCTCTTTTCCCTATTCTATCTTTCTACTTAGATTGGGTTTACTTTTTTTCTTTTTATTGTTTATTTAAGATGGAATCTTAAGTGTTTTCATTTTAAATATCTTTTTTCTCTCCTATTATAAGGATTTAAGATATATGGTTTCCTTTAAACCTTGCTTTATCTCTTAAATTTTCAAATATTGAATCTCAATTATCATTGTGATCAAAATATTTTCTGATTTTCATTGTGATTTGTATGCTTTCAGTTACTTAAAAATATGTCATTTAATTTCTAAATATTTGAAGTTTTCCACATTTTTTATTATTGATATTTTAAAATATTCTTTTGTTGGGCACCTGGGTGGCTCAGTCAATCAAGCGGCTGCCTTCCCCTCCTCAGGTCATGATCCCAAGGGCCTGGGAGGGAGTCTCATATCAGGCTCCTTGCTCAGCAGGAAGCCTGCTTCTCCTTCTCCCTCTGCCCCTCCCCTGTTTATGCTTGCATGTGCTGTCTCTCTCTCTCTCTCAGATAAAAAATAAAATATTTAAAACAAGAAATAAATAAAAATAAAATATTCTATTGCTGTCAAAGACAATATTGTTTCAACTCTTCTAAGTTTTTTATGCCTTGCTCTTCGTTCGCTATCTTGGAACGTTTTCACTGTGCAATTGAAAAGAATGTGTATTCTGCTATTGTTGGGTAAGTATTCCACAAATGTCAATAAGGCAAGTTGGTTGATGATGTTGTTTATATACTCTGTAAACTTACTGATTTTATTTACTTGTTCTATTCATATTGACAGATGGGAGTTGAAATCTCCAACTATAATAATGAAGTTGTCTATTTTTTTCCTTCATTTTTATCAGTTATTATGCCAATACTTATATTGGCAAACAATATGAAATAGATACGTATATTGTACTGATGTTTTTTGTTTGTTTTTTGTTTTTTTAAAGATTTGTTTCTTTAGAGTCTTGCTTTTTATCTAACCTATTTCTGCCTTTTAATTGGGGTGTTTATCTGTTACATTTTACATAATTTACAGTACAGTTATTATTTTGTAATGTGGTATCTATTTTACTCTGGTTTTTTTGTGCCTTCTTTTCTCTTTCCCTATCTTTTTGATTATATATTTTCAATATCCCAGCTTACCTCCACTTTTGGATTATTGGTTTATTTCATTGGTGCTGTCTTTTACTTTTGTTTGTGCTAAGCTTAGTTGAGAATATGCATTATTTACTTCTCACAGCAAATACCTTCAAATAATATTATTTCTCCTCATTAGTAATGTAAAGACCCTTAGTTGTTTTATCTTCCCATTTTGTGCACTGTTTTTTAGGCCTTTTTACTTCTAAATATTTATAAAATACCTTTCCTTCTACTTTTGCTTCCATAATATTTAAATTTGTAACTGTTTTTAAAAATAGTATATTTCATTATAATTTCTGGATTTGAGTTTCCACCTCATATTATTTTCATTCTTCCTGAAGAGCTAACTCTAACTTTTTTTTTTTAGTGCAGATTTAATGGAAATAAATTCTCTCTGTTCTTGCTTTTTCTGTAACAATCTTTAATTCTCTTTAAGTCTTGAAAAATTATTTCAAAATTCCAAATATAGACTTGTAAGTTGACAGTTTTGATTTTTTTTCTTTTGAGGGGATGGGGTTACAAATGTCATTCTCCTGTCTTTCAATGTGCATTTGTTTCTGATGAGACATTTTTAGCCATCCTCATTTGTATTCCCCTATATATAATATATTTCTTTCTCTTACAACTTTCAAGATTTTCTCTCCATCATTATCAGGTTTTTTCTCCATCAATTTATTATTGTATCTGTGAATTGTCTGGACTTTCTAAGTACACAATCCTGTGAAAAAATAGACAACTTTGCTTCTTACTTTACAATTTTTAAGTATTTATCTTTTTTCTTGGTTTATTGCACTGAGTAGGATCTCACTATGATGTTGAATAGAATGGTAACAATTAGCATCTTTGTCTCATTTCTAATTTGGGAAGAAAAGATGTGCATCAGGAGCCCACTAGAGAGATAGAGTCACGTGGTAAAGACATGGCCAACTATTTGTAAGGAAAAACTAAGTTAGGTTCTTTTCTACATTAATAACAACAACAACAACAAGTAAGTATACTATGCTTGTAATAGACTTTGGGCAATGCAGACACCTTAATTTATCTATCAACTATAATTACCTGTATTAGAATAGAAAGGTCAGAGTAATCATATAGTCCAACAATCTCATAAAATGCTGAGACCTCCTCTCCAATGTCTCCTAAATTAATATGACGTCTTCACTTAAGCATTTCCAGAAATAGAAAGGTACATTTTATTTTTGAAATTTTTTGTTACAAAAGCATACATCAAATACTTTCAGAATCTACATGTGTCCTCCCTTATTCAAACAAGTAGGTTTTCCTAGGCACTCTTTCTATCACAGGTATCACTTACAATTAGGTTTGCTTGAGGAAAAGAATAGGAGTAGGATGGTGGCAGGGGGCGGGGGGGGGGGGTGCGGGAAGCAGTAGCATACACAAAATAGAATTTTAGGTCTCCCTCAAATAAAATATCTGGGTAGATACCCCAAAGAAGCTTCCCAGACTCTGTCATATGTCGCTTTTGCTTAGAGTCCACTGACAAAACTTACTCATCTAGCCATAGCTAACTGCAAAGGAGCTTAAGAGCTGTAGTAGGCACTTGTTTTGTAGTAAATTTCAGCTGGCAATCAATCACTGCTCAGGACTCCAGCAATCCCCTGCTGTGGTAACTCATCCCATCTCCTGTTCTGCCACTGCTTTCCAACCCCTCCCTCTGCTGTGGCTGCTGAATACCCCTGCTGTCTACTGTGCCACGATTTCTGTTTACTGCCCTTTCTCTGTGGCTCTGTGTCCATCATACTGCAGTAACTCTCCTTCTATGCCTTAGATTAAAACCCTCCCAGAAAGTGGATTTTGATTGTTTTGCATAATTACTGCATAGTGTAGAGTGTCCCAACGGGGCACAGCTGTCAGACTAATTCATACCCCAGCATCCTGGCCAGCAGAGAGGGCTCCTTACAGTTTGAATTCAAATTCAAATTTTTCCAGACCATAAAAATTGCTCTTGTATTCTATGTGAACTACAAAGGGCTATTTAAAAGGACGTGTAGTATGGGATTTATTTAGTTTTTCTAGACCACAGGTAATCTTCCTAATAGATTTTGCATAGAAAATTAAAAAGAAAAAAACACTAATTTCAGCCTGTTAAAAGTTACTGGCCAGATGTTGTAAACAAAACAAGACAAACAAAAACCCCACTAATGAAAGGTCTCCCTGGAGATTTAAAATCTTTATATTCAACCTAATGCCCTTAAAGTGAGTATCACATTTCATTGACAAACAAGGCATTTGAGCTAAATTAAAAGGTTTGAAAATGTCCTTCTCTGAATTAAAGTCTAAGGGACAGGTTCTGAAGTTTACCTACTTTCCTAGAAGACTTTTACTTCTTTCTGCCATAAACTGAGTAATTTTTTTCAATTTGACTGGATGCCACTCAACCTTCTAAATTAGGCCTATAGTTGGATGTTCAGTTCAGGTGAAGTTGAATCAAGAGTCACACTTTGTTCAGGTATAGGAAGCAAGCAGCTAAACTAGAAATTGATTTAAAAGGTAAAAATAAAAGTTCTTTTTGTTCAGAATTCAAGAAGAGGGAAAAGACAAAGTAATTAAATATTTTAATTGGTAGGCTTCCCAAAAATCAGTGGTCAGTTGTTTTCCATGTACTTGACTCAAGAAATAATTTATCTGGGAGAAACTAAATTTAAGAAGAAGCAATATATTTAACTTCTTTTAAACAGACCTGACATAGTTATGACCTTATCTCCACAAGTAATTCAACATTTTCTTTTTCTATCTTTTTTTTCTAAAACCATCTAATTTGCAGTTACAATGTTCATTCTAACTGATAGCCTGCAAAAACTCACTTCTGGGTTATTCACAGCAAAATGATTCTTTTCCCCTCCCCCACCTGATTCTGATGTGATGAGGTAACTTGAGCAGTTGTGTGAGTAACTCATTTTCTTCATTGCTGGGAAAACATGAGTTGCCTGGGGGGAGGGGAAATGCTTTTTTAAAAGCGTAAACCTTGGCCTGCTGCAAATTTGTATTTTAAAGAAAAATGAAACAAAGTTTGAGTTTTCTCTCTCCTTTTGTTCACCTTCCTTTTGTAGAAAAGAAGGATAATTGCCATAGTAAATGTTGGTTTAGAAGACTGCTATATTTGTACAGGAATTTGGGAGAAAATACATTGGAGAGACTATAAATATTTTTTTAAAATTACAAAGGCAGTAGGGCTGGAGGAGGGAGAGAACTTGAAGCCAAAATCAGAGAAAGAGCAAGTTTCGAGAGAACATCTAATAAAGACTAAAGCATGGCTTGGGTGACTTTTACATATAGGCAGGCAGGTTCTGCTCATGTGTTGAAAATATTTTTTCCTGGTTTCTGTATTGTTCCTTTTCCTCGACCCTGCAAGGAGCCACAGGATAAAAAAAAAAAAAAAAAAAAAAAAGACAGTAATTAGGATATTCAATAGGAATTACCTGAGCTGACAACTCCCACAGGGCAGGTAGCAAATGCCAGGGCAAAAGTCAGAAAGGGACATGGGCCTCTGCATAGGAAATTGACACCTTTTTGCAAGGTCTTTGCTGATCTCATTGAATGAAAAATCCCTGAAAACCCAGGAAAGTGTTTTACATGTGAAAGTCCGTGGTTGTTTCTGTGAACACTTATCTTTCTGTCTGTGAACCATTATCCCCTCTATCCTTCTTACCTCACAATTCTGTCCCGTTACCCACTTGCTTGCTTATTTTACTTTGGCTTTTTTTTTTTTGGCACTTCATTGACTACTCTTCCAGCCCTTTTATGCAGCTCACTACATAGCCCTCTTGTCTGTGTACTCTGTGCTCCATAAATGTTTCAATGCTTACAAGTAATACGAGGAGGAGAGTCCTTCAACTGAGCAAGTAAGTAATCTAATTTGGTATCTCTCATCTGCCCTAAGCAAATGACACAGGCAATGGGCCCCCAATATTGATGAAGTTACGTGCTTCCCAAATCAAGAGGGCTTAGCCCAGGCAGCTGCACCTGAGGACTCCACATGTTCACAAATTCTGAAAAAAGCAAAAGTTAAAAGAGAGATCAACTATGAAATGTACGTATCATAAAGGGTCAAACGAAATATAAGTGTTGGTTTGTCCTCTTCTTGAAACAAAAAAGCTGACAGCTGTATATCCATTGGAGTCATTGAGTCTCATGGAACAACTATGCTTCATCTAAATCCAGTAATCAACAGCACAAAAACATTAAAAAACCTTCAGAAGACAGCGAGATCTTACAGAAAAATTCCTATGTTTTTGAAAAACACATTTGTTCTCAATAAATTTTGTTTTGTTCTCAATAAATTTTAAGTTTACATTGCAACTATTTTTGTTCTCAGTAAATTTTAAGTTTACTTCACAACTCCAAATGTTCAAATCTTGGTATAGGGTATGACATAAGAAAGAGCTTCCTACAAAATATTTACAACTTTCACACCATGGGCCATGACATCTGCTTACCACAACACTGTCACCTCGTGTATATAGTTATTGCTAATTATTGCTCAGCTCTGGTGGAAGGGGATTTTCCATAGTTTTGTCTTCCTACTAAACCTTCAGTTTGTGTTGCCGAGCAGTAGCACAAGAATTACAGGCAGAGATGCTAAAATAAAAGTTATATCGAGCCAAAATATCCCCAAGCCATTTTTTTTTTTTTTTTAAGAAAGCATTGCCACAACTTCTACTAAAAAGTTTGAAGAAAAGAGGATAAAAAGGGTGTGGAAAATAAACATGTAGACCTTCAGACCACGGCACAGCCTCAGTGTAGGGAACTTTTATTCACACTTACCATGTAAACATCCTCTAAGAACCTCAGTGGTCAGGCTTAAGCATGTTAAATAAGGAAATGGTACAGACAATAATCTGAGGGACTAACTATACAGCAGAGGTTGATCAGGGTCATGAGGAAATAATCGGAGCCTTGACAGTGTCAGAACATATCCTCATAAAACTATGGTTCCCAATCGTGTTTCTAAACCAATAGTGTGCCACAGATATAATTAAATATTCTGTGGAGGAGGAGGGAAAAGCATGCTATAGCCAAAAATGTTGGGGAACACGGGGTTAAACAGAACTCTTTACTGTAGACCTTCTCTGCACCATTAGTATGTAAGTCCATTTTGAACCACTAGCAGGAGTGATAAAAATGCAACCCTTTCCAAACTAATTGGACCATAAAACTCTCTGATCACAGAGAACATCATTACCTCCCAGAACACCATTCTCCCAAAGAACGGCTTGGAAAATGTGTTCTGTGAAGTTAAGTCTTTGATATCAGTATCTTTATTGAACATTATGGCTCTTCATCAAAATGATGACTTAATATAAGAATAGCTACATATGTAATTTATATTATCTCATTTAATACATATCTAATTTAATCATCACTTTCCAGAAAGTATAATCAAATAAGCAATCAACAAATTTATTATGCGCAAGCACTCTGTAATACATGATCATTGCTTAAAGTTTATACAGATTTTAGAAATACATATTGTACTTGGGAGGAAATTTTGCATTTCTTTCCATGTGCTTGTTTTCATAAGAAAATGTAGTATGAACAAATATTGCATTAATTGTACAGTACCTGCATCTTAATCTTTTTATCTCCTCTACTGTTTACAAAGTTTTCTGGAGATTTTCGCAGTTCAGTAAATAGGTAGAGTGGCTCAAAATGAAAAGATTGTTTTGTGTCCAAATATTTATTAAGAAGTCACTCAGATTATTGTCTGTACCATTTTTAAGCTGATGATTGAAAACTCACCTGTGAGTACCAAGGAATTGTTTCTCACTTTTGATAGCTAGAGTGACTCCTTTTTGCATTTTTCCTACTTTACTGGTATCAAGTCTGAAAACTCAGGGTCTCTTTCGGATGTAGATAGGGCCCCTTTACAAGCACTGAAATTGTTGAAGCAGCTTATTTTTATACAATAAAGCCTACATATAATATGTGTCATCCTATAACCCTCATGCTAATCCAAAATAAATAGAAATCATACAGGAACTGAAATCCTTGAAGCATAGCTCCATGGGAAGGCAGTGTTTTAAGATATTTACATTTAAAAGAAAGGCAATAATTCTTTTACCTTGAAAAACCTAGGTAATTTTAGAAGTTTGGGAGACAGTTAAGTTTTATCCAAGGCAAAAATGTCCACATAACTTAATGTTCACATATCTTTAAAAAAAAAAAAAAGACTTTTAATTCAATAATCATTTGCTAATATCTGCAACTTTCTTTAAGGCTAAATAAATGAGGAAGCCATCTTGTTTTCCACATCACTGGCTCTAGCAAGCTATAGAAGATCACCATGACAACAGGAGCTGGTCTGCCTGGTGTGAAGACAACAGTATAGGCCTCATTTCCTAAATGCATGTTTCCACTAAAGTTGAATCACCAATTAAAAGACTCCTTTCTGTCCTTGGGGGCTTCAGAGATGCAAATGGTGTTGGGAAGGCTGGCTGGTCAGCTGCTATACCTAGTAACTCCTCCTGATTATCTAAAAATAAAATTACTATTGTTTAAAAAGACGGAAAGTATTTTTGAATTATACAGAATAGGAGTTAATACTTAAAATCAAAAGACTTGCTTGAAATTGTGAACTACTTCACAACAATAATTGTGATCACTCCTTAAATCCCTGAAAAAAAGACAATTCTGAATGTGTTTTTAAGTATCTTATTATGATATTATTAGATACACAAAAATGTCTGTTAATGCTTTGTCAATCATTATGTGAATAGCAAATACAGACTTAATGACAAAAATTAATATTCTTCAAAAGATATGAAAAAGTGTAATGATTACAGAAAAGTAAAATTTAGGGTGTGGTGCATAAACAATGAATCTTGGAACACTGAAAGAATAAAACAAAATTTTTTTAAAAAGTAAAATTTAAATTTTATCCTGATGATATTCCCTAAGAATACCTTTATAATTTAAGGCAAGACCATAAAATAATTTTTTAAAGACCGAGGTTCATAAAAGAGAATTTTCTTGACATTTAATGCTCAGAAGGCAAATGTCATTAATGGGTTTTGATTTAAAAAAGAAGTGTATGTCTATTTTAGTGGATCAGTAAAAAAACTAAACAGTTTAATGGAAGTATTTTTGAATAAATACAGTAATTTTAAAAATAGAGATCAGTATTATTCTTTGTGCACAATGACAGATGATAACTAATGCTTGTCACCTACTTTTCTAACATATATTAGTCTCTGAATTTCCCTTTTCTGTACCAACTTGATGAATAGATATTTCAGCTTTGACATTTTATAGTCTTTATTTACAAATGAAATGCTAAAAATATCCAAATTATGTTACTCCATATATTTCTTATCTTTATAGTAAGAAAAGGAGGATACAAGAAATTCAACTTAATTAATTTTCAGGTAAAATTACACATTTCCATCAGTAGGCATGTGATAAAGATATATGTTATTAAATGGAGCTATTTAGGAATTAATGTGGACAAAATTAACAATACACACTAGCCAATTTTCTGTAACGTGTGTTTGTATATTTAACTGTTTCTTTGTATACCTAATTAAATATTTGTTGCAAAGTCTCATGGGAAGCTCATTTGCATGTACCTTGTTATAATGGCTAAACATTTTCTCACTAAGTATCGCCTGATGAATAGATATTTCACAAATGCCTGGCATTGACACAACAACAAACTATGGACACATGTCATTATTACTGTAGTTCATCAGACAACTCTCCATGGTTCTCTCTGCATAATTAGGCTCATTTAGGAATCACTCATTTGCTTATGAGTGGTAACCAGTCTAGCATTGCATTTTAATTTTTAAAGTTTAATTAAAGAAAAAATTTGTTCCGTTTTTTTCTACTTATTTGAATATGTATATATATTTGAATGTGAGTTCACACACAAGTCTGATTTTTAAGAGAAAATGTCACAACAGGAAATAAATTGTCAAACGAAGATACAAACTGAAATAAGAATGAACAACAAAAATGTTAACACTGTATCTTCTCCACACAGTTATAGTGAGAATCACATGAGACAATGCACGCAAATAAAATGACCAAGAACAGTAGGTTTCACTAAGTATCAATTTCCTCTTAGCTTTTTCTCTAGAATGAAATAATTTAGAGTGACCTCAAAAGAACAGTAGGTAACTTGTGAGTTACTTTTTCTAAAAGATTCACAAGGTACACTGATGTGGTATGAACAGATGTTGCTTATGTTTAAAATGTTGCTAATGCTTAAAACCAACTAATGTTAGTTTTAGTCATGTGACATAAGAGCAGAAGTCATTATGCCTTCTTCCACTTCCTATGAGTAATTGGTGCACTGATTAATAAGTCTTTAACACATTCAAATCAATATTTTGCAATCTAAATATTGTTTTACTATTTCTTTCACATATTTCTAACTTCCTTAAATATCTATCTTTACAGATGTTCTCAACATCTTCCAATTTAGCATCATCTATAAATTTAATTGAGTGCTTTTTTTATCCCCTCTTGTAGATCATTAAAAAGTGTGGCAAATTAAACCACAATGAACTCCTAATAGACCCCATATTGCCTTGTCATGTAAAATGTTTTACCTCACAAAGCACCAAAATGAACAATAATGTTTTAAATATTGCAGGAGCTATGCTGGTATCTCATTTCTGCCAAAAGAAGAACCCTGAACATTCCTTGCTAGGAGATTACTAAAATTTGTAACAGTTATGGCAGCCATAATTTTGATATATGAATAAGTTATATTAAATCAACTGGGCTAAAATTTCTAAAGACACTTGAATCAACAGTTTTATATGACATATGTGAAGCTATTTTTTATGTACATATGTGAATGAATGAATGCATATGTCAATGCAGAAACTCAACTGCTCAGAGAACAGACTAGGAAATAGAATCTAGGGAGAGGAATTAAGGGGCACTGTGACTTTTTTCAGTATCTTTTTTCCAGTTTGTTTGTTTGTTTATTTATTTATTTATTTATTTATTTTACAGTGAGCGTGACTTACTTGAGTATTTAAAATTCAAACCTATTTCTATATATTATAGAATGTACCTGCATGATCTGCCTTTACCCCTCCCAGTTGTGGCTCTTAGAATCTGGTGACATGAAGTTGCTCAAAGAAGAAAGTGACATTTGCTGCTTCAGGCCAATTTATTTTAAAATATCAAATTGTGAGCATCCAGTCTATCAACAAATGTACCTTGAGAACATATTTCATGGGAGACATTTTGCTAGGTGGTCCAGGATATGCAGAGTTCATTTATGAAAAGACAGTGTGGTTTCATGGTTAGGATGAAAAGCTCTGACTTTAATAGCTACTAGCTGTGTGGCCTGAAACAGATTCCTTGGCCTCTCTGAGCATCTCTTTCCCCAGCTTACAAATGAGTATCACCATATTGCCCATTTCATAGGATAGTCATGAGGATTAAATAAGGTGGTTTTTGTGATTTTTGTAAAACCTTAAGAATAGTGCCCAGTGCTAGGTAAGAGCCCTCTAAATGTAGTATTTATTTAAATGAATGAATTCAATACAAAGCTATTGAGAGATGGTGCCAGCTATCTTACATCCTTTTGGTAAAAGGAAGGTTGTAGGTCAGGTGCTATAGACTGAATATTTGTAGGCCCACCCCCCAAAATTCTTATGCTAATACTGAATCCTCAGCAAGATGGTATTTAGAGCTGAGGACGCAGAGAGAAGACAGCCATCTATAAGACAGCAAGCAAGCCTAACCAGATAATAAATCTGCAGGCACCATTATCTTGAACTTCCCAACCTCGTGAACTGTGAGAAATAAATTTCTACAGTTTACAAGCCTCCGAGTCTGTGATATTTTGTCATAGCCAGAGTGCACTGAAGATGGCAAGCCAATAAGCATATAAAATATAATTAATTAATTAATTAACAAAAGCAGTCGAATGAATTACAATAAATGATCTCTTGATGGAGTTTATGTTCTAATTAAATGGAGAAACAAACCAAGTAAGCCTTGTGATACAATCTGCTACTTTACCACAATCCTCTGAATAAAGCCATGGGGAAACAGAAACAAGTGATTTGTTGTACCTGTGAATAAAGTTTCAGAAAGGATATGATATCATTGTTAAAGCCTAAAATAAAAATATAAAATGCAGGCCGTGAAAATCATATTAAGCCAGTCTTTCCATGCATGCTTACTCTCATGTTTATAGATGCAAGTCCAAACTCATTAGCCTTTGAATAAAATATCCTACATAATCTGACTCCAAATTATCTTTCCAGTTTCATCTTTTTCACTCCACATTAACATCCTTAACAGAATTTCATCCTATATCCCTATCATCTCTTATCCAACAGTGGTAGGAACAGACGTGCCTTAAAATTTACAGTCTCTCCGGCTTTAGAATGGTAATTTAGTACCCAACTTTAGATGACCAGAGGTCTGGGGTAACACCATATAATCAAGTTCATCAATGCATCTGCAATAAAGCAAGACTAATCACCTAAACGCCAGTTCAAGTGAGGTTCTCTTGACAGCTGAGGTCAAATCAGATCAGGGTTAACACCAAAAGAGTAAAGACAAAACTTTTAGTTTATGAAACTTTTGGAACTTTGGATTGTTTATTTCTGTCACCTAAATGTGCTATGCTCTTTTCTTCCCCTTGAAAATCTATTACTAATGCACTTCTGTTTTTACCTTTCAAGGCCCAACTCAGATGTCGTCATCTTGATGAAGGTAATCTATGACATGCGTGATATGTCTCTGGGTCTCATTAGCACTTTGTCAGTTCCTCTCTTTGATGATATTGTACATTAATTATTCATGAAAATGTTCGACACTTCCTTTTAACTGAACTTTCCAGGGCAGGGATTGTATCTTACTTTTCTTAGTATCCTCTGTCCATAATATAGCACCTGTCATGTGGTAGATGCTCAGTATTGGTGGTGGAATAACCTCATAACCATTCAGGAATATAAGGCAAGTATACAAGTGCACAAAAATCTATACTCAAGTTTCAAGCGATTGAAGTCATATAAGTAGCTCAGACTGAAGGTTAAGAAAAAGTTTTACTTTATATCCATAGATTAAAGAGAGTATTTAGGAGACAGTAACTGAAGAAACATACTTATGAAGAAGACTCCAGGCTTAAAAAACACATTGAGGAAGCGGTCCAGATGAGATAGAGGAGAGATTAATGCAGGGAACAAAAAGGAGATAAGGCTGCACCTGTGAGCTCAACTGAATAGAACTGGGAACTTTGTTCTCATCCTACAGCACATCAGAGACCCGTATTTTTATGCTTCTGTAATGGACAAGTGAAAACCTAGGAGAATGAAATTGGGCAATAAATCCTCCATTCCAATATGTTATGATTTGGCAGGAAAACAATTTATACTGACTAATAAGCAAAACAATTTTTTAGGTGGACGGTTGATGAAGGAAATCATTGCTCATTCCTACACACTGAACCATGAAAAACAAATATAGGTAAGTTGATTTGACCATGAGGCAGTAAAATCAATGAAGAAGAGGTTAATAGTTTTCTAAAGGAAAAAAAGAAAAGATAAGTGATGGATAAATTTTTAAAATGCTTTAGTATTTTATTCCAACACTAGAAAGAAACAATATGCTGGCAAATTTGATGAAAGTGCAGAAGACAATTCAGAATTCCCAAACCTAAGGGAAGAGGGAATATGAACTTTTGCAAAATTTTCATTGGTGGTGGTGGGGTTACAGAATTCTTTTTTTTTTTTTTTTTTAAGAAAAGCACATAGTGTTCTGTAGGAGCACACTAATTATTAAAACTGAAGTTATATATTTGATGACTTCCTTTTTCAAAATATCTTGGCTTTACTATCAATGGTTTCCCTTTACTGAATTGAAAGTTAGTAAAAATTCATATTTCCAAATGACATACATGACAGCAGATCCAGACAATTCTGTGGTGTGATTTTGATGAATTCATCATGGAAATCTCTCTTCCTCCAGTATCAGCGACTGGCCTATGATGGAGACTAAATATCAGTCCTGAGACACCATGCCATTGGGCAATACATCTACCTATTGGTTTTCCTATTTGAAAGTAAATATTTTCCAAAAGGTAACTGTTTAAGTTCATATCAGCTATGATAATGTTTAGCACTTATTCATTCGTAGGCAGCTGCAAAGTTGAAGGTAGTGAGGGAGAATGTAGACACCGCATTTAGAATTACACAAAAGTGGTGCCTGGGTGGCTCAGTGGGTTAAGCCTCTGCCTTTGGCACAGGTCATGATCCCAGGGTCTTGGGATCAAGGTCTGCATCCATCAGATTCTCTGCTCAGCAAGGATCCTGCTTCCACCCCCACCCTGCCCACTCTTTCTGCTTGCTGCTCTGCCTACTTGTTATCTCCCTGTCAAATAAAATCTTTAAAGAAAGGGAATTAAACAAAAGATAGGAAGCATGTGTGTGTTGGGGCCTAGGGGGAAAGGGGGATGTTGCAAAGAGGAGTTGGAGAGAGAGAAACTTCACTGTGTTTCATAAAATTAAGCACACCTACGTAGAAGTGCATTCCTGAAATGCCAGCTCCTCTTCCCTTGCAATACATGGGTTCACAGCAAACAAAATTGACCCTCAGTTAATCATAAAATGGCATAAACCAGGACTTGGATCTCTCAGCCATGCCTGTTAATTCCAGTATTACTCTGCCAGATCCTTCTGATTTTTTTGAATTGCTATCTGTTAGAAATCATTTTAGATTCCTAGGCAACTCTTTAAGAGATTGTATTGTGGAAATACTTACTAGAAAACATATATTACATTTACAAAAAAGAAAAAATAAGCTAAAATAGTAATAAACACCTTCTTTAAAAAAAATTGAGAATTACTGACATAGAGCATTATATTAGTTACAGGTATACAATGTAAGGATTTGCTATTTGTGTACACTGTGAATGACCACACAATATGTCTGGTTAGCCTCCATCACCAAATAGTTACAAATATTTTTTCTTGTGATGAGAACTTTTAAGATCTACTCTCAGGAACTTTGAGATATATAACACAGTATTGTTAATCATAGTCACCATGTTGTATCCTTACATCCCCATGACATGTATTTTATAACTGGGTGAACATGGTCAAAAGGTACAAACCTCTGGTAATATACATCTATAAGTAAATATATACATTAAATCAGAGAAGGTGGCTTCCATTCTTAAGTAAAAGCCATAGTACTGAACTATTTAGAAGTAATAACACCAATAAGTAAAGAATCCATTAAACTCTCAGTCTTATCCATTTTAGCATTAACTTTATTCTAATTTAATCACATGTCAATTAGATACTTAGTTCCTATCAACATAACTGCTCAAATCCTTTTTGGAACCAAAAGAAATAATAAATAAATAAATCTTGTTTTGCTAAATTTAATTGAAGGCACACAAAAAAATGTGATCTATGTTTAGAGTAATAGATTGGCTGACCTCTCCAACCACTTTCTTATATAACCTCCATAAGGCCTTGGAAGTTTTAAGGCAGAATTCACAATTTTAAGTGTTAACATAGTCTCATGGCCCTCCAACTCACAAATTTAGATTTTTTTGCTGTCCTTTTTTTCTGCATTTATCTAGGACAATGTCATGTCACCATGGAGTCTGAATAATTTTATGATGATTACACAGAGATAAGCAATGACATATAGTTTATAAATTTTGAGAAATATATATCTCTCTCTCTAACATAGACACACACACACACCTGCAAATACATATAATTCTATTAACTTATGCCCTAACTTATCTGAACAAGAATAAATAATGAGTTATTTTAAAAATGTGTAAATACAGAAAGATTTAAAAAAAAAAAGTTATGACAAAATAATGACCACAAATAAACACTAAAGGAAAAATCCAGAGGAAGAATGCAGGCAGGAAATCCTATCTGAGGAACAGTGCTGTAATTGGGCCAACTCCTAGTGTATTGTTTCCTAACAGCCCAAGCAAAGGGACAACATGATGGATTACAGGGCTATCATTTTCTACGGAAAGAAAGCACACCAGTTCATCAACAGAGGCAAACTTTCCTATCCCTGAGTTCGAAGATGAATTTGTCAAAACGCTCTTTATATAAGGGCAGTGAGCTCCATAATGTCCCCCATAGCAATTTTACAAGCAATATAAAGACGTTCCACATGGCTATTCCTTATATTGCTCTGACACTGAAGCCAAGTGCACGTTAAAAGTTGTAGTTCTGGAACGGCAGTGTGAGAGGTGAAGCTGGGGAATGGAGAGGAAAAGGAAAAGGTGGCAGAAAGAAAGGGTACAGATATGCATGTTTCTGCGATGTAGCATTAATGGAAATTTATGACAAGCAATATTGAAAACCTGATCATTAATAATTACTTAAAATATCTTGTTTGAATATCAGCATCTCCCTGAGCTCCTGGTAAAAGATATATGGTAGATCATTTAGGTATACTGAGGTGCCAGGCATGCTACCAGACACAAAGATGGTATATTATTATGACAACTGAATAAAATTATTATGAGTTTGCCATAGTAAATATCCAAATCACATGCACATGAAGTGGTGTGCAGATAGTATCTGTTTTTTTGTTTTGCTTTGTCCTGTATTTCTCCAGAAAATGGCTCTGTATTTTGAAGAAGAGCTCGGTAGAGTTGTCAAAGTTCTGCCCCACATGCACGTAGCTTGTGTGGTCTCTGAAACTCTTGAGTCACTGACGTGTTTAATTGGCTTCGTGGAGATTTTAGAACATCAAAACCATATTTCAAAGCTCCATAATTTGCTTAGAAGGACAGGTGTTAGACACGCAAGCCATAAAGATGATTTTGTTGCCTGTCACTTATTAAAGAAAATATTAGCTTCAGATTTGAAACTTTCCTTTAAACTAGAAAAATGTAGTTGGACATTACAAGAGATTTTATGGTTAGACCTGGGTTTTAATCTCAGCTCTGACAAATATTGGGTAAGTGAGTTTGAACCATATGGCTTAAGCATCATTATCTTCAGTTACTTTGTCTATAAAACGGCAAGGATGATGCCTCCCTTGGAGCTTTTCTGAAGGTGAATGCACCATGTCCGAAAGACAATGCAAATATTAAATCATTCAATCAATCAACCTGCTATAGTTAGCAAGCATTCTGAATATTACAGTCCCAGCATCAGAACTAGGTATTTCTTTCTTTTCAGAAAAGCAAAGTCTCCAGTTTATTCCACTGAAGAATTGTTTATCATTCTTTGCTAAAAAACTTTTGGTCTCTAAATGCCAGAAAGTACATAAAAATAAAAAATATATACATAAATAAAAGAGGTTGGGAAGTAGCTCAGGTAGCAAACATATCTCACTTCGGCTAGCAATGTGAACCACAAAAATCATGAGTTTTATTCTGTCCATAACCTTTAGGACTTATAATTGTTTTTTAGGTGAATTTGGATAAAGAGATTTCACAAAGACTATCTAAAACAATTTCCTAAAGAAAAACTTTGCTAATATTTTCATGATAATCTTCATGGAAATAAATTTTTACTTAAACTAAATTCCAGTGAACCAATTACTCCAGGAGCTGCTACAATGAGTGAAACCAAGTGATTTCTCTCTGGCACCGAGCTAACACGTTTTCTCAGTAGACCATGACTTGACACCATCAGCTCATTTTGTAGCAGTGGGGGCAGAGTCCCAAAATATGAAAAAGGGTCTCAAAAACCTGAGCGTATGCTAAGAGAGTAGCACTTTGCATGACTTTATCATGAAAGTTTGCTGACCTTGAGTGTGTTTATATGATAAATATGAATGAGCAATGCCTTTCCTTCCCTCTCTCAGGACATTGTATAAATGAGGACTATAATTCTATAATCAACTACTGCTTTCCTTTTATCTTGTTTATTATCTACAAAAAGGAGATGGTAGTGACTCTCATACCTGTTTATCTTCTCTCATGTAAAGGCAGTTTAGGCTTCTTTTTTTTTTTTTTTTTTTTAAGATTTTATTTATTTATTTGACAGAGAACACAAGTAGGCAGAGAGGCAGGCAGAGAGAGAGGAGGAAGCAGGCTCCCTGCTGAGCAGAGAGCCCGATGCGGGACTCGATCCCAGGACCCTGAGATCATGACCTGAGCCGAAGGCAGCGGCTTAACCCACTGAGCCACCTTAATTAGACCGACCTATATGCTAATTTTGCTTTCTCCTATTTACTAGTTGAGGGAGTTTGAAATCACACCTACAAATCTTTTTAAACCTTGGTTTCTTCATTTATGTATAGGACTGATAACAACTATCTCGTGTTTAAAGTCAACTTTTCTACTCTCGTGGGGAGTAAAATGATGTTTCATTCCCCTCTTCATTAATGCACCAGTATATAGAGGCAGACACTCACAGGGGATAAATGAAAGCCCAAGCAAACTTCAGTGCCACCTTTTTTCTCCAATGTTGAAAAGATAAGGAAAGGGAAAGAATTCCAGTCAGCTAGGGATGTTAAGGGTTACACGTCTTTACCATTCCAACCAGGCATGGGATACACTGACAACAAAGAAGGACCGCAGTCTTATCTTGACAGCCACTTACCCTGAGAAACCCTGTTCTTCTCTCACAAGCCAAAGGAATAACAGAACTTCTATCAGAAGATCCCAGGAAGGATATGAGCAGAATGTCAAGCCAAATTCATGTCTGTGGTCTCTGACTATCCCAGAGAAAGACTCGAAAAAGGCCCTAGTCTTATAGGTTCAATGGAACTGGGTAGATCCTGGGGAAAGCCTGGATTTAATGGGAGTAGAAGGCAGCCTGATCACATTTAGAGTAAGGAAGTGTTTAAGGGTGGAATTTGTTAAGGGTGACCAAGAAGACGGGGCCTACCATTGGCTAGGCAACCTCAGCCAAACACAGCTTTTTAAATGATAGCTAAAATTCAATCCTAAATGTTTAGTGATTTCCAAATCAGACTGTGGTGTTCGAGTCAAAGGCCTCAGACATTTTTATATCTGAAGCCTATAGCTTTTAAATTTCTTAACAGACGGTTTTGTGACCAGTTTAAATCTCATTGTAAAGTGGTTTCTCCCTGGAACAGTCTAGGAAGATGGAATTGTCCCAGGACCTCTTACCAAGATGAGATCCAAATGAAATACCATAGGAAAAGTGTCTGGCCCATAAGAGGCACTCAACATGTACTAATTTCTTACCATTATTAGATTCATTTCTCTACTCTTACCAAAAAAAAAAAAAAAAAGTAAATATATTTGTTGAACATCTCCTATGTTTTAAGCATTTCACTTGATCCTGGGGCTAAGTAATGCTGAGGAAGGCAAATCCAGACCCTCATAGAATGTAAATTCTGGCTTTGACCTATGCTTTAAACTATTTTTCCCAGAGATGGTCTTGAAATGTGATTTCTTAGAATGAGCCATCTACTAGGAGTTAAAAGAAAAAAGTTAGGATGCTAGTTCTACCGTTAATTAGCTATGATGTTTGAAAAGCCATGTAATACTCCTGGATGTTAGTTTCTATAGAGAAAGTACTTTGGACAAATAATTTCTGAGACCCGTTTTTTCTGAGCATAGGTAACTAAATAGATATCAAACATGAGTCTTTGGACTTGTCTGTGTATAGTTCAACCAACCAAGCTCATTAGTCTGCTCAAAAGTTTTGAGCAGACTACACACACACACACACACACACACACATGCGTGCACGCCTGTGTGTGGACACACTTTTGGGTGTTGGGTTTTGGGTTTGGGAGGTTTTTTGTTTTCTTTTTTGTTTTTGTTTTTGTTTATGCCTGATCCTATTACCACTTTCTCTTTATACTTACTTGGCTAATAATGACAACAGTGTCTTTTTGGCCCAATTTTAGCCATGTTACTGTGGCACAAAGGTTTGTAACCAAAGTGACTAGCAAGGCTTAAAGTGCAATCATTGACAAACAGATCTCAGGGCACCCTCTCCAGCAGTGGACAGCTGCTCGGAAGCTGTCTACACCATGATTTAACACTGTGAACTTGTTTTGAAACAGCTCTTTTCGACACCAGATGTCCAACAATGGCTATTTTCACAGACCTTACAGAGTCTCTGCAATGCTCACGCATGTCATTTTGCTTCAGAATGTGCTATATCAATGACATGTCTTGACACCATCTCCTATCTCAGGTTTCCTGAAAAAAGGAAGGCACCGAGGTGAAATACAGAGACTTCACTGGACTGATTGGTAAGTCTCAGCCTTATCTAGATTCCCCCATGTTTCAGGGTAGTTTTGTGCACTTTGGTGATGCTGAGAACAGATTGATGCCAATAAGCCATTTGAGATAAGAACTAATTGGAAACAGAAGGTTGAAGAATGATGATGTTGGGAATGAGCAAAGGGGACAGACAAGTAATTATTCAGGCAGAATTTCTTTACACAAAAGGCAGATGGAAAAGGGAACAAAATTCCAAAGTCCATGGCAGAAGTAAGCAGCTGCACATTTCTTTTTTGTAGAAAAGCAAACAGAGTGAGTGATTCACTGGGTTGGTAATGGGCTCCACGGATCCCTAGGGATTCACAATGTGCTGGCAGCCCACAGCATGTAAAATCACTCAGTGGTCTCAAGCTAGTTCACCTCCTCAACTGACTCTAATTGTGAGGCATATGAGACAGGATTTAAGGGAGGACTGAGGAGAAACAGCCTCCAGTTCAGACACTGAATGAGGCAAAGGTGCGCTGTGAGGAAAGCAGGAAGACCAACACATACACGTTCCATGTTTGTAACGAGCCACAGATCGGATTTAACTGAACATTTCCATATATAAATATAAACTCGCTACAAACAAAAATCATGAGAAAGTGGAATCTTGTAAAATATTTCTCAGAATTATCATAGAGTCCTCACGTTGAGGCTACCTAAAGCTCTATGATCTCCACACAGAACTGAAAGACAAAGGCAATAATAATTAGTAATCAGGGTGGGAAACGGAGCCTCACAACTTTCCCCCAAAGCAAAATCCATTAGCAGGAACCTTACTCAGCAGGACTAATTTAAAAACTGTTTAACACTGTATTGGTTACAAAAAAACAAAACAAAACAAAATAAAGACCCAAAAAAATCTTCCTTAGTTTTTCTCTCAGGCTCAATCTATCTAAATATATATTCTAAAAAATATGTGTATATACGCATATATATAATTTAATAATTAATCTATTCTATATAAATTATTTATATGTCAATTATGTACTTATAAATAAATACAATTTATATGTGAATTATATTTATATGCAAAATGGCTATTTATTTATAATCTATCTAACATATATAACCTAATACATATAACCTATCAATCTAATGTATATACTATCTAATATACATATTATCTATATAATATATATCTATATATACTATCTATCACACACACCAGAGTGACTTAAGGACAAATGTCCTTACGAAAACATTTTCAGGGACACCCCTCCCCCCAAAATGATCAAGTCAGAATGAAGCTGGGCCCCCAGTTAGCTGGAACCTCCCCTACTTCACAATGAAGAAAGCTTTTAATATGTAGAAAATTGTAATGAAAAGAAAGGAGAAATTAATAATACACTCTATGTTAATTAATTGAATTTAAATTTAAAAAAAAAAAAGAAGGAAGGAGAGAGGAGATATCATACAAGGTAAAAGCCATAATTTGGTATTAAGGAGTAAGAAAACACAAGAGCAGTTATCAAAGAAAACAAGAAAGAAAAAGAATAGATTCCAGAACAAGAGCAATAATATATTTCAGAATAATACACTTTAGAATGGAATGAGTCCCGAATTTTTACAGTGATTGATTGGTTTGGGGATTTTACAAATTGAAGTTGAAGTACATCGAACTGCAACCACTTCTCTGCCCCAAAACCCTCTTTCATTTTCTCCTCAAATGTCTGAACTTCAAGCTGCTTCAGTCCAGACACCCAGAGTTCTTCTACTGGTCCAGCCTTTCTTGACCCTTTCCTGCAGTTGAATAAAGCTCAGTCTTCCAGCTTCCAACTCAAAGAAACTCAGAGAAAATTGGTTTGACTACCCTTCCTACATCTAATATGGAACCTCTAGATTATTCTCCCATAAAACTCACGGCTTCTCTTTTTTTTCTTTTTTTTTTTTTTAAGATTTCATTTATCTATTTGACAGAGAGAGACCATAAGTAGGCAAGCAGAGAAAGAGGAGGAAGCAGGCTCCCTGCCGAGCAGAGAGCCAGATGTGGGGCTCGGTCCCAGGACCCCGAGATCATGACCTGAGCCGAAGGCAGAGGCCTCAGTCCACTGAGCCACGCAGGCGCCCCACGGCTCCTCTTGAACATTACATAATCCCATGTAATGTCTCTGTTTATCTTCCCTCAAAAACTGTAAGCTCCCCTTGGGCAGGACCTGTCTATTTTGTTCACCACTAGGGTATCTAATCTCCAGCAAAGAGCCTGGCACAAAGTAAGGACTCAATAAAATTTGTTGCTGAATTAACACGACATAACCCTCAGAATCTCTCCTACACCTTGGCAAGTTAGAAAATGGTTGGGAGCAGAAAAACAAACAAACAAACAAACAAAAAAACAAAACAAAAACAAAAACCAGACCAAAAGACTAATATTTATAAACAAAATATTAAATTTTGAAAAAGCAAGTAGAACTTTAGACACTTATTACTAAAAGTATTAATAAAAAATACATATAATTATATTATGTAGGACAAAAATAGCAACAATTATGTCTAGGACTTACACAGCAATTAACCATGTGTCAGAGACTGTTCTTATTTATATTAATTCACTTAATCCTCATGACTCCCCTGATGATATAGGTGCTATTATGATATCCATTTTAGAAATAAAATCATTGAGGCACAGAATGTTAAATAACTTGCTGAAAGTCACAAAGTTATTAAATAATGGAACCTGTATGAGAAAGCATTCTCCAGGGCAACAGAGCAAATAGGATGTATATGTAAAATGAGAGATTTATTTTAAGGACTTAGCTTATATGTTTGTGAGGACAGGCAAGTCTGAAATCTATAGGGCAGGCTGGAGACCCAGGGAAGGGTTGATATTGTCTTTAGAATCTGAAGGCAGGATGCTAACAGAATTCCCTCTCCCTTGGGAATGTTAGTCTTTTCTCTTGAGGCTGGCAGCTGAATGGATGGGGCCCCCTCATCTTATGGACGGTGATTAGTTTTACTTCAGTCACATCCAAAAATCACATCCAAAAAAAAAAACCTTCATATTGACATCTAGATGGTATTTGATCTATGTTAATCACATCCAAAAAAAAAAAAAATACCTTCATATCGACATCTAGACTGTATTTGATCAAAACTGGGTTCCATGGCTTAGCCAAATTAATATATAGAATTAGCCATCATAGAGGCAGTATACAAATTCAGTCTGCCCCCAGTATCCAAATCCTTAGTGAATATACTACCTAGGCATTTAGACTATAAAAATTCCCTTAAAGTTTATTTTCTACCCTTAAGACAGTGAAGAAAACATAGGCATTTGTATGTATGTATGAGCCTATGTGAGAATAAAGAATAAAACACAGAACCACGGTGCTTTAATAATTTCAAATGAGCTACATATTTATATGGCAAGAAAAGAACTCAGCACTTCAAAGCAATTCTTACTCCACAGTATCCCAAGATAGCAGAATAGCTAAAGTAATAGTTAGGTTTTCGAAGCAGAACAGTGAACAGAACTGGCAACCTGAGTTTTGCTTGTGATTGTGCCATGAGTTGGAAAGTGGTCATCAGTGGAGCCAAACGTAAACACTCAGGATGGCCACAAGTTCTCCCCCACAGCATCTCCATCAGCTTCCCTTCAAACCCAGTATCCAGGTTTCACGTTCAGTCCTTGGAGCAAGGTACTGCCTCTAGACATCTTGGTTAAATAAAAAGTATGTCACCATGTGATTAATATATTAGTTCATGGGGATACTCTCACACAAACAACGTGTTGTTTATTATTTATAAGCCACCACAGCAGAAAGACAAGTCCTGTCATAATGGAGCATGGATCCATTCTGCTATATTTTTCACATCCATAAAGGAGGGATAGAATTTCCAATTATAGATGTTGACACATTATAGAAAGAAGCAATCACAGAAGCACATTTCTCAGAGAATGGTTTCTTCTTTAAAATAGAGTCTGGCTTTACAGAAGATGACCACTAGAGAACTGAAGTAAATATTGGCAAGGATTTTTTTTTTTTTTTCAAATGCTGAGGATAACAGAAGCTGTTTTCTGAGAACTTTTATCTATCATTAAAACAGATAACCTGAAGCTTGGCAGTGAACGGTATTCTACTCAGCCCCTGACATACCCACTTTTCAGTGTGAACCACAATAGAGATGATGAATCAGCAGATCCCAGAAAAATAAGACCCTACAGGTCAGTTCCTTGGGACAGAGCATCCAAATGGAATGATAGCTATATAATTCGCCAGAAATAGACACCAGTTCATCTAAAACATTCAAGTTAAAAAGTCCAGATTGAGGAATCAAAATTTTATGTATAACTTAGAGGCATGATAATTGATGATTTGGAACACCAAGAAGCAATGTTTACATTTCAAACACAGAGAGCTTGATTTTCCTGGCATGAACATGAAAAAGACAAAAAGGATACACACAGTTACAGGGGAGGAAACATGTTTCAGCTATGAATGTTTCACTGGAAATGACAAAAAGAGCCTATGGGAAAACCCAGAGGACAAGAGAATGGAGTGAACACAAGAGGGACTTTCACATAGAGATGATTAGGGGGGGTAAGACTATCCTCTTCAAGGAAAGGAGAGAATAAATCACATTTCATAACTTCCCCTTTGCCTGGTCCCTTCAACTGCTGAGTGTAAGGAGGGGAAAATTTGACCAGTCTCCTGCTGGCTCCCCCCAGAACAATGCCATGATAAGGCAATTCTGCAGGGTTAAACAGCAGAAGCAATGTAGATAAGGTCAGAGAGGATATTATGAAAAGGATGTGATAAATATATTGGCTCAGAGAGAACATTAGAAAGGAAGAGGTGAATTGTGAAGCTGGTCGGTGCAAGGTTTAAAGAAAGAAAAAAAAAAAGAAAGAAAGAAAAGCTTATTTGTCAAGGGGCTGTATAAACAGGGGGAGGCAGAAGTGAAATACTCTCCCCAATTCTAAATGAGATGTTGGAATAAAAAGACATACTGGCCATTTGAACAGAAAACTGGTCAAGAAGAGATGCTTTGGGGAGAAACTCAACAATAAACTGTTTTATGACACTCCCACGCATCTGGGGTATATTGACCTCCTGTAGTGTGCAGGTGGTTGAATCTGAAAGGCAAAAGAAAGGTAGGTGAGTACAACAGGGCAAAGAGTAGAAGGTGGAGAAACATGACGGGTCATTCACACATGCAGCAGGTGGCAGCTAAGGCCTGGTGAGTTAACAAGCTCCCCCAGGTAAAATAGCAGATGAAGAAGACCAAATGGGAAAGTCTAAAGGTAAGGCAGGCACCTGAAAGATGTGGCAAAGTAATACAAAGAAAAATTGGATTAAAAAGTGGATTAGAAAGAGGAAGTATTAAATTTAGTGGAAAGGGGAAGAGAAAGCCTATCCAATAAAATAGGCATTTGATGAGGCAAAGGGACTCAAATACAAAGTAGAATGTTTAATTGATTTCACGAAAATTATACAACCTGGAGATAATTCAATTATCCTGATCACTTGAGTAGCACAAATGTTACTGAGACCTAGTTTGGAGGTCATCTTCTTCCTGAGGCCTCCAGCAAGTTTACAAAACCTGCAATTGCTCTTGGCAGTGTATTCTACCCCTGAGCTGACAGCTCAAGCTCTTAGTCACAGAGGAGCAAGAAGACAGTGGAAGCTTCTCAGGGTTCTGAAAGCCAGTCAGACCTCTTTCTGTTCTACAAGGGTCAGCACTTCTGTGATTACTAGCAGGTTCTAGCTACCATCCGATATGACCAAGTGTTTAACACCTGAAGCCATGGAGACATTAAAGTATTGTGAAAGAATGTCCCAAAGTGTTGGCTATTGAAGCAACGTTGGTTTTCTTGAGCTTCAGTTCACATTCTCCTTTCCTTCATTTCATGACTGATCTTCTCTGGGTACCCATGGAATATCCTTGAGCTCGTCCCTGCGTTCCACGTCATGCGCGTCTTGGAAAGACATATTGTCAATTACCATAGTGTGCATTTAACCGTTGTGGAGCCAAAGGACACATACCTGGACTTTTACCTTTCATTAAGAGAACTGTTTTTTGAAATCTGAAAATACCTTTCCTTTAGTTTTGTGACTTTTCAACATGCTAATAAATTCTCTGCCTTTCTCAGTTCTAAAAATGAACAGATTGAAAAACTGTCATCCATAAGTCAGAGGCAGGTTTGCAGTGGGAGCATTTTTCCCTCTATCCTGTCCACCACAATATTTTTAAAGTCCATTATTCTTCATGTTTGTAGAAAAGCACAGGGTCATATTTCAGTTTCCCCTGAATGCCATCTCACATGGCTAAAGATTTTGCAATAGTTTATGAGGCAACAGCATGCTAGAGTTTAGCTGGTGTGGTGTGGTGTGGTGTAGTGTGGTTTGTGTGTATATGAGTCCTTCCAAAAGGAAGGTGTTCTTTTCACCTCTTTGGGGCTATAGCAGAGAAGAAAGCCTCTATGGTTTATGCTTGCTTTGTCAGCCCCATAAGCAACCATCTGTTTCAGCTGTGGAGTGCAAACTGTCTGTTTTGTTTTAGGTTGGGATGCAGTGGCAGGAGATTGCTCATTGTTGCTTCTTCGAGAACCACAAAGTAATTAACCATTCCAGTAGTGGCTACAAAAGAGATAGCCACTCTCAACGTTGGGCCAGATTTTTGCTTTATCCAGTGTGGAAGTACTACAAAAAATTGAATAGCTATTCATCGTGTTTCATTGTTCCCTAAAGAGGCAACATGCTCTTTGTTATAAAGGCAACCTGGATTTTCCGACATACCATTTCATTTCAATGTCTGTGTGCCAAAGATGGAACAAAGTCTGGGCGCTGTAGACAAACAATCAAAACATGACAGTGACAAACACCCTGAGAGACCTCATTCGCCAACATGTGAACAGTGACATGTTGTTCACAGATGATGGGAGGTGTGAGTGAGGCTGGGAAGGAAGTAGGGAAGAAGAGGAGGCAGTGGGTTGATTTTTAATATGTTTAGGGATGTAATATTTTTGCCAATTGAGCGTAACTTCATAAGGCACAGTCCCGATAAATCAAAGACCTGTGGAAAGACATAAGGAGCAACAGGCTTTATATTTCATCCTATTTTTCTCATGGTCTCTCTACATTTTTCTTCTCTTTCTCTTCAGTCTTGAATCTTCAGTCTTGAATACGATGCTTGGTCTCCTTTCCCAACCATAAAATGGGATTAACAATTAAGTTTTAAACCACAGAATGTTAAAACAAAACAAAACAAAACAAAAAACCAAAAAAAAAAAAACCCACCTGTCAAACAGAAATATAAAATAGATTTTAAGAACTTTTGGCAAGAGTCACTCTATAAGAGAAAAGTAGGAGAAATGAATAATTTACTGTTTTTTTCCTCACATTAAGTTCTCTAAATACTATATGCTCTGTGTTTATTAATTTCATAGGGCATAAAATGAGTCTAACTGCTATCAAGCATAAAGGCTAGCTCTACTTTCAACTCACTCATTCTTCTCCAGCAAATTTAAAAGTTTGGTGAAACAATTAAGTTGGCTTTCATATGAGACAAGAAAATACTTCCAGTGCAGTGGGCTAAGGAGTCCACATGTGTACCTATTCTCGCCGTGTGCTTAATAGCAGGGTTTGAAAAATTAGGTTATCTTCCAAACATATCCTTGAAAAGTTTTTCCCTGACAGCTTATTATATTTCTTGGAGGTTTTTTTTTTTTTTTTTTCCCTAATTTATTGCTTGTTTGTTTGTTTCTAATCAGCTGGGTGGCTCAGCCGATTAAGCTCCCCACTCTTGTTTTCTTGGATCATTATCTCCAGATTGTGGGGTCATGCCCCATGCAGTCCCACGCTTGGTGTGGAGTCTGCTTGGGATTTTCTTTCTCCTTCTCCCACTGCCTCTACCCCCACTCATGCTCTCTCTTTCTCTCACTTTCACTTTCTCTATCTCTAGAATAAGTAAATAAAATCTTTTTAAACACTACTTATTAATTATTGAGTGTAATCAATCCATGTCTACTCACCAATGTTCCTTTCATTTTTAGGCAGATCTGAAGTCTTCCATTCTTCTTTCCTCAACACTGATCACTCAACACTGTTTGGCTATTCATTTCTTGTGTATGCTATTTTGATTGTTTCTTAAAAAAAAAAAGTACTGTATATACAAGAAGTATTGAGGCCTAACTAAAACCATGTGAAATAAGTTATGTTTGCTTCTTATTTTTTTTTTTTTTAGAAATTAAACTCTTTAAGTTGGAAGAATTATTGCTTTTCAAGTTTAACTTATTATTCTCTTTACTCACATACTTCATCTATGATTCTCTGTATAACTTCAAAACTTTTGGAGTATTTGTGTATTTAACTAAAATTAGTATCGTGCAAATGTTTCTGTTGTCTTGATTAAAGTTAGTTTTAGAGCATCTTGTTGCTGCTTACAGAATGAGAGAATGTCCTGGATCTGACCTTGAGGCCATCTGGTCTGGTGGCCACAGCATTTATGGATAACATTGACTCAACAGATATCTTTATCCTGCTGTCTGCATCCAAAAGATACAGATCACTCTTATCAAGGTACAGTCTTCTCAAGAACATTGAAAGCCCAAAGAGAAAGCTCTTGACAAAATTAGAGAGTAAGTGATGTTTCAAGTTGTAAAATCTCTGACCCTCTCTTGGAATTCAGTGTCTGTGAAACAAGCTCAGTATTATGTTCAACTTTGTAATTCTTCCCTTTCCTCCTCCCCACTCTGCCTTAGTTTTTCTGGCCTAATAGCCTCAGGGTAGATACCCAGGAAATGTCCATACTACATGACACTTGCCTATCCCCACTCCTTCTTTCTTTCATCCCTATTTCTCTGGGGTATTCAAACAGAATCTCCATGAAGACCTGTTCTCAAGAATTTTGTCATATTCTTGCCTAGAGGTCTCAAAACTTATTGATGAGGTAATCACGACCTCATCCATAAGACCTTTTTTAAAGACTTTATTTGTTTATTTGACAGAAAGAGAGATCACAAGTAGGCAAAGAGGCAGGCAGAGAGAGGGGGGGGGAAGCAGGCTCCCTGCTGAGCAGAAAATCCAATGCGGGGCTCATTCCCAGGACCCTGAGATCATGACCTGAGCTGAAGGCAAAGGCTTAACCCACTCAGCCACCCAGGTGCCCTGACCATAAAATCTTTTAAAATAACATATTTATACAATTACAATTCTGCACTCAATTCTGATTCCAAATGTGCAGGGCTCCCCCCCACCACTACCAAGATATTAATTCAATTTTGACACTATCTACCTGGAGATAGCATCAGATTTCAGAGGTTAAGGACCCACAGGACCACCCCCAATTCAGATGCCAGTCTCAAGTCCAGATTGTCTCCTGGGCTTCTGACCCGGCTATATATAATAGAGAGGATCCCCAGAAGATTTCTATGACCTCCTCCTCACGTTCCATTAACATGCTAGAGTGGCCTACAGAACCCAGAGAAACAGTTTACTTATTACCTTAGCAGTTTATTATAAAAGGATATAGCTTAGGCACAGCCAGATGCATCAAGCAAAGTAGGTGGAAGGGGACAAAGAGCTTCTATGTTGCCTCAGCATCCCCACTCTCTCTCAATCTATACCTGTTCACCCACTTGGAAGCTCTTCGAACTCCTTCTTTTTGGATTTTTATGGAGGCTTTATTACATAAGCCCAAAATCTAAATCATTGACTGTTGAAGATTGAACTGAATCTCTAGCCCTTTTCCCTCTTCAGAGGTGGAGAGGGGATAGAAAATGGGACTGAAAGTTCTAACCTTCTAACACACAGTTAGTTCCTCTGGTAACCAGTCCTCATTCTTAGGAGACTCAGGAATATTTGAAAAGTTACCCTATTTACATAGCAAAAGACACATTTATGGTTCTCCTAACTTAAAAAATTTCAGGTCTTTTAGAAGCTCTGAGCTAGGAACAGGGACATAGGTCAAATATATGTATATTTCTTATTATAAATCACAGTATCACAACATGTGTATATATACTTGCAAATAGATATTTTAAAGAATGAAATAAGGAAGATACACATATTCTCTAAAGAAGTTTCATTTTCCTTATTGATGGTACAAAAGATTTTGCTTTCAGAAAATGTATTATCATTTTTAATGTTTTTGTTTTGTTTTTAGGGAAAGCAATTTTGAAAGTGACTTCTTTTTAAAAACCTTTAAGTTTAATACTTTCAGTTATACTAGTTGAAAATGTATGGTAATAAGTTCAATTTATTTTGGTTCTTTTTCTTTTCAAGATTTTATTTATTTATTTGACAAACAGAGATCACAAGTAGGCAGAGAAGAAGGCAGAAAAAAAGCAGGCTCCCTACTGAGCAGAGAATCCAATGCGGGGGCTCAACCCTAGGACCCTGAGATCATGACCTGAGCCAAAGGCAGGGCCTTAACCCCCTGAGCTACTCAGGCACTCCCTATTTTGGTTCTTGATTTTTGTGGCTGTTATTTCTGAAAAAGATACCTCTCAAAGATAGGGATAGTCTTATAAAACCAGAATACTAGTTTTTTAACCCTACCCAATAATTTTGAAAAGAATTTTGTTGAAATATGGCTGTTTTAAAAAATATTGAAGGGGTTATTATAATTTTATACTTATGACAAGTAGGCAAATTTGAAGTTCCTCAGCTGTAATATATCAAAAAAGCTTGGGAATCCTTTTTCCAAAGCTTTTAGGTATTCAGATGTGAGACTTTAAATAGATGACATAGTCACATTGTTTTTAGCAACAAAATCACTCCAAATTTTCCTTGCATGATTTTTTTTTCCTAAACTTTCTCTAGAGCACACATATCTTTCAAAATTGAGCTGTTGCTTTTTCATTCCTTATAGAAAATGACACATTTACAGCTATATATGCCAGATCACTTACCATTGACAGTAGTTTCCTCATAATTTGGATGATAAAGCTTCTATTAGGGACACATGTCAATTGCACCATTTTCTTGTTTCCGTGTGTCTGCCTTGCTAGTCATTTCTCAGCCAGAGTTTCTGTGACAGGAATCTTTTTAATACACTTGACTATTTTGCCCATTACCTAAACTAGATAATGTAATGAATTAATCAACTTAATGTAGCTTTACGTTAACAAAATTAATGAATTTAAAATTAATGAAATTTAACATCAAATTATTAAAAGCATATGAGGTTTAAAAAGTAGAAGAAAATATTTCCAAATCACATACCCCAAAGGACTTGAATCCAGAATATTCTAAATCCAAAAATAAGAAAATAAATGAGTCAACAGAAGGACAAAAGAGAGGAACAGATATTTTTGCAGTTGAAAACAAAAGATAAGGATTGCAAATAGGTACATAAAAAGATATTTAATATCATTAGCTGTTAGGAAAATGCAAATTAAAACCATAAATGGAGTACCACTCTGTACCTATTAGAATGACTAAAATAAAAAACACTGATAATACCAAATGCTGACAAGAATGTAGAACAACTAGAACTCTCATGTATTACAGGTGGGGATGCAAAATGGTATAATCATTCCGCAAAACATTTTGATGGTTTCTTATAAAGTTAAACATATACTGGGGTGCCTGGGTGGCTCCATCAGTTAAGCACCTGACTCTTGGTTTCAGCTCAGGTCAAGATCTCATGGGTGGTGAGGAGTCTGCTTGGGATTCTCTCCCTCTGCCCCCACCCCCACTCTCCTTTCTCTCTTTCTCTCTCTCTTTCTCTTTCATATAAATAAATATTTTTAAAAATGTTAAGCATATACTTACCATGTGACCCAGCAATCCCACTCTTGAATATCTACCTTAGATAAATGAAAACTATGTTCACTTAAAAAACCTGCACACAAATGTTTAAATGGCTCTTATCATGATCGCCAACATTGAAAACAACTCAAATAAACTTCAGTGGGTAAATAGATAAACCATGGATAGTCACACAAGGTAATATTATTCAGCAGTAAACAGGAACAAGCAATTATGCTGAGTCAAAGAAGCCAGCCTCCAAAGGTCACTATTTTATGATTTCCTTTTTATAACATTCTCAAAAAGACAAGTCTGTAGAGATGGAGAAATGATCTGTGGTTGCCTGGGATTATGTGTGAAGGAAAGCATGACTGTAAAGAGACAGCCTTAAACAGCTTCTTATGGTGATAGAACTGCTCTAAATCCAAATTATGGTGGTGGTTATACGAACTTATGCATTTCCTAAATTCATAAAACTGCGAACTAAAAGAAAAAAAAAAGCCAAATAATCTGTATTCGTAATTTTAAAAAATAGAATTAAAAATAAAAAGTAAATGTGGATATAGTCAACATATTGGCATTTTGACCATTTGACATAAGGACAGAGTGAGGGCATAATATATGTTAATAAAGCCTGATTTATTTCCTTTAGGTAAAAAGTAAATAAAAGTAAATGTTTTCCTGCAACTCAATAGATTGTCCAAACACACACCTGACTGAAGACCGCTGCCCTAGACCCTTGCTATTCAAAACATAGTCCTTGGATCAACAGCATTTTGCATTCCCTGGAAACTTCTTAGAACTCTGGGTGTGAGGTCCAGGGATCTGGGTTTCAACAGATATGACAGATGATTCTGATGACGATAAATTTTGAAAAACACTGCCCTGGAGTGTTTATTAAAATGTAGTTTCCTGAGCCCATCCCCAGAGTTTCAGATTCAGTAGATCTGGTGTAAAGAGCAAGAACTTTCATTTCTATAAGTTCCCAGTTGATGCTGTTGACCCTGGGCTATATGTCAAAATTTGAGGACTATAGCTATAGCCCACTGTACTCATTGTGCTAGCCACTAGTTATAAGTAGCTACTTAAACTTTAATTAATTAAAATGAAATAAAAATTAAAACTTTAGTTTCTCATTTTCACTAGCCCCATTCCAATTGCTAATAGTCACGTGATTTATCATGTGCCTCTTTAAGACAGTTTCCTAAGTGGTCTAGGGAAACACTTCTCAGTAGACCCCAATGGTGATGGAAATGCCTATATTTATGCTAATATAGTAGCCACTAGCCACATGTGGTTATTCAAATTTAAATTTTGATAATTTCAATGAAATAAAATTAAAAATTTAACTCCTCAGTAATACTAGTCACATTTCAAGCACCTATTAGCCACCTGTGGCCAGTGGCTACCATATAAAATGGCACAGATATAGGATATTTTCATTATCACACAGAGTACTATTGTGAAATTGTTCTATTGGAAAGTTCTTTTCAAGATCATGGGTCAGGGAATGTTTTCTTAAAATTCCCTTATTAGAAAATAGTAAATAATTGAGATTTCCAGGCCCCAAGATGTCTGTCACAACTATTTAACTCTGCCTTTTGCAGCAGTCACAAACAGGAAGTCAACCAATGGGCATGACTATGTTCTGATGAAATGTTATCTATAAAAAAAACATTCCTCTGGCCTATAGATCATAGCTTGCTGACCCCTGCTCTAGACCATTCTCATCATAAGCCTTCAAAGTCTCTGAGACCCTTCTTTCATATCACAAAATGAACACTTCTTATATTAATATAAAAACTGAAATGAAAGAGTCTTCTAGCAGCCTTCTTGGCTACTTTAATCCTGGTTAAGTCAAGACAATGTCCAAAGGTTGTTGTGAATAGATTAACCAATATTACTGGTGGTGATTTAATGCCAAGTGAGAGGGAAGATTGGGTCTATGGCAAGCATAAAATGGAGATATTTTGATGCAGATTGAAACACTTTGGAACACTTCGTTTTATTGGCTTAGAGTAAAGAAATAACTACTATGCAGCACTTTGTTTTCCTTGTTTCATTTCTGCTTTAAATGTATATCTCCATATACCTTTTGTCATTATAAGTCATCCTAGTCAGTTCTTTTTGTGCAACAAAACTGATATATGAAAATCATCATTCATTCTCTTTCTCTCTTTCTTTCTTTGTTTTTTTGTTTTGTTTTGTTTTGTTTTGTTTTTTTAGAGAGAAAGAGAGAGGTAGGGTGGGAGAGAGAATCTTTGGCAGACTCCATGCCCAGCGTGGAGCCCAACACTGGGCTCGATCTCACAGTCCCGAGATCATGATCGGAGCCAAGATCAAGTCAGATGCCCCTCTTTCATGCTTTATATTTAAAAAAAAAATTTTTTTAAAACAGGAGGGACTCAGTTAACGATCTCTCTAGTGCATAAGAGGGAAAAAAAAATTCCTAGTATTTTCTTTCAAGGTAAAGAAATTTGTTTCTATAAAATTTGGGTTAGTAAGTCTCTAAGTGCATATGATCTACCAGGCACTGGAAGACTATGAGATAAACATGAAATGTTGCCTTTGCTAAATGTTTAATTGAGTGGTAAGGTTTAAAAGTACCTAGAATCTTGAAGCAGAAATATATGTGTTGTTTTTCCCCACTTGATCTTCTCACAGGTCTGGTGGTTGTTCCCAGGAGCCTTTGGATTTCTAGGGGGAGTAGCTGAGAGAAGCCCCTGGTTGTTCATCCAAGTGCTCAGAAGAATGGTCAAGCCCATTAGATAGAACTCTTTTTCAGTTATTTTATTTTTACTTTTATCTGCCTTACTTATCATTTCAATTTGTCTTCATTTCAAAAAAAAAAATTTAAGTTTCAAAAAGAAAAAGCAAAGAAAAGAGATCTACTGGCCCAACCATCCAATAACAATGAATGTCTGCTCTCATCTAGTGAATGTCATTTCTAGGTAAATAGGGTTGGGGCACCCTGTTCCAGATGACAAATATTTTCTGTCCAGGAAAATAGACACTTAGTCCTGCTGCCATTCCAAAATACTTCTAAAGCTTATGCTGTTTTGTTTGTTTGTTATCTGTTTGTTCTCTTTTTAGTGTTGTACTAAAATCTGTGGACCTTTTCAAAATCCAAACCTCAAAACAACAGGAACCTGACAGAAGAATGAGCATCAAGGGACAAGCGTCAGAATTCAATCTAATGAAAGGTGAGTAGTAGTAAAGGAAAGTCATAGGTCATTGTACTATAATCAGGTCACTAATACAGATTGTGGAATTTTTATCTATTGAGAAAAAAAAACTATTCAAAATAAATATTGGGGGGGAAGTACACTTTGGTAAATAGGAGCTTTTCTGTTACTCTGAAAACTAACATTCTTTCTATTGACTATATATTGTAACTCTAAAGGGAGAAGATTTATTCAATTCTCAGTCAATTCAGTAATTAAAAAAATGTCATAGTAAATGTTGAATTTTGAGCTAATTGGATATATTAAAAACCTATCAATGATTTTTGAGACTCACAGGAATGGGCATCCTTATCAATGTACCAAGCACATAACAGATGCATGGCAAGTGTTTATTTGAGCAGTAAGTGAATTTAGAACTGAAACACTGAAAGTATAGGGTTCCTGTGCAAGCCTTTCCAGTTGATGAATTTATAGAGGACAAATGATCACACTGAAATAGGGTAGAGCTGATTAATCCATTGGACAAGAAAAATAAGGTGAATGCATCTAGAAAATAAGGAATAGATATTTGGGAAAGGAGTTCCTCGGAGTTTACAGTTAGTGGCATTGATAGTCTGCTTTACATTGCTTTAAAATCACATTGTTTTTCAAATATTTGTCTTTCTGCCAAAGACTTTACTCTCAGCATCTGATTGGCAGTTAATGAATCATGCCTCCTGTAGTCACATGCTAACTTATCTTGATCTTTCCATGTAAACAAACAGAGGAAGAAGAGGCATGTTTAGAGTGAAATAGTACAGTAGAGTTTGCAAATGCTTCTCTCATTGAACAATCATTCGGGAGAGTAACAAAGTCTGAGTAAGTATGTAAATTATACCATTATGATAAAATAAATATAAAGGACATCCTTTAGATAATCACAGTATTTCGTCAAATTTAAGGTGCTAGCTAAAACTTAAATAATTTAGGTAAATAGAATAGTGTCTAAATAGAAATATAAGACCAAAGAAGTATTTACTTAGTTATTAATATACCCGTGGGAACATTGCTCTAGGAATATCCTGAAGAAACAGTTTTTAAATAAATGATTCATTTGAAGAAGGTGTTTATAGTGTTTTGAATTAAAATCATAAGTTAACTGAATAAATAAACCCATTTTTGTCTTATTGGGAATTTTCTAGGACATATTTAAAAGCTAACAGATCCTAAGTGATAAAATCATTTGGAAACCCCATGCAGATGGTCATTTCAAAGATGTCCATAACAGTATACATCAGAGTTGATCAAAGTTAGGATAGATTTTAACTTAAGGCAAAAATCAGCCAAATTTGGTAAAAGTGAGAACCCAATTTTCCAGACATAGTAATTATGGCTATAAAAATGAACTATGGCGGGACCAACTTCAAAAAAAATTGTGTAAATGTGTTAACAACTAAATACTGCAAATAAAACTGTCAACATTCATAGTATGTTCCATTATACCTCATGTGGCAGAAAGTAAAATGATAGAACTAAAGCTTTCTCCGATTAATAAAAGAAATCCTGCTTCATTGGGCCAATTCAAAAGTTTCTTTCTTATTAGACTGCTGAACAAAACTTTCTCAGCAAGTTTGGAAATTTATGTTAGCTTTAAGTGACAGAGTATAAACAAGAATGTTAAAAGTAGAACTATTTAATAAGTAGAAACTTAATATGAAAGTATTTAAAACCATATTTTGGGGATTTTTTAGTATTTTTCTCTATTTGGCCTGCAATTTTCCAATTCCCCACATAATATATGAATACAGATCTTTGCAAATATCTCAAGTACAGTAATACTTTATTACTATATCGGTTTTTATTACTGCACACTTGTCTTATGCTATAAATATTAATACTTTATCTCAGATATCTAGTAATTGATTCCATTGAGAATTAGTACAATAGACTGTAGTTCAGTTGGTGTTTTCCTTACTACTAGTTATTCCCTTTGTTTCATTATTTCCTTGCTGGAGATATAGCACACTGTCACAATCAAGAAAAATTTAAATTTATATTTACAAACATTTAAACAAAACCCTTCAATAGGTCATGCTATTCAAAATTCCAAAGGTACTTAAAAAATGTTTGCCCCTCACAGTATTTAGAAACAATTTCTTTAATTTTAAAATTGAATATTTCAAATTTGTGTATTTAGATCATTGTTAATAAAGCACATTTTCTTATGGTACTGGATTAACTAGAAAAAAATCACTAGGTATAAGTTATTTGATAACTGAATTACAAAATTAACCTAAAGCGATATAGGATAAAGTAACAACAAATTATCTGTAACAAGTTGTAATTCCATCATGGACTTTGATAATAAAAATAATACAAATTAATCTAAGGAATATTTTTAAAACAAATAAAATATTTAAAAGATCAGATTGCAGTTTTAAATAATATGTGGAATTGAATAAATAAAAATTTATCACTTGATGCAGTGATAAATGAAAATGTTTATTTAGAAACATTTTTCGGTCTACATTTTCATACATCAACGTCTACTTAGGACTTTTGTTCTATTTCTTACTCAAAACATGCTTACCTTCTTAAGAACTAAAGGTAATTGAAAGAATATTTATTCTGTGACCACATACCCAACCACTACCCAGTCTCCAGTAGTTGTGTGCAGGGAAGATAAACCACATTGACAAGGAGAGTTGTTTCTGGTCTGCTCTGCTGCTAACACATTTGTGATCTTGGGTAACCCGGAACCTCAATTTCTTCATCTTCAAAAAGAATTAGATGCTGTTTAACTTTGCTTCCAGTTCTGATATTCTGAAATTCTCTAAAGTTGTTTTCTTGCCAGATACTGATATTAGTGGCATGTTAAAAACAAGACTAAGGGTAACTTCACACAAAGCATCATATATGTGATCATATCTATGAAGAGCATGTAGTTTGAGCTAAATGAAAATCCAAAAACAACTTAATCAAAATCTGTAGGCTATGGCAAAAGTAGTGCATAGAGGGAAATTTATAGCATTGAATGCATACTTTAGAAATAAAGAAAGATCTAAGATCAAGAATCTAAATTTCTACCGTATGAAACTAGAAAAAGAAGAGCAAATTAAGCTCAAAGAAGCAGAAGAAAATATATAATAATAATTAGATCAGAAAACAATAAAATTGAAAACAGGAACTCAATAGAGAAAAAGCTCTATTAATGAAACCAAAAGCTATTTCTTTGAAAAGATCAATAAAATTAACAAGCCTCTAGCCAGGCAAACTAAGGAAAAAAGAGAGAGAATACCAATTAGTAATACCAGAAATGAAAGAGTGTGCATCATTACAGATCCCCTAAACATTAAAAGAATATTATGGACATAAAAGGAATATTACAAACAAACTTATGCCCACAAATTTGATGACCTAGATGAAGTGAACCAGGCTTTTAAAAGACACAATCTGCTAAAATTCACACAACAAGAAATAGATTATCTGAATTGGCCTATATCTATTAAAGAAATTGTATCAATATGTAATTGCTTTCCAAAACAGAAAACACCAGGTCTGGATATATTTGCCAGTGAATTTTTACCTAACATTTAATGAAGAAACTAAATAGTTCTCCTCAATCTCTTCCAGAAGATAGAAGCAGAGGGAATATTTTCTAATTCATTCTATGAGGCCAGAATCACTCTAATACCAAAATTAGACAAAGGTATTACAAGAAAAGGAAACTATAGACAAATACATCTCATGAAAATAGATGCAAAAATCCTAAATCAAAATATTTGCAAATCAGATCTAACAATGTATGAAAAGAATTATACACCATGGCTAAGTGGGATTTATCTCAGGTATGCGAGCCTGGTTTAACCTTTGAAAATTAGTTAATGTACTCCAGCATATCAATCAGCTAAGAAAGAATAATCATCTGATCATATTAATTGAGAGAAAAACCCAATATCCACTTTCAGTAAACTATACAGTGGAACTTCCTCAACCTGATAAAGAACATCTACAAAAAAACCTATAACTAACATCATTTTTAATGGTGAGAAATTCAAAGCCTTACCACTATGATCAGATACAAAGCAAGGATACCCCCCTCACCACTGCTTATCAACCTTATTCTGAAAGTTCTAGCTAACGCAGAAAAGACAGGAAAAGAAAATAAAAGGTATGCAGATTGGGAAGGAAGAAATAAAACTGTCTCCATTCATAGATGACATGATCATCTACCTAGAAAAATCAGAAAGAAATGACCAACAGAAAAAAAAAAAATACAAAACTCCTGCAATTGATAAGCAATTACAGCAAAGCCATAGGACACAAGATTAGTATATAAAAAACAATTGCTTTCCTGCATACCAGCAATGAACAAGTGGAATTTGAAACTGAAACACAACACCATTTACATTAGCATCCAAAAAAATGAAATATTTAAATATAAACCTAACAAAATATGTACAATATTTATAAGAGGAAAAATATGAAATTCTGATGAATAAAAAAAAAAAACTAAAGAAAACAGAGATATCCATGTTCATGGATAGGAAGACTCAATATTATTATAATGCATATACCAATCAAAAGCAAATCAAAGCAATACCAATCTAAATCTCAACAGATTATTTTCTGGATATCAACAAACCAATTCTAAAATTTATATGGAGAGGCAAAAGCTCCAGAATAGCCAACATGATATTAAAGGAGAACAAAGATGGAGGTCTGACATTACTTGCCTTCAAGGATTTGTACAAAGATACAGTAGTCAAGATGGTGTGGTACTCGTAAAAGAATAGGCAAACAAATCAATGGAAGAGAATGAAGGGCCCAGAAAGAGATCCACATAAATATAGTCAACTGCTCTCTGACAAAGAGTCAAATGTAGTATAATAGAGCAAATATAGTCTTCTTAACAAATAGTGCTGGAACAACTGGACATACACCTGCAAAAAAAAAAAAAAAATCTAGACACAGAACTTACAAAAATAATTCAAAATAGATTGTAGACTAAATGTAAAACACAAAACTAGAAGGTAACATAGGAGAAAACCTAGATGATGCTTTTTAGATACAATATCAAAGGCACTATCCATGAAAGAAATAAGTGATAAGTTAGATTTTATTAAAATTTTATTTTATTATTTACTTTATTAAAATTAATTAAAATTTTATTAAAATTATTAAAGATTATATCAAGAAGAAAAACTACAGACTGGGAGAAAATACTTGCAAAAAACACACCTGGTAAATGACTGTCATCCACAAAATACAAAAAAAAACTCTTAAAACTCAACAATAACAAAGCAAACAACCCATTAAAATGTGGATAAACAACCCTAGCAAATACCTTACCAAAGAAGACATGGCAGATAACAAAAAAGCATATGAAAAGGTGCTTCATTTCCTATACTATCAGGAAAATGCAAATTAAAACAACAATGAGATTCCACTATACACCTATCAAAATGACCAAAATCTGAAACATGGTGAGGATCTGGAACAAGAACTCTCATTGATTGCCGATAGAGATGCAAAAGAGTACACCCCTCTGGAAGATAATCAGTGGCTTCCTACAAAACTAAATATACACTTCCCATATGATCCAGGAAGCACATTCCTACTGGGATTTACCCAAGGAAATTGAAAATTGATGTCCAACAAACGTCTCCACACAAATGTTTAGAAGCCTTATTCATAATTGCCAAAACTTGGAGGCAACTAAGATGTCTTTTAGTAGGTGATGGATAAAAAAACTGTAGTACATTCAGACAATAAAATATTATTCAGTACTAAAAAGAAAGGTACTATCAAATTATGGAAAAATATGGAGAAATCTTAAATGCATATTACCAAGTGAAACAAGCCAATCTGAAAAGGCTATGTATAGTATGATTTCAATATGACATTCTGGAAAAGATGAAACCAAAAAGAGGACAGTAAAAAAAATCAGTGGTTGTTAGGGTCTGGGTGCCAGGGATCAAAATGGCAAGGAATGAATAGACAGAGCACAGAATGATTTTTAGAGCTCTCAAAATATTCTGTATGATACTCTAATGATGGATACCTGCCATGATACATTAATTCAAACTCAGAATATAGGACACTAAAAATGAACTGTAATGTAAACTATGGCCTTTAGGTGATTATGATGTAACAATGTAGCTTTGTCAATTATAAAAATGTCCCATTCTGGGGGCACCTGGCTGGCTCAGTGGGTTAAAGCCTCTGCTTTCAGCTCAGGTCATGATCTCAGGGTCCTGGGATCAAGACCCGCATTGGGCTCTCTGCTCAGCAGAGAGCCTGCTTCCTCCTCTCTCTCTGCCTGCCTCTCTGCATACTTGTGATCTGTTTGTCAAATAAATAAATAAAATCTTAAAAAAAAAAAAAAGGTACCATTCTGGTGGGGGATGTTGATAAGTAGGTAGGCAGTGAATGCAGAAGAACAGAGAACATATGGGAAATTTCAGTACCTTCCCCTCAATTTTGCATAGAACATAAAAATGTCCTAAGAAAATAAAATGTTAATAAACATTTTATAAGCAAAAAATAAAAATATCTAAAGGTAGAAAAAAAAGACCAAGTAACAGTGGTAGGAATAATAGGACATGTTTGCATAAAATCGAGCTTTTGTAAAATGAAAGAAAAAATGTAATAAGATATAATATGCCAGCACCATCAAAGCTATGTTTAGGGTATACAATGCAATACTGACTCAAAGTGAATATGATTAACACTGCCATCAGCAACTGGAGGTCTTAATATCTTCAATGCAGGACCATGATGATTTCTTTCTGTCACATCAGAATCTAGAACAGAGCTCTTCATACAAGTAGATGCTATGTAAATGTGTTTTTAATCAATTGGCAGAAGGTGTCTATTAGAATAGGCTGAGAAATCTGCACACAAGTGACAAACGTAGGCAAAAACCCACCAACCCCAAAAGGCAGTCTTTTTGTCCCTAACATAAAGAACAGATAGGCAGTACTCTCCAGGAAGAATCATTGTGCAGAAATTAGCCTCTAAGTCAATAATGAAATGCTTAAGACATAGTCAGGAACAGAAACCTGGGACGTGAAAGACAATGATATTTTTGTACGTCTATAGGACTCTAAGCACCATTTTATAAACCATTAAAAACTGTCAGTTTTCCCATGACACATTATATTCTCATAAAAAGACACAAATGCTAAATTAAGTTTGAATTTGAATTAGCAAAGAATAAGAAAATCAATTTAACTGTTCCCAGTGCAATCTCAACCCTTGCACTCTTGCTTTGCATCTGTGTATTTCATTAGTATATTTTGTTACATGATCATGTAATATTTATGCAGTAACATAATACGCTCTGTACATCTAAGATTAGAGAAAAAGTGCAGTTCCTTTCCATTATTTTGTGCCCTTTATCTGCTGAACACTCTGTAACATTACCCGGGGTTTGGTGATTATGTAATGAGGGCTCCATTATAATACACACTGCACAGTTGGAGGATTGCTGTGGGAACTTTCGCTCTGCAAATCCTGAGTTTTGGAACAATTAAAGCTTTGGTTTTAATGTTACATTCACCTCATTTTTTCCCCAAAATATTTTGCTTTTTCCCCTTAAAACCCATAAGTACTGCAGTAGAAGAAATGTAACAAGAATTATAGGAAAAAGTTCCACAGGAGATGAAATAACAGCTGCCATCTGGTGCATAGCAGATGTGTGTTCCACGAACTTTTTTTTTTTTTTTCTTTTGAGTTCTCCTATCCAAGTCCTGGCTAGACCCAAACACTATGCCTAGCTTATGAGATCTGACAACTTTACAGCCCCAGGCTGGATGACTGCAGGCTAGTGTTTTTCCTTGAATTCATCGAAGCCCCAGGGAATAGACTAACAGGTTCAAGAATGATACCCAAAGGTTATTTTCCCCCAGAAAGCTGTGAAGGACTGACATTAAGTTCCCTTATAAGAAATAAAGGGCAGATAGTTTCCATTAAAGGAACACTAAAGATTCTTGACCTTCGAAGATAGATACTCAGGGTTTGGCGTCTTTAGCAGATGCCATCCCAGTCCAGAGAAAGGAATCACATGGAGAGCCATGTTGTTTCTTCCATCCAAGTAAAATAGGTCAAACCTGATTAGCCATTAGTATTTGTATAAGTACAACCCTACTGAAACTGATAAAGCCACCTGCTTCCTAGCACCTGGTCATGGGTCCTGCAATTTCTAGGGCTGGTGATTCCTATCAGAAAGCACTGACACGTGTAAAAAGTAATTAGAAGTTTGAAGGGCTGTAACCTTTGTGATTTTATAAATTGAGGCAGAATTGTTTTTAAAAGGTTGAATGACCAAATTAAAATTAAAAATCATTTTTTTTCAAACTAGTCCATGGAAATGTTATTTTCTTTATAAATTTGTGTTTGCTTCAAGAGCTACTTAAATCAGCTCTTGGACTTTTGTCAGGGAGCCTGTTTTTAGGAGTCAGATGTATCTATTCTTAACGCATTGTGATCGTAATGCATTTGACATGCCCTTAGATTTCAACAGTTGTGTGTGTGTGTGTGTGTGTGTGTGTGTGTAAATGAGACTTTCATCCCTTTAGCTTCCAACTATGTGGCGCTAGAGAGTTCAATCAAGCAAATATGGGTAACAATGACAATACAAGGGTAATTGTTGGAACTCTCTTCTTTACTAGCATGTTCCATGATTTTTCTTCTCTATATGGCCCCAGAGTGGCTCAGATTTTCACTCATGGTCATTAATCATTTTTCTCCTTAAAGCCACTGTCAGATAGAAATTTACTTTATTTCCTTAGGTCCTCAACCATGCTGACGTTCTAGATGATCCACTGAGGGTCTTCCTGGTATTTTCATACATTTGTGAAGGTTTGTCTCCTTTATTGGTTTATTCTTTGCCTTACTATTGTTTCTGATGATGTGGGTTCATAACACAAGTTTGACTTTAATATCGTCCACTTTGTAATCAGAACCATGATCATCACCATAATTACCTTTACATCAATGCATTCCTCCTCTGACTTCACCTCCAGTAATGAATCCCATCTTGTGCACTTGGTGGTAGTAGGATGAAATCTATAGACTAAATTCAAGATTTTTAATTTGTTGGTCATGGACTTAATGTGTTAATAAAACACAAATATACATAAAAATCATTACACTGTAAAGTTGTATGTATGTCAATCAACAAACACTAAAAAAAGGGTGCCTGGGTGGCTCAGTGTGTTAAGCCTCTGCCTTCCGCTCAGGTCATGACCTCAGGCCCCTGGGATTGAGCCCTGGCCTCTCTGCTCAGTGGAGAACCTGCTTTCCCCTCTCTCTCTGCCTGCCTCTCTGCGTACTTGTGATCTCTCTGTCAAATAAATAAATAAATAAATAAATAAATAAATAAATAGATCTCTCTGTCAAATAAACAAACAAACACTAAAAAATATGGCTAATTTAATTGGAAATCATTGGGATAATGCCTATTTTTGGCCTCCCAAATAGGGTGGCTTTGAGGTCTGAGTCATTACAATAACCCAGTTTTACAACACTTCTATTGAATTAAAACAACAGTTCTATGCTCTGGAAATCTGAAACAAGTTCCTTAGCAGAGGTTGGGAAATGGGTTTGAAAACTGAAAACAAAATTTTCTGCCCATACATGAAACAATCCTGAAAGCAAAATAATAGCATTCTATCTTGCAAGACTGGATTGAAAATATTCCCTGTCCAGGTTCTAAAAACCCTGTTTGATATCCTACCTGACTTTCCCTTCTAAAACACTACTAAGATTTTGTAAAGATGGTATTCTTCCTCATCTAATACACATGGTTCCCCCTTGACCAACTGGTGTTTCTAGGGGACTTCAAGGAGTCAGTAGTATACAAACCTTGAGTTTTCATAAGGATCTAATCAACTTCTTTTCATTGCTTTCCCCAATACCTGCAGAACTGAATTCCCCTGAGGTTCCCTGATTCTCTAGACCTTCAGGTTTCATGGTATAATCACCAGATCTGCTTGAAATGTAGAATATCCCGAGTTAGACTCCCAATGGAGACACATTACTTGTTTCCATTCAAAAGAAATTATGAGGAGCTCTTGATCCTCTAAGTTGAGATAGAAGGGGATCCTCTAAGTCCAAGTGAGGTATAACCTGAATTGGGTCTAAGCTCTAGTTTCCTTTCATCAGCTCATATTTTTTTTTTTTTTTTTACTTTCTCAATGAAGAATAAAGCATTTTATGAATTCTTCAATGAGCAACTGGAAAACATCCCCTCTTTTTTTTTTTTTTTTAAACATTTTGATTAATATTCCTGTCTGGCCCACTGTTATGAGTCCATAAGAAAAAGCCTACAGGAAAAAAAAAAAAAAAGAAAAAGCCTACAGGGAGAGAAATTACATAGATCCAGTAAGTCCATCCCCAAGGACTAGAGAGTTCAGAAACTCGTGTAAGACTGGCATCCTTTGGACAGAATTTGCAGTATGCTTAGAGCAAATATAGTTTATTATCATAAGTTATGTGTTAATAAAGGTGATTTAAAATAAACATTTAAGAACTTTTCTGAGCCTTGTCTTTGCATCTCTAGAAGTGCTTTATTTAGTTTTGCCTGCCCTGAGCTCCCAGCTGTTAACAACTCATCTTTGCCCAGGTCTAAAGACACAAAGTAGGAGCTACCACCTCCTTCTGACTTTTGCAATCTATGAGGTTCTCTTTTTATGTATTCACTCTTGTGTATGTCTCTCCAACATAATCCTACCCAGGAAAACCTAAAATTTCAATAGCCACTTTGGGAAACTTTTGGCATGAACAAGAAGTTTATTTAAGAGAGGCACTAAAACAAATAGAGAGATTATAAAGAGATTCTCAGACTGATCTGTCTGTCTCGATGAAAGATTTCTTTGTTTGAAATAGGAAACTCTCCCTTTCTGGTGACCATACTTCAAAGTTTTATGTACAATTAAAGAGCACACAGCTTGATGAAGTAGCAAGAAGTCTGAGTTTCTGTTTAAATCAGTTATAATAATTTCCTCTCTCTCTCTTTTTCTATGTGTATATGTATGTGTGTATGTGTGTGCATGTGTGTGAAAATGCGCTCTCCTGAACCTCAGGCTTCTCTTCTTGCAGAGAACAATATCATTTGCCTTTTGCAGTGATCATTTAATATTTATTTGAAAACTTTCTTCTCACTTTTTCTCCTTTTCTCTCCTACTCTTTTTTTGTTTGTTTGTTTGTTTTGTTTCTTGCAAAAATTTGGAGAGTAATTGATCAAAAAATAAGTGTTTTGGGGGCTGCCTGTGTGGATCAATTGGTTAAGCATCCAATCCCTGGCTTCAGCTCAGGTCACGATCTAAGGGTCATAAGATTGAGCCTAGTATGGAGTTCCATGGTCAGCACGGATTCTGCTTGGGATTCTCTCTCTCCCTCTCCCTCTGCCCCTCCCCTCACTCTCTCTCTCAAATAAATAAATAATCTCTTAAAACAATATGTGTTTTGTTATTCCGTACATACTCTAGGAACATCTAGCTCAGATAAGCAGTCAGTAATTTCCAAAAACAAAAATGAATAGTTTTAATGTTATTTTTTTTCCTTGACAAAACTATAAATCAGAAGAAAAAGTTTATCTGTGAATTGGATAATGGTCATGTTAGATGAAAAGAAAAGCTAAGCACACAGAGTTTCTGACATGAATTCAGAATCTTATTTTTCTAAAGTATAAATACAGAGGTTTGTTTCTATTTTTTAAGTTCATGCAATATAAATAGATGATTACTTAGACAAATTAAGAGTGATTAATTCTAATTTGACAATAATTTAAGTCTTCTCCATAGTATCATTACCAGAAAAAGTAATGCAAACACAATATTTTAATTAACACATAGTTTAATTTCTCATGTTTAAAGCTTTTTAAACTTCCTACACCAATTCCATGAGTTCTGCAAATTATCATTATTTTTATACACCTACATTAAAATGTTTAAGTGAAGCTTAATAATAGATATCTCTTTAATATTGTATATTCTTTTTTATAATATTGTATATTCTTATGCTAAAAATTAAAAGGATTTAATGTGTTAACTTAACTTATAAATTTCCAGATTTATAGTTAACTGGAAGAACTTTCCCTCATATATAACTATGTTTAATAAATTATTTTTTGATATACAAGTTCTAAATATGAAATAAGTACTGCAAACATTGGTCACTAAATATTATTTTAAACAATCTTATTCCTTACTTTTACACATAGAATGAGTACCTATGGAGGGGATGTATAATTCCCTTTAAATTATATAATACATATGTTTATTCTGACATTTTAAAATATGCTCCAGTTGCATAATATATGTGTTTATGGGGAAAAAAGTGCCTTAATAATTATTGATGTGCTACCTTTTAGTTCTGTCTACTGTTTACACATCAAAAAAGTTGGCTCCTTTAGTGAAAGGCTGTAATTAATATAAATGAATACAGAAAAATGGGTGTATGTACACAAGATAATAAATAGGGTTTATTTGGTTTTTAAAATAATGGTTCTGGGTTATTGAAATAGTAATGTTAAAACCTATATACTGATTGTGTGTAGGTGATTTAGCTAATTATATTTAAAGATAAGATTAAAAACTTCAACTTTATCATACCTTTGCATAGATGTGTATCTAAACCTACACATAAAAAGATATCTTTATATTGAATCAGAGATGTATAAATAATAAAAGAAAACAAATTTAACAGTATACTGTAAATATAAAATTTCCATGACAAGAAAACTTTGTTTATCTGATAAAGACTCTATCAGATACTACTAACAATTGACACAACAATAAAATTCTAAAGTGTTGGTCATTAGATTCACATTTCTCAGTTGAAAACACAAACATCTTTTATGAATCATGTTCTAACCAGAGACATTCTTAGGAGTCTTCCAAAAGCAGATGACATTTGGGAAGATAAAGCTTCCACTCAAAGTTTGTGTATATAAAGATGACTATAAACAGCTTCTAGGCAAGGCTCATAAACAACAGCCACAGATTGTTACACTTCAATCTGCATGCTTTATTTCTTATTTTCTCAGTGATTTTCTTTTCTCTTAGCTATTATAAGGTTCTAGATTTTTAACAGACTCTTATTATCTCTTAACTTTGACATTTATAAGATGTTTATCCTTAATATTGCCTTTAGTGTTCTTAGCCTCTCTTTGGTATAAATTCAGTACCTGACTAAAATTTGCTTATGATTTGACAAAAAACATACAATCAAAATGATTATTGGGTTTGCACTCATTTTCCTAGATGTTACCAAGTTTCTTTTGATAAGAGTCACTTGTAAATTAATCTTTTGGTCTTCTTAATAATTGGATTAAGCCATTAAGCAACTTTTAAAATTACAAACAATATAGACGGTTCAAGATGGTTGCGTAGGAAAATTCTAAACTCCCTTCTACCCGTGGACACAATAAATATACAACTACATATGGAATAATTTACTCTGAAAAATCCCAGAAAACTGGATGGACAAAGCTGCCATAACAAATGACTAAAAAACAGCATCAGCATGGATAGGAGAGATTAGAGACATCATCTCACCAGCAAAAACCCCATACCTAACAATACACAATCAGGAGAGATCTCAAAAGCACAGGACCTTTTCCTAAGGAATAAGGGGTTTGCACCCCACATCAGGCACCTCAACCTTTAGATCTTACACAAAAGAGGTGATACCCCTGAATGCTGGGGTTTGAAAACTAATGGGAATTATATCCAGTAAAACCATAGAACTGTAGTGAACAGAGAGCCCTCTCTTAAAGGACTTGTGTGTAGACTCACTTTCCCCAGGACCCTCACAAAAACACCAATTTGAAAAGTGCCAACCATATGTGAAGGAACCCACCTACTAATCTTAAAGGGCGTACTAGAGAGGCAGGGAACTATTGGGACTTTCTGTGAGGATGGAGACACTGGTAAGCACCATATTTGCAACTTCATCCTACCTTGCTAAGGTTGGCACTGATGGATACCTTTTGAAACTGCCATTCTAAGTTGCGACAGTCAGTGGATGCACACAGCTGAAAACCCCACCTACCTCTGCAGCAGTTAGACATACCATCCAGACCAGGTAACAGCCCAGCCTACTCCCATACCCCAGCATAACTGTGTGTTGCAGCCATTCTGGGTACAACCCAGCCTACTTCTGCCTCAGTGGGGGTCACATGTCACAGCTGGGCTGAGTGCCAGCCTCATTTACCACCATGCCACAGATGTGGCAATGGATTAAACACTTTAAGCAAGGACATGGGATGGTTAAGAGTCACCTGGGTGGCTCAGTCAGTTAAGTGTCTGACTCTTCGTTTTGGGTCAGGTCATGATCTTAACATCATGAGATAAGCCCTGCAGGGGCTCCACACTCATCACAGAATCTTCTTGAGATTCTTCTCCCTCCCTCTGTGTTCTCCCGCCCCACTCTCTCTCTCTTTCTCTCTCTCTCAGATAAATTAATAAAATAATAAAATCTAAAAAAAAAAAAAAAAAAAAAAAAGACATAGAGTGGCTGAATGAATAAAAAAAAAATAAAAAAACAAGACCCATCCATATGCTTCCTATAAGAGACTCATTCCAAAATTGAGGGCATACACACTGAAAGTGAGGGATAGAGAAATCTATGCCCTATAAATGGAAACAAAAAGAAAGCTGGTATAGCTTTCTTCATAGGTGAAATAAACCTTAAAACAAAGAAGAGCATTATATAATGATAAAGGGGTTAATCCAACAAGAAGACATACATTTATAAATATATATGCACTCAACATAGGAGCACCAAGATGTATTAAACAAATATTAATGGACCTCAAGGGAGAAATTGACAGCAATCCAATAGTAATAGAAGACTTTAACACCACATTTATATCAACAAATAGATCATCCAAACAAAAACTTAATAAGAAAGCATTGGCCTTAAATAATACTTTAGACCAGATGGATTAAGAGATACATGCAGAACATTCCACCAAAAGGAATACAATACACATTCTTTTCAAGTGCACATGGAACATTCTCTAAGATAGATCACATGTTAGGTCACAAAACTATTATCAACTAATTCAAGGAGCTTAAAATCATAATCAAGCATCTTCTCCAATCATAATGGTATGAAATGAGAATTTAATTACAGGAAGAGGCTGGAAAAAAACACAAAATATAGAGATTAAAGAACATGCTGATAAACAACCAATGGGTCATTGAAGAAATCAATTTCACTACAGACAAGTGAAAAAAAAAAATGTTAAAATCTTTGGATGTGGCAGAAATGAATCCAAGAAGGCAGATCATAGCAATATAGGCCTACTTCAAGAAACAGGAAAAATCTCAACGAAACAGTCAAATTTTATACCCAATGAAGCTAGAAAATGAAGAACAAAAAAAGTTCAGTCAGTAAAGGGAAAGAAATAATATACATCAGAGAGGGAATAAATGAGATAAAGACTGAAAAAGAGAAAAAAAGAAACAATGAAACTAAGAGTTGATTCTTTGAAACGATTAACAAAAAAGACAAATCACAGCAGAATAACCAAGAGAAAAAGAGAAAGGATTCTAATAAAATAAAAGAGGAAATGTTACAACTAACACTACAGAAATCCAAAGGATCATAAGAGACTATTATGAACAATTAATGCAACTGGACAACATAGAAGAAATGAATAAATTCCTAGAAACATACCACCTTACAAGGCCAAATCATGAAAATATAGAAAATTTCAATAGAACAATTCCTAGTAAGGAGATTGAATTAGTGATGAAAAACCTCTCAACAAACAAAGTACAAGATCAGATGGCTTCTATTTTAATTTGTACCAAACATTCAGAGAAGAGTTTATACTTATATCCTTCTCAAGCTCTTTGAAAAAAAACTGAAGATGAGGGAACATGTGCAAACATTTCATGAAACCAACATTACCTTGATACCAAAACCAGGCAAGCACACCACAAAAAAAAAAATATTACAGGCCAGTATCACTAATGAATGTTCATGCAAAAATCCTCAACAAAATATTACCAAACCAAATTCAATAATATATTAAAAGGACTATACACAATGATCAAGTGAGATTTATTTCAGGGACACAATGATGATTTAACATCTGCAAACTAATACCACATTAACAAAATGAAGGATTAAAAACCATATAATCATCTCAATAGATGCAGAAAAGCACTTGACAAGATTCAACATCCATTTATGACAAAAACTCTCAAAAAAGTGGATATAGAAGGAATGTACCACAATGCAGTAAGGCCGTTTATGACAAACTCACAGCTAATATCATACTGAATGATGGAAAGCTAAAAGCTTTTCCTGAACGATCAGGAACAAGACAAAGACGCCCATTCTTGGCACTTTTATTCAATGTAGTATTGGAAGTTCTAGCCACAGCAGTTAGGCAAGAAAAAAGATAAAAGGCACCCAAAATGGAAAAGAAAAATTAAAACTGTCACTATTTACAGAAGATATAATACTATATATAGAAATCGTAAAACACTACACATACACACACACACACAATTAGAACTAATAAATGAATTCAATATAGTAGCAGGATAAAAAATTGGCATACAAAAATCTGTGGCTTTTCTATACACTAATAATGAACTAACAGAAAGAGGAAACAATCCTGTTTATAATTGTATCCAAAAGAATAAAATAACTGACTAACCAAGAAGGTGAAAGATCTGTACACTGTAAACTGCAAAACATTGATGAAAGAAGTTAAAGAAGATACAATTAAATGAAAGAAATTTCATGTTGATGAATTGGAAGAATTCATATTGTTAAATGCCCATGGACATTTAATAACTAGGGACATCTGGGTGGCTCCGTTGATTAAAGGACTGCCTTCAGCTCAGGTCATGATCCTGGAGTCTCAGGATCGAGTCCCACATTGGGCTCCCTGCTCAGCGGGGCATCTGCTCTCCCTCTAACCCTCCCCCATCTTGTTCTCTCTCTCTCTCACTCTCTCTTTTTGAGATAAATAAATAAAATCTTAAAAAAATTTAAAAAGCCCACACTACGCAGAGCAATCTAAAGATCGAATGCAATCTCTTTCAAAATTCCAATGACATTTTCACAGACCTAGAACAAATAATTCTAACATTTGTATGGAACCACAGAAGATTTCGAATAGCCAAAGCAACCTTAAGAGAAAGAGCAAAGCTGGAGATATCATGGTCCCTGATTTCAAACTACAGTAGAAAGCCATAACAATCAAAACACTATGACATTAACATAAAAACAGACACACAAATTAATGAAACAATTGAGATCCCAGAATTAAACCTACACTATATGGACAATTAATTTATGACAAGAACTAAAGAACATACAATAAAGAAAGAACAGTTTCTTCAATAAATGGTGTTGGGAAAAGTGGACAGCCACATGCAAAAGGAAGGAAGGAAGGAAGGAAGAGGTAGGGAGGGTGGGAAGAAGGCAGGAAGAAAAGAAAGAAAGAAAGAAAGAAAGAAAGAAAGAAAGAAAGCAAGCAAGCCAGCCTAGACCACTATCTTGCACCACACAAAAAATTGGCTCAAATGGGCAAAATACTTAAATGTAAGAACTGAAACCATAAAATTCCTAGAAGAAAACATAGGCAGTAAGCTGTTTGACATTGATCTTAGGAATATTTCCATGGTTCTGATTCCAAAGGCAAGGGACACAAAAATAAAAATAAGCAAATGGGATTCCTTCAAACTAAAATAAGTCTACATGGAAAAAGAAACTATCTTCAAACAAAAAGGCAACCTACCAAAAAGGAGATTTTTGGAAATCCCAGATCTGACCAGGTATTAATATTCAAATATATAAAGAACTCATATAGCTCAACAACAACAGCAACAACAACAATAACAACAAAAACAAACAAACCTAAAAATTGGGCAGAGGATCTGAACTAACATTTTTTCCAAAGCAATACAGATGGACAACAGGTCCTGAAAGGATATTCAACATTACTATTAATTCAGATCAAAACCACAGTATCATTTCACACTGGTTAGAATGGCTGTTACCAAAAAGACAAGATATAAAAAGTGTAGGTAAGAATGTGAGAAAAGAGAATGCTTGCATGCTGTTGGTGGGAATGTAAATTCACACAGACATTGTGGAAAACAGTACGGAGATTCCTCAAAAAATTGAGACTGGAACTACCTTATGATCCAGTATTCCATTTCTGAACACTCATCTAAAGAATAAGAAAATGTTGGCTTGAAAAGATATATGAATCCCTATCTTCATTGCAACATTATTTACAGCAGTCAAGAAATAGAAACAACCTCAATGTCTATCCATAGATGAATGGATAAAGAAGATTTGAGATAAAATACAGGTGAACAAAAAGAAACACATAGATACAGAGAACAGATTGGTGGTTGCCTAAGGGAAAGGAGGGTGAGAGCTGTGCAAAATAGGTGAAGGGGCTCAATTGTATGATGATGGATGGCAACTAGACTAGAAAGTGGTGATCACTTTGTAGTTCATAGAGATGTCGAATTATAATGTCATACACCTAAAACTTATATAATGTAATATACCAGTTTTGCCTCAAATATATATGTATGTGTAAACCAGAAAAGTAGAAATCTAAAATTCTCAATCATGTCAAACTTAAAAAGAGACATCTCTCAGAAGGAATCCTTATAGAACTTTCACAGGAGCTATATACTCTGCAAAGAGTTAAGGAAAAAATGATAATATATATTTGAAAACTATCCCATTTTAACAGACCTTACTCAAAGGCATACCACTAAGACTGTACCCTAACGTTTCTGGCTGATGATCTCTGTATTACAAATTCATCACCTGGTTTAGGACTGTAACTGATGAATGACACCAACTATTATAATGCTGTTTAAAAAATTATATAGAGGTATCTTGACTAAAAATATATCACTACATGGTCTTCTAGTATTAGATTTATGACACAAAATTTTCTTGCCTATTACCTGAAAATTAAACAAGTATCTGTTATGTTGGTAAGCTGACACCTGCCTTCAATGTATCCTCTGATATCATCAAGTGTATTTCTGGCCTATTTCCTGCCTCCAGAAAAAAAAGATCTTGACATAATTTAATTCAAAGACAAAAAGTGAGCCTTGAATTAAGTTAAAAACTTTAACCATTAAGAGGAAATTTGAACTGTTTTCTTCTGTATCAAATTCTCTTTAAACGGGGGGGGGGGGATTACACATGTTATCATTCAAGGAATAGAAGATGAACAGGACTGTGTCACTAAGGCTATATTGGTTTCCTATTAATTCTGTAACAAATTATCACAAACTCAGTGACTTAAAACAAAACAAATATATCGTCTTACAGTTCTAGAGGTCAGAAGTCCAAAATGCATATCACAGAATTAACATCCAGGCATTGGCAGACCTGAGATCCTCCTGATGTCCCTAGAGGAAAATTCATCTCCTGAGTCTCCCAGCTCTAAAGGCTACCTGCGTTCATTGGCTCATGACCTCCTCCAATTTTCAAAGCCAACAATCTCATCACTCTGATAACTGTGTCTATAGTCACAATTCCTTCTTTGTAACTGTCCTCCTTCCTTCTTTCACTTATAAGGCCTTTGTGATTACACTGTCCCCACCTGGATAAACTCTCAATTGTAAGGCCAGCTGAGTAGTATTCTCTTTTTTTAAGATTTTATTTATTTATTTGTCAGAGTGAGCAAGCACAGGCAGACAGAGAGGCAGGCAGAGGCAGGCAGAGGCAGAGGGAGAAGCAGGCTCCCTGCTGAACAAGGAGCCCAATGTGGGACTCGCTCCCAGGACCCTGGGATCATGACCTGAGCCAAAGGCAGCCACTTAACCAATTGAGCCACCCAGGCATCCCCTGAGTAGTATTCTTAATTTCATCTGCAACCTTAGTTCTCTCTTGCCATGTGACAGCATATTCATAGGTTCCAGGAATTGGGAGGTGGATACAGTTGGAGGACTTTATTCTGTCTCTAAGAAAGGCCAGGAGATTCATGAAAATTACAGTGACAATTTGAAAGAGTCACTTTAAACCCTGAGCTCTCCAGATGAAACAAATGCTTTCTGAAGGAAAGAAAGCTACATTTATATACCTACCTATCTTGCAAGTATATTACTAATAAATACTGGAAACAACAAAATCATGAAGGAAGGTAATTTGGCTAATATCCCTTATGTGGTTCTATAGACTTTTTGGATTAGGAAGTAGATATGTTCTTTTGTTTTAATTTGGGAACCCTTAGCTCCTAGTCTGGACATATGTTCCAATGATCATAGTCCTTTTCTTTATATTTGTGTTGCAGTTCTCAAATTTGTGATGTCTATAGACTTAAATTCTGCTATGCATTTGCTATGGGAAAACACTCCAACAAATAAAATTCCCACTTAAAAAACAAGAAAATTAGACAAATACAGAGATGCGGACAAATATCATCAGAAGTTCTAGACACTATACAGTGATGCAGTTCTGGACTGATCATTTTCAAGATGATAATCACCTCTCTTTCAACTTATACCAAAGAATGACCAATAAGGAGACAGAACTAAAACCAACTTTGCCCCTAAGTGAAACACCACTTGGATCATCAAGCATAAATTCCCGTCTCATTATTGTGTTACACAATAATGAGAACAAGAAAAGATAACTTAGCTGCTTGCTTCAGAAAACATCTGCTCCTAGAAGATAAACTGTAAACCAGTAATAATTAATTACTTCTTATAGCTAACAACTTCTTCATCAAGTTCTTCAAGGGATACCTGGCTGGCTCAGTCAGTAGAGCATGTGTCTCAGTGCCATGAGTTCAAGCCCCACATTGGAACTTTAGCTTACTTAAAAACAAAATTGAACATAAAAAGTTATTCAAGATCCTTACTTCTCTGTGCCCAAACCAAAACTATTATAAATTGCCTACTCTCCAATGACTCTTTACCTTGAAAGACCTTAAAATTATCTAGCCCACACTCTAAAGGCTAGAAATATTCTTCCCTGACTTTTCTGAGACATTATTAAGTCTCTCAGGTACATTTTTCCTTCTTCTGCTATAGGTCTAATAAATGTAGCTTTGATATACAACAGATTTTTAGGTGATCATTTGGGAAATTTAGAGTTGACAGGGGCCAAGTTGGAAAACTACCCTCTTACGGTAACTTTTTGCCCCTATGCAGAACTATGCAAAAGTTGAAGGGGTTGCCCATTGTTGTTACCCTTTACTGAGAACCTTCTTCATCAGTTCAACTATGAAGTCTCTGTGAGGATCCATTGGGTTGTCATACAAATAAAACCACAGTCAATCATCCTTGACATGCCAGTGTTCCAAAGGGGATAATGGGAAGTTTACATTTGAAGTAATATTATCATTGTGTGTGTGTGTATGTGTGTGTGTGTGTGTATACACACACACACACACACACACACACACACAATGATAATATTATCGTATGGATGTAATATGTGAAATCGAATTTGATTTCACATATTGCATCCCATTTATATATATTAAAATGTATATATTTAAACATTTAATTTTCTAATTTCATCCATTGTCAGGAGAAAGTGATATGATAAATTTTCTTGACTATATCTAAAATATATACAAATAATGTGTATGAATCTCTCAAAGAAGAGCATGACTTTACTAAAATACTTCTCAATATTTTTAGTTTTTATAAAAAAAAGTTATGCCTAGCTTATCTAATTATGATATTAGAACATTTTTAGTAGAATGGTAATATCAATGAGACTCATTGTTTTATCAGTTTTTACTGAGAATTTGCAGGTCTATAATTATGAATCATCTAGATATACCATGCACACACTGTCATACTGTCTATTTTCCCTCACATATCATGGTTCTATCATGACTACTTCTAATTATGATGATTATTGCTCAAGTAATCTAAAATTTTTTCTCTAAAATATGAAGCTGGCTTGATATATTCATGTTGAATAATTCCCAAATGAATATTCTAACCTAGCACATAATTTACAAGTTAAGAAAATAACACATGGTTCAAATTCAGGGTGAACTATAAAATGTCCGTGACCACTTGATCTAATCCTTTTTATATAATTCATAGTCCAACTTAGTAATTTAAATCAAATTCAGGGAAAGAATATAGAGGTAGATCTAAAGATCTGATGTTTTCATGTAAGTTCAAAATATTCAAGGTTTTATTGTTTGAGTGGAACATAAAACAAAAAACTTAGCTAGGAAAGCAATGATTATTAAAGAGCCCTAACCCCAAAGAATATTTTAACAAACAAAATTCTAAACAATTATCATCTTGGTGCTCTCCAGCACATCATCTCATTTTGCCACTTCACCCACTGATAACACTCTAATAAAAAATCTTGACTCGTATTTTAATTTGAGTTTATTACATTGGTTCTTGATAAGCAAAGTACATTCAAGACATTGAGGTTTTCAGTTGAAAACTAAGATTTCTACAAAGTCATCCTAGGGCCATCCAATCCCAGAATTGACTTTAATGTAGAACAAAAGTGATGATGGAAAAGCAAATGTACAACATATTTTAAACACTAGAGGGAGTGAAAAAAAGGAATTTGAATTTGAAGGATGGGATGTTTGGGGTTTGCAACAACTATAAGTGGCTCTTACTCAGAAACTTCAGTCACAACTCAACAATTGAATTTGCCAATGCATGACCAACTTTGCTACGTAACATGAAAGATGATGTATCTTAGATTACTTAGCATTGAATATTAAAGCTATTCAGGAACCCAGTATTCCATATAGGCTTGCTGTGTTTCTTTCTACAAAACATCCAAACTGTCTGGGCCTCAACCCTCATGTATTAATTGAAAATAATGCAAAAAATAAACTATAAATAAATAAATAAATAAAATGTTTCTCTTTTTGCTCTATATTTTAAATCAAATTACTAATATCAATTAAAGGAGAAGCTGCTGAAAATTTCATGTAATGGTTACATTTTTAGCAGACTAACTACAATGGTAGCTTCAATACATCTCTGCATTGAATTTATTGAAGCTTTAAATTAATATGTAATGACATTACTATGAATACATAAATTAATATTTTTTCATTTTATTGAGTAACAAAACAGATGATCAATCCTAGATTGAAGAGTTACTTTTTCATAGAAGTCTTCTCTGACATCCCTATCACCTCTTCTTCACATTTGTCTCCAAAAGACAAAGCTCACCATCACCATGTGTAGTTAAGCAAAGACATGCTATAGAAGGTATTGAATAACTAAGAGAACAGTTCTGAGAGTTAACAAGAATTGGTTTTAAATCCCCAAACTATCCAAATCCAAATTTTAGTGACCTTGCTTTACTTATAAGACTTGTCTTAACCCTTCTTTTCTTATCCATAAAGTAGAGCTGATCTGTGTCTCAGGAATTTTGTAAGATTTATATTTGGCAATGGAGTAAACCTAAAATGCTATGCTAGTAAACAGTAGTTATTAATACTTGACAAATAAAAAGTGGGCTAGTCAGAAGATTCACCCACAAATTCTAAAGGTCACTTTCAAGGTTCTGTGTTTCTATCCTACAACACATGAATATACTCAACATTAATCTAAAATGGATTCTTTGGGAACTTTCCTTGATGTTATCAGAAAGTGGCAAATACTATGCGTGTGAAGCTACATAATAGCCACTAACAACCTTAAAGCAACTACAAAATACCAGATATTGTAAAATATCATAGATTATTAAATGCGTTAGAGAGGTGGTCTAATTTTTAAAATGTCTGGCTTAGAATCAATGAAATATCCTTAACCATTCATGACTTGTTAGAACTGAGACTCTCATCCCAATTCTACTTCTCAGAATTTTCTTCCACTAGGTCATTAACTTTACCTGCACACACTCTTTCCCTCTTTTCAGATGTTCTCCTAATTTAACTCCACCTCCTCCTTCATGTCTTCTCCTCTCCTTCTTTCCTCAGAACACCTGAAATCCTTTATTTGTTCCTATCATGTTGGAACATAATGCATAATGTATATGTTTTGTTTTGTTTTATCCCATACCAGAGTGCAAAGCTTTGAAAGCACAGAAAATCTCTTCCATTTTTGTATCCTTTATATGTTTTACATAGGATAGAAACTTAATATTTATTGTTCAATCAAATAAATGAAACTATAGCAGAATTATTTACACTTCAGTGAAGGGTAAGTTGTTCCTAAGAATTTTGAAGATAACCAATTATGTGGACCAAAATGATGTTAACCTACATAATTCTTATTTTAAGTAATGTAAACACAGAGTAGTTTATTCAATCAAGTAAAATGAAAACCAGAAATATTCTCCACCCCTCTTTCTGACCCCTAAAGATGTTATTTAGTTCAAAAGTCCTTAAACACACCCTCTTGTTTCCTGTTATTGGATACATCACCCTTTAAAATGAGGGGGGAAAAAAGATAATATTTAATGATCATTATCTTAGCAATAAATTCCTGAACTATTTTGAACAATAATTTTATGAAGGCTCCTATAATACCATAATATCGTATAAAATACTACCAAAAATCTGAGATTCTACCCTGATTACAAGTCAATCTGTTCATCTGCCACAGCCTCATGAATGCTACACGGAAACTGTGAGTCAACAACAAAGAGAAGTGTATTAGCAATATTAGTGGCCAAAGAATTGGCATTTTTGTACTACTTCTCCAAAACCTCAATCCCCGTCAGGTGATGCAAAGAGGGTCAAATGACACATGGACAGACAATTGACGGCAGGAAAAATATCCTAGGGTCAGGGAACCAAATCTTTTCTATTGGGCAGCAAGCATCCTTCCTCATTGTTCTGTCTTCCAGTGTTATAAACAGACCTACTCTTTGCTCCAGAGAGAGATACTTTCTCTAACTGCAGAGACTGTTTGCTATATAAACATCCTTGAAAAGATCATCTGGTAGAAAGACACAGAGTTGTGCCTTTGCTCTGAAGATGGACAGAAAAGTGAGACACCTATAGATGATTATCTCCCTACAAATGCTACTTATTTGACTTCCAACAAAGCAGAGTACCAGCCTCCAAGATCCACAGCTCTATCACACATAGAACAGAATCAGCTCTACAGTCATGTAACAGGCATTCCTAAAAAGTGCCATGCTATGCAAAATTATGCAATAAAAATAACAGAGCTTATGGGAAAAAATGGTTTAAGGAGCACAACACTCAAACGCTTTGCCAATGACACACTAAAAATAATATAGAAACCTAATAAAAACAGCAATGTGGCTCTATGCATATGAAATATTTAGCTAAATATAAATACTCCAGTAAATATGACACTTTACCTTGAAAAAACTTGAAGTTTATTTGTGGAAGTGACTGTTGAGAATTTTGGTTCTGAGTTATTGTGAAGCAGAGAGGGTTATCTAAAATCAGATGGAAAATGTAACAACAGATGTACATGGGTGTGACTCATAATACACGCAGTGACTGAGATAAGCAGCAAATGTTTGAGGCATGTGTGTGTGTGTGTGTGTGTGTGTGTGCTGTATTTTCCTCATGACTCAGCTGAGCTCCGTGCTGTTCTCTGCATTCACCTGGTGTTTCTCATGGATAAAATCAAACATAAAGGAATAGAACACTTGTGTTATACTCAAATTATTCCCTAATCCATCAATCTTGTTGGAAAAAAATTCACGTTTTTCAAGACAAATGTTATAACTATATGATGATCTAGTCACAAGTTACCCATTGTTCTTATTTATTCATGAAAACATATCTTTTGCAGAACTCTACCAGCTAACATTCTCAGCTTTATTTGAATTAATCTATGCATTTGAACATCCGTTCTTTTTATTGATTTGTGTTACCAAAATAAAATATTGTTTTAAAAATCTAGAACAGTTTCACAATTTCTTCTTCATCTTTCTTTGCTACAACCTTGTTTCTTTAGCCAGAGTTATCTTAATGTCTGTTTTGTATTATCCTTCTAAGTATTTGTAATAGTTTTATACACATAGATAGGTGGTTTTTCTTTCTCTCTCTCTCTCTCTCTCTGTTTTTATGTCTATGAGATCATTCTGTGCTTATGTTTTTGAGACTCATCATTTCCATTCTGAGATTCAATATATTGCATAGCTTTTTCTGTTAGGACATCATGCTTGTTAACTGTTATTTAATATTCCATGCTGTGAATGTCAGCAGTTCCACCAATTCACTGCTTCTCTATAAACATTCTTGAAAAAGGGAAAAAGTACTGGTGCTCACATCTAAATTTTCTGTAAAATGACTTCCTGGCAATAGCATTAATGGATGAGAGAGTACACAACTTTACATTTTGATAGATACAGAAAAATTATCTAAAAATAGAGTACTATCAAACTGCACTATTACTCTTTTCTCTGTATCTTTGCCAACACTGGATATTACCCATCTTTTACAATTTTTGTCAATATCATCGCGATTTATTTTCAGTCTGTATTTAATATAGTTTACCAGTAAGAATAAGCATGTTTTTCAAGTTTCTTTGTTATTTGCATTTCATCTCTGAATTATTTATTCATGGTTACTGCTTGCTTTTGGCATTGGGTTTTTTTATATGTTTTTCTGGAATATTTATTTGCAGGTTTTTAACATATTATGGTTAATCTGTTGTCTCTTAAAGTCGGTGCAAATAATTTCTTCCAATATGTTTTATATTTTAAATGTGGCATGGCTAGCTTCAAAAAAAGGAAATTTTATTCCTATAAAATATTCTGAAATTTTTTTCATTATTTTCCTAATCAGGTGTTAGAAATAATCAGGTGTTAGAAAATCCATAAATAAAGTAAGTCAGAGGGGGTTGAGCATTAAAAATACAAAGAACACAAGGAAAGGAAGAGAAACAGCAAGCCCAATAAGGTATAAAATGTCAGTGAGGATCGTGAAAGACACATCAGCCTTATACTGCTTTTCTCCTAGATGAATCCTGTTAAGAGCATTATGACAAAAGTAAAGCTCCTTTATCTGGGGAAAAGAAAGCCTTCCAGTAAAGAATAACACAGATCTATAAATAATACTAAGACTATTTTTACATATGTAAAGAAAATGTAAAGGGAGATGTTATTATTAGGTTTAATTATAATGTCAGTTAAGTGGAAAGGCTACATTTGATGGGTTCAGTAATACTGCGTATGAAGAGTTTTCTATAAAAATTTCTGTCTTAGAATTAGTGCCATCCCAAGGTCATATTCCATTTCCTGGTGTCCAAACCAAAGCTCTGAGGCAGGGTGGTGGAATAAAAAACACCAGAGGTCTCCAGACTCATAATACGAAAGGAGGTCAAGATAAAAACAAAGAATACACAGGCTTTGTCTGAAACATATTTGTAGAAAGGATAAAAGGCAAATACTCTCTACTTTGTTGAATAACTTTAAAAATATTCAAATATATTTGTAACGGTTGTTTCCAGTTCTTTATGTAAGTAAGTAATTCATTTTGAGAACAATTTAAAAAAAAAAAAAATGTTCCCAATATGATCACCTGCATTTGCAAGGTCAGTGTAAAAAAGAGGCCAAATTGTGACAATTCAATGATATCTGCCCTCTCAGATTAAGTGGAAAGAAAGGCACAATCCTCAAGGGGCTGAAATATGTGGGGGTGTGATTATAAAACTACCGTCCCTTGAGAACCTGGTGGAAATAAGATATGTATCTCTCGAGGCCATTCCAAAGATGAGAGAAATTTAGTGAATACAAACAGATAGACACGTTGCCCACATTTCTCAGCTCTAAACATTATGTTGAGCATAGCTGGGTTCCATTATTGCAGTTAGGCTGTAGGGCAGTGATCTGGACTGGCTTTGTTCTCCCCAGTAAGAACTGATGCATTTCAAGTCGCTAATCAGCATTGTCTGTGCTTTTGCTCAGCTAATCTTCTGGCAATGTGCGATGAACAATCTGCCTATTGACTGTCTCAGCGGTTGCGAGTCCCTCCGCCCTCGCCCCATGTTGATCCTCATCTAGTTTCTGCTGGCTGCTCTTTTTTCCTATAAAAGAAGGGGGTATAAAAAGCTGGCCATTCTCTTCCCCTCCCCCAAGATACAATTCTCACTCTCCAAGAGAGTTCTCTGCTCCCCTCCTCTCAGTGATTCCTTCTGGAATTTGAAAAATGCTGCCTAATTCTTAGTGTGCACTGGGATCATTACTGAGTTTCGGGCCACCTTGAGCTCCCTCTCAAACAAGAGAAGAGTTTTTGCTGTATTTCACTGTGCGTGTGTGCGTGTGTGTGTGTGTGTGTGTGTGTGTGTGTAGAAATAAGTTACAAAAAACGCGGACATTTTGGTAACATCTGTCATCACTTCATTGGGGAAATACTTGTGATTAACTCTTTGTATTAGGAGATAGAACAGGCAGTCAGAAAGATATTGACCTTTGTATTACTGAAATTAAAATATACACTTAAAGTGGATCTCTTTATAACACAAGCCTAAAATGGGAATATAGAAAATCTCTGGATTTCCTGTCTTAAAACTTTTTATCATTTGCATTCCTGCAGAAGTAAAACAAAGCACGAATTTTGCCAAGACTCAGCATGAATTTACTTTTCACAGAAGGTGTAGGAGAAGCTGCAATATAAAAAGTACTTAACAATAATTTTTAAAGCTACTAGCACAATGCAAAATATTATTGCCAGATACTACGTAATTTGACTTTACCTGTTCACGTAAAGCTGCTCACACTCAATCCCAGACAAATTGTCTTCATTTGCTAAGAACAAAGTTAAAAAGGAGGCCAGATAATTACCTATGTTTTTACTCAGCCTCGTCTTCTGGTCTCCCCACATATAACTATAACCACATATAAAAAAATAAAATAAAAATAAAAATTTTTATTTTTAAATAAAATGGACAGAAAATAAAATTCTGTCCAAGCAGAAGATCACATACGGCAAAGAATTATTTGCTATCCTTAGACCACCATCTCCACCCCTTCTTTCCTCTTTTTCTTTGTTTCTCCAGAGGAAACAAACACACAAATATCACCATTGAAACTGAAAAATTTGAAAGAAAAATATACTTCCCTTACTTATAATAGCAGGATCTTAGAGTAGTCATTGCTTAAACACCCAAGATCTCTGGGCATAGTCGATTCTTACATATAAGCTCAAAATCTTTAGAGATTGATTCTAGACCATCTGTGCTTTTGCCCTATGGGGATTCAGACAAACTAAAAATTGCCTGTGGATCTAATAAATGTATCAGAGTCCCTTTACTAAGCAGGTTATTCATCTAGGATTGTGGTATGGTTACTCCAAATTTTCTGCTTAGTCTAGGAAGCTAGGCTTCTCTTGGGGCATGTAGTAAAATTACATAAATTTTAAAGACTCAGTGAAAGAAGCAGCTGAAAATCAACAGATTGCTGATATAGTCCATAGGCCCCCTGTGCTCCCACACTGCTTTGCCCTTCTCTTTGTAATAGCACTTATTTATACTGTATTGAAATTTTTCTATGGCTGAATTTATCCTTTGGTAGACTTTGATCACTGAAGGGCAACTTAAAAGTAATTTTCATTTCTCTTACGTCAATTCTGTGCAATGAGGCAAATTATAAATATATGTGAAAATACATAAATAAATAAAAGTTGTCTTTCCCAAGATCCTAGTACAATGCCTGATGTATATTTGGCAGACAATCAGCTCATTTGATTACAAGAACTAATTTGTGAATTAATATAGAGGAAGGAAGGAGGCTCAGATCTTCTGATTTAAAATTCACTTGAACTGAAAATGCATTTGAACCTTCCCTTGCCTGTAGTTCTCTTTCCAGCCACTACCTCTTTTCCTTATTTTTCTGCCAAACATCTTGCAAGAAATGTCTGCATTTAGTGTCTCCAAGCAGAAATGTCCAAGACAACTGAAAGTCTTAACAATTCATTGGTTCCAAAGTGGAAATTTAAAGATTGAAAATCATGAAGTAATGATACTTTACTTTTTAAAAAAATGAGCAAAATTAGAGAACATAGAGACATCTGCAGAAGGGTCAAGTTTCCACAAATTCTCATGAAGATATTCATTGCATTTTCTTATTTTATTCTGGCTTTCTAACAAGTTCCAGTAACAGTATCACCTCCTGATTATGATTTTTAAACTGTTCTGCATTCTCTGGAGAAAATACTTTTGAGGACTCATTGCCTAGTCATCTTGGTACATGGTATGACTCATTTGAAAAACTTTTCATCTGAATCTTTATCAGAGCTTTAAAAATAAATTCAGTTGTTTTGTACCACTTAAAAGACTTAGCTCCAGATAAGTAGAGTAATCGAGGCCATAGTTACTCAAAGACACACACAGGCTCAATCCTCAGCACTCTGGGAAATTTCTCTACCTGGTAGGTGGGTTTGTTGAGTTTCAAAGGAAACTGGGCAACTCACCTTAGTTTTCTCATTTAATGAGTCTTGCTATTGTTGTTGTTTAATGAACCTCTACTATGAAAGTATTGAGGCTACCAAAATCAATACCATGTTGCAAGGGTGGATTAGATTCTTCATTCAGATTGGTGGACAACATTTAAGGGAAGATTCCACTTCAACAGCCTGGCTCCAGGGAAGACCACAAGTAACAGGTAAATGTTGCAATGATATAAAAGTTTCAGACCTACTACCTTGAGGCTTTTCCTATGAATGTTTCACAAGGCTGTCAGTGTGCTACTCTTCAGATTGTTTTTAGCATTGAATTAGAAATCTTGATGAGTAGTATAGAGCCAAGTTCCCTAATTTGTTCTGTTTGAGGATAAATCAAGAGCCTAGTCATACACATATAAAATCCTGCCAAGACCTAAAGGAAGGGTCCCATAAACTTACTCTCCAAACACATGCTCTTTTAAATATCAAAGCTCTAATTTTAGTGTTTTATAAATGGTTAGGAAGCTTTTAAGTGACTTCCTTTTATTATCATAAACAATTCTGCTAATGTATGAATGGAGGAGTAAAAAAAAAACAAACACAATACCCCCAATTCAGGAGCGGATGGTGAAGATAGAACATCAACATCGAAAAGACCCAACAATCACTATTTCCTCCTAAAAATCTTGACAGGAAAACACAGATATGATTATAAGTAGGCGAAATTATTCTTTAAAAATAGGATTTAAAACATATACTTTATTTATGTCAAAAAAAAGTTAAAACTAAGTGGAAAAGAGATTTATACCTGCTTTAAGTAATTTTATAGAGTCCTACAGCAACCAAAAAGAAAGTGCTTATGAACTGAGTTAAATTGGATCATATATAGGCTCAAAAATCTTACAGTAAAATAAAAGAACTCATTAGAGAAATGAAAAGCAAAATAAAGCTTGAAAATGTCTGAAAGTAGAGATTGAAAAATGAAAACACTGTGACAATTCAGAAAATTACCTTTGTGCTAAGTTATCAAGGTGTTAAGGACTTACTATTATTATTAATACACAAAGTGAATTATCGTAGATTAACAAGAGATAAACTCTAGAATCAGACTCCGTGGGTTCAAATCTCAGCTCTGCTCTCTAGCTGTGTGATCTTCAGCTATTGACTTAACCACTCTGTACCATTTCTCATCTGTAGAGTAAAGACTATCACAAAGCCAACCTGAGGTTAAACTGAGTTAATACACAGAACGTACTGTGCCTGGTCCACTGTCAAGGTTTCGTAAGCCCTTATTATGTTTAGCCTCATACTTCCATATTGGTGCATATATAGTTGAGTATATAGTTCTCAGGTCAGGCCCATACTAGGTTTGTATGATCCAGTAGAAGACAAAGAAGTCATACTCCTATTTATGTGTCTCTCTCAACACGTAACACCACACATTGTAGTGTGGCCTCGTGTCCCTCAAACTGGATCGATGTCATAGGAATGGGAGTAAGGCACAGTCCCATTTTCTTTGTTTTTCAAAAACTAACCAGCACCTCTGTGTTTCACACATTTCAAATGCAATTCCTTGAATTTTGAGAAGAATTTTCTTTTTTTAAAAGGTATTTTATTGAATAAAACCCGACCAGTTTGTTCCCTGATTGCCATTTCTGAAGCTGCTCTTCCAAGGCAGCATCACCAGTCAATGAGAGAATGTGTCAGCAGGGGGCTTCTCTTCTTTTTCTGAGGGTCTGTGATGTTTGTTTTTCAACAGAAACTGAGCTCTTAGTAAACACAAATTTTTATTTCAGAGTAAATGTTTTCAAGTTCTACAGCACCTTTGTTTTCTGAGAATGTCAATTTTATGTTGGTTCCCAAGTTGATAGAAAAAGAAATAAATCATTTAAAGAACACATTTATTTCTTGCAACAAAACGGTCTAAGGAAATAGTGAAAATGTTCAGTAAACCAAGGCATTTGCTAAATAAATGAAAACTTCACAAGCTAAATACTGAGTACATGTCTGCATGCATGCCCACAGAAGAAAGGGAGAAAAGATAAATAAGTTATGCCAACTTCTAAATAAAAAGTGCCATGGCATTGTACGTCTCTACAAAGATGGTAAAACAAAAACAGAAACAGATTTGGTCTCTGTTTCCCCAAAACCTTGGTACGCATTCGTGTTCCGCCTTCTGAAAAAAGGGAACTTGAAATTCAATATGAAACGGTTGTGCTCGTATTCTGCAAAACATCCTTATTAGCGAAGTTCCAAAATGTTGCCATCAGTAGGAGATTCACAAACACGTGAAAAGCAAGCCCTTTTACTTATTGATAGTGATCCTCTTTATTATTTTACACGTTAATTTAACCACTGCTTCTAAGAATAGGAGTCATAAGACCAGGGTTGGGTCCGTTATATCACACTGTCTTTCCTACATCCCTTTGAGTCTCTACAAAGCTGTCTGCAAGTTGAAGTTTTAATGAACCCAGTTTAAAGAGCCACAAAAATCAAGTGGAAGGTTGGCAACCATCTGTTGAATTTGTGCTCCGTAGATAGACAATCCCCACCATTTAGAAACTGGAGTGGATTGTTTTTGCCCTGAATGGTGTGAATTTCCTCTCCAGGCAGTCCAAAAGCACAGATAATGACCACGTTGTACTAGAGAGGCCTGGTCGCAGAGCTGGGAGACCAGAAATAAAATCATACATTGTATTCCTTCTTGAGGAGGTCAACTTGCTTTATGCACACTATCTAATCAATTCTCAAAGCATTCCATTGACATGAGGGAGAGGCAGCTACCATATTCGCTTTACAGATGGATAACCTGAGGCTCTGAAAGGTTAAGCAGTTTTCCAAGGTCAGGAAAGGCCATTTCCACACAATCACAATTACCTGTGCAATGTAGGCAAAAAGCAACAGACACAGACCGCGACCAGATTTGCTTAAATGGAGGTGCAGTACCTGACTGACTACAGGAAAATAAGGACTGGGTCAGAATTCTCCACAGAAGCTGGCCTATATGCCCAGATTCACCAGATGATTGACAATTTTCTATTCAGCTTGAAACTGGAAACAGCTAAGCAAAGGAGAGAACAGGAATGAGGTCACAGATCTGCTATTTATAGGATATCAGCCACCACACTCAGCTGCTTTTCAGTTAAGGTGAATATTGAATGTAATTTTCTTTTTCCAACTCCATACAGAGAAACTATTTCCAGAAAAGGAAATTATAGAATTTAATAATATTTCATGTGACATGGTGATTTGCTTTGTGACGGTCTCAGCAAGGTTTACCACATATTCATCTGGGCTTATTGACCATAAATAAAAATCCAGTCACATTCTTTCTTGCTCCACAGACTTTTTTTTTTTTTTTTTAAAATAAGGCAATAAAGATTCCTTGGGCTTTTTTTTTTTTTCCTCACCTGCAAAACATTCATTGAATTTGCAAAGTTATAACAAAACAGAACACCAGTGTGGACGAGGAAAACACAACATGGCCCTTTATGAGGTAAGGAATCTAAAGCAGCCTGATGGGCCTGTTTAGCTGCAAGAGTTAATTCCTGTGAAAAACACACTTCCGCACATTTCCTTAGCCGAGCCTGGTCTGAGGCTTGTGAAGGCTTCAGACAGCGAGCAGAGGCGGGCCGGAAGCCACCGGTTCTTTTGATGTAGATTGATGCATGACAGTAGCCTCTGTGCTAAATATCAAGTTTTCTTTCTCTTCTGCATTTTTCCCAAATCATGAAAAGAGATTCCTTCAGTCCAAATACACAGAGCGTAGTCCTAGAGCGCACCAAAAGTTGCAGATAAAAATGCCTCGTGTTTTCTGTGACTCACCAACCGTAACCAAAACTAAACCAGCAAGCTGAAACCGAGAGGCCTGGGTGAGACTGAAGATGAAACATAAAAGGCAAAGAAACCCAGGGAGGAAACTGCCCCTGGAGTGTCTCTAAGCTTCTCATTTGGAAAAGGCTGAAGGAGGATGAGAGGCTGAGGACCCTGTACCTTTCCTCGAGGGAAAAGCCTCCAGGACAACTGCTGGGGAGCCTTGGGCTTCGAAGCCAGCCTGGAGCTCCTCCTGCTGAGGCTGCCCAACCGCTGGGCCCTTGCAGCTGTCCACACAGCAGGGACTGTCACCGTGCTGTGTGGGCGGCTACCACCTAAAAACATCTCGTTCGTCATGCAGATTCCCAGGCTTACGGAAACTGACGCCGATGTGGTTGGTTTGAAGGTCTGCGGAATCTGCATTCTAACCAAAGCTCGGATAATTCCAGGGCCATTTGGAGGTGAGAAATTTATTGATCATGTCACCTGGAGGGTGTTTCCAGAACTGCTCACATGTCCCAGAAACCGGAGCACCACCTTAAACCTGGTATTTTGTGGACACGAGGACTAGTCTATTTAATGGGTCATTACAGGGAAAGACCTAAGAACAAACCTGTAGGGTATCATCTAAAGGCCTCTTTTCAGCCACAAAATGAGATAAAGATTAAATTTTTTAAATAGTCATGATTGCAGCTGCCAATCTGGAATTGACAGTTGATTTTACAAGACAACACTTGGCAAAAAAAAAAAAAATCATTTGGGAACATTTCAACCCTACTATCCATTTTTTCATGGAAGAGCTACTTCTCCAGAAGCATGTTTGACTGTGTGTCTGTGTCTGCGTGTATGTGTGTTTGTGTGTTTCTTCCTCTGACCAGTATCTTCTGTGCCTTGCCCTTCCCCCACCTCACCATATGCCAGTCTTTCTTCCTGTGCCCTCACTGTCTCCTTTGTCTCATTTGACAGCCCCCCTTTGTCCTCCTTTTCCCATCATCCAGCTATTGTCGATACAATAAAGCTTACAAAGAAGATGGCTCATCAGTGAGGCTGTTGACCAGTTTATGGTGAAGAGAACAAGAATCATCAAAATCATAATTCGACATTTTTTAACATTTTAGAATTTAAAAGCATGTTCACATTGTGTCACTGACATTCACAAAACAAACACACCGAGGTGGTATTATTACGCCAAAAAAAGGCATTGATACTGAGAGTTATACAGGACCCTTGAAGACCACGCTGTTGGTGAAAGCAAGCCTGAACTTAGACAGAAACTTCCAGTTTTAGTCACACTGCTCTTTACCCATACCATCTGGGAGAAGGATGGCTTCTAGCACCACTCAGATTTTTGGTATTATTGAAGTGTTCCAGTTTGAAACCAGGTTTTAAAAAAATTGATTACATAAAACCACTGGGCTGTAAACAGGATTCAATTTATCCTGAGGTAATTTGTCCAGTGGTGTGAAGAAAAGCTTTTTTTTTTTTTTTTTTTTTTTTTTGCATTTTCCTAGAAAGGGGACAGAAAAAAAAGCAGAGAACACCGTCCAGTGAACCCATGGAAGGAACGAGCGCTCTGTGTCTGGGCACTGACCCCGCCTTTTCCAGGATTCCTGGTGGTCTTCTAATTCGGTGCAGTGGATCTTGGAACATTTTAAAGTTGATCATCCCAATCAACAAAAGGACACCATTCAACCACCCATCTTGCGTTTATTAGAAAAAAATGCCAAATTAGCTGAAATATGCAGCAGAACAATGTAATGTTGCAACCCTTCTGTTAAATGAGTGGATGTATTTAGAGCCACAATGGAGAGCCCTTCCAGTGTTTGCTGTCACACCAGACAGGTCCTGTAAGAAATCACTTGAGAAGGCCAATTTTCCAAGTTAGCTACTAAGCTTGATCAAATAAATTAGACAACACCTTACTCTCCACTGTACTTTATAACTTTTAGAAACAATATCTGAGGCCCAGAAGGATTCCCAAATTGCACCATTACTCTTACAGTGGAGATGCAAATGAAAATGGAAAAAAAAAAAAAAAAAGGTAATCACCACTCAAGTGCTGTGTGGTCCTCTAGGTATTGTAAAACATCCTTAATATCATTTTAAGCAAATATTATAAGGTTATTTTTAAAAACAATCCCTCCAAACCAATTACAAGCTATGTTGAAGTGGCTTAAAAGAAGAGGAGAAGAACTCAGTGCAATTTTAATTTGCATCCCCTATTGCCAGAGCATAAAACTTGGAATTTGCTAGGGATGTGATTTCAGGAAGTCCAAGGAGCAGTGACTCCTTAGAAGCACATGGCAGAAAGCTTCATGACAAAATCGTACTTTAGAGTCAGAATTCTTTCTTACTCTCCTTCAAAAAGGAACTGACACCTCACGTGGCTGGTGGTTTTGTTTTTGTTTTTGATTCAAGGTACGCTCTAACCTTCTCAGAGTCCACTGCTAAGGCAGTCATCTCGTTTGACCGCCATGGGCAGCAAGGATTCTGAACACTCAGCAGTAAATTTTTTATTTTTTTTTCTGTATTTGGAGGTATTTCCTGCTTATGGAGGTCAAGAAAAGCAGTAGCTGTAAATCTGAGAGAAAGATTTGACCCAGAGGAGAGACTTAATGGCAGACTAGTGATGTAGATATGAAATGAACTTTACTTGTGCTTTATATGCAGAGGATGCTAAATAAGGACTCATGTAGACATAGAAAGAAAATAGGCTGTGCGACTTAGCCTGCCCCAGCATTTTCCTCTCAAACCCTGCCAGCATGTTCTGGAAAGTGGTAATACTCAGAGGTAGGCTATGCAGATTTTTTGTTTTGTTTCATTTAGAATACAGTTATACATATGTCCAGATTTATTTAACCTTCTCTTATTAAATTCCCATGACTTATAAAAATGGCCATTCAACTGTGTGTCCTTGGGCCTTAAGGTGCTTCCATCATGGATTCCTCCTTCTTTGAAGACTCAGTAATACCAGTTTACAAGAACTGGGTCACAAGTTGTCAATGAAATCAGGATATAGTCCAGAGTTGTCTCGTTCTTCATCCCTGCCCTTTCTTCCTTGCAGTCACTTTCCCAGGGGGTCTTTGCCTCTCAAGCACCCAAGACCTGATCTCTGACCCAACATCCCTGCTTCAGAGGAAAAACAAAACCTGTTTAATAAAATGAATTTCCACTAGGTAATTTATGTCTTAATGTGTTCTTTCACCCAAGAATTTGCATAAGGATTACACTAACTAATGGTGGAATGAAGGCATTTGTCACAGGCTATTGATAATCTGGAAGGTTTTCCTGGAGCCTCTCAAATACTGTTTTGTAGGTGACCAACATCGTCCTCCAATAAGCCTTCACTATGAATGTCTGTAGAGAACTTAATAAGGTTCCATATGCAACTCTACAGTGTAAAAGAATGCAGAATGTCATTTCCTGTTCTGGCTACTGAAGCAAATAAACTGCTATGGCATTGTTTAGATGAAAAGAAAAATAATAACCCAGATACTAATGAAATGTTCAACTAAATATGAAAAGTAAATGATGACTCAGGTAATTCAGCTCTTATACCTAAAATGATTCCAATAATTTAAATAAAAGATGATGAAATGCTTGGAAGTCAAAATCAAGTATCTTTTAATTGATCCAATAAATGTTTAATGCTTCACTTCACTTCATTTTGTGGACACAACAAGGGAACACTTAGTAGACAGTGATTTGAGACAGTTGTTGAAAATTCCCTCCAGGGTGGTCATGCTATATAAACACTGCTAGTACTTTTAGAGAACATTTAATGTACTGTATCTAGGTTTTAATTGTTCTGCCGTGGCAATTCCGTGGGGACCACGTGTAACAAAAGGGAGTAAGAAGATAGAGACAAAGAAAAATGTTGACTCTTTGCTGCAGGGGACCAAGTATATTTATGGGGTTTGTATAAATGTTTGCCTATAACATATACACACACAGATGTGAGGGTGACCTGGTCATGACATCTGAAATCACTGGGCTCACTGAGAAATCCAGAATCTATCAGGTTGAGTTCTCCATCTCAGTGAGTGTTCCATATCATATAGCAGTCTCCCAGAAATTCTACATTTGGTCAAAGAAGAGTTCTTAGGCCATGGCATATACTAACTTACACACATAAGTAACAAAAAGATAAGAATGCTTTGGGACCAAAAAATACAGCTTTGCTTTATACATTTATGAACTGCAATGTTTTGTTTTTAATTTCAAAGCTATCTAAAGTACCCAAGATAAATAAAAAAGTCTCCCAAGCAGAAATGGCAGAAATGCCCACTTCTTTAAATTAACATTGCAAATATATTTTATCTTCTTCTTGCAATCATGTTATTAGGCTACTTTTCATACTGAATAAGAGAAGAAAAGAAAGAAATGAATTTACTATTATGTGATCAAATTTACAAAGATTTTCACACTGCATTTATGATTGATTCCACAAGGGTATTGCTATACCCAACTAATCAACTTTTATACAGAATAAATTTATTCAACATAAATCAATGGGAAGAGTAAATAAAACAAAAGACAGTGTTCAGAGAGCATATTGCAACATCAAAAATTCTTGCAAAGTGTAGAAAGAGGAATGAAAATGAATAGAGCTGAAATTAATAATTTTGTTCATTACCTAAATTTTTGTCCTAAACCTACACGTATTTGTTGCTCATAAACTAAACTTTTCCATTAACAATCATCAAATGTGTATATAACAAATTTGAACATTTTCTTTGATTATTTAGTAGATATATACTGTATTACGAAGTTCTTAGCACACTAAACACATTATTAAATAAATTTTGAATAATAAAATTAGTGGAAAACTAAGGAAAAAATTTACTATCCTGGAAACTATACATAACTCATATACAAAATGAATGTATACCAACAGTAAAAGATGAATGATACATAACCAGGAAAGTTTAGTTTGGTGTCAGAAAGCTAACGCAAAATCTAACTGAAACTTCCCCAGAATGCTAAAAGATAACCAAAAGTAATTGACCGCTAAGGAAAAAAAAAAAAAGCTTTAATGTTAATAGATGACTATCAAAAAAACCCTCAAACCCAGCTCTCAAGTAAGCTAGAAGTTTCAAGCTGAGAGGAAGGAGGGTAAGGTGAAAAAACCAATCTGGACATATCCTGGACAGAATTGATCTTTGCTATCTTTGCTACTAAGAGTAGCTCCTCCAAAACGGACCAGCTGTTAAAATATCAAGTCCAAGAAGGTCAGTGTTTCTATGGAAGGCAAGATGTGAGTCCTTTGACTTTAGGGACGTGTCTTACTTACCTGTGTAACCCCAATAGCTGACATGATTCCACACGGAAAAAGGAAGGGAGGAAGGAAGGAGGAAAGGAAAGAGAGGGATGGACTGAGGGAAAGAAGAAAGAAGGGAGCCAGATTATGAGACATTATAAGCACATTTTATTGTTGTAAATAAGTTAAAATATTTAGAATCCAGCAAATTGTGTCCAAGCTTAAAGATAGTTGTCCTAATTCTCAGAAAAGAGAATTAGATGAATTCCAGAATTCATGTAGTAAGTAGTGAGTTTGAAGTTGATCCCCAGCCATTTTCTAGAATGATTTGTTAAACAGACACTAACTAGGTAGGCTTTTAGAAAATAGCACTGTGAACACTAAAACCTGGCATGATTCACTAAGAAAAAGTTATGTAAATTAGCCTTTATTTTATTTTTTATGTGGTTCATTGGATTATAAATTTATATGGATGCCTATACTGGAAGGCCAATATAATGAATCTAACCTTCAAAAGTTATTGAATGTGGCTTCATTATATTCTTAAATTTTAAACAGTTATGTAGAATCATAGCTGCATGACACATATCAAAAAAGTGTTTATTAAAAGGATTTTATTAACCAAAAATGTGTTTTCTAATATGTTGTTCAAAACCTTAGTCCAAGAACAGTCTTGGGTTTTTTTTGTCTTTTTTCTGTTTTTGTTTTGTTTTGTTTTGTTTTTATTTTTTTGGTCGGGGTGGAGGCAGAGGGAGAGAATCTTAAGCAGGCTCTATGCCCAGTGCAGAGCCTGATGTGGGACTCCATCTCATAACCATGAGATCATGACTCAAGCCAAAATCAAGAGTTGGATTGCTTAAGACTGAGCCACCCAGGGTTCCCAATCTTGTTTTTCAAATGGGTAAGTTGGCTAAAGATAAGGGATGTCCTAAAGCTAGAAGAAATAGCAACAAACAAGATTCAAAATTATCTTAATAGCCTGAAAAGCTAATCTTAATCATAAGATTAAAATTTAAAAAGATAAACATTAAATCTTACTTGTAAGTTAAATAATCAATTGGATAGGTATATTGCTTTTATAAAAGGCCTGGTAATTTTAGTTAACTAGATATGAAGGGTAAGCTAACAGATTCACAACAGTCTAGTAGTCCATGGATAGAATTCAAGGGGTTCCATGAACTTGAAGGGGGAAAAAGTATGTATAGTAATTTTCACTAACCTCTGAATGAAATTTAGCATTGTCTTCCATTATGAAAATAGTCAAAATATCACAGTAGTATTAGTAGTACTGCAACTTTGTCAGAACAGCAATCACAGATATTTTCCTATCACTTTATAATTTTTGCATATATTTCTCAAAATGGTATTTATTCTCCACTATTTGAAAATCAGTATAATTATTGGGCCCACCACTAGATCTTATAATAATATATGAATGAAGAGATGTATACATACACATGGTATAACACTAAACCATCAGTTTCTTTTCAGTACTTTATAATTTTTTTTACATAATTTGTTGGTTTGTAATTAAATGCATTATATTTTATGCACTTAAAAACATTATTCTGAGAAATGAACATTTTAAACCAGTGACATAAGGATCTATGGTGCAAAATTAGTTAGGAAACCCTTTGATAAAATTTAGATACATTGCTTTAAATATAGTCTGCATGTACAGAAACATGTGGCTTAGCAGTGTTTCATGGAAAATCTGCTGGTTAGCTCACACGTGCACAGATCGTGCTTGAATCTGCATTTCAATAGTGAACTACTGAAAACTGGATTATGTTCAGGGAGTGGAGAGAAGCCATAATCAGGATGATGAAAGTCTAGAAATTATATCATGAGGAACCTAATTCCTCTGGAAGCAAGTATTAATTAATGCAAGACACAGAGAGGAAACATAATATGGAGAAGAAAAAAAAACAAACAAACACGTGCTTTAATATGGGCAGAACTACAAACATCTCCCCCTCCACCTCTTGGGGTGCCATGTTATCTTGGCTGGTTGTTCAATATACTGTTTCTGGGTTTCGGTGTCTATATCTTGAAGATAATGCATATGGCACAGATTCGTGATAAGGATCAGAAAGAGTAGATATTTAAGACTAACAGAACCTTGCACATAATAGACCCCCAAGAAATTGCATCATGGTTGGCATGGTCTTGACAAGGGAACCAAAATGCTCACATTAATATGCCCAGGTGTCTTCTACCCCAGCAGAAGTTGGGGGTAGTTTGGACAGGGCCTTCTGCCATCAGGACTATTATAGGATAGCTGAACAGCACTGCTTTATCTTGCTCCCAGAAACAGGAACAGATTTTAGTTTCCTTTTGTAAAGAATTGTCTAGCCATTAACACTGTCCAGCAATGGCCTTGATTGCTTCATAAAAGAATGAGAATCTTACCTCTCCATGTGTTCACACAGAGACTAGATTCCCATGCATTCTGGATGTGGTAGGAGAGTGGGCTGAGATGAGGTATCCACCCACCAGGCCTCCCAGGTGACCTCCAACTGTACTTCTCAGAATCTCTGAACCTCATGAACAATGGCTAAACACAAAGAATGTATCAGGCTGTCAGATTCAACAAATGGTTTTCCTCTGCTTCTGAGGATGATCGTCATCATTTAAATAAACAGGTCATTAATTTGAGAATAGAATTCTCAGCCTCTGTAAAACAGACATAATATTGGACAGGGAATATTTATATTTCAAAGAGATAAAATGACAGTCATAGCTGCAGGATTCCAAAATGAACTGAGGTTCAATTGTGTAGTAATTAATGACCACATAAAATGGCTGAAACGATAATAAAAATGTACATGGCATGCTGAAATCAAGGAAATGCTTAGACAGACTACTGTTTTCTCAGGGGAATTACAGTCTGAACGTCAGTTCCAAATAACACCAACAAGCCCCTTTAATGAAAAGGTCCATCCCCCAAAACAGCTGAGTAGCAGGTTGAGAATTTCTACTTTGAATACCAGCAAAGGAATCATAAACATATTCTTGCCAGATGCGCTTCCCAGATGCAAGGACACTCAACGTTGTAGCAAGTAAAGAGAGGCAGAGAGAAACGGCAAGCTGAAAGCAGTACATGAGTTAATCGGTTGCTTTAATAAATATCCAAATACCCAAGAGATATTGATTATGTACCTTATAGTTCACAGAAAGAACTTCGTCTTTACCTTCTCTTCCTTTTCCTTAGCATATTCACTCTCTTCATTCCCTTGCTCTGTCTCTCTATCTCTCTCTTTTTAATTTGAGAATTTTTTCTTTCTCTCTTTTTCTCTGGTTATTTCCTCTTCCTAAAGGGGCCCCTTGAATTGCTTTCAAAATCTGAGGTTTCCCCATAATCCCACACTTTCACATGCCCTCCCCTCCTCCCACTTCATCTCTATTCTGCAAAGTCTATTCTTCAAAAAATAGAAACAACTTTTTCCAAAGAAAATCACATCCTGATAGAATCCCTGTTAAGGCACTCACATTTCCAAATAAGTTAACCACAACAAAAAAGATGTCTGAACAAAATTTCATGCCATTTAGACCCACAGTTGATCCTTGAACAACAAAGAGTTTGAACAGCCTGAGTCCACCATGGGTTTTTTTGGTTTTTTCGATTAAATGCAATACAATACTAAAAATGTATATTCTCTTCCTCACGATTTTCTTCATAACATTCTGTTGTGTCTAACATACTTTAGCATAAGAACATAATATATAATGCCTATAACATGTAAAATACATATTAACTGACTGTTAATGTTATCACTAAGTCTTCTGGTCAACAATAAGCTATTAGTAGTTAGGTTTTTGAGAATATCAAAAGTTACACGTGAATTTCCAATCATTCAGTGCATTGGTGCCTCGAACCCTGGCATTGTTCACTAGTCAACTGTATTTAGGTGCAAAAATATTTACCATTATGTGGTATTTCTCCAGATATAGAAAAAAAATGTAGGAAAGAGATTTCAGTACACTATTAGCATCTAAAGATTTTCCACATAAATTGTTTCTACATTAAATTCTGGTCTAGGGGCACTGGTTCAGTCAGTTAAGCTTTTGCCGTTGGCTCAGGTCATGATCTCAGGGTCAGATCTCAGAGTCCAGGGATCCAGCCCCTTTTTGCCTTGGGCTCCCTGCACTGTGGGGAGTCTGCTTCTCCCTCTCTCCCTCTGGCCCTCCCCACTCTTGTGTTTTCTCTCCCTCTCTCTCTGTCTCTTTCAAATAAATAAATAAAATATTTATTAAAATTCTGGTCTAATTCACACTTTATGTAATATTTTACTGATCCCCTCTTTACATAGAGCATAAATATTTAAATCCTTCCCACAAAAACACAGTATATATTATGCTGCAATTTAAAAATCTGAAAGCTGCCCCTGATTCAATGTGTGTTATCACAGAAGAAGTTCCAAGAGAAAAAGTCACCAGACACCATACTACCTTGGGATGTCCAGTTAGTGGCTCAAAGTCCCGCAGAAGGGGAATTTCCTGCTCTGAATTTCAAATCCAGGAGCTTGACTTTTCCCAGTCCCACAGTGAAACCTCTTCTAAAGAATGAACTCCTAGTACCCACACTCCCAGAGAATGATAAGTTCCATCCCAGTTTATTAAGATACTTGGAGATGTAAGTGCTAACAAGACATTCTTTCTCTGTAGACATTTTATAGGCATTTAGCCTAAGATGCCCTGGTGAGCACTGAATTAGAAGGACAGAAAGAGAGGGTTTTAAAGATGAAGAGAATGTTTGATGGTAGAGCCTAAAGTGTCTGTGTCAGTTGGGTCTATCTCTGTGTCTAGACATACCAATTTCTCAGAACAGGTAGTTCTTTTCCTAGAAGGTACTAGAAAGGACACTGATAATGATGACCTTTTTCTACTTCCTCATAAAATATTTTTTATTTTTTTAATTATTTCAATTATTACAGTTTTCTTTAAATACATAAATACTTTCAAAACATATAATTAAATACTGATGATCTGGATACAATTTATATTTTTAAATTGATTTTGAATTTCTCCAGATTTGTTGATGTGAGTTTTTTTCTCTAACGTGAGGAAATGGAGGAGATTTTTCTTTAAAATACAAATACAAAAAATGTATGCCCATATGCCCACTGGTAACATGAAAGGTAGCCAAGACAATTTTTAAGTATTCACAGCAAAAACCATGCACTTATAAGCTATGTACAGCTCATAGAGAGTAAGAATGACACCTGACCCCATCATATGCCTCTTGTGTGAACACTGGTCAAATTATTTAATCTCTCAGATCCTCAGTTTGATCATCTGCAAAGAAAAAATAATATTTGCCTCCCAAGTTGTACCATGAAAATTTCATTGATAGAATGATGTGTAAAGAGTCTGAGACGCTAATAGGCTCTGGCACATTCTTCACTCGATTTTTTTCCTTCCTCATCACCCTCCCCTCTCTAAAAGGTGAACTTTTGCATCATTGCCCATTACTTTTGTAACAAGTTAAGCAAATTCAGATGGGATTCAGGTAAGACTTGCTCATTTGCATGTGCACCTCCTTCCTCTGTAATCACCTGGCAGATAGCTTTTCTGATGAGCATCAGCAAAGTCATCTTCAAGATTAACATCTCCCCTTACATTTCCCCTCACAGCATTGCATTCTCAATCTGTCCTGTGTCAATTTGCACTTGAGGACACACTGCTCAGTTTCATTACTTCCTATGTGCCTTGTTGCCCTGAGAGTTCAGCTTCTTCACAGGAAAGCTTCTGCTTTCTAGTTCTTTGAAACTAGCCCCCTCAGTCACTTAAACCCCCACCCCTACCACTAGCTAATGCCGCAGTGGCATTAATTTTGTGTTGACTGTCTGGCTAATGAGAAATTATTTTAGCACTACAGAAGGAGGAAGTCTACAGAGGAGCTGTTAGATGTATCAAAGCTGCAGAAAAAAGGAAAGGAATCAAAGAAGGTGAGAAAATTGCTTGCTCTTCCCCTCCTCAAAAAGGCAAATGATTTATTTGCTTCAATATCACAAGGAATACAGGTACCTTCCCTGTGGCTACTCTACAAATAGTGGTAGCAAAGAAAGTCAGAAATGCAAGTATCAAAGCAGAGGTAACAGAAACACTTGAAAAATAAAAAAGCCACAATAAACCAATAGGTACTTAGAGTTACAAGGAAATTAGAGAATCTAAATGCAAACATTTTCTCAAGTGTATCTTATGTTACCATCTTAAAACATTCACTATAAAAACCTACATTTTCAAAAAATAAATGTGTACATGACACATATAATTGAATATACATAGACAGGAAGTATTAATAACTAAATCTATCTACAACTTTTGTGTAAATTCTCTGTTGACAGAAATAAAAATGAATGACTTCATCATGGATAAAATGGGCAAAAGGCAATGTTCTGCATTTATTAAAATGAGATTAACAGAGAAAAAAACATGGAGCTCATAGACAGTTATCATCTCTGTTTTCCCATACAAATCCTTAAAGAACTTTTTCCTTCCTTTCCTTTCCCAAGGAGAGACATTAACTCCAGAAATGTGCCTCTCTCCAGTTGGAAATTTCATGTTTATTAGAAGAGAATTACACCCAGGAATGAGTATTTAAATTTTGGACAGATCTTGAAAGGAAATTAGTAAACAGGATTCAAATTAGTGCAAAATAAAATCATAATAGACAAATGGTAAAGCAAATCCCATCTTAATATGCAGTAGTCAGATTTTTACTAAACAATAAAAATGGGAAAATAGACTCAAGATTTAAATCTCATTTAAATACAGCCTCACTAGAACTCAATAATTCTGGATGCCCGGGTGGCTCAGTTGGTTAAGAGTCTGCCTTTGGCTTAGGTCATTATCCTAGGGTCCTGGGATGGAGTCTCACATCAGGGTCCTTGCTCAGCAGAGAACCTGCTTCTCCCTCTGCCTGCTGCTCCCCCTGCTTGTAAACTCTTGCTCTCTCTCGCTCTCGCTCTCTCTCTCTGGCAAATAAAAAAATAAAATCTTAAATGATAACTTTAATATTGTATAAGCAATAGAAGACTTTGATTAACAAGATCTGATGGATGGGAAAGAAATTTTCCTCTAACAGTGTTTTAGAATGGCTACAAAACCAGCTACTCTAAAGTCACACATTGAAATCATTTTTAAATAATTTATTATGATTAAAAAATTTAATTTTACTATGCTTTCTAAAAAGCATCTTGCTAAACATTTCTATTAACATCAAAGTGGACTTAGGTTGATGTTTTGAAACTTTTGAAGGACTTTATGGCACACTAGGGTAATTCTTAAAACTTGGAAATCACTGATCACTGATAAATAGTAAATCACTTAGCTGAATGAAGACTACAATACTCTTCAGTGAAAAGAAAGTTAAAGTAAAATGAACAAAGACAATTCTGCTGTAGGAAAAACTCTAAAACACATGTAACATCTTTGAGATGTAAAGCAGAGGAAGCTCTTGAACTTAAAACATGTTTCTTACTAAGTGTTCATGGCTCTTAGAAAACAGAGTTCATTTCAGTCAAAACTTTAAAAAAAAGGACATATGGGTAAGAAAGAATGGCAACAAGCTCTGAGAGTTTTAAAAGAGGTTTATAGGGATAATAGAGCTTAGAGAGGTCTTTGACTTGGGGTTACCCCAAGATAAAGGTGTATATACATTTTCCATAAATGAGAAAATTTAGTCAGAAGCTACTGTATAAAACAATCTGTGTTTGTGCGTGTGTGTCTGTGTGTGTGTGCTTGTATTTTGTATGTTTGAATGGTTTGAATGGCTGGAGTCATCTATCTTGATGAATCTAGTTGGATTATAATACTATTCTCCAGGAACTAGATATAAGATTTGTAAAGCGGATGGGACCACTTGAGAGCAGTCAAAGGGATAAAAGACAATAGATTCATGTTCCCATTTCAGATAACAGTAAGAAAAGATAAAGAACTAAGGAATAAAACTAAGGAATCAAAAAGGGAAACAATTTTCTTTCTTTCTTTTAAAGCAAGCACTTTGCAGGCACCAGGATTATTTTATTATGGTAATGAAATATTTTTGGAAATTCTTACTTTTTACTAAGGGACAAAGGAGAGGGAAAGAGAGGAGGAAATAAGTGAGAAGAGCTGAGACAGATGGAAACAAAGAGAAGAGAATGGAGAAAGGTTGTTGACTACTGCTTATCTACTTTTTCCTATAATCTTTCAATTTAAAGCTAGTCTATAATGGTTCCATTGATTTGTCACAGGTTAAGTTGAAAACTTCTAGAGAGATTTTGTAGTTGGAGATAACTAGCATCTATTGAGACCCCTTTTAGTACCAAATTTTCTGCCAAACACAATACATAAGTGATCACATTAAAATCCACTATAGCCTTAGAATGTAGATACTACTACTGTCAATGTTAATGTTTTTTAGATACTACTACTGTCAATGTTTTTAAGGATAAGGACACAGTAGTGTGTGATGTGCCCCAGGTCACACAGGTAGCCAATGGAGAGCCTAGGATTAAAATTGTCCTTTACTCTCCAAGTTCAGATTACTAATTGAAGATGATGTTGGTAGGAGTGTCTTTGTATCATCACCAAATCATTATATCAGTAACTGCATAATTCTTTGCCTTAAGCAACTACTGTGACAGTTGCTTACTTCTTACCATTCTACACCTGCTTTAAGGACTTTTCTTCTTGTACGTTCCCCAGTCACTTCAGATTAACTTCTCTAGAACTGATTATTTGTTCCAAGCTCAGCTCCCCGATCTCGGGCTAGTAGCTGCAAATCTTTGTTCCATGTTACATTTATATTGTTTCTCACCAAATATCTCCATATCAGGCCAACCTTATAATAGATGTTTCCATCCAACATTCCCTAGCCCACAGTCCAGCAAAATTTCAGATGTATCCAAAATACTAATTCCCTCAGCGTCTCAGGCTGGTAGACCACAACTCAAGAGCAGTAGCCCCTTCATCTGTTCACACGGTGAGCTATAATGGGCTTTTCTGTATGAACTATGATCCTAAAAGTTTTGGTAGATACTGTTCCAACCCATACTGTGCATCAGATTGGTTTATTTAAAATATTTCTTTTGCAATTTATTTATATTGAACAAGAACACATATACTGTATTTCAGCTTAAAAACCTATTTGTAGAGTAATGATTTTCAAATTTTGTTAGTAGTAGAAGCCATTTTCCACTGTACTCAGGATAACCAGCTTTATCATCATTAGATGGAAATATAATCACTTTTGAAAAATATATTTAAGTAATTTCTTGAACTACCACATTTTTAATAGTGAAAGGTCCAGTATCTCTCCCCAACTACATTATCCTATGAATGCCAGACCTCACTTAGTACAAGTTGGCTTCACTTTTCCTCCAAATCTTCTGTGCAGAGAAAAATGAATCAGAGATCAAACTGATATTGTTGATGTTTTACTTCTGCAGCATGTGGAAATCAAAGATTGTCTCCACACAGTCTCACAAAGCTGTGATTGCCACAGTGATTACAAATCTTGCATGGGCCACAGTAGTGACTCCTACCAGGACCTCAAAAATGTCAGGAATCTAGGTTCACATTCACATGTTCAGTCATTGTTACCCAAAGCACCAGACCATGCCAATGTGTCTGGCTGCTAGGAAGATTTCAACTTTCTTTGATCTTATGTATCTCCCCCAAAGGAATACTCAATCCCTCCTTTCCTTTGGATGGGATCTCTTTTTGGAGAGCCCGGGTAACTTGTCCTTCCTCCAGACCCTGTTAGGTATGGTCCACCCCAAAAGTTTCTGGACTCTGTACGTATGTGGTGAGTTCCATGTTGGGGTAACCATAGGTGATGATCATATCTAGAAATAGCTTTTAACCTGAGGATTCTTATCCCTAACTTACTAGCAACTGTACTGATACTGACATTTTCTCTGAGACCCTTTCAAACTACTTAGGTAAAATTCAGCGCTCTGAATGGGATTTTTGCAAGTAGGCTTCTGGTTATGAAAACTTAGAGGAAAAGAATTCAGCTTGGTATATGAATGTGGTTTTCTTTTGTCAAATAACTAGATCCCAAATTATAGGAAGGTAAATCAAACTTAGCTTGCCAGCTGAAGGCAAAAAGTTCTTCCCTTCATCCCCTGTATTTCAGCTTTCTTGTGGATAGGTTCTAATCCAAGTTTGTCTTTCTTGATGAAAACACCAAAGGACAATCAAAGCAAGCTAATATTTTGAGGTTTTTTCCACTATTCTTTGAATGACTGTACCTCGGATGACACGCAGTCTCCAAGATATAGCAGGCAACAATATAGTTTTGCAGCCATGTATTATGGTAACCAGTTTCCCAATTTTCAATATCTGAGTACTTAATACCTTCCTTCCACTGAATTCACCTAGCCAATGAAACATCTTAGGTTCTGTTTTACAGGACCCCATTGTTGGTGCCAAGTTCATTCTGACTTTGGTCAGCTGTATGTAACAGGTATCTTACAAATAAGTGGCTTAAACAAGATAGATTATTTCTCTTTTATTAGAAGTCTGAAAGGAGAGTATCCGAAGTAGGTATGGCAGATTTATGGTTCAATGACGTTCCCAGTCTTTTATTTTTAGCTATCATTCTTCCATCTTTAGCATATGGTTTACATTTTCAAGCCCACCATGTGCTAACCCAAGATGGCTGCTAGAGCTATCAACCAAATGCCCCATTCTAAATAGCAAGAAAAATAGATAGAGGAAACGGAGCATTCTTAACTTTATAAGGAGACCTTATAGAAATATTACACAAAATACTTTTACTTAATTCTCATTGGGCATAACCTTGTCATATTGCCACTGTTGGATGAAAAAAGAGGCTGAGAAATGTTTTCTTCTAGTGGGATAACTTGGGCTTACCTAAAAACATCAGGATTTTTTTTATTGTTTTTTAAGATCTTATCTACTTATTTCACAGAGAGAGAGAGAGAGAGAGTAAGCATAAGTGGAGGAGAAGGAGAAGCAGGCTCCCTGCTGTGCAGGGAACTCGACATGATGCTTGAGTTCAGAACCCTGGGCTCATGACCCCAGCTGAAGGCAGATACTCAACTGACTGAGCCACCAAGGCACCTCAAGATTTTTTTATTAAGAAGAAAGAAGAAAATCAGTGTTATGGGGTATTTCTCACATATTGTTTTAGAAATTTCTCATAGAAGATTAAGCTGATTTTATGTGTCCACATTTGTCATCAAACAAGTTTTGTTACCAAAACACTAACAAATGATTTCTATTTGTTTGTGTTTTTCAGTTATACACACTAGAGAAACATCTTCAAATTCAGACACTCTTTAGAGATTAACCTGATCTATGTGTATATATTCATATGGATACACACATATAATGGGCATGGAGTCCCTATCTATGATGAAACAAGCCCCTATTATGGTGAAAATTCTACCACCCGCAGGGATCCTGTTTGCCATAATTTGTTGTATAGAATAATATTTTCTTATTTAGGTCATATTTGTCATACTTAAAACTAATAGCAAAAGAAAATCATTCCAAAGAAATTATATTACTGAGAGGAAATTTTGGCTAAATTTCAAAATAAATCAAATTTGTAAGTTTCTCCCTCAAAATTGAGTTACCTTTTCCATACCTGTAAACTTCTTGAATATAGCTGGCACTAGACATAACATATTACAAGAAAGGCAGTTTATTTTGGTGTTTATAGCCCCCGAAGTACTGGATATCTCCCAGGAAATTCCAGTCTAAGGAAGATTCCAACAAACATGCTGGGCTGAGGGGTTCACATTGAGGCACAGCTTGGAATCAGAACATAGACAGTATTCTAAATCCAGTGTGTCTCATTTTTTTACATTCAGCCTTTTTTCACACAGGCTCCTATAGTGAGACATTTATGAATAAACTCTGAGAAAAAATAGAGTCAATATGTCAATACATAATCTTCATAACTGACATAATAAAAATTAAAATTTATCACTTTTACATAATCTATTATTTCCTCCGTGGATAGATGGTAGTTGAATATAGTTTTCTTTAAAAAAAATTTTTTATGCTGATCCATACTTTACAAAGATGCTGTACAGAAATGCTTAGAATCTCAAGCAACACAAATAGGATCACATACAACCATTTATTTTCATAAAATAAGTTGTTCTAATATACGTTTAAAATATGCTTTTGATAGTTATTTGTGTTATTAAGCTTTATTTTCAGTATAATGTACAATACATGCATTTTCTTAATAAAGATACTCATGGCTCTAACACTGAGCCATAAATTAGTAGGTTATTTCTGTAATATAAAGTTCAATGTTCATATAAAGTAACTCTTCCTCCTTTTTATTCTGTCTTTATCTAGTAAAATATTCTGCACATGGATGTTATTCACTAAATGAGGTTAAGTAATAGGTAGGTCAGTGGTAATATTAGAATTACCTTTTCACAAAGAGATGTATTAAGAAGTAATGTAGGTCAATCCTACAGAGCCTGAGCAACTGGTTCTGATACTGGCAAACGGTTCATTTTGTCTAATTCTAAAGATCACCTATTACCAACACATGCAATTTTAACTTACTGGGGTCAATGTCAGACATAAAGATGACAAAATGATCCAATCAGTATTACTACACTTCAATCACTGAGACAAGATCTTTTAAGATTTCCAGACATTATAAAACTACTATGTATTCAGTAATTAGAAAAACCTATGAATAAAGGGAAGCTACAAATAACACAATTTGTACTGTTATCCATTGATCTGGGGTGGGGGAGGAGATGTACTGCACTTATTGACCTCCTTTGACAATTTATATGATGATCTTAAAGAATCTATGATATCAAGAGAAAAGTAAACTTGAGATCATTGATAACAATTTTATCAATTTTCCAGTATGCATCTTTACCCTTTTTAATATTTCTTCCAGCCTAGATGTTTTCCTTGTCTTCTAGTATTTGATAGGTGTATTTCCAATTTCACCACTCCACTAATAAACATAAAGAAAATGGACAGAGAAAAAGATGGAAAGGAAAAAAAATCACAGATACATATATACATATTGAATATTTATTATTTAATATTTAAAAAATTAAACAATTAACCTGAATGAAATTAGGAAAGCTCAGTTTTCATCCTGAATCTGTCCTTAGTTTCTGGGTGACCTTGAAGAAAGCAGCTATTTTTCTGAGCAATATTTTTCTTGTCTGTAAAATGGGAATGATAGTGGCATTTCCTCTTCTATGGCATTGTTGTAAGAATCTCCTGGAAAAATTTACATCAAATACATTGAAGTATAAAGAATTCTATAGCAATGTGTCAGCTTTTTATTAAAAAACTATCTGAACTATGACATGTGATGCTCATCAAAGAGATAAATTAGGTATTTCGAAATGATGATTTGCTTCACAAAACTTTGCCACAGGATTAATATTTTTAGTGAAGTGAAGTATGAAAGAGAAGAAAGGTAAAGGCAGGAAATTCTGGATATCTCTTGGGATAAATTATCACTCAATTTTTTTGGTTCCTGGCATAAAATGCTTAGTAAAAGTCTTTCTTTGAATTACTTGGATTATATTAGGAAGTAAGTTGTAGTTTATTACTAACGTGATTTTCACACCACTATATTCCAACACGAAGGTGTCTGAGTCCCCTCTCAGTGTGAATATTACATTGCAACCACTGGATGATTCCAAAGAACACTATTTGCATTGCATGGTGATTCATGCAGTTGTGCCCAATCCAGCCTGTGCAGCCATATAAGACAGCCCTGGTCAAGGAACCATGAGCCTGTGTCCAATACTGAGACTGGGCAAATGATTCTACAACAAATTATTGAAACTCTCAGAACATATGTAACTACAAATACATAAAACTATGAATCCTTAATCTTGAAGGGCAAGATTAAGACCACAAAATAGGGGTACCTGGGTGGCTCAGTGGGCTAAAGCCTCTGCCTTCAGCTCAGGTCATGGTCCCAGGGTCCTGGGATCTAGCCTTGCATCAGGCTCTCTGCTCAGCAGGGAGCCTGCTACCTCCTCTCTCTCTGCCTGACTCTCTGCCTATTTGTGATCTCTTTCTCTGTCAAATAAATAAATAAAATCTTAAAAAAAAAAAAAAGACCACTAAATAGAAGACCACTAATTTCATTTCATTGTGGGAGAACATATGGAAAATGTAGTTATTGCATGAAACAAGGGTTACAATTATTCCAATCACCTATCTAAAGATCTAATTATTAGCATTTTCCAAATCAGAACCTCAATGTTTGGATACATTTTGTATTGCCACCATTCTAAACTCTATAAAATGAAGAATATGTTTTCACCAGCCATGTACTTTGACTACTAAAAAAATAGCTAAAAATGGTAACTCTGAGGTGGGTGGAAATAAGTGTGAGTTTTGTGTTTTAAAGGTGTCTTGCATATGTGTTTGAAGATCACAGTCTATTCAGTCATCTCATGCAGTTTTCACTTTCTTGGAGGCATTTATTTATCTCTTTTGGTGTGATACGTTGCATTCCAGAATGAAAAAACAATAAAACACTCCCTTCAAATGGTGTGGTTTCATTGCCTAATTATTTTGCAAACAGAAATGAAATCCAAACCAAATTCAAAGTTTAGAATTTTCTAATAGCTTATAAATGATTTAATTTTGTGTGTGATTTCACTTAATCTCATGTTTTATTCTCCTTCAGCAAATCACTGTTTAAAAAGGAAAACCCTTACTACTCCACCACCCCCCGCCGCCCCACCCCAATATATACTCCACTCAGCTTTCCACACATTGCTGTCCTAGGCAGTTAAGTCCAAAAGTGAGCTGGTGGGACATTGCTTACATAAGGACACTTATGTGCACCATACCGTACTCAAGTTCTGCACGCACACATTTACACATACACACTCCAAAGCGGGTCACTGAAGATTACAATCATTCTTCTGGAAATAATCTCTAAGAATGAATGAGCTAAAGACATAGTGTGTCAAGACTAGTCTCTCTTTTTCTTCCTCCTGTCTCCCTCCCTCTTCTGTCCCTTCTTTAGTCCTTCCTCTCTTCTCCCTCTCTTTCCTTTTTTTTCTTTTTCCTTCCCTCTTTTCTTTCTTTTTCTTTCTTTCTCTTTCCTTTTTTCTCTCTCTCCCTCCCCCCTCCCTCCCTTTCTTTCTTTCTTTCTTTCTAAAGAGGTTTGTGAAATTTAACAGTGATTTCTTTAATTAAGGGAAGGGAAAAAAAAAAAAAAAAAAAAAAGCCAGGGGAGAACAAGGAGGAATAGTAAACCACTTCATTCACAGCCTAAGGGGTTAGTTACAAAATAAACATTTCATAGCCTGGGCCACATCTCCTATAATGAGACAGCTCTGGCTAGTGAGTCTGCAACCAAAGTCCCCATTGAGAGCCTTCACTTGGAAAAAGTAAGTGACCCACTTGTGTTGGCTAAAGAGCCTCGCAGAGGATTTTTGTAACCACCTACAGCATTTTTTGACAATCCGCCTTGCGCCTTCCACTGCCTTCCCTGAAGTCTCTCTGCTGCATTTTGTTTTAATGGTTCAGCCTCCTCAGTGGTGATTCAAAGTCTAAGCTGTTCCTGCTAAGCCTCCATATAAAATAAAACCCCTTAACCTAGAGAAAAAGAAAGGTGAGAAGGGTGTCCAGCTGAATTTTTGGTGGGGCATATGGAGACAGGAAATCAGTGGTACGTTTTTCCTCCTCCAGACCAAAACATTCTGATAAAAGAAAATTGTTCATATTTACTATATTTGCCTTGAGCTCCTTGGAGGAGAGATACTATACAGAATCTGGAAACAAGTAATGATCAAAATGCCTTAGAATAGAAAAAGGACATTCTAGTAATAATCTCAAAGATGTTCATATCAGTCCAAGAAACTAAGGGAGAAGTCACACTAAAATTTTTTGCAATCCAGTGGCATGTTACATATCAAAAAGTATCATGACCCATTCAATTAGGTCACTGTCTCTAATGTAAAAAAATACACACGAACTATTAATGAACATGAGATGCTGTTTATATTAAATCAGGGGAGTATAGAAGTAAGGGACTAACTTAGCCAAAATCATTGGAAAAATAACTGAATTCTAGCTCCGTGTTTCCAAGCAAGAAAAACTCAACAAGAGTCATATTTCATAACATTAAACATGAAATGAGACAAAAATCTAAACCATCCATTTATTTGCCTTTCAAGCTACAATTAGGAGCTATTAATTTATGAAGGTGTTTGTTCACTTGTCAGCCAGCACAGCAGTAAATACTGAAACATATAATTCACTTCCAGTTCACTTCTATCCCTTAGATCTATTAGACCCACTCGCAAAAGGCATTTTTCTTTCTACTGTATTAAACCATTGATTTCTGCTCTCTGTTTTGACCATTGTGTTCAGAACCAAAGAAAAATATACCCAAATAAATTTGTCTCCACAAATGTGGAAACATGGGCTCCATGAAATGTCACTTTAAAAAAATAAATTATTAGCTAAACAACCCCAGAGTGAATTAAGAAGTAGGAGACACAAAACAACTTAGTTTACTCCAAGAATGGTTGGGTCTCTGCTGTTAACCATTTACATCTGCTTGCTACTGCTTCTTCTCCAACTTTAGTATCTATCTCACTGATCTTTTTCAACTACCCAAACCCAGTACAACTCCACATTAGCCTCACTGGGTTGTCGTTTGTTGTTGTTGTTTGGTTTTGTTTTTGTTTTTCCCTTCAGAAATCTTTGAAAATGATAGCTTTAAATTATCTCTCTTCCCTGAATTCCGTTTGTGGCTAGATTTCATACTATGCTAGTCAGGACTTGATTATTTTGCGTTATGTGCATTAGGTTGTCAATCATCCATCTTTCTGCATTCTTTCAACATTTGAGTACCTACTGTGGGCCAGGCATGGCTCTAGCTGTTGGATATGTAAGGATAAATGCAATAGACAGAAAGCTCTGCTTTAAGTGAAGCTTAGATTTTATGGACAGTTTCAAATAATAAGCTATGTAAATAAGTTAAATATGAAGTGTTAGGTAGTGACACTGCTAAGAAGAAAAGCTAAGCACAGAAAGGAGGTTAGAAATTTCATAATGAAGATATATGTGGTGGGGAGGTGGTATATATGTGTGAAGAGAGTTCTAATTTATCTTATTTTGCTGAAGACAGCTGATAACTTCCTTCCAAACTGGCATAAGAAAAGGCTCTTGCAAACCACTGGTGTATAGCTCTTAACACAGCAATGGACATAATACAGGTAATAATAGATACTCAGAACTGAATTGTTTTTGTTATCTGCTATTGTTTTACTCTATAAATAAGCTATTTTGCCCTCTGTTTCTTATTCTCTGATGAGAAAGAAACTAAAACATCTTTATACCGGGCTAAAAATTTTTTAAAAAGAGAAAGAAATTTTGGGGAGTCTTAAAGTCTTAAATTTTGAGCTCACCTCTACTACTTGTTTACTATGCAACATTGGCCAAATCAACTTTCCTCAGATTCACTTTTGTCATTTGTAAAGTAGTCATAATAATACCTGTTTCATAGAATAATGACCAATGAGATCAGATATTTATTAAGATTTGTAAGCTGTTATATAACTGTGGTTATTACTACTATCCAATGAGAGGTTTGGAGGGATGGAAATTTCCAGGATGCCCAGTCAGGAGGGTGATGCATATAAAAGGAGTCTTCAGCTGCTAAGAGCTGAATGAGGGCACTAGGGCTTCAAGAACATGCTCCTAACACTTTCACAAAGCAGTGTTTTGAAACTTGCCCAAGGGCTTCAACCAATAAATGCCAAGTTGCCACTGGCTAGAAAGAATAAATCCCAGAAGCTGTACAGTATCTGTTCCTTGCAGCTTATCCTTAGATGGAGAAAGACAATCATACGCACTGAGAAATACTGAGAAATAACAAGTCAATCAACCCTGAAGTCATTACCAGGAACTTAAGCCACATACTTTGGTTTTAATAACTAAGTGAACCCATTCTGCACTCAGGTCTGCTCCTAGATATTTTTTATGGCTTGTAGTTAACTCTGCTGGGTAAAGGTCTTGCTTCTTCCCCGACCATGGTCCCTGGTGCCATTATGAAATTGTTCTCCACCCCCATTCTCAAGTCTGTAGTAACCACACTTTGTATTCCACTTCAGCAGTTGAGAAATAATGTGTTCCCAGAAGCCGTGGAAAAAGACCCAGGTGTGTGTTGCCAGATGAGCTATCTATCTCTTCTAGTGAACCTTTGTTTCATGTCTGAGTTACAAGAATAGAATACGGGACATCAAAAAGAAGATGCTTGACTCACTTAACATTTTTGAAAAGCATCAAAGTTAAATTACTTGGATTCCATTCAGACACAGAGAAATAAAAATTTGAAACTAAGTATATGGATTAAACAGTCTTTGAAGGGAACAAGAAAAGTCTTGTGTTCACAATGAGGTCCAAAGGAAGGCTCTTTCTGTGTCTTTTCTCATGTCCTTAGGAAAGAAGGCACTCACCAGAGCACAATCCAAGTAGCCCAGCTGGGGAGTCAGTGGTGACGCTGTTATCACAAATCCTTCTGGCATTCTCAGTGATAACTATTCTGAGGGATTTTTTTTTCCCCCAAGACAGGCAAACTCCTTTCAAGCCAAAATTGTGTTTCGGTGGACCATTGGAATAGTTAGTGTTCAGTGAACCATACATTTGCCACAGGAATAAGTATTCCAGATGTTGGAAACCAGAGGTTAAACTAGGTTTTGTTTGCATTACTAACAGACACCTTTCCGCTTAAATCAGAAAGACTCATGGGCCTGCAGGAAGTGACACACAACCTCAGAGGTGTTTACTGTCTACAGTCTGTAATAGCATCTCCCTCCATGCAGAGTTGTAACTCCAGAGACGTTCTTGGACATGTGTTCCCGGCCCTAAGTAATCTCCATAAACTTAGCCATAAATCTAGCTACAGCTAAACGTGAGAGTTTCTGTTTTGTTATTATATATCTTAATCCTCCGTGTGGAACATCACTCATTCCACAAGAAAAAGGAGAAGAAAGGCATTGAACAATAAAATCAGCAATGTGTGTCTCCAGATCATGAAACAGTCAAGAATGAGCTGGGCTGAATGTAAGTACAACTGGAATGGGAAACAAAGTTTCTCACAAGCCCATCACAAAATGTGATCTGGTCCAGCTCCCTCTCTTTAGTAGTCAGGTCTTTGCTGCTGAAAACATTGTAAAAATGAAGAAACGTATATCCTTGAGTGTGACTGTTAGTAGCCGCAGACAAGTACAGAGGGATGATAAAAGTTCATATCAACTTTTTAAAATACCACTATATAAAAGCATTTTTACCCCCTCTGTAAAGTTGTATAGATAGATGTCAGATCAGGCTCATAACCAGTTTTTCTTATCCCACTGATAAAATTCAAAATTATTATCATAGAGCAAATTACAATACTTAACTATATTGAATTACAGGACAAGCTGCTTAAATCAGGAAAAATAGAAACAAAATTGTTGACCAAAGCTGATGGAAATGATTAATTTTATTTTAAGGCCTAGTCTTAGTATATGTAGACATGGACTGAATTAAAATAAGAAAGAAAGGGAGTTCCAGATAAATATGGAAGATTGAACATATATTTACTGTGTTTTCCTCCTAAATTTGCTCCTTTAAAGCACATACTCAAGAGGTAAACAAAAAAGAAAGAGCAGATAACAAGAAAAAGATTTTTTTAAAAGATTTTTATTTATTTATTTGATAGAGATCACAAGTAGGCAGAGAGGCAGGCAGAGAGAGAGGAGGAAGCAGGCTCCCTGCTGAACAAAGAGCCTGATGTGGGGCTCAATCCAGGTCCCCAAGATCATGACCTGAGCCGAAGGCAGAGGCTTAACCCACTGAGCCACCCAGGCACCCCAAGAAAAAAATTTTTTTATTGAAATTGGAAGCCTGAGAGGAAGAATAAGTAATAACTATTATAACATAAACTTCATCCCATCTTGGGATGCCTGAGTGGCTCAGTCAGTTAAGAGACTGCCTTAGGCTGGGGTCATGATCCTGGAGTCCTGGGATCGAGTCCCACATCAGGTTCCTTGCTCAGCAGGGAGCCCATTTCTCCCTTTGCCTGCTGCTGCCCCTGCTAGTGCTCTCACTCTCTCTCGCGCGCTAACCAACAAATAAACAAAATATTTAAAAAAAGAAAGAAAGAAAGAAACTTCATCCTATTTTAAGGAAACTCTAGAAATGAACCAAATCTCACTAGGATTCTGGAAAGCCTTGGAATATGGAGGCAAATACCTATGAAAGTAAAGTATACAGCTAAAAGAAGTCTATTTAAGAAATTCATGGAAATCTGCACCTTAGCTCCTCAGAAATGTAGTCCCTTACCCAATCCTGGGAGAAGACTAGAATTTGACTTTCTAGGAACACTGAGTGACAGAAGCCTTGGATGTAAGAAAACTAGGTCCAGATGAGAGCTGAGATTCAATTCTTAAAAGGGGAGGATTAAGTAAAAGTCTATATTCTGAACACTGCTCCAGCCTCTTTGCTTGGCAAAGTTCTAGAAACAATTGCCCCTCAGGCTCATTCTGAGGAAAAAAAAAAAAACCTACAAATGCTGCCATTTGAGGACCCCATATTAAGAATTTCAACTTTATCCCTTACTGGAAAGTCTAGCATTTAACAAGTCCCACCCATAAATACAGATCTTCTAGTCAGCTTTTCAATGATTCATTAATAAATATAAATAGGTTGCTAAATAGTCAAAGAAATGTGATGAGAGACACAGACAAACATAAATAAATAGCATAAGGAAACTTGGAAGATAAGAAAGGAAGGAGGAAAAAAAGAAATCTATAAAGCTCATCATCAGTATCGTTATAATAAGAAAATATTGAATTCATGCAATAAGAAGACAATTTTTTTCCCAAAATCAGAGAACTAAAAGAGCACTTAACATACATGGTACAACCAATAAAAATTCAATAGCCATGTTAGAAGATAAATTTGAGGGTGCTCCCTTAAGTAGAACGAGAGAGAGACAGAGAGAGATGGAGAGGTGGCGAATAGAAGATAAAAGAAAATAAAAATATAAGACCAAAGTGATTCACCATCTGACTACTAAGAGTTCCTGAAACAGAAAATAGAAAAAATGGAGAGGACAAATTAGCAAAGAAATTATTCTGTAGACTTATCAGAATCAAAGGACATGGGTTTCTAGAATAAAAAAAATGTCCCAACAAGGGTCCAGGGCAATGAACGAAATGACCTACATCAAGGCAGGTTGTTAACATTTTGGACACCAGAAGTATACTGAAAATCCCCCAAACTTTCATATTTTTTTAAAAAATTGTTTGATTTTAAACAAACAACATAAACAGCTTGTCAATGACATATAAATTATCAGAAAATACAGTGCCACCTGTTTTCTCAGATGCACCACTGGAAGATAAAATTCTAAATGAAAATTATTTCTACCTAGAATTCTGTATCTAAGAAACTATCAAATAAGCACAGGAGTAGAATTAAGATATTTTAAACCTGCAAAGTCTCAAAAAATTTAATCTTCATACATCCTTTCTTAGTGCCCTACTAGAAAAGGCATGCCAACAAAATTGGTATAGAGAAAGGGGTATTTGGGATTCAGCAAAGAGGATCAACCATACAAGGGAGAGTAGGAACACTCCCCTCATGAGGATGAAGGGACATTCTGGGACAAGAGGTGAGGTATAGACCTATGGAAAATATGGTCCAGGTAGAAACTACAGAATGGAAGACTCTGAAAAGGATGTTTCTTGGGAAAAAAAGGAAAAATGAGAACTTATCTGATAGGTTTGAAATTCTAACAAGGAATTTTGAAGAAATTAGTGATAGGTACATAAACATCTTCACTTACAAGTTTTAAATAAACAAAAAGCAGTACGAAAAAGAAATGTAGTCATGGTATATGGCATAGCTCACCTGCAAATCATGGTTAAAATAATACTGAACATTGGAGATAGGGTGGTACTAAGGGGAGGAAGTTACAGGAGAAATTCAGAAATTGGTCTAAAACTGAAAAAATCAAAAAACAGTACCATAATTATATCAATAGAAAGAAGGATGTGACTAGATACAACTACTAAAAGCATTGAAAAGGGCAGCCTCTGAGAGATGAGCTGACGAGAGGGAAGACTGAACCCAGGAACTTGTTTTTTTCCTTCAATCCTATCAGACGACTTGACTTTAGAACCTTGTGCAGGTATAACTGACAAAAATAACAGTTAACTTTAACTGAAAAGAAAGAAGAGCTAAAGAACAAAGTGCTACAACAGTTTGGTATATCTAACTACTAACTAACTGGGGAGATTTATACAGAAGATTATTGTTAAATTGGATTTTCAGGGAGAAGTAATTTACCAAGAAGAAACAATGAAGGTGAGCCTTCTTGGCAGAGGGCATAGCTGCTACAGAGATAAAGAGGCAGGAAAGGGTGGGCCACTTTCAGGGGCCTACAGGTCATGTCAATGGTCATAGCACAGGGGCATAATGGCAGTGGCCTGGAAGGAGGTGGGTGGGATTAGGCCCAAATGAATGGTGGAACCTTGCAATTCACACTAAGGAGTCTGGACTTTTTCTGTAGACAATAAGGAGCTTACAGCATATAGAAGGCAGGGAAATAGCATAACAGATTTTCATGTTGGAAAATTATCTTTGACAGCGTTATGTAAAGGGAATATAGAGGCTTGAGACAGGAAACAAAGGGGTCACTGAAGGGACTATTATAAAGGTCAAGGAGAAGGAGATAAGTGACTAAACCAAGATATTTGTAATGTGAATGAAGACATCGGGAACTACCAACTAGGAAACAGGTACAAGAGAGAAGCAGGAGATTTTAATTACCCTTTGAGACACATAACATTATCCTCATGTAGGAAAACTAACTTGACAAGAGAATGCAACTGGGAGAAGTCAAGATGGTGGAGAAGTAGCAGGCTGAGATGACATCAGTTAGCAGGAGATCAGCTAGATAGCTTATCTAACCATTGCAAACAGCTACAAATCCAACGGGAAATCGAAGAGAAGAAGAGCAACAATTCTAGAAACAGAAAATCGATCACTTTCTGAAAGGTAGGACCTGCGGAGAAGTGAATCCAAAGCGACAGAAAGATAGACCGCAGGGGGAGGGCCCAGCTCCTGGCAAGCAGTGGAGCAGTGGAGCACAAAATCAGGACTTTTCAAAGTCTGCTCCACTGAGGGACATCCCTCCAGAGGCTAAACAGGGGTAAACCCACGCGGGGTCAGCATAACTCCAGGTCCTGTGGGGTCACAGAAGGACCGGGGGTGTCTGAGTGTCACAGAGCTCACAGGTATTAGAGCAGGGAAGCTGGCTACAACGACAAAGCCAAGGAGTGAGCTCTCAGCTCTGGGTTACCTTGAACTGGGCACAGGCTGGGTGAGCTCAGAGAGCAGCCAGAGGCCAGGGAGATGGAGTGACTGAGCACTTTTCTCCAAGCGCAACCAGAGGCTAGGGGGACGGGAGCGATTGGGCACTTTTCTCTGAGGGTGCACTGAGGAGCGGGACCCCAAGTTCTCTGCTCCTCTGGGCAGGAGATTGGGAGGCTGCCATTACCATTTTCATCCTCCAGAACTCTACGGAAAGTGTTCAGAAAACAAAAGCTCCGGAAAGCAAACCCAAGTGGATTACTTAGCCTGGCCCCTAATAAGGGTGGGGCAATTCAGCCTCCAGCAAAGATACTTGAGAATCACTGGCCCCTCCCCCAGAAGATCAACAAGAAACCCAGCCAAGACCAACTTCACTCACCAAGGAGAACAGCGGAATTCCAGAGGAGGAGAAAGCAAGTCTTATCTGGACAAAATGACAAGGAGGAAAAACTCACCACAAAAAAAAAAAAAAAAAAAAAAAAAAAGAACAAGAGGCAATACCAAAGGCTGGGGACCTAATCAATACGGATATTGGTAATATGACAGATCTAGAGTTCAGAATGACAATTCTCAAGGTTCTAGCCGGGCTCGAAAACGGTATGGAAGATATTAGAGAAAACCTCTCCAGAGAGATAAAAGCCCTTTCTGGAGAAATAAAAGAACTTAAATCTAACAAAGTTGAAATCAAAAAAGCTATTAATAAGGTGCAATCAAAAATGGAAGCTCTTACTGCTAGGATAAATGAGACAGAAGAAAGAATTAGTGACATAGAAGACCAAATGACAGAGAATAAAGAAGCTGAGCAAAAGAGAGACAAACAAATACTGGACCACGAGGATAGAATTCTAGAGATAAGTGATACCATAAGATGACACAACATTAGAATAATTGGGATTCCAGAAGAAGAAGAAAGAGAGAGGGGAGCAGAAGGTATATTGGAGAGAATTATTGTAGAGAATTTCCCTAATATGGCAAAGGGAACAAACATCAAAATCCAGGAGATGCAAAGAATGCCCCTCAAAATAAATAAAAATAGGTCCACACCTCATCACCTGATAGTAAAATTTACAAGTCTTAGCAACAAAGAGAAAATCCTGAAAGCAGCCTGGGAAAGAAGTCTGTAACATACAAGGGTAAAACATTAGACTGGCAGCAGACTTATCCACAAAGACCTGGCAGGCCAGAAAGAACTGGCATAATATATTCAGAGCACTAAATGAGAAAAACATGCAGCCAAAAATACTATATCCAGCTAGGCTATCATTGAAAATAAAAGGAGAAATTAAAAGCTTCTAGGACAAACAAAAACTGAAAGAATTTGCAAACACCAAACCAGCTCTACAGGAAATATTGAAAGGGGTCCACTAAGCAAAGAGAGAGCCTAAAAGTAGTAGATCAGAAAGGAACAGAGACAGTATACAATAACAGTCACCTTACAGGCAATGCAATGGTACTAAATTCATCTCTCAATTGTTACCGTGAATGTTAATGGGCTAAATGCCACAATTAAAAGACACAGGGTATCAGAATGGATAAAAAAACAAAACCCATCAATATGCTTCCTACAAGAAACTCATTTTAGACCCGAAGATACCTCCAGATTTAAAGTGAGGGGGTAGAAAACAATGTACCATGTTAATGGACCTCAGAAGAAAGCTGGGGTGGCAATCTTTATATCAGATCAATTAGATTTTAAGCCAAAGACTATAACAAGAGCTGAGGAAGGACACTATATCATACTCAAAGGATCTGTCCAACAAGAAGACCTAACAATTTTAAATATCTATGCCCCTAACAGGAGAGCATCCAGCTATATAAACCAATTAATAACAAAATCAAAGAAACACATCGACAATAATACAGTAATAGTAGGGGACTTTAACACTCCCCTCACTGAAATGGACAGATCATCTAAGCAAAAGGTCAACAAGGAATTAAAGGCCTTAAATGACACACTGGACCAGATGGACATCACAGATATATTCACAACATTCCATCCCAAAATAACAGAATACACATTCTTCTCTAGTGCACATGGAACATTCTCCAGAATAGACCACATCCTGGGTCATAAATCAGGTCTCAACCAGTATCAAAAGATTGGGATAATTCCCTGCATATTTTCAGACCACAATGCTCTGAAGCTAGAACTCAGTCACAAGAGGAAATTTGGAAAGAACCCAAATACATGGCGACTAAACAGCATCCTTTTAAATAATGAATGGGTCAACCAGGAAATTAAAGAAGAATTGAAAAAATTCATGGAAACAAATGATAATGAAAACTCAACGGTTCAAAATCTGTGGGACACAACAAAGGCAGTCCTGAGAGGAAAATATATAGTGGTACAAGCCTTTCTCAAGAAACAAGAAAGGTCTCAACTAGAGAACCTAACCCTACACCTAAAAGAGCTGGAGAAAGAACAACAAAGAAAGCCTAAACCCAGCAGGAGAAGAGAAATCATAAAGATCAGAGCAGAAATCAATGAAATAGGAACCAAAAAAACAATAGAACAAATCAACGAAAGTAGGAGCTGGTTCTTTGAAAGAATTAATAAGATTGACAAACTCCTGGCCAGACTTATCAAAAAGAAAAGAGAAAGGACCCAAATAAATAAAATCATGAATGAAAGAGGAGAGATCACAGCCAACACCAAAGAAATACAAACAATTATAAGAACATACTATGAGCAACTCTATGCCAACAAATTCGACAATCTGGAAGAAATGGATACATTTCTAGAGACATATAAACTACCACAATTGAACCAGGAAGAAATAGAAGACCTGAGACCCATAACCAGTAAGGAGATTGAAACAGTCATCAAAAATCTCCAAACAAACAAAAGTCCAGGGCCAAATGGCTTCCCAGGGGAATTCTACCAAACATTTAAAGAAGAATTAATTCCTATTCTCCTGAAATTTTTCCAGAAAATAGAAATGGAAGGAAAACTTCCAAACTCATTTTATGAGGCCAGCATCACCTTGATCCCAAAACCAGACAAGGATCCCATCAAAAAAGAGAACTACAGACCAATATCCTTGATGAACACAGATGTGAAAATTCTCACCAAAATACTGTCCAATAGGATCCAACAGTACATTAAAAGGATTATTCACTACAACCAAGTGGGATTTATTCCAGGGCTGCAAGGTTGGTTCAACATCTGCAAATCAATCAATGTGATACAATACATTAATAAAAGAAAGAACAAGAACCAGATGATAATCTCAAAGATGCTGAAAAAGCACTTGACAAAGTACAGCATCCCTTCCTGATTAAAATATCTATGCCCAAAGTGTAGGGATAGAGGGCACATATTTCAATATTATCAAAGTCATCTATGAAAAATCCACTGCAAATATCATTCTCAATGGAGAAAAACTGAAAGCTTTTCCGCTAAGGTCAGGAACTCGGCACGGATGTCTGTTATCACCACTGCTATTCAGCATAGTACTAGAAGTCCTAGCCTCAGCAATCAGACAACAAAAAGAAATTAAAGGCATCCAAATCAGCAAAGAAGAAGTCGAATTCTCACTTTTTGCAGATGATATGATACTATATGTGGAAAACCCAAAAAGCTCCACTCCAAATCTGCTAGAACTTGGACAGGAATTCAGTAAAGTATCAGGATATAAAGTCAATGCACAGAAATCAGTTGCATTTCTTTACACTAACAAGACAGAAGAAAGAGAAATTAAGGAGTCAATCCCATTTACAATTGCACCCAAAACCATAAGATACCTAGAAGTAAACCTAACCCAAGAGGCAAAGAATCTATACTCAGAAAGCTATGAAGTACTCATGAAAGAAATTGAGGAAGACACAAAAAATGGAAAAATGTTCCATGCTTCTGGATTGGAAGAATAAATATTGTGAAAATGTCTATGCTACCTAAAGCAATCCCTATCAAAATCCCATCCATTTTTTTCCAAGAAATGGAACAAATAATCCTAAAATTTATATGGAACCAGAAAAGACCTCAAATAGCCAAAGGAATATTGAAAAAGAAAACCAAAGTTGGTGGCATCACAATTCCAGACTTTAAGCTCTATTACAAAGCTGTCATCATCAAGACAGTATGGTACTGGCACAAAAACAGACACATAGATCAATGGAACAGAATAGAGAGCCCAGAAATAGACCCTCAACTCTATGGTCAACTAATCTTCGACAAAGCAGGAAGGAATGTCCACTGGAAAAAAGACAGCCTCTTTAACAAATGGTGCTGGGAAAATTGGACAGCCACATGCAGAAAAATGAAATTGGATTATTTCCTTACACCACACACAAAAATAGACTCAAAATGGATGAAGAACCTCAATGTGAGAAAAGAATCCATTCAAAATTCTTGAGGAGAACACAGGCAGCAACCTCTTTGACCTCAACTGCAGCAGCTTCTTCCTAGGACAATTGCCAAAGGCAACAGAAGCAAGGACAAAAATGAACTATTGGGATTTCATCAAGATCAAAAGCCTTTGCACAGCAAAGGAAACAGTCAACAAAACCAAAAGACAACCAACAGAATGGGAGAAGATATTTGCAAATGACATATCAGATAAAGGGCTAGTATCCAAAATCTATAAAGAGCTTAGCAAACTCAACACCCAAAGAACAAATAATCCAATCAAGAAATGGGCAGAGGACATGAACAGACATTTCTGCAAAGAAGACATCCAGATGGTCAACAAACACATGAAAAAATGCTCCACATCACTCAGCATCAGGGAAATACAAATCAAAACCACAATGAGATACTACCTCACACCAGTCAGAATGGCTAAAAATAACAAGTCAAGAAATGACAGATGCTGGCAAGGATGCAGAAAGAAGGAATCCCTCCTACACTCTTGGTGGGAATGCAAGCTGGTGTAACCACTCTGGAAAACAGTGTGGGGATCCCTCAAAAAACTGAAAATAGAGTTACCATATGACCCAGTGATTGCACTACTGGGTATATATCCTAAAGATACAAATGTGGTGCTCCGAAGGGGCACGTGCACCCGAATGTTTATAGCAGCAATGTCCACAATAGCCAAACTATGGAAAGAACCTAGATATCCATCAACAGATGAATGGATAAAGAAGATGTGGTATATATATACAATGGAATCAAAAGAAATGAAATCTCGCCATTTACGATGATGTGGTTGGAACTAGAGGGTATCATGCTTAGCGAAATAAGTCAAGCGGAGAAAGACAACTACCATATGACCTCCCTGATATGAGGAAGTGGAAATGCAATGTGGGGGGCTTGGGGGTAGGAAAAGAAAAAAATGAAAGAAGATGTGATAGAGAGGGAGACAAACCATAAAAGACTCAATCTCAAAAAACAGACTGAGGGTTGCTGGAGGGAGGGTGGATGGGAGAGTGTGGTGGGGATACGAACATTGGGAAGGGTATGTGCTATCATGAGTGCTGTGAAATGTGTAAACCTGGTGATTCACAGACCTGCACCCCTGGGGATAAAAATACATTATATGTTTATTAAAAAATATAAAAATTAAATTTAAAAAAAGAAATTGAATTTGGGCATATGGCCTTTCATTAAAAGAGAGAGAGAGAGAATGCAACTAGTAAACAGTAAAATCAGGATTAAGCATAGGCTTAATTCTGTCAAACCAAACCAAAGCGTAGACTCTGTAGACTGGATCACATGGTGACAAAATGTATACTTCATATATAAAAGGAGAATGATGATAGGACCTGACTCATGATTGCAGGGAGGAGAAAATAAGAATGCACATAAATTTGTTTTTTAACCTAAAAAAGAGTGACATTAAGTTGGTAGCTAAAACAACTTTTCCTTCAGCCCAGCCATTCCTAAACCTCTTTATGCATCACATCCACTCACTGCAACTCTCCTGTGCTAAGACTTGCCAACTTTCATTTATGTATTTGACTTTTACATAAACTGTAATCCTATGCAGTTGTACATGGATGGCATAAACCCATTTTCTTGAAAAACAGCCTGTTTGTTTTAACCTAATCTACATTCATTTGAAAACCAGTTGGGGCTTTCTGCCTCTTCACATGGAATCTATCCAATACCTTGCATCTACTCAAATAGATCTGACCCTTGGCATTTAAGGTCCTCTTCCAATCTCTGAATCGCTGCACAAGATTAAACACACCTTCTTTCCCTACCAATAAGAAACACAGACTGAAAGACAAAGACAGAGATTGTTTTTTTAGGTATTTGTGCTCTTGTAGGTTGGGTTAGTGATACTCAAGTGCACAGAATCTGTGGGAAACAAAAGCACAAAGGTCTTATCTTTGATAGGCTCAAAGGTCTCCAAGATTTTTATTATTTCTGTTTCAGTGTGACACACATTGTCTGGAGGGTGGGGCAGGAGGGGCTCCCTGGCAGCTCACTTATCTCTGCGTCATTGTTAGCCTCAGCAAAAGGTATCATTTACTCTGCCACCTTTGTAGCTCCTCACGAATCAGAGAACACACTGATGCTTTCTAACCAGTAGAGCAATCTGGACCCTCCAAAGATGCTGTAACTCCTTGGAACTGATTTCTCAGACTAAACTGTTCAACATCTGAGCCTCTACAATAACTACCTCACAAAAACACTGAGGACAACAGCCTGGTGAAACAAGCCCTCCTATTACGTATGGGGGGTTGCTGTTTTGGGGTTTCTACTCCCTTTCAGTCTCTCTCCATTCAAGATCATCTGCCTTAATTTTCCACCATGACTGCTCCAGTAATTGGAGGATGGGGGGGGGTACCTGAATACCCAAGGGATTGCCAACTGGCATGAAATCACCTGACAGCTCGGACCTGCTGTCACAACAAGAACATTCCTGAGGATTCAATTGCATTGTTGGTGCTAATCCCAGGCTGGAAACAACAGAGGAAACTAAAAGTGAGTGTGCATTTTGTATAATTGGAAAGGAAAGGAGTGAAGATGTAATTCTCAGGATATGGGAAGAGAACAGTCACAGCCTCTCAGCTGTGTTCTTAGGGGAAATAAATGAAAAGCCCCACAGTGCTTATACGAGTGTCGGAAACAGTCAAAACTGGGACAGTTCGTCAAGATGAGCAGTCATTTTATTACAAATAAGATAAAATCGCATTATTCATTGGTTTTTATTGTTATCATGACTGTATTACTCTGCATAAACATCCATTACCATTTTTCTCCATTTTGCAATTATTGATGATACCGTGTGTGTGTTTTTTCACCCTGGAATAAAACCCCTTCCCTTAATCAGTCACTGTTTATTTTTTGTACTTCTGTCTCCATGGCGCAAGAGGCATAATTGTTTTTCATTTTTCTGCAGGCAGCAAGGATGGAGAGAAAGGGAAGGCACTGGAAAAGGAAGGCTCTCCCTGGTGCCTTGTCCATCATACGTGATGAAGCTATCCTCACAGGCAGTACATTTTCATCTGACCTTCTCAGCACATGGAAGGTGTGGCATGTGTTTCGGGGAAGAGGAACATAACCTGCAGGAGGAGTTAGCCCAGCAGGACCATTAAACTGTTACAAGTCATAAAATGCCTGTGCCCAAGAGTGAGTCATAAAAACTAAAAGATAAAGTTGTTAAGTATATGCCACTGCCTCAGAAAAATTCTCTTCCCTCTATTTCTGTCTAAACTTGGTTTACTTTCACAGGAAAAGTTTATAACTACCTGTGAAATCTATTTAAATTTAAAAAAAAATAGAGTGATTATGTGCTTCAAAGGACTCATTTTGCAGAAGGAAAAATTGAGACTTAAAGAGGTCGAATGGTCTATTTAAAGTCACACAAAGCACACAAAAAGTCAGGGGTAGGCCCAGGAAGGGAAAACCAAAGCTCTTGAATGTTCTGTCTCTGCCCTAAACCACAGTTCCCCTCCGTATGATTTCCCAAAACTGACAATCATGAAAAATAACCTATAAAATGACTTATAAACTATCAGTAAAACCTATGCTTGCCAATGGCAAGAAAAAGTTTTACTTGAATTGGCGTTTCTCCCCAAAAATCTGTTCATCAACTAGAATTTATGTATATTAGACTCTGCATTGTTATAACTTATTTCAGCAAATTGCATTAATCTTTCTATTAACTGTAATAAATCAGAGATCTCTAATATTTTATTTCACAGTCTACCACAGAGTAAAAGCCAACTATGTGTGAAACACTGTGTCAGATGCTATGAAGACAAAAAGTGTCTCCTCAGATAGCTCACCATCAGTGAGGTTGGCTTCAATCTTTTCTAGACACCTCTTCAAAACTTCTAGGTAAAGGCAATTTGCTTCTCCGAAAACCTTACCCCTACCCATTGCGGGAATCCAAACCCTTTCTCAATTCATTTTTCCCCCCACCTGAGTCTGTTATTCCATCCCAGATGTGCAGTAATATAAAGGGTGTTGAATGTCTAGGACCACACAATTACCTCTTCAGGACCTATTGTCTTGATCACTTGAGTTGTATTTCTAGAAATGTATGCTGAAGGCCAGCTTGTCTCCTGTTTTTCTTCTGATCCATAAAATTCATCTCTGAAGGACAAACATGGTGGGAGAGGAGAAGGGAAAAAGGGACTACCACAGTGAATCGCACACGGAAGATTAATTCACTGTCCCATTATTATGGACTTGGTATGGTAGACTGAATAAGCAACTCCAATTCTTTATGCTTCCTGGTGTCCTTATCTTTGCTATATAACTTTGAGCTTCCTTCCACAAAAACGGTAATCACCTGCCTGCTTTTTGACTGTGGAAGCCTCTGTGTAACTTGCTTTTACCCACAGAACATAGCACAAGCAACAGGGAGCCAGTTTCAAACTTCAGTGATAAGACAGCTCATGAAGTTTGGCTAGCTCTCTGCTTTCATGCCAATGCCATGAAGAGTTCTTTACCTGAGTAGCTTCTGCCCATTCAGCCTGAGCCCCAGGATGAATACACATGGAGCCAACCAGAAGCCAAACCATGGGGAAGAGCCAAGCCCAACTTGATGCAGAGCCCCCTACAGAGCTCGACCAACCCCAACCAACTTACAGGGGCAAAAGAAATAAGTGGTGTTGTCATATGTCACTGGGGGTTGGTGGTTAGTTAATACAGCAATTGGTAAATGATAAAGAAGAGGTTTTTCGGGTTTTTTTTTAAGATTTTATTTATTTTTCAGAGAAAGAGACAGCACAAGCAGGGGGAAGAGCAGGCAGAGGGAAAAGCAGGACCCCAATGCAGGACTCGATCCCAGACCCTACGTAGAATGACCTGATACTGGCTAAACCCACTGAGACACTCAGGCATCCCTGGCTTTTGTTTTTTAATCTTTTACTTTTTTTTTTTTTCTTTCTTTTTTGGAGTAAATCTGATCAAGGACAGAACAGAACAGAACCAATTCATCATTTAAAGGATGTTTTCTTATTAACATTAAAGTCTGTCAAATACCCATTCTAGTAATGGCTCTTCAAAATTCTCGCCAGGAATTCATTTAAGTCTTCATTTAAGGGAAAAAAGGATGCTTTCTTCTCATAGTTATGGGTTTTTCTAAGAACAATAAGTGGAACATTTATCTTTGGAATATAGAATTCATGGAAGAAAGGAAAGGTTGGCAGGAACTAAATTATACAGATTTTATAAGTTTGAGATTAATTCTGTTTTGTGAAAAGTTAGGTAATTTATCAAATATATTACACAGACACATTGGAAAAGGACTAGACCTAGGGGAATGAAGGACACAGATCAGGTTGAGCTTTTTAGCTTGGACTTCTGCTCCCAAAAATAGGAAAGAACAGAAATCTTTAAAGTTAAAAAGTAAAACAAATAACGGGCAAAAAAGAACTTCAATGAGAAAAGAGCTTTGATGAGTTCCCTAGGAGAGAACTTGAGGTCCTCTAATATTTACTGGTTCGGCAGAGAATGAGGAGTCTGCAAGAGGAACACAGGCAGAAGAGGCAGAGAGGTCAGATAAGAATGGAGGTGGTGTGCAAGGCGAGCAAAAACAAGAAACAACAGGTCAACAGGGTCCGATGCTGCTGAGAGAGCCAATAAAATGAAGGCCAGAGAAATAGACATTGGGTTTATAGAAATCAAAATGTGCATGAAGGGGACATCAAATATTCAATCTTTAAGAGAAAAGCTAATACAAGTAGAAATATAAAGGAAAAAGAAAAAGTTTTATTGGAGTGGAAGAGATAAAATCATTTATTAATTGTATAAATGGTAAGTATGAGCTGGGGTAAATTATTGACGGACAGTCCTTAGTGGAAACATGAGAGAAAGAGGGGTAAAGAAACTCAGCAAACAACCAGAGTGACTGGGACTGTGCTAGTTAGTAAGGTTTTTTGTGTTTGGGGAACAGAGGTGCAACCTTTGAGCTGGACAGAAAGGGGAATGTGAAGAATCCATACAGGAAAAATCTTGGGTTTTTTTTGGCTCTGTAGGAAATTGTCTGTCAGGTACCAGGTGCTTTTTTAGATGTCTTACATATGATTCTCACTCAATGCTTACAGTTATAGCTAATACATACTACTAGGTGCCAGGCATATTTCTATGGGCTTTCTATGTATTAAGTCATTCATAACTTTTCTACGATGTCAACGTTACTCCCTTCCTAAAATAAGAATAATGAAAGAGTTCAGTCAGGTGAAGTAATTTGCTGAGAGTCACAAACTAATAAACAGCACATCTGGGTTTCAACTCCCTGAGTCCAAAATCCTTGCTATTTCCACCCTATCAGATTACTTGGCTTAAATAAGGAAGAGAAACAAAACAGAACTAGGAAGTGAAATCAGAGATAACTGTCAAAATGTTTAAATTTAATGTATGAGCCAGTCACATTTTGGCTTAGATGTACACAGACAGTGTCCTGAAAATAGCTTTGACTAAAACTGGCTAAGGAGTAGTGGCTTCCACTGAAGCCAATATTTCAAGGAAAAAGAAAGAGAGATTATGACCCTGTAACCGTGATCGTGAGGGAGAAAACTCTCTCTCCTTCAGTTTGCTTCAGTGGTAGATTATTTGAAGTACTAGGAACACTGGATCTTACCCTTTTTTCTCATCTCTTTCCCCCAATACATTGAAATACATCTGCTCACTATTCACCCTCAAAGCACTTGAATATGCATTTTACAAAAAGGAAGAACAACTATATAGTCAAAAGAGATCAGGTCTACTTACCAGATACATAACTCTAACTCAGAGTTTTTGTTTTGTTTTTGTTTTTTAATCTGCAGCTTAATTTCTACCATGGTTATCTCATAGATTCATGGTGAAAATTCAGTAAAACAACATATGCATAAATATTTTATAGACCATAAAGTGATATACAAATGGTATATATTATGATTCCCCTGAACATTCTGAGAGACTGGTCCAATCTCAGATTCTCAGAGACTGGCCCATACTCCAGGAGTTCATGAACTTTCTTTTCAACTTTCTCCATTTCACATCCAGCTCTATTTCTCAGAAGGGACAAACTATGGTCACTAGTTATCATTGCTGATTGCCAAATGCTAGATGGCAAAACATTGTAGAGATCTATTATTGATATCAAAAACTCTAGGAAATCCAAAGGACCTAGTACTTGATAATATTAAGGTAGCTAGCACATTTCAATCTAAGAAGCATGTATTTCTATATTCTAACATCTTTGAAGTCTAGATGTGTCTTGTATTAATGAGATAAGAAACCATACTGTGGTACAGATCAAATCCACCTACTACTTGCCTTTGTATGTTTCTAGAAATGAGTTTTTCATTTTTAAATGGTTAGAAAAAATTTAAAAGACAAATAATGGTTCATGACATATGAAAGTTTTATGAGATTTAAATTTCAGCATCCATAAATAAAATTTTACTGAAACACAGTCATGTCCATTTGTGTCTGTATTGCCTGCAGCTGCTTTCTGGCTAACATGGCAGAAATTCGTTACTGCAATACAAACCTTACAGACCTCAGATCTTAAAATAATTACTACCTGGCCATTTAGTGGAAAAATCTGCCAACTCCTTGATATTTAAATTGACAGCTTTTATCTTTCTTATTGGTGGTACAAGTCAGGATTCTTTAGTGAAACTGACCCAATAGGAGATATATGTAGACAGAGATCTGCATCTATCTACCTATCGATTGAGAGATGATGAGAGGGAGTGGCAGACTTACTATGTTTATTATGAACAACTGGTTCACACAAAGGAAGCTGAAAAGTTTCTTGATCTAGTTTCCATCTGGAAAGCTGGAGACCCAGGGAAGCTGATGGTGTAGTTCAGTCAAGTCCAGAGGCCTGAGAACCAGGGAGCCCGTGGTAAAAGTCTGGCTGTAAAGACAGGAGAAGACTAATGTTCCAGCTCAAGCAATCACCCAGAAGGGGGAGAATTCTCCCTTCTCTACCTTTTGTTCTATCCAGTCCCTCAGTGGATTGGAGGATACCCTCCACATCAAGGAGGGTAATCTGGTGTATTTTTTTTACCAATTAAAGTGCTAATTTCCTTCAGAAACACTCTCACAGAAAATAATATTTAGCTAAATATCTGGATACCTGTGATACCTAGTCAAGGTGACACCTGAAATTAACCTTAACAGGAGTGATATAATAATGATGAATAATTAGAAGGCCCTCTTATAATCAATGAAACATGGTAGAGTCTCAGTACTAGTAGCTTTTCCTTAAAGTTAAGTTTTCTTTTACTCAGGGAATGGTGTTAGATGGTTTGCTCATATGAGGAAATTTAAAAAAAAAAAAAAGATTGGGCTTGATTGACTTCAAGTCCCCCACGTTTTATTTTTTATCTGATAGCATAGTGATAATGTTGGAAAATTTATTTTTCTGGAACTCTCCAAAACACAATAGTTGATTTCATTTGTTCTTCTTCTTTAGAGTTTTTCTTCAGATGTATATATTTTTCCCACATGAGTAGAAAGGTTGGACTTTGTAACCAGAGTTGTAGACTTGATTCCTCACCTTATCCCTGACACACTATGTGGCTGAAGAGCTATTCAACTTTTCTGAGTTTCCCTCATAGAAATTGAGATTTGACACATATATAGACAAATCTCTCAGATTTTCCAGTATCTAAATGGTGATAGCAGGGCTCCCAAGAAAAAGTATTTCTTAGGAAGGAAATCTGGCATAAGAAAATCATTTCCACAGTGGAACCTGGAGTTTGAGAAAGAGCACAAATTAACATCGGTTGAATCCATACAAATCCAAAGTAGTTTGCTCAAGTTACCAAAATGATAAATGGAAAACTAAGAGTGCTCTTTTTAAATGAAGGTCCACACCATCCAGCTGGTGGACACTCTCTGAGTATAACATCAGAGGCAGGGAGTGTTTATTGTGTTTATTGATTGCAAAAGACAGCAGAGCCGTTTTAGCCTGGAATGGAGAGCTCAGAGGCTGGGCCATCAGTAACAATCTGTACCTTGGAGCAAAAAAACACAAAGGCCCTGTGAAGAGACAAAGGAAGGAAAAAGGATTTTCAGTCAAAACTACATATATTATTTAGAACTCTTCTGATTACATATGAAAGAAACCTTTTCAATAAAAGGGTGGATTTATTGGCTCCCATGACCAAATTATAGCAAGAACAAGGAAAGCAGAAAATAAGAGGCACTCTTAATTTTAAGACTTCTGAGGGCATAACTCTTTATGTTTGTTTTCATTTTATTCAGCGTTTTCTTCTCAATGTTTGAAGTGCCTTCTAGACTTCTAGGTCCTTCTCCCCTCTGGCTCAGATTAAGAAAATCCCAGTGGAAGCCTCTGATCGGATGATTTGGGTGAAATTCTCACTTCTTGGATGGATCTGCATGTTAGGGGGTTAAATCTCTCAGAGGGACTGTGAAGAGGTCACCCACTCTTAACCCACTAACTGTTGTTAAGTGGGCAAGCTGGCAGAACCACTATCTGGACCTCATGCATGTCCAAATGGAGATGGTTATTCAAACTAAGGAAGAAAGGATGCTCTCTAAAAGGGAAGAGGCACAGATACCATCCGGTGTAAAGGAAGGCCAATGTCCACATTCATGACAACAGGATCTTTTTAAAATTTAGGGTGTTGGGAAACAACTTCATTGATATGGTAAAAATGGCAAATATAAAATATCTATTATATAGAGTGGTCATCTATGCTACCCTAATCCTATAACCATTAAAAACATATTTTTAACTAAGATGAATTTACAAATTATAGAAAAGAGGTTTAATAGAGAAACAATTTGTAGTTTTGGTAGTTGCTCATGATTCAGATTTCCTGATGTTCATCAAGGGATACTCTAGTAGTCTATGAGCTCTGCTCATGAGAATTGAGGACCCTGCCCTAAACATGGTGTAAACCACATAAATGGATGACCAAAAATCACTATGGAAAAATCTTAGGATCAGTGAGAAGAAGCTCAGGGGTGGTCTCAGTTTTCTGTGTTGAGGAGACTTGCCTTTTGACATATCAGCACAGCTTAGAAGGATTTCTGAGGGGTTTCAGCATCTGGTCAAGTTGTAATTCACCTCTTACACTATCTTCATCCTTCAACTCTAACACCCAGAGGATGTTGCCCTTTTGTTAACATAAGAAGGACGCAGTATATAAATATTTTAAATAAGACTCATTTCCAAACTGTTCAGAGACATTTTTTCCATATTTTTCTTTCCATAGCTCTCTAATTTCCTCTTAACATATTTTCTTCTAAGCCTCTTTATTTTTAGTTTCAATGCCTTAATTTTTTCCTACTTAGTGATTAATTCCTACTAATCCTTAGTTTTATCTATTTTTACACTTAAACTTTTTATCTTTTGGGTTTAAGTATTTTATCTTATTCTTTAATCATCTCTAGTTTTATAATTTTAATGATCCATCCTTTTATCTTTTATTTTAAATCTCATTTGTTTAATCTTATTTTCAAATTTAACATTTTATTCTACTAGAATTTTAATTCTCTCGTACCCATTCTTACTCTACTATTCTTAATTTTTACATTTTATTTTCTTCTGTAAGCCTCTACTGCCTTAACAATTCTTTTTTACTTTTTTCTTTTACCTTCTCTGTTTCTTTTTAAAGGTATTTTTTTTAAGATTTTATTTATTTATTTGACAGACAGAGATCACAAGTAGGCAGAGAGGCAGGCAGAGAGAGGAGGGAGCAGGCTCCCTGCCAAGCAGAGAGCCTGATGCAGGACTCGATCCCAGGACCCTGGGATCATCTCAATCCCAGGACCCTGGGATCATGACCTGAGCCGAAGGCAGAGGATTTAACCCACTGAGCCACCCAGGTGCCCCTTAAAGGTATATTTTTATAATGGTTGATAAGATAAGCACCAAAGTAGCAATAATGATTATGATGATGAAATTTATAATTGATAATAATAATAATGATGATAATAATGATGGAAGGCTGAGATTGAAGCCCTTCTTTCTCTACATGTCTCTTTAGGGTTCTCTCTTCTCCTCCAAGGGAATCCCTAAGTCTCTTGCAAGGTTATCACCCCCACACATACAAAAAACTTACTTCAGGAGATAAGAAATATCTTTAATTGATATCCTTAAGATTATCATTTTCTCTACATAGATAAAGCAACTCATTTATTGAGCTATTTATACTTTCTGAGATCTTACTCCATGTTTGCTTTGGCAATTTGCATGCCTTGACAGGCAGGTGGAGATGGTTGGTAAGACATCTTGCCTGAGGGACATCCACAAAACAATAACTCCAGCCTGAGTTTCTTATAAGCCCTTGGCCAGCACTGAACCTTCCTATACCTACACATGGAAAGACACCTAGTGAGTAACTCATAGCTGAGCTCCTGCTTCTGCTTGGACAGCCTGCCCTCAGAAATGGTAGTGCTTAGATCTACACTTTTATGACAGTTAAGTGAGTTGACAGTTGAGTAAGAAATATGCTTGACGTAGAGTAACTGCTATATGTTAATTAAATTAAATGTGTCCATTTCTAAATGGATCCCACATGTTTATTGGTATCATAGACAAATCCTCTTGTGGGTCAGGAAATGCAAGTTCTATTTTGTTATTGTGAGGATTTAGGAAAAGTTAATCAAGCAATAGTTAATCAAGATGTTTGTTGTCATTTGTTTTGTTTTTGTAGTGGGGTTACCTGTTATCTCTGGAAAAACTTCATAGCTTTTTAGACCCCATATTATTCAGATCAGACAGTTCTGACTTTTTTCATCTTTTTCTCTTGGGCACAGGTAAGTGCCTGAGGCTGACTTTCTTTAATGATCTTTTCTATCTCTTTATGGGACATATGAGGTCAGTAACTTGGGGAATTTAGACAATCTGAAGAAAGAATAAATGATCATATATCTACTTCAAAGAAATGGTGCCCTGTGCATTTGAGCTGATTATATTATTACTAAATGAAATTTTCCCCCATCAGAGCTCTAGTGGGGGATCCTTGCCATGCCCCAACTAGAAGGAATTCTCTCCCTACAAGGGTTTTTTCATTTTATTAATGAGTACCTCCCTCCCCAGCCTTTTGGAATTAACGTTTCTATCTTGAAAACTGGACCCTCAGGTCTCTCTCAACCATTATCAAACATTCTCAGCGACAAATAACCCTTTAACTGATTTGCCAATCAACTCCACCTCAGTACAGATGACCTGTTCTTGAACACTTGTGGAGTGCCCATTTCCAGACAGTACTGTTTTGTATAGATAGATTGTCAAGTCTGGGTAATCCTTCTCTTCCTAAGACAGTTCTCTAACTGGTGATAATCTACCTACAAATATTGACAGTTACCCTTTTTCAAGTAAGTAAAATTCCTATGACTTTTTCTCTCAAAAGTGGTATTTTGTTTTGTTTTTCTCTTCTGGGACTCAATGTCTGGGATCTTTCAGTCTTCTGTATTGTGGTAAAACCATTTCTTTGGAAGAGAATTAAATTTTAAAATATCCATCAACCCCATATCTATGGTTTCTGAATCATTTCTTTTTCTAGTAGATTTGTCATAATACTTATCTTCATTTTCATACATACATTCCCTAGTCAAGGCTCATTCTGTGTGGATATATGTTTGTTGTTGAACATTCATCTATCCTACATATCTGTAGCAGAGTTAGTCATCCTTGGATATGAACACCGAGACTGCTGGATGCTCATATATTGAACTACTAGGGCCATTGGAAAGTGGGTGGATTGCTTCTCTATGCTTCTTCACCTTTTAAAGACCAATTTGTTTATGAGAATATTCTTAAAATCATTAAAATTATTTATGAACAGAAAACTAGTGGTGCTGAGTGGTAACATACGGAATAAAACCAGAGCTTTCATTTTCCCCTCATTTTAACTCTGGCAGTTCTGATGCAGCATGTCTGTGATCCTGGTTGGACTGCAGGAAGTACGGAAACTGAAAAGTGAAAACTTTATGGATGAGAAGTTGCTCTCTAACCAATGTTAAAAACTAAGCAATGGCACCATAAGGAAGAGGTTTCTTCTCCTATTAAAGAATAGCTGATATCTTAAGCTGCTTATAGTAAAATAACAGAAGTAAAAGAATATTATCTCTCCCTGCTTCTAGCAAAATTACTACTAAAGGAATAAGTATCTTTGACTAAGAAAATACTTTATCATATCATTTAGGGTATCATTTAAGAAAAGAGCTAAGGCACCACATTAATAGTTAATTGTTCTTTATAAGAAGGTTTGAACACTTTGTTTTTGTTCTGGAGAGGTGTGGAAGAAAAGAGCCAGAAGAACTGAGGGAGATTGCAGCCTGTGTACAGACAAAGCAGCCAGAAAACCCTCTGGAGATGTACAGTGGCTTCTTCAAACACCTGATGTAATTTAATTTCCATGAGGGTAGGAATCTTAGTCAATTTTATTCACTGATAAACCCCTAACCATCTTGAACTGTGCCTAAGCATCTTGAACTGTGCCTGGCATAATGTAAGGCCTTAATAACTGTTGTAGAAATGAATGAATGACTCGGAATTTTCAGTGTCCAACTTGAAATCGTTTGTGTTTTTGGAATGTAGACTCTTTCCCAATTAAAAAAAACAAAAAAAAAAAGGTCAAATTTACCATATTCCAAAGTTCTTCATGAGTTAAGAATTTTCAGAGGAGATTAAGGCTGAATTTCACATCTGGTGAGATGGTGCAGCATAGAGACACCATATGTGGAAGAGTGAAATGACCTCAACCAAATTAATTCAGTGAAGGCAGGACCCTAAGTCTGAGGTAACTGGGAGAAATAAAGCTTTAATGCATGCACAGAAAGAATGAAGACAGAATGGGGCTCCAAGCTGATCTTCTGTAGAAACTAAGGGATCTGAAGTTCCCACCGGATATCTAAATTCCACCCATGGGTGCTCCACCACAGGAAAAACCCTTACCTCCATATACTAGATCGGTACTTCAAGAAACAACAACATAAAAACACATATATAGGGACGCCTGGGTGGCTCAGTGGGTTAAAGCCTCTGCCTTCGGCTCAGGTCATGGTCCCAGGGTCCTGGGATCGAGCCCGCATCAGGCTCTCTGCTCGGCAAGGAGCCTGCTTTCCCCCCTCTCTCTGTCTGCCTCTCTGCCTACTTGTGATCTCTGTCTGTCAAATAAATAAATAAAAATCTTTAAAAAAAACCACAAAACACATATATATACATACGCACCAACAAAAAAATAATGATAAAATTAGTCTCATGACTACAAAGAGAAAGGTTTAGAAGTTCATTTTCCCAAGAAAGCATTAATTAAAAAACCATACTAGTCTAATGAAAATATATTTTATCTTGTTAAATCCTTAGAAAAAAGAATTTCCTTCCATTCATTGGATGTTCCACTGTATTCAGGTGACTCTAGTCAATGCCCTTTCCCTCTGCTGAAAGAATAGCCACACTTTCCAAACACAAAGACATTCATCACCCTTGTCTTTCTTCTCTCTCTGTGGGATTCCCAAAGTGGAGCCCAGGTTGATGGATAGGGATGGAGAGAGCCATCTCACATATACATACAGCTCTGCCCTCCTTCCTCAGATTGGCATTTTGCTCATCTGGGTTGATGCCCTTACATGGAGGCAAACTATGTTTACAGCCCTATGTTGACCCATGAGTTGCTGTCTATGCTGATGCAAAATACCTTGTCACCTACAGACTCTGCCCAGACCATGAGTCACTGACCCATTTGTAGCACTATTTCACCCATGACCTTCAATCTCTCCAAGGGGAACAGAGCATTCTGCTGCCAGTGACCAGTGTTCCTCTTAGTTGATCTCACTCTCTCTGCTGTTTACTACTCCAGATGTTGGGGAAATGTCACACTTTTCTTCCATTTACTCTTTCAAAAAGATGCCACTAGATCTGAGAGTCTATCGGGTTCTAATGATACTCTTTGATTCACCACTCAGCAATCTGAAATCTAGTCTTACAAATCCTTAATGTTTTCTGTAGCCCTTAATTTCTCGGGGCACAAAAATTTTTCTTCTCACAACACATGGGTAGGGGAAACTGAGGCTATGCACTACCATTTATACACAGTTGAATGATAAGAGCACTTGCTGAACATTGGTCACATAAAACACAAACAGCACTTCATTCCAGCTTCCTCTCATTTTTATAGCCCTATTTTCCTTGGGTCTTTTCCTCCAACCACTTATTTTCAATTTATGTTATCTAGCTGTATTAAATATAATTATAAGTGTTCTCCAGCTATTTCTAGAACAAGATGGCATAAAATTAAATAAACATATACATACAGGCATATGCTCATGCCAAATGAGGCCAAGCTTTTCACTGAATCACTAGGGAGCGGGACACCATCTTCACTACAGTTTTACTACAGGTTCATCAGATGGTCTTGACTAACTTGCTTCCCCCCTTTTGTTTTCATTTACTTTAGCATAAAGGGGTATAATAGCAGTTAACCTATCTCCGGGGTGTGTTCAGGTTTAATGAATAAATGTGTATAATGTCTTCCGAGTGCCTCACATGAGATGTGCTGTAACTGCACATTATTAGTGCTGCTATTACAGCACCGCCTTGGGACCCTCAGCCTTTAAGCTGGCTCGAGACAGGAGGTCTCGGAAATAATAACAACTCTTCTCCCAATGTGCCTTTCTCCCTGAAACCTCAGAGAACTTAAAGGCATTACCTTATTAATGTAAAACCCAGCACGAGATAGATGGGAATGACTACTGAGTATTTCCTGTTTCCAGGTGGGAGACATTAAGGCAACCCTTCTGCATTTACACGCAGCTCACCTGTAATGGAAGCACTTACCAACATACTTCATGCAAGAGACACGGCCTATTTCACTATTTCTCCACTGAGGCATGGCACTGGGTAATGCTGCTGGGAAAAATGGGTTCCAGTCTGCTATTCTTTAAGTTTCTCGAGATAGTGATGAGAGAACAAGCCGCATTTGCTTATAAAGAAACCTAATGGTGATCATATATTTTTATTTAGCCATGGTTAGTTTAGCTAAAGAAAGCATCCAATTCCTCTCTCTCTCTCTTTTTTCCCCTGCAGTGATCCCAGTGGAATGAATGAGACACCTTTATTTGTGGTTCTATAGATTACTGATTGATTTAAAATGGCTGACACATTGGTGCTAATGGGCACCATTTGGTAGTCAAAATATTCAATTTATAGGAGACCTTTAATAGATAAGAAATCACTGCTGGGGATAGAGTGTATTTGCCTATAATTCCACCACTTGACGGATGAGGAAGCTGAAGCCTTTGGTTATAATCAGCCTGCTTAAAAATAATTCAATGACACTTCTTAAAACTATCAATCGGACAGCCCTTTCCTAGTATTAGTTTAAGTTGAGGAGCAATAATAATAATGTGATTTTCAGCCTCAGTATTGTGCAATCTTTGATACCTGTTATGATCTATCCTGATGAGTCAAACTCCCTTACAGCAGTGTTCTTTGGGCTCTTCAGTGATGAAGTCTCTTGGAATTGGGCTGCAAAGGACCTGGTTAGATTAGTCTCTTCAAGGGTACAATTACTATTCCACTCTTATTTGTCATGGTAAGCCTTTTTTACACTAAACTTCCTCCAACATTTTTATAAGTGATTTTAAAAGTCAATTCCGTAATTTCACTGCAGAAAAACTGGCATTACATACTGAGATGATGGGGATTTTAGTGAGTTGTCTGCTCATGCCAGTAGGTATTGGAAATAGAATGAGCCCCTGGGCTCTCTGTCACTTGGTTAAACCTTGGGCATTTAGCTGACATCATTCTTTGGCATTTGCTTTCCTTCTCTCACTCCTGTACCAAAGAGTAATGGAAATACAGTTGTCAGCTTCAAATTATTCAAATCTGAAGAAACTAACTCCTCGTAACGTTCTGCCTTCCCCATCTGAGCCCCACCCAGCCCCACACAGACCTCGCACCTCTCTTCTTTAATAGCTAATGGGAAAAGAGCCCAGACAATCTCCATGTCAGAGATTTAACTTAGTCGTCGGCCACTTGCAGTGACCAATTCCTCATGCTTCGCATAAAAGCAGAAATAGATGGGAATTTGCCTGGGCTGGTTATAATGATGTATGTAATGGAAACATTCCTTCTAGACACCTGAAGCAACTAGCTTCAGCTTCGAAGCATGAGATTTGCTTTCCCCATTTTAGCATACAGGCTTACAAATACTGTTATTGATCATAAAATTATCCAATCTTTTTAAAATACAGCTATGCTCTTTGATTAAAGTGCTCTCTACTGCCATAAATTTCAAACTGACTACCCCTCAGTGCAGAATTTTCTTTCCACTTAGTTTTTTAAAGCGTCAGCCATTAATTTTGTTGAGCAATTCTTTAGTCTCATGTCAGTGGATGGCTTAAATAGGTGAAATTGGCAGGTTCATTTTGCTCTCAGCTTAGCAGGATACCAAACTATCTTCTCTAGGAAAATACTGTGTTATGCTGTTCTCTGACTTTCTGGAGAAAAATGTGTCCTTCCTTTTACTGGGCCTGGGAAGTGAAGCTATAGAAAATCCTATTGTGATTCAGACTTGGTCACATCACTCATTCCTGTGCTGACATGACTCAGCTCTTCCTCGCCCCTTATAAGCACACTCTCTTCTCTTATGTCAGAAAGAATCAGTTCACCCACCTGGACCACCAACTGTCTGCATGTGGCCAAAGGGAACCGTTATTGTTTGCTGAGAGCCGATCATAGTACTTGTGTTACAAATCAATTCAAGCCCTGATTCACAGCTTTCTTTCCTTCCAAAGAAAGATATTGAGGCCAGTGCATTGTCAAATAGATTTTGAATTTTCCCAGGTTATAACCCCCATTCACCACTAGCCAAATCAGAACACTCCAGATTATTTTTAAGATCAGTACTTTTATTGAAACAATTAGAACAATGCGCTAGTAATTTGCACTGAATTATATGATTTCCTCAGGAATATTTTGAAAATTAGTTTTTAGCATCAATTATTGGTGTAAATTTTTATATATATATATATATATATATTTTTTTTTTTTCCACTGCGCTATTTTAGATTTGGCCTGAGGAAATCTTTTGGAACATCGCTCTTGAAAAAATTCACTTTGAGCCAGCGATCAATCACAATTTCAGAGTGTTTGATTACCAAAAAGACCAAGATAGAATAACCTATCATTACTCTTCATGTGAGCACGTGTCACTGCTGACAGTGGTTGCTACCTATGTTATAGGAGTGATTGAAAGGATAGATTTGATAACAACATTTTTCCCCCAATGTTTTGGACATGGAAAAATGGTCTTTGATTTGTGGCTATAGAACTTATTTGAAGGACCCTGTATTGCTTTCAATGAAAAAGGAGCAGTAGTTAGTAATAATCAATGTGATTTTAACCCCCAGTGTTTTTATTTATCCCAGAGATCAATAGCTCTACAGGAGCACTCCCTTCAATCAAATACACTATGGAGAAACTCTGTTCATCCTCTTAACCATATCCATTTCTCAGAACCAATGATTAAATAACTTCAGCATGTATGAATTTGTTTGGGGTGTCTTTAAAGTAGGCTAATTCTGTTCCAGTTGAATGTCCTTGATTATATGGTACTCAGAAGGAGATTACAAAACATTAGAAACTGTTCAAATGTCTTTGTGTTAATTAAATTGCCAGAAATTTTATCATGAAGCTATAATGATTCCAAGGCCTGGCAGGATGTAGCTCCTTTAAAAGGAGAAATACACTGGAAAGGCAGCTTCCCTTCACTGACTTAGCAAGACTAAAATCAGCCTGTCCTCTAGTGCCCCTGGGAACTGGACAAAACAGCCCTTTGGTACTGAATTGATGTATGAAAGTTTTGCAGGAAAATTTAAAAATGTGTGCAGTACATCAAACATTGAATCTGCTCAAATCAGGACAAGGTTTTCTACGTTTTTTACTTCAAAGTCCAGAACTACTATTAGAACTTGGAAATGTGACTTCTCTCTTTACCTTCATCGCCTGCTAAAGCTCATTTCATGAATAATATTTTGGGGACTTTCTCTTGATTCTTATCATTGTACTTTTTCTTCCACTCTTTGAAACTTGATAGGAAATGTCCCATGCATTATTCTCTTTCGTGTGAACTTTGCAAAACCCTCTGGGAGAGTGTTTTCCCCCTCACTTGGCTTTGAATGTGGGAACCTTATGATACGATGTGATAATGAACAATGTAAAATTGTTGGTACAGTGATAGCATCCAGGTCCATTGAAAACTCCTGTGTGTTTTAAAGAGTCTGGATGGGTTTCCGTGAAATGTGCCTCCCTAGAAGTTTTATTCTCAGTCAATTGTCTCTTCCAATAAATTACCAAAATCAGAACCTGGGATTTTCCTCAATATTGCAAGGAGACTTCTGGCTTGGCCTGCTGAATCTTTAACACTTGAAATTTGAATCCAGGTAAAACTTACACATTTCTTTTGGAATTTGACACTGCCCAGTTTACGAAGAGATTTGCCAAGATTTGATGAACCTTTCTATGAACTTAGGGAAATTTCACACTAGGGCTGAAACCGGAAACAAAGCACATTTTACTAGGTGTCAGGTTTCATTCTGACCAACTTGCCAGGCTCTTCCCAGGTTATATTAATTATTTCCTGCCCCAAGATGAGGGAGAAAGATTAACTGGCCTCACACTACCAAATAAAATATTCCAAGGAAAAAGGAGTCCCATCGAATATTATCTGAAAAAGTTGACATCACAATATGTCATTTTTAACTGACCTTATTTGATCAGCAGCTTTGTCACAATGCAGATAGTGTTTGTGAAAATAAAAGCATGGGTACGGACTAAAATTATGATTCATAATGAAAATAGCAACAAGATCAACAATGATAGTTTCAGAAGGAAAGAAGGATGGAATAAAAAACTTCATAAGATATTCTTGGATTAGAAAATTCATGAGTATTTTCACTAACCCCATAGAGCTCTTAACATGGAAGAGGGAATTCAGAGTCAAACATGCAGTGTATAAAACTTCACACATTTAGTACATCTCAGCAAGCAATTGTGTGTAATTCTTTTCAAATAATGAAATTTTTATGTGCCTAAATAAATGATCCTTACAATATGTTAATCAAACTTTCTCAACCTCAACAATATTGACATCTTTGGCAGGATAATACTTTGTCATAAGGGTTCTTCTGTCCAGCCCATGTTGAGCAGCACCCCTGCCTTCTATCTACCAGATATCAGAAGCAACTTCCCTCAGTTCATGACAATCAAAAGACATCTCCAGACATAGCCAAATATCCCCTGTTGGGCAAAATCACTCCCAACTGAGAACAGTTTGTGTGCCTTGTGTCTTCATATGCCTCCAAATTCAGCAATTTGTTTCTTTCCATGAGTTCAGAACACTATGTACATCAAGACCACAGTTGTTAAACAACTCCAAGGAACATCTAGACACAATCATAGAATCAACATATTGGAAGGGATCTTAGAAAAAAGAGGGGATCATAACAACAGCAGCAACCACAACAAAATATATTCTAAAGTGCGTATCTATTAATAAGGAAACAAAAATGTCCAAAAAAGAAAATACAAAGGGCATCTGGATGGCTCAGTGGGTTAAAGCCTCTGCCTTCGGCTCAGGTCATGATCCCAGGGTCATCTGATCAAGCCCCACATGGGGCTCTCTGCTCAGCAGGGAGCCTACTTCCCTCTCTCTCTCTCTGCCTACTTGTGATCTCTGTCAATTAAATAAATAAAATCTTTAAAAAAAAAAAAAAAGAAAATACAAAGATTAACTGCTTTTAAACTTTTTGAAGAGTCAGCATATGAAAATGGTTGTTGGCTCATTCTGCAAAATGTTAGAGCCGCATTGCTCAATACAGTAGCCATTCACCACATGTGATTACTTAAGTTTAAATTTAAATGAAGTAAAATTAAATTGAAAATTCATTTTCTCGAGTCACTAGTTCCCAAAGCTAGATAGTGGCTAGTGGTTACCATATTGGACAGTGCAGATAGAGAATGCATCCATCATGGAAAAAAAGTTCTACTGAAGAATGCTGCTTACATGCAGGAGCAGTGGGTAAAGGTTCCTCTGGATAAGTTTAAACTTAATAAAGAAAAAGTATTACAAAATTAGAGCCTTGCAACAGTTATCTTCCAAAGAGCATGAACCAAAGTTTGAGCAGATGCTAAGAAGGAATTTTTGCTGGGTAGACTACTATGTCAGATGAACAGAATCTTCTAACTCAGACTCAAAAGGACCTATGTATGAGTTTTTGTTTTATGTAATACAGTTTTCATCATTTCCAAACACAACCTCATAGAATTGAAGAAACATTCATATTTTAAGATTGAGACACTGCAAATATTACATAACTTCTAGAGCAAAACAATATTCACAAAATGGAGACTGTTTCATTTTGCTCTATGGTGAGGTCTGTTCCCCATTTTTTTTAAGTGTATATTATTATGCCAGTATTTTCAAATGAATTCCTGACATTTATAAAGTATGAACCTTAGTCATATGCCATTTTAGTTCCTACAATATTCAAATGCAAGATTTAGTCCTGTATTTCAGGGAGTGAAAGACAAGGATTTAAGATACTCAGAGCATGACAGGGAATTTGAGTGGAAATCCAAGGCCACAGCACCTCAACGGGAAAGATATTGCTCTTATACTTGCCAAACAACTTTCTTTTAAAGGAAAAAGTACTCTGGGAAGAATTTGAAATTCAGGTGATAAGTGAAGATATACTCTCCTCAAAATAATTCAAAAAACTACATATACTCATCTGCTTATTTACAAGCTTTTTTCCCATAAAAGTAAAAAGTCCACTCATCAACACACATGCGCACACACACACACACACACACACACACAGAATTTACGAATCCAGTTCACTTAATTTCAAGGAACCAACTAGTACTTATTGAGAACTTGGTTTTACTTATGGTCTTTATTTATTGTGCTTTACAATATTGGTTAAGACAAAGACAAGACAAAATCTTAGCACTTTAGGAAGCTCAGTAGCCTTAGATGAATTAAGATGACACACAAATACAATGAGAAAGTGATGGTAGATAAAACTGACCACAAGGACAATTCTCATTAACACCGTAAAGTGACTGCTACAGGTAGAGCAGTCAATGAAGGCTTTGAGGAGAGCATGACAGGAGTACAATTTAGGTAAGGAGATGAAGAGATGGAAAGGAAACCCTGGATGAAAAGCAGAAAGTGCAAAAGCAAAGCGGTATCTTGATGAAGGCAAACCAAAAAAAAAAAAAAAAAAGAGAGAGAGAGAGAGAGAGAGAGCTGAACATCAGGATGGGGGTTTTGATAGTGAAATAACGGCTGAATAAAGAGCAAAGCCCATTTGTGGATGACCTTGAAATCCAAGGAGAGAATTATAGACCAAACGTGCTGTGAAACTGGGAAACAAAAAGTCTTTGCACACCTTACAAAATCAAGTGGCACAATGATCTTGTTTTAAGGAAGATCACTGGATGCAGCCTGTAGAATGAATTGGGTGGGGTGGGTTGAAGGGAAGGAGGGAAATTATGGTATCAACCTCATCAGATGGCTATTACTGGGACTGAGACTTGACATGATGAGTACAGGGATATGGTTGTAGATGATGGTGAAATCTGAAGAAGAATGTTCTAGTAATGAAGAATGTTAAACATTTGTTATGGATTATAGTCAGAAACTTGACATCTCTACTGGATAAATTCACATACGGGCTTCACTACAAAGAGATAGTGGGCTGTTAGCTTCTCAGAGAATCTTTCAGCCCTATGGTATTCTGATCTTCAGCAAAAGAGAATCACAGAGGAATTAGGTTATTTCTTTTCTTAATCTTTATTCTGCTATTCCTTGCTGAGCTGCTGGAGGGCCAGAGCAGATCACATGCTTTCTCTGTGCCTCAGTTTTAGTATCTATAAAATATAAATTGGTTTGTTACCCATCTCACGGTGATGCTGCAGGGCTTGTAAAATATTGGACCCTAGAAAATATTGGACATTTGGAAAAAAACTTGTGATAAATAGGAGACAGAAGCCATCTAATATTAGATATAGACTTTTACCTTTGAGAGCTGCATATTTCTTACCCCGAAGGTACCTAGAGTCTATCATGAACAAATATTTCGCACATACATGCTATGAACAGTATAGAATATTAAAGTCCACAAATCTTTTAAAGTTCCAGAATCTAAATGACGAGTTATAAATGTGAAAGCTTAAAAAGAATCTCTTCCAGCTAAGTGATTTTTCTATGCATTTAATACTCTAGAAAGTAATATGTGAAACAAATGTTAAGATAAAATGAAAAATATTCATGAGCAGTCATTAGGAGGTGAAAAGAAGTAAATCATTCTCTTCTAAGCAACATCACTGAAAAATCAATTACCATCTCCTGGTCAACAAGCAAGCACTTCTAACCAAGGAGAAGACTACTGTGTGATACCCAAAAGCCACACAGGAAATGCCTTGTTAATGATTGTAATTAGCTGATGCAAAACAGGAAAAAACCTTGGGGAACAACTAGTTCCACACCTTCACTTTCAAAAGATGAAAAATCTGATGCTCACAAGGATTATGTGGCAAATGTAAGGTCACATGGCTAATTTGTGAGAGCTGGGATTTGGACTCCCGGTCCAAGGCCATGCTGTTCACTTTTCATGGATCAGAACTGGACTTGGAGTCATAAAAAGAGTATTCATGAGTATATTATTCTTGAGATAAAGTGATCATATTTCTCTCTCTGGGGTTCCAATCTTTCCCAAAAAACAAAACTGAACAGTGGCAGCAGAGAGATGAAAAAGAATGAGTAAGAAAAAGATCTGGAACATTCAGATTAAAGGTCTCTTTTGAGGAAGCCTGGGTCATCTCCACTACTTGTCCTCACTGCAACATCTGGTCTTAAAGGCCAGCAGGAAGGAAACTATACTATAACTTGTATTGTAGATAACATAGCTCCTGGAAAAAAAGATGAACATTAGAGGAAAGTTTCCGTTTTTTGTTGTATTAGAAAATATGAAAGGTTGTTACAGAGAAAACAGAAAAAAAGACCAAAATGAGCTGAAGAAAGTGAAATTAACCTCAAGACTTTGGAGAACAGAATAATGTAAAAAAGAGGGGGAGGAAACATGTGTGATTAGATCCACATATTGGGCATGAGAAACTTTCCCAATGAGGTGAACCAGGATCTTCTAAAGAAATATGTTGCTGGGTTCACACAACATTAGGAATGCTTAACAAGTTCAAGATACCTTTGAAATGAGATGAGGTATCTCCATGGTCTAATAGTGACAGGGAATCTCAGAAAATTAATTTAGACTGGTTCATGTGTCAACATGATATAAAATAATGTAGAAGTACAATAATGTGTAACATCTGGTGGAAATCTTGCTTGTACTTCCTGAACCCACCAAACTCTACCAGTTTTTCTTATTCACATGAAGCAAATAATAAAGGGGACAAATAATAAGGCAAAATACATATCAGGAGAGACAATCTGTATCTGGTGATTTTGATTCCTTGAGGAGAAAGACAAAAATGTGCCGACCTGCGGTGCTTGGATGGTTCAGTTGGTTGAGTGACCCACCCTTGATTTCAGCTCAGATCATGATCTCAGGGTTGTGATATGGAGTCCAGCATTGGGCTCCATGCTCAGCGGGAGTCTGCTTGAGATTCTCTCCTTCTCACACTGCCCCTCCTCCCTATTATCTCTCTAAAATAAATAAACCTTTTTTAAAAAAATATGAAGTCCCATGGACTATTTGTAAATTTTCTTCAAGTTGAATTTCATGACTTAATAAATTAAAATACTTAGATGATGGTGAATAACTATTAATTTTTTTCAGAAGCCCATTAGGTAAAAGCAGGCCAAAGGTTGAGAGTATTTAATGAATGATAACAAAGAAAAAGAACATTGTGGCATCAGAACACCAGAATAGCAATAAAAAATCTGGATTTAAGTCATACATTTCTTCTTCTGTAAAGAAGAAATAATTATACTTCTTCAGCCTTTCTCAAGAGTTGTTGGAACACTCAAATGCAAATATAAAAGCAATTTTGCAACATAGAAAGTATTAAACAAATGCAATTTGCAATGTATGAAGTATTAAACAAAAGTAATTTAATATAATTATTTGTAGGCTTGATCTGAAAAGTGTTAACCCGACATTTGAAAAAGAGAGACAATTACTCAGATAAATTGATGAAGCTGGGAATAATCAAAAGCAGCAGATATATATGGGAAGCATATGTTTTCAAGAGTAAAGCATATTTTCCACAGAAAAGTAGAACACCAGGGTAATATTAACAGTTTCAGATTATTATATTCTAATGTACAGAGAATGCTCTAAGAAGGCAAGCTTGAAATGTTTACAAAAGACAGTACACAAACCTGGTGTGTTAATGAGATTTGAAATAGAGAAATGAACATTGGGTTTACCAAAAGTATATTTATTAAAAGTAATTAGACTATAATACAATAGACCAAGACTTAAGAAATTACATAAAATTCCATGAACTGCCACAGTAAACTAGAGAAGAGGCCAGTTAGGTGAGAATTTAAAAGGAGAGAGAGAGAAAGAGAATGTAACAGAAGGGGAGGACACTTTTGATGTAGGATGACAACTTGTCCTTGTTAGCCTTAATAATCCTGGTGTATGTCTGTTTCCCAAGTGTAATTGCTAATAACACATCTTCCACTCTCAAAAGTGTCCTGTTTTGAATAAAAAGCATGTGGTGCTCCTAGTGGAGTGTAAATATAGACTGCAAACTTAAAGATTACATTTATGTGCCAATTAAAAAAGAAAAGAGGCCCATTGTATTTGAACCACACATACAGTGCTGTGTTCCAACCTGGTTCCGATACATTAAAAAAAAAAAAAAAATGATAAAATTAAAAAAAAAAAAACACCTAGGGTAACTAGGCTTAGTAAAGGGTTGCAAATTCAATCATAAGATAATCAATTTAAGAATTAAAACAGGAAAAGGCTTAAGTCTAACACAATATTGTCTTCAGTGTTTTAACAGGTGTTGCGTGAAAATCACCATCACCAACATGGTGATTCAACTTCATTTTTTATAGTACTAAAGGATGTAGGATTAATAGGTATAATTCTGGAGAGGTAGATTTCGATGGACTGTAAGCAAGGTCTTTCTAATATTGAGAGTTGTTCTAAAAATGAATGAACTGCTTTGATAGCTAGTGAGCATCCTGTCCCTGTTCAGTTTAATCAGAGGCTGGACGTCTGCCAGTCATGGATGATGCAGAAGTAAATCTCACTTTCCTAGGAGACTGGACTCCAGTACTCATAAGACTGCATGTATCCATAGCTTACGTCTTCTGCAAATGAAGTGTGCCTCTTTTTTGAGCTCTCAGGAGCTCAGTAAAAGCAGATGGCCAATATCCACTTAGAGCTATAGATTCATAAATAAATAAAGTTATTGCTTATAAATGTACAAGTAAATAATATGTATTAAACACTCACTTTAGACCAGAGCTTTTGACCTGCAGTACTACTTTTAATTCTCATCATAAACACATATGAAAAATCACAGTTATCCCTTCCAAACAGAGAAGGAAAATGAGGTTCAGAAAGCTTTTGATGTGCCCAAAGTTATTCAGTTAAAAACCGGTAGAATTGGGATCCTAATAAATACCCTGTGAAACACCTCTATTCAAGATGATTTTTATTTTGTGCTCCGAATGCTCCAGCAGTGTACCCTCCTGGGAGAGTGCTGAAATGCTCTATTGTTTTACGTCTTTCCATATTTTCCATAAAAACAGTACAGCATAGCTCTTTGCTACAGAAATTAAATACCAGCTGATACCAGAGGAATGTGCTGTAGAGAGTCTTTCTCCTCCTCTCTGTGTATGTCACCTCTTTTGGTGATATACCTCCTCTCTCTCCTACAGCTAAAATTAAACCAGTGGAAAATGTTTGCCTCAAAGTACATGCCCTCTCTTAATGAAAAGCAACTGTAGTTAAAGGTCAATAGATTAACAAGGGAACACAAATAGACAGTGTTCCTTATCTGGTAGGCAGAGAGATGGTGCTAGCATTAGCATTTTGGGAATAAGAGAAATAGGATTTTGACAGGGAGGGGGGTAGCATAGACAGAACAGGAATAGCAGGTGAGGTGAGAGAAAACTGTGGACACAGTCGAACAGGATAAGTGAAAGTCATATTCAGCCTAATAACAATTCAGGGCACAACAATGATACAATTTAAGAAATCATTTGTCCTAGAATTACAGAAAATAAAATAAACTTCATATGTGCACAGCATTTTATGCTTTACAGGACATGTTCACTTGCATTACCTCATTGGATTGTCATGATATTTGAGAAAAATAAGCATAATTGTCTCCCATTTTAAACCAAAGAGGAAACTGGGCTCCAGAGACAAATAACTCAACAATGTCCATAAATTGGGAGCAGTCTAGTGATAATGCTTTTCCACTACATTCCTTTTATTCCACAAATACATTATTTGGAGATCATTTTGTCTGCCTGTTATAAAGTTGCATATAAAAATAGAGTTTTGTCTCTTATTAGACATTCTGAGCAAACAGATGTTAATAAAGGGACCTAGGTATCACCTCTATTTTTAATACCACGTAGACTTGCTTTTGAATTGATGTTTCTTTTATCTGTGTATAATTATTCTGAATGAATACTTCTACTTGGTCATTCCAGATTAAAATCTTATGGACTTATAAAGAAAAAAATATTGAAATGAGCTGGAGGATTATCATCTGGTTAAACTCTCAATGCATTCATTCCACGATGATGTCTCTCTTGCCTGCCAAACCAGTCTTTGCTGGTTTTAATTTTCATTATTGAACCAGGTCATCTAAAGTACTCCACACCAAGGATCAATGAAAGTCACAGTTTCCTTGTCAAGATCAGCCTTAGGGAGCAAAAAACAATTGGAGTACTTTTACAACCAAGAAATAATTTGTCAGCCAACAGTGTGATTCACTGAGTTGAGCCATATGATTTCCAGCAATATTTTGTCAAGATTTTCTTCCATCCCTAAATTATCTTACAAATACCAATATAAATAGCAATATAAATAGGATAAATTTGACAGTGATTTATACCTGTCCTTTTGCAAAGGAAGAAAAAAATGGAGTCATTGTCCTCTACATCAACTAAGAAGCATGACATTAAGGACTTTGAAACAGTTGAGTGCCCTTCCCAAATTAGATGAATGGAGTCAAATTAGAAGGGTTTTTCTTTTTTTTTTTTTTTTTTTTTTTTGGTGTATTGTGAATTTTCTGAGTTTATACTTCATGTGTAGACCCTCTTGTGACCTTTAAGGGAATCATCTGAAAATCAGCAGTGTTTACCAAACCACCTTACATTATTAGTAATGGAATATTACAAGTTTTAATTTACTTTGTAAGAGCTTCCAAAGGAACACCAGGTATAAGCATGATGGGCATAGCTTTTTCTTGGCATAATCCTATAATGGCCTTTCCACATGCATGAATGTATTCTAACATAAAACCTTTATTCTTATACTGTATTGATTCAGAGATTGTGGAGGAAAACTGCAAATTGCCCACCAAAATGTACTCTTCTCTTCTTCCATAAATTAGCCCATGACTGCATTGCTGCTCTCTGTTTCCCAGCCTCCCTTGCAGGTAGATATGGGCAAGAGATACATTTCTCACAAAAGCATTGTTAGGGGAAGTGATGTCTGCCTTTTCCAGGTCTGAATTTTAAAACATTGACTGTGACTTTTTTCTGCTCTCTTTCTCCTACCTGCTAGCTGGAACTCAGAACATGACAGAACCTTGAACTTGATCATGCAGGCTTAGAAAATGCCCAGATGATGGCAGATCTTTCCCTATCACTTAAACTCGTCACGTTTTGCTTGAAAGCCAAAAGAGACTTATCTTTTTTAAACCACTGAATTTGGGGCCATTCAGGTACAGCGGCATAATCTCTAATTAAAACAGAGGCTGACTGAAAGCTCATCAGCTGTCTGTTCACATCTTCATACAGGCAACATAAAGGTGAAGATTAGGAGCAGCAGTTATACCTCCTCATTGTCACAATTCAAACAGAACTCGGTCTTCAAAGCTACCATATAAAAAGACGCTCCGATTCTTTGTAAAATCTGTGTTTCTTTTCTTTTTGTCAACAAGAACTGTATCCATTTTGAAACATAGACTGATGGTTTGTGGAGTCCTCTACTTCTGGGTGAGTAGTGGCCAACTGCTCTTCAGCTGTCTGCAGTGTTTTGCCAGATGCCGGAAACAGCACCGTGACCCAGTCTTCAATGGAGACATTAATGAAATTGAAAGTGATGGCATAGAACATTATTTCCTAATGAGGTTTCCTTAAAATAAGTAGGCGCCAGGTATTTTTTCACAGAAGCTGAGGAATGTCCTTGAGTTAGGAAAGTGCTGAGGTAATGTGACTTACATGTAAGACCTGACAGATCATTTTTTGTATTCTTAACTGCAACGCAAAAGTTGATGAGCAGTTTTCAGCCACCTACTATTCGTAAGGGCTACATGGATGAAAAAAACTCTACCGAGTCTACCTTAAAGAATTTATGGATACTACATTTTCTTCATAGCAGAGCTACATATCAATCACTGTTTCCCAATTCTGACATCAACACCTGATACCCGCTTACCCTGTTCTACATCTCCATTTTCCAAAACACTGTTATTTTTTAACATATTATATAATTTACCTGTCACACTTATTGTTTTGTCCCCCACCCACCAGAATTTAGCTCCAGAAGGACAGAACTCTGTTTTGTTCACTGAGGTATCTCGAGAATTAAAACAGTGTCTGGAATACAGTAGTCCCTCAGTAAATATTTGTGAAATATTGTTGCCCAAAGCGGGTGACAGATACGAATGACTGGTGCCACATGGTATGGATAGAACTTATTGGGATGGTGAGAAATTACAAGCAGAGAAATAGTAGAATGCACGCAGCTATCTGACCTCCATGACCTTGCCACTTAGAACAGTCACAAATGATCCTTATTTACATCCCATGGCTAGCATGCTAGTAGAGAGGATCCCCCCCTCCACAATACATTATGTAGCAATGGTTGGAGAAGTATTTAAAAATGGTGCTTTTTCAGCCTGTGACTGCTATCCTATTTTTGGATAAGTCTAACTCAAGCCTGCTGAGCCAACCCTCAGCCAAACTACCAAAAGTGGGAAGAATACTAATCTCCAGAGCATCAAAGTTTCTTCTTGCTGATAAATATACAAATAATAAAACAAAGAAAAAATTTGATATCTTTAATCTGCTGATACATGGGCAATAGTTTTTAGTCTACTCCAGGTTCTTTTTGAGCAAAACAGGGAAGGGCTTAAGAAATGTCAGCTACATCCCGCCTGTTTCCTGGCCCCATAGTAAAATGAAGATCAACTTCCATATTTATCATCATGGATTATGACTAGGTTTGTCTTTTTTTTTTTGGATAAAGTCCCATTTCACTGCCAATATATTGAGTGTCCCATACTTAATGCCAGTCTGAGAGAACTAGCAAAATGTGGATATGGTGATGGTGATGCTCATTTTAGTTTCATTTTACAGATTTCGGCGATCTGCCCATATAACCAGAAAAGTAGCAGGGACTTTATTTGAAGACGTTACTATATCAGATCAAAGAAAGATGGCTACATACATAAAAATAGGATCAAAAGGAATGAATTTAGTTTGATTTCCCGAATTCAAGGAATAAAATATACACTGAAGTCCATCAATGACTTTCAGCAAATGTAATACTAGTTTTGTATATACAAGTCAAAAATTATTAAAATCGAATCTTAATTTCATCTTTTCTCCCTTTTTGAGTTTTCCATTCAATCGCTACCACTAATTTTTTAATATTACTATGTGAGGGAGGGCAAAGTAGCTCTATTACAAAAAAAAAAAAATCTGGAGATAGGTCTTTTATTTACAGAGGTAGGAGGGTGTAACTTGTATGAGGAAGGAAAATTTATTTTTTTTAAATAATTCAATGAATCTACTACGGTGTGAAAAATAAACCGCCTTCCCTAAGACATGATTTGGAAGAAAACTGTAAAACAAAAAGATAATCAGGAAGATTAAGTTCCTATTGGCAGCACATGCAAGAGAATAAGAGGCACATGAATAGTAGGAATTGCTGAGAAGGGGTTGTTGAGACAGAGGTGAGAGTGAGCAGCAAGGTCGAGAGAGCAGCAGGTGGTAGAATGTGACCAGTGAGAAAGTCCCCAAGATGAAAGATGCTCAGGACATTTCTACTACACTATCTGACATCAAATTTGAAAATAATTCTGCTTTATTGGTTAAATAACCTCACGAATCACAAAACTGTAGTAAAAAGTATGGTCTATGCCTTCTGTTAATGGTGAAATTATTTTCTGCTCTGTGCTGTCTTCAAACCTTCAGGTAAGCCTCATCGATACCCTACATCTTGGATTAGTGGTGCCTAAGAGTAATGCAAGAATAGGAGTCAGGCAGTGAGTGAAGAAAGCAGACGCTGAAGGATATTGAAAGTAGGAAGCAGATTGCAGAATAATCTGACCAGAAGAACATAGAAATAAATTCACAGAGCTATGCTCCATCATATTGGATATTAAAGTCAGGGTTAACCTCTGAGGGTTGCAGGTTGTGTGAGTGTTCTGAATTACACATGGGAATTTTGTCTGGAATTGCCTTGAGCTCCAGTATAGACTCTCCAATATCCTCAACCAAGCAATACCCAAGATCTGAGCCAGAAGTGTATCCTCACCCCAGTTACAAAACTGGAGCTGACTGGTCTATGAAGTATCACCCAGGAATCTGGGGATGGTGGCAGGAACTTCTTTATCAGGCCAGAATTGGGACATTGCTTTAGAAGTTTCTTTCCTGAAGGCTTAGCTTGCTTCTTGTAACACTGGTCCTTCCAAGGATTCCATGAGCCACCCTTCTTGTGTAGCTAGGTAGAGTGGATTCTGATGTTTCCAGCTAAGAGGCTTGACAAATATAACAGCCTAACCTTGAACTTAAAAAAAATATATATATATATATATATATATATATATATATATATATTATAGTAAAATATACATAACATAAAATTTAACATGTTAATCATTTTTAAGGGTACAATTAGGTGGTATTAAATATATTCATAAGATTGTACAAGCATCATCACTATCTCCATAATTCAACTATATCCATTAAAGACAAACTCTCAGTTATTCCCTAATCCTGGCCCGTGGCAATCACCATTCTACTTTCTGTCCCTCTGCTTCTGACTAGTCTAAGTACCTCATATAAGTGGGATCATGCAGTATTTGTCTTTTTGAGACTGGCTTGTTTCACTAAGCATAATGCCCTCAAGGTTCATTCCTGTTGTACCATATGTCGGAATTTCCTTATTTGTGAAGGCTGAATAATATTTATTGTATGTATATATCACATTCAAAAAAATCTGTTCATACATCGATGGACAGACACTTCATTTGCCACCATGTCTTAGTCATTGTGAACAATGCTTCTACGATCCTAGATGTACAAATTCCTCTTCAGCCCTGTGCTTTCAATTCTTTTGATATATACCCAGAAGTGGAATTACTGGATCACAACTCAACATTTTGCATGAGAGAAATCTTCACTTGATTAAGATCTGGTCATTAGACTTCTGAGAGAGGCAGAAGCCCTGGTTATTTGGCTTCTATCATAAGAAGATACTGTGGAAACCAGTAGAGATTCATATGTAAAATTTTTAAAATTATGCACCAAAGACAGGAAGAAGAAATCTTCCTAATAGGCTAATATTAGAACACAGCTAATATTAGAACAAGTCATGTCCCAGTCTTATTTTCCTCCAAGTTCACCATATTTTCATAGTTCACTTTTAAAAACATTATGAAATATGACCTTCTCTAAGCCATGTTAACTACATATGCTCCTTCCTCTCATTTTCTCACCCTTCTGCTTTTATTAGTTATAACATTTCTACAATTTCATGGTGTAAAATTGTCATAGTTAGTTCCATAAGCATAATTCCCACAGTTGTTAGCATTAGCTGAATGTTTAAACGGATTCACTACTCACCATGACTCCATGTATCTTGACTTTTAAATTCATATTTTGGTTGGCTGATGTCTGTCCTCCAGTAGTTTTTACAAGAATGTTTATGGAAACAATATTTCTTGATTTCTTGTATGTTTGACAATATTTTCCACCGGTTTTTATTATTGCACAGTGGTATAGCTGGACATAAAGTATGATGATGTTCTTTTTCATTAAAACTTTGTAGACATTGCTCCATAGTTGCTAGCACTGGATGTGATTCTGGAGAAGTTTAAATCCAATCTTACTGTTTTTCCTCCCTAAATATCAGGCTCTATTTTTCCTGCCTTTGCCTGAGGCTCACAGGAATGTTCTGATATGGTTACATCCAGTAATTTTTCTCAGGAAAGACTTGGCGTTAACCAACCTACATCAGTTTTTCTTGTAACATGTTTTGCTCTCAGCTGGAGAATGTCTTCAATTATTCCAGGAAATTTTTTTAAGGTATTAGTGGAAATTTTGTCTTTTTACTGGATATTGACAGTTTCCCATCTGTTGATACTGCAGAGGTTTTCATATTTTTCTACTAATTCTTTGAAATTTTCTTTTTTTCTTCCTAGTTTTGCTCATTTTTTAAAAGATTTTATTTATTTATTTATTTATTTGACATAGAGAGACACACACAGAGAGAGAGAGAGAGAGAGACAGAGAGAGAGAGAGAACACAAGCAAAGGGACTATAATAGGGAAAGCAGGCTTCCCGCCAAGGAGGGAGCCCGATGCAGGGCTTGATCCCAGGACACTGGGATCATGACCTGAGCCAAAGGCAGACGCTTAACCACTGGATAACCCAGGCACCCCGATTTTGCTCATTTTTAATCAAATGTCTGCTTTCCCTAATTGTATTTTTAGCTGTGTCTAATAATTTTATCTGCCTCCAAAATGTAGTTTGGATCTAAGGTTTTTATTTTTTCCCTTCTATTTATTGTTTAGTGGTGGTTGTAATTGTTTATGAGCTCTCTGCTTACATTTTGAATAGGTAATGCGTGAACAGTGTTTAAGTGTTTAAACTTTAAGCAGCGAAAGCTCTACCCCCCAGGACTCTCATTCCAGTCCCCATTCCTACAGTGAATGTAGTTCTGTATTTTCCCTGATGTACAGCAGTAAAAATATTTATTATTTTCCCTCTTTACATAAATAGTGACACACTCTATACATACTATTCTGACTTTGGATTTTGTGTATATTTTAAATTTATCTTGGAGATCTGTACTAATATATAAAGGGTTTCTTTTCCTTTCTTTCCTTTTTTTTTTCTTTTCTTCTTTTTAATTTTTTCTTTCCTTTCACAGTTGTATAGTAATCTTTGTATGTAATTTATTCAGACTCCTGTAAGCAGATATTCAAGTTGTTATTATTGTTTTGTTATTATCAACAATGCTGTACTGAATAACTCTGTAGGTGTGTTATTTCACAAATGTGTACACATATTTGTTAGGTACATTCTTAAAGGTGTAACTGCCAAACTAAAAGGTATTTGTTTTAATAATTTGTATAAATATTGCCAGGTTGTGATCAGTAAGAGCTGTCCTAATTCACACTCCCACCAGAAACATACCAGTTTTCTCACACCCATGCTAACAAGTGTTATGAAATATTTGCTCTTTGCCAATCTGATAGGTAAAAGATGGTTTTTATTGTTGTGTTTATTTGCATTTCTCTTATGAGTAAGTTGAGTACCTAGTCACATCTCTAGAAGCCAATTGTATTTTCTTTTCTTTGAATTTTTCCTTATATTCCTCACTCACTTTAATTGGGTTATTGATTTTTTTTAATTTTCTAAATACATTATAGAAATTATAAATAGTAAAAGGTTTTCTACAAGTTTCTTTTTTGTTTTTAATTTGATTAATGATTTTTCTCTAAGCATAATTTTAATGCCAAATAATCTTTCAATCTTTACCTTTTTATGATTATTGAAATCTGTACCTTACTTAAACATTCTTTTTTTTTTTTTTAAAGATTTTATTTATTTATTTGTCAGAGAGAGAGCGAGCGAGAGCAAGCACAGGCAGACACAGTGGAAGGCAGAGTCAGAGGGAGAAGCAGGCTCCCTGCGGGGCAAGGAGCCTGATGTGGGACTCGATCCCAGGATGCTGGGATCATGACCTGAGCCGAAGGCAGCTGCTTAACCAACTGAGCCACCCAGTCCCTTACTTAAACATTCTTGCCACTCTGTTCAATCTTGTTGTAGAGTATGTCAGAATTATATATTTATAATTTATTATTTAAATGAATTTATAATTTTAATTTATTATATATTATATAAAATATTATAATTTAAAATTATAATATTTATAATTTGTTATTATTTATTTCCAAATGGCTATCCTTTTTTTAAACACAATTTATTCAGTAATAAAAACTCAATACTTTATTCAATTTGTGCATTTTCACTGAAATGAGATGTTAGGCTGTGCACTGAAGTATTTCTGGACTTTTATTTCTGTTCTATTGATCTATCTACCCATTTTTTTTTTTTTACTATAACCACATAGTTTTAATTTAGATAACCACATTTTATGTTATTTTTTTATTCAGAATTTTGTCTACTTATTTGTTTTTTAATATGAATTCAAGATTCATGTTGTCTAGATCCTCCAAAATCATCTTGACATTTTACTGCTAATGTGTTATATTTACTTAAAAAAAACCCTGATATTTATATTATATTGATCTTCCTATCTAAAAATATTGTGAGGTTCACTTTAAGTCCTTACATCACTCAGGAAAATGCCCCAAATTTCTTTATAGAGATCTTACACATTTCTTGTATTTATTCTACATCTAGAAATCTCTGTCCAGTCATTTGCTGATCACTAATCTAACCCAACAGACTCAGTAGCCACACCCAGCAGAGAATGCTGACTTTACAGAGTTAGGTCAGTTGAGTCATTCAGAAAACAAATAAACAACAACAAACTCTGAAGAAGGGAATATTTAGGATATATCTTTTGTTTCTAAACAAAAATTGTGAGACACCCAAAGTGACAAGCAAGTACAGACCATAAGCCAGAGAGAAAAAAACAGTCAATAGACTTCTGAGGAACTCACAGTGAAATGAAGAATAGAAAGGGGAAAAGAGGAGTAAAAAGACATAAGACACATAGCAGACAATAGAAAAATGCCAGATATAAACCACACCTTATCAGTAACTAAATTAACTACAAGTAGATTAAATATGCCCATCTAAGGTCAAAGATTGGCAGAGTAGACTAAAAATATGATCCAAGTACATGCCATCTATAGGAGACATAATTAAGACTCAAAGACACATACTTTAGATTTAAACACAAAAAAATGTTGAAAGTAAAAGGATAGAAAAAAATATATCATGTAAACAATAGCCAGTAACTGTCTGGAATGGTTATATCAGATAACATTTACTTGAAGACAAAAATGATTACTGAAAACAAAACAAAAAAAAAAGGACAATTTTATAATGATAGTTCAATCTATCAAGAAGATACAACTTAAATAAACATATATTCACTTACCAAAAGAATCCCAAAATGCATAAAGTAAAAATTGACAAAACTGAAGGTAGAAAAAGAGAAGTCAACAATAATATTTGAAGCTTTCAGTAACTCACTTTCGATAAGGGATAGAACAACTATATGGAAGATCAACAAGTAAGACTTGAACAACACTATTAATCAACAAGTCTTATAGACATCTTTAGAACACTCCACCTAAAAATAGCAGGATATATATTATTTCTCAGTGCACACAGAACATTCCCTATAGGTTAGGTCTAAAATAAGACAATAATTGTACAAATATTGGAATCATACAAATAGCAATGAACTAGAAATTAATAACAGAAGAAAATTGGGGAAACTCACAATTATATAAATTAAACAATATGCCAGAAAAGAAATCACAAGGGATATGAGAAAGAATTTTGAGGGGCACCTTGGTGGCTCAACCATTAAGTGTCTGCCTACAGCTCAGGTCATGATCCCAGGGTCCTGGGATTGAGCCCAACATCAGGCTACCTGCTCCCGGGGAAGCCTGCTTCTCACTCTCACACTCCTCTTGCTTATGTTCCCTCTCTCACTGTCTCTATCTCTCCCAATTAAATAAATAGATAAAATTAAAGAAAAAAAGAAAGTACTTTGAGATGAATGAAAATGCAAGCATAACAAAACAAAATGTATGAGCTATAGCTAAAGTATTGTTTAGAGGTAAATTTGAAGAATAAACTAGATGCCAGTAAAGTTGAAGGAAGCAAATAATAAATATCATGGGAAAAATAAATTAAAAAATGGAGAGAAAACCAATGAATCCAAGTTTGTTCTTTGAAAAAGTCAACTAACAAAACTAAAAACTTTTAGGTAGATTGACCAAGAAAGGGGAGTGAAAATTGAAATTACAAAGATCGGGAATGAAAAGGGAGACATTACTACTGACCATACAGAAATAACAGATTATGAGAAAAATTATTTAGTAACAAATTAGATAACCTAGATGAAACAGACGAATTCTGAGAAAGAGATAAACTGCTGAAACTCACTAAAGAATAAATTAAAAATTTTCAATGGGGAACCTGTGTGGCTCAGTTGGTTAAGCATATGCCTTTGGCTCAGCTCATGATCCCAGGGTCTGAGGATCACGTTCTGCATCTCAGCTCCCTGCTCAGCAGATAGCCTGCTTCTCCCTCTTCCTCTCCCCCTGCTGTGTTCTCTCTCTCTCTCTCTCTCCCTTGCAATGAATAAAATCTTTAAAAAATAAAGAATAAATAAAATTTTTTAAAAGAACTATAATAAGCAAAGAGATTTGAATTAAATTAGTAATCCAAAATTTCCCACAGAGGAAAAAAGAAATCTTAGAATGAGATGGTTTCAGTGGTGAATTCCACCAAATATTTAAGAATAATTGATACCGATTCTTCACACACACAAAGGAAATGCTTCCAAAAAACAGAAGAGAAGGTAACCCTTCCAATTCATTCTATGAAGTAAGCATTATCTGGATTCCAAAACGAAGACATACAAGAACACTACAGCTCAATAAACTTTGCGAATATAGACACAAAGATCCTCCACAAAATACTAATTAAATACAAAAACACACAAAAAGTTATACACTATGAAATAAAATTTATCCCAGCAATGCAAGATTTGTTTATCAAATGAAAATTAATCAATGTAATAAACTGTGTTAATAGGATAAAGGATAAACCACAAGATTGATAAAATAGCAATAATTCCCAATAGGGATTCAATGAAATGCCTATCAAAATCCTGGCCGCTCTTTTTTTGTAGAAATGGATACACTGAACTTAAAATTTATTTGGAAATTCAAGGGACTCGGGGCGCCTGGGTGGCTCAGTTGGTTGGAAATTCAAGGGACTCAGAATAACCAAAACAATTCTGAAAAGAACAAAGTGGGAGGACTCACATTTCTTGATTTCAAAATTTATCACAATGCAACAGTAATCAAGATAATATAACACTGTTATATAAGTCAATGGATTAGAATAAAGAGTATAGAGGGGGAAACCCTTATATTTATGATCATTTGATTTTTGGCGATGGTGACAGGATAATTCAATGGGGGAAAGAATAGTCTTTTCAAAAAATGGTACTGGAAATAATGGATATCCAAATCCAAAATCATAGAGTTGAACCTCTAACTCACACCATATACACCAATTAACTTAAAATGGATCAAAGATCTAAATCTATATAGCTGAAAGTGCATGGTTCTTAGAAGAAAACATAGGCATAAATCTTTGTAATTTTGGATTAAGCAGTGATTTTTTTTTTTAGATATGATACCAGAAGCAAAGTAACAAAAGAAAAACTTTATTTTTAAAAAAGATTTACTTATTTATTTGGGGGAGGGAGCAAGGGAAAGGAATAGAGAGAATCTCAAGCAGACTCAATACTGTGTGTGGAGCTTCACACAGGGCTGGATCTCACCACCTTAAGATCATGACCTGAGTCAAAACTAAGAGTTGGATGTTTAACCACTGAGCCACCCAGGTGCCCCAAAAGAAAAACTTTAAGTTGGACTTCATGAAAGTGTAAAACCTTGTGTATTAAAGGACAGCATCAAACAAGTGAAAAGACAACTCAAAGAATGGTACAAAATATTTACCGTCATATATCTAATAAATGAACAATACCTAAAATATATAAAAGCTCCTATAACTCAGCAATAAAAAGACAACACAATTTTTTAAATAGACAAAGCATTTGAATAGATATTTCTCTGAACAGGATATATAAATGACCGATAAACACATGAGAAGAGGGAAACACAAACAAAAAGTAAAATAAACACAAACAAAAAGTACTGCTTCACACTCACAAGGATGCCTATAATTTATTTTTTAAAAATATTTTATTTATTTATTTGACAGAGAGAGAGACCATAAGTAGGCAGAGAGGCAGGCAGAGAGGGGAAGTAGACTCCCTGCTAAGCAGAGAGCCTGACAAGGGGCTCCATCGCAGGACCTTGAGATCATGACCTGAGCTGAAGGCAGAGGCTTTAACCTACTGAGCCACCCAGGTGCCCTAGATGCCTATAATTTAAAAGATGGATAAGTGTTGGTGAGGATGCAAAGAAATTGGAACTCTCATTCATTGCTCAGAAATGTAAAATGACATAGATGCTCTGGAAACGGTTTAGCAGTTTCCCAAACAGTTAAACAGACTTATCATAAGATTCGGAAAATCCATACCTAGATGCATACACAAGAGAATTAAAACATGTCCATGGAAAAATTCAGACTCAAATTCACATAGTAGCATTATTCTTAAGAGTAAAACAAAACGAACAAAACAAAACCAAGAAACAACCCAAATGTCCACCGACCAATAAATGTATAGACAATTTGTGGTATATCCATACAATAGAATATTATTTTGCCAAAAAAAGAATGACAAACTGACACATACCACAACATGGATGAATTTTGAATATGTTGTAATATAATATATTGTAATAAAATAATCCAGACACAAAGGTTACATATTATATGATACCATTTATATAAAATGTCCAGAATAACAAATCCACAGAGGTGGAAAGTAGATTAGACATTGGGGAGAATGAGGTATGCCAGGTAATAGGTACAGGTTTCTTTGGGTGACAAAAATATTCTAGAATTAGATAGTGGCAATGGTAACACAAACTTGTGAATGTACTAAAACCACTGAATCGTACACTTTCAAAAGGTGAATTCTATGGCATATGAATTATATCGCAATAGAAGATATATTAAGATGTATTACCTATTAGGTGAATTGTGTATTTCGCCATCTTGGCCCAATGTGCTCAGCAGCAGCCATCTTGTGGTGTCACTTTCTCTTCTCTTATGCTAATCTAAATTTCACAGTACTTAGTCATTCTTGTTCAAGTGTTTTAGATCAGAATTTTAGGTTTTCCATAATTTCATGAAATATAGAGCTTCCATTTCTCTTTCTCACTCTTTCTTCTTTTTTCAATCTACTTTTAAGGGGAAAAAAAGCTAATTTATTAATTTATTAATTAATTTATTAATTTTCTTCTTTTACACTCCAATGAATGTCTGAAAAATTATTTTCCTTTAATACAATAAGGCACCAATTCTCTCTCTCTCTCTTTTTTTTTTTTTGGTCTCGGGACCCCTTTGTGATCTTAAAAATTCTTGAGGACTCCAAGGAGCTTGTATCTCTGTATGTTATATGTTATGTACATCAAAACAGAAATTAAACAGAATGTAAAAAAATTAAACTATTTAATTTGTCTTAAAAGAGCTCTAGCAAGCACATCACCTATAACATATTTTTACAAAACAGCTACATTTTAAAAAAATAGTTAGAAATGTGGCATTATTTTACATTTCTACAAAAACCTTAAGTGTCTTGCATAATAGAAGTAACTGGATCCTCATCTACTTCCACATTCCATCTGTTATGATATCAAACATCTTGTCAAGCCACTGGAAAATTCCAACAACCATTTATGAGACAATGAATGAAAAGAGCAGATGACATTTTGATCTTATTATAAAAAGAGTTTTGATAGCATGTCATCCCAAAACCGTCTGGAGGAGTCCCAAGAGTCCCCAGACCATACTTGATGAACTGCTCTTCTAAACTATATTTATTGTACCATATACTTCTTTTCAAGCCTATAAAATTCCATTCTCAAAATTTAGGGAGTCTGTGTCTCCCCTTCTGATTCTCCATCTCATGTTCTCCCTATCTCCTTGGACAAAGAAAAGCAGGGGAAATATCCCCCATGAGTGAAATTCTTATGGTGAATCGGTCCAGTTAGCAAAAGACATTTTGCCACCTGTGCAACTGCTATATCAGAAATGATACTGGCATAACAAGAACCTGAGTTAACCTGGAGAATCTCTCAAGGGTAAGAGGTATCATTGCACATTGCTTAAGCCCTCACCGGTTTCTGGGATAATATGCCTGATTGTGGAATATCTTTCTCAAACATAGTCTCTGCTCTAATGTTTTAAATCTATTCCACCACTCTTTGCTGTTCCACGTCCTGGAACCCATTACTCTTCCCAGAGGAAAAAGAAGTGAAGGTGTCTTCCAAAAATGTATTCTTTCCAGAATCAGTATTTTTTTATTGCTTGTTTTTTCAGGTGAAATACATTTAACCCAAAATACTTTAGGTTTGGTGAATTGACGACGTCTTTCAGAGAGCTTGGGAGGACAGGGGAAGTGAGACAGCACGTACTGCTACCCTGCTCTTTTCAAGTTGCTATGAGAACACGAGCTCATAGCTGGTGGAGCTGTATCTCAGCACCTAGGACAGCATCTTATATATGGCAGGACCTCATTGTGCGTTTGTTGAATGACTAAGTGAATGAATGATGGTCTCCCAGCACCAAAATTGGGCCTCTCCTTCCAATAGAATGGCATAGCTTTCTAGCTTTTCTGTCTACTTTTCCTCACATTAGTGCAATGTACTCTTCTCCCTTACTAGTTGTGATTAAAAATAATTTCATAATGATTTATATACAATATAGATTTCCATGGAGGCAAGTGGACGCTTTTATGAATTTTCTTGGAGATAATACCTCCAATCCATAAAAATAAAGTCTAATGATGAAGACAGCAGTCACTGCAAATGGCAAAAATAATCTAGACAGGAAAGTTATTTCTTGTACCTTATAAATCATGAGAAAGAAAAAATATCTGGTCTATCTCTAGATAAAACAGTTATAGCTAAATCTTGTGCCTTGGAAATCTGATGGTGTTTTCTTTTTAGTTATATATCCCTCTTAACTCTTTTGTGGAATGCATGTCAAGGACTCTGCAGTGACATTTCTCTTTAAATATTCTCTCTTCCCGTTTTAATTTTCCAATTACAATATCCTTACCAGACCAAAAACCAGATGTTGATCTTCTCTATGCCAGGCTTAGTGTATACAAATACTTTATTTTCATAATTCAGAGATTTTTTAAAAATTTTCTCATGGAATATTTTAGGTGCTATGTAGCCCAAAGTCTACCAGGATTGTCTTTTTATATATTTATTTACAAGAGGGAAATAAACAACAGCAACTTAAGTTTCTATTTAGTCCAGGTAGCCACACACATGCTTGATTTTGATAGCTGTTATGTTTACATTTAGAAGCACTGAAGTGTAGTGGATATACTAAGGGGACCTTAGGTTAGAGGCCCGAGTTTTATCTTGGATCTGTGTCTGACCAGCTGTACAAACTTAGGCAATTTATTCAACACTCCTCATTCTCAATTTCCTCATTTATAATGGATATGGTAATAATAACACTATCTCACGTAATATAATGAGGTTTGAAGGAAATAAAAAAAATTAAAAATAATAAAATGTGACTATGCCATGTAAACTATACAGCATCTTATGAATATGAGTTAGTATTATCTACCCCATAGTGTAGCACGGCCATTCTTGACCTTATTTCCGCTGTACCACTAGAGATAGACGATATTCACATGCACAATGCACTGTCATGTTCGGCCTTCAGGACTGGACAGAACTGCATAGAATCCTTGATCTGCCATTAATTTAACCTCATTTCCTATCTAAATCATGGCAAAAATAATAATTAATAAATTGTGATGGGAAATAAATGAAATAATGTATAGGAAAAACAGTGATTGGCACATAATAAGGACCAATAGATGTTTAATTACCAATAAATCCCAACCACACTGTCTTTAACTCTATAAAGTCTCTCTTATGCATAAAATAATGCCTAAGTAAAAGTGGCAGTAACAATTTTTTTATATACCACCAAAATGCACCTGATTTAGACTTTATTTGATCAGTCCCAAATTTGGAATTTTATTCTTCTAAAATTATTATTTCTAATACATCTCTTGATCAACTTTCATACATCAATTTCATACACTGACTATGAACAGTCAAGTTTTACATCCCTGAATAATGAAAGACCTGTAAAATTATTTAAAAACACTCTAAGTTTTAACTATAATCTAACTAAATAAAAATAAGACTATTATTAAATTGGAGTTTATTACATATTTTAACATTTAACCTGGTTAAAAATTAAAATGTGAAGAGGCTTGGAAGCAATACCTTTCAGATAATTTCCAAATGACTGAAACCATAGCCAATTAATTTACATCATCAGAATTCTAACACTGTTGTAAGCTGGGGGAATACTTAATCAGTGTTGCTTGATGATGGTTTGATGGAACAATGTGAGATGAGAACAAAATTAGGAATCTGAAAATTAGAGGTGATGAATCCTGACCTAGATGTCTTTTCTGGTAAGCATTATGCCTCTCTAAAATGTTGAATTCCTGATTGAAACAGCCTCTACTAAACTCCTTCTGGTTAGAATTATGATTATGTTGTCAAGGTGCTACTAATGGATCAGTGGACAGATGCTTACTTAGATGAACACTCATTTTCATGATAAGAGATTATGATAGATACAAGATAAGCAGAAGCCAGTCTGAAGATACCACAGATAATGGCAGGGTTAGCTATATATTACTACATCTGCACAAGCATTTTTGTTTGAAGTTAGAAGTAAAAAGAGGAAAATCTAAGGAAGTATTATAGAATTTTTTCATGTACCTAAATAACCATTTTGATTACATTTTTCTTTCTTTTTTTCAAATCAATTGACAAATCAATTTTGTCAGATCAATTGTGTGTTGACTGAGATTCAAAGCAATTAATCTTTCTAAAGATACATAGAAAAATAGATAGATCAATCAATATATACCACACACTGGGTTGTGGATTTGAAATTTGCTGGAGTTTGTGGGACTGGACAAGTGTGGTTTAAGGAGAATATATGTGAAAAAAAGAACACATGGACAAAGCTGAGTCAAAAACTTGTCTAAGTTAAATGAACTCAATTTCACTGATGGTGAATTTCTGATGCCTAACCCAGCTGTTGCTTTCAACAGTCAAAACCTTTGCATCGTAGCCAGAATTAAATCTTCTTCTGAATCAAAAGAATGAAACTCTAACCATCTCAGGCAAAACTTTTTTCTCTTTGTTAATTAATAACAGATTTGAAAAGGTTACCAAACATAATTTCCCTGCCATTAGCCCATTTGACACACAGACTATCTCACTCAAACCTCACCATGATTCTGTGAAGTAAGGATTAATACTATCCCCATCTTATACACAAATAAGTCAAAGAACAGAGAACAAATTGTCTACAGTCACATATCTCACAAGCTTCAGACCTAATATCTGAACCCAGAGAAGCTTCTGAGCACCCTCATACTCTTAATCACTATATCGATACTTCTTCCCAGAATAAAGTGCTTAACAATAGGATCCTTGGTATATAGATACATAGTCATGTCATTACAATTACCTGAAAAAGGTTTGGAGATCTTTTTGGAATTATATTTATGGTTCTTCAGCAGATCTTCATCTATATATCTGTACTTTTTATCTGTATCTAACTATAAAAGGAACTCTCATTACTTTCTTGTTACAAAGAAGTGAAAGTTCCCTTTTTTCCTCCTTTCCTTCTTAACTTTCTCAGTTTGATTCATTTAGCTCCATAATACAGAACTTAATTAGAAAAAAAAAGTGTAGGCAGGAAAGGTAATATAGCATAAAGAAAAAAGTTGTATGCTTAACTGAAGGTTGGAAGTTGGAAGGTCAGAGGTTGGTCTCTTGCCTGCTGGACATGCTCTGACAGCACGGATGGGAATAAAATGAATGGAATATTTAGGAGATCACACTCAGGCAAGTACTAATCTTCTACAACACTATGTGATTAAATGCTGATATGCATAGAAAGAAAAAATATCAATCCAGAGATTAGAGAAAGATCCATGTTAGAATCTTTCTATTGTAAGTGAAAATTAAACTGGATTTTACAGGAACTGAGGAGACACCATGTGCTAGAATGTTGTGGGCATTTTGTGGGAAATAGAAGATAAAGTTAGGACTGGAAGAAAAGCTATAAGAAGCTGGTCAGAGCTGAATTATTTAATGTCAAATATTTTGGTATAAGTCTCTACACTTTAATTTGTAAGCATGTTTAGGCAATGGATAATATTTTGTGCCATTGAGCTGATGTGCGGAGAAACTAGAGAGAGAATTACAAAATATTTGCATATTAAAAACACAAGGTGACAAAGTTCTTGACTACAGTGGTGGAAAAGGTATAGAGACAGTAAAACAGATGTGAAAACATTTTTTAAAGGTTTATTTTTAGAGAGAGAGAGTGCATGTGAGTGATGGGGAGAAGACAGCAATAGAGAGGGAGAGAAATCTCAAAGAGACTCCCCGCTAAGCATGGATCCCAAAATAGGACTCTTTCTCAGGACCCTGAGATCATGACCTGAGCTGAGATCAAGAATCAGATGCGTCATCAACTGAGCCATTCAGGTGCCCCATGACAGATGTGAAATTTTAAAGGAATCTGTAGGATTTAGTGACAGATGATCCATGGGAAGTGAAGAAGCATAAGGGTTCAAAAATAACTTTAATACTAAGACCCTGAATATCTGGTAAAATATATATACATATATATATATATGTATATATATATATATATATGTATATATATATATACATACATACATACATACTAGTGCCTTTGGTGAACTCTAGGAAAATAGAAAGAGGTTATCAATTTTGACAAGGGAAAGAAAGAAATTCATGTGGAATTAACTAATAGGCAGTTAGAAATCTAACAATAGGGCCAAATAGGAGGTCATAGATTGAGATTAATCTTTGCGTCTTAGCTCCACAAAGGCAAATAATGTGTTGTTTGAATGATAGGTCCTTCAGGAATAGTAGAGAAATTTTCTTCTGACCATGATGAATAAACAGGTATCAGATTTATACTCTTATCTTAAACAATTAAATAATATGAAGCAAGAATTCTGAAACATTTGACAGCACACATTTTAAGACTATGATCCCTGAAAAAAAGGAAACAAATTAAGTAAACCCTACAATTGCCCCCACATTTCTGCCTGTAGTTAAGAGAGGCCAAAGTGGTTAAAATCTATAGTTCATAATATGAGAGAGGAAGGCGCAAAGAGATTGTTCCAAGGACTACAGAGAGAGCCCCCAAGTACTTGTGGGAGTGCTCTCTGTACATACAGAGCAGAAACTACCAAAGGCTGAAGAAAAATCTACTGGAAATTAGTAGGTTAAGCAACAACCAGCGCTCACACAAAACCAGGGATGGTTAATATCCCCACCACCCAATGTAGGTAGATGCAGAACATGAGGTAGTGTTCTTATAGTTCAGGAGTAGCCTTAGATTATCAGAATATTGGTCTTAGACTGAAGTGTGCTCTTGATTTCACCCCACCAAACTCCCAAAAAGTTTCAAATGAAGCCTAAGCTACCAATTTGATTCTAGTAAATGTGCATCAAGAAAAGTAGAAAACATTTATTAATATAATATTCACAATATATGATATCTAATTGAAAATTGCCTGATCTAAAAAAAAAAATGAAAAGAAAAAAATGACCCACAACCAGTAGAAAAAATAAATTAATATAAACATACACAGATTTCACACATGTAAAAGAATTAAGAGACCAGGAATTTATAATAACTCATACACACACACACACACACACATACACACACACATATATTTTAAACATATGTATATATTCTCTATATAAAGCATGAAAGTGACTTAAAAAACAAACCCGTATGCATGTGCAGGGGTAGAAGATATATGGTAAATCTCTGTACCTTCTGTTCAATATTGCATTAAACCTAAAACTGTTCTAAAAACAGCCTGTTAAGAACAAAACAATAAAAATTAAAATAAACCCCAAATTTCAAGAGGTGAATAATACTATATCTGAAATAAAAAACACACCCAATGAGATTAATAATAGATAAATATTTTAGAGGAAAAGATCACTAACTCAAAGATGTAACTATCCAAAACGAATAGAAAAAAAGAATACAAGCCTTTAAAAAACCCTCAAAAGACAGGGCTTCAGCAATATGCGAGACAATATCAAACAAATGAACATACGTGTAATTGGAGTACCCAAAAGAGAAGAGATACTAAAAAATATTTTAAGAACTATATGGCCCCCAAAGCTCCAAATTTGATGAAAATTATAAACTACAGAGATCCACAAATCCGAGGTCAATGACCACCAAGAAGAATTATAAGAAAACCACACCAAAGGATTTATAATCAAATTGCTGATAACCAGTGATTGAGAGAAAATCTAAAAGCAGTCAGAGAAGAAAAGGCACATTATGGAGAGAGGAGCAAGCACAATGAAGACGGATAACTTCTCATCAATAGCAGCATTAGCTAGACATGATACCAATAAAGTACTCTAAGGAATAAAAAAACAAAACAAACAAACAACAAACAAAAACTGTAAACCTAGAATTCTATATCCAGCAAAAATATCAATCAAATGTAAAAATGAAGTAAAGACTTTTTTCAGACAAATAAAGGTTGAGAAAATTAATTATCAAAAGGTATATTAAAAAAATATTCAGGCAGAAGTATAACTAAAAAGCCAACTATACAAGTAAAAAAGATTCATTAAAATATTTCAACAGCAGAAAACAGGAAAAAAAAATGTAGGGGTGGGGTGGGCAGGGATAAAGAAAAATTGAAATAAAAAGAAAACAAAAAGCAAGATGTTTTAAATTCAATCAATTGATAAGTATATTGGATGAAAATGATCTAAGTGCTCCAACTAAAAGGCAAATATGTCAGAGAGGATAAAAATGCTATACCCAATTATATATTATCTACAACAAATATTTTCAAAACATATAGCTCACAAAGGATTCACATTGAAAAAAAAAAAAACAAAACACATGAACTGATACTCAACATCAGTTACCATTAAAAAAAATGTAAATTAAAGCCACAATGAGATACCACCATAAGCCCACTAGCATTGCTCCAATTCAAAAGAATTGATAATACCTAGAGTTGATGAGGTTGTAGCCTGGAACTCATGCATTGCTTGCATGAGTTCAAAATGGTGCATCCACTTTGAAAGAGATTGAAAGCAATGTCTTATGATTAAAATATATACTTACAACATGTATCGACCATACCTCTTATAGGTATTTACCCAAGAGACATAAAAATATATATTTTTAGCTGTTCAGAACAGTTTTATTCAATATAGGTCAAAAATGTAAATATTCCAATATCCATCAAAGAGTGAATGAATAAACAGATTTGGTGTATCATAAAATTGAATAGTACATATCAAAAAATTACTGTTCAGGAACAAATCAGTAAAACATCCACAACACAGATGGTTATCTAAAATATTTTGTTGAGTTAAAGGGGCCAGACCTCGAACACTAAATGCTGTATGATTAAACTTATAAGAAATCCTATAGCAGGTGAAACTCTAGGCACAGAAGACTGATGAGTGATTGGCAGGGGCTAGGTTCGTGGAAAGGAGATTAAGTAAAGAAACAGAAGAAACCTCTTAGAGTGATAAAAATATTCTGTATCAGGATTGCAGTAATGGTTGCACAGCTGTGTACATTTAAGTGTACACTTCAAATCAGTAAACCATACTGGATATAAATGATGTCTCAATAAAGCAAAGCAAAAGGTAGGGAAAGGGGTAGGGGGAGGGGGGCGGGAGTAATAGGTAAGGGAGGACCTTGAAGACTGGCCACAGTTAAAACTACAAGGAGAAAGGGGAAACAGCCCACCCAAAGAAAAAAAGGGATCAGATAAGCGAGAAGGAAAAGAGAAATGCCACTAGCTGGAGATGAGATAACCTAGAATGCTGTACCACGCCACCCAGAGAGGGGGATTTTAGAAATTTGGGGTTGGCGGCGATAGTGGAGGATATTTTTACATTGTGTGTAGTGATGGGAGTTGGGGGAGGAATGTTAGACATCCTGCAATGATTGACACAGTCACACATCATAAAGAATTACCTTGCATCAAACAAACTTTTGAATGATTCATGAACATTCATACATGTAAAAAAAAGTTTACATTATTTCAGGGTAGGACCTAATCTATTTCATGAGAATACATAGGGTTTTGCATGTTGTTAAATACATAACTACTATGTCGTTCTTAATTTTTCTTCTTTATAATTTTTTTTTTTTTTTTTTTTTAGAGAGAGATGGAGTGCATGAGTGAGGTGGGAGATAGAGAGAGAGAGAGAATCTCAAGCAGGCTCCATTCCCAGTGTGGAGCCTAACATGAGACTCAGTCTCACGACTGAGATCATGACCTGAGCTGAAATGAAAAGTCGAATGTTTAACCAACTGAGCCACCCAGGTCGCTCTTTATTTTTCTTTATTGAAACCTTTATCAAAGTTTGTTCATCATCAGTTCATGAATCATATTTTGGATGGTGATGCTGCTAATGATGCTGGAATCACATTTATATCAACCTGTGTTTGTATCTATTGTATTAATGATAATTCCATATATAGATGTATATTATTTTATTATAAATCACTTTCCTTTAATTCTATGTTATATATATTTTAGGCACTCTGTTGAATTATTAAAATTACATGAGTAAAAAAGTTGCATTGTCAATGCGTTTATTTCAGGATTTAAAGCAGCATTCAAAGCATTTGTTCTAAAAGGAATTGAGGGACCGATGGGATTGAGAGTGATTATTCTAAAAGACAAGATCATTAGAAGGGCGGAATTTCCAAAAGACATCAGAAAGAATTGGGACTTAGTATCTGGTATCAGGACAAGAAATTTTGTTGATCTGAAGTAATCAAGCTTTTTTAAAACTAAGCAGTCACTGAGAGACAGAGGCAGAGAATGTATAGAAGATGCACTTAAAGTCTGGTCAGTAAAAGAGGGGAGAAAAACAACCATTCAGCATATGCAACAGAATCAAAGGAAGAATTATCAAGTTGAATAAACTTATGTATCCTCAGCCATGGAAAATGAAGATGTAGAGAAGAAAAAAAGCCAGAGAAAGTGCCAGAAAATCACAAGAACAAGGTCCATCCTGAGGTAAAAGGAAGGGGAGAGTCTCTTCAGTTCGAAGATTTGGCTTCAAGCTAATCAGCAGTGCAGGCTGTGCATGTACAAACAGAGATGACCCCCCATGAGGTGATGTGATTTGATGGCCTTTGCTCCCCAAATGCCTTAGTCCTTTTCCATGGTGCCTGATATCCCACAATTATAAATGTGTTTCTTTGATATGTGGATCCTTGATCCTATTATGTAAAAATTTTAAAAACTCCTGTGCTGAGGAAAATAATACTGAGCCTTAAAGATTTTTACAATTCCATGTTTCTTAGGCCTTTCTCTGAGTTCAGATTTTCACTGAAGAATGTAGGATAGTATGCGGACCCCGGACTTCTGAAACAGAATGAGGGGAACCCTGAAAGCTAAGAGGGATGCCAGCCCCCAAAGCAACCCCTCAGCAATCCTACAAGTTGGTGCAGGGAAGCCTTTGAGGGGCAGCTCTTCAGGCTTTTGGGCAGTGAGGGAGTTGGGAGTGGGGAGGGAGAATTTACTCAGGTGAAAAGGTGATATCCCATGTCAGCTGATGTCAGTGTTTTCACTAGGATGTAAAAGGAGATCATTTACCAATTGTATTGAGGACTTGGAAAGAGAGAATGCCTGGAATGGCTCCTGAGAGTCTCAGAAAGAGATGCCTAGCCCTGTCAGGGAGCAGATGTGACTGCTCACTTGTCATTGGGGGCCTTGACGTGCAGATGACCAGAGCTGCTTGGACCTCTATCTTGCCGGAGGTCCTCTCTAGAAAGCAAGAAGAAAAGCAAATAGCAGGGGTGTAATCGGTGTGGCAAAACCCACAGAAGGGTCATGGGGCTGGGATTCAAAAGACAAATTTTGATCTCATATCTGTAAATAAGAACCTACTTGGCCATAGGCAAGCCACCACTAAAATTTCTTCTAGAAATAAAGTTTTATTACTGACTTGACCATGAAGTCTGTCCAGGGAAGGAAATCTAAATACAGAAAAAGTGGCCAATAATTCAGCTGAAACAGAGATTAAGGAGCTGGAAGTTTCAGTGAGGCCAAGTGGAGAAATCACTTAGCAAGGGAGAAGGGGAGAGATGCTAGGCTGATGCTTCCTTCAGAGATCCTTCCTTCCAGTCTTTTGCCAAGCAGGCTGGGGAAGTGGTGAAGAGTAAATAGACTGAAAGTTTAAAATCCTGCTCAGCCTCTTTTTACCATGTGACTCTGAGCAAGTTACTTATCTCTCTGGGCTCCAGTCTCTTTGTCTATGGGGATGATAATAATACAACTCTGTACACACTCTAGGTTTCATGACGCAGCACACGTAAGATATTTCTCAAAGGGCTCAGTACTCCAAGCATGAGCTGTTCCCCTTTCTCTACTCTGTGTTCAAAAAAATTTCCGCTCGGAGTTCTCTCTTTCTGAATTCCTAGAGCACTTTTCCTTTATGCACCCATAGATACTCATTAAACAAAACGCTCCGTTGCCTTTGTTCCTGGGAGCATGCCTGTATGCATTTATCTGTCTGTCTGTCTGCCTGCTTTCTTAGCCAGACTGCAAGATTTTGAAAGTAGCAAGATATGTGTTAGATCCCTTGTGTATCCCTTTCAGGTTCTAGAATATACTGTAGCATTCAGCAAATACTTGTTAAACAAATGAGGTTGTAAGTCCTGGAGAGGAAACTTCCCTGTGCTCCATATCAATTACCCAGCTTAGGAAGAGGCAGGTGTAGAATAATTTAGCCAGGGTTTGGTGTTTTTTGTTTGTTTCCAGTTGGTCTGTGACTATACATAGATTCAATCATAATGAAGCTGACAAAGGAGAGATGACATTTTGGAAACAGGAAAGGAATTTGGGTATTACAGCCCCACATTTGTCACCTCCCTGGCTGATAGCAGCAAGCACACGTTCCTTCGTTTCCTTTGGCTAAATTTGGATCAAATGCTGGCTGAGTGCACTAAGCAAGCCAGAACTGCATTGTACCTCTATTTTGTGACATATGAGCTCCCTGCTTTAATCTCCCCTCTACTGTATAAAAGAGGATCTGAGGCTGTTAGACTTCAATCCGGTGATTCATGCAGCTGACACAATAGATCCTACCTCTCTCCTCACTGCTGCACAATATCAAGCTAAACAAAATGTCTTAGAAAGCTTCAGTACATGTAGTTAGCCTGTCACAGATCTCCCCTCCCCACACACACACTCTCTCTCTCTCTCTCTCTTTTTTTTCTTCTGCTGAGCAAAAGAGTCCAAATGCCCAGCACCTGCCTTTTTACTGACATTTCCACAAAGGTAAAGGAATGAACCTTTTGTCAATTCCAACCAAACGATCTGTTTTGAAACAATGAGATGAAAAGCCTGGGCCCCTCTCCTTGCCACTGGATTATAGTGCCGAGGCTTAAAATAAAGGACATTTGATTTTATTGATTTAATGAGGGATGGAGGCTTTCGCCGGAGCATCCCTCGTGGCAGAGGAACAAGTCTTGTTGGCAGGTACCTCCACCGAGGCACTTCGCTTCCATTTGTTGGGTTTTGCGATGGTGCTTGTTTATGGGTTTGGCTGTTGGGATGACCCCCGGTGTTCCTTCCCGCGCTGCATCAAGCAGTCAAATGCCCGCGGTGATTTCGGTGTGTGTCTCTAGACTGGGAGACAGGGAGGGGAGGCGGCTCAGCACTGCAGGATAAAGAGCTGCGGGAAGAGGTGACGGGGAAAGCACATCTTTGGGGGGGAAAAAAAAAAGAGTCAAATAAAACAGACTGGAAAAGAAATAGCACTTCGAGCCGCAAAAGAGATTGTGCTCAAAACCTATTATTTCTCGGCAGAGTCTATTTCAGCTTGGTTTCTAACCCCTCTCCCTCCCTCCGTATCGTTGTCTCCCCCACCCCCACACTTCTCCCTCCTCCTCCCTTTCCCAAGTTTGAATAGTGAGGAGACTAAGGGGGTTCAGACACAATTTTTTTTTTTTTTTAAATTGTGGACGGGTCCAGACACAGCTAGATAATCTTTTTGCTTTTGTTCTCTTCTTCTTTGGGGTTTCTTGTCATATTATTATTGACATGTTCATATGGAAATTTTTGCATTATATGTTTCTTCCTTTATATTTGCCCTATTTTTTTCCCATACAGTCTGACTTCATTGTCCTCTGCGCTGTGTGAAAGGGACATTGCCAGTCACCTGCTGACCAAATGTAAGCAGCGATCTACTTCTAATACCGAATTGGAGTGCGTGTCTGTTAATAGACATGTGTACAGCCAGGATTCCTGTTAATATGAGCATATGTCTGTATACACTGTGTACATTTCTTTCAGTGTATTTATACAGTCCACCGGTAGATGAAACACCCCAATTCCCTCTGGTGTTACTGTCTTTCTGATTGCTAGCTTAAAGAGAAACAGTTCTAAGAGCATATGGTTTCCAAAACCCAGCCCTTCCCCCGCCTTTTCAGTTTACTCAGAATGAGCTGCTGCCCCTCCCCCGACAGTTTCTCTGCTCTCTGCTCAGAGTGAGTCTGAAACCAGGGGGCAAAATCATTAGTTCCCAATTACCTTAAGCCATGCAAGATAACCTCTCTCAAGGGTTGTTGGTAAAATATGCACATGGTTCCAGTGTCTAGACAGTTATGAAATATGGGTGTGGGGCTCAGCCACCCCAGAACACCAATGCATCTCAAATGAACTGCTTTTATTAAAGAAGTATAATCACCAGGATAACTAATTACGTCAATACCACATAGTTAATTAAACCCATTATAGTTACGATTCCCATAGAGAGGAGGTCAAATAAAGGGACCATCTTCTTGCTTCTACCGTCCAACAAAAGAAAAAGAAATTAAATAAAACACAACACAGACCTCTGTGTTTTCCTTCTTTTTCTCAGATGTTTGGTAACTACCTCGTGTGTCGTCCAAGAAGATCTTCAAGTGCAAGCCGGATCCAAAGACGGCTGGATTGTTCAGACTGCTTCCAAACTTACCTGTACTTCAATTAAGTGATTACTAACTGTTTACTTGATTGGTGCAAGAGACAGTGACAAGGAAAAGTGAAGAATAGAACGAACAGCCACTGTGTTTTTATTAATATCTTGCAGAGAAACATGAAGGAGGGCAGTACCTATGTTTCGGTTCAATCTGGCTTCATCAATGACAGCGGAGAGGTGGCCGGTGTACCCCTCCTGACCCGAGCCAGGGTCGGCCAGAGTGACACACCAAGGTTACGAGGTATTAAAGCTTATCAACCAGGCTGAAGTCACATAGATTCCATATACTGCAGTTTCAACAAAAACAAAGCTTCCTTGCACTGACACTCAAGTATTAAGGATAATTCCAGTATGAACATGGAAAAGGAGAGAATTCAAGAACTCTATTCCACAGAGACGCTATTTGCCAGAGGAAGAATGTGGGCAAAAGGACACACATCTCCACACACACAAACACACACACACACACACACACACACCCCTCAAATACTAATCTCTGGAAAATAAAATCAAGATATTTGGATTTTCCTTGCCTGAAAATTCACCAGGTCATTATATCACTGTCACACCTTCTTCTCAAAGAAGTTCATTGTACATAGAGAGGATTTGCATGTACTTCTCCTGATTAACAAAGAAAACTTTGTATAAAAGGGCTAGGCATTGAGACGTGCAAATGTGGCCAGCCTGACCCCCTGCAGGAGAAGGCAGACAAGCAGTAGGGAGAAGAGGTAGATGAGGAAGGGGAAAGAATGCTTTGATCCCAGTGCGGCACACACAATGGAGCCGGCGGCACCCCCAGCAAGCCCTGACCCTGGGCAGGCTGAAGTTTGGCATGGAGTCACCGGGCGGGAAGCAATATAATGCGCAGCATTTCGTGCAATGGTGAGCGACAGAAGGCCGAGAAATCCCTGTCCTTACCGGATTTTCTCACCCCCATTGTGGCCACCGGTTGTCCACGGTATTGCTATCAGGTTGTTGCTATTGTTCCCCCACACACAACCCCTGCTCGGGAAATTAGAATATTGTTACAACTGCAAGAAAGGCCTACTTATTTTTCAGTGAGGACATGCTCATAAAATCCAGACCATGAGCAAAAGGCAACACCATCCCCTAGGCCACATGAAAACCAAAAGGTCAGGTGTTAAATCTTTTATTTGTCCAGTGGTTTAAGCTGACATATGCCGCTTTTAGTTTAGATGTAAAACAATCTTTTATTCACCATCCACAAACTTCACCCTTTCCCCAAAAGCTCCCCCTCAGACCTCTTTGTTCTTCCCAGGGAGCTTCCAGCCTACCAGTCCCACCCCTCCCGCCCCACCCCCACCAGAAACATTAGGGCGGGGTGTCTCTCTTTTTTTTTTTTTTTAACTTTATCTCCTTTGCTCCTTTCTCAAATCAGTTGCCAAGTCCAGGGAATCTCTTGCCATCAACCACTTCTCTCCAAATCCCCTTCTATCCCCACTCTCCTCACATCTTTTTCCACTCTGAAAAGTTTCCACTTTTTTCCCACTCACATTCCCTTTTGATTCCTATTACACAACTCACCAGATTGATCTTTCTAAAGTATTCTTCTCATCGGATTGCTCTTTGGCTCAAGATCCTGCATTGATCGCCCAGAACCGTCCGACAGAATAAATTATAAATTCTCAATTTGCCTTTAAGCTTGTCTCCATTCTATCTCTGTTCTCTGTACAGATTTACCTCTCAGGACTTCCCTACTGTGACCTTTGCCTCTTCCCTGATCAGGTCACACATTCTAGAGACTCAAGGCCTTAGCCCAGTAGATGTGCTTCACCCCCAATCTCCTCCACCTCACATCCTTAAATTTCTACAAGGAGGCACTTCTTGCCTCCACCAAGAAGTCTTTCCTGATATCCCTAAGCTACAGATGCTGTTATCACTCTGATTTTCCAGAACAAATTTTTTAATATTTATTTGATGACCAGTATCATAATCTGCCTGTAATAAAAAGGATTGATCATAACATTTCTTCAAATTTTAAAGTCTGTAAAAATTTGGAGACCGTCTCTTACTGATCTCTATAAGAGCATAACTAAATATCTACTGGAATGAATTCAGTAGATAACTAAGAGCATAACTAAATGTCTACTGGAATTGAATTAAGATTATGAAGTCATTTCAAAGCAGGGTAGGTATCCATCTACTTGGATAAGTTTTGTACTATCATAGTTCAAGGGAGTAAAATAAATGAACACTTGTGACTTTCCATCTCCATCATTTTATGATATCAAGAAAATGAGCTTCATTATTATAGATAATTTTTGAAAGAAGTGGGGTGGACAAACTAACCCAAACTTATTTTAACCTAATAAAATATTTTGTTTTGTAATTTTGTTTGAAAATTTGTGATGATAAATTGTTAAATTCCAAGACTTACACCTTGATTGCTGAGCAGATACAGAAGACCCACCTTGTGACTACCAAATTTGTAGTGTTCTCCACCATTCCTGAACTCAAACTTCAGAGACCAAGGCAATCAACTGAGTATGTTAATTATACAAAAGGGAGAATAGTAGAGAAAAAAGATCAGTATACAGACATCCCCAGCTTATGATGGTTCAACTTAGGAGTTTTTGACTTTATGATGGTACAAAAATGATATGCACTCAGTAGAAATTGTACTTTGAATTTTGATCTTTTCCAGGATTAGTGATATGTGGTATGACACTCCTCTCATGATGTTGGGAAGCTCGTAGCCAGCCACTCAATCATCAGGGTAAACAACCTATACACTTCCCACTATTCTGGGCCCATACAACCATTCTGTTTTTCACTTTCAATTTAGTATTTGACAAATTAAATAAGATATTTGACACTTGATTATATAATAGGCTTTGTGTTTGATGATTTTACACAATTATAGTCTAAAGTAAGTAATCTGAGCATGTTTAAAGCAGGCTAGGCTGAGCTACCATGTTCCATAGGTTAGCTGTATTCAATACATTTTCAACTCATGGATTTATCAGGACATAATCCTCTGTGAGTCAAGGAAGATTCATATTAGGACTCATGAGATCTGAGTTCTAATTCTGGTTCTGCCTCCTCACAGATTGAACAAACCACTTAATATCTAGAAATCACTATGAGATTCCCACTACACACACACACACACACACATAGCCAAAATGCTGGACTTTTTACACTTTATAAAAGAAAATAGAATAGACTTGGGGAACCGGGTGGCTCAGCGGGTTAAAGCCTTTGCCTTTGGCTCGGGTCATGATCCCAGGGTCCTAGGATCGAGCCCCATGTTGGGCTTTCTGCTCAGCAGGGACCCTGCTTCCTCCTCTCTCTCTGCCTGCTTCCCTACCTGCTTGTGATCCCTGTCTATCAAATAAATAAATAAAATCTTAAAAAAAAAAAGAAAATAGAATAGACTTAAAATTATTAAAGTAAGCAAGCTGAAAGTAAAGAACACATTTATTCATCATTTAAAACTGCGTAATACTATAATTTCATATTATTTTGGACAAACACACAATTCTCTGCCCCTTTGATATCATATATATATATATATATGATTGATTCAAAGAAAAAAGGCAAAAATAATTAAGAAAAAGAACCATAATACAAATCTGGAACAAAACAAAACAAAAAACAATATAAATGTGATCCAAACTCAGAACAAAAAACATGTCATATCACCACTACCACTTGTATATAACTACAGAAGAATGTAAAATAGTAATTAAAAAGCCAAGGGCTGCCATTGTGGATGGATATATGATGATAGTTATACAAATCCAAGTGATTCTGAACTAACGTGAGAAGCCATGGGCTCTTCAACATTTTTCTGCTTATAGAATTTTATTTATGGGGTGCCTGCGTGGTTCAGGTGGTTAAGTGTCTGCCTTCCACTCAGGTCATGATCTCAGGGTCCTGGGACTGGGTCCCATGTTGAGCTCCTGGCTCACCAGGGAGTCTGCTTCTGTCTCTTCCCTCTACCTCTCCCCTTATTCATGCTCTCTCTCTCTGTATCTTTCTGTCTCAAATGAACAAAATCTTTTTTAAAAATTCTATTTAGTGATTGAAAGAGCAATTATTTGGGTTGATAATGATAATGATTTCATCGTGTGAAAATTGACTTCTCTTCTTATTGAATAAATTATGTGTAAACTACTGAAATACAAAAAAAAAAAAAAAAATTCTGAGTCTAGATGTTTAGAATTTTGATTCTGTCACAGCCTGAAATGAGCCCCAGATAGTTCAGGGTTTACCAATGAAAAAATGAAAATGGTAATGATACAGAATTTGAACTGCTATAACCCCCATCTTTACCCAAAAAGATCTGCTAGAAGGGAACAAAAATATAAAAGTAGTCTCTGTGTTGAAGGAAAGAAAGAAAAAAATAGGCAGGAAGGGAGGAAAGAGGGAGGGAGGAAAAGGAGAAGGAGGAAGAGAGGAAGGAAGTAAAGTAAGGAGGAAGGAAGGGGAAGGAAGCAAGGATAGAAATAATAGGGCAGAGAGAGAATGAAGGAAAAGAAAGAAAGAAGGAGGTAAAAAGTAGGGATAAAAAAGAGAATAAACAGTATATAAAGGAAAATCTGAAAAAATGTTAAAAGATAGACAAATCTAGGGAACATTTAAGTGACTCTCCCAAATTTCTCTCAGGGTCTTCATCAACTTCCTCACTTTTCTTCCTTACCTGGATTCTGAGCATCTCACTGTAATAAACATGCTAGCAAAATGGTAGTGCGTGGATGTGGAATGGCCACGGATAAAAAGAAATGACAACCTTAAACCTAATTACAATAAAATGTTTTCCTATGAATGTCCAGCAAACAAACCTACGTAATATAATCAGGAATACACTAATACACTTAAGACAAGACCACTACTACACATAAATATTTCCTTCCAATAGCTCCTCTTTCCTCCAAGATCTATGTAGGCTCTCTAAAAACCAAGGACAGCTTAATTCTGAAACCTCTTTCTCTGCTACACCACCACTCTCTCAATATTCTGTAGAAATACCAAAACAAAACAAAAAACCTCACACTGCCCTGGGGATGGTCATCACAGAATAAAGGAGAAATGGTCATTTTAACCAAGGGATTCAGTGTTGACTCAGGGGTGTTGGAGAGTATAATCTGTCCTCTGTGAAGCCTTTCTTGACCTCCCGGGTGAGGCGGATACTCCCTTCCTAGAAAAACTCTGACCTGTAGCTTTCTTCCCTTAAAGCACTTGTCTCACTCTACTGGGTTTCTCTTTTATGTTTATGCCTTCTCTACCAAACCAGAAGTTCTGAGAGAAGTGGGATATTTAATCGTTCCTGAAATCAGAAACCCTCACATGTGCCTGATACATAATAACAGCAATCATAGTTACTATATGCATCAGGCATTCAGAAGAATTCTGGTATCGGGAAACCTACTGCGCTATCATAAAAAATCCTCTCGTTGCTTAAAATACTCTCACAAACATTATCATATTTTATCATTAGGTCCACGGAGACATTTTTTATCCTCAATTTCCAGTTGACAAACATGTTTAATGGTCCAGTTAACGAACCAGAGGAGCTTAGATAAGCTAGTTGTAGAATTTTAGAAAAGTTACTTAACTTCTCTAGGCCTCAGTTTCTCTACTTGTAAAATGAAAATATTTGATGTGAGTCTCTTTAAAGTCCCCTTTATCTCTTTATAATTGCTTACTTAATTTTAGAATGTAAGAATCATCTGGACAGGACAGGCGCTTAATCTAATGTAATTCCAAAAATACTGGTAGGATGAACTCTAAGGTACTACTTATACATGAACCTGAGGGTGCTCTGAACACCTAAGAATAGACCATTTAAAGAATTAACAAAGAACAGACGCTTCCTGTAGCAAACAGCCAAATGGAAAAAATACACACAGCCAAAACTGCATTGCATTAATAAAACAGAAGGATCAGACAAACTCACAGAATGGAGCACTATTATAATTTCTTGCAGTTGCTGCTCTTTCTGTAATCCTACAGATGTTAGAAAAGAAAGGGAAGTCTTTAGGTTTGGGGGAGGATAGAGGAACCATGAAGGAGGACCAAGGAGTTGTACAGAGTAAAAACGATTTGAGGATGAATAAACTTGATGTATCACTATCTGGAAATCTTTTCACTCAACAGAGAATGGCCGTGTTTTGTTTTGTTTTATTTTTTTTCCCAGATAATCATGGACTATCCAAAAAAAAAAAAAAAAAAAAAATCCACCAAGCAATAGGTCACAAAATAGTTTCAATAAACCCCCCTAAATCAATATCATATTGACCTTTTGATCCGATTGCAATGCAATAAAATAAAAAATTAGTGACAACTTTCATAATTCCATGTTTTTGGAAACTATAGAATATTACCCAAAAATACAATGTAAATGTAATATGAAGAGAAAGACACATGAAAAATTATGAACATTTACACTTAAATAACTGAAAATTATAGGTCAAATTAAGGAAGTAGTACTGAGAGACAAATTTTCATTTTAAATACATTTATCGGGAACCAAGAAAGATTTAAATAAATGAGGTACGTGATTACTCAAAGCAGAGTAAAAGAGTGACCAAGTAAACCACGGAAACAAGAAGGAAATAATAAAAGATAACAGCAGGGAATTCCAGTTAAAGATGGGGGATTGGATGTGTGCCTTTTATCCACCCCCTCCATAAACCTCATAAAACAATGGTGAAGGGATCTTTTGAGGCATAAATTCTATAAAGACAAAGAGAACAGAGGATGAAAGAATAGCAATAAAGCTTCAGATGATGAGAAACAGAAGAATGCATATTAAATGGCCTAGCAAACTAAAAAAGAGAATCCTAAGCTGGTAGCAGAGAAATCTGAGAAACTTTCATTCATTTCACAAAACTTCCCTTACACTCAGGTATTTTCAGCACCTGCATCTCTAAAAGTGAGGGTGAAGGTAGAACCAAACCAAACAAAAGATGACTGATTAATACTGTTTATGAAACAGATGTCTATAGGACCGCCTCCACTCTGTGTAAGAAACCCTACTCCACCCAACAGAAGAACTGGAAGCAGATTTTTCTAGAGACAGTAAAACAAAGATTCCCTGACTTCGGGAGCAACACATCTAATGGATAAATAAAACAGCATGCTTCAAATAGTGAAATTAATGGAAAGTTGATACACTGAATTTGAGATCTCCATTCCTCTCTCTCTTAGTTACTTAGTGAAGGACACTAATAGCCCAGACTTATAATATTAAGGATGGAAATTAGAAGATTTTTCTCCGGGAACATTGATAAACCAAAGAGGAGAAGCGTTAAGATACTGATATTGCACGTTCCCTGACAAGATAGCCAGTAGACTACACTAAAGTCCACAGTTGACAAGTTCCAGTCATCTTTACAAAACAGCACTCTTAAATATGACCAGGCAAGAGGGATGAGAGAGATGAGAAGCAAGGTGAAGGAAAAGGGACTTTGCAAGAAGAAAACTGAACAAAGAAGCAAAGCTACTGTTACTTTTAATAAGGTAAGAGAAGATATTGCATCCGTGAATCAAGAACAAAATTTTTATCACAAAGGAACAATGAGAAAACATAATAGAAGAGCTCTTGGCTATTAAAATTATAATAGTCAACAGAAAAATGCAACCGAAGATCAGATATGTAGTGTTGGTAATATCTAAGGGACAGTTGAGTAGACTAAGAGAGGGGAAAAAATTAAAATATTAGAGGATCAGTTGCTAAATATTAGCTAAAATCTATAAAAAATACTATAAAGACCCATGAACATCGAAAACAGTATCAGGGAAGAAGCAAAGTCATTGTATCTCATGACAATTGTGCAGCAGTCAATACCAGTGGAAGAGAATACAGAGCCGAGGAAGAGTCCCTGGTTTATATAGGCTTGGTATTTGATAGAGGTTGGCGCCATTCATTTAGAATAGATACGTACCTATACATTAAACTTTGCATATTTTCAATTATTTATATATATATATTCATTTCAATAACAAATATGGTTTGGAAAGACAGATTTGGTTGAATAGCATGAAATTGCTGATATTTGACAATTTTTGACCTATATAAATATCAATTGCATAAAGTTCAATCTAATACATGGAATGATTAATGATGGCCTGTAAAAGAAAAGATATAGAGAAATGGACTAAAGAATATAACAAAACAAAAGGATGGCCTTTACTGGATATGTTAGGTATGGATATGTCTGCACACCAAGAGGTAATGATGGTTTTAGGTTTGCAAACTAACTTACAAAATACTAACAGAAGGAAAAATTATCAAGATTGAGTTCAAAGTTTTCATGTGAAAAAAAATAGCAAGATTCTAAAAGAGAGAAAATGATAAGAAATGATAAAGCTGTTTGGGCAGAGGAGAAAATATTTAAAAGGCAGATAGTCATATCTAAGAGAAAGAATAAAATTAGCTAAATATGCTTTCAGGGAACAACAACAAAAAAGCATAAAACTCAGAGGACAAAAGGAAAGTTAAACACAAGAATTTTTAATAACACTTCAGGATACTCCCTAGCCAAAACTAAAAGGCAGACTGTCACACTTTCCTCAATGAGCTAGTGGTACTAGTGAAAGCAAGGCAGATGTCCAACACTTTTTTTCCACCTCCTACCACAATGGCCATCATACTCAGCATTGTGTCCAACACATGCTAAGCTCACAAAATGTGCTTGATGAAATGTAGTGGGAGGGGGGATTGCAAATGATTTCATTTTTCCCCTTGAGAGGGATTTTCCTTTGGATTGCACAATTCTTAAACTCCAGATTTAGAAAAAGACACAGCCTTCCCATATTTGTCTGGATAAGAGTGATTTTTCCTTGCCCTCTTCAATAGACACTTACAACAGTGAGAATTAAGCCTGTAAATTACATGTATTAGACTTGATCACGACATGATACATCTTCTACTTATAATTTAGATGATCTTATATAATGTGCCAGACAGTAATGTTATCATTATTTACAGAACCTTGAATGCAGCAGTAATCATCAATCTAAATGTCCGTACATTATTTTTAACAGAGAAGCACAGTGATCTATTCCAGGTTAATGCAGAGTGAGTAGGATGAGGGATTAAACCAGGAGACAGAGACTTCTCTGTAGCTACACTAATGATCTTCTGAGTACTCTCCTACTCCCCACACCTCCCTGGACCACTCTTTCCTTACTTTGGTGATCCATTAAGTCGACTTCTTCAAATATACATTTACAGTTAATCCTTTACAATTTTCATGAATAAAGTAAAAGGTGTGGTAAATTACCAAGGGCATTAATTATACAGGCAACATGAAATGTTTGCACATCACACTCAATAATCTCTCAAAGGAAGATGAAATTGTTGTACTTGCACTTACCCATACTGAAATTCAAGTTTTTTTTATAGTTTTAATGGGCTTTAACATTTAATTTGCTTAAATTATTACTTTGTTGATATAAATAGGATGTTTATTTATTCTAGGCTAGCAATAACTGAAGGAGGAAACCTCTAAAGACAAAATATTCAATTATGTTCCATACCAGGAATCTATGAATCATAACATAATAATTGAGGCAAGTGTCTTCCATCAGTCTCAGAATCGCTGTCCATGTGCAACATGAGACCAAAATGAAAAAGCTAGGTAGCTCTTCAGTTCCTCCTGCATCATTCTGGTGTATAAAACTGAGTTATTTTTATTGAACTCCCAGAGTATCCGACTTCCCCCAATTTTGTGTTCAAAACCACTCTTCAGCCATGAAAGAAAATGTAGGTACTCATAGAGGGCTGTTGATTGAATCAAATGAGTCTAACACTTTCAACTACTTACATCATTTTTACTCACTTTAACCACAGTTGCTGACCCTTCCTTAACTATAAGATAAATAATAATGCCTCCAACATAGTATGAATTCTCTGAATATCTCCTATGAACATATTAATCAAAATACAAATGAATTTGTGTTTTCTGTTAGGCAGAAATTCTCCTGTGACATTTCTTTTTACCTAGGCACAGATGAACCCTTCTGTGTACAAATAATTAAGTTCTAGCTCTATGCCTGTACAAATTGCAAAAGGTGTTCTAAACTCCAGAGCCAGAGGAAAAGAGGTGTGTGATGGGCATCCAATACCTTGAAAGAAATTAAATATATTTTTTAAAAAGTCTTCTAATTAAGGTCTCATCAAACGAAATTTAAGATAGAATTAATAGAATTTATATTTAATTCGTGGAGTTCCTATTACATAAATACATTTTCAGAAAAATAATTTATATTCAAGCTCTCCTAATTACTAGTTATATGATCTTTGGCAGCCTCCTTAATCTCTTTGAACCTTAGTTTCCTGGCCGATAAAACAGAGATAACAACAGTTAACTTTACGGGGTTGTGGTGAAGTTCAAAGGCAAGAATGAACTGTAGAAGTAACTTGTTCATTTTTAAAGTCCTGTACAAATGAAATGGGTGTTCGCACCACCTGCTATGGACCCAACACTAATCTTGAAGTTTGGAGAGAATATGAGAGGAGTACAAGGTATAGACTCTTCCCACAGCTATCCTTAAAACCACTTGGAATCAGGAAATAATTAGAAAATGAGACAAAACTATATAAAACTAAGTTGTGTGGTCCAGACTATGTGTGCAGTAACCATTCTAAGAAAGGAGAAGTTAAAATTGGCTGGAAATGATGAATATTTTCTTTCTAAATGGAACAGGCTAAGCTTTGCCTGAACAAAGAAGCAAAGATATCTGACAGCTGCTTACCACTCTCTGTTGCTTAAAATATCAGAGGAGTATGAGGTTTAGGCAGCTCTGAGGGCTGAGTCATCTTCCTCCTTACTTGGTATTTATTCAGGACGCAGCTCTAACCCTGATGACAACAGCATTCCTGACCTCTGAGCTGCTCAAAATGCTGAGATGTTTCCGAAGGTGAAATGGACGCCTCGTCCAGATTCCCGTGTGGTCACCATTCCCAGTGATGCGTCTGTAGCCTCCTTGTTTGGTCACAGGGTTTGTTCTAAGTGAGGGAGGTCTTGACAGCTGAAGAAGAGGAACAAAGGCCAAGGGAGAAATATTCAAGATTTTCTTCTCATGACAATGCTCAAGGCCCACAGCTGAGGTAATTAAAGAAAGAACTGGAGTGCAAGCCTCTACCATCTACCTCTGGAGCTTGTATATCATCTGGTTTGATCAGTTTGATTCGGCTGTCAAGTTCCATGAGGGCCTATTTTGAACCAAACTCTTTAAGTGCTGGATCTGTGAAATTTAGCAAGAGAAATAAAAGAAAAAAAGATATTCATTGTAACAGATAATCCCGCATATATTTTAGGTCCTCATCTGACCCAATACTACGTGCAAAAAGGGCTTTTGTCATTACTTTTTTGCAGGTGGGGAGGCTAAGGCCTAGATAGCTTCTCTAACTCACCCAAGATCCCCCAATTTCTAAACTACAGAGAGAAATTTTAAACCCAGAAAATGCTGGCTCTAGCCTGTGCTCTTTATAGTTAAACTGTCAGAGAGAGAAATATGAATAAATAAGGAGAAGTACTGGGGGGGGGGCGGAAAGGAGGCAGGTTCAGGGAGCAGGATATTTCCACTCTTCTAGCTGATGGGATATTTTCACAAGAGAGGAGTAGGCTAAAAAGAGGTTGAGGCCATTGATAGAGAACTTTGGTAAGGGTCATCGCTTTGCACCCAATTATGTCAGCCATGGGGAGTTACCAGTGGCTGACTAAATGTGTTGTTAGGAGTAGTCCTGGGTACAGGCAATAGGTGTATGGAGCAAGGAACTATGCATAGAAAATTTTGAACAATAATAAAACCTAGCCATTCTGATATTAACCATCACCTCATGCTATAATTCTAAATAAGGAAGTGATCAAATACCCTTCCTCTTCAAAAAAAAATATATTGTATATATTTTCATTTTAAACATTTGCTGCCATTAATGTTGTGTTTTAAGAATACACGGGAAGGTTTGAATGATCACATTTCAATTATTACCCTTTCCTAAACATTGTGTTCTACAAGTAATTTCAGCAAATTCCTACTCTACGGTGGGTCCCCACCACACCCATGCTCAGCTGCATGAATCCAAGAGTAAATTGGGAATTTTTGAGTTTGCATTGGGCAGACATAGCTGGGATTGTAGAGTCAAAAAAAATCAGAACTTGAGTTACTTCACTTATGTCATTCTATGGGATCACTTGGAGTTTTCTATTTTTTACTTAAATTCAAAAGACTAGTGTAATATTTTCTTCTGAAAAATGCAAATCTTAGTTCACACATAAAATATCCCATGAATCTGAGTAATCTTTAAAATTAAAATCATTCAGGGCACCTGGGTGGTTCAATGGGTTAAAGCCTCTGCCTTCAGCTCAGGTCATGATCCCAGCCGTCCTGGAATCGAGCCCCACATCGGGCTTTCCCCACATCTGGCTTTCTTCTCGGCAGGGAGCCTGCTTCCCTTCCTCTCTCTCTGCCTACTTGTGATCTCTGTCTGTCAAGTAAATAAATAAAATCTTTAAAAAAAAATAAAATCATTCATTTTGTGTGTTGTTTTAAAACAGAAGATGAAAAAATGATGCTGATTATTATTTACCACATGAAAATTATTTCATCACACGGTGGGGCTGGGGGAAGGGTGTTATAAAAATGACCCAGTCAAGGTGTCAAATATGTTAGGAATGCCACTGGGAGTCACTGAATGTTTTTAATGGGAGGAGTCACAAAAGAATGGCCAGGGTGACTCATAAAAGACACCATCATTACACCTATATGTGCTTGTTGTAACTAGACAAGGGAAAAATCAAGGTCTATGCATGGAAACAATACAAATGTTAGTTATGGAGAATATTCTGGGGTTTTGGTAGGCTGCTGCATTTTCAGGATAGAGCATCAATTCTACCTCCAGCTGGTCTGTCCTTGAAAGCAGACAGTTCTTATTTTTTTAGCTGCCAGCAGAGAACACTGCATTTCAAAGAGTCAGTAGGAAATAAGACAATTCGGAGGCTTTTGTCACCCAATATCTCGGGAAATGTCAGCTGAGAAAATCATTCCTTAGAGTTGTTTTGTTAAGGATGCGCGGTTGTCGGAACTTGTTACTGTTGTTCTCAGTATTCCAGGCACATCCTTATGGGAAGACTAGACTTCCCCACCCTATGGAGACCGGCCTTGCTCCGTGGCTGGCTTCAGCTAGTAAAATGTCAGTAGATGTAACAAGTGTTTGGGGTAGTTGTAAGAGTCAGTGTGTGGTTTGCCGCATTTTTTTTCCACCAGTCTCCACGATCAGGAAAGCATGGAGCCCGTAATCACCTGGGTTCCCGAATGACTGCAATGGGCAGTACTCCTTTGTCAAACTATGATGAATAGACCACATGGACAAGAGGTAAACCCTGGAATTTTCAGTCTCTAAGATTTCCTGGTTATTTGTCATCACAACACTTACTGGCCCAACGGAACTGACAGAGCAGTCCCTCATTTGGGCAGATACTCTGCAAGGCTCTACCCAAATTTAGCCCGACCGGGAGAAATCACAGTCGTGGAACTCGTTGTGTAGACATCAGTAGAATTGCTTTTACTGAAGAGATGTTGATGTGAGGATCATCCATAGTGAAAGACACTACACACACGCCTCAAAAAACTCATCCCGGATCACACGTAAAGATGTTGTCATGGTTTAGGGATATTCTGCTGATAAAACTTGCGGAGTGTCCTCAAAAGAAGTTCCAAGCTTCCTGGCCATCGAGCTGAAAAAGATGAACGTGCTCAAGGCTACGATACTCAGTATTTAAAAGACAGAAATGGTTGATTTTGCTCAGGACAACTTTAACAATCCTTAACACAAAGCGGAGGCGGAGGGGGAGTAATGTTGAGCCAGGTCTATTCATCGCTATCCCTTCAAAGCTTCCCTTATCACACATGCCTCCCCCTTCTCCCTTAAACATGGAAAAAAACAAAAACAAAAACAAAACAAAACAAAACCCCGCAATTAAAATGTCTGGCCCAGGGAGACAGAGCTCTCAGCCGCAGTCCCTACCTAAAATTGGGCCTCAGGACCCCTAAGGCTTCATTCTGGTGTAGGTGCAGATCTGCCACTTGCTGACAGATCCTTTCCCAGCACCAAGTATGTTGGGGTCACTGGGAAAAAGGGAACTTATGAATAAATCTGAAAGGGGGTCTGAAAATTTAGATGAATGCCAAAGGAGTCCTTTGTGAATAAAATTAAGCAGTCATCGCCATAGAGGACAAACATTGTAGCTGGCTCTGCTTCACGGCTACCTCCTAAGGCTTCCTCCGGGAGACAGACGCATGGGTCTGTGTTAAATGGCTTAATTTTCTTAATCAACTATTTCATTGTGAGTTTTTAATTTCACTCCCATGCTTATTTTTTTTTTCATTTTGCCATAATACAGCTCTAAGTACCGTGGCAAACATTTGACAGTTCGCTCAGCGGGTGCTGGGCTCTGCAGAGCTTAGAGAGCTCTACCTTTTATTAATTGGGTTTCAGAATGTGTTCCTGTGTGAACAGAAGCTAAGATGGGACTATTGTACCTGTCAACATGAAGCTGGGCGAAATAAAATATTTGGAATGTGTTTTAAAATAACTCATTGTGAGCTTGATCGGTTGAGAATTTAAAAGAAGAAATATTCCTTAATGTTGAAATAAATAATCACGCAATCAAAACGGCAATAAAATTAAAGAAACGATATGGTTTGTTCAAGGTGCTTCAGTATTTGGTAACAATGAGAACATTTTCTTTATGCCCAATAGGTTATGCATTGAAAAGGTAGTTCTGGAAAAGCATTTTAATAAAAACTCTAGGGGCATGGGGAGGTAGTACCTACTTTGAAAACCAACAATGAAGGCTCTCTAAATACTTCTGATGTTTCCAATTTAATTTTTGTTTCATTTGGAAGGTTTTTTCCCCCCTACTCATCAAGCAAAACTCTCAATCCAAAATTTCAAATTTAAGTCTAAAAGAAGCTCTTGCCAAGCATTGACGTTCTGAGGATTGTGTCTCTCTTTTGGTGAAGGAGAAGTATCTTTGGGACTCTTTTCTCCTTTTTTCATGTATGCACTTCATAAGTCAATGAACTTTAATGACATGTATTCTAAGACTTCCACTCAAGGCAGAAGATAAAAGGGAGGGGAAGAGAGCACAGTAAACGCTGACCAAAAAATCTCAGTCCTTCTCTTGTCATTAGCACTGTTATTTCCATCATTAATTTTGCTCAACTCTGAAATAATGAACGTTCTCTATCTTCCCAAGGGCCCATCTTTAGGCAGTTCCCCTAAAAAGGGTTGCATCCTGAAGTTTAAGCTTGGGAAAAATAAAGATGAAGCCACAACAATCATAAGACAAAAACCTAGAGAAGAGATAGATAGATAGATAGATAGATGGTCATGCTTGTTTCTGAGGTTACATATATATATATATGATGATTGTAAAAATCTTCAAAAGTTGTGGCAATGGGCAAATTAAAAAATGAAATTTTGCTCCCAGAGATGGCCACTATTTGGTCTATTTCTTACTAGGACTCTTTCTGCGCATTTACACATACACACACACACACACTTTTTATTGAAAAACAAAAATAGAGCCATGTTAAACAGTGTGTTTCAACTTGCTTTCTACACTTGTCAATATATCAAGGACAATGTTTTTGTTTGATGTATAGAACTGCCACATTCTTTTGATGTCTGTCCAGTATTTCACTAAAATCCAATACATAAATGGAAAAGTACATAAATGGAAAATACGTAAATGGAAAGTAATTTTTTAGCCAATTCTTAGTGACAAATATTTTAATGTTTCTGATATGTCAATATTACAGTCACTTGGTTGGATATTCCCCGGAAGATAGATTTCTAAAAACGGAGCTAAGGAGTTAAAAGTTAAAATATTGCTACATATTTCTAAGTTTCCTCCAAAAATGTTATAGCAATTTACATTCCTATCGACAATGTATGAGAAAATATGCCACTCCACCTATTTTTAAGCTTTGCTAATCTGAAAGATAAAATGTATCTCATTATTGCGTAAATTTGCATTTTTAGCTAGACTGAGGTTATTTACACATATTTACTTGGATTCTTTACAATGTTGTGTCATCTTACCAAGGAATATGGGACAGCTTTATTAAGTCTTCTTTATTCTTTCAGTAAAGCTATATTATTTTCCTGATAGATCTCTTGCAAATTTCTTATTAAATGTCTATGTATTACATTTATTTTATTGTTGATGAATGGGATTTTTTCATGATATTTTCAAGTGACTTCACTAATATAATAAAGCCTATCTATAGTTGAATTCATTTTTACTTTCTAGCCACTTTCCTAAACTCCATTAGTTTTAGTAAAGTTTCATTTGTTTTCAGTTGTTGTTTTTTGATGTTGTTCTATGGTAAATTGTCATGCTGCCACTGATCATACGTTTTGCCTTTTATTTTCCAATAAGGATGCAATAATAACAATGGTCATTCTCATCTTATTTCAGAATTCAGTGAGAAAGCCTTCAGTTTCTCACTAGACCCCTTTAGAATTTGGACCACTTTAAGAATCTAATGAAAGTTATAGACCTTCTTTCTCCTTCCTTCAAATGTGCTGCAAAAAACAAGAAAAGTATTCATATATTTTTAGTTGATTCATACACCCCTTGAGGCTGATGAATACACTCACACAAAAACACACCACAGGACAGACTCGACTGACATAACTAAAGTTGCTTCAACAGGGACAGGCCAAAGGGCAAATTTCCAAGTAGGCAAAGGGTGTCAATTTAATGCAACAAACATTTGTTGAGTTCTCATTAGGGGTTCTAGTTACCCAACAGAAGGGTTAGCTTTCCAGTGCAATTAAAAACAGATACTCTGCAAGACACTGGCTATAAATCCTCCTTGAATTACTCTTTGTCTATCCAGGAGGAGAGAGAGATAAGTAAACAAAACAACACAAAAAAGGTGGTATTAAAGAAGTGTGCATTCTGGATGAGAGCATACCTGGATATTGTTTTCATCAACTATAGGAAGTGTTACAGAGAATGTGCCTTTTACAGTGAGATTTTAAAGATGGTATTGAAGGGGCAAAGACTTTCCAAAAAGAGAAACAACTAGAGCAAAGGTAATTTGACCTCAGATATTTGTAGAATGATGGGTAGTTCCCTGTGCTTGGAACACAGAAAAAGTGCAAAGATTTTCATTGCACGGTTTGAAATGACTTTGTTTTTATGGTAGCCTCAGCCAAAATAACATAGTGTTACAAATCTTGCAAAATAAAGATTCCTCAGAAACCTCACACACATTGCCTAACTCTTGAACTATTTTTGTTTCAGAGTAGAAACCTCATAGATAGGCTCAGTCTCACCAATGGTTTACCAATTTAGTCCTTTTGTTCCTTTCTTTCTTAATTGATCCAGAATATTGTGGCCTGCTGAGAATGCCTGAGGGCTTTCTTTGTCTGGTACCAATTTCAGAGACTTCTGACTAAATGCATAGTGGAAGTTGTTAGCAGTTGTTGGAAATATAGTGTGAAAAAGCTGGCTTTGGGGAATGTAACCTAGAAATACCAATTATCTATTTTGCATCCATACGTAGAAGAAAATATGTCTCTTAGAAATATTCACTTACATTCTATACATCTTTATTAAATTCCTTGGACATATTTGTCCACAAATGGCATGCTTTTCTCCCATTGTTCCTGTTAATCCATTGTCTTTTCTATCTCGGTCCTCTCTATATTACAATATTCCCATCAGCTTTTCCTCTCATCACTATTTCTAGGTAATCTCCAGTGCTGGTTACCAGACCAGAGTTTGCAAACTAAGAATCTGCTCTTCTGATTTTGCCCCAAGATGGCATTTTTGTTTGTTTTCCAGTCTCAACTGAATAAAAACATGCTAGAGCAAGCTTGTTGCTCACAGGCCAGTGAGAGAGTGAGGGAGCACGTAGGTATGGTGGACATCAGTCTATTTTAAAAGCTTCTCAGAAGATTCTCATGAACAACCAGGAAGAAGAACCACTAGAACCAAGAATATCACTCATTAACCCCTCAATAGGGCCCTCACTACTCATTTTCCCCTACCAAACAGACCTTAACTAACTATACCTAGCTACTCTGGAAAACAATCAATAGTTGTGTTCTACTATGGAAATGACCACTTAGGCCTTAAATTCTCTCATAATTATGATTGTCCATTAATTTTCCACAGTTGAGATGCCAAATCTACATAGGTAAAGGGAAAACATCATTAATAAAAATATAGTTTCCTGGTTTTTTTTTTTCTCCCTTACCTCTATCTCCCCAGCGTAAAACCACTGCATTCTCTTTATGCACTATCCATGGGTCGTTTGTCTTGTTCTTTTCATTTGTGAAGTCATGCAACTGGGAATATATTTATAGAATATGATTACAATGACACCAATTCTCACAGCAATTTTGGTGTTCAGAGCATATTAAGGACAGAAAAAAGTAACAATAATGCTTAGAGACTCCTTAAAGAATTAATCGGTCTTTAAGAAAATGGTTTAATGTAAAATATTGTCTGAAGGATTCTATGGCAGATACAAACTACATCTATTTGGGTGTTCTTTCTTCTATTATATCCTTGGCTTCATCTGCACCCTTTAAATCAATGTTGCTTTGGTAAACTCTTCATTAGTATTTGTCAAATTATTGTTATATTCAGCTACCTTCTGTCTTATTATTATAGTCATATCCTCAAAGTGTATTTGTAATGCATTCTACACAGATGATCCTAAAACAAGCTGTTATTAAGCATATCATTATAGCACAAACACCAGAAAATTTATTTGCAGAAAATGTCAAATAGCTCGAGAAGCCTCTGGAGAATTCTTAAAGACGTAATACAAAGCCATCATAAACTTGCTTTTTTTCTTTTCAGAGCTTGTTCCTCTTGGTTCTAGTTACATCCTGACCCTTCTTTCACCAAGCATCACGCAGGAGGTTCCCACTGGACTTGCGGTGCACATGTGACTGGAGAGTCAAACCAGGTTATGTTCACTCCATCAAACTCTATCCTACCCCCAGTCTATTACTAAATTCATTGAATAAATTCCAATTGAATGATATTGGTCTAAGGGCAGTTAAGTTTCCCCCAAACCAAAATGTCATATTTATGCTTTAAAGCAATTTAAAATAATTAAAAATAATGGCAGGTCAAAAACAATTTTCCTAATCTTAATTGATGTCATGCCCACAAATAGCAATAATTTATTTCTATGCAAAAGCTCCTCAACCCTGCACTAAAAGCTAAAAGACCTGAATTTTATTTTTGGCCCTAATACTGACTTCCTGCTATAAGTCTTTCAGTTTCTACATTTATGAGACCAGCAAGCTAGAGAAAAATAAACTGTTGTGTCCTTGGGGCATAAGGAGCTCAGAAATTAATGAGTTAATAATTTACACACAACACGTGTACTTCAGGGGGGAATAACCTTCATAACACACAATAAGTATAAAGTTGAAATAACTAAGGATGATAGACGTAGCTAACTCCATTTATTTTGTAATGTGTATGGTATTGTGATTCCAAGAATTCTGCCCTAACATGTGGTAGCATTTAGCCAATACTTCTAATAGTATTTATAAGTAGATTGAGAATTAGCCCACAAATACAATTCAGGAAGTTTATTCTGGTGATTTGTTTTTCATGTTCTGTAAAATGAATTGCATTAAAGGTCAGAAAAAGTGCCTTAAAGAACACTTCTTTAATATTTAAAGTGCAGCTGATCTTGTTGAACATTATAATAAGATACACATAATTGGCTTCTCTCCTGGGAGTCAAACTCAGTAACTTTCTGCCCGATTAGCCAAACTGTTGCATAATACACAGAAAGATGGTAGAATGCAGAGCAAATAGTTTCTGTATTTACTGTTGTTCATTTTTAGCCACAGGAAAGAGGTAAAGAAACTACTGTATGTGATGACAAAGCAGGAATCAGCAGCTATCTCCGAAGCTGGCTAAATCCACTCTTCTCACAGTTCTTTGCAACACGAAGGCAATTCCCACTGAGTGTATCTAATTTGATCCTGCAATCTCTTGACGTGTTAGGAAATTTTTTTAGGAAAAAAAAAGAGGAAAGAAAGAAAGGAAGGAAAGAAGAAAAAAGAGAAATAACTGTTGTCAGTCAAACTGAAGGCAATCGACTCCCAAGATTGACATCAGCTCCCTGAACACATCATCGAAAACACACCTCCAAACCGCCATTTTCTCCTTCAAGACCCACCCTTCACATTCCAGCATCCCACCCCCAACACACACACACACACACACACACACACACACACACACACACACGTGTGCGTGCACAAACACACATGCACACCCCACAGAGGCAGATGGGATCATACAACTATGTCAACAGCCTTAATACAATTTAAAAACTTAGAAAAAATGTAGAAAATGTTAAAGAGGAATCAATTTGACCAAATAATTTTTTTTAAAGAAATATAAATTCACATATATTTCTCTTGGGCAATTTTCTTTCTTTCTTTCTTTTTTTAATTTTATTTATTTATTTGACAGACAGAGATCACAAGTAGGCAGAAAGGGAGGCAGAGAGAGAGAGGGGGAAACGGGCTCCCTGCCGAGCAGAGAGCCCAATGTGGGGCTTGATCCCAGGACCCTGGGATCATCACCTGAGCAGAAGGCAGAGGCTTTAACCCATTGAGCCACCCAGACATCCCCTTCTTGGGCAATTTTCTAAGTAATGACTTTGCAAAGTTTCTATTTGGAAAAGAAAACAATGTACTTCATACATTGTTTTTCAACTTTAGTCACCACTTGAATATGCTCTTAATTTCAAAATGCAATTAAAGTTCAAGTTTACTTGTGACCTACTTAAAGAAGCTTCCTGGATCAGAAATAAAATAAAACAAATGCTTGTTAAGAAGTCTGTAATATGCCTTAGACATCAGAGCATCCTGAGATTTTTGGATGAAGTGCTCTCCTATAATGAGAAAAGCTAATATATTGAGTGTAAGTCAAAAACACACATTAAATGTTTCATTTGTTCCATAAAAGGGGAAAATTTTAAATCAAGTGGGTAAACATTTTTTAATAACTCAGCAAGAGATTTCATGGAATCCTCCCATATTTATAAATATTTTGAGATTTATGCATCCTTCTATATGGCAATAAGTTGTCCATCTCTAATTTTCATTTAATTTATTGTTTTCTCTGCCAATGAATTTTGGCTTAAAGCTCGTTTTTAGAATGTGTAAACAGAAACAAATAACTAGACAATTGTTATTGGACCCACTCTAACTAAAAATAGCTAAGTTAATATTAAAAAAAACCATATACGCCACAATATTTATGTGTCAACCTTTTTAGGATTCACTTTCTGACACATTTTCCTCACACTGAAGCCACCTGAGAATATTTGCTAGAATGCACATTTTGCATGCCTATAAGAGACCTTAGTATTAGAGATATATTCATTCTACACTCACCAGAATATCAAACATTTGGAACATTAGTGGTAGACTTATGCAGATAGCAAAGAATTTCCCCACATAAAGAGTCTAATGTCATCTGAAAACAAATAATGTTTTTGTTTTAATTTTGTCCCTCAATTACATAAGCAAATAAGCCCTCTGGGGAACTAAACTAATTTTCCTGACATCCAGGTGGTAAAGCCCATTCACTTCATAAGGCATTATTCTCCTGTTCTCAATTTTAAGAATGTTAGCTATGTATTTTCTAGACCATGGTAGATTAGTAGCTGTAAATGGAAAAGGGATAGAACTGAGTAACAGAGCAAGCACTCCAACAATGACAAGGATAAATAGCTAACAGAAAAACTGCTACAAGCCGACAAATAAAATACAGTAATTTGGGACAATAAAGAGATTTATTGAAAGGCAAAATTTTCCAAACTTTTAATGGGCCATAAGTGCATTGGTACATTTATATTTAGTTATACCTGATTTCTAAGACATTGTATTTAATATGCTCTTTAGTATGTTCAAGAAAGCAGAAAGTTTTCAAATATAATTATAAATGTGTCCAACAAAAATAATTAAATATTTATAAAGCTTCAAAGTTAAAAAGTGTAACTTTTAGATATTGAGGAAATTTATTTTTGCAGAACACCTCCTTTTCAGGCAACCACAGAACTACATAAGATAGTTGGCATGGGTATAATTTTACAGTTCAAATGATTACTTTGTTGAAATAAAAAGTTACCAGAAGTTCGTGTAAAAGACTAAAAGTTTTATCTAGAAGTGAATAATCCCACTGTCACATTGAGAATGTTTTGCTGGTCACGAGACAAAGTCAATGAGTAAGGCAGAGTTTTGTTGACTATCCTGGTTTTATTGTTTTTTTAATCAATTAGCCATGTTTACAGAGAGAGGACAATAGCTAAGTGAGTCAAAAAGATATGAGGGTTAAGTCAGAACAGGGTGCCTTGCTGCTGACTTCATTTCCAGGTTTGGCTAGACCCTGCATTTTTCTAGTCTCAGGAGTTCCTTTATTTTCAGAACCTATTGGTTCTTTTCATGTGATTCACTGATACATAAATACATGCATGCCAAAATGGAAGTATAACCGATTCTTGGTCTTATGTTTTTGCAAGGGGCAGGGAAGGGAAAGTTTGAGCAGGATGCTAGTTTTTAGGTTAGGCACTTTAGAAAGCATGCAAAACTGGTTAAATGTGAGTTTCATTGAGCACAGCGATCAGAAAATAATTTAGTTAGCTGATGAACCCAGTCCATGGTAAACATTCACTAGCTAACTTTTTGATTTGGCCGTGTTCTCTCGGATGAGACCTCTTGGTTGCTAGTCACCATTATTCCATGCCATTGTGGTGGACATGCTTTATCACATCATGCTCTACAGCAAAGTGGCAAACTGATATCACAAAATTTCAGCAACACAATAACACTTAACGTGTACTGCTCAGATGGGGCCTGAATAGTCAGTGCAGGTTGGATCTCACTGGCCAAGATGATGGCCAGACATCTGATCCAGATGTCTGAAGTCATTTACAACCAATTCTCTAGTCTTGCCAATTAGTCTTAACATTGAAGCAATTGACTTACCTGCTGACAGCCTGAATCAACAGATAATTTATGACCTGAACTTCTATAATTATTTTAATAGCCTTTTCATACCCTTTCCATTCTATTTTCATAATAAGAGCATTTAAAATGAGAACTCCTCACTAAAGGGAAGAGATGTGAAGGTCTTAAAGAAACATTTTATGAAAGAAATCAGAGACCTGCCTTTTTAAGAGGGTCCATATTGGAAAAATTCCCCTCTTCCTCCTTTCAATCCATCTGTGGAGAAGTATACTGGACTCTTTTTCACCATTTTAAGTCATGACTATCTCTCAAATTCCAACTTGTTTATTGCTTGTGCTAAGACCATCAAACATCTCCAAGATCAACCTGCTCTGCATTTTCTTTCTATTATTAACAATGGCAGCTGAAAGAGAAGGCATTCCTTGAAAGTCTGCTCCTCACTTATCAGGCCAAGGGCTCTTAACTTCAAGAGGCCAATTTTTTGCCAAGATAGCGCCCGCCTGTCTTCATTCTGTGCTCATTCACTTTCTGGTGCTTACCGCATCCTGCAGAAGGGTACTCCCATCATCGCTAACGTTGATGATAGACAAATGTCATGGCCGCCAGAGATGGGCTAACGAACAACACAGAACAAGGCAAGTTTTGTGAAGAAACATGAACAAATAGTTTTAGTCTACTTAGCTAAGGAGAGAAACTATGGCTCAATATTGAACTGCTATACTTTACAACATACCATAGAGAATACCAAAGAAAATATTGCCTGGGGAGATGCATGCTCAGACCTTCCCATCTGCAGCTGCTATCAATTATTCTGCCCTGATGTGACCAGAAATCTCGGTTTTCAATAGAGAAATATGAGTTGTAAAAGAATCCTTATTGGCCACCCTTACATTCCCCTCCCCACCCCCACCTCCTGATTCTGTTTTGCTTTTCAAACATTTGAAATGTCCACATACTTTGTATCCTTGCCCACTGGGAAGTTAGAAAAGCAAACTTAGCTAGTTTCAGGGCAGAGGAGAGATTTTGTGGCTTTCAGAGAATCTCCATTGGATTACAAAGGCTCATAAAAGGGTACCTTCACCCTAAATGTTATATAAACAGAGTTCTGTCTGTGTGTGTGATTTACACTGTTATTGAAGATCTTGACTCTTCCTTCTCTTCATGCTCGAAGATAAGTGAAGGACAAAAAGGCTGTTTAGAAGAGTTAACCTGATCATTTTTTAAAAGATGTGTGCAAATCACTGGGGCTGGAATCCTGTTTGTCAACCAAATTGTCAGGAAATAATTTATTACCGACAAGAACAAAGCATGCAGCTGGATATCCCAAACAACGACATGCTAAATGAGCCAGAGACTTGTTATAAATATCTTCCCCAGGACTGCATTTCCTATAGTCTAAAATTATTCTAGAAGCAGTGTGGTATTCATGGAAAAAATAGTTTTACTGGGCATCAGGATGTCAGAGTTTCTTTTGCCTATTCTAGTAACTAGCTGTGCTGTTCAGATTAGGCCTCTTTCAGATTTTTGTGAAAAAAAATAAAAATGAAATACAGTAAAAAGGAAAAAGAAAGAGAGAGAGAGAAAGAAGAAAGAAAGAAAGAAAGAAGAAAGAAAGAAAGAAAGAAAGAAAGAAAGAAAGAAAGAAAATGAAAAGAGAAAGAAAGAGGGAGTTAATACTGCATGACCTCTGAATTTCTTCTGAGTTCTAAAATTCTACACTGACATCACTGTTATCCTATACAGGGAACCCAAATGTTCTACAAATTAGTCTAGGCTTATTCAAAAGATGAGAAAAGTGCATTTAGAAAAAGAGAAACAAAGGACTGTTGTAAAATAGGCTTTTGATTTCTGTGTGAACTATATCATTAAGAAATTGTTCTTCAGGCACAATTAATAGAGTTAACTTTGAGACGTGAAAAAAGCTAATAAAAAATCAGAAAAGACAAAGTAATTGGAAATGAGACTTCACTTTAAAAAAATAAAATTTTAAAAAGAAATGGTGATAAATGAAATCCCTCTTCTTTAGAAATTCCAGTCTTTTAATTTTTGTTTTATTCCACCCTGTGTCGAAAGCTCCTATGTGTCTGTCTTCTCTGTTAGACTATAAGTTTGTAGATGTAGGGGACTATATTTTATTCATGTTTATATCTGTCATGTTGATTTGCCCAGAAAGACACTCCACAAATGTTTGTTGAATTCTATTTTCAATATATTTGATAAAAATGGTAAATACTGAGATGGAATAATTAATCAAACTCAGCTGGTAAATCTAAATCTTCGATGAATGTCCAAACTTCCTCTTTTACAAATGACTTGGGAGGCAATGATGTCATATAGACTCTGTGAGATACCTAACAAACTGGAGAAGACTCTTCTATCTTGAAAGAAAAATATCAAATTGCAAGCAGGTAATTATTTCCTTATCTATCAGTATTTCTTTATGGCTCATTCATTTATTTATCCATTCATCCCATATTTAATGGATAACAAATAATCTGGTCATACAATGATGATTCAGATATGGCCCTTGCTTTCAATAGTGTCTCTAGTTTATGCAGAGAGGTCAGTTACAATACAGTGGGGTAATTGTGATGATAGTGATATGTATACAACACATTGAGAGTACATAAAAGGGATGCCTGAACGAATGTTTAGAATCATTTAAAGCTTCTCAGAAGAGAAGATGCATGGCTTAGCTGAATAACAAAGGGTAATTCTGAGTCAGTCTGGCAAAGATCAAGACCTGTAGACAAAGAGGGTGGTATTAGTTAGGAAATTTTAGGTAGTACTTATTGTATGTCGGGCATTTTTTCCAATCACTTTATAAACAGTAATTCCTTTAATACAACAACTATGTGCAGGAACTATTACCATACCCATTACAAATGAGGAAACCAGGACACAGAAAGGATAAGTAACTTTACAAGGTCAACCAGCTAGTAGGTGGCAGAGCTGAGATTTGAACCCAGGCACTGTGGGGTCAGAAGTTATGCTTTTAAGCCTCTTGATTATATCTTGTTGCTCTATGGTTGGGAGGCAGAGAGCCTGGCTCCTCCTCACTCACCTTTTCTCTCTTTGTTCTCTGCCTCAGCATTCTACCCTCTTTGTTCTCTGTCTCAGCGTTCTATACATCTGATTTTGTACTGACTTGTGCGTGCACTTGTGCGCTTCTGTCTTCCTCATCATACTGCAGCACTGCAGGGGTTCTCATTGAGGGGTTCAAAGCAGGAGATCATATATGTACTTTAAAAAGATCACTCTGATTGAAGCAGAGGGAAAAGATGTCATTTTGGTTAGAATATCTATAATATACCTGATATTAAAATAGAGCTCCAGGCACATTTCAAAACAGGGAGATAGACCAAGAAGTAAAAATATTCCAAAGTAAGAGACTAACATCTACTTTAGTTGAATCTTAGATGTCTCAACCACATTAAAGTGTAAAAGTGTCTAGTTGGAGATTAGAAGAGAATTTTTGGAGCGGAGAAGATTTATTTGAAGACGCCTTTGCTATGAGTCACAACCACCCATCTCTGGTCCAGGAGAGCAGGAGACAGCCTTAACTTCAAACTTAGAGATCTTTGAAGTAATAACTCAAGGAAGAATTTTCTGGAAAGAGCAGTAGAGAGACTGATCCCTAACTCATACTGAAGAAAAGCAACTTCACTGGGACTACTCCAAGAACTTGATGTTTGTCCTCTGCAGTTTAGGTGCTGTCTGATTCCCACCCAAAACCCTAAGGACAAGATGGGCTGTTCCTCCACAGGGATGTGAAGGAGTCTGCTGTACTGAGATGGGGCAGCAGGCCTACCACCCTGGCCAGGAATATATGAGTGTGGACCAAAGACTGGAGGGAGCATGCAGGAGAAGCCTAAACAGAGCTGAGCCAGCAAAGGGCTATCATAGGTCCCTACAGAAAGAGTGTCCAGCTGTTCACTCATATGTTGGCAGAAGCTGGAGCTTATGCTGGATGCATCATGACTAAAGGATGATTATGTAGTCAGGCTAAGCTTTCTCAAGAGGAAGTATAAGTGAGAGACCCTTATTGATTTGGGTGTGAGTTGGAGAGGAGTGTCTTCTACGAATGTACAAAAGTGTCTATGATAGAATGAGCTCCTTTCACCCACCTCCCAAGTTCATAGAGAGGGTAATACTCAAACATCAAGAGAAGATCAGGTGACTGAGGACTTTTTCTCTCCACTTTCCCTCATCCCCTGTGTAGGAAGGATTCAAAATCTGAAGTTAGCCAAAGAGGGAAGAGAAGTAGAAATCACCACATGATAAAAGAATGAAGAAGCCAATCTTACTCTGCTTACCTAATAGCAAATTTTACATGGGACATCTTGATGATTCCAATGTGATAGTGTTGGTGGCTTAAAGTAAAAATGTCTCTTTATTATCTAAATGTGACCACAAGATTTCATGGAGGCTGACAATCACTGTAAAGGGAAGAGCTTCCCACATTGAATCAATTTAAAGGGATAATGAGATGTAAAAATGAAGATGCTTGTCAATTATACGACCACCACAACTAGTATTCACCGGAAAAGATAGATCTACCCACAGTATGCTTTCCTAACCCAGCAGGAGCTAGATCTGGGATTTACAGAGTTTCTGGAATACCAGTCACCACCCAACTATCTGGGAAATACCAGGTCCCACTCTAGGTTACCCACAAAGCACATTTAAGTCCATTGTTTTCTTGTGGCAAATTACCCCATACAACCCGTAGTCTCATAGTCTACATGTTCTTTCTCAGTCCCAGCCTCAGGTCCTGACAAAGCAGGTTTCTCCTGAAGTTCCCACTGAAGGCTGAGGGTGCTCACACTGCTATCTGACCCAAGCACAAGATATATCTGCTGGGTTCCTGATCCCTTGCCATGACAGTATCTTCAGCCTCATCTTCTGCCATGCTTCCTACTTTGCTCTTACAGTACAAGCACTGATACTACTCATAGATCTGTGAACAGAAGGAGAGCTTCAGTTCCTCTACATGTCATGCTCGTTCACCCCTGGGGGACTTTACAATGCTGTTCCCACATCTAGAACCCTCTCTGATCATTTCCTGCCCTGTATATGGGAAGCCAATCATGTGATCAAGAACATGACTCTGGAATAAAACACACCGGCTCTTAAGCTGTCTTTCTACTGAGTAACATTTTGACCTCGGATGATGTACTTAGTTGTTCTAACCTCAACTTCCTCATCTGTAAAATGAGGATAATGATATTATTTACCTCATAAAGTTGTGATGAAGATTACATGACATAATGAACAAAAAATATTCAGCCTATGGTCTGGCACATAGAGTACTAAAAAGTAAACATTTGCTGAAAAAATTGAATAAGTGGTTTCTGACACATCCAGTTTCCCCATATTGGAAAGTCACTCCCTTCACCATCTGCCTGGCAAACTACTGACCCTGCAAAACCTACGGCAATTGATGAGGGTTATTACAGAGAATGAGTAACTAGATGTCTAGATCACCAGAATACACTATTAGGTGAGAAAAGCAAATTGATTACTTTTGTGAAAGAAAGTTATGTTAGCTTTTGTGTAGAAAGAAGGGGAAATAGCACATAACAAGGGATTTGTATGAATTTCTGCTAAGTAGAAGCACTGAAAAAATCAGCCAGAAACTACAAGTAGTGATATTTGAATTAAGCCTCTACAAACAAGGTCCTCTTTGGCCGTGCACATAAGTAATGCAGATTTTCATGCACTGATAGCAATCATTATTTAAAATTCTAATTCTGTGCAAACCAAACCACTAGCTGACTCAGTTAAATTCATTCTAGAAATCTTTATTCCAAGCAAGAGGGGAGGAGAAAGAGAAGGGAAAAAGACCTTGACTTGTGCCAGGCACAAGTTCAGCACATTATGTACATTAACTCATGTAATCTTTATAGCCCTACCACTACCAAGTGGTTACCTTGTAAAGGAGGACACTGGAGGTCAAGGACCAGACAACTGAAAATAGAAATGGAGCTAGAATTCAAATTGAATTCAAAATCCAACTCTGAGTCCCAAGCCTTGTACCCCTTCAGCCACATAGTATATAGACTCTATATATTGCCCAGTTTGGTGAATGAGACAGAATTGATAAGCATGACTTACTCTTAATTCTTCATTGAACTTGTTAATAAAGATATCCAACAGTGCCAGCCAAGTTCAGACTCTTGTTGCACAACCATAGGGACCTCCCCACAGAGCACAGATGATTTTATGAAACCTTGCATGCAGCTCTTCAAACAGTTACAAATTCACATGAACACGCTCTCCCCTGACTTGAGTTCCACTTCTTTCTACGTGTATAACCCAATATTCCATTAAATTTCACGCTGAGGGCTGAAGACTATAAAAATGCAATGAGTTTGTTTTGGCACGAATTATTTTAATAAGTCAGTGCTGATTTCTAATTATCACCGTTTTCTACTCCCAATACTTCTAAGTCATGAAAACAAGCTGATAAGCATAGTATAATTTTCTACAAAGTCTTCAGAAAATTATGTTAAGATCACCACCTTCTCTTTATGTTCTAGTGTTGCCAAGAAGAGGGGAGGTATTTCCTATAGTTTTCCATATTAGACACACTTTGTGAGGCAATATTAAAAATTTCTGTGTTCCTGGGGCGCCTGGGTGGCTCAGTGGGTTAAAGCGTTTGCCTTCGGCTCAGGTCATGATCCCGGGGTCCTGGGATCGAGCCCCGCATCGGGCTTTCTGCTCGGCGGAGAGCCTGCTTCCTCCTCACTCTCTGCCTGCCTCTCTGCCTACTTGTGGTCTCTGTCTGTCAAATAAATAAATAAAATATTAAAAAAAAAATTTCTGTGTTCCAAAAATGTACTTTTCTGAGTTTAGATACTTAGCATGATTTTTAAAATTTATCTCCTTACCATCATTTTACCAGATTAAGACTTCAGTTCAGTCATAATGGTGATGCGTATTCATGAGTTTCCAATGTGAAGATCCTTGATGGAGAAGATGTCAGTAGACCCAATTAGCTAGTACTGTTTTCTCTGGACATTCATTAAGATTACACTATTTGGGCTATGATTGGGTCTCCATTACTGTTCTTTTTTTCAGTATTGCATTTGAAGTATTTTTGTACTAATTAGTAGTTTTTTTTACAAGCCTCAGCTCATTCCCAGCTTAGACTTGTTAACAGTTTTGAGCTACTCTTGCAGTTGGTGCAGTGGTCAGTGATACAATGTCAACTCATCCCACCTTATTTACACACCCTTTTGAACTCTGGCATTAAGAATGGGTGAAATCACACAAATGAAAATATTTCTGTAAGCCAATGTTATTGCAGTCTTAAATTTAAATGACATCGTCTGATTGGTAGAAAAATTTAGGGTTTGAAAATATTATCAAAACATCATAACATTAGCACATCCTTCACTGCTTTCCTTCCTCTTGTTTTTCATTCCCTGTAATTCATGAATGATGACATTGAGAATTAATCTTCCAAACAGGGCCAATCAACACAAACATCGCAGTGGGAAGAGGGTATCTCTGTTTCTATAACCTAGACACTCAGTTGTCAGACACATGTGCAGACTAAGGTATTTTCGTAATTGTCAATTGGAAAGTTGGTATTCCTTTTTCAGGGATAGATTCATTTATTTTGGAAATCAGGTTTTGGGAAAATCAGACAATAGGATAGAAAGAAATCATTTGCTGGGTTGGAGAGATTATTCACTCCCCTGGGACAATTTTCATTTGTCTGTCCTGTGTCTTCCTGTGTCAAATGGGACTCAGTTAATCTTTCCTCACTTATGCAGAATGTATGTGGGAATTTTAATGTAAATGGAGATCAGTGGAAAGTTGGTAGCTTTAAAAACAGAAAGCCATCACTTTGCTCACTTAATTTTGCAGCGGGGGGGGGGGGGTCACTTTGCTTTTAGGAAAAAAAAAGTTCCAAGTGGCATGTTTCCTAGACCAGACCTAAACGAAAATTTCTTTTTTAGTATTATTAAAAGACAGTTCTCTTTGTTAAACTTTATCCAAGTGACCACAAGTCTCTTCTTTGACTTGTCTTATGACCAAGCATGTATTTGCAAAAGGATTAAGAGCCTTCAAGACATTACAAGAAGCATAGGGAGTCTCCCTGACTCCTTGATGACACAAACACTGACTTTGACACCTAGTTTTCTGGACTGTGCTATAATAAACCTTATTCCACATACTTGCACAGATGGAAAGGGAAGTAGAGTCTACTCTCATTTCTATCCCTTCCTCCCTATGAAGCCACTCTCTATCCTTTAGTGCTAGATGTGAACAGAGGGCTTTCAAGGAGTAAAAACTCCTTAACAGAGAAAATATCTATTTTAAAGACAGAATCTGTTTATTTCACAAAAGAAAAAATTGACAGCAGTTAATGTCCAACGGAGGTAACTATTCTTTGGGCAGTGCTACGTTAAGGCTGTTGTAGGGATGAGTCATGAATCAAACTCATTTTTATTTTATATATATGTATATCTTTACAATGTGTTGTCTTTTCCTAAGAAGTTTGCTAAACATCAACAACGTGAAGGAATGAAAAAGAAATCTCTTTAAGGGCAGCAAGTACCTTGTAGCAAGATTGTAAAACCAACGCCCAATGCAATGCCCAATGTAAAACCAATGCCCAACAATGGACAGCTCCTGGCTAGCATTAATTCCTTTCTAGATTCATTTTGTTTCTACTGAATGAAATGAAAGGGCATTAAGAATGCCATCTAAAACTAAGACATTCAGAAAATAAAATTATCTTCTGTCACTTAAACTAAAAAATAAGCAAAATAGGTCAGAACAGAGAGACAAATCCCCCACTGGCTCACAACCTTGTAAATCTGGTTCTAACCCTCTCATAAATTATATAATTTTGAAGAATTCACATAACTTCTGTGAGACTAACTTTCCCATCTATAAAATTAAGAGGTTAGTTTAAAATATCTGTAAGCTTCCTCCTAATTCAAATGTACCCTGTATCCTACTAAACAACTCCCATAAATGCCTCTACTAACATTATCCCGCACCAGCTTTTATGGGAATTCTATCCTTTTGAAGGGGAATAGAGGTGGGAAGCCAGGAATTTCAAGATGCCATGCATTTCAGAGTGCTGTACTTCCTATCCATCGGCTTAGTAATTTCTGCTGTTTCTATTATATACCTCCCCCCTTTTGTTAGCATTTGGTTCTTTCCATAAATTGATTAAAGACCTGAAAGTGGTAACATGACTTATCCAAAGTCACTCAAAGTATATAGAAATGAAGTCTAGATTTTTCCTTCATTTTTTCTTTCTCAGGTTTCTCTTCGTGTTAAATGTGGCTTTATTTTATGGTACTATGTTTATTACCATCATAAGACCTTTTTGGGGTTCCTGCTGGGTGCACAGCAAGTTACCAGACCCCATGGGATTTATGTGGCTCACAAAAGGCATGACTCCTACACATGCACTTTCAATCTAAAATAATCCCATCTGTTTGACCTTTAGAGTGTAGTACATAAACATCTCCTTGTCCTTCAGTAAGCAAATAATACCACTATAGCTCAGTTTGAATGGTATTTGCAGATGAAGAAACAGAGATTCAAAAGAAGTGAATTAATTGGTTCAAGACCATATGGCTAGAAATTGGTAGAACTAGAGTGAGAATTCAGGGTCTTCTTTAATCTAAACCATTTTACTTCTTAGCTGTGTGCTACAGGAAAAAAATTCAAAATTCTGCACAACTCAAAATTCTTATTCTCACACATTAAAAATGACCATCCCACGTCTCAGAGATCATAGCAGAGACATTTTAGATCAAGCACAGTGAGTGTTACTACCTGTCCTGGATGAAAGAGTGGACTTCAGTCATTAACTGAGCATCTTCTGAAGCTGGGCAAAAAACTAAGGAAAGGTTAGTCATGAACTCTGGCCTCCATTTGAAAAGGTAAGGCAAATGAACTCTTAAAAAGATACCTTGTCATGTAAGGTAGTAAACGAATGGAAAGTGGCAATCTTCCAGGTTAACTTATTCACATATTTAGTTCCTTCTATATTTAAGTTATTGGGTGTACTAAAGGCTGCTGAACATCTTTTAACAGGATTAAATAATCCCTAAGAGAAAACTAAAGAAATAACCAAACCAGTTCTTGACAAAAGAGCATTATATAGGGGTTCCATGAGCCTGTGTATGCACCTGTGTACATTTGTTCAATCTTCTCACTCTTGCTGCTTGTAGATATCTTACTTACCCTGTAAGGAGTATTAACATAGTGGCAGAATTGCCCAGAGACCCATAAACATTATAGATGAGAAGGACCTTATTGGAGACTTAGCCTACACTTCTGCACTTCCTCCATATAGAATTATTTCCTTCACATCCCTCACATGGGTGTTGAGCCTCTGTGTGCATGTTTCCTTTGGAAAGAGGTTATTCTTTCTTGAGCTACGTCATTCCCCTTGAGATTAACTCTAATTATTAAAACATTTTCTTTATGTGGCAGGAGTCTTAAATTGAGCACTGAGCTATAGCAACCCTAGGCTTCAGATGTGCTTTTCAAGCCAGTAAAGGTAGTGGGGGTCAGGCTAACCAATAGAAGAGTAATTCAAGAAACATAAATTTGACCTAAAGGCAATAGTGGGTGTCAGACATAAGGCCATTTTGAAGAGAACACATTGTCAGTCTTTCATGCTTCCCTCTATCCCAGTAGGCTCTGAAAGACTCAATAGACAGACTGAGTCCTTTGATGCAGTGAGTGCACTGAAGAAAAGGAAAAAAATAATAATAAAACAGATCTCTGTGTAAGACATTAAGATCACAGGGTAACATTGACTGAATTCAGCTTGTACTACAGATAAGATACAAGTTGACTCTGGGCAGCATACCAGGGCTGAAATTCCTTCTTGAGAGAGAACAAGACCAGACCACAGCTGGGGTGGAAAAGAAGTGACATAAAATCATCAAGTTCCTCTATGTGCCTGACCAACCTTATGCCTCAACAGTAGATATTGCCATCATGAATCAGAGCTAGACAGGATTTGGAAATAGGTCTGACTTTTCACTACATCATGCTGTGTCCTAAAGTAGCATTCAAAACATAAGTTACACAAATATTAAATCAAAATCTGCCTCCCTAATGTTCCACCCACCCTCCTGAGTTCTGTCTTTTGAAACAAATATTGTTTGTGGGCTATTCCTTCTGCCATGTGGCAGCTACTCAGGGGTTGAAAAATTCTTATCAGGGACTTCTCTGAAACTTTATCTTGGCCTTAGGTAGCCCATACTCCAATTTCCAAGTCAACTTTGTCTTCCTCTATTGGGAAGTCTAGTTTGTCAATGCGCCTAGCACTCTAAATGTTCTCAGATTTCTACTATAAATAATTTTCTCATTATACCATGGTGCTCCCCTGAGCTCTCAGGACTTCTGCATGCTGCAACAGTCCCCTATTTTCCCAAATTTGACATGAGGCACCATCTCAGCATCACCCTCAAGAGCCACTGAGGTGGTGGACAAAGAATGCCATCCTAATGCACATGCTATGATAAAAGATTAAACTTTATGTATAATTGATGATTACTTTATGGTAATTCAATGTCTTGCTTGTTTGTATGAAATTCATTTTTTGCAATTTTCTACTATACTAGAAACAAGTTCGTTTTGTTGATATCTCTGTAACTTCTTGACCATAGACACATTTTCCTAGGCAGCATTGAAACGTTTATATTCTACTTAGTTTACAGTTAGCACCAAAAATTTTAATAGATGGTGTTTGTTTTAAATATCCTTTATGCATAATGAAAAATGTCTACATCTATATTGCTCAGAGATATTTACAGACTGATAGTCAATTCACACCATGCCCTAATCATCTTAGCAGGAAGCTCATGGTACAGAATCCACATAGCTGATCTCTACTACCATCTGTTCAGGGCTCTGAAAGGCTGTGGCCTATGTTTATAAACTAAAGAAGGTGAAAAAAGGAAAACACTTTCATAAATAAAAAAATTAGCATAATTTGAATTTTTTACATTATTTACATTGAGGAACAATAGAGGTTGGAAAGTTCTACCCTTAGCATGCCTACCTGTATGTTGAAGGAGAAAGGAAGGTAAATTATATCTATAAACATAATCTAGAAAACTTGCCAAGTCACCCACTTGATGAAGAGAACAGTGCATAAGAGGATCTCCTTTCTTCACTGCTGCAGTAATACATAACCCCTCTCATGGAGAAGACAACAGTGAAAAGCCCATTTCTGCCCATCCAGGAGAACATGTAATTTCTAGATATTCATGCTTACTAAAGTGAATAAAGTTCTTTCCTACCAGTCCTAAGCCTTCTGAAGAGCTGACCTTGTCAACTTATATGGTAGATAACTCAACAACTAATAAAGACTAACAGCCACACAACTTAATCAAAAAAGAAACATATATTTTAAGGAAGACATTACATTTTTTTTCTGACACTTGTTCAGCTACAAATGAACTGGTAAATTAGTCATGACAAAAAACTATAAAAGTTTCCCTGATAATTTCTTAAATCTATGTATGCAGAAGATATCATTATTAATAGTCTGTTGTTTTACTGATTAAAAAAAATCATAAAACAAAACCACATAATTTAATCATGAAAAAGTACATCTGAGCCATTTGGTATCTTACTTTCCCAGTATCTTTTTATTTCCAATGAAAGAAACAACCCTTAAAGCATTAATTGCATGCTACCCTTTATTTAACAAGCACATTGAGCCATCTGACATCAATTGCTGTCTTTTTTAGTTTTTAAATATGCACTGTTAATTAGCTTTTTACATTACAATTATTCATAAAATCTTTGAGGGCAAATACCATTTCTCATCCTGCTTTCCATCTTTCCAGAGCACCTAAATAGTGCCTTCGGTAATTACTCATTCACTTATTCATTCAACAGTCTACGTGTTCACTGTGTGCCAGCAGCTAGGGATACAGATCCTGCCCTCAGAAAGCTCTCAATATATAATCTCTTCTGAAATATACAGAAGATACCCAAGCTCAGATCACCTGGAGCAGAGAAGGGGGAAGACTGAAGAAAGCTGAAGACATGGATATAAGGGAGATGATGCTTGACTCTTCTCTAAGATGAATGAATAGGAATTTACCTGTGGAAAGCAGATAGGCAATTAATGTAAAAGGGCTTTTACACATAGTAGGCACTCAATAATTGTCTTCTTGTTCTGGAAAAAGTGGTATGATTTGAAATTAGTGACCTTTCAACCCTAGGATTCTATGGGTCTCTGACTTTCTTAAACCATGAGAAGCCTATTTATTTATTTATTTATTTATTTTTAATGAGAAGCCTATTTATTAAGTCAATGCTTCAGGCTTTCTTTCACCCAGGACAACAGACCAGAAAACAGGACAGCTTTTTCAGAAAAGTTAAAAAAAAAAAAAAAAACACCACCTCAGGCTTGATGTCCATATGTCCATTCTAAAAGTAATATACACTAATTTTGGTATTTGGAAAATGAAGAAAAATGAAAGGAAAGAATCACACATCACACATCCCACCACTGAGAGTCAACCATTGTTAAAAAAATGGTGGATTTCTTTCCAGTATTTTTTGGTTTTGTGAAGTTTGAGGTTTAATATTTTGTTTGACATAGTTATGATCGTATTAATTAACAGTGCATATTTAAAAACTAAAACCCATAGTACTAGATGTTACATGGCACAACGTGCTGAATTGTTAAATAAACGCTAGCACTTTATAAATGCGTTAAGATTTGCTTCTTTCATGGGAAACCAAAAGTAAGCTTTTCTCTTAACATTACAATGAAGCATTATAACTATCAGTTTTATTGGTCCCACATCTCATGGAGATGCACATAATTTAATCAATGATTCTGTTGTTAGACAGTAGGTTATTTCCATAATTTCATTGTTCTAAGTAATTCTGTGATGTGCGTATTTGTATAAAATTATCTTTTCCCGATGTTTTGGATTCTTTTTTAGGATCAAGTCTTAGAATTAGAACAGTGGATCAAAGGCTATGGAGTTTTATAAGGTTCTTGATACGTAGTACCAAATCGCCTTTAAAAGAGATTGTACCAATTTTTGCTCCTGCCAGCCACAAGAGTTGACTGCTGTCAGTGCTGAATGTGATCACTTAAATCTTTAATTTGATAGTTTCAGGAAAGAGTTGTTCACTTGTTGATTACTAGTGAAGCTGTTTTCCCCTTTGTCATTTGGCTTTATTTATTGGGGCGGGGGGGATCTAAGGCTGAACTGACATGAAGTTCAAATCAATAGCTCTGGTCCTCTACATGCAGAAGAGCAGGACAAGTTCTGGTGATTGCTGTACCACCACCCCACGTGAAAACTAAAATAATCTCTTTGACCACAGTTTTAGAAGATGATACTTCTTGGAGCTCACTCCATGTTTCAAAAGCACTCCGGGCCAGGTACCGTTTGCACCAGAGCCTGTCCTAATTTCCTAGACTTCCACTTGCACAAAAGTCATCTCTTGGTGCTTATTTTTAAAGAGATGTATTTCCTGCTAGACTCCATGCTTCACAACGCCCAGTACTTGGCAGTCTTGTTCACTGCTGTGTCCCCAGTGCACCATGTACAGCCTGGGAGACAACACTGGCTTCCTCTATTTGTCAGACTTGATGTCATGTGGGAGAAGTCAGTCTGAAATAAGACAGAGAAGAATCTCGAGAGAGGCTAACATCCTGAATTTCACCTCCCCCACCCACATACCCTACAATAACTTCTATTAATCGTTCACTATTTGGGAGCACTTTTGTCCTTCCTTGAAGAGGTATTTTGGCACATTGAATGCTCCCTCTATTTATCTGTAAATTTAACTTGACCTTCTTAATCATTAGACACAAAGCAATCATCTCTGTGCTGCTGCTCAGGACATGAGATAATTAGCAAAGAGAAATTCCTCCTGTCAGTGTGTGCTATGAATAGAAAACTTTTATTTGACTTCCTGAGTTCTATCCAATTGCGATCCATCTGAGTTTGTATCCTAACCTCATGAAAATTCATATACAATTCATGATCTTAACCTCAGATTTATGTAGGATATACTATTTGGCAAAAATTCATTGGTTATAGCAAAAGAATCTATTTCCAGTTTCAATAAATACTGTCTCACTCTGTGATTTTCTGGTGGGCTGTGCATGAAATTACTTCTTGGGAAGATCTATTCTATCAAACTATTCATATGTCTCAATGATTCAACTAACATTTACTAAGCTTTTGTGCATGCCTTTCACTGTGCTAGTTGCTCTCACAGACTATTCTATTCAATTTTTAAAAATAAACCATATTAAGTAAATATAATTTTTCCCATTTATTTCAGATGTGGTTAAATGACCTCCCCAACCTCATCCAACCAGATAGTATCCAAGAAAGAATGTAAACTTAGATCTCCCAATCCTTAGTCCAGAATTTTTTTTTCTGAAACTAGGCATGATTTGTCCCCATGAACCTTTGTATGGTGATACCTCTCCACTGTTTGCAATAAAATGCCGTGTATGCTGTGGAATATTAATAGTAGCATTCACACAATGAAGTTCCTGAATTTCTTGCCCATCTTCCACTGTGGGCAATAAGTTCATTAGGGCAGAAATCATGTTCTATTTGATGTTGTAGCCCCCGAACTCAGCAAACTACCTAGAATTAGTGTGTTTCTTATTTTTAACTAATGCATACTTGAGTCAACAGACTACTAGATAAATGATGGAGATGGGGGGCGCCTGGGTGGCTCAGTGTGTTAAGCCACTGCCTTCGGCTCAGGTCATGATCTCAGGGTCCTGGGATCGAGTCCCACATCGGGCTCTCTGCTTAGCAGGGAGCCTGCTTCCTCCTCTCTCTCTCTCTCTGCCTACCTCTCTGCCTACTTGTGATCTCTCTCTGTCAAATAAATAAAATCTTTAAAAAAAAAAATGATGGAGATGGTAATATTTGGGTTATGTGTTGCTATGTTTTACACATAGAAAAGTTTAAGAACAACTAATAGTCCCCTTCTGTTCATCTATATAACATTTATTTTACATTGAGTGTCTATTATCTGAAGCACACCTCAACCTCAGTTATACTACTTGGCCTTTGCTAATTCTAACTTCCAACAAGTTGTAGAAAGTTGTTTACAAGTACCCCACTGTTGTTTTTACTTTTTCTTTTTTTCTTTTTTTTAACTGCTTCATGTGAACTATCACCAAAATCAACTGATTCATCTATATATAGAACAGAGTCCAGGCAACAGAATTATTCAACAGTCCTCCTTCTTTCTTTTCCTCTACCTCCATTCTTAAACTGGAAAGGAATTCTGAAACTTCACTGACACTTCAAATACCCAACTAGATTTACCTGGCTAATATCCCATCCAAGTAACTTTCCAGCACCTACTAAAGTGCCTTCAGGAACATGGAACTCACTTCCTCCTAATGGAGCTTGCTCCATATTTAGTTTTCTCAGACAAGAAACTGGGAAGCAATGAAATATGTTAATTGTTAGATGTGTGAAATTGGTATAAACTTTCACAATATAAATCATGAGCCTTTAAAGTGTGCATACTTTTTAAATCAGGTAATCCTAAAAATCTATCCAAAGGAAAATTACCAAAGATACACACCATGATGAATATTCCAGGTTGTCCTTTGCAATGTTACTTATTAATAACAAGAAAGAAAGAAAACCAAAAAACCATTTGACTATACAAAATGGTTATAACAATGATGGTGCATGTTTATACGAGTACTATGCAGTTCTTTAAAAATTATGCATAATATCCCCTGGTAGATTAGTAAGTAAAAAGTTAAGTTACAGAACAGTATAACAATATCTGTATGACACAAAATATTTTTTAATTCATATTTCCATACACAGAGAAAAGTCTGGAAACTTACAAAAAATGTTAATAGTTATTTTTGAGCAGTGGGATTATGCGTAGTATATTTTATTTATACTTTACTCTTTTCTTACACACTTCCTAAAAAAATTGTTACTTCTGTATTCAGAGAAAAAGTAAATTTAGAGTAGGTCCTTCTTTGAATTGAACTAAAATTTCTTTTTTTTAAAATAACTTCAGCATATTTTATTTGAGGATATAGAAAAGAAAAAATCCTTCCTACTCATAGAAGTACTTTAAACATTTGAAGCAAATGCAATGTTCCTCTCCCTACCCTTCACCTTCCTTTACCAGTTGAACATCTATGGTGTCTTCAAGTCCTCCTACCACACCTTCTCTGCACAGTAGCTAGAGTAGTCTGGTGAAATAAGTCAGTCATTTTCGTGTTGGTAACCTTCCAACACCTTCCTATCAGGCTTAGAACAAAAGCAGTGCTCCTCTGAAGCCCCACAAGTTTCTCTCTCCAATCTCACTTCTTATCACTGTTAATTTCCTGTTCTGCTTTCGTCTCAAAGTTTTCTTACTCCAATGTTCCCACCCATCCTAGCCCATTTGGACTGCTGTAACAAAATAGCATAGAATGGGTGACTTAGAAATAACAGAAACTTATTTCTCACAGTTCTGGAGGCTGGAAAATCCGAGATTGGGTCACCAACAGATTCAGGGTCTGGTGAGAGTCTACTTTTTGGTTCAGAGACAACTGTCTTTTCACTGTTGTCTTCACATAATGGAAGGATGGGGGAGCTTTCTGGGGTCTCTTTTATAAGGGCTCTAATCTTATTCATAAGGGCTCCCTCTCATGACCTAATCATCTTCCAAAGGCCACCTCCAAATGCTACCACATTGGGGATTCGGTTTCAACACAGGAGTTTTTGGAGACACACACCATCTCAGGACCTTTTAATATGCTGTTTTCTTGCCTGGAATACTTTGTCTTCAGGTAACACACAGCCTCTGCCCTCACTGCATTCAGGTATCTATTCAGTGTCACCTCATCAGAATGGCCTTCCCTGACCACTCTATATAGCACCCCCATTATTCTCAGTCCCCTTACTCAACTTATTTCTCTTCCTAGCAGATATGACTATGTAATAGCTTCCTATTGATTTGTCTGATTGTTTATGGTCTGTCCTCCAACCAGCATGTAAGTTCCATAAAGACCAGTTTGTTTGTTTGTTTCCCACTGCTATAATCCCCATTGCCTAGAAAAGTCTTAGGAATTCAATACATATGATTAAATTATGATGGGAGCACTTTCAGGTTGCCTCACCCAACTCCTGGAATTCCAAGCCCCCGATGCTGAAGTCAGGGTGATGCCTGGGTAAGCCCACCATGCTCCAGGTATGGTCTCCCGTGTGGTTCTCCCAGGAAACATCTAAAGTCCAGTGGCATCCCTAGCAGCCACATCACACTTCTCACTCACCCCAAGCATCTAATGGGCACACTGCTGCAAAGCAGGTATGAACCATAGTGCCCAATATTTTTTTGCTCTAGCAACAAATAAAGAGAACTGAAAATACATATTTTATTTTTATGGGAAATTCACACACAGAGACCTCTCCTTTTAGAAAATTGTGTGGAAGACATTCTCTCTGAAGTCAAAAACATTTAAAAAGGGAAGACAAGAAAGAGAGAGTAGCATTGAATACCTGAAGCTTGTAGAAGCTTTAAGCCCCGGCCCCACTGACAGATTAAACAATGAACAACTTGTTTGTGCACCGTCTTGGCAAAAACACACTGTTGGGGAAGGGATGACTCAGAGAACAAGGATCAGGACATGCAACAGTTATTCAGGCAGATCCACCCTAGGCAGGCCCACGAGCACCCAAGTTGCTAGTATTTCGCCAGTAATATGGAACAAACAGGTAGATGGGGATGAGGACACGATCTAAAAGAAAATAAGCATAATTAGATGACAAGCTTAAGTAAGTTTTCTTTTCCTTTACTGGTGCTCCTGGGTCCCTGAGTGGGCTGTCACAGTAGGGGAAAACCCCAGGGATGGTTTCTGTGACTCTTTCATATGATCTTAAAATGTCTCCATTGACTAAAAATGAATCAGTAACCAAAGTAATGTGAACAGAAAAATGTATTCACTTGGCAATAACTTGTGAGATGATGTCATTAAAGAAAATGAAGCTGTTAGCCACTATTACTAATGGGATTCTTTGTGAAATTTTGTTTTGATCAAAATGGGGCTGCCTTGCTCCCAAAGTCTGTCACTGCATTCAAGGTTACAGGGCTATGAAAGACTTTGTGAAAGACCGACCAGGGTTGGGAAGGAAAGTAGGATTGAGGCATAGATAAAAGGGATACTTTCATTCTCATTCCATTAACTTTACAAAATTTTTTAAACAATTTTTTTGATAAAATACAAGAAAAAAAAATCTACCATCTTAACCATTTTTAAGTATAGAGTTGAGTAATGTTAAACACAGTCACATTATTGCACAACCAATCTCCAGAATTCTTTTCCTCTTGGAAAACTGAAACACTATATCTATCAAACAACTATTCTATTACCTTTTGTATGGCTAGAATTTTTAAAAAATTAGAATATGTTTTTATCATAAGAAGTAGAAAAGGGAAATCTTGTATTCCCAAGGTGAAAGAAGATTAACATTTAACTCATATTTGCATAGTAAATGGAATCCTGAAATAAAAAGGCAGTCAAAAGTCTTGAAAGACAACAAATTAACATTTTTAAGTTGGTTTCATAAATATATTTACCAAGGAAAAGTTATCTGGCTGACGAACAAATATTTGAACTACAGGTTTAGAGGCAGAATAAATACTAAGCAGTTGTTCCAGTCTTCAGACTGCAATGCCAAATCCATCCCCCTGTTACTCACTAGCAATTTCCATTGACTGCAAGTACTCACAGACAGATATTTGAATAAAAGCCTATTACTAGTAGTAACATGAGCTCTCCAGCCAAAGGCAGCAGAAGCATAGTCAAAATCTCCTCTTGGCCATGCACATACTGCCTTTGAAAGGACATCTGAGTATCAGAGGACACTTTTGACTTATCCTTCCAAGGAACTTGGCTTGGGAGCCTAAGGACCAGCAATGGGCCTGGATTCAAATACCTATCTATGGGTTTTCCCTTAATATCCAATTTGCCTGGAATTTCCCCAAACACTGAACAGTCATTTTCTTACTGTTTCATCTCTGCCAAACTCTCTATTCATAGTGACATTACTTTCTGAAGGTGGGGGAGGGAGTAGAATGTCTAAATATATCCCTAGAATTCAGCCATTTTATTATCTGCTCATGTATTATTTTTGTACTTAAAGCCATGGTCAGATCCATGAATATTGAGGAAAATTTATTTTTCACTCTCCCCTTTCCTGCCACCTGAAAAGGGCAGTTGGATAATAAAACTGCATTTCCTCTGTGACAGATTGGAAGAAGGGGAAATAGTGGGGAGGGGCAATTATAATTTATTAGCAGCTGTCTAAGTTCTATACCTAAGACATAATCATATACAACATTCCAATCTAATTAATAAGTACTCTTTGCCAAATTAAAAAGATAAAGAAATAGGTTAAAATTCATGCAAACCTCACACTCAATCTCAGGAACTCTTAGTTTTATTTACAATTAGCAAAGATAAAAAAAATTAGCACCTCATACTTACATAAGGTTTAGAGGTTTTGCAAGGTTTTCATGAACATTGTCTCATTTTGATCTTCAGAACAATTCAGGGAGGTACATATTGTTATTTCCATTTTACAAATAAAACAACTAAAATACAGACTATTCAAGTAAATTGCCCCTGACTTATACAGTAAACATGGGTAAAGCCGGGACTTAAACCAAGTTCTTCCAGAAGCAATTCTATCTTTTATCCCAATATGAGTCTTTCTTGCAGGTCCATGCAGTAAATGTTCATTTTTGGCACATTCCAACACTGTTTTTAATCAGTAGGAAAAAAAATATATAGACTTTTTTCCCTTGGGCTAAATCACCCCATTCATATGCAAACATTCGGTTTATAAAATAATTGGTGTAGATCCCATTAATATTTCCTTTTTTTCTTTCTTTAATATAGGTTGTCCAGACAGCTGATGTATGCAGATGTTATGATTTTATCATCTCTGTACATTTGAAATTATTTTGAAATGTCAAAGAGTTTTGATATTTTAGGTTTTACACTTCATGTATTTCTCCCTGTGTATTATGGTTTCTGCCAAGCACCAAATTTAGCAGCTTTTCAGAGCTTTTTCTAGCCTGCCCCAAACAAGAAGCACTAGAAATTACTGAAGACAAGTTGGCCTTGTAAGATTTCCAAACTAGTTTCTAAACCAAAGAAATTGAGTGAGATAAATTTAGAACTCTTGGGAGCTTTGAAAGTCTATTTGGGTAAATTTCAGTCACTGCCAATGAACAAGCATGTCCTAGAAACAGAAAAGGTGATCAAAGTCTCACTTCCCAGTACCATTCATCCCTCACAAAATGCACAGGGCAAACTTCGCTTTATTAGAAAACAACACACTGTTTATTCAGAAACCAAACACATTTAGATGGTTGAGAGAGGGATTTGGAGTTGATTTTACTGTCATTATTACAGCTTTTGTTATTTAGAGGTTTTTTTGTTTGTTTGTTTTTCATCAATTTATATTTTCCTGGGGTTTTACCTACACTTACAATCACATCAACTTTATAAATTATTTTTATTCTGGCCAGTAACTGTTTTACAAATTGCAGGTTGAAAAAAGAATGTACTACACTTTAGTCATTTATGATAGTGAATTCATTATAATGTGATCAATAATGCACTATATATGTGGCCCATTAATCAAGGTAGGGAGTATTTTCATTAAAGTAAACTGTTTATAGAATACCAGAAATGCCATGGATTTTTCTGGAAAGCAAAATGTCAATATGCTGAGAGTTCATTCCATTTGACCCAATAATGAATTCTAGGAATCTGTTGTAATACATCAGCCCTAAATACAAGAAATAACAGACTCCAAAGATGTTCATTACTGGCATTATTTATAACAGTGACAAGTTGTAAACAGCGAAATTATCCAATAATAGAGAAATATTTAAAAATACATTATATTCATAACAATGAAATATCATAATGTAGCAATTAAATACCGTTATGAATGTTTTAAAAGCCATAAGGTTGTGCTTTGGAGTCAGACAGATTAGAGTTTGAATCCTACTTCTAATACTTTATTTAGTTCTATGAAAAATCTCAACTTTCTAATTTGTCATGACATTTATAAAGGCATTGTCATTTAGAAATAATATACATAACAACTAGTACAAACTTTGACACATTGCAAACACTCAGCAATGTGTATTGACTATAGAATATTAAGGGGGAAAGAAGGAATTCAAAACCATTCACATATTATAATCTATTTACAAAAATGCATGTGGATATAGGAAAAAGACTAGAAAGCAATATTAAAATATCAAAAAAATAGAGATTAACTCTAGAAAGGACACCTATAAAGTGGATATAGGAAAAAGACTAGAAAGCAATATTAAAATATCAAAAAAATAGAGATTAACTCTAGAAAGGACACCTATAAATTACACATATTTATAACAGATGTGTGTTATACACATATATACCTACACATATATATACATACATACTTTCTATATTTTTTCAGACTTTCCCTAAAAAATATTCATTTCTTTCATAACAAGAATAAAGAGAAGCTATAACAATGTAAAGAAATATGTTCATTCAACATTTGGGTCTTAAGTAAGCATAAAGTATTTTTTTTTAAATTTCCAACTTCAGATAATTTCCCACCCCACTCAAACTACATTTATCTTAGAATATTTTCTGAACATGCTCATTTAGTCTCCTGTGCCTTCTGTCCATACTCTCCATGACGATCCCTGCTCATCTTTAAAGGCCAGCTGAAATGTTACCTCCTCTGCGAAGCTATTTTTAACTTTCTGAAGAAGTATTAGGCCCCTCTACCTCTGTGTTCCAGAGTATTCTACTTGGTATACAGCTAATGCAGGGTATCATCATCATTATTGCCACACATTAAACATTTATTAAGGTTTTACTTTCTAATATGTATTCCATATTATTAAATTCTCACAGAAGCCCTGTGAGTGAGATACTGTCATTGTTGAAATGACTCTCAAAGAGAGATGCAATATTTTGATTCCAAATCCCATACTTTTAACCATTGTGCTATAGGCTTTTAACTCTTCTTATACCCTTAAGCTTAGAAGAGATTAGTGGCATCTCCAAAACTGGACATGGACTATTTCAGGTAAATATTGCTCATTCATGTTAATAGGATTTGCCTTGTATATCCTCTATCATCTCTGTCCCTTAAAACCGTTATACCTACTTTTTTTTTCCTTTTCCTTAGTTACTTCTTTGTGATCTCCTTCCTTGGAGAAATGTTCCTTTGAGGAAGTAAACATGAAACTGAGATCTAACAGGGTGAAGAGTAGGAACCACCAAAAACTGAGTTTTAAACATATAAATGTGAGCTTATTGCTTATCATTGAGAAGGCCAATGGATATCTTAATCTTAAGTTCAGCAAAAATTATCTGGTTTAGAGATAGAAATTGATGAGTGGTCAACATGTAAAAACATTTATAGCATTAGACTAGATGAGACTTCCACAGAAGCTAGTATAGGTAAGAGAAAGGGGATATCCAAGATCATAACCCTGTAGCAGTTTGACATGTAATTATCAGGGAGATAAGGTGGAACCAGCAAGAGAAATTCAGGAGAGACCCATGAAGTCAAGTGAATGCAGAAGACTGAATTCTACTGATAATTAAATAAAACAAGCTTTTCAAAAATGAATGAGTGAGTAGGGAGGGGACTCTAGCTATGAGATGGGGACTAAATATTGACCAATTTATTTCACAACATGACTGAAACAGTTCAAGAGTGAATGAAAGGAGATGAATTAGTGTTGTGAATGTAGAAAACACTTTTGAGTGATTTGGCTATGAAAGGGAGAAGAAAAATGAAGTAGTGGCCTGGGGGACAAACAGGAAGGGAAGAAAAGATTTTTTTTCTAAGGATGGAAGAAATAATAGCATGTTTTTATGCTGAGCAGAATAATCCAATAGATTGCCTAATAGTGGCAATGTGAGACAGAGAAGGGAGAGATGCTGGAGCAATGTCTTTGGCTAAGCAAGAGGTGATGGGATTGATCATGTACAGAAATAAAAAGAAGTGACCTTTGGAGCACAGATGGATCATCCATAGCAACAGAAGAAAAGGAAGAGGAAATAGACACAAATATACTAAGTGGGTGGAATGGAATGGCAGAGCTCATGGAAGTTTTCTTCTGATTGCTACTATTATCTTGGTAAAATCACCACATGAGAGTGAAGGTTTGAGGATAAAAGAAAATGCATAAAACAGTCATCCAGGAGAGAGCCAATGGATGTACAAGGAGATGTAGCCTTAAATTTAAAATGAGAAAATTGGGTGTTTTTTTTCAAGCCTGTATTGGAGCAAGTGCAGAACTGACAAGAGAATTGGATGGCAACATGTTTGGTTTTGCCAGAAGAGTTATTAGGAAGAAAGAAGGAGGCAAAGGGAGTTGATGAAAGCTAAGAGGTGAGAATACAAGGGAATAATGGACAGTTGGAAAAGGTGGATTAGAGTTCCTACAGTACTGTTGAAGTAAAACGATTAGAGAAAATGAGAAGGAAGGTAGGCAGTAGTAGCCAGAGAAGAGAATGCTTGAAATCGTAGTTAGGAAAGGGTTAAAGGTATTAGCATGACAAAGTCTAGTGGGTGACCATGGTAGTCAATTATTTAAATTCAGAGTAGATAAGAAACTGAAAGGCCAGGAATGGAAGGATCATCTGAGTGGTATAGGAGCCATAAGGATTAATGACGAGAGCAGTGCTAGAGAGAATATAGGAATGAGTTAAAACCTCTCACATCAAGGAGCATCAGAGAAAATATGAAAGTAAACAGGGGTTCTGTGGATGAGGCAGCAAGGAAAGGAAGTATGGTCAGAGAGAGTATGGTCAAACAACTTGAGATTCAAAGCTGTGATTTTAGGGAGGAGAAGGAGAAATAATGGCTTGCAAGTCCAAGTGAGGAGCAAGGAGAACACCTATCCTACCTTCTGCAACCTATTGAAGCAAGGCTGTGGTAAAGAAAAGAGCTACCTCCTGAGAAAGTTGCAAAGGAATCACTATTCTCAAGAATCATGGTCCTTTCAAGCTGAACTTTGAAGTACTAGTTCGATTGTGTTTCTCAAGTTGAACTGGAGACTGATAATCAACTGAGCTAAAAAGGCAGCCTCTCCTCAATTTTGAAAAAGGAGAAAGAAACTGCAACAGAATTGTAGTTGAAAAGCACTCTAAAAGTGTGAGTGAATATCCTGGTGTGCTGATAAGCCACAATATATCACAGATGGAAAACATAATAAAAAGCCAAAGGATGTTAACAATCATCCACTAAATAAGTCAGAGACTGTAAGCAAAGTCTTTTTAGGAAAGAACTCAAGAAGTGAAATGGGGAACAAAAATGAATACCTCCATTATTAATAAAATAATGACACTGGAAGCCGGATTAATGGTTAAGGGTCTGACTGCCAGAATCCTTGCCTTCCAAAAAGCCAGGATAATGCTCTGAATATAGTCAATAGTTTGGCTTTATTATTTCTTTTATTTTTCCCAATTCTCATCACTTGTTTCCATGCCAAACAGAAGGAGTTATGGGATACTAGAGAGCAGGGTAATACAATAGGACTGTCAGTGATGACGGAAATGTTTTATACCCATACTGTCAACACGGTAGCCACTAGTCACATGGGGATATAGAGTCCTTGAAATGTGGTTAATATGACTGCAGAATTGAATTTTAAATTTTATTTAATTTTAATTAAATTTAAATACCCAGGTAACTTTCAGTTTCTTGTCCTAAGAAGCTTGAAAAATCACCACTCTATCTTAACAAAAAGTAAAAGTTAAACAAACAAAAATCAACAAGTCTTCTTAGATCCATAAGAGAAGTGACATTGCCCGGTAAACTGCTTCCCGCTAAATTGGAAAGACTAACAGAAGGACACACAGAATCACAACTTACATGAGCAGAAACCAAGGAGCTGCAACCTCTGTGGAAACCAGTACTCAAGTAGGAAGATGTAAACTATAACTGAAAAATTGCTAGACACTCAATGTGAACAAGTCTGAAAGATTAAAAACTCTAGGGGGACCTCGTCACTGGGAGTCAGGGGGAACCCAGGCTTTAGAGGGAAGGGGGGGCAGACTTGTGAGTTTTTATCCCCAGGGGCTCTATTAGGTTCTCACAGTGATAATCAGAGGAACGTCCCCTCCTGCTTCCAGCAGGGGGAGGAGAAAGGAAATCATTTTGCATTCTGCCAGAATATTCTGTTCCTGACAAGGTCTGCCCTCAGGAAAAACTATTTTTTTTTTTTTTTACTTTTACAAGGAAAAACTATTTAACCAGAGCCTAACCTGCCCGGGCTTTATCAGAGCCTAATGATCTGGAGTAAAGCAAATACCCAACAGCAGCTGACTCCAGTCTTCCCGATGGAGGAAGGGAAATATCCCAATTCCAGCCCACTCTAGAGATCCTGCTGAGTAACAATGACGGTTCACAGCGGAGAGGCACAGATTCACTAAAAGACCAAAACCTAATCATAATACTATAGAATACCTCCCTTCCCCCCACACCTTACCACCATATTACTAAAAAAATTATCTAGAACCATTCTTTTTACCCAGTACACCATGTCCAACCATCAAGAAAAAGCTACAATGCATAATAAAAAGCAAAAAGCACAATTTGAAGAGATATAGAAACATCAAAACCAGAACTCAGAAATGGCAGAGATGTTGGAATTATCACACCAGGAATTCAAAACAATTATGATTAATATGTTAAGGGCTCTAATAGAATAGTAAATAGCATGCAAGAACAGATGGGCAATGTAAGCATAGAGATGGAAATTCTAAGAACAAAGCCAAAAAAAAATTTCTAGAGACTAAAAATACTGTAACAGAAATGAAGAATACCTTTGATGGGCTTATTAGTAGACTGGATGTGGCTATGGAAAAAACCTCATAGTTTAAGGATATCTCAATAGAAAAAAAAAAGGAAAAGAAAAGAAAGGAAAAAGTACAACAGAATAGACTGTTTAAGGACCATGGTACAACTATTAAAGGGGTTACATAGGCATATCAAAAGGGGAATATCAAAATCCCTTTTGGTAGATGTTTTCTACAAAATACATTTTAGGAATACCAAAAAGAGAAAAAAGAGAGAAAGAAACAGGAGATCTATTCAAAACAATAGTGACTGAGCATTTCCTCAAATTAATAATGTCAGACACTAATTGCAGATCTAGGAAATATATTCAATTGTATCTGCTTATGTATAAGTGTGTGTGTGTGTGTGTGTGTGTGTATATATATATATATATGTATATATATATATATATTGCATTACAGCAACGATACAAGAAACAGGATGAAAGAATTAGGTTTATATTGTCATTAGAAGGCACTTGCCTTACCTGTGAAGTGGTTTATTGTTATTTGCAAGTGGACTTGGATTAATTATAAATTTTGCAAAATTTAGGGGAATCGCTAAAAACAAGTAAAAAAAAAAAAAGAAAACCCGATATGCTAAGAAAAGAGAGAAAATGAAATCATATAAAATGCTCAGTTAGAATCACAAACAGTAGCAAAACGTTAGAAGAAGAAAATGAGAACAAAAAAATAATGGCAACAGATAGAATACAGTAACAAATACAGGAGATTTTAATCCAAATATATCAATAATCACTTTGAATATCAATGGTCTATATGCACCAATTAAAAGACAGAAATGGTCAGAGTGGATCACTAAAGACCCAACTATTGGTTGTCTACAAGAAATCCTTGTCAATATAAGGACACATACAGATTAAAGGGATTAAATGGATGGAAGATTCTAACACCAATCAAAAATAAATAGAAGTAGCTACATTACTTTCAGATGAAGCAGATTTCATAACAAAGAAAGTTTTCAGGGTTAAAGGGGGCACTACAAAATGATTAAGGGATCAATTTTCCAAGAAGATATAACAATCCTTAACATGGGTGCACCTAACAGAAGAGTGACACAATATCTGAGGCAAAAACTGGTAGAAATGCAAGGAGAAATAGATAAATCCACTATTGTGGTCGGAGACTTCAACATACTGTATCAGAAATAGACAGATCCAAAAGGCAAAAACCCAGTAAGGACACAGTTGAACTCAACAGCAAAACACACATTCTTCTGAGGTACCTCTGAATATATACCAGAATAGACCACATTCTAGACCATAAAACATGCCTTAACAAACTTAAAAGAATAGAAATCATAACACGTCTGCTCTGAGACTATAAATTAAACTAGAAATTAAACTAAAAATCAGTAATAGAAAGATAGCTAGAGAACCCCAAAATACTTGGCAGATAAATAACATGCTTCTAAATAACACATGGATTAAAGAAGAAATCCCAAGAGAAATTTTAAAATATTTTTAATTAAATAAAAACAAAAACATAATTTGGGAGCTGCAGTGAAAGCAGTACATAGAAGATGATTTATAATGTTGAATGCATATATTAGAAATGAAGAAAGATCTAAAATCAACCATGGAAGCTTCCACCTTAGGAAACTATAAAAACAAAGAAAAATTGAAAGGAAAATAGAAGAAATAATAAAAATTAGAGCGGAAATCAATGAAGTTGAAAAGAGGAAATCAATAGAAAAAAAATCAATGAAACCAAAAACTGCTTCTTTGAAAAGATTAATAAAATTGATAAGCCTCTAGGCAGGCTAAGAAAAAAAGAGAGTATACAAATCACAAATATCAGCACTGGAAGAGGGGATATCACCACAGATCCCATGAACATTAAAAACAAAACAAATAAATAATATAAATAACTCTATGATTACAAATTTTATAACCTAAGTGAGAAGGTCTGATTCCTTAAAAGTTACAATCTACCAAAATTCACACAAGAAAAAAACAGACAATCTGAATAAGATTATATCCATTCAAGTAGTTGAATCATCCATTGATAATCTTTCAAAACAGAAAACACCAGGCTCAGATGAGTTCACTGGTGAATGCTACTAAACATTTAAGAAAGAAATTATATCAATTATCTAAAAAGATATTTTAGAAGATAGAAGCTGAAGGGATACTCTGCAACTCATTCTAGAAGTCCAGCATTACCCTAAAACCAAATTCAGGCAAAGACATTACAAGAAAAGGAAACAACAGACCAATATATCTGATTAAGAAAAAAAAAATGCAAAAATCCTCAACAATACATTAGCAAATCAAATCAAATAACACAAGAAAATAATTACATGCCATGACCAGGTGGAATTTATCCCTGGTATATAAGACTAGACCAACATTTGAAAATCTATGTGTGTAATTTATCATATCAACAATCTAAGGAATAAAAATCATGTGGTCATATTAATAGATGCAGAAAAAGCATTTGACAAAATCTAACACCCATTCATGATAAAAATTCTTGATAAACTAGGAATTAAGGGGAACTTTCTCAACTTGATAAAGAATATCTACCAAAAACCTACAATATCACACTTGAAGAGAAATTTAAACCTCCAGGAGGAACAAGGTGTATGCCTCTTCTCACTATTGATTTTCAATATTGTACTAGAAGTCTTAGCTAATGCAATATGAAGAAAAGAAGAAATAAAAGATATATAGATAGGGAAGGAAGAAATAAAACTGCCTTTTTTCACAGATGACATGATCACATATGAAAAAAAAAACAAAAGAACTGACAAAACCTGGGGTGCCTGGGTGATTCGGTTGGTTGGGCATCTAACTCGTGGTTTCGGTTCAGGTCATGATCTCTTGGGCTTGAATCTAGCCCTGAATGGGGAACCCTCACTCAGTGGGGTGTCTGAAGATTCTCTCCCTCTGCCCCCTCCCTCTGTGCGTGTGTACACATATGCACACACTCTCTCTTTCTCTCTCTCCAGTAAATAAATCTGAAAAAAAAATTGACAAAACAAAAAACAGAAGACAATTCCTTTAATAAACAATTATAGCAAGGTTGGAGAATACAAGAGTAGTATACAAAAATCAATAGCTCCCCTATATGCCAGCAATATACAAATGGAATTTGACATTTAAAACACAATATCATTTATATTAGCACCCTGAAAATGAATTATTTAAGTATAAACCTAGGAAAATATGCATAAGATCTATATGAGAGAAACTATGAAACTCTGATGAAAGAAATTAAAGAATTAAATAAATTTAAAAATATTCCATATTCATAGATAAGAAGACTAAATATTGTCAAGAATTTAGTACCTCCCCACTTGATCTATAAAGTCACTCAATTTTTGTAAAAATTCTCTACTTAGTGGTATTGACAAACTGATTCCAAAGGAAAAGCAAAAGATCCAGAATACACAGCACAATATTGAAGGAGAAGAACAAAGTTGGAAGACTAGCACTACCCAACTTCAAGACTTACTCTAAAGCTACAGTAATTCAAACAGTGTGGTATCTGTGAAGGAATAGACTAATAGATCAATGCAACAGAACAGAGAGGGCATAAATAGACCCACATAAGTACAGTAACTGATCTTTGACAAAAGAGCAAAAGCAATAGAATAGACAAAAGATAGTCCTTTCAACAAATGGTGCAGGAACAACTGGACACTTACATGAACAGGATTGATAAGTATTTCATTAAAATTAGAAATTTCTGCTCTATGAAAGAAAGACACTGTCAAGAGAATAAAAAGACAAACCACAGAATAGAGAAAAAGCATTTACAAAAGACATATCTGATGAAGGACTGTTATCAAAAATATACAAAGAATACTTAAAATTCAGCAATAAGAAAACAAACAACCCAATTAAAAATGGGCTTATGACCTGAATGGACCACACACCAAAAAAGATATACAGATGACACATAAGCATGCGAAAAAAATGTTCTATCATGTGTTATCAGGGAAATGCAAATAAAAACAATAAGATTCCATTACACGCATATTAGATTGCCAAAATCCAGAACATGAGCACAAAATGCCAAGGAACTGGAACTCTCCTTCATTAGGAGTAGGAGTGCAAAGTGATGCAGCCACTTGGAAAGATAATTTTGCAGTTTCTTACAAAAGTAAATACACTTTTATCATACAACCCAAACAACAATTGTGCTTCCTGGTGCAAAACTGCCAAAATTTGGGAGTAACAAGTCCTTCAGTAGTTGAATGGATAAATGAAATGTGATTCACCCAGACAATGGAGTATTATTCAGTACTAAAAAAGAAATGTCATATTAAGCCATGAAAAGACATGGAGAAAACCTAAAAGCATGTTACTAAGTGGAAGAAGCCAATCTGAAAAGGCTACATACAATTTGATTCTGATGATATAACACTCTGGAAAAGGCAAACTACGGAGACAGTAAAAGAACAGGGGGTGCCAAGGGTTAGGAGTAAAGGAGAGTTGAATCGTCATGTGCGGAGGATTTTTAGAACAGTGAAATAGTTTTGTATGATAGCATAATTGCTTTGTACATGACATGATACATTTGTCCAAACCTATAGCTCGCACAACACCAAGAATAAATTGTAATGTAAACTGCAGACTTTGGGTAATAACAATGTATCACTCAATGTAGTTCCATAAGTTGTGACAAACATACCACTCTGATTAGTCATTGGATATTGGGAGGCTGAGCATGTAGGGGGCAGGGGAATGGGAGAACTCTCTGGACCATCCTTTCAATTTTGCTGTGAACCTAAAACTGCTCTAAATACGAACTGTGTTAAAAACAATAGCCACAGATTGTCTACTCTAGTGGACAATATGTTTTTAGAGCTTTTTAGCAAAGCAGGATAGAAAGCAGTTTGGTGGTAGGTCAGAAAAGTCTAGACAGATAAATAGGACTACCCTCACAACTTCCCCCTTCTTGAGGTTTATGTGTTGGTCAATTTAGCTGTAGAGCTTCCGGGTTCCAGAGCACTCAGCTCTCAGGAAACTGTTTTTATCCTCATTTGTTGTCCTACAGGATAGCTACCAAGTATATCTTTATTAAATAGATATGCTTAAAACCTCAACCTATGTTACAGTATGATCTTATTTTAAATGAGGTGACTCTGAAAGTAAAAGAAGCTCAAAATGAATGGAGAGACTAAACAGTTAAGCAGTTAGGAAGATTACTTATTTTACAAACTGGTAGATTATTCATATGAGCTATTAGGAAAATACTCTAATTTGACTGGTAGTGGTGGAAAGTCATTTTTTAATGATGGAAATGGATAAAACAGTACAGATTTTCTAATGAGAGTTTATTTGATTTTCCTTTTGCATAAATGGATTTTATGTACTGAAAAAGTAGCTAATTTTGATAGATATGACTGGAATTGGTTTTGCAACTGATGGCTATTGGAGCCAGCTTTCTCATTCTAATTTCTTTTCTGAAACTTTCAATTGAAGATGACATCAATATTTATGTGAACTGGGAAAAAGAACCAAGGCACAAGGTACATAAAACCAATTAATGTAAATGGGAGAGGAAAACCCTAAAACTAAATCTAATGATCCATCAAACAACAGTCAGTCTTCTTCTTAACACGGTGAATGCGGCCAATTTAAAGTAACAACTTAAATTACATAAGATACCAGAGGATAGCAAATATGTTACTCTCAAGAAATAAAGTATAAAACCTTATTAAAATAAAAAAGCTGAAGAAAAAGAGTGAACTCTTAGAACAAAACTGGCATCATTCTCCAATTAACTGAATACCTTAGAGAGGATTGTGTGCCTGTGTGCTATATTTAAATTAGCTTTACTTGTAAAATCGCTATATGCCACAATTCAAAATGCAGCTGAGAAATCACCCTGTTTGACGTACAGATGATAACCTAATTCCAACTATTTTTATCTACTTTGTAATTCAAGTGATGCATGCTGTATATTATTTCCCTAAGAGTCAAAATTATATTTAGAATTAAAATTGGTTTTATGTAGTTCAAGTTATTGCACCCGAAAGCAATGAGTCATGCACCAGAAGTACACAGATTCGGGAGGCAAATATGGAACCATTAACTGCTCAGCGAGAGCTTGCTCAGCCCCTTAGCTCTAAGAATAAGCTTTAAAAATACTGTATAGTTAATATGGGTTGTAACAAGGTCACCTCTGTTCCTTTGCAAAGGTGCCATGGGCTCCTTTGTCTTCTACCATAAAGCCACGGGACAGAACTAGGCTTGAAGGAAGTTTCAAACAGCTTTATGTTATGTCCTATACTGCACCTCGTATGTGAAGATGATGGGCCTGACTCATTTCTCCTTGCAGTGGAGGTGGCTATTCATGGTCCTTGTGCACATTTTTTCCTCTATTACCTCATAACCACAATGTAAAGTCCACTGTATTTTATTTTATTTTATTTTATTTTTAAATTCTTTAATTTAAGTTCAATTTAGTCAACATTGAGTGTATTATTTGTTTAAGGGGTAGAATCTAGTGATTCATCAGTTGCATGTAATACCCAGTGCTCATTACATCCAGGGTGCAGAGCTCACTTTAAAAAGATAATGAGGGAGAGAGGGAGGAGGAGAGAGAGAGAAAGTGAGAGAGAGATAATAAAAAATGAGAAAGAAGTTGGCTGGCATGCACAGATTCTTAATCCATGACCCAGGCCTCATTGTCCCATAGTTCTAACCAACTGGACTGGACTTCTAGCCATCAAACAGCTGGCAGTGATATATGTACCTTTCCCAAAAGTCACTTTCCACTGTCACTGTGACACTGTGGAATGGAAGGCAGGGGAGAATTCACATTCATTGGGCACCTACTCTGTGCTACACATTGTGTTCATTTCCTTTTATGTCTTTCATTTAATCCTCACAAAAGTCTTATGAGAGAAGGCCACTTCACAAATGTAAAAATAGAACCCTAAACAACTGTCTTTTCCAAGGAAGATATTTAGTTAGGAAACTGTTAGGAAAGGGGGCCAGGATTGGAAGACGAGTAACTATGACCATGAAGCCACTGTTTTGTTATCTAGAGCTCATAGCATACCTCCTAATCACTCCCACTTGTTTTGTTCTCCACAGTGCTTATAAAGAAGGAGGGAAAAAATATTACCAAGAGTGAGATCTCTGGTGCTCCTTTTTAGACACAAGTTCCTATGAAAATTGTATCAAGAGTTTTGAAAACCAAAAGGGTCTCATAAAATCACATATTATTTGGAAAATTAAAAAAAAAAAACAACCTAATTTCTTACCCTGCTTTCAAAATACCTTTATTTTCCACAACCCTTGATAAGATGCCCTAATATTTGATCATTAAAACCAGATCATGTAAGGATATGCATAATTATTTCCAACTGATGAGAACTAAGAAAAAAAGTAGGAAAGCACACTCAAGCTAAGTCATACTCCAAATCATGAAAAAAAGAGTCAAATATGAAAGATTTATCTCTGAAAAGCAGCACTCAAAGTACTCAATATGGAAAACACTACTTCCAACTGTGACAGAGCTCCTTGCCAGAATAATTTTCCTATCCAAAACAGACCAATTCTATTAAAAAAAAAAAAAAAAGGTAACATTACAAACGAAAGTGTTTGAAGCTAGCAGAGATTCACCAAAACATCAGGACCTGAGAGGCCAATATTCTGGAGACAAAGTAAAGCACCGAGGTGAACATGATCTTCTCTGCAACACTTCTTAAAATATTTGCCTGTTAGTGAGTGGTATGGGGCTAAGAAACTGAACAGAAAATGGAAGCCTAGAGGTTTAAGCAAATCCATAAGTCCGTAGAGACCAAAATGAATTACAAGGCTACCAACTGGTCAAAAATAAGGGTCCAAGATTCTGGAGAAAAGGGAATCACGTGGAAGAAAATTCAATATTTTGGCATTTTCACCAAATTTTTCTTTCTTTAGCATTTAAAAAAAATACTAAGCTAAATAAGGTGAGAGCCACAGAAATCTATAGCTAAAAGCCTAAAAAATTATTTGAAGATTTCTATAATAGTATCATGCTGGAGAAATAAAAATTGAAGAATACTACATATTGAAGACAAGAGACTATAAAAAATTCCCCAAACTTTCAGCTGGGACTTGTGAAAGTATAGATCTAGGAGTAAAGGCAAATCATAAGTACATCAGTACAAGAGGACACAAACAGGAGCTGGTATCATCTTAACCTGTGATTGAATTGAAATGATCTTCCATGCCTTTAACTACTGGGCAGAAGTACACCCAAATCTCTCTGGAAGAAAATAAAATAATGTAGTCACAGAATACCTGACCTTCTATCCAAATTTACCAGGGATACCAAAAAACAGTCCAAACAGCCAAAATCTAAAATAGAAACACAGACAGTAAAAATAATCACACTACCAATAAACATGAATTTGGAGTTAATCAAACACTGATTTTAAAAATCATTGTGGTTACTATATTTAAGAAAATAGGTAAGAAGATAAAGAATGCACCAAGGAATTAAAATCAATAGAAATGAAACAATAAAATTTTAGAAGTAAACAATAAAATAACTGGAAATAATAATTCATTAAATAGATTCCATAACATATTACATACACAAGGTATGAAGACTAGTAAAAATCAGTACAATATATCCAGTAAGAAAAAGGATGGAAAATATGAAAGACAGTCTATGCACATGAGAAAAGAGTTTAACATGTCCCTAATTGGAATCCCAGAGGAGCCTATAGAGAGAATAGAGTAGAAGCAATATTTGAAGAAGGGGTTACCAAAATTACATAATATCATCAAGTCACATATTCATGAAGCCCAAAGCAAGAAATACATAAAAAAACAACAGCAACAACAAGATGCATAATTAGACACTGAATATTTGAACTACCAAACAATGCATATAAAGCATATTTTAAAAGGAGCCAGGAAAAAAAGGTACATTACTTAAAAGGAGAAATAATAAAACTGACAGTTAACTTTTCAACAGAAACTAAATGAACTAGGGGGAAAAAAGAATTAACGACCTTCAAATGTTGAAAGAAGATAACTGTCAACCTAGAATTCTATACCAGCAAAAATAAAAGCCATATTTTCAGACGGAAAAAAAAAAAAATCTGAAAAAATTTATCTCCAGGAGATCTATATGAAAAGTACATTTTCCGACAAAAGGAAAATAATCCCAGAGGCAGGAGAATACAGGTAGAAAGGAAGACCAAGGAAAAAAACAAATAAGTGGGTAAGCATAAATGAATATTGATTGTTTAAAACAATATTAGTGCCTTACAAAGTTTAAAACATATAGAGTTACATACTTGAAGAAAGCACAAAGGTAGGAGGAAGTAAATGACATGAAAATGATTAAGGGACCTCATATCTTCCATAAAGTGGCAAAAGTACTAAATTATAATAGGCTATAATAAAGAAAGAATGTTGTACTCCCAGCCATTACACCTCTAAAGTAATTATTTAAAAAATACAAATAAAACATAGCTAACTAATAGAGACAGAAGTGTAATCATAAAAAAAATTTCATTAACAAAAGAAGATAAGAAAAGTTAAAAAATGTAAATGGGAAAATGAATATAAAATAGTGACATGGTCAGTTTAAACCCAAATGTGTCAAATTACATAAAGTATAAATAAACTAAAAATTCCAATTAAAATACAAAGATTATCAGACTAGATTTTCTTTAAAAACCCAACTTTATGCTATTTAGAAGAGACACCTTTAAATAGAAGGACACAAAATATTGACTATAAAAAGATGAAAATTATCTACCATGAACACATAGGCCAAGATAAAATCAACTGAACTTTGCTATTATCAACCAAAGCAAACTTAAAGGCAAGAATTGCTAGAGATAGAGGATCATGTCATGAAAAGATTAAATCCATCAAAAAGATGTAACAATTCTACAAATGTATACATATAAGTTAAAAATTTATAAAGCAAATATTAATAGTGCTGAGAAAAAACAGAAAAAAATCACAAAATTAATTGAGCCATTTTATGTATTTCTTTTAATACATGATAGAATAAGAAAACCACCCCAAAAAACAACTGATAGAGATATAGAAGATTTGAATAATAAACAGCCTAACTGACCTATAACACTATTCCCTACTATTCTAGAGTCCACTTTTCTTTTTCCCCCAAATCCACATGAAATATTAGCCAAAGTGGACCATATGCTCAGAAAAAAAAAAAAAATTCTCAAACATTTCAGAAGATATAAATTATGCCAACTATAGTTACTGCCAGAAATCAATAGGAAAGAGAATTAAAACATTCTGAAATGTTTGGAAATTCACCAATACTATTCTAAAATAATTTAAAATAAAGAAATTAGAAAATATTTTGAATTGAATGACATTAAAAAAAGTGACATCAAAATGGACGATGCAGCTAAACACTGCTTTGAGGGAGATTTCTGGTAATAAGTGCAAATATTAAAAAAAAAAAGAAAGGCAAAACAACAATGACAACAACAACAACAAAAAACAAACAAACAAAAAACAGTGATCCAGATGTCTACTTCAAGAAGTAAGAAAAGAACAGTTAAATATAAAGAACAGGAAAAGATACATAGAACAGGAAAAAAGAAAGAAAAAGAACAATTAAATATAAAGAAAATACAAGCAAAGAAAAGATAAAGAGCTTGGGGCCCCTGGCTGGCTCAGTCTGTTAAATGTCTGCCTTCAGCTCAGGTTATGATCTCAGGGTCCTGAGATTGAGCGCAGCATCAGGCTCCCTGCTCCATGGGGAGCCTACCTCTCCCTCTGCCTCTGCCCTGGACTCATGCTCTCAAGCTTTCTCAAATAAACAAATAAAATCTTGAAAAAAGAAGAAATGCTAAAGAGCACAAGTTAATAAAATAAAAAACAAAGGTACAACAGATAAAACCAATAAAATCAAAAGTTACTTTCCTGAAATGATACCCTCTAGGAGGAGTGAAAGAGAGAAAGAATAAAAAAAAAAGAGAGAGAGAGAGAAAGAAATGATACAAATTGCCAAATTGCAGGAATAAGAAGGAAAACATCTCTACATATCTTAAAATCATTACAGATAATGAGAAGAATATTATGAGCAATTTAATGCCAATACATTTGAATAAATAGCTGAAATAAACCAAAAAATTCTTTAGAGAACACAACTCACCCAATCTGACACAGGAAAGAGAGAGTAAATCTGAATAGCCCATTAAATAAAATATATCCATAATAAAGAAACCTCTGACAATGAAAATTCAAGGTGCAGGTATCTTCATTATTGCATTATTTCCAACATTTCGGAAGGGAAGGAAAAAAAACCCCAAAAAACAGCAATCTAACACAAACTAATGAAGACAACTAAAAAAAAAGGAAGATCATTTTCCAAGTTGCTTTATGAGGCTGGTATGATCTTGACATGAACACCTGGCAAAGACATTTAAGGAAAGGAAAATTATAGTCCAATTTTTCTCATGAATATGGGTGACAAGTCTTGAACAAAATATTGGCAAATTAAATCCAGCTATGTATAAAAGGGATTATAAATCACAACTTTTTTATTACAGAATGTATTATTTTAATATTCAAAAGTTAATGTTTCTCACATTACCAGAATAAAGGAGATAAATATAACTATCTGAAATTATATAATTCTGTGGGTAAAATTCAACATGTTCATGTCAAAAATGTATAACAAATCAGGAATAGAAGGAAAACCTGAACTAGATTGAATATATCTCTAAAACTCTTACAGCAAAAATCATACTTAGCTAAATATTAAAAGCTTTACTCTTTTCCATTCAGATACAAAAATAAGGATGCTCACCTCTATCTTCTGTAAATCATGTTACCTTTATTCCTAATCAATAAGATAAGGTAAGGAAAAGGCATAAAATGTTTAAGATGAAAAAGGAAGAAACAACGATCACTATTCATGGTGTTGTGATTGTGGATTTAGAAAACCCAAAACCATCTACAGTAAGCTATTAAATTTCCTACATGAATTTGACAAGGTTGCTAGATGTTAAAAACATGTAAAAATAACATTTGTATATATAAAAAAATAATAAAAGTGAAATGTTAAATTGATACTATCTACAATTCATTAAAATTATCAAATGCTTAGAAATCAAATACTTACTGAAATAAAGGAAGGTCTTTACATTAAAAATAACAAAATATTACTGAGGGAAACTCCGAAGTGTTAAATAAATGGAGGGATATACTGTGCTTGGGATACCATTTAATTTGTAATAATGTCAGTTTTCCCCAAGTTAACTAACACATTTAAGAAAAATTCACTCAAATCCCAGTAGGATATTGTGCATGTGGAAATCAACAAGCTAATTCTAAAACTTACATGAAAATATGAAGAGCCAAGAATGACCAAGACAATCCTGAATAAGAAAGAACTGGGAGAATTTAAGCTACTAGGTATCAAGACTTACCCTAAAGCTCTTGTAATTAAGACAGTAAACTGTATGATATTGGGACAAAGTCAGATATTAGACCCATTAATCAGAATAGAGTCTAAGACTGGACTGGCTAAATTAGAGTGTAGAGAACAGACAGTCTTTCCAAAAATTGGTGCTGAGTTAATTTTCTATCCGTATGGGACAAAAGTAATGACATCTACAATATTCTACAGACAAAAATCAATGCCAGGTGACTGAAGACCTAAATTTCACCTTTCAGGCAAAATGAAACATAGAGGACTATTTCCATAATCTTAGGCTAGACAAAGATTTCTTAAACATGACACAAATGTCAATAACTATAAAGGACAAGATTGAAAAATTGGTCTTTATTAAAATTAAAAACTTCATCTGCAGTTATCATTAGATTAATAAAAAAGCAAGGCACCGAGAGGGGAAAGATATTTTTAATATATGCATTCAACAGCAGATTCTTATCTTTAGAGAACACAAATATATACATATTTACATACATATTCAGATAATATGTATATATGCACACTTCAGAACAGCAAGGTAAAACAGAAAGTTGTCTTCACTCCATAACTTAGAAATTCCTCTACTACATATAGGCCCAGTAAATGAATACATATGTGTACAAAAGGGTAAGTACAAGAACATCCATGGTGCGTTATTCATAGTAGCCAAAAACTTTAAAAATTGATCAAAGTGGGATCTATAAATAATAATAGAATGCTATGCAATGATTAAAATGAAGGAATTACCATTGTATGCAACATCATGGGTGAATCTCACTCATGTAATAGGGAACAAAAAAAAGCAGGCATCAAAGATTATGTAGTATATGACTTCATGTACATAAAATTTAAAGGTAGGCAAAAAAATATGTGGTGGTAGAAGTCAGAAGAATACACTGACGAAGAACAAGATGAAGTATGACTGGTAAAAGGACAGGGGAAGCTTCTGGGGTACATAAACTTCTTTTTCTCGATCTACATGGTGTTTCGCATGTATGTTCACTATAAAACTTCATTGAGTTTATCCACGTTAATGGTTGGTAACACTAACAGTTGATGGCTAGAGTAAGAATACTAATAATATCTTTTTAATGAAAGGGCTGTCTGTTCAATCCCATTACATCTCATTACTAAAGAACTTTATTTCATTTGATCCTTACACCAAACCTCCGATTGTTTTTTCCATATCAAGGATGAGTAACAGTAAACAAAGTAGTGAGAATTTAAGGAATTTGTCCACGATCACACAGTCATGAAGTGGTGGAAGTGAGATTCAAGTAGCAATGAAAAATCAATCAGCCAACTTTTATGAGGCAAGTCCCTTGTCTTGCACAAAGAACTTCTTACTGAAAAAGTGTCTCTGGATCAATACCCCATAATACCCAGTAATTGAAGGGTTATAGTTGTTGACCTTTAGATAGGTTAAAAGCAACAAGTATTTACTGGGTTTATATTAAGCACCAAGGCTTGTCTGAGGTCCCAAGACCTCACAATTAAATAAGACACCATTTTTATCCTCAAATAGCTTACACATCCAGTGGAGAATATATATAAAAAGAAAGTTCAGATCCGTATGGCAGTTTTAAAACATGGCCTCCAATGTTTTTGATACTTCTCCCATTGAGTGGTGGGGTCTCCATCCACATACCTTGAATGTGAATGGACTTGCAATTGTCCCAGTCATGCAAAAACAAGGGAAGTGAAGTTAAAGGCCTTGCAGCTTTTGCTTAATTCTTTTGAATGCTTGCTCACCTGGAAGTCCCTATCAGAAACCAGATGCCATGCTGTGAGAGGCCCAAGCCACATGTAGGTTCTCTTGTTGACAGTCTTAGGCAAACCCAAACTTTGAGTCATCCCAGCCAAGGAGCCAGACATGTGAGTGAGAAAACCACAATGAAAGAGATCCTGTGGACTATCTATTCCAGCCTTGAGCCATTCAAGTCACCCTAGACATCTGGGTCTTCCTTGCTAAGACCCCAGATATCAAGAAACAAAGCCAAGTCATCCGTCCCCTATCTTACACAAATTCTTGACCTTCAGAATCCATGGGCATAATAAAACAGTTGTTTTTTTAATGCCTCTAAAGAGTTTGTTTATGTTACCAAAGGGAGCTGGTCATACAGAAATAAATAACTGCAACACATTTTCCTCAAAGTTTGTTCCTCATACATCTGCATCAGAATTATGTGGAGTACTTAGAGAAATGGCAGTTTTCTGGTTTCCTTCCTCAGTATTTTTGAATCAGAGATTTGATTTACTTTGGGGTTCCAGTAATTGAGTATTTTCCACTCCTGGGCAATCCTTACATTCAGGAAGTTTGAGCACCACTGCCCTAAACTAAGCCAGTGATCAGCCACAATAAGAGCAGGACAGACATTTATTGATCTCCTGTTCGACACCAGTATACATAAAAAGAAAAAGACACCTGATTCACATATTAAATACAAAGAGTTAAATCTCTAGAGAGACTAGTGGACCTATAAACAATTTGTACCATAATATTTTACAGGACACATAAAAAGCTTGTGCACAGGGAGCCAAAAGAAGAGAGTGGTTTTGTCTTCCCATGGGGTCAGGAAAATCTTGAGAGAGGAAAGTTTTAGGATTATACTGAATTCTAAAATATGTGTTTTCATGTATTCTTTAAGAGAGTAAGGCCAGAAAGTTTCTAAGTTGAGGAAGCAGATTCAATAGAAGGAAAGTGGGAAATCACCTGATGCTACCTGAGCATCTCTACCACCAGACCAAGAGATGAGACTACAAAAGTGACTTCGTGAAAGACCATCTTCACCAGAATTTGTGCTCATGCCTAAAGGCAGTAAGAACCCTCAGAGGGTTTTTAATTGGGGGGGAACTGTGGTCAAATTTGCTCTTTTTAAAAGCTTTGTGGTGATTATTTGAAAAAAGGAATTAGGCAAAACAATCAGAATGCCATTATAATAGCTCAGGCAAGAAAAAACTACACTATTTGTCAAAGTGGAGAGGAAATAGTAAAATGATATGCCTCAAAAAGGAAACCCCACAGGTCTCCACTTGTCACTGATTGAATGAGGAACACCAGGCTAGGGTCTATGATGATTTCAAGGTTTGTCATGAAATTAAAAGAGAGAGAGAGAGAGAAGTTATCACTCTCATCTTGAGACCATAATCCCATAAGAAAAGGAACCAGATTGCCTAATGCCTCTTCCAAAAATATGAAGATGAGGGAATTATTTATTAATACCAAGTGTCATTGTTATTCTACAAGCGCCCCTTAGATACTTCTTTTGGAGAATTTTCAACATAACTGAAAAAGAAAATTTTCAGGCTTTTTGCAGATTCCTGACCACTATGTCTAACAGAGCTCATTTCCTCTGCAGCACAATTTGGAATTAGAAAGAGAAGTAAATATTCTAACTTTGGATCGCTCCACTTAACTGTTCATCCAGCTGCTGCCTTCCTGGTGTGAAAAGTGGGATGCTCCTGGAGCCCTTGTTGAAATGGCACAACAAGGAAGAGATGATGAAATACATATCGTTCTTGATTGGGCTGTCCACTCAGATAACTAAAGACAGGATATGTGTGATAATAAAATCTCAAATCTGTGAAATTAATTGCTTCTGACATCTCCAACTAGGCTGCAGGCTGCTCAGACATTGCTGTTCAGTCACAAATTCTAAGCCTAATGAAGTGAGAAGACCGCAGTATAGATACAAATTAAAATCTACCTACCACAAACAACCAGGTTTTTTTTCTTTTCTTTTTTTTTTTTTTTTTCTTTTTTGTATACTTCCTTGTTTCATGGAGAAGGAGGCAATATCTGTTAGGATATTTCCTATCACTCTCTTATGTTTAAGTCACCACAGCAGACCTGCTATTAACCACAAGAAATAGCCAATCCAATAATTCTAATCTATTATTGAAAACTTTGGCTCCTCTAGAACTACTTTAAGATTTTTAAATGATTATTGTTAAGCAGGTAAAATACAGTTGTGTGAGAGGAAAAAAAAAAAAAAAGAAAGACCTGCTTAAAATAATAGCCAACCATTTATTCTATTGCATTAATATTTTTGATCCTTATCTACAGCACATTTGAAATTTTTGAAGGCACAATTTTCCTATCAACTACATTGCAACTGATATTGTACATCTGAGAGGAGCTGGAACTTTAGGATGGGGATTTCATGTAACTGAATTGCAATGAAATCTGATATAAATAACTAAAGATTGTGAACAGCCTCGTGAATCCCCTTTCCGATAATCACAGGTTCTGTTTCTGATGTGAATTGTGAGTATCTTTGTTGTTAGCTTAGAAAAAAAATAGAAAGCCTCCTACAATATATGACTCAACCTAAAACCTTGCTCACATTCTTTTATGTCACCTCTGAGTGAAATAAAAGTTGAGATGCATCTTCTGTGACATGGAACCTTCAATAAGGAAGCAAGACATCATTAAACACAGCAATAAATCATCTATCGTTCAAAGACCAATTGTATGTTAGCAGCTCTAACTTAGACTTTTGTGGCCCAAATAAGTCTCTCTGGTTTTGAGAAATCGATGAAAATTCACACAAAAAAATTCTACTTCTGTTAGTGCAAGGAGGGGAGTTCTGTTTTAACCATTTTCCAAACTGTGGATGCAACAGTATACATGCAGTACATTTTTCAAATGTAAAAGTGATTATTGCACTGCAAGTAAAAAAGATAGCATGATCTGAGAAAGAAAAAAATGGGATTGAGACCAGATGGCTCGGGTTTGAGTCACTGCTTCACTACTGTCTTAGTTACTCTGAGAAAGTCAATTACACTCTGATATCAGCTGTCTTATTCTTAAAATAAGAAAACCGGGCTTCCCTATACACTCTGTATCAGACTTAAATGAAATGATGACATAAGTGCATCTGGTACGGAACTGGCTCTTTAAAAATCTTAGTATCATTGTAACAGCCTGGATGGGATCCTGGAACAGAAAAAGGAAATTGGGTCAAATATAAGGAAATTTAAATAAAGTATGGGCTTGAGTTAATAATAATGTATCAATATTGGTTCATTAATGATGACAAATGTATGTGTTAATGTAAGATGGCAATAATGGAGGAAACTGGGTGAAGGGTTTATGGGATCTTCTATCTATCTTTATAATTTTTCTGTAAACCTAAATCTATTCTAAAATTAAAAGTATTTAATATGTTAAAAAAAAACTACCTAATATTCATCTTTTCTTCCCTTTTCAATATTAACCCCATAAAGTCTAGATTTTCTTCACTGGCAGTGTTTTATATATATACATTCAGTTCCATTCTACAGAAAAAAAAATGTCACATATTTGTCTCTCCATCAAGACTGAGGGGTGTTTTCCATTTCTCCTAATATGGTAAGGAACTCAGGGGAATTGAAAAACTAACCAGTCATGACCATCCCCTTAATTAAGGAAACTTCTTTTGTCCCTTCAGATAGTCAAAAATTGGACCTGGAATCTCACACAGGCTTTCCCATCTAAAGTAATGACAAACAGAAACACTTGTTTCCCGGCATCAACAGAGCTGCTGTGGATCATTTGTCCTGGAGGTTACCTTTCTTCAACCCCCTTCCTTGCTTCTACTCCACATCATGAAGACTGCTGCCACAATTGCATAAACACGTGTCTCAGTTCCAGTCAGGATTTTATCAATAACTACAAAGTTGCAAAGATAGAGGTAGCCTAGATGTACCCCTCAGGCAGATTATTAAGATACATGAAGTGCTCATCTTAACTGGGAAGACTCAAAGAACACCAGTTAGAAGACTCCGTCTAAATGCATTTGAGTACTTTTTTTTAAATGACTGTTGTCAGAAGTTCTTATTATGATAATAAAAATCCATTTTTTAAAAGAACCTACCAGATGCTGACATTTAAAAAAAAAATACTTCTAATATTTCTCTATGTTCTATGACTTACTACCAAATGTAAAGAAAAAGGAGGGCCAGAGAGCAGGGTAATTTCAAAACAAAAAGCGAAATTAGCAAGTATTTATTGACTAACTGCTATGCCCTTGGCACTCTTGTTGACAATAGAAATGTAAAAAAAAATGAGGTATGATTTCTACTTTTAGTAAATTTGTGATTCCGTTCACAGACAGGGTGATCAATGCCATAGAATAGTTCTTGAGTTCTTCCTACTGTTTAGTATTTCAAGGGCATGGCATACATAATCTCTTTCTATATAACATTCAACAGTCCAGAAATGTATTATTCTACACATCTTCTATATTAAAAGGCTGAGGCTCAAAAAGACAAAGTATGACTCCAAATCCGCACAGCTAGTAAGGGGCAGGCCTGGATTGAAACCAGGACCGTGATACCAAAGCCGGTATCCTTAACCAAGATGATATAGCACTCAATTTTCAAAAGTTAAATCCAACCACTTCTTTGCAAACAACTTGCAATACTTCCCTGAAACGAAAATAAGAACATAAGCATCTTCTGTGGCTTATCTCAGTAGCAATGAGAGAATATACACAAAGAGGAAAGTATCAGCTGCCCAGAGCCTTGTTAGCCAACACCTTGAACTACCCTTGAGACTGACATGGTCATGAACATCAGTTCTCCTGCACCATAGGTGGTAAAACAGTCATCTAACGATTGACACAGTGAGCTGGTTTCAAGAGCCCAGCGAACTTGAAACTGCTGTGGCATTCAAGCTCCTTAACCATTCTACACATTCCTAAAGTGTTACCATGATAAAGTGTTCACTGATGCACAGATAACGCCAAAGCCAGCAAGGGGGAAGCATGACTTTTACAACAACATTTCAAGGTCAGATGTTACCCAACTGTGCAAGACCATGTTCAACTCTTAGATTATAAAAATGCAGATCTAGTTTCTCAGGGTCTCTAGGATAGAGTTCAAATTAGGTTGTTTAAGAGAGGGGCCCTTTTCAGTCATATGAGCAGCTTTCTCCAGAATTTAGCTAATTCATTTGATAACTTTGGACAAGGGGATTTTTCCAGGAATAGACCCAGTAACCAAACAGTGACAAACTAAGTGCTATATTCTGTTCTGTTGCAGAGGTAACATTTATTTATCCTAGGAAGCTCTTCTCTGAGGAGCTTGCCTCTTGGGACTCACTCCAAACCCACTGGGGAATCCCTTGACGTATACCTTCCTTCATTCTCCCTTACTCTTAATATAAAAATGGCACTGGCTCATCCTCCCTAAAGGAATTTTGCCCAGAGTAAGGAGGATGGCCAAATAGTATTTATGAAGAATTTATAGCTACTGTTTAACAAGCGAACTTTCACTGTTCTGGAGCCAATCTGAGTATGGCCAGTGAGTGGTTATTTATCTGGTACCCCTTTGTCAGGATCCTTTACCCTTATGGTAAGGCAGGTTAATATATTGAGATATTAATTCGGGTTTTGTTTATTCCTGAATTTTTTCTTCGCCTTTCCCTTATTCCAAAAAGGCAGCCAGACCTTTGTTCTTCTTACCTCAAAGACTTTTGCTGTAGAAGGTTCCTAAAAACATCTCTGCGCACTTTCTGACTTTTCCATTTGGAAAGCTTGGATTCCTTAAAGAGGTTAAGCTAAGGGTCATGAAAGGGTAGAGAGAGGTGAGTGCTTTTGATAGGTAAGGTACGGAAACAGCCATGGGTAACTGGACATTACCCTGGAAAGGGAATGGAGTGGAGGGTCCCATTGGTAGTGATGCTATATACCTCATTTTCTGGCAGTACTTTGAAAGGTGGCAAAACTTTTTAAAGAAATGGCTGCCTTAGAGATCTAGAAGGCTGGGTCCTGGAAAGTGTGTCACAGCTGAAGCAAACGCCGTCATAGCCTACTTGGCATTAAGACAGCAGAGCCATCCACATCCAAGGACCAGTAAGGTACAGAAAACAAGGACCCTAGTAGCTGGGAGGCTCTTTCACAATTTTTTAAGCACCATTTTAGATTTTTGATGACCCTAGAGTATCAAAATGACTGAGATACAATCTCCTGCCCAATTGGATAGAGATTTAATTTGATTTAGAGGCATGTGACTCCTCTTCTCCGCCTAGATTCCAGCTGTAACAGTAATTTGAGCTTCAATACTCTTCTGGCTCTATTCTGTGCCCCTTCCCTTCCTGACCCCATCCCCACCCCTACACCTCCCCACCCTCCATACAGGTCATCAGAGATACATCTACACCATTTTTGCTTGTGGATGATAGAGGTATTTTTAATTTCCAATAAAAGGAAGTAGTCACCCATAACTTCTCAATATGAAAACCGTAAAGATTTATCTTCACTTAAATATGCAACTAGAAATGGCAAATAATTTGCCAATTCATTACCTTCTGAAGAATATTCTGGAAAATTTGAGCTGAAATTAAGTGAAACTTTGGCCAAAAGGAACATTTGAATTTTGCTTTATTGAGCTATTAAGCTAATATATTCTCTTCTTTAAAGTTTCTGCTGTGGTATGTTTGATTCAAAGCAATCTTCCAATTGTTTTACCATTAGCTTGAAGCAAAGGAAAATGAAAAGCATGACAAGGCATAAAATTGGCCTTAGCAATATCTAAGCTTGGTTCAGCCGTGACCATTATCCTCAGTGCTCTTACAGTCTGAGCAAAACAGCCATAAAATCGGGTTATTGTTTTTAATTTTACAACCCATGATTTATTTTGTTTAACTTTAGTGACAGCTTGTGATCTCAGTAAGTGTCTTCAGTTAGGAAATGCAAGCAGGAAATCAAGGCCCAGAAGTCATTAGTCGTAGCATGTAGTCATGTCATTTATCTTCCTGTATCACCACCAGAGTGTGATCCATGTGATTTCCATTATATAAACTAACACTAGAAATTCTGAAATCAGAATAGCTCATAGAATGAAAGAGTTCATGTGGTCAGCTTCTACTTCCCCAGCACTCTGACTCTAGACCCTAGGCAGCTAGAACCTATGTTCTATATTTTACTTTCAAACCTCTCTATCCCCCAAGCAAAATTTTTGAATAAGGAGGTTATAAGCTTACTGGTTAGGAGATAACTGAGCTTACAAATTTGGTCATTAGAAAGACCTGACCTTGAACAGCTGTATGACCTTGGGGCACTATATTTAACTCTTCGAATCTCATTTTCCTCATCCAAAAAATGTAGGGATCATAACATTATCTGCATCATAGGGTTGTTATGAGAAAAGTGACATAATACTTGCAAAGTAAAAGGTTTGCCATTATTATTATTCATTTTTTTGTGAGGATAGCAATGAATGAATGAATTTCTAAGCCTTTATAAATGTCAAATTAACCATTTCTTTAGTAGAAAGAACATTGATTGCCTTTCCCCATGACAATGGTAGTGTTTGTTGGTACCATGTGGGATTATGACCCAAATTTGTCTGGCATATTATTCTGAATCCACTTTAAGTAACTGAGAAAACTTATTCGTCTTTATACCTCCATGTGACTTATCTACCAATATACAACAAATCACATCCATGTTTCATGGCTTAAAATAACAACATGCACATACTTAAGGTTTCTCTGGGTCAGGAATTCAGGAGTGGCTCAGTCAGGTAGTTACAGATCAAAGTTTCCCATGAGTTTGCAATCACAGGTCACCGGGAGCTGCAGTCCCCCAAAAGAAATGGAGGAACCATTTTCAGTGTAGCTCAGTCACATGATTGGTAAGCTGGTGTTGGCAAGGTAAGTCCTCTTGAGGAGGGCCTCTCCACAGGGCTGCTTGAGTGCCCTTACATAATGCCAGCTAGCTTCCCACAGACCTGCCAGTCCTCTTAAGATCCAACCTCAGAAGATATGTGCCATCGTCTCTGTCATAATTTTTTGGCCATTCAGGCCAACGTTGATTCAGTGTGGAAAGGTGCTATGAACTGAATGTTTGTGTGCCCCACCTCCAAACTTCAGATGTTGAAACCCAATCCCCAGTGTGATTGTATTTTGAGGTAAGAACTTTAAGAAGTAATTAGTCATGAAGTAGAGCCCAAATGAATTGGCATTCTTATAAAAGAGACCTCAGAGAGTTCCTTTTCCCCTTCCAACATGTGAGCACAGTGTAAAAGATGTCTATCCATGAACCAGGAAGCAGGCCTTCACCAGACATCAAATCTACCAACACCCTGGTCTTAGACTTTCCACAGTCTGGAACTGAGCAAAATAAATTTCTATTATTTAGAAGCCACTCAGTCTGTGGTCTTCTTTTATAGAAGCACAGACAGACTGATACAGAGAGGACTGCAGACCGGTGCGAATAGCAGGAAATGAGTATCATGAGACACCCACTTGGAGAGGCAAGCTACCACAGCCCAAAACCTGACTCTCAGTCATCCACACGCTCACTGTCTTCACCCCAAAGCCACTAAAATTCTCATCCTACTACAGCATTAGCTCAGGCTTAAGGCCCAGGATCTCATTCTCTAGCACATATGCCAACTCCTTGACTGCAGTTTAATCCTCCTTCTGTCTGGAAAGGTTTTTCCATAGTTGTTGGCACCTCTCTTTGGGCTCTCAGTTCTGGGATTTTGTGCTTTGTTTTTTGTGTGTTTTGTTTGTGTTTTTGTTTGTGGTTTTTATAACATCATCCTACTTTAGGGTACCAAATTCTGTATTAGTTATTTGCTGCTGCATAATAAATCACTTCAAATCTTAGTGGCTTAAAACAATAATAATCGCTTATACTCTCCTATGGTTTTCTTATGTCATGAAGTCCAGAGCAGCTTGATTAGGCATTTTTAACTCAGAGCTGTTCATAAGGTTATAAAGTCTTATGTTGGCTGGGGATACAGGTGCCTGAAAGCTTGACCGCAACTAAAGGACCTATTTTTAAAATGGCTCCATCACAGGGCTGTCAAGTTACTTCTTCTCTTTGGGGGCCTCTCTGCACTTGGGTGTCATGATATGGTGGCCGGTTTCTCCAGAGTGGGTTATCTGAGAGAGTAAGATGGAAACCACAGTGCGTTTTATGAATCAGTATTAAAAAATCACACAGGTTCGCTTCCACTGTATTTTATCTGTCACACAGACCAGCCCTCATCCACCTGAAAGGGACTACAGAACACTGATATTAACTGGAAGTTGGCTACCACATATCCCTTCCCAAAAGAAGGGGATATCCCTGTCCCAAAAGAAAAAATTAGAAGACTTTTCCCTAAATTGAACTATAACTACACATTTATATTTCATAAACGGGCTTACTAACAAATCAAATTTCTATATACAACTACTAGGAATTGTATTTCTGGAAAGGAACTTTCTATCCATAACCATATTGAAGCAGTTTGAAGAAAGGTAGGCTGCAAGGTCATATGTCATGGGGTAAACTGGCCACTCAGTGAGGAGTCACAAAGCTGGTACCAAATTGGGGAATTCATCAGAGTTTAGGATCTGACCATTCAGCCTATGGTATGGAAATTAAATTTTCCAGCCCATTAAGAAATCATTCACCTTTTTATGGTAGCTATAGATTGAATTTCCACACCTTCCCCCTCAAATTCATGTGTTGAAAGGTAATCTCCAATGTGCTGGTATTTGGAGGTGAGGCCTTTGGGAGGTGTTTGGATCATGAGGGTAGAGCCCTTATAAATGGGATTAGTATCCTTATAGAAAAGGATCCCAGAGAGCTCACTTTCCCTCTCCACCATGTGAGGACATAGATATATGTCTATGAACCAGGAAGTGGGCCCTTACCAGACATGTAATATGTCAGTGCCTTGCTCTTGGATTTCCCAGTATGCAGAGCTATAAGAAATAAATTTCTGTTACCCAGTCCATAACATCTTGTTCTAGTTGGCCAAATGGACTAACACAAGGGTAGATTTGCATTAACAAAGCTCCCAAAGACTAATGTATAGAAAACCACAATAGCCAATTTGTATGTATCAGTTTAGGCCCTAAACCATAACAGACTATGTATGCTCAATAGAGTTTACTCCACAGACATATCTACATGGGAAGTTAAAGTATTTCTAGAAAATATGTTATTATTTGTTGAGCATGGAAGTACATACAGCAAGGTGATTTAGTTGGACTGTCATCAAACTCTCAGAGCTGTAGGCTATGCTTTTATCTCCACTTAAGGAGATAAACTTATAACACTGGCAAGCCTTTCAGTCCTAGGTCAGGTTGCCCTGAACCACACTTTGATGAAGACCGTTGGTGCTTACCTTTGTCCCTTAACCTTTTCAATGTTTCCATAGCTGACCAATTTCTATTACTTTCTGTCCTCACATCTATTATCTTTCTTCATATCATGGACAATTCTGCAATCATTCAGTCACTTGAAGACAAGGAGATTCACATTTTTTTCCATGCTGGCATGCTTGAGAGGAATGATGTGTTTTCACCAAGAACTGAGGCTAAATGATAGTACTGAATTTAGGAGAGGGTGAGATAGAGGTGATTTTAAAAGTAAGATCATTCTATTATGGTCATGGTAAAGAGATAAGCCTTCTTACTTCTACCACTTTGAGAATTGCAGTTAAGATAAATTTACATATTTCTAATGTGATCCATTGAATATGTTTATAGTTCAGCAGCTAGACATACATTCTTATGTCCAAATTTTAATAGGGCACTTCATTTTTGCCTCCAAATCTTGCCTACATGCCCCTGTTTTTGGCTTGAGCTTGGAAATAGGCACATATTTTCTTCCATCAAACTGGGTTACATACTGGTTTGGTGTGCTAACTTTAGAAGCAGAAATCTTCCAGTTGATCCTATCTCAGAAGTTTCAAATTATCCATCTCACTGACGGACACATAACCATTTACACCCAGATATTTTTGTGAGCTTACTCCTATAACCCACCTACTTCATGGTCTTGGAAACTACTTCATATTCTCTTGCCCTTCTGCTAGAGAGCAGACCAGCCACTATCCTGCATCTCGTTTCTAACTAGTGGGTGAAGTCATCTAATTCTCTGTGTTTTCTGGAGTTTCCACTCATTCCACTGGGCATCCTTTTTCTGTTTCCCAATTGAAAGTCAAGTATAAGCTCTCCCTGGCCTTATACATTTATGAAAGTTCTGGTATCATTCAAACATTCAATTTAATCAGTGTTAAGATTATAAAATTGCAGGGGCGCCTGGATGGCTCAGTGGTTTAAGCCTCTGCCTTCAGCTCAGGTCATCATCTCAGGGTCCTGGGATTGAGCTCCACATCAGGCTCTCTGCTCAGCAGGGAGCCTGCTTCCCCCTCTCTCTCTGCCTGCCTTCTGCCTACTTGTGATCTCTCTCTGTCTATCAAATAAATAAATAAATAAATAAAAATCTTTAAAAAAAAGATTATAAAATTGCAGTAAATTGGTATGAACACTTCCCTCATTCTCTTTCTCTCTTTTTTTCTTTTAAAGTTAAATATGTAATCTTTAAAATAAATGTATATATTACTTTGTTGCTAGTTGCCTCTCCTCCTTTCTAATTTCATTGTTCTCACCCACCTCTGCCTCATTGCCCAGGAATAATATTCTCCCATTTTAAATAGCAACAAAAATAACAATTTATAATTATGTAACTCAGCAATGAAAATTACATAAGAGGACCTAACATCCATTGATAGGAAACAAAATTCCAGACTACTAGGTGCTATTTCATTAAGAAATGTTCACTATGGTTACTCATTTAAATGTTTATTTTCATTCTTCCTAGATTTAAGGCATATTTCAAGACACCTCTACAGAAATACTAAGTTCTCCTTGTTACAAGTACAGGGCGGGTGCGGAAGTCAGGGAAGGGCTCAGGGAGGAGGTCTGCATATTGCCATGCAGCATAATCAGACCATTCAGCAGGGGATGTCAATACTGTTTTAAGGAAACGTGCAGTGTTCACACTGCATCTCTGGCCACTCGTCATCTACACAGTTGTGAATCTCTCCCAGGCAGAAATCTGCTATGTGTTCACACCCCACCACTTCCTAAGTTGCTAAGAGGAGCTCAGTGCCCTCTAATCTTGCAGTACCTCACTAGTATCACAACCACCAAGGTCCATTCTAGCTATTCAACACAGATTAGTCAGAGGACCTGCTGTCCACTGCTTCAGTGGACATTTCTCAAGGACTGGAAAAGAATTCCACAACCATTTCCAGTTGTCAGGAATGGTGGGGCCTTTTATATTCAATGACTTAAAAGTCCAGAAAGCAATAAAACTTTAAAAGTCGGCTAGCCCAGGACATAGCTCTATCAGTCCAGTCCAATGAGAAAGTCCTGTATTGCCAGTTGGGGTCCTTTCTAAATGCTGGATTTCATTTATTCTCAGCCTCATTCAAACATCCAGTTTTCATGAGTGAAGTCCAAATTACCATAGCATTCAGTCCCCGTTTGTCAATGCAAGATCTCAGCTTATAACCTTCCCTTCAACACCACCACTAAATCTTTAGGATTGTTCATGGAATTCTCAGGGAGATCAGGGGTTCATGTGTTCACAGGAAGATTATGTTGTTGTTTCCCTCCAAGAAAGCACTACCAGCTCTTGACAATGGTGGCCCAAAGCCTCGGGGGCAAAGCTGCGCCCTTGGTGGTGGTAGACACAGAAGCCTTATGTGTGTGTGTGTGTGATATGTGGTGTGTGTGTGAGGTATGAATGGGGTGTGTGTGGTATGTGTGTGTGATATTCACATGTGATTTATGGTGTGTGTGTGTACATATGATATGAGTAGTACCCGTACAATGTGTGTTGTGTATGTAGTATGTTTGTGTATGATGCTTAGTGTATGTGTGTATGTGTGGCATGGAACATGACTAGTATGTGTGAAGTATGTGGTGTATGTATGTGGTATACATGAGTGTGATGTCTGTGGTATGTGTGGTGTGTGGTATCAGGGAATGTACGTGGCACCCTGTTCCCATGACTCCATCTGCTTTACATCTGTCCTTGAACCTCTGTGACTTGGATGAAACTCTCTCTACTACCCCTCTTTCTCCTCATGCTCCAAATCAGTCCCTCCGGTCCTGCTGGGCAGGAATGCCACAACATTTCTCTAATCCTGTAAGTTCTCCTTCCTTTGCCTCCCCCTCAGGTGGCCGTACACTCTTCCCACAACCAAATCTCAGTACTCCCTTAGTCAAAACATACACACACACACACACACACACAAAACACAAAACACAAAACACATCAATAGATACAAGGAGGGCTGGGGAAGGGGATAACCCAATACCAGATGCATCTAAATTTCAGTTCCTGCCCATCTAGGGCTTTGTGTTACATCAATCTATCCATTAGTGAAGTAATTTAATTCCTTAATAAGTAATTCTGAGCTCCTAACATGGTTCAACAATGAGCAAAAACTGAGATACAACCATAAATAAGATAAATAAAAAGATAAATGAGGGGGGGTCTGTTCAATGGGCACCGAACTTAGTTTAAGGGAGATACACAAGAGGAAGAGACAGTTACGACACTGCACTCTCTGCACTTGTCTGGAGGAGGCGGGGTCCTAATAGAGGGCACCCAGAAGACATCAACCTCATCGGGAGCTTCAGCAGAGGCTTCCTGGGGAATGGGATATCTGGGTAGAAATCTGATTGGCAAACAAAAATGTGGGAGAGGGTTGCAGGGAGAAGACTCTACATTTGTGTGAGGGCCTGAAACATTGAAAAGCTTAAATAAATTATAATAAGCTCAAAGAATAAAGTGGAAGGGGAGAGTGCAAGAGATAAATATAAAAATGAAAACAGGAACTAGGTTGGTTTTCTCAAGACATAGTCCAAGGACCTCCTGAAAGAGAATCACACACTCTATTTTTTTTTTTTTTTTCCCAGTGCTTTTACCTCCTCTCCAGATTCATTCCCTTTGAATCAGGGGCACATTAAAGTGAAGGTGCATTTTTTTTTTTAATTTTCTCAGTGGGCCTTATAAGAGTAAAGTTTGAGAACCATTGGACTACATCAAGCAAGGCCAGCTGAGTCACTTTCAAGAGTTTGGACTTACCCAAAAATAAATGGGAAGCCTTATTATGCAATGCGGTGACGTGACTAAGATGTGTGTTTTTGATAGCTCATTAGAGAAGCAATTAGAGAATGGACAAGTTGAGCAACAGAGATCTCTTTGCCCATTTTTAGCTGTGGTCATTAGGTTGAAGTCCAGGATTTCAGCATATTTGAATATTTGGATTACCAAATTATATACCCAACTAAAATCCTAACCATTCATATTCTCAATTTAAGTTAGCCTGCTTTAGGGTGATCAACTGTCCCATTTGCCCAGATCTGAGAGATCTTCTAGGAAGTGGGACCTCAGTGTTAAAAACAGAAAAGTCTCAGGCAAACTGAGAGGAATTAGTTACCCTATAATTACCAAGAATAATCCCCATAATAATCTATCAGGTCATACAGAGTTCTCATTATAGTGCTCTTCTTTAAAAAAAAAATCCTAGATTAAAAGCATATTTTTGAAAGTGAGAAAAGAAGGTATTAAAGAGAATGGAATTAAAACAATCATTTGTAGTTAAAAAAAAAATAAATAACCCCCCACACACTGCTGCTTGAATGCGAATTTAAAGCACAAATAAAAATTCTGGCAGCACCTTTTAATTTGTAAGAGCAGAGGCTCTCAAGCATGGTGTTGCAATCAGTAGAGGGGCGTGTTGCAAGGAAATTGTTTTTTACTACTCATAATTAAAGACTGAGTTTGTAAATGATTTACTCTTAAAAATACAGAAAATCAAGGTTGCCTCACTTGCATTCTGTTATATTTTCTTCAGCAGGAGAGAAAGTGGTGGAGTTACGACAAACCAAGACAGAATAACCAAAAACTCATGGACTGGCTCTGGACAAAGAGTTACGGATCATCCATCCTTTCTACACTGGAAAAAAAGGGGATTGAGAAGTAATTCTTAAGGAGTCAGCTGGCAAGTCAGTTCACCATTTCCAAACTTTAGAAAGCAAAGAAAGAGAAGAAAAAAAAAAAAAAAAACATTAAAAAAAAAATTAAAAATACTTTCCCTTTAAATGTTCAGTGGTTATACCAGGAGAGTTTTTACCCAAATATTAGTACTCTGGTTGATGTTAGGTGGTACAGAGATAAAGCATTTTGAACTGTAACACTGTGATAGGAGTAATGGGGAATGGGAAAACATTAAGTTAGTATATGACATCTGTCATTTCATAAATTCTTTGCTTAAAAATGGTTAAGTAGAAACATAAGTCAATGAAAAAGACATTTAATAAATAATAGGACAGGTGGTAGACAACAAAAATTTGTGGAAGTGGTATGGGAAGACTCAAGCATGGGTAATGTGATACCTGTCTAAGTAAAAACAGAGAAAAATGCTATATCTTCTTCTTATCAGGGGAGAGCAACACAAAATTCACATTTCAAGGCAGAATCACTTAACTTTAAATAGTAGAGACGTCAGTTCATGTATTTCCCACCAGTTTCAGTTGCTACATCAGATATTTTCAAAACAAGCACCCAATTGAAAAAGGAACAGATCAAAATGAAAACAAGCATGACTACAGAACAGAAATTTTAAATTATGATTTTAGCAGCAATCAAATCATAAAGAATCTCATTTCTCAGCAACTGTGTGTCATGATCAAAATATAATAGCAGCTCAAACTTTCAATCCATTTGATTGCCTAAAGGAATATTATCTACCCAAAGAGGTCAGAAAACAACAACTCTTGAGTCAAAAACAAAGAAAAACAGACAACTGTTAAAATATTAAAGTACTTTGACTATTGTGTGTGTGTATGTGTGTGTGTGTGTGTGCGTGTGTGTGTGTATACATACATATATAATCTACCATGGATGTTTTTTGGACAATGAAACCCCTTATATTTGTTAAAAACTATGATTTAAAATTGTTTCTAATATTTCTCCAAGTACCTTATAAATTTTTCTAAAGCTCTATTGCAAAATTTTATAATGTAAAAAATAAGCTTTAAATGCCGGCTGTCAAATTTTATTTTCTCTCCTTTACAATCTAATTATTTATCATGAGACCACATTTTCAGTTGAACTCTACTTTATGATTTTAAGTTTGAATAAATGCAGTTCTCTTGGTTTGAGCAATACATATCAGACTGGACTTTTATATTCCAAAATGTATTTTCTTAAGGTAACTAGATTTTTCTCCCTGAAAAAGGTAGCATTTAAAAAATAAATAAATAAGATAAAATAAAAGCATAAAGCATTGCAAGTCAACCTAAAATTTGTTCTCTGACTGGCCCCGTGTGCAATTGTTCAGTTCCAGCAATTACATTTTCAGGATGTATAGGAAGTCAGCAATTAAACTATGATTCTGAATCCTTTATTTGTCAATTCACTTCTAATAAAGTAAATGTCACTATTCCTTTGGGGTTAGAATGCTTCTCATGTCAGATCATCACAGAGAAGTTTCTGCGAGACCTTAGGGAATCTGGTTTTATACGCATATCTTTGCCATTAATAAAATCTCCAAGAAAAATTCTTATTTCCACTAACTACCACAGTCTCTCTTCTAGAAAAGAATAGTATGGCATAATAGTTAAGATGCCAAGTGTTGGAAGCAAATGCTTTGGTTTGAATTTCACCTCTTCCACTCACTAGCCGCTGACCTCGGGCTATTTACTTAACCTCTCTTCTTCTGATCTGTAGAAAAAGGATTATAAGAGTATCTGCCTCTTAGGTTGTTATGAGAATTAAAGAATTAATGCACATAAAGTAGAAAGAAAGTGTCTACCACACAGTTTATTCGATAAATTAGCTTTTATCATAATCTCTCACCATCACCCACCACCCTTGTACAAGCTGTCCAAGGACTTCTCTGGAACACTATTTTCAAAGACCCATTTTCTTGAAAATACACTGGGAAATACTAACAAGAGATTTTTATTGAAGGCAGCAAATGTACACTAAACACTGACAATTAGATGCCCTGAAGCCTTCTCAAATTTGAAATTAAATTAATACTTGCTGTTTTTAAAGGAAAGTAAGAAGGCTTTCCTTTAATTTCCTACACCAAATTATTCTTGGTCTCAACATCATTAGTATGGCAGTCGTTAGCAAGATAGTAGAATTACTTATACTTTGGGGGTGTGGGGCAGGAGATACCCAGGAAGGTCCCCAGAAACCAGACTGGAGATTACAGAAGCCAAGACTATGCCCATTTCTCAGGAACAACCAGACTCACATTAGCCAAAATGTGAAAACCAGAGGGAGAAAAAGGATTGAAATATTAGAGAGTTTATTAATAAATTCATGACATCAATAAGATGAGTGGAAAGAACTGAGCAACTCTTGGTGACTCATTATTCTTTAGTAAATGAGGATTAAAATAGCTACTTTTAAAGATAACTCTGTGAAAGGACGTGAAACCTATGTCATTTCACATTTCTATACTGAATACAGAGGAGTCATGGAGGTTTGCTGTTTAAGTAAAACGGTACTTAGAAATAAAATTTCAGGTTACATTACTAGATTTTTATCAAAGTATCATCAGCACAAAGTACCTATTTAGGACTTTATGCTACGAAGTGAATTGTCTCCACAAATATCTATTTTTTTCTATTTTTTAATCTCTAGTCAAATATTACCTTATTTCTCAGAATCTTACAATTATAATAACAAGGATCTCCTAGTTCCTTTTTACCACAGACAAGGTTCAAGATGGGTCTACTCTATGGTGCATTCTAAGGATAGCAGAACATATATTATAGAATTTTTATAGCAAGTTCTCATGGCTTTTTGCCCCTTTATTGGAATACAGAATAAAGAACAGAAATACTCTTTCCATACAAGTGCCCTTTGAAATGGGAACTGTTGCTCCACAGAGCTTTTTCTTACATGTGAAAAGTTTAAATAAAGAAAGAAAGAAAGAAAAAAAAACTGTTCTCATGCATCCCACATTAAAACAACAATAGAAATAAAAATAATTCTATCCTATCGAGGCATTTCAGTCTCCAGCCTTTGATTCAGTTGAAATCTAGTTTTGGTGCCAAGAGATTTCAGGCTCCAGTGAAGGGAGAGAATCAGAGCCCATCATTGATTCTGGGTAATCTGGATAATCTTGGATGGGGTTCAAAGTATTCAACTGGATCTAGGATTGGAATATAGGATTATGCAGCCAATATTTTGTTTAAAAACAACATTTTAAAAATTATTTCTTATATTTTAGAAAAACTCTAGATTATGCAGCATAAATGCTAACTAGCTACAAAGTGAAGTTCCCATCACAACACCATGTGCCTACATTTTCCTCAGAAAATGAAGATATTAAGCCTGCAATGATACTTGCAAATTATCCAGAGAAAACAGATTTTAAAAAACTGTGCTTTGTCCTCAATGAGCTAAATAATTCAAAATACTCACTTTCACCTGCAGTAGTGGGGCTAATTAGAGCTTAAAATAGGTTTGGCTTCAATTACCTAGATAATCTACTTGTGTATTTATTTTGTCTGAAATTAGAAGCTTAAAAATGAATCAACTTTCAAGTGAAAGCTGCATGACTTTGAAAATTCACTTCCAGAACAGTTTGACTTCAACATGACCTCTTTGGGGGGCCTATTTGTAAATATACTTAATAAACACTTGTCTTACTTATTTTTGACTTAGCTTCAAAAATGCTAAAATATTAATAAATTCAAAAGCACCTCCTAACCTGCCCATCATGAATTTATTTCCTCGGCCAACTTTAGACACACACACACACACACACACACACACCCACTGTACACCCCTATCCATTCACTCATTTCAGCCTCATTCTGATGGGAGCACTAACAACAGTCTGTGCTGTGTAGAATTAGGAGTCTCAGGTTTGTCTGTACATTAGAATCACCTGGGGAGTTAATACTCAGGCTACTGAACACAAATTAAATCCAAGTTTCTAATACTGGAACCCAAGCACCAAGTTTCTAAGAACACTCCAGGTGAACCCAAGGTTGAGGACACTGTTTTAAGAATTGGATAATTTTTCTATAAAATAGCCCAAAAAAGACAAATCAAAGCACCAGACTTTGCCGCCTCACCTTCGCTTCCATTTTCACTCCTTTTATCCTCTACTCTGCTTAACTGAACTCAGCCATTCTAGAAGTAGAAAAGATGAGAAAGTAAAAAGGTCCCACAACACTTCAGGTTTTTGTTTTTTTTTTTTTTTCATTTACTTATTCAATCAATAAATATTTTCTACATATCTACTATACAAGTTAGTCTTTATGAGAACTTATTAAAGCATAAGACTTTCCCTGAGGGCTCTCACAGCATAATAGGGAAGATGTGTGGGAACAAAATTAATTATGGCATTGGGTCATAAATGCCAATACTGGGGTACAAGGGAGGCATAAAGAACTAGTTTCCTCAGACACCATGAACAGCTTTTCAGAAAAACTGCACTGGACTTGGTCAGGAAGGCAGATTTGGGGCCCTTAAGCAAACAGAGGGGGAAATAGAGCAGCATTCCAGGCGGAGAGCAAATCTATGTAAAAGCATAAAAGCATAAACAAGTTGGGTGAGTCAGAAGACCTAACTAGTTTGGTGTGGCTGGAGGGCAGTAGGGTGTGTGTGTGTGTGTGTGTGTGTGTGTGTGTGATAGAGACAGAGAGAGAGAAATTTATAGGACTCTTGTGCAAAACAATTACAGGGAATACATACAATTACAAATAAGGTGATTCTTCAGATTTTAAGTATGCAGTTGGATTAGAAGGCAGAAAGAAAAATCCGGTCTTTTTAGACGTTCGATATTGGGTGAGCTGACTATGTTCTCATGTCAAAAGTAACTGTCTTAAATCCCACAGCACACACTGAAAAGACAGAGATAGCAGTACATGTGTTATATCCCCCTCAATATGAAGAAGATGCGTGCATGGGCGGCTCAACTATTTAAACTTCTCTGTATTTACTACTTGTGATCTCACCTCACTTAGGCTCTTGCTTCTATTTCAACTACTCTTAACCATTTCCTCGTGTGTAAATCCTATCCTGTTCAAATGCCAATTCCTCTAGCACATTTTCTCAATCCCTGCTTCTGTCAGAAATCCTGAATACTATCCCTCCCTGAACCCGAGCATCTGTATCTCTTCTTGCCTCGTACAAGAGCAACATATTCACATGTTTGATTCTTCCTCTAGGGCAGGCTCTATCTAACTCTTTTAAAAATATGCATTTATCAAGTGCCTGGTACATCATCTCATTTAACCCTAACAAGAGCAAGTACTGTAACTTAGAAATTACTATCCAAATATTCAGATGACTACTGAAGTTCAAAGAGTTAAATGTTTTTCCCAAAATTATACAACTAGAAAGTGTATGAGTCACTTTCTAAATCATATTTGGAAACAGGTTCTCTTATCCCAACTATAATACACTCCTTAATCTTACTGAAAGAAAGAGTCCAGCACCATCTTTTGTACAGAAAAGGTAAGCAATAAATATGTGTTTAATAAATAGTTTCTGTCTTGCTTTTGCTATATGTGTATGTCTAAATATGCAAAAATACACCCACACCATACATTCTCTATGTAGATTTAGTAAGGTGGACCCCAAATCCCTACTTTACAAACTAGATATGTCCCAAGTGTTTGGTTACAAGCCAATTTTTGAGATGCAAAACACTTTTTCCCCAGAAACAATGTCATACTAAGAAGGTAAGACATGGGATGAACCCACAAAATGCCTTCTGAACACAGGGAAGTATCAGAATACAAGTAGCCACCTTGTGTACAATGTTTCATTTGAAAGTATATTCATAGTTTTATTTTCTCCTAAACCAGGAGCTGGGAGTTCCCATCATCCATACTCTCCAACTTGTAAAGATATGAGAAGGGGACCCTATTCAGATGTGTAAATGCTCCAGATTATAGACCATAAATAATACCACACAATACATATAATATATGGATATCTGTCATATAAGCTCCCAGAGAACAGAGATTTTTTTCTTTTGTTCACTGACAGAACCCAAACCCTGGAATGGTACTGAGGACTAATAGCACATAATAGGCTCTTCATAAATATTTTTAAATTTAAAAATAATTTGGAAGATCTTTCTGAGTTGTCCTAGAATTAAAGCACAAAAGGCAATGTACATTTGACCCAACAGGGTTTAGACCAACTCATGGCCACATAAAATCTTAGAATCTACAGCTTCAGGATGAATAAGGAAGACACAAAAATCTAAAAGAGATCCATTAATGTGGCTATGAGAATGGAAAACTAAACCCAGAAGATAAATGGTCTTTAAACATAAGTATCTGGTCTAGTTGAGAGCTAACCTCACCTCTTGAAGATACAGAATCTACGAGTTATCTTGGCACAGAGAGGACTGACTATCTGAGCTTTTTCTCCAGTGGAGACAGGACACAAAGTTCTAGATTGAAAATGCCACGTGAGAATGGAAAAAAATTAATTTCAGTTGGAAGAAAGATGTGTTTTAGTGTAGAAACTGTGGTCTTCTGGAGATTTAGTTTACCAAGGTAAATTGTGGAATTTAAGAATAGCAAAAGAAAAAAAAATTTTTTAAATTATGTAGACACCATGCAATTTTGAGGCAGGGTCTGGAGGAGGTGACCTTTCAGGGCATTCACTAGCCCATGAAACTAGGAATAAAGCCAAATTTTAATGAAATTTCACATAGCTTTGTTCTTATTTCCCTGGAATTAATATGGTAAGTGAAAAACCTGCATATATGTGGTGTCTTATCAATATAGAGATCTGAAATAATTTCTTCAGGGAACAAGTAGCATTTCACTGAGTTTCTGGGCCAACAGGAAGTGAATACACAAAAAGAATTACCAGATTGAAAAGCTATTCCCCTAACCTCTTGTAAATCCAAAGTACTACTTATAATGAGAATGTTCTTACAATTCTCTAAAATGATGTATTATTTACCTACTGGGGAGAAAATTAACTGGACGTGAAAATAAATTTTGAAGTAAAGAACCTCAACTTATTCTTAGTTTTATATCTCAATGTTACCCTACAGTTATAAAGAAATTAATGTAAACTACAATAATGTCATCAAGTTAGATTCATAGCATGCTTCTGTATCCAGAGCTGTCTGTAATGGGATAATGGAATTTGGGACATGGGGAAAATCACAGTTAATGAAAAAAAAAAAAAAATCCTGCTCTCAAATGCTTTTGGGTTAAAATAAATTCAGGAAAATAGGCATGATTAAAAAAGGCACTGGATTGGCAGTCAAAAGTCTTGGGTTCAAGTTGAGATTCCATAACACAGGAGCCAAAGTTTAGACAACCTCTCCAAACTTAATTTTCTTCATCTGAAAAATAAAAGTAATACTATCACAAGAAGTTATTGCAATAACTTTCAAAAAGGTATGTGGCTGTGTCTTGCAAAGAGATTACTTGATGTTTTTGGAGTGTTGTTGCAAATTAGGTGTTTTCTTACTTTACTTGAAAATTATAACCTTGTTTAATAACAAAAGCAGGGAAAAGTGATAAGCAATCTGCAGTGATTCTTGTGGAATTTTATAGTGATGAGGTTGGAGGAGTCAATTTACCAATCAAATATATATATGCAAGTTCATGAGTCTCTTGTTCTGGGTCTGCACCCAGTGCCTCCTGAGGTATCATGCAACCATCTATCCCATGGCAGTTTGGGGTCCAGGGAGCATCATCTTGCTAATTCTACCCCAGAAACACATCGAAACCACTTACAACCAACGTGCCCTCCCTCCCTGCCCTGCCCCCCATTCTCTAGTCCCCTGATACAACTCTTTAATCTCCAAGTAAAGTGACCCAAGCCTCCATTTCTGGTACTAGGGGATTCTGGTGCCTTCTTTAACATGACTTAGAATATCTGAGACATGGGATTAAGGATGCATTCATTTTTCCATCAGTGCTCACTAGAAATTTCTGATACCAATTCCATTCCCTTTGCTCTGCTCCCCATCTCCTTCCTCTGAGCTGTTCTTTCCTCTCTCTCATCTAATTTTCACTAGTTTGGCCTGGTCTCTTCTCTCCTGCTCCCTCAAAGAAACTCTAACAAAAAGCTGTTTTGCATAACGGACTTAAACAAAGTTTAAGGCTAATAGGACTAATTACAGCGCAGAGCTGAAAATATCTGCATTGTGAATTTCAGACATTACTTTTCCTAGATACCTATTTGTCCTCACTTCATAGAAATTTCTCACTGACTATAAAAAGGGGGATAGTCTGCATCCAGGTTTCTGGGATCCCTTCTTCCTAAATCTTCTTCAACTTTCTTCTCCTTTTATCTCTTCCAGAGCCAACAACAGAGAAGCCCTAAATTCCTGCCATAGTAGAGCTATTGAGCCTCTGTTTCATAGATCGTGCCGACACGAGGGCCTTTGGCCTATCATTCATAGTCTGCAGAGCCTTAATGATATTTTCTTAGGGAGAGAAAAAAATCTCTCTAAGGAGAATTCTTCTGGAACAAATAGCTCAAACAAGAGTGAGATAAAGAAAGAAAGAAAGAAAGAAAGAAAGAAAGAAAGAAAGAAAGAAAGAAAGAAAGAAAGAAAAAGAAAAGAAAAGTAAAGTGAAGAAAAAGCTTCTTCCTATTTTGTACAATTTAGGGTAATCCTCCTACTATCAGATTTAGGCAGAAGGGATACATTAATCAAGCATGTCTGCCAAGGGAAAACATTATTGCCAGGAAGGAAGAGTAGAAAGGTCATAGGTAGATGTTTTCTTTAGCTTTTGTTTTTCACAGAAAAGATAATGTTCTCCAAGGTTTTCCATTACCTCCACATACTCCAATAATTCTGGTTAGAAAGAGCATATGACTAAGCCCAATCTAGGCAGAATAGACTGTGTAGATCCCAGAACATGGAAGGCACCAGTTGCCCTCCAGATAGTAGAGCCCAGCTTTGGCTGACAGATCAGCCTAAGGAAAGCCAGAGGACCCTGGCCCAGAAATCCCATATCCAAAAGCCAAAGTTGAAGAAGGCAAAGTGATTAATAAGGAAAGTTGTGGAAATCCCGTTTTATTTCTCACCCTATCAGGAATCCAAACATGGGAAAAGAGAAAGGTTCCAATTAAGAGTAGGAGTTGCCAATAAAGTTGCTATAATGAACTATACATAAACCTTGCCAGGTATTTGCTAAGAAAATTGAAACCCTGCCTCCGTCCTAGAAATTTAGACACTTCTTTTTACATCCACCATCACCTTCCTAGTCCAAATTTACATGAACTTTCTTCTGGAGTTCTGCAATCATCTTCTATGTAATCTTCCCACATCCAAACTGGCCTCCTTCCCATCTGTTTTTCAAAGTGCAGCTTGTGTGATCTTTCCAAATCTTGACTATGATCATGTCAGCTCCCACCTTGCTACAAACCCATTGCTTAAAAGCTTCAGTGGCTTAGTATACCTATTATGATAAAAACAAACCACCATAACATGGAGGACAAGCCCATGGATGGTCTAGGCTTCTGCCTCACAAACCTCAGGCCTCTACACTCCCGTTGGTCTGTTCAGGCTACAGTGCCCCTTCTTTGGTCCTCTGATTCACTGTGCCTCAACCTGCCACAGCTGGCTCTGCTAGGAACACTCTCTTTTCCTTGCTAATTTCTACTCTTCCTTCAGGTGTCAGCCAGGTATCACTTTCTCAAGGAAGCCTTCCCTCTTAACCTTGAAGGATCTGCTGACATCACCACTGCAATTTTACATTTGTTTGGATCTTTGATAAATATCTTGCCTTCTCACAAGACTAAGCTTCATGAAAATGAGACTGTGGGGATGCCTGGTTGGTTGTCAGTTAAGCTGCTGCCTTCACCTCAGGTCATGATCCAGAGTCCCGGGATCGACCGCATCGTGCTCCTTGCTTGGCAGGGAGGGAACCTGCTTCTCTCTCTGCCTCTGCCTGCCACTCTGCCTACTTGTGCTCTCTCTCTCTCTCTCTCTCTCTGACAAATAAATAAATAAAATCTTTAAAAAAAAAAAAAAAAAGAAAGAAAAGAAAAGAAAGAAAAAAAGAAAATGAGACTGTGTCTGAATATTTTACCAATGCAGACCTTCATTGAACAAATGAATGCAGCTCATTAGTCAGCAGAGCTTTTTTCTGTATCTAAAGAATTATGAAATTTTTCAATTTGATCACTTTTCAAATAGCCATAATGGTTTAGAACTCTCTGATGAATGACGAGTGCTGTCGATATGAAGATTTGCTGTGATTAGGTTTATTACTATTATCATCGTCGTAACTAGTTTATTGTCACTAGCGTTGCCTTCATCACTCAGCATTTTATAGCTATTATTACATTCATTAATTATATTTTATCCTTCAATTATTTATAAAATGTTTTTTGCAAAAGCCAAATACCATTGAGAAGAGAATATATTAAGACTTCAGAAGTTCCCTACTGTGGCTAGCAGGTCACTTTAGAATGAAAGGTTGTCTATGGATCTACTTGATTAGTATTTCCAGAATGTATGCAACATTTGGAAAATTAAGGCCTTGAGAAAATCAAAGCAACATTTATAGTCATTCAAGGAGTAACCTTTTCTAACGATAAACTCATCACATTAGATTTGGATGGGACCTTGGGGGTCATTTATGCATATTCCTTACTTCCTACATGGCGAAGCAAAGCCTGGACTTCCATAAGGTCATATAGCCAAGGCAAGTTCTGGATCTAGTTTTTCAGGTCCTCTAAAACTACCATAAATTAAATTAAGTCCAAACCTATTACCAAAGATCCCAACTGTTCATATCCCACAGTCATAGAGTCAACTGGGATGTGAATAGCTTTCCAGGTTGTCTGGCTGGAGTTCCATATAAATGGACACTCGTCTTTGTTATTTCATTCCAGTCCACATTTAGAAACTGGCTTCATAATATAATTCTATGCATGAAGAAAAAGATGTTTCAAGATCATTTATATAGGGCGCCTGGATGGCTCAGTGGGTTAAGCTTCTGCCTTCAGCTCAGGTCATGGTCTCAGGGTCCTGGGATAGAGACCCGCATGGGCTCGCTGCTCAGCAGGGAGCCTGCTTTCCCCCTCTCTCTGCCTGTCTCTCTGCCTACTTGTGATCTCTCTCTCTGTCAAATAAATATATAAAATATTTTTTAGAAAAGATCATTTATATAAATCACTTTCTTAAAAAAGTTTTCCACTTAAGTAAGTATGCTCCTACACTATGAAAAGGGTCTGTCCACTATGACTAGAAAGTCAGCTTCACACTCCCCAAGGTCAGTTCCTCTATCTGCTGTTTTCATCTACATCCACATGTGGAACTCGACACCTATTTGATGTCCCCCAGAAGAATGCATTTGCTCTAATGTCAATGAGCAATACAGCCTTTATTGGAGGATGAAGAAAGTGGCATTAATCCTCACTAGTCTCTGCCAACAACTTAAATCTTAGCAGAAATATTCCTCCCTCTATATACCTTCAGCCAAGTTGCACCAGGGGTTTTTTGATGTTTTCTTTTCCTTTTTATGGTATGCAACCTCGTTTCTCCGCTCCTCCCTTCCAAATTTTCCCTTTGCTCAGGAATGCCAAATTCATTTCCCACCCATCTATCCCCTTTTCTTTTTCAGAGTGATGCACCTGCAGACGAGCTACTATCTTTCAGCTTTCCTCTCCAACTCACCAAGTGATGCCACAAAGCAGAGAGACTTTTGGTTAACAGGACTCATTTTCTTAGAAGATCATTTAGGTCTTTTGTTACTTGAATATATATGAGGGTGTGTGCGTTTTTGTGTGTGTGTGCATGTGTGTGTGTGTGTGTGTGTGTGTGTGTGTGTGTATGTTTTTTCTGTTCTTTCTTTTTTCCCAAAAAAATTTTCCCTTGGAAGAATTCCAGCAGTTAAAATTTCCCCATCTTATTGGAGCAGTAAGAAGAAACCCTCCAATAGCGATCTTAGCTGAATCCTCTCTGGGCGCCTGCTGAGATAGATGAGTTGTGTGTGTGTGTGTGTGTGTGTGTGTGTGTGTGTGTGTGTGTGTGTGTGTTTAATAGTATTTTTGTTTTTCATGAAGATTTTTTAAATTTAAAAATTCTTCAAAGGGAAATAAAATATAATAAAAAAAAAATCTTCTAATTTTTCCCCCCAGGCCTTCAGATTCCCCGCGGCCTTTGGGAAAAAATTCACTAGGTCTCATAACCAACATACAAAAAAGCAATTGCTTTCCCTTCTGAATCTTAGTCTTAGGAAATGATCATAAGAGTTGAAAATGTAGACACACGGTGCTGAGAATCCAGAAGTAGTTTCCCTTCTCATTCCTTTCACGTGCTTTTCCCTTAATAAAATGATAGGGAAATGATTTGTTTATAATCCAAGGCCCGTCTTTGTCAATGGCACAAACAGCAGCTGCCTTTATCCCATACCTAGATGACTTCAGGCCATCCAGAAAGTTTCTAATGAAAATCGGGAGGGAAAAAGTCTCTTATAAGCAAATGGTATGCTGGCAACATTTGCAGTCCAAGAATCTGCTCTTATAAATGCTAACAGGACAAGAATAGGGAATAAAGTAGATAATATCAACAGAAAGAAAAAAATGTTTTTTTTTAGTTCTCCTCTGAGGAGTTTTTAACTTATAAAAATTTTCTTTAAAAACACACTGGCATCTGTGTTTTTAAAGAAAATTTTTATAATTTAAAAAGGAGACCTCCTTTCACAAGATATAAACATTGGTGTCAGTACTACTATCTTCAAAAGCAGAGGATAGGCCTTAAGAAGTTGCAAAAATTGGGAAGCGGGGAGAAGAATGAGTTAGATGAATAAAATCCATAGTTCTATTTCATGCCACTTTCTAAAAAAGTATTTTTAGACATAATATTAAATTGTAGGTGGAAATAAACAAATATTAATAATCTATGAAGGTAAAAATAAGACTTGTTCATACTTTATATTCTTGTAGAATAGAGTTTTATACTGGACTATCTGTACATGGTCAAATGCTTCTTTTTTTTTAATTCTAAGGTTATTAGGATTTCAAGATATAAATTCTTCTGTATGCTTCTGTTAATAATATTTTTATTATAACACATAAAGACAAATGAGTCTTTTTCTTGTTTTTCTATGTAGAAAAGCATTTTTAACTATAGAAAAGCATATTTTAACTATTTCTTCAAAATGTATAAGAATAAAATGTATAATGTTTTATTACAAAATTAAAATTCCAAAGTAAATGAATTGCATTTTTCTATAGATAGCAATCCAAAATCATCATTCTATTTTGCATATTATAAAAAATATTTGTTTTAGTCATCCCTTTGTATAACATTACTTCACAGCGCCAAAAAACCTGAATGGGCCAAATTCGTTAATCAAGAAGGATACCTAATTTGAAATGAGTCCTAAAGGCTTCAATATTCTATCCTCTGTAGCAACATACAGTCATTCCTATTTAATTAGGTGAGCCAATGTATTTGCAAAACATTTAAGAATGCAATTTAATTTAGGAGTTTAGTAAACATCTAGGGAATCATTCATTATGACCTCTACCTTGAGTTTACTTTTGTAAAGCAGTGTAAAACTAATCTCTGAGAACTCTAACACATAAGATCCTTTTTTATCCATAAGCCTTATACATTATATGTGCCTTCCATGCTTACGCTGATTCTGTTTGTTCCACTGCCTTCCAAAACTACAGTTTGAGTGAGTTAATAAACTAGAGCCACAGCAGCAATGCCAGGAGCGACTGGCAAGTCCCGAGTGGCTGTGAGGAGGGAGGTAGAGACATCAGCAACCCTGGAGCACAGCTGCCAGCATGTCCCAGCAGCATTAATCTGTAACCCACCTGCTGACCCTGTGCTGGGATTTTCCTCCGGAGAAACAACCATCATCTGACTTGAATCAAACTATTTAAAGTATGTGTTGTTCTAAACCAGGGGAGGGAGCGGGAAACCAGTCTACCACAAACATCTCAGCACTGGGCTCATTTTGAGACAGATGTTTATGTAAACTCCCAAGTTGAGATGCTAACTCCTTGTGAATTAACCTACAATGCCACCTAGCCCCTTATATTGATTAATCATTATTTTCACCCGATGAAATCAGAATATGGGCCCAGAGACCACGCACTACCATACCATGAGAAAATGCAAGTGTCTTCTTATGCTCAAGTGCTTTCCAGACCACTATTCATGTCTGAACGTTGTGAAAAAAGAGTTGTTTTCAAATGACCACTGATGGACATTTGAAATCGGTTCATGTCTCTGGAACCAGATACCAAAGTTACAGAGTTGGAACAATGATCCATGAAGGGTGACTTTGAATTCAGATGTTAAATAACTTCATGTTGCTCTTAGACAGATAATAAATACCACAAATATAGATCATAATATACAATCCTGGATGAATGGATATTTTATTTCTTTGCTTCATTATATTAAATTTAGAAGCAGATAAAAACAAATTTTTTTAGAAATAAAGAACTAGCTAAAAGAAATAGAATAAAGGCTGAGAAACTTACCCAACATCAGTGATTAATGGCAAATATGTATAGAAAAGAAAATCTTACTCTGCCCTTGTTAACACATATGCCCCTTGACGATCAATTTATGACCGGAATCTCTGGGGTGTCACTCCTCATGTTTTGCAAGCCAACTTTGGAAACATTGCCTATTTTACGTACCAATAATACCCCCCTTTAAATATTTTGCTTTACTATCAAGCATTCTTTGTTTGTTAATCTGTAGCAAACATAATCTTGGGTATAAAATATATCTAATGGTACAATAGCATCGTATCTTCACATAGCATCATTATCAGGCCAATCAACAATTAATTACTCATTGTTTATAGTCATACACATAAAGCTAATACCCACATGGCTACAGACATTGTATTTCTGCATGTACACATTGGAACGCACATGTTTGTGTTTGCATAAATGATTCATTCACCCAAATTAGCCTTATGAAGCAGTCTTGTCTACTTAGACTAGATGCAAGAGCCCAAAAAGATGCCACTAGACTGTAAATTATGTAAGTCCAGGAGTTTTGTCTTATTGTCCATTGCTGTATTTTTCTAGAACCCAGAATAGAGTCTGGAATGAGATTGGAAATTGCTAAATGCTGGTTAAATAAATGAATGTTACATTGCCTATGCGCAAAAGGTCATGCATTTTGCTCATAGGACAGTGCCCTCGGCCCAAATCTGGAGACTGCTTGTCTTATGCAACATTTTAGCGAGCTTAGTTTCCTGGTTTCCCAGGCCACCAAAAATAAAATGCAGCAAATTACAGGGGCATGGGGGAGTACTGCTAGAAGCATACTCAACATAATGAAAAATGAAAACTGACATCCTATAGCCAGAGAAAGAGGCAGAAAAACTATAAAACTTAGCTACAAGTCCTGAGGAAAAAAAAAAAAAAAGTATGTTTGACATTTGAATTCTTCAGTGCTCTGGCATGTATATAATTTTACCATATATATGTGTCCAAACACAATACAGGTTTGTTTTGATATGTTCCTGAACCTTATATAAATGGAATCACATTGTAGGAAGTCTTCCAGGACTAGCTTTTATCATTCAAAATAATTTTTGAGCTTCGTCTATTTTGATGCATCCACTTTGTTTATTTTCACTACATACAAAGAGACAACAATTTATCCATTCTCATACCAATAGACATGTAACCACTATTTCCAAGTCTTTGCCTTTACAACCAATGTTTTCCTATTTATGCATGCTATACATATACCATGCAAAAGTTCCCAAGTTTTTACCTAGAAGGGGAATAACTGGATTGCAGGGAGGGTACATTTTCAGTTTCCTAAGTACCACCGAATCAATTTTCTTTTTTTTTTTTTAATTTATTTATTTGACAGAGAGAGATCACAAGTAGGCAGAGAGAGAGAGTGGAGGAAGCAGGCTCCCCGCCAAGCAGAGAGCCCGATGCGGGACTCGATCCCAGGACCCTGAGATCATGACCAGAGCCGAACGCAGAGGTTTAACCCACTGAGCCACCCAGGTGCCCCCAAATCAATTTTCTAAAAGCTTGTACAACTTCACAATCACACCAGCAGCTAAGTTCTCAAAACCACATTCTTGTCAACATTTTATATTTACCCAAATTTTTATCAACCAATCTTGGTGATGAAATAGCATCTCATTGTGTTTTAAGTTTGATTCCTCAGGTTCTTAATGATGTTGGGCATCTTTTCATACCCATATTAACCATTTTTCTTTCCTCTCTGCAATAGGCCTCTTAATGTATTTTTTATACTTTTATTCTAAGTACTTAAACTTACTTTTATTGATTCATAGGAGTTCTTTAAAGTGCTCCATGTTAATCCTTGGTCATTTATATTGTTTTTACAAATTGTGGTCTTTCTTTTCATTTTTCAAGGCAGCATTTATAAACAGAAGTTGTCAATTTCTGTAACGTACAACTTATATGCACATCTTCATAGTAAGCTCTCTTTTCAACCAGTTTCAGAAATCATTACTTATCTCTAAAGTCACTAGATAATTTTTTCTTCTAAATATTTTAGAGCTTTCCTTTTACATTAAGATATTGGCCCATCTAGAGTTTTTTTTTTTTTAATACATGATATGAGAAAGAGTTCATAGGATTTTTAAATAAACTTTCATTTTAGAATACTTTTACATTTACAGAGAGGCTGCAAAGATAATAGAGTTCTCCAGATAGCCCACACCCAGCTTCCTCTCTTTAAAATCTTTAATTTGTATATTTCCATCACAGCAAATGAACCAATATTGATATTTATTACTCACTCAAGTCCATATTTCTTTCAGATTTATTGAGTTTTTATCCATTATTCTTTTCCTGTTCCAGAATCCCAGCTGGGATGCCACATTAACTCTGGTGTATATCTTCTTAGGCACCTCTAGACTGTTGACAGTTTCTCAGACTGTCCTTGTTTTTAATGAACTTGCCAATTTGGGGGGAGAATGTCTCTCAGTTTGGATTGATCCAATGTCTTTGGCATGATAAGTCAGAGATTGTGGGCTGGGAGGAGGAAGACCACAGAGATGAAGTGTCATTCTCATCACACAATGTCAAGAGTATACACTACCAACATGACTTACCACTTTTGAGAAGTGATCACCTGGCTGAGGTAGCATTAGCCAGTTTTTTTCCACAAAATGTTACTCTTTTTCCCTCCTTCCCATACTGTGCTCATTGGAAGAAAATCATTATGTGCAGTTTGTTCTGAAGGGTGAAGTTTATGCTCTACGGTCTTGATAGAGAAGTGGCTGTGTAAGTTATTTGGAATTCTGTATGGGAAATTTGTCTACTGCTCTCACCAACTTACGTATTTACTCAATATTTATGTATATCAGTTTGAGTTCATGGACATTTTATTTTATATTTTGGATTTTAACATAATCGTACATTATTAATTTTTTGTTGTTGTTCAAATATGCCATAGTTGGCAATTGGGAGTTCTTTCAGTTAACTGTGATTTAATGTCTGTCATTAATTTTTTAAAGTTCTCTGCCATTATCAATTCAGATATTTCTTTTATGCAGTTTTCTCTTTCTTTCTGTATTCCAATTATGCTTATGTTATACCTTTGATATTGTCCCACAGTTCTTGAGATTTCTGTTTTTCTGAGTTTTCTCCCCTCATTATCTTCTCTCCTTGTATTTCAGTTTGGGAAGTCTCTATTAACCTTTTTTTTTTTTTTTTTAAGATTTTATTTATTTATTTGAAAGAAAGAGAGAAAGGAAGAAACAGAGCATGAGCAGGGGTAGGGGGAGGAGGAGCGGGAAACCCACTGAGTTTTTTCCCACTGAACGGAAAACCTGAGACTGGACTTCATCCTAGAACCCTGGGATCATGACCTGAACCTAAGGCAGATGCTTAACCAACTGAACTACCCAGGCATCCCTCTATTAATCTATCTTTAAGTCTACCTATTCTTTCCTTGGCCATAGGTTGCATTTCTCTTTCATTCTTTCTTAAGAGTCTTCGCCCTTGGTTTATACTATCCATCTGGTACAACAGAGTACAGAGTATGAGAGACAAAGAGGGCTCTATAATTTTTTTTTATTAAGTCTCAAGGTTTTAGTAGGCTTGTATCTCCAGCCTGTGGGCCTCATGAACATCTGTGTCCCTATTTCACTGCTGTAGATTTTTTTCCCCCACCCTAGCAGCCCCTCCTCTTGCTGTAATATTCCCAATCCATTTCATTGAAGCATTTCCAAACAAAGAAAAACTATGTTTTCTCTTTTCCTTCATAAGTAATGCAGGGGGGCTGGTGGAGATAAGAGTAGGGAGGAACTCCTTCCACCATCTGGGAGAAGGTTTCAGAATTGTGCTCTGGCAAATTGTCCTTTTACGTGGAGAGTAGGCCCTTCGGATGGAAATGCTTGAGACATGTTTTACAATAATTACATTTCCCCATCTTTCTGCCAGTGTTGTGAGGGGATCTTTCTCACAAAAATACTCTGAGAACTGTGTGAGGTTCCTGGAGGGAAAGTCCACAGCAAAAGTGTGCCTGCTCCAAAGATGGCAGCCTACCCCCCGCCCCACTCCCCATCCCCCCAAGAAGGTTTCACTCCAAAGCTGGTCTAAATTCAGCTTCCAGTAATTCATCAAAATTTACCATTTAAGTATGCCTGCAAGTTCATGGCTCTCATGACTTCTGCTCCAGGTCATCAGATCTTAATGACTGTAACCCTTTGAGTGCAGTTGTGTCTCCAGTTTTCAAGGTGGCTGTTAACCCTGTGATCTCATTTCTCCGATCAGTCCAAGGAAAGTCTTTGATTTTCAGTTTTTGTAGCTCTTTCCTGTCCTAAGGATGAGAATGACAACCTCCAAGCATTACATGTCAGAACTAAAACCAGAGCCCTCCATAGATTTGTGTGTGTGTGTGTGTGTATGTGTGTGTGTGTGCACGTATGTGTGTGGTAAGGAACACATAACATAAATTTACCATTTTAAACATTTTTACATGTGTAGTATAGTAGTATTAAGTAAATGCACATTGTTGTGCATCAAACTTCTGAAACTCTTTCATCTTGCAAAACTAAAACTCTGTATTTATTCAACAACAACTCCCTTTTTTTCTTTCCTCCCAAACCCTTGCAACCACCATTCTACTTTCTAAGAGTTTGGCTACTTTACTTTGTCTATAAGTGGAATCATGAAGTATTTGTCTTTTTGTAACTGGCTTATTTCACTTATTATAATGTCCTCAAGGTTTATCCATGTGGTAGCATATGACAAGATTTCTTTCTTTTTTAAGGTTGAATAATATATATACACACATGCATTGGAGTATTAAATGTGTGTATATATGTATACACACACAGACACATTACATTTTCTTTATCCATTTATTCATCCGTGGATAGTTAGGTTGCTTCCACCTCCTATATATTGTGAATAATGTTGCAATGAACATAGATATGCAAATATCACTTCATGATCCTGTTTCAATTCCCTTAGACATATACCCAGAAGTGGGATTATTGGATCCTATGGTAATTCAATTTTTAATTTTTCATGGAAACTCAATACTGTTTTCCACAGTGCCTGCATCATTTTCATTCCTAACAATATCTCCCCATCTTTACCCACACCTGTTATATTCCATTTTTATGATAGTGGCCACCCTAAGAGATATGACATGATATCTCATTATGATTCCAATTGGCATTTCAAGGATTACTAATGATGCTAAGTATTTTTTTATATGCTTGTTGGTCATTTATTTATCTTTTAAAATAAATGTCTATTTGAGTCTTTTGCCCATTTTTTAATGCATTGTTTGGGGAGTTTGTTCTTTTCATTATTGTTAGATTGAAGGAGTTCTTTTTATTTCCTGGATATCATTCTCTTACCAAATACATGGTTTGCAAATATTTTCTCCCATTAGGTTGCCTTTTTGCCCTGCTGATTCTTTTTGTTTGTTTGTTTTCTGCACCTAAGTTTTAATGTCCAGTCAAGTCCTGTTTGTCTATTTACTTTTGTTATCTACACTTTTGGTATTGTCTAAGAAATCATTGCCAAATTCGATCTCATGAAGTATTCCCCTATATTTTCTTTAAGAAGTTTCATATTTTCAAGTCTTATATTCAGGATTTTAATCCATTTTTATTTACTTTTTATATATTCAGTATTAGAAGTGTCCAACTTTTTCTTTTGCATGTGGATATCCAGATTTCACAGCATCATTTGTTAAAACAAACTATCCTTTTGTCATTGTGTAGCCATGACCTCTTTGTCAAAGACTATTCGATCATATACGTGAAGGTATATTTTTGGACTCTCTATTCTGTTCTATTCTATAGATTACTAAAACTTATGCTTTGAAATCACGATGCATGAGGCCTCCAGCTTTGTTTTTCTTTCTCAAGAATATTTTAGCTATTTGAGGTCCTTTGAAATTCCATATGAATTTTAAGATTTTTTTTCTATTTTTCAAAAAAATACCATTATGATTTTAGATAATTATTGCTTTCAATCTGTGGATTGTTTTGGATAGTATGGACATTTTAACAATATTAAGTCTTCCAATCCATAAACATGGAAACCTTTTCCATTTATTTGGGTCTTCTTTAATTTTATTCAGCAATGTTTATAGTTTTCAGTGTACAAATCTTTCATCTCCTTGGCTAAGATTATTCCTTGGTATTTTATTATTCTTAATGCTAACACAAATAGGATTGTTTTCATAATTTCCTTTTTGGATTGTTAATTGTTAATTATTGAAATACAACTGAGTTTTGTATCACAACTAGTTTTATATCATGGAATTTTGCTAAATTTATTTTAGTTCTAACTGTGTGTATGTGTAAGGTCTTTAGAGTTTTCTATATATGATTAGATTATATACAAAAAGAGATCATTTTACTTTTTCTATTCAAACTTCGATGTCTTTTTTTTCTTGTCTGATGGCTATGGCTAAGATTTTCTATACTATGCATAATACAAGTGATGGGAGTGGGCATCTTTGCCTTGTTTATAATTTTAGAGGGAAATCATTCAGTTTTTCAACTTTGAATATGATGTTACCTATATGCTTCTCATATATGACCTTTATTATATTGAGGTAATTCCCTTCTACTCTTAGTTTGTTTACTCTTTTCATAATGAAAGTGTGTTGAATTTTGCCAAATGTCTTTTCTGCATTGGTTGAGGTTATCATGTGGTTTTTGTTCTTTATTCTGTTAATATGGTGTTTTACATTAATTGATTTTCATATGTTAAATCATCCTTGAATTCCAGAGATAAATCCTGATTGATCTTGTGTAAAAATCTTTTTAATGTACTAATGAATTTGGTTTGCTAGCATTTTACTGAGGGATTTTTATATCAGTATTTATTAGAGATATTGGTCTATAGTTTTCTTTGCTTGTAGACCTTTCTCTACTTTTGGTACCAGGGTAAGGCTGACCTCATAGAGAGAATTTGAAAGTATTCTCTCACATTCAATTTTTCAGAAGAGTTTGAGAATTGTTGTTAATTCTTTAAATGTTTGGTAGAATTCTCCAGCAAAGCAATCTGGCCCTGCTCTTCTCATTGTTGGGAGGATTGGAATTACTGATTCAATCTCCTTAGTAGTTATGAATTTGTTCAGATATTATATTTCTTCATGATTCAGTCTTGGTAGTTTGTATGTCTCCAGAAATATATTCATTTCTCCTAGAATATCCAGCTTTTTGGTATACCTCTACAGGTTGTAGCACTAACACTCTGTTCCTGGCAACCTATGAAACTATTTGTATTATTGGCCTTCTCATTAGGATTTTTTTTTCTAATTTATTAAAACTTAATAGATGAAAAAAGTTGTACTTTGTGGCACTACTTTAAGCAAATGTGAAACTTTTTTGCTCCCTCTATACTTGTTTCAAATGTCCTAAATATACACTATCACTTTGAATAGAAATGAGATAATGTGGTAGAGGTGGTATCATACACAGGAAGATAGCTTTTAAATAGTGTTTGGAAAACATTTTCTTTAGGTACCAGATATTTCCTGAAGTATCATCACCAAGGATACTTCCCCAGAATGCTTTTCCAAGTTAGAAATGAAGCAGGAAAAAATGCTTTTGAAAGGAAAAAAAAAAAAACCAATAAATTATAGCATAAGGATGGCAGATAACAAAAATCAAATTTATCCATATAAATTTAATTTATTTGTAAACTATAGACATATAAAAGTTAATACACATTAAACTCAGCATCTTTAATTCCAATGCACTTTTGTTGGGAGTCAAAAGCCTTAATTAGGCAATAATGTCAAGAATAGAGGAGTCACTGTGGACCCTTCACAAGGTAAATATTCCACAGATAATCTTTAAAATGTTAGCATTATATACATAAATAAATATGCATATGCATATATAGAGAAGGAAGAAGGTAAGAACCACCTCTTAAAATGAAGATTTTTAAAAATTAAAAATATGCCTTCAGGCTTAAAGGGATTTTTAGCTATAGTGTCATGAGGAAATCAGAGAACCCTCTCTTCATAAAACATATGCAATCTGGATAAAACTATCATGAACAACCATGTCAGAGGTCTCAAAAGTGACCAAAAGCAGACAATAAATTAAGAAGCATTTATTCTTAAAAAACTTCTAGAGCTTTGGGTAAAAGTAGCTGTAGTCTGTGACCTTCTTGCCTGGGGATATTTTCATTTTTGCCCTCTTCCCTTGCACATTTGGTGACCAAAGCAGAGCTGGGCAAAAAATCTGGTAGCAGCTTTGCTACCAGAAGGAAGAATTTGCTTTGGGACAGGGGAAAAACTTAGGACTCTGGCAAATAACATAAAGAATAAATGAGAAAAACCCACATCTTTACTAGCTTAAGGCTGTGGTCAGGTTTGGGACAAGCAGTGAATAGACAGAAATTATATGGAAGATCCTGGAAAAGAGAGTACCAGTTACAGACTAAATAAGCCTTCTGCATGCTCACAGTTGACTGGGAAACTACAGGTATAAAAAGGGGAAATTGGAGAACACCCCATTCAAAGTTAAAACCAAGGGTAACTTGAGAACCAGCTGACTTGTGAACATGCTCCCCAAACCATATGCACATTGATTGCCAGAAGGTGGATATCTTATGGGCTGACAGTGTTTGAGTATAAATTCTAGCCAAATTATTGGCTGTCCCCTAAGTTATGTAGATAAAAAGTTAACACCTATGAAGCCAGGTTAGAAAAATCAAAGTAAGAATAAAAAACTATGCAAAGACACCAGCAGCATCTTATAGAGGAGTAGATTTTGCATTTTAAACACAGACAGGGTACAAGGTACACCAAGGGGAAAAAACAGAAAAGTAAATCAGAACACAGTGTTGTTACAATATATTATCAATTATGATATATAAAATGCCAAGTTTTCAGCCAAAAGTTATAAGATGATCAAAGAAAATTTGACCCATGCCTGGGAGGGAAGAGGGGAATGCAGTTGATAGAGCCTAATTCTGAGGGGGCACAAGCATTGAGTTTTATTCATGTGTAATTAATAAAAGTAAACTATCAGAATAACACACCAACAATTAGGAAGTCTTAGTAGAGAAATGTTCACTACAAAAAAAAAAAGGCAATTGGAAACTTAAGAATCAAAAAAATAGTACTTAAAATGAAAAATGTCTAACATGGGCTCAAGAGCAGATTAGAGATGAAAGAAGAATCAATGCTTGAAGATAGATTAATAAAGGTACTTGGATGGCTTAGTCGGCTGAGTGTCTGACTCTTGATTTCAGCTCAAGCCATGATCTTAGAGTCATCAGATCAAGCCCCTCATTGGGCTCCACACTCAGCATGGAGTCTGCTTGCCTCTACGCTTGGCTTCTTCTCACCCTTGACTCTCACTCTCAAATAAATAAATTAATCTTTTTTTAAAAAGATTAATAGATATTATTCAACCTAAAGAATAAATGGGGGGGCGTCACCAAAGACAAATAAATAGAGTGTCAGGGACTAATTGGTAATGCCAACCATAATAATCTTCATGTAATGGGATTTTTAAAAGCATAGGAGAGAACAAGGCAGAAATCCCTATCAAAATCACAGCTGGTTTATTGAAAAAGTTGACAAGCTACTCCCAAAATTTATATGGAAATGCAAAGCAACTAGAATAATCAAATCAATTTTTTAAAAGGACAAAATTGGAGAAGTTACACTAGCTCATTTTAAAACTTGTAATAAAAGCTACAATAATCAGGACAGTGTGGTATTGACCTAAAGATAGACATGTCAATCAATGCACCTGAATAGACAGAAATAAACCCTTACTTCTGTCAACTGATTTTTGACAAAGATATCCAGACAATTCAATGAATAAGGTGCAGGCTTATCAACAAGCAATGTTGGAACAACTGAATACCCATATGTCAACAAATAAACTTGGACACAAAAATTAATTCAAAATATAAGAGCTAAAGCTCTAAATATTCTAGAATAAGACATAAAAGATAATTTTTGTGACCTTTTGTCAAGCAAAGATTTCTTAGATAACACAATCCATAAAGAAAAATACAATAAATGGTGACATTATTAATGAAAAATTTCCTCTTCAAAAAATACCATTAAGAAAAATGAAAAAAATAAGCCACAAAGTGGGAAAAAATATTTACAAACCAAATGTTTCATAAAAAATTTGTACAAAGAGGGCACCTGGGTGGCTCAGTGGGTTAAGCCGCTGACTTCGGCTCAGGTCATGATCTCAGGGTCGTGGGATCGAGTCCCGCATCGGGCTCTTTGCTCAGCGGGGAGCCTGCTTCCCTCTTTCTCTCTCTGCCTGCCTCTCCGACTACTTGTGATTTCTCTCTGTCAAATAAATAAATAAAATCTTTTAAAAAAAATTTGTACAAAGAAAACATAAAGAATTCTTCCAACTCAATAATACAAAGAGATAAAATTTTTTTAAAAACTGAAAAAAGATTTGAGTACATATTTTAACAAAGACATTTAAATGGCTAATTAGCACATGAAAAGATCCTCAACATCATTAGTCATCAGGAAAATGCAAATTAAAATCACAATGGATTATACTACACATTTACTAAAATGGCTATAATCCAACAGACTGGTAATACCAAGCATTGACAAGGGTATGAAAAAACAGGATCCTTTATATATTGCTGGTAGAATTGTAAAATTAGACCATTAGAAAATAACCTCCTAGTTTCTTAAAGAGCTAAACACACTTACCACATAACTTTATTCTACTTCTAGATATGTGTCCAAGAATATTAAAAACACATGTCCAAACAAATACTTGTACATGAATGTTTACAGAAGCACTCTTGATAATAATCCCAGTCCAAAAACAACTCAAATGTTCATCACCTAGTGAATGGATTAACAAAATGTGAGATATCTTCTCAATGGAATATTATTCAGCAATAAAAATGAGTAAACACTGATATACCTACAGTATTAATAAACCAACAATCCATTATGCTAATTAAAAAAAAGTCATACACAAGACCGTATATTGTAAGATTCCTTTTATATGACCTTTCTCAGGAAGGAAAACTGGGGCATCTGGGTGGCTCATTCAATTAAGCATCTGCCTTCCCTCAGAGCCCCGCATCGGGTTCCCTGCTTCTCCTTCTCCCTCTGCCACTGTCTCTGTCTCTGTCAAATAAACAAATAAATAAATAAATAAATAAATCTTAAAAAAAAAAATTTATTTAAAAAAAAAGAAAGGCAAAACTGTAGAGACAAAAAGCAGATAGTGATTGCCTGGAGCTGCATTCTGGAGCAGGGATTAACAACTAAAGAAGCCATGGAAACTTTTTGTTTGTGGTGATAGGAGTGTTTTGATACTGGATAATTGTTGAGATGGTTGAAAATCATTAAACTGCACTTACAGTGGGTAAATTATAATGATGGGAAACTATATCTCAGTAAAACTATATATATAGTTGACCCTTGGACAACACTGAGATTACGACCACCCCTTACAGCCAAAAATCTTCTAACTTTTGACTCCTCAAAAACTTAATTATTAATAGCCTATTCTTTTTTTAATTAAATTTATTTATTTTCAGCATAACAGTATTCATTATTTTTTCACCACACCCAGTGCTCCATGCAATCCGTGCCCTCTATAATACCCACCACCTGGTACCCCAACCTCCCACCCCCCCACCACTCCAAACCCCTCAGATTGTTTTTTAGAGTCCATAGTCTCTCATGGTTTACCTCCCCTTCCAATTTCCCCCAACTTCCTTCTCCTCTCTAACTCCCCATGTCCTCCATGCTATTTGTTTAGCTCCACAAATAAGTGAAACCATATGATAATTGACTCTCTCTGCTTCACTGATTTCACTCAGCATAATCTCTTCCAGTTCCGTCCATGTTGCTACAAAAGTTGGATATTCTGATGGAGGCATAATACTCCATAGTGTATATGGACCACATTTTCCTTATCCATTCGTCTGTTGAAGGGCATCTTGGTTCTTTCCATAGTTTGGTGACCGTGGCCATTGCTGCTATAAACATTGGGGTACAGATGGCCCTTCTTTTCACGACATCTGTATCTTTGGGGTAAATACCCAGGAGTGCAATTGCAGGGTCATAGGGAAGTTCTATTTTTAATTTCTTGAGGAATCTCCACACTGTTCTGCAAAGAGGCTGCACCAACTTGCATTCCCACCAACAGTGTAAGAGGGTTCCCCTTTCTCCACATCCCCTCCAACACATGTTGTTTCCTGTCTTGTTAATTTTGGCCATTCTAACTGGTGTAAGGTGATATCTCAATGTGGTTTTAATTTGAATCTCCCTGAGAGCTAAAGATGATGAACATTTTTTCATGTGTCTGATAGCCATTTATATGTCTTCATTGGAGAAGACTCTCTTGACCCGAGGTTTTGCTGATAACAAAAACAGTCACTAAACATTATATGTATTATTATATACTGTGTTCTTACAACAAAGTTAGCTAGAGAAAAGAAAATTTTATGAAGAAAGTAATAAGGAAGAGAAAATATATTTACAATACTATAATATAGTTAAAAAAAGATCTGCATATAAGTGGACCTGAGCAGTTCAATCCTGTGTTGTTCAAGGGTCAACTATATATGAATATTCATATTTTACTACTGACCTTTCTGTTACCACATTACTCAAGGTCAACAAAAGAAACTCTCTCTCAGCAACTCCAATTATTAACATTTCCCATAGCCCTATGCTTCCAATTCTGTCTCAAGCACCATGAAAGAATCATGACAATATCACTCTTCTTTTTCCTTTCTCTACTGGCTGGTCCACTTCATCCACTTTAAAGATTAGACATTTTTCTTTGTGGAAGAAAAAGAGAATTCCCCTACTACTTGAGTGCCAAGTTGAGTATCAGTATTTTTGCATATATTTTTTTCATATGATATTTGTAGGAAGGTATCAAGTTATAACAGATCTGATAAGGTCCTTAAGAAGTACTGTCAGGGTACCTTCATGGCCCAGTCCATTAAGCATCTGCCTTCAGCTCAGATCACCATTTCAGGTCTTAGGATCAGACTCACATGGCGCTCCCTGCCCAGCAGGGAGTCTGCTTCTCCCTCTCCCTCTCCCCCTTTCCCCACTCACGAGCTCTCTCTCTCCCCCTCAATAAATGGATAAAATCTTTTTAAAAAATATTGTCTACAAACAATAATAGTGAGTACCAGAGGTTCTATTACAACCTAAATGTGGCTGACCACATACCTCTTGCCCTTAACGTTTACTTTGTGTTCACTCACTTTCCTCCTTCCCATGTTTTCCCATGACCCTACTTTTAGGCCTCCATATCACAAGGGAGATGAAAGAGGAAATTTTTACTTACAAACCCCCAAGTATATAGTATCAGGACCTGCAAATAATAGAAAATACCTCTGAATTCTCATTTTTTAATAAAATTGAAAGTAAGTATCTTTATATTTGAATTTTTTTTGCTCAAGGCTAAATTTAACCTGGGTGGATTAATTCCCGGTTAAAGGTAACTTTTGCAAACACCACAAATTGATATCAGTTTCAGTGATACTTAAGAAAGATTAGGACACTATTTTACTAATTTACAAATTTACATTATTTTGTGATTTACAAAGTGATTTTTTTATGTAATATTAATTTTTCATAAGTGTCCTGTGAGGTAGTTATCATTAGCCCAGTTTTATAAGGAGAAATAGTAAATTTAACATATCAGCCAAATATACATAAAAGTAAACTGTAGAGTTGTCTCCTAACTCCAAATTCACTCTTCTTAAAATTAAACCATTAAACCGATTCACTGTTTTTCATCAAAAATTTGGGTAAATCACAATGGCTGTCTTCCCTATTGAAAGTATGAAGAGGATTGAAATGGCTCTGTTCTACAATGCATCTCCAAATTTTGACAAGCAGAGAGTCTGTATATACTGGAACATTTGGTGAAACCTGTGTTTGTGATCCCACACACACAGTAGCATGAGCAACAGAGACGCAACAGTTTCTCCAAGTAGATTCTATTGACCAAATGTTATCATCTTGATGGATCTGTGAACATTTCCTATAATGGAAACATATCATTTTGATGGATCTTGAACATTTCCTAACATGTTATAAGACTGAGAGGTCTTTTGGGAATACTGTTTATCTCCAAACCAATGAATTTTATTTTTATTTTTTTTTTTAAGATTTTATTTATTTATTTGACAGAGACCGAGATCACAAGTAGGCAGAAAGGCAGGCAGAGAGAGAGGGAGAAGCAGACTCCCCACTGAGTAGGGAGCCCGATGTGGGGCTTGATCCCAAGATCCTGAGATCATGACCTAAGCCGAAGGCAGAGGCTTAACTCAATGAGCCACCCAGGCGCCCCCAAACCAATGAATTTTAAAGGTGAAATTTATCATGCACTGTACTTTCTTATTAAAAACAAATACAAGTCAGTTCTTCCAACTGAGAAAAGCAATTAGGGAATTTAGTAATCACCACCTACTATGGGGCTAATTATTTGTTTGTACTAATATTCTAGTCTTCTTTAGAGATGTTATCTGTCAGTCAACAAATGTGTGAGTATTTGATAAGTGTGTATAATTTTATATCTGTTCTCCAATTGCATGGCCAATTTGTGCTTTGCAAGAACCTGTAAAATCCGTTATTTGATTTCATCCTTTCAAGAGGAATGGCCATGCCAGCACACAATGAGGTAGATTTCTTCTTGGATTAGGAAACTCTGGGTCAAGAAGTTTATTATTTGCTCAAGTGCTTATAGTTCTCAGAAGAGGCATGAATCAGTAAAGTTTTCACTTGACAGTTATAATTAAGGAATGATGTATTACTTAAGCTACCAAATGATTATTCAATAAAATCAAATCAAAGCAGGACATTGAATAATGAAGCTGAAAGCCAGTTTTCCTTGCTGTAGACATTATTCTAATTACTTGTTTTATTTATTTATTATTATTAATAGCTCTATAAATTGAGAGATTAATATATGTTAAACATTTTACTATGCATTTTACCTATAATATTTTACATGAATCCTTCCTATGAATGATTATAAAAGTATGTTTATCCCCATTCTAAATATGTCACCTAAGACTGGGGGTGGGAAGATTTGTCTAAAATCAAATAACAGGGGCCACAGGCTGGGTCAGTCAGTTAAGCAGCTGACTCGTGGGTTTGGCTCAGGCCATTATCTCAGGGTCCTGGGATGGAGCCCCACATTGGGCTCTGTGCTCAGCAGGGAGTCTGCTTCAGGATTCTCTTTCTCTCCCTCTGCCTCTCCCCTGGCCTGTGCGCTCATGCACTCCATCTCTCTCTCTCTCTCTCTCTCACTCTCTCTCTCTCTTTCTATATATATATATATAAAATAAATAAATAAATCTCTAAATAAAATAAATAAAACTAAATAAAATATATGACCAGTAAAATGGTAAAGTCAGGAAAGTCAAGTATTTCAGATTCCAAAGAATTTGGCAAACACCAGATTTTAAAACACCACACATACGTATGTTCAGTGGGTATATACACATCACATCCACATACATTTGTGCACATGTATGCACACATGTCTATAAACAACTTAAATGTATCAATTGTTATGTGTGCAAACTGCCTTTTCTTCTTGCTGCTTTATTCCCCAAACAGGCATAGCTATTTTAGAATTATAATGGCTTCGCTCTATGAGAGCCATGATACAAGGGACTGCAAAGACTCTAAAGGAGTTCTTTCATTCCATAGAGACCATATTATGCATGTTATGAGTGTTTAAGATAGAGTGCACAGTCTGTCATGTCAACTCTCATCTACTTCAATGACAGATTATTTTTCTTCCATCGCTAGTGGTTTGAATATATCAGCTACCAAAGAGGGGACATTTTTCTTGGAGTTCAAATGCACACCAAAAATCATAAATTCAAGTAGTATTAAAACTCTAACTTAAACCCACAAAAGCAAAGAAATGTAGCATTTCACCAAACAATTCAGTGAGCATCAGAGTCCTTAATTCACCCTAGACGATATCAGCTCCATACAACACACATGAACTCACATTTATTATTAGTATATGCCAAATACTATGTTAAGTGCTACACATGAATTATCTCATTTACTTTTCACCAGAACCCTGTATGATAGAAATGATTCTTACTTCCTTTTTTCAATAAGAAACTGAAGCTGTGAAAGTTCAAGTTAACCTGTTCAAAGGCACTCAGCTAGAAAGAGACAGAGCTGGGATTCCAATTCTGGTTCCAGAAACCGAGCTCATAATCTCTGCATATAGGTACACATACATTTGCATTAGAACTAAGAAACCAAATTTTAGTACCAGGGAAATTCAAATTTACAGAAGGGCAAACATCAAAATGTCCAGAAGTCAATTTGTTTCACAAAATATTCAAAAAATAAAACTCATTCACAAGACATATTTGCCTTCTAAAAAATCTTTTTAGACTCTCAGTGCCCTCCACTATGACTTCAAGTAACATCTGTCTCTTTTTGCTTGAGGTTCTTGCTGAGATCAAAACAGCAAAAGGGAAGCATTCAGAAAGGGTAAAGGAAGTACACTTTCTAGTATACTTTAACTTTTTTTAATGGAAAGCCATATTTGATCCATTTGTGTCCTAGATTTGTTTTGGCAAATAGCTCTTCATCACTTGTGCCAACTCTAACTAACCCATGTACTTTGAAACAAATCCTGAGATTGTGCCCAGAGCACAGTGATTGATTAGTATTGTCTGTCACAGCAGGGGTGTGGCAGTGTGCATGGCCTGTATTTGACAACCCTCCCTGCCTTAGACAAATAAATCCACCCCTGCTGAAATATACTCCAAAGTAGCCTGCTTACAACAGGCACAGGGGAAGGAAAAAAGAGAGGGAGGGAGGGAGGATACTGGGCGGCAGGAAGGGAGAGAGGCAGAATGAAGGAGATAAAGAAAGAAAGTCTTAGGAAGATTATCTCTATAATTTGAATAGATTTTAACCTGTAATGTCCAGACCAACTAACTACATGGATAACATCGATTTAATAATTGCTGAACATTCCGCACATTTCTGTGGAATTCATTCCACACAGTTTTGTATCTATCTATCAAATGTCTCCTTACCATCCCAGATAAACAGCACACTGGCCCTTGCCACCATAACTTTGCTCAGGCTATTTTTCTTGTCAGTATTTCCCTTCTACTTTTCTTCCATTTTGCTACAGTCTCCCCATTCAAGTCCTGCCTCCATAATGAATCCTGGCACAAGTGCTCTTGGGAAAAATAGTGGCTCTCTTATCAAGTGACCAGAAGGGAGGGGGTGGGGGCAGGGGAGGCTTATAACTCTACGGGCAAGAACTCCAAAGGTCAACTAGCTGTCTAGCCATAGAACTGAGTACTGAAACTCAACTTTTCCACATTTCAGTTATACCAGACTACTGCTTCTTAATCAGCCAAACATGATCCTTTACTGGCAACTGGAATTCTGGCTTTCATTCTCAAAATAGATCCCTCCAATTTCTCCTTTTTTATTATTCACTGGCTCTTTCATGTGAATTGATTGTCTTCCCAGGAAGACTGTAAAACCCTGTGGGCTGAATACTTCGAGCTGTAGTCTGGAGCAGTGTGGAAGGAAAACACAGCCATCAGAGGATCTAGCTCTGGTTCCGTGTCTGCCACATTCAAACTGTCAAGTAAGACATTTCTCTAAAACTGAGCTTCTTTGTCCATGAATTGGAGAGGATAATTACTTTATCTATTGCCTAGGATTGTTAGAAGGACCAAGTGTGTTAAATACTCTACACATCTGATATTTCCTTTATGCCTTCCTGAGCCTTATCTGCATTGAGAGGGCAGAACTGAGCATCCTGGACTTCTGTTCTTGAGTCTCTAAGGACTGTTCCACACATCAGCCCTAATCAATCAGCCTGGGCTTTCCTTCTTGGCCCAGCCCCAGTGTCCTCACTCAATGAAATTCTTCGCAGTATCAGTAAGGCCTCTGATACAATATCTGTGAGGGTTCTAATTTGTTTTCTAGTCTTTGTCAATATTTACATTCATAAGAAGAAGGATTGTTTTAAAACTTACTTAATACCATGTGGCATATGATGAATCTCCATCACCATCATTTATAAGTTTATTCTGAAGAAAATGCAGGTCTCTATCTGCCAACATCTGAAAGCTATAAATAGTGAGAAAAATAGAGAAGCCTTAAAAGTCCATTGAAAAGTATTGGATTTGGAGAGTTTCTTGGATGGCCAAAGTGGAAAAATATTTTGCTAAAAAATTGGGAGTGTTGCTCCTACTGGCATACAGGCAGACAGTTTAGTTAGTATTTACCCAGCCTGTGGCGAGGGAACACTTGGCTGTTTATTTCAGTGGAAGGGATGTTGGGAGATGCTGTTTGTCTAGTCAGAAATGCCCTTTGAGACTGCAAGGCTACCTGTGACCAATTTTCAACTAAATTTATCTTTGGACTTTGTGTAAGTCATCCAGCCTTAACCAAATCCATTTGGTCTTCTCTATAACCATGTCATAGAATCCTTACCAAAAAATCTCCCTGCTTTGGTCCACAATTATGGCTTCTGATTATTCAGCCAAAGCTGGATTTAAACCTAAATGTGAGTTCTGGATAAGTAGGCCAAGTTTTATTTAATGTAGGAAAAAACTATCACTTATTAAATAAAATGGACTGATATTTAACCAGTCATTTTCAAACATCTCTGCCTCTTGCTCCATGGTAGAATAAATAACACATACTATTGACTATTAATCACTTAGCTAGCTTTATTTCATGAAGCAATTTATGTTTTATTTCATTTCTTCTTTGCAGGCACAGCTAAGGTTTTTAATAACTACCCTCATTGCCAATCCGACACTGACATGGTGAAAACATGAAAAATGTATTATTTTTCAATCTCAAACATCTCAAGTTTTACGCTCTTTTGATAAAACTCAATAATTTCAAAGACAGAATGGCTGTAATAAAGTGCAAAAATGCTTTTCCCAGAATGTGATTAAATAGTGATTTACTATTTGTTAATCAGTTTTGTTTATTTCAATTGGCTTTAATTTTCATGTGCAATCCCACAGGTTTGTTTGTGTTTCATTTTTTTGCTTTTGTTTCTGCTTTGGCCATTAAATCAGGCTGCTCAATTTGAAAGACAGTTTTTCTGAGCCTGGCAAGATAATGAGGCTCCATCTCTATCTCCTTAACAGTTCAGAATTGTTTGACCAGTGTAAAAATCAAGCATAAAGATTTGTGAAGCAGAGCCCTGATTGGGGGATTTTCACCCATTGTTTGTTTCTTATTTTCCTGTTTATTTCCATATCCTTCTTTCTGCATCATTAATCATTCAATCTTCTCAAAACTCTTGCATATAGTTATTATGACCCCATTTTATAGATGATAAAGTACAGTCAGATGATCCTAGCATGCCTAGGACTAAGCTGCATGGCTAGGACTTACTCTACCCTGAGTTTGACTTTCATGCCTTGGCTCCTTCTGCAAGCCCTCAGAGGCTCATGAGGGCAAGAATCTGTAGCCCCAACTTCCCATCAAGTTGACAGATGCATTAAATCAAAGATAAAAGCCTCCATGTTATGCTGTCCAGGGGTCAGTTCGCCAAAGCCTTAAAGTCCTTCTTAGTTCTGTTCCCATACACCCACTCTTCTCAAGCTCATGGCTGCAGCAATATAATTCAAATGTGGGGAGTCTCAACTTCAAGGATTTTAACAATCAGACTAATTTGTAGGATGGGCTCTGCGTGTGCGGGTCTTAGGGAGCTATTTAACTTATACCATACCAAAGGATCAAGGCATCCTGATTAAGAGCTATTGCCTGGTGAGGGACACAGAGGGAAAGTACTACTTCGGAGGAACCTGTGCAGAAGAATCGAGAATTCCACACAAAAAGAAGAAGGTGTACACTGCAAATAAATGAAATTTGGAGAACCTAAAATTAGAACAGCACTGAACCACATTACAAAGTAGAAGCTTTCTTGTTCCATTGTCTCCCATTAGTTTCTTGTTGAAAGCCTCATAATATACATTTCAAAAATAATGATCTTGAGGGGCACTTGAGTGGCATCCAACTCTTGATTTCAGCTCAGGTCATGATATCAAGGTTGTGAGATCGAGCCCCACATCAAGCTCCCCTTGCAGCAGGGAATCTGCTTGAGATTCTCTCTCCCTCTCGCTCTGCCCACCCAAAGAAAAAGTGATCTTTAGATACAAAATCTTAAGATTCTCCTAGACATTGATCACTAATTTTTTTTTATTACCAGAACCCCTTCAACTATGTCAAGATAATAGTAATAATAATAATAAGTAATAGTACTATTATCCAGGAGTAAGTCATCTATTTCTTTGCCTTTGAATGTCAATATCAAGAATTCAATAAAAGTCAAATATGTCACCAGATGCCATTGTTGCACAAATTATGGAAAGAAATAAGGAAATACACAAGAAGAAGATGAGAGAAAGTGAGGCAAAGAACACAAAATCACAGTGTCAGAAAATAGTGTGTCATCGCAGAACCCTGGAGGCTTTGGGGCCAAGCACATCTAGGCTCAAGTCCCAGCTCAGAAACATCACAAGATCTGGGTTATTCAACAAACAAGTTAAACTGTCTTAGCATCAGCTGCTTCATGGGTGAGAAATAACAACCATCTCATGGAGATATTGTGAATAATGGAGAAGTCAAAGAAACAAGTTTGATCAGTACAGCTTCTAGCCTGGAAAGACACACTAGATGTCACTTGTGTGGCTCCCTACCCTGTGTAGGCAAACCCTTTGTGAAAAAAATGGCCATTTTTTTTCTCAGCTATACTTATTCAAAATATATTCTTAAAATTAAGCCAATTTTTCCTTCATCTGACTTCAAAATAAGCCTCTTAAAAGGTGAGACTTGAGACTGCACATTCTGTGCCACAGGGCCAGCACCCCCCCCCCCAATCCACTCCCCCATTCTGGAAGCTCTGATCCATGTCCTGGGAGTCCCTACCTGGTGGCACACAGACAGCCCAGTTCCTGAGCACTTCCTGACCCTGAACATTCACAGGTTGTCATCTATCCCCCATCCTATACGTGTGTAGCTAATTTGTGTAATTTTGTTTTCCACTCACAGAAATCACATACAATCAAAGCGGAACAGTTTAAAAACATAGAAAAAGAAAAGAAATGTCTAAAATGTCATTTCTAGTATTAACATTTTGGTATATGTTCATCCGCTATTTTTCTTCCATGCATGAATATTTATTTCTCTTTAGGGTATAATGGTGTCATGCTACCAACACCATTTGATAATCTTGTTGCTCTGTTCAATTAACTAGAAGATAGAGATACTAGAGCTCAGGGGCTCATCACCTTCCAGGTTGAAGTGACAGAGACTTGATCGATAAGAAAGTGAATGAATTAGACACCCCCAATGTAATCAAGTCTGTTTATACAGACGGGTTAACTTGGGGATTCTGTCTTCCTTCTGTGAACCTTCACTACAATTTGTAATCTTAAGGGTGCTTTTGGATCTGAGAAAATACTGGTAGATTTTTAGATTTATCCAATTAAATAGTCGTTAATGTCAAAGAGGCATAATCTTACATTTATCTGTAACATTCACACAAAAAATAAAAGGCTGTCATATTCTCTACTGAAATTCAGAGATACTGAGTATCTGTAATATACCTACAAGTATTTGTCTAATAGCTCCATCCATAAAAGGGAATTAGGTTAGTTTTGTAATCTTGGATATTGTCATTGCACCTTGGCTCTTTACTCAGAATAAGACAAGGCAATGTGGATAATCAGGTCCAAGAAGGTGACCCAAGTACTGGGTGTGACGGGCCCTGGGGAGTGTCTGGCGCTCAGAAGAGGTTCAACAGGGCAGAGGAGGTGTGGTGCCCAAAACACGCAATGTCTCTAATCCTCGTTCAGACAAAGCAGCTGAGCACTTTGGGAAAAAGGACTGTATTAGAATCATCTCTGTATTCCCATGGCCTTTCTTAGAAACTAGCATATCATAATAAGCCCAACTGGGAGTTATTGTGTGCCTTTTCTATTCCCTGCTCTGCTCTAGATAACTTATCTGTGTAATTTCATTCAAGTCTCACAAAATCCTGTTGATACGGGAATTGTTAACCACGTGGTAGAGACAGAGATTAAAGCCCATAGAGGCAATTGGTCCATGGCCATGTAGTCAGTAGGGATCCATTCATTCACTCATTCCAACATTTATTGAGCACCTACCATGTACCAGGAACTATCCAGGTGCTGGGAATAAGATTTCATGAAGCTTATATTCTGGGAGTCAAGAAAGGGGAAATAAACAAGGGAAACAAATAAATACATACCCTAATTCTTGAGAGTATTTATTAAGTTTTAGGAAGACCCAAAAAAACGAAGACTGAGTGGCGGGGGACAAGAGGGCTGGTTTAGACAGGGTAGTCAGGAAGGCTTCTTCCTAGAGGTTACATGTAAACTGAAACTTGCATGAAGTGAAAAATCCAGAAATGTGAAGATCTAAGGGAAGAGAGCGAGCAAGTACAAAGGCCTTAGGGCAGGAACAAGTTTGACCTGTTTAGGAACAGAAGTAGGCAGTGGCCACATTATGTTGATCTTTGCAAGCCATGGTAGAGAGTTGAGATTTTATACTAAGTGTGATGAAAAGCCTTTAGAAGATTTGAAGCAAGAGACAGAGATGAGTGGACTTATATATTTTTTAAAGATAAAAATCTCCGTCATTCTTATCCTTCTTTTAACCTTAAGGCAACAATATGTTTCAAAGAGTTGGTGTCCCATTATCACAGAATAAAGGAATTACAGTGACAGAGTTCAAGAAGAAGGAATGATCCCAATGGGGGTGAAGAGCCTGAGAATCCAAAACAGATGTAGTCCTTAAAGGCAGTGTGCCTCTGAAGGTGGATCTCTCAGAGGTTTCTTGGTTCCACCCATCATTCAAGGAAACAAACCCTAGAGATGTCAATGGACAAAAAGCAAGCCACCAGCCAGTTCTCAGGATGGGCAAGTTTCTCAGAACAGGAACAAAGGGAATGTGGCTAACTCTGGCTAACTCAGAAGCCCAGGATGTATGGGTACTGAAAGGAGACAAAGCCAGAGAAGGAGGCATCAGGATGAGGAACTTAGAGCAAAAAAATACAACTCAGGGACCGATAGAGACACCATGACCAGCGCTTCCTGTTCTCCTGGTAGGAGTCATTTACAGAGATTCATGGGTAGAGTGTGGAGACTGACCAACACATTCTGTCCAGTATGGGTGGTGCTGCATCCCTGGGTGACATGATGGTGGATTCCACTCTGGGGAAATGAGAAAAGACAAGGCAGAGGAAATTGGAAAGGAAGGGAGCTCCAAGTTGAGCATGATTTTTTTTTTTTCTTAATTAACCTTCTCTGGTTCTTATGAGTCATCTCCTTTATTTAGTCAAGACATACATTATATTGACTTAATAGCCCATCGTGAAATTTTGCAGGATTATTGAGGTCACAACTGTAGTAAGCAAATTGAGTTGTGTCTACTCTGTAAAATTAAGGTAATTTTCTTTTTTTCTTTTTTGAAGATTTTATTTATTTGACAGAGAGAGAGCAAGCAAGAGAAGAAATACAAGCAAGGGGAGTGGGAGAGGGAAAAACAGGCTTTTTGCTGAGCAGGGAGCCCAAGCAAGGCTCGATCCCAGGATGCTGGGATCATGACCTGAGCTGAAGGCAGACCCTTAGCCAACTGAGCCACCCAACCGTCCCAAGGTAATTTTCAATAAATCGAAGGAAACTCTGACTCTCTCTTCTTGGGTTTTTCTGTTCTAGTCCCCCCTTCTCTTTTCTTTGTCCCACTAGCGCTCCTTTCCTTCATTTTTCTCTTTGTCCCTTCCCCCCTCCTTTCTCCTTTGTATTTTTGTTTATGGATAGGTAAAATAACATTTAAGAAAAAACCTGCAAGGAATCAACACGAACTTGCACTTTCTGTGACTTTATCTTTTATATTTCTTTAAATATGAGAGCAACATTTATTCTTCTCCAGACTTCAGGCACATTTCACATTATCCAAAATTTCCTAAACAAACAAACAAACGAAAAACTGAAAATAATTTCTCCTCAGTGCTTTATCAGTCATTTCTGCAAGTTCTTTCATAATTGAAATTTAATTCACTTAGATCTGAAGACATGAAATCATTTAAATCAGTCAGGGGTTCCTTCCCTAACTATTTTTTTCCATTGACTTGTGTTTCAATTTCCCTTCATTAATGTTTATTTTATACTATTTAGTTTGAAGAGCCTTACTGGAGAACGTGAAGGGGGAAAAAAAGAAAAAGAAATAAAAAACAGGCAGGCGCTGAGGAGTTCTGCTTTTTGCCTGTCCTTTACTAACATTGCACCATCTGCCCCAGGCAACTGGCCTAGTCCTTCCCTGTTCTCTTCTGAGTAGTAAACAAATTTACTCAAAGGAAAAAAGATAAAAGGTAGGCGAGAACAAAAGGTGTGCTACAAAAAGGTGGGGAAGGGGACCAGCATGTAGCCCATTGTCAGAGGCTGTTTACCCTCTCCTGCCAGGCTGCTCTGCCCTGTGGCTTCCATATCTGCCCTAGCCTCTCTGTGCAGCTCCCACCAAAACTTATTATGAGGAAATAGGGGTAATATTGCATAGTAGTTGGCTTTATCTGTAATGCCATGACTGCCGTAGAGAGACATCTGTCTGAATCCTCTTTAGCTTTCAAAACCTAGCTCAAACAGTTCCTCCACTCTGCAAACTTCGCTATACAGCACCCCTAACCACCCCTCAGCCCCTGACCTGTGTACATGTCCATAAAACTCACAGCCTTTTCTGTGTGGCATCTGAACCTTGTACATGTCTCTGCTCTGAGTCCCATCACATGATAACATATGACTTTCATGTTTGTCTCTGAGTTGATTGGGATTAGTGTATTACTTTGCTAGGATGTCATAACAAATTACTACAAACTGAGTGGTTTAACCACAGAAACTTACTGTCTCATAGCTCTTGAAGCTACAAGCCTGAGATCAAGGTGTCAGCAAGGTTGATTCCTTCTGAAGGCTGTGAGAAAGAATCTGTTCCATGCCTTTCTCCTCGCTTCTGCTGGCTTGCTGGCAATCTTTGAGGTAACTCTGTTTGTACATGCTTCACCTCTATCTCCATCTTCATACTTACGTGGCACTCTCCCTGTGTGCATGTCTATCTCTTCATATGGCAGTCTTTTTGTAAGGATACCAGTCAGTTGGGTTGGGGGCCCACCCTACCCCAGTGTGACATCATCTTTAGTAATTACATCTGCAATGACCCTATACTTCCAAGAAGGGTACTGAAGGTTAGGACTTCAAGATATGAATCTGGGGGAGCACAGTTTAAATCTTAACATCATCTTTGCCTACCTGATACTTAGCACAGTGACAGGTCTTTGCCTGAGGTCCAAGGCCTTCAAAAATATTTCAGTCTCAAATTTTATTTAATCTTAAATATCTCTGACACTTTTTGTTTTGTTTTGTTTTCAGATTTTATTTATCTTAAGTAAATAAAGAGAGAGAGACAGAGAGAGTGACTGAGATAGTGAGAGAGAGCACAAGTAAGGAGGAGAGGGAGAAGCAGACTCTTGCTGAGCAGGGAGCCCAATGAGCGGACAAATCCCAGGACCCTGGCATCATGACCTGAACAGAAGGCAGATGCTTAACTGACTGAGCCACCCAGGTGCCCTGCTCTGCCACTTTTGGCATAGACGATGGCCAAATTGAACATGGGATCAACATTATTATATATATATATTTTTTTTTTTCCTGAAGGTAGAACTATCAGGAAGCCAGAAAATCTCTGATAAGAGAATGGGTCCCTCTGATCTCCAGAGACATCTATGTGATCATCTGAGGCTTGGATAACAATATTCCCTCAGTCCTCATGCAGGGGGCACTTCATGTGACATTGTACTTTCAGCCCTTTTTTGGCACATAGAGCTGACCGACCTTCTGCCTAGCTCCCATGACCTAACACATAAAGAATGAGGCTTTTGAAACCTGCAGACCACATTCATTCTGCAGATACCTGCAAAGACAGATTCCCACTCCTCCTTCATTTCACCTCGTCTTCTATTAGAATCCAAAAACAATGAGATCAGAGATGAACAAGGCACAAAGCTCTCTCAAAAAATGTCTGATGGGGTAATAAAACAGTCTGGTGGGGAAACAGAATGTGGCAAATCTAACTGTGTGAGGCCAGAGAGTAGTGGGAAGTCAGAGGCCATGAAAATTAGGCTGGATTGAGGGTCTGGGTGGCTCAGTGGGATAAGCCTTTGCCTTCGGCTCAGGTCATGATCTCAGGGTCCTGGGATTGAGTCCCGCATAGGGCTCTCTGCTCAGCAGGGAGCCTTCTTCCCCCTCTCTCTCTGCCTGCCTCTCTGCCTACTTGTGATCTCTGTCTGTGTGTCAAATAAATAAATAAAATCTTTAAAAGAAGAAGAAGAAGAAAAGAAAATTAGGCTGGATCTTCCAAGGAAAATAACAGTGAGCCAGGTGAGGAGATGGGTAAAGGTCTTTCCAAGCAGGGGGCATTGCTCTAAGAGGTCAGAGGGCAACAATGACTACCACAGGGTTGTCAGGTGGCAGTCCTAGGAGTCTGGGGTCAGGGATCAAATCAAGAGCATCAGCATCAGGCAAGCCATGTTAAGGAGGCAATGACTGAAGGGCTTTAAGCACTGGACTAGCCCTAAGTTTGCTGAACACAAGGATCGACTAGAGGAGGCCTGTGGGGATCCAAGAATATAGGTTAGGAACCCATGACATCCACCAAAAGAGAAATAATCACAGGGACATGAACCAAAGGAGGACAATGGTGAGCAGGAAGAATCAGCAAGAATACCCAGATCCTTGGTAACATTTCTGTGTAGCCCCTCTTGCTGCGTTTGGGTTTGAATGCTCACATACTCCTCTCCCCGTCTGTGCTTCTCCTTTAGAGACACTGCTTGACAATTGGAGGGGCTTGCATAAAGAGCTCAAAGTGACTACAAATTTACTCTCCACATGCCCTCCTCCCCACTGTGACCACCACTAACCCTTTAAATCCCACAGTCCTCAGCCAGTGACTATAAAATGTAAAACATAAAAGCCTAGTTGCTTTGATCCTCCTTGGGACAAATTCCAAGGCATAAGTTACACTTCAAAATTCTCCCTGGCACGAGCTGAAACCATGCCCTTCCCTGTCTTTACTTCCCTTAGTCTCCTACCTGCTTCTCCTAGAAGAACCTCCTTAATAAATCACTCATGTATGACTCTTTCCCCTGAGATGTCCTTCTGGTGAACTTGTCCTAAGACAGAAGATTTGAAAGCTATTGAAAAAAAAAAAAAAATAGAATGTACAGAGCTCAGCAAGTGGTTAGATGTGGGAAACTCTGATAAGAACTAGAAGAAAAACATTCAGTGAAGCACAAACTATGTTTACAAACATGTGTTTGGGAATGAAAAGGACAAATGCTATTGAGATGGAAAGTTAATTTTGCACACCTAATTTTTATTCTTCCTTTAACTGTGGGGGAGTAAAAGAGGCTTTTATTCATTAAATTTCCCAGGCTTTTTTTGCTCCAAATTTAGGGCACTGAATAGGGTGCCATGGAAATCCATATCTCTTTAGTAGGATTTCAATGGAATTACCTGTGCATCATGAAAAGGAGAATGTGCTGGATTCCCACCAGCCCCTCGGTGCTACCCCTCCCTGCCCCATCACGCACCGTTCCTCCTCCCCTTCTCCAAATGCCTCATATTCATGTCCCAGGAGTTGGCTCTGCAGTGTTCTGCACTGGCTGTTCTCATTCTGGCTCCCATTTCTCTGTCTTTAATTCTGAGCAATGTACTTTCTCTTCTTTTGTTTCTTTTATGTGTGTGTGTGTGTGTGTGTGTGTGTTTTCCTTAAATTCGTGAATGAATAGAGGTGGAATGTGTGCTACATTCTATGAAGTTGGAGCTCCTGAGGTCTAAGACACAGCCCTGAGAAGGATTTCTGTTGTGACTTGTGCACAAAGCTCCATGTAGATGTGTCTGAAGCATGAGCAAAGTTTGCTATTGCAGTCAAACAAAACTTACAACAAAGTTAATCTGATACACATGTAATGAGGAGGGTTACTATGATGTTGCTAAGCCTTAATAAACCAGAAACAGCTCCCAAAAGTGTTTCTTAATATCTAATTTTTATATAAGCAAAGTAAATGGGTTGCCTTTAAGCTTTTTTTAGGGAGGCTGTAACCAGCATTCAGTTGAATCAACAGCTTTCCAGTCATACACTTGGTGTAAACAACAAAGTTCCCAGATTTTACCCCCTAGTAATCATTACCCAGCTACATTTGAGGATAAGCTTTATATCAAATGCTGTGCCAGGTGCTAGAGACACAAGGAAAATGGCAGCATGGTGTCCATCACAAAGCAACCTGGGTTCTCTAAGTTTCACGCCCAGCCCACAATATCTGGGACTGACATTTCATGGGTTCTGCTCCCACCCTTCTTTCTCCCCAGTTCTCTCATTACCAGACTCTCCCCTTCTTCAGAATAGCCCCTATTCACTGCCTCCTTTGTGTCTGTCCACAAACTCCAGGCTAAGGCCTCAAGTTTATTCATGGCTTCATGGCTTCTCTGCTAAATCAAGTGTGTGTCTACAGAATTGTTACTCTATTCATCTCACGATGGAGTGGACATAAAAAAAGAGATGAGGCATAGGGAAAAAGGGCTCAATACCTTAGAGGTAAGAAATATAGGGTGAGAGGTGATAGGGCTATGAGAATGAAAAGAGCAAGGATGGGAAAGTAAAAGTTCAGGTGATTGCATAGACATGACCTTTGCTGAGTTCCCCCTGGAACCCAGGAGCTGTTCTCACTGGCCAAGGTCAGCAGGGTTTGTCTGAGGAGAACTGAAAAGAAACTGAAAAGAATCTAAAAGTGAGTGCTGAAAAGGAAACAAAAGCAGAAATGAACTTTTGGGACTTCATCAAGATCAAAAACTTCTGCGCAGCAAAGGAAACAGTCAACAAAACAAAGAGGCAACCCACGGAATGGGAGAAGATATTCACAAATGACAGTAAAGACAAAGGGCTGATATACAAGATTTATAAAGAACTCCTCAAATTCAACACAAACAAAATAGACAATCACATCAAAAAATGGGCAGAAGACATGAACAGACACTTCTCCAAAGAAGACATACAAATGGCTAATAGACAAATGAAAAAATGTTCATCATCATTAGCCATCAGGGAGATTCAAATCAAAACTACATTGAGATACCACCTTACACCAGTTAAAATGGCCAAAATTAACAAGACAGTAAACAACGTGTGTTGGAGAGGCTGTGGAAAAAGGGGAACCCTCTTACACTGTTGGTGGGAATGCAAGTTGGTACAGCCACTTTGGAGAACAGTGTGAAGATTCCTCAAAATATTAAAAATAGAGCTTCCTTATGACCCTGCAATTGCACTATTGGGTATTTACCCCAAAGATATAGATGTAATGAAAAGAAGGGTCGCTGTACTCCAATGTTCCTAGAAGCAATGGCCACAGTTGCCAAACTATGGAAAGAACCAAGATGCCCTTCAATGGATGAATGGATAAAGAAGATATGGCCGTATATACAATGGAGTATTATGCCTCCATCAGAAAGGATGAATACCCAACTTTTGTATCAACATGGATGAAACTGGAAGAGATTATGCTGAGTGAAATAAGTCAAGCAGAGAGAGTTAATTATCATATGGTTTCGCTTATTTTTGGAGCATAAGGAATAACATGGAGGACATGGGAAGATGGAAAGGAGAAGTGAGTTGGAGGAAATTGGTGGGGGAGATGAACCATGAGAGACTGTGGACTCTGAGAAACAGAGTTTTGGAGGGGAGGGAGATGGGGGTTGGGTGAGCCTGGTGGTGGGTATTATGGAGGGCATGTACTGCATGGAGCACTGGGTATGGTGCATAAACAATCCAGGAACACTGAAAAGAAATTAAAAAAATAAAAAATAAAAGTGAGTGCTGAAATGATAGAACAGTAATAGTAGTGTGTATTCAGGGCTTGCAACAAGCCGAAGACCATACCAAGCCCTAAATTCATTATCTGTCTAATCCTCACAACCACACTCTGAAGGAGTTACTACTGCCATTTAGCAGATGGGAAAACTGAGGCTAAAAACCAAGCCCTGAATTAAACAGGTAGTGAGTAACAAAACAAGCTTTGAAACCAGTTTTTCCTAAATTTAAGTCAAAATTCCTAACTGTTTTACTCTATTGCCTTCATAAAAGACACCAAGGTCTGTCCTTCTTGCTTTAACTTATACCAAACTACAGCATGAATGCTGACACAAAGAAATGATGTCCCTTTCCTTATCATTGGCTTTCTGGTCCCAAAATAAAATTAAATAAGAAATACATTTTAAACAAAAAACTGTTAGAGAGAAGTAAGGCATCAATGTAGATGAGAGTTGATCAAAACATAAATGGCAAGATGAGAGGTACTGAAATCAGGAAGGACACCATCCCTAGTGAAAAGGACTCAGAAAGCAGAGATTGGAGATGTCAAGCTACAGGTCACTCAGCTGGTTCTTTTGCCAAGTCTGGTCATATTTATTTGCAACCAAACACAGGCAAACCGAGGCTGCCTCCAGAGGTTCCTCATGTTCCCCTGGACCCTGGGACCACAGACTCTGGCACAGGTCTCTGCTGAGGAGCTTGCTATGAATCTAGAGACAGGCATGGGAAGCTCTACACAGTTTTAAGAGTGAGGGGAGGTATCCCCTGGAGGCATCCCCTTTCTCCCTGTGTCCCCATGTTAAGACCTGTTCCAAGAGAGGCATTACAAAGACGAATGAGCCAGGGACCTAAACTTTTAATGCTTGTCCCCCAAATTCATTATCCTTCTGCTGACAGGGAGGGATAGTGAGTTAGACTTCACATACACCCATCCCCTTGGGACCGAGAGATTGAGAAAACGGCACTCAGTTAAGCTACTAATTCATTAAGTAATTTTATGGATGGTCAATGGACGTTCATTCAAAACTTCAAATACCATTTTTGGTTCAGCATGTGGGCCGCAAGGTCATTCATCATCCTGGTGAACAGACCAGGACCCAGAGCATTGCCCGGAACCCACTGCCTGGAACCCAGGCAACACTGAAATATGAACTGTCAGCACACCTCCCTCAAGGACAGTTCACAGTCACTGGGTTCACAGGGTAGGTCTATAAACCTGAGGGCAATTTATTAATTACATGGAATGAGCAATGACCGCTTCAGGGAATGAAAAGTCTTCAAGTCCATGTAGCTAGGACATCTGCGGTGGGCACACCTGTGTGCAAAACCAAATCACCTTGGAAAGTTTGCCTGGGGCCCTGGGAAGCCAAATGAAGAGCGTTAAAGAAGCAAATACTTAATGGCATCGGGCTGAGATGGCCAGATGGAACCATCTCTCTCGGAACAGAGGCCTGTTAGCTAGGCTTCCCACTCCCTAGATGTTTGCTACTTGGGTGTGTCGGTAGACAATGGCCCATCAACATCCAAGACTCTTTTTTTTTTTACTCTATTCATGGCTTATCAGTGCTTTTGTCCTTCTTCTTCTTCTCCTCCTCCCCCCCCCTTCCTCCTCCTCCTCTTCCCCCTCCCCCTCCCCCTCCCCTCCTCCTCCTCCTCCTCGTCCTCCTCCTCCTCGTCCTCCTCCTCCTCCTCCTGCTCCTCCTCCTCCTCCTCCTCCTCCTCCTCCTCCTCCTCCTTCTCCTTCTCCTTCTCCTTCTCCTTCTCCTTCTTCTTCTTTTTTAAAATAATATGTTATATCTGTTACCAAGCAAATCTTACAGGCCTAGGAGCCATTCTGTCTTTTTTAGTCATGTCCATTCTCAGTTTTTCTCATTTGTTTCTTTTAAAAGTAAATTCTCTGATAATCTCACTTCCCTCTCAGAGAAAGCCTTTCTAAGCTCATAGAAAAAAAGTCTTATATAAACCCCTATACATGGACAACAGTATGCATTTTAACATTATTGGTGAATAGAAAGAGGATGAGAGGCAAAATAGTAAGACCAAATAACTTTCCCTGGGAAACCAAGAATTCAATCCTGGCAGAATATATCTATATTGTAAAGCACATTAATTGACTCATTCTTTCATTCCATAAGCATTTAGTGAGAACCCGCCATTCACTGGCTGGCCATGTTCTAGAAACAGGGCAACAGTAATGAACCAGACTGACAAAGTGGCCGCCTCCACGGACCTTCAATTCAAATGAGAGGCAGGGAGACAGACCGCAAACAGAACAGAAAATAAAAGAAAATAGCAGGTAATGGCCAATGTTGTGATAAAAATAAAATGTGTCTTCAGGGTGACCAGGCCGGGTGGATCAGACGACCTCACAGGGTAATGGCATATAAACTAAGACCTACATAACAAGAAGGAAATAGCTACATATTGGTCTAGGAGAAGAGCTTTCCACACATCGCGTCCATTGCGTTCACGGCACACATCAGTCTTTATGCTAAACAGTTCTCATTAACGGAACTTTCACAAAGAATTCTGTAGGCAACAACTGCGTTACAGATATGATATTCTCTCAAATACTGAGAAGAGATAGCCTAAATGTCAGATGCTTTTTGGTTCCAGGACACCATCCGTGAAAATGCTCACTGTCAAGACAGAACAATTTTCTCTTTATTCTCCCAACCATTCTACATGTGGCAGATGATTAAGATGAGAAAAGAGAATTGTACCCGATTTGATGGCTTTCCCATGGCTCAATATTTCCTTTCTCAACCCAGAGCCTTAAAAACCTGGCAGTATGTCAGCAGAGTTCCGAAGCCTCCACATTAAGTAGTGCTAGTGACCGTCAGTACTCTCCCATCTAGGCACTGAAACTTTTGAGCAAGGAGAGACTTGCTTGGTTAGATGTGGATCTTCTTCCTGACCTCCCTTTCCCCGTGACAGCACCAGAGAGAAAGCAAATACCACCAAGTTTGGCCACCATCCTTTTGATAAGCAGTCTCTCCTTGGCTTCTAGCTCTTGATTTACAATAACCAAGGTCACGTTTCGTTCTCATTTTTCTCAGAGGATTGTAGCAGCCAAGAAAGAAAACAAGCACTAGGAAGAAAGCTAGCTACAAAAAGTAGCTACATTTTGGTGCCCTGACTTTTTTACGACAATGTTATTTACCACTGGGCTGGGAGCAGCCCTGGTGAGGGGACAGGGAGTGAGCATTTTGTCATGGTCAGTCTACATGGTAACAGTGTCTCAGCTTGTGGTTTGTGGGTTTCCTTTGGCATAGTCTGTCCCTCTAGATATTTTGCTGTTGTTTCCTAATTTAAAACTCACCATTTTAAAATGTTCTATGTTTTCCTACTTAATGTAGGAAAAGACACAAGATATTCTAGTTTAATAGCAATTTGTTCTCAAAACATGCAAACTCATGGTTTACGAGCGTCCTTCACAAACATCCCACATCATGTCACTTACAGTCATATTTTAGCACATTATTCCCCAAATACATTCCTGCTGCATTTGTGTGATGGAATTCGCCTTACCCAAACATCTCCAAGTATCTCCATAAGTGATATTCCAAAGGGAATTAGCCATCACCATCAGAATGAGAAAAATATTATAAAACCAAATACAGACCATAGATTTCCAAGTATACACTCACCCTTTACTCTTACATAACAAGATATAACTTTGTTTACTTCAGCTGTAGCGAACTGAAATTTTACTGGGACTATACTTGCATTTCCTTCCGTTATATAAGCCATCCTTCTCTACTTGTGTGCCTCTCTGACTTCTCCTTTAACAGCTAGGACTGTGGTAAGCAGTGGAAGAGGGTTTCTAAACCGCCTCTGCAGTGCTTAGGGCCGAACTTGCTATAAGAAGTAACAATAATTTGAATATTCTTTCCCAAGAACTGCAGAGGAAGTTCTTAAGATTTCTTGCAAATAAGCCCACCTCAGTCAAATAAGTTAATTATATATTTAATAATATTTAATAATTTTTAATTTTAATTTTTAATAATTATATTTTATATATTTAATAATTAAACAAAAGTGGTTAAACTGAAAGATCTCCAAACATATATCTTCAGCTGGTCTTTATCTGAATCTTCAACAACTAAGTTGCTTTATAAGTGATCCAGATTTTCTGCATAAAGCATAGAGGCAAAGATTTCAATATTAGAGAATTTTGAAAGCCAATGCAGAATTGTTAAGGAAATGCATAAAATTAATATCCAACTTAGATATGTAGACATCAATTTAGAGTATCAATATAGCCTTGATGTCTCTGCTTGAGAAATTTTAAAACTATTAGGGGATATTGCATTTGCTTCCCTCTGCTTTGAGTGATTTACTAAGACCTTGGGCAAGTCAATTTTCTTCTGAATACTTCAGCTTATTTCCATTTGTGAAACAGAATGGGAACAGCTCTAAACAGATCTGTCCATAAGGTTCTGAAATGGCTTCAAATCGAGTTACGTAAGAAGGAAGAGTCCGTGTTTTTTTTTTTTTTTTTTTTTTTTTTTTAAAGATTTTATTTATTTATTTGACAGAGAGAGATCACAGGTAGGCAGAGAAGCAGGCAGAGAGAGAGAGAGGAGGAAGCAGGCTCCCCGCTGAGCAGAGAGCCCGATATGGGACTCGATCCCAGGACCCTGAGATCATGACCTGAGCCGAAGGCAGCGGCTTAACCCACTGAGCCACCCAGGCGCCCCCCTGTTGTTTTTATTGAGTGATTCCAGAAATGTACTTTCGATGACCACAGTTCAGTCTCTTACCAAACACTGGAAGACACTGCTAACACCAGTAGGTATTGAATTTCAGTTTAGGTAGGTCTATTTCCCTAGCTTCTAGTTTATTAGCACATTACTTAGAGAAACCTATCAACTCTTTCAAAGGGAGTGACATATTAAATGGAAATTAAGTAATTCATGTGAGTAAGTGGAGCACCTCACTGAATTAGAAAAACACCAGGAAACTTGTGCCTGATTCTGTGTCCTTGTCTTTGAGGCCAAACTATCTGCTGAGGTTCCTGAATGAGCTCTACTCTGTATCTCGAGTATCTGGCTCATCCCCCCAGAATGCCTCAAAATGTCTACATGTATTAAGCCTCTTTACCTACCCAGCCCTCCTATGATGCCGCCTTTTGGAATTCACTCTCCCCTTCCCAGAAACTTAACAAACAACTCAAATTGTGGATCAAAAGTGGGTTGTTGTTGTTTTTTTTTTTTTTGACTGATGGAGTTTATTCCAATTAATATAGTTTAATACACTATTATCACTCAGGATACACGTATTTCCCACATATTAACAAATACTGAAAGAACATCAACCATATGCTAAGCACATACAGTAAGTTTCTCTCCCTACTCTGTATCCATGTAACATTTTCTGTCTTTTAAGTGGGGCTTCTTACTCTGTCTTATCCATTGAGTATTAAAGTAGGAAGAAAGCCAAAATGACCCACAATCTTGTATAATCCCTTTCCCTTGAGTGTGGGTAGGACCTGTGAATACGGTGGGATACCCTTCCCATGTCACAGTTGACCTTATCTGAACTCCTCAGGGAGACCATAAAAGGAACAGGTGAAAAAGATTTGAAATGTGAGAGGGATTTGACCCAGGGGGGGTTCTCTGATGCTGGCTTTGAAGATAGAGAGGTGCTCATCTTGGCAAGGACCTGAGAGTGGCTTCTAATTGCTGAGGACCATCTCTGGCAGCCAGGAAGAAAACAGAGACTCTGTCCTGCAACTGCCTGAAACTGAATGAGCTTGGAAGAAGACTCCAAGCCTCATAAGAACTCAGCTCAGTCAGTACCTGGAGTATGAGACCCTGACACAGAGAACATGGTTGAACCATGTGACTGCTAAATTACAGAACTGTGGGCTAATAAATGGCTGTTGTTTTAAGCTGCCAAGTTCATAGGTAATTCGTTACACAATAGAAAATTAACACAAGTGCCATATCCCAAAACTAGACTATAAACTATTTTAAACCAAGGTTTTGTATATTCTATATATCTCCTAGATATCTTTTGGAAATAAATGCTCTAGGTTGACAGTGAGAACCACTTCCCATGTTCTTTAACTGGCTTATATATAGAGCACTTAAAAGTCCTACTAGTGTAGAATCATTCCTTTTAGACCTATATTCTTATTATGGTTTCAGAGAGACATGGATCAACTTTTTTTAAAAAAAGTCTTTACTGTTTCCAAGTCCAGCAATTAAAAAAAAGGTAAGAGGCAAGGAACTGGAGGGCTTCTGAAACTTATATTTCTTCGTCATGATTGTTTTGTTTCTCCTGCCAGTTGTGACATTATATAGGAGGAACACGAACAGAGTTTTCAAAGACTCAGGAGTTAATTGGGCATAAGAGTTAGCCAACTGGATGTTGGCCAGGAACAAAGAGGAGGAAGAGCATTCCAAAGAAAAGGGATATTTTGTGAAATATCTGGAGAAAGAAAAAAGCAGACCTGTTCAAGAACTCCCAGTATTTCAGTATGACTCAAATCTAGTGTAGTAGGGAAGAGGGCAAGTTCTGGGGCATGAGAAATAAATAGGAACCAGAAGACTTTGATTTTTTTCCTCTGTCTCTAAGACCATCTTCCAGTGCTCTCCAAAGCCCAATAATGTGTCTACTTTGTGTCAGGTAAGAGTTAATGAGCTTGAGTCCCCTCATGGGTAGGTGATCAGCGCAGGAGTTTCTTGAGTTTTTGGTGGCCTCATGAGAATGTCTTACTTGGGTCCAAACAGCACTGATCAAAATCCCAGAGAACAGTTCCCAAGTGAAGCCTTCTCTCTTTGCAATTGGCTGGAAGTAAATAGGTTTAGAATTCCCAAGGTCTATCAGAAGGTCAAAATCAGTAATGGGTTTTAGGATTACCCAACCTTTGAAGACTAGAAACATGGTAACAACTTGGAGAATTTTCTTTGTGTCTAACTAAATTACTTATCAGTTTTATTGGACAAATATAGCAGGAGACAGTCCACAGATGCAAGACAAGTCAAATTACACTCACTCATTCCTTAGAAATTCTTCTAAATTAGCCCAGCATGGATTTACTCAGTTGTGTATAACAGTGTTAGTAATCCCATTTTTCCTAAGGAAAACCTACAATTTCACTGAAGAATATCTCTTATTTCTATGTTTACTTCGAGAGATAGTGATCTTTCCTACAAGTTGGTATTTTCAAGGACAATTGAACTGCTCTTTTCCTTCACACAAAGAAGTAGATCCCCGCCCCCCCCCCCCACCATGGTTTTGATTTCTAAATAAGGTTCTGCTCCTTGCTATCACTAATGTGGAACAGGGCTGGGCAGGATGGAGTTAAGGTAAGTCAGGCACAAAGCAGGCAAGGGGTGGAAGAAAAAGTAGCTTTTTCTCCAAAGAAGTCTTTGACATGGAAATGTGTCTCCAGAAAATAATGGGGAAGGGAGGAGCCCTGCTGGTGCAGGGGTTGAGGAAGATGAGCCCCAAAAGCAAAGGTCATATACCTCCCTAAAACAAACAGTAAGAATGAAAGAATTCACTGTTGTGCTCCTCATAACCTCCTCAAGGGAGAGAGAAGGTGACAGAGCACTTGCTCTGCACCAAGTCCTTCAGAAAAGATATTTGAAGCTACACTCTCAGATGACAGCATTTCGCACACAATTAGCACAGTGTAAAGCTTAGGTAAGTTGGATTTCTTACTTTTCACATTCAGATTGTGAATAAAGGGGGCCCTGAGAGGCGAAAAATAGACTTCTGTTATTTTATCAATGGTTAATCAGTGAAATTCTAGAAAGAGTTTCCCACACTTGGTTCCACACCACTTAGGATTTTCTGGCTTTTACCGGCTCCTTGTCACTGTTGTTTAAATTATACTGTGGCCTGCTGTTTCTTTCCTTCTTCAGAAGGGGCCCAAATAATGTCAGTTGATGAGCAAACACAGGAACCTGCCTGAAATTTCCTCACCTTCTCTTGTGTAAATGTAACTGTTACTTATGTTGTCGGTTTAAAAGTCAGCTGTGCAGAGAAAATTATCACAGCAAGCATAGGGGCCGTTGGTCATGGAAAGCCAGGGAGAGCAAAAGCCAGGAAACTGACTAACCCTGTGACATTACTGATGGAAAGTGGTTAGGATAGAACATGACACATACTAAGGACAGATTCTTCTAGCACGCACCCTCCACATCCTACTCAACACTTCCAAAGAAATCACAGGCACCTTTGTAGGAAATGGGCTATTTCTCCAAGTGTTAGAAATTCAGTCGGTTTTCCCCTTCCTCCTAAAGGAATATTGGCAGGAAAATGGGGGAGGGGTGGTTAGTACAGGAAGCTGATTGGCACATGGAAGTGCAGGGATGTGGGGGGGGGGGGTGCTCTCTTCAACTTCTCCTTTTCTAGATTTTCAGTCACTCACACTCCAGGATCCTTCTTAGGGAAGGAGAAGATTGCTACCCCATGCTTTCTGTGGGAAAAAAAATAAAAATAAAAAATAAAAAGACCTCAGTGGAAGGCAAAAGGGAAATGAGGACTGCATTATTTCCCAGATCCCTTCACATTCATGTAAATCAGATTCTAAGGGATATCTGGGGAGGGTCTACTCTAACCACTTAGCTGCTGTGGATTTGGGGGTTAGGGTCTTTCTTATTTTGAAAGCTAAAAATGATTTTCATGGATAGAAAAAAATAAATACATGCACACACTTTTTTTATATGCAATAAACCCCATATTTCCTCCCCAACAGAGGCAATCAAGGTTGAACTTGGTTCAACTTCCCAGTGTGCATGTGTGTATGGTTGATTCCATCTGGCTCACAAGTAGAGATCATACTGGACACAATGTTTGTTACATGCTTTTGCACTTAACAGCATTTCATGAACAAATTTTCCTGCCAGTAAACATTATTCTATATTTATTTTTAAAGGTTGCACATGAATTAATCTCTTTCTGATGCTGGATAACCTCTTCTCAGCAGAGTTGAGAGGAAAGTATCAGTAGCATATCTAGAATCCCGTAATTGCTTTGTTTCTGCCATTGACTCACCTGAGCCAAGAGTGCATTCAGGGTGAACACTAAGAGCACTTCCTCTGTCTTAGGTGGGAAAGGAGGCAGCCAGGTATCTGTTGCTGAGTAGGGGCCCCTGATATGAGAAGGTCAAAGGGTGCCCCAAGAAAGGGCTCAGGAGACGTGAACCATAAGAACATCCCACACTCCTGTTGTTCCCTTAGAGGTGCGTTGGTTATTTTGCCATCCCACTGACACTTAACCTATGGTTCCTTTCCTAGGTCCTAGATTATTATTAAAGCCCAAAATAGATCAAGATAAACATTTTACAGTTAGATGTTGACTGCAGATGTCTCTGTTATCATGACTTCCATATTTTCAGTGTGGTCTAGACCACAGATAAGTCCACCTCAGAATGCACAGAAAACAGTGAAGAAAAATTTATTCTTTCTCCATATTTTCCTCTTTTCCTGGTCTGAACAAGAATAGCTGCTTCTCTGTTCACTGTTGGTAGCCCCAGTTTGCCTGATGCCTTTTACCCAAGGTCCCAAAGTAGCACACAGGGCAACATAAGAAGGTCTTCTCCAATTCCCCACACAACTCCTGGGTGACATCTCCAGGACGGGAGCTCCCTTGTTCTGCAGCAATGATTTAGGAAGTCGGGGTAGAGCAGAGGCAGGAAAGAAAGGCAGGGCAAGGGTTGGTTGGACTATCATTCTAAACCTAAATTAATATACTCACCCTACTTCAAAGAGGTTATGAAGATTACATGGTTTTATCTTTGAAGATCTTGAGATTTTTAAGTTCTCATAGATTGGGAGCAATGTAAGAAGGTATTAATTAATTAATTAATGATTGATAGATAGATAGATGGACGTAGATAATCAAACCTCAGTTATAACTAACTCTGACCACAAAACTCAACTGGCCCTGTTACATTTCCAAGTTCATTTTTAAAAGTAATATATCTCAGGGGCAACCTCATATATTATCTCAAAGTCTGAAACATATTCTAGAAGAAATCAGTCAGGAGAAATAAAATATAATAAATACTATGGTAACAGCTTGATTTCTTGCTTTGCTTACAAAATGACAGAATTACGTTCTGTGGGCAAATAGCTGAAAATAATTCCAATATAAATAATGACATAATTATATAGTACAACTTTCAAATCCACTCCTTACTGTCTCTTCTTACCACTGCCTTACTAATAATACATAACATTATTGAGTGCTTACGGTTTGCTAGACACAGATCTAAGGGTTTTACACATATCAATTTATTTAATCTTTACAGCCCTATGAAAGAGCTTCTATTTTGATCCTTGATTTATAGAGGAGGAAACTGAAGCATAGAGAAAGTAAGAAACTTCCCCCAAGGTCATGGCTTGGAACTCTGGGATTTTGTGTCACATCATGAAGCTTCCTGGGTGCTCTGCTGCTCCTCTCACTAAGAGTTGGCTCTTATTCCTCCACCTCTCTCCGGATTGATCTCCCTGCCTCCCCTCTCTAGTCCACCATTATGGAGCTACCATAGTTACCATATGCAAAATTACACTATGTCATCACGCCTGGTTAGCGTCCATCAATGGTTTGCCTTTCACCTACAGAACAAAGTCCAGCCTGCTTAGTGTAGACCCCAGCATGTTTCCTATTCTCACCTGAAATGTCCTTTCAATGTCATTGTCATCCCATCACGCACTGCACACATGTTCTCCACATTTTCTTAGCTCTAAGATTTTACATAATATTCTCTTCTTCAATCTTTGTCACTATTTGGAATTAAGAAGAAATTCTAGCTCCTCTCTGAAGCCTCCCTCTATTTCAAAACAAGAAATCACTTCTCACTCCTCCAGGCCTCCACTATACTTCATTCATTACTTATAGTCTTTATCTTTTTTTTAATTTTTCTTTTCTGCCACCAGTGTGACTTTTTAGCTGCTTATCTGGATTATAGCTCCTAAAAATTAAAGACGCTGGTTTGTGAAACTTTAAACTTAGCCATCTCTTATAGGGTCTTGTGCACAGTAGGTGCTCAATACATGCTTTTTGAATGGAAATTCCCTTAGATTCTGTATGGGACTAGAATATCTTGGCTGCCACTTAGGTGTGTTTTAGCCTATGGAGCAGGGTAGGAAAAGTTTGTTGTGGCCATGCAGGAAGGAAAATTCCCAAAGTTAGGGGACACCATGACTCAAAATATAATGTCACTGAGTTATCAGTTGTGGTCTTATATTTCTGCTGCATGAGTAAGAAGGGGAAACTACTCCATAGATGGCATGGCTTTTTTTCTTCCACCTCCAGTTTACTCCTCTTCTGAGTGGCCCCATCATGATTGAGCTTAACCAACCACTTAAAAAATGTCTCCCCATCCCATGAAATGCATATTGGCTGATGCAGAAAAAGCAAATTCAGTCATGGCCCCTTTCCTCTGCTCCTTCTACCTGTCCAAAATTCTCTTTGCCCCTTTGAAGGCATTTTCCATAAGGGTGGCCAGTAGCATGTTATTAGAAGGAGATAGCACACTTTCTTGAATGTAGTCATAATAAACACTGATATCCCCAGGATCCCTGGGTTAAGCAACTCACTCTGGATTTCAGCTCAGGTGAGGATCTCAGAGTTGTGAAATGGAGCCCTGCGTCAGGCTCCCCACTCAGCACTAGTCTGCCTGGTATTCTTTCTCTTTCCCCTTCCCTCTCGTCCCACTCACGTGCATGCACCACTCTTTCTCTCTCTCTAATAAGTAAATAAATTAAAAATTTTACTAAAAACAAACCCTGACATCTCCAATATCCCAAAGAGTTGAAATGCTTGCCTCCAAACCACCAAACAGCTTCATAAAGACCCTCATTTGCCACTTAGATGAATTCTTACATTTTATTGCTTGGTTAACTTTGCATTGATATTGTACAGATTAATGGCAAGAATGACACTGCTTCCATTAAGATGATATACCTGGGTCTTACCTTTTCCCCACTCCCTCTTTACCAGCATACTATTATCCTCTAGTTTTATTTCCTGTCAACCATAATAAACAGTAGCTTTACATTATTCAAATAAATTTTAGCTCAGTTGAATAAGACTAAGATAGTCAACATAGATAAGATGTAGAAAATCTCAACTACAATCTTCACTTTTATGCAATCCTCCTCGCAGAGGTTCAAAACATTAACGGTTTTTCCAGCAATTCTTTTTCATCACTTTACTTTAACCCAGGGACTCTCTAGGTCTTTGTTTCAGATCTTGCTAACTAGTACATTCCAGTTCCACACCAAGAGTGAGGTATTTACTCTAAAATATTTGTGGAGTGTTCATGTCAGCTAAGTCTTTGCTAGTTGAAGGTTTTTGTTAATATTTTCTTTCTTCCAGTCTTTCTTTCTTTCCGTATTACAACCATCATATTTTTGCTCTACATCATCAACCTGATTAATCGTTTTTAAGGTCTATTCCTATAAATCTGATTTTTCTCCCTACTCCTTCCTCCAGACTTTGATTCTACATACCTCCTAAAATCTGTTATTCTATCGTGAACTAGGTAGTCCTGGTTAAAATCTAACCAAGCGAAATTCAATTTAAAAAATAAATTAAAATTCAGCAAACTAAAAATAAAAAATGTAAATAAATGCACAAACACAAGATGGGGGTATAGTTTATAGCTACACAAGTAAGGAATACTGGGAGGTTTTACTTCTTTGTACACATACTGACAGTCCACAGTATGATGAGCCTGATAAAAAGGAACGTGTCTTTATGCTACACTCATGGGAGCATCAGGATTAGATTATAACAGAGAAAGTTCTACTTTCCTTTGCATATTTCAAATTACCTGTAATATTGTCTTCTGGTATAGGTAATACATTTGAAGAGGTATAAAGGCAAACTGGAGAATTCCCAGTGCAGAGAGTAATGAATAAGTAGTAACAGATAAATTGTTCTGACCTAGATGGAGTAACAGGGAGCAGATTTGCCATCCTGCCCAAAAACAAAACCCAGAAAACTAGATAAAATATATGACACAAGTTTTTAATACACTGGACAATAGGCACCAAAGAACAGTGATTTTTGAGAGAAGATAAGAAAAAAAAGGTGTGAATTCTATGATTATTACTGGTTACTGTTTTGAGAGTAATATCAGGTAGTGGCTCAAGGTGAGGAAAGCCAGATGACAGATACCCTGAGTTGAGAATACAGGACTGAGAGTCAAAGAGATCATGGTAGCTAAAGTTCACCTAGCAAAGTACTAGAGAGGAAAGTGATGAAAAAAGAAACTCCTAGACCTTCAGAAGACCCTCCTCAAGTAACCAGTAGAATACTAACCAGATTATACATGTGTGGAAACTACTTGATGTTGAAGAAAGAAACACCTGAAAGGATTAGAGCAAACAGTTTCTGGTATTCATAGTTGGCTAGAAATAGTTCATATGAACCAGACTAGAAAATCTGAGAATATATAGGACATGGGTAAATTCAAAGGGTCCTGATTCAGTAATAGGAAATAAATAACCCCAGAGTAAATGTTACTCTGGTTCTAACAGATCTTAAAAGAAAGAACAAATAAATGCAAACTGTTTCACATTATTTAGCTGTATCCAAGAACTAAGTTCAAGAATATTTTTAGGAATATAAAATTATTCATCACCCAGGAAAGTAAAATTCACAATGCCTGGCATTCAGTCAAAAATTACCAGATATGCAAAGGAAAATAGGATAAAACAAGGAGAAAATTCCACTGAAGCATTCCTAGAACTAATACAAATGTTAGAATTAACAGAAAAAGACACTGAAGAAATCATGATGAATGTATTCAACATGCTAAAATGAATTTATGTAAAGACATAACAAACTTTAAGAAATGAGAACTACATAATGTCTTAGTAAATATACAATGAATGAGATTTGCAAACTTACACAAATAGAAATAGAAACTTCCCAAACAAAGCACAGAGAAAAAAAAATAACTAAAAGAAAAAGAAAAAAATATATAAAGTATATAACAATACCACAAAGCTCAGGAGGAATGAAATGGAAGTATACTATAGTAAAGTCTTCATATTATTTATGAAATGGTAAAAATCTTTTAAGTGTAGACCAAAATAAGCTAAATTGTATACTATAAATCATTAAGCAATGACTAAAATAAGAAAACAATTATAATAAGCCAACAAAGAAGATAAAATGAAATAATAAAAAATAATTGATATAGGGGCGCCTGGGTGGCTCAGTGGGTTAAGCCGCTGCCTTCGGCTCAGGTCATGATCTCGGGGTCCCGGGATCGAGTCCCACATCAGGCTCTCTGCTCAGCAGGGAGCCTGCTTCCTCCTCTCTCTCTCTCTCTCTCTCTGCCTACTTGTGATCTCTGTCTGTCAAATAAATAAATAAAATCTTAAAAAAAAAATTGATATAAAAGAAGAAAAAAAGAGAAGGAAGGTGGGGAAACTCCACTGAATCATACTTAGAACTAATGGCAGATGTTAGAATTATCAGAAAAGAACACTACAATTAATTGTACCAAAAAAAGTATTGTATCAAAAAAAAAGAAGTAAGAGCTAATTTTATGCTACTATGAGGAAACACCCTTTAAATATAAAGGCACAAATAGGTTATAAATAAAAGAATGAAAAAGGTTATGGTATGGTAACACTAACCAAAAAGAAAATTGAAGTGGTTATATTAACATAAAACATAGTGGATATCAAATAAAAAAAAATCTAAGGATAAAAGTGATAATTTCTTAATGGTTTAGGGACCAATTCATCCAAAGAATATAAAAATGTTAACATTCATGCATTGAATAACAGAGCTACAAAATATATGAAATGAAATCTAAAAGAACTGCAAGAAGTAATGCAAACTATACCAAAAGATTTAAATTTACTTCTCTCTGTTAGTATCCAAAATATATAAAAATACTATAAAATTCAACACCCCCCCAAAAAAATTCAATTTAAAGTGGGCAGAAACACACAAATAGACATTTCTCCAAAGAAGAACTTCATATGGCCAACAGACACATGAAAAGATGATCAGCATCACTCACTACTACAGTCACAAATCAAAACTACAATGAGTTATCACCTCACACCTGTAAAATCAGTTACACAAGACACAACAGGTGTTGGTGAGGATGTGGTGTAAAGGCAACCCTCTTTTACTGTTGGTGGGAATGCAAACTGGTGCAACCACTCCAGAAAACAGTATGGAAATTCCTCAAAATGTTATAACTAGAACTACTCTATGATCCAGCAATTGCACTACAATTTACCCAAAGAGTACAAACGTACTAATTCAAAGGGATACACGCATCCTCATGTTTACAGCAGCATTATCAATAATAGCCAAATTATAGAAACAGCTCAAGTGTCCATCAAATGGTGAATGGATAAAGAAGATATGGTATATATGGTATATAATATATACACATATGTGTGCACGCACACACACATACACTGGAATATTACTCACACTGGAATATTGAAATCTTGTCATTTACAGTGTGGACAGAGCTACAGTATTACGCTAAGCAAAATAAATCTGTCAGAGAAAGACAAAAACCATGATTTCATTCATATGTGGAATTTAAGAAACAAAACAAATAAGCAAAGGTGAAAAAAAAGAGAGAAAGAGAAAAAACCAAGAAACAGACTCTTAACTACAGAAAACAAACTGATGGTTATCAAAGGGAGGGGATGGGGAGATGAGTGAAATAGGTGATAGGGATTAAGGAGGGCACCTGTGATGAGCACTGGGTGTTGTATGGAAGTGTTGAATCAGTATAATGTACACCTGCAATTAATATTACACTGTATGTTAACTGGAATTTAAACAAAAACCTTATATATTTTTTAAATATAAATGAATAAAATAAAATAAATTTACTTCTCTCAATATTTGGTAGAGCAAGTAGAAAAAAATTATTTAAGATATTGGATACTCAAAGAACACTATAATCAAATTTACCTAATTGACATCTGTAGAACTCTTCTCTCAACAATAGTAGAATACACATTTTTTTTAAGATTTTATTTATTTATTTATTTATTTGACAGATCACAAATAGGCAGAGAGACAGGCAGAGAGAGGGGGGGAAGCAGGCTCCCCACTGAGCAGAGAGCGTGATGCGGCGCTTGATCCCAGGACCCTTGGATAACCTCCTTGAGCCAAAGGCAGAGGCTTAACCCACTGAGCCACCCAGGCACCTCTACATATTCTTTTTAACTCCACAAGGAACATTTAACAAAGCAAACCATATTCTGGGCTATAAAACTAGGCTCAATAAATTTAAGATGATTGGGGCACCTGCGTGTCAAATTTGGTTGAGTGACTGACTCTTGGTTTTGGCTCAGGTCATTATCTCAGGGTCATGCGATAAAGTCCCTCATCAGGCTCCACGTTCAGCATGGAGTCTGGTTAAGTTTCTCTCTCCCATTCCTGCTGCTCCTCCCGCTCTCTAAGATAAATAAATAAATCTTTAAAAACAAAAACTTTAATAGTGAATTAATTAATTAATGAGGGTTTAGGTCACACAAAGTGTCAGCTCTGACCATATAGAAGAGTTAAATTAGAAATCAAAAATAGATGTCCAGAAACTAAATAACAAGCTTCTGCATAACCCAAAGGGCAAAGAAGAATTACAAAAGCAAATTAAGAAATATTTTAAACTTAAAAGAGAAGTATGACATATGAAAATTTACAAGATGTTGCTAAAATATTTTTATGGGGAAATTTATAGGGAGAAATGACTCTATTAGAAAATAAGGTTTCAAACAAAATAACTTAGTTCCAATCATAAGAAACCAGACCAGTGTTTGGCAAACTATAGCTCTTAGGTCAAATCAAGATTGCTGACTGTTTTTGCAGAAATAAAATTTTATTGGAACACAGCCATGCTCATTCTTCTATATTCTACCACAGCATACATGCTGTGGTGACAGAATTGAGTAGCTGGACAGAGAATGTAGGGCTCACAAAACCTAAAATATTACCTCTAGTCCTTTGCACAAAAAGTCTTCTCACCCCCTAACTAGAAAAAGAAAAAAAAAAAAAAAACAAAGTAGATGGAAAGAAACAAACAAGGATCTCAAAAGAATTCAGTGAAACATAGAAAAACAAAATAAATAAATACATGCTTCTGGGAGAAAATCTATAAAAGTGATTAACCACTAGCCATATTTATTAGAGAAATGAGGGAAGATGCAAATTACCAATATGAGAAATGATAGACGTTATATCAATATAGATTCTACACATAAAAAGGAAAATAAGAAGATACTTTGCACGTTGTGCTAACAAATTCAACACAGATGAAATGGAAAAATTTATTGAAAAACACAGATGACCAAAGGTCACTGAAAAAATAAGTAATCTTAATAATGTTATACTTATTAAAGAAAATGAATTGGTAATTTAAAATCTCTCACAAAGAAAATTCCATGCCCACATATTTTCACTAGAGAATTCTTTCAAATTTTAAGAAAGAGATAATTTTGTAGAAATTCTTCTGGAAAATTTAAGAGGAATTCTTCTCATATCAATCTGTGATGATTTCATCCCCCGAAACCAAAAGCAGATAAAGATGAGAAGTCCAAAAAATTCTATACCAATATCCTTCACAAATAAAAATGTTAATTTTTTTTTTTAAACTTTCACAAATCAAGTCTAATGATACATAAAAAAGATAGTACATCATGAAAAAGTGGACTTCATCCCAGGAAAGCAACATGGATGAACAATTTTGATCTAACATTTGAAAGTCTATTAATTTAACTTATCAAATTAATACACTGGAAAAGAAAAGCCATATGACCATCTCAATAGAAGCAGAAGTATTTAATAAAACTCAACATACATTTCTGTTAAAAACTGTCAGCAAATTAGAAAGAGAAGGGAACTTGCTCAGTTTGATAAAAGCTATTCATGAAAACCTATTACTACTCTCATATTTAAGGATGAAGGAATAAATCTTTCCTCCTAAGATCAGGAAAAATAGCCTGTGCTCTGAAGCACCACACTTAGCGGAGTCGCCTAGGGGTCTTTCGGACCCAACAGATTGTTTTCTGTCTCTTTACTGGTTTCCAGAGCCAGGAAATAGCAGTGTGTGGCTGCCTCACGACTAATGGCAAACCCAGCAAACCATGGGCAGCGCCAGTGTGCGGCCAGTGTGCGGCTCGGAACAAGACTGTCCCCTCCTGGCTATAGGACAGCCCGAGCCTCTGACCTTCCTCCGCAGGCTCCACCCCTTACCCCGGAAGCGCTCACTGTGGGTGGAGATTTCTGGGCCAATTGGGGAAGTGGAGCTTCATTTTTGTCCGACATCTTAGCGAGGCTGTAGGGGTGGGTGCTGCTCTCCCAGCTTCACTGTGCCCCTCAAGGATGACAAGAAGACAGATGCGGGAAAATTGGCCAAAAAAGACAACGACCCAGTGCACAAATCTAGGGGCAAGGCCAAAAAGAAGAAGTGGTCCAAAGGCAAAGTTTGGGACAAGCTCAGTAATTTGGTCTTGTTTGACAAAGCGACATATGACAAACTCTGTAAAGAAGTTCCCAACTATAAGCTTATAACTCCAGCTGTTGTCTCTGAGAGACTGAAGATTGGAGGTTCCCTGGCCAGGGCAGCCCATCAGGAGCTCCTTCGTGCAGGAATTTTGGTTTTTTGGGTTTTTTTTTTTTTTTTTTTTTGGTTTTTTAAGAACTTATTTATTTGACGGACAGAGATCACAAGTAGGCAGAGAGGCAGGCAGAAAGAGAGAGGGAGAAAGCAGGCTCACTGCTGAGCAGAGAGCCCAAGGCAGGGCTTGATCCCAGAACCCTGGGATCACGACCTGAGCTGAAAGCAGAGGCTTTATCCCACTGAGCCACCCAGGCGCCCCAGTACAGGACTGATTAAACTGGTTTCAAAGCACAGAGCTCAAGTAATTTACACCAGAAACACCAAGGGTGGAGATGCCCCCGCTGCTGGTGAAGATGCATGAACAAGATCCAACAACTGTACGTTTTGGAAAATAAAACTTTATTGAATCAAAAAAAAAAAAAATCGGGAAAAATACAGCAATGTCTGAACTTTTTATATCTATTTAACCTTGTGCTAAAGGTTCTAGACAGTACAACTAGGATAAAAAAGAAAGGCACCAGATTAGAAAGGAAGTAATAGGTTCTCCTTATTGTTAAACAAAAATGAGTGCATAAAAATCCTTTGGAACCTACGAAAAAGCTGCTATTTCTAATAGTAAGTTTATCAAATTGTCAGAACACCAAAGAAAAAATCAATTCTGTTTTCAATATTCTTGCCAAAAAAATGAAAATCAAGTTTTTTAATATTTTTATTTATTTATTCAAAGACAGAGAGGATGTGGGAGAGAGCTCACAAGCAGGGAGAGGGGTGGAGTCCCTGCTGAACAGGGAGTTGGATATGGGACTCATCCCCAGATCCTGGAATCATGACCCAACCAAAGTCAGACGCTTAAGTAACTGAGCCACCCAGATGCCGGAAAATTAAAATTTTAAAAATTATTTAAAAATGCAAATCTTGTAGGAATGAATTTGACAACAGATAAGCAAGACTGATGTTTGAGTATCTACAAAACATTGCTAAAACAAACTGGAGAAGACCCAAGTAAATGAAGAGATAGCAACCCTCCATTATGATGTCAATTCTCCCTAAATTAGTCTAGGTTCAGTGCAATCCCAATCAAAATCCCAATAGGTTGTTTTGTAGATATTGAGAAGTTGATTCCAAAATTCTTATGAAAATGTGATGGACTTGAAATAATCAACACAACTTGGAAAATGTAGAATAAAGTTAGAGAATTAATTCTACCTGATTTCTTCTTATTGACTTATTATATTATTTTTATAAAAGGCTTATTGTATATGACTTATTATAAAACTACAGTAATCAAGATGATAAGGTAGCCATGTAAAGATAGATAAATCGGTGAAATAGAGTTAAGAACTAGAACTTTACATATATGAATAACTGATTTTTAATCATGTTGCAAAGGCAATTCAGTAGCAAAAGATATTCTTTTAATCGTGCTGGAATAATTAAATATCTATATGCAAAATACATGAACTTCCATCTTATATAAAGGCATATATAAAAATTAATTCAAAATTGATTATAGATCTAAGTGTAAAATCTAAAAGTGTAAAGCTTTTAGGTGAAAGTGTAACAATTTCTTTGTGAACCTTGGTTAAACAAAGGTTTCATAGGTAAAATACCAAAAACAGGGTCCATAAAATAAATAAATTGGTAAATTGGATTTAATTAAAGTTAAAAATCATTTCAAGAAACACTGATAAAAGGATGAAAAGACAAATCACAGACTAGAGAAAATATTTTCCAATCATATGTCTGATAAAAGAACTGTATCTAGAGAAGAAAAAGATCTTTCAAAACAAAAATCCAGTTTAAAAAGGTGGACAAGGGGGCGCCTGGGTGGCTCAGTGGGTTAAGCCGCTGCCTTCAGCTCAGGTCATGATCTCAGGGTCCTGGGACCGAGTCCCGCATTGGGCTCTCTGCTCAGCAGGGAGCCTGCTTCCCTCTCTCTCTCTCTGCCTGCCTCTCTGTCTACTGTGATCTCTCTCTGTCAAATAAATAAATAAAATCTTTAAAAAAATAAAAATAAAAAATAAAAAGGTGGACAAAAGAGTGGAACAGGTATTCACCAATGAAAGTATACAAATGGCCTAGAAGGACATGAAAAGATATTTAACATTATTAGTCATTAGAATAATGCAAATTAAAACCACAGTCAAATAGCACTAAGCATCTATTATAATTAAAGACTGATCCATCTGAGTGTTGATGAGGAGGTACAGAAGTGCAACTCTCATACACTGATGGTAGGACTTTTTAAATGGTACAACCACTTTGGAAAGTTGTTTAGCAGGGGTTTTTGTTGCTGTTCTTAAGTTTAAATGTACATATGATCTAATGATCCCAATCCTAGTTATGTATCTAAGAACAATGAAATCTTATGTTTTATAAAAAGACTTGTATATGAGTGTTCAGAATAGTTTTATTTGTAATAACCAAAAACTGGTGAAACCTCAAATTCCATCAATAGGTGAATGAACAAACACATAAGGTATATCCATACAACAGAACTTTATTCAGAAGTACAAAAAAATAGACTACTGGTATACCCTACGACAGGAATAGACCTCCAAATAATTATTCTGAGTGAAAGAAGCCAGACTTCCCAATTCACCCTCCTCAGAATACTATATATTGATTGATTCTACTTATATGAAACTCTAGAAGGTACAAAGTAATCTACAGTGACAGAAAGCAGGTCAGTCATCTCCTGGGGATTGAGACAGGATAGAAGGAAGAGAAAGTATTATTAACAAGGGTCATAAGAAATGTCTTGGGGATGATGGATACGTCCACTATCTTGTCTATGAGGATGATCTGTGAGTATATCCATATGTCAAAACTAATCTAGTTGTACACTTTCAACGTGTTTAGTTTATTATATCAATTATACACAATAAGCTTTTTTAAAAGGAAAAAAGAAATAACTGGTAGAAATATTTAGCCAAGAAAAAAATTTAAGATGAATAGGATAAGCATCCTTAAAAACTTGAAAGAGTATCTCGAGTATCTCTGAGCCAGATGGCTCTAGAAGAACTTAACAGGAAGAAAAATTGGGGTTATACAGATGTGTAACCCTGCTAAATCCATGCTCTACATAGTCGAGTGTTAGAATGGTGCCATAATCAAGAGACACAGTCCAGCTAACAAAAAGGGACGTAAGAGTAATTCTACTTCCTCCCTTGCATTTCTTGCACAATATGAAGTATAAAATCTCCAGTGATTCTTCTTAAAATTTCCTTTTCCCCTCCAACATATTTCTCATACTCTTGGTTCTGTGCCATATTCTTCAGAAATGTCTTCTCTTAGCCCATCTGCTTTTTATTCTTCTCTTTACTGTTCCTGGTTCTGCCTCACAAAAGTCTAAACAAATAATCTGGCAACAGCAGACCTGTCCTTGGAAAATGAAGAAGGGGAAAAAACTGAGTGGGTGACACTAGATTTTACTTCACCAATCTAAGTGCAAGAAAAACTTTGGAAATTTCACTCAGTGAGGGGAAGAACATTGATGAAGTTAAGAGCATGGGCTCCAGAGCTAGACTTTTGGGGTGCTATGCCTGCTCTATTATGTACTAGCTGTGTAACATTGATAAATCTATCCAACAACTCTGAGCTTCATTTACCTCATCTGTGAAATAGAGAAAATAATAGCCTCCTAAGAGGAATCTTTCAGCCTTAAATGATTTAATACATGTAAGACACTTAGAACTAAACCTGGCAATATAGGAAGCTCTCTGTAAGTACGAGCTATTCATATTGTATATTAATAATCTTGACCCTTTCACACCAAAGATATTTTTGGGAATAGGTGCTTAGCCAAATGGAATGGACAACCTCAAGTGGCAGCAAGCGTCCTCTTTCTAGAAGTGGTCAAACCGATGCTATATGAGTATTCCACAGGGAAATTGCACATCAGATTAAATCATTTGATACTGACTAGACCAGGAGCCACAGAATTCTCTTTCATATATGAGAGGCTATATCTCCATGCAGCTTTTTCTGTTTTGGTTATTTTTTTTCTTGCTTTCCCAATTCATCCACCCTAGATCAGAACATCCTGAATTCTCTTGATCCTAGATTTTTTATTTTAGCTTGAAGGTGTTTCATAAAAAGCCTTCTTTCAGGTGACAAAACTGACTATTCATAAAAGAGAGAAATAAAAATATGAAAATGTTAACCTCACAGGAAATCAAATATTTGATAATATGAAGAATGCCCCTGACTTGTGTATATACAAGTTTTTAAACCACTTAGATTTTTATAAAAAATGTAAAATGTTTTCAGCCAACTGACACCTACACAAAACAAATCTTTTTTGCAAGATGGATGAAACAGAAAAACAAATTTGAAGTTAATATCTTCCAGATAGAGAATTGACAGGTATTTAACTACAAAATTCATTTCCCTGTTTTCTTTTTTTCCCTACTCCTTTTGCATTCAGGAAAATTCTAAAGTAAACAAACAGGTTTTTCTACCCTGGTGTTCAAAGGAAAATCCATTTTCTAATCAGAGTGAAATCAGTAATAATTATCAGAGTTTGTCCCCACATCTGACTTTTCTCTATCCCCAGCACGTGGGTGGGGTACTTTCCTTCAGTTAAAGGCTATTACCACCTCCTCTTGAGAATTCAGCCCCCCTTTCCTGTGCCTTTAATCTTTCTCTTTACTCTGACATCTCCCCAAACCTATCCTCATGCTCCTCCTGTTCATTAAAAACCCTCCTTTGACCTTGGATCCATCTCCAGCTATCTACCAATCTATTATATCTGCATCTTTGCTCATTTTGTCTCTCCACTACCTTCCTCTTCTCCCCTTTAATTCTGCTGACTGTTACTCCTTTGTAAGCATGATTTCAGATGTCATTTCCTTACCATGTTACCAGACACTACCTCCAACCCACCAAGAGTGGTAGATGTCTGTGAAGGGCTCCAATAATACCCCAAAACACTCTAGTGAAATTACAAGGTTTACTTCAGTAGCCTTGAGAGTAGGTTTACTAGGTTTGGCCCATAGTAAATAAAGAGATATACACACAATTTTTGCAGAAGGAATGAATGCCCCAATTCTGGACAAAATGCATATGAAAAGAAACTGATATAAATTTATGTTCTAACTTTAATGTACAGTCTTGGTTATTGAGGTTTTAAAATTTTCAGATCCAAAGGAAAAGTAGTAATCTGTTTGGTCCTGAGTTCTGTTTCTGTATCCAGCAATGTAAGCTCCAAATACTAGTCATTTTTTGGTCTCTAACAATCAGTAATTCAATCATGAACACGTATTTTTCTCTAGGCCATTTGGGCAAATCTTGCTACGATCTGCATAACTTCTTTTGACCTTGTCCTCCACATTTATAGCTGCCATGGGCATCCCTAGATTGTCAGTTATATCCTGGCTGGTATAGAATAGACTACAATAATCTATACTTCATAGGCAACATAATAAACCTTGATATATAGGATGATCTGGAGGTATAATTTAAGCTTTATTTATCCAAGGCCACATAGTTTGATTTTTTTTTTTAATGTGGGAACTTTGGAAATTTAAATTTTTTAATTTCATATATATTATTTTTTAAATTTTCCTTCATTGAGGCTTATTATGGAACAGAACTATATGAAGAACTTTGTTTACATTTTTCTTAATAGTTACAGTAACCTTATCAAGTTTACATTGTAATTATAAATTTATGCCCATTTTACAGTTGAGAAAACTGAGGTGTAAAGAGATTAGGAAAGTTAATATAAGCCATATGGCCTATAAGGCTTGAGTCGGAGAGAATGTCTCCAGGGCCCAAGTTTTTAGCCAGTTCTCCACAACTGTCTCCCGGCAAATTCAGGAAGAGCTCCTCAGAGAAAAACTGACCACAGACACTTAAGTGTGTAGTTAAAAAGAGAATAAAAACTGGGAATATATTTCTTTATTATTAATAGAGTCTCTATGTTTTTTAAAAGATAAGAGTGTAACATGGGGAAAAAAGAAAAAAACTAAAGATCTCAAAAACAACACTTTGGTCTAAAGAGGCTCCTGAAAACAAGTATTTGACTCTCTCAGGCTATTAGTCATGGATTTAGATTTTCTTTCAAGCTATTGATAGCAAGTGAAATGGCAGTTTACAGGTTTAGTTAATCATTGCTCTCTCAGTGAGCAAATTTTTCAATCTGTTTGAAAAACAGTCAAGTAATAGACCTAAAACATATTAAGCTAACTTGGATGGGAAAGGAGAGTCTTAAAACATTTGCAAGCTTACCTAGTAGAGACCCTCCTAATATTCTAGGAAAAACAACTCCTTGAGGAAGAGTTTCTGTTCTCAGAGAACATTCCACAAATCTTTATATTTAAGAAGAAAATGCAAGTCCCAAGGGACTTTATCCTACCAACAAAATCTTCCTAAACATAAACAAAATAAACATTTATTTTCTAAAATAGTAGATAAAAATAAGAAAATTTAAATATGAATAAATGGAGGAGATCTCTTGTCTGTTTGTTTTCCTGCAATATGAACCCACCTTTGTCTTCTCTTTGACTTAATCGTCATCAAATTACATTAAATCAGAGATGGCAGAGGCTGTGACTGGCTGGATACCAGTGTTTCTCATTGTTTGGTTATACTGGAAAGTCTTTGGAATGAGCTTAATTTGAAAGACTTTTAAAGCAGCAATTCTCTTAGACTTCTAAGTATCAGAGGTTTGGGGGGTTTATTTGTTTTTGGGGTTCTGGTGGAGGACACATCTAGGGAGGAGTTTGTATATGTATGATATATTTTTTTTTCTTAAATTAAAAATAAGACAATAGTAAGACTCTTTCTCTTCCTCCCACCCCCTTTTCTCTCTCTCTCTCTCTCACACACACACACACACACACACACACCCTCTATCCCTCACACAACTTATTGTTTGGAAGTCTAAGAGAATGGGAAAGGGGCTAAGGGGGTGGGGAGAGAAACACTCAATTTTAATTTCATACATTTCTGCTTGTTTGCTTTTTTTAACCATGTTTGTGTGATATTTTCAGCTAAAATAACCTTTTTGGATGCTGAACAAAATGAAAAGGCAAAAAGACACAACATACACAAACGCACACAGCTATGTAATAAAGAAGGAAGATGGGAAGTACAAGCAAAATATTCCAAGATGGTAGTGTCGCTGGTATTATTCTCTGGCTGAAAAGGGTTTTTCCTGCAGGTTTAGGTTGTTTTCCCTTGCTCAGGGGTAGGGTGAGGGATAAGAAAGGCAGATTTGCATCTGTAGCTGATTGGCAAGTTCTGTGAGAAATTATCCACTCCAATAAGTTTTGTTATTTTGGCAATTTCTTTCACAAAATTGATGGTGCCCTTTACTTTCAGGCGGGTGGGGGCCTGGGTGGGGAATGGGATGTTGTTTCTAATGACTGCTGGGAGAAGGGAGTGGGGGGCAGCTGTCTGACTGAGAGACTGAAAAGGTTCTGGGAGAATGGAATGTTGTTGTTTCTCTGTTTTTGAAGCCACTTTTCTTTTTGATCATGTTTATACTTTAAAATTTCACACTGTGGTCAAACTAGGCAAGGTATAATTTCACATGTCCCTCATAAACACTGGACAACCACACTTGTCCTGTGTGCACACAGGCACACAATTTTTATGGACATTTAAGATGAGTACCTTGGTCAGGAGGGAAATCACATTTTAATAACCAAAACGTGACAGTCAGATATTTTCAATGCAGCCTCTTTTTTGCCTTTCCTATAGAGTCTTCTTACTTTTTAACAGAGGTAACATATAAATCCAAGGGCTGTCCTTCTCAGCTATAGTTTAGAGTTACACTGAAGAAAAATGTTATAAATAAAAAAGTTAAAATATGTATTTCAAATGAAGCATTCCACTGCAACATAAAAATGCTAGCTTTAAGTTTACTAAAAAGGAATATTCCAACAATTACCAGAAGATCCACAGCTGCTAAACTAGAGAAACTATTTTTCTTTCTTTGAGGCTAACTCATCATCTCTCACAATTACCTCATAACTAATCAAAGCTTTTATGAAAATGATAGTAGCCAAAAGAGCCACTTTGATTGCCTTCATTCCATGGAAACACTATTTACAGGCCGGTTTATTGCCACTAATAACTTTTTTTTTTAATTTTAAAATTTGTTCTCCTGAAATGTGCTTTAACAACAACAATGAAATATGGTCTAAGATATTAACATAGAATATGGATAGAGCATCAACTTTCTTAAGCATTTCTTTACAACCTGTAATAAAAAAGTACTCCAGGAAAAGGAAAGGATGCAGTTGTTGATCTTGATGAGTGCTATATCCAAGTTTCGTGGAACCTCTTCATGTTATTTGAAAAAACATGCTTGGAGGAGCTTATATTGTAAGAATATAGGTGCAATGGGCCGCCTGGCTGGCTCAGTCAGCTAAGTGTTGATTTCAGCTCAGGTAATGATCTCAGTGTCACAAGATCAAGACCGACATTGGGCTCTGCAGTGGGTGTGGAGCCTGCTTAAGATTCTCTCTCTCCCTCTCCTTCTGCCCCTCTCCCTCTTTAAAAACAAACAAACAAAATATGTTTGCATGACATACAGAAATCCATGATATATCAACACCCATACCTACATTAGATTGTGATCCAGGCTTGTATTCATGAGATATTCCACCAAGCCTTTACGGTAGGATTTGTTAATACAGTCATGTATCAGAGATAAATACTGCTCTTAAAAAATGCATAAAGGGACTTTAAAAAATAGTATTCCTTTCTACTAAATCCTAGACCCTCATACCAGTCAGCTATTACCAAAACAATGTTGCATAATTAAACTAAAAATCTTGACATTTTATTGGCTTACAAAAATAAGTTTGTTTTTTTTTTTTTTCCTTGCTTATAGATCTGTAAATTGGGCTCAACTGATACAGGCCAAGCTTAGCTGGGTTTGGTCCCACACTTCAGGTTGAGCACAAATCTGCTAATCTCTCCATAAACCAGTGGCTATCAAAGGCATATTTTCAAAGCAAAAGAAAAGAGCACAAAAGAGGAGTTCCTCCACATATTTTAAGCACCTGCTACTGTCCCGTCTGCTGACACCTCATTGGTCAATACAAATCACATGGTCAAGGCCAGCACCAATGGAACAGGGAAGTAGACTTCTCTCATAGGAAAAAAAAAAAAAAAAGAGGAAGGAGAAGAGTTAATACTTGTTAGTCAAAAATCCAATCTCTCAAGACCCTCTTTTCTTTTCATATCATTCTTTTTTTCTCTAGAGTTCTCAACAAACCCAGAGATATCCTTCTTATCTATGGATTACTTATGGATAATTCACCAATTTATATGTCTAGCATAAAACTATCATCATAGTTCCAGAGTTTAATGACCAAGGAACTACTTGGCGACCATACTTGGATGTTTCAAAGACAGTTCAAATGTAGTATGTCTTAAATGAAACTCATGATTACCCCCACTCCCTCTGATAGACCAAAATTGGCATTCTCTTAGCATTCTCAATACCACTAAATGCCACAATATCCATCTATGCAAACCAGAAATCTAGGAATCTATAATATCCCTTCCCGTTCAACTGCCAAGTCCAATCAATTGCTAAGTCTCATTTTACCTTCTGCATGTATCTTGAAACTTTTATTTCTGTTTCTCTTCATCTTTACCCCATCTTATTCCACCCTACCATCAATTTATACCTGGATCACACTAGTATCTATTAACCAAGACTGCCCTTATTTCATTTGTTTTCCACACAGAATAATGTTTTTGAAAAGCAAATCTGATTATGTCACCATTCCTGCTTAACATCCTTTAATGGCTTTGTGATTTTAGAATATGTCCCAGATTCCTTGACACTACTTCTTTCAAGAAGTGTAGGTGAATTGTCCTCCCTCTAAATGTTCATAGGAGTTAGCGACTTACTTCTAACAATTAGAATGAGACAGCAATCCTATGTGATTTATGAGACTGGCTCATGTTCTCTCTTTCGCTCTCTCTCTCTCCCCCTTCCTCCCTCCCTCTCATCAGTTGATATGGGGGAAGACAGTTGCCACAGTTTGTGGATATTCAAGCAGCCCTGTGGAGAGGTGGATATAAAAAGAGCCGAGACATCCCACCAAGAGCAGTATCAATGTGCCAGCTATGTAGGAGAGCCACTGTGGAGACCCTCAGCTCCAGCCAAGATTCCAGGTAATGGTAGAGCTTTGGCCTACATCTTGATTGCAACCTCATGAAAGGCCTGAATCAGAACTGCCCAGCTAAGCTGCTCCTGGACTCCTGATTCACAGAAACTGTGTGACACTAAATGTTTATTGTTTTTTAAGTCACTAAGTTTGTAGCATGTTGTTACACTGCTGTCACATAACTTCCCGTGGATCTTAGGACAAAGAAAAATGTGCTTAACATGCTTCTAAAAACCTATATTCAACACTCTAGCCCATCCTATAATGTATCTCCCCACTCTGCCTCCCAGACATTCAGGCTTTCTTTCAATTCTTTGCACACACCATGTTCCTTTCTAGCACAGGGCTTTTGTTCATACTCCTCTTTCTTCCAGTAAAAGTATTTCTTTCTATAGTCACTGAGTTATAGCCTAAATTTCCACTAAATTTCAGCAACCTTGTTACTTCCCCGGGTATACTTTTCCAGATAGCACTGACCTGAACAAATTCCCTTATCATTACCTTTCTCTGTAGCATGATCATTTGATTCCCCTCTCTTTTCCCACGAGACCACACGAGCGCAGTTTACTCGCCGTTGTAGCTGCTGTTCCCATATGACAGGCACAGAGCTGGCAATGTGTGGAGTGCATGGAAGAATTGACATGGATGGGCACAGGAACAACAATGGCACTGGGCAAACACTGGCAGGTTCAGAGGGACCAGAGCTGGAAAGCTGTGTGAAGAAGTTGAAGGCAGACTGTCAAACGGGCCTTTTATTTCCACAATTTCTGCTGCCTCTGTCTTTCCTCATCTCCTCAGAGGTTGCTTTTTCCTTTCTCTGTGCTTCACCCTAGAAGTTTCCAAAACTCCTATCTCTATTTTTCCTGATTGTTCATTTCGGCTATCAACAAAGGGTCAAATAAAATAATTCACACCAAGGTGCCTGTCGCCAGCACTCAATCCCATTGTACTGGAAGGCACAGGAGGGAAGCAGAGAAGAGGAAATGAGCGTGCAGGAGGGGCAGACCCCAAAACAAAAGGGAAGCCAGGTAAGGGCTGGCAACACTGGAGTAAATCCAAGACAGGAAGAGTGGTAAAGACAAAGGAAAGGGCAGCAAGGCTGGTTTAGACCAGGGCCCAGCAAGACTCCTGATCTGAAGGCATTCAATCTAAGAAACAAGAAAGGGACACAGCTCCCAAGCTGTACAGTGAAATCAGAGGTGCCCATAGCAGACCTGGGAATGAGTTAAGGAATAGGGTGGAGACAAAGTCTAGCACTGAGGAAAGAGGCCTTTAGGAATGGATGGGAAAGTCAAGGCCAGCACCCCTTTGGGCATCAGAAAGTTAGAGGAAATAGAGATGGAAAAAAAGACCTCCCAAATAAGACGCTGTATCCACAGACTCACCATTCCATCCCAGACCTATCTTTCCCAGTCAGAGAGCACAGAAGGCTCTTCTCAGCACCACATGGCCAGGAGCACTTCTGTTGGTCCCAAGCAGACATTTTTGGGGGCTCTGCTGGGACAATAGATGATACGTGATCACTGTCCATTGGTGGATCAGAACTCACAGATATAATACACTTAAACAACTAAGAATGTTCTTTTGTTGGCTGTTTTTTCAACTTAAAAAATATATTTAACTTAACTGAATAGATACTGATTATGGACTTGTATACATAGAATGAACTAGAGGATTATTGCAGCATGCACTAGGAACACAGGTAGGCTCAGAAAGACCTACTGATACCTACTGGAAAGCAGCTACCTCCTTTGGCCACTGAGTGTGGTCATGAGCTGAGCCCCTGAGTGCTCCCCGACAGCCTGCAGTCAAGGCCCACATCAAACATCCAGTGAAAATTCTGAGACAGATGGCAAGGGGATTTCGAGAATCATATTTTCAAAAAGTAAATTTACTCCCCACCTTAATTTAGTAAAGTCTAAAGCCTCTTCATGGCTTTAGGACAGTTTATTTGTTTATTAGAGCACCGGTGGCATCTCAGTGACTGAAGGCAAAAATTGGACCAAAGCACCACTGACGTAGGATTTTTAATTTGCAGTCTTGGTGACTGAAAAAGATCAGCAAACAGCCCCAATTGATTGTTATTGAATGGATTATGCAAAGATAAAAATAAGAAATTCTACATCATTAGTAATTCTACATATAGTCTACTATTTTTAATTACTATAATTAGTCTATTCTGCCATGTGTACAGACAGAATTCTTTTAACCTCACATGTGAAGAGAATAGTGCCTTGTCTGGCACATATTCTAGTCTTTGTGTCATCTAAGCTTACAGATTTCAAGATTTCTGCACCCCAACCACCACCACCCCTGGCCTAATGGACAAATCAGCTACATCCTTTGACATGTTCTGTTGGAACTCAAAGGCCTTCGGAAGAATTACCCTGAGACCATGAGGTTTGCCATCAGAATTTCCTTTCGGAGCCCTGTTAGAGTGCTGGGTGGCAGAGAGGTCCCTTCCCCAACCATAAACAACTGTTGAGTCTAACCATACTATACCATACTATCTCATTCTTAATGGTGGGGAAGTAGGAGGGCAGATCTTGTTGTCATCATTTATGTGGCTGGTGACACATAGCATCATTAAAAATGAAAGTATAAAGTCATACTTACTCTCTGTAATTTGTTCCCAAGGTGATGCATGAAAATGCTATATAACCTTGGGAGAGTGGAAACCCCTCAAGGATGTCTCTGACAAGCTTTTGAAACAAGTCATTGTCAACTGCAGTGAAACAGCCCAGTAGTCACAATCCATTTGAAATCTTTCAGATATAAGTTGTAACAATAAGAGGTATCAAAATATTTGCCCTTAAGTAAATTAGATCAGATTTGGATTTTTCCATACCATAATGTCACTCATTCATTTGTATCCTCTTTTGTTTCCTTGAAAAGGAAGAAAAATACATAGATCCAGCTAGTGGGAGAACCTACCAATCAACAGTTGCCAAATATTCTCCTGTCCTCCCTTCCCTCTCCCAGGAAAGTTCCCTCTTCTAGAGACATGGGTTTGGACATCTTAATTGTATATCCCTATGGCAGTGTGTTCCCTATGAAAGTGTCATTAATTGTGCATTTCATAAAAAAAAAAAAGAAGGTGATCTCAGACACTAGGTCTTCTTTGAATATTAAGAGTATCTGAAAAGAATGGTCTGTCTTCAGTTTAGCTCCCAAAGTATCCTGAATTAATGCAACATTACAGCCCTTGCAACACTCTAGCTTCTCACCTGCTCAGTCTGTCCATTACAGTGGTCATGGCATTTGATTACAATAATTGTTCACATCTATCCCCTCATTAGGAAGACCAGCCTCTAGAATATGAATGTGTCCTTTTATTTTTGTGTCCTAGGTCCAGAACAGTGCCTGGCACATAATAAAAATTTGATAATGCTCATTGGATGAATGCATGGATAGACAGATGGATGACTTGATGGATACTACGTAGAGTATGCAGAAGACAATGTCCACATAAACCACAAACACTGCCTTCTTTTATTGAACTTGGAAAGTTCTGACAATGTTTTGAGAACCAAGGTTATGTTTTGACAAAACTAATTTAGTGTTTTGTGGAGCATAATTTTGGAGCCCAAATGACTACGTTTGACAGCGTCTCTTTAAGCAAAACTACATTTTGTTTAGGCCAGGGCATTATGACTGACAAGTTATATTTCTTCTTTGTTTGAAAGCCTTTCCAGAAATGTGTGACTGCACCAGCTATGGATTCTTTCTGGTTTCTGCTGCTTTATAACCTCTGACAGAAAGATCTTGTTTCCAGGAGTGCAGTGTCTTAGTGGGTTTCCCAGAATCCTTAAAATGCTATAAGAAGGCAATAGCATTTTAAGGGGTACCTGAATTCTGCTTAAATGATTTTGGAAAATGTGAGTTTTTCAAAAATATGTTTCTTGAAAAGCTAAAGAGTGGCAACAATGCCATGGGAACCTTGATGAGTCTTACTGAGAGGGCAATGGATGTGTGACTTTGAGGAAAGGCTAATTCATAAGGTACTTTACTAAACTCAATGCAAGCAAACCATATGACTTTGCAAAATTCTCTATGAATTGAATCATTTGTTCCAATTTAGTGTCCCAGACTTTCTGAGAAGAATATTTCCAAGAATACACAGGAGGAGAATTCAACATGTGAATAAACCCAGAATTCTCTCTTTTTTTTAACTAAAAAATGTAGGTAATCAATGACAAAATTACAATGACAACATTTGTATTTTATGTTTTCTCATAAGCTTACACAAACTGATTGCTCTGTGGCAAGTTTTAACTTGAGGCATGTAAAAAAAAAAAAAATCAACTCTGACTTTAGAGAAGATGGTGTAAGTAGAAGGCAGAATTTAGCTTATTGTTTGGTTTCTTTTTCCTGTGCTATCTTTATAAAGGTTGTAAGTAGCAGCTTAGAGATGCTGGAGATTTTTTTTTCTTTCTTTCTTTCTTTTTATTTTTTATTCTCTCTTTTCTAAAAGAGGATTTGGCCAGAAACTTCATAATTTTAGGTAGTAGGATCTTGACATATCCTGTGCTTTATCCAGTCCACATTGTAATATGTGACTATGGACTTTCGGATTTCAAACAAATCAGCAGTTGCCGAAGTCTGCACTGAAAATGTATTCATTCCAAACTGAATTATCATCACAGTGACGTTCTCCTCTCAAAACCTGAAAAAGCTAAAAAATGGTAACACAAACCACATGGTTGCCGCATTCCACCAGCACTCTTGGCAGGACAAGGACCGCCTGGCAACCTTGCTGTCAGCTGGGCCTGGGCTAATCACAGCAGCACTGGCCTGTAGTGAAATTGAATGCTTTCTTTCTGAGAACCCTTCAGTGAATGCTTTTCCTTCTTATCGGTCTTCTCAATACTGTTTGAAAAAGGGCTTCTGTGGATGAAAACAAGTCCTCATAAAGGGAGCTGCTGAAATAGTAAAAAAACAAAACAAAACAAAACAAAAACAAAAACAACAACAACAACAAAAAAACCACAACAATCAAGTATTCTAGTGACTCTGCAAAGAAATGGCCCACAAGGACAGCCTGGGTGTCGCCTTGGACTTGGGCCCCGCAGATGCACAGCCCCAGCCTGACTGCTTGCTGGCGCAGCTTCTATTTGCTCCCTTGTCCTGGGGCTTCCCTCCCTATGCAAACTCAGACAGCAAAGATCCAATGTATGGAATGAAGAAGGTAGCGTCTGATGACTCGGAAACACAAACGTGACCTTCTTACATTTGGCTCTGGAAACAATAACACTATCTTAATTCCCACAGACTTAGGGGGAAAATATGTATTTGGAACAAAACTGACGGTGACGACATCCCTTCGCGTAAGCATGGTTAAGACTGAGATGACACAAATTTGCTAAGATAACTGAGCATGTGAAAAGTGACACTTTCAGGAGAGAGGGATGGCCAAGCAGCCAGAGTCACAAGGATGGTGTCTAATGTGAGGGAAAGTCAATAAGAGATTGGATTCACCCAGCAGAGTTTAACTTCACTTTATATACTTTATAGCCAAATTGCATAAACAAAGACATCATTCAACTCTTGCTATTCCCCAATAGACAAGATGATGGACTATAAAGTGACTGGTCCCATCCCTGTTCGTTGTTGGCACTTAGAAATGTGAGTTTGCTCTTTTCCAATCAGGAGAATTTCCTTTGAGAACCTGAGGTTCAGAGACCCTCTGGTACACATGATGCTCTGCAGAGCTCTGTGGCCCTTACTCCTCCCCTCAGGCACGTCCCATTGTCTCACCTTCTTTCCCAAAGCCTACAGTGACTAAGAGGAAAGGATTAATCTGAAAAGGAGCTTAAAAAAAAAAAAAAAACCCAGCCCCATTGCTGCTACTTTTCTGAGTAATAACTCTTCTTAAAGTAAGCTTTTCATGTGCCCTGAATTTGGGGATCTTTGAACCTGAGACCTTGGGTGGACTTTATTCTAAATTTAAGAACACCATACTCTGGAAGGAGTACATAAATGGTTCAAAGTCAAAGAACCAGAGGACAGCCTGGCTCTTATGAATCGGAGAGCAAGAGTGATTTGTATTAGCTCATCTTCTACAGTGGTTAGAGTTGCCTGGTGAACAAACAAAAAATTATATGTGTGTCTGGAACTAACAGTATGCACACATTAGAGGTTGCACCATAATTAAAAACATGTACATGTTTTAGATTTCTGTTATTATGGGAAGAAAACAACTTGGGCCTTACTTAATATTTCTATTCCAGCCTTTTCTCTCACAAGTCCACAATTACTTAGAAATCCACCTACTGTGAATAAGCACCCATGGGACTCATATGCTCTGGTTTGTTCCATTGGCCATTTTCCTTCACCTGGACAGGAGGGCATGTCAATCCCATCCCAGTGTTTTTTGTAATCGCTCTCTGAGTGCAAGTGCACAGATTTACTCTTCAGGCTATTATTTGCCATTCAAATAATAAATGAAATTGCTTATATTTGCATATGTCCTAGAGTTTCCCAAATGTTTTTCACTTGTTTTCTTGTTTGACTGTTACTTCTGTGAAGCAGACAGAAATAGATATGAACACTCTTATCCTAGTGATAAGGAAACAGATATAGAAGTGAGGGGGGAGAAAAAGGTCTTAGGCAAATATATTTGATGTAGACTCTCTCCAGGTGGTGGAAGGCAAGAAGATGACTTTTTTTTTTTTTTTAATCGAGATTCCTGCGATGGAAACAAGTGGGCCAAAGTCAATGAAATTTAATATATATAGCTCATTATTTCAGTTGTAGTACATTTTTTTACAACTCTTAAATAGTATAAAGTTGAATTTTTCATAAATACTTTTCAAAAAATCTGTCTCTATCACCATTTAAACTAACCTTCATCTTCCCCCCAGACTAGATGAGGCTGCTTTTTTAATCCACACTGTATCCACTGCCTTCAAGCGAGATTTTGCATAGGCCTAACCCCAGGTGCACCTCTCTATCTGTATGTGGTCTCTTTTCCCTTATTAGCTTTCTAGAAACAATTAAATACACAGCTTTCATTTCCTTTCCAACCCCTGTGCATTAGCTGCAGGGCTCTGTTCTGTCTTGAACTGCCTCTCCACACATAAAAGAGGCATGAGTTGATCACTGACATTTAGAGCATCCCTCTATTTCTGCAAAACCACCCCCTCCTGCTACCCCCCATCCCCCCCCCCCACACACACACCCCACACTGATGATCCACTCCTCCCAATCCAAGAAAACTTTCTCCTGGCCTTGTTCTTTTCAGAATATGAAGGAAAGTGTTCCCTCCTTCTCCTAATTCCTTCTTTGATTAACAGCTGCAAGCTAGGTATGATGACTTTCAACTACAAAATATCTCTGAAGCCTGTTGCTACCAGTAACACAACATACAACTTTTAAACAACTGTCTGATACAGACTGTTCTAGCCAAAGAGTTTCTCTGAACTGGTTTCTAAAATGGGTGATATTCTTCCAGAACAAAACGTTTTATGCTAGACGTTTTTTTCCAATGGTGATTTAAATCATTGCATGACCCATTTATCCTTAAAAGCTCAACTTCTTTCCTGTTATGCAGCTCAGCTCAGTAATGATTTCTAGCACAATGATAATGTAAGGATCCCCTATGACTTCCAAAATGCTCAGAGTGCCTGTGCATTTGGTTTTAGAAATCCTCATGGAGTTCTTTTTAAGAGGAATGCAATAGGTAGGTGCATCTGTGTAAATTTGGAGAAAAGCCAGTGAATGGTCAAACATCTTTTTTTAGCAGGTTTTAGCTTTATTAAGACTTTTTAACTTATTTCCCAAGAGATTGTGTGCATGTCATTTACCCCACATTTCTCCTATTTAAAATGGCAATTACCTGGAACTCAGTTACTTTTTCCTTTAGTTCTACAATGTGTAAGCAGTTAATAATTTTCCCAGGCTCCATCTGGTTGCCTTCATTACGTCTTACTAGACCAGTCTCTCTGTACCCCTAAACAGGTACTATCCAATACAAGGACTACATGTGACTATTTCAATTTTGATTTAAATTAATTAAAATTAAATAAAAGAGGTAAGTGAAATAAAAACAAAAATAAACTCTGGGGACTACATCAAAATAAAAAGTGTCTACACAGAGAATAAAACAATCCATAAAACTAAAAGGCAAACAACTAAATGGGAAAAGATATTTGTAAATGACATATACAGTAAAGACATATACAGTAAAGGGTTAGTATCCAAAATATATAAAGAACTGATACCACTTAACAAACCCAAAAAACAAATAATTCAATTTAAAAGTGGCAGAAGACATGAACAGAGAGTTCTCCAAAGAAGACATTCAGATGGCCAACAGACACATGAAAAGATGTGCTCAACATCACTCATCATCAGGGAAATACAAGTCAGAACTACAATAAGATATCACTTCACACCTAGAATGGTGTGAATGGCTAAAATAAAAACTACAAGACATAATAAGCATTGTGAGGATGTGGAGAAAACGAACCCTCTTGCACAGTCGGTGGGAAGGCAAACTGATCCAGTCACTATGGAAAACAGTATGAAGTTTCTTCGAAAAATAAAAAAGAGAACTACTCTATGGTCCAGCAATCATCTTACTGGGTATTTATCCCCAAAATACAAAAATACTAATTCAAAGAGATACATGAACCTGTAGGTTTATTGCAGCATTATTTATAATAGTCAAACTATGGAAACAGCCAGCACAAGTATCCATTGATAGATGAATGGATAAAGAAGATGTGGTGTACACACACACACACACACACACACACACACACACACTTTGGAATATTATTCAGCCATTAAAAAAGAATGAAATCTTGCTATTTGCAACAACATGGATGGAGCTAGAGAATATAGTGTTAAGCGAAATAAGTCAGAGAAAGAGAAACACCATATGATCTCATTCATATGTGGAATTTAAGAAACAAAACAAATTAGCAAAGGAAAAAAAAGGAAAGAGAGACAAACCAGAAAACAGACACTTAACTATAGAGAACTGATGGTTACCAGAGGGGAAGTGAATGGGGGATGGGTAAAATAGGGATGGGAAGTAAGAATACATTTATCATGATTAAAAAAAAAAATAAAATAGAAGAGTAAAAAAATTAAATAAAACAAAAAATGTAGAACTTCAGTCACCCTGACCACATTTTAAGTGCTCAATAGCCACAGGTGACTACCACCTACTGTATTGGACAATGTAGACATAATGCATTTCTACCATCACAGAAATTTCTACTGGACAGCACTGATGTGAATTGTATGACCATAAGAACAGGTATCACATCCAGCTTTTGTATGGTAGCACTGGTAGCAAAGGTAGTATTTAGCATATAGTAAGTGCACAGCAGTATTTGTTGAATAAACAATTCACCCAGGAATTCTTTCCCTTTACCCAATGTGGGAAGATAGAGAATGAGGCTTTAAAAAGAAGTCCTCTTTGAAAAAGAAAAAACAGGCTAGCTTAAATTACAGCTGATAAATGTGGGCAAGAAAAACAGCCATAAGCCAAACACAGGTGTATACCTTGTACTGCAAAATTCAGTAAGTACAAAAAGATTCATTGCTCACAATGAGTTAAATATCCGTTCAGCAGTTAATTTAAAAATTGTTCAAATCTGGTTACTTTATCAAAACCAGCAAATCAAATCATTAACATAACCAGCTCCTAGCTAGAGTTGAAACAGAAAAAGGTGAAGGTGGGGGTGGGGAGCACCTGGGTGTCTCAGTTGGTTAAGCATCCAGCTCTTGATTTTGGCTCAGGTCATATCTCAGGACTGTGAGATCGAGCCCCATGTTGGGCTCCATGCTGGGCCTAGGTCCTGCTCAAGATTCTGCCCCTTCCCTGCTTGTTCTCACTCTGTCTCTTTCTCTATCTTAAACAAAAACAAAAGAACAAAAACAAAACCCTATCATTGGGACCAAAGTTTCTCTGGTTACTCTGGTTAGTTCTTCATTAACCCAGCACTCTACTGAGTTCAATATGCAAAGGATGAAAAACAAGAAAGTAGGGGAAATATCATTACTCACCACACAAGGACTTCCTTATATAAAGGCAGTTCCTAATGAGAAAAATGCATTTGGCCTCGACATTTTTAAGTTGTTTGTGAAAGTCAACCTTCCCATAGAAACCCAATCCTGTGATGTGATGTTCTAAGAACAGACTTCCAAAACCAATGTCATCCATCCCATAGGTGAAGTAGACAGTGAAGACTATGTGTACTACTGATCTATGCAGAAATACATTCAGATTCTATTTCAGGGGGCCTGAATCAATGCCTCACCTAACTGTCCCTACCTGCCTTAACTCCGCATTATGAATGGGGGTTTTGTGGCCTCCGGCCTAGAGGGCAAGAGTCCCCACGGTGTAGAAACGAATCAGAGATCCAGAGTAAAGGTGTCTGAAGAACCCTAGAGTAAGGAATAGAATGAGCAAGGGTAAAAAGCAGAAATAGGGCATCTGGGAGATCTGAGATAAAGGGACGGTGGCAGGGGAAAAGCTGAGGTGGAGAAATGAAAGGGAGCATGTTTCCCCCATTTAATACCACTTATCAAACCACCATGACCCCTCTTCCTCACCGCATGCAGCACTGTGATAAAAGCCATAAATGGCGCATGGATCCCCAGTTCTGTTAGGATAAACCAGAATCCTACTTTGACCTCAGATCCATTTGTCTGGCTCTTCCCCTGCCTTAGCCATCACCAGGCTGCCCTTGGCCTCTTCTCCCCTGCCACACTGGTCCTCTCTCATCCCCAGGCCCCAATCCACCTCAGATCCTCAAATATGCTTCCTTAACCTGGAAGTTTCTCCATTTCCTTCTGGGATGAATGAATTCCTATCCAACCTTCACATTTCAGCTTTTATCACTTCCTCAAGAAAACCTTCTTTGAACTCCTGGATCAGTTTCAATTTCTCCTCTTCACTATTCTTCGACAGCTATGGACTTTTTCTCCCTCATTGCATTATCAGAGTTGTGGTTTAACATCTATCCATGTAATTGTTAGATTGAAGACTGTTTCTGCTCTTCAGTCTAGACTGTAAGCTCCAGGAGGTCTACATCTGCTTACTACTGTGCGTGCCACGTAATAGGTATTCACTACATATTACTGAGTAAATGCATGAAAAAAAATGAATGAATGAAATGCAATGAGGAGAGATGGCTTTCGGGCTTTAGATGAGCGTCTCTAAGGGTTAGCCCCTCCTGATTTTTAAAGGAGAAGGCAAAGAGGGGTGAAGTTTAAGTGTACCCAGCTGTTCATAAATAAGGAATGACCACAACTGAGGAGTTGCCTGTATTCATTTGAAAGTTAAAATGTTTATGCAATTCAGTATGTTTTTCCATTCTTTCTCTCAAGTCATCCTCCCCTCCTCTCATATGTGATTTATTCTAAGAGACTTGGGCTGAATTTTTTAGTGTAATTGAGAAGACGGGAGTTTCTGTCCTCCAATAGAACACACACTTCCTCTCCTTAAAAGAGAAAAAACATACTTTAGAAAGCTAACCTATTCACAGAACACTTGATTTAGAATGGGCGGGGGGGGGGGGGGATATCAAATTAGAAAATAGCTTCTTTGCCTTATTTTTATGATTACAATTAAATAACAGCAGATCAAGAAAATAAATCGGGTCTAATTGTGTGGTTTGTAGGACCTCCAGGAATTTCCTGACAGGGACCACTGGTCTCCCTAAATGGGATTCATTCTGATGGGATGAGCCCCCTGAGTATATACTAGTATTTACACTTTGTGTTTCTGACCCTAAAGGGTTAAAATGGGAAGCAGGAACATTTTCAGTACTCATTGTGTCATGTCCTGCTCAAGTCAAAAAGAATTGCCTGTGAAGGCACAAAATGTCACCTTTTTTTGCACTTCCCCTGACCCCAGCATCTAAAAATACAAAATGTTGGAATTTCTAGAGCAGGTGACTATAAAAAACAAAAAACTTAAAGAGGGCTAATTGGTCAAGTTCTAAATGGAGTCCATAGAAGACAGAAATAGGGAAGCGTCCCTCCAAGTGACCCAGCCTGCATAAAACTTGGCACACAATTCATTTTGAAAGACTTTTTGTCTCTGCACTTTTAGTTTAAAGAGAAGCATTTCATTTTCAGCATAATGGATAACGGTGTCATCTTGGCTACCTTCTGTCTACAAGTGGGGTTAATTTTAGTCTGATCCTTATTTTGAGCACATGGAAGATTTTCTATTACTCATCAACCTTTGCTAGAAGCCCAAGACAGCCCTTAAGTCTTAGAGAAAGAATCCTCTGTTTGAAGAGATTTTCCCAGCACGTGTTAAAGCTGGAGAGGGTGGTTGTGGATTTAGAAAAGGTTGCACCTGTTCTTGTATGTACCATTATTGCTAACTTGGGCTTGGCTTTCAGTTTAACTTTTCTTTTCCCTTTGATATGTACTCTACTTCTTAGTTTAAATACACATTTCAAAACACTTCCTTTGGGTTCTAGTGTGAAGGAAATTGATCACTCTTCATCTGTATGTTTTTAATTGACTTCCTCCTTCCTGGCTGGGAAATTAGCTTTCAGTCCTCTCTTATTTGATCTGTGAAACAGTGTATGTGACACCTTCCCAGACAACAAGATTTAATGAATCCTAAATGCTGCAGACTTCACCTGGCAGAGGCTCCACAATCCCACAGAACTTTTAAAGATGTAACAATCATGCTTCCAACTGAATTCTTGCTGCAAAGCGTACTGACTGGCATCGTTGTCCATAAGATATCGAAAAAGCCAGCTATTGTCTCGTTTCTTCCTGCTTGTTGCAAGGCGCTCTTTAAAAATCAATTGCCTTCTCCCTGTGCAGAGTTGCTAAAAGTGGGTATCTGATCCCTGAACTCTAGAAGTATTTATTTATTTCTTGTCTCCTATCGGTTGTTTTTATTCCCATTAAAATTGAAATCTAACGTTTGCACTGAGAAGGATCGATAAGGTCTGAGAACAGCGATGCCCAAAGATTTCACAGGCCGTTGCAAGAGGTTGTTGTTGTTCGGGCTGGTAGTTTGCCAGACTGCCACCTGGGCAACCGGGTCGGTGACCAAACAGGTGATACTGTTCTCATAGTGCCACAGGAAACACACCCTGTGCGCCTATTGCCACACTGCCATTCCTTGACTTTAAGTGCTTTATAGATTTTCCTGTTGTTCATGTGATTAGAGTCCACTGGTGAGATAAATAAGGTCTAGAATTCCCGATCGCAGCCTCCTAAGGTGGAGTTTACTTCTCAGAAGAAAACCCTCCTCCAAATCCCGGAATGGACTATAGCTAAGAACTTCAGGGAATTCCGCTGCCTACAACAGCCTATTTTCCTAGGAAGGAGACTTCCTCGACTCTCTTTGTAAATAGTCTTCACCCGGGGGAAATTCTGTGACTCTGACCTCCTGTTGTCTCAACCAATCACAGAAATAGATCCTATGATCAAATATGCCCTCTCTCTTTCCCTCTCATACACGCACACCCTATAAAACAGACCTCCCCCCAAAACAGAATTTTTTGTGGAAATAAAATTTTTCTTAGTAACTGCTTTTCCTAGGATGAGTTAAATTAATTTGCATCCTCTTCCTCAAAGGCTGTTTCCTTCTTTTCCTTTTTTTTTTTCTCTTGCCAGAGTTCTATCCTATTCATTTTTTAAAGACAAATGCTTTTACTTTTACTTTCCCAGCTTCTTTTATTATGATTTCATTGTTGTTTTTTTAATCTTCCAGTTCATGTATTCGGTTTGGTTTTTAAATAGGTCTTTTACTATCTTGGAAATAAAGGGTCAGTTGGGGCAGAGGAACAGGGGAAATGGAGCCTTGTCATGTCTTTAAAAGGAAAGATGAAGCCAAGTAAAAATTGCAAGATCTGTTACTTTAGTCCATCCACAGTTTTCCCCTGACCAAGTATAATACTTCAAACTTTCTCCCTGGTTCTAATGGAACTGACACACTGCAGGTGCCACAGTTTAGATTTAACAATGAAAAAAAAAAAAAAGTCCATTTCTTTTCTTGTCCTGCAGCAAAGACATCACAAAAGATAAAGTTATCATGAGCTAATTACAGTCCTTGAAAATTACCTTTGTGCTTTGCAAATATGCATTTTTTTTCTTTGCTGGTGATGAAGAAGTTGGCAGTTTAAATAAAAAACACTATTTAAAGTAACAGAGTACAGTTATATAACCTTTTCACATAAATCACACAATAACTCTTTGTGCTTTGAAAAAAAAAGAACTGCAGTGCTTGTTAAGAAGATTTATTTATATAATAATCTATGCAAAGGGCTTTTTTTTTCCCTTTTATAAAAGTGGGATGTTCCTTTTTTAACCTCTGGAAGTTACAGACTAGAGGGCAGGAATATCCTCCAATCACCGCATTTAATGGCACACGCCCCAGCTACTGAAGACTCCATCCAGCTTAAGTAGTGTTTTGGCATTACCCCTTGTCTTTATTTCTAAGCACACAGAAAACTTAAGGAATAGTCTGTGCCTACTGAATAAATAAAATGCAGAGTCACAATCCAATCCACTAGAAGAATTCCTGCTACAAATCACACCAAGACTTGGGATCATTTTTCTCAGTTTTCCAGGAATAGGACTTCTTCAGGTATGTTCGATTAGGGGTGGTGAAATCCATGGAATCACTCATGTCCTAGCATTTCTGTGCTGATTCTCTATAATTCTTCCATCAGGTTCTTTTTCTCTCGCTCAGCTTCCTACCCACCCCTCACTTGCTCCCCTTAGAATCATTTGCTGATTTAAACTGAGTAGCAGTCGTCTCATGTTATTTATAACCTTGTCCCTACCATATGAAAATAATCTCCCATATACAATGTCCTGACATCAAATTCATCTTAGGTCACTGACCAGTCCACCTTGAAGAACCAGGGCCATACATATAAACTGGTAAATGTGAAACTCGGCTCAAACTGACCCACTTTATCCTCAGACCAGAGGATCACTCCTAAGAAGAGTTATCATTCCATGGAGATAAACCTAGTGGAGGCATTTTATTAGCCAAATATATCTATTCTAACTCTTTCTGAACAGTGGGGCTTCTGAAGACAGGGAAACCCACAAGGGCTTTCTTGTGTGTTCTTATCTTTCACTGAGATGCTGACCTAACTTTTAAAAGCTATCTCCATGGAAAATTCTGGGCTCTCCTCCAAAACCAACCAGTAGGAGGTGGCTCTCTTAATCAGTGGCTGTGTTCCGTCTTTATATAAACAGGTTAAGCCAGCTGCCAGAGCCTCTGCGACCCGTTCCAGCTCACATTACCCATAGCTTGGAAAGATGGGCCTGAACCAAAGCTACGTTATGAAAGCAGAGAACTCTACCTCTCCCAGGTTATAGCAAAAGACCTAGCTGTCATCTAGGGGGACCATAGTCATCCGCAATCTTGATTTTGTTCCTCAAGAAAACAACTAAACTCTGGCACACACTTTTCCCCAGAAGGGCTAAGATTTTACCGACCTGCCAGTTGGAAGGAAAGGCTCAAAAGGAAAAGAGGAAATTGGATCCTTCTGGTGGACACATCAGAGTCGAGCTACGCATTCGCCTGACATAGTGGGAAAATAATAAAAGCAGAAACAATTCTTTGGTTGTATATGGAATGCAGTGACTGTTAGGGTAGGTTTGATTAACTGGAAAGACTTCCTCCCACCAGCTGATCCAGAAAGGGCTCTCACTGTCCTGGATGGAATTCAGAATGTCCGTGTGTAGAATCAACAGGCATGACTAACACCGAAAAGATGCTGCTAGCAGAATCTGTGTCTTGCCTAAGACGTCCACGCCCCTCTTCGACCCTGAAGATGTTGCTCAAAATCATGAGTTTTCCCAAAGTGGCAACAAGCCACGTGGAATACACTAAAAAGCTGGAATAATAAAACAGACTTCTGAGCTATACTTACAGACGTTGGTCAAAAACATTCAAGGCAGAAAAGAGGATCCATCACGTTCATTTGCCTAAAAAATTTGAAACTTAATTAAGCTTAGTGACTACACCAGAAGCATTAAAAGAAATAAAGCAAACAAACAAATGAACACCTTCCCACGCAGTGTGTTCTTATAATGGGCTAATACAGAATATTCGGCTTACATTAACCATTGTAATGGTAATAATTAGGAATTCTGGACCTCGCTTCTGAAAGGCTTTCCCAGGGAAAGGATTTTACCATGCTATCACATTGATTTAAAATCACTGAATTAAGGCCACTGGTTTATAGGTCAAGCCATATTTGAATGGCTTAGAATAACTTTTCTCTCTTTTGCTACCAGAACTGAATGCAGAGTGTGTTAAGGCCCTTGCGTTGATCTTATTTTCAAACACATGCAAGAACTACTGCAATGCCGGTAGGATCCCTCTGTTTTTTATTTTGACAGCATAACACTACACCCATGGGAGCTGAGCTTTTCAGGTGTTAAAGAGGATTTGTTATAAGAAAATGATTATAATAGGATTTAATGTAATTGAAAGTCAAGGTACAGTAGCCATACAGTGTATCAGCGGGTGTCAAAACTTGCAGTGAGGGTGGAGTTGCCTTTTGCTAAGTAAACAACAAAAGTGGAGAGAGAAGAAAATATTCTCTGCCCAACAGGATCTCCAAGGTTGGCGAACCTGATAAGCCTGCCCTACCACCGTAGGTAGCAAATTCACAGGTGCTACCGTCCTCCTCTGGCAAGAGGGACCACGAAGAGCTCCCACCTTCCTCCCATCCCACAAGAATGTTTTGAAAATATGTTATATAATAACCTGAATTCTTATCTAGAACTAGGCAATAACTGTAGGTCTTCTGAGGCTCCAGGAGGGAAAGGCCCATCCCTGAGTCATTGCCCTGGCCCTTCTAGTCCCAGACCCTAGTGTCTCTCTGCATTTTGACACACCTTCACTAGGTTTGCTGATACAGATGGGCATGGGAACTCGTGTCCACACACATATCCCAGGCAAGAACTGGGCAACTTCTGACGTTTTGCTCCTTTTCTTGACAATGCCATTCCTTCTCCAATAACAGTGGGTTTCACAAACATTAATACACTTTTCCATGGACATAGGCCCATGAAGAATGCACATATCCTCACCATTCAGGCATCCTGAAATAATCCAAGCCCTCACGATCAGAACTGAGTGGTAGCAGGCAGAAGTAGGAGAGTAACAACTGTTAGTCCTCCTCTCTATCATTCTAGGATGTTTCTCTTCCCCTACATTTGCTTTCTGGCCCTTACAGGATGTCATGAGGCAACTTGGTCATAACTTCTATCAGGAGCTGTATTTTGGTTGGCTTTTCATTGTCATCTATGATTCTGTACACGGGCAAAAGCAGGACCTGAAGCCTAAGGCCATGTTAATGTTCACCTCAAACAGCTAGAAAACCTTCTTTCCAATCATTACCGCAAGTTCTTCACAGCTGTGCCATCCCATAACAGACTTTGGAAAAGAAAGACATTAGTGTAGTCAAGACCAGGAAATTTCTATCATTGCTATCAGCATTAATGCACATATTGTCTTTCTCATCCATAAAAGTCACTTACAAAGTGACACTTGACAGCAAACGGTACGCATGGTCTTGAGTCTGGGGTTTTGAGGTGCTCTTTCTTCATGCCAGGTGCATTTCTATCTGCATTCCTAATCAACAGAAATTTAAGCATCTTGTATACATTCTAAATCTGAAGGTTTTTTTCTTCTAATTGTTGTTGCCTCCAAATCATGCAGAGTCATTTCAAAAGATTCATATCACACGTGAGGAATTTTGTCTCCTCCCCTCTGCCTAGGTTCTTCGTATTTTTAAATTTATCACCAACATTTGCTGTCTTTTCTCCTCTGTAGGGTTTCACTTCTATTTCGATGCTAGCTAATGCTCTAGACACACCAAAATAAAGGACAATAATGAAAAGTAATTGAAAATGTGAATAAATATAAATATCACTAGTCATCCAGCACTGGACGACCATATATATATATATATATATATAGGTTTAAGTTATGTTCGTCATTTTGAAAATGTTTTTACACTTACATCTGAATATATGTTTTCAGTGATTTGGGAATTAATATTTTATCCCACATCATGATGTCATTCTAAGAACAATGTATTCAAAGGAACTATAAAGGCACTGTATTTAGAACTACTCACCGCCCAGACTGATGACAGAATACCACATGAAAGCAAAGTCATCATTACCTCTATGAAGCAGGTAATCAACTAATTACATGTTTTGATACAAATATCCCTCTCTTTTAGAATTTTCATTCATTCCGCTGGGTTAGAGTATATTGTGAAGTGATCATCTCAATAAGTCATAAATGTTAAGGTATGCCACCAGCAAAACCAATTTGTAGGACCCAACATAGAAATTCAAATAGTTACTACACTGCCTCGATTGATTTTCTTGTTGTTTGCTACCTCTCCTCCATGTGAACACATCTCTTTCATTCTAAGCCTGCTTCCCCGTGCCTCATCTAGGATTATTCTACTTGAAACAGAAACGTGACTTCCACGTCAGAATCCTTAATAGAGAATTTTTGTCATAAACCATTTGTTCCTTTGATCACTGTTCTGTGTTCTTTCATGCTTCATAAACCTTCACTTCAGTTAATTTTGTTTTGTTCCTTCTGCATATTCTCAGGGCTAAGAACTCTTACCTGCCTAATCTTCCATCATGGCGCCCACCAGTTCAGCACCTGCAGAATCCCCTCTTCTTCCTTCACCCCCTTCAGCAAAGCTCTCTCTTCTGACAAATGCATTTGGTCAAATCCAAAACCAACTTAGGTTTGTTTGTTGTTTTGCATTTTAAAATAATTCCAACCTGGAATTACAGAAAGGATTTTAGTCTCCAAGTTTAAAACTGAGCATGCCAGTGATGTTACATTTGTGACGATCTAGTATCATAACAATTTCGTAAATATTCAAGATATCCTCCTATATGTCACAAGCAGAATTGTTGTCCTTGTGAACTTAGCCATAGCCCTGTGGTTTGTATTAGCCAGCAAAGTGATTAAGAAACAAGGTGTAATTCCTGTTTCTCTCCTCCAGTGATATTGGGAGCCATGAGTTTCGATGGTGCTCCCAGCGGTGGGTCCTTTGGTGATTATGATGAGCAGAGGCCCCACCAACTTGCACTGATTTGTAGCACGAGTAGATCTTTGGGATTATTTGTTGCCATAGCATAACCTATATCATCCTGACTAACACAGGGATAGTCATTTGTCCTTTCCTTTAGTGTCACTGCAGACCTCACCTCCATCATAATGTTGTATATTTCAAAGCCTTAAAGCATGTTTATCACTTATTTTCAAGGTTTTCTTTTTAGGTTATCATTTACAAGTCTCAGGTGGAAAGCCCAAGATATAGAAAGGAAAATGATTCCATCATTTCTAAAAGCAGTCATTTCGAAAGCAATCATTTCTGAAGGGAGAATTAGAACATCCATTGTCTGGCCAGTGCTCTCTCCTCTGAACCAGAAATTACAAAGAAATCCAGGCTACAATCCAGTTAGAGGGATAGTCATAGAGGCAAAGACTATTTAAGCTGGAAGAGCTTCCCTTGATCCAGACACCTTGTTTTAAGAAGATCCTGAGGCCCAGTGGGTTTAAATGAGTGTCTTGGCTGAGATCACACACCACCTAGGTAGAAGTCAGGGAATACAAAAACTCAGATCCATTTGACAGTGTTTTTCTGTAATAACATATGTACCGTGAATGAAAGCAAACTTCTTGAGGATCCTGTGAACATGTATGCATAGTCTCAGTTAGCAGATTAACATAACCTTTGAATGTATCTTTCAGATCTGAGTTATTGTTATAAAAAAAAGTTTTGTTTGGAAAAGTGGATGACCATGTGCAGAAGAACAAAATTGGACTCCTCTCTTATACCACTACAAAATTTAACTTGAAGTGGATTAAATATTTAAGTGTAAAACCTGAAATGTATAGAATTCCTAGAAGAAAACATACGAAAAATCTCCTTGACATGGGTTTTAGCAATAGTTCTTTTCGATATAAAAAGCATAAGTAATAAAGGCAAAAATAAAGAAGTGAGACTACATCAAACTAAGAAGCACAGCAAAGGAAACCATCAACAGAATGGGATCCCATCTCCAGAATAGGAGAAAATATTTGCAAACCATATATCTCATAAGGGTCTAGCATCCAAAATATATAAGAGCCTATGCAATTCAAGACCAAAAACAAATAAACAAACAAACAATCTCATTTAAAAAATAAGCAGAGGGGGGCACCTGGGTGGCTCAGTGGGTTAAAGCCTCTGCCTTCGGCTCAGGACATGATCCCAGGGTCCTGGGATCAAGCCCCGCATCGGGCTCTCTGCTCAGTGGGGAGCCTGCTTCCCTTCCTCTCTCTCTGCCTGCCTCTCTGCCTACTTGTGATCTTGGTCTGTCAGATAAATAAATAAAATCTTTTAATACATAAATAAATAAAATAAAAATAAGCAGAGGAACTGAATAGATGTTTTTCTGAAGTACATATAATGAAATGCAAATCCAAAGCACAATGACATCATCTCACATCTATGAGAATGGCTGTCATCAAAAATGGCAAGAGACAACGAGTATTGGTGGGGATGCAGAGAAAAGGGAAGCCTATGCACTGTTGATGGGAATGTAAATTGGTGGAACCACCATGAAAAACAGTATAGAGGTTCCTCAAAAACTTAAAAATAGAGCTACCATATGATCCAGCAATCCTATCTCTGTGTATACATCCAAAGGAAATGAAAACAGGTGATAATTGTATCCCCATGTTTACTGAAGCATTATTCACAGTAGCTAAGATATGGGAACAACCTAAATATCTGCCAGTGGAAGAATGGATTATGAAAACATAGAAATATATTTACATGATGGAATATTACACTACAAAAAAAAAAAAAAAAAAAAGGAAATCCTGCCATTTACAACAACATGGACTGGAACTTGAGGACTTTATGCTATGTGAAATAAGCCAGGTGGAGAAAGACATACTGCATGGTATGACAAATGTGGAATCTAAAAGAGCCAAATTTGTATAAACAGAGTATAATGATGCTTTCCATGGCCTGGGGAGTAGGTAGAGGAAGTGGGAGATGTTGGTCATTGAGTACAAACTTCCAGTTAGAAGATGAGTAAGTTCTAGAGAGCTAATGCACAGCATTGTGACTACAGATAATAATTCTGTACTACACACTTAAAAGTTGCTAAGAGAGTAGATCTTGAGTGTTTTCACCACAAAAAAGAAATGGTAATTACGTGACATGATAAAGGTGTGAGCTGACACTACTGTGATACTCATATTGCCATATCTAAGTGTATCAAATCAATGTGACATCACCTGTAAATTACAGGACATTCTATCTATCATATCTCAGTAAAGTTGGGAAGAAAAAGTTTTGCCTTTATAATAGTAAAATGACTATTAAAATGTATTATTGAAACAAATTTTTAAAAAAATAGAATTCTTCTGGAGCACTCAATCCTTGGGAATCCTTGGATTCCAACTGGGAAAGGCTGCATTGGGCTCACTCAACAATGTTACCTCAGATTCCCTCATTTTTTGGTCTATAACAGGCAGCCCAGTGTCAGGACAGAGAAAGGGTTAATGTGTATTTATAAAATAGATGCTTCTCCTTGTAACACCCAATTCAATTCTCTTTCTAGTGTATCACGCTGAAGTTAGTAACCAGTGGATGGTGACTCTGTTGACTCATCACCTGGATGACAGAGGTAATATGTGGGCACTGTACCAGCCTAAATGATTTCTTGGTACGGATCCATAGGAGACACCAAGAAAAAGGAGAGAAAAAAGGCTCTAGCATATTTTTAACAGATTAGAGGAAAAGTTGAGTGTCTTCAATGAGTATAAATACCACCTCTCAGCATACACGCACTCATTCCATCTCCACTAATTCTGGAGATTAAGTTGTCATAAGGAGGCATGTTCTCCTCCCCTGGTACAGTCACTACCCAGGATGGAACCCCCTGCCTCAAGACGAGGGAATAGATGCTATGTGTCAGATATTGTATATGGGTTGGTTCTAACATTGACTGTATCTCCACTTATAGATCAAGAAAAGTTTACACAGCTAGATGTGAGTAATTTGTCCAGGCTCCTTAGCTAGAATTTAAGAAAGGAGGACTTTGAACCCAAATCTAAGAGCAGAAAGAATGACAGAATTGTCCCACTGAACCAGGTTGCCTCTCACTGCAAAGCAGTCCCCTCTTAAGTCCCCTCAGATTGCAGCTCTTTGGGGGAACTGTCACGTGACTACAATCCCTACCAAGAAGACTTAGTCCTTGAAGATACTCGTTTGCACTTCCCTTTCATCCCTACCAGGTCAATAAGGAAAGGATAGCATAGAAGAGAATGACTGTCTCGAATCTTAAAGCGTCAGCAAACCAGAAACTCACTCCCCTGGCCCTCCTCATGTAATTCTTGTGTGGGTGAAGTTAAACTCAGTAGTTGGCCTCATGAGAGGGCAGACTTTGGCTGTTCTGGAACTATTTAAAGGTTGCTTTCTGGTTTCTGTGGTGAAGTACCTTGAAGTCCTGCTTTCAAGTAGAAGTGGGTAGGAGTTGAATTGGCACAAAAATTCAAGAGAGGTTATAGGTCTTCAGATCCACCTTTGTCAGGTAGAAGAAAAGCTTTGAGTCTTACCTTGAATTTTCTTCTGACCCTCAGTTTCCAAAATTCACTATCATTCACCCTGTACCAATCCCCAGGAGAACATCCAACACTCTAAAAAATGGTCAGCATGAATCAGAAGTGGGGGTGGGGTAAGCAGTTTCCCTACTCAGTAATTTTAACAACTGTCCTCCTCTTGAGGCTACCTTTCTGTTTCTCAACACAGATTGGAAAGGATTGGGGTCCCAGAGGGGGCGGAATCATTAGAAGTTACAAGTCATTTAAGTACACCGACCAGAGAAAACTGATATTAAAAAATAAAAGTTTTCCAAAGTGAAAGTTTAAATTTTTAAAAAATAAGCTTATAAAGAAAACAAGCCATGTTGTTTGCCCTATTATTATTAAAGGGAAGATGAAATAATAATCTGGACTCAAAACCGTTCCAACAAACATAATGTTTTCACTCTTTCTATTGTTTGATCTGCGTTACAGCAAAGAAGCACTTCACCAGCACACTCTGCTCAATCTTATTTTCCTAACACTTCCTTCTAATGGATTTCTGCACAACAAAATTATTGAGACATTTTAACACTGGCTGCCTTACATGCGGTGAGATGGAGAGACCCTTAAGGAAAAGAGCATGGACAGAAAGCGAATAGATTTAGGCTGGAAGCAGGCAAAGTAAAACAAAACAAAACAAAACAGCTAAGAAGAGATTCAGAAGCCCCAGGTCTTGAGTAGCCCATTAAAAGCCAACCTGGGAGGGCAGGAACTCAATGAGGGAGACTGGGAACAATCACAGTCACAACGTGGCCTTATCCTTCCCACCGGCCAGGCTTTCTGTGCACCTAGGTTCCTTAAACACACCATGTTTCATCTCATGATAACCCATGAATAGGTACTATTATTATACTATTACTATTTCATATATCAGGAAACTGAGGCCTGGAAGCAATGTATGCTTGCTTGTGCTCAAACAGTTAAGTAAAAAGGAAGAACTACACCCTGGTTTATCTGAACAATTATTTATATGCTCCGTTGATAACCCTAATATAACAGAAAATCCATCAGACCCTCAGGTTAAGGGATGACCATAAAGAGTCCATAAATACTTTGACATTGTACAAGAAATATTATGTGTACATTTTGGGGGCAGGGGAAGTGTCTAAAGGATGCACAGTGTGTTCAGAGGCTGTTTCCCACATCTTTTGCTGGGCCCTATGATCTTACAATGGCAGTTCATGCCTCCAAATATCCATTTTAGATTTCTAAGATCTCTTCCATCTTTAAAATACAATGGTTCTGTTATCTCAAGTGTCCTAAGGAATAGCCAAAAAGTATAGCAAACTGTCCTTCTGCCTTTTGTGAGCCCTCCCCACCTTACCTGTGCCCCCCAACTTCGCACTCCCACCCCTTATTAGGTCACCTGTTTGGATCACTCCCACAACCAAACAAAATATGTCCCATTGCCATGTGCATTCTTCATAGCCTTTCCAAACTCTGGTTATATGATGCATGGAGTATGAGTCAGGCAAGGGGGAAAGGGGGCCTCTTTTTAAAGTTTATATGTAACTGTGAGAGCATTCAAGCATGTGCTGGCATGCCAGCCCAGCTTAAAAAAAGAAAAAAAAAATGTTAACAACAATGTTTTCCTGCTCAAAAGTGGTTCAGGGACGTCAGAACCCGAGAGTGGTCTGTGTAATGGGGAAGGGGGTGCAGCTCAGGGGTCTTTGAAGGGGGGTACCATAGCCCACGACAAGTTCTCCACCTTAAATTTCTGCTATCAAAAGGTTCTCTAGCTTCATTCCCCTCTGAAGTCAAAAGCTCCAGTTTAAATTCCTTACTTGGAAGGTCATTCATTCTCTCATAGCCAAAAAGCCTGTTTGCTTTTTGTCTTCCCACTTGCTTTCAAATGAAAATATCAGACCACAGACCGTCTTGCTTTCCCAATGCAAAAATTAATTACATCGTGTCCAGAAGTGGAGGATGTTGGAGTTATTAATGTATTTGTTGAGAACACTATGCATTCCAATACCTTTTACACAAATGCGCAGATGCCTGTTTTCAGCCTGACTTGATCAGTAGTTCTGGATGGGGGCCGGGGGGTGGTTGCAAAAACCATGGTCACGTGTTGTCCACTTAAGTCCCTCCCTTTGCTCATTCAAAAGCACGTTGTCAAGTACATTTTTATTATCGTAGCCTGTCTTTATTTATTTTCAGTGTTTGTCAACATCTCCTAGAAGCTTTTAGAATAGGACTTTTTCACCTGCCAATTTCAACCATTTATGTCTATCAACCATTATTTCTACTGCCCTGGGATTCTAATAGACCTTGAAATTAACACTGTGTTTCTATGTGTCGTGTGTGCATGCTTGCTGGCAGTGGCACATCAAGTACATCAGCTGGACGACAGATTCCAAGTCATATGTGGCCTAGGTACCCACCCTTGCCATGCTAGGCAGGGGTCCAGCCACAGGCCCAGGGCGGGGGGGGGGGGCAGGTCACGTGTCTCGGCTAACTGTTGCCCTGGAAAGAAGAAATAAAGGCCCAATTGTTTGGGGGCAGGGCTCTGCAGATGTGGGGCAACAGTGAGAGCTAAAGAAAGCACTTTTAGGTAATTTTTCAGAAGTAGACTTACAGAGTATTTTTTCACCAGTTAAGGCAGAGTCGGACACATAATCTCCCCACATTTAGGGGGAGGCAGGAAATGATTAGGCATATGAACCCACGATTATCCAAGATTCTCTGTGTGTCTACTTAGAGCCCATTCAGACACGGGGGGCACACTTGGGATCCAAGGCTTTTGGGAGGGAGCGACAGGTTCATTCCCTAGCAGAAAATAAAAACAGAAATATCAGAACGCAATGTGACAGACTGAAAATTTTGAAACATAGTCCTTCACCACAGAAGTTCCCAGACGCCCTGCCTTGGGCACATTAGGGAGGTGTACTCCTTACAGGCATGGAAAAGAATAGGATGGAATGTGATAAAGTATCACAGGAGTCAGTATGTTAGAGGAACTGAACTGTGTCGATAACATGGCAGGGGCTGACGTTAGAAGCAAATGGACCTGGTTTGAGTTTGAGATCTACGCTTTGAAATTGACCTCTAGCACAGGATTTAACTATCCACACAAGGTCTGCCATACTTCCTTCTTCCACAACCCCTCATTAGGTGCCCCCCTGCACCTGTTTTCTTAGTGATCCAGACTTGAATTCCTTCTTAAATCCTCCTAACACTCAGTGTGTATGTGTTATTACTGATATCCATCTCTGTTTGCCTCATGCCACATTTCCACGTAAACAAGCAATCAGTCTGCTTCATTGGATTCCAAGCATGATAGGGGCAGGAACAATGGGTGGTTCAGTAGGTTAAGCATCTGCCTTCCCCTCAAGTCATGATTCCGGGGTCCTGGGATCGAGTCCCACATCGGGCTCCCTGCTCAGTGGGAGGCCTGCTTCTCCCTTTTCATCTCCCTCTGTGTGTCTGTGCTTGTGCATGTGCTATCTCTCAAATAAATAAATAATTTTTTTAAAAAATAGTGTGAAACAAACAGATGTTCTCTAAATATTTCTATTTTTTTCTGTAAAATGGAGATGCTTCAAGTGTTACATGCATGCGAAGACCTCGGAATAATGTCTGGAACATAGCAGACACTCAATAAACTTTAGCAGACATTAATATTCAGAACATCGGTTCATTTCCTCAAAGCCTGTCCTCAAATTAAGAAGTTAGGTGAATCACCTGAACTGTATGCAAATTGTGTATGTACATTTTTCTGGGAAGAGGATCCTTGATATTCCTCAGACTTTCAAATGGGGACTATTACTCCAGCCTCCAAAAGAAATTTAGAGTGATTGCCATAGAGACTGATAGCAAATATTAGGCTCTCTTTACCTAAGAGTCTAGGGACCACAATTTCTAATGCTCACTCAGACTGAGCTTGCTTTCATGCTCAGTTAAATCTCAGAGCTCTGAACTAAGAACCAGGACACATGGGCTCTCATCTGAGTCCTTTCGCATTGTTAGCTCTGTGATCTTGATTAATTCACCCAACCTCTTATTTTGTAAATATTTTTGCCTTAGATCACACAGAGGTAATGCACATAGGAGAAACTTTAAAAGAAAAAAAAAACTAAAGATAAGAAAATATAGAGCTACATGAAGAAGACAGGGTCTGCAAGTCAGAAGATCTCTTACTCAGAACATCCTGTTTCCTAATCTGTAAAATAAGTGAGTTAAATTAGATGACATTTAAGATTTCTTCTAACTGCTCTCTGTAATCCAAAGATTTAAAATATAAATAGTCTCTGTTCTGGGGATTTGTTTTCTATTTGAGTTTTCACTGTACTAATTTACACTCTTGCCCACATCAAGGACACTATTTTTATTGACCCATTTGCAAAACTGGGGTAGGGGTGGGAAAGTAAGAGGCTTGTTCTGCTCTTTGCTGATTTCAATTTCATATATTTAACAGTGTGTTGGGCTTCTTGGACTTGAGCTAAGTAAGGATAGTAAGAGGAACCCAAGAGTTGATGAAGCCAAAAGCACTAAAACTCCAGCTCAAAATATCTACCCATAAGGCCCAGCAGACTACCAATGGCAGATGAGTGAAGCCCTCGTTGGCATGGAAAATTCTGTGTCCTCCTTCCCCACCCCCTTCGAATCTATCTGTTTTACACACTGAGGTATGAATGTCTTTTACTACAGAGGAGATCCATCTCAGGAAATGTGAGTTCGGGAAGAGGAGAAGGAAAAAGAGCCAAGTGGAGGGTATTAACTTTCAATAATAAGACACCTGAAAAAATTTCATGAAAAAATTTCATATTCACAGAATATGACCCTGCAGGTGCACCAGAAGGGAAATGGGGCAAGAGCTCTGCAGCAAAGACTAGGTTTCTGGAAAACCACCTGGGTCAGTCAGCCCTGGAGAGCCCACCAAGGCCAGTCTCAAAGGAGAAAATGTAAGCTTCACTCTGGCTACCAGGGTTTTCCAGAGAGAATCTAGGCTAATGAATCGAGTCACCTCCAGATCACTCTCTGGAGCTCTGCTCATTGTCTGTTCATCCAACTCCTTCTTCAAAGCCCATTATTTGGAAGCACGTGGATAAACTTAATATCGTGACAGGTAATGACACACCCAAACTTCTCAACCATGAAGACAATTTTCTATATTCTGCTCTGACATGATTCTGATACCATTTCTTTGCTGACGGCCCAATTTCTCAGTGAGGAAGATTTTACTCTGGAAGATAGTTGAGCCTCGAGTGCAATGAAATAACATTGCCTATAACTCACACAGTCTAGCTGACCTGATTTCTATAAATAGATAAATTCGTCAAGGAAAAACATAGGATTGAAATCTAAAAGCGAACTCAGGAAATTATTCATTTCAGACTTTTGCCTCAGGTCAAATTAAAATTTCAATCATCCTAAAACCATGTCTGTATTTTTTAATAGAGATTCAGATTAAATAAGCTTCCGTGATAACTTCTAATATATGATCAATTCTTCTGTCACAAGAGTTCTTTTTTTTATGAATGCAGCAGAGTAGATGAGAACTGGATAAATCTTCTAGACAGTAGCAGATGTCATTTTACAAATGACAACACAGAGGATTAGAAAAAAAAATAGATGATTTTCCTGAGGCATACATTCATTCATTCACCCATTTATTCATTCACTCGACATTCACTTGGAAAATACTTATCGAATGCCTACTCAATCTAATCACAGTTCTAGGTGCTGAGATGCAGCAGTATAATAATTTGCTACAGCTACTATAACAAAATGCCACAAATCAGGTAGCCTAAACAATAAAAATGTGGTGTCTCAGAGTTCTGGAGGCCAGAAGCCTAATACCAAGGTGTCGGCAGGGTCGGTTCCTTCTGAGAGCTGCATGGGAGAAACTGTTCCATGCCTTTCTTGTAGCTTCTGATGGATTGCTGGCAATCTCTGGCATTCTTTGGTTTGTAGAAGCATCTCCTGGACCTCTGCCTTCATTTTCACATGACATTCCCCCTGTGTGCTCGTCTCCATGTCCAAATTTCCCCTTTAATAAGGGCACCCGTGATGCTGGATTAAGGCTCACCTTCAGTGTGACCTCATCTGCAACAACCCCTCTTCCAAACAAGACCACAGTCTGAGGTACCGGGGGTTAGAACCTCAACACATAAATTTTGAGGAGATGAAATCCAATCCGTAAAAAGCAAGAACACAATAAAATCTCTGCAACCAGGGAGCTAACGTTCAAATGACAGGAGACATTGTGGTGGGGGAGTGGCTGTGTATTATCAGGCAATGAAAAATGCTAAGAAGTGATAGAGCAGGGTAGGGGTACAGGGCAGTGATGGAGTTTAAGTGATGGAATTCCGATAGACTTCTCTCTGAGGAGGTGCCTTTTGAGCAGACCTAACCAAAGTGAGAGGCTGAGTCAGGGGAAATTCCAGGAGGAATCACATTCCAAGAAAGGACACTGGTGAGTACACACACTGGGAACTGGACTTCTAGCTGTTGCCTCTCACGCACCATGACCCAGGGAATGTTGATTACATCAGGAATGATGTATCCCGGTCCTTATTTCACCACTCATGTGAAATAAGTCACCACTTAGTCCTTTCCTCTACCTTTTGGAGATTCATCCAGGCCTCCCTTGGAGCCAGGTGGAAATCAAACTGGGAATCTTCCTCACGCTCCTAGAGTACATTTAGGAACAGTCACTTAATATTAGATTAGATGAGCCATTAGTCGTTATAATTTTTACCTGGCTCTAAGAGCAAGAAAGACTGCTGCCCCTGAGGGAACTCTTCCCATGATACAGCATTAAAACTTCACCACAAGGCTCATTTCCCTGGGAGCAGATCACTTGCTAGAACTGTCCTTTATGGGAGCCAAACTCTGACCTTCTAACACTTACACCTGTTAGACCTAGACCAACCCAGAAGAAAATATTATTCTTCCTCTTCCATATGATCATTCTCAAAAGTCTGCCACAAATTAGAATTTCTATTCATTTCCTCCCCCTCTTCAACAGCACATGTAACCCACAGTCTCACAGCAGTTACCTGCCTCTAGGTACTCTTTACTTAGCCCAGGTTTCTGATCAATACTGAATCAAGGAAATACAGGCTCCACATATGTTTTGAAAGGGTCCGTGTTCAGTGGGAGTACTGCTTGGCATGATATAGACATGCTTCCATTCATCCAGGCCAGGACTAAATTAGCATTGTGAGTAATCACAAGGAACTGTTGGCTTACCTCGAACATTCAACCTAAAACATTTTTTACTGCAACATTAGACTTTACATTCCTTACCTTCATATTTCATCCCAATGGTTTTGATCTGGCATTTGCATGTCTTGATATCATTTCTAATCATGACTCCATATCTGTTGCAGTGTGACAGAAAACAGAAGTCCCCAGATTATTCACTATATGACTCTGATTGAGTCATTTGATTTCCTTGAACCCCAATTCTGCTCACTGTAAAGAAAAATGGGGGGTTAGGCATGGGGAGAGGGATGTAGGAGCTAGTAATAAGTCTTCTTAAAGCATGAGAATCAAGTGTGACAAGCTAGAAGAAAGTGTTCCACAAAAGGGGACACATTATGCAAATGTCAGTTAGTAGTGGTGATAAGACTGGGTTCTCTCCTTGGTTTTGAATCATTGATTCAAAAGTTAAGCAGATCAAGGCCAAAATATCAATCCATGTGCTCTAGGTTTGTTTTCAAGCTGTTGTGAGTCTGCTTAAGGGTATTATGACCCAACCTGTGTAGCCTTAGCTTCCCTTAGCCTCCAGATCTCATGAGCCCACTGTGTGTCAATTACAATATGGTGTAATTGTTACTGTCAACAGCTTTGAATCAGATAAATCTGGCTTCAGTTCCAGCTCAGTCACTCACTAGTAATGTGACTTTGAGTAAACGACTTGCTCTTACAGATCCTCTGTTCCTTATCTGCAACAAGAGAGATAAACCACCTACCTACCTGCTAGAATTCTTTGGGGGTAAATGAAATAAGGCAAATAGGGCCTGCCATGTAGGAAGTGTTCCACGAGTTGTTCTATTTTTATGTTATTGTGAAATTTTCACTTTCCTAGCCAATCCCCTGATCCTTTTAAAGGAGCTCTATCCCAAAAGCAAGAAAATAAATTAAGCCAGCATAACATGACGTTCCTTATAAACCCATGTTCACTCCTAGTAACCACCACATTCCTTAGTTAATACTCACAAACCATTAGCTTAAGAGTCCATTCTTGCTTTGTTCTGGGACGGCCTCTAAGAAAAGCTGACCTGTTTATGGATTGCAGAATCTCTCCCTCTTTTTGAAAAATGGATTGAGATTTGCCTTATTCATTCATCTTTGGTCTCTGCAGTATCTCAGTAACTCCAGAGATGAGTCCTCAGTTCCTATTCGCTCATTCAAAAAGGGTATTTTGAGCATCTACTCTTGGCCCAGCACACCCCAGCCTTCTGAGTGGCCTGGCATCCCTTGCCCCCGTGACAGCAGCTAAAACTCATTTAACGTGACCAGGCTTAAGCTGACTTCCACTCATTTGCATAGAGTGGCAGGCCACTGCCTCCCCGCATTGTTTGTGGATGTGGCCAAGTCATTTAACGCTGAGTCACAGTTTCCTCCTGGGTAAAGAAGGATAATAACTACTGTGACTACCTCACAGGGTGAAGATAAAATGAGACAAGGTGTAAAAGAAAAGAAAAAGTCCCCAAAAAACAAAGATTCTTAAAAAAAATAATTCAAGGTAGCTATTTGTTCTTACCCGTCTAGCCTTCAGACCGCTTTCCTTGCTGCACAAGTTGAAAGCAAGCTACAAATTGAATAGTTTTATTATCTGTTATCATTACACCATCTGCCACGGCAGCCTGGTACTCACTTCCTTGTTCTTCTATTTTCAAACACAGATGAAAATGCCCTTTTGTGGTCTTTAACATTTTCAACAAGCCCCAAGTTTAGTATTTATTTGTTATTTATAAACCTTTGATAGTCTATATTAAGATGCTAGTAGGATCAGATACAGCAAAACTAGGAAAAGATGCAGAGCTCAAGAATGAAAAAGAAGAGATGGATGGGAAAGAAAACCTTGGCTAAATATAATCTGTGCAATGGAACATATACTTAGCTTCACTTTTTGGAAACAGCTAAGATCCTGGACCGGAAGGCAACACGGGAGGAGATACACTGCGCACTCTGGTTAATTACAAGAAGTGTAACAATGGACACACTTTGTCATGGTGCTAACCTCTAAGAGGGACCCCTGATAGAGTTTCCCATAAAGGACACAAAACAGTCTAACAAAAAGTGTCTTCAACAGCAATTTTACAAGACAGGAAATATGTTCTCCAAGTGGTCACTGTTCTATATGTCCTTAATAAAAGATAAAGTTGTGGTGTCACATTGTCATTCTGGGAGGATCCTTGTAGAGGATGGAAGGTAACATTGTACACCTGTGAATAAATGTTCTTTCTTATAACCTGGCTTCATGCAAAGCTGAACATTTTAAATCAACAGTCATGAATTAATGACTGTGACCAGTAGGCGATTTCCCTTATCTGTGTTTAAGCCAGCACTTGACAAGTTGGGAGGCTGCTGATATATCGAGGCTGAGGCTAAACTGGAAATCAAGAACATGGTTTTTCTGTCTTACTGACGCAATAAAGAGCTCCATGCTTTAAGTAACTAGCATGCCAGTGGCAATGATCGATTGCAAAATGCAATGTCTTCTCACCTAACAGGGGGGCTTCCCCATCATCTTCAGGGAAGTAAACTATCAAACTAACATTGCTCTTGGAAAGTAGTTGGAATGTGGTGAGGACCTCAAACAGGAACTTAAAACCAGGCAGTTCTACATCATAGAGTAAGGGCCAGCAAACTATAGTTTCTGGGCCAGATACCCTTCTACCTGTTTTTATAAATAAGATTCTAATGGAATGCAGCCACACCCATTGGCTTATGGATTTTCTATCGCTGTTTTTTCACCACAGTGTCAGAGCTGAATAGTCACAACAGAGAACACATGGTCCATGAAGCCTAAAATATTTATTATCTAGCCCACTGCAGAAAAAGCTTGTCAACCCCTGCCAGAGAGCAGAGAGAGAGAATTCAGGTTTAAAGTGGCTTGACAGCAGTGGTTATGAACCCACCATCAATTTTCACTACAAAATGGTATAATATAGTCCTTGTAAATGTTTTTATTTTAAGCATTGCAACATCATAAAGGGCTCCCTGTGATGAATTAGGTCACAATTCGCGCCAAAACAGTAACTGAATTAGTCTTCAAGTAGCGAGTTGAGTAGGGGTAAAAACAGACATGTGTCTTTTCTTTTTCACTTGAATTTTAATAATTTAATGGCACTTTTCTATAAACAATGTATTTCCCCCTGTTCTAGTGAAGAAATGAATAAACCTTGTCTTCTAAGCGGACACAGCTTAGATGGCCGCAGATCAAGCTTGCCCTGATTAGTGCCGAGAAGGAAGGGCTGAGGATGAACATTGCTGAAACTGAAGTCATTGCTTTTGGTGGATCTGATTTACAGTAATCCTGCACAGCTAGTATGTTCATGGTTTCTACAAGTATAAATTCTATAGCGAGTTTATATCAGATACTACATCAGAAAGTTACATTCCTCAGAGACACAAATTTCCTTGATGCTTTACTGATTTATTTTCAATTCAGATGAAAATAATTGTTGAGATGCTCAATGTCAAGATCTTTGGGGCCTTGATCTGCCATAGGCAGTGCCCTGAGAGATTCAAACCACATCCTAGGGGATGTTGGGGGCAGGGGGGGAACCTTGACTTAGAGCCCTTTTTTCCTATTAATGACAAGAAAGCTCAGGGATGACTGCATAGCCAACCCTGGTTAGGGCAAGGGACCTTACCGATGGCAGCCAGGCTGTCCCACTCCTGGCTTCCTTTGCGTTTTCTGTGTCTCGTTTTCCCCTTGTCCTCTTTTCCTCACCCCTTATTTTTCATTTGATTTCATCTTGTATGGTATCACTCGACAATCCACCTTAAATCTGTTCTGGAACAAGGCAGAGTGTAAGTATACAGGTGAAAAAGAACTTCCCTGTTGAACACAGTTATTTAGTATTGTCCCTCTGAATACTGAAAAAATATATACATTGCAGGAAACAATTCTTTTCTTCTGGCATGGTAGCTCTGAGGTTTTCTTTCAAGTAGAAATTTCTCAGGGGCGCCTGGGTGGCTCCGTGGGTTGAGCAGCCGACTCTTGGTTTCAGCTCCAGTGGTGAGCTCACAGAGGATGAGATTGAGCCCCTCCCATCGGGCTCCACTCTTGGTGGGGAGTCTGCTTGAGATTCTCTCCCTCTACCTTTCCCCTCACTCTCTCTCTCTCTCTCCTTCTCTCTCTAAAAATAAGTAAAATATTTTTTTAGGATGGAAAGAAGGAATTGCTCAGGATGTGCACAGGCACATGATGTTAGGGCGGTGCATCAGAGAGAGGCGTACAACCACTTTGCCATCTGTGATGGCCGGAGTGTGGGCAACCCAGTGCCATTGCGTCAGCAACAGACAGGTAGTCAATGGAAAGGGTTAACATCATCTCTTCAGTCTCTCTGGGGGAAACATGTCTTGGTCATTAGTACTTGAATAGTGCACTACAATTTTCAAAGAAGTTTACACATATGGCATCATATTCAGCCTTCACAATAACATTGTTAATTTGGTTTTGACACTTTGTTTTCAGCAGAAGGAGTGAAGACTTTGAAAGCCAAGCATAGTGAGTAGAGGAATGAACATTGAAACCCAGTGTATGAGACCATGTCCTAACTTGGAGTTAGACCTGAGATTAAGTAATAGATTTTTCATTTTCTAGAAGTCTCTTTAAGTCACTATATTAGGTTTCTAAAGTGGTTGTAACAAATTTCTGCAAACAAAATGGCTTAAGCCAGAGAAATGTATTCCCTCACAATTCTGGAGGCCAGAAGCCAAAACCAAGTGTCTGCAAGGCCACAATCCTTCCAAAGTCTCTAGGGAGAATCTGTTCCTTGCCTCCTCCAGCTTCTAGTGGCTCAGTCATTATTGTTTTGTGTGTGTGTGTGTGTGTGTGTGTGTGTGTGTGTGTGTGTGTTTTGGCTTTTGGCCACCCCCTGTCTGTTTCCTCTTCATCTTTTCCTCTGTGTGTCAATCTTATAAGAATATGTGTGGCCCATTTATGGCAAGCTCCTCCTCTCAACATTCTTAATTATATCTCTTGCCATATAAGGTAACATTCACAGGTTCTGGGGATTAGGATGTGGACATACCTTTTGGGGGGCTACCATGCAACCCTCTGAAGTCACTGAACCTTATGTCTCCCTTCCATAAAAACTAGAATATTATCACTTATCCGAAGGGTAAAGATTAAATAAGATAATTTAAATAGAACTATCCAGTATATAATAAATACTCAGTAGAAGGGGGTCACGCCTTTTTCTCATCAAGAGTGCTGCTAATACAATAACATTACTTTTGAGAAGATTTCCCTCATTTTTCTCATTGGGATAATAGCCAAATATATACTCAAATTCCCCCATTCTTTCATTTTCTCTTTAAAATCCCTTTCCCAATAAGCTGTATGCCAAAAAGCAGTACATTTTCTGAATTGTATTTTACCATGAACTATGATAATGCCTCTCTAGCATCTGCAGCGAAGGATTGGTTTTAATTTTGTAAAATAAAATCAAAATGTTGTGATGATGAAAATTGCTATAAAAGTATCCAAATACTTACTTTGATCTTATTACAGACCAATAACAATTTGCCCTTGTCCAGGACTTCATTTGAGAGATAAAAAATGTGAACATTAAAAGTGAAGCACATATCAAGTACTTTAATTTTATCAAAATTAATTTTCCAAAAGATAGTCAAATTCTCTCCTTACTGCAGAGTTACTTCATACCAACATTTAAACCTAAAAACAATACTTGTATCTTTCCTCTGCCCAAGGGCTTTGAGTGGTATTCTTTTATGACAACAAATTGGTTGATTTCTTTTTTGCTTGAGCTTTGTTTCTAACTAGGTATTTACCTTTGTTATATATAGCATTATTCTATTTTCCTTCTCCCATAACAGTCTTTGAATAAAGTATGGTTTTCTCTTGATATTTTCAGGCTGAGTTTTATCCCATTAAACCTTAGTCCTCTCAATAACAGTATATTTATTTTTTGGGTTTAAAACTTTGAGTTCTTTTGCCACCTCCTTTTCTGTGTTAACATATATAGTCTTTTAAGAACATAAATATTCTTTTTTCTTTTTTGAGAGGGAGAGAGTGAGAGTAAGCAGGGAGAAAGGGCAAAGGGAGAGGGAGAGAGAGAATCTCAAGCAGACTCCATGCTCAGTGCAGAGCCCAACATGGGGCCTGATCCCATGACCCTGAGATCGTGACCTGATCTGAAATCAAGAGTCAGATGCTTAACCCATAGAGCCACCCAGCCGTCCCCAAAAATACTGTTCTCGGTGAATATCTCTATTATTTGCTGAACAAATGAAAGAGTGATAATTACTAAGGAGCAGCTCTAATATGCAAACCCTTTCTCTGACATGCTCACTGTCCTTATTACCTACTTGGTAGCTGGTCTTGGTTTTTCTTACTGCCCTTTATTCACTCATCTTTGTTAAATATGTTCACTGCTTTGATCCAGTGCCCATTTCCATTTTCAGTAGTTCAACCTACTGATGTCCTATCATGATCCAGAAGACAAAATTCTTTCCTTTAGATACCTTCTATGTAACCAGACATTACCCACCTTCTTCTTCCAGAGTCACAGCCACAAACCAAAAGAAGACAAAAAAAAGTCCTACCCAACCTTACATGTTTTCTCTTCCCAACCTGATCCTAGAGATGCAGATCCTGAGATGACAACTTTTGTTCCCACGTCAACAATCAGAGTAGCAGGAATTGGTGAGGTTGGTGATCTTGGCAGGTCCTCCCTCATATGTGGATGCCTGCTCTGAGAAGTTATAGCATGTAGACCGATGACCATGCCAGGTTTATGCATGACTACCTCATCCCAACCAGCAGAGATTTCACTATCAAATAATTAGGATATGTATGGTTTTATTTGCTTGAGATAAGACTTCCATCATTTTTGGAATGCTTAGGAATCTCTTGGAATCTCTCAGAGCCTGGATAATGCCTCTACTTGAATATGTCTGGAATTACCCTCCAGGAGAAGAACCTCATAAAGCTTCCACACAGCTTAATTTCCTCTTGCTCATCCTCAGCTGTGTCACGTTGTCACCATCCTTATAGGGGTCCCAAGTAGTTAACCTTCAAAAAAACAAAACGAACAAACAAGAAAAGCTGTGCCCTTCTACTCCATGTCCTATGATTTGTTTCTTTATAAGGTAGGCTCTGCCTAAGGTATTCTACAGAGTACAAATATGACTCACCCCCCTTCCTCCCTTTCTTGTTACAGCCCAGAATAAGTACACAGGACCTTCCAGGTCAAGACAGTAGCATTTTATTACTATGGAGAAGTAGATGGCTTAATGACAACAAATGTGAAAAAGTTACCCCCCAGAATCTAGAAATCTCCTAGCTATATAAATCAAGAGTTCTCCTAGCTATTTTCCATGGCATATAATCACTGACTTCCCTTCTCTCTAGTATACTTAGAAACTAGGGTGAGGTTTTGTGGATTTTTCATGTGTTCTACGACTCACATTTTAATATCTGACCCTGGTGTGGAGCTTTGCAGGTTCGTCATCCTGGCATTCCTAGGGGGCCCTATTTGGGAACAGAGAATATAAATACCTATAGATTCCTTCTCTGTATTTCAGGTTATTTCACTCTGAATTTGCAGGTATGTCCCCACTCTTCCTGAGACTACCCCAGTCTTCCAGCCCTGCAAGCCCTCCTTTTTGTTTCTCCCATTACCCCAGAAAGAGAAGGGTCTTCCTTCTTAACTCCCTGAACACTCCTCCCCCAGAGAATACCTGTCTTTCCTTGAAGAGTGGTCCTATCATTCACCCTTCCAGGAAATCTGCCCTATGCAGTGCCTGCAACACCCTCAGGGGGCAGATAAGATGAGTTCTTACAACCAGTACTTGCTTCTTGCCCTGCTGTGCTCAGATACCAACCGGTGCAGTTTCTCTGATCTTGGCCCTTGTGGCTCCCATCATCTTATTAGTAGCCAGGACTAGCTACTTAATTTGCAGGGCCCACTGCAAAGTGAAATTGTAGGTCTCTTTTAAAACCTTATTAGGAATTTCAAGACTGCAGTAGGACACCATAGACCACATGCAGGGCCCTCTGACTACAGGATTCCATGCGACTACACAGGCTGCACTCCCATGAAGCCAGCCCTGCCAGGAGCATGTCTTTCTGGAATCTGGCTATACTCTTCAATCTTCTGTACTCTTCTTTGCCTTGAGGAATTACCTTTGGCTAAATTCACCATATTCATGTTCCAGATTGTCAATTTATGGTAAATGAGATTATGTTCCTCAACTAGTCCATAATCTAGCCCTACTCAGGTCAGTTTATTGGTTCTACTCACCCCCTAAATTCTCTGAGATGACCCACAGGAGTGTCCCATTCCCAGGGAAGTGACTGTTTTAAAATTAAAATTCTGTAACATAAAAAATAACTTCAGTCATTCATTAGTCACTTATTGCAAAACTATTCTGTATACAGCATGATGCTAACGATACAAAAAAAGAGGACGCCTACCCTCATGTAGTTCACAACACAGTGGGGGTAGGCACACTTAGAGAAATGGGTAGAAAACAACTAGAGCAGTGTTCTGACAGAAGGATGCATATTTAAAAAACAAAGCCAAAAAGAAGTATGAATAAGCCTAATTTCTACCAATGGGAAAAGCTGCTTAATTTATCACATCTACTCGTTGACCAAGATTTCCCTTCTCCTTCTCCTTGTTTTTTTCATCTGGCTTATTTTTTGTGTTAGTTTCTCAACACATCCTTCTCACAGTGTGGAGTACACAGAGGTGTTCCTCAAGCCCTTTCACCTTCTCCTTTCTCCTTTAAGCAAGAAATGAGTTATAATTACCACAAACATTGTTGGCCAACCCCTCAAGCACAAAAGAAACATATTATCTACTTACCCTGCCACAGGTTGCAACAGTGGCTTTGCTCTTAGTATTTCTTCATCCTCTAGATAAAATATTAGTGCTTCGGAAATGGTTGTGGAAGAAAGCTCCTTCTTAGAAAATGTTTTTATATACCATGGATCATGTTATAAATTGGCCACGTCCTTCTGCCCTAGGTATCCACAGTCAGTAAGAGGGGAGGTAAATGGCTGACACTCCAGGAAAATTCCTGAACTCCACAACCAAAAGTTTTAGACTTCAATAAAGCAACAGATATGGAATAGGAAAACCTCATCAGATCCTACTGGCAACACAGCCAGTCTGCAGACTACTTTTTAAAAAGTGTATTGCATTTTTCTTCTCCCTTGTCTAGGCCATCAATCTTCATAATCACTCCTTCTCTAGGAAGGATCTCTGACCAAGTTAAAATGACAAAAGGAATCATCTTGGTCTCCCTCTAGAGAGCTGAGAACCCAGCTGCAGGAAAGAAAATGCTTCCATCCACCACCCCATCACCACCACCACCACCCCCAACCCCACAGTCAACTTCAATCCAAATGTCAGAGTCCATAGTAGACTGACTTGGAAGATACCAGAACAAAAACATGCCAGCAAAAGGACTTTTGGGGTTTGGTTTTGGGTTTTTTGTTTTTGTTTTTGTTTTTCCAGAGGCACACTCTGGTCAAGCACCCTTGCACCACTTCCATTAGCCTTTCTCCATCAACCTCCAGGATCAGTCTCACCCAGGAATGCCTCCTGAATAAGTGGTCACTTGTATCCTAAACATCGAAGGGTGTTAAGAAACTTCTGCTGCTTTGAAGTTTCTTCTTCACTTGCTTCCCTTGATTCTTGAAATTCCACCATCAGTCATACCTGTAAGTAGTGATATAATTGATTAGATTCTTTCCAGGTGATAGCTTGCCACATCAGATTGTGTTAAGGGGAAAGTGGAATGAGTATGAAGGACCAGTGTGCTGAAGGGAAAGGAATTTCTGTAATAGAGACAAAAGCTCTGAGAGGGAAGCCTGTATCCTAGAAAATAAGTCTATTTTACAACTACATTTAGGCCCAGAACCACCCCTGCCCCACCGAGAACTTGTTCTGATTCTGTCAGTTGAGGTTGTCTTGACTCAATGCCTTGTAAAAAGACCACAGCTGAAGATCACAGGAATGTCCAGGCTGATTCTGGTCTATTTCACTGCACCTGATACAACAGTGGTTGCATATGCTTGATGTCCTCAGCCTGAGCACTCAGCCACTGGGTGAAATCCTGGAGTGGCCTCTCTGAACTGCTCATTTCCCTCAGGCAATACAGTGAGAAAAAGAAGACACATTGTTCATCCTCAAGATTCTTAGAGAGATGGGTTAGCCAAAGGCAATGGCCTCCCCCACCTCCGGTTGGCAGACCACTAAAAGAGTTAGTATTCTCTGTACATTTAACTGTGTAGATAGGCAGTAATGGTAGATGTTAAATTAGCCTTCTCACCTATTGGAAGCAATAGGTTATAATGGGAGAAAAGCATGGATTTGGAGTCACAAAGAGATCTTCCTAGAGCTGCTATTTATTAAGCTTTTAACATTGGTTAGATCACCTAAACCCTCTGAACCTCCATACCTTCCTCTCTGAAATAGGGATAATGATACCCACCCTGAAGTGCTGTGGGGAGAATACGTATGGAGCCTGGCAGACCATAGGCTTTCAACAAGTGCAGTGGTCTTCCTCCATCAGTTCCCCATTGGGATGGAGCATATGAAACTACAGTGCTCTACACTATTAAAGTTGTTCATCCTAACCCAGGAAAGGAAACCTTTTTAAAATTATTCCTTGCATCTTAAATACTCTAGTTTAACTGTCATCTCACTCCTCAAGAAGTTATGTCCCCCCAAACCAGAGAATGAATTTGAAGCTCCCGTTGTTTAACATAAAATTTGATATGATCTCTGTGCATGAAAGAAAATGCAGCTCTCTTCCACATGAAAAAGGAAATGTGGGTTTGTTATGGTAAATATTTACTTAGGTTCCCCAAATCAATTATTCTAATGTAGTCTAAGAATTACCAGCAAATGGGTTTATAACATTCTTTCAATGTTGATTTACTGTACTAGGAACATCGAAAGAAAGAGAGAAAGAGAGAAAGAAAGAAAGAAAGAAAGAAAAAGGAGGGAAGGGATAAGAGAGAGAAAAGAAAAGGAAGAGAAGGAGGAAGGAGAGCAGGAAGGAAGGAAGGATCTTATCAACTTATTGTGTGAACACCCAGGTAATACTTAACATTTTGAGATACACTAGAAAGTATCCTGACCTTATGCCTGCAAAAATCCCTCCCCCTGAAAAAGGTCTAATTTATTTATGCAATTCAAAAAATAAAAAACTGGGACTCTATTACAAGCCTCTAAGACTTTCTCAAAACAAAAATAATCTATAGCCTGGACTCAAAAAATAAAACGACTTACCACAGGCTTCAAATTCCTGAGGTGGGAGTTTTCCATAGATCACAGCAAACTGATCATGCAGAGAAAGGCTGACACAGCAAGGGTCACTAAGGAAAGGAAGAGAAACACAAGGGAAAAATGAAAAAGAAAAGAAAGGAAGAGAAATGCTACTTTCTCTTTTTTGGCATATGTAAGTTCTATGAAAGAACTTCTGAAATTCTTAGCCCTAGGTAAATATTCAATCAGGTAATAGGTTTTGAAAAGCTTTTCAAATTCCAAATAATAATAGAGTTGGGCAAAACAGTGTTTCTTTGGGGCCCCCAATGAGAAATAATAAATTCTTGGTGATTAATGGCACTTATGTGCTCTTGGACATTAAAAACATTTTCTGCTCTTGAGTTACAACGGAAGCTACAGCTTGAATTTTATTGTTCAATTTGCCTTTTCCCTTCCTGGGTGAGCCAGCACTGGATTTAGAAGCTGAAAGTTTATAGAGTCAGCAGGACCCCAAGGGACTGAGAACTTAGCTGGGCCAATGAGGATAATGCCAAAGATTATCTACCCTTCCTGAAAATGCAGCATTCAGAAAAGAAGAAGGAAGGGTGATTATAAAGACGAATAGTCTGTAACTTAGACAACATTTCTTGGCACCGTTGGCAAATCTCGTTTTAAAAAAACAAACAAACAAAAAATTTCCTGGTTCACAGTTTCTGAAGCTCTTCTTTTTTTCCACCTTTGGCACATGGTCAAAGGACAAGCTGGTGTCTTCCCAGAGGACTGGAGAATGTTCGAGTCCTCAGACACAATGAAGCAAGGCTCACAGTTAAAAGCAGAGGGCTGAGAGTTAAGAAGCTTTCAAGGGTAGAAAGGAAAAGATTTTTGCTTAGTCAACAGTTGATTTTGTTAGTGTTGATGTGTTTTTCCCTGAGTCCTTAGAGAAGTTCAAGTTGGACCTTGGGCCTTACCTAAACTAAACAGGACTATCTTTCTGCAAGGTTCCTCAAGCATGTTTTAGTTACACTTTACAAAACCATCCTTGTCATTTTCCCCAGTTTTGGCAGTGACTGAAAACAGTGCAAAATAGAAGACTTTCATGGGAACAGTTACCCATATCAAAATCTAATACCGTTTTGCCAGTCCTATATGCTTTCCCTAGACTTAATCTCCCCATCTGTAAAATGGAGAGGACATCTAGGTCCATAAAGACTACAGGTACAAGGTATCCAATTTACAAAGACCCAGGGCTAAGATTTTTCAGGAATCTGAAAGAAACAAAAACAAACATGCCAACAAACAAAATATCTCAAGGGAGTACTAAATTAGGGTCTCAGCTCTCCCACTTCCTGGGACTGTCCCACCCCAGGTCCAGGAGGGAAGGCAATCTTCTGCCGTTGGGTAAGTTTACTGAAAATGTGGATAGATTCCTCTCTCCTTTTCTCTGTGTCTCAATTTCCTGTAAATGGTAAAACTCTAACACAAAAAGTAATAAGATCCAAATCTTCCTGCTGGGGATTTGATGAAGATGAATTAGACACTGACAGTCAAGAAAAGATGGAAGGCTCTCCGTGACAGAGGCCAAACTAATTCAAAATGAAAATCATCAATTTGAGTGTGCTCACATGTTACTTAAAAATCAATGAAGAAACAAAGTGAGGGAACCCTGAAGCCATTTTAGCACCCCTGCTTTCTCACTCCACTCTAACTTAGCAGCCTTGAAATATCTCGGCTCTGAAAACCCAGTCAATCATCATTAATAATGATATTTTTATAGCACTTTAAAAATTGGAATTTTCAGAGCCACCTTGATAGATGTCCTGTCACTACCTTGCCATTTGCGTAATTTTTTTTTTTTCTGAGTTGTTTTTTCCCCCTGTATTAAAGAACTTTTTAAGAGAGAAGAGAAAGATTTTTCTTTTGATTGAAAAAATCATAAGGAATGGCACGGCTTGCCCTTGCTACGAATCCCTTCCTAATGAGCAGTGTAATTTAGCAATTGTATAAGGACTTTCAACTTTAACGATTCTAGAACTTGAGTTTACTTAAGGAGTTAAAACAAATGCCTGCCTGTTGCCTCCAGATCTGGAATGAGAGTTCAGCGAGTTTGCACACAGATGAAAAAGATTAGAGACAAAAGCCAGGTTGCTGTTTTTCTGATACACAAACATCTCAAGCAATTTACCTGTTGTTTATCTCCTTATGAACTATAGGAATTACTAAGTACCTCTAGTGTGATTTGCCCAGAAAATTCAGAATATTCCTTCAAAATATTTTAATTCATTAAGTTATAAATAAATTAGGCAAATTCTCATCTTCTTCTGGCTTTATCTGCTTATTTCTTCCCCATACACCCCCCCACCCCCCCACAAACAGTACTGAGTATTCCTTGCCTTTGAAAATGCATATGAAATTTTTTATTTCTGTTGTAACTTCCACAAACCTATCCAAGCTTACGAGGTATATTGGCCAAGGGAACTCAAACAATTCATGTTTAACCTCTGAGCCAAAAGACAAGCCTGAATGTTTTCAGAAGTTTGTATTGTTGTTGTTGTTCTTCTCCCCACCCCCACCCCCACCCCTTGTAGTTTCTTTTATTCTTTGCCTCCAGGAAGACAGCACAGGAATTTTTATCACCACTGGGGGCTTAATACCGCTGGTGAAAAAAACGAGTTCCTGTCCTGGTGTTGAACTAAAAAGGAATAAATGTCTTGGTTGTATCAGGTTTCTTTGTCAAGCAAACAAAAATAAAGGGATCTCGTTTACTGGAATAGTTGCAGCGCTCATTAAAATTGATGACTTCGAAGATTCTGTGCCTCTCTTCCTTTAACCAGGGCCATCAGCCAAGAATCTGCTGTGCTGTTAAAGACATCATGTTATTGGGGTGTTGTAAAACAGACCACTGCTGTCACCTTAGCTCACCCTTCATGGCTCAGTGTGACAGCGGGAGAGGCCTGAGGGCACTGGCAGAGGATGGGCCTCACCATTTGGCCAAGGGCCGCCAACAGAATAGATGTATGGGACTAAGACGCAACCTGGTATTTCGTAGCCGTGAACATCAAGTTCGAAAAAGAAAGAAAAAGAGCTGGATTAGCACGAGGCAGAGTTCGGTTTTTCTTAGAAATGTGCGACTCTGCAAAAGTGTGCCTTTATTTTTGGCACAAATTGCTATAGCAAATTACATGGCTTATCAGATGTGGTTTTTTGGGCTCAGTGGAGAAGTCACTGCAGGGACTTGTTCTCTTTGTTGTTTGTTCCCAGTTGGGAATTTGGGATAGATCGGTGTTTTCTTATAGTTCAGGAACAGACTTGAATAATAAGTGCTAACGATATTTGTGATTCAATTAAACTCACATTATTACAATTGACCAAATGAGACCTTGGACTGACTTACAAGAGATTTCCATTCTGTGAAAGGAGGTAAGATACAAAGTTTGAAACTTCATGTCACAGATTAGCCAACAGGCCCATGTAAACTTTGAGGGGAGTGAAGAAGACAGAACAGGGCAGGAGGTCAATCCCAGTGAATGAGAAGTTTCAGAGAGAGCATTTTCAGTTCCTCTCAACAGCCTCCTCACTCCTTTTTTTTCCTTGACCATCTATGTAGATTCATCCTCATATAGCCCAAGAACCCAACGAGAATGTCACTTTTGATATTACTTCTATTTATTTTGTTGCCAAAAATGGAGACTAGATTGAAACTCTAATTTTAGAAACAGAAATTTTCCACTAGCTAAAATAACCATCGAGTACACACGTGTTCGTTGGTTTATTCACTCATTTATACCAAGATAAGACACATACCAGAGGGATGCAAAAGAAGCATAAAAATAGGGTTCAAGGAGTCCAGTTTATTAAAAATGCAACGCAAGGCAATAGGTAAGTGAGTGCTTCACACCCAGGAGCATAGTGTTAAAAGTAGAGGGAAAAGTCAACGTGGAAAAGAAAGGCTTAAGGAAGAACAGCTCCTGGGAGAAGACGAATCTTAATTGGAAACTGCAATACTACATAGACCTTCAAGTGTTTCTTCACGTTGGGCCCTTTTCTTCCAATGAAATCACAGAAACCCAGTGCAGAGCCATAAGAACAGAGTCCAGATCTTACCCTTTCCACTTTCTGGATTCCTCACTTGGGTTTCCCCTCCCTTCAAGGTTCACAATTTGAAAATCATGGACTTCAATAAATAGCAAGTTAACGAAGAGAAGGAAGGCAGCCCTGGGTGTGGAGGACAGCACGAGTAAAGCTGAATCAGAAGGTAGTGATAGAAATGTTTTGAATGAGTTCAGTGAAAGCATTTGGGCAAAGAAATCTACCTGAAATTGATTCCATAGACCTTAGGGGACTGTTGACGATTCTCGGATTGGAGAGTGATGTGATAGAGACGAACATTTAAGAATATTAACATGGCAACTATATGCTGATGGTCTGCAAGGAGGATGCAACTCGAGTAATCTGAAGGTCAGAAATAGATGACCCCTAACAGAGCTGCAATTTGAAAAATAGGGGTGTGGCCAATAGGTCTTCATGATTGATTAAATATGGGAGTAAAGGAAATACAGGCATGAAAGTCATATTTTACTGAGACATCTATATTATACACTTGTAAGTATCTGTAGTTTGTCCACAGCCTTTATCTCTATTAGTCATTATACATTTGTGTGAATATTTTATCAGTACATTTCTATCCCTGGACTACAATAGACTACAATACTCTATGAGATTGGGGACTCTGCCTATTTGGTTCTAGAACTTTAGCATCATAGGTTAAAAAAAAAAGCTACTCATATTTGTGAAATTAAAAAACTCAATAAATGATGGTGTCATTGACCTTATTAAAAGGAGCTAGAGAAAAGCAGCTGAATTCGAGTTTTATCATATTTTTCTTAAATGAGGAAAATAGGTCTAAACTCAGACTTCTTATCCCTGATCAAGACACGGGGCTGAAGAGCAGTTGAAATGTCTGTGATGGGTGTAAAAGGTAGGCCATCAACAGCAGTGAAGCTGTGAGAATGAATTAGTTTACCCAAAGAGAATGTGTGTTTAAAGACAGAAGAGCAGAGAAAGCTTGAGGATTCTCATGCAAAAGTCAAATGGAGAACCGGAACAGTCAAAATTAAAGAATATTTCTCTGAGGGTAAATTTGGAATGGTTTGCCATACACCCACACTTTGAGACATTTATAAACTATCACAGGAAAGAAATCCTCTCTTAAAAAAGTTTAAAACATTAGGAATTTTGGAAGTGGGGATAAAATGTACAATTAATTAAGAGGAATCCAACCCATTTTCAATCTCTATCAGAATTTTTTTTGTTGTATTTTTCAAATATGACTGACCACCTTATCCCAAATGCTCATGGTGTTCCTACTGAGAAAAAGTGGTCCACACACACCTTATTCTTTGTTTTGCTTTTTTTCTCTTTTCTTCTTTCTTTCTCTCCCACTTTCCTTTGGTAGCAATATCGAAAACATCTCTTACTTAGAATTATATATGCCACATGAAATTCTGAAATCTCATTTGCTGATCTAATTTTGGTATCATTCCACCTAAATCCTCTTGTTCATTGTTATTTTTATTGTTGATGCCATTATTGTGAGTTTTGTTTTCTTTTTAAAGTTTTTGTTTTGTTCTCTTCCATTTTTGGGGTGGTAAAAAGGAGAGAGTAAAAAAATGTTTGAGTGACACGAACTATGATTCCTTTGTAGTCAAAGAAAGTGCCAGTATCTTCTGTCCATTCTTACATAGAGTGTGAGACAAACAGATCTTTCTTTAAAAAAGAAAGAAAAAAAAAAAGCAATAACCCCAAGGACATTACAATGACAAAGTTATAATATGAATTTTCTTCTATTTTTTTTTCTATTTAGTCCAAGGAGAAATTACGCATCTTTTATCTAGAAAATAAGTAGCTATGGATTTTGAATGCTTCACATGCTAAGTGCTATAATTCATATAAAAAATGTAAATGTTAAAATTCTGAAGATATTTTAAAGTGAAGTCTAATATGAATAGCAAGGAGTCTGAGAGGAAAAAAATTCTGGGAATAAAAAGACATTGTAGCCACCAATAGTTTTTCTTGAGCAGAAGCTGCACAGTTACTTTCTGGCTTCAGGTCTCAAATAGTGGTTTTATTCCAGGGGAAACACCAAACTACCAAAACGTGAGATGGGGCCAAGGACAATACAGAGCCAAAACAATTCTCTGCTAGATCCGGAAGTTAGGCTTGAAGCTACTTCCAGTCCATCTTTTGGAGTCTTTTGGAGTTTGTTCACTTATTCCTGTCCACAAAGCCTTAAGAGGACATCTAGGACGTGCCCAGGGCTGTACTAGGCCGAGAAGTAAAGAGACCCAGTCCCTGGTCCAGGGAGCTCGCGCTGTGGGGAACTCCTCTGTAGCCAGTACCCCCAACAGTCTTTCCTCTTCACCTTCCAAAAGGTTTGGCAGGTATGTTACCGGAAACAGGTGGCTCTCCTTGTTGCTATCAGTTGTGTTTATGAGTGCATAGAAAGTCATCTACAGCTGGGACTTCCTCTCATTTTCCAAGACTGACACTTTTTTTTTTTTTTTTTTTTTGTATTTCCATTTATATTTTCTCTGCACGTAATTCTGAATTGCAGGTGGAGCTAACTCACCTCTTGGGGTGTTGTCTGCCCCAACACTTAGCAAGAAATAGGGAGCATCCGGAGGTCCTTCTCCAAAACACTATGAAGGTCCCAAGGAAAAAGAATCATCAGTCCCGGGGGAGAGAAACCATCCAACTTACACCAAGAGCCAGGCTAAGGAGGAATAAATGGAGACACGCATTCCATGAATAAAAAAGAAGATGAGCAAGAGGATTAAAAAGAAGAAATCATTGAACACATCATGCTGTCCTGATGCAGCAAGATAAGGATATGATGGGTAACCTGCCAGGCATGACGACTGCTCACTGAGGCTGAGTGGGCCTCTGTATTGCAGGAGAAGCACAGTCAAACCATGATTTCAGGTTTTCCAAGCACTGTTCTGCACACACACCAACTTCTTAACAACCCCACCTGTGTGGACAACAGGGAATGTCACCCAGTGTTCTATTACGCTGTTTCTCAAGAAAAGACATTCTTTCTTAACACAGGCAGCTATCCTGTTCTATAAAGATGTCTTCTCTTTACGTCTGTGTTTTATCCTATGTGCATAATTAAAATGATTTGGCCAGGTATCTTGCGTGCTCTCTACCTTCTTTATAACCTTTCTTAATGCTCAGCACCCCAAAACTGCCCAGTAAATGTCACTGAGCAACAGGTAAATTTTCTTTTTAAGAATTTCTTTATTCATTTTGGGGGATGAGGAACAGAGGGAGAGGGAAGGAGAGAATCTCAAACAGACTCCCCACTGAGTGCAGAGCCTGTTACAGGGCTCGATCCCACAACTACGAGACCCTGCATGATCTGAACCGAAATCAAGCATCCAACACTCCATGGACTGAACCACCCAGGCACCCCGACAGGTAATTCTTTACAAAGAGAAAGGCCAGCCCAAAGTGTATGTCACATGTTAATGAGGTGTCCCCAAGCACTGTTCATCACAGCTGCTGTCCTAAGAAGCACAAATTTATGAGCAATGACTAGGTAGGTTCCATTGTTATTGGAGCCAATGGCAGCACCCACAAAAAGAATGCATGAGCAAACTTCACTACACAGTGAGTCCCCACTTGCTGGTGGTTCTTGCCCGTCTGGCTTTCTTCCTGCTTCCTCAGCATGCCTTTGCTCCTGATGACCAGACACCTGGACTGTCTTCCCCAATTCAAAACACAGTCATTCTCCACAGCCTTCCCTATGCCGTAAACTTCTACAAATTTTTCAGGTCTCAGGGAACTTGTACTCTTCAGGATTTATGGTCAATGGTAGTCTATATTTAGCATCTTTATTTCCTTTCCATCTGTACTCTGCTTTCTTTTCTGGGCCCTTGTCTTCTCCATTTCTTATCTAGATATGAAGCACCTGAGAGTTCATTGTCTCACAGCCTAGGACTGTGATTTTACAAGTGATCAGTAAGTGATCAGTTGAATGTGTGGCTTCTCAGTACACCCAAAACTGGGTTCTATGAATACACTCACACAAGTGGCATCGTCATGGAGCATTAGTAACTTTGTGTGTTATCCCATTCAATACTCACAGCAGCCCTATGAAGCACATAGGCAGATATGATTCCCATCTCCGCCTCCTTGATGGGGAAAATTTCCATATTTTGCCCAGTGTTATCAAGTCAGACTACAGTTTTTATTGTTTTCTGATTCAAGATAGTGTCTCCTGTCCCACAGATACAATCAAAACAGTATAATAGCTACTGCTCTTGGAAAAAAATATATATATATAATCTGCCCCTCCCCCTCACCCTTCCTCTACTCTGCTGAGCCTTTCGCCTTTCTACCTTGAATACTAGGTTTGACCAACATATGGACCTTACCTCACATGCCAGGTGCAAGCCAGGAAATGTTACTGTGAAAAATAACAGGATCAGCTTCTCAGCGTCTGTTAGTGCAAAAACCACAACACACTCTAGATTTTCCAGCAAATGTATCAAATGGGTCACTCCACTCACTGGCATGCGGACTTACTCTTCCCTCCTACTGAGTCAGTCAGAACTGGAACACTTGAGTGGCTGTGTGTCAACCTCCCTCGAAGGAAAAACATCAACATGAGCAATAAAATTTGTAAATGTTGAGAATCATAAGGCTCCCAGCCGCTCCAAGAGGATTGTATCTCTCGATTGTGACACGTAGGAGATCCGGACAACACATACATCAGGACTGTCCCCGATTAACAGGTGAAAAAAACAAGGCTGAGGGAAGTTAAGTGATTTACTAAAAGTTAATAAGTTAGTAAGTGGCAGATTCTTAACCGCAATCCAGTTTTGCTTGCCCGCCCCCCAACAAATTGTGATCTTTCCCCCACATGCCAGGAAAGGAGTTGAATGGAATGAAACTAATCACATGACAGGGCCTGGACTAGGGTAAGCACTTATGAGAAGTGAAGACCCCTCAGCCGTGTGAGGAGAAACCACTCAGTAAGAGAAGACGCCACACCATTTGAGAGAGGGAGGAGGGGAAACGGGCTGGGAGTGGGCACCTGCTGCTTGCAAGCTGGCAGGAGAGACTGTTCTCCAATGTTCCTGTTCAGAAAGGAAATGTATCTGAAACGCTGAGGACTCCACATACATTCTGTTAATAATTTACCAACTGAAACCATTAAAGATGTTGACAAAAGCTTTCCATTTACTATGGGTGTCTATGGGTGATTTGAAACCACTCATTGTGTTTATAAGCTTCTGGGTTATTTCTGAGTGTCCCAACTAATCGGCAGCAGCAAAGGCAGCTTGGACGAGCAGCAAATGGAGTTTTAGTTTGAACATACAACTACCTCGATTCCACACTCAGGCGTTTTGCCACTAATTCACTGAGAGACTGTTGGCCCAGGGCCTCCGTAGGCAAATTATATTTGCCAATAGATGAAATTTATACTGTAACTCGGTATTCCTGAATGGGAAGCTCAATATTAAAAAGCAAATGTTTTCTCAGAAGAAACCCATGAAGATGTCATCAGAGTCAAACATTCAGTAGAAACACAGAAGCAGAGCATTCCTATATCAAATAATTTTATATTCTTCCAGAACATTCTAAGTATACAGGGACTAAAGTTCCTAAAGTGAAAGGAACAAACTGACCTTCTCATGCAGGATGAATTAATTCTTTCAAGCTGCTATTTGTAAATAAAACCAAGTAGTGTATTACCTGCTATTTTAAAGTTCTGGCTTCTTGTTCCATTTCTGCCACTTACGCGTTTTAGTTAGAATGCATCTGGCTACAAATATCAGGAGATTCAAAGAACAGTGATATAAGCAATGAGGGCATTTATTATTTTTCATTGCACAAAACCCAGAGTTATGGAAGCCCCACTATGGTTAAAGTGGCTGCTCTGTGACTTGTGACCATGTCTCTACTCTGCCATGCGTTCTGGACAGGGTGTCCCTCCATTCTCCTCAGGTGGCTACTGAATGATCCAGGTCACACGTAGGTGATGAGATGCAGAGACAGCAAAGCGATATCTACCAGTTGTTTCCCTTTTTTAAACTGAATGAAATTTCTAAGAAGTTTGGACTGACCATGTCCTGTGCCTAAGCATAAACCCAACCACTTAGCAAGGCTCATGAATACAATTTCCATGACTGACTTACTCTAATCAAGATACACTCCTTGGGGCTGAAGAAGGAGCCCAGGCTGCCTTCAAGCATGTGGCCACTGAGAGGAGGGTAAACAAAATTAGAGAAAAGGAGGAAAGGTCAGTTTGGCAGGCAACAGGGATTATCTGCCGTATCAAGAAACCTCCTATCATCTTTATGGCTTATTTTCCCTGTCACTGGGTAAAAACTAGACTAGAGGTCACACCTAAGATTCTTCCAATGGCCAGAATTCCACAATTCAAAGATGAAGATGACACCCTCATCGGCACTTAATGGAAAAATCAGCATGATTCAATGAAATAAGATTTTTCCCAGAAAACAGTACAGGTTAGAAGGAATCAATCCACAATAGACCCAACAAATGACCTCACTTTTAGAGTCAAGTGTACCGTCATCCATTAATCTCTATATTTCTGGGGCGCCTGGGTGGCTCAGTGGGTTAAAGCCTCTGCCTTCAGCTCAGGTCATGATCCCAGGGTCCTGGGATCGAGCCCCGCACTGGGCTCTCTGCTCAGCAGGGAGCCTGCTTCTCCCTCTCTCTCTGCCTGCTTCTCTGCCTACTTGTGATCTCTGTCTGTCAAATTAATAAATAAAAAATCTTTTAAAAAAAACCTCTATATTTCTGTGAGATACATAAAGCTGTATCATCAAGAAAGCTAAACTGAGGCAGAAAGAAGCATAAGTAGCCCACAGCCCCAAGCTCTGACTTGAACCAAATCATTAAGTCACATTGAAAAAGGTGGAAGAAGTTCACATTATCATAGTGACTTCCAAACCGGGGTGTGCCAGCCACAGAGGGTGCAACAATGATCCGTCCATGGCTGAGAAGAAACACTGGAATTTCTATTTATATTTTTGTCTCATCTTTTAATTTATATGAGTCATATTTTATAATGTGCATGATGCATTAGCCAAGAAGTAGTGCATGCATATAATTTATAGCTATGTAGAAAGAGGAGATGGGGGCTGATAAATTTTTGACTCCTAGAATGCACAGTTAGAAACTGTGGAGATGACTGGATGGCTGGTATAGATCATACTAGCATTTTGATGGCTTCAACTCCAGCACAGAACTGGAAGGGGAAAATACCTCCAGAGGCTGACATGACTGCATCTGTGACTGGCCCACGCTGAGAAAACAAGCCAGCCCTGAATCTGGGTTGAGAACATTCCATTTCCAGGAAAACAGAGATTCCCAGCTTACTTTTATTTCTTGGCCGTTACAAAGGCTTTCACTTGGTTTACCAGGAGGCCACCTCTATCACTGTTTTCCTCTATCACCTCCTCCAATGGATCTCCTGTTTTAAGAAGTATCTGACATGCTCTATCTGACTCAGCATAAATGGGGCTTCCTGGCACGGTCAGGGAGTCAGAAGAGCTCCGTGGGCTCCCACAGTTTGTTTACTTACTCATTCAGTTAACAACTGTGCATCTCCTAAGTGCTAGACAGGAGGCTACAACGAGTTGCCAAGACTTCTGGAGTCCAGTGGCTAGGAGGAGTAGTGTCCACTCTGTAGAGAGACAAACAAAGATGGTGGTACAAGGAGAGGATAAAAAGGAGAAGACTGAGGTCTGGAGTCAGAAGTGGGTAGGCATGGGTGTCAGGAACGGCCCCTACTTCCAAAAGAAATTGCTCCTAACATTTTATTGAGTCTTAAGGAGAAGAGCAGGTCAAGTGCCAAATTCCTGTCATTAGGAAAAACAGTAATGGCGGTTCAACTCCACCTGAGGAAGGAAATGTGGGAGGGGGAAGGAAGGGAGATCTCTTTCCCTGGGTAAACCTTGTCTCTGGCTCCCTCCAGTCTCTAAAGGTGTGGTATGGGCTTGGGCCTTATACACTCAGTGGAATGCCACTTTCCCTGGGCTCTCTGGAGCTGTCTCTCCCTGTGCACCTCAGGGCCCAGGAATACATAGGCCTCCCTCAGCTGCTCAAGTGCTCAGACTCCAAGGCAAACCTGTTTCCAAGGTCCCTCAGCAAAAAGAAATCAGATAACAGTGGTTTTGATAGATGGGAAGGGGAGTGGGTTGAAAGGGGACAGAATTGAATCTCCACATATATGCCATGTAACAGTTAGAAAGGGTTTATTCAATGAATTTAATCACAAAATCCCCTATAAGAAAATTGTAACCTGAACCTCAAATGTATTCCAATGAGTCAGCATTTTAAACTACAAACGGGCAGAAAGATTGGACTTTTTACTCAAAAAAGGTTGTTTTCCTTCAATGCTCTTCCCTTCTTCTATTCTTCTGTTTTTCCAGGGATTAGTTCAATAGTGGCTTAGAATCAGGCTTCCTGTCTTAACTCAAAGGTTCTGGGTGGTGTAGAAAAGGCATTTATGTCGTGACGCAGCACAAGGGGCCTTAGAGACACTTTTTTTTTTTTTTTGCTACTTTCAGAAGAAACATGACAGGATTGCTTAATTGCTCCTTCCTAAAACATAGAGGGAAGGGATGCTGGGAATGGGGAGTCAGAAGGGCAAGATTAGAGTTTTATTAGAAGCAAAGAAAATCTTTTTTGTAAGAAAAACAAAGATTTTACCATCAAAATGGGAAATCCATCAAAGCACTGTGGTGCTTAGTCCCTGGCAGTCAAAACAGCTAGGAGGATGGGGTAGGGAAGGAAAGAAGTTAATCTATATCCAGAATTCTTTAATTAGATGATTAAAAACAAGGCAAAACAAAACAAAAAGCAAAGAGAGAGAGAGAAATTTAAAAAAACTTTGCAATCAGCTTTCGAGTGTTGTTCAAGTTGAACAAGGAACCTGGAATTTGAACTTACCTTGCAAAGTAGGTGCCCTGAGCGAGGAAAGCAGCCCTGGGGCGGTTCTGGAGCCTTCCTTCACTGCTGGAGAACACATTAACAACTTCATCTAGTCTCTCCAAAATGGACGTTAATTTTGAAAACTGAATGTAAAAAATTTAAAGCAAATGCTCAGGCATTTTGCTTCAGCTGACAAAGGTTTCACCCAGAATGTAGTATCTGCTTCATGGACCAAAGATGAGATTCAGCCCCCCTCATCCTTTTTATGTCTCCTGTTTGTCATTGTTGGGTATGAGGTGTACCTTATCTACTTCCAAGCCAGCCTTAAAAAGATAAGGGTAAACTCAGGGAGAAAAAGTGAAAATGAGTGACCTTGGCAACTTTTTTAGCAATTGTGAAGGATAAGAAGAAACATAGTTGCAAGTATTGGGTAACACAGCTATAAATGTAGCCGTCCAGAGTCTCATTAATTCAATATGCACATTTCAGTCCCCATCAGTAACTCTCCACCACCCCCCTCTCTCTTCCCTCTCTCTTTCTGTCTCTCTGTAAACTTTAATATGTAGCTGAAATTTTCTGATATATTTCCCTAATGGATTAAAAACATCCTTTTTTAAATTCAATTTTTTTTTTTTTAAATCAAAAGCAAACATGGATGTTGACTGCATTTCTGGGTGAATTCCATCTCAGAAACCCGTGTTGCCAGACATGTTGAGGCATCATTTCCAAGGTGTCTATGTTGGTGGGCCCCAGGATCCAGGTAGATGCCATCTAAAGCATGTAAAGAAATTTTGAAGATTAAGCAAAACTATGCTGTTTTTTAGTGACCTCCCTTTCTTTCTTTCTTTCTTTCTTTTTTTTTTTTTTTTTTTTGGTGACGGTGGCCAGAAAATTTGAAGCTGAGGTAAAAATTAAGAAGACGGGTGAGCATGCTTTATTGTCAATGTGTTTCTAATTTTATAAATTTTTCCAGAGTTATGTCTTTAAGGTGGATGTCAGCTTACAAAAATAACAAATAAAGTAATAGTCATAATCTCAAATTCTAATCAACTGTTTGCTTTTCATTGTAAATTTTTTTTGGCCGGTGCTCCCTTTTTCAAAATATTTCTCTAGTTCTTTGAAATTATAAATATAATAGAAGTGGAAATACATAATTTCAAAGTTCTGGACAATTTCTTTCTTCCTGTTTCTCTCTTTGGTCAAATCCTCACTGTTGTCAACTGAAAAAGAGTCACCTCCTCACAAGGCAAGTGAAAAAAAAAAAAAAAAGTGACGTTGCCCAGAAATGAGAAATGTTGAAATTTAGGAAATAATTTCCTAAATTCTAATTTTCTGGGCAACTGTCGCAGCTGAATTCCCTAGGGTGCAGCTTCCAGCCCTGACTGCTGACCTTGTTTCAGCAAAATGCACATTAGTGTCACACTAAGTCCTTGTGGCCAGATCACCTGACACGCTTGATTTAAACAAAATGGAGCAGAGACTCTGAAGTTCTAGGGCAACATGTGAGTCATAATAAACACACTCTACTTTGTCTTTGACTCAGCTCGTCATTTCCATTGCAGAAGGCTTCTTTGAGAATGCTTGTTTTTGTTACTTGCAGTATGTTTGGTCCCTGGACTCAAGGGTTCTCAGTCTAGGAGATAAGAGATGGCAAACAAGAAAGAGTCCACTCTCCACAAGAAAGGCAAACACATAGTGTCCTTCTCCTTTCAACTTATGGGCATAAAAGGATCATCAAAACAAACCAAGCAACCAAAAAGCAAAATTCAGAAGAGATACGTAGGAGACCACCAATTATAAGCTATTAAGAAAAGGGACTCAAGTAATAAATAGGTAAGCCGCTCTACTGGACAAGAGAAGGCCATGAAAGTATGTACTGTCTCAAGATTTGGAGAGTTCACGGCGATTTCCCCTCGTCCATACAGAGATACAAACAGAAGTTCAGAGCTGAGCCAAAGAATCTCACTTCAAGGTAGACTCCAACTGAAACCCCCAACAACCTTCAGCCTCAGAGAAGAGAAAGTGTTTGGGGAGCACATCATGAAGACATGCGTAAGGTCATCCGAAGCATATCAACAGCCAACATTCTTTCAGTGCCAATTATGTGCCAGGCCCAATTGCCCAGTGAAATATGATTATCTACAGTTGGCAGGTGATGAAACCACATCTCAGAGGGATTAAATAACTTCTCAGTGAACTGGAGAGTGAGGACTTAAACCTTGCCTGTCTGACTTCAAAGCCATGATTGACCACTTAGGTGCTCTCTCTCTCTCTCTCTCTTTTTTTTTTTTTTCTTGAGAAATGCTTGGCTTGGTAAGACCCATGACTACCCTCCTTGGCATCAGCCTTATAGGCTGGACCTGTTTCTATTTTCAGGAGTTTTTATAATTATTCTTAGTAATTTCTTAAACACAGCAATATATATCATATATCCCACCCACACCAACTCTGGGGGTTTATTCCTAAGTCAGTACATCCTTTTCATGTCCCATATTTGCTTGGCCAGTTATGATGTCATAGATATTCATCTTAGCCTTTTCTCAAAATTTATCTCTGAAATAAAGTCTTTCTCACAAGCTTTCATTTTTCCTTTCCTTTCACCATTTTTATCACCAATCCTCTTCTGTTGGTTGGTTCCAACTTAAATTAATCTGACTAGAATTGCCCACAAAAGTCTGGATGTAAATGCATCCTAATTATAACACAAGACAATAGGACAACATTCAGTTTGGTATTTCACAATCTTTTTTTTTTTTTTTTTTAAACTTCTTTCTTCTTTGGAGTTTTCTCTTTGAATAGTTTCTTGATCTTTAGTCTCTTTCTTTGTTTCTACTCCCTTCATCTTCCATGTATCTGAAGGATTCCCCAGAGTAGTGGTAAGACACACAAATTTTGACTGGGATCCCCAGCTTGAAATCCAAGCTATTTGTGTAATCTTCAGCAAACTAACTATCTGATGTTCATCATTAATGAAATAAGGATAACAAAAGCACTGACTTCCTATGGTGATGACAAATCTACCTAAAATAATAGGTGACTTCCTATGGTGATGACAAATCTACCTAAAATAATAGGTGTCAAGGGCTTAGAAGAGTGGCCAGCCCATGGTAAACTCTTGATAAATATCCATTTCTGTTTCTGTGTTTACCTAAAACCTCTCCATTGTCCCAGTTGCCATTTGTAGCCCTACTTACACCAATTTATGAACTTTCTGCATTTGTCTCTTTATTTAGCTTGTTGTCCAGCCCCAAGAAGTTTTATGTTATTCTCACAAATGTAGACACTAAAATTCGTTTGTAAGAAGTCTGGTGAAAAGCAGGACTTGAACATTGCTCCCTTTCGACTTCCCCGTTCTAAACTGTCTGTTTACAGTACCCTCCATTTCCTATTTTTAAGTTGGTTCCCCAACTGTGACTAATCATTCTCTTTCCCCCAGTGAGAAAATCACTGGGATACGCCACTGAAAATCGAATTTTCAAATACATTATGAAAATCTACATATACTCCACCCACACTTTTCTCCTTATCTGCATGCAAATTTACATCATAATGCAAGGCAATTATATAGGGCTCTTAATTGCTTATTGGAGAAATTTTTCCCCCTCTTTTCTATATGAGTGCTGAGTGATCCAATGTGATAGTCTATCTAAAGCAGAGAAGAATCAGAAACCATAATCTTCTGGATCTGTGCTAGATTTCTTCTTGGTTCTGGGTGTAAATTATAATTTGTTTAAGATTACCCATCTGGCCAAGAATTCCTCAACTCTTTCAAAGAAGTTCTGGGGAACCCACTTTATTAGTTCAGTCTTCTTGTCATGGGTCAGTTTAGAATAGCCCATTTAAAGCAAAGCAAGGAAATGAGTTTGACAGTATCTCGACAAGGAATGGAGAGGAGGCTGGAAAGAGACACCCTGGGGAAAAACACCATCCGAAGAATTCCTGAGCTCTTTTCAAGGACCCAGTTAGTCCTGAATCGGAGGTTCTCTCACCCACTGACCTTCATCACACCCCGGCAGTGCTCCTCGCTCCATCACGCACTAAGCACCTGTTGGGGTTGGGTACTGTGCTAGCTAGCTGCTGGCAATACACGGAGGAACAAAAAAGAACAAGCCCTAACCTTCCCAGGGATAAGATTCTAATGGAGATGCATGGACAGGAGAAAAGAAAGAATTTTAAGATAGTGTTGTTGATTGAGTATAATGAATAAATTATCAAGGACATGTAATTTAAAAACAAAAATGAAAACACTAAATACTCCTGGTTAGGGAAATCTACCAGGATTTAATCTTTGAACTAGGAGATATTGGAGGAGAAACAGTTTTCAGGGAATAACACGAGGACTTTGAACCTGACAGGCTGTCTAGCAAACAGTAACACTGAGTAAGAGGATAAGTCAAAATGTCACTGTTAGAGTAGCATTAAAGTATGCAGTTGTCCTAGTCAGCTCAGGCTACCATCACAGGAAACCATAGACAGGGTGGTTTAAACACGGGAATTTATTTATTAGGTTTATTTAGTTTATTTCCATAGTCTGGGAATGTCAGGATCCAGGGGCCAGTTGACCCAGTTTTCTGGGCTTCTTCTGGCTTGCAGATGGCTGTCTTCTCAGTGTCCTCATATCGTGGACAGAGAAAGAGCTCCAGTAACTCTTCTTATCAGGGCACTCTTCTCATCGTGGAGCCTCCCATCAAGACCTCACCTAAACCAATTTCCTGTCAAAGTCCCCACCTGCAAATACAATCACATTGTAGATTTAGCATATAAGTTTTGAGGAGACACAAACACTCAGTCCATAACAGCTGGTAAGAACATCCTACAAGAGCGTGCTTGGGAACTCTTTGTCTTATGTACAGAGACCATAGCTTTCCCACCACAGCCAATGGTCTGGCTTCAATAGAGAAGTCAATCTCGGCCTCTCCCCTAGGACACCCAGGCAAATGGGTCTCCAGAGATGCCCGGCCTCAAACACCAATGCACTTCAGTGCCGAATTTCTATGACAAATCCCTTGCAATCTTGAGGCATGTTTTCTAGGAGGAGAATTGAGATGCTACATACAATGTCTGTTTTAACGTTACAAGTGAGGAATATTACTCTCAAGATTACTCTTTCTTACATGACTGAGAAAAGGAAAGAAAATAGTGTATTTCAACAAACTTTGATACAGTTACAAAGCAATTTAAATGACTATTCATTCTAATCATGAGAAATGTTAATCTGGGTCAGACATGTTTCTGTGCTTTGAACATAACAAGGAAAAGAAAGTGCATCCTATATACATTGCTAGTAATTGGCTTTAATTTTTAGGTGCCCCTTTAGAGCTATAAGGAATGTTTCTGTGGAACAGGATCAGGGATAAATAGCAGAACTTCATTCTTTGTGAATACAGATGATATGCTAACGCTCAGAAAGAATCTTTTTTAAGAGTACTTCCCTCCAGGGGCGCCTGGGTGGCTCAGTCATTAAGCGTCTGCCTTTGGCTCGGGTCATGGTCCCCAGGTCCTGGGATCGAGCCCTGCATCGGGTTCCCTGCTCGGCGGGAGGCCTGCTTCTCCCTCTCCCACTACCCCACCTGTGTTCGCTCTCTCACTGTGTCTCTCTGTGTCAAATAAATAAATAAAATCTTTAAAAAAAAAAAAAAGAGTACTTCCCTCCTTCGTCATTTTCAGAACTATGTACATGGACTAAAATGAACGCCAAGTTATTACCCCTAAAGAGTTGGGGGTAGTAGCATACAGATAATGCAAACCAACTATTAATGACAGTTCAAAGTGATTCAGTGATGCAAACAGGGGAATAACAAGTCCTTCTAGTAATGCTTCAGAAACTGTTTATGATCACTATTTAAAAAATAATTCTATGGGGTACCTGTGTGTTTCAGTCAGTTAAATGTCTGCCTGTGGCTCAGGTCATCATCCCAGGGTCCTGGGATCGAGTCCTGTGTCAGGTTCCCTGCTCAGCAGGGAGTTTGCTTCTCCCTCCCCCTCTATGTGCTCTCTTTCTCTCAGGTAATTAAATAAAATCTTTTTAAAAAAATGAAAAATTTTAAAGGATTCTAAAATAAAATGTTGTATGTCCATCATGGCCAAATTCACAGAGGGCCTTGAAGAAATCGGGCCACATATAACCAAATCAGGATGTACACAAGTCAGAATGATCAGGACAGTGAAACCAGCAACTAAGAGAGTCCCTGACAACACTGGATGTCTCAGAGTCGTTGTGGCCAAGAGCACTACCTCAAAGATGAAATGGGGTGCACTGAGGGGGGCAAAAATGGCAAGTCTGCTGATACGAACCACCAAAAATCATGACTAATTGTCTGGCCCTTCCAGCAAGTCTGCCTTGAATCACCTGCCTAAGGATGTTTTACTGTGGCTGAAGGGAAGAAATTAAGCCCAGCCTCTTCCTGAAAGATCTTGTGAGTGGTGACAACCATTAAACCTGGCATCAAAGTTGGGAAGGGGGGCTGTGAGGAGGTCAGGAGGTTTGCGGGTCTGTGTATATCTGAATTCATTCAATACTATTTTGTTGGAATTCTGGATTTTGCTAGCATAAGACTGATGTTTTCTTATAAACTGTTTGGGAATGTGCTTTCAAAAGAAGAACGCCCATATGCAACCTCGCTAGAGAAGACTAACGTGCCAAAGACACCACCTGGGCTGGTTGAGCATCACTGGATGGTGGAAAGGCGGCGCCAGCAGCTCAGGCTGCCTGGGTGGGAACTCTGGTTCCACCAGTAACAACTCCTTGGACCAGGCAAATCACAGTTTTCTGGGATCACTGCCTTCCTCATCTGGAAAATGGGGTTGTATTACCTTTCAGGGTGGTCGTGAGGCATTGTCATCCTGGAAGGAAAATCTCCTCCCTACTGCCAAAAGGGGTCCAAATACCTCTCACTGATGGGAAAATTTGAGCCTCATGACCTGATATTACCAGAAAGGTTAAAAGAGTATTTTTTAAAAGAAGCCTCTAATAGGCCATCTCCAGAGCAGTAAAGAAAAACAATAACAATGATTGTCTCTAGGAGAAAAGCTAGATTGTTGTGGAATGTTGAAGGGAAGTGGACTTCTCACTGTGTACTCTTTTGCAGTATGTATCATCTGGATGTTTAACCAAATCAAAGAAGAATAAAATGTGATTTTTTAACGTAGTCTTTGAAACTTTACCATTAGGGTAATCATCACTTAGGACTTGACTCTACCCCTTGGACATCATTCAGTGTGAAAGGCATTCTTCTTGAAGAGTAGATGGGACCCTACTTCAAAGAAAGAATCAAGCCCAACAATTACTAAAAATTGTCTTAATAAAAACAGGGTAGGATGTGCTAACAAGTGAAACTCTGATATTTTATAACTGGTCCATCCTACTCTAAAAGAAAAAAGTACTTATGCCATAAACTTTTCTTTCCTTCTTCTCCAATCAGGTATATTTTCTCTAGTCAGCTGCCTGGTTTTCTCTATCATGAAAGTAGGTCATACATCTCCTTAATTTTCCTTATCACCTCATCACCAAAGACTAACTTGCAACAGAAGGGAAAAATCGGTGTCATTGGGACAAGAAAAAAAAGTGTCTTAATATCCTTCATTTGGAAAAGAAAAACCAAAGTTACTCTTCACACTTCCAATCATGTTGTCTTTCAAACTTGGAGTTCCCAAAGGGGAAAGCATTTTCCTTTTCTTCACTATCTTAAACAGGGTCAAGTCTACTTATGTTTAAAAATAAATACTGTTTGAAAACAACAGTATTTATTCTTAATGTGACTCAGAAGCAATGAAACAAGATGGGATTGGGAGGGAGACAAACCATAAGTGACTCTTAATCTCACAAAACAAACTGAGGGTTGCTGGGAGGAGGGGGGTTGGGAGAAGGGGGGTGGGGTTATGGACATTGGGGAGGGTATGTGCTTTGGTGAGTGCTGTGAAGTGTGTAAACCTGGCGATTCACAGACCTGTACCCCTGGGGATAAAAATATACGTTTATAAAAAATAAAAAATTTAAAAAAAAAAAAGAAGAAGAAGAAGCACTATGGTGTAACAATGGATTCCACAGCAAAGCAAAGTTCCCAGTGATATTTCATTAAACCCACATACTGTCAATGGATCTCTGGACTCACCACTGCCATATGCACCAGACTGCAGTCCTGTGTAAGACAAGGGTACCTGGGGAGCATTCCAAGCTCCTATCCCATCAAAGCTCCCAACCACAGTGCCCTCCACACTACTAAAAAATCTCCCTCAGGGGAAACGACATTCCTCAACTTCTCCCTTTTTTCACCTCTGGTATATTTACTCATGCATGTCATAATCAGCCTATTGATACTCTGGAAATCTCCACAGGAAGGTAATGAGAAGCAATGCATCTTTCTTCTTTGTTTTAGAGAAAAGACGATTTGTGAGTACCATTTTCTGTGCTATAGTGCCCAGACCTCCATACTGAAAAGTCTATGTAAGGCACAGAGATTTGTGGAAGAAATCTCTTAATTCTAACAATAAGGGCTGCTTTGACTTAACTATGTGAAGGAAGCAGTATTTTAGTGATTCATGTTTAAATGAAACCATTATTTTCCAAATCCTGCCAAAAACTTACCACAACTCATTCATGTGATTTTATTACAAATTAAGATTCCCATAATTTTGGAAGAGGGACATACATTTCAGACTCTCTCGGGAAGGGAAGCCCTGTGCTTCAGGGCAAGGAATTGCCGCTAAAAGTGGAATAAAATGAGGACCTTGTTACAATGCTGGTAAGCAGAAGACCAGACCTGCCCTCACTTCAGTAGTTCTAAGTGATGCAGAAGAGGAGTCCTGTGACTGCTAATGTTTGGGGGGTGGGGGACACAGCCAAGGCCTAGTAAAACTTACTTACAAGGAAATACAAAGAGAGAGAGTTTACAAAAAGTTGAGAGTTTTTGTTTCATTTCTGGTTTTTAATCTATGGATTGGTCAACCATCTCCATAGCCTAGTCCCTACAAGAAATAGGAAATAAGATCGTGAAAAGGTTATATACATTATTTTTTTTTCTTTTACATTTATTTGGAGATGGAAGCTTCTGGAACTCGTCAAGGGGTAGAGAGATGGAAAAAAGAGCATAAAAAAAATAGAGGGACACCCTCTCCCTGCCAATAAGCCATGAGCCCAGCCACTGGACTCACATTGCCTAAGAAAGGCAAAGAAAGTTGGAAATTTGTCTGTTTTTGCACCTTTCTCCAATATTCGATCATTTCCCCCCATATGAAATATTTGCTGCCATCCTATTTAATTTTCTTCACTCACAAAAGCCTATGGGCCAGGTCAGTGATGGATCAGCTTTATTTGGAACAACAGTTTCCAGTATAGTGTCTCATTACTTTACATACCAGGTAGGTACGCTCCCTATACACAAGCACGTGTTGACTAGGCCCACAATAACACCTCTGTAGAAAGTGAAGGCATCAATGAAGCACTATGAAGACTTCTCTGTAAATAGGCAAACTTGGGGGTGATTTCTCAACATTACCAGCCTGCCTTATTTTCAGTGCCAAGAGCTCAAAGAGGTTTGCTGGAAAGGGAACTAGACTGGGAATCCAATGGCCTGGGTTTGCAATATGTCAGCTGTCTAATCTTAAATGTCACCTTTCTAAAGATCAGTTTCCTTATTTAGAGAACAAAAGTGCTCTTGGGTCCCCTCTAGCTTTAACATTCTCCATGTGCATATTCCTATTGGTAAGTCCTGATAAAATATCAACCCCTATTCAACAATGCTATGAATTATAACCAGGAATGACAGCAACAAAGTGACAAAAATATGACTGCAATCATCTTTCTTCCCTGTGAAATCAGTGATTATGGCAATATCTCCAAAACTTAGTGGTAGATTTTTCTCACTATTCAATATGTCAAAAAATATATATGTACATAAAAAAATCTGGTGCCTCCACCAGATTAAAAAAAAAAAAAAAATCAATGTTACCTTATTTGTGGAGCAGTGCCTTCCCTCAAAGTTGCAGGAATTCAGGCATTTTAGAAGTTCTTTGTTTTTATCCAAACTCCACAATCTATGTCAAAAACTGTGGATTTATTTTCAGTCCCAGCCCAATAGTAGCTGGTTCCACATATATCAAGAAATTGTTTTAAAAGGTATTCAAGTTTTCAGTTTGTTGATAAGACATGACTTCAGATTTTATCAGCTTTAACGTCCCACCATTGTGTCCCCATGACCTACAGTGTCAGATTATAGGAAGGGAGAGTCTGTAACTGTGAAGGAACACTTCATCTTCAACAGAAAAGTAGTTATTAAGTCGTAATTACAGCTAGTGCTTCACTGATGAAGGAAAGAAAGCGAGGAAGGAAGGAAGGAAGGAAGGAAGGAAGGAAGGAAGGAAGGAAGGGGAGAGAGGGGAAGGGGGGGAAGGGAGGGGGAGGGAGGGTCAGAGGGGCATCCGGGTGGCTCAGTAGGTAAAGCAGCTACCTTCAGCCCAGGTCATGATCCCAGGGTCCTGTTCAGCAGGGGTCTGCTTCTCCCTTTCCCTCTGCCTGCTATTCCTCTACTCGTGCTCTTTCCCTATATCTCTGTCAAATAAATAAATAAAATCTTAAAGAAAGAAAGAGAGAGAAAGAAAGAAGAGAAAGAGAGAGAGAAAGAAAAAAGAAAAAAAGAAAAGAAAAGTAGTCCTTCCATTCTAACTATGCAGTCTATTACTAGAATAATCCTCTGTACCAGCAATGATAGGAATATACAGATAGCAAAACAAAAATAGCGGTTAATCAAGGAGGCACAGACTTACACACAAGTATGAGTATGAAAAAAATTAAAAAAAGGAGCAGGCATAGTATTAGACGCATACTGAGATGGGAACAATCAATATCAAGGTTTGAAAATGTTCAGACAAGATAAAACACCTGTGTTCTTATCCATCTGGAAGACTTCCTGGAACTGGTAGGATTTTTCAGTGAGGAAATGTGCTTTGGTAGGTGGACCAAATTTATTTAATTGAACCCAGGATCCAATTAAATAAAGCACATAAAAGCAAGTGATATCATTAATCAAGAGGGCTTTCCCCCTCACCAACAGCATATGGAGATCTGCTCCCCCTGAAAAGCCACCCAGAGCCCCAGATCCAATACAGAACCTTTGGAGGAGAGGACGGTTCAGCGGTCAACTACCTACTGGCAAGGACTGGTAGGAGGCAAGAAGTCTGACCAGGACATAGAGACAGAGGCCCTGATTAAAGAACACAAGATTCTGCATCCATGTGAAGACAAACAGCAAAGAGACAGCAGTCTGTTCCGGAGATGCTGGAAAGGAAGACATTCTCCTAAGCAGCAAATGGCTTCTGATGTGTGTCACCTGCTCCTTATAGCATTGCTTTAAGAAAGCCATTTGCTACTGAGTGCTTTAGCGTTTAGTATCCAAGAATGGTGACCCCTTTACCTCTAGTGTCTTAATATACCAAAACGTACCACGAATTTGAAATGTCTGCGGAATATTACTCTGAAATGGTCCCCAGCTTTAAATCATTCTTTCTCTCCTGCTCCCCAAAGGCTTAAAAATAGCACTTAACTCTTAGAGCGATTCCACTGGCTTAAAATAAGTCACAAATATCTTCCTCAGAGAAAGTAGGGGGCCAGTAGGAGATGGAATGCTAATCAGCTCACAGGTTTTGTCAACACGGAGAGAAGCGAATAGATTGGGACTAACTGATCAGAGGGATCTGGGGTTAGCTGTAGAGCTGATGTCATCTTGATCAGATTACTGCAGCCAGGAGCTGGTCACTGGACTCAGAGAGCGGAGAGGTTAACAGGACAGGAACGCTGGGCCCTGGACAATAAAAACTGGGTAAATTAAAGAGGTGACGATCAAGGGAGGAAATTCTCTTATCTCTATTAAGCCATATCTACATGGACTTAACAGTCAATAGACTTGCCATACCTATATGACAGCAATTAATTTCCCAAGGAAAGACAGTGCCCCAGCATGAGCACCCAACAGGGAAAGGGGTGAGGAGGGCAAATGCACTATAGCCCCAGTCTATAAACACTACAAAAAGACACTCTTCTTTCATTTGAAAGCCATATCCCATAGACTTATAAATTAATTCATTAATCCACCAGACATGTATTTTGCACTCATTACATATCAGGCACTACACCAGGCCCCGAGGATACAGAAGTGAATAAACAATATAATTGTCACAATAGCTTCCAGTCTTGGGTACCTAATATGCTCCAAGAACTCGATCCCCATGAGGCAGAGGAATGCCCGCAACCAACACGAGGCTTTCTGTTTCCACTCTGCCGGTGGAAAACGGAGATGAAGAAACGACGACGCTGAGAGAACGAATAAAAGTGACAGATCTTTTAAGGAACTCCAGGGCAAGAGTGAGATAAGCAAAGTAGTATTTACAATATTCTGTGGCAAATGCTAAAACAGAGATTAAAAAAAAAAAAAGGAGGAGTTCCTAACTCAGCAGACGGGAAGGGAGATAGGAGGGGACAGAGGCGGTAAGAAGGACTGCGCGCGTGTGCGTGCGTGCCTGCATCTGTGTTTGTGTGTGTTCATGTGTTTGTGTGTAACCTGGGTGGTGGGTGAGGAGTTCAGGAGGATAAACAGTCCAGGAAGAGAGATAGGGGTATCAGCTGTCTTTCAGCCATGGCCACAAAAGGTCCCCTCTACGTTTCTGCAGGATGAAGAATGTTCCTAAGAAAAAGCAGCAGGGCTCACACAGTGTTTGGGGGATGACACAAGAGGCTCTGTCAAGACACTTTTGATCAGCCTGAGGAAGAGGGGGCATTTATCATGACAGACTAATTGCTCACTTTGAGGTACATATTGTTCCATCTATCTATGTGCCCTATGTGACTACATAGTAATGACAGGTTTTTAAACAAACAATCCATAGCTTATGTGTCCAAATCAGTACTCCAAAGTAGTTAGTCATCTGAAGTTTAAATGCGAATTGTAGAATCCTCACCACAGTACGTAAAGCATTTCAGGTGCATCTCTTACGACATTGCCTTCACAGCACGTGGTACGTTCTGTTGGATATCCTTCATGGTGGCAAGTTTTCACCATTTAAAGTGCAATATCTGGGGGTTTGTTTTAAGTCAAAAATCAGTTGGAGCTGAATCCACGATGAGTGACTAAACTGGGTAAAAGTTATTGAGAATGTCAGATAAATCCCAGGCACTAAGCTCCGTGTATTTTGTAAATCATCTCAGCTATTCAATTCTTACCACAAATGTATAAGGTGGATATCAGTGTCTCCATCTAAGGCCTCTTTAATAATCATAAAATTAGTACATATTCACAGAGAGAAGTTTGGAAAATCTAGAAGAGTAGAAAGAAGAAACCAAACCTCGGTCCAGGTCCCACTGCTCCATCCTAACCTGGACCACAGTACCAGGCTTATTGGTTTAGTCTTTCTTCTCTGAATGAGTATATAAATATGCTCTGACCTCCAAAATTAGTCATACTGTGCGTAACTTTCTAATTTTTCACTACGGTTTTTCATGTCACTAAATTTCTTCTACAAAATCATCTGTACTCACTGTTTGGTATTCTCTTATTTGGATATGTCATAATCTACTCAAAGAATTCCCATGTGCTTCAGATGAACCCTCTTCATAGATAAGTCTTTGTAGATTTCTGTGATCCTTCCCTTCAGTTAATTCCCTAGAAACAGAATTGCTGGGTTCAAGGCATGCATGTTTTTAGGGGCTGTTACAATTTCCTCGATTTTTAGGTGAGTAAGTAAAAACTCAAAAGAAGTGCTTTCCAAGGTCATAAACCCAGAGAGCAAAAGTTGGATCTGACCCAGGTCTGTGACTCTCTAAATCCTGTAATTTTTTTCCCCATTCTGATAAATGAATTTTGATCAAAAATGCAAAATGTCAAGAAAAAAGAATTTTTGCATATGCAACTGAAACTATGCCTGATAGACTTTTTAAAGGTGTTTTTAAAAAACGCTTTAGATTTGCATTGTTTCCCTAATGATCCTTTACTCATTTCTGAGTTTATGTTTTTGTTACATTCATCTTTAAAGCACTCACTGCACTTCATTGTTTCATTCTTAGAAGATGTCAGTTCTGTCCTTTATGAATTTACAACACTATTAATATTCTGGCCTAAGCACTGGGCTTCTGGTAGAACTGCCAAAAAGCATAATTTCTCAGGCATTTAGGCAACCTAATTGGGACAATCTTGGTTACAATTCAGGCAAGCCACAGCCAGGTGGGGAGTCCACACCCGCGTGTTTAGAATACCAAAGACTAATAGATAACCAGTCTTCTTTAAGTCTGGCTACATTCTGATAACAGGGAAGAAAAACATTTCCCACCCAAAGTTCTACTGGTTTGTTACAAACATATAGTCTGTTCTCCTGGAAGGATGAGTGGAATGAGCAATACAAGAACAACCAGCTTTCTTCCTTGCGCATTTGTCATGGAATGTGGTTTAAAATGGATTAGAAAAAAAACAGACTGGTGGGCGAGGTGCACTACCAGGGACGGGTGGGGATGTTGTGCTGAAACTGTATTTTTTATAGTTGAGTCTACAAACACTTCCAAATTGTCCTTAATCCTTTGGCCCCAGGCACTTGTCCCTCCTGAGGGACCAAAAGGATTTTAAAGATAAAAAGGAGATTTTAATGATAAGGGAGAGCAAGGAGTTGATTTAGTAATTCTGACTCCCGGCTTTCAAACCTTGGTTTGAGGATGGTTTCTACCTCTTTGGGATCTCCACCAGCTTCCCCAGTGCACTGTCATTGACTCAGTGATCCAGAAACTCCCCTGCTTTCTTCCTCCAATCACTTACCTCAAACTGAGCGTTTCACCAACATCCCAAATGTAACTTAACCAACAGAACTTTGTATTTTTGCCCAGACCATCATCACCTCCACATGACCCACCCCAACCCACTCCTCCAACTTATCCTGTGAATGAACGGCAGGGCACACCTAGATATTCGAGCCATCTGAATTACGCTTTTCCCCTTAACCCAACATCCTGTAGGTTTCACCAAAACACATCCCTGTTCTGTCCATTGATACTTCTCTCCATCTCCATTGCTATCCTCCCAATGTAGGCCTCAATAGAATGTCAGCTAAAATTATTACTTCTACCATCATTCCTTAACAATGTGTTCTCCACATAAAAATCCAAGTCATCTTTCAAAACATAAATCAAGGTAGGGGCCTAATTTAAAACCCTCCAGTGACTTTTTGTCACAGAAGGCCAGGCTTCTTACCATGGTCTTCAAAACCAAGTCCCTCCCACTGCTTTGCCATCATTCTCTATCCCATGCCTCCTCCTGGCCCACCACTCAGGCCTGGTTACTTTTCCAGGTGTGGCCTTGTGCGGGGCCTGAAACTTACTGTTCCCACTGCCTGGAACACTCACCCTCTCAGACCTTCAAGAAGATGCTTTATTTTTACCATGCAGAGCTCAGTTCAAGTGTTATTTCTTCAGAAGACTTCCCTAATTCTCCATAAAAAGTTGCCCCATTCTGTTTTTGGTTTTGTTTTTTTTTAATATCACCCCTTACTAGTGGAAATCATCTTCTTTTCATTTTTGTAATTGCTTGTTGTTCTGTCTCCCTCATTAAAACACAAAGATGGACCCCTAAGAGATGGACTTGTCAAACTTATTCAACATTCTCTACCATCACGTAAGACAGTACCTCGCTTAGAGTAGGCACTCAGGAAGATGTGCCAAATGAAAGAATCGATAAATGACTGACATGATGGGCAGAACCCAATCCCCTACTATTGCCTTAATTTCTCAAGAAAACAACTCTCTGATTGTTCTGAGGTTAAGGCAATAATACCATATCAAGTGAGATTCAGCTAGTAGATAATTTGATCCAAGCTGTAAATTACCTACTTTTAATAGTCACATCAATTCTTAGGCTTGTACTACACTAATGTATTAGTGGCCTGAAAAAAAATCGACAAAGCTTGCAAAATACATTTCTCAAGACTAGCAAGGCAGTGATGATAGAGAGAATCTGGCACATTATATTTTATACAATTAACTCCTGTTGCCCTCTTGAATTTTATTTTTTCCCCTCTCCTTCATTATTTTATTAATTTTTTTTAAGTTTTTTTTTTTTTTTTAATTTTAGTTCCAATATAGTTAAATCCAGTATACAGTGTTATATTAGCGTCAGGTATATGATATAGTGATTCAACAATTCTCTGTGTTACTCAGTGCTCCCCAGGATAAGTGCACTCTTTTTTTTTTTTTTTTAAGATTTTATTTATTTATTTGACAGACAGAGATCACAAGTAGGCAGAGAGACAGAAGGAAGTAGGCTCCCTGCCGAGCAAAGAACCCGATATGGGGCTTGATCCCAGAACTCTGGGAGTCATGACCTGAACCGAAGGCAGCGGCTTTAACCCACTGAGCCATCCACGTGCCCCGATAAGTGCACTCTTAACCGCCACCACCTATATCACCCTCCTCTCACCCACCTCCCCTCTGGTAATCATCTGTTTGTTCTCTATAGTTAAGACTCTGTTTCTTGTTTTGCCTCTCTCTTTTTTTAACTTTGCTTGTTTGTTTTGTTTCTTAAATTCCACATATGAGTGAAATAATATGGTATTTGTCTTTCTCTGACTTATTTCACTTAGTGTAATCCACTCTAGTTCTGGCCATGTTGTTGCAAATGGCAAGATTTCATTCTTTTTACAGCTGAATAATAGTCCATTGTGTGTGTGTGTGTGTGTGTGTGTGTGTGTGTGTGTATAAAATACAATATATCTAATAAAATATATAGAGAGAGTATACAATACCTAAGCAACAACATCCCGTTGTGTGTGTATACATATATACATATATGGATAAAGTTGAGATATATATACACACATATATATATATGTATATATATATATGTAAACAGCCCAAGCATCCATGTATAGATGAATGGATACAGATATATATACACACATACATATATATATATAAAAATATAATAATTTGGCTATTGTAACTAGTGCTGCAATAAAGATAGGGGTACATGTATCTTTTCAAATTCTTGTTCTTGTATTCTTTGGGTGCCTTCTTGAATTTTAAGTTAACTCTCTTTGTTTAAGGAATTCTGGATTTGAAAAGTAAATTCTTAAGGTCTATGACTAAGATCTTAAATGAAAATATATGGATAATTGATACGATTCAGATTATTCATCTTGTCACCTAGAAAAAGTATGCATTTGCACCCAAAATATACATGTATGTATATACACTCACACAGAGGAATGCAGAGATATGAGAACATATTAGGCATTAATGAGTCTGCTGTATGCATAAAACTTTCTACAGTATATAACGCATGAGTGGCAAAATAGGTCAAACAGTGGGAACCTCCACATCTTTGAAATCTTTATGAATACAATGCTGTCCCCACATCACCTCTTGCCTAAGAGCTTTAAAATAGAGCCTTGTGAGGAATGTGAAGCAAAAAAAAAAAAAAAAAAAAAGTCCTAGCTCTTGTGTGGCAAATTAAAGCAGCACAGCAGTCCGGGGCTCTGGTGTCATATTCACTGGGACACATTCTTGTGGCTAAAATAGTGTTTCTATGTTGTCTGCTCTGAATGAAAAAGGATTTTCCATATGTGTTTTTATAATGAGTGTTAGGATTTGGTTACATATTTTATTCAAACTGTGAAAGCCAATGGTAGCAATTCAATATTCTAGCGATGATCTAAATGGCATGCTTACTTTCTTCATAGAAACATTATGGGGGAACACTCTTTAAACCACTCTTTGATGCCACGCATATTTTTTATTTTAGATTTTAGATTTGTGTCCATACACCTTTCCCCTCATGAAACGCGGCTCCTTCCCTCTCCTCCCATGATTTCAGTAAAGCTTGTCCATGTCAGGTAACCAGAAAACTGGGCTATTTAGAGGCAAGGAACGGAGAGGTATTGTGCAGGAATAATTGTGGTGCCTCAGATGTTCCCCGAGAGTTACTCTTTGGGGGCGAACATTTATTTCTCTATAAGTTTCTAATGAAAATGTTAGCAACCATAGGGCTCATCTTTCTCAGATTCACTTCCTCCCTCTTGGGTCATTTTGTTCTTTTTAAAAAACTGATTTCTCTGGCCTCGTCTGTAGCAGATGTTGCTTTATTGTTTGCTAACATTATGCTAACATTACACTTACAAAACAGTCTGCAGAGCCTGACTTCTGTCAACACAGTCTATGCGTTACAGCACAAGCTGGGAGATTTTTCCCAGCTCTCGTCAGTGACTCCCTTTAGGCAAGTTGCTCAATGTCATCAGTTTCCACATGTATAAATCGGGATCCATGATAATATATAGCTGAAGTCTTTGGAGGAAAGGCCACCTTTCTTGTATTTCAAACTTCCTCCTTGCAGTCAGGTTGTGTTAAAAGTCTTTTGGCTTTCCAGACAAGAGAAAGACCCATCATATGCTTAGCTGGTCAAGCATTTTTTAGACCCATGCTTTTTAAATACATCTTTATCACTCAAGTACTCAACTGTCTCCTTTGAAGCTTTCAAGTGTGCTCCCAAACTTGAATGTATGTGTACTCAAAGACAGATTATCAAAGTATAATTCTGCAGATAGAATATATTACCAATTTATTTTACTAGTAATATATAACTATCCTGCAAGAAACATGTTTGTCAAGCTGAGCAAAATGAATTGTTTATTTAAGGCTAAGTGAGGTTTAAGTCAACTTAAGCTCAACCCAGCGCCAAGAACAGTGGAGAAGTGACTACAGATAAGGTGTGGGCTCCTGCTATAAGGAAGTCAGGTTGCACAAGGGGACCAGGACTTGGAAAAACTGTAGTCTACTGCACGGTGAGACCTAAATCAGAATGCCAACTTGCTCTGAGCTTCCCACTGAAACATGAGACTGACAAGGGCTTCAAGAAGAAAATGACTTCTAAAGGGGTCTCCAATGAAGAACTGAATTTCCACACTGAAAGCAATGACTAAAGACAGAACCTTGAAGGAAGTAGTGATTCTTAGTTTTAGGAATTCTGGTTTTTGTCATACCAGGCTATTTCTAAGTGTTAAGTGTTGCCATTGTTTTTGGTATACTAGTCTAATTTCAAGTTATGAAAAATCTGTAATTCAAATTCATTCACATCAGGAAATTTACTGCAATTAAAAGTTCAAATCAGGGGCTCCAGGGTGGCTCAGTGGGTTAAGCCTCTGCCTTCGGCTCAGGTCATGGTCTCAGGGTCCTGGGATCGAGCCCCGCATCAGGCTCTCTGCTCAGTGGGGAGCCCAGGCTCTCTGCTCAGTGGGGAGCCCTCCCTCTCTCTCTACCTGCCTCTCTACCTACTTGTGATCTCTCTCTGTCAAATAAATAAATAAAATATATTTTTTTAAAAAGTTCAAATCAAACATAAGTCATTCATTTAGAAAGGCTTTGACCACATTCTCTCACCTGTGTGAAACCCTTCAAGATATGTTATTGTTGCTTTAATTTCCATTTCTGGAGTTTATATTTATTTGTCTCTAGCATTTCTTTCCAGAGGATAGGAAAAGTTAGGGAAAGACTAAATTGTATGTGATGGAGCATTAGGGTAAGAGAGGAGGAGAGCCTCAAACCCAATTCCACGCTTTTCCTCCCCATCCTCTACCCACACACCACCCTAATTTTCTCTGTTTTTCTCATAGCTGAATTCTCTTCATCAGAACCACTCCCTGAGGCTCTAACACTTTCCACTAACATAATTTATGTTAGGCTGCCTCTTCTTCCCCAATCATACTGCCTTGGGAGAATCCCGCAGGAGGGGAAATCTCAGGCTTGGAAACTGGTAGAACAGCATTTGATTAGGGAAAAAAACATAACTAGAGCTCTCTGTTTCTATAAGGGTATCATATGAGCTAAATATCCATATTTCCTATCTTTGTTTCACTGTAGAATTACAGTCACTGGGACAGAATTATTAATATGAATACTTGAGGCACTGACAGTATTTTGCCCTTGACTGAATGTGCTTGGAGATAGGGGATGAGGAGCAATATTGGGGACATACATCGAGATATTTAGGACACACACTAAAAAGTTATTCGCTGTTTATCTGATATTCAAATCTAACTCCAACTTCTGTATTTTTATTTGCTAAATCTGGCAATTCTAAATAAGAGGCCATTCAACTGGGAAATTACAAGGTCTTTGTGATCTTTGAAAGATCAGTTTCCAAATGAGTTGAGGGGAAGCCAGATTACCAGAAGAAAAGGAGCGAATAATTATAAGGAAGGGGAGACAAGGATAGAACCCTTTCCCCAGAAATTGGACCTGAAAAGAAAGACATGTGTTGCTACTTTATTTTTTTACAGACTTTTTGGATATGCCCAAAATGGTAATAGCATTCAGTTAAATAAATAAAGAAATCCATTTGGTTAACACCAGATATAGTCATCTTAATAGACCGTGCCAGAGAATAACAGAAAACATATATCTGCCATTTTGTCTTTTAAACACATACACACAAATAAATAAATAAAATAAAATAATGAACACAAACGTATTTCACCATTTCTAATTCTTATATTTGAATAAAAATTCTGAGTATCATAATTAATTTAGTTTTACCTTCTTAAACATTAAACAGAAAATACTTGTTTGTCTTGGTTAAAAAAAAATTAAAGAAATAACAGACTATGTCAAAAGAAATTGAAAAGATAAGAATCAAAAGAAGATATTTGCAACATACATGCATAATCAAAACAAGCATTTGTATCCAGAAATAACTTCTAAAAACAGACAAGTAAAAGTCAACATCCCAGTAAATAATAAAATGGGCATAAAATATAAACAGACATTTAACAAAAGGAGAAACACATAATCAGAAGCCCCAACTTTTTAGAAACAAGGGAAATAATACGAAGTCCACTACAAGATACCATTTCACACCCACTGAACTGGCACGAATTTGAAAGTCTAATATACCAAAGGTTGGAGAAGATATGGAGCAATAGGAACCATGAGCCACTGTTGGTGGGTGTGTGAACTGATTTACTGATTTTGGAAAACGGATGACGGTACCTGGCAAAGTTGCGCATGTTCATATTCCATTGACTGGTGATTCCACTTTTTATACCCTGGAGAAAATTTTGCCTGTGAACATCATGATATATATATATATGGAAACAACGTGGCTGTCATTCAAAAAGGGAGTAAATAGATAAATTGTGGTATATTTATGCAACCAAATACTCAACAACAGAGAGAACCGATGAGCTACATACATATGAATGAATCTCACAAATAAAATTCTGAACACAGAAGCAAATCATAGAAAAAGGCACAAAATATTATACTTTTCCTTTAAAGTTAAAACACTCATGAAATTAACACCATTTTTTGTTGGGGATATGTGTATACCAATATCCTTTTACTTACAGTTTTACTCTATATTTTTACAAACATATAGTATATATATATGTATATATTTACAGCAAATATATTTGTGGACTGTAAGGAAAACTGTCAGGAAAAGGATGGGAAAGATAAACACAAAAATCAAGACAGTGGTTACATCCCGAGTGAGGCGAAAGAAGAAAAAAAATATAGGGAGCTTCAAAAGGATTAGAGGAGTTTCTCACACTAAATGATAAACACAGGGGTAGTAATGTATTTGTTATAATTTACACTTACTCTATATGTATGAAATGCTTCTTTCCCAAAAAGGAGAAGCATACATTTCGAGTCCTATACTACTTGTAATTTTTAAGAGAAAATTAAGAGAAATCTACATAAATTCTCATCATTTTTTGCAGAAACGGAGTTTATTTGGGTAAAGATTGTGTAAGCCACACCCTTCAACCCTCTTGGGTCAGCACATGGTGACAGACAGGTCAAGCCTGCGTGGGCTTAGAGCCTTCTGAACATTATGCAGATTCAGCATAGCTGCAGACTTCTTGCATCTGTACTAATCACTGGCCTTACGGCTCTGTTTTGTGTTTAAGATTGAGCCTTTGAGAAATCACCCCACCCAGAATGTTACACAGAATCTCCAAAACATGTTTTTCAAGGGCTCTGAGAGCCAAAAATGATTTGGCATAATGACAAATGAACCAATGAGCCCTGGGTTCAGAGTAGTCGCTGATTTTAAAGACTCAGGTGTAGGATTTCAGAAATGCTGCAATCAGGTATTCTCCTTGGGATATATTTATATATAGGTATAAAGGAGATGATCAAACTGAACCTTTTTTCATCTTTATTTCATGCCAACTGGAGTCCATAAAAATCTAGATCCTGCAACTTACCAAGGGCCATTTAATGGCGTCTGGCTGGCACCCTGCCTACTGCTCTCCACCAGGGCTACAGGAGCTCAGTGAGGCTCCCATGCCTTCTCTCCTACACTCACCTCTGTTGCCGTCACCAGGTGTTCCTGTCAACAAATCATGAGCAAGTGTTAAGACCTGACAATTGTCAGAGGGCCAACGTGTATCTCACTCACTGACCGGTTTAGACTCTAGACTTAAACTGAATAAAAGACAAATCATTTTCCTTCTGAGGGAAGGAGGAGATCTTCATTTTCTGATACATATTACTTCAGGGATTTCTTTCTTTTTTATTTTTTTTAACCATTCCTCATATTTGTCTTCAAAATAAAGTTACAAATAGAAGTGTCTCCTCAATATACAGACCACATCTTAATTCTGACTGAATCTCACCAAGAACTCTCAGCACAGTGAATTAATCTTGCGTATCTAGAACTGCCATTTTGTTCCTTGTCTCAGAGCTATGTAAGGTGGAGGACATCCCCAAACTACTGTGAAAAAGAACTAGAAACCAGTTTCAATAACTTGGCTGCTGTCATTTAAACAAATTTGTTTTTCCTGAGAATACTGAAAATCTTTCCTATAATCTCAGCATCCACCTCTCCCCTCCCCCTGCCCCCTTACAATGGTCTCTTCCTGATGCCAGTGGATAGGTGCCCTGTTATCACTTGCTTCATTTTTCACATATCGCTTGAGTACTTCAACTAGTGCTGTTTTCTTTCTTTATTTCTTTTTTAAGATTGTATTTATTTACCTGACAGAGAGAGAATGAGATAGAGACAGCATAAGCGGGGGGTGGGGTAAAGGGAGAAGAGGAAGCAGGCTCTCTACGAAGCAGAGAGCCAGATACCAGGCTCCATCCCAGGACTCTGGCATCATGACCTGAGCTGAAGGCAGAACATTTAACCGGCTAAGCCACCAGGCGCCCCTGCTAGAGCTGTTTTCTACAAAACAATGTTCATGGGCTTTGTGGCAGCAGTTCCCCACCTAGTACCAGTCTTGGTTCAAATCTGGGATTGTGGCCATATTCTTGGTGGCTAAGGTAACAGAAATGTACCCTCTTAATAAACAAGGTAAAACAAAGCTCTGTTACAGTATGATTACTATAACAGCAGAAGTGTTAAGATGAGACTTCATAATACAGAAAGTTTTATCAAAGTTTTTATCTGACAATTTTTAAACAGTCTAATGCAAAAGCAAGGAAAAAGGACAACAGCATAAAATCAAAGCAGAAATCTAGCATTTATACAAGCATAACTATAACATCAAGAACCAAAAAGCTATGTAGGTCGTATTTGTATGGTCACTGATGAATATGAAGCTCTCGCCCTCTCTTTTCTAAGTTTTCCACTAGTTAAATGGGAACAGTAACTCCATTCACCTCCTGAGGATGTTGGAAGGATTCATGAGGCAATGCTTGTGAAACACTCAAAGTCCTTTCAATGAAAGATCCTATGTAAACACCACCTTGTACTGTTCTATCCAACCATAACCACACTCTGCTTGTTGAAAAAAGCCTCTATACCCCAAAAAGGAGAAGCGTACATTTCGAGTCCTATACTACTTGTAATTAGCTGATTCTGAGTAATAGGATGACATAAATAGATGGATAAAATTAAAAAATGTATTTTGAGGTGTATGATATCTCATTCAATTTTCTTTTTTCTCTCTACAGATTGCCTTCATAAATATTATTTTTAACACCAAAAGCTTATTTTTAATTAGCACCCTTCTTTCAGTGTCTCTGATTGCAGTGTTAGGAGCAATATCGAATACTAATTGAGAGTGCTTTAGATTACATCGCTCATCGGCCTGAGAAAGAGATTTCATTAATAAAATGAAGAGAGGATGCATAGGAAAAGAAAAACTCTGTTTTTATATGGGTGAAACGGCTATACACAATAAGGAAACTAAAACCCATATCACCTCAGTTACAAGAAGGAAAACAGAAAAGGAAAGAAACTTATGGTTGGTTCCAGATTCCTGCCCCACAGCTGCGTTTTGAAATTGCACCATGGATCTGATGTTACATCATCTGATTTATCTGGTCTCATGGTTCTCCTCTCAACCCTCAGGAATTCTGGGCAGTTCTTGTTTATGTCTAAAAAGATATAGCCATTACTCTACAGGGGCAGTCTTTTGTCCTTAGTTTCAGATACTTTTTTAAGAAAAATTCAAGGATCTTTCTTTAATGAAAACTATACTGAGAAACATAGTGTAAATATTATTTCATCCAAAAAACCTTAGTGAAATATTGCCCCACATATGAAGCCCTCTGCCCCCAAACATGAGAAGGTGGGAAGAGAAAAAGCGTTCATGCAAATGTCAAACATATTAGTAGTTCACATTCAATTGTATTTATTAATAATTTATGGAGTTCCAGTATGAAGAATTGTGCTTGTTGCTTCAAGCAATACAATGATGATTTAGGGAAGACCTTGCTCTGGAGATTGAATTCCATCAGTGCAGGTAGTAGGATAGGAATGGGGATAAAGAGGTACAATAAGCACACAAGTAAATATAGTCAAGAAGATATCAAGGAAAAGTACAAAATGCATTGAGAATGGCCAATGAAGACTTTTTATTTGATTGAGGTATAAGGAAAGTCTTAACAGAGAATGTGTTATTTGAACTGGACCTTGAAATACAGTTGAAATTTTATGAACGTTAAAGAAGAGGGGTGTCTGGGTGGCTCAGTGGGTTAAGCCTCTGCCTTTGGCTCAGGTCATGGTCCCAAGGTCCTGGGATTGAACCCTCCATAGAGCTCTCTGCAAGGCAGGGAGCCTGCTTCCCCCTCTTTCTCTGTCTGCCTCTCTGCCTACTTGTAATCTCTCTCTCTCTCTCTAATAAATAAATAAAATCTTTTTAAAAAGATAATATAAGAGAGAAAAATCCAAGACAAATGTAGGAAGAATTTTTTTTTAAAGATTTTATTTATTTGAGAGAGAGAGAGAGAACACACAAGCAGAGGGATTGGGACAGAGGCAGAGGGAGAAGCAGGCTCCCCACTGAGCAAGGAGCCCAACATGGGGCTCCATCCCAGGACCCAGGATCATGATCTGAGCTGAAGGCAGAAGCTTAACCAACTAAGCCACCCAGGTTCTCTGGAAGGAGAAATCTTTATGGTATATTTGGAGCACAGCAAGTAGTCAAGCACTGGTTACTTACACTGGAGTTGAGGATGATAGATGAAAATAGTGGAGGCTAAATTAGGACTTGCCTTGATAAAGAATAAGAACTTATTAAATGGACAAGGGAGCCACCAAAGTTTTGGAGTGGGAAAGCAGCCTGATTCGAGCTATCCTTGAGTATAAAGAATTTGTCTACAGTTGTGTAGACCAATTATAGAAGGCGGTGGGGGGTGGTGGTCCATGAGTACAGAAACCAGTTAGAAAGTGTTTGCAGTATTCTAAGCAAGAAATAAGTCGGTGGCGCGGGGGAGTGCTAAACCTGGGTATAGCAGTCTGCATGAAAAAGAGATGTCACAGGTGGGATTCCCCAGGAGACATACCAAGACCCTGAAATGTTTGTGCAGGGACTTCACTCAAGATGGCTTTCAGAAGCATCTTGAAGGCAGTGGAGAAGTTAGCAGTGAGCAGAGAGAAGAGGAAAACTGAAATGCATTCATAGCAGAGGACTGAGCCAATCCCAGAGGAGGTTCTGAAGCTGTGATGGCCCTTCAGAGGTCTCCAATGGAAGCAATGGATCTTGGCCATATACACACCAACTGGATTAGCCATTGGATGTAGGGAAAAGGAAAAACGTTGTTGAAGTGAAATTTTCATGAATTGGCAGGTGACGTGATATAAGGTAAAAGGAGAAAGAAAAGGTCAGAGCCAAAGCCAGGTTTAGGAGCATCTGAGAAATACCTAGAAATGCAGTGAAAGACCTGACTTGGGGGTGAAGGTGACAACTTCCACTGAAGACATACTGGCACATTCTTACTTTCAATATAACACAGTCACTAGGATCATACCCGAGAGGCTGTAGAGCCTACAGTTCATCATACTTAGGTTCATTCAGGTGCATTATTGAAAAAGAAAAGATAAAGATAACTTGAATCTATATTAACAGCAAAAAGAACACTAGAGAATAGAATAGGATTCCAGGTGGACATGCCATAAAAATTTGAAAATAAAAATTAAATTATCTCTATTGGTAAATGATATGATGGAATCCCTGGGAAATCATTCAGTGATAAGACGAAACAGTAGAATCCATAAGATGTCAGCATATAAAATTAATACATAAAAATCAGTGCCCTTTAAATATACAACCACAACTTATCAGAGAATTTAATGCTTTTGCAAGAGCCAAAAAAGAAATAAAATAATCAGGAATAAATTTAACACAAGTAACAAACTTAAATGAAACTTACATGAGGAAGATTTTAAAGCTTTATTTTTTTTTTTTTTTTAAAGATTTTATTTATTCATTTGACAGAGATCACAAGTAGGCAGAGAGGCAGGCAGAGAGAGAGAGAGGAGGAAGCAGGCTCCCCGCGGAGCAGAGAACCCGATGCGGGACTCGATCCCAGGACCCTGAGATCATGACCTGAGCCGAAGGCAGCGGCTTAACCCACTGAGCCACCCAGGCGCCCGATTTTAAAGCTTTAAATCCTAAAAGACATGAAGTTGACTTCAAAAAATGGAAACATTTCCCTTTCTCTTGGATAGGATGACTCAACATTACAAAGATACTGATCAGTTCTCCTTGAGTTATATAAGTTTAATGCAATCCAATAAAAATGCCAACAAGCCTTTGCTGGAGTTAGTCAAGTTGGTTCTAAAATTCATATTTTTAGAAAAGGCAAGAATAGTTATGAAAATTCTGAAAAAATTAAAAAAAATAGCCAGGTGGGAACAGGGGAGGACTAGTCTACCAGATTTAAAAACACTAGAAAGTCTCTATAATTACAAAAATATATACATGATACTCTAGTATGAATAGAGAGGCCAAGGAATAGAACAAAAAAGCAGAACCAAATACATGCCAAAGGTAAGGTCACTGATCTTATTAAATGGTGTTAAGGAAAATGTAACTTATTTAGAAAAAATTAAAGCTAGATCTGTACATCAACATAAACTTCAAATACATTGGAGATTTAAATGTAAAACAGTAATTCAAGTAGTGAAAGAAAACATAGGTGAATATCTTTATAATCTGATGTTGGGGAAGCCTTCTAATTAAGATTCAAATCCAGACATGAAAAAAATACATGGAGAAGCATAGCTAAATAAATTTAAAAAAATAACTTGGCATGGCAAAAAATCATAAATAAAATTTTTAAACTAATGACAAATTGAGAGAAAATATTTGCAATATGTATCACAAAGAAAGATCTAATCTACCTAATATATTAATGTCTATAAAAACACCAGGACAGAAACAACCCAAAACCTAACGTGGAAATGAGCAAAAAATAAAAGTTCTCACACACACACACACACACACACACACACACACACACACACACAGATACAAAAGAATACAAACATATGTAAAGATGTTCAACTTTACTCATAATGAAAGAAATACAAGTCAGTGCTACACTAACTATATACTGAGATATTTTCTCACCTATCAGATGGGCGCAAATTCAAAGCTTGACAATACATTCCCTCACATCTTGCTTCTGAGAATGCAAGCTAGTACAAACTCTGTGAGGGAGAACTTAGCATTATCTAACAAATCCACATATACACCCTCCCTTTGATCCAACAATTTCATTTCTAGGAATCTACCCCAAAGACATGTCTTCACAAATCCAAAACAGCATAGGCACAAGGTTATTCACTGGGAAAAATTTTGTATTATCAAAATACTGGAAACAACCTAAATGCCCATCTCTGAGAGATAAGGGATTAAGCTATGCAACAGCCAAACATACAATGGAGTACTAAGCAGCTTTAAAAAAAAAAAAAAAAAAAAGGGGAAAATCTCCCTTAATTGTTTTGGAGTAATATCCAGGACATATTTTTAAGTGCATAAATAAAGTTACAAATAGAATGTATATAATCTGCTACATTTTATGTAAGAAAGATAAGCTCCAAATTAATGAAAACAATTATTTGTAGTTGGTCAGCAGAAAATAGCAGCAAGGATAGGGATGGAAATGAGACTTCACAATATATTTTTTTTTCTTTTTACAAGTTTTTACTTTTGAACCATGTATGTGTTTTATTTATTAGGAAAATAAATTTTAATTTGAAAACTATCAAAGAAAAGCAAATCCCCGTTTGAACACAAATTGAAACAAATCAGTATCAAATTGATAATAAAACAACATAATAATATTCATTTATGTAGTTTTTGAAAATAGTAACTCAGCCATCTGTAGCCTCTTTGTGAAGCAGTTCTCAACTGAGGAGGATTTTGCCCCCAGGGGACTTTTGATGATGTCTATAGATATTTATTATCACAACTGAAGGTTGAAAAGGGAGTACTGGCATCCAAAATCTAGAGGTTAGGGATGGGGCTAAATATCCCACGATGCGCATGACAGCCCCCCGAACGAATAATTACACAGCTCAAAATGTCAGTAGTATCCAAGTTGAGAAACAGTATTTTGGTGGGAGAGAGTTGAAGAAACAAAACCCAAAAAATTGTGAACAAATTTTGGACTTTACTATAGGTTTTTTGTTGGGAGAAGCACCGATGTAACAATTCTGAAAAACTTCTGTGACGATTATGTGATATAGAGAATAAACAAATGTATCCATACTGTTGAGAACCAAGGTTCTCATTGCCCTAGAAAGAAGATACAAATATGGAGTGGTACAGTAGAGAAGTCCTGTGACTGACGAGTATGAATTCTTGACTTAACAAAAAAGAAAAAAGAAAGGTATCTTCTAGTTTTTCTCCCTGAAAGGGCCCGAGCTAATGACATCCCAGTAACAATAAAGACACATGACCCCCCGGTCACCGTCTCTCTAAAGTCCATCATCCACAGAAAAGAACCAGGGTTCATTGGAGAACATGCCTACTCAAAGACTGAGCCACAAGGTGAGCCCGAATATCTGACTGAGCCAGAAAGCCCGGATGAGCTGAAGATCAGTGAGGATATGGTAAAGAAATGGGGGAGCTATCTTGAAGGAGCTCACATAGGTCAAATTTGGAACAACTTGGACCTGAAAAAGAGTAACAGTGGTAACAGATTATAATACATTGAATCAAAAAAGAAACCATGAGTCCATGGTGTTAACTCAAAAAAATGGAGGAGTAATGAAACCTTTTTTTCACAGAAAAATATCCAACAACTATAGAAGATATATTCACACTAGAAAATCACCATTGCGTAACTAGGAATGTAATCACTGATTCCAGCCAGATCAGAAGTGGATGCTTACACCTTTGGGGAGGGTAAGAGGTTCAAACATTCTCAAAACACTATGCCACATGTTACTTCTTAGTTACAAAAGGAAAGTTTCCTTTACTTTTGTGAAATCTGGCATCCTTCAACTTAATCCAAGAATCAAGCTTCACATCACCGGTGTTGGGACCAAGTGATTTTACATGCCTCCTGATGTGATGCAAAGGGAAGTAAACAGCATCACACGGGACCCTCTCCCACTCTACCTGTCCCCAAGCAGCATAATGCAGGATGATGGGTTCTGAGTCACGCAAACTTTGGTACCCATCCCCAAAGAGGAAATAACCAAAAGGATTTTAAAAGACTATAGGAATGTGAAATATCGTGCATGATTTGTCATTGGTTCCTGGAGTTTTAAATACAGTTTTAAAAGACATTTATGGGACAAATGGGAAGGTATGTGGATTATTAAATATTATTTTCTTAATAGTAAATTTATTTCTTAGGATAATGTATTGTGAGTATGTAGAAAAGTATTCTTGTTCTTAGAAAATATATGCTGAAGTATTTTAGGAAAGGAGTACCGGCCAGCTCAGTTGATAGAGCACTCAACTTTTGATCTTGGGATTGCCAGTTTAAGCCACATGCTGGGTGCAGAGATGGCTTTAAAAAAAAAAAAAAAGTTACTTAAGGATGAACTGCTATGATGTCTGCAACTTGCTTTCAGGAGTTCCTAGAAAGAGAGAGAGAGACAGAAAGAGAGAGTAGATGTGGCAAAATTTTAACAACTGGTGCATCTAGGTAAAGGATTTCCTTTGTCAACTTTTCCACAAATTTTAAGTGGTTCATTTTTTTTAAAGTGATGGAAAAAAAGACTTATTTGAATCCATGAGTTGATCAAGAACCAATACACTATTTGAAAACTGGTAAAGGGAAGAAATCAAGCATTTATTCTGCTTTGCCTAAAACAACTGTAACTCAGCATAAACAAATAGTGAATTAGGGAAGTTTCTCTACATGGAAGCCTTCTGTATAAAAAATGAGTAGCACCATTGGCAACTCATAATGACTTAATGAATCTAGGCATAATTATCAATGACTGCCAAATTGTTGAAAAGAGAATTACCAGAAAGTGTGTGTCTTCTGCAAGAATTAGACACACCACCACCATTTATGAAGTAGTGTTGCCAAAACAGAACAAAACACAACACAACAACCCAAATTGAATCTGACCAAGCTTCTAGATCCATCAGTACGTAGCAAAAACAAGGGACAGAGGAGAAAAGGAAACCTCACCAGGAAGATGCAATCAGCTACACGGAGAAGAGTTTCCTGAGAAAGCTGCAGGACAACCAACTCTATTCTTTCCCAATCTAACTGTGGAAAAGGAAAGCCATAGATTATCAGAAACTTAAATGACATAGCAACCTACTGCAAATGAAGCACCTTAGTTTGAGTTCTAATTCATACAAATTTATGAAGGTTGTTGGGGGGGTTGTATGAGAAACAACTGGAAAATATAAATATTGCTGGGATGTTCAATGATGTTGAGGAATGATTTTTAGGTATTTTTGGATATGATAATGGTACTTTGTATGGTTTTTGTTTTGTTTTGTTTTTTAAGATTTTATTTATTTATTTGACAGAGAAAGAGAGCACAAGCAGATGGAACGGCAGGCAGAGGGAGAGGGAGAAGCAGACTCCCTGCTGAGCAGAGAGCCCAAGGTGGGACTCCATCCCAGGACCCTGAGATCATGACCTGAGCCCAAATGCATATGCTTAACCAACTGAACCACCCAGAAGCCTCTGATTTTAAGTTTTTCAAGAGCTGTTATCTTTTGGAGATCTACCCTGAAATATTTATAGAGGAAATAATATGCTGGGAATTCACTTAATAATGCAGAAAGATGTGTAAATGGAACCAGAAAGTCTATGAGTTGGTATTTGTTGAAGATGTATAAAGAGTACATGGATGGTAATTTATTTAATTCTGAAAAGAGTTAGTTATTTGATTTTTTTTAAATAAAAGACTAACTGAAAGAATAAAACAAAGACAGCATTGGAGACAAAAAAGCAGAAGGAGGCAGATGCACTGCTTTCACTGAACTCCTACCTCAGATCACCTCCTGTTACAGTGAGGTCTACAGTATCACATCAAATGCTCATGATGTTATGCCAAGACTCTGGTGGGTATTGTAGAAATTAAGCAGCTCTCCCAGGTTCAAATCTCAGTTCTGCCACTCCATGTTGAGCCAGTTAGCCTCCATTTCCTTATCTCTACAACGGGGATGACAATAAAGTCTACCTTATAAGGTTGTAGGGAAGGTTAAACAGTGAGTTATTTTAACTCAAATGCTTAGGACACTCCCTGGTGCAGAGTGACACAATGTAAATATTAGTGCTTATTATTAAAGAGTGATAGAACTAGCTGAACCAGAGCCTATTATCCCCCATGATGCTGCCCTGAGGATCATGTGTGTGTGTGGATGTGTATCAGGTTTTTAGTACCCTCTGCCAAAGCCACTTTGTCCACCCTGTTGGACACACCCTGAACTGTGTTCAAGTATCAGCAGCAGAGTTTCAAATATGCCGAGAAATATAGGTGTTAATAGAATCTTCTACAGTAACTTTGGCAAATACTCATTCATTTGTTCATTCAATACACATTTACTGAGACTGATGCTGCAATAGATGTTAGGGACTTACTGTGTCTAAGTTAAAGTAGACACAGCTACTGTCCTCACAAATTCACTGATGAGGCACCATGCTTGAATTTCTACCATCCAGCTGCTTAGGAGGCAAATGATGCCAAGTAGAGCAGAAAGGGGAACTGAACTGAACAATCTGTCCTCTGAGACCAACCCCGTAATGGCCACCATACAGTATGTCCAGGATCTAGCCAATTCAAGTATGGTTCTGGAAGCCATTGGCACTAGTTAGCTCCAAACCAAGGAGCAGATCCCATCTCTGGAATGGGATTGCCTGCTGACTCCAGGCAATGATCAACTGTGTAGAAACCAGCTGGGAGCAAGAGAGGATCATCCTGAATTCTGTCCCCCTATGTAAGAATTTTATTAAACAGTTGAGGAATGAGGGGAAGATTGTAATCCCAGGAAGGATAACTGACAAGAATAAAATAAAAGATATTTGGGTTTAATCACACCGGCAGTGTCCTAGTCCTAAGGGGTTTGTGCTTCAAACCATGAGAAGTAGGGAAACTCCTGCATTATCAAGGTCAGAACCAAGTTCTGAGACCTCGGCCATGGAGGATGGGAGCAGGGAGTCCTGTAGCACAGCGGCTGTTTGAGTGTTCAGGGCAGCCTCTTACATTCCACTTGTTCCCCAGAGCCAGACCCTGAGACAAGAATTCCTTCTGTGCAGGTGACTTACTAAGAAGTTCTCCCAAGAGAAACCAAGCAGGGAATGAAGAAAATTGGAACAGGCAAGAAAAAGAACTTCTTTTTCAACAGCCAAATAAGGGTACCATTTCAGGCAAAGTCCCAGAGTGTAGGTTCAGCTGGATCCTACACATCTCCTAGTCTATATTTTGCCTCAGAGTTTGTCCCAACTAGAGGTAAGGGAGCTGCCTCTTCTGTTCCTATCATACCATCACTGACTAAGGACCGTCCCTGAGGAACCTGTGCCTCCAGGCATTTGTATCTCTTTGCACTTAGGGCCAAAATGGTTCAGGCGGCCTCTGAAGGCAGTCTCAAGTTGGACTTGACAATGAGAAGATAACACAGAAGTCAGGAGAGCGCTCTGGGCCAAGTACTAATAGTGGCTACCTCATGCCTATACTCAAGATTCTGGGTCTAATTGACAGTAAAGAATAATTTGGGGGGATGTCCATGGGCCTAGTGATTGTGAGCACACTGTACATCATTAGTGTGCATCTCAAAAATTACTTGCTACTTCCAAGTATAATAGAGCTAAGCTGCTGACAGATGTGGACTTGGAGAGTTGACTCAGACATGGGTAACACTGGGCAATGGGTGCAGGGTGTGAGCTTTCCCCTACATCCAGGGCTTGCAGTCACACAGACTGCTCTGTTGCCCTCAGAGCCCCTGGGAGCCTAGTTTGACAAGCTCACTGCCTCTTTCCAGTATTTCCAACCAGCAAGTGAGATTTGGAATCATATCCATTGGGTGAAATACTAGGAATTTACAGAACCTTAAACGTCTTCAAAAAATTGACATAAGGTTTTCGTAAACTTGACCCCAAAGTCAGTAAGAAAAATGTCACTTAGCTTACTCGGTCATTATTCTTCCTGTGTCTCTTGGATATTTACTTTGTGTTTGGGCCTGTGTCATGAGTGCTGGATGATCCCAGACCCATTCTTGAGATACTCCGATCTCTCCTCATTCCTTTCAGATCCATCCCTTGAAGCTGGATACTGTTCCTAACCTTCATTTCTTCATATTACATCAGAGGGCTCATATTAGGCACATGGAATTTTGACATCAGAAGTTAGAGTGATCTGTGATAGCAGAAGAATAAGAATGTGCTGGTTTATATGTGTTTGTAGGAGGGGAGTAAGGAGTAGGAGGTGGTGCTGTTAATTCTGGAAGGCAAATGAGAAAAGATTGTCTGCTTTAAGAGTAGAGTAGAGCCATAGATAGACAACTCAATAATAACTCAGGAGGGCACAGCTGAACGGGAGAGCAAGACTCGCAGAAACTGAAATGGCTGAGGCCAAAAATTATACTCATGGTGACATTAAGGCCAAACCACAGAGGAGATCCCATAGGTAGTCAAAAGGGTAAAAACACTGCTCAAAAAGCATCCCTCCATAGCCTTATCTTTTTTTTTTTTTTTTTTTTTTTTTGTCTTTAGCACAGGGAAATGCAGTCCTATTTCTTTTACCCTAAAAATTGAGAAATCTAGAAGTAATAAATAGTTTCAACCCTTTAACCTCAACATTAATCAACACAAAACACTAAATTGTTCACTCATTCACCAATGACTAGAAATGACATAATCTACTCTGCCTGTACTGCCAATGTTCCCCCTTGAATCACTATGGTAAGTAATGCTACTTCCTGAAAAGATTATGGTCATTCCAACCAATGCAAGTTATTCTTACCTGTTTTTAATGAAGTCACTGTTCCAGAAGCATGTTCATAAATTGCTTATAATTGTCCTTTGCCCTTCAGGCTGGTAAATACTCAAATTATTTAAGGCAAGACTACATACATTATGGATCCCCTGATGGATGTGTGTGATAGTACCAATGACATAGTCTGTCCAAAAAAAAAAAAAAATCTGACCAAGTGTCTATATCTAACTACCACTCTATAGAAAATACAAGTTCAAAGGAACATGTTAATTTATGTTCTTGAAATTACGTCTATTGTATCTGTATGGTGGAAATACTATGTAATGGTATGCTAGTGAACATCTCTTCCCACTGCATTTCCTGTGACCTCATGCTGATAGCTTAAAATCGGCCATGGTGGGAGTATCTACACCATGGAAAGTGAGAAGTGTTACAAACCAGGGCTTTCATTTCCTCAGAGTCCATTGTTAAACATTGAACAATACACCTCAGCCTTAGCCAATACCCAAAAATGTGCATTATTAACAATACCCAATTTAAGAAAAAGAATGGCAGAGGGCAAGTCAAGGAGGAAAGTAGCAGTGATCTTATGGGACTGCAGTTAAAATATTCTATTTTCCAATTTTACAAAGACCACTGCTAAAACCCCTCCTAGAACTACAGGGTGATCAGCCTTAAAGCATAACCTTCATTCATTTCTTGATCTAGTTAGCTGATTCTATTAAGTCATTCAAATCTTGTTCAAATGTCACCTCATCAGAAAGTTTTCTCTAACCACTGTAGCTGACACTCTCTTTGTCATTCTCTACCCCTAAAACTGTTCTATTTTTCTTCAGAACACTTACCACTACCTAGGATTACATTATCTATCCATAGTGAAACTGAAGCTTTAGGAACACAGATTCTGTTCTGTTTTGTTCAACGTAGTATCCCAGCACTAAGCACAGTACCTGGCATGTTCTCAACAAACTTGAAGTGCATGGAAGGATGTCTATAAATTATTGTTGAATAGGGAAAGAAAAACACATTGCAGAGAGATAGAGTCAATCCTCATTATTTATAGATTCTGTATTTGTGAATCTGCCTACCCATTAAAATACATTTCTAACCCAAAAATCAATGCTCACAGCACATTGGCACTCATTCACAGATATGCATAGAGCAGTGAAAATTTTGAATCACATAATGTGCATGTTTCCAGCTGAGGTTGAACAAGGTGATGCTCTGTCTTCTTATTCCAGCTCTTGCTTTACAAACACATGTCCTTCCTATGATCTTTTTGCTACATTTTTTTGCATTTGATTTTGCCATTTTTTTAAAAGTATGTATGTATGTATTTATTTATTTATTTATTTATTTATTTATTTATTTATATGAGAGAGAGTGAGAGCATGAGCACAGTGGCAGGAGTCAGGGTGAAGTGGGAGAGGGAGAAGCAAGCTCCCCACTGAGCAGAGAGCTCAGCTTGATCAAGCACTGCCTTGATCATAGGACCTTGAGATCATGACCTGAGCAGAAGGCAGAAGTTTAATGGACTGAAGGACCCTGAGCTCCCCTGACTGTACTGTTTAAAATGTCCCCCTAAGTAGTACTTAAGAGCCATCTGGTGTTCTTAAGCACAAAAAGTTCATAAAAGAAAATATGTGTGTTAGATAAGCTTTGTTCAGACCTGAGTTATAGTGTTGTTGGCCATGAGCTCAGTATTAAAGAGTTAATAGTATAGATCAAGGGGCACCCGGGTGGCTCAGGGCATGATCCCAGGGTCCTGGAATTGAGCCCCGCATCAGGATCCCTGCTCAGCAGAGAGTCTGCTTCTCCCTCTCCCTCTGCAGCTCACCCTGCTTGCACGTTCTTGCTCTCTCTCTGTCTCTCTCTATCTCTGTCAAATAAATAAATAAAATACTATATATATATATATATATATATATATATATATACACACACACACACATCTGGTGTCTTTAGACAGAAATACATATAAAACAGGTGTTTTTATTGATCAGTTGATGAAAATGTTGTCGACCAGAGGCTCACAGGAACCTAACTCTGAATTTCCCCTAGGAGCAATGGTTCAGTATTCACTAATTTAGTGTTCAGAGCAATTTTTTTTAGAATATAACTATTGCAAATAATAATAACTGAGGTATATAGTATATTCCATTTGTTTTAAGAAAATATGGGAGATAGCTAGATGGATAGATGATTGATTGATTGAAAGATAGATAGATAAATAGATATAAAGGTAAATTTGTAAAGACATAGAAAAAAACTGGAACCATATATGTCAAACTCTTAGCTCTGGGGAGTGGGATTAAGGGGATATAGAAAGTTTTACTTTGTGCCCTGTATTATCCTTCTGTATTTTTTAAATATTTCAATAAGTAATTATAATTTCACTAATTTTTCAAGAAATATTTTTGATGAAATTAAAACAATAAATTCTTGGGGTACGTGGATGGCTTAGCCAGTTAAGCATCCAACTCTTGCTATCAGCTCAGGTCATGATCTTAGGGTCAGGAGATGAAGCCCCAGGCCGACTCCACACTGGGTATGGAACCTGCTTAAGATTCTCTCTCTCCCGGGGCACCTGGGTGGCTCAGTGGGTTAAAGCCTCTGCCTTCGGCTCAGGTCATGATCCCAGGGTCCTGGGATCGAGCCCCACATCGGGCTCTCTGCTCCGCAGGGAACCTGCTTTCTCCCCTCTCTCTGCCTGTCTCTCTGCCTACTTGTGATTTCTCTCTCTCTGTCAAATAAATAAAATCTTTAAAAAAAAAAAAAAAAAAAAGAAGATTCTCTCTCTCCCTCTCACCTTGCCCCGCCCTCTACCTTTCTCCCTCTCAAAACAACAAACAAACAAACAAACAATTAATTCCTCCTTAAAAATACTCATAAACTTAAGCAGGAACAAGGTTAAAAACTCATGTAATCTTTGGATATTTTCATTTGAAAAGGATTATCAACAAGAAAGTAGGGGAGGGGATAACAACCACCAGATAAGTGATAGAAGAGGTAAACCGGTATAAGAAAACATCAACATTTCTTCATCAGGGTGCTATATAAGTATGTGCACAATAAAGAACCGATATCTGTGAAAATGAAGCTGCCTTTGCACCAGCAATGATGTGAGTGAAAAAACAGGTAAGAAAAGAGGAGGGTCATCAGATTTGACTTAACTCACATCATCAAAGGAGAACCAAGTCAGAAAAACAAAACAGGAACACAAAAGCTTAAAGCAAACAGAACTATCTAATTCATAACATAGCGAAAATAAACAGACGCTAGAGCAAAGGGATCTTCCTGGATTTGACTCTTCCCCAGATTCTACATTTAAGCAGCTAGACATTTTCTTAAGTAGCCTTCTGTTCAACTTTTACAAAAATATTGGGCTTCTCATGAGAAATTGCTTTTTCTTTTCTTCACAAACGAAATACATCATCTGCTTGAACTTGGTTATTCTCTATAAGAGTGGGTCATTTTTCATACACTGCTGGACACTGAGTAAAGACAGGAGTGCTGCTAACTTATTCCAGGCATAAGAAACTCCACGCATGCACAGGTAGATGGAGAAACAAGATTTGGTGTCCATTCCTAACATAGTGCCTGAGGGATAAAGGCTATTCTCAGAGTTGGAATTGTTCTTGTTTCATGAACAGAAACTCATGAGGTAAGAAGAATCTGGGTGATGTTTTCCCCCTCCTCCTCATAGACAACAGCAATAGAGATCAGCCCGAGGTGGCCTTAGAATCAGTAAAAGAGCCTTTCAGCCAGAACCACCAACTTCCAGTAATTTGCCAAAATGGCCACAACAAAGGGGAAGAGGAGAGGAACTACCTCTGTGTTCTCCCAGCCTTTTACGAAACATGGAGCTGTTCCTTTGGCCACGCACATGTGAATCTACAAGAAAGGTGATATTGTGGACATCAAGAGAATGGGCATTGTTCGAGGAGGAACACCCCGCAAATATTAGAACGGCAAAACTGGAAGAGTATTACCCAGCCTGCTGTTGGCAGTGTTGTAAACAAACAAGTTAAGGGCAAGATTCTGGCCAGAAGTATCAATGTAAGTATTGAGCATATTAAGCCCTCAAAGAGCCGAGACAGCTTCCTGAAGCACATGAAGGAAAATGAGAAGAAAAAGAAGGAAGCCAAAGAGAAAGCTCTGGGGGTCAGTGGAAGCGCCAGCCTGCCCACCCAGAGAAGCACACTTTGGGGAAACTGATGGAAAGAAACCTGAGCTGCTGGAACCCATTTCCCATGAATTCATGGCATGACAAATTAAAAAAAAAAAAAAAAAAAAAAACCTCGAGACTGTAAACAAAAAAAACAAACAAACAAAAAACAAAAACAAAAAAAAACAAAAAACAAAGAATCAGCAAAAGGTTAACACTACTCTCCCTAGCTCCTTACTCCTTCTGCTCTTTCCCACCACCATTACCATTAGTTCTTTGCTCCATGGGGCTCCCGGTAAGGTACCCCTTTTAAAATGAATTCTGTGGATTAAACATTTGGACTGATAGATTCCTAACGAACCCAAGTGTAAAAGAATCTAGACCATCAAGAGGGCCATCTTGGAGCTTCTGCCCTGGAAGACGAGAGAAGTTGAAGGGGTAATTCTCCAGTGGGAAACTGCTGTGGTTCAAGAGTGTCACTCAGGAAAATGCCCTTGTATGATGCTAGGTCAATGTTTTTACCACCACAGACTTGACCTGCATACTCTGCAATCACCCACCAAAAAAAGCCATACAATTGCTCTCTGAAGTCAAATATTGTATAACATGTTACAGAACAGAAATTAGGAATCGTCAAATGAGAGGTTTTCTCAAAAGAACCACAGGTAGCATGAGTACATGCCTGGTTAATGGGCATGAAATTGTACTATATTTCTTTCCCAAGTACATTTGTTTCCTTAAACAGGCAAAATTTCTTTAATTAAAAAAAAGTTTCCAGGGCATTTATTGATCCTTCATCATGAACATTTATATTAATGGTTGAGGATAAAATGTGAGCATTTAAGGAGAGAAAAAAAATCACTATGCAAGCTAATCTCACACCAAGCCTGAAGCCAAGCTAATTGAATTTTAAGTACGGTAGTGAGTTCCTCCTTCTTCACACCGCTAATATATTTCACTGAATATAGAAATAATCTTACACTGTGTATTTTAAAAACACATAAATAGACAACATTATGGCTCACAGATATACTAAGGAAAGGCTTCTCCTGGGGTTTTTGTTCTCCATCTTTCTTTATAAGTCCACAAGAAAGGAAAAAAAAAGGATGGGCCTTTATCAGAACCTGACATAGACCATTTTTAGGGCAAAAAAAAATGAGGAAATCTTCTAGAAAGCATCACTAATACTCAGTAAAACAAATACGTTTCAAGAGCTCAGTTAAATTCATCTAATGAGCCGATAATGAAAAATTTTTTCTAGGACTATTTGCCTGAGGGATTTAAGGCTTTGGTATTGGAAAATAAGAAATTCTAGACTCTGAGAAAGGCCACTTGGCTCAGCATGGCTAAATCATTCAAATTCCCTGATTCTAGCTCCCTATAGTTTCTCAACTTACAAATTCATCTAGTCATCCTTTTGGAAAAATAGAATGATGTTCCTAGCCTCTCTAGAGTTTTTTGGCAACTGCCTATTTGTGACATTTATCCTCCAGGTGAGAGCATTTTTGACAGTAGCATCTTTTTCTCCTACTGTCCTATTTGTATAAGGTCAGATTGGCCTCTATACTGTGAGCATGAAGAGCTTAATTGGAACAATATTATTATCCTTCACAATTTACAGAAATATATTTGGCCTCTGCAAAGTGTCATTTTCCTCAGAGAGAATAAGCTGCTTCCATATTAAGCCCTTTGGAAAAACAGAAATAGTTCTTCTGAACCCTTTGGTGTAGGCAAGGCATTCCACCGTGTTGCTCTTAAAGTAAAAGAACAGAAGAAACACGGTGGTCTTGAAATTTTACTCTAAAACATCTTAAAAATCACTGAGTCAGTCTTGGAATTGGTAGGTTTCCGAGGAAGAATACCATCTTACCCGCACAGGAAGGGATTTGGTTTCCAAGCAAGCAGGATCTACCCCTCCTGTCATCTGCATGTGTGACTCTATCTTGTCCCATTAGAAACACAATTTCAGCCCTTCCTACAACTTCAGCTCCCTTGTAGGCAAGGATGTCACAGTTCTACACAGCCACATTCCCTGACTCTCTTTCCCTCCAAGTTGTAGCCGGAAAGACCACAAGCAGAAATTCCACCTTCTCAAGGTCAAAACTAATGGGACCATTTGCTTTCTTAATTCTTTTTATCATTCGACTGTTCAGATTTTTCTCAATGGTGTTCCCATCTGTTACTCCACTTCGGCTTTTACTTTACCACTGTGTCCCCAACTACTGCGTCTCCCTCAGTTTCCCCATTTTCCCCTTCAATGATATTACCTTTCTCTTAGCCTTTTGGTCATCAGATCATCTAGCTGTTTTTCACGGCCTCTTCTCTTGTCTCCTAGGTTCAGTATCTTGTCAACTCTCCCTCTAAGGTATGGCTCTGTCTCCCCGACTTCCTCTGTGCTCCTGCAACCACTGCCCAGCTGCACGTAGCCTTCTTCTACTGAAAAACCCTAATTTGTGGTATTCAATTTACCTGCATCTGACACCCTCCCCCCATCCCATCCATTTTCAACCCATCATACTCTGTGCAGCAATCTCTTCCTAAAATTCCATTTTCAATATTTTGTCCTCTGGTCCCGTCTATTCCAGGTGCCTGCAGCCATGCTTAATAGTCTACACTGAAACAACAGCAATGGCCATCTAGTAGCTGAGGACCTGCCACAGTCATACCAGGTACTATGCACATTGTTTTACATACATTATATTTAGTCCTCTCTACAACTTTAAGAGTTGAGTTTTGTCATTCCCATTTTTATCACAGAGAAGACTGAGCCTTAAAATAGCTAAGCGACCCTTCCAGTAATGACTAGCACTGAATGAGAATGTTCATCACTTTGCCTTCAAACCCATGCTTTTCCCTGATTATGAAGGTCTTCGATTGCCTAACGGATCTCCCTGAACTCTTGCAGCCTGCAATTTCAACATCCTCACAACCTGAACCCAATCCACCGCTAACCTTGTGCTCTGAAGGATGGTGATTAAGGTCGCACACTCTGGGAGCAGCTTGTCTGGGTTCCGGTCTTGGCTCCACAGCTCACCAGTTCGGCCAGTCACAGCAAGTGACTCTACCTCTCTGCACCTCCACTTTCTCATAAATTCTGATTACAGCACTCGTCTCAGAGAAATGGGAGATTAAATGAGACAACACCTCTCTTTACATGATCCCATCTGCTTCCCTGCCAAGAATGATCTTCCTTCCCCTTTCAACTTAGGGAGATGCAACACAAGCTCACCCCTAACTCTTAGTCATTAATCTCATTTTCATAATATCTCCTGTAGCTAAAGTTCCCTCATTTCATCTGAAGCGTCTCACAAACATCTCTAGACTATATGTCACGTTATCTTGCTCTTGATCAGATAATATCTCATGTTGTTCTTTTGTTCTTATCCACCATTTTTCTCTTCTCAAAATGGTTATAAATTTCAAAGGATGCAGACATTATCTCCTGTGTGCCTCACAATAAGAACTTAGCACGGTGCTGAGCACAAAATGCTTTGCGCCAAGCTGAGACCCTCAGACTTACATTTCATAAATTATTATTGACTAACCACAGTATCAGTCACATTTTCTTCTTTCTTCTCTTTGTGGTGGTCAAATTCCTCCTCTAAGATTCTAATCATCTCCAGCCTCAATTCCAATATCCCAACCCCACCACCTCAGGAATTCGCTCCCTCATTCAGGACCAGGAAGGGGGACTACAGGCAGGCCAGCGTGACTGGAAGAGGAAAAGATGAGAGGACACAGAGCAAGACTAAGCCTGAGAAGCAGGCAGAGCCAGCATAGGCAGAACCCATCTGTTTCCCTTGTCCTATTTTAAGACAGAGCACAGTGGCCAAAATTGCTCGTTCTGGAGCTAGACTACGGGGGTCTGAACCCTGACCATGTCACTATGGGCTGTTTACTCTTCCTTTGGGCCTTGGTTGCCTGACCAATACCATGAGAAAAATTATGAAGTTGATGTGACTGTCTGATTCCCTAGGAAACAGATTCTGAGATAAAAATTGGTGTAGCGAGTTCTCTTGGGAAAAACATCAGAAAGGCAGGGAGGGAAGGCAGTCTGAGAAAACGGTGAAGCGGAACTGGAACACGGTGGCAACAGAGCTTCAGCTGTTCCTACAAAGAGCTCTGAGGCTAGAATGGCCCTGCAGACATATCCTGAATCGAGGCAAGTCAACCGGACCTTTGTATCCCTGAATGGACCAATCGCTGGATGCAGGCTATTCCTGGATGGGTATGTAACCTTGGGCTTGGCAGTTCCTTTCTTCCAAGGGTAATTTCCAGAGAGGAATTGAGATAAAAGCTGTCAGCAAACAACCCCTCAGGAAATGAGAGAATAGACACTTTGTCCTAGAGGGGAGATCTGTTGGACACACTACAGCATCCACTACAGTTGGTACAAAGATTAAATGAATTAATATCTACAAATCACTTAGCATGGTATCTGACACACTTTGGCCCAGCATAAGTGTTGGCTGTTACATCAGCTTCATTGCCTACAAGGCCTCTTTGCTTTACTTCAAGATTTCCTGACTGAAATTTTAAAAGAAAGGGGACAGTACTTTTATTTTTTTTTTATTTCAATACCTGAGCTGCTAAACACTATAAATATTTATGCATTTTTTGATGACTTATGGGTTTGCTTTTACCTATTACATAATGCTTTGGCTTGTTGTACTTTCAAAATGTTTATTTCCATACTGTCTATCACAGCTTAAGGCAAATAGAGGAGAACAGTATCCTCTTAACTAAACATGGGCATCCCTAAACACATACAGAGCAACTACTGGTTATTTAAAGAGTAAATTAATACAGATAGCCTTGGAGAGAAAGATGACTTTTTTAAAAAATGCCAAACTGAAGGGCCTACTTAAATGTCAATGCCAGGAAGACTAGAAATTGGCAAATCTCTGAATGGCTATCCTTCCAGCCACACTCGGGGACCTCCCTTTCTTTCTGACAATATCCCTGAGGCACTGATCTTCTTCATCTCGAGCCCTAGATACCCAGAAACCAGAGTTTGGGGACCCTGGTGCTGTTCGTGCAGGGAGACTGATATATGTATGTAGCTACCAAATTTCAAATTTAGCAAAAAGAGGTAGTATGTGTCTCTCCCCATATATAACCACAATCCCTCAAAATAATGTAATGCTCTGATTCACAACATCTAATCTTATTTAATAACATTACTGAATAAATATATAGTTTTCTACACCATGAATTTTCTTAATCAATGTTTAACAAATGTACAACTATTATATATGTCATGGTAAGAAAACATTTCAGTACTCAATTTCTAGAGATTCACATTCTTCCTTATCCTCCGCACCATGAGTCTTCTTCAACCGAAAGGCATCAGAAATATGGATTTCCCCTTAAGGTTAGAAACAGTATCTTATTTATCTATGTATTTCTACAGTACCTTGTACACAGTAGGAAAAGCAAAAGAAAAATCACCATTTGACAAATATTAATTGCATACAGATACTGAGCTAAGTGCTAGAAATATAATCCTAAACTAAATATATAAATTCTCTATTCACATGTGGAAAACAATCTAGTCGAAGAAACAAACCATTAAAGAAATATATCTCTTACATCTTTTCTTTTTTCTCTTATACTTTTGATAAATGATGTTAAGGAAAAATCAGGATGTGATAAGTGATTCCGTTAGGGGAAGTTGTTTCAGATTGGGTGGGCAGGAGAAAAGAAGGAGATGACTGAAAAGAAGCAGAGGCCAGTTGGGATGGAAAGAAGGAGGGGGAATTTGCCAATAAGAAGTGGGTGGAGGATTCCAGGCAGAGGATACACCATGTGTAAGGAAATGAAGGAATCTTTGGGGTTACCATTGGTGGAAGGATAGAACTATTTACAATTTACAATGCAATTCAGAGATAAATTTGATTGCAAGTTTAACATGCAGGTTTTTAAAACTTGACTTACTTCATAAACAATTCTAAAAAAACACATTTTTGGATTGACAGTGAAATATTTAATTTTTTTTTGAAGATTTTATTTATATATTTGACAGAGACAGAGAGCAAAGGCAGGCTGAGCAGCAGGCTGAGGGAGAGGGAGAAGCAGGATCCCAGCTCAGCAGGGAGCCCGGCGTGGGACTCCATCCCAGGACCGTGGAACCCTGACCTGAGCTGAAGGCAGTTGCTGAACCCACTGAGCCACCCAGGCACCCTGTGGAATATTTTTTTCATTAAGGATCAATCACCGTGGTAAATGTTAAGAATGCAAGGTAAAGGAGAGAGTGTTCGTCCTCTGGGAGCTTACATTTCTGCAAGAAGAGGAAGTCAACAGTCACATGAAGAGGGGCAAGTGCTGGGGAAGGGGCTAGTGCAGAGGGTGAAGACGACTCAGAAGGGACCACTGACTTTAAGAAGTGCCTCCTGCCAGCAAAGAGCACGTAAGTGGACATGCACACTAGGGTAACTGCTACCATAGTGGGATGAGCAAAAAGCTCAGGATCCCTCACGGGAGAGGATCTGCCTGCCTGCAAATGTTGGGATGCCTGAAAGGAGGTCGTGACCCAGGAGAAGGGCCTGGGAAGAGGACAGAACATGAGGGGACATTTGAAGGAGATGACCGTTTAAACCTTAAAAGTTTTTTTTAAAAAAGAAGTGAAATTAATTGAATTGGTAACAGTAAAAGCAAACAATTCCATACCATGTTAAAAGTAAATCCATGTGATTTGGCGTTATTTCATTTACTTGTTCACAATGGGCTGCTTTTCTCAACTGAGTGATAGTGTGTGTTTTTTCCGTTTACTCCGTTGTTTCTCTTTCCATCCGACTTTTCCTCAAATTTAGCAGAATTCATCTGCCAAATCACAAGAGAGCCAGTGTTATGTATGGACCTTATCATATGTGCCCCATACATTTTGTAAAATAATGCTAACACTAATAATGGAAACCACACTATCTCGGCCTTTCCCGAGTGCTGTGGCTTTGATAGCAGACTCTTTACAATGTCTTGGCATTTTAGATGGCGTTCATTTTGGGGTTTTGTTTGTTATCTTTTCAGACAGGATCCTCAGTCCTGGCTCTTCCTTAATCAGCTAAACTGTTGAATGGTAAAAGCCTCTTTTCCTTGGGGAACTAGAACACTGTAACATAATCTTTCTGCCATTCCCAACAAAAGACTGTGTCACCTGACTCCCACAGCCTCTGGTGGCCCTAAGTTTTAAAGTACTGATTCCACACACTTGTGAGTAAGAAAGGAACCCCCAAGGAAAGAAGAACAAAAGGCTGGAGGGGTAAAAAGAAGAAAACCAGAGAGAGGAAGCAGAAGAACAAGAAGGAACACTTTACAACTACGGAAAATAATCAGCAGAGAATGTTGAGGAACCCGAATCCCTTCTCTGTCATGTAAGTTACCAGAGTTTCTAAAGTCAGAGAAGTATTTGCACCCACTTCTTTAAAATGTTGGTCACGTTTTATAATGACCAGGTATTCCCAGATATCTAAATGACTCGCTTATTTCAGGATCAATTCAGTTCTGATCACAGTTTCAAATCCACTGATAACCCAGTGAATACTACTCAGTGGGCTTATACAAAAAGCAAACCGTCTCCTGGAGAACTCCATCTACTTTACCCTGATTAATCAAAGTGCAAGGTAAGAAAAAGGGATAGAAATTACTGCTATTTGCTCTTTGAATTCAAAGAACGGGCTAGACAAATGTATTCTCATCTCTAAGGTCAAACAGCCAATCAAGGACAAAGGCAAGACCAGCTGTCCTGCCTCACCTTGTGGGTTCACCTTGTTTCCCTCCCTGTATCACAAGGGTTTCTTAATTTAAATAAAGCCATCCTTTGGCCATAAAACAAACAAAAGAGGGTTCTTTTGTGATGGGTATTTTTTTTTTCCTTAAAAAACATCCCCTCCTAGACATAAGAGAATGTAGCAAAAACATTGCTATGACATCTCTCTAAGCTTTCTTCTGCTAACAGGGAAAGACTGAACCACACATGGGCATTGCACAGAAGAAGAACCAGCAGCCTCCCCTGGGGTATTACCTAATATTTATTTGAAAAACAATATTTATTTGGATTCATGCTTCGCTTCACACTCTCCATAGATCTGTATCTGAGAAGGCTGAGAGTTGACTGTCAGAAGTTACTGTACATGCAACAGATTTCCATGCTGTGTTTGCCTCTGGTAAAGTAACTCAATGTGGGTATTTCAATTGTGGTCTCCTGGTCTCTCTAAGATGTTCTTGGGGACCCTGGACAATACAGGAGCTCTTGCCACTGCCCACAAAGGCACAGCGGTGGTTTCCAAATGGAGTCATTCTGCTAAACCGGAGCATAACAATGAGAGGTAGAGGAGCCCCTCTCCAGCTGCTGTTCAGTCATGCAAGGTATTATCAAATCCTCTCCCCAAGGCTGGCATCTTCCCTTCTATTCAGTAAATCCCTCTACAGAATCCAAGACTTCAGGGTTCAATTGTTGCATGGCAAGCATTGACAATCGCCCTGTGCTTTCTGCAGGGGATGGGCATACTGTGTGTAGGGGGCTCAAAGCTGTCAGCAACTTAGACAATCTCTATTAGGTCTTGAGTCCCTGCAGCAATCAAATGTGCTAACATTTGCCACCCTCCTGTAACACAACGTGAGAGTATTTTCTTTATAGAATCACTGAACGTAAAGGGCCACGAAATGATTGAGAAATCAAAACCCACTGTTTTGCAAATGGGGAAGAGTTTCTGAGAGTTAAAGTGACTTGTCCAGTGTTATGTCTGCAAATGGTGGCCCAACCAGGGCTTAACCCTGGTGTCCTGGCTCCAGCCTGCCTCTCACTGGACCATAGTTCCTATGCTATAAGTTATGGGAACAAAGGGACCACACCTCGTCACTATATATACGTAGCTGTTAGCACATTGCCTAACTCATAGCATGGGGTTGGGGGTAAGGGAAGGAAATGTTGAATGGCTGGGTACCAAATCTAACTCATTTTTTAAAGTCTTAGTGGGGTACCTGGGGGGATCAGTAAGTTAAAGAGCTGCCTTCAGCTCAGGTCATGGTCTCAGGGTCCTGGGATCCAGTCCTGCATCAGTTTCCCTAATCAGTGAGCTGCCCCTCCCCCTGCTTGTGCTCTCTCTCTCTCTCTCTCTCTAATAAATGAATAAAATCTTTTTAAAAAAAAAAAGTCTTAACTATTTTAGCTTATGTAGCTGGGTCTGTGAGAATGGAGATATGGCGGAAAAAAAAGACTCAGACAAAAGGGCCACCAGACACGTGGGTCATAGGATATGGGGTTCACAGAGAAGGACACGGTTGAAGGGAAATATCAGAAGCCCAAACTGAAGGAAGAACATCCGGGTAGGATGACTGGCCCCAAAGTGTGGCTCTCTGAAGCCCCGTGTCTCAAAGAAATTGTGGCAAGTTGTGAGATGGCAAGTTGTGAGACTGAGCCTATACTGTGTAGTATATGAAGGGGATCCAAGGGATCCAGGACAGAGCAGCTGATACATGTCTTACCCTATCAAGAGAGCAGCCCAAATCATGGGGTACAGGTTCTTCGAAGAGCTCACTGCCAAGTTCTGACCCACACCCTTCCCACCATGAGACTTTTTGGTTTCCTTGAAGCATGAGCTGTGAAAGTGACTTCTACAGCAAAGCTCTTGAATCCCATCTCCTTCAGGGACGTCATCCAGAATCCCACTGACATCAAATTCCTCCACAGGGTGCGGATGGAAGTGGAGGGAGGAGAAGCTCACTTCATGAGAATCCAGAGTTTCTCCAGGCTGCTGCCCACGCTCTGACTCTGGGATCACAACAAACACTGTCCCTCTGTCCCTGCCCTTCATCATGATGTGCTGAACTCTACCGAAACGATCTCATACACCCCATAATCTCTTACACAGTCAGCGAGGTTCAGCCACTTAAACACTAACGTATCTCAAGTATCTATTCTTCCACTCAGCTTCTCTGCTGATGTTCAACTGCGTGACTTAAAGGCAACTCATAAGCAAAATTTTCAAATCTTAAGTGAATGCAATAGATGTTCGTTATTTATGGATTCTAAATTGCAAATCTGTCTATTTGCTACCATGTATCTATAATCTCCTAATCCATAAGCAGGGTGTTTTCATGGTCTACCACAGACATGTGTAGAAGGGAGAAAAATTAAAGATGCTGGACCCACACAGCCCCACTGAGGTAGAATGAGGCAATGGTAAAGCTCTCATAGACAAAACCAGTGTTCTCCACACGATCTATTTGGTGCTATTTGGTCTTTTTAACATTTTTTTTGTGTGTTTTGTTGAGGATTTCACTTTTAAAATGAACACCCCAAACATACTATTGAAGTGTTGTCTACTGCTGTGAAGTGTAAGACTGCGATATGCCTTTCAGAGAAAATATATTTATTAGGAAGCTTTGTTCAGGCGTAAGTTACAGTGTGACTGGCCGTCATTTCAGTGTTAATGAATCAACAATATATATTGAAGAGAGTGTCTGTGATGGTTAATTTTATGTGTCAATTTGACTGCCCTCTTAGGTGCCCAGATTAAACATTAGTTCTGGGCGTGTCTGCGAGGGTGTTTCAGGATGAGATTTGCTCCTGATTCCTTCCTCTCCAAAGAAGGATTGCCTTCCCCAACTGTGGGTGGGCATCATCCAATCAATCCCCTAAGAGCCCTAGTGGAACGGAAGGCAGAAGAAGAGGGAATTCAGCATTTTTTGCCCCTGCCTGACATCTGAGCTAGGGCTGGAGTTTACTCCATCGATGCCCCTGGTTTTCAGGCTGCAATAACATCACCAACTCTCCTGAGTCTCCAGCTTACAGATGGCAAGTTGTGAGACTGAGCCTATACAATTGGGTTAGCCATAACAAATCTCCATAAATATATATGGAGGGGTGTGTGTGTGTGTGTGTGTGTGTGTGTATAGATATAGATATATAGATAGACTTTTTTTTTCCTATTGGTTCTGTTTCTTTGGAGAACCCTGACTAATGCAGTGTTTTTAAATAGAAACACACAAAAAACCAAGACTAGATGTTCATCAGTTGATAAAAACATTGTGACCAGAGGCTGCCAGGAACCTAACCCTGTATTTCTCCTAAGACGCAAGGGCTCAATATTCTCTAATTCAGCGTCTGTAGCAACTTTATAGAACGTAACGGCCATAAACTCAGAGAATTGACTGCAATTGTCTCTTGACTTCATCTTTAATCTCCACCTTATCCAAAAGTTCAAAGTCCCAGAAACCCAGGGATCAGGCGTCCTCCTGTCCATTCATACTCAGTCGGCCGCCTTCAGCCTCAATAAACACATTCCCTCCTCCTCAGGCCGCACCCCCTGGGGTCGGGTTCTCACCACCTAGCACCAAAATGATCACCGTGAGCTCCTAACTGGACTTCCTCTGTCCACCTTCTTTCCTGCCCTCCATCTCCTGCCGCTGTGAACTGACGGGGACTCTCCGCTGCTGGAAACCCTACCTTTGAGATCTCCCCAGGCCTGCAGCCACACCTTGACTCCAAATTCCCCAGGGAGCACAGAAGCTCCTGCGAAAACAAACTGCTGGAGTCCTTCCTTTGCATGAGTCACCGCTCCCCAAGTTCACTCGTTTGCATCTGTTGATCTCCCCGCCTAGGCTGCCCTGCTCTCTATTAAGTTAGCAAACACCTACTTCTCTTCCGAGACACATCTCAAGTGGCGCCTCCAACATGAAGTGTTCCCTGATCCAAACTCCAGAGGAGGCCAGCCGCACTGTCCTCGGGGCTCCCTCCGCGTCTAGTACTTACTTTTCTAACCGCCTTGACCACGTCTGATGTTCAGATTTCCCTCTTCCTTTGCCCTATGGATAGATCTCAAGAACAGGAGCTGGTTCCTCACACTTGATCTCACAAGAAGTTTCTGCTTAGAACATGGGATTCAGTAATCGATGATGGCAAAGTAGATTGGCACAAGAATAAATGACATTACCCCACAGTGTCACTTGGACTTTCACTCCTGTTTCTTCTGTGACTCCCATCATGGCCTCAGCTCTCTACTTGCCTGAAGTCCTCACTTGGTTAACTACCCACTCAGAGAAGGGGGCAAAGATTTTCAGCAAAACTGTAACTGCCAGGTGTTGACTATTTTAAAGCTTATAGCTGAAACCAGAAAAATACCTGGCCTCCGGCCTAAACTTCGCTTTGGCCTGGAAATTCCCTGCCACTTTTGTCTCTTACCTACAATTTAGCCTCCCTTTAAGGTCTAAATCTTTTCTCCTCTAACAAGCCTTCCCAGCGACCTCCTTATCCACCCCCAGCCTCTGTTCTACCTTTTCTGCTTGCTACTGCTGAGGTTCCTGCCATGCACCAGCTGACCCTTCTGTTTTTCCTTCTGGGTCTCCTGACTCGTCCCTTGAGCAGTAATGAAAGGTTCCTAAAAACAGCAACCAATGCATGCCTGGCACAGAGGAGATGGGAAACGTGTTTACTACGTAAGCGAATCACAATAAGCCTTTGAGGTGGGTGTCAGAAGAGGCTAAGATCGTAAGGACTGAGAAGTTCTGCACTGCCACGCAACCGCCTGTGTGGGCATCCCGATGTGATCACATTCCATCTGGGAAAATGTGAGTTAGTAAATCTCTTTGTGCCTCAGCGTCCCCACCTGTAAAATGGGATTAATGACAGTATATGTCTCACAAGTCTTTGTCACGCTCGAAGGAGAGAATGCATATTCATCAGCAAATGCCCTAGCACAACACCTGGCCCACAGTACCTACACAAGGCATCGTTGACTATCATGAATCTACTCTGTATAAATGAGAAAACTGGTGCTAAAGAAAAAATTAGCCAAGATCACTTGGACATAAATGGTGAGGCGGGGTTAAAGCAGTGGCGAGTCAAGGGGGTTTCAAAGAGTTAAAAGACAAAGCTGATTTGAGAGTAACAAGGGTGTGCTGATCCAAAGAGAGAGGCTCCGACACAACCCTGTTGGGTCATATTTGTACAAGGGGGAAAGTGCGTGCGTAGAGGCCTCTTGAGTGCAGGGATTCTGAATGTGCAAAACTTGGCACTGAGGGATACGCAGTGCAAAAAAGGAGAGTGCATTCCAGAACAGGGTCCGAGGGGATGCTGGCTCAGACAAAGCCCATAGGGCTGAAGAGAGGCTGAGGAGGGCTGGGAAGGAGTTCAACAGTCTCACAATCTGGGGGCAGAGGGAAGGATAAGAGTGAGCTGCCCAGGGTGGGCCCTCCCCCAAACGTTGAAGCCATCGGGAGAGTCTGTGACAAACTGTGCATGCTTTAGCCTGAGGAAAAGAGACTCCCTGTGCCATTTCACACTTGTACTCACCCAAATTATGCTCCCCTGGGGTAAAGGTCAATCATGTGTTTGTGCCAACCCCCAGGCCAGCTTCTCCCTTACCCAGAGGACACAAGGTGCCCAGGGCCCTCAATGTTCTTAGTCATGTATGAAAATGTTTTCAGCTGCGTTACTTTTAAAATCAGAAGAGTACAAGGATATAAAAGTGAGTACATAAAAGTGAACCCAGCCTGCATTATACTCATCTTTATACCAGCGCAGTCACAAAATCCAATCGTCGATGCGGAGGAAGGGCCCTTGAAGACAAAAGTCCCCAGCTAAGTAAGTGAACCACTTACCAGAGAAAGCACCAAGGTCACAAGACAGCTGTGCCAGTCACATGAGCTGGAATCCAGAGAGCAAGAAAAGTTAGGAAGAAGGAGAAGTCCAGAACAGGAGAGTCCTATATTTGGGAAAGAAATCTCTCTCTTGTGGCAAGACAAAGAAGTTCCCACATCTTCCCCATGCCCCAGTTCCCCCCACTCCCACCTCTGCCACCCACCACAGCAACAATGTAACTCTTAGAACACTGGGTGTCACAGACTTTAATTACACCTATGGGCCCCTTCGCATGCATTTTAGGCAACATCAGTGATCATCCAAACACGTCCCCTTCCTCACTTCCATCATTTTGGTCAAGCTCTTCCTCCCTTTCAGCTGGTACAATAAACATCTAGCCCACTGACCGTGCCTCCAAATGTTTAAAGAATGACTGTATCATGTTTTGAGCTCTTAATCATAAATTTTGAAAATTGGAATTTTCATGCCACGCTCTATAACCCATATATCTATTCCTACGAAATATTAGGATCAGCTAAGAACCGCTCTCATCACTGAACCATTTTAACAGAGTAAGAAAGAAAAGGGGACATTTCTTCCTCCTATTTCGCACCGAACACAGTCCATTGAGGTTTATAAATACAGTTTATCAAATCCCTCTGTGCAAGTAGGTCCTGAGTGTTCCCCCCCAACCCTGCACCATGAGAGAATGAATAAATGAATATCTAACAGGGCCCACACAATACCCACGAGATAATCGGCATTCTGAAAGTGTCTGAAGATATCATGTATGATAGACACCAAAGAGTGACCCTGTGCATTTTACTCCTGAATTACTCGTTGGCAGAAATGGCCGAGCAGTACAAACAGATCTGAAGAGGACACAACAGATAAATTCAGAAAACAGGGTCAGCACGATTAGTTGATGTTAGGAATGATACTTTTCTGCCCCCCCCACCCCGTCCCCTTCTGATTTATGCAGGACACAGTTTCTGATTTCCTTTGTTTTGCAATCCCCATATATTCTAGCTCGTTATTCAATACAAACGGCCACACTGTTGACTGAAGGCTGGTGTGTCAGTTGTTGAGGGAAGAAGAGACCTGAGCAGGGCCCACCCCCAAACCCCAGTTCCCAGCCTCATGGACAGCTCCTGGGGGCTCTGCCCTCCTTGGAACACACAGAGATTGCCATGGGTTGATCTCCTAAAGGAGTTTCTGCAAGGCTAGTTTGCAGCAGCCGGACAAACAGAAGGGGACACTGAGGTAGCAGCATCGCCACGACAGCCATGCTGGAAATAATTATTCTGATCCACACACGCCAGCTAAGCTATGAGAATGCTTTTGTAAGCAAGGTCTGCTTTAATAGAAACATAAGTATTATGCATTGCAGTCTATTATAAATTGGTTGTAATTTTCTCCTGACACTTTCTGAATTAAACTAGTTAGTATACAAAAAAATAATAATAATAATAACAAATGCCACAAAGCAAAAAGCAAACTCGGTGTCTGAAGGTTAATGATTGCTCATGAAAGCCACAGAAATAAATTATCTGCCTAGGGACACTGTCACATGATCAGCACAAAAGCTGCAACAGCCAAAAATGTTTATGTAGAGGAAAAAAACACTGTCAGCGTCACAGAACCCTTCCCCCCACAGCTAAATTCGAGTCCTGAGCCAGCCAGCTGCTCCTGACTGCTTACATTAAACTAATTTGTGCTGCTACATTGCAGCTGCTTAATTTTTAGTCTGAACTTTATCACCAATAAGTGTGACAATAACAAGCGATATGATGGTATCTCCGAAGAAATATCCATCAACCCCCAAACAATGACAGCTTCAGAAGAGTAGATTGCAGAAAAACAAATTTACAAAAAGAGAAAATTACCCCCACACTGCCTCTTTAAAGCGGGGGGAGGGGCGAACTTTTAGTGGGAAAGGCTTTAAAACGCTGCTTTGTTCCGAAGGCCATTCTGAAATGAAGAAGGGGCATGATTGAAAAGGTTAGCGAGCAGGGGAGGAGGTAACAAGTAAGATGTGCTTTTGCTAAGAGAGGGTGATTTGCAAGGTGAGAGCCTCAGAAGGGAGAAGGCAATTTCCCTACGACAATGCGGTCGCACTCTTGTTTCTCTTGCTCGCTGCCCCCCAAAATGTTATGCAAACCCAAATTGCAGCTTGGGCCATAATTCCCTGAGTTGCTCTAAACATTATCCTTCGGGCAGCCAGGCACTGCAACTTACAAAATTACTTGTTGTTCCTCATGTTTTCCTGTGTTATTTTTCTAGCCCAGTGTAAATGCAGAAACTCTTCTTTGGGCAGAAACAGACACTGACCTGAACGGGTTTAAATTCCTGCCAAATATGCAGGCACTGTTTTTGCTTCATTTTGGAATTTGGCTTAGACCATATGTCAGGCATTTACTTGTACTCCAAACTAGAATAGAGACCCGACGACTTTAAAAAATAAAAGATTGAGAAAAGCATTAGGAATGCACTGAAACTTTTCCATAATTAAATAATCTGAATATGAGGGATGTTTTGAGTTGAGATATCTCATTACACTGTCCTGCTTACTGCAGGGGGTGGGGGACAATTCAACTTCACCCTGCACAGTAATTACAAAAACAATTCCTTTGAAAGCAGGGGAAGAACGCCCATGTCAGCTATTTACGGCATTTTTTAAATTCTGTGGTTTTCAGAATTAAGGTTCAAAGTGAGGGTTATTAATGTTGAGTAATAAGGTAGTTTTTCTTGCACAAAGATATCCTAAATTTAAAAGGAAAAGTTTACGCTGGAATAATTTTCTCAGGGCGAGAAGGGGTGGGGTTTTGGTTTTTTTCTCTTTCTTTTCTTTCTTTATTTTTTGGAGATTGGTTTATCTATTTGTAAGGGGAGCGGAAGAGAGGAAGAGAGGGTGCTTGTGACTGTGGGGGGATTACCAAAGGGAGAACATCTAGCCAGGAGACTCCCCACTGAGCGTGGAGACCCACTCAGGGTAGTATCGCAGGACCCATGAGATCACAATCACAATCTGAGCCAAGCCAAGAGTCAGCAGCTTATCACGGACTCTGCCGTGGAGGTGCCCCTCCCCCAGCCCTGTGTTTTCAACTTGACCTCTTTACACCTCATGGTCCCAGCTCAGGTCCTAGCAGTATTCTCTCTTTTCTGACAGCTGCTAAATCACGCTACAGGAATGAGTCCCTATGCCAAGGGACAGGGCCCTGTTTCCTGGGGTTTCTGCTGATGACCCTGCGCTGTGGCAGGGTGACTGTTTGCAATCGTTCTCCACGGGCCGATCCCAGGGGACCCATGCAAGAGTCTCTGGAGCCCGTCAGGATGGCTCTGCCCCTGTGCCAAGTGGGTCACTCTTGCGCAAGGCGCGGCTTTCTCACCACGCAGGGCTCAGCGGGATGCCTCTGTCTGCTGTTGGCAAGGCTTTAAGACTGCTGGGAACTCAGATGCAAGTATCCTGGGGCCTGGAGGTGTGGCGGGGTGTAGCGTGAATGAAGGCAACTTTTTAAAAGGCATCTCACCAGGGCCAGGCAGGGAAGATCTCAAGATGGAAGAACAATGGAAGAGAATCTCTGAAGGGCAAGTCACTTTTCTGAATGACAGAATCAGCAGCTGAGGTTGCCCTTGAGCAGACTAAAAGACCTCCCCCTTGCCATTGGAGGTCAGGCACCCTGTCAAAACTCCAAATGTGAAATGAGGAATTAATTTGATGGAATGTATCAGTCTGTCTTTCCTCTCTGTCTTCTCAGAGCTGGACTAAACAGGTCTGACTGGGACACTTGCCGGCTTATGAGTAAGTTCACGGACTTGGAGTGAAAGGCAGGTGTAGAGACCTGGGTGCTGGTGTCGATGGACGTAAGCACAAGTAGATAGCACATGTATGATTCAGAAGCAGTAGGTTTGAAGATATTCTTTGCTCTCAAGCAAGCTCCAACGATGATAGAAAGAACTTACTACCAGCCAGGAATGATCTCACAGAGTTGAGCGGTTTGAATTGGCTACTTTCCTGAAAATCTCTAGAAACAAATCCTTTCCGATGTAGCCTTATGCAGAATGGTGCCAAATTAGAGTAGACTCTGCAAAGCCTGAATTAGGATCAGAATTCAGGAGTGTGGCTATTTTTACCTTCTCCAGCTCTCTAAGTAGCAAGGCCCTGTGGCCACAAGTTTTTTGTCATGTCTCCAAACTTCCCTTCACCTAACTTTGCTTTTTACCTAGAAATTATGCCTTTCTGGCTTCTAATTGTCAGAGAAATGGAAACAGTTAATGAGGTATGTTGTGATTTCCAACTCACAGCATTAACGCTTATGGTCATAAGCTTGAAATATATCATTATTCATAGAGGCCAAGTACAGAAAGCAATATATATGACTAAGGAGTACAAACTATGGTTTACATTTTTGCCTCCACATGAGAGCATAGGCCAAAGTGACAGAAGTCAGATATAACTACTCATTCTTAGTATTATAAATGACAAATAACTTATCTTGAAATAAAACTACTTATTATTACTATTTTTTATGTATTATATAATATTTTCCTCCTAAGATTGTGATTTTATATGTCATCAAAAGAGATGATGTACCTCTACGTGTTTCACAAACTATAGATGCTCTTTAAACATAAGGAATATTTATATTATTTCATCTGTCTTCAAATTTTAATCATAATCCATTTTGTCATCTATTTGTAACAAACATAGATAAAGATATATTGGTCAGGCATAATATTCCAAGAAACAGGACTGACAAGGGTCTTCATTCAACCAGGATATATTGTGGGTTTATTGTGGATACAGTGAGTGTGGGGCTATACTGAAATCATGTAACTTGAGACACTTTGAATAATTTCTTCCTGCTCAAAATATATATCTAATGTAAAAGTTTCCCCCATTCAAACAGAAAGATATTAGACAAAAAAAAAAAAAAAAAAAAAACCACAAAAAACCCAACAAGTAGCCTTTATCTCTGAAATTCCCCAGTTGGCATGTACTTGGCTCACTGAATCCAGTGTGGTGAATGATGGGAAAGATTAGATTGACATGTCCATTGGCAGAACCAACCTATTCATCAGGCATACTTGGCCTATGATACTTCTAGGTACCCACAAAAATGTTCTAATTTCTTTTAAAATCAGAAAAAAAAAAAGTGAACTTTAGGCCAAAGAGTGTTTTACTATATGATATTAATATGTCTTTGTACCAACATAATCATAAAATACAGTTTTTAATATTTTTTAATGGAGGAAAGAGCCCGTGAAGGTAAAAGTTACCCATACTGATTTCTTATCACTGCTGTAACAAACTAGGACAAATTTAGTGACATCATTTTCTTACCATTCTGGTGGGCAGAAGTCCAAAACTGTGTCACAGGACTACAATTCAGGTGTCAACAGGATTGCTTGTTCCCCATAGAGAGGAATAATTGAGGGTCTACATTCTACTAGGCCACGGCAAAAGTCCTATTGAAGTTAGAGGCCAGCTTTTATTGGGAACCCCTGGTACTGTACCATCTGGTAGAGGGGTGAGGAACCCCACCCACCTTCTGCACATGAAGACACACTGCTCCCATCAGAACACTCACTTTAGATTAAATTTTCTAAAGCCAGTGCAAACAGCCTTCGGCAAATGGAACACAATTGTCAAGATACCTCCACTCAGTACATTGGACGTTTTCTACTGATAGACTCTCTTGTTCCAAAACTGGTTCTCTGAGGTCATGGCAGTGTGATCTTAAGATGATCATTAAGAATCCGATAGACACATTTTTCAGGATTAGAATCCTAATTATAAGAAGAATGTGGAAGGTAGCCGTTCCTGGCACCATAACAGGCAGGATAGTGCTATTTATGAAAACAAATAGGCCAAGCAATGTTCCATCAGAGCTCCTCCCGCTAGAGAAGACCATTGAGCTAATACGCGTTTCTTACTACAGCGATTTTTCTCTATGTAATATTATGTAATTGATTCACACCTCCTCATTTTTCCTTCACAAACCCAGACATGGCCCAGGGACACTAAGTCCTTAGATATTTCATTTTTTAAATCAGATACTTGACACACAGAGACACATTTGCAGTCAACAGTTAAAAAACAACGGTCTTGGAACCATTTTGTGATTGTAGGTTCTCATTTCAACTCCCCTGTAATCCATTCCTCTATATTACCATCTATAAAATGGATATAGCAATAATAAACCAAGTCATTAAGTTATTTATGCATGTAACCACTAATGGGATTGTATAGCACTTTACACATATAAAATTCTAAATAGTCCCAGCAATAGTAAGTAACATTTCCCAGTGACATCTCCATGGAAGCCACTTTCTTCTGAACAAATACAAACTTTCCACAGAGATGTCTAACCTCCAACACTGCACAAATAGACTTGCAATGTAAACCCAATAGAAAAACAGAAAAACATAGCTAAATCCGGGTTTGAAAATTGGAAATGTATCACAGTCACAAGACATCTTAACGTTCTTATTTTTGTTGTTGCTGCTGCTGCTGCATATTGTTTTTCCCACCATCACAAAGAAAAAATATCACAGAAAACTAGTTTATAGACAGATTACCAAATACTTTGAGTCTTTTGGCTGGTGGAAGATTAGGTTTTTCAAAAAAAACTTCTCTAAGAGAAAACTCTTTGAAGTGTTTCTACTGCCATGTGATCATTGGAGATTTTGATTATTTGCATTATGTCATTTTATGTTTAAAATGTTTATTCCCTGATTGATTTAGAGCCCAAAAGGGGGGAGGGGCAGAAAGAGGATCCACGCAGACTCTGCTCTGAGTGTAGAGCCTTGATGCCATGACCCTGAGATCATGACCTGAGCGGAAATCGAGAGTCAGATGCACAACCCACTGAGCCACCCAGGTGCCCCTATTTAAATTATTTTAAAATAGCTTCATTTTCTAAAGCCTGATAATAGGAGGTATACTTGTGGGAGACACTTTGATAAATAAGAGAACGCTATCAAAAGAACAATATGAAATGCATTTGGAATTCCTGGCTGAAGAAAATTGAAGTGGCGAGGCTGTCCTTAACATAAAAAGTTAACAACTGAAATCTGGGACAGTTTTATTTTTAAGGGAAAAAAATAATTCTCCACCATTGATGTGTAATTTGTACCAAGATGAGGTTTTAAAATAAGCGAAAGAGCAAAGTCAGGAAGGTCGTTTGGGTGTTAAGTGGGATTTCTGCAGAGAAATTACATAATAATACTTTGGAAAGAAGACTTAAGTGAAACTGGAATAATGACATCCTCAATACTGTTTGGCCACAAACAGTAGAAATTTCTCCCTTTGTAATGCTTTCCCCTTCATCTCTGCAAGGCAGGAGAGGGAACAGAACAAACTTTGAACAGCAGAGAACTATATCCAACCTGCTCCAGCAAAGAGAAAAGAAACCATGACAGGGGGGTGTTATATTATCCCCAAGTATTTTTTAACATTCCCTAGATTTTTTTTCCATTTTGCTACCATACTTGCCCAACCATGCTGGGGTGTTGTGCTGTTTTAGACATGAGTTAACAGGTCTCTCACAGACGCACATTTCCACATTCCAATGAGACCTATTATATCCTTTTCCTCCCTACAACACCCCCGGCCACACACACACACACACACACACACACACACACACACACACATGCACCACTCTCTTTCTCCCCCACAGAGTACCTTCTCCCTCCACTCATTTTCCCCTAATCCCTATTGTTTAACACTTCCCAGTTACTCACTGTGTCTAAGACCAGGCAAACCTACAGGACAGAGAAAGGTTCCTACCATGTGACCTGGTTCATTCTGCAAAAGGAAATGGCTGCAGCCAGAGAGCAGGAAAACAAACCAAATGGCAAGGAAAAGGACAGCTTTTCCTTCAGCTGATCTTTAAGGGTGGGGAGGGGGCGGTGGGAGTGGCCTCAAAGGACAGTGCCACCTCTGCTGTTCACCCCCAGTTGTGTGGACCAGCAACATCAGCTGGGATTGTGCAGGAAATACAGAAACTCCATGGAGCATGTGACTCTGGATCTCAGAGTTTGAAGTTCGAGTCCCACATTGGGTAGAGAGCTTACTTAAAAATAAAATCTTCTAAAAAAAAAAAATACAGAAACTTGGCGCCCACTCTGACGCAGACCTCCTGAATCAGAATCTGCATTTTAGCCAGACTCCTGGATAACGGAGATGCACACGGAGGAGAGAGAAACACGTCACTGTGTCGCTCCCCTACTACCAGGAAAGGAAAGAAAGCTGTCAGAGGTGTGAACATTTGTATCCAAAAGAGGGAAATTTCAACTTGCCATGATAACGGATTTCAAGAACCAATAGCCCTAGCATCAGGGTGCAGTTTCTGTCCTCAGACTCTCCCTTACTGCATTTTTCAGAACGTACTAGGACTGTCTTTACTGTACAGGCAGTACAAGGCAATATAAGAAAAGTACAGTCTAACATGTAGGCTTTGGAACAGAAACTTAACCCCCTGCAGACCGCCCACCCACTCGGATCTGTAATAGTCTGATGTGTACTCCACTCTTCACCTCTGTCCGGGAAATCCACGCACAAAATCCACTCCCGGAGACAGGGAGTAGTGCTACCTCTCCCAGAGGCATTTGCATTCAACTTAAAAGAAATTACTGAATGCATACTATTCGGTAAAGAAGATTAATTTTTCTTCCCTTTTTATGCTACGAAGTTGGGCTGAAAGATGTTCAAGAACCCCTGTATCACATCTTACAGACATCAACTCCCTTCATCAGTAAGGCCAGTCTGTCCTCACTCCAGAGAGAAGAGTGGTTTGTTTCTTTGTTTGCTTTTACATCACGTGGGGTTTTATTGGTCTAGGACTTGGTAGTAACGGAAAGCAACAAGTGAGGTGAACGGGACAGAGTTACACAAAGTCATCTTTAAAAGGGGAGAATTGCTCTATGGAAGAGAAGTCAATCTGAAAAGGGGTTCATGGCCAGGGAAAGGAAGAGTCCCAGCGACGAAGAGTGGTAGGGCCCATCCAAGTACTCTGGGGAAGGCACTCCCTGTCTCTTCCTCATCAGACTGTAAGTTTGTGCATTTCCAGTCCCACTGAGAGTTCATCCTTACAGTGGAAATGGATACACACAGACTCTCTCTGGTCCCATTCACAAGATCTTTCCTATTATGGTTTGGAGCTTTCAAGGTCTCTTAACCAAATGCTGCTGCTCATCCAGTTTATCTAAATCCGACTTTTCAGATTCCATCCTAAAATAAAAAAAATATATATATATATAAGATATATAGATATATATGTGTGAATTAAAAGCTCACTGTCCTAAAAACTTAGTACCAGCAAGGAAAGGGCTAATCATGTGGATTCCAATATTCTGGTTCTTAATGCCATGTCTTTTCACAATGAATAGACTGTCAAAATATATATCAGTCTTAAAACCTGTGTTTTTTTTTTTAAGATTATTTATTCATTTATTTGACAGACATAGATCACAAGTAGGCAGAGAGGCAGGCAGAGAGAGAGGAGGAAGCAGGCTCCTGCTGAGCAGAAAGCCCAATGCGGGGCTCCATCCCAGGACCCTGGATTCATGACCTGAGCTGAAGGCAGAGGCTTAACCCACTGAGCCACTCAGGTGCCCCTTAAAACCTGGTTCAGTGTGAGTCTCTCCATGGGAAACAGGCACTCAACCAAGATGCTGGCAAATCATCTTCCTGGGCTACAAGCCTTGGCGCGGGGGTGCAGGAAAGACCATGCTAGCTTAACGCCCAGCAGCTGCTCTAGTAAGCTTGACAACAGACAGTCCCAGACCCTTAGCTTCTGAAGACTGCATCATTATTAACATAGGATTATGATTCATCTCTAAGGTCTGTGATCCATGAAACTTTCAGGACTCTTTAGAACTATTTGTTCCTCAGACAGTACTGGCAATGCTGCAAGGATATCAAAAAACAATCATAAAGTCATCAAGGGGGTCATCTCTCCATTTTTCGACAAAGATTTTCTATGTTTCTCCCATGTGCTTGGCACTGTGAGTGATGCTGAGAACACTTTGAACCAGGAAATAGACAAACAAGAACGTACGATGTAACGTTAGGGCCATCACAGAAGAAGGTAAGAAGAAGATAAGAAGAATGCACATAGGACGAGAGGTGTCCAGATCTTCCTGGGAGAGTCAGAATGGTTTTCCAAATGAAAGTTGTATTTGAGCTGAGACTTGAAGGGTAAGAAGAATCTGGCCACGTAGGTGATTTGGAGAGAGACTGACTGGTTATGTGAATGAAAATGGCTAAAGCTATGCAGCAGTGAACCCTGAATGAATGGCAATGGGAAGGAATAGCTGTGACTCAGTTGGTAATTAAGGAATTGAGTAAGAATAGATCCTGTAGCCTTGCTCCTAACGTGTGGTCGGTGAATCAGTAGCAGCAGCTGGGATCTCCTTAGAAATACAGACTCTCGGGCTGCATCTGAAGCAGACCTTCTGAATCAGACTCTGCATTTTGGCATGTTTGGAGAACTATATGTATCTCCATATAGTTAGGTGGTGACGTCATTAAGTAATAGTAGGAGATAGGCATAAGGAGTAGTGCTCACAATGGGTCCTGTTTGTCATACAAAAGGGTTACTTTTAAGGGGCCTGGGTGGCTCAATGGGTTAAGCCTCTGTCTTCAGCTCAGGTCATGATCTCAGGATCCTGGGATCGAGCTCCACATCAGGCTCTCTGCTCAGCGGGGAGCCTGCTTCTTCCTCTCTCTCCCCCGCCTCTCTGCCTACTTGTGACCTCTCTCTCTGTCAAATAAATAAATAAAATCTTTAAAAAAAAAAAGGGGGGGGGTTACTTTAAGACCTTAAGACTAGAGAGATACTGAGTTTGCATATTCAATGTGTCTCTAATAGTAGCATGGGGAGTGAATGAAAGCTAAGATAAGCACTAGTTCTGGCCAAAAAAAATAGTCTGGGTCTATTGGTTGGCTCATTCAGTGGAGCATATGAGCGAGCCTTGATCATGGGGTTGTGAATTCAAGCCCCACATTGGGAGTAAAGCTTACTTATTAAAAAAAAAAATAAAAGTCTAAACTAATAATGCAGAGCAGTGGAAGAGAGACGTTGAGAGACCTTTAACAGACAGACAGGACAAGAACTGATGATTGATTAGTCTGAAGAATATGAATCCCAAGTTTCTAACTTGGACACCTAAGTGAGTGGTGGCGCCATTTATACAGATGAAGAAAAGGAGAGGGAAAGTGGGTTTGGGACGTCAGATGATCTCTCGCAGGTATGTTGAATATCAGGAGCTTTGTACACAGGTATGCAAGATATCTGCTTGGAATTATATATTTGAACCTGGGCTATGGAGAGATCCAGAAACACAGGTCTGAAAGTCATCAATGCAGAGAATAACTGAAGCCGTTGACAGAGATATCATTTTCCAAGGAGGGTGTATAAAGTCAGAAGAGAACCCTCCCTCTGCTCATTTCTCCACAAAGTCTTCTCCTGCCCCTACTACCTCCCTCCAGAATTCCCAGGGCAATGTCATTGTTACCGGTGAAGAGCAAGTTCTAGGTTCTGGAAGTTTTTGTAACGTTCCTAATTATCTCTAAAATATTCCTGTCCAAAATCCCATTTCATTATGTTTCTACCTTGAACCACATGATTGTACATGAATCGGATTTTTAAATGCATAGTAATGATTTCTGAAAATGAACACGTTTCCCATCCTAAGAAGCATTCCCAGGTGGGAATGCAAGTTGGTGCAGCCTCTTTGGAGAACAGCGTGGAGATTCCTCAAGAAATTAAAAATAGAACTTCCCTATGACCCTGCAATTGCACTCCTGGGTATTTACCCCAAAGATACAGATGTAGTGAAAAGAAGGGCCATCTGTACCCCAATGTTTATAGCAGCAATGGCCACGGCCGCTAAACTGTGGAAAGAACCAAGATGCCCTTCAATGGACGAATGGATAAGGAAGATGTGGTCCATATACACTATGGAATATTATGCCTCCATCAGAAAGGATGAATACCCAACTTTTGTAGCAACATGGACGGGACTGGAAGAGATTATGCTGAGTGAAATCAGTGAAGCAGAGAGAGTCAATTATCATATGGTTTCACTTATTTGTGGAGCATAACAAATAGCATGGAGGACATGGGGAGTTAGAGAGGAGAAGGGAGTTGGGGGAAATTGGAAGGGGAGGTGAACCATGAGAGACTATGGACTCTGAAAAACAATCTGAGGGGTTTGAAGTGGCGGGGGGGTGGGAGGTTGGGGTACCAGGTGGTGGGTATTATAGAGGGCACGGATTGCATGGAGCACTGGGTGTGGTGAAAAAATAATGAATACTGTTATGCTGAAAATAAATAAAAAAGAAATTTTTAAAAAAAGAAATTTAAAAAATAAATAAAAATTAAAAATAACAAAATTTTTTTAAAATTACCTAATTTAATTCTGATAACAACCCTAAGAGATATTTTGAGAAAACTCATGCTCAAAAAAAAATCTTAACATCAGAGTTAGTGAAGGAAGATTTGAATCTTAGCTGTCTGACTCCAGAGTGATTGAGCATGGCACAAACTTTGATTGTTTATATGAAACACTGTGGAAGGAATAATTAAAAAAAAAAAAAAAAGGATATGTAATTCTCTGGTAATTTCCAACAACATGGCCTACCAATAATAGGCATTCATGGGAAATGCATAAATTTTGTGTTGGCCCTCCTTCTACACCACTAAATGGAGAGCTACCCCTGCTCCCCACCCCAAACAAAAGGCTACTTAAAACCAGGGATGAATATCAATATCAATGATGTCTCAGATTGCCTTTAAAGTAATCCAGTGAAGTTCAAGGAGAGATAAAAGAAAATATATGTGCAAACAAGTCCTGTCATGAGTTGGTAATTGTCAAAGCTGGGTGAACAGTACTTTGAGTTACTTTTGTTTATGTTTGAAATTTCCATAATCAAAGGCTTTTCAAAAAATACCAGGAATGTTGATTGAAGATTAGACTTAACTTCTTGCACTGAACTAGTCCAATTTGACCTACCATCTTGCTCTGGACCACTCTGATTTGACCTAATTTCTTGTTCTGGACCAGTCAGATTTCTAAGGACACAGAGTAAATAACAGTTTTATCTTTGAATTGGCCAACAGTCTCAAACTATCACTCTTTGCTTAAGGCGTTTTTGTCATTCCAATTAATCCAACATCATTCAACACATTCATTAACATTATACTTACTACATCTTCCAAATCATAATTAATAGAAATAAGACCAAGTATTTTATGGTGATATAAATCACTGGGAGAATCTCCTCAATTATATAGTTGATGAAAAGCAATAAATGATAATAATTCTGCAAATTCACCTCAAGATGATCCTCAAAAGATCCATAAGGTGCATTCACTTAATTTAAATTCCTACATAGTGCATTGAAATGTCTCCAATATTTCAAAAGCCAAAGTTAAAAAGAGAAAATATAATGGCAGTTATGTCTAATTTGGCTTTTAATTTATTGGACAAGAAAGATTCTTCATGAGAAATGCTTATAAATATAGCCTCAAAGTCTCTCTCTTAGTTTGCCATTTAGATCAAATCAGAAAAAAAAATATTTTTACAATATTGAATTCTTTGTCACAATACAAGAATTCCTAAGATTGAGTGAGTAAAAAAATGTGTGCTTATTTTATAGCACATCATTAAAATAATATAGGGATAAAGAATCAATAGAGGATTGGTCATATTATCTATTGCTGTGAAAAGGATTCCTGAATCTAAGAAGATTGAGAAATAATTAATGCTGTTCTTCAGTCCACAGTGATTTCTCACCCAAATATACCTGAATAAATGCTGTATAAAATAATTAATATGGGGGCACCTGGGTGGCTCATTTGGTTGAGCATCAAGCTCTTGATTTCGGCTCAGGCTGTGGTCTCCCAGTCTTGAGATTGAGCCTGCACTGGGCTCCTCACTCAGTGGGGAGTCTGCTTGAGGCTCTCTCTCTCCCTGCTCCTCACTCCTCCTATGCCCCTATCCCTGCCTGCACTCTCTCTCTCTAAATAAAATCTTTAACAAAATAATTAATGTGAGTAAATACATCTAAAAATATTTTATTCCAAACTGGACTACTGCATGAATAGAATATGTTTTTCTCTTTATCATATCATTTGTTCCCCATTTGTCATGGGGAAATAAATACAAAGGTGTTGGGAAGGCTTAGAAGTCAGACAGGGGAAGGAAGGCAATCCAGAGATTAGCAATAACAGGAATCTTCTATCACCTTTACAGCTGGAGGAATCAAGGGCATTTGATAATGTTACCTGGGCTATTTACTCTCAGAACTGTTCCTGATTGTTCTTCAGCCTGCACCATATTTCATGGGATAACTTTGTAAACTACAAATCCCAGGATCCCTTCCAACTGATTTCCTGTTGGGTTTGGCTAATGGGAGGCATTAGTGGGAAATGTGAGGGAGAGAGGTAGAAAGAGAAGCCAGAGTATTCTTCCCCCTATCTACTTTGGTAGTGACTAAGTCTCCTGCCAACCAGTTTCCATCAGAGAGCCTCCCAGTCTGTTGTTCTGCCCCTACTGTATCTCCCTCCCTTTGTGTCTCTAGACGCTGCTAGTTCCCATCTGGTGGAGCCCAGGTAACACTATCAAATGCCCTTGATTCCTCCAGCTGTAAAGGTGATAGAAGATTCCTGTTATTGCCTTCCTTCCCCTGTCTGACTTCTAAGCCTTCCCAACACCTTTGTATTTATTTCCCCATGACAAATATGTTTACTGAAATACATCTGGAACAGGCTCTATTTTCCTAGCCCCTGACTAATATACTCTTCATCTTTAATTTTGCAATTCTATAGTTTTTTTTTTAAGCCAATATGTGTGCATCATTTTCACCCTTACAAAATGATTCTATTTATTGTTTATGATCCACTGCTTCTTAAATAGTTGCAAGCATTCTTATCAGCAATTCTATTACCTTGCTGAATACTGATGAAAGACTCTTTCCGGACATTTGGAAAATATTGCTACTATTGAAATTGGTATCAGTGTTGTTCCATTTTGCCCAGCATGTCAGTCAATAATTATACATTAATGTCTTACCACATGTGGAATACTAAAAATAGATTTTTAAAATATGAGCCCTTCCTGAAAAAGAACTTCCAGATTTCTATAGAACATTGGACACAGTCATTGGAAAGGACTACAGGCCGTTAGTAAACATGTTTGCATTACAACATAATATCTATCTACACCTTTACTTGCTTGTGCAATGACTGCATTCCTAAAAAGTTAAAATGTACATCAAGTCAAATATCACTTTGTTATGTAATGCAAAATGTAAACAATATAGATATTTATAAGATAAAAGTCCACCTTCTCACCTCTTTCCCCCTTTGGTTTTCTCCCAGCTTTTCAACTGTATTCCCCAAAAGTAGATATCACTAACAATTTGGTGTGTATTCTTCCAGACATCTTTCAATACATATATTAATTAAAATCATTTATTCAACAAATATTTACAAGCATCAACCATAGGCCAGACACTTTCTGTCCCAAGAGATGGAGTGGTGGACCAAAGAGTTACAGAAAGCTTATATTCTGGTGAGGAAGGCAATGATAATCAAACACACACATGAACACGTAGTAGACAACAATGGAAGCTAATAAAATAAAGGAAAATAAAGCACAGTAATGGAAGAGATAATAGGGAAAAGAGAATGCACGGGCTTTCTATTTTAATGTCTCTTTGAGAGTAGGTCACCCTGCAGATTTAGGAGGTTTTCCCTTGAATACAAATATTCAAATGGCTGACAACCACCTCTTCTAGTCTCTTGGTGTAGGAAAATGACGTATATAATCTCTTGAGGCTCCTTTCTGCCCTATCACTTTGTTATCAACAACTTCACAATTAACCACATAATTCACTCCATTTATAGAAATTTCTTCAAAATTTAATATTTATGAAATCCTAACAGTTTCATGGTCCTTCTTCCCTCGTTCTCTTTCTATTCTAACAAACAGATTCCTTCCCTCTTCCCTGGCCTGCCAGCCACACAAATTACTGACTTGGGTCACATAGGTATTCAATGTAGAAATAAATCAATAATATGTTTATACTGGAAAAGCAATGCAACGTGTCTGACAGTTTCACTACACCCTTCTCAGATTCTCAGAGTGCCTAACACAGCCAGAACTTCTTTCAGAAAGTTCTTGACTCATCAAATGCTAAGTATTATAACAACTTGGCCATAAATTATGAACCAGGGTCAGCCCTCGAGTCAAACAAGAGCAAATGGCTCCAAATCAGCCATCAACTCATGCAGGACCAACATCAAACCTCTGCCTTAAACTAGGTGCCTTAATCCAGGTCTCAGTGGATACTATTTCATGGGGAATGAAATCCGAGTCTTGCGACTCTACCAGCAAACATGCAGTAGACGTCACGAAGCAATGGAAGTGACCCGTAATAAGAAGGTATGTGTTATCAAAACTCAATGGAGAGAGAGAACTCAGCTACGGAGAAAAGGCAGGCAAACGAGTGCCATCCCAAGAATAGCCTCCGGTGAGAGATGCTACTGGATCGCCAAGTATCCTGCCAGCCTCCTGGGAGCATTGTTATATCCCAAACACCAAGAACTTTCTGGTCTGTGTGTGAGTTAAGATAATCTTGGGTCCTCCTTACTTCCCCACGGCTTATCCTTCCTTAAAACCCTGTTAACTGAAGTCACCTTATAGCTATAAAGCAGAATTAAAATTGCATTTAAGGAAGTTTGCCAACACCATTTATGCAATATGATAACCCTTGCTGCCTGCCTAGTGAGGTCAATTATCACTAACACATTCCAAAGGTCTAGGTATGCAGAGCAATTTGGAAAACATCAATGACATAGCCCATAGGGATATTATGACCCAATGAAAGGGAAATGTATAAATAATAATGTCCTGAATAAAATTTAACACCAAAAAATTACATCACTGCAATGCAGGCACAACGAAGAGCACAGACTCTGGACCTCCACTGCCAGGGTTCAGTTCCCAGCTCCCAGCTGAGCAGCTGTTTAACCTTGGGTAAATTACTTCCATCTTTCTATGCCTCAGCTTTTTCATTTGTAAAATGGTAATATTAATAGTTCACCTGCCGCAGAGTGGTGTAAGGATTAAATGAGTTAATATATGTAAAATGCTAATTGTTACACTTTTATAGTTTATAACAGTGGAAAGGATGGACTATACAAATATAAACATTGAGATGATAAAAACAAAAAATGGTTTCAATTATATATTCACCTTTTCTACGTTTGTGCTAGTATCTTAACATGCATCCATGCTCCTGGACATGACCGTAAACTCTGGGAAGTTAGGGACCATGCTTAATTTGCATGTCATTGTCCCCTGGCAACTATCACAGTTTCTGGCACATAATAGATACTGAATAATCTTTGCTACATTAGTAAATGGACAATCCGAGCCCGTGTCTAGATCCTGCGGTCAACACACTCCATTAGTAGTCCAGTGCTAGCCCATGATTTTCCTTTTCATCTGTCCAGCATAGGTTTTATTTCTTTAGTTGCTGTTTCACTTATTTTTGGACATGTAAGTCTCTTCAGCAGTAGTGCAAGGAATCAGACTTGCTGTGGCTATATTCTTGCTTGATAAAGCACTTCTCCTACATACAAGTCTCTCCTATTTTCTAAGTACAACAATTTCTCACCTCTCTTCTTCATTCTAGATTGTCCCAGAAAACAAGTACAAAAACTCAGGATCACCCAGTCCCCAGCCTGTCCCTGGATGCCCCATAGATGGTCTCTGAGTCTGTTAGAATTGATTTACCATGAGCTGTGTGAGCAGGAGAGTGGTGCTAGAATTCCTTATGGCGTCCTTAGATCTTTTTTGCCACATCCTTTGCCCTGACTCTAAGAGGAAGCCAACCATCTCTCCTCTGGCCTGTGCCACAGATGTCTTCCACATCAATACCATCTGTGATCCCGACGGAAATGATAGTTAAATTTTGTTGCATCTGTTATTGGATCTATCTTTGTAATAGGAGTAATGAAATTTGGCTTCCAATCTAATTCATCTTTTATGCAGATAGCCCAAAATAACCTGTAATGAAAACACTAAAGGTAGACACAACTGAGAGAGACAAAATGAATGTGGGAAAAAGTCAGTTCTTTTTCAATGAAGAATGATGATTTTGAAAAGTACCAATTCCAAGAACTATTTATAATCTAAATGAGTAGAAATTAAAAATATGCAAAGATCACTTTTTTTTTTGTGGTGGATGTGAAACTGTGGAAATGAGTGTTTGATAACCTGAAATACGTTCTTTCTAAAATACTGTTTTGGGGCACCTGGATGGCTCAGTGGTTGAACCTCTGCCTTGCACTTAAGTCATGATCTCAGGGTCCTTGGATGGAGCCCCACATCCGGCTCTCTGCTCAGCAGGGAGTCTGCTTCTCCCACCCCCACCTGCCTGACTCTCTGCCTACTTGTGATCTCTCTGTCAAATAAATAAATAAAATCTTTTAAAAAATAAAAATTAAAAAAATTAAAAATTAAAAAATAAAAATAAAAAATGAAATAAAATACTGTTTTTACAGTGGAATTGGGAGGTGGCTATTGTTTTGTTATCATTTTAATTATTTGTGGACATATGGGATCAAGGCAGGGAACATAAAAGTGATTGCAGTGAAAGTATAGCTAGAGGAATTAACTACGTGTATTTTCTAAAGGAACATAAAAATGATAATTCTGTCACTCAAAATTGAAGATGTTTAAATTATATACTAAATTGGTAATTTTTAAGATTTTCAAATAGTGTACTCTATGTTGATTAAACAAGATGTCAAGAGTTTTTGAATGACAAAATAGTTTAACAATTTTGATGTTTTGGTGTTTCTCAAAAATGTATATTTGCAATTTCTGAATTAGGTTAATGTCACAACCTTATGGATAACAAATTTCTCACCCTAGAAGAAATCTTAATCCCATTTTATTTAGTTTTTTGCATGCACTTTACATAGTTAAGAACACTTCTCTGGTTTTCTAGTGGCTTCACACGTGACTGGTACTAAGCTGGACGAGCGCACCATCCCTATACTCCCCATCCAGGCCCCTGTGCGTCCACCACCCTGCACACAAGAGGGTACAGAAAGTTTCACAGTAAGCCAGCAAACCCTGGGAAAGCTATCTGAGGATCAGACTGTTCAAAGTACATGGGCATCATCACTATAACTTTACTAATGATGAACATTTATAAACATTTCTTTTGCCAAAAGGGATCGAATAATTTTTGTTTTCAGCAAAAATAAAGAATTTTGCAAAGCAAAGATTTATGAGATTAACCAAAGTAATTCTGGTTAGGAAAGGTTATAAAAATTACTGAATAAAACATTCTTAGGGCCATTTCATATTGAATAAGCAAAAGTTCAATCTTGAGAAGAAAAAACAAAAACAAAAATTAAATGCTATTCTAGAGAAACACATTTTGAGTCTTAACCCATTCTCTTAGCTGCATCAGTCTCATAACTAGGATTAGAATGTCCTTTAAAGAAGTTTATCAGCATGACTTACACAATTTCATGAACGTATATGGAAGGGAATACAGTTCTGGGATTAACATGCCTGGGTGCAAATCCAGATTCTATCATTTCCTAGCTCTACCTGAGGCAAATGCTTAATTTCTCTCACTGCCTCAGTTTACCTTGTGGGGAAAAAAGTACACTAATATCTACCTTGAGGGGTTTATAAGAAATTCTCTGTATATATATATATTCTCTGTATATATGTATATACATATACATATATATAAATACACACACACATATACTCTTTATATGTATATATATATAAAATATATGTATATATGTGTGTATATATAAAAAGTATATATATAATACATATATATGTACATACAATACACATTATATATACACATAATATGTATATAATATATAATATGTATCATATATATACACATCCTTCTTAAGGAATCATATATATGTGTAGGCATATATTATATATACACACATTATATACACACATATATATATGATTCCTTAAGAAGATTATGATCCAGTGGAAGAAGAAGGGAAAATGCAAATATAAATGATAAACACAGGAATATAAATGGCATAAAGAAGTCTAAGTAGGTTAAGTTGACTAATGTAAACAAATATAATAATGTTAATTATTACAATTACCCTACTACTGCCTATTAATGATCAATAAACTAGTAAATTATATCCATGATGACACTTTTACTCCCATCACAATTGCTTTCTAAATAGGTGGCTATAAAATTTTTAAGGAAGTCTCATTCAAAGAACATTTTGACTGAAAACATAAAGGTAATTGCTAATTACTTGGTACAAAAAGGAATGTGTACCTCAAAACTGCAGCTAACATAATATTTATCTGTGAAACACTGGAGTCAATCTCTTTAAAATGGAGATACCAGCACTGTTAGTCTTGTTCTTGGTATTCTAGCCACTGCAATAAGACATGAAATGGAAATAAGAGGTATAGCTATTATCATTTGCCAGTGGTGCTTTGATCTACTTAAAATTTACAAAGAATAAACTAAAAATTGATACAACTAATAAAAAATATAGCAATATAGTTGAAGACAAAGTAAATACAAAAATCCAGTTACTGTTAGGGCACCTGGATGAAGTCAGTTTAGTGCCTGCATCTGTCTTGGTTTTGGCTCAGGTAAGGATCTCAGCTCATGAGATCAAGCCCCGTGTGGGGCTCCTGAAGTTTGCTTTCTGCTTGAGATTTTCTCTCCCTTTCCCTATTGCCCTCCCACTCATGCTCTCTCTCTCTCTCTCTCCAAAATAAATAAATCTTAAAAAAAATTCATCAACTGTCTTAGATAATGCCATTAATAATAGTAAATGTAAGGGTAAAAAGATTCTTTTCACAATTGCACTTTAAAAAGTTAAACACCTAGAAATAACTTAGGAAAGATTAGGATATCTAGGGGCACCTGGGTGGCACAGTCTGTCAAACATCCAACTCTTGGTTTTGCCTCAGGTCATGATCTCAGGGTCAGGAACTCAGGCTCGTGAGTTCAAGCCCTGTGTTGAGCCCTGAATCTGCTTAAGATTCTCTGTCGCCATTTGCCCCTCTCCCCACTTGTGCTCTGGCACACATGCACACACACTTGCTGTCACTCAAAAAAAAAAAAAAAAAAAATGCAAAAAAGAAAAGAAAAAAGAGTAGGGCTTCTACACACCATCAACAGCACCCTGCCCCTGGGTGTGTGGGGAAGAGGGGGAACAAACCCTTATAACTATTTACCAAAAGACAAAAAGAAAGTTGAATAAAGATGATATACCATATTCCTAGATGGGAAAGTGAATATTATAAAAAAATACCTACTTTTCATGGGTTGATTTATAATTTTGAGGTAACTGTAATACCAATGAAATTGTTTCAAAGTTGGCAAGGTGATTGTAATATTCTCCAAAAGGATGGCCAAGGATAAGGTCAGATTTCATTTGAATTTAAGAAAATAAGAAAACATGTCTTACACATCCAAGCTTATGAAGTAAGGATCATGAACATACATATGCAAAGGGAAAGTCTGGAAGAAAATTACTTTAAAAATGTTTATCTTTGGCTGGTGAGATTATGGATGGATTTCATTTTCTTGTTGTCCTTCTATATTTGCCAAAATCTTTACAATAACTACTTACTGATTTTAGAGTCAGTGGAAATATACCTTTTTAAGAGAAAAGAGGAAACAAAACAATAAAGAAATAGCTTGGGCTTTGGAAGCAAGGTTGAACGCCAACAAAAATGATAATTTTACCACACTCAATCAAAACTAAATTGATATGCTGAAAAGCCACTTACTAGGACTGTAAGCATATACTTAATGATTAAACTCTGTGCTGAGACTAGGCAACCACACGGATATCATCTGCTAACTTGTTAATTACTGACAAAATATCTTTTAATGCCTAGATTTGGCATGAAAGAAGAAGAGAAGGCAATACAGGTGAGAAAAGCCTAAAATTTTTGCAAAAATGAAGATGCCTTTTGAGGAGAGCAAGAAGTTGGGGGGCTTGGAGCGGGGAGAGCAGGAGGGTACTTGGATGGAGAAATGAGATGCGAGGTCACTGCCAATGAGATCAAACAGATTTTGTGGATTCTGTCCTGGCCCTGGGTCAAGAATGACCAAGGTTCCTTAGTCAATTTCATTCCACTTTACAAGGATTGACAGAAGTCTCCCGTGAACTCAGCACACAATTTGATGCTGCTATAGTCACAAAAACAGTGGGAAAACATGCCCCTTGATCTCCAGGACCTTTCAATCTGGTTGTGTAGGCAAGATAACACACAAACAACTTTAAAACAACACAAAAGCATAAATAGATTATGTGCCCATATGAGAGGTTCAGAGAATTGATGTAATAGGAGGCCACTGAAGGATAAAATTTAGGGGCCAGAGTAAAAAAGACAATGTTCATGCCCCAGGAAACATGTTGTGGCTTGTGAGTTCATCCTTGAGTCCTCCATTCCCCCTTTGATGTTGCACAAGAATCTCAAGTCCTAAAAGCAAGCAGGTCTCCAAATTATAAGTCAGTCCTTAGAAACTTAGCCGTCCCTTAAACAATAGCTTTGTTTTGAATCACATTCTTTAAAAATCCTATCAGTTCCTAATCATAGCACTTTTCTCTGACAAAACCCTTACTTGTCCTAAATTCACGAAGCTGGGATGCCAAGATGTTTTCCACTGAAGTCAATTTAGCCAAGCTGTGATAATGTAAGAGACTCAAGAGAAACTGTGTTTTAAACAGCTTTGAATCAGATACAAAAAAACCAGTGTGGGCAACGATCCAGCCGGAGAGCGAGCTTTTCACATAGACTGCTCTTGAGATCCATGTCAATATCGGATTGCATCAAAAATTTCACAGGGAATTGGATTATTTCGTTTTCTTTGACTGGAATTCAGAGGCAAATGGAATTCAGAGTAAGAGCTGAAGAGATAAGGTCTTTGTTTTTGAAGGGATACCAAGGCCATAAAGTGATCAAGAGATCTCCGATGGAGAAGGGTTCAAATTATAGACAGAATTAAGCCTAACGCACACAATTGCACTGGCTCCCACAAAATAAACATGACACATAGCAATACAGTAGGTTGGCTTAATAAAATCACAATAGTACTCATTACAGCAAGTTTTTCATGATGTCCTACAGGAATGAGATCTATAGGAATGGGTGCATTCTTTTACAAGGAATTAATTTAATCATCCAGGATATTTGTAGTACATGATGAAATCAAACCTGGAGTTGGAATTTAAGCATTCCCAGGATGAAAATACTTGGTCTCACATTCTGTCTTTGTGCTGGGCAGTAACACTGAACATAAAACATACACAAAGTGTATTTCAGCTTCTTTAGTAGAATTTCTTTGACACCTGTTAAATTTTAAAGAGCTCTGTGAAAAGCATTTTCTTGACTATTCAACTGGCTCTTGATTCATTTATGTGCATGGAAATGCTCTGACAGCTCAAAATTGAAAGTACACTGCTTACTAACATTTTCTCTCTGGTATTCATTCACACTCTTCCTTAATGTGAGCCTACTCATAAGTGGACAGCCTATTTGGAATTCTTACGGGTCTGAAATCCAGGGTAATTTAAGCCCTGATTTGGAATAATAAAAGTCAAATCTTAAAGCTATGTCTACATGATTAAAACAACCAGATTTCTACCAGCTCTGTTACTCCAATCACCTTTACCACTCATGTGAACCTCTGAGTGGACGATTGCATGGACCTATCACACTGATAAAACCCAAAGTATCAAATCAACCATGTCTCAGAGAAGTTGACGACCACACAGATACTGAATCCATACACAACAACCTATAATTCTCTCCAGTAGGTCACATTCTTTACTCTTCTGTGTCATAAAAATTGTTTTTTCCTGAGATGCCTTTTCTCTTCTTCCCCTGTCTGAGGCTTTTTGGAAACCACCACCTCCAGAATATCTTCTCTGACTACGAGGTACAAAGATCAGGCTCCCCAACACTTTCCTTACTCCGATGCACCTTAAGCAAACACTCCCAAAGTATCAGCAACTCGAATTCCAATTCTGAATCCATCATTTGCCAACTGCGTGGCCCTATGCAAACTTCTGTCCTCCGTAAGCTGGGGGTCATGACAGCGCTTGCCTTGTAGGGTGGATGTGAGGATTAACGGAAGGATATTGACATGGAGCGTGGAGAAGAGCCCAGCACAGGGCAACATTTGATAAAGATTAGCCTATGGACATTCAATCAGACCCACTGTTTTTCTTTTAACACATGTAAGCTATTTAATGTTACTTAGGCTTTTTTGTTGATATTGTGCATGTTATGTTATGTATTATTAATACATTCTTTAGAAATTCATGCAATCTAAACATGCAATCTAAATTCACTTGTTAGACTATCGAAATGATTTTATATTGAATGGGGCCAAATTATTAGGACAAACCCATCTCCAATTTTATTAAGGAAATGAGAGAGAATATAGGTTTTGGGGCACAGAAAGTAGGTTTTTCCCCCTCAGGAATACATCAGTTCTATAATCAAAGTTTGTTGGGTCTGGCTATAAATAACTAGAACTTCATGACCAGAAAGAATAATATTATTTCTAGATACTCAAGTCTGTTTAGTTGTAAAAAAAAATAAATAAATAAAATTAATAAAATTAAAAAATAGAACAGCTAATCATGATAAAGTATACACAAAGAACTATTGAGAAGATTTTTTAAGATTATGGACCTACAAAAGTTATTTCTCCTTCTAAGGCTATTGTTTTGGTTTTCCTCGTGTTCTGTTAGTTCCTTTTTTTTTTTTTTTCTATCAAGCAAAAAATAATGATAAAAGAAAATTCAGCATCCCCTTTATATGAGAGCTTTAAGATCCAAGAATCTGAATGTCCTTTCTTAAAATGGCTGACAAATTACTGAGTCAAAAAATTTTAAAGAGCAAACAAACAAAAACACAGATGAATCCTAGTGAGAATGCCAAGCTCCAAGGACAAAGAGAAAATCTAACAGTTTTCCAAGGGGAGGAAAAAAAGGATTACCTAAAAGAACAAAAATCAGTTTGCCATCATATTTCATATCAATGACTGAGAACTAAAAGATAATTGAGAAATGCTTTTTAAATCTAAGAAAAAATGACCTTGAATGTAGGATTTCATAATCAGATAAAAATAAAGATTTTGAGATTTAAGCAATGATATATGAAACTTACCACTCAGGCATCTCCTCTGGTTGTATAAAATACAAAATACAAAAAAGAGGAATTTAAAACAAAAGAGGAATTTTTTTTAAGTACACATGTTATAAAGGATAAGAAGAAAATGAGCACTTATAATTAAGTCTGAATTATTTTTGATAATGTGGCTAAGAAGCTCAATGCAATTATTAAGAAATACCATATGAAACAGAGGAATAACGTTTTAAAAATGAGTAAGTCTAGAAAATTCCAAATGATGTAATCAAAATAAAGGAAGTAGAGGAGGAAAGGGAAAAGTAAAAGGATGCTACCTGTCTTGTCATTTGGCGGGGGGAGAAAGAAGTTAGAGATTCAGGCTAATTCTCAATGTTGATTAGAATATATAGGTTTAACTATACTAATTCAAGTTGTATGCATGGGCAGCCCAGATTTAATGTGGGAAGGTTCTATCTAAGGGTGTGACTTTGGGAGGTGTGGTTCAGTGGGTGGGTTCAGTGGGTAGACCAACTACCATAAGGAGAGTCTATCAGACTGATTGTGTACGTTCCCTGACCTAGCAACTCTATTTCTAGGAACTTAGCTACAAAATTGTTGTATACAGGCACAAGGATATGTGTATAGTTAGCTCTGTGGAACCCAATCCATAGGCTCTTCTAAGTGGGATTGTTTTATAAAGTACTTCTTAACATGGAACACCTATAGCCATTAAAGAGACTGAAGTAGACTTATTAACACAGACATGGAAAGATATACTGTTACATGAAAAATGTGCTGAACCCAATACGTAGGCTATGACCTCAGTTTATGAAACCTAAAAACCCAATGTATCTGTGTTTATGCACATTGATGTTTACAATGCAAAGAAAAAGTGTCACATACAAAAGAAGAGGAATAGAAGTGAAGATGCATGGCAAAGAAGGATTTTTAAATTTACTAAAAATACCTTTGTATTCTGGATATTTTTTTACAATAAACATGTATTACTTTTGTCATTTTATATAGCAAACAAGAAAATCATATCTGTATATAAATATAGATACATATAAAACTTTAGTGATGCCAAGTGTTGCATTTTAGGGTTTAAAAACTACAAAACCAACCTGTTTTAGAGAGTGGAGAGACGGAAATTATATTAGACGTGCGATGCATATTAGATTTTATGTGCCATCATTATGCAGTGAAATCTAGGTAGTGGAAGGAGGCAGGAGGGAAGAAGGGAGGAAGAAAGAGAAGGGAAGGAAGGAGGGAAGGAGGGAGAGGGAGGGAGCGAGGGAGGGGGAGGGGAAGGGAAGAAGGAAGGAGGGAGCGAGGGAGGGGGAGGGGAGGGGAGGAAGGAAGGAGGGAGCAAGGGAGGGGGAGGGGAGGGGAGGAAGGAAGGAGGGAGCGAGGGAGGGGGAGGGGAGGGGAGGAAGGAAGGAGGGAGCGAGGGAGGGGGAGGAGAAGGGAAGAAGGAAGGAGGGAGCGAGGGAGGGGGAGGGGAAGGGAAGAAGGAAGGAGGGAGCGAGGGAGGGGGAGGGGAGGGGAGGAAGGAAGGAGGGAGCAAGGGAGGGGGAGGGGAGGGGAGGAAGGAAGGAGGGAGCGAGGGAGGGGGAGGGGAGGGGAGGAAGGAAGGAGGGAAGGAGGGGAAGGAGGGAGAGGGAGGGAGAGAGGGAGGGACGGAGAGAGGAAAGGAAGGAGGGGGAGAGAGGGGAGGGGGAGGGAGGGAAGGAGGGCAGCAAGCAAGTACCTGAGACAGGCAGATCCTGCCTCACTCAACAGAAAATGGTCTCTTCACACCATGATATGACTTACATTGGCCAGAGGCTTCTACTCTGCGAAGTTTGGTATTTCTCTGAGGAGATGAAGGGTCTCTTCAACTCCACTTTCCATCTGGACCCCACAGCGAAACGCGAAAGGGAGAGGAAAGCAGATACAGACGGTCAGGGCAGCAATTATTTTACCTTTGGGAACAGAAACTATTTTTGCTCAAAAAGAAGGTTTGCAGACACAGCATTTCACATTCGGCTTCGTAATGCTACACACACAAAAAGGATTTGCTGTAGAAAACATGTAACAAAGTGGGTGCAAGCCAGTTGTCCTGGGAAAATGACCAAAGACAATAAGAGCCAATATGTTTATCAGTCTCTCTCTCCACATTTATGGAACTTCCACTCGGTGACGAGATACAGGGGCTAAAAAGTGGACAAGGACATCATCTGGGCACTCAAGGAGCTGACAGAAAGGTGACAGGTATACTCCTAAGTGGATAATTGTAGAACGATTTAAGAAGTTCCATAACAGAGGCAAATAAAGAGCCTCCTGACTGGTTATGCAGTTCTAAGCAACTTGCTTGGTCTATTTGTGCCTCAGTTTCCTCATTCATAAAATAGAAACAGGAATGACACTACTTGCTAAGGGTGTTCTGGGGTTGAGATGAGAGAACACACAGACATCCACACACAAAGTCAGCAGTCGGTGAAAGTCAGCTACTACTATTCGGGGAGGCAGAATGAGGACCCTGGACTCGGAATGCCTGGGTTTGAAACTTGGCTGTGGGAACCTACTACTTAATCACACTGAGTCTTGGGTTTCTCATCCAAACATGGCGGATGATCCCAGTAAGTGCATCAGAGGCTGCTGTGCAGATTGAAGGAGATCAGCTAAGAGAAGGGCTTAGATCAGAGACTGGCACCTACGAATTCGATTCATGCTAGTCATTATCACTATCAAAATGCTTCAAAAGGCAAAAGAAAATAACAAGGAACTCTTCCTGAGAGTGACAGAGAATGTTCTGAAGGGGAAGTGGAAGCGACAGGAGGGCTGGCCGGGAATAATGAGCAGGAGGGCTCCAAGCAGGGAGGGTGAGAGAGGACGAGGCACACCAGAAACACAGCAGGGGCGAAGGCAGAGAGAATTTAACGATGAGGAGGAGGAGGAGGAGAATGAGGCCGCATAAATATCCTCTAGGTTCTGAGAATTGTGAGCCAAGTTCAGAGAGAAATGATAAGCCAGACCACTCTGTGAACGCCTCTGGGGCTGTTGAACAACTTAAGAGCAGGGCCAGTGTGTGTCCCGTGAGCAAAACGGAGATCGGTCCCCTGGAAAAACCACATCAAAAGGTGGGAGGAACCCGCGGAGGCAGCCCCAGAAGAAAGCTTAGAGAGGCAGAGCTGATGGCATCAAAAGAGGAGAAGGGAAAGAGATTCAATAAGAACGGGCTGGTCAGCCGTGTCAAACGTCGCCTAAATGTCAACTTGGGTGACAAGGAAAAGTGAGACCATTGAACTGGCTGATGAGAAAGATGCTGGTGAGAAACCCTTTTTAATTGCGGTGTTGGCGGAAGCCAGACTGTAATGGGTTGAGGAATTAATGAGATGTGAAGACACTAAGTATTGGCTAAGTATAGACTTACTTTCAAGAAGTTTAGTGATTAAAAAAAAAGGTTGGGGGGGGTGGTGGACAGGGAGAAACCAGTCTCCTAGAAACCAGAAGATGTGCATTTTTAAATGTCCAAATAAGCAAAATGTACTTTTGGGGAAAAGGGTGAGACTTCCCAAAGCATCCAAAAAAACAAAAACAAAAACAACAAAAAACCTACAGGAGGAAGAAAGTTGAGACAAAGGACCTCAATACTTGGTTGAAATGGGATTAGGGGATTAGAGTCAAACTGGGGTTAGGGCAGAAAGTTGAAAGCCACAGAACATTGAAATGACTAGGAAATTAAGATTCCAAAAAAGAGGGGGGACAGGAGAGTAAGGACACAATCTAGTGGATTTGCTGAAAGAGCATGAGGCGAGCTTAGAATGTAGCAGGAGAAGGGATCCCAAGTACATTAGCTTTCCCCTGCATCTCTCAGGTGGAGCCGGGGGCGGAGTAGCTTCAGAGAACAGGGTGCTCCTTACTTAGAATTTGGACTCCTGTTTGCTAAATGGTCCCCAGTTCTAAACATGAAGGCCTATGTTGGCAGCGACAGAGGTTTGTCCCTAGGTGGAGTTAGGGTCCCCTTTAGCCAGAGCCAGACTCCAGATTCTCTTGTGGGATCGTCACCTGCCTAGAGCTCTTGGCCAAGCAGTAGGCCTTTCCTGAACAAGTCCGGGTGAGAAACTGAGCCGAAACTGATAATGTATCAGAATAACAGAAAGGGCTGATGGGCAATCTCAACAGTGGAATTTTGGAAGGAAAGAGAATACTGGATTTTTTTTTTTTTCTGGACTATCTAGAAAAATCTGCTTTGGAATGTTTCAGTCAGCTCTTGGATCAGAGGCCAGGTGTTTTTGGAAAATATAATCAGTCGCTTTGCTCCATGTGGTTCCCAAGTCCCACATCTGTCGACTGAGGAAGGTTCATTTTAAGTCCCACCAACTCTGCACATTAGGAAATCGAATAATTCTCCCCTTCGTGTTTCTTTCGTTTTCACAGGAACATGTGTCTCCAGTACAATGCGGATGCCCTATCTTCCTAACCATATTGTTAGCCTCAATTTTGTTTTGGTTTCCTTCTTTTGTCTAAAAGGAGTTAGCAAATGTGTTAAAAGATAAGACAGTTTTAGGACACCCTGGGTGAGGCCAGCTCTTGTCCAATCAGAGAGCTTTTATCTGGAAAACACTCCCTCGCCACAGCTGAGTCTCCTGGTTGGAAATAAACATTTTGATGAAACATTCTGTAAAGAAGAACTGGTTCTTAAATGAAGGAATTGGAGGGCTGTTAGACATAATTGCTGATATTCTCCACCCTGGTGACTTGGGAGACTAGAAAAGATGAGAATGATTAAGAGGACTTGCAAAGGCAAAGGGGAAGGGCCAGATTACTCGTAACCACCTAATGTCTCTTTTGTAGGCCAGAGAAATTATTTTTATACCTGGTTTCTATTCCTATTCTGGTTCCTAGGTAGACAGATGTCTCAGGATCTCCCTGAATGCTTTCCCGTGCATGCTCTGTGCGTTCAGAATACCTTTCGCATCTTGAAAGTAAATGTGGACAAAACTCCTAACTAAGACATGATAACATTTAAAGGTGAGTACATAACTTTTAGAGATGAGGCTTTTTTTTTTTTTTTGAGAACATTTCAATCTAGATGATCTCTTATTTTCAATCTCATGATCTCCTATTTTCCTAACTTCGAGAGATAAAGAAACAAAGACTTGGCTTCTGACCAGCCAGCCTCATAACCAGGCAGTAGAAGGCCATAGCTGGGAACCCACCATTTGGCAAATTATATCCGCCTTCCCTGTTTATAGGATGGCTGGTATATGTGTAGACCCCACATGAGACTTGGTGTTTCAAGCCAGAGGGGCACGATGAACCCTCTAGGTTAAAAAAGGTCTGGCAGGGGTTGCTATGTCTCTGAGCCAACCCCCCCCCCATCCCCATAAACCACCTGTGCCATTCCCCCATCGCCATAGTCCTTGACTGGAGCTCTATTGGATTTCCATCAGCCAGCACTTCTTGCAGGAAATGCTCCCAGGGATAAGATGGGGCTCCTTCTAAACCACTGGAGTCATTCTGTTTTTCACTGCCCTTCCAGAAAAAAAAATTCACATTTAACAAGCACTAAAAAAAAAAAAAAAAAAAAAAAAGGAGGAGGAGAAGAGAGGGGCACCTAAGTGGCTCAGTGAGTTGAGCATCGAACTCTTGACCTTAGCTCTTGTCTTCATGTCAGGGTTGTGAGTTCAAGCTCCACATTGGGCTCCACACCAGGTGTGGTGCCTACTTTAAAAAAAAAAAAAAAAAAAAAAAAAAGAAAGAGAGAGAGAGAGAGAGGAAGAAAACAACCTCCAAGAGGGTAGGGCTGTGACATCATCCTGCAGAATTTCCCATTCTGCCCAAGATGCTACTGTTTGTTTTGCCTCCAACTCTCCCAGAGACCTGGAAACCACCAGCAAAACAGCTTGGTGACTTAGTTTACCTCTCCTTGAAATATTTGCCTGCTTCCCTGGGTTGTGAAATAAAACGTCCTTGGAGTGTTATGAACTTCCATGTTTGCATCATCTGTTCCCTAGCATTTAAAGTCTGTTGAGCTAATCCAGATGGAGGCATGCAGCAAAACCAGAATTCAAATGAACCAGGTGGACGCGAGTTAGTATCACTGTGTTATGAATGAGGCTGCAGCAAACCGAATCACGTGACAAGGAACAGCAGCCTGTGTGCATCACCTCTGTGAGAGGCCTCACTTTCTGGTGGGAGTTGTTGCCTGTTACTCTTGCTGAGTGAATCCTTAACACAATACACTTGGGAGGCCTGTGTGAGACAAAGCAGGTTTAGGCTTTAATTTTTCTTATATTCTGATTAGGGGAACGAGTCTGAATCCAGAAGGATGTCATTGAGTGCAAACACAAACCTGGAGCAGGGCCCACTGGGCACGAATCTCAGAGGCTATTAATCTGCAACCTTCAATTTGTAAATATGCAGGAGACTGAGTCAGTAGAAAAAAAAAAATAATTTTAAACATCTGTGGTATTCTTTCTGTTCCAGATTAATTACACTGCTTGTTTGTTGACGCTGACCAGAATTTTCAATCTTCTGATGCTATGCGTGAAACGTCATAAGTATTTTTCTCTGCGTTTATCATTTACTCCCATGAAACTTTATCTCTGCCCCAGTCTGTCTCTCATCATTTATTTTAGGTCCTAATTTTGTTCTTTTGCTCACCTGCCCTAGACTTCGTTTTCCTTTTACTCCGAGCAATATGCAACTCTTTTTCAGCAAGTATTTATTATCACTTTGAAGAGATACCTTGTTAATACACAGTCCCGCACACATACACATCATTCAATCAAAATGATGATACATGTGAAAATCCAAACATGCTGTTTAATCATTTAGAGAGGCTGATAATTATTTCCAATCAGCTAGGATTGCTCTGCCAGTTCAAAGAATTATTAATGAGAGCCAAGTTTGCTAATAGATTGGGAGCAGCCCTTTTTTGTGAGTGGGGAAGATGTCAGGAAGGTCATTCTAGAAGTTACTATCCAGCCCTTAGGTCATAAGCTCATGAAGCCTGTCCTTGCCTTCTGAGTTTCCAAGAGCCCAATGGCTACTCTCCATCCTGTGATCCGTGAAGGTACCATGCCTGTGTTGAATCACTGGCACCTCCAAGTAGAGGAGAATCACAAATATTTTTGTTGGTTTTTTTTCCTAAAATAGCCCAAATTGGAAATGAGAAATGGCAGGTCTTTTGCAACATGTAAAGCAGCCATAACCCTCACCTCCCACTCCAGTCTGCCCTGAGAGTCATTATCCCTTCTCTTTCCCCTCCCCCACAACCAATGTCCTATGTCTTCTCTGGCCCCAGGGTGACCAGAGAGCCCCTATTTGGGGACTCAAGCTCCCTTCCCTCACTCTTGGCCCCAAGAGCTTCTCTTCAAACCCCAGCCAGCTCCCATGATCTTCCTTTCCTCTTGTCCAAAAACTTGAGGTCTTGGCCAGCTTTGGGTTTCTTTTTAACCCTGCTGTGTTCTACTCTATTCCCTGGAGTTTTCTCTTTCCAGGCCAAGGCACACAGAAGCTCACTTCTTTCCTCCTGCTAATGATAATTACGCAGCTCTTTTGGTTTTGTGGGTTCTACTGAGAATCACAAAGGAAAAAAGAGAAACCAAAGCACCCACATGGAAGAAATGTAATTATATAGGAACCTTTATTGATACCTCCCTACCTGTTGAGCACTGCCTTCTAGAATCTAATAGTTCTAGTTTCTGGGCTATGCTTCTGGGATGGCCTTGGAAGCCCTACTGGCCTTCCACTTCCCTTGGCAAAGAGTTCACTAATCTCTCCTCTCAACAAGGAGGGCAAAATGAAAAGCAGATGGTGCTCCCTCCTTAGGTAGTTTTTCTTCCTCTCCAGCTCTTCTGATGGATAGCACGTGCATCCTTTGTCTCCTACCTATAGATACTAAGATCATAACAGAAGCTAAACTAAATTAATACACACATACTATAACTCTAATCATAGTGGAATTATTTGACATTGAGACTAATTTTGAAAACTTCAGAATACCTCTTTCTTTTCTCATACCCACCCCACGGGATCCCTCCTACTATTTTGTTTTGACTAATGAGGGCTTTCTGCTGGGTGTTAATAATTTAGCATTTGTCTAGGGATGTGCTCATAAACTGGCTCTCTGAAAAGGACAAACACACAAAAAGGCCTAATTCACAATGTTTGCCCATGACTGTGATGTAAACACTTCCACCATGGTTCATTTCAAGCTACCAATGATTTAGGAACCAGCTGGTATGAGCTCTTCCAAGCCAGTCAGAATCAGTTCTAGTACACCCGTTACACTTCTAGGCTCTCCTCTGCTCAAAGCTTGCCCTGTGTTTCATCTCCAAAAGACTGCCTTTCATTTGCAAAAGCAATATAATAAGTAAATCCCAGCAGAATGTGAATGGCTGAATGAAAACTATTCATGTTTCTTCCCTGCCGGGGCCATGGGACTCATCATGGAGGGCTTCTGGAAGAGGTCCTCAACCCAATGGGTGAAATCCACCATCAGCAATGGTGCGGCCTCTAGGCAAAAGATGCTCCCCACTCCATGGCAGCACAGGGAGAGACAGAGGAATGCCAGGATGAGCTCAAGGACCTTAGGAGCAGGGACTCCTAAACCAGAATGCCAAGGTTTGGGATATTGGGCAAGTCACCTGACCTCTCTGTGCCTTCGCTCTTCATTTGGAAAATGAGGATAGTAATATTGTATTTCATGAAACCTGAGCCATCATCTATTGTAAAACACACCATTATTTTACATTCCATTAAGAAATTTTAAAACGCTGCAAATTAAACTATGACATGCCATTAAAAGTAAGACATATCCCAATTTCACAGATGCTAAGATGTGAGAGGAAAATCTGTTTTAGAGCCAATGGATGATGGTAATAGCTTCCTCATAGGGTTGTTGGAAAGATTAAATGAGCTGATGTATGGTTAGAACAGGGTCTGGCATGTTGTAAGAACGATGACTTTGCGATTATAGAATTTGCTATTATAGGATCATTATTATTGCAAAGAGATTAAGGAAAATAAAAAAGATGCAAAATATCTGACTCCAACATTAACACTTCAAATTTCCTCGCAAGACGAAGTAGGAGCTAACGTGGTTCTAAACCTGCATTTTTCAAGCTATTTTTCTTATAACCACACGGGCCTCAGGAACAAGAGGAAAAGAACAAGGGATAAGGTAAGGGTGGGGTGAAAGCCAAGCAGGAGAAATTCTCAGTCCCCACAAGCAAAACTCAACCAAAGCAGCTCCATTTTTTATCAGCTGAATGGATTGGAGTTGGATGTAAGGTTTCATTTTCATTGTATTCCTGGGCTTAAACATATATAGGTGTGTCTAGCCAGCTTACAAAACACTTGCCCCCGGTAGGTAGCAACCTTGGCAGCTGCACAGGGATGACCTTCCGCAATCATAAGCTACTTCGCCCTGGGACTCGCAGATTCCTGAGTCCAGAAAGTGGCCCTGGTGGTGGGCAGGCAGGACCCACCCTAGTCCCTTCTCTCCAGCCGCCCCACTGGCTCGGGATCCCGGCAGTGCCCTCCACCCACCCACCACGCTACGGCGGTCACCGCGCACATTCCTGTCTGCACTGAACTGTTTAAACGTCCAAGTCCAGGAAGCAAGGACCCTAGCGAGAAATTTAAATACAGTAGCAAAGTTTATACCCTAAATGTCTCCCTAGTGGTTCCCTTAGCAACAGCTCTTACGTTTCAGGGCTCACCTTGGCTACAGGCTGCTTTAGCAATTGTTTGTCAAACTGATTTCCAAAACAGCTCGTGTCCCACTCAGTGCCCAACTATCTAAGCAGGAGTTGGAGTGGAAATCACAACACATTTTTGAACAAAAGTTTAAAATCTCCTTAAAAGTACTCATAGCCTCCCTGGAGATCCAGGTCAATCAATCTCTCTCTATATATGTACATATACATACATGTATATGTATATGTATATGTATATGTATATGTATATGTATATGTATATGTATGTGTGTGTGTGTGTGTGTGTGTGTATATATATATATATATATATATATATAGTATGCATATGAAAACTAAGTGGGGACAACAAATGACCAAAGCTGCTGTACTGTGATTCCAACTACCTAATGTACGTATACACAAAGAACAGTATCTGAAAATGAAAAGGGTCCTTTAGAGGCATTGTAAAAGCAGATCAAAGAATTATTCTTTGTTGAATATTCTTGTTGAATATTCTTGTTGAATATTGTTGGATTTGTTTTTTATTAAAAATGTCAAGGGGTGTCTCAGTGGCTCAGTCAGTTAAGCATCTGACTTCAGTGGGTCCTGATCTCAGGGTCCTAGGATTGAACCAACCCCCCCCGCACCCCACCCACTGAGGCCCACATCAGTCTCCCTGCCCAGCAAGGAGTCTGCTTCTCCCTCACCCTCTCCCTCTCCCTCTGGCCCTCTGCCTGCTCTTGTGTGCGCTCTCTCTCTCTCTCTCTCAAATAAATAAAATCTTTTTTAAAAACGTTAAACACCTCTCATACGGTCATTCAACAAACATTTTGTTATAATCATAACTTGTGTTTACCTTGGTTTACTCTACCCCGTCCTCATGTTTTCTGTACTTCTCTCATGTCCCCAGTTATTTGAGCCTGTCCATTTCTGTGCCTTGGGTGTATAAGCTTGACCTATACCGTCAGGCTATTTGATGGCAAAAGACTGTCTATTTTTACCCCGTACACCATCGCTACTTCCCTCCCATGGATAGTGTAATACTTGAGTTACATGAAATCAAGAGTACAAGATCAGCTAACATATCAGATGAATTACAGAAAAAGCTCTTCATGCTTTCCCCCAAGTAGGGCTGGTGATCCCCAAGAGAGTATAGAGAGCACCTGAAACTCCAGAGCCACTGTTTGAAAAGGGATGCCGGTACCTGTTTAGGGTAAGGACAGTGGACCAATCAAAGTTCAATTAAAGAAATAAATCTACCATGAACAATATAGAATAGGGATTTATGAGAGAAGCTAAACTTTACACGTATGGGAGCTGCTGGAAAAGTACATGCATACAAGTTGCTTCTGTGGCTGGTGTTGGGCATAAGGTTACCATGGGCCTGGACCAGCAGTCAGGAAGGAGAACACATGATGTACGGGAGAGCAAGGACAAATTAGAACCTGAGACAATCAGCTGGGACCTACCAGAACAAACTGGAACTCACATCTGTCGCTCTTCATCCTCAGTATCAGCAAAGCGGTGATCTGCACTGTGAAGCCAAGGCGATGTACCACACAGGAGCATGTCCATCCGGCTAGTGGCTCTTGCTGGAGGAGCTGGGGCCTTGGGTGGTCCACAAGGTGAGCAAGCAGATCGGCACCCAAACAAAAGACCTGCCATTGTGCTTGGAGTTCCAACCACCCCCCTACCTGCCCACCTCCTGTGAGTTGCTTCACTTATGCCTTTCTTTAAATATATCTTGTGCTCAGTAGTAACCTGGAGCCATACAGGGAAAGGGACTATAGGAAACATCGTTCTGATGGAGCGACTAAACAAAACCACACCACAGACCTCCCCACTTCCCTCTCTAGATTGAGTTCGTAAAAGCGACGACTATAACCATTCTAAATTCAATTTAATGCTAGGTTTGGTACCCAATCTGGAAGTCCTGTTATTTCCAGGAGAATCACTTAGAGGTCTCATTCTCGTACCTAAATTTAGGAAAGGAAAAGTCAGTGCAATGGAAGAACCTTATAGAAAAGGAATGAAAATAAAGTATATGGATTGGGAACTATTTGAAATTATACTAATGTTCATGTCTTCTGTTACATAAAAAGCAACCACAATTGCCCCCCTTATCTGCAAGCGATACCTTCCCCCAACCTTGTATATACTAAGTCTTTTCCTATACATACATACATATCTATGCTAAGGGTTGACTTACAAACTAGGCACAGTGAAAGATTAACAACAATATTACAACAGAAGAATTATAATAATACACTACAATAAAAGTTATGTGAATATGGTCTCTCTCCCTCTAAATATTTTATTGTACTGTATTTAGCCTTCCTGTGATGATGAGAGATGCTAAAGTGCCTATGTGATGAGACGAAGAGAGGTGAGTAGTGCAGGCACCATGACATAGTGTCAGGCTACCACTGACTTTCTACCATTATGTCAGAAAGAAGACCACCTGCTTCTTGGTGGAGGTTGACTACGAGGGACTGAATGAAACCCTGGGTACCTGAAACCACGGAAAGCAACCAGGGATAAGGGAGAAACTATTGTACCAAAAATGCATTAAAGAATTTTCCAAATGTCTTACTTGTCTTGGGCCCCCTCTAAAAGAAGGGGGGAAGAGCATACACAGAGAATCAGGAGGAAAAAGAGGAGATTGATCTTTGTATGAAAAAGCCATTCATAACAAAAAGCTTGACCAAACGTTGATAGAGTTCCTAACTAGTTCCTCTCCTGGGCTGGACACTGTGCCAATCCAGTGTCCTCCTTGAGGACGTCTTAAGGGAGGATTGGGATGAGGGTCAGAATCGGTTCTCAACATGTTTGAATGGACAGCTGCTGTCCGTCAGCCTTGCACCTGAACAAAGTGCTGGCCACTGGCCCTAAACCGGGCATGGCCAAGGGCAGGTGTGGCCAACCGACACAAGGAGCATACTCTTGGAGGTAAGACAGAAGCCCACTACCAGAGTGCTATCGGAACCCTTTAGAATAAAAATTATGTGCAAACATTCATCAAAAAGGGCACCCAACTAAAAACATCATCATCATCATCATCATCATCATGACTACTAGTACAATCACGATCTGCGAGTAGCAGCACATTTGTCCTACCCAGACGTGAAGTCCAGCTAGCTCTCCATGCTGGTTAAAGCAACTGCAGATCATAGACCCAATCAATAGAGCCTGAGCTACTGGATGAGGGCCAGAAAATTCTCTACTTTTATTTTTTCTGCTTGGTAGAATAAGTACACTGTGCCGCATTGGTGAAGACGGTGCTGTGCCTCTTCCCTTTCCAAAAGGCGGACTGGACATCACTATTTTGGAAACATGACATTTTTCACATTCATGAGTTGGGTTGGGGTTTGTTTTGCTGGGATTGTTTCCCGTATAATGATTATTCACATACACCTGACTAACCACCTGTCAAATTAAAAGTCAAGGGCATCCCGTCAGGAACTCTGAGGATGTATTTTTCTCCACTAGGGAGGCCTCACCAAGAGTTACCTGCCGGAACCAGCCGGATGGCCGCACCTGATTGCAGGCTCACTCTTGCCCCAAGCTCCTTCCTACCACTCCCAAGAGTCCAGGCAGATTCCTGGGAAGTCTGATTCCACAGGCTGGGGATTTAGTTGAAGTCAATTGAGAAGACGGCGTCATCTCTCTCCCATTTGGACACCATGTAACACCCACCCTAATGGTTTCTGTAAGGTTTATTTGGCTATCTCTGTTTTTATTCTAAAATAGCTAGCCAGGGTCCAAAATGCTGTGGATCACACATTGTCCTATGCAAGTTAATTGGTAATGCCAAAAATGTGCCTAAAAAATGGATTTTAAAAAAAAACAGGCATTAAAGAAATATAATCAAGTGAAAGCAGCTGTATTGAAACATTCCTATAAACTCCAAGCCAGCACATTTGGTTTCTTAGTTATTCTTCCACGGCAAAACAGCAGGTATTAAATGTGGGTATGGTAAGTGGTAACAATTCTTCAAGTTAAGTGAAACTCCTGTCATTTCAATATTTCACTAACCTATAAGCAGCTGACTTTAAATTCATCTCATTTTTATTAATGATTATGGTGATATATAAAATGATGATCATCAGTATAAAATAGATACATTTGCCTTGTCAGTATTTTATACATTTATTTATACATTTTATAAACTACAAGTGCCCACCTAGAAGCATTTCCTGCCATGCTTCACTAGAGAATAAAAATTTTGTTTTCGAAAAATTGTATTTTTTTATTGGTCCTTTCCTCTGGTCTCCTAGTTCTCTGACCAAAAAAAAAAAAAATTATCCTCGGTAATAAAACATAAATATTCAGAGCTTGAAAACACATGGCAATGAAGCAATGATCACATTTATACTTATTAAATGTAATAAAAAATGTAATGCATGCTATCACTAAGAATTCACTATATGCCAGGAGCTGTGCTAAACACATTATGTCTGTTATCTCTTTCAATCCTCCTAACACTCCTCTATGTAAGTGCTATTGGTAGTAGACCCATTTCATGCATGAGTAACATAAGATATAGGGGAAGAGAAATATTCAAGGCTACCCCGATTGTAAGTGGTACTGCTGGGATTTCAGCCACAGTTCTGATTCCAGAGACTGAGCTCTTGGCACCCCAGCTACGCTAGTGATAAATGAGTGATCTTAACTTGTTATGGATCACTCTGAGATTGTGATTAAAGTTACGGAAACCCCCCCTCAGAAAAGTGCATCTCTCTCTCTCTCTCACACGCACACACACATACACACTCACCCGCTGCATACCATTTCAGAGGAGGTCTAGACCTCCTCGAAGACCATCCAGAGTTTCCTTGGAGTCCATAAGCCCCAGACTATAGAACTCTATAATTTCAGTATTTCCTTCAGCATCAGTGTGTGGGGACTTGGGTCCCAATTTTAAGGAGCCCTGCTGTGCAAATGAAAATATTACCTGAGTATGGACAAGGAGTGACCTGGATCCTCAGACCCCCGAATGCCTACCAATGGTCAGAGCAAAGAATTAAGAGGAGAATAGAGCGGACAAGGAGAGAAAGACGGCGGGGGTCAAATCCACATGTCAGAAATAAGTTCTGCCTTGAGGGTGTCTGTGTCAGGTTCTTCTAGGTCCCACAAATATAGATAGGGAAGAAAGAATGGTTGTGGTAAGGATACACCCTAGAAAAAGAACCTCACAGAAGTAAGAACAGGTACTGTGGTAGGGCCAGAACGTCTGAGCATGAAGTTGGACCAGAAGACTGTTTAGGTCCCACACAGCCATCCAGATGCCAGCAGTAGGAGCATGTGGGTTTGACCCCCATGGTCTTCCCTTGTCCACTCCATTCTTGTCTTTCTGACCTGCTTGTTCTTTACTCCAGATCACCTACCTCGTCCCTCAGAAACGCCTAGGTATAAGTAAAACCTCTTGGCTTTTGCAAACTCCCGTTTCTGCCTCCTTGTAACTTCAGGTTACCCTGACACCCCACAGTTCTGACCTGACTTCAGCACTTCTTTCTCTCGTCTTTTTTCAGCTCCTGTTTCCACCACCAGAATGAATAGGGTCAGGTGCCTTATTCTTTCAGTATTTCCCAGTTCAAGAGCTTGATGGCAGCTCATGGTTTTGCATGACGTCATGCCACAGGTTTTTAACAAGTCTTCGGTTTGGCTGGGGTTGTGACACATGCTACCTCAGCCGGCCAGCTGAAGCTGGTTGCAGAGAGGGTCGGGGACTCCTCTGTGGGTCTGGACACGTCCCTGCCAGGAGTGTGTTCCTCATTAGAAGATGTGAAGTAGGGAATTTCCTGTCAACATCCAGAGACAAACTATAGGTCAGACCCTCGGGACAGGCCACTGTGGGAGATGTCAGGACAACCTCCCACCCTTCACACTGGATCCATCTACTACTGGGGAAAAACATTTGCATCTGACGTCAGCCCAGGCTGCTCCTCAGCTGTGTACCGTCCAGGATTCCTGAGTCAAGAAATCTCTGTGTCACACTTCAGGACACATCCCACTGGTTGCTCACTGAGCTTTTGAAGGAGGAAGTGGCTTAGGGGCACTGTGACACATGCAGTACAATAGAGTGACAGAGGGAGACAGGAAACATCATCTAAGCTACCCACGCCTTTGGTGCAGAAGGAGGCCAAGCCTGCGAGGAGCTACGTTCAGAGAGATGGAGAGACATACAGAGAGTTGGCGGTGGGGCCTCAATTCCCAGCCCACTTCTCTCTATCGCACCTGTCCTATCATCCATGTTGACTCTTCAGTCCCTTGCTGTCATTGAACACCACCGTTCTGTAGCAAAACAGAAAAATAGAAAGGCCTGTAAAATGTCTCATGCTATAAAGATTCCATTCCAACTTGTATACATTGATAGGGTCTCCGTGACCATAAATATATGATTTATGGGAAATAATCCTAGATCAGAAGACTCACTCCATTACTCAGACATGGGAGTTAGCCTCCATGTCTTCTTCTGAGCTCTGGCTATTTACTATGCGCTCACCATTTATCTTGAAAACATTAACGGGGTGTCCGGTATTTTGGGAGCTCTGAGTATAAAATCCTGTAGAACAATTGTTCTGTTCCTCAAAGACCTTTTACACTCTAGGAGGGCAATGTAAGAGGCCTGCCGCACCCCAGGGGTTATGGAGGCAAAGGAGGAGGAGTGCAGTAAACTCATGGCTGGAAGAGTGTCGGGAAAGCTTGCCAGATGGACACTTTAAATGTGAGGGCTCAGGGAGAGGACCGATGAGCCAAGCAGGGCAGGGGCTGTGTGGGCAGATGAGGGGAGCCTTGCGCATCTGGGGAAGGCACACGGTATGGCCAAAGCAGAGCTCCGGGGGAAGTCGGAGTGGGAGTGGCCAGAGATGAGGTGCGCAAGTAAGTAGGGCCTGGTGAGAATGAACTTCAAGGGCCCTTCTCCCTGTTTACCTATTGACCTTGAGTTACATAGCCAGATTTTGGTTTTACAATAGTTACTATAATGGCCGCATGGAAAATATGCACCAGGAGCTGAAGATTAGAAGAATGGAAACAGGTTAGGAGACTGTTGCGATAATTTAGGAGAGTGATGGTGGTCTTCTGGCTTATGGCAGTGGCAAGGCAACCAGAGAGAAGTGGGCATTCTAGAGATTTTTAAAAGATATTATTTAAAGGGTGTGGAGATTGATTGTATGCCGCAGGAAGCAAGGTTGTGTGGGGAGGGAGAAGGGAAGAGAATGCAGCACGTTCCTGACCTGGGTCCGGGAATGGGCACTAGGAGGTTTCATCTGGGACATTTGCATAAGGTTCTGATGAAACAGCCAAACACAAAGCGCTCCTAGACAGGAGATCCCGAGTTCAGCAGAGAGGTTGGCTGGAAATACACTCATTAACATATATAGGTGAGTGGTGCTCAAAACAGAGTTCCCCCAGAAGCTTTTTCCAACTGTACTCACCATTCCCTTGAAATTCTCCCATGCCTTTCCTCCCCAGCCCCAACCCCAAAAGGACTCTCCAGTCCCAATTCTTGAGCTCTCCACTCCCGATTCAAGAGTAGAATAAATTATGAGCGTCGGTATATAAAGGAAAGGAGAAGACAACAGGAGACAGCACCATTAAAGACACTGACATTTATGGGATGGGTTAAAGGAAAAGAGCCGTGACAGAACCCGAGGAGCATCCAGGGTGATGGATGGGAAACAATGAGTACCAAATCTCCCAGAAGTCGGGAGAGGAGAGGATGATGTCACAAAGAAAATATGTGGCCAACCGTGTCAAACATCGTAGAGAGGTGATGTGAAATAGACCCCAGAAGTGTTAACACTTTCTGCAGTGTCCCCAGAGCTGTGACAAGGACCACATAAGCATAAATATATGCAGGTATTTCCTACAGTATAAAATAATATACAACATAAGCAGTTATTATTACAACGTAAGACTCAAGTCAGTTCCCACTGACTCCAGGCGTCCCTCCCTAGACCCTGCGGGCCCTGCTTCCGAGGTTGCCTCAACACCAAGGTTAGCTCGTCTGCACCCAGGGCAGGGGCTATGTTTGGTTGGCCTGTGCTGGGCACTAGAGGAGTGCCCAGCCTCCAGGAGACGGGAACACGTGCTTACAGAATGAATGGATGGTTAGGACTGCATCACTGCCTTCCGTGATTCTCTTCAGCATGGAACAGATCCCGGTTCACACTGCTTTTTCTTTTTTTTTTTTCCCAAAAATAGAATTTAATGTGCTTATTCCTTTTTCCTGGCATCTCCTGGTTTCTGTTTTATTTTATGCCCTCACAGTTTAGTTAAAAAAAAAAAATCAGATCCTTATAAAAATTATTTCTGATAGAAAAAAAAATGTTTCCTACAGAAAAAAAGATACCTAAAAAATTATTTCCTCCCTTTTATAACTTCCGTTCTGCTGGGTGACTTGTATCTCTCGAGAACCCATGTTTGTTGTCTGATCTCCAGCATGTTCATATCCAAATCAATCTTGAACTAATTTTGCAAGTAAAATGTTTTGAACTCACCCAAAGTGCTTTCCTAAATTCTAAACATTTAACATCTGCTTGGCTGGACTCAGTTCCTAGTCTTTTTAGTCTACTTCAATCTACCAATTTGACTTGTCATAATTTATCATTTCAAAATCTCTATTATTTATTGCCCTTGATTACATTATCACAGGGGTTCTGTACTATTTATGTTTCCCTCAATTTTCCTGATATTCTCTTGTGAAATCCTCATATCTAATTTACCAGGGGCTCATTTCTACTCTCGCTCTCCAGATTCTGCGAACTTATTTCTGAATCTCCTCCTAGCTCTCATGTACATTTTTAAGGATGATAAACTCAAGAAGTTTATCTTCCAGACTTGCAGATTTTCAGGGCATTTCCATTTCGGAGACCTACTTTTTATGAGCAGATATTTTTACAAGGGGGTTCTACTACTCATCTATTCTTGATTCTCCAGTGCTTACTCAGTTTTTCCAGGGCTGAAGATGAGCCTCCCAGACTCAGTGCGTGCACCCCTCCCCCCACCATGCTCCTAGCGCCTGAGCTCAGGGCTGAAGCACACAGGCCTTCCTCTTCCTCCTTTCGCACCCTGCAGGGAGGAGTAAGAAACGAGCCCCACCCTGCAACCTTTGGTCCAGCCAACCATTGCTCTCAGCCTCACCACCCACCCCTTTGAACCCCAGGATAATAGCAGATAGGGAAGGAGCACCCGGCGGTTGCCTAGCAAGTATCATGGTAAAGCGAGCAAGTTTAAGAGACGCTCCTGGGCTTTGGTGTCCGCCCCACAACCTACAAACATGGAATGGGTTTCTTCTCTCTTTTTGTAGACAGGGAATTGAAGGCAGAAGAAAGATCCAAACAGCAGAGCTGCACAAGCCTTGTGCAGATAATGTATGGGTACCTGGAACTGTACCCCAGCTCCAGCTCAGGATTTATTAAATACCAAAAGCAAAACGCATCCATATGGGCAGACAGATCCATACCCATTGGAAGTCTCAGGAGCAGGCAGCTTAGGACCAACCCTCTTCCGTGTTAGGAATTTACTCACCCGCAGGTCTTCTGATGTCCCTATCTGTTGATGCCATGCTCACAGGAGAGAGAAGCTTGCTTACGGGGCTTGGGTCAAGAATTTCGAGACCAGTCAGCGAACTGCCAGGTGCAAAGGGTTTAATAAAATCATGGACATTGGGGAAGTTACTACGGACCACAGAAGCAAACCAATCTGTATGTATTATGTCCTAAAACATCAGCTCTTACTTAGAGAAAATATTGTTGCTCACCCTCCCAAATCTCTGCCAAAGGGTTTCAGTCCTCCCAACTGATGGGTTTTTCTCCAGCAGACCTCTTCAACAGCCTCGTCCTTGGTCAGCAGCGGAAATAAAAACTTTTGGCCTGCTTCACTTCTTTTAGTCTTTGGGAAAACAAAGAAAAAGAACAACTTGGAAAAGCTGTCAGTTAAAATTTTGGTATGCAAGTAAGATAAGATATGCAACATACTGAAGCCTCGTTTTAGTTATTTGCAAAGTGAAAATAATCGGCTCTGTCTCTTAGAGTTGTAGTGACACCTGAATGATACACGTAAGGTAAAACACAAAGCATCTTGCCTAGAAAGAGCTCAGTAAACAGGAGCTGTAATCAGGTATGCGCGTATATATGTTATCTTTCTTTAAGATGTATTGCTTTGCCAGGAAGTACACCAACAGGATCACCCTAACCTCCATGAGTTTCCAATGAACCCACATTCCTGCATACCAGGAGTTAGATCATTTGTATACACAGCAACCATAGGTCCCTGCATGTTATTTAAGTATCTTACCCGTTAGAACCCTGATTCCACCTATCACACTGGGTTCTTCAGCTCTCTTATGCCTCCTGCTGTACCCCATTCTATGGGGTACCCAAAGGTCTTCTTTGCCTGGTACCCAAAGGTCCCTAATGCATAAGCAATTTATTTGGGCCTGTCTCTTATCGGAAGACATTCTACCAACCTAAGGGAAACTACCCATGGGGCAGAGGCACTCTGACTGTGGAAAATTACTGATCTGCACTGAACTATATAAAAATCCATTCGTAAAAATCCTAAGAAGAGCAAACACTTCGCCTGGCAAGTTCTCCAGCAGGGTCCTTGGCCGGCAGGAACAACCACCCTCGCTAGGCACCAACCAAAAGGCCAGCCCTGAGCGGTGACAAATCTGGAATTCTCTGGCAGATGCCAGTCCAAGGCCGGCTGCACAAAGAGGACCCTTCTTACTAACTCAGCACTGACTCTGAACACACTGAGAATTAGTTTTGGCTGGGAGGGAAAAGCCAATGTGGAAAATATAATCTGATGGACAGGATTTGAAATGAAAGACACAATACAGCCCAAGGTTCCCAGGCCTAAACTCTTACAGGGCAGAAGTGTAAACACTTTTTGGAAGCTAAGACCTGGACACAATATGATACCACAGCAAAAACTCAAAAAGTAGCAAGGGGTTTGAAGACTGAAAGGCTAACTCTTATTTTCACGCTGTGAATCACCGGGCTCTAAATAGAGAGGAGAAGGTGTATCAGCCAGCATTGACCTTGCCTTGCCTGTGCTGAAAAACTCTCCTACTGCTTGCAGGGCTCTCGCACAGAAAGATGACTAAGACAAGTCGTGGCTTTGGAGGTGTTTGTACCTGGTGGGGGAGGCTGGCAGGTAACTAAAATACGAGCCTTACTATGGAAAGTGGCAACAGTTGAATAAAAGCAACAGGCAGCAGGAGCAGATAGCTCTAATCTACAGGGGGATGCAAGGGTCCACCCAGAAGAGGGGTCAGCCCATCTGGGTCTTGGAAAGACTGCAGGACTGTGGGGGGAGGGAGGGTGGGCTCTCAAGGCAGAGAGAGCAGCGTGCACAGAGACAGCTTAGAGGGGGAAGGACAGGGCGTGGCAAGGAACTGGGCTCCGTCTGCCAGTGGCAGCGCCCAGACAAGTGGGGGTGGGGGACTGGGAATGGACTGAACATCCAGGAAGATTGGCCTTGGCTCCCTGGGCCTTTGGAACATTTCAGATCTGCTTTTAAAAGGAAAGTTTCTGCCATGGGTGTCAAGAAGGAACTGGAATCAAGCAGAGAGCTGAAATCTGTATCTTTGCATCTGTGTGTGTGTGTGTGTGTGTGTGTGTTTTGTTGTTGTTGTTGTTGCTGTTGCTGCTCTTTGGAAAAGCAATCACAAATGCAAATTGACAATTGTCCGGTCATTACAGGCAGCAGGCACCTGTTCCTGGATGTGCATTTACTCTCCATAGCAGGGATTCCCCACCATAGGGATCCCTCCACCCGGCCGGTCTTATTGCACCTGATTTAGGGGCCACAGCTGGCACCCTGTTGCCAAGGGTGCCCTACAAGCTTCCCCCACCTCCAGGCAAGATGGCTCATGCTGCCTGCTGTATCTAGCTCATGGAGCATGGAGTAGAGGATGGCCCTCTGATGCGATGAAGAAAAGGTGAAGTGAGAAAGGTGATGCAATCAGAAATCCTTCTACTGCTCTGTAGGCCCTAACAGAGCAGATCAGCTTCCGTCTAGACACTTGCTCTCCTGTGTGTGCTCCAGGCACCCAGAAGGCTGACTTTCACCGTGAAGGGGTCGTTATTACCACTGCAAGAGCACAAGTCCCCACAATCATGTATGATTTTTGTCTCTGTTTGTTTTGGTTTGGTTTACTGGGTTTCCTCAGTGAATTCCAGATGCAAACAGAATTAAAGGAATAATTCTAAAGGGATGTTGCTAAGAACTGAGCTTTTCATACATATCATAAAAACACAATCCCATGCCTTGTTGCTAAAATGGAAACTTTTGATGACAATTTAAACATGAAATATCCAACAGAGGCAAACCATGATTATTTATAAAAGTCTCTATCAAGAAATTATTTACTTCTTTAGGCAATTTCCTCTTTGCTTGTGATTTAAGTCCTAAGAGTATATGCATCTAGTTACTCACGCAAAGTTAATGGAGCTGTTTCTCATTATGTTTCTGATAGTACAGCATGTCGAGTCTGACTCTCATCTTACTTTTCCTAATGATTTGTCAGCTTTCCTCACCGGTGTTTTATTTCTTGCAGAGCCTTTTCTCATTTCACAAGGAAGGCAACATTTGGAGCGTTCCATGTGCTTGGAGATGTTCTTTAACGCTGGAGGCCTTGTTCTGAAGCAGGTGCTGACCCTTCAGCTTATAAGGATAAGATGACCAGTTTGTAACTGTCTCCTGTAGAAGCTCTCATCCGGGACTACCAAATACTATCCTCTGCACCTGATTCAAAGAGGCAGGATCTGGTGGGACCTGTGGTGCTTTCTCAAAGTGCCTCTAGTCATCTAACGACGTCTTTGTCTCCTCAGTATGGAAGTCATTGTGCTCTTCCCAGCCCTCAGTAAAGGAAAGAAGCAACCAACTATAGGTTGAGTCCTTGGCCAGAAACCAGCTCCTATGGCGGTGACGGTGAGGAAAGTTCTGGCACGGTACTTCAGACTGAAGTGAGATTGATGAGAGATGAAGCCAGAAGGGTATGTTCTTTATCCAGCACACTTTCAAGTTGGATGAACACACCTGATCACTTAACTCCCAAACCAATGGATTGGAAAGGGCAAACAGTCCCACTGCAGTACTGAAACAGATCGTCCCTGGTGTCCTCTTCAGCCGCTGCTTAAGATGAGAGTATCTTGGAACCAACACAGTGGTAAAGAGAATACGTCTTCCACCAGCCACACGTGGGGAGCAGACAGATCCACCACAAACTATTCCTACTGTATGGAGTCCTAATGGAGAGATAAACCTGTCACATAAAAACTTCATTCCCAAGAAAGCTTTATTATCCAATGGAGGGGAAGAGGGTGGAAAACGAAGATGAAAACTAACATTTTCTGAGCATTTCTACCTAAATGCCAGGCACTTTCTTTGTTATCCTTTTTAATCCCTAAAAAAAAAAAAAAAAAAAAAAAAAAAAAAAACTTGTAAGAGGCCCTTATCCCATTTTATAGAAAAAGAAACTAAACTTCAGAGAAGTGACCTAAATAGGCCAAAGTCACGCAACTCCTAAAATGTTATGTCAGGTTTGAAATACTATACTCCCTTACGTCAAAGCCCATCTTTCTTTCAAGAAGCCACACTGCCTAATTTTAACTTGTTGCAAGTCATTTGGTATTGGGCGTATATTCTAAGGAAGAGAAGACGGTGGTAAAGTCATGGAGTGAGAAATGCCCCGGTCTTTCACATTACCGGAGAGACCAGTATTCCAGATTATCGAGGGTAAGCTATAAAATAAAAGTCATTTATAGCTGGTGTTCATAAACATTACATAATCATATTTTTGCAACAGCAGCGGAAGTAAATTGACTTTCCTTAATATGTTCTAGTTGTACTAACACTGAAATTAGACCATAGGTGCTGAACATGTAGCAACTTTTGTAGAGAACCAATCTGGAGACATAGGCTTTGCCACAGTTTCCCATGGTAGGAGAAAAATGCCCCTTGCAAGCTTGGGGACAAGGGGCGGGGAAGGTGGGGGCCAAAGCAAAGGAATTCAGAGATAAAACTTTCACCTTTAGGGACGCGTGGGTGGCTCAGTGGTTAGGCGTTTGCCTTCAGCTCGGGGCATGATCCTGGAGTCCTGGGATCCAGTCCCAAATTGGGCTCCTTGATCAGCGGGGAGCCTGCTTCTCCCTCAGTCTGCAGCACTCCCTGCTTGTGCTCTCTCCTTCTCTCTCTCTCTCTCTGACAAATACATAAATAAAAATCTTAAAACAAAAAAAACCAAAAACCTTTCACCTTTGCATCCTGTCAAATTATATAATCTGAATGTACACAGGCAAACTCCCCAGGAACTTTTGGAAATTGTGTGTGTGTGTGCGTGTGTGTGTGTGTGTACTCACGCTCACATTTGCATTCTCCTGTCCTGTTCTCGCTCTAAAGAAGACTTACCCAGAGTGCACCCAAGGGCGGGGCTCATTTCCAGAAGATCGGTTACTGTTGAATCCCAGCAAGTAAGCAACAAGAGCGTGGAGCACAGTTTGCTAATATTCACCAGTTATCATTAGAGTCTGGAGAAGCACAAAAAAAGATTTTGCACTTGACTGATGTCATGCTGTGGGGAAAAAATCTCCTCACCCTCATGAGCAGGGTGGGTCACCTGCCCTCCAAGGAAATCTTGTGGCCTCTGAGGATAACCCTGTTATCAAGAACCACAGTGGCGACCATCAAGCACACATTCAAGTAAATTTCTTTTTAACCGTCATTTTCCTAGAATGCCAAAAAAACCCAACATATGTGTATCTACTTAAAGTAATCACCATATTAGACGTTCCCAGTGAAGACCCTTTTTTTTCCCCCATATCTATTTGAAGCCAATTGCTTGACATTGCTAACACTTTTACACTCACGCACACACAAGGGCAAAAAAATATCTACTACAAAAGTCTATGAAGGAATAATGGGAAAAAGGCAAGATGCCAAGCTTTGTAGAGATTTTTTTTAACCTTGGTCTCCTCATCCATAAAATGGAGGTAATAATACCCTCTGCTGCCCATCTCATGGAGGTATTAAAAGAAAATTTTGGAAAATGTGTCAGTGAGCAATACAAGGCATTTTAACCTGGCTCAGCTCATAAAATTGGCATGACATAGTATGGAATTAGTCTCAAGTGATAGAGACTAAATAAGAGAGATTAAATAAGAAGTTGTCATAAGGAAAAAATACTTAGCAGCATACCAAATGTTGGAGCTAGAGGAAAAGCAAGGGTGGAAGATGAAATAAAACCACCTTTCTTTATTTTTTTTTTTCCTTTTTATCCCTTGGTACCATCACCTTCTAACATGCTGTGTAACTTCGTTCTGATCTTTCCTGGGCACCATCTGCCTCTTGAGCTAGACCACACGCTCCCTGAGAGCAGAACACTAGGCAGTCTGTTCATGGATGTGCCCCTAACATCTAGCACAGCACCTGACACATGACATTTCAGTCAATATTGTTTGACAAATGAGTGTGTAACAGGATCATGAGGCAAAGCACCCAGGGCACCTTCAAGAAAGACTGGAAGTATGGAAGGAAAATATTTCTTTGGGCCAGTTCCTTAACAGCATTGAAAACCCGATGGCTGCTTTCTTTTAGTCAAGACTTCATGGTCATCAAGAAATCTGGGATTGCTCTGGACATGGCTAGATCTTCAGGAGCTGGGGTTCTGCTTTCTGAATGCTGTCACGCCATGCTTCGTTGTGAATCTTTGGAGTGAGAGCACTCCAGTCATACCTCCTTCATGCCACCTACTTCTCCTCCCACTGAGCAGCACACCAACACCCCCTCTTTGCTCCTTCAGCTACAGGAACATGCGACTCCCCCATGAGTCATTCTCTTCCTTCCCCAGGGACTGTTGGTGCTTTTTCCGAAGCAGGTCCCACCTACTTTTCCTAGAACCGCTGTTTTTTATCTACTGACACGGAGCTGGGGTTCGGGGGGTGGGGAGGTTGCTGTGTGCAAAGCTCCAGACCTCTCAGTGAGGGCAAGGAGCCCTGCCTGCCTCTTCCCGCTGGAGGGAAGAAGAATGGTCTGCCCCTTCAGCAGGACCCAGATCGGGGATCTTGCTCTCCTCCAGACTTGCTGTAGAAGTTTGAGTTCCAAAGCCTTGCTCCTTACCAACGCTTCTGATCTAACTCCTTGAATTTTAGAGCTGTTAGAGAACTTAGAGATCAAATTCAACTCTCCCATTTTAGGAGAGAAGAAACTGAGCCCAAAGAGGAAAACTGACCTGGCCAAGATCACACAACTAGCGAGTCAGAGGCAGGGAAGACTTTCCCATCTCAGTCACTCCTGTCCCTGTAGTACCAGAAATGTCTGTGAAAGTCACTTTCTCCCTAAGAGTGAACCCCAGCAGTATTGTCAAAGCAGCAGCAAAAGAATGCTTACGTTTGTAGGAATGAATCAGATTTTCATAATTTTTGAAATGCCTATATCCAAATAAATAAATAATGCTACATCCAAATAATTAATGCAAATAAATCTGGTAGTAATAGTTACTTGACCTATTTTTTTTAAAAATACTCTTTTCCCCCCAATGTCTTTCCTAATCCATTGCTTTAAATAACTAATGTATGTGAAATATGGTTTTCATTCACACACTTTGTTGCTATAATCTAAATGCGCAATGTAGTCTTGTGAAGTGTGATTAAACTCAAAATTTCTTGATATAATCATTATAACAAATGAGTGTCTACCTCAAGGGATGCGACTAAGTTTTCCAAAATTCTCCTTATGGGTTCATAAAGTTAGGTTTCGGAGGAGGAGGGTATAGATGAAATACTGTCATAAACAACTCGAAACAAATGTTTTTGCAAAAACAGTTCTGTGAATTGGTGTCATTGAGGCGGTAGGGGTTGCTTCTAAAGTCTGAATTGGCAGATTAAAGAAGACACAAAATATGAGAATGTTCAGACCATGGTATTCTAGGGTTGAAAGTCCATGAAGATGTATTACCTAGTCCAACCATTTCAAAGTGTGGATAAGAAAACAAAAGCCCAGAGCAGGGACTGGCTCATCCAAGGTCAGCGAGGTCTGCTGCTTCCCAGTCGGGTTCTCACTTTATCATAGTTTTCACACTGGGTAGAAAAAGAAAGGAGTAGTAGGTTAAGACCAGAGAGGAGCATGGAATTTTCAGGAAATGTCATGTGTTCCACCCAACCAATAGGGAAGCTTTCAAAGTGTTTATGTCAATTCTACTTAGCTCTGGCAAGAGTAAATGGATCTTTCAGATTCAGGAGGGTAGGGGGGATGGGGAGTGTAAGCAAAGGCTGGGTGAGCAAGCAGGCTTCACTGGAGGCAAATTTATTTCCAGGGATTAAGACAAGGCTAGGGAGAGATTACCCATGGGAAGGAGTGTGAAGTTTGCCAAACCCCTACCAGAGTCCTGAAGCGCTTCCTTGAGAAACTTGCCTCTAAGTCAGGGTTCTAAAGCCAGAGGTTTGAGGCCATATCTGTAGACACTTTTGGTTGTCATAGCTGTGGAGGACTCTGCTACTAGCATCTAGCACACAGAGGTTAGGAATGCTGCAAAACATCCTACAATACACAGACTAGCTCTCCCCCCCTACAAAAAAGTACTCACCTCAAATGTCAAGAGTACCAAGGCTGAGAAGGCTTTTTCTAGCTGCTACTTGTCAATCAGTTTTGTTTTTTTTTTTAAGATTTTATTTATTTATTTGACAGACAGAGATCATAAGTAGTCAGAGAGGCAGGCAGAGAGAGAGGAGGAAGCAGGTTCCCTGCTGAGCAGAGAGCCCAATGCGGGACTCAATCCCATAACCCTGAGATCATGACCTGAGCGGAAGGCAGAGGCTTTAACCCACGGAGCCACCCAGGCACCTCTGTCAATCAGTTTTCTGCTCAGATGCAAAGGAACTTCACCAAATCCTCCCTTCCAAACCCAAGAAATCAAGTAACAATTCTCAGGACACACCTCTCTCTCTTTGGATCTTTAGATTTTTAGTCCCCCCCCGCCCCCAACAAAAAATCCAGATGAAGAGGCAAACAGAACAGGAAACAACAATTTCAATAAAAATACTTAGTGCTGAAAATATACGCGTAGGAGAGACTATTTTCCATGCACTTATATTTTCCTTGCCCTTTGTTGTCGTTCCGCCATCCCTGGTAAATTTGTTTTCATTTTAAGTGTTACAAGCATTTATTATGTATTCCAGGCAGGACTCCCAAGCTGTGACAATTTAAATGAGGGAGATTTTTTTTTCTATAGGGAAAAAAATGATAAAAGTATAAATGGTTTGTTGAAACACTGAAGAAAAGCTTACCTCAGAGAGCAAAATGCTTTTATATGTAGTCTTAGCATTAATCCAAAATGAAAATGTCCTTCACTTCAAAAGGGTAAGATTTGGCAGGTGTAAGATATAAAAGGGCAAGGATACATCCCCTCCACATTTAGAAATGCACATCTCCTGAAAAGGCTTTGATGTAAATAGTATATAAGAACCTACAAGTAATTTTTTAAATGGTTTAAATCTTTTACACGTTCAACTCAAAGGAATGGAAGTGCCCATGAAGGCAAAGCGGAAGAGCAGAAGGGACCTTGGATGAAGGATATGCAAACTCAGGGTCTAGTCTAGGGTCATCCATGGTCCCCATGGCCAGGGCAATCTGTACTTCTTGTCTCCTTTACTCTACAATTAAATACTACTATGCAAATTCGGGGTCTAGTCTAGGGTCATCCATGGTCTCCATGGCCAGGGCAAACTATTTCTTGTCTCCTTTACTCTACAGTTAAATACTACTAATACTAATAATAACAATAATTGCCTCACAGACTTCATAAGTCTGTTGTAAGGCTTGAAATGCATGTAAATGTAAATGCCAGCATGCGGCCTCTCCACTATCCTCCTCCACCCGCCCCCCTGCAGGGCACCAGCACCACGGACCCCTCATCAAAATGATGGGCAGCGACCACGGGGAATCTTCTGGGGAGGGATCACACCCGGAGATGACAACGGAGAGCTTTTGATGGATACTTACTGTGCACTTTAAATTTTCCCTTTTTTTTCATTAAAAAAAAAATTTATAAGGTGAGGAATTATTGGAGCAGAGTGAATATGGCCCAAATAAATATCTTTTTAAAAAGAAGATTTTATTTATTTATTGGACAGAGAGAGAGACAGTGAGAGAGGGAACACAAGCAGTGGGAGTGGGAGCAGGAGAAGCAGGCTTCCCTCTGAGCAGGGAGCCCAATGTGGGCCTCAGTCCCAGGACTCTGGGATCATGACCAGAGCCCAAGGCAGATGCTTAATGACTGAGCCACCCTTGCATCCCCCAAATAAATACCTTAATAGAAAAAAGTCCTGACAAGGTGTCCTGCCCTTGAAACCACCATGTTAAATGTTAACTACCAAAGAGAAAATCTGCTTTCTTGAAACTTCCACCATGCTGGCAAAGGAGTGAAAGAGTTAGCAACAATTCTAAAGGGGCCAACCAGTGGAATTTATTTACTTTGTAAAGTAGCTTGAAATCTTACTGTTTACATGACAGCATTAAAGGAGACAGGAATATGTCTTTGGTTTGCAGAGGGGATGATACAAACAGAAAATTAATATTCAGGGGAAACAAGAAAAATCAGCACTAGATGATAAAGTAGCCTATCCAAAAAGGAGGAGAGAACTTTCTGGAACATTTGGAAGTTGTTATTTTGTTTATGAGCCTTCGGTAGGTTTAAGGCTAAATTTTACAGAGGCAACAAAATGGTAGATAAAGGAAAACTAGTATATGTAATTTATTTAGGTTCTCAAAGGGCTTTTGACGAAGTGCTACACAAGAGACTGTTAAGGGAACTTGCCAGCCACTGGGCAAGGGGTAAAAGATTGTCAGTCGTGAGTTAAAAGTGAGTTAAGATACAGAGAGGGAATGAAAGCGTAAATGACCAGCTCCCAACATGGAAAAGAGTTAATAGTGGGGTATCAGCGATTGGTGTAAGAGTGGGATATTTATTAACACCTTTGAAAATGAACTAAATAATGAGGAGCTGAAATTTGCCGACTAAACAAAACGATTTGGATCCCTAAATCTATACAGATGGATGTGAGAAACACAGAATCCAAACTCAGTAATTGGGTAAAACAGTGGCAGATGAAACTCAGAGCAGACAAGTACAAAGTATTGCGTGTTGGAAGTAGCAATTTAAATTACTCATCCACTCGGGTGAGTTCTGAATTAGTTCTAAACTTACAGGGGAAAGATTTAGGCTTAAGGAAGACGTCTTAATGAAGATGTATGCATGGTGTTCAGCAGGGTTTTAAAAAAAAAGAAAGCAAGCAAATGCACTACTAAATTACAGTAAAATTGAAAGCAAATATGTGCCAATGTCATGATGGAAATCAATGGTGCCCGCTTGCTCTACATTCAGTTAAAATCACCTTGTTTCCAGAGTGAGATGGTAAAAATAGAAAGAAACATCTGATAACACCCAGGAAACCCATTCCAAATGGTGGGAAAAGACAGGCAGAATCCCATATGAGAAGTATTTAAAGTTATCAATGATTAAGAATTTGAATGAAGTGAAGATGAACACAGGAGGCACATGAAGTTTTCCATAAAGGTAAAAACCTATATTAAGATATTTGCAACTTAGATTGTAGGGAGACTAGACATTGTCTGTAAATGATACCAAAGATAATTTGAATTTTCTTCTAATAAGAGATGCTGTGGGCTGGTAGGGGCCTCAGTTCTGCCTCATGAGATCTAGTCTGTCTTCTTAATTCCATCTGCCCTTTGTCATTTGTTCTAAGATGGGAAATAAGTAAAGGTATGTATTATAAAGTCTCATAAATATTATCTCAAATGCCATTTGCAAATTATTGACATCTTCTTCCAAGCCCAGAAAGAGGCGCAAAGATCTAATATTGAAATCATGTACCAACTCCAGTAAAATAAAGGCAAGTGTCAGGTAAACCAATAGTTAAGTCATTGCATTCACCTGACTCTGAAAGTTCCCGAATACACAAATCATTGCACACTCCTTTTTCCATCTTCCCCGAGAGGCAATTTATCAATGGATCTGACCACCAGGAGCAATAAGACTGCCCACCCCTGTGCCCTTCTCTTCTCCCCAAATGTTTAAGTGAGATTGGCAACTGTGGTTACCAGGAGGTAATCAATCCCCAGGCTTCCAGAGATCAAGCACCTGCTGACAGAGGTCAGAAAGAAATGCTCTCCTGCAATGCTGAATACTTTATAATTGACCCAGTGTTGTCGAGAAAATGACATCCTCACACTCAAGCTAAGGATCGCACAATTGGGCAGGTAGGGCAAGGGATGATGGTGGAAACAGTTACCGCTGAGTCCCTTCCTGCAGCATTTGGACCTCACCAGAGGACCGAGGCAGAGCTACTGGAGTCCTGGCATTTTTTTAGCCTGTATTTACTATGTTGAGGCAATTGATGTGGTACGGAAACTCCAGAAATATTTTTTCCTTGTTTGTTTTTCTCCCTGAAACCTAATCCCTGAGTACTGTGGTAAACAAAAATAAACGAAGAATGACTAGCAATAAAACATAAGCAAGAACAAACCAAATATTAATGTAAAAATAGCATTAATAGAAGCTAAAAATTGAATTTCGCTACAGAAGAATCACAGCATAGCATGGTCTTTTTTTTAATCTTGCAAGTGGATTGTAATTATTCTGTAAGAGATCAGTTTATCATTAAGAAATGGTATTTTTTTTTCAGACAGGCATTTGAATGCTTAATAAAGCATTTCAGATCACATAGATATTTTCCTCTTCAAATATGTACATTCTTTCTAACAGAGGGCATAAGGTAACATTTTCAAAGCAATTCCAAGGAAGTATGAAAGGCAGAACAATTTGCTGGGTGTTGGTAGAACACAAGAACATTATATCAAGTGGAAAGTTGCTACCATGGGTCACTCTTTACATAAGTATCTTCACCTCCACACTCTGTGCCCCAAAGTATCTTGTAAGCTTCTTTGAAAAGGTAAACACACACACACATACACAGGCAGCTTTTGAATTCTTTGCTATTTTTAGATTACATCTACTCATCATTTATCTTTCTTCTAACAATGACGACTTGTAGATATCCATATTGCCATCCCCAACCCTCACTTGACCTTTCCCCAGTCCCTAAAGATGTCATATTTTGTGAACGTCAATATCAACAGCACTATCATCCTAACTATTAGACTAAACATACACACCAGTGGAGTGGGAGACATATATTCAATCGTTCAGTGTTGCTCATCCAAAGAGGCAATTAAAATCCCTGGGTGGGGGAGGCACCTGAGAGGGCTCAGTGGGTAGAGCGTCCACCTCTTGATTCTGGTGCAGGTTGTGATTTCAGGGTCATGGGATCAAGCCCCGCATTGGGCTCCACTGTCAGCAGTGAGTCTGCTTGAAAGTCTCTCCCACTCTGTCCCTCTCTCTCTCTCTATCACTCTCAAATAAGAAAATATATCTTTAAACAAATACATAAAATAAAATCCCTGTAAGGTAGGTGGGTATTACTCATCTGAGACAGTAACTCTCCAGAATACAACCACAAAGGAAAAAAAGACTTCCTTAACAGGCAAGACAGATGTCAAAATCCAAGCAATTCCCTTTTAGACGAACACTTCAGGTTGTTGCTTGAAACCAGTTTGCATTTTTTGTAAGTTAATTAATGTATTGATTGCATAAAAATATTTTCCCTGGTTTAGATCAGTCTTGTAGTCTATGAATTAAACCTTCATGGTAATGAAACAGCTTTATGGAGATCTGATTCACACAGCATATAGTTCACCATTTAAAGTATTCAATTCAGTGCTTTTTAGTACATTCACAGATATGCACAACCATCACCACAATCCATTTTAGAACATTTTCATCACCTCAGAAAGAAATGGCATATCCTTTAGCTACCATTCCTCTATTCCCTTCCTCCCAACCCTACCTTAGCCCTAAGCAATCACTCATCAACTTTCTGTCTCTATGTTCTGAGCTTTCATTTGAATGGACTCACATATGATCTTTGTGACTGGATTCTCTCTCTTTGCATAACGTTTTTAAGCTTTATCCATATTGTAGCAGGTATCAGTACCACATTCTTTATTACAGCCAAATAATATTCCATTGTATGGATAGATCACATTTTACTTCTCCATTTGTCAATTGATGGACGTTTAGATTGTTTTTATATTTTGGCCACTATGAATTAATGCTGTTGTAAATATTCACATACAAGTTTCCATATAGACATGTGTTTTCATCTCTCTTAGATATATATCTGGGAATGGAATTGCTGGGTCATATGTATGGGTCTGTGTATCTGTGTTTAATAATTTGATGAATTGCCAGACTGTTTTCCAAAGCAACCACACCACGTCACATCCCCTCAAGCGTGTGAGGGTTCCAGTTACTCCACATCTTCATCAACGCTTACAACTGGACTTTAGGACCACACTAATAAGTGTGAAATGGTATCTCATTATGCTTTTTGCTTTCATTTCCCTGATGGCTATTGATGTCAAGCATGTTCTCATGTGCTTATTGGCCATCTGTATATCTTCCTCAGAGAATATCAATTCAGATTCTTTGCCCATTTAAAAAAAAATTGGGACAGTTAGATTTACTTTATGCATTATTTCAACAGTTGGCTTTTCAGCTAACAGATAATGAGAAATAACAAATGATAAGTGGGGAGGAATTCTTAAAGACAGACAAACCAGTTATCTTAATGTAACAAGAGATGGAAAAAAAATTATAAAAAGCAAACATAAAACCCCAGAAAGCAGAATATTCTCCAGTCCTATAGGATAGAAAGGACAGTTTCACTGGGCCCTGGCTATATCTTGGTGTTACAATATATGGAAAATGACCGAAGTTTACTGTAATTACCTTAAGTCTTCTTCACAGGATCATTTCAAATTCTATCTGCCCTTTACAAAGGCTCGGAGGTCTATAATATAATTTAGGGCTGTAGCAAAGGGAGATTAACATTTGTTACCAACAGTGTACTCGTAAGTGTTCCACAGCGAGCGCTCCAGGGAGAAGACAAGGTCTGATTTGTACTTCCATAGCTGATTTCAAGCTACCAAAGTGATGTTGACCAGCACAAGAACTTTCTGAAAATTTAGCAACTGGTTCACACGCCAGCGGAAGCCAACTTGGACACAATGCAGTTTCCGTAGTGCAGTGGTTATCACGTTCGCCTCACAATGCAGCATGATGTGTGACTGATGTAAACTAGAAGCCGTGTTAATCTCTTTACGTACATCACCTCCTTTACTGCTTTCAATGATCTTTAAGAAGGAATAAGTGTGGGGCACCTGGGTGGCTCAGTGAGTTAAAGCCTCTGCCTTTGACTCAGGTCTTGATCCCAGGACCCTGGGCTCTCTGCTCAGCGGGGAGTCTGCTTCCTCCTCTCTCTCTCTGCCTGCCTCTCTGCCTACTTGTGATCTCTGTCTGTCAAATAAATAAATAAAATCTTTAAAATTTAAAAAAAAAAAAAAGGAATAAGTGTATCCATCTCCCAGATAAAACAAAGCTCAGAAAGACTGTTTAACCTTGATCAGGAAGACAGAGCCAAGAAGTCCATTCTGGTCTTTCCAAAGACTGTGTTCTTCCTGGCATACTAAATTGATCTTTCATTTTTAAATTAGTCAAAAACAATTCTTAAATTGGATTAAAAGGCCCTTCCGAAGGGGAGTTATACATTATGCTGAAAGTTTACTCCTTTGGAATACCAGAAGCCCTGACATCAGTGAGCCAGTGAAGGGTCCTGCAAGGGTATTCAGAACCAGAAACAGCTCAGTGCAGTTTCACCAGAGACAAATGGATGGAGGCCTGTTATGTGATAAGGCCAAAAGTCAGACAAGAGTTTGCAAACAAAGCTTCCCAGCACTCCAAACGGTGTAGAAAGTGGCTCTGAGTTATCTGGAGACGGTCTCTTCCAGTTTCACATTCAGCAGGAGCTCCTGCCAAGACAAGCCCTTGCCAGGGGTGGGCATGGGACTCTCACCACATCAATTCTGCATGCCCGTGGTTCATGCATTCCCACATGCAAAGTGAGACCCTTATGGCAAAATGCAGGAAATGCCATTTCAGCATAAAATGACAAAATCCCCCCAACCTGCACTGTGCATCAAAAACCAAGGTAGCACCTGACCACACTTTTGGGAGGCAGGGTAAATATATACTGGAATGGAACATCACCAGGATTCTATTCAAATAAAACAAATTCTCCACCTAGGAGCTAATGATCACTACACTTAAAAATTTGTAATTAGACAAATTGCACAGAAGGAATCACTTATGCAATCCGTGGCAAGTTTCAACTTCTGTTTCCAGCCAATATCAAAGAGGTGGGTTGATCCACCACAGGGTAACACGTTCCCTTTGCCCTCCCTGGCACCCGCTGTGGAATATATTACTCCATTATGGAAGTTGCTATTGTGTGCCTATTAGGTAAGTAGGATTTGTAATTCAGCAACCAAGCTTTGGTAATTATCTCTATGCCAGCCAAGGCTCAAACCTCACTGCATACCAATGTCCGAAAGACTTCAGTTCTCTAAACAACCTGAGAAAGATATCAGTCAAGGCCTTGGAAGGTTTACTTTTAACTTACGGCAAGAACATACAGCTATAGCCTCTCAATATCTTCAAGAAGCTGGGAGTAGTACTAATGCACAATACTCTTCATTGTCTTTTCCTCTGCTCTATATTAAAACCTGAATGAACTGGATAAAAAAAATACAAGCACTTTGCTTTAACCTTTCACCCAACAAAGAATACAATAGACAGTAGCCTCATTCAGAGATCTTTGGTACAAAGCAGAATGCTTTGACACTTAATATTGCCATGATTATAGGCTTAATAGTAACCATGCAGGAGAATAAAAGGAGAAAAGACAAGAAGAAAGCAGGGATGGACGAAATTCGGGGACTGCCCCCCATTCTCTCCTTTCCATAGCCCACATCATTGGCACCTACGTCCATCTTCTGCGGATGGCCCCTTAATAACTAAGACGGCTTTCGTGGACATCACAACACTCTATCCAGCCTTCAGCATGCCGTGATCTCATCTCCCCTCTCTTCCTCTCACGCTCCACTTTGCAGGTTAGCCGTGGAATCTCATGTCCTTAGGGCCAGGCTTTTGGTTGTTAAGAAATACAATACAGTAGTCCAATGAGCTAATGGGAAAAGAAGAAAGCAGATGGCACCACTCACCCCTTTGCCTCCTATAGGGACGTTCACACTGCTCCCGGAGATGATGGCCATCTTTTATTGACTCGTCCCAAGAGTGATCTCAGAGGTGGAGATCCCAGCGCAGACCGTAAGAAAAGATGACACTGTGTCAGGCTCCATCCTTGGCCATGGGGATGGAGATAGTCAAAGTGAGGATGGAGTGACGTGAGATTACATGGCGAGACCTGGCCACACCAGCACGCACCTTTCTCAACAATATGCAGATGGCCAGGGAGAAACCCAGCCAGCCTTCCCCATTGGACTCATTTCCATTTTCATTCCCATCTCTGCACAGATTAACCACAATCAGCATCTGAGTCACAACATCCAACAAAGAGCACGGCTTGTAGAAAACAATGTTTTAGAATTCAAGCACCAGAAACAGCAGTCTCTAGAAACAATCCTTATCATAACCAAGATGTTGTGAGTTGTGCAACCCACTTCGTGTGGCTGGAAGGTTCTTTTGTTTGTCAGCCAGGTAAAACAAGGGTTGACTCTTTTAAACAATCTCCCTTCCCCTACATACCCGTCATATACAGAATTCCTTCTGAAGCCACTGAAAATCCCTGTCACAGAACAGAGGGATGAGAACCATCCGTTTGTTTCTATATAAACGTATGCTCTCTCTCCAACGATTCTCACTAGCTGCCTTTTCTTTTTCAGACCTCTTGTCAAAATTTTCACATTCCAGGAAGGCTTTTCCTACAATGGGTCTCCTCTAAATCAAAATGGCTCCAGTCCAAAGGTTGTGCCAAAGAAAAATCCAGCGAGTTGCCAGCAAAGTCTGGCAGTTTGACTGACCTTTTCCTTTCTCTCTGTTTATATTTTTTAATTGTCCTGTCTATCCCAGTTAAGTGACAAACATGTGAGGTAGGAATTGCTTTTATCCTTGTGTTTTTACAGCGCTTCAGAAGATGACTCTACTCAATAAATTGAAAATCATTATTATATACAAATGCATATGCTAATGCATGACCTGCAAGCTCGGAAGGCAGAGTGAATAAACAATTGCTGGCAAACCCCATGGCATGGCATTTCAATGAAGTCATCACAGAATCACGGGCAATTATCTTTGCAAACTTAAGGTGAGGTGTCTGTGGGCTGAAAAGGAGAAACGCACACTTGGGCTTTAAAAAGAGAAAGAGGAAAACTCAAAAAGTCAGACTCAACACCTTAACGTGCAGATCCAGAAATACATTACAATCTTACCAACACACACACACATACGCACACACAAACACATGCACACACACACACACACACACACACACACACACAGGCACATGCACACACATACACACAGAAACATGCCAGGTAAAAAGCGAGGCAGTTTCGTTCGAAAAAGAAATCCTATCACGTCAGTCAAATGCTATTCCTCAGAAGCATGACAAGATTGATGAAACCAAGTAGAAGGCAAAGATATGAAACAGTTCTACTATTGGTCAGTTTTAAGTTTTGTCTTGCTTGACATTGGGCAATTAAAGAACTAGCTCCTGAAATTATCTTCTCATCAGGTGGACTCATAAGTGTTTAGAAGGCCTTTCTCGGTAAGTAATTATTAATGGTCCAGTGTCAGCCCCAAGATGCATACCTCATGGGATTCCAAAGCGATTGGTCTTTACCTGATGCTATTTTTAGTAGTGACTGAGATGGTGGTAGAGAATATGGTTATTAAGTTCAGGGATGACATCAAACCGGGTGTGGTACATTCCACTCTGGAAAACTGGATGGAAGTGCAAATGATCTTGATGAGCTGGAGAAGTGGGTGGACATAAACAGATGGAGGTTCTATAGTGTAATTCACATGGGAAGAAAAACAAACCACACAATTGCAGGATTCATTTTGTGATGTCATGAAGAAAATGATCTGGAGGTCACAGTCAACACAAACTATTGGTGTTTCTGCTTTAGCCTCAAAAGCATGATGGATTTAGTAAAAGAAAAACAAGAGGCCTTTCCTTGATGCTCAGAAGATACGGGCTATCCTGGAGTGTTCTGTAGTGTCCTTAGTTCCACATTTTTACAGTGGGTTATGGAGAACGTGTGGCATTTAAGAAGAAATGGAGTTTTTCTTCTTGATTCCAAGTTTGAGAAACAGCTCTTAGAGAAAATAACTAAAATAATAAAGCTATGTAGCCCAGAAAAGCTTGAGGAAGGGACATAACCATTTTCAAGTCTAGGAAGAAGAAGAAAGATGGAAGGAAATAAGTTTTAATGATATTACCTTCCTAGCAAAAAAAAGCTGTCCCAAACTGAAGTGTATTACAACTGGAATCAGACATTCGCCAATGAAAATACCAAAGAATGGGCCTTTCTCTGAATTTGGGAACATCTTTATAAGTAGACAAATTAGACCACTACCCATGTGAGAGTAAAAACAAAAGCAAAAATGGCGTTTTCTATTTATCTGTCTTCCCCCCTTTTATTTAAAAGGAAAGTAGTAAGTCAAGCAAGAGAGTCAATTATCATATGGTTTCACTTATTTATGGAGCATAACAAATATCATGGAGAACAAGGGGTGCTAGAGAGGAGAAGGGAGTTGGGGTAAATTGGAAGGGGAGGTGAACCATGAGAGACTATGGACTCTGAAAAACAATCTGAGGGGTTTGAAGTGGCGGGGGGGTGGGAGGTTGGGGTACCAGGTGGTGGGTATTATAGAGGGCACAGATTGCATGGAGCACTGGGTGTGGTGAAAAAATAATGAATACTGTTTTTCTGAAAATAAATTAATTAATTAAAAAAAAAAAGGAAAGTAGTGGGAAGGAGAGAAGGAGAAGAACTGTTCAACATGTTTGGGGATCATCACTTCTCCTTACGAGGCCACGTGGCAACTCAAGCTCCATCACCCATCCATGCTTCTCCAGGTCCCAACACCACATTGTTCATACACTTTGTCATGTTGTTTCGGGAACTGTCTTCATGGATAATTTTGAGCCCCAAAGACACTACACAGCACCCAAGCCCTTTGCCGTGTCTGAGTAGAATGCACCTTGATTCTTTAAAATTACACTTTGCTCACTCCCATCACTGGGCTTTTGCTCAAACCTTGGGCCCTGATCTGGGCGCATAATACCAACCTTTTGTCAACCTCCTAAGAACTTCCTAACTTTCAAGGCCAGATATTAATCCACCTCTCCTGGAGCTCGTCTAACCTCTCCTTGTCACAGCAATTTCTCCTTCCTAAGGAACTCAGAGCCTTTATGGACCATCAACGGCATTCAGTAAATACATAATCACACACAGGCTTGTGACATCTCAAATACTCTTCCATCCTCCTTAACGTGTACTGCGGGTCTACACTGTATTCCCTCGATTGCAAGCTCTTTGATGGTGAGGATTATGTGTTAAATTGCTCTGTAGCCTCCTAGAGCACCTAACGTAGCAAGTACTAGGCTTACGTAGGGACAAAGTTAATATTCACTTCATAAATGAAGGAATGATTAACGAGAATGTCTAGAGTAAATTTGATCTTCATCTAGAAAAGTTGCCTTCTAGGGGCACCTGGGTGGCTCAGTGGGTTAAGTGGCTGCCTTCAGCTCAGGTCATGATCCCAGGGTTCTGGAATGGAGCGATGTTGGGCTCTCTGCTGAGCAGGAAGTCTGCTTCTCCCTCTGGCTCTCCTGTGCGTGCTTTCTTGCTCTCTCTCCCTCCCTCTCTCTAGCAAATAAAGAAAATCTTTTAAAAAAAGAAAAAAAAAGAAGAAGAAAAGAAAATTGCCTTCTATCTTAGAAAACTATTTTTAAGGGGAGACAATTTCTTGAGAAAATAATAACCAATTAAGGGGAAAATATTTTCAAATTCTTAGTGGAAAAGTAAATATTAACATATAAAACCCAATAAAACAGTCACAATGGCTCTTTACATGTAGAAAATATTAAACTGCAGGGTCTCTGAAATTATGTAGATCATAAAAATTATGCAGTTGGTGATATTTTCATCTGAGTAAAACATTTCTCATCAGCATATACAATTGTAAAAGCAAAAAGAAACAGGTGCGTGTGTGTGTGTGTGTGTGTGTGTACAACTTTTAAGATGATTTGGTCTGATAAAATTTGAACACTTTTATTTTTTTAAGATTAACATTTAATGTGCATTTTACCCCAGCTCACTAAAAATGGTATTTCTGACAAGGTGTCAGAAGTGGTAGCCATATTTAAATGTATCTAACCACATCTTAGACTTCGAGTTAGAACCGTGGCCCATTTTACAAAGATCAATATTATATGATAGTCACTAATCCGGGTTGCATTTGAACCTATGACCTAGAATCTAAAAGCACCATTAACATAGTACCTTTTCAAAAATCTCGGAGTGCTACTGGGTATTTACCACAAAGATACAGATGTAGTGAAAAGAAGGGCCATCTGTACCCCAATGTTCATAGCAGCACTGGCCATGGTCGCCCAACTGTGGAAAGAACCAAGATGCCCTTCAACGGATGAATGGATAAAGAAGATGTGGTCCATATACACTATGGAGTATTATGCCTCCATCAGAAAGGATGAATACCCAACTTTTGTATCAACATGGACGGAACTGGAAGAGATGAGGCTGAGTGAAATAAATCAAGAAGAGAGAGTCAATCATCATGTTGTTTCACTTATTTGTGGAGCATAAGAAATAATATGGAGGACATGGGGAGATGGAGAGGAGAAGGGAGTTGGAGGAAATTGGAGGGGGAGATGAACTATGAGAGACTATGGACTCCGAAAAACAATCTGAGGGTTTTGAAGGGGTGGGGGTGGGAAGTTGGGCCAGCCTGGTGGTGGGTATTGTGGAGGCCACGTATTGCATGGAGCACTGGGTGTGGTGCATAAACAATGAATTCTAATACACCGAAAAGTAATTTTTTAAAAAAATTTAAATTAAAAAAAAAATCTCAGTGTGAAACATTATCCGAGAATGAGCAGACATTGCTGTTCTAAGCACTGTTCAGTTGTTTGTTATCTAAATACTGTTAGATGGCAAGATGTTGAGATCTTTAAAAAATAGCAAGCAGGCATTCTGATGTACATTGGTTGGGAAGGTTGTTTGACATCCAAGTAAAACTTGTTCTGCGCTTGAGTTACGCTTTGAAGTAATTTCCCAGGAACCTACTGCACATAGTAACACAGAATATTCCCCAAATTTCCAAAATAATTCAGGGTGTCCAAAGTTCTTGTAAAAGCAAGTGGAGAAGGTTGGGGGTGGGGAAATGAATTTTGGCATAAACTGTGGGTTTGAGAATCAGTCAAAAATAATAATTTCCTGCCAAAATCTACATTACCTCGTTTCTATCTGAGACTGTAAGAAGTCTGTTTCTATACCAACTCTTACGGGGTTTCCGTTGGCGGCTGGTTACCACCCCCCATAATTCAGTCACGTCTGTTTGTCCAGTTGCCCTGAGCAGGTGGGGGAGGGGCAGCGGGAGCTTCCTTTTTGACTCTCCTCCGGGCCCTGAGCAGAGCAGTCAGTTGGGTGTGATGGAACCCCTGCATCCAGCCAACTAGGGCTGGACAGTGGAAGGGAGTGACTAGGAACCTGGGAACAGAATGAGTACATAGCGACAGTAATTCTTGGTGGTGGTGCTTTACCTAGTCAGAGTATGCAGGAAAGGGATTTTCACTCTACTGGTCTGAGATTTGATATCTTCAGTAAGAAGCAAGTTATAAATTCAGAGGTGAAGGGCTGGGGAAGGTTCTAATCCTTTCTGACAGAAGCCAGCAGAAGATTCCATTGAAAAGGGTGACAGCTGAGAAGCTGGCTTCAGGGACCTACCATCCGCACGCTTACCAGCTGGTGACTTCGTATCTTCACGCAACTCAGTCAGCCTCTCTTCACCTTAGGCTCGCCACCTAAAAATAATCTTTACCTCAGGTTGACACGAGAATTAAGCGAAATAATATTTGTACAGTGTTTATCACAGCACCTAGGACATACTAACCTCTCAACTAATTGGGCCTTGTGGGACTATCACTATTATTTGGTATGAAGAAGCTTATGAAACACCCAGGGCAAAAGAGATAAAGGACACTGAAGCCACATGCGCAGAGGCAAGGCCTGAAATGAAGGATCTCTCTAACCAGGTATCTGGATAAACAGAACAGAGGTTCTGAGCTAGCGGCAGGGGGCCCATCTTTTATCTGTTTTCCCAGCACCTCTGGTGATGCCCTCGACAGAAGAGCATCACTTTATTTTTTAAGTATTTCCTAAATAAACTGTACAAAAGAGCAGGGTACAAGCAATAGGAGCAGAAGCAGCATCTTGAAGAATCTACATAAAAGCAATTATAGGGTGCCTGGGTGGCTCAGTGGGTTAAGCCTCTGCCTCTGACTCAGGTCATAAATCTCAGAGTCCTGGGATCGAGCTCCACATCGGGCTCTCTGCTCAGCAGGGAGCCTGCTTCCTCCTCTCTCTGCCTACCTCTCTGCCTACTTGTGATCTCTCTCTGTCAAATAAATAAATAAAATCTTAAAAAAAAAAAAAGCAATTATAAGCAAAAATTCCAGAAACTTCTCTTCGATATTCATTCTTTTCAGGTGCAGTACCTTGACACTTTTTTCCCTTCTCTTTCCTACTCTCCTCATCTTATCGCTGAGATTCGTGACCTCCCAAAATCTCCACCAGATGGAATTCATGACAACTGCCAAGCAAGCATGCTTTCATGCCTTTTTCATTCCACATTTGCAAGCAGGTCAGAGTGTGACAGACACAGGGCTAGGTACCTAAAAATTGTGACCCATTTCAGGGATTCTTCTTGCTCATTCAAGGAGTGTTCCCACAGATGAGAGAAACCACAGGCCATGAGGAGGAAATGGGACAAACCCATCAACTGCTCTCTAAATACCCTTTCTTCGGGGCCTGGTAGCACATCAGACCTGCTTTTGCTCTTTGCCACTGGTGTCATTTCCTGGTCGTCGACCGAAGTGAAAGAAGAGGAGGAAGTAGATAATTTGGGGGGTGTTTTACCAGCAAAAAGGTTAGGGATGTGCCTCATAAGTTCTTCTGATGGGAAATATATCATTCCTGTTTTCATCCCATTTCCAGTGTTTCCTCTCAAATTTCAGTCCTTTAGGTGCTGAGGATTTAGGAAGACTGGCTGCAGTTGAGCCAAGAAGATACAGAATAATTCTGAGGTAAGAAATTATGCTTTGTTTTCTAATTGAGTCACATACGAACACAGAATTTTCCCCCAAGTTCCCAAAATATTTTGTGTGCGACTGACACTCTTCAAATAAAATTAATCCTGGGCATCCCCTCAAAATTTTTCAAAGCCAGAATGCTAGTTAGAAGATTTTAGGTCCAGGAGCTATTAAAAAAAATAGTGACCCAAAAGCCCAAAGATCAGTTAATGTTCAAATAAAATCATAATTTGGCATTTAGTATCAGACATATTAATTTCAACAAACAGTAGGGTGACAGTTATCAGAATATAAAAGCAATTTCAGACTTGGAAATACATGTTAAATAAATAGTACAGAGGGATGTTATAAAAAGTTTTATGAATTTTCCACCTAAAAGCTATGGCAATTCCAAAATTATTCTTAATCCAATTGCCATTTATTACAGTAGCACAGAGTGACTGGAAATCAGAGAGGAATAGGATGCAGTCCTTGCCTCACAGAGCTCCAACTTACCCTCGCTGTGCAAGGCAAGAAAATAAGCAAGCAAATTGGTATACTACAAAGCAGCGCATGCTTATTGTTGGCAATCATCCCAGAATGATCTCCTAATCCGATCTCGGGAAAATTGGGGGAAGCTTCTCTAAAGAATATGCATAAGAAAATCCTGAAAGACAAAGAGGAATTTTCCAGGTGGGGACATGGCAGAAAGAGAGCAATGGCAGAAACCATCATGGAACTCAAGGCTGTTTGGCAAAGCTGGAATGAAGTATCCATACTATGCGGGTGGCAGGGAAGGAGAGTGGGTAAAATAAAACTGGAAAGTAGGTGAAGGTGGAGACACTGAAAGTTCTGGAGTGACAGGGTGGAAATGTATCCTGTATTGCCCAGGTGAGCCCAGTTTATACCTGTAACGTCAAGGTAATCATTAACAGTGCCCCCCTTGCACGCTAAAAAGTGTTGCGAATTGATAGAGTTACAGTCTTCCTTGTGATTGACCCTAGAGATCCAAAATATAAGTAAAACCTGATCCCTGTCCTCCAAGAGCTCACAGGAATGAAAGAGGACTCGGCAGAAAGAACTAATTCTAATGCAAATTAAAAGATAATGTGCTATAAGAATGAGTAAATACTCCCACAAGTGAAAACATTTGAGCAGAGTTCTGCAGGACAGGTAGAAATTATACAGGAATGCAAGACCATTCTAAGTATAAAAGGTCATGTCATGTTGCAGAAAGGCGAGTATCCAAATTGGTTGGAAGGGGAAGGACCTCCATAGCCCTGAAAAGTTAGCCTTGAAGACAAGTTGTTAAGGGCCTTTGAACACCACATCAAGAAATTTGGAGTTGAAAATGGCAGCCATGAGGAGCCCTCAAAGATTTCTAATCAGGCGACTGATGGAATCCAATTTGGCTTTTGAATCAAAAATTCTAGCTTCTCCTTGGAGGATGAAGTAGAACAAGGAGATACGTAACGACGGCACTTCAGATGGGATGGAATTTGATGCTGCAAATTTCAAAGCCTGATTGCGGTCTTCTATGAAGCTTGATTACTCTGACTTTGGGAGTCCAGAAATGAAGAAAAGAGTAGCCTTATCTATAAATGATGGTAAGCAAGGAAAGAAAGAATATTTACAATCCTGGGAAGAAGTGTCAGCCAAACAGTACAAGGGATTGAGGAGATATTACAAAAGATTTGATGAGTTTACTACTCCACAGGTTATGGCAATGTTTACACACTATAAATTTTATAATAAGTCACAAGACCAAATGAGTCCATGGAAAGGTTTGTGACAGAGCCAGAAGTACTAATGAAGGAACTTTTGCCTTCACTGGAAGGGATGAAATCATTTATAATAATGGTGCATTCTAAACCGAGTCTGAAAGAGCTGGCAAAATTGGGAATTTGGGTTTTATTTTGATAAAGTAGCCTGCTGGCTGTTTTCATAACCAAAATAGACTGGCCAGAAGCCATAGGAAAGAGAGAAAAACTCATTTGTCTCCTTTACTCTCTTATCTTTTATTATTTCTTTCTTTTATTTTGGAAGATGGTAACAATGAAATTTTTTAAACGAACATCAGTTCAACTCAATAAGCTATATTAAATCTAACGATCAGCAGATGGCAGATAAAGAAACCAGATCACTCTCACATCCAATTGTCAATGGAAAGGTTAAAAAAAAAATGTTCAACAGAGAAGTCGTATTTGCCTAATAATAAGATAATTTCCTAAGCTTTCTGGAAAGGAGATTCTGCATAGATAAGAAGGTTGTGGGCTTCATGAGTCCATTAACAAAAGCACAGACTTTCCCATATTTGTACCATGATGGATAACATTTATTAGGAGTTTTCCCCTATGATTCCAATCTTTGAGAAATTTCTTCTACGAAATTAGCAGTATTTAAGTAACAGATAACTTACTTTCACATTGTTCTATTAATTACCCATAGCCTCTCCTGCCCATCAAAGTTTCTGATTATTAAAAGAAAATCTCTGTCACCATACCAAATTGATACGATTTTAGCCAAAAGCAAAGAAACTTGACATTTTATTTTTTAGCCTATAGGGACTTATCTCAGCTTAATGTAATGGTTTCTGTTAGCTTTTTTGAAATACTGAAAATAGCTCAAGGTGTCCATTACAATCTTTAAGGACCCTGAGGGATGTAGAAGCCTTTCACGGGAACGTTCACACCAGAGAACAGACTTTCAGAGGGTGATTAAGAATAAGAAAACCTTGTATGCATTAAATTCTCCCAACTCCCATCCATTCCTTCCTTTTTTTTCTTTTTAAGATTATTCATTTATTTATTTGAGAGAGAGAGAGCAAGATGGGGGGAGGAGCAGAAGGAGAGGGAGAAGCAGACTTCCCACTGAGCAGGGAACCCAATGCGGGGCTCACCCCAGGGACCCCAGGATCATGACCTGAACCTAAGGCAGATGCTTAACCACCCAGGCACCCCGTGGTTCATTCATTCCTATATTCACCTCATTTGACAAGAATTTATTTAGCACCATTACTCATGTATTAAGCATTGAAGAAGCAATGGGGGGATACAAAGACAAGATTCTCTGCCCTCAAAAAGCTCATAGTCTAGTCAGGGAAACAGAGATGCGAACAAACCCAGTGCAATTTAACAAGAACTTCACGGCACACACTCATTCAGCACTATGGCTGCAGAGGCATTGTTTCTTAACACTGCCCTGGGGAGCCTTGGAAGTTTTCCAGAGAAGTTAACAAGTGAGCAGAGACGTTCCAGTGGAAAAGGAGCCAGCTAGTTTAACAAATAGGATAGGCCTTTCCAGGAAGTGGGAACAGGACATAAAAAGCCCTAAGTCATGGAAAAGAATGAATGGGATGTACAGAAACAACTAGCAGTTCAGCAGGAGGGGCAGTGTAGTGTAGTGGTTAAACCCGCAGACTGAGACATCAGATCACGTAGGAGGGACTCTGGGCTCCACCACTTAGAAGCCGAGGACTTCACATGAGTCTGTTCACCTCTCTAGGTCTCTGTTTTCCCATCTGTAAAATAGCGACACCCCCTTCTCAGAGTCCTTAAGAAGATCAAAGTGCACTGTAAAATATCTGCTCCATGCTTGGAGCTAGGTAGCTGGTGCTTACACAGTTGCTCATAAAGAGCATACTGACTGTGGGAGAGTGAAGGTGGCAAGATGGCGGGAGCCAATGCGCAAAGGGTTTCTCCGCCATACCAAAAAAGTGGCCCTGCCTTCTCTGGGTCCTTGAAGAATTTTAAGTGGGGAGTTAAGAAGTGACGTGATACGATTTAGAGAGATCACTTTAGCTGTGTGGGATGGAGTTAGGAAATAGGAGACTGAAGGCATAAGGCCAACTAGGGGATGATTGTGATGACACCAGTGGCACTTAGTATCACTAAGTGGTAATAGTTATAACTGTGACTGCCAAGTTGAATCTGCTAAGGAAAGAAAAATATTAGTTTCGTTCAGTCACACCAGGTCTACAATATTCTGTGAGAACTTCTCTTCCTGAAGTGTTTGTTTTTCTCCTTAGAGCAACAAAGCATCTTTTGAATTAGCATAGCAACCAATGTGGGAATTTTGTTGTCAGCTCCACACTAGGGAATGTATAGAAAGCCCTTTCTAAAGAGTTCCACACCTGTAAAAAGCTTCTTTGCCTTAAACGTGATGACTTAACTAATGGGATAAATAAACCCTCTTTGAAATGCAGAAGCAGCTTACAAGGAGCCTCTAGGAAGTCGTATTTGATATGCACAAGCATCTTGAAAAATAGTTTCCCTCTCCCAGTCCCCACTTGGGGATCTTTGGAAGACAATTCTTCAAGCCAGGCAAAAACACCAGCAGAGCTGGGTCTTCACAGCTTGGTCTCCACCCCCCAGCAGCTGGGCTTTAAGAAGAGTACATTTTGTAAACTGCCTTTTGCCAGAAGTCTCCAACTTCAGGCTAATGCAAGGCCACCAAGGGAGATGGGGAGCTTGGGAAGTGTAAGCGAGAAAAAGGAGACCACCAGAGCTAGGGAATCTTGAGGCGATGATGCCAAAGGGATTCTGTCCACCAGGAATATAACTCTACCGTCAGTTGTCCCACTCCTCTAAAAAGGTGTACTATAAAAAAATTTTCTGGATAGATACTTAGAAAGGGAACGCTAAAACAGCTTTAAATAAAAGTCCTTAGGTAAGGGGGTGGGGAAATGAGAAAGTATTGGGGAAAAAAAGGAAAGGACCCTTAGAGCTGAAAGCAAAGTGCCATATTTGAAGCTAGTGTGTTTTGCCCAAATGGTTTCTTCACAGCCTCTTAATAACAGCTTTTTTTTCCTTACTGAAGACCACCCAGATGTGATAATTTGGTGTTGGACTGGTCTTACTGGCATTTAGAAAGGCAGCTGCCTGCAGCCCGGGGCGTTAGAAGCAGCTCCCAGCACAACTCTAGTCAAATGGAAGTTCAAGGTGCGTGGTGTCGCAATCACCACTGCCGGGGATGGTCCTATATTTTTCACCCTAGTCTCCTCTGGAGGCCTTGGAAACTCCTTCTGAAAAGCAGTGGAAGAAAAAAATCCTACAATATCAACTTTAGGAAAATGGCGTTTTTTTGTTTCTTTTACCTTTTAATGTCTGTATTTTCCATGAAAGTTACTTATTTACAACGGAAAGTTAATTTTCCTATAATTTTACTCTTCTCTAATGTGTTTACACTTGTTGCTTTTACCACAATTGTTCAGAATATATTAGAAATCAGCTGTAAATTGGTTGCACTGTTACAATATAATCTCCCCCTTGGTCTTCCACCAAACTTCAGTAAAACTTACTCTACATAGAAAAGAAAAAAAAAAGTCATACCTCTATATAGACATCAGAGGCACACAGATTCCATGGATGCCGCTGTCCTCGAAAGCAGATGTAGAAATACAGCTGAGGAACTGTCACTAATAGGAAAATAGTCATTGATGATTCTAATAAATGTGAAAAAGAAGAAATAGATTATTCAAGTGCAAAAGTAAGTGCTCTGTGGAAAGTTTTTATTTTTGACACAGGAAACAAGAAACAAAACACAGAGAGAGAAATACTCATGAATGGTTCAATCTGGAAGTATAAATAGGAGCTTTATTGAGAGAAACAAACATGTCAGTGGGTCATAGGGCAGATGAAGAGATATGGGTTAAGGAGTAAAATTCAGATGTCTTGCATTATTGTTATTTCCAAAGTAAATATTGATAGTGGATTTTTTAAAGTACAGAACAAGAAAATCTAGTCCCCTTGGAAATGTTCTTTATGTGCTGTAGAGTGTGTGTGTGTGTGTGTGTGTGTGTGTGTGTGTGTTATGCAAAGCACAAAGAGCCAGCATGGTTCTCTCTCACAGGAATTTTCAATCTAAAATGTAGCAGGACAAGAATAAAGAGGCCTACCTACACTATAAAACTATGGGAGAAATATTCTGAACTGTATCATGGAAGAAGGCTATTAAAGACTTTCTTTGATTAATATATCAGAAGTTAGTGTGCCATGTTGAATAAACAACCAGAACATAAAAATTCACCTCTCAGCCAGAGTTGTCCATCAAAAAGACATCTATAATGGACAAAAAATTTATGATAGCTTTTTTTTTTTTTAAATAAAACTATTCTCTAGTATTTTCTCACGTCATTCAATATTTCTTGCAGGATAACTTACATGATAAATTTCTTTTAGAGGTAAGAATAACAAAACAAAAAAAAAGTGTATCTTTCCTAATGAACTAGTAGTTCTTTCCTTATTTGACAATGAAAGGCCTGTAACACAACCTTTTCTCCCTTTGCCTTGGCTACCAGGAAGCTCTTTTCTCATTTGCTTCCCTTAGGGTTTACTGATATCATTATCCATTGTTCTTCTTCCTCTGATGTTTATCTTTCACTGTTTTATTCTTGTGTTAAAATTCTTCTGTCTTATTGTATCCTTTGAAAGCTGTTTTTTCATTCCAAGTCAGAAGGGAAGGTGGAAAGTAGAAAGAAAAAGAATGAGTATTTTGTTTTGTTTTACTCAGGATAATGCTGATTATTGCCCTTTCCTCAAAGTGAAGAAAAGGAAGATGAAAGGCCAAAGAATTCTGGAGCAGTTTTTCTGCAATTGGAGAAACAAGAAAACAACCCTGGCTTTGTAACTTTGGTCTGGAGTCATATTCCACCCCACTGTCCTTTTTAAAAATAATAAACAGTAATAGAGAGCCTTCTGACCGTGGAATTGGGCAGTCTTCCTCTGACACTGGCAAACCACTTGGCTCTCTGGGCCTCTGGTAAGAATACCTTTCTAGCAGGGTTGATATTGAAATTAAATAAATTGAAATTGAACAATATTGAAATTAAATGTAGATGGAAGCACGTGGCATAGTATATGGCACGTAAGGGACACTCAGCAACTAAGTCCGTCTCCTTGTTTCCTTCCTTTTACTTCCCCCAAGGGCACACTCTTTTTCAATTTCTAAGTCACCAGACACAGTGTTGTCTAAGGAGAAGAATCCAGTGTGGCAGCTGGTAACAGCCAACAGCCAGCACGAAAGACCGTTTTTATTCATTTTTTTCTCCCTTAGTGCCTGTGTGGGTTTTTGTTTGTTTGTTTGTTTGTTTGTTTGTTTTGTTTTTTGTTTTTTGGTAGGGGAGGGGAGTTGGGGAGAGGGATCTGTGGCCAATAGAGTGAATTCATAGTCAACTTTCCTATTCTTACTACATAAAATAATATATAAAGGCCAATTAAAATGGCAACTTGAGCTTCCCGTTGTTACCAACATTCGCAGAAATAAATTAAGTCAAAAGCAAAACAACTGAACGTTTTAAATAGCCTGTACAGCCTTATGGCCTGTAGGGTTAGGGTTCAGATGTATTGAAGGGCACTGGTAAGTTTATCTTACTACCTTGGCTAACTTGTAGGAGTCTGGAGCAATTCCAGTGAGGTATCACTAGTTTGGTGGCTAATGTGGTAGCCACACTGGGCCCAAGATACCCTAGCATTAATGGCATCAGAAGCAAAGGGTGCAGTCTTCATGGAGAATGAGCTGTGGGCAGTGGTCACCATGTTTTAGAATGTAATGTGGTGAGCCCTGGGTGTTAGAGGCAACTGGTGAATTACTGAACTCTACATCTGAAACTAATGATGTTTCAAGTACAGAAACAATTTTTTTAAGTGTTTCACAGACTCTTTGGTCTGACACATCCCAACCAAGATTCAGTTAAAATATATATTCACGTCTAAATTTATTAAATTCTAATGGGAAAGGGACATGCTTTTTCAGTGGCTGAAATACTTAGATCCATCAATAGAATATCTTTTTGCAGTTATCACCTTATTCTGATTCTTTTTTTAACATATTTTACAATTTTATTTCTAAATTACACATCAATAAAGCTGAAAAAATACAATATTCTAAGAACCATTTTGTATACCTAAATAGACTGAGCTACCTCATTTCTTTTAACTGCTTTATAGTTTTCTTTAGTATGGCTACAGCATATTTTATGCATTCCCTTCCTGTACATATGCACAAGAGAGTCTCTAAAGTGTACACCTTGAGGTAGAATTTCTAGTTTGTAGGGTGTGGGACTTCTGATATGACTATACCAGGCCACACTCCAGCAGCATCACTTACGTTTGCTTCCCCACCTTTTCGCCCACGTATTTCTGAACAACAAATGTATTAGACTTTTTAATTTTTCCAAACTCATGAAAGTGAAACTAAATCTCATTAATATTTTATTTTGAGTTTTCCTGATTACGAGTGAATGTGAGCATCATCTCATATGTTTATTAATTATTGGATTCCCTGTGACTTACTGGGAATTTCTTGCTCATTTTTTTGCCCATTTTTTTCCTACTGGGTGTTTTTGGTTTTGTCTTTATTATTAACTTGATAACATTTCTTAAACATATTTTTACATATTTTGCATATTTACATAGTTTTGATAGTTTAGGTAATAATCCTTTTCGTATTGTCTGTGTTACAAATAGACTGTTCTAGTCTGCTATTTGTCTTTCAACATTATCTCATTTATCATTCAGAAACCTAAATTTTAACATAATCAAAGTTATCAATCTTTTCCCATGTAATTTATGCTTTTTATATGTTGCTTAAGTTTTTCCCTACCCTAAAATCTTAAAAATATTCCTTATATTTTCTTCTAGTTGTTCTAATTCTTTTTTTTTTTTTTTTTAGGATTTTATTTTTTTATTTGTGAGAGAGACGGTGAGAGAGAGCATGAGAGTGAGAAGGTCAGAGGGAGCAGCAGACTTCTGGTGGAGCTGGGAGCCTGATGCAGGGCTCAGTCCCAGGACTCCAGGATCAAGACCTGAGCTGAAGGCAGTTGCTTACACCAAATTTGTCCAGTATTTCTCTAGATGGCACCCAGGTGCCCTAGTTCTAATTCTTAAAAGTTAAATTATTTATCAGAAATCTTACTGATAGACAAAGAATCAGCACAGGGAAAAGAATGATCATAGTGACATAGTGACATAGTGACAAACACTATGGTAGAACCACTGAGTAAACTTCCCCACACAGTGGATGACACTCCACAAGGTACCAAAATTTGTGGGCTAAAGACAGCCAAATTTTTACTCTTTAGATTCTATTTCATCTAGATGTCATGCTGACCTTCAGTTAAACCTCTTTTCTTCAGACAACTCATTAGACGTCAGGTTTCATAGTTGATTCTAATCATTTATGCAACTCTTTGGCTTTCCCAAAGTGGCATCATTGCTCTATTGTCCTAGGAGAGCCTCCCTGAGATTCATAGCCTGCTCAGCATTGACTAGACAGGACTCCTATTCTCTCCAGCGAAATGTGTATAAATAATCTCTTCAGGTATTTCTCTAGATAGCTAATCTCACTCAATATGCGTGGTCCTTCCTAGTTTCACTCACTTTCATGTCTACTTACACCTTAAAATTCCAGAGATGCCTTACCATACTCTATGTGCTGAGAATTAAAAGAATTTTATAGTAAAAAGGGGAGTTTGGAAAGAACAGTGATCAAGTGGTCACTCTGGCACCAATAAAGGGATGCAATTGAGTTAAAAGAAATGTTTGGTTAACTTGTCAATATATTCCATATTGGGCATTTTTCTTTCTCAGATTCTATTTGTCCAGTGAGCAGTCTTTGCTTGAGTCAGAACTGTAAGCTTGCCTCTAGGTGTTCCAGAATCCTAGTTGTAGATCCTGATTTCCACCTTCTTGAGCACCATGTTTGCTTCTGGCTTTTTTTAAACCAGTGCTTCTGCCTACTATAAATGCTTCTCATAAAATAATCTGAACACAGAATATCAAGATGCTATCAGTGGATTGATTTTATACCTCTGTCTGAACGGGGTCCCTGCTGCTTCATCAGCCTCGGAGGACACTCCTGGCCACCAGCACAACTTACACATATGCACTGCCCCAGTTCTGATAGGGATTTGGCTTTCTAAAGATTCCTGAGAACTAAAAATACCGGCAGTGTCACAACGGCCATCTTCGGTCCAAATGTGAGGAAAGGGTTCAGCTGCATGGAGGCTTTCTCTAATGCTAGCTGTTCTCTTCAGGTTTGTCATGAAGGCATACACAACAGGGCATGAATTCCACAAGATGGTTCTTACGATCTTGTACACCCTTTCCTGGCTCTTGAATCTCTCTGTCTTGAGCAAGTCATTTCAACTCCCTTAGCCTGAATGTCTGTATTCTCTAGAAAAAATGGGATGGATTAGATGGTTTTCATGGGCCCTCCCACCTGTCACTTCCTATGATTCCATGAACCTTATGAGTTTACTTCAGGTTTCATTATAAGCATTCAAGGTGTGGCAAGAATCAAGCACATTTCTGCATGTGGCTTGTGAAATCTTTCCCATTATTTTGTCGTCACACTTTGTGTACCAGCTACTAGATAAACTAGTCAAGGACTATTTTTACTGAGATACGGTTGACATATAACATTACATTAGTTTCAGGTGTACCACATAATGATTTGATATATGTATACATTGCAAAATGATCACCACAGTAAGTCTCATTAACATTCATAAACACACACAGCTACACATTTTTTTCTTGCGATGAGAACTTTCAGGGTGTATTTTTTTAAGCAACTTTCAAATACACTATACAGTATTATTAATCACAGTCACCATGCTGTACATTATAACCCCAGGATTTATTTATTTTGTATCTAGAAATTTGTAACTTTTGACTACCTTCACCCAATCCACCCACCCTCCACTCCCCTACCCCCTGCCTCTGGCAACCACTAATCTGTTCTCTGTATCTATGAGTTTAGGGTTTTTTGTTTTGTTTTGTTTTGTTTTGAGTTTTGTTTTGTTTAGTTTCCACATATAAGTGAGATCAAACAATACATTTCTTTCTGTCTGACATGTTTGACTCAGCATAATACCCTCAACGTCCAACCACGTTGTCGCAAATGGCAAGATTTCCTTCTTTTTTTATGGCAGAATAACATTCCAGTGTACGCATATGTATACCACATCTTCTTTACCCATTCATCCATTGAGAGACCCTTGGGTAAAGATTTTTGAAAATGTTGGTAACTTGATGCATCTAAAGAAAACTGAAAACTTTCTGACTCTAGCTGCCTGGGCTCTTTCAATTTTAGAAGCATAGCTACATCAAGGGAAATCACTACCATTATGATTCAGTTGTACAAGATGGGGTCTAACAGAGAACCACCAATGGTGATCAGAGAATAACAGATCGTGGTTCAGACCCAAACCTCAGTGAACCTCTGCACCATTTAAACATCATCAGTGACTGTAAGAGTCCCTTCCCAAAGAGTTTTGTAAAGCCAAGTTATCCCATTTGCTGTTTACCAAATTAGTGTATACTTGAACATAGTTTCTACCTGTCATTGAATTATAGGTCTATATGTAAACAAATAAGACCATTGCTGATCTTTTGGCGAAACCACTTTTACTTCCTGAGAATAGTTTTACTTATCAAAATCACTCCTCCCCTGGATTAATGTCCCTCTCTCAGCCAAGTACAGTAAAAAGGGGATAGGTTTGGGTGTCATACAAAGCTTGTTTGGAAATCACACTGTGCCAGGATTTAGGACACAAAGGAAAATAAGTTCCGGTCCCCAGGCTGGAGGACAGTGTGGTGCAGCAGTGCGAGAAAAGGGGTGACACGTAGGAAAACTGCTCTCTGTCAGAACTGGCTGAGTTTCGTTTTGTGGGTTCCAATCTTGCGGCTTGTATCAGATCGCCTTAGATCTCAGAGAGCAGAGCTCATCCAGCCTCATGAGCTCTGGACTTCTTTCCTTATGTCTGCACTTTTTTTTTGTCTCTCTCCTTTTCAAGGAAGCTCCCTGCTAAGCTTGAAAGTCCATGGAAAGCGCAACTTTTTGGTGTTATGATGCTCTGGAAATTATGCCTCAATTCTTACTTCATAGAGAGCATCACGGTGCCTCACTGCTGCACCAGATAGCAGGGGCGTAGCCTAGTGTACCACTCACAGGTTCTTCTGTGGGACCCACTTTTATAATAGCCTCTTAAAGGTAGAAAGAAACAGTGTTCAGGAGCCCCTCCCTCCAGGCAGAGAACTGATTCTTGCTCAGAATTCTCTTCCTCCTGGTGATACCACGAGACACTCACAAAGCCAATTAAAAAAAAAAAAACAAAAAACAAAAAACACAGGAACAGAGGCCTAAAGAGGAGAGTTTAAATTCTGGAGGTGGGAGGAGGGGGCATTTGGAATCTTGGAAAGGTGGTGAACACCAGAAGGACTGAAAACATTGTGACAACATAAATAATAATTTTTTATTAGATCCTTCTAAATTATTAAGCATAGATTAGCAAATATATAGAGAACACTTTTAGAGGGTCCAGAGAGTAGCCAATTAGAAAACTGATAAACATTTTCAATTTTTTTAAAAGGAAGTTTTAAATTAAATCTCAATTGCTTAGCTTCAATGGTGAAAAGAATTAAAATGTTTAGGTTTGTGATCACCCCCTCTGCATCCGGTAGTGTTTTTGCACTGGGGATACAGTGTTGTGACACTGGGATGAGATAGAATGAGATAGAAGTATGGTCCCTGCCCTCTTGAGGACAGTAGTCAAGGAGTGCACAAAATAAATGTGTAACTCCATTTTGTCAGAAGGGCCACGAAGGAAAATCACAAGGCATTATACATAATAGGAGCAATAATGGGAGGCCTCTGCTGTCTAGGACAAAATCACCATAAAGCCTTCTAGAATAGCAAGGCATTGTAAGAGGTCAGTAAGTAGGATCCTGATGGTTCAGAACATCAGCTCATTTCAACAGACCCATTATAGTTGTAGTTCAGAGATAACAGGAAGGGAGGAAGACCAAAGGATCTTTCTCAGCACCTGGATCTTTCCTTTGGTCATGACACCAGAAAGTCTTCAACTCAGCTATCCATCCATCGAGAGCTGTACTGGCTCCCAGTATAGACCTGAAAAGACTGATGAAGTGTAGTTTATTATTTTACAACAAGGATATGCCCTCCCAGTGCCTGGAATTCTTAAGACTACCAATTCTCAAAGGACCCTTTGAAGCCTCTGAAGACCTCCAAAGAGGGGGCTTTCCTGTTGAAGATGCTGATCTTCTCTTGCACATGTTCATGCTCTTTTATTGTGCTTCCAGAAGATAATCTTCTCTCCAAGTTCTGAGGGTGCTTCTCTGGTGCCCCTGCATAATGATTCCACAGTCTAGGCTGCATATCTAACAAGCTTAGAAGTCCCTTGCTCCTTACAAATTAATGGTGTAAACAAGATTGTTTAAAATACTTAAAGAACTAAAGTACCTACAAGCACTCCAAAAATACCACTTGAAACACAAACAGTTGACACACTAACATAAATCATTCTTATCTAGTTATTACACAGGCATTTGAATGAATGGAAGAAGGAATAAATGAATCAACAAGCAAAAGAAGACTGAACTCCCAGACAACTTTGGGGTCATGTATTTATTTGATATAGGAAAAAAATCCATTTTTTGTTTTTTTTTTTTAATTCCAGTGTAGTTAACACACAATGTTATATTAGTTGCAAGGGTACAATATAGTGATTCAACAATTCTATACATTACTTAGTATTCATTGTGATAAGTGTACTGTTAAGGTCCTTCACCTGTTTTACCCATGTCCCCACCCACCTCCTGTCTCATAACCATCTATTTATTTTCTATAGTTTTCTGTAGTTAAGAATCTGTTTTTGGGTTTGTCTCTCTCTCTCTTTTTTTCCTTTGTTCATTTGTTTTATTTCCTAAATTCCACATATGAGTGAAATCATATGGTATTTGTCTTTCTCTGACTGGCTTTTTTATTTTTTATTTTTTATTTTTTTTAGGATTTTATTAATTCACTTGACAGAGAGAGAGCAAAAGCAGGCGGAGTGACAGGCAGAAGGAGAGGCAGAAGCAGGCTTCCCACTGAGCAAAGAGCCTGACATGAGGCTTGATCCCGGGATCCTGGAATCATGACCTGAGCCAAAGGCAGCCGCTTAACTGACTGAGTCACCTGGATGCCCTGACTGGATTATTTTGCTTAACATTCTACTCTCTAGATCCAGACATGTTGTTGCAAAAGGCAAGATATTTTTCTTTTTCATGGCTGAATAATATTCACACACACACACACACACACACACACACACACACATCTTCATTATCCATTCACCTACCAATGGACAGTTGGGTTGCTTCCATAATTTGGCTATTGTAAATAATGCTACAATAAACATAATTTCTTCAAATTAGTGTTTTTGTGTTCTCTGGGTAAATACCCAGTAGTGCAGTTACTGGATTATAGGGTAGTTCTACTTTTAATTTTTTAAGGAACTTCCATACCATCTCCCACAGTGGCCACACCAGTTGCCACTTCCACTAACAGTGCACGAGGGTCCCTTTCTCTCCACATCCTCACTAACACTTGTTGTTTCTTGAAGAACCATATTTTTAAAAGAAAATAGCTGACTTTCCCACTTCCCAGTAGTTTAACCTCTCTACTCCCTCTCCTGCCTCAGCTACAGATCCAAATTATTTATAATCAATCAACCATTATATGATCCAAAGTACTTTTGATATTAAAGCTAGATACCACCAAAACTAGTTTGTTTGCTTGTATGTTTGTTTGTTTGTTTCAACTGGAGTTCAGGAAAGCCTGATATTATTTAAAGTATCGGGGTGGGGGGAATTCTTTTTTCCTCTTCAAGAACTCTTTATGCTTTCATTTTGTCAGTAATTTTCAACAAATTATTGCAAGCATGTTTTGTATCATCCAAATGATCATCTTTTAAATTTGGATTTGTGATTACAACTGTGGTGGTGTCAAGCCTTATTATTTTAAACATTAAACACCAGAAAGAAAAGAATAGAGATGGTTTTAAAATGTAAGTGATAGGTTCACACCATGTGGAAACCAAGTAAAGTCATGGTAGCTTTACACACGTTTTTGCAGCGGTTCAAAAAGAGAATCTCATTGCACAGCATGCTATAGCATCAGAAGGCCAAACTTGGTAGAAAAAAAAAATCAAAACGTATTCTTGTTGCTAAATTTGCAAGCAATGATTTGATTTTGACAAAAATCCGCCATTAAATGCTGTTAATTTTAATTTTTATGAGCTCCCCAGTTTTATTTTTTGTTGAGCATGTAAATAAGTTCTAGTATTACACTTGTAAGGAGCTATAAACACAAGGATGTCACATATTGTTCTCTATTTTTACATACTTAAGAAATAAAATAAAAATAATTTAAGTAAGCACTTAGAGCCTTAGAGATGTTTTTCTCTTGAAAGGGGTCCATATATTACTTTTGAGAAACAGTATTTTAAACCAGCAATTTTCAATATTTCTGTCCTGTGAGTCCTCTTCCCTATTATTTCAGGAGCCACTTATGCATCTTTTAGTCATTTAAAAACATTTTCATACACTACATAAAAAGAAGAGAGTTCGCAGAAACTATTGTGTTTTAAATAAGTATATTATTGAAGTATATTTTGTGGAATTTATTTTAAGCCGATCTTTAATAATATTTGCTGCACAAGAATATACAAACAAAATATTTTTGTTTTATGTCATGGACTTCTATTGCATGAGTTCTTTAGCATCCATTATCAAGGAGGGGCACCTGGGTGGTGCAGTTGGATAAGCTTTCCACTCTTGGTTTCCCCTCAGGTTGGGATTTTGTGGGTCATGAGATCGAGCACATTAGGCTCTCTGCTGAGCATGGAACCTGCTTGAGATTCTCTCTCCCGCTCCCTCTCCCTCTGTCCCTCCCACTCATGTTCACGCTCTCTCCCGGAAAGAGAAAGAAAGGAAGGGAGGGAGGGAGAAAGAATTTTTTTTTTCCAAAAAATCAATTATTAAGGGAAAACACCATTTGTTGACAAACTGAAAATTGACAATATCTCTCTCTGGATTTTGTACTAAGTGCATACTTAAGTGTAGGTTGAAATATAACTACCTATAGGGACATCAGAAATTGACACAAAACACTTGCGTTTCTTGATGCTTTTAGTTCTTGCAGTTTATACTTAAAAACCAGCTGGGGTTTTTAAAAAGAATTTGTTTATTTTGTTTGTAACTAATGTAACTAATGAGATAAGAGGAAAAGAGTTTGGGGCTCTTATTTGTAAACACACCTTTACTATTGTTATATGCAGCAGTTGAATCTTTATGTCTAATAAATTGAAGACCAATTATTTTCTCTTTCACCTCTGAGTTTTGAGTCCTGGGGTTATATATTGGTGCTATATAAAAATTTTCATTATAGGAATGTAACCACTGCATGGGGTGAGCGTCCTCCTAAGTCATAGACAGAAAAATTATCACAATTATATTTCTCATTGATTTGTTTTATTCAGGGCCATTTCTCTTCTTTCTTAAAAAAAAAAAAATACCTAAAAGAAAAATAAGATAAAAACAGAGAGAGAGGTTAACCATAAGAGATTCTTAACTGTGGGGAGCAAACGGAGCATTGCTAGAGAGGAGGTGAGGAGGGGATGAGGTAACTGGGTGGTGGGCATGAAGGAAGGCACTTGTAATAAGCACTGGGTGTTATATGCAACTGATGAATCACAAAATTCTGCCCCCGAAACTAATAATACACTACATGTTAACTAACTTGAATTTAATTTTTAAAAAGATAAAAGAAGAAAAAGGAAAAAAGAAATCCCTGTGTGAATGAGAATTGAAGCAACTCAAAGTTGTACCACAATAAACGTCACTCTCTGATGAGTAACGAGTTACAGGCCTGCTTGTCAGATGTGGGATGTCTATGACCAGCTCCGTAGGCTCACTCAGCACACACTCGGGGATCTTTAAACTTCCATTGCAAACTGAAAAGATACTTTTAAATGATTTTATTTCCCACTTTTTTTAAAGTAGAAATTGATACTGTCTTTTGCAACGCACCCACCTATAATACGTAGTGCCAGTTGGAAAACGCTGACTTAAGCCGTTCAACACATCTCTTATCCTATTTCACTCAAGTCTTCCTAAAGACTTAGTTCCCTCCGATAATCTGCTCTGGTGTTTTAAAATCCTGATGTTAAGGAAGTCCTTTACGGGCAAGTCACTTAACCTCTCAGGACCTCAGATTTCTCATTTAGAAAATGAAGGGGTGTGGATAAGAGTCTTTTTAAAGTCCCACCTAGAATTAGAATGTTAGGATTTTTGTATTATCTAAAGCTTTAGTTTCATAACTGTTTAGTATCAGGACAATGTTTTAAAACAAAATCAAACGAGAAATCCTTAACATATAAAGCATGTAAAAGTGAAGCTGAGAACACTCAGGGTCTACAGAACACAATTTGAAAACCACTGATCTCAAGCTCTCTTTTAAAAATGCTTTCCTTTCTTCTTTGTCTCAGTGGAAAAGGAAAACATCTGGAAAGGATCCACCATATTAGTTTCCCTGTGTGTACACCAGAACATATGTATTAAGTCACCTGTCAGCTTTTCTTCCCCAGATTAAATAGCCATTATAAGTCCCATTTCCTATCCCTTTTTAAATATATTCCTCCTTTTTTTAAATGAACCTTCTTCAGTCTCTGTAATACTTCATTAAAATGTAAAGTTATAAACCAACCACAATCTTTGAGAAGAGCCAAGTGTAGCAAAAGGATTACTTCCAGCTTTATCATGTGCTATTCCTCACTCCCAACACACTCTAAATTGTTTCCTTTTTAATAACCACATTCCACTGCTGCCTCCCACTTAACCAACAGCTGGATTGCACCCACCTTGTTTGTTTGTTTGTTTCTTTCTTTCTTTCCTTCCTTCCTTCCTTCCTTCTTTCTCTCTTTTCTCCTTCTCCTTCTTCTTCTTTTGGCTAAACTTGTTATATCTAGTCAAGTAATTTCCCACCTAATACCCATGTAATTTGTTATTGTCCTCATGGGCCCTTTGAAGTGTTTCCTATTGAATATAATTCTGTTTTTAATGGAGCATTTCTCTAATTAGTTAAGGTCACTGAAGTTTTCTTCTGCCTTCCAAGATATCTCATCCAACTTCATAACCAGTGTCAATGTTCTCTAGTTTCCTGTTGAGCCTGTAGACTAATAAAATGTCAATTCCTTAAAATGAATCCACACAGGAGGTGTGTTATGGGATGAATTGCATCCCATGTTGAAGCCCTATCCCCCAGTATCTCAGAATGTAACTATATTTGAATATACAGTCTTCAAAGACCTCACTGAATTAAAATGAGTCCATTTTGATAGGTCCTAATGAAATCTGAAGCAAAGAGAGAGCTGGGGCTTCGACTCAGAGATAAACAGAGAAAAGACCATGTGAAGACACAACAAGAAGTTGACCATCTGCAAGCCAAGAAGAGAGGCCTCAGAAGAAACCAAATCAGCTGACTCCTTTATCTTGGACTTCTAGCCTCCAGAACTGTGAGAAAAATAATGTCTGTTGTTGAAACACCCAGTCTGTGGTATTTTGTTACAGCAGCCTGAGCAGACTAATACAAGCCACTCTACTTATGAAATTGTGCAGCCCCTTGGGGCTCACCAAGGAGTCTCTGCCATTACAGAGAAGGTACAAATACTCATAACTCAAGCCAGAATGAGTTATAAAGGAAGATCCGAGCAAAGTACCTTGGGACCAACAAGGGAGCCAAATTCTTTCCACTGGGGGATTGAGGCTTGAAACAGGAGGTGTCACCTGAGCAGAACCTTCAAAGATGGGCAAAATTCCAATCATGGGAGACAAAGGGAGATGGTGGTACTTGGTGGGGGAGGAAGGGAGGGACAGAGCCTTATGAGTGTAAACTACACTCATGCTATACCTGGAACAAGGTCGGTGGTTCGCAAACCTATCTAAACGTCAGAACTAACTGGAAGCTTTTTAAAAAGTACATCGATCTGCAGGCCCTACTCCTGCTAAGTCAGGAGTTCCAGAGAAAATGTACTAGAATCTTTATTTTAACCAACTCCTCAGATGAGTTGTATCAACTTCATCAAGCTTAAAGACTCCTTCTGAATAAAAACATCTGCTCCCTCTCCCCTGTAGGGATGTCTGCTCCCTCTCCCCTATAGGGATGACTGCTCCCTCTGCCCTGTAACTGCTGTATTTCTACTGAATAAGAAAATACATCAAGAAAGAAAAGGGAAGTCACTCATGCTCAGGTAGATGGTGAAATAAGGGGAAAGTAGCATTTTTCTCACCACTAGAGCCAAGGTCTTAGGAGGAAGGGAAGGGGACAAAAGGCCCAACTGGTGTCTGTCTCTTTCTCTTCCCTCTTCCCTAATTGCTCTGAGAATGGGGGTCATCTTGTGTAAGTTGTTTTGTTTTGTTTTTTAACTGAAACTCAAAATCCTCCCTTCTGAAGTGATGAAAAGAATCCCTACTTGTTAGAGTACATATTAAGTGAGATCATTTATGTAAAGTAGAAAGCCTAGTATTGGACTTCACTGTATCCGCCAGCCCCACTCGCACCCGACCAACACATGTATGAACTCTTCGACATACATTTTGAAGCAGGGTCCTTTAGGCAGTCTTTCCTCAACTCAGGGTTTCCTGAAGCCCAAAGCTTACCTCAGAAAAGCTCTGTTTCAATAACAAATTCACACCAGTAAGAGCCTACTTCCATAACTCCACAGTGAGTAACCCCCCCACCCCCCAGATGAGCTATCCTCCCAAAGGGATCACAGGTTTGCTCAAGTAGATGAAAAGCCACATGTAGACAGCGATACCCTGCTGTTCTTTCCAGATTCTTCTCCCTCCTGCCTTGAAAGTCACCTTCTCCAGAAAAGGTGACTCTGATATCCCCCCAATATCCCTTTCATAAATCCTTCATTTAATTTCCCTCAGTATCTCTTCTTGCTTTCATTCATTCATTTATTCATTCATTCATCTAATCAGGAAAAGACTAATCACGCCAGGACTTATCTTGGACACTGAATGAACAAACCGGCAAGGTCTCCACTCTCCTCAGGCTGCCATTCTAGGAGGGGAAAGATAGTAAAAATTCAATATGCAGCATATCAGTGTAAATGCTAAGAGGAAAACCAAAACAGGGTAAGAAAACAAACAGAGATCTTGTTATTTGGGTAGGACAGTCAGGAAGACCTCACTGAGGTAGTGTCTGAGCAGAAACATGAAGAAATGAATGTGTAGGCCAGCAGGATATCTGGGAAGAGTTCCAGGCAGCATCTTTTTTCCCCATAGTGGCAGGGGTCCTGTGATTTTCACTTTCTCCATCACTATTACAGGCCAATTTGTGTCACTCCAGAAAAGATATGCTGGGATCCCAACTAACCCCCAGTACTTCAGCACGTGACCTTATCTGAAGATAGGGTCTCAGCAGAGGGGATTGAATTAAAGTGAGGTCATCAGGATAGGCCCTAATCCAATATGACCGCTATCCTTAGAAAAAGGGGAAATTTTAGACAGAGGCACACAGGAAAACACCACGAGATAAAGGCGGAGATCAGGCGATGATGGCCGGCAAATGACCCAACTGTAGGAGAGAGACCTGGAATAGATTCTCCCTCACAACCCTCAGAACCAGCCCTGGTCACACTTGAAAATGGCACTTCTAGCCTCCAGAACTGGGACAATAAATTCCTGCTCTTCAAGCCTGAGTGACATAAACAAACTCTGTAGTACTTTGTCATGGCAGCCCTAGGAAACTAATATAGCCATCTGTCGCTTGAAGGTCACACACAGACCACTGTAGAGGATAAAGCCCGGGTTACAAGGGGCTCTGCGTACCCTAGGTGACTACAACCGCCCCTAACTGGACTCCCTGTTTCCAGGCTTATTTTCTCGATCCATTCTCCACAGTCCTATCCTGATCTCTCTAAAATGAAAATGGGAATCATCTCACTGGTTCACAAGCCTTCACCTGCTTCTCCTCTTCAGGATACAACCTGAATTCCTCAGCTTGGGAACCAAAGACCACAAGATCTAGCCCGGATTTACCTCTCCAACCTTGCTTCTCTCATCTCTGCCCCCTCCTCTGGTGGCCTGACTTCCACTCATCCTCCGGCCTCAATTTAGGTACCACCTACACCGGGAAGCCTTCTGAAGACCGCTAAGGCCATGTTCGTTGTCCCTCCCATGTATTTCCAGAAGTCCTTGCATTGAATGCTGTTGTTGCACTTATTACAGTGTGCCCGAGGCTTGTTAGGCCTGTTTGTCTATCTCCACTTTTTGAATATGAGTTCCTATATTGGTTGTTTCTCTAGGCACTAGGAAAGTGTCTGGCTCTTGGGGAACATTCACTGGACAGATGAGTAAATGCACAAAGCATGCCGTGTTTTAACCAGCTGGTCCCAGAACTAATTTTTTTTTTTTCCCTTTAAGGGGTGGGGGGCGGGGAGGTGACCTTTGAAGAGATTTCCCAATAGCCTGTGAAACCACTGGGCCTGGATGAAGCTGCACCTTTCCTTAATGGTTCCAAGAGGAATTTAGATTAGACATTCAAGAGTCAGTCCTTGTGTTGCAAGACGCAGCAGTGTAGGGAAGGGAAGTAAACAATCTATGGCAGGATTTTTGAGTCTGGGGTTGACCAGCAGGAGCCTATTTTTTGATACAAAGTGGCACTTGCAGGTTTTTTCCCAGCCTCTGATTCTGCAACTGCAAGTCCATGACCTACAAGTAAAAGTGGTGGGTGGACAGGAGAGCAGGGGATTATTGCAACCAACAATGCAATGTACTCTGTGCACAAGGCTCCAAAAAAGTAAATATTTTTGAGGTTTAAAAATTATTGCACGGGCACGAAAGAAATTATTGCACAGTTATAAATGCTGAAGAGACTGAAAAAGAGAGGAAGACAGTAACAATGTTTAAATATATATATAATATTATATTTGTACACTAAGTATATTTGTACACTAAGTATATATATATAATATTATATTTGTACACTAAGTATCTGGATACGTAACTAGAGGAAGACAGAGAGGTAAGAGATTAACGAAACCAGGATTAGCTTCCTTTTGCAAATTCCTGAAAGGGGAAATGTATGTATCAGAATTTCCAGTCCTCAAAAAATACGGCCTAAAAAAGTCCTGTGAGCAAGAAGGGAGAAGAGGAGGCGTGGAGGGCGGGGGACTAGCTCTTCGTAGCAGGAAGTCTTCAATGGCAATCGAGTCATGAAGAAACAACTCAGAACAGAAGTCCTTATTCGGAGCGCTAAACTCGCTTTTAGCACATAAAGAGCAATATAAAACCTCGGAGCAGGCTCATCATGGTGTTGGGGAAACAACTCGGCTTCCCCATGTGAGAAAGCAAGAGAGCTCCGACCGGGTAGCAGCCCAGACCGGTGTAAGCGTTTTTTATTTGCAAGTCAATGAGCCAAATGGACGACCCGGCTACTTGTGCCGCGTCCTGAGAAGCAAGGTTATTATTATCGCCTATTGCCCCACTGAACAATTTCACTGAAAAGGAAGAGTCCCGACAGCGTGTGTGCGCACGGTGCCATACGGGACGTGCAGCTACGTGCCCACCTCCAGAACGACTTTATTTACAAAGCGATTACCATGTTATCTATTTGTTTTCCCTTTTCAGCAACAGCAGCTTCACTCAGCCCTCGAATTTCTTAATTACAAACCCGTTCGCTTCTAAATCAACCCCAAATCGTCAGGCAGAGCCCGGAGGGAGGCTGTGCAAGTTTGCACACACCCCCACCTCCCGGATCAAGGGCAACAGCAGAAGCAAGAAACTGTGTATGTGCAAAAAGGTGGATCTGGGGACGAGGATCGCTGAGTTTGTTTACAGAGCAGAGACGCCTCAGCTCGGATGCCAAAGCTACCAAGAGCTGCAAACGCAAACTTAGCAGAAGCACACGTACCCCGGGAGCGGCGAGCGGGCCCGAAAGCGCGGACCGGAGTCCCAAGAGCGGGAGCGGAGGCAGCGGGCCCGCGAGCGCGCTCGGTCCACCTGCAGCCGCTGCCGCTCCCCGCCCCCAGCTTCTGTCCTTGAAAGGAGTAGGGGGAAACAAATGCGTCCGCACGCCGTTTACCTAGATCAGGATTACCCAGTGCCCCTGTAAAAAACACAAAGGCACAGCCCAGGAAAGTATACTCGGGAAAGGGGGCATTTTCTGTCCGGGGATTTAAAACCCCACTCGGAGAAACACAGCCATTCTTCGCGGCCCGGGGTGGGGGGCAATGGGGGGTGCTGCAAAGCCGGGGAGGCATAAGGACACTACGGAGGAAGGGGGGGCTGAGAGAACCCGTTTTTCCCGCAGAAGACACCCCAGATCGCTAGCTGAGCCAAGCGGGAGAGCTGGGAGTGGGGGATCCGACCAGAGGGGAGCGGTGCGTTTTCCTCGCTCCTTTCAGGGCTGGCGCTACTTTCGGGCTGGCGCTCCAGAGGTCATTTTCTCCCCGCTCCGGGGGCAGCCGGGCTGATCCGCGTTTATGGGGCAGGAGGAAACCAGAGTCGGCCGCAGCGAGGCGGCGCCTGGGCCCGCAGCCTCTGCGCACGTGCCTCCGGCCGCGGGGACGCGGCTCGCCTACCCGGTCCGGCGTGCCCGGGGCTCCGGAGTCCGCGTTTTGCTACCGCCCGCCCGGGAGGCTCGCTCCGCCCTTCCTGAAATCCCTTATATTAACTGTGGCCAAAGCCCTAAGAAACACAGCTCATTGTTGGCAGCTGCCGGGCGGTCTTACTGAGCTGTGAGGGCAGCAGAGGGGAAATAAAAGGGAACGGCTCCGTTTCTGCCCCAGCGGCCACTGCAAGACTTTGGTGCCGACATCGCGACAGCGAGCGCCCTGCACACCAGAAAGGCCCCCTCTATGTGCTGCTGAGCCGGTCCTGGATCCGACGATCCCGCCCTCGGTCTTCGGAGCAGAAATCGCAGAGACGGAAGGTGAGCGCGGCGGGCAAAGCTGGCTGGGGCGCCTGCCAGCCCAGTCCTCTGAGGGCTGGGTTTGCCCGGAGGAAGAGCGTGAGGCGGAGCTGGGGAATAACAACAGGATGTGCAACAACAGGATGAGGAGGGCTGATTTAATGCCTGAAGTTCGCGGCAGGGCTACGGGGCACTTCCTTTATTAGGCGACTTCGGGGAGCAGAGGGGGGTGTGGGCTCGGGTCCGCCTGCCGGAGCACAGGGGAAGGGGCTGTTTGTTGAGCGCCTATCTCTTGTGGGTGGCAGGTCCGCTGTGGTGGCGAGCCCGGCTGCACAAGCTACTAGTAGGATCGCAGGGAGGGCGAGCGATTTCGCAGCCGACGTGCGTCCGGGAAGCCTAGAGGCCAGAGGCGAGAAAAAGTGGGGTGCGCCGCGGTGGGCTGCACGTGTGGCGCGGGTCCTAATCGTTTGCTCTCTTCACTCTCAGGACTGGAAATGGCAGACCATATGATGGCCATGAACCACGGGCGCTTCCCCGACGGCACCAATGGGCTGCACCACCACCCTGCCCATCGCATGGGCATGGGGCAGTTCCCGAGCCCCCATCACCACCAGCAGCAGCAGCCCCAGCACGCCTTCAACGCCCTAATGGGCGAGCACATACACTACGGCGCGGGCAACATGAATGCCACGAGCGGCATCAGGCATGCGATGGGGCCGGGAACTGTGAACGGCGGGCACCCCCCGACTGCGCTGGCCCCCGCGGCCAGGTTTAACAACTCCCAGTTCATGGGCCCCCCGGTGGCCAGCCAGGGAGGCTCCCTGCCGGCCAGCATGCAGCTGCAGAAGCTCAACAACCAGTATTTCAACCATCACCCCTACCCCCACAACCACTACATGCCGGATTTGCACCCTGCTGCAGGCCACCAGATGAACGGGACAAACCAGCACTTCCGAGATTGCAACCCCAAGCACAGCGGCGGCAGCAGCACCCCCGGCGGCTCGGGCGGCAGCAGCACCCCCGGCGGCTCGGGCGGCACCTCGGGTGGCGGCGCGGGCAGCGGCAACAGCGGCGGCGGCAGCGGCGGCGGCAGCGGCAGCAACATGCCCGCCTCCGTGGCCCACGTCCCTGCTGCAATGCTGCCGCCCAATGTCATAGACACTGATTTCATCGACGAGGAAGTGCTTATGTCCTTAGTGATAGAAATGGGTTTGGACCGCATCAAGGAGCTGCCCGAACTCTGGCTGGGGCAAAACGAGTTTGATTTTATGACGGACTTCGTGTGCAAACAGCAGCCCAGCAGAGTAAGCTGTTGACTTGATCGAAACCCCGGCAAAAAGAATCAAACCCTCCCCACCCCGCCCCCCCAACTTCGGTGTGAATTAAAAAAACATTCCCTTAGACACAGTATCTCACTTTTCAGATCTTGAAAGGTTTGAGAACTTGGAAACAAAGTAAACTATAAACTTGTACAAATTGGTTTAAAAGAATTGCTGCCACTTCTTTTTTTCTGTTTTTGTTTCGTTTTTGTAGCCTTGACATTCACCTCCCTTATGTAGTTGAAATATCTAGCTAACTTGGTCTTTTTTTGTTGTTTGTGTTTACTCCTTAGTTCCTCACTTTCTCCAGTGCTCAACTGTTAGATATTAATCTTGGCAAACTGCTTAATCTTGTGGATTTTGTAGATGGTTTCAAATGACTGAACTGCATTCAGATTTACGAGTGAAAGAAAAATTGCATTAGTTGGTTGCATGAACTCTGAAGGGCAGATAATACTGCACAAACTCTGCCATCTCGCTTCATTTTTTTAACTATGCATTTGAGTACAGCCTAATTTTTTTAATATGCTAAACTGGAAGATTAAACAGATGTGGGCCAAACCGTTCTGGATCAGGAAAAGTCATACTGTTCACTTTCAAGTTGGCTGTCCCCCTCCCCCATATGTACAGACAATAATAGGGTGTGGAATGTCGTCAGTGGCAAACATTTCACAGATTTTTATTTTGTTTCTGTCTTCAACATTTTTGACACTGTGCTAATAGTTATATTCAGTACATGAAAAGATACTACTGTGTTGAAAGCTTTTTAGGAAATTTTGACAGTATTTTTGTACAAAACATTTTTTTGAAAAAATACTTGTTAATTTATTCTATTTTAATTTGCCAATGTCAATAAAAAGTTAAGAAATACATGTTTTCTAGAAGTCATTGGGGGGGGGGTGGTTCCTTTCCGTGGCTTTTTTCCTCTTCTTGAACACTTTATTGATGAGAGTAAGCATTCCAAAGGATAAATTACAGGACACTAAAACAGGTCATGATGAGCTTAAGTGGAGAGCAGGATTTAACATAATTGGCATAATGCTTCATTGTTACCATTGTAACATGCCTCTTGGTGTGCTTTAATCAGAAGCTGCAAAGTTGTCAAAGAGCATTTTTTTTTTCCTTAATTGCCATCATTTTCAAGTGTTCTCCAGAGTTAAGTTTGTAACACTAAATATCATAAATATTTTCTTCACAGTGTGGGAGGGGGGAAAACCAAGTGTTTCTGGTGACACCTGATTCAACTACGTCAATGAAAGATCGGGATAATATACTGGGAGATTGATGAGGATGGCATTAAACATAAATCTGCCTTGATCTCTAGTGACGAATTTTATTTCTCAGCAAAAGTCCTAAGGAGAGGCACACATTTTCCAGCTTAATCTCTGAAATAGCTTCTGACTGGTTTATAGTCCTAAGAGGGAGAGGGGGCAGAATTCCACCTTGAGGCGCTCTATTTTGTTCTACAATACTTAAAATTTACACAGGGAGGTTGATTCAAAGGTCAAATTACAGTCTTCACAAGATGTTCCCTCTCAAGCATGCCCTGTTCTCCAGAATTCTGAGCTTTTTCTGTTAACCGGAAAGGGGTGCAAAGGACATAAGGATAAGATCGTTTAAATTTTACCTAAATGTATTGTCAAAAAGACATAATTATGGTTAAGTAGGTGTCGAGTTTTGCCTTACATGATAAAAGTCATATAGTTGAATTCTCAAGTTATCCCAATTTGAAGATGGAATTTTGTTTTCCCTTTCATGTTTTCCTAGCTTATCTTATAAAAGCAATACATCCACATTCAAGAAAGAATACAGTCTTTTATTATATTTGACCCACTGGAGATGTAAAGAAATAGAGGTGGAGGAAAATCTCACAAATAATACTTTAAAAGAGCATTTCATTTAGACTCTCAGATTCTAATCTTAAATCCCATATTTCATAATAAAAAATCAGAGAAGGAAACAGAAGTGTTAAATTACAGTGAATCTGGCGGAAAGGCTGGTTTCAGAATAATTCAGATCACCTACATTCTATAATTCTATTTCCAAGGCAAGCCATTAAAATTAAGATGCACACTCCACTGGGCTCTTTATACCTCTATAATTGACACTTCCTTATTCAAAATTACGTTCTAAATAAATAATCCCTCTGAAAATACAAAACCATTTGAAACTTTCCCCCCCATTTTTAAAAACATCCAGATTTCTCACATTAATAGTTTCGGAGCTGAAGTTTTCTCCAGCTAAAATATGTCAATACTAAATCTGCAATCAGCAGTAAATCTTCCTGGCTAAGCATTTTTGCAGTAAGTTTTTCTTTTTCTTTTTTTTTTTCCTAGAGGCTCAAGTGAAAAAATATGTTTGCATACATATTAATACAGCAATTCTTGTTGTTTTTCACTTGTGCCAGGAAAAAAGGAAAGCTATTGGAGGCTTTTTTTTTTTTTTTTTTGCATAAAGAAAGACGCAAAAGAATAGTCTTGCCACCACCCTTTGCAATTTATTCTGCCAGAAAATAAGCCACAACACCTGCTCTGTCCCTAAATTCCTCCTGCTGCTCTAACACCGGAACACGTATGTGGAGATGCAGAGCCCAAGGAACTATTATTAGATCCTGAGCCCATCTCTGCCAGAACAGAGGACTCGAACAGCGGAGCTGGTTTTTCAAAGCCCAATTTCTCCTCAGTGCAAATACAAACCTCCCCCTGCTCCCGTTCATTTGAATGATCTCTATTCCATGCAAACTCTTTCTTGATCAACAATTGAGCAGATTCTATGTGATACTGGCAGGTCTCTTAAGCAGAGGAAAAATAACTCCTTGTTTGAACAACCTGATTAATGAAACCTGTACAGTGACCTAGATCACCGGGCTACTGGCGGACATTTGCAAAACCCTTTGTGGTCTTGCTTCCTACCAAGTTGCTTATAGCATATGGGGAAATTTGACCTCTGTACCTTGGCTGTTTTTCAAAAAGTTCTCATATGGTACAAGAGAGCTTCTGTTCTATAAGCTTTGCCCACAAATAGACACTCCATGCTTGATTTTCAAGATGAGATCAATGATAAGCAAGAACATCATAGAAACACATCAGAAAAATGACACATTGATAAAAACTTGTCCGTCTGCCTTGTGGCTGCTAAAATCCTGGTGGCAGTATTTTCGCCAGGGCTGATAAAGCCGTTACAACTATGGATGGGTCTTTGAAGGACAGTTACCTAATCACCACTGTTTATGGGGTGCTAGGCTAGAGCACTAGTACCAGAAGGCTGACATCTATTGTGAAGTTTATGGTCTCCGTGACTTTTACTACTGTAAACGCCTGGGATAGCTATAAATTGATGTCAACATTAAAGGCCAGATCCTTTAGAGCAAAATATTAATCCACTAATCTATTATGGGTGGCCGACTTTGAAATATAAACTTTGCAGTCCCAGACCATTAGGTGTTTTCGCCCCCTTGTGGAATTTATTTAGAAGGTCAAAGGAAAGCCGTTTGCCCAAGAGGGATTTTTTTGTTGTTGTTGTACTGTTTGTTTGTTGACCATTTCTGAATGCTTCATTTTCTTTCTTGATGGAAAGAGCACATATTTGAGCAACAAAATTTTTAGCAAAGAAGATTCCAAAGTAAACTCCCTTTATGCAAATAAGAGTGTTTTACTTACCAAAAAGACCTTAACTTAGTATGAAATGTGCACAATTGAGATTTGCCTCACATTTCAAGATAGGCATCGGCTAAGGAATTTTCTCTTATAAAAGTAAAATGAGCATTGTTTTAGCCTGTCTGTTAAAGCTGATATTCTGTACCCTCACAACAGAACTGTTGATTTTGGACCAGTGCAAATAATGCGTCTGACGGTAAGGGTTTGCAAAGGTGGAGGGAACTATCTAGGAATGCAGAATGCAGTTATCTGTGTTGGAATGTGACCAAGCCACAGACTCTAATCTTGTGAAAGGGCCACAGGATGTTTAATGAGAATGAGTGTTGCTGTCTAATTGATTGAGTAAAATTTACTTTAAAATAAGCTTGGCAGATAACATTGTCTCCAAAAAATAAATACATTTAGAATTCAAGAAATTTAGGACCCAAATGATTGGCACTTTTCTCCTCTCCAACCATACTGTTTTTGTTAGCAGAAGAGAAGAGGTGTTACACAGCTTCAAAGATGGTATTTATCATTGTGGTCCTGGACCACTATCATCAGAATCAGAGTTCCCAGGCAGGTTGAAATAAGAACAAGAGGTAGCACGTAAGTGACTTAGCCAAAGAGCCCCTATTATCATGTGTTCTGTTTGCCTTTTCCCCCCAGAATAGAAGAAACAATGGCAATGTCAGAATTTTAATTGCCATGGACTGGCTTAAATTACTTGACCTATTTTTACCTAGAGAGAAAAGAAATGGTTGTTTTTCCTGGTGGCAGTACTTCTCATTTAAATTGGAAAAAGAAATATGAGGACGTTTCTCTATCAACTACAGTACTGCTCATAAATAGTGTAGTTTGCTTTATGGTAAATAAGACTCACATACACTTTTGAAAAATATTAAGATATCTGAAATAAAGATCTTTTCCTCCTCATTGGAGAACTTAAATTCATAAGGAATGCTAAATACTGAACTGAAAAGACTCTTAAGAGCTGTCAGTGTGAATTCCCACAGTATTTTGCTACTTATGAACATAATAAAAGAAAGGCTAAGAGCAATTGGGGTCTATTGTATTGAGAATCTGAATCCATGTTGGTCCTTGGGAAAAAATATCAGCCAACAACACCTTTCATTCCATCTCGGAACAAATAACAACTCTTAAGTGCCTGGATCCTTATCAGCTGCTTCTTTGCCCAAGATGAGCGTTAAAGTTGTCAGAGCCGGCCTCAAGAGCCAGCTGGGGGTACTTTTTGAGGAATCTGCTCGACTAAACCAAGACATGCAGAGTGAACTAAAGCAGACACAAGCCAAACGATGAGTGTGCCTTTACGTTGTTGGTTTTCATGAGGCTGAACTAATCTGAAAGATTAGTGAGGCAGGGAACAACGTGGGTGAGGACAGTGCTTCCCAGGATTCTTGGAATTTTCCTGTGGTATCACCAATGGGCTCCACCCTGGAATCCTTCCCCTTCTTGCCTCTACAGTGGAGCGGTTCCTTGATCCCATTTAGGTTGCTGAACAAAGCAGACAAGGAAGGGATTCTGGCTCCAAAGGGGCTTGTGGCCAGGCAAGGGTAGTGTGGTCTGCCTTGCAAGAGATATGCAAATAGGCAAGTAGCCTTTGAAAAGTTAATGGTGCTAAAGAGTCCTGTGGGTCTATTCTTGACAGCTGGGTGGGGAGCAAAATTTAGGCTTGAGTAAAAGTCAAACTGGCATGAAACCAGAAAAAAGTCGTCAGAGGACAGGCAACTCCGGGGTGTGATATTATTTTATGAACACTTGTAGGGGACAGGATCCTAGAGTGGAGGAAATGTGATCAGGGTTGTTGAAGCCTTTTCTCTTTGTGTCTCCCTAGGGACTGATAGAAAATTTGGCCTTGTGGTTTCTTTAACTAGCTTGAGCACAGGGCTTTTTTAATTTCTGGTAACCTACCTTTGTTCTGTTCTGTTTTGTTTTCTTCTCCCTTGGCTTAATGACAATATCCCCTTGCTGCCAAACACACAGGACTTAACTTGTGCATAAAAATCCTTAGGTCAGGGGCGCCTGGGTGGCTCAGTGGGTTAAGCCTCTGCCTTTGGCTCAGGTCATGATCTCAGGGTCCTGGGATGGAGCCCTGCATTGGGCTATGTGCTCAGCAGTGAGCCTGCTCCCACACCCCGCCCCCTACCCCCAACCTGCATCTCTGCCTAATTTGATCTCTGTCTGTCAAATAAATAAATAAAATCTTAAAAAAAAAAAAATTTCTTAGGTCACCTTGGAAATATTGCCCCATTATATTTGTTTTGAATAACTCTTTAAAGGAAGATCCTAGATGCCATATAATGACTAGTTCCATGTTTCTTCTCTTGATCTTAAGTGTTTAGCAAATATATGGACAATGGAGCCGGTAGGTGAAAGGTGATTGAACTGCTATGCTCCTAACACGAACCTAAAATAAATATCTATATGTTTCTTAGATCCCTGTCTGCCACCATGCTTCAGGACAAAGATTCTCAGCTGAGTGGGGCCACCCCTCTAGGAGGCAGATCAGAATGGAGAGAAGGTATCCAGCAGTAACCTGAAAAACCATAAAAGCCTACTATTATGTCTTTGGAAAAAGGTTTAAATACATATTATTTCAGTAGCACGTTTTAAAAATCTTCTTGACAAATGGAGCATGGACTTTAAACTGGTAAGAAACACTGTTTAGGCTACATGTTTTTTACCAAACCAGAGATATTCACCCTTTTGCCAGCATTACCTAACAAATCATTTTGTTAAGCGTGCCGTGACTGAGCTGACTTTGCTGCGCACCTACTATGCAACAGGCATGGTGATGGGTTCTTAATGTACGGAATCTTCTTTGATCCTCACACTATTCCTGCAACATTCCTGTCCTTATTCCAGTAGCAGATAAGGAAACTGTTATTTGGAGAGGAAGTAAATTGTTCAAAGGCAATACAGCTGGGAGGGGGCTGAGTGGTTTCCCAGACCTCACTTCTAATAGTAACACTACCGTTCCACACCAAACTACTCTTATCCTTGGGCGTCACGATTATAAGTTCATCAGTCAATTTAGTAATGTGCTTCGGGGGGGTAAAAAAAAAGGACTACATTATATATACACAAATGATGAAGTATACTAACAGAACTATGACATGGAGCTTTCTGTACAGCGACCTACCATTTCTTTTTGGCATTCACATTTGGGTCTACACTTCTCACATCCAGTCGAAAGATTCTCCTAAATTTAAGTTCCGCCCCAACAGTGCAAGAGTAGTGTAGGTGGTGAGTCTGCCTCCTCCCTCCTTAACAGCTTCACCTCGTTCACACTTCAAGTCAAATGAAATAGTACAAGTGATTTAAGTTTTGATTTTGCTTTTTATTTCTTAACTGAACTACAGATTGCTGGATAGTAAAGTTTCTTCTGCAGATTAAGGGAACACCTTAGCTTTGTCAATTTCATAACCTATTAAATCAGAATGTCAATGCTAGATTGTTCCAGGTAAACGGACTAGCTCACAACTTGACACACCTGGAAGCAACTATGATTTAACATAGTTCGTAAGAATCAGGCTGATATCAGAATAATAGCATGTAAAAAATAGATACATCTCAAAATAAGGAAAATACAGTATTTAGTTACTTTACACTTAAATAAGCTTCCTCAATCTATCTAAACGTTCTTGATAGACATATAAACCAAATTCCTCTTGCTTTGGTCTTTGATGGAAACAGAAAAGTTTTCCGCTAATAATTGTAGTAAAGAGAATAGTATAGGAGGAGTAAAGACCATGGGTTGCCGTCTTAGCTCTGCAACCAAATAGCTGCGTAACTTAATCACTGTTGGCTCAAGTTTCTCCATCAGTAAAATGAAGATATATGTTTAATTAATATATCATGTATTCAAATTCTCAAGAGGGAAACATAAACCCATTCCTATCATTTTCTTCCTCTGGAAAAGTGCAGTAGAATATCACAAAACCTCTTCAAAATCTTTACATTGCTTCTTGCCATTGTTTTTCCAAGATAAATGTGATTCCGGGAATGTGTTGCCATTCACGTCAACTCTTCAATGGTTGGAATCATCTCCCTGAATGCCTCCCTTCATTGCTATAATAAACGCTCGAGTTGGCTACTGCTACTGGGATTTCTCAATCTGTAAGCAAATGCCAAAAAAAAAAAAAAAATTGCCACTTGCAAAGATATAGGTGACTATGTAACATTCTTGGCTGGTACAGTGGTTGAAGTATTTATATTATGCTTTGGAAATAATTTGATCAATTCTTCTTTCAGGTTCTGCTCTATTTACTTACAGGTTAATTTCATTTTTCAAACCCCATAAATACCAGATGCAGAATAAATATTTGGGCTCTCTTTCCTTCAAACAGCTCTTCCTGGGCCATCATCATCATCACTATTATTGTTGTTTATTTTCTGGAAAAGACAATCCTATATATAAAGCTAAAATAGAGGAACCTAGCAGGTGCTAAATACTGTGAGTTTTCAAGCAGGTAAGAGGTACACATCTATCCCCTTTTATCTCCTTTTCCCCAGCTTCCCAACACACACACAGTCTCTTTCTTTTTTATACCATCATAGTCCTCCAGTTTGGGGAATCGATTATCTAGCTAGATGACAAATAAAGTCTTTGAAAATAGTTATACAGAGGAGACTGTACACTATAATGCACAACTACCCAAGAAATAATTATTGACTGACATGTAAAGGAGAAGAAGGTCAGCTGAAGAACCATGATCAACTATTAAAATAAAATATCTGTGCCTTTCACTACTTGGCCACTAGGTGTAGCTGAAGGTCCATAAGTTCATACTTATACTTAAATCACCTCCTAGATTAGATTGTCATAGACTTGAAGAACTTGCCTCCTGCCCTTGCTGTTTGTTTTATTTATTAAAATGTAAAATATTCCATGGGATCTATTATAACTCAAAATTCAAGATAAGCCTCAACGCCTCAACATGCTCTGCCAAGACACCGTGGCTCACTAGTCTGATAGATATTGGAAATGAACAACATGTATCTTTGAACAGCTCCCCACTTTCCCACCCCTCAATCCCCTTCCCTTTCCAAAGTGCCCTCACCCTGCCTGTCCTTCACTCAAATACCAGTGGCTCAATTTTCTGCCTTATTAGGAACATTTCTATCTTAGGAGAGAAACTCTGGAGAGCATACAACCTTTAAACTGAAGCAGTACATTTTGAATGGTAGGCTCTTGTACACCAGTCTGAAAGAGATTTGAAGGTTGCTACATCTTTCTCTGCCTTTTGCCGACCCTTAAATCATTCCCCTCTCCTGTTTCTCTCCTCTTATGTCTCAAGCCAGTCCAGTTCGATGTCTTAAATTAAGACCTTTGCTCTTCCCTTAAGTATTGATGTTCACCAGACTTCTCACCTCACCCTACTGGCCAATTCCATAAATTCCTAAAAGTTGATACCATCAACTTTTCATAGAAAGTGTTCTAATACTGAGGATTCCAATACTTGGATCTTCAGCCTCAGCTTCCTTCCCACATTCTGCCTGCTACTGAATGAACACACACACACACACACACACACACCCCACGACAACGACTTCTGATAAGCATTTAAGCACATCGTGTCCAAGGCTCATTCAGTCCTCTCTCCTTTGCCCCCTGTGTTACATTCTTGGTAATGAAACAACCTTTTTTTTTTTTTTTTCTTTTTTAGATTCATTCATGAGACAGAAGCCTAGAAATCCTTGATTTCTTCCTTTTTATCCACCTCAGCTCCCTTCAATCCAATTGGTCAATGCATTCAATAAGTTCTTGGCCATTGCTGTCCCTCTGCCTGAAATGTGCTCTCCTTCCTAAACAACCCTTTGCTTCTTCAATGACCACATTAATTAAAATGGAAAGCTACCTCCTGTTTTCCCTCCCTGGCATTCCCTATCCTTTGATCCTGCCCAGGTTTTCTCCAGAGCCCTCATGGTTGTTTTCAAATCAATCTGTAAAGTCCTAGACACTCATCTCATCAAAAGGTGGATTCCCTGAATCTACTACACAGCTTCAGAGGCTGAGTCAGAAAACACCATAGAGTTTCCTTGTAGTTCTCTTGGGATACTTGCCCTTGGAGCCCTTAGCTGCAATATAAGAAGCCCAACTCTTCTGAGGCTGTCATACTGTGAGGAAATCAGGCTACTTAGAAAAGCCATGTATAGGTGCATCTGCCAACACACGCCCTCCTGATTGCCAGTAACAACCACCAGTGTGGTGGCACATGAAGACGCCTCCACGTGCTTCCATTCTCCAGCAGTGAGTTGTCCTTAGCTGTTAAGTCTTTCCAGCAGAAGCTCCAGATGTCAGATGCTATAGAACAGAGATAAACCATGCTCCTGGTACCCTTTCTGAATCCCTGCCTACAGAATCCATAAGGATAATAAAAATGGAGAGTTTGGGGGCGATTTGACAAATAACTATCATAACTGAATAGCACTTACCACTATCTTGCATAATACATAATTTACTTACTCAAATTACTTCCTGATTCTGTCCGTACTTTAAATTATGAGCCCTATGAGGGTAGGAATTGTTGTCTATGTTGTTCATCATACCCAGAAGAATAAATATTTGTTGAATAAATGAATGAGTCAATGAGTGAATTAATTCATCTCACCTTTGTTGTATCATTCTCCTCTCTATCCCCCTCCTATTGTCTTAGGTCAGACACTATTTCTTACTTTGACCACAATAATTTCCTATCTGGTCTCACTTCCTCTGATTTTACCCCCTACCATCCAAGCTTCTTGCTTCAGGAAGAGTTATTCTAAGATATAGATTTGATCCTATTACTCAAACCAACTGAAATGGTTCATTGAAGTAGTCATGTTCATATCATAATGACCCTATCTCCCAATGACACGAATGATTGGACCATAGGCAAGTAGCTAGCCAAAGGCTAGTACATTGGCTGGCCAGAAAAATCCCAGCCAAGAGACAGGGAAACTATAGTCAGATCACCGTAGTGTTTAAACTGAAATCATCTTGAGGTGAGTCCAGGATGTCCGTTTGGGGTCATATACTCATATTAAAGACCAGAGAAACTAGCCTTTAGAAGTCCACTGGAAAGGAAAACTCGGTCAGAATAAAGTAATACTAAGAGATCATATGACCCCAAATACAGAGGGAGAGAGAAGATACATCTGTCCCCAACAGATTTCTAATTCCCCAATTCAGTGTCCGTGACATCCATCTGTACATTGTTCCTATGAGTTATCCCCAGACTTTTCTTTTGCTCTAACTTGAGTGATTTAAACAGGAACACCTATTTTATGACTCTATGATCTTGCATATGTTGCTCCGTTTGCCTGGAAGGCTTTCCTCATCTTCATCCCCTTGTTGAGGTGTCCTTCAAAATCCATTTCAAGTGTCTTCTTCTCCAAAAGACCTTTTCATATGAGTCTCTACTTTTTGACACCCCTATGCATTGTAGATACCTCTATTTATTTGTATTTATCACACAATACTATAATTATTTCATAATAAGCTCCTCTTTCATACTTTGCAATTGGAGTAGTCCCCCTTTATTTGTATTGTGCCTTCACTAACCATGGTTTTATTACCTACTGTCAACATGGTCCAGAAGTATGTCAAAAAATCAACAGGAGCCTAACTCTAAGTTATGATGTCTACATCATTCACTTCACTACATCTCATCACATAGTCATTTTATCATTTCTCATCATCAAGAGAGGAAGAAGGGTGGGTATGGTACAATAAGATATTTTGAAACAGAGACTACACTCACATAACCATTATTACAGTATATTGTTACAATTGTTCTATCTTATTAGCAGTTATTATTGTTACTCTCCTACTATGTCAAATTTTTAAATTGAACCTAGGAAAAAACATAGTATATATAGAGGTCTAGTATTATTCGTGGTTTCAGGCATCCCCTGGGGGTCTTGGAACATACCCCCCATAGACTGGGAGGGACCACTATATATGCATTAAGAAATATGCAGCTACAAGTAACAGAAATTCTGATTTTGGCTTACAGCATAAGGAGATGTATCAGCCATCCTGATGGATGTCAGTGGAAGGAAAGACTCGGAGGTTGGTTAATTCACTGATTCAACAATGTCAACAGGGACTTGGGTTCTTATCTTTCTATCGGGCTATCCTCAGTGTTGGCCTCACTCGGATTGGTGATGGGTAGCATTGGGAGAGCATACATGACATATAGACCCAACAGTGTCCAAAAGAAAAGCTCCCTGCCTTCTGTGGAAGAGAAAACTTTCCACAGAAACATCCATTCCACTGTGTATCATATCACACAGCCCTTTCTGAACCAAGCACTGAGATTGGTTTTACCGTGGGATGGAAGTAACACAGTTGGCTTAAACTGATCACCTGGAGGTGGAGTAGATAGATATTGGACCAGCAAGTCTAAAACTAGAAGAGTTAAAGGCTAAGCGGATCCTTTCTGGAAGTGAAGGCAGAGATTTTTTATTTTTATTTTTTTTCAGGAACTGAACAGGACTACTTTTAAAATTGTTATATTTTCAAATAGGTCTGCTTCATATGAAAAAGATGTATAGCCAACAAAATTATATTGTAAATCACTCAGAGTAGGTTTATTTGATAAAGGTGGAAATGCCTTCTATAAAGTGATACTTGTTAATATAAATAAATATCCTCTTAAAAAGAAGTATATAATCATTATGTCTTCATTTCTAGCTCTTAAAAAATCCCCTGGTTAATATGATTAATAAGCAATTTCTCTGAACCAAGAAAATCATGTACATGTTGGCAGGTGATTAATCTCAGTGCAAAATGAACAGAACTTAATATTTATGAACAATTTACTGATAGTTAGCTATGTGGTCTATTTCCATGATTAGATGCACTGACTGTATGCCAAAGCCAAAAAGAAAATAACATTAGCCTGGTAAGATTGAAACAAGGGGATAAGAGAAATATAATACACTACATGTTTTGTTCTATCCACTCATTGCTTGCCCTACCCTTCCTTAAAATGTTCCCTTCTGCATTCTCCAGTCAAACTCAAGAAGTCCCATGATCTCACTTGGCCATAGGGACTAGTTAGGGCTATCCAGATAGACTGCATTGAACCAATCATCATACCTTATCTTCCTGGTTGCAGCTAATTTGTCCACAGATAACACTTGACCCAATAAAAACCTTTCCCGGGAAGTTTTTAACTTCACAATAGAGAGATCAAGTTTTAATCCCTCTCCAGTGATGAAATTGAGCCTGGAAACGGCTGTGAGTCATATTTCCAGCTGTATGGAAGAAGCAAATGGGACAATGAAGACAATATGAAGAGAGATGCAGAGACAAAAAAGTGATCTGTTACCATCTAAGTCCCTGAGGTCTACTTGCAATTTTGCCTTTCCTGGAGTTTGGTTACATGAGACTATACAATTTCCTGTTTCTGAACTAATTTTAGTTGGGTTCAATTACGTGAAACCAAATCACCCTGACTAATACATACTAATACAAGTTTCATCTCCATTTGGGTTTTTTTTAAAATGTGTCATTGAAATATATGTTTGAAGGGGAACTTCTATTTTAGACCTATACTGGTGAGTGACTTAAAAATTGTTCTTTTTGGTGAACAACATGAGGTATATAAAGTGCCAGCAGTAAAATTCACTTTTTTCCCTCTCAGATGAAGCTTCCAGCATCCTCTTCCACAAATACTACAATTAGCAATGGGTGCAGCCCAGATTTCCCTCCAGGACTGAAGAACCTATTCCCTCAGTTGCTCGGAATGCTGTCAGCGGACTTCTCACAGCAGACAACTCTCTTTCAGAATTGTCTCATTACTTTGCCTAAGGTCATATCCCTTTCCCATGGCAGCCTGCCTCCAATGATGGGCTAACGTTTGGTACAAAGGCCTGGCTCCCTTGCCCCAACTCAGGAGAACTCTGAAAGGCCATCTTAGCATCAGAGCTTGCCATGGAGTGGGTTGAGGATTTCACTGGGGCTGCATCAAAGGCCATCTTCTCCTCATCCCCTTGGTTCCCTTCCTTTCCCTTCCCTTCCACAGGCATTGCTTCCAACAGCACTTCCCACTCAACTCCCAGCCTGCTAATCTCCATCTCAGAGGCCACCCATGAGAAACTCAACCTGCCACACAGTGCTTTTTAAAAATCATCAACCATAAAGATAATATATGGCCCTTTAAGAAAAACTCAATAACTGTTTAATGGCTCCTTAAATTTTCCCAGCACTATCCTAAGCATTACAGAGGACAGAATAAAACTATAAGGCATATTTCCTGCCCTTAAAGAATTCAATCTCATTGGACACATGCAATTTAAGCAATCATTTTCATAAATTCATCAGTGTGCTCATAGGAGAAAAACTAAAAAGAAGCCCGAATTGGCATATGGTAGATGATTCGTAAATATTCATTGGATAGATGGAAGAAAGGATGGGAAGATATCTCTGAGCTGGGATAGATGAGAAAATGTATGTGAAGCCTATCTACATTTGCCATAGCAACCTTTCTTCTATTTGTTAAGCCCCTTTATCATCTCCTACTTTTCACATAAAAAAATAGAATAATCAACCCAAGTGAACGCACAAAATTCTACTAGGAACTCAGGTTTGGTTTGGGGGAAAAGAGCCTGCCCTTCGCCCTGCGCCAGAGTCTCATCTCTAACGTACTCCTTAGATGGTCAAAGTGAACTGACCACACTCCAGCCTTGCAAACAAGCTGTGGAGAAAGAGAGCTAATCTATAGCCAGTAATGATCATACGAACATTGATAATAATATCTTATATCAACGGTAGTGTTTTAGGGACATGACTCTTACCTTATTTGATCCTTACCTAATCCTGGGAGGCAGAAAGGGTAAATATCATTGTACCCCCCTTTCACAGATGGAGAAACTGAGATCTAGAGGTCCTACATATTAGAGTAAAAATGAAAATGTAGTCCTACTTCCACTGCAGTCCTATAAACTATTAGAATTTACATAGACTGTTGATGGGATTCTGTCTCTGAAAGCTACCAAATTGAGAATAATTTAGTAATAAGATAAGCGATATTTTTAGTTCCAGTGGCACAATTAGTTTTGGACTCAGTAAAGGTCATCAATCTTAACCAAGCAGAATTTGTATTTTTGCATATATTATTCAGAAATGATGTATTTGAACTTAAACCTTAAATTAGAAAAACAGAAAGAAGTTTGTCCAATTAATTATATCCATATTTGGACAGACGAATATGTATAACTTTCCAGGTAATAAATATCCTTATCTTCTATCTAGGATCTTATTTATAATTTACTATTTCCCAGGAGATAAAAGCTAGATTCTATCAGAAACCTATTTCCCTTTCTACTCAGTTGTATGGCACAACATTGTATTTGTAGCTGAGATACACTTATTTTGGATGTCTACTTTGGCAGGTCCCTTGTGGGGTACAGGTAGGGGTGGGGGTAAAAATTGATGGGAAAAGAAATTAGGCTGCCAGCTCCTGCCATGTGCTTTCAACTCAAATCAGCTTGTTATTTCCTCCACACGTCTTCAGCCAGCATATGGCAAAAACATCAGTTCATTTTCTCTTCCCTTCATGAGTGAATTGAGGTCATCTCTTGTGCAGTCATTATTCAGTAAGGATTATTCCGTAGGATGATTTGATTTCCTATTGTCTTGTCTACTCTTGTTTCCACCTATATTTACATCTCATTGACTCTCAAGAATAATGTCTTACTCAGCTCTATTCCATCTGTTCCTGGATATAATGAAGATTCAGTTTCTAAAGTGCTCTATTCCTGCATCTGAGTCTCATCCCAGCAGTCTCACTTATGGACTATCTGACCTTGGCCAAGACAGTTATACCCTCATTGGCTTCAGCTTCTTCTTCTAGACAAAGGGAATAATTATAACTATTCCCTTTATTAATGTGCTTTGAAAAATCATGGGGGATCATTGGAATGTACAAATTTAATTGTCGTGGCTATGCATCCACACGTAATCTCAGACATATTCAGTAGATTGTCATTTTGAATTAGTGGATATTCAAGGATGATACCTGAGATAGTCACTCAGCATGTATGAGCACCTGGACTGTCCAATAACTAATTTGTTCAGGCTTTGTAGTTACCTTCTCATCAGCAAAAATTGACATTGAGCCGTAGAAACTTGGTTCCTTTGTTAAACATGGACACCTTGGGCCAAAGCAAGCCATATGCAAGTGCTGTTGGAAAAATTGAAGACAACATTAAGAGAACTAAGAAAGTAATAATTATTAGTCAGAAAAATAAAGTTTTAAATATATTAAAGAGTGGAATCTTGAATTTGGCCATGTGACTCTTGATTTGATCATTAGTGACTCTATTATGTGAAAGACTCTGCCATATTTATTGGATATGAAAGAAGAAAAAGTGATTGAAGAAACTATTTCAGCTAGAACGTTAGCCAGTGCAAATATGGAAATTTGTGGGGGGAAAACTGTATGTTAAAGTACTTTTGTAACTTGAAAAATTCCAGATGGGTTCAGCTGTCTCTCTCTTGAATGCTAAGAACCTGCTATACAAGGCAGTGTGGAAATTCTGGGCATGTTATTATGGTCCCACCCAATGAGATAATGCTGATCATATAGAAACTACTTTTAAAAGATTTTTTCTTCTAACTGCTACATAAAAAGTCTAAGTATTTAAAACTCCCTAGAGCTCATATTCCATATTCCTGACTGAGAAAATAGTAAGCTGTTTAAATTACTCCTAAGCATTTGTTTAAAACTAATGACTAATTTAAAAGTGACTATGATTGTGTATAAATGCTCATGTCTTTCAATTTATCTGCTTTTCTTGTATGAATCTATCCTAAGAAAATAGTCCAACATATAAATGTTTATTGATTACAGTATTTATTTTTTATGTAGTGAAAATATCCACTATTAAGGGGATGATTCTGTAAATTATGGTTTAAACATGAAAGAAAAGTGCTGTCATTAGAAATGACCCTTTAGCAGACTTTAATGAAAAGTAGAAATTCTGTGACAAAAAAATTTAAAGTTCAGAATAAAAATTCATTTACTGTTTGATTTCAGCCACATAAAGATGTGTATCGATAGGGGTGCCTAGGTGGCTCAGTGCATTAAGCCTCTGCCTTCAGCTCAGGTCAGGATCTCAAGGTCCTGAGATCGAGCCCCACATCGGGCTCTCTGCTGAGCAGGGAGTCTGCTTCCTCCTCTCTCTGCCTGTCTCTCTGACTACTTATGATCTCTGTCTGTCAAATAAATAAATAAAATCTTTTTTAAAAAACTGTATTGATAAAAGTCTGAATGCAAACCTGTAAAAATGCAATAGTTTTCGAACACTGAAACAAAGACTTCTTTATATTTGATGAACTTTCCAGGTGCTCTATGATGTATACATGTCACCTTTACAGTCAGGAAAAAAGTTGAAGGGAAATTTTAAATACTCAGTCTTTCTTAAAAATAACAATATTATCTGCAGGAATGATGAGCAAATGAAACACTACCCCATGTCAGGAAGTGGAAGAGTGGTTGACAATCCACAGTACCTGTGCCCTACAGGCGTGTAAATGTCTCCCAGCTCCCCATTTGCCACTTATGAAATGTTTGTTTATGAAGCTAGAATGTTTCCAAAGCTAGTAAAACAGAAATCACTGATAGTATCAAGAAGGAAATTTGAAGATGCTTCTGTTACTATCCAAAGCAGTTATTTATTTACAAATATTAGACTAACTAGATACTGGGTACTGTGTGCATAGGGCATGGGGAAATAACACAGCAGGAGTACTGCAGCGTTTACAGCCTCATGGTAGAGCTACATGGGAAGCAAATCATCATTTAACCCAAAGCTAGAAAGGTTAGGGTTAGCAAAGATGAGGGTTAGCAAAGCCAAACCGAGGACTAAGTCAGGCATGGGGCAGTCTATACACCAGCTCTTGGGTGGAAGAAGGTGAGTACCTAGCATTCTCCAACATCCAAGCCTCCTTTTCTTGCCTATTCACAAAGGATTCTACTGTTCAGTTCCTTTGTAACTGGGTGGAGCGATGTGATTTTAATTCTGTCCAGTAAAATGTGAGCAGAAGTGACATCATATCTTCCAGGCTAGTGCAGTCTCTGTCATCCTCTGACCTTTAACTAAAGAGGTCCCGGGCATGCCTTGGGTGGCTCACTTGGTTAAGTGTCTGAATCTTGATTTGGGCTCAGGTCATGATCTCAGGATCCCAAAATCATGTCCCAAGTCAGGCTCCATGCTCGTTGGGGAGTCTGCTTGAGAGTCTCTCTCTTTTTCTCTCTCCTTCCGCCCCTCCCCTACCACTCATGCCTGCTCTCTGTTTCCCTCTCTCTCAAATAATAAATAAATCTTTAAAAGATCCTGAGATCCAGGTTACAGGATCATGCTTCAGTCACTGAAAAACCACATGGATGGCAGTTGTCCTGGGGAGTCACATGGACCCACAGCTGACTGTGCATTGATAAGAAATAATTATTGTGCTCAGCTGCAGAGAATGGGGAGTTTTGTATTTCTAGTGTAACTCAACCTATCCTGTCTTAAACAGGGATTATATTTATTTATCCATCTATTTATTTATTTACTTATTTATTTGAGAGGAGCGGAGAGAGAGAGAATCTCACAACCCTGATACCATGACCTGAGCCAAAATCAAGAGTTGGATGCTTAACCAACAGAGCTACCCAGGTGCCTCTAAAACAGAGATTTTAAAGATCAAAATAGTATGATTAAATCAAGTAAAAGGGATGTACATTTGGAAATAAGAGTGTTAATTTCCTCAGCTATGGCTGACATCGTTATTACGTGGTTCCCAAAGGGATGCATTCCCCAGCGTTAGCAGTTGGTGCTGACTCCTTTTTTATTTTCCCCATGACAGGTTTCTGGAACACATGTTTTCCCAGCCCCATTTGTTTAATTTCTGCTCAGACCTCCCCTGTTGCAGTTATGTTTATAGTATATTTCTCAATAGACTACCACCAATCCTTAACAACTCTTTCTTTGAAGACTTGTCTTGTAAATGTAAAACTCAAATTTTAATGCCCAATATGAGGTTTCTTTGCTTCATTTTCTAGAACACTGTCATCACATGTATTGGCCATGTACAAGATAAATAATGTAAAGAGAAGGCACAGGAAAGACTACAATGCTGCAACATAGTAAACTCAACTCAGAGTACTGGTGCAGTGGAGAGGTGCCTGGCTGGCTCAGTCATTAGGCATCCAATTCTTGATCTCAGGGTTGTAAATTCAAGCCCAACATTGGGTGTAGAGATTACTTAAAAAAATAAAATAAAATCTTAAAAAAAAAAAAGAATAGTACAATGGAGAACATTTGGGGCATGCTACAGAAATGTGCATTGCCATGGGTGCAGATTACAGTCTGCTGAATTACTTTTCATTGTTTAAATATATAATAATAGTTGACATTACACAGGGCTTACCATGTGTTAGTACATTAGAACAGAAGAACATTTGGCACTTGCATCAACTCTTACTTCAAGAAATTAATCAAAGACTGTTCCCACTTACAATATCCTAAAACCAATGAACAATAAAAACTGTATAGTCGTTTCCTCTAATGAGATGCCATTTCTGAATTGAAATTTTCACTCTTGTTTCTTTAGTTTGTTCATTTATATTATAAATGGTTTCTTTATTTAAAGAGGAGATTTCCACAGTGTGGAGGACTTAGCCAGTTTCAGCTCTGACCTTCCTGCCACACACCAGGACTGCTGAGCCAGGCAATTTCTGTTTGGCTCAATAATAACTTAAAAATGTAAATTAAATTAAATTAAAATAATTTTAAAATTATTTTAAAGAGTTGATTAGAAATTGCAGAAGAAAAACTTAGTGTGTTTGAAAGCATAGCAATAGAAACTATCCAAAATTATCATTCCTCAGGGCCTTGCTTATCTCTTATGTTTGAGGTTCTTGGCTCTGCTGGAAAGATGAATCATATGTTGGGACTAAAATATTATATCATTGCATATTCCAAAAATAAAGAAAACTATTTTTCCTGAGAAAATAATATTTTATTCATTCATGTCTTGAACTTTCTGATCAGATCTGTGCTACAAAAAATTCTTGGTGATATTGTGTTCTCTTACAAAACTTTATCTTGTCATATCGTCTCATAAACATTATTTGCTGGTTACAGGAAAAGCAATATAGAATGATTAACAGATAGAATGATAAACAGATAGAATCCCAATAAGTCTAAGCCTGTGACAAAAATTGGCACCATGGTCTTCTGCTTAGGACCAAGATAGAGTAACAGATACTAGATCTACTCTCTTGCCTAACCCTGGGCATCAGGAAAAAAACATCAATGACTGAGAAATGAGGAATAAATCAGGTAAATCTTATGGTTGCCTTCACGTGGAAATTAAGGAATTTCCAGGCCACGGCACAGAAAAAGAACCCAGGAACTCAAAGCAGGCCCCTTGCATCAAGGAGAAGGAATTTAGAGTCTCAGGAAAAAAAGGTAGCTAGAGTTGACAGGCAAAGTACTAGAGACTATGGCTGGGAAAGAACCACCCAGAAGTATTAGAACTCACCATGCTTAGTGTTCACCCAGGACTGGGAAGAGTGCCTGTTCCCACTAACTAGACTAAAATACTTCATAATTCACAAACTATTTGGTAAAGCATCTTGCTTCAGTAGTGTGGGATGATTAACCTTGACAAAACCTTACACTAGGACTGCTGACCACATCTTAAAAGCAATTCATGAAAGAATCAAATATTTTCAAGTAACCTAACTGCATCCCAGAACAATGTTCGAAAATATTTTCACTAACATAAGAATATCCATCACAGAATGAGAAAAAAATCTACAATGTCCAGCATTCCATAAAAGATTATGAGGCATGCAAAGAAGCAACATACAACCCTTAATGAGGAGGAAAGTCAATCAACTGAAAACAACCAAGATATTAAAATTAGCAGAGAAAGACATTAAAAGAGTTGTGTTTCCATATGATCAAAAGGACAGACACAGATGATATAGAAAAGACCTAAATCAAATTTCTGGTGATAAAAATTTTAGTAATGAGATGAAAAACAAATCAAATGGAATTAAGAGTAGATTAGAAAAATAGGTAAGATGCTTCACAACAATGTGAATATTCTTAACACTATTGAACTATGTACTTAAAAATAGGAAAGATGGTAAATTTTATGTGATGTGTTTTTTACCACAGTAAAAAATTATTTTAAAGAGTTGCAGAAGAAAGCTGCAGAAATTGCAGAAGAAAAACTCAGTGGTTTGAAGACATAGCAATGGAAACTATCCAAAATAAAGCAGAGAAAGAGAAAAAATAATAAGAGTGTCAGTGAGCTGTGGACAACTTGAAGGTACCATATTTATGTATGTAGTAGAAGTCTCTGTAAGAATGGGTGACAGAAAGAAATTTGAAGAAACAATGACAATAATTTTCCAAATTAGGTGAAAACTATATATCTGCATATCCAAGCTCAACGAATCCAAGAAACAAGATTTAGGAAAAGAGAATACACCAAAACACATCATAATTGAATTTACTGAACCAGTGATAGAAAGAAAATTGTAAAAGCAAGAATAAAGCAAAAACAAACAAACAAACAAACAAAAAAGACCTGTTAAGTACAGAGAAATAAAGATAGAGAGATGATAGCAGATTTCTTGTAGGAAACACTGCACATGAGAAGACACTGAAGCAACATCTTTAATGTATTGACAGAAAAAAACAAAAGAGAAAACCTGTCCACCTAGAATTCTACACTAAGCAAAATATTTTTTAAGAGATAAGGCGAAATAAAGACTTTCAAATGTACAAAAGATGAAAAAAATTCATCATCCACGGACTTGCTACATAAGAAATGTTAAAAGAAAAATTTCAGGAAAAGATAAGAAAACAAAAAGGAAACCATAGAATTAGAACAAATAGAAAACAAACGGCAAAATAATAGGCTTCAGCTTAACTAACACCTAAGCGCCCCAGTAACTTAATTGTCAAAACATCCCAGTTAAAAGGTAGAGACTGGGGTGCCTGGGTGGCTCAGAGGGTTAAAGCCTCTGCTTTTGGCTCAAGTCATGATCCCAGTGTCTTGGGATCAAGCCCCTCATCAGGCTGTCCCCTTGGTGGGGAGCCTGCTTCCTCCTCGCTCTCTGCCTGCCTTTCTGCCTACTTGTGATCTCTCTGTCGAGTAAATAAATAAAATCTTAAAAACAAAAAAAAAAAGGTAGAGACTGTCAAATCAAAAAAATTTTTCAATGTAAGACCCACCTATATGCTGCATATAAGCACTGCATAGAAAATGATAGAAAAAGATGTACCCTGCTACCCCGAAGTAAGGAAAGCTGGAGTGGCTATATGAGTATCAGGCAGAATAGATGTTAAAGCAGAGTATTATCAGCTTTTTCAAAGGTTATTTCATAAGGATAAAGGAGTTAATACCTCAAGAAGGTATTAAAATATAAATATTTATATAATTGATAACAAAATACTTGAAGCAGAAACTGAGAGAACTACAAAAGTGGACTAATCCACAATAGTTGGAGATTTCAATATTCTTCTCTCAATAGTTTGCAGAAAATCTGCAAAGTCAAAGAAGAGTTAACAACATAATCCATCAATTCTATTTAACTGATATTTTAGAACACTCCAATGTACAAAAGCAGAATATATCTTTTTTTTAAGTGCTCATGAAACACTGACCAAGATAGACCATATTCTGGGCTATAAAAAAGTGTCTCAATCAATTTAAAAGATTCAAGTTATACAAAGGATGATCTCTGACCATAATATAGTTATTAGAAATCAATGACTAGAAGATCTTTAGAAAATTTCAAATATTTAAAAACTAAATAACACAATTCTAAATAACCCATGAAACAAATAATAAGTCAACAAGGGAATTAGAAAGTGTTTTAAACTAAGTAAAAATAAAAATAAACTATTTCCAAATTTGTTAGATGTGTTTTAAAAAGTACTTAGGGGAAATTTATAGTATTAGAAAGTGAAACTCAAGTAACAGTGGGAGAAAAAATGAATCAGATCAGAAAGCAATGAAATAGAAACACAAACCCAGCAGCGAAAATAAATGAAACAAAAAGCTTTGTTTGAGAAGATCAATAAAATTAGAAAATCTCTAGCCAGGCTAATCAGGAAAATAAAGAAAGTAGTCATAAATCACCAAATTCCACAAATAGATGTAATAACAGTCTAGATTCTACCAATATTAAAAGAACAATAAAGTAATATTACGAAAAACTTTATGCCAATACATTTGACAGCTTAGAAGAAATAGAAAAATTCCTTGAAATACACAAACTTCAGAAAAAACAGGTAAACTGAACAGCCCTATGTCTTTCAAAGAAATTGAATTTGAAGCTAAAAACTTTCCCACAGAGAAACTTAAGGCCCAGATATTTTTACGGGTAAAATTTGCCAGACATCTAAGAAAGAAACAATACTAATCACAAAATATTGCAGAAGGTCAATGAAGAAGGAATACTTCCTAACTCAATGAAGCAAGCATTACCTTATACTAACACAAGACGAAGACCTCAAGAAAAGAACACTACAGAGTAATACCTCTCATGACATGCAAGTAAAATTACTCAACAGGGATATTTTTTTTTAAAGATTTTATTTATTTATTTGACAGAGAGAGATGACAAACAGGCAGAGAGGCAGGCACAGAGAGAAGAGGAAGCAGGCTCCCTGCTGAGCAGAGAGCCTGATGCGGGGCTTGATCCCAGGACCCTGAGATCATGACCTGAGCCAAAGGCAGTGGCTTAACCCACTGAGCCACCCAGGCGCCCCTCAACAGGGATTTTAGCAAATTGAATTAAAAAATATGTTAATAGGCTACAAGGACCAAGGGGGAGGATGTTATCCCACAAATCCAACAATGGTTTATCATTTAAAAATCAATTAATATATTTCACTATATCAACAAAATAAAAAGAAAAAAAAAACACATGATAATCTAAATAAATGCAGAAAAAGCATTTGATAAAATCCAATTTCCATTCCTGGTAAAAATTCACAGCAAGGGAACTTTTTCAACCTAATAAAGGGGAAAAGGACATCTATGAAAAACCTAACTTCATTCTTAATAATTCTTAAGCTAACTTCATTTTCATAATGAAAAGCAAATGTCTTTCTTCTATGATCAAAAATGAGACAAAAATGTCAACCTCCCCAATTTTAGCCATCATTTTATTCGAGGTTCTTGCCAGCGCAGAAGGTAAAAAGAAAAAATAAATAAATGAAAGACATCCAAATTGAAGAGGCAGAAGTAAAATCTATTCGTAGATGACATGATTGTCTGTAGATAATCCTATGGAATTGATAAAAAGCTACTAGGACTAGCAAGTAGACTCAGCATGCAAGATCAATACACAAAAATCAGCTGAAATTCTTTATACTAGTAATAAACAATCAGAAATTTTAAAAAGCAATACCACTAATGATAACATCAAAATGTGAAATAGGGGTAAGTCTAACAAAAGATGTGGGAAACTTGTACAATGAAAACAATAAAACATTGCTAGGGGATGTAGTAGAATTTTTACGTATATGAAGTGGTAAGACCATGTTCCTGGGTTGGAAAACTTAATATTGCTAAAATGCCAATTCCCCTCAAATTGATCTATAGATTCAATGCAATCCTTATCAAAACCCCAGCAAACCCTCTTGTGGAAACTGTCGTTTATTTCAATACCAAATTTAAAGGGAAATATATAGAAACTGGAATAACCAAAACAAATTTGAAAAAATTGCCAAAAAATAGCCAAAATTTTTGAAAAAAAAAAAAGGCACAAAGTTGGAGAACTCTCAAAACCATATTTCAAGACCTAGTACAAATCTATGGTAATTAAATGGTATGTGTTTAACATAAAGACAGACAAAGCATTACTGGAACAGAATAGAGTCCAGAAACGGACCAACAGATACATGGAAAACTAATTTTCAACACAGATGCAAAAGAGACAAGATAATCTTTTCAACAAATATGCTGAAATAATTGAGTATTAGTATGCAAAAATATGGATTAATCCATACATCTCACTATAAATACTAATTAACTCAAATGAGATCACAAATCTAAAAGAAATCTTACAACTATGTGAATTCCAGAAGAAAACAAAGCAATATCTTTGTAATCTTAAGTTTAACAAGACTTCTTAGATAGAAGCCCAAATGTAAATTTTTTTAAATCGCTCAGAAATTACGCTCTTTGAAAGACACGAAGAGAGTAAGAAGCCACTGACCAAGAGAAAATATTTTTAAATCATATATATGAAAAAACACATGTGTTTAGATTACATAAAGAACTTCCAAACAACCCAATTAAAAAATGGGAAAAGACTTGATTGAAAAAATTCTTCACCAAAGAAAATACACAGATGGTAAATAGAGCCAAAAGATGTTCAATATCATTAGTCATTAGGGAAATACAAATTAAAGCCAAAATGAGACCCTCCCACATACTTAATAAAATGGCAAAATTAAAAACTGACCATATGAGTGTTGGTGAGGTTGTGGAGGAATTAGAACTACCAAACATTGCTGACGAAAACGTGAAATGATGTAAAATTGTACAACCCTTTTGAAAAATAGCTTGGCCATTTCTTAAAAACAAACTATATCCCAACCATACAATGCAGTTTTTCTACACCTAAATATTTACTCAAAGGCAAACAAAGCATATGTGCACACGAAGTCTTGTATATGAATGTGCATAGCAGTTTGTCATAGCAAAAACCTGGAAAACACACCTGTGTCCATGGACAGGTGAATTGGGTAAATAATTTGCAGTATACCCATCTAATGGGACATGCATCAAATATAAAAACAAATGAACTATTGAGAGACACAATAACATGGATGGATCTCAAAACAATTATGTTCAGTGAAAAAAGGCAGAGAGGAAAGAATACATACTGTGCTCCATTTACATAAATGTTTAGAAAACAGTGAATAATCTATAATAGTCTATATAATTTATAATAGTCTAATTATTACCAAGAGGCATGGAGAATCTTCTGGAAAAAAATGGGTATTTTCATTACCTTGACTGTGGATTGGCTCACCAATTTAAATATATGTCAAAACTTACAAATTTTATACTTTAATTATGTGCATTTTCTTTTATGTCAATTATACCTCAATAAAACTGTTAATAAAAATCTTGCAAGCTAATGTTCCCCAATTGCATAAAATTTACTTTGAGTCACCATCCAAAAACTTTATAAGGTTTATTTTTCCTCTTCTCTGTTTTTACAACCCTGGGAGTTAATCTGACAGACAAATGTCCACAAATTCTATCTGCCAAAGACCACAAATTATCAAATCTGTTGTCAAAGATGGACAACCGCTGGCTTGGGGCTTGATATATGAGCTATGGAATCAACACATTAAACCGTGATAATTTTCCAGAATTACCCCCAGTTCAAGTTAGCACATCTGCCAAGCTACTACTGCTTCTTATATGCAGTATCATTGTTACTTCAAATTCTTGCACACATCCCACAAAATGGCACTATTTTATCAGCGATCATTTAGAATCACAGTGATCGCTTTGGGTGAACTCTAGCTATTTCCCAAAACTGTCCATCTTAGAGTCATTTAAAGCAAATGGGCAGTCAAATCCCTAATGTTAAATGTACTGTTTTTTTTTTTTTATTATTGCTATAGAGAAGCTTCTAAACAAAATTCTGATCCTCTAATAACCTTTAATTACAAAGGAAGCTCCAAAAGCCCATAGCTTCACAGAGACTGTCTTTTGATCCAATGGCAAAGACCTACCTTGCCTCAAGGTTATAGCAGCCACTGCCAAATTTATGGTGGCTTCTGCTGGCACAGTTTCAAGGTCTTCCTTAGAACTGGTGTTATACAATTTGGCACTTAAATGAAAATAAACATTTCCAGCAAACTGGCTTATATCCTACAAGATAGTCTTGCTCACTCCTTGTTGCTTTGAAATGTTCCCTGGAGTTTCGTGGGTGAAATCTGAAACCCGCCTCTGTACTCAGAGGGCACAGAGAGACTGAACAAAGAGGTGAGCACTCCAGGTTGGTAAGAGGCAGATTTAAAAAGCAAAGGGAACTTACATACAAAGCTTGTCTTGGACAGCAAGATGAGCGGATCCCTACGTCTGTTAGCCAAACTTAAAACTTTATAAAGAACACCTAACTAGGTTCAGTCATGTAAGCCTTGCAGATGTTCTCAACAAATCACTGTCCCAAGATTGTGTCCTTGGAACAGCCTCTGGGAGCGAGAAAGGAAAGCGGAACCCACATTCCAGGGGTGGGGGACCTGATTGCCCAGGTCCCACTCAGGGGTCAACTGGTAGTCACGTCTTCTCAATGACCTCTCCCAATAACCTCTCCCAACACTCCTTTATAAATTAGTAGCCACTGTTTTAACACTTTCTACCTTGCTGCTTCCCTTCTCAGGATAAAGAGAAATGCACACAACTAGGGGTAACATCATCTATGACACCTCCTTAAAATTAGATATCCCTTGGGCAAGATTGATATTTAGGGGAAGAAGCCTAAGTTGAATGAATTAATCCTGAAATAATATTTTTTTAAAATCCTGATTTGATTAAGTTTATTCTGAATTGGCCAAATTAAATTTTTCACTAGCTGGTGAAAATTAATATTTATGACAGAAATTAATTTTGATAATAAAAGAATTCTTAAAGTTGTATTTCATGCACAATTAAAGTGCAAACTGATACATTTGCATCCATTAAAACAGCTTCCTTCCCTGCTAGGAGGAACCAGGTTCCTAGATGATTTCATTTGGACAGGAATGGAGTGCATTCTACAAGTTCCTAGATAAGGGTCTCAGGCTAGAATTTAAAATAATTCCACAGCAAGGATAAAGGAGGTTATGGAACAAGCTGATTGAAGGCTCTGGAACAGAAATAGGAACCTAACCCAGATTTACATCCAAATTTATTTGAATCCAAACCCATGTTCACTCTCTTTCTAAAGAGGTAGCCCAGGGTTTGAAGTCCAGTTCAGCAGTCTGGAGTCTGGGCAATATGGCCTCTTACATAAAAGGAGAGATTACAGTGATCTTCAAATATGAGAGAGCATCTGTGAACACCTGCCCTTAGCAAGTGTTTAACACCTTTTATTTAAAATAATAAGTATCTAGTAGAATGTCAGGTGATGTGTACCCTCCAAAAAAGGAGGCTTTCATACCTAATGATCAGTTTTCTGGTCAAGGAGAAGTGTAGTCAAATTGGCAGGAAAGAGGCAGCAGGAGTTTTGAATGGGCTGCACATGATTAGGTGGCGGTCAGAGGGAGTCAGGAGAATATTTATACTTGCTTTTTCAGCTTCTGTCTACAGTATTACTCACTGCATAAATCTTGCAGGGGCTTTGTTGAGACCAGTTCTAAGTGCCTGCAGAGCTAACGGCCCCGCCTTTTGGATATTATTATTTCACCTACCTCTGTTGGGAGACAACTAATAGAACTTCCCATTAAAGGTATTTCTGGATTCAAAATTTACTCATTTGCTGCTGTCGCCTGATCTGATCTCCTTACGTATTCGCCAGTGTTCAATGATTTCAGTTTCATTTGTTCTTGTGTTTTACCTCAACTCATGTTTTCCAGCTACTCCATTCACCATCCAGCTTCCCCTGACCCGCCTCAAGAACAAAAAAACAACCATCCCAAAAACCTTTCTGTATGTTTCTAATACCAGCCTTACCCATATGTTATAGCCTCTAAGATTATAAAATCAATACAAATATTTTTCTTTTGAGACAGATTTCATCATCACAGCCATGAAAGAAACATAAGATGATTTTTAGTGTTGATTTTTGAAGATGAGGACGCCTAGGGAATGGTCTGTTTGTTGGAAGATGAGTCACATTTGGCAAAGGTTTAAATGAAACTGCAAATTTGATAAATCTGTCCAAGGTTTAAGAATATTCAGACATCTTTCTTCTCAAGAAAATCCCCATGGATCTCTTCAAGAACAAAAGCTTCTCTACAATGGCTTCAAATGATTCAGACATAACTTCCTGCATATACGCCACCAAAGGGATTTCTTTACTTTTAGTAAGACCATTAGCTAGCTTGCCAAATTCTTCAGCATAACAAAATTATAGGCCGTTTCTCTCTTGGGCATGCTGAAATGGTGAAAATTGCCCGGAGAAAATTGAAACCCTGATAATTGATTTTCTTGCTGTTTTCAAAAGACCCAAACCTTTCTAAGATTAAATTGAAACTTTTCGGGAAGAACACAATCAAGACCATAGGGAATACTGCTAGATTCTTAGAACAGTTTCACAGCTAAAACCTATACATGACATTTCTTGAGACACAGATTTAGAATTAAATTATTTTTCTAAAATAGAACTCTTCTCTTTGGGCTTATGAAGAATCAGCTAATTTAGTTATGCTATTCACTTTGTACTTAGAATCTGGGAGCCAAGAATTAAAATTATTAAAAAAAAAAAGGTAACTATTGGCTGTGAAAAGAAATTCTTCATATTATAAACTTAACATTGAAAAATAAATCTATCTCCCCATTAGTGAATTTCAGATAGGGACTTTGTTGACCAAATGACTGAGATATGAGACCTTTAGTTTCCCCAAAAAATACACTTCTAAGTGATTAGACCATGTTGTCAATGTGATTGTGGGGTGTATATATTTCCAAATCAAGATACTTTATGGTTGTCCCAAGACACAGACTGGATCACACAATACCATTGTTAGTTGATACATGAAAAACCTGTTCAACAGTTGAAGGAAACTTTATACATATATGGAAGTCCTTACCATATAAACACTTGGTTACCTTTTCTAGGATAACTGTATTCCACAAGAATATCTGGACTATTAAGAAAAGTTCTTTGAATCATTATTTCTTGAACATGAAACACCAAAATTTAAAATCTCAACTGATATGAATGTCCTTTATTTCTAAAGACCTAGATGAGAGGAAAGGGTTCATGAAAACACCTATAAGGTTATTGCCTTCAAATACTGGCCGGCCTTGTGCTTGGAACAACCACATTCCATCTTAGAGTGAATATTTATTCTTTTTGCCCAGAGCATCCCATCTCCCTTATGGTGGTAGGTAAGAGTACTCCAGTTTTCCTTTGAGGGAACAAACTCATCCCTACAGCATGTGTGTGGGAATAGTCACTCTACTTCAGATGTGGGGACTCAGCCAAGTTGCTCATTTTGCCATGTACTCACCATGCTCCCCACCTAACCCTAGTGATTGGTTGAAGCATGGGACGGGCCCAGTAACCCAAAGTGAGGCCCAGGAAGAGTGTGTGTGCATCTCCAGAAGTATGAGGAAACTACAGTAAGTGATTCTCTTTCTGCAGAACTTAAGAGAAGAATATTATGGATCTTAGTCCATTGAGGGCCACAGAGTAGATGCTAGAAAGGGACCCTAGTGATACTGTTTAAGCACAGAATTAAGCAATACCTAAAATTAGCTCCATTTCATCAAAAGAAACATTAAATGTTGTCAGTTCAACCTTCAAATATTTGCAATGAAAAAAAAAATCCTAATTGGCATTTGAGCTTCTGCACTGCTCAACAAAAAACATACACATTTTATATCTTGATAAGATTGTTATAAACAAGTTTCGGAAGGGAACTTTCATTAACCTGAGAGAAAACAAACACAAGCATAAATAGCTATGTGTAGTTTATAAGTTGTGTATACAACTATCCGTTTTATAGCAAAGTTGCAATGTTTTAAATTCAAATACTTTTTTTAAAAAGAACTATAATGAAGGATCTTGAATAGAGCCAATAGGATCAATAATAGGGGTAGATTAGGAACATAGTTTCCATATTATGGCTTTCACAAGAGCATCATAAAAATAAAAACACAAATTCCAGTTTTGACCAATGATTTTACTGTTATTTTACACGGCTTTATAGGTCATAATCATCTCTCCTCATTCTATAATTCCAAGACATTTTTCCCATTTAATAGTTTATTTGAACAAACATTTATAGCTGGATGATGATAGTTACTCAGTCACCTCAAGAGGAATGTTGACTCAAAGACACCTTTCTGCTTACAGAATCCTTTAGAAACTATCTTGAGAGTAGGGTGTCTGGGTGGCACAGTCAGTTAAGTGTCTGACTCTTTTTTTTTTTTTTTTTTCAAAATTTTATTTATTTATTTGACAGCAAGGGAGGGAACACAAGTCGGGGGAGTGGAGGAGGGAGAAGAAGGCTTCCAGCAGAGCAGGGAGCCTAACATGGGTCTCAACACCAGAGTCAATCCCAAGAGCAGGGATCATGACCTGAGCCAAAGGCAGACCCTTAATGACTGAGCCACCCAGGTGTCCATAATCATCTGACTCTTGGTTTCAGCCCAGATCCTGATCTCAGGGTTGTGAGATCAAGCCCTACATTGGTTTCCACAGTCAGTGCGGAGTCTGCTTGAGATTCTCTCTTGCTCTCCCTCTGCCCCTCCCACTTGTGCTTGTTCTTGCTCTCTCTTTAAAATCAATCAATCAATCAATCCTTAAAAAGGAAAAAAAAAAAAAAAAGAAAGAAACTGTCTTGAGTGACATGTCTCAATCCTGGCCAATTCTTTACTCTCATTAGTATCTCAAGTATAGTTTCCTCAGAATGGACTTTATGAAATCAGTCTTATATACAAAAGATAATTCTGCTGTCACTCCAAGTTATAAATTCTTTAGAGCATTTTATTCTTTTGAAAGTATAGGACAGATTTCAGATGCCGGGTCTGGGTTTCTCACTGTGTTGTAAGGAGAAAAAAAAGATGACCATCTGACCACAAAATACTACTTTATTTTTCCTTCATTCTCATGAAGTATTCAAATTAAAGTCAGAATCATATTGGTATTTGTTAATCACTTAAACGGTGTTCTTCCCACTTGTATGATCTTGGTATCAAAGAAACCAGCCTTTAAATTCTTAACATGCTGGCAAAATGAGAAGAGGTAAGAGTAATATTCTGAAAGGCAGAATAAAAGGGTTAAAATGTACTAAATTTTGAAAACATTAAAATTAAATTTTAATTTAATTTTAATTTTAATGTTTTCAAAATTTAGTACATTTTAACCCTTTCAGTTTTTGTGTATGTATGTATGCATGCAGGTGTGTGTGTAAAGGCTATTATTTAGATCTTAGTTAAATAGCATCTATTCAGCCTTCTGAATAGGAAGATGGCCACATGGACAATAGGAAGAAAAATCTGCATATCAAGTCAGTTGATCCTGCAGATAATGGTATGTTTGGCAAATCATTCTTAAAATGTAATTCTAACCAAAATCAGATTTAGAATAATGCCCTACTGAACCCAGAAATTCAGGGTGGAAACTTGAGTAGGAGACATAGAAAAGAACGATTTTTTTCTGTTCATTTTAGGATCCATTATCATAAGTAATATTTGAAAAAGTATATATTGATTTCTACTTAATATCTTTTCTTAATAAACTTTGCTTTTCTCTCAGATTAGTTCATCTCTTAGAAAGCAACATCCACATAGTATCTTAACTCCTCCCTGAAAAGTCTTTGCAAAAGTTTAACACTATCCTTTCAGTATCTGTCAATGGCCAATATATAAAAATGGTCTGATTCATAGAACTTTTTGTGTCTCATATAAAATAATATTTAAAGGTAATGTCCACTGTGTTATCATTGCTGTATGGATCAATGGATCCATGTCAGGAATTCCCCCTGGAACATAATTTCTGCCTGCTTTGCGATGTCAAGAATACCGTTTGCTTGTTTGTTTTCTTACAATATATAGATATTTCTTCCATAATATCGAAAGAGACCTCTAGAATCCACTAGACTTCCTTTTGGTCTTGTCTACTAGGAAACTAAAAGTGTATATTGCCAAATTTAGTTTAAATTATATTTACATACTGTATTGCATTAATGATACAATGTTAGATTTCTGTGGCAGTAAATTTATTTCTATTAAAATTCTGGTCACTCTTTCATTCTTCATATTAATTGCTTTGTCTAATATCTGGGAAATATCCAAATAGTATGAAATTTCCAAGTTTTATTTGGAAGTAAGGGTAAAGTAACATATTTTAAATATATGTTACCTTCTTAATTTACATACAGTTAAATTAAAGTTGAAAAAAAATCATGTATATGAACTTTCTGGTACTAAAGCCAAAAGCATTGTGAAACTGGAGAGTAGTTTTCTTTATAGTAAACCATAAAGAAAAGGCTAAAGCTTTTCCCTAAAAACAGATAAGGAAACACATCTAAGTGGTGATTAATAGTAAATGAAGTAACCTGAAATGAAATGTCCCATGTCTTCTGATATTGCTACTCTAGATTTTGCCTTTATTCATTGCTTGATTTATATTGTATATATACTGTCATCAGGAAAAAAAAATGGTTTCCCTCTCTCCAAGGGAAGTTCAACCCTTTTAACATACATGCAACTCTAAGGGAGGAAGGGGACACTATTCATCCAGTAGTGTGTTCATTCTTCCAACAAATATTTATTAAGTACTCGCTATGTATTAGGCATTGCATTTGCAACCTTATTCTTATGGAACTTCCTACCAAATGGAGATAGATATTAAACACACAGAACAAAAATGTCAGATAAATGTACAAATAAATATTCAGGTCAGATAAATATCTCTATATATAAACATAAATATGTCAAAATGAGAAGTGCTATGCAGAATTCAAAAACAAGATGTGAAGAGGAAGAACACAGGAAAGGCAATATATATCAGGGGATCAGGCAAAACAACTCAGAGAAAATGACATGTATGCTGGACTCTGGAAGAGCTGTATGAGTTAGCAAGGTCAAGGAGGGCAAGAGCGAGAATATTCTTAGCAGAGAAAAAAGCTGGCAGAAGGGCCAGAGGCAAGAAAGATCCTGGCACCTTTAAGGAACTGAAAGACCAGTAAGGCTCAGCTTAAAGAATGAGAGAGGAGTGCAGAAACATGGTACAGAAATGAACACCTGTTTAAACCACCAGATCAGTCAAATAAAGCCAACAATAAGGCAGAGAGCAGTAGATATGACAGACTGATTGCTCTTAGTCTCTCATTGTTCCTTGACTGAAATAGAAATTTATGTATGTGTTTTTGGTCATAATTTTTAGTAAAGTGAGTTTTTCAAAAAAGAGATAATAAGTCCATGGCTGCTTGGTGCTCTCAGAGGCTGAGTTGTTCTCTCCTTAGTCAACAAATATTTATTGTACTAGGGCTCGGTATACAAAAGTGAATAGAGGAAACACCTCTCCTGCCCTCATGCAGCCATCAGCCTAGGGAAGATAAAGCCAAGCAGGCAGACAAGCATGGGGGACTTTCTCATGGATGAGCAGTGGTAAAGGTGGCCATTCCATGGAGGACGGAAGGGAGAAAGCAGTGTGGTTGAAGCCGGTGTGAAGTTTAGACAGGAGCCCAAGGCCCTGGTGGGAGAAGGAAATATTCCCCATCTAAGAGACTTGGACTGAGAAGTATGGGAGGGGGGCTGTTCTGATGCCACCACATCGGTCTTGCCTGGAGTAAATCTCTCCTAGTTCTTGATTAACCTAAGAACATTTTATTTTCTTCTCCTCATAAATAGGAGGTACTACTGACTTGGGGAATGATTCAGCTTAGATCAAGGATTTTTAAATAAACAATCGTTTTACTGCAATGTAAAATATTTGACAATTAAACGTCAGATTGTTTGACTCTGTGTGTTTGCCTTTGAAGGAAATGGTGGTTATAAGTGGGCATAAAAATTAACACCCCTTGAAGAATGAGGAAGTGACTCTTGCAGTTAGTAAATTGTTTCGGTCTCTGACCACAGAAGCAGAGGCTAGCATCAAATTTGATTTACAAAGTAAATATAATTTCTACAGTTGGGTTCAGCCTTTTATTTCTTTAAAGGATATATATTTTAGTTTGCACTGTGAAAAACACAGATTAGCATTTTTCAGAACATTAGAGATCAAACATAGTATCATAAAAGGAACTCATTTTACCTTCTAGTCACAGATGATGATCTGTGTGACTAATGTCACTAAGTCACAACATGTGACTAATTTTGGGGGCTCTGCTCTTACCCACATATTATTCCATATCTGTTTCTTTATGGCAGCAGAAGACAAGACTCCAGCACTCGTTCATCTGTGAGATAAGAATATGAATATACCAGAATTTTCTCTATGCTATCTGATCAAGAACAACAGTCTAATATTCTTGACTCTGGGAAGTATTGACATACGTTTGAATTCAACTCAGGATTTTTTTTTTCAAAATAGGCCTTAATCATTAAAAAATCATTCTATATTCAAATTAAAACAATTTAATAGAACTTTCCTTTCCAGAAACAATAACATAAGGAGCAAGGCATTTCATAAACTGTGGTCCTAAACTAGTCACAGTACAAAAATAAATAGACACTAAGTACACCAGTCAAACAGAGACAAAAATAAGTATAAATTAAGTACACTAGTCAAACAAAGACTCTCTGTCCCTTGAGCTTGAGAGGAAGTTGGACAAACTTTGGCCTGGGGTTTCCCAAACCAAATTTAAGCTCAGGCTGAATGTTTAACATTTGGTGCTAGGATATGGTGAACAAAGATAGAAATCATAAATTAATGTCTATGTCCCAGAGTGCTTTTCTTTGTTTTTGTTTTTCAAAGGTTTTATCTATTTGACAGAGAGAGAGAGAAAGAGAGAGAGATCACAGAGGGAGAAGCAGACACCCTGCTGAGCAAGGAGCCCCATGCAGGACTCAATCCCAAGACCCAAGCCAAAGGCAGACAATTAACCAACTGAGCCACCCAGGTTCTCCCAGAGTGCTTTTTAAAGTAAAAAGTAGAGTTGTGAGAGTTAAGTACACAATGACCTGAACAGAACCCGTCTGTATGGAGATGACAATAAACAGGATGGGGTGGCGGGGGTGGGGGACTCCTATTCACCTTCTCTGCTCAATGCTCCTGAGGATATATTTTGGTGTATAACCCTGCAGGCACCAGACTGGACATGGGATGGGCCCTGACAAAGGCAATCCATGGAGTATCCCCTACTGGAAACTAGAATGGACCAATTTTGAGAAATAGGGGCTGAATCAGTCAGAAGTGAAGGATGGGAGCAGATGTGAAAGGAAGTTCTGTAGTAGACTATAAAGCCTTTGCAAACTGAAGAGGAAACAGAAATTATGAGTAAGCAACGGAAGTTAGTAAATCAGTCTAGAGAGGAAAGTGGAGCAGATGTGCAGAGGGAAGACAATGAGACACAAACTATGTGCCTCATCTCATGATTCTTGGTGACTTTCCCACTCATCCCCAACTCAAGTCCACGTATGTCCCCATTGTTATATAAGTAAGTTGAACAGTAAACAAACGTTTTTTCTTGGGTCACTATAATCAATCTCTAGAAGTTCCTTGCAAAAAAAGATGTCCTAACCATACACTAATCAATCCAAGTCTCTACTTCATCTTGTGCTGACCCAAACATCAACACTGAGAAAATTACTTCCTATGTCTTTAAGTGAAGAAAAAACATAGTCACTTACCCAAAAGGAAGCTTCTTACTGAAAAGACAACTGACATTCCTCCTGATCTCTCACAGAAATCCTGGCTTAATATTTGAAAATGAGGAAAGACCCAGAGGGCATAAGGGATTTAGGGAAATGGACATCCAAAAAGTAATTACCCCAAGATTCTCTGTCCTGGGACACTCGCTGTTCGGTTAGCGAATGTTTATGCAGGACTCAGCATGGGGGGAAAACCTGACAAAAATTCCTGCTCCACGCAACACGCAGATTAGAAGAGAAGATAAAGAACAAGCAAAGTAAGTAAGTATGATACACAGTGTGTTAGATGAGTTCTAAAGAGTAAAGCAAAATGAACCATGAAGATACAAATCTGGGGGTGGGGAATATTGATATTTTAAAGAGGTGACAAGGAAGCATTTGCTAGTAATGTAAGTTTCATATGAAGAAATGGAGAAAGGGAAGGCTCTCTCCTCACAGACATCTGTGAAAACAGGTTTTAAGACAGAGTAAACAGCAAATGCAGAAGCTCAATGCAGGGTGTTGGAGTGTTGGTAGAAAAACAAGGTAGGGAGCATGGCTGCAGTGGAATAAATGAGAGAGAGGTGAGTGAGGTCTGGAGGTCTCAGGGGACCAGGCTTTACAGAGTTTATGGCCTTTGACTTTTACTTTGAAGGGATAGGAAACCACTGGAGGATTTAAGCATAACAGTAATGCAACATAATCTACATTTTAACAAGATCACACTGACGGCTGGATTGAAAGTAGATGGAAGGAGGCAAGAGCAGAAGAAGGTAACAAGTAAGCGCAGATGCAGGTAACAAGACACTATCTTAATAATTCAGGGGATAAATAATGATGATTATGGCAGGGTGATAGCAATGAAGAGATGAGAAGTGGTTGAATTCTGAAAAAAGAACTGAGAGGACTCGGTGCTGGATCAGACGTGAGAAAGGAAAGAAAGAAGGGAGTCATTTGGTCTGAGTCACTAGAAGAATGGAGTTTCCATTTTCCATAATGTAGAGGACTGGAAGAGGAACTTCTCTGGAAAGGAATTTTAAACGATACATTTTGGACATGTTAAATTGTTTATGTCCAACAAATATGCCCAGGTGGAGATGTCAGTAGACAGTTTGATATATAAATCTGGAGTTCAAAAGGGTGATGGGGTGGAAGCATTTAGGTGGAGTCAGTATAGATAGAAAAGAGGTCCGACCACTGAGCTCTGCAAGGCTCCCACGCTGAAAGGCTGTGTGTCAGTTAGAATACAATCCACTGGATACAGTAGAAAGCCCAAATAACAGCATCTTAAAGAACGTAGACAACTGGAAGTAAGACCTCCAGAGCTAGTAGGCAATCTATGATATCAACAAAGACCCTGTTCCTTTTCCTCTCTGTTCCACCATCCCGAACACATGGCTTCCATCTCCACAGTTGCCTCAGAGGTGCAATATGGCTGCCATAGCTCCTGGCAGTATACCCATTTCAGGCAGGAAGAAGGTGAAAGCAGAAAAGGGCAGAAGAGCTCTACAGGCAGTGCCACCCAGTGACTCCTGCCTACACAAATGGAGAGGAGAAGAGATTCTGACTCTGAAAGCAAACTCCTGGATGAGAATCCTGTCTCCGCCATTCATAGATGCGAGGTCTTGGGAAGTCAATTAACTTGGGCAAGTTGATTAATCTCTGCCACAAATTTGCCCTCTGAAAATGAAAACAATAATAGCTCTTACATAGACATTGGTGTGAGGAATAAATGAGATAATATGCTTGGAAAATTCCCTGCCCAGAGTAAATGCTCCTGAGTGGGCTGATGTGGTTATGTTTCATTTAATAAGCCAAGGGGTAAGGGAGGCCAGAATACAGATTTTTATAAATTCTATGTAGACCACTAGTAGTGTCTTCTATAGAAGAGAATGGCATAAAATGGTGTAAAAACTTCTAGACTAGAAGTCCTATGTCTGGCGCTGCTACCCGTTCAGTGCAGTGTTTTAGATAATTCAACTATCTGAAGATGACTTTAGGCATCTGTTAAGAAGAAATAAAAAAACCTGCCCAGATTTCTTCTCTAGGATATTGGAGGATCAAATGAAGTATACATGAAGCAGAGTATTTTCTTAATTATCATAAAATTCCTTCCCATTCTAACCCTACATATGCTTTCTTCCGCTGATGTTACAATTTACATTTTATATTTAGTAAAGTTTTCATGAAAGTAACAGACTTTTCTTGGAAAAAAATGAAAACTACAGAAGTATGTGTAGAAAAATTAAAATTATCCATAATCCCACCCATGTAGCATGCTTCCTCACATTTTTTCCCCTGTGTCTGTGTACATAAACATTTGTGTATATCTACAAAGGTACATTTCATCCTACAATAACAATTTTTTAGCTGATGAATAATTGACATTTTATATTAGTTTCAGGTATACAACATAATGATTTAATATTTGCTCATATTAAGAAATTATGACACCAATAAGTCTAGTTTACATCCATTACCATACATAGTTACAATTTCTTTTCTTCTGTTGAGAACTTTTACAATTTACTCTCTTAGAAACTTTCTATTATGCAATATAATATTGTTAATAAAAGTCACCATCCTGCACATTATACCCCCATGACTTATTTGTTTTAGACTAGAAATTTGTACCTTTGATCCCCTTCACACATGTCACTCCCCACCCCAAACTCTGCCTCTGACAACCACTAATCTGTTCTCTATATCTTTGAGCTTGTTTTTTTTTAAAGATTTTATTCATTTATTTGACAGACAGAGATCAAAAGTAGGCAGAGAGAGAGAGGAAAGCAGGCTCCCCACCGAGCAGAGAGCCCGATGCGGGGCTCAATCCCAGGACCCTGGGATCATGACCTGAGCCGAAGGCAGAGGCTTTAACCCACTGAGCCACCCAGGTGCCCCTTGAGCTTGTTTTTTGTGGGTTTTTTTTTTTATTCTACATATAAGTGAGATCATACAGTATTTGTCTTTTTCTGTCTGACTTCATTTAGCATGATCTCAAGGTGAAAAACGACAGTTTTAAACTCACCTTACCCCTTGATCTTATATCATGAGCATGACCCCATGTCATTAAATGGTCCTTAAGAGCTACAAAACATTCCTGTTCATAAATGTGTAATAATTCTATTTTTATCCTGTGGGTATTTCAGTTGCTTCCAATTTTTGTTATTATAAATAAGCCTGTAATGAACATTCTTATGACTAGAAATATTTCAGCATCCTCTGATTATTTATTCAAGATAAATTATTAGAATAAAAATAACTAAATCCTGATAATGAATATTTTTAAAGCTTTTATTACATTTTGCCATATTGACCTCTAGAAATCTTGATCAATTTTACATCAGTGCGTTAAGAATGTGTTATCAAGGAGTTCTTGGGTGGCTGAGTCAGTTAAGCAGTCAACTCTTGATTTCCGTTCAGGTGATGATCTCAGGGTTGTAAGATAAAGCTCCAAATCAGGCTCTGTTCTGGGCATGGAGCCTGGTTAAGATTCTCTCTCTCCCTTTTCCTCTGCCCCTCCCCATTTGTCCATTACTGTAATTTGGAGTAGGAGACAGATAATATTGTCATCTAGTTCTTTTAGGTTTCCTGATCAAGAGGAGCCACACTTAGATTTGATTTAGAGACCCCTATGAACCATCCCCTAATGAAGAAACAATCCCACACCAGAGACACTGGAATTTGAATTTCATACTGTGACTGAGTGGGACTTTAAAGATATTACCCTCAGAGAAGAGCTGAGTATATTTTGTATGCAGGAAGCAAAGTAGCCTGAATTTAATTACCAGAAAGGTGGATTGTGGTGGTCATTTTTCCCAAGGTAGATTTGTACTTCCCCTGAAAGTTGAGGCCAAATGACTGGTGTTGGCCTCACTGGTGTTGGAAGTGTGGATAGGAGTGATGATTTCTTCACTGGCTACTGTTAGCCAGGGAAATACAACCATGTGTTCCCTTTCAGAAAGTGGTACTTTCTGAGGTCTGCCACATTTGTCCCCCATCTCTGCATGTGCCATGACATAGTCTCTATCTCCTTCAGTAATTATTCCTATTTGTTCTCAGTCCTGCTCACTCAGAGGAGTGCCCTTTTCTTTTGAAAGTGAATATTGATGGTAATTTCCAATATCTTCCTCACTGACCCTCTTCACACTGTCCATTCTTCTCTATAACGCAATAATTTATCAAAGATTTCCATGAAGATTCACTGATCTCAATTACTTTTGGCCATATTTCCATACAATACAGATTTTGTAGGATTTGTTTCTTGATGACCATGTGGCTGTAGTGTGTTTTTAAATTATTTTTAAAAGAATCATTATACAGTAATATTGATCTTGTGGGATTATATAAAATCCCAATACATAAAAGTCCATTTCCACAAGACTTAACACATATTTGTAAAAACACCACCATAATCTATATACAGAACAATTCCATCATCCCTAAAATCTTCCCTGTGCTATCTCTTTACAATCATACCTTCCCTACCCTTAACCTCTGGCAACCACTGATCTGTTCTCTGCCATTACAGTTTTGTCATTTAGAAAATGTCATATCGTTAGAATCCTGTATACAAGCTTTTGAGACTGGATTCTTTCACTCAGAATAATGTCTTAGATCCAAGTTGTTGTATGTATTCATAGTTGGTCCTTTTTTACTGCTTACTAGTATTCCATTATCTAGATATACCAGAGTGTATTTATCCATTTATCCACTGAAAGACATTTTGTTTCCAGTATTTTGTCACTGTGAAGAATTCTACAAAATTCATGTATAGGTTTTTATCATAAATAGGTGTTGAATTTTGTCAAATTTTTTTTTCTGTATCAACTCTTCAGACTAATTATATGGCAGATTGCACTGATTGGTTTCCAAATATTGAGCCAGTCTTGCCTTCCTGGGATAAACCTCATGTATTGTATTATTCTTTTTACATATTAATGAATTCAGTTTGCTAATATTGTGTAGATTATTTTTACATCATTTCCTCTATCCTTCCATCATTAAATTTTCTAATTTAATTTTAATAGATATGAGATCAAATTTATACTTCCTCTTGTTTTTCTTTTTTGGGTACCATTTTTGTCTGGTGTTAGCATCAGAATAACATTGATCTCATAAATTTCATTGGGAGGCATTCTCTCCTCTTTAATTTTCTGAGATTATGCAGAATTGGTGTTATTTCTTTAAATTTCAATGTAATTTGTCAGTGAAACAACATGAAACTAGACATTCCTTTTTCAGATTTTATCCAGCAAATTTAATATCTTTCATAGTTATAGGACAGTTCAAGTTATCTATTTCTTCTCAGGTGAGTTTGGGTAGTTCTTGGATTTTTTAAAATTTGGTCCATTTCATGTACATTATCAAATTTATGCACATGGATTTTTTCTTAAGATTTTATTTATTTATTTGACAGAGAGAGAGAGATCACAAGTAGGCAGAGAGTCAGGCAGAGAGAGAGAGAAGCAGGCTCCCTGCTGAGCAAAGAACCCAATGCAGGGCTCGATCCCAGGACACTGAGATCGTGACCTGAGCCGAAGGCAGTGGCTTAATCCACTGAGCCACCCAGACGCCCCTATGCACATGGATTTTTTTTTGTGGTGTTCTCTTATTATCTTTTTAATGTCTGCTTGCTCTGTAGCTATATTCTCTGTTATAGTTTAATTTCATTAAGGTCAAATGTGAAATGTTTTCCCACCTTCCTCATTGCTCTGTATGATTTCTGGAAGAAAAAAGTGGAAACATTTACAGCTAAGGTTCTTCTGCATTCTTAGTAAAACTGAAATATGAGAAAAATTTCCCTCAGATTTCCAGTGCCTCTTCTCTAACCCATGTCTAAGAATTTGGATTTTTGCTAAGAGTAACATATAGGAAAGAAAACAGTTCACTGGCAACAATTGTGTTTCTCCAGGACTGAAACTGGCAAGTCATAACCAGCTAGCAATAAAGGAGATTGTCTCTTGCACTGTAAATATTCTTTGTGGTTTTTAGAAGTTACTTGGAAGCAGAAAACCTAAAGGAAGAATGGGTAAGTGCTCAAAATTATTATAATTTTAATTTTCTAATTGAATTTTAATAGATATGAGATCAAATTTATACTTCCACGTTGGTAATAGGACCTATGTCTTATGTAATATTTTGGAAAATACATAGACTTAATTACTAATTAAACGCTGTTTCTTGGGGCGCCTGGGTGGCTCAATGGGTTAAAAAAAGCCTCTGCCTTCGGCTCAGGTCATGATCTCAGGGTCCTGGGATCAAGCCCCACATTGGGTTCTCTGCTCAGCAGGGAGCCTGCTTCTCCCTCTCTCTCTGCCTATTGTGATCTCTGTCAAATGAATAAATAAAATCTTTAAAAAAAAATAAAATAAAAGCTGTTTCTTAGGTAACTCTTATTTAAGAGGAGGGGAGGAAAGTTGGTAACAGGGCATTCATATTTACTTAAAAGATTGAATAATTTAAAACATTAGATTTTAATCACTTTAAGAAAATTTATGTTAAAAAAGACATGAAGTACTGTTATAAATTATGCTACAAATTATGAAATATTTTAGTTCTGTATTATTGACATAAGCAAAATATTGATAAAGTAGTAGAAATATACTTTTTAAACTGATAATCTTTTGACATTTTACCCACCTAATGGCCATTTTAGTGTGCTGTTTATTGCTGACTTTCTAAATTTGCCTATTGTTTCCTGTTGTAATTCTTTGTCAAATTCTTCAGATTTTTAAAAAGTGGCCCAGATTGTGACTTATTAATGTGCAGTACTCATCAAAACATAATAAATCCTGAACAATGCTGCATTTTCTCAGATCCCCCTAAAAAATTAACTACTTTTAGTGAATTCATCATTTTAGTCTATCCATTTATAACTTAATATTTGAGAGTCTCTCTACCTTAATCAATGCTAATGTGGATTTACTGGCAATAAATATGCTCAGATTTTTGTCTGAAAATCATGTCTTTATTGTGTCTTCACTTTGGAAAGATAGTTTTGCTGCCTGCAGAATTCTAAGTCGGAAAAAAAAAAGAATTCTAAGTTGGCAGTGTTTTCTTACAACATGTTAAAAATAGCATTCCATTATCCTCTGACTTTCATCACTCCTTGGAATAGATGCGTTTTGTCCTCTGGATACATTTAATATTTCCTTTTTGTCTTTAATTTTAGGCAGTTTTACTATAATGTACCTAGGTATGCTTGGGTTTTATAGAGATTCTTGAATCTTTGCTTGATATCTTGCATCAGTTTTGGACAATTCTTATTAACTACTTATTCCCCATTCTCTCCCCCTCTTCTCCTTCTGGGGCTCTAAATACACATCGAAAGAATGTCTCACCATTTGTTAGATATATCTTGTTCTCTTTTGTATTTTTTGTCTTTTTCACTTTACACTTTTTTTTTTTTTAAGATTTTATTTGTTTGAGAGAGAGAGAGAGAGTACATGAGCAGGGTTGGGGGGTGGGGCAGCAGCAAAGGGAGAGGCAGAAGCAGACTCCCCACTGAGTAGGGATCCCAATGCGGGACTCAATTATTGAGGATCCTGAGATCAGACCTGAGCAGAAGGCAGATGCTTAACCAAGCCACCCAGGCATCCCTTCATTTAACACGTTTACTTGGCAGCTCAGTAATCCTCTTCTCTGCTCTAATTTAAATTAAATTTGTCTGATGAGATCTAATTTTGATATTTGTGTTTTCCAAATCTTGAACTTTGATTGGATTGTGTTTATAGGTTCCAGCCTTCCTGTGGAATTCTCTTTTTATCTATTTTCTTAAATATTAATCACAATTATTTAAAAGTTTCTATGTGATAACTCTAATACATAGATCAACCAAAAGTCTGTTTGCTTTGATTTACTTTTGTTCTGGCCATTTTGTCCTGTTTCCTGGAATGTCTAATAATTTTTATTGAATGCCAGTCATTGTGAACAATGAATTATATGGGCTCTGGATAACATCCTCCTTAAAAGAAGTTGGGTGTGGAGAGAAGTCAAGATGGCAGAGAAGTAGCAGGCTGGGACAATATCAGGTAGCAGGAGATCAGCTAGATAACTTATCAAACCATTGCGAACACCTACAAATCCAACAGGAGACTGAAGAGAAGAAGAGTAACAATTCTAGAAATAGAAAATCAACCACTTTCTGAAAGGTAGGACCAGCAGAGAAGTGAATCCAAAGCGATGGGAAGATAGTCCGTGGTGGGGGGGGGGGGGGAGTCTGGCTCCTGGCAAGCGACAGAACAACAAAGCCCCAAATCAGGACTTTTAAAAGTCTGCTCCACTGAGGGACATTGCTCCAGAGACTAAACCGGGGTGAAGCCCACGTGGGGTCAGCGTGGCCCCAGGTCCTGCGGGGTCACAGAAGGATCGGGGGACTCGCAGGTATTAGAGCGGGGAAGCTGGCTACAGAGACAGAGCCAAGGAGTGAGCTCTCAACTCGGAGTTACCTTGAACCGTAATCAGTGGCAGAGGACACTGCTCTGTGAGTGGGGTCCCCACAAGATCTGAGGAGACACCCCCTGGAAGAACTCAGGGATCTGCGGGGTTCAGAGACTCCAGGTAAAGCTGTGTGCCAGAGACGCTTGGTCACAGGCTAGGTGAGCTTGGAGAGCGGCTGGAGGCCAGGGAGATGGGAGTGAATGAGCACTCCTCTCTGAGGGAGCATTGAGGAGTGGGGCCCTGAGCTCTCGACTCCTCCAGGCCAGAGATTGGAAGGCCGCCATTTTCATTCCTGTCCTCCAGAAATCTACAGAAAACATTCAGGGAACAAAAGCTCCCAAAAGCGAACCAGAGCAGATTACTTAGCCTGGCCCCTGGTAAGGGCAGTGCAATTCTGCCTCAGGCAAAGACATTCGAGAATCACTACAACAGGCCCCTCCCCCAGAAGATCAACAAGAAATCTAGCCAAGACCAAGTTACCAAGGAGAACAGCGGAATTCCAGAGGAGGAGAAAGCAAAGCATGGAATTCATGGCTTTCTCCCCATGATTCTTTAGTCTTGCAGTTAATTAATTTTCCTTTTAATTTTATTTTTTTCTTCTGCTTAATTTTTTTTAACTTTTAGCCTTTCTTCTTTTAACTTTTTTTAACTAGTTTATCTTAACAATACCTTTCATTAAAAAATAATAATAATAATAATATTTTTTGAACCTTCATTATTATAGTCATATTTTATCCTTCATTATATCTAACTTTATTTTTTGTATACACATAGGGTGTTTTCTTCTAAAAAATTTGGGGTACAACTTCTTCTAATAGATCAAAATATACCCTAAATCTGGCTCTGGGCTTATTCTATTCTTCAGCCTGAGCAAATTCCCTCCACCTTCTTTTTCTTTATTCTCCCAACCAACTTACTTTATCAACTCCTTTTTTAGAAATTAAAAAAAATTTTTTTTAATTTTCATCTTTTTAGGCCTATTCTATCCCTTCATTGTGTTCACCTTTATATATGTTTTTCATTCTTTAAAATTTGGGGAGGCAGTTTCTTCTAAGAGATCAAAATACTCCCAAAATTAAGAGGGTGACCCTGTTCTAGTCACCAGTCTAAGATATATATATATTTTTTTCTTTTTTTATATTTTTTCTTTATTTGTTTGCTTTTTTTCTTTTAATTTTTTTCTGAACTTCTTTTTATCCCCTTTATCCTCTCCATGATTTGGGGTCTCTTCTGATTTGGTTAAATCACATTTTCTTGGGGTCTTTGTCACCCTTTTAGTATTTTATTTGCTCCTTCATAATGACAAGATGACAAAATGACAAGGCAGAAAACTCACCACAGGAAAAAAAAAAAAAAAGAAAAAAAGAACAAGAGGCAGTACCGAAGGCTAGGGACCTAACCAATACAGACATTGGTAATGGTAATAATGTCAGATCTAGAGTTCAGAACGATGATTCTCAAGGTTCTAGCTGGGCTCGAAAAAGGCATGGAAGATATTAGAGGAACCCTCTCTGGAGAGAAAGAACTAAAATCTAACAAAGCTATTAACGAGGTGCAATCAAAAACGGAGGCTCTTCCTGATAGGATAAATGAGGCAGAAGAGAGAATTAGTGATATGGAAGACCAAATGACAGAGAATAAAGAAGCTGAGCAAAAGAGAGACAAATAAATACTGGACCATGAGGGGAGAATTCGAGAGATAAGTGACACCATAAGACGACACAACATTAGAATAATTGGGATTCCAGAAGAAGAAGAAAGAGAGATGGGAGCAGAAGACATATTGGAGAGAATTATTGTAGAGAATTTCCCTAATATGGCAGAGGGAACAAGCATCAAACTCCAGGAGGTGCAGAGAACCCCCCTCAAAATCAATAAGAATAGGTCCACACCCCATCATCTAATAGTAAAATTTACAAGTCTTAGCAACAAAGAGAAAATCCTAAAAGCAGTCCGGGAAAAGAAGTCTGTAACATACAATGGTAAAAATATTAGATTGGCAGCTGACTTATCCACAGAGACCTGGCAGGCCAGAAAGAACTGGCATGATATATTCAGAGCATGAAACTAGAAAAACATGAAGCCAAGAATACTATATCCAGCTAGGCTATCATTGAAAATAGAAGGAGAGATCAAAAGCTTCCAGGACAAACAAAAACTGAAAGAATTTGAAAACACCAAACCAGCTCTACAGTAAATATTGAAAGGGGTCCTCTGAGCAATGGGAGAGCCTAAAAGTAGTAGATCAGAAAGGAACAGAGACAACATACAGTAACAGTCACCTTACAGGCAATACAATGGCACTAAACTGGTATCTCTCAATAGTTACCCTGAATGTAAATGGCCTAACTGCCCCAATCGAAAGACACAGGGTATCAGAATGGATAAAAAAACAAAACCCATCAATATGCTGCCTACAAGAAACTCATTTTAGACCCGAAGACACCTCCAGATTTAAAGTGAGGGGGTAGAAAACAATGTACCATGCTAATGGACATCAGAAGAAAGCTGGGGTGGCAATCCTTATATCAGATCAATTAGATTTTAAGCCAAAGACTATAATAAGAGATGAGGAAGGACACTATATCATACTCAAAGGGTCTGTCCAACAAGAAGACCTAACAATTTTAAATATCTATGTCCCTAACATGGGAGCAGCCAACTATATAAAACAATTAATAACAAAATCAAAGAAACACATCAACAATAATACAATAATAGGAGGGGACGTTAACACTCTCCTCACTGAAATGGACAGATCATCCAAGCAAAAGATCAACAAGGAAATAAAGGCCTTAAATGACACATTGGACCAGATGGACATCACAGATATATTCAGAACATTCCCTCCCAAAGCAGCGGAATACACATTCTTCTCTAGTGCACATAGAGCATTCTCCAGAATACATCACATACTGGGTCATAAATCAGGTCTCAACCAGTATCAAAAGATTGGGACCATTCCCTGCATATTTTCAGACCACAATGCTCTGAAGCTAGAACTCAATCACAATAGGAAATTTGGAAAGAACCCAAAAACATGGAGACTAAATAGTATCCTTCTAAAGAATGAATGGGTGAACCAGGAAATTAAAGAAGAATTGAAAAAACTCATGGAAACAAATGATAATGAAAACACAACTGTTCAAAATCTGTGGGACACAACAAAGGCAGTCCTGAGAGGAAAATATATAGCAATACAAGCCTTTCTCAAGAAATAAGAAAGGTCTCAAATACACAACCTAACCCTACACCTAAAAGAGCTGGAGAAAGAACAACAAAGAAAGCCTAAACCCAGCAGGAGAAGAGAAATAATAAAGATCAGAGCAGAAATCAATGAAAAAGAAACAAGACAAAACAAAACAAAAGAACAAATCAATGAAACTAGGAGCTGGTTCTTTGAAAAAATTAATGAGATTGATAAACCGCTGGCCAGACTTATCAAAAAGAAGAGAAAGGACCCAAATAAATAAAATCATGAATGAAAGAGGAGAGATCACAACCAACAGCAGAGAAATACAAACAATTATAAGAACATACTATGAGCAACTCTATGCCAACAAATTTGACAATCTGGAAGAAATGGATGCATTCCTAGAGACATATAAACTACCACAACTGAACCAGGAAGAAATAGAAAACTTGAACAGACCCATAACCAGTAAGGAGATTCAAACAGTCATCAAAAATCTTCAAACAAACAAAAGCCCAGGGCAAGATGGCTTCCCAGGGGAATTCTACCAAACATTTAAAGAAGAACTAATTCCTATTCTCCTGAAACTGTTCCAAAAAAATAGAAATGGAAGGAAAACTTCCAAACTCATTTTATGAGGCCAGCATCACCTTGATCCCAAAACCAGACAAGGATCCTATCAAAAAAGGGAACTACAGACCAATATCCTGGATGAACACAGATGCGAAAATTCTCACCAAAACACTAGCCAATAGGATCCAACAGTACATTAAAAGGATTATTCACCACGACCAAGTGGGATTTATTCCAGGGCTGCAAGGTTGGTCAACATCCGCAAATCAATCAATGTGATACAACACATTAATAAAAGAAAGAACAAGTACCAGATGATACTCTCAATAGATGCTGAAAAAGCATTTGACAAAGTACAGCGTCCCTTCCTGATCAAAACTCTTCAAAGTGTAGGGATAGAGGGCACATACCTCAATATTATCAAAGCCATTTATGAAAAACCCACCGCAAATATCATTCTCAATGGAGAAAAACTGAAAGCTTTTCTGCTAAGGTCAGGAACATGGCAAGGATGTCCATTATCACCACTGCTGTTCAACATAGTACTAGAAGTCCTAGCCTCAGCAATCAGACAACAAAAGGAAATTAAAGGCATCCAAATCAGCAAAGAAGAAGCCAAACTATCACTCTTTGCAGATGATATGATACTATATGTGAAAATCCCAAAAGACTCCACTCCAAAACTGCTAGAACTTGTACAGGAATTCAGTAAAGTGTCAGGATATAAAATCAATGCACAGAAATCAGTTGCATTTCTTTACACCAACAATAAGACAGAAGAAAGAGAAATTAAAAAGTCAATCCCATTTATAATTGCACCCAAAACCATAAGATACCTAGGAATAAACCCAACCAAAGAGGCAAAGAATCTATACTCAGAAAACTATAAAGTACTCATGAAAGAAATTGAGGAAGACACAAAGAAATGGAAAAATGCTTCATACTCCTGGATTGGAAGAACAAATATTGTGAAAATGTCTATGCCACCTAAAGCAATCTACACATTTAATGCAATCCCTATCAAAAATCTCATCCATTTTTTTCAAAGAAATGGAACAAATAATCCTAAAATTTATATGGAACCAGAAAAGACCTTGAATAGCCAAAGGGATATTGAAAAAGAAAGCCAAAATTGGTGGCATCACAATTCTGGACTTAAAGCTCTATTACAGAGCTGTCATCATCAAGACAGTATGGTACTGGCACAAAAACAGACATATAGATCAATGGAACAGAATAGAGAGCCCAGAAATAGACCCTCAACTCTATGGTCAACTAATCTTCAACAAAGCAGGAAAGACCGTCCAATGAAAAAAAGACAGCCTCTTCAACAAATGGTGTTGGGAAAACTGAACAGCCACATGCAGAAAAATGAAACTGAACAATTTCCTTATACCACATATGAAAATAGACTCAAAATGGATTAAGGATCTCAATGTGAGAAAGGAATCCATCCAAATCCTTGAGGACAATACAGGCAGCAACCTCTTCAACCTCAGCCACAGCAACTTCTGCCTAGCAACATCGCCAAAGGGAAGGGAAGCAAGGGCAAAAATAAACTATTGGGATTTCATCAAGATCAAAAGCTTTTGCACAGCAAAAGGAACAGTTAAGAAAACCAAAAGACAACTGACAGAATGGGAGAAGATATTTGTAAATGACATATCAGATAAAGGGCTAGTATCCAAAATCTATAAAGAGCTTAGCAAACTCAACACCCAAAGAACAAATAATCCAATCAGGAAATGGGCAGAGGACATGAACAGATATTTCTGCAAAGAATACATCCAGATTGCCAACAGACACATGAAAAAATCCTCCACATCACTCGGCATCAGGGAAATACAAATCAAAACCACAATGAGATACCACCTCACACCAGTTAGAATGGCTAAAATTAACAAGTCAGGAAATGACAGATGCTGGCGAGGATGCGGAGAAAGGGGAACCCTCCTACACTGTTGGTGGGAATGCAAGCTGGTGCAACCACTCTGGAAAGCAGCATGGAGGTTCCTCAAAAAGTTAAAAATAGGGGCACCTGGGTGGCTCAGTGGGTTAAGCCTCTGCCTGCAACTCGGGTCATGGTCTCAGGGTCCTGGGATCAAGTCCTGCATCAGGCTCTCCGCTCAGCAGAGAACCTGCTTCCCCCCTTCTCTCTCTGCCTGCCTCTGCCTACTTGTGATCTCTATCAAATGAATAAATAAAGTCTTTAAAAAAAAAAAAAGTTGAAAATAGAACTACCCTATGACCCAGCAATTGCACTACTGGGTATTTACCCTAAAGATACAAACATAGTGATCCGAAGGGGCACGTGCACCCGAATATTTATAGCAGCAATGTCCAAATAACCAAACTATGGAAAGAACCTAGATGTCCATCAACAGATGAATGGATAAAGAAGATGTGGTATATATATATATACAATGGAATACTATGCAGCCATCAAAAGAAATGAAATCTTGCCATTTGCGAGAAGGTGGATGGAACTAGAGGGTATTATGTTTAGAGAAATAAGTCAATCGGAGAAAGACAACTATTATATGGTCTCCCTGATATGAGGAAGTGGAGATGCAAAGTAGGGGGTGTTGGGGGTAGGAAAAGAATAAATGAAACAAGATGGTATCGGGAGGGAGACAAACCATAAGAGACTCTCAGTCTCACAAAACAAACTGAGGGTTGCTGGGGGAAGGGAGGTTGGGAGAGGATGGTGGGGTTATGGACATTGGGGAGGGTATGTGCTATGGTGAGTGCTGTGAAGTGTGTAAACCTGGTGATTCACAGACCTGTAACCCTGGGGCCAATAATACATTTTAAAAAAAAAAAAAAAGAAGTTGGGTATTTTGCTTGTTTGTTTGTTTGTTTCCTAGGAGACAAAGAAGTTGTTAATCACTTTGATCCAATAGGGGATTGAGATTATTAAAATCGAAGACATCTTTGGAAATATCTGAATATAGTGTTTGTGTCTCTGAAACACTGTGAAACTATCCTAAGTTAGTTTGCATTTTCTGCTTTGTTGCTTACATTCTCACCCTGTGCAACTTACCAAATATCCCAAAGAAAAATAATTGCAGAATAATGGACTCACTTCCTTGCAATTCCCTTTATTCCAAGGTCTTAACTTCTCAAGTCTTAGCTACCTTGGCCATGTGGAAACCCAACTCCTGCCTACCCAACTTTGTGAGCATAATAAAAGTTCTAAGACTTCTCTTTCCATTTATCCTCTCATCTGTGCCCTTACCTATTAGAAAACGGCTTGAGAGGACCACCAGTAAAGAAGGTCATGTTTGCATCAATGCATTGCTCTTGTTTCCAGGATTTGATCCCACTAATCCTAATAGCCTCAGTTGTTCTCTGATGCCTCCAAAAGCTGGGAGGGAGGAGTTTAAATTTTAATACATTATTTTTTTTCATTGTTCTTTTTAGGGTAAGGGAGTTAATCTGATATAAACTACTGCGTCATAGCTAGAAACTTCCTTACAAAATTTTTGCATTATTCTCTATATATTCTTACCAAATGTATTTTCACCCTGTCATTTTAACTCATTATTTCAGTGAAAGAGATTTTACTATTATCATTTTTGTATAAAACTTGGTTTTTTAATTTCTTTCCATTGATAAAAACTAATACCATTTACACATTTTGTTTCTTTTCAGTCTGTAACTTTAATCTCATAATCCAAATTTTCTCTGTAAATTCTTTGTCTAAAACAGTATTCACTATAGTTCTCTTGATTAAATGGCTTATTTCTAAAGTTATAAGAAAGGAACTGTGATTTTTTAAAAAACTGGCCTGCATACCTTTTGTTCATGCCAGAATAAATTATTTTTCTTTTATCATTTGTTTTATTCTCAGAAGAATTTCAAGCCCCCTTGCCTAGATATCCATCCTTGTGTTTCATAGTTTTTGTAATACATTCTACTTAAACAGAATCTGAAACTCAAACTTCTCTGGGATGCCATAAATATTCTACTTGTATAAAATTTGTATTCAGAAGCTGTTTCTTTATTATGTCATTCATATAAGTAATAAGAGATGGCAAACAAATAATTACATGGATGCTGACTTAATCCAAAGAATTCAAAGATCATGAGTTTTACTCATAATTTACTTTCATGCCTGTAACAAATTCTTTAAAAAAAAATTTTTTTTAATACATAGTATTATTCCAGATAAAATTATTGTAAGGTTTGAAATCCCATTTTGTAGAGAAGAAAAGTCTTATAAATGAATACTAGGGCTACCTGCAACACAGAAGTCTTAAAAAATAAATCTGCAGCTGTGTTAGTACCCAGAATTTACCTTAACAGCATGAACTTTCCCCCCAGTTGTTTCTGAAAGCACCACTGAGCTTTGTCATATATGCTCCACAACAGATCCTGCTTGTGGTCTTTCTGGCCCAAACTCCTAGTCAAGGCACTCTTTCCCTTTCCCTGATATGAGTTCTCCATTCTGTAGGAGCAGCTCCACTGTGGAAAATGGCCATTGCTAACACCTAATCAGCCTAGGGGACAGACTTTTCCCTTAACTAAGGGATGCAGCTAAGTTCAAAATGCAGCAGATGATGACAGCATACTGTAGTTTTTTTGAAGTGTAGCACCCTCAGAAAAGCATCTTACAAATGCTACAAATGCTCTAGAGGAAGTTACCTTCACAGTTTAGACTCCACTTATTTTCAGGGTCCATATGGGTGCTCCCAAACAGAGTGAACGTAGTAAGGGTCAGGTTATTCTAACCCCAGGAATACTCTGAATATAAGTGTACCTAAGAGTCCAGATCACTCAAGACAAGTTGAGAAGGAATGATTTTTTTTTTTTCACTCTTCTTTAAGTCTAAGGTCCTAAGATCTGTTGCTCTTGCTCAAAGATGACTGAAGAAGAAACATCTTCACAGGAAGGTCCTGCCCTTGACCATAGGAAGGGCCTTGCATAAAGATCCCATCAGAACAATGACACCAAACAGAGTAGTACAGTATTGGTCATCCCGGATTCTGTCTTTTTTTTTTTCTTTTTAAGATTTATTTATTTGAGGGGGGATGGTGGAGAGGCAGAGGGAAAGAGAATCTCAAGCAGATGACCGGCTGAGCATTGAGCCAGAGGAGGGGCTTCAGGTGGGGGATCCAGGCAGGGTCTCCCCACAGGGCTCCACCTCACAACCTGAGATGATGGGCCAAAACCAAGAGTTGGGCCCTCAACTGACTATGCGACGCAGGGGACCCGAATGTTTGCTACTTTTTAAAAAGTTTCTCCAGCTTCTACTGATCAAAATTTCAAAAAAAAACATTAGGGCCACTTTGTCAACCAATGTCCTCAATGACACAAGACAGGGTGGTGGGCAGAAAGGTATAGGGTTGGCTAGCTCATCTAGAGGCTGGAAAACTTATGTTCTTACCTTAGCTCTAGATTAATTGTTATTTAAATAATTATTTCATTGTTTATGATATATTAGCATTTACTAAAAAATGCAGTAAGACCTGACGGTGTCTGGCAGTGAAGCAGAATGGCAGTTTATTTGTCAGTGCGATGATAATAAAATTTATCAAAAGAAATTTTTTTTTAATAATTAAAATACTTCTTCATTGGGTAGCTGGCTACCAATTGGGAATATGGCTCTGAAAGCTTCGTAATTGGAAAGATGAATAGAATAGCAATACTTTAACTGCCAGAAATTTTTATCTGATAGACTGAATGGTGGGAGTGGGAATTTGTTTTTGGGATAGATACCTTCTTTTTGGGGTCAGTTTCCCTGGTCTAAAAAGAAAAAAAGGTCAAGGGAGCACAGGGCCTGGGTAAGGAAGGCAAAGGGGAAGGCCCAAGTCAAGGATAACAATGCTAAGGGTGTACCTGCTCTCCCTTTGCCTGGACTCTCTGCGCTGGTCTTGGAATGGCTAATTCTTTCTGATCATTTGAATTTCAGCTCAAATATCACTTCACCAAGGAGGACTTCTCAAATCACCCTGTGCACAGCAGCCTCTAAGATGACTTCTTATTGTCAGGATCTCCAAGGAAGGAAAGGAAATAACTTTTAAATGAATCACTAAAGAAAACAAAATTACTGGTTTATTTTTCCCCTCCTTGTATGTAGAAGTACCATTGTTTATCAGTCATTCTAAGAAATTTATAGCTCTAAGCTCTAAATTTTAAGCAAAATTTCAAGAAGAAATTCCCATATTGTTTGTTAGATAAGAATAAACATACTGAATTTTTTCTGCCATCTGATGCTGAGATAAAAGACACCATCTTTGTTCCCAAGAAACACAGTCCAGTGGGGTTCTAGGCAAAATAGATCACTGTGATGAAATTGGATGAAAGGCTGCAATCATGGCTATTCTCCTAGGTAGATCTTACAGTTCCTACTTGATGCTCATATTAATATATTGTTTCAACCCTTTTAAGTTTTTCTCTGCTTAATTCTAAGTCTTTGGGGGATTGAAAGGTGTATACATATTAAGAAAGATGATTCCCTTTCTAATCTATAGAGATTATTTACTGATAGAGACAAATGAAGGCTCTGGATCCTTCTCAAGACCCTAGAATTAATGCAAAACTCTACTTATAGTAACCATGTTCATAATTTCACAACTCTGAGAGAAGTGATCACTCAGCTCACTTTCCTAGATTTACATTATAAACAATTTCTAATTCTTCCATCTACCTTTAGAAATCTACAGATCTTGTCCAGGATGATCCGTTTGATGTGCTTGGGATTCTTAAGCTATGTAAATAACTCCTTGCCTCTAAAGACTTACAAATTGAAAATATCATAAAATATGTAGATGCTTTTTCCATTTAATTTTTTTCATAATTGAAATTTGTGTTCCTTGATCAGTCCATAGATGCTATGAAGCTACTTGTAAATAATTCTTAATATAAACACTGAATGTTTAAAAATTCATGAGCTATAATCCATAGCAATTTTTTCAGCAGCTTTCTATCTTAAAATTTGTAGGCAAATTGTTCTTAAATAGAGGATCTCAAATACTGGTATTTTAAAATATTGATGATATTGATGATGTTAGATCTAATTTCCCTCCGACTTGTATTTTAATGCATATACACAAAAATTTCTACTCTTTGACAGCACATGAAAAAAGTAATAAGGAAAACTAGAGTACCAGCAACAAAGATGTCACAGTTCGAATGAAAAAACTAAGAACAGGGAGCAGGCATTGAGGGAAACGATTCTACTTTAAAAATGGATTTTAAAAAAGTAAATCATTTGAAATACTTGTCATGCCCAATACATGATTATGACTTCAAATTGTTCTTTAGTTACACTGCACATTGTAGGCTATTCAAACTGCCCTTCTGCAGCCTATGGAGTATTAACTTAACACAAAAGATAATCATTCACTTTTTAAAGAAGATTTGCAGTGAAAGGGGGAAAAAAAGGCACCTACTTAAATATGTTAAAAAGGGGGGGCAAGTAAAATAAGGGGTGGAATTTTTTTCTCCTTCAAAATGTCTTCCTTGGGGCACCTGGGTGGCTCAGTGGGTTAAAGCCTCTGCCTTCGGCTCAGGTCATGATCCCAGGGTCCTGGGATCAAGCCCCATATCGGGCTCTCTGCTCAGCGGGGAGACTGCTTCCCCCCCACCACCACTGCCTGCCTCTCTGCCTACTTGTGATCTCTGTCTATAAATAAATAAATAAATAGAATATAGAATATAGAATATATAGAATATATAATAAATATAAATAAATAGAATAGAATATACTTTATATATATATATATATATATATATATATATATATATATATATATATATATATAATGGAATACCATGCAGCCATCAAAAGAAATGAAATCTTGCCATTTGCAACAACTTGGATGGAACTAGAGGGTATTATGCTTAGCGAAATAAGTCAATTGGAGAAAGACAACTATCATATGATCTCCCTGATATGAGGAAATGGAGATGCAACGTGGGGAGCTTGGGGGGTATAAAAAGAATAAATGAAACAAGATGGGATTGGGAGGGAGGCAAACCATAAAAGAATCTTAATGTCACAAAACAAACTGAGGTGACGGGGGGTGGGGAAGGGATAGGGTGGTGGGGTTATGGACATTGGGGATGGTATGTGCTATGGTGAGAGCTGTGAAGTGTGTAAACCTGGCGATTTACAGACCTGTACCCCTGGGGCTAATAATACATTATATGTTTATAAAATTTTTTTTAATTAATTTTAAAAAGTCTTTCTAGAGCTACCAATAATTTGCATTTATAAAGAATTGGTACAAATACCTCTGGATTAGCAAGAAGAGACATCCAAGGACCATAGGTGAGAGCTAGTATATGATACTAACTGCTCTTCACTTTTAGCTTCTCTGGTTTCTGCAGGCAGTCTTCTATTGTTTCTTTTTTTTTTTTTTTTTTCCAGCATAACAGTATTCATTATTTTTGCACCACACCCCGTGCTCCATGCAATCCGTGCCCTCTATAATACCCACCACCTGGTACCCCAACCTCCCACCCCCCGTCCCTTCAAAACCCTCAGATTGTTTTTCAGAGTCCATAGTCTCTCATGGTTCACCTCCCCTTCCAATTTCCCCCAACTCCCTTCTCCACTCTAAGTCCCCATGTCCTCCATGCTATTTGCTATGCTCCACAAATAAGTGAAACCATATGATAATTGACTCTCTCTGCTTGACTTATTTCACTCAGCATAATCTCTTCCAGTCCCGTCCATGTTGCTACAAAAGTTGGGTATTCATCCTTTCTGATGGAGGCATAATATTGTTTCTTAGTGAGCCATCTCAACCTTTTCGCTTTTGCTTGCATTTATTTTTGTCTGAAGATTTGTCCTATCCTGTTGTCTTCTGGGGTTTTGTTTCAATGTGCACGAGCAAGCTCAGCCGACAGCCTTGCTGTTGCCCCTTCAAATCTTCTTGTCCTGCTCCATCTGTTGAAATGACCTTCTTTTGCTCCCTGTGGTGGCATTTGCCTTTCCATTTTCCTTCAAAGACATTTGCACAGGACACATTCATTCCCATGTGCATCGTTTAAAAAGTGATGCAAATGAATTTTGGAATTTGGCGATTGACTGACTTATAGCCACAAGTTATGGAGTCTTTCTACTGACATTCTTACCTTGTGTCAGAAGATGCCATCGAACTGATATATTGAGGATCAGCTAATTTCTGTAATCTTTACAGGTACAATAAACAAGTCAATAATGCTGAGTAAAAAACAAGGCTTAGCAGTAATAAATTCTAGTCCCTTCATCTTTTTTCAAATGCTTCATGTGATTTTTTTCCTTTTTGTTCATCATTAGGGAATCATGGTTTTTTAATAGATTAAATGTATGTAAGTTGACTAGATGATTTGTTACAACTTTGGCTTTTTTAATGTCACAACTTTGACTAGTGGTAGCTTCATTTAAGCACGTTCCTGTCTTTCTGATATGACTTCATTTATTTTGAAAGATTTCTTGCTTTCTGGCAGAAGAGGATTCAAACTGTCCAAGCTATATGTCTAGACCATGCATAGACAGATGTTTCTCCAAAGATCTTTAGTTTCTTTTAATGAAAAAATAGAGACACCAAGAACTGAATAATAGGGTGCAACATAGGGTAACATTGTTCCTAGGTTATTTCAATATCAAAGCTACAAAAGTTTTCTTTCTTTTCTTTTTTTAATCTTCTTTTGAAGATTTATTTATTTATTTTGGAGAGAGAGAGAGAGAGAGAGAGAGAGAGAGGAGCCTGATGTGGGGCTCGATCCCAGGACCCTGAGATCATGACCTGAGCTGAAATCAAGAGTTAGACATGTAACCAACTGAGCCACCCAGGTGCCTCAAAAGTTTTCTTTTAAAGTTTATACTGATATTTCTAATCCTGTTCTAAAATTACAATGTTCCTCTGTAATTTGATGAATTCTATAATCGTAGCACATTTTCTCTTACATAAGAATAACTTCTTTTCTTTATTTGACTAAGACTTCCAAAAGATACATCCTAATATCAATATGAACAATAAAGTCTTGAGTGAAGCTCACCATTCTGTATGCAGTCACTTTTATTTTGAGAGCATGATCCCAGAAAAGATGTGCATTCCAGCTACTTGGTTCTAAGTTCATTCTGAAGGCTTCATTCTTCATAGCTGTGAGATGCTTGTTTGACAAATGGTTTAAGTTTCACTTGTCTCAACTGGTTTTGAGTCTGAGGTCTTGGCATCCTCACAGCTGCCAATTCTGTGTCGGAGGAAGAGGAGGCTTTGGGTCACTACTTCTTTCTTGGTGCCAATATTCAGCTTTGGAAGGGAGCCCAAAAACTAGCCCAGTCCACTCTGAGAGGATGGGAAGAGTTTTGACCTCTGATCCACTAGGACTTTATGAGCAATTAGAAGTATAAATTCATTATCTAAGTGCATGCTGGACAAATTGATCTTTCTTACTCCTCTTTAATTTCTAGTAATTTCTATTTCACACATTTAATTAAATTTTAGCTCTCCTAAATTTTGCCTTTCCCCTGATACTTTTTAAATGTATCTTTCCCTTTTTCCTGAGCCACAAGCACATCCTTAAATATACCATACACTATTTCTTCATTTCCTTAGCAAATGAACATATCATGGAGTGTTTTATTTGCATTTTTTGAGCCCAACTGATTCCTCCCAGTTCCACTTCCATCCAGGGCCAGGTCAGCTGAAAGTGTTTAATTTTCTGTAGGGAGATCAAGGAAAGACTTTGTGTGCAAATACCATGATGTGTAAATTTGGGCTTTTGAGGTTTAGACACAAAGTCTCTCCTTTAACCTATAATCAAAACTTCGTGTGTTTTGAATATATCTCTTGATAAATTTTCATTTACCAAGACACATGTCTTTAATTACAGGTGACACTGGTATAGAACTCGAGTTTCTCAGGGGCCTTTGAACAAATAAAAGTACCCATTACTTAATATGTTAGGAATACAAGCTTCCAAAAATGACTTTGAGATATCAGAAGATAAGCAGAATATAACAAAAATAAGGAAGTTCAATAGAAATACTATGTACATTTACCTAACATAATTGTATACTTTCACTTGTTTTTATGCAGAAGTCTAATCTTGTGTCATTTAACCTTACTGAAAAAAACACAAAATCACATTAAATTTTCCAGTCTCATTATACACTGTAGGTATGATTACACTTCAAAATTTAACAGATTTTCAATACAGAATTACCCAATTTAAGAATAAGTAGTATAGAAAACCCACCAGATTATATTTTTGTTGTTGCTGTTATTCAACCCTTATCTTTCTAGAGCTGGGGGTTTTGCTATGAGGACAGATTTTAAACTGCCACTTTTTCCTCCTCTCAAAATTTGACTCAGGCCCAAGCTTCCTAGGTCTTCCTCGGCCTTAAGTTTTCTTATTGGCACAAAGTCAAATGTCTGTTTTTGACCTTACGTCTATGATATATAAAAAAAATTTATTTGAAGCAGCTTAATTCATATAACATTTAACTTCATCTACATACATATATGTTGCCATCTTATTTTTTAGCTAAAGACATATAACTTCATTCAAACAAAATATTCAAATACAAATTCTTTATACATTCTTTGACCAATAAATCTTCATTATTTCAATTAAGTGTATTTTTTTTTTAATTGTTGGCTTGTTGGGGCACCGGGATGACTCAGTTGGTTAAGCAGTTAAGTGTCTGCCTTTGGCTCAGGTCATGATCTCAGGGTCCTGGGATTGAGCCCTTTGTCCTAGGGCTCCCAGCTCAGCAAGGAGGCTGCTTCTCCCTCTCCCTCTGCCCTTCCCCCTGACTCATGCTCACGACTCTCTCTTGCAAACACACTCTCTCTCTCTTTTTCTCTCTCTCTCCAATAAATGAAAAAAATCCTTTAAAAAATTTTTTTGGCTTGTTGCCTCCCCCCCACCACCCTGCAAAAGTTTTTCATTCTTCAGATTCTAAGATCTCTGGATTTTAAATTTTGAATTTTGAAAAGTTATATCAGTAGCTTGTTTTGTTTTGTGTTCAGGCAGTGTTTGGCCTGTGTTCAAGCACCAATTTCCATGAACAGGTTTCTTCTGGTGAGGGCTCTCTGTCCCATTCAGTGTGGGACACTGCAGGACATTACTTCTTTTGGTGAGGACCCAAAACCGTTAGTGTTACACTGTCCTCTCCTAATCTACAGGGAAATAGTGATCATGCCACAGGAGCTTCTTCTTATTTCTAGACAAATGATAGAAGTCTTCCCGGCATCCCTAGAGGAGGGATGGCTTGTGGGATGTCATAGGAAAGTAGATACAATGCAAAGAACAACAGCAGAGATTGCAGAAGTTGACCTGGGCACTGACATCCCCAACAACCAGGTATCACTACTTTTTAATAATAGTTGACATTTTCCCCTTTAAAGTGCTAAAAGATATTACCTTTTGCCCTCAGGGATGCTATACAGATCCCCAAGATGATTCCCTTGAATTACCCTTCGTGTTTTTATTTTTTTGTTACTTTATCTATTTTTATCTTTATTTTTTTAGTAGGCTCCACACCCATTGTGAGCTTGAATTCACAACCCTGAGATCAAGACCCAAGATCAAGAGTCAGACACTCAACTGCCTGAGCCAATCAGGCACACCCCATCATGTTTTTAATGCTTTAGCAAAACTCTCTTAGATACCTATGAGAAAGGCAAGTAGGAATTTGTCCTTTCCAGATACCATGATTCCATCTGGCCACAGTCCAGGTTGAATGTAGGACCACCACGACATACAAAGCTGGGGAGACCCTTTAGTTTCATTGATGACCCCTGGGGTTAAAGAACAAGCCAGCTCTGACAGGATCCAACTACAGTTTGGCACCATTACTGATTAATTAAATTCTGAATGGATATTGAATGGGTTCCACTAAATGGTTTAAAAATGAATAGAAGAGGTGAGGTGCTTCCTTCCCAGTCCTTGAAACTGAACTAAGGAGCACAAATGGTAAATGAATCTAGACTCTAGACTAGGAAAACGAGTCACATAAAAGATCATTAAGAGCTGAAAAGGCTCTTAAAGATTAGATAGGCAGATAGACAAACTCAGTTAATGGTCTGACTCCAAAACAATAAAGCCTAGGCATCCCATACCACAAAAGGGACGTAGGGAGGAGACATAATAAGGAGGATAGAAAAGTGTCAGTGGTCTAAGCATTTGCTCACTCAGTCCTATCCCGCTGATCACCTCTGCCATTCTCAGGGTCTATGTTGTTCTAGATCTTATCAAAACCACATCAAATTATTGTGGAGGAAAAGGCTACATACTTAGAATTTAAAAATAGGTCCAGACTTTCTAAGAAGAACTACATTGCAAGAAGGAAGGAGAAGAGAACTCACCAGCTTATAACTAGGTGACCACCACACCCCTATTTTTTAACACATCAAAATGACAGGCTTTTCTTAAACACAAGTTCAACCTTAAACCCTTTCTGAGAATTGCTCTGTAATCAGCAGGGGAAAGGGTGCTTTATGACACTCAGGTAGGGGAGAGAAGAACTCATGACCCTCACAGAGGAGAATCAAAAGAACCTTTGATACTAAACAGAGAAAAGAAAAATGAACCTTGTAGTCATTAGTTACCGAACCTCAAAAAAGAGTTTTTGAAAGACAAGCCTTTGTCAAACCTTTGAAAGGAGGCACAATTGCTTGGGGTAAAACACCATGGATCTATCATTTTGGAAGACTTTATTCCTTTCTTTAATACTTGACAAGTAGGGCTGTTTTGTTTTGTTTTGTTTTGGTTTTTTCACCAAAATGTCATCTACCTAGCAGCAGGTCAGGTGGCTCTGGACAAAACCCCTGAATTCAAGGGAGATGGCAAGATGATCTGTGAGGTTCCTTCCCTTGCCAAGATTCTACAGATGCCACAGAAGTCATCAAATCCCAGAACAAGAAGGAATGAGAAGAGGGGAAATGTTGGGAGGGGGGATATACCTGACAGGGAGTCACAGCCCCAAACCACTGGTGGCTTGGCAACCTTACAGATGGGATCATCAGCAATTGGTATTTTCAATCTGTATCATTGCCTTCTTGTTGCCATTAATTTAGTGACCACAGTTCTTTTAAATGGGATGTATAGCCCGAGTTTTCTGTAGGGAACATGAGCCAGAGGAAGTGGGACACCAAAAGTTATGACGCCTCTGGAGTTCAGGAGCATCTGTCCCCACAGTTATGTTTTGAATATTCAAATGTCAGCAGTATTTTCCTATTGGTCTGCATCAATAAACAGACACTTACCTGAGGAACATCCTGGAACTCTGCTGGGCAAATCGCTGATGACACATGTTTTAGACAGGACAAAGGAGAAAAATGTCTCCATGCTTCAACCATGTGTCCTTCAAGCAGGCACTCAGAGGCTGGAATGGTAAAGCCCATTTCAGGACAATGTCATTGCTGCAGCCCTTGGCAGCTATTAAAATTCAGTTTTACCCTCAGTGGACACATTCTAAATGAATAAGACAACACAAAGCCCCATGCTCCCAGATCTCTACTATACTCAGCAATTTGGTAAAGAGGGGGCTTTTCAAAGATGAGAGAACCAAAATTATACATGTGACAGACTTCATTCTGACCTTCCTTGAACAAAATATTGACACAAGCCAAATCTCCCTTGTACAGTGCATGCAGCAAAATCTTGTTAATTCAGATTAAACAGAGAATCAGTGTAAAGAACCTTACTCTAAAATGTATCTGCATTATTTATAAGAAGAAATTCATGATTAAATTATTATCATGAAAAAAAATTTAAGTGTAATCAAATAAGGCTATTGAAGAAGTGGAGCTCCTTCCAAGCACAAGTGTAGCACCCAATATTTATGCAAATTTCAAATGATTTATTTTATTCATGAAAGCTAGTTCACATTGCCCTTTCTAGAGATAATCCTGTTTGGTTAATTCTTGTTTAGAAGTAATAAAACCAAAGTCTTTTCATAGGATGTAAATCATAATTTTCACTTCTGGAGACCAACTGTACATAAGAAGTACAAATTAAAGAGGCATCACCACAAAAATCGAACATTGTAATTTGTTGCATAGATTTTTGTATTTAGACTTATTGGAAATTATTTCTGTTGACCACAATCCTGCATTTTCTCCTTTTCCAGAAACACAGAGGTGTTGTCTGGTGAGTAGGAACAGAATGTACAAAGATTTGCTTCTTACCCCAAGAAAGTCTAATTCAGGCCAAGAATATACCATGACCAGGATATAATATAATAAATTCTCACATTTAACCTTGCTTCTATATAGCAACAATTTCAAAATGCTATTAGTGTAGAAAATATTAATTTCCATTTCACGGGTTTCACTTCAACATGTCATTATTTGAATCAGTTTACATAGATTACGTGTTCATTATATAGACCATATTTACTATGTTGGTCTCAAAACAGCCATATAAAATAGGTAGTCCCAGTTTACAGAGAAGAAAATTGAAGCTGAAGAAGTTAAAATATAGTCTAAGGGGGCACCTGGCTGGCTTAGTCTGAAGAGCATGAAACTTTTTATCTCAGTGTTATAAATTCAAGCCCTATACTGGGCAAGGAACCTACTTAAAATAAATAAATAAATAAAATATAGTCTAAGTAAAAGACAGATCTGGAATTCATATGCAACTACCTGAGTTTCACACTTATAATCTTAATTATTAAATGATTTCTATTTCTCTTAAATTCACAGTAAAGAACTATAAAATTAATAAATGCATATTTGATAAAGGTCTTAAATGAGTCATTTCATCTAATTTTCCCATACCCCATGCAGAAGTTTCTTCTTCAGTATATCTAAAAGAAAGAAAAATCAAGGCTTTATGAGATATTTCTGGTACTGAAGCTTTTGATTTTGGCTGCTAGTTCATTTCATCATTGGACAACTGTGATGGTTAAATAGATCTTCCTGACTCCAAGATGGCTTTATAAAAATCCTTCTGATCTCTTTTTCCTCTAAAATTCTATAGCAAACAAGAACAAGACATAAAAACTTATAACACCAATGAAACCAGAAAAATTGAATCCATAAACCCCAAACCGTAATGAATGAGGACTAGAACAAAAGACAGAATCGTAAATAATCGAACAGAAAAAGGATGCTTAACGGAAATGGGTTAGTGAGCTGAAGGAAAGGTAGCAGGAGAGTTAGAAACAAATAATTTTCCTGGTAGACTTTGAAAAGACTAAAGAATTTGAGGTTAATACTCAGCAAATAGAGGTACTATCAAAAGTAGTAGTAGGGGGGCGCCTGGGTGGCTCAGCGGGTTAAGCCGCTGCCTTCGGCTCAGGTCATGATCTCAGGGTCCTGGGATCGAGTCCCATATCGGGCTCTCTGCTCAGCAGGGAGCCTGCTTCCCTCTCTCTCTCTCTCTCTGCCTGCCTCTCTCTCTGTCAAATAAATAAATAAAATCTTTAAAAAAAAAAAAAAAAAAAAAAAGTAGTAGTAGGGCTGGGTTGTTTTGTTTTGTTGGGTTTTACTCTTTGTTTTTGTTTTTTTTTTAATATTTTATTTATTTATTTGATAGAGAGAGATCACAAGTAGGCAGAGAGGCAGGCAGAGAGAGAGGGAAGAAGCAGGCTCCCTGCCGAGCAGAGAGCCCGATGCGGGGCTCAATCCCAGGACCCTGAGATCATGACCTGAGCTGAAGGCAGAGGCCTTAACCCACTGAGCCACCCAGGCGCCCCACTCTTTGGTTTTTAATTAAGGGAGTGAACAGTCAAACCCAAGCGTCCACAATCCCACCTCACAAAGTAAAGTAACTTCTCTCCACCTTTTCAGGATACATAAGGATTGTTCTCTGGGGAAGCTTAACCAGAAAGACTCTCTGTTCACGGATATGAGGCCCAGAGGAGGAAGAAGGTGAGCAATAATGATAAAGGGGGAAAGAAGTTAAAGTTATTAGTCTCTAGATTTAAAAACCCATTAAGCATCCAATACAATAAATGAAAAAGATTCACATCAAATTTTATCATTGTGAAACTTCAGAAAAAAAGGGATAAAGAGGAGATTCTAAAGGTTCCACAAAGAGAAAAAAAGAAAAAAGGATCATACAAGAGATCAAGAATAAAAATGACTCCACTTTCAAGGAAAAAAAAACTGGAAACCTAAAAAAACAAGGGAATGAGCCTTTAAAAATTCAATAAATATGTCAAAAAAAAGTTTTATTAAAAAAGGGGGTTTGTTTGTTTGTTTACATTTTGTAAAAAAGTTTACATCTAGCCAAGCAATCAAGTAAGTATAATGGTAGCAAAAAAGGTATTTGAGACATACAAAGTCCCCCATAAATGCTTTCTCAGAAAGCCAGCATACAATATGTTTCAATAAATGAGGAAGTATAACATGAAAGAGGAAGAATGGGAATCAGGAAACAAGAGAGAAATAAAGGGAATTCCCAGGATGACATCAGGGGAAGTGCTAGGACCACAGCTGTGCAGCAAGCCAAGACTGTGCACCAAATTAGGCTATAGCAAGAAGTCAAGTCTCTGGGGATGTTTGTATGTGGGGGTAGTATCTCCAAGAAGATACTAGAATGTATAAATTGTCTGAGAGGTTTTACCTTGGACAAAATTGCTTAGCAAGGCATTTTACAGAACTTTTGTGCAGTTTGGGGAATACAGAGTACTCTCAATACTAAATAAATGAAAAGAAAAGGTAATCATTAACTCCAGGAAAAACTAAAAGTTACAAAAGAATGGAATTATATATAATCACCGTGCTTTACCCAATTTAGCAGTGAACATATTTCAACAATGAAAATATAGAATATTAATATGAGTTATATTTTATGAAGAAAATGAGGGAAATGGGGTATAGTTAAAATCTTGATTATTATGGGAAGACAGTAGGTAATGTCAAAAACTGACAAGCTGACAGGCAACAATCTAGGTGCCTTATTTATAAAGGAAAAAGTAAACCACAAAAGAAATAACCTGTGTTGGTTTAATATTACTATCCCTGGGGAACATGACAAGGTTGAAGAAACAGGGTGGAGAGAGGGACAAGGGATTATTGTTTCTTGTGATAAACTTTTTGTATTGGTATTAGAAATTAGACTTTATATTTTCTTATACCATTTGCATAAAAATTAAAATGTTATTTTCCAAAAAAAATCCTTACAACAGCTCAAAGGAAAATCACTGAGTTCTGGGGTATCTAAGTGGCTCAGTCAGTGAAGTGTCAGACTCTTGATTTTTTAGCTCAGGTTATGATCAAGCCCTGTGTCAGGCTCTGTGCTCAGTAGGGAGACGGATTGAGATTCTCTCTCTCCCACTCCCCTCTCCTTCTGCCTCACCCACTTCACTCACAACAATAAATAAATAAATCTTAAAAAAAAAAAAAGGTAAAATACTATTATTAATTTATTAAGTAAGACCCATAATAATAATACTATTATTATTAACTAATTAATTAAGGCCCAGTTCTTTGGGCCTCTACCATGCTACAGATGGGTTCTAGAGAGCTACAAGTTTGTGTGTTTTATTCATTTCAATAATAATTGAAAATGTATAAGTCTGTCCTGGATCACCTAGATAACTGGCATTTGGTGCCATCACTATCACGTGTGTATCTATCAACTTAGCTCGAAGTAGTGCAACTTTTTTTTAAGTTTTTATTTCAATTCCAGTTAGTTAACATATAGTGTAATATTAGTTTCAGGTGTATAATATTGTCACTCAGCACTTCCATACAACACCCTTGCTTACCACAAGTACACTCTTAATTCCCATCACTTATTTAACCCATCCCCCCACCTCCCCTCTGGTAACCATCAGTTTGGTTTCTACAATTAAGAGTCTGTTTCTTGGTTTGCCTCTCTCTTTCTTTCTCTCCCCCCACCCCCCGCTCTGTTCATGTGTTTTGCTTTATAAATTCCACATATGAGTGGAATCATATGGTATTTGTCTTTCACTGACTGACTTATTTCACTGAGCATCATACTTTCTAGCTCCATTCATGTCATTGCAAATAGTAAGATTTCATTTCTTTTTTGTGGCTGAGTAATATTCCATTCTTTTTAATATTTTTTTTCTCAGATCTAGGGTTAGGATTAGGGTTAGGGTTATGGCCAGGGTGAGAGTATTCAAGTAGCATTACTTTAATAATAGCAAGAAAGTAAGAAAGAGCTATAAATGATACATTCGTATCAAAGGAAGTCCAGTTGAAATGATAACAGGTAATGTGTATGAAAACTATGTAACCATGTGGATGGACCAAGTGTTGAAGAAATCAAGTCATTTCATAAGGCACACTCTAGAAGAGTATCATAAACTCAAGAGGACCAGCAGGCAGTACCATATTCATGTTGCAAGTAGCAATTTGGGTTCAGCAAATATTACCTGTCACATAAAAGTAATATTTATTTGAATAGTCCATATTTTTTTTGTTGGGCTTTTAAAATAATATATATTTAAAATTTGTATCATATAATAACTATAAGCAGAAGTTTATATCTATTTTTACATTAGTACATATTGATACAATGGATAATAAAATAACTTATTTCAATCATGGTAAGTTCTCTTTTTTGCTTTATTAATTTCAATATTAAATTATTCTGCTAATCCATACATTACTTAAATTTGAGAACGGACTTACTTTTTGTATTCACTGAGATATCTAACTATATCTGTTTAATGCACTCCAGTGTGCCACCCATTTGTGGCCCTCACCAAGGACACATTAATTTAGAAAGAAGTACTTTTTTCTCTCACCCATTTTAGTTTACCAACCCTATCATCAAATGATGCGTATTGTTGGGAACAGTTATCTATATATAACTTATACCTCCCCTGAACTCAGAGAAAGGTGTGAGAAATTGGGGATGGAATATTTTAGTTCTTCTTTACTACTGTAACAATTTACCATGAATCTAGCAGCTTTAAAACAACACAAATTTATTGTTTTACAGTTTTGGAGGTAAGAACTCCACAATGGGTTTCACTGAACTAGAATCAGGTGTCAGCAGAATTGCATTCCTTCTGGAGGATCTAGAGAATAATCCACTTTCTTCCTTCTCCTAGCTTCTAGAAATTTCCCAAATCCCTATTTCTGGCCCCACATCACTCTGACCTCTTTTGGAGTCCTTTTCTGACTCTGACCCTCCACTTCCCTCTTTTATCTTTAAGGACCCTTGTGATTACAACAGGGCCCACCCAGATAATTATGGATCATCCCTCATCTCAAGATCCTTGGTTTAATCACATATGCATAGTCTCAATGTCTCTTTCATCTTGTAAAGGAACATATTACCAGTTCCTGGGATTAGGATATGGACATCTCTCTGGTGGCATTATTCTGCATACCACAATGGGTGTCATTATGCCAAGCCAGTCCCAAGAGCAAGAAGTCTGATGGAGGACCCATGTTCTCTAGAAACAGAAGGAAAAGGGCATGGATGTAAGGTAAGAGAAAGGGGCATTTTAGGGTGAATGAAGAGAAGGTTCTTTTCCTGAGAAGGACTAAGGAGCAAATTGAAGACATAAGAGGGATGGAAAAACTTGGAAGAGCAGCTGGTGGAAAAGGCTCCAACTCAGGAAGAAAGAGTGACTACCTCCCCAGGGCTTATCTGCAATGTGAAGGCGGTAACATGCTTAAGGTGTGGGATGTGAGGCCAATTACACCAATTACCATGTTTCTGAAGATGCCACCAAACCCAGCCCCAAGAGAGCCACCTCGACTAGTATTTCAAACTTTACAAACAAACCGAAGACATCAGAATTCAAGTAGTTCTCCCACCTCCTTTTTGTTATGCCATTGGATTCTCCCCTGCCAAGATTCCTATGAGAAATCTGATGCTAATTAGACTTGCATAAGAAGAGAAAAAAAAGAAGATGAATCATGGACCACACTGGAAATAAACTAAGAAATAAGAAAATATGATCTCTGCCCAAAAGAACAGTGAAAAATTATACTTACAGAGGAGCCTATAGTGAGAGTTTTAATTTTTTAAAGGACAAAACATGGAGAGTCTGATATGATCTACCAGCTGCTTCTCTTTGCTCAGATACTTGCCCAGGAGGCAGCTACTGAAAGTTGGTGTATTTCTCTCTTGCTGTGTCATACACTGTTCCTTTCCTTCCCCACCCCCTCCCTGCTCTCCTGTCGCTTTGGTGCCTGTGAGTGTGTGTGTCGTTTCTCTCTCCTGAGTTAAGAACACAGCTGCCTGCCGTTCTCCGGCTGGCTGTCGCAGCTTCTCTGACTAGCTTTTCGCAGCCTCCTGCCTCTCCTCTTTCCGCTTAGCTCCTTGTCTTCTGGTAAGTGTGACAAACACTCCTCCAAGCCCTGTAAGAAGTTGCAGGGTGCGGTTTGTGGTGTTCGAAACTTGCAACTTTGAGATTGCCCGTGAACTGTGCAAGAACTTTCCATTGTTTTATTTATAATTGAAATGTGTTACTCAGGAAGGTATGTGGGTGATAATCTGCTGGATTCCCCATACAAGTGAAAAATTCTCAAAGAAGGAAAAAAAAAAGCAATAAAGTGTATTAAGAAGATAAAATTTAGAAATAATTTCTTGCTGTTAATTAATTAATATGGTAAGGAACAATTTAAAAGTAGCGGAATTCTTTGACTTTTTTTTTTTTCCTTTTTGTTGTTTTATCTTGAGGCTACTTTTAGGAATTGAACTGTCTTGTGGTTTACAAAGATTCAGTTATTCTGTTTTAAAGTAAATGTGGGCTATGAGTTTAAAGGATATCCATGGAATTAATATTAAAAACACCATTGGCTGTGGCCTCTGAGGAATGAAGAATAAATCAAATACAACCCAACTTTTGCAATTAGACTAGCCATACTAAAACTCCTGTGGAAAGTCAGTTTTAAATTCATTGCTTTGAAGTTGGGTTGACTTTAGATTTTATTCCATCCTCAGAAGCCTCCCTAACACTTTAAAACCCACATATGTATTTAAGCCAGTACATGTTTACTGCTTTTAGTTTTGATTTTAAAAGGATTCTCTTCCCTTGATTCGCAAAGAAGAAGGGCTAAATGCCATGGCTCCTTTTAGAAGAGCTTAAAATAACTTCTGACTGGACAGCAGGTGCCATGTATCTTTCTCCGATTTAGGGGAGGGTAAGTTATATATAGATGAGTGTACCCAGCAAGTAGGGGTCAGGATAAGGAAATGCCAGTGACGGAAACAATAAGGCTGTTTACTGCATCGTTTCATCATAAAGTTGGTGCATTCAAGTGGCCAAGAGAAAAAAGTACTTCCTTCAAAGTGAATGAGTACTTAAGTGGGCGGCCTAGGACTATAGGTTGAATTTTCCGTTCTTGTTGGAGTCCAAGCACTTGACAGCGCCTGCCCTGAAACAAAAGAGGAAGCTATGCAGTATGGGGAACAGTATGTTTTGTTTCTCCTCTCAGGCCACTACAACAGCAAAACCTGTGCATCATATTTTTATGCTGTTAATTAGCAGCATGACCATTAAGCACCATTTACAAATAAAATGCACCATCACTTAAAGGCCTAGGTCAACTCTATTGCAACCCGAGAAATGGAGATAGCCAGAAATCCTGAAATTCTTTGACTCAGCGTGGTCTTCAGCCCCTATTTTCAAAGAGGCCATATTATATGGGTTATTTCTCAAGTTCATTCCCTCCCTATTCATTAAACATTGCTATTTCTTAAAAATTACAGTTATCCTAGAGCTTCTTGACTGAGAAAAAAAAAAGAGTTGTAATCTTTTTCTTTTCCTAAAAGAAATTCAGTTTTTATATTGGAACAAAAAAGTATTATAGAAATTCAATAAATTATTATCTTGACCATCACCATGGTTCCAAACTAGTTTGTTGGTTAATTATTCCCTTCCTCCATTCTCCATTTTATTCCAAAAATGAAGCTAGTTTGAACCTCAGAAAACATATTTTATTGACGGATAATTATGTGTTGCTTATTTGAAAAAAGGAAAATACTTGAAAAACAAGAAAGTATTTCCTGTATATAGTATAATAATTCATTTATATCAATGTACTCATATTTATCAAATCTTCACTTATGAATTAGAATAGAGTTTAGGACTGCTGTTGTTATGAGTGCTTTTAGTAAGCTCTGTGGCTCTTGTATTAAATGTTTTAACTTTGAAATAAAATAACACCACTTTAAACATTTTAAACACCACTTTAAACATTTAAGACATCTCTGTACTTACAATGACCATAAGTCTACATAGAATAATGTAAGAGAGGGGTAACACAAGTTGGCTTAAGCAATATGATAAATATAAAATGAAAAACAATATCTTGAATTATTCCATTAATGTCAGTGAAAGGAATTTCTACTGGAATTAAAGACCAAAACCAAAAATGTGCTAATAGTGTGAATTGCTTTGGAAAAATGTCTCCCACTGTTTCTACCTAACTAATTGCAACATCAAGGGTTTGTGAAAGTACATTCATTTTATGTTAGAAATTATAATTAGTAGGTGGCTTTTGGGAATATCCATACCTTTTACATTTAACTGCGTTAACTATATAAAACTTGACTATGCTTACCACTAGATACTATTCCCAGTATGGAGGTGAATCACTCTGTACAGCTCTCAGGAGAACCCCAGTCAACACCTCCAGGGGACAGTTCATCATTACTGAGTCAAAATGGCCTGGAGAAGCAAGATGATAAGGATTCCTCAACCACACTCCAAACAACGGAGGATAAGGCAGGTGTGCAGTCTGAACAGGGAGTTCAAGATATCTCTGAGGAACTAAATCGACAACTGGAAGACATCATTAACACCTATGGGTCTGCTACTGAAAAAGAGGGTCCCGCCAAGGCAAAGGAGCCACCTGAGAACATAGAACCACTGGACAATGAGGATTTGGACGGTGATGAGGCCACTGAAGAGACGGAGAGAGAACACTTGTCTTCTGGAGAACCAACCACAACCAAAGAGCCTGTCAGCAATAAAGAGCAAAAATTGGAAAAGAAAATCCTTAAAGGACTAGGCAAGTAGTTATGTTCTAATGCATGACTTTCCTTTGATAATTCCTTCATCAGGAAGGGGCACTTCCTCCAACCTTTACTAAAAGCCGCATCTCATTTTTGGATTACTGTAACAGCTTCCTGTAGGGTCTCCCTACACTTCCTTTGCTATACTTGGTGCTTAGCCGCATCCTCTCAAAAGAGAAGTGAACTTTTGAACATGTTACTCACCTACCCTGTTTCCCCAGTGGTTTCTCACTGTTCTTAGGACAAAGACTAAAATTCTTAACATGGTCTCTCAGGCCCTAATGGTCTAACCCAAATTAGTCTCCCTAGCTTTACCTCCCATCACTCTACACAGCATCTGCTTCCTGGACTCTCTGCCCCTATCACCACCACCACTATTACTGACTAATGGCTAATCATTCTTATCTTCTCTATCAGTGGTTTGAACATAGCATGCTTTATCCACAAAGCCCACATATATCCTATTTTCTCTACCTAGAAATCCCTACATGTTCAGCCCTTTGGGCACTTAACTTAGCATTTAGTTCACAATTCAAGTGGCATTTTCTTAGCCCAACTCTAGATAAGGTCTTCTTGTTTTCCATTTCTATTGTATCTTTTATCTTTCCTTCTGAGCATTTAGCAGTATATGAGAATGTTACTTTTTGTGATATTTGCTTAATGCATGTCTTCCCTTTCCCTAGCTTGTTTTAGCTCAAGAACAGGGACTGTGTGTGTATTCAGACATCACTGAATGCCTAGTGTTTAAGATAGTGGATGACACATGCCAGGTGATCAATAAATATTTGTTATAAGGATGAACGAACAAGTAAATGAAAGGGAAATTGCTTAAAGCAAAGCTAGTAGAATCTGGATTTAAACAAAATATAAATATAGAGATTGTTTATATCTAAAATGATTACCAGATTGCTGAGTTGTATGTTCTATTACTATATAAAATATTTTTTATTTCACAAAACTCTTCAAAAGGTATCAATTATAGAATGTCAAAAATTGCACAAAATATTTTTATTCTCATTAGTTTATTGATTCAGCAAATATGTATTAATACCTCATCTTTATGAGGTACTGTACTAAGTAAACAAAGGTGAATAAGTCATCAAGACCCTTTGGTTAAGGAGCTCTAAGCATGGAGAGAAAAACCTTGTTTTTCTAATTGTAATTGTAATCTAATATGTTTTATAGGATACTGCTAAGAACAGGCATGGGAAAATTTTAGGTGACCATGTGGGATTTTACACCAAAAATGGCTGTGAAAGAAAGATGAGTTAATTTATTTGCTAGGTTGAAAGCATGTTACTGTACATAGGAGAACACCTCTGTCTGTCTTCCTTGGTGAATTTCACTGTGACACTCTGTACAAATACCACTTTCTATATGATACATTCCCAGACATGCTTAGTAAGGGTTAGCATCACCTTTCTTACTTCTCCATTAAATTTTATGCATCAATCATTTGTTTATATACCTGCCTCCCAAGGGAGGCAGAAAATCTATCGGGGGCAGCTATAATGTCTTACTCATTTCTTGAAGATAGTGTGGCAAAGTGAAAGGTCATGGGCGCTGGAGTCAGAACTGGGTTTAGATTCCAATAACCAGGTATCTATAAATCCCAAAATATGTCTGCTGGCATGGGATATCACTACCTTACTTAAAACCCATTGTGGGCAATGTTTTCAAGAAGGGCTAAAAGACACATTTAAATAGGACATTTGACTCACCCAACATAAAGAATAAAATAACCCAAATAATACTTTAAAAATATCTACCAAGTTGCAAAGTGCAAGACTGGAATCACTCAAGGGTACTGGATATTTGGGAAAGAGAATGAAGTTGCTCTATGTTCAAAAGCTGTTTTTCCTTATCTAGCCAAGGCATTTCAGAAACGTCCCTTTGTATTAGCCATCACTAAACTTCCCATAAGACAGTACAAAATCACATCATGGAAGGTTATGATTTCAAGTGTTCCTCATGGAAAATTCTTTTTGCTTTATCACTTTATAATTATTTCTACAGAGGAATATGTATGTGTTGTATTGAGAGGACATGAAGAAAAGTAGGGGTAAAATTAAAGATGACCAACTGTGGTTTCTTCTCTGTCTTCCCTGAGTTATTTCAAAATCTATAGTGATTATTTAATTACCCGATTATCAAAAGAACAGTAGAGAAAGAAAACATTCCACAACTCTAATTCCACCACTCTCTCCAAGTTACCAGATTTCAACTGAATGTTTGATCAGAACCAATGTTTGCGAAGCCAGTGCCCACTTGTGTCCACCCTAACTACATGTGTCTCTGAACACCATTGGAATATTCTTCTAGGCACTGTAATGTTTCAGCTACATTATGGCTTAAACATTTTTAGGCTGATCAAAATATATAACCACCATTTTAAACATGATTTCAGCTACCTATAAGTAAGTAGCTTTAACAGACTTCCTAGCTGTTGATCGTCTAGACCAGTAGTTTTCAAACTTAACTGTGCATTAGAACCAAATACAGAATTTATGAAAAATGCTGTTCCTGAGCACAGAAATTCAGAATTGGGAGGATTTGAGTGGAACTAAAGCACCAGGGGCAATTTTTATATATACTGCCGAAACAATGATTCTTCTGTTTCAGAAAGTTCTTCTTCCACCCTTTTGAAGAAAAAGTGAAGTGCTGACGGTGGTCTTCTTTAGAATCTATTAAATCATTTTACCAGAACCTGAAAATATATCCTTAGATTTTGCTTAGCTACTTGATCAAAGATGAGTCTTCCATTATTTCATGTTTATCCGATAATATCTGCTTTATTGATATTTTTGAGATGATGAAACATTCTGGCTCTCTAACCTAAAATTCTCCATAGTATATACTTTGGCATATTTGAGATTTCACAAAAAGTTAAAGATTATTTACTGCCACAATTCTTTGACTTTTTCTATATACAATGAAAATCTTCACTATAGATGGGCATAGTTTACAATATTTTCTGGACTAATTGGACCAAAGAGATCCTTCTTTCACAGAACACCTTTGATTATTTGGGAAATGTCTCTACAACCCAAGTACCCAGGACTTGTTTTTCCCTGAGAGATTTCATATGCTCCCCACAATCAACACACTGTACACCAAAGCAGTTAGAAGAATGTTTTTAAATCTCTTTAGTGGATAGAGCCATTTTCCCCTTGGCATCTGAACTGAAAGAGACAAAAACAGAGACACGTCTTAAGTAACTGACACGTCTTAAGTATCTCCCTCACCGCTCCCACCCCACCCTCCAGACTCACAGATTCTTATTAATCACTTCTCTGCCAATAGTACGTGGGCCGCACAAGCACCACATAGTAATAAGCACAGAACAATGATAAAATATAATATACTTTCTGATATTCCGGTTGATAACCGATTGAGTAGGAAATCAGAGGTTTGAAGCATAAGCCTGGGAAGAAAACAAAGCTGATCCACAGGTCCAGTCTGAGTTCAGAATACATCTAGTCAACCCACTAATTTTATAGACAGGGAAATTGAAGCTTAGAGAGTTTAAGAGTCTACAAAAAAAAGGTTACTCAACTAGTTGATGTGATTGTGAGATGAGTCATAAAGGAAGCAAGGGGGCAGAACTGAAGTCACTAATATTGCAGGACTGAAGATACATACAAAGTAATTGGTATATTGGTTAAGGAGCATTTACCATAGCTCAGTTAATGGTTTTGCCTTCAGTTACAGGTGACTTTCAGTTGTACCTACTGAGGAGCTTGACTAAGATGGTGGATTCCAAAATGTCTTTAGAAAACCATTTGCTTACTCTTCCTTAGAAAGGGTACCTTCCCAGATGATTTGTTTCATCCATTTTTAGCTTGATTTCTAGTTTCACTGCAAAAGGGGAATAAACTGTTGCCTTAATACAACTGCTAAACTTTTGGAAGAGATAGTAGGAGACCAGAAGAATTCAGGGAAAAGAGGAATCAACAGAGATGGCAAGGTTCGTGAGTAGATTCACAGGGAAGTTAGATTTTAGACCAGGTCCTAAACAGAGAGAGAGATTTAAAGAAATAGGTCAGTTGGGACAGAAGAATATAACTTGAGCAAAGTAATTAGCACTCTCTTCTGATCAGAATTAGGAATAGATGTATTGATTTCTTGCTGTTCTTCCTGGTATTTTTCTTTTTCATTATAAAGTTTTGTTTTATTTTGTTTTCCCTGGAATAATCTCTTCATTTTTAGACTCTTAAAGGGTTTTTTTTCCTTTTAAGAAAGTTTTCTTTATAGTTAGAGTCAAGAAATTACTAATAATTCAAACATATCATCAACTGACCTAATAAGAAGTCCAGGTCCACTCCCCAACTGGGTGAGAGGCAAAAGTTCCAAGTACATAAAAAAAAAACAAAAAACAAGGTGACTAAAACACAAAAGATATAAAATGTTGGTCAAATAAAAACAGTGTAACTAGAAAATACAGAGTAGGCAGTATTTTCAAAACTGATAAGCCATTAAAACAAAGCAAAACAAACAAAAACCAGACTATGAGAAGTAACAATGAGGGATAAGAGAATCCTGATAAGTTTTAGAAGTCTGTTGTTTTTTTCCCCAAAACATTTTGGAAAGACAAATATACCATCCAAACATTGTTAATTTTATTGTTGTCTAAATCAAGATAAAAATGGTTAAATTTATTCCAGTCATGGAATCAACAAATCTTAAATGCTAAACTCAGAACCTATTTAGTCAACTTAATAATTTTATAGAGAGGAAAATTTAGGCCTAGAGAGTTGAAGAGTCTATAAAAAGGGTTACTGTGTCAACCAGTCAGTGACACAGTCTGTTTTAGAACCCAGAGTCTAGTCCTTATCCTTAGTCCAGTGTGAATTTAAATACACTGTCCTTATAATCAACATACACAAATCTTATTTCTCTCAAAAGATATCTATAGATACTCAGAAATTATTTGTATCAGAGTCACTATTTTTAAATTATGTTAGAAAACATAATTAACATTGAAATTTGAATCTGGGTCTAACATTTGAAACAGAATATTCATGATCTTTTCTAGCTTTAAGATTCTGCCATAACACATAGAAAGCAGGGAGGGAGAAGAAAGACACACTTGTGTGTCCAAGACCAAATTTTAACCCCAAATTTCTAGAAGATAATTTTGGTAGAGAAAAAGTCAGGGTTTAAACACTTATCAAATCTGCATAAACTTAGTATAAATAGTTACCACTATGCCAAAAGTTTAAGAAAAATTCCCATCCTCATTTATATAGCTGACTTCATTATCTCAATTTAAGTGTTTTAATTTCTTTGATATAAAAATCTTTCCTTTGTAGTATAATACTCCCTTGGTCTACAACTGTGCCTTTGGCCATAGCCACGTGTGAGTGTGACACAGCCGTTCTTGTTGCTCATGTGGCCCTACCCCCTTGTAGACTTACTACTCAACTGAGTGTTTTGTGGAGGGAGGGCCATATACCCTTCATGTGCCTTCCCCATTTTCAATGGGGACTTCAGGTCTGTCCCTCACTTTTTTTTAATGACTAATCTCACAATCACACTGCTTCAGAATGACACACTGGGGGAAAGACAGGTCACTTGTTCCTAATAAAATGTCTCTGACAAAAAGTCAGTTTGTCTCTCGTGTCTGACAATATCACCAAATGATCTCATTTCTGTGGAATTGTAATTACAGCCTCTAATAGAAAGATGAGCAATCCCTTTCCTAGTTCTCTTCTCCATGATAATACCACACAGCATTCTAGTCTGGCAAACCAATGGAAGCCTAAAAATTAAACTCCCTGATGTCACAAATTTATTCATTCTGTGCATGCCTATCTCCAAGTTTCTGGATATTTGTGTAGTTTTTGTTGAAGGGCAAAATAAGTTTTGAAGGATAAATTGATGCTTCTGAATGTTGACCTTTTAGGCAAAATAACAGGATGTGAGAGCAGAAAGATCTCCATGAGGGTGCCCTAAACAAAACCCTCTTCTCATGGTTAAAGAAAATAAAAAGTTAAAATACTTGGTGTGGAGAGAAAAAGAGACTTATTGTACTCACTCAAATGTTTCTATCTCCCTCAAATGAGACACATAATGGTTTTATGTGACCATAATCATACTGAGAGGTTTCCTAAGCATATATTCAATGGCAGAGGTGAGAGTAAGATCTGTCATTCACAAAGTCAATCACAGAGTTGTCTTCAGGACAGTCTTCATTTAATTCACCTGCTACTAATGTGCACATGTTGGCTTTGCTTTGTTCCACTATTACCGACATTTACTGAGAGCTTGCCATGGACCAAACATGATCTCAGTTCTGGGCCAAATCTGATCCACAGCAATCTCTTTCCTCCAATAGATGGCACTCACTCAGGACAACAGTCTTCATGTGGCCCCTTTCCCAGACTGAAGACAAGGGGAAGGGATGTCCCGACCAATGCACATCTCTCCTGGTTGCTTAAGAACGAACTCTGAGGGCGCCTGGGTGGCTCAGTGGGTTAAGCCGCTGCCTTCAGCTCAGGTCATGATCTCAGGGTCCTGGGATCGAGTCCCGCATCGGGCTCTCTGCTCAGCAGGGAGCCTGCTTCCCTCTCTCTCTCTGCCTGCCTCTCCGTCTACTTGTGATTTCTCTCTGTCAAATAAATAAATAAAATCTTTAAAAAAAAAAAAAAAAAAAAAAGAACGAACTCTGAGCACAGGCACAGGGGAGATGGGGCAGCAGTGATGACCAGTTTAAACTTGGCTCAATATGTCATAGGCCATAATTGGAAAGCTGGTGGGATGCCTCTCACACCCACCTTCTCCCGGTCTTAGGCCTTAGGTCTCTAATCTGAACTGACTCACTGGGCAGAGATGGACAAAACCAGCTGTTAGCAATGAGGTCATGTTTTTTAAGAAAAAGTTTCCTTTTATTTCTCTGAGTTTCCTGGCATCCAAATTCCACATGGGAATGAAGTGATTTAGAGCAAGTCGACAAACCTTGGATTCAAGCCTTGACTCTGCCAGTGTTAATTATGTAACTTTGGACTTTGCTGGGCCTTAGATTTTTAATCTATAAAATTAACCATTTGTCTGAATCTTCTTTAAAGTCCTTCTAGACCTAAAATTCTTTGATGCCATTAAAGTTAGCAGATATAGCAAATAAAAATACAGTATGCCAAGGAGAATTTGCACTTCAGTAAACAATGAAAAAAATTTTTAGTATAATCATGTCTCATGTCCTGTATTTCATCTGGCAAGCTTAATTTCATGCCTCTCCAGGATAAAAGCAAATACTCTAGCAAAAGGGAAATGCCTATTCTTGGGGAAAGGTTGTCAAAGTTGTTAATATTCTCACACAGATTTACATCAGGAAACATGGCCTCTACTGTGTGGATTGACCTTCCTATTCTAATTAGACAGACTGGCTGTCACTCTGTTCCACCTTGATCAGACAATTTGAAAAGACATCCTCAGGGGTACGTGCAGGCCCCAGGGTCCCTCTCCTCCCTTCCAACACTCAGCCCAATGGCTACTTTAAAACAAGATTTCCAGGCCCACAGAAAGGCAAATGGGGAGGCTGAGCTGAAGAAGACAAAAGGAAGAACAATGAGGAAAGAGAAGAATCTGAGATTCACCATCAAATAATCACGAACAGATGAGTCTTAAAATGTAGCATAAACTCCAAGTGGGATCAGAAAAGGAGACTGTCAACAAAGATTAAGCCTGGGTGGGAGGAAGGAAGGGCCAGGAAGGCTGAACCCAGTATCACAAGAGACCCAAAAAGGCCTGTGGATAAGGCTCTCCAAGTCTTGGCTTGGTTTTCCTTCTATGTTGGTTTAATTCTCTGCTAGGTAGGAAATATGAGCGGAACATTCTATCCAAACCTCACAGAATGCATTCACACAGAAAAACAAGACAACTGGTTACCCCCCTAAAGAGAGAAAAAAAGTACTGAAGGCAAAAAACAAAACCCAAAAATGGCAGATGAAACTGTCCAGACTCTGTGCTTTGGACTGGAAGTCTAGAACTGCACGCATCAATGCAGGCAGTTCGGTGGGTGTCAGAAGCTTTGATTGGCTGCTCTGCCTCTTTTTTTTTAATTAACCAATGGGGGAAAACAGGTGACTTATACAAAGTCAGCATTTTTTATTCTTTTGAATATTTTCAAAATATTTTTCTAAATGTCTTGATGGGTTTTGTTTTCTTTAAAGGCAAAGAAGCCAATGTGTTGATGCAAAATCTGAACAAGCTGCAAACACCTGAAGAAAAATTGGATTTTTTATTCAAGAAGTATGCTGAATTGGTAAGATGAGCTCTTTGTGTCAAAGAGGTTCAGGCCCTGGTTGGAGCTGAGAAAAGGCCATTCATTTTTCGGGGACCTCATTAGAGACCATAGCTGGTTACCTCACACAAGCCAAAGCGAGAATCCATAAGAGCAGAATTTTTTTTAAAGGAAAAAGAAAGAGAAAAACTGAGGAAAAACAGCACAACCAAGAAAGAGGATAGCGCTGGAGTCTATTGAAGTCTAACCTTCAATTATATGTATAATTTGGGGAACAGAAGAGAGAATTAGAGATCATTGAAAATTGCAGATATTTTAAAGTTCTTTTTGGGTTTGTAAGAACACAGAAATATACTCGACCTAAAGGCAAACTTTCATTCAGTTCTTGTGCCTAGGTATTTTGAGGAGCCCCCTCAGGAAGGCAGAGGGATGAGTTTTTCCTACCCTCAGCTTGTGACCCCTTTTCATTTGAGCTTGAAAACTCTATTCATTCAGTCAGTCAGTCATTCAACCATTCATTTTTTCCTCTTTGATCTACATTCTTCTCCCCACCCCACTGTGGCAGTGTTTGATGTGGGTTGCTTTATGCCCAGTTCTAGGTCCTCCCCAGGCAGGGTCTCCCTGTGAATAAGGCCATTGGGAGGCAGGGAAGCCGCTCAGAGACATCAGAGAATCTGTGAAGGGCACTGCCTCCCCGCTAGTACTCTTCCAATGGGTCAGTTTGGAAAAAGAGGAGGGTTCAGTGAAATCAACCTCTCTGTGAGAAGAGTGCCATTTGAGGTCTGGGCACTACACCCCAGGGTGTGCGACCCTCCACAGGGATGTGACATTCTCTCACATGATGCTATCCAATGTGCTCCTCCTTCCCATCGGCTTCCTTTTTTTTGTTTTAAGATTTTATTTATTTGTCAGAGAGAGAGAGCACAAGCAGGGGAAGGGGCAGAGGGAGAAGCAGGCTACCCAAAGAGCAGGGAACCCAGGCAGGGCTCAATGCCAGAATGCTGGGATCATGACCTGAGTCAAAGGCAGACACTTAACAGACTGAGCCACCCAGGCATCCTCCTGGTTGCCTTTAAAAAAATATTTTCTTTATTTAAGAAAAAAGATATTTTCTTTCTTTAAAAAAATATTTTCACTCACTTATGTCTTTTGGACAAGCAGTGACAGAATGATACTACGTCCACAGAGCAAAACACTTCCTCCAAGCGGCAGGCTGAAGGCAGATCTACCTTGCAGCTAATGAAGTTTGGTTCAGAGCCTCTCACTAGCATGGGCCCCTCTGAGGCTCTGGATGCAATGCTCTTTTCTTAATTTTGAGGGTTGTTTCTGTGTGCTTTGTTTTTAAAAGAAAGCCTCCAAAACTGAATGAACTTCAGGCACACAAGCCCCTCATCTTAACCCTATTGATGGACTGGAGTTTGACAAGTGACTTGTTTTCTTTTTTTTTCTAACTCCCGTCCTGTGGTCATGTTCCTCCCTTTCTTCTGTCACCTTGCTTCATCTTCTTGGGCTAAACAGTCCTGCAATAAGCCCAGAGGGACTCCGAAACCCTGAGTCAGTGGCTGATTGTTTAACTATGCCAACAATTTTTAATTGTTTTTTAATCACGTAAACCCCATATCATGATGATATGAGAAAAGCTGCAGACACAAGCAAATATATCACTAATCCCATAACATAAATCACAAACTTTATCTGTCTTCATTCCCAGTTCTGCTATAGAAGAAGATATAATTTTTATAACAATTATTATTATAAGGTTGATACATGATTTGGTATCCAGCTTTGATGACTTATACGATGGACAATTTCCCATGCAGTTTAGAGTCTTTATAATTATATTTTGTAATAGTTGTGTCATTTTTTCATGGAGTGGCCATTATCTCCTTGTTCTCTGATTTGGGGACACTGGATTCCTTCAACTGTTTACTTTACCAAATACTGCTGCACTACACATCGTCATGCATTAGATCTGTTCCTTCTCCTTCGTTTTATGATCCATGATCCCAATCCAGAATTGGGATTACTGAATCAAACTGCATGAATGCCTTTTGGTTTTTCAGGTGTTTTTTAAATGGTCATAGTATTTTCCAAAAGAATGGCAAAAATTTATAAAGTGAGTATCAAGTGTTTCATTTTGTTTTTATCACAGCTTATTTAACATTAGCTGTTAACCATCCATGGGCAGTTTCAATGCCATAAAATAAGTTTGGTTTCAAAAATATTTTTCCCAAAAATAAGGCCCCCATTCTGGGTCCATCCTTGATCTCTTTGGTACTTTCCCATATCATTTTCCCTTTGCCCCTCTGATTTACCTCCTTTTACCAAAGCCATTCATATTTCTAGTGCCATGCTCCATACTTGACTAGACTGGGCAGCGTTCCAGCCATATGGGAAGCCATGGGAGGGGCTGCAGCCCTCAGCAGCACATCAGAGAAGCATCACTTGTCCCGTCTGCCTGAGATTCTCTTCCTGAGCCACAGCTGTTCACCCTAGGAACTTCCTCCACCTACTCACCTTCCCAGTCAGGTAGTCACTCGATGAAGGTTATCTTTCCAGAGAGCCTGCTCAACTCAAGCCTTACTTACTGTACATTGGCATTTATATCATGTCCTATAATAAACTTTAAAATCCAAAAGGTCATTCTAGAAAAAATGAATAGGAGAAAATTGGCCAAAACCCCATTAAATTTCCTTTTCAGAAAGGAAAAATTGTGAATAATTTCAATCTTTTACTTGGAGACAAAAACCTATTTCATTGCTCACTGATTTGGATATTAATATAAAATGTGTCTGACATGTAAGTGTTAACATAGAATAAATCATCAAATTCAAAGCTGTGAATCAAATTGCCACTCTAGCTCACTCACCCTTCCAGATTCTGAATCCTATAATATCACCTACTATTGTTTTCATTAACAAATAAGGATACATTTATTTAAAAAGATACCACATGACCTGCAAGAAGTACTTTTTCTGTGTCCTCAGTTTTAATGTAGTTACAACAAATCACTAATACTATTCTGATTTAATAATTGGCATTAATTTATTTTAACTTAATAATAAAAAAGGGAGAGCAAGAAAAATAGCAGATAAAAATCTAATATGCCTGTCACAATAGTATAGAAGCACTGTGATGTCTAATTGCATCATTAAATCACTAAGCCAGGAAGAAATCTGACTGAAGTTGACTTGGTTGCAATATGTTCACTTTCATTCATTAAGAAACCATATATGGGGGCACCTGGGTGGCTCAATGGATTAAAGTCTCTGCCTTCGGCTCGGGTCGTGATTCCAGGGTCCCGGGATCAAGTCCTACATGGGGCTCTCTGCTCAGCGGGGAGCCTGCTTCCGCCTCTCTCTCTCTCTCTGCCTCTCTGCTACTTGTGATCTCTAACTGTCATATAAATAAATAAAATCTTTAAAAAAAAACATATATGTATTCACAAGTCTGAAGTATTTGAATAAAATTAGCCACAGGCTTTAAAAAATTGTCAGAAAGTTAAGGGTTTTTATTTAGAGCATTCAAGAGAGACCTAGCTAAATGTCAAAGGTATATAATTTTGCAGTAAAACTAGAACATTACCTGGTTGATAAGCAAGTGAAGTCATCTCTTCCAACTTACGAAACCCACGCAGGGTATCCTCCTCCTGGTGCTCAGGTAAATCCATATGGGGCAGTGCTCCCCCACCAGGTACAGTAGTCAGTATCTGTCTGGAGATGTTATGAATGCTACAGTTGTAGGGGGTGATATTGGCATCCAGTAGGCTGGGGACAAGGATGTGGCTAAAGAGCCTGCAATGCCCAAGATAGCCCCCCACAACAAGAAATTACATGGCCCAAAGTCTAAATCAATAGTAAATTTCAGAATGTGTAACAATATGTAAATTTCAGAAAGAGATAATAGGTCATTCAAAATCTAAATATACTCTCTCTCTCTAAAAAAATTTTTTACCTCTGCCTTCGGCTCAGGTCATGATCCCAGGGTCTTGGGATCAAGCCCCACGTCAGGCTTTCTGCTCCACAGGGAGCCTGCTTCCTCCTCTCTCTCTCTGCCTGCCTCTCTGCCTACTTGTGATCTCTGTCTGTCAAATAAATAAATCAAATCTTTAAAAAAATAAAATAAAAATAAAATAAAATAAATTTAAAAATAAAAAAATTTTAATTAAAAATATTGAAAAACAAAAGAGGGGAGGCACCTGGGTGACTCAGTGGGTCAAGCATCCAACTCTTGATTTCTGCTCAGGTCATGATCTCAGGGAACTGTGCCTGGAGCTCTGTGCCCATAGGGAGTCTGCCTGAAATTCTCTCTCTCCCTCTTCCTCTGCCTGTTCCCCCACTTTTTCTCTTTAAAAAAAAGAAAGAAAGAAAGAAAGGGAGAAAAGAAAGGAAAAAAAAATCCAAATATAAGCACAAATATAACTGTGGTCCAAAATGAAAAAACTCATCCGTCCTGTTAACAGGAGGTTAGCACAAGAAGCATATAATAAAATACCAATGATTGTCCAATTGAATCTCAAGAAGGAAATCAATTTCAATCAATGTTTATAGCAATATGGGTTCAATTTTTCCTGATGCTATTCTCACTAATAAATAAAAATTGCCCATAAATGTGATGCTAGAATACCATGTATGAATATCCCCAGCTTACTCCAGCAATGATCACTGTGTGGCAGGAAGAAGGGAGAAAGATATAAGATGTGAACTGAAGAGAATGTGACAGTCTTGTTTGGCTAGTTCAAAAAGAACAAATACTTTTTGAAGACATGGAAACTGAGGCATACATGAGTGTTCATATCATGTGTGTCATCACTTGCATCAGGCTCTTGAGGGCACAAGGAACACCTGGGGTCCAAAAGCTCCAACAGTCTCTCAAGGCTTTTCCTCCCCTTGAGCCAATAAGGTCATAATCAGAACACCCTCCTGGATTAAGCATCATTCGGGCACTCAGGGAACTGAGTCCACCAAAGGAAAGGCTCTGGACGAAGAGCTGTCTTTGCAGACAGCCTCACTGACTATCCACCTGAGATCAACCTGCCTGGAGTGTGCTGTCTCGGGTGGATTGATTGATTGATCCCCAAACTCCCCACACTGGAACTATAATTCCATTCAACATTGCCAAATTCAGCAAACGAAAATACAGGACACAATTACATTTGCGTTTCAGATAAATAATTTTTTTTCACTAAAAGTGTCCAATGCAATACTTTTGATATGCTTTTACTAAAATTTAATTTCTTAATTATTTGAAATTCAAATGTAACTGGATGTCCCACATTTTATCTTGCAACTCTCTCCCAGAAGTATAGCACCCCAAGATGGAACATCCCATGGCACTCAGGCTTCATTTTCCATGTCAACCCTAATACTTTATGGTAGCTGCTGGAGGAGTGTGAGAAGAGACCCCAGCTAAGGTTGACAAAAGCACGCATGTCATGATGTGTTGGCCATAAGCATGGAGGGTGAAGGTAGGGTGGTCGGAGGACAGGGCATGTTAAGGATACTTGCCATTCATGCTGTTGAACTGTGCAGCTTCTACTTCTGAAGTTGGGGGAAAATTGCCGATGCTGGGTAGTTGAGAGGTATTTTTCTCTTCTCCCCCTGTTTCACAAACCACAGACTTCATCTTCCATTTTACCAGGAAGCTGTTTTGTGCTTTCCTATTAAAAAAAAAAATTGCTCTAAGTTTGTTTTGAGAAAGAATTGTGAGACCAAATATACACCAAGCAGACACACTGTGGACCACTGCACCAAGACAAGGCATTATCATGAATTCTGAGAGCCTACAGATTCCAAGATGTGCCCTTCCCTATTGACCAGTGGCACTAGAGAGACTCAAGAGAAAGGAAATGATTTCTGACACCAAAAAGAAAATCCGAGTAAGAAGGGATTGTTATAATGATAAGGGTAAAGCTATAAAAGATATGTTCGAAAAGCTGTATCTACAAGTATCGCAAAGTCCCATTTATGAGGTTTATTTGACTGCAGAGGGTTGACCATGATAACAACAAAAAAAAATGTTTCCAACAACCACAGAGTGGTCTTTAGGTATTTCCTCTTTTGCTGCTTTTCTGTCAACTCAAAAGCGATTCCTGCCATTTTCTTTCATGTTTGCACCCCTTGTGTCTAGCTGGACGAACACCGCACTGAGCAAAAGAAGTTAAAGCTCTTACAAAAGAAACAGGTACAAATCCAAAAGGAAAAGGACCAGTTACAAAGCGAGCACAGCAGAGCTGTCCTCGCAAGGAGCAAACTGGAGAGTCTATGCCGGGAGTTGCAGAGACACAACAAGACACTGAAGGTATGTATCACCACCGCTCTGAAAAACACACTTTTTGGCATGCTGCATAGGCACAGGCTTCTCCCACTCATGGAAAGAGCATGAGTTTCTGACCTACAATAAGTTATTTTAACTCCCCAAGGCTGTTTTCTCATCCTTAAAATGGGGATTATATTATATTACTGTGTGGCCAGGGAAAAATTAAATAAGGTCATATACATAGGGTTCTCTGTAGTATCTGACCCAGAGCAGGCTCCCAATAAAATGTGTGCCATCCCCCTTGCTTTTTTATTACTTCAAGTTTGTTTTATTATTTAAGACTCAGCTCTACTGTTTAAAATACAAATTTGTAAAAATACAACAGTTTTTGTATTATAATGAAATCTGCAAGACATGAGAAAAATGGACATAAAGCTAACTGACATTAAATAGCAAGATTGAGAGCCAAAAAGTCAAAAGTCAGCTGAAAAAGAAGCTACTTGGAAAACCACTGAAGCTCTTCAGACTTAATTATTCAATCTAAAGATAATGGACTGATCACTTCATTCAGTCTGCATGGATTTCATTAATTATAGCATAAGCCTGTAGCAGTGTGCCTAATTTGATTACATATAGACACTAGCTCCATTCAATGAAGCAAGAATCAGGGCTCTCCAAGATAATACTACAGGCATCCACAATCCCCTTTCCAGTTGAAGATCTTAAATGTTTTGACAAACAATAATTAATTAGACACCAACATTTCCATGAGATAGTTATTATTACATACATTTAGAAAGCGATCCTTTAAGAAGCAAGAGATTAAGATCACTGCTGTGTCTGCACAACAGGGTTGGGGAAAAAACTAGAAGAGAATCATGGCTCTTCATATTCCAGATTGGTTTCTGATATCTGGGAAATGGAAGGCCAGCCTGGTAAACTATAACCCTTAGATCACAAGTTGTAGGAGAAGGGCATCTGGCATCTATTCAGTCATTGCTCTGGGGACAGTCAGAAATACAGGTTAAATGGGGGCCTGGGAATGAGAGCATTATTCTGTACTTGAGATACATATTCAAGTAAATAGCACTGTGTGTTTACATAAGTAGTGTTATATTGTAAGGAGATAAAAATTAAATCAGATAAGAGTAGAAAGGTTATCAACAAGAATATTTGAAGAATGGGATGGGCTGCCTAGGTGGATCCATTGGTTAACTCTTGACTTTGACTCAGGTGGTGAGTTCAGGGTCATGCGATCCAGCCCCATGTTGGGCTACAGGCTGGGCGGGGAGCCTACTTAAGATTCTCTCTCTCCTGCTGCCCCTCCCCCTTCTAAAAGTAATTAAAAAATTACTTAATTAAAAAATGGGATCATGGGGCTTGGGCTCTTTGAGTAGCATTCAAAGACAGAATGATGGAAGTTAAGGAGACCCGGTACATATAGCCACACACCCTCACTAATGGCCTCCAGTTACTGGCAATGAAATTAAGTATCATTATTACACTAGAACATGTGCTAAATGCCTTACATATGTTGTTTTATTTGATCTTCACAACAACCTTGCAAGGGTTAATATTAATAGCTCCATCTTGTTGCTGAATAAACTGAGACTTGGCAATCTAAATCGGTTGTCCCAAGGTCATGCATATATTAAGTATCAAAATCAGGCTTCAGATTCAAAATATTTTCTGAGTTCCCTCCTCAGTTTTTCTTTGACCCATGGATTATTTAGAAGTGTTGCTTAATTTTTATGGCCCATGATATATGATCTATCAATGAACATACTATACACACTTGGAAAGAAGGTATGTTCTTCAAATGTCAGGTATAATTTTGCATAAGCAACAATTAGCCTTAGATTATTTAGGTTTTTACTGAATTTTTGTCCAGTTGTTCTATCAATTACTGAGGAAATCTCCTAATATAATTAAAAATCTCCTAGTATAATTGGGAAACTGTCTACTTCTCCTTTTAATTATGTAACTGTTTGCTTCATGTATTTTGAAGTATTAATTTGACATTTGTGATTGTTATGTCTCCTTGATAAATTGTTTAATCGCTGTGAAATGTCCTTCAGTAATGATCTTTTTCTTGATGTCTACATTAACTGATATCAGTAAAGCCCCTCCAGTTTTCTTACTCTTATTGTTTGCATGGTATATCTCCTTCCATCCTTATTTCCAAACCTCGCCTTTATATATAAAGTGAACCTCTTATAGACAGAATATAGTTAGATCTTGTTTATTTTCATTCTTATGATATCTGTTAGAGCACTAGTCCATTAACATACAGTGTAATTATTAGTGTGGTTAGATAGGCTTCTACTATTTTGTTATTTTTCACTATTTGCCCTCTCTGTTTTCTGGTCCTCTATTTTTTTCCCCATCTTCTTTTGGATTATTTGAATATTTTAAAAATTCCATACTAATTTATCTCTTGGATTTCAAGTTATACTTCTTTGTATTTTCAGTGGTTGGTCTGTGATTACTTAAATATTTGTAACTTTCCAGTCTAGCTAGAGCTAATAGTGTCTCACTTTATATAATGCATAGAAACACTGCAACCTAAATAGGTCCATTTACTGCCCCCCCTCAAACTATTATTGTTATGTGCATTACATTTGCATATGTTTATAAAGGGATCATGACCTAGGCACCCAGGCACCCCTGTTCGACCTTTTCCTATTGTCCCACAAGTCCTTCAGTCTCTTGTATGTTCTTCACCAATCTTCTTTCTTCTATCTTCAGATTAGATAATTTATATTGGTCTAGCATGACACTCACTGATTCTTTTCTCTGTCATCTCCATTCTCCTCTAAGTCCACCCAGTGATCTGAAAATTTCATATTTTGCTGCTTTAACTCCAAAATTTCCATTTGGTTCTTTCTTACAGATTTTTTTTTCCTCTCTTGAGATTTCCAATATTTTCATTCATTAAGATAGTATTTTCCTTTATAGTTACTAAGCATACTTATAATACCTGTTTTTAAATTCTCATTTGCTAATTCCACATCTGGGTCACTATGAAATAGGCTTCCTCTTATTATCTTTCCTTATAAGAATGGGACACATTTTCTTAACTCTTCATACATCTAGTCATTGTAGACTGTATCCTGGATGTTGCAGCTGTTGTGTTGTGGAGCAACTATACTACAACTATACCATTATACTCCCTGAAAATGTTGTTGTCATTCTTTTTAAGCAGGCATTTAACTTGATTAGAGTCAAATTACAAATTCCCTCTCTTGGGCAGCAGCTCAAACTCAGTTCATTTCTTTTTTCTCATTAGGCTGCTTTGAGTCTACCCTGCACATGTGTGTTTCAGGGTCAGCCAAAGATTTGAGCAGAATTTATTCACAGAATTTAGGGTTCTTTTTCTTTTTCTCTCTCTCTCTCACTCTCTTTTTTGGAACTCTCCCATCATCTTCCAGGAGCTATAGCTGCCCAGAGTGCTTCATTCTTCACATCGGAAAAATGGTAGGTAGGTTTTCTATGAGAGTTTTACCCATCCCATGCAGATGCTAATTTCAGTCTGCATTCAAGCTACAAGCTAGAAAAAGAGAGAGAGAGAGAAACTTAGAGTATACCATTCCCTATTTATAGGTGTTAGCTTCCCTCTAGCTTTTGCCTGACTCTATCTCCAGTTCTCCAGTGTTTTTAAATAGTTATTTCTTGCATTTTGTCCACACCTTATACTTATTATGCATAGAAGTGTCAAAGCAGTATGAACTTCCTTGGCCATACTAGTAAAACAACCTAAGTATATCTGCATCTAAAATCCATGTGTTAGGAACTCGGGAAGATATAGAAAAAGAATGCATGCCAAAATTTTACACACACACACACACACACACACACACAAATAGCAACTATTACTATTCTTTATTAAAACTGATTCTTCAGTAAGTAAAAAAAAAAAAAAACCCCACAAAAGCTCATAATTTAGGATCATGTAAAAAGAGACAGATGAAAGTCTGAGACATGGGTTTATTTCAATAAAATACTCATATATTTGAAGCAATAAATGTGAACTTCGAACTACTGAAAAAGAACTGGCTAGTTAGAGATAGGTAAGTGTTTTGGGGAATATGATTTTAGTAAATAAGTAGGATTTGTTATCAGAGTATCATAGAATTTTAACATGGAAAGGACTATAAGACTCACCTAGTCCATGTTACTCGTGCCTGTATGTAAATTAATAATTTACTGATTCACTGAATAAGCACTCACTGGATATCTATGAATGGTGTGCCAGGCACAGCACCAGTTCTAAGATGCACAGTGCTACTTGCACAGTCTGTTTTCTTAGTAATTTCATATTTTGCCCTTCAATCTTATTTGCATTATTAATTTCCGTTTTGAATAATGTACTGGATAAGGAAATTTTTTTCTCTGACATCATCCAAATGATTACAAATTCTTTCCCAAAAGAGTCAAATTTTATAAGATTTCTCTAGTTTTTTTCTCCCAGTGAGAAACGGTGTACTGTGAAATGCAAAATGCTGCTTTGTGAGCCAGGATTCAGCACTATAATGGTTTGGCCTGTGTTTAAACCATCTTAACACCCACACCTTCTTTCTGTAGCCAGTTGCCAGTGACAAGCTCAAACTTGCAGATTATCCTGGGGTGTTTCTTTCATTTACTCATTCATTCATGGATGCAATAGTTATAAACGCAAACAGCATGCAGATCATGGTCTATAGTTCTACAGCTAGGAACCTATTGACTTCTTCTTCTTCTTCTTCTCCTTTTTTTTCCTGCATTTTTTTAAAAATTTCTTTTCAGCGTAAAAGTATTCATTGTTTTTGTACCACACCCAGTGCTCCATGCAATTTGTGCCCTCCTTAATACTCACCACCTGGTTCTCCCAACCTCCCACCTCCTGCCCCTTCAAAACCCTCAGGTTGTTTTTGAGAGTCCATAGTCTCTCATGGTTCACCTCCCCTTCCAATTTCCCTCAACTCCCTTCTCCTCTCCATGTCCCCATGTCCTCCATGTTATTTCTTTGCTCCACAAATAAATGAAACCATATGATAATTGACTCTCTCTGCTTGACTTATTTCACTCAGCATAATCTCTTCCAGTCCCGTCCATGTTGCTACAAAAGTTGGGTATTCATCCTTTCTGATGGAGGCATAATACTCCATAGTGTATATGGACCACATCTTCCTTATCCATTCGTCCGTTGAAGGGCATCTTGGTTCTTCCCACAGTTTGGCAACCATGGCCATTGCTGCTATAAACATTGGGGTACAGATGGCCCTTCTTTTCACTACATCTGTATCTTTGGGGTAAATACCCAGTAGTACAATTGCAGGGTCATAAGGAAGCTCTATTTTTAATTTCCTGAGGAATCTCCACACTGTTTTCCAAAGTGGCTGCACCAACTTGTATTCCCACCAATAGTTAAGAGGGCTCCCCTTTCTCCACATCCTCTCCAACACATGTTGTTTCCTGTCTTGCTAATTTTGGCCATTCTAACTGGTGTAAGGTGGTATCTCAATGTGGTTTTAATTTGAATCTCCCTAATGGCTAGTGATGATAAACATTTTTTCATGTGTCTGATAGCCATTTGTATGTCTTCATACAAATGAAGTGTCTGTTCATATCTTCTGTGCATTTTTTATATGATTATCTGTTTTGTGTGTGTTGAGTTTGAGAAGTTCTTTTTTTTTTCTTTGATATTGGTATTTTTTTTCAATTTTTTATTTTTTATAAACATATATTTTTATCCCCAGGGGTACAGGTCTGTGAATCGCCAGGTTTACACACTTCACAGCACTCACCAAAGTACATACCCTCCCCAATGTCCATAACCCTTCCCCCCTTCTCCCAACCCCCCTCCCCCCAGCAACCCTCAGTTTGTTTTGTGAGATTAAGAGTCACATATGGTTTGTCTCCCTCCCAATCCCCTCTTGTTTCATTGATTCTTCTCCTACCCCCTTAAGCCCCCATGTTGCATCACCACTTCCTCATATCAGGGAGGTCATATGATAGTTGTCTTTCTCCGCTTGACTTATTTCGCTAAGCATGATACGCTCTAGTTCCATCCACATTGTCGCAAATGGCAAGATTTCATTTCTTTTGATGGCTGCATAGTATTCCATTGTGTATATATACCACATCTTCTTTATCCATTCATCTGTTGATGGACATCTACGTTCTTTCCATAGTTTGGCTATTGTGGACATTGCTGCCATAAACATTCGGGTGCACGTGCCCCTTCGGATCACTATGTTTGTATCTTTAGGGTAAATACCCAGTAGTGCAATTGCTGGGTCATAGGGCAGTTCTATTTTCAACATTTTGAGAAACCTCCATGCTGTTTTCCAGAGTGGTTGCACCAGCTTGCATTCCCACCAACAGTGTAGGAGGGTTCCCCTTTCTCCTCATCCTCGCCAGCATCTGTCATTTCCTGACTTGTTAATTTTAGCCATTCTGACTGGTGTGACATGATATCTCATTGTGGTTTTGATTTGTATTTCCCTGATGCCGAGTGATATGGAGCTCTTTTTCATGTGTCTGTTGGCCATCTGGATGTCTTCTTTGCAGAAATGTCTGTTCATGTCCTCTGCCCATTTCTTGATTGGATTATTTGTTCTTTGGGTGTTGAGTTTGCTAAGTTCTTTATAGATTTTGGACACTAGTCCCTTATCTGATATGTCGTTTGCAAATATCTTCTCCCATTCTGTCAGTTGTCTTTTGGTTTTGTTCACTGTTTCCTTTGCAGTGCAAAAGCTTTTGATCTTGATAAAATCCCAATAGTTCATTTTTACCCTTGCTTCCCTTCCCTTTGGCGATGTTCCTAGGAAGATGTTGCTGTGGTTGAGGTCGAAGAGGTTGCTGCCTGTGTTCTCCTCAAGGATTTTGATGGATTCCTTTTTCACATTGAGGTCCTTCATCCATTTTGAGTCTATTTTCGTGTTTGGTGTAAGGAAATGGTCCAATTTCATTTTTCTGCATGTGGCTGTCCAATTTTCCCAACACCATTTATTGAAGTGGCTGTCTTTTTTCCATTGGACATTCTTTCCTGCTTTGTCGAAGATTAGTTGACCATAGAGTTGAGGGTCTATTTCTGGGCTCTCTATTCTGTTCCATTGATCTATGTGTCTGTTTTTGTGCCAGTACCATGCTGTCTTGATGATGACAGCTTTGTAATAGAGCTTGAAGTCCGGAATTGTGATGCCACCAACTTTGGCTTTCTTTTTCAATATTCCTTTGGCTATTCGAGGTCTTTTCTGGTTCCATATAAATTTTAGGATTATTCATTCCATTTCTTTGAAAAAGATGGATGGTACTTTGATAGGAATTGCATTAAATGCGTAGATTGCTTTAGGTAGCATAGACATTTTCACAATATTTATTCTTCCATGGAACGTTTTTCCATTTCTTTGTGTCTTCCTCAATTTCTTTCATGAGTACTTTATAGTTTTCTGAGTATAGATTCTGTGCCTCTTTGGTTAGGTTTATTCCTAGGTATCTTATGGTTTTGGGTGCAATTGTAAATGGGATTGACTCCTTAATTTCTCTTTCTTCTGTCTTGCTGTTGGTGTAGAGAAATGCAACTGATTTCTGTGCATTGATTTTATATCCTGACACTTTACTGAATTCCTGTACAAGTTCTAGCAGTTTTGGAGTGGAGTCTTTTGGGATTTCCACATATAGTATCATATCATCTGCGAAGAGTGATAGTTTGACTTCTTCTTTAGTGATTTAGATGCCTTTAATTTCTTTTTGTTGTCTGATTGCTGAGGCTAGGACTTCTAGTACTATGTTGAATAGCAGTGGTGATAATGGACATCCCTGCTGTGTTCCTGACCTTAGCGGAAAAGCTTTCAGTTTTTCTTCATTGAGAATGGTATTTGCGGTGGGTTTTTCATAAATGGCTTTGATAATATTAAAGTATGTGCCCTTGATCCCTACACTTTGAAGAGTTTTGATCAGGAAGGGATGCTGTACTTTGTCAAATGCTTTTTCAGCATCTATTGAGAGTATCATATGGTTCTTGTTCTTTCTTTGATTGATGTGTTGTATCACATTGATTGATTTGCGGATGTTGAAACAACCTTGCAGCCCTGTAATAAATCCCACTTGGTCGTGGTGAATAATCCTTTTAATGTACTGTTGAATCCTATTGGCTAGTGTTTTGGTGAGAATTTTCGCATCTGTGTTCATCAAGGATATTGGTCTATAGCTCTCTTTTTTGATGCGATCCTTGTCTGGTTTTGGGATCAAGGTGATGCTGGCCTCATAAAATGAGTTTGGAAGTTTTCCTTCCATTTCTATTTTTTGGAACAGTTTCAGGAGAATAGGAATTAGTTCTTCTTTAAATGTTTGGTAGAATTCTCCCAGGAAGCCATCTGGTCCTGGGCTTTTGTTTGTTTGGAGATTTTTAATGACTGTTTCAATCTCCTTACTGGTTATGGGTCTGTTCAGGCTTTCTATTTCTTCCTGGTTCAGTTGTGGTAGTTTATATGTTTCTAGGAATGCATCCATTTCTTCCAAGTTGTCAAATTTGTTGGCGTAGAGTAGCTCAAAGTATGTTCTTATAATTGTCTGTATTTCTTTGGTGTTAGTTGTGATCTCACCTCTTTCATTCATGATTTTATTTATTTGGGTCCTTTCTCTTTTCTTTTTGATAAGTCTGGCCAGGGGTTTATCAATTTTATGAATTCTTTCAAAAAACCAGCTCCTAGTTTCATTGATTTGTTCTATTGTTTTTTTGGTTTCTATTTCATTGATTTCTGCTCTGATCTTTATTTCTCTTCTCTGCTGGGTTTGGGGTTTCTTTCTTGTTCTTTCTCCAGTTCCTTTAGGTGTAGTGTTAGGTTGTGTACTTGAGACCTTTCTTATTTCTTGAGAAAGGCTTGTATTGCTATATATTTTCCTCTCAGGACTGCCTTTGTTGTGTCCCACAGATTTTGAACAGTTGTGTTTTCATTATCATTTGTTTCCATGAATTTTTTCAATTCTTCTTTAATTTCCTGGTTGACCCATTCATTCTTTAGAAGGATGCTGTTTAGTCTCCATGTATTTTGGTTCTTTCCAAACTTCCTCTTGTGGTTGAGTTCTAGCTTCAGAGCATTGTGGTCTGAAAATATGCAGGGAATGGTCCCAATCTTTTGATACCGGTTGAGTCCTGATTTGGGACCGAGGATGTGATCTATTCTGGACAATGTTCCTTGTGCACTAGAGAAGAATGTGTATTCTGTTGCTTTGGGATGAAATGTTCTGAATATATCTGTGATGCCCATCTGGTCCAGTGTGTCATTTAAGGCCTTTGTTTCCTTGTTGATCTTTTGCTTGGATGATCTGTCCATTTCAGTGAGGGGAGTGTTAAAGTCCCCTACTATTATTGTATTATTGTTGATGTGTTTCTTTGATTTTGTTATTAATTGGTTTATATAGTAGGCTGCTCCCATGTTGGGGGCATAGATATTTAAAATTGTTAGATCTTCTTGTTGGACAGACCCTTTGAGTATGATATAGTGTCCTTCCTCATCTCTTATTATAGTCTTTGGCTTAAAATCTAATTGATCTGATATAAGGATTACCACTCCTGCTTTCTTCTGATGTCGATTAGTATGGCAAATTCTTTTCCACCCCCTCACTTTCAATCTGGAGGTGTCTTTGGGCTTAAAATGAGTTTCTTGTAGGCAACATATAGATGGGTTTGGTTTTTTACCCATTCTGATACCCTGGGTCTTTTGATTGGGGCATTTAGCCCATTAACATTCAGGGTAACTATTAAGAGATATGAATTTAGTGCCATTGTATTGCCTGTAAGGTGACTGTTACTGTATATTGTCTCTGTTCCTTACTGATCTACCACTTGTAGGCTCTCTCTTTGCTTAGAGGACCCTTTTCAATATTTCCTGTAGAGCTGGTTTGGTGTTTGCAAATTCTTTCAGTTTTTGTTTGTCCTGGAAGCTTTTAATCTCTCCTTCTATTTTCAATGATAGCCTAGCTGGATACAGTATTCTTGGCTGCATGTTTTTCTCGTTTAGTGCTCTGAATATATCATGCCAGCTCTTTCTGGCCTGCCAGGTCTCTGTGGATAAGTCTGCTGCCAATCTAATATTTTTACCATTGTATGTTACAGACTTCTTTTCCTGGGTTGCTTTCAGGATTTTCTCTTTGTCACTATGACTTGTAAATTTTACTATTAGTTGATGGGGTGTGGGCCTATTCTTACTGATTTTGAGGGGCATTCTCTGAACCTCCTGAATTTTGATGCTTGTTCCCTTTGCCATATTGGGGAAATTCTCCCCAATAATTCTCTCCAGTATACCTTCTGCTCCCCTCTCTCTTTCTTCTTCTTCTGGAATCCCAATTATTCTAATGTTGTTTCATCTTATGGTATCACTTATCTCTCGAATTCTCCCCTCGTGGTCCAGTAGCTGTTTGTCCCTCTTTTGCTCAGCTTCTTTATTCTCTGTCATTTGGTCTTCTATATCGCTAATTCTTTCTTCTGCCTCATTTATCCTAGTAGTGAGAGCCTCCATTTTTTATTGCACCTCACTAATAGCTTTTTTGATTTCAACTTGGTTAGATTTTAGTTCTTTTATTTCTCCAGAAAGGGCTTTTATATCTCCCGAGAGGGTTTCTCTAATATCTTCCATGCCTTTTTCGAGCCCGGCTAGAACCTTGAGAATTGTCATTCTGAAATCTAGATCTGACATATTACCAATGTCTGTATTGATTAGGTCCCTAGCCTTCGGTAGTGCCTCTTGTTCTTTTTTTTTTTTTTTTTTTTGTGGTGAATTTTTCCACCTTGTCATTTTGTCCAGATAAGAGTATATGAAGGAGCAAGTAAAATACTAAAAGGGTGGCAACAACTCCAGGAAAATATGCTTTAACCAAATCAGAAGAGATCCCAAATCGTGAGGGGGGGAGAAAGGGGATAAAAAGAGGTTCAGAAAGAAAGAAAGAAGAAAGAAGAAAAGAAAAGAAAAGAATTAAGAAAAGAAAATGAATAAAGAAAAGTATAAAAAAGAAAAAATATATATGTATATACATATATATATTAGATAAACTAGTTAAACGTTAAAAAAGAAAAGGATAAAAGTTAAAAAAATTTTAGCAGAAGAAGAGAAAAAAAATGAATAAGAAAAAAAAATTAAATTAACTGCAAGACTAAAGAATCATAGGGAGAAAGCCATGAGTTCCGTGCTTTGCTTTCTCTTCCTCTGGAATTCTGCTGCTCTCCTTGGTATTGAAACTGCACTCCTTGGTAGGTGAACTTGGTCTTGGCTGTATTTCTTGTTGATCTTCTGGGGGAGGGGCCTATTGTAGTGATTCTCAAGTGTCTTTGCCCCAGGCAGAACTGCATAGCCCTACCAGGGGCCAGGCTGAGTGATCCGCTAGGATTTGCTTTCGGGAACTTTTGTTCCCTGAGCGCTTTCCGTAGAGTTCCGGAGGACGGGAATACAAATGGTGGCCTCCTGGTCTCCGGCCCAGAGGAGCCGGGAGCCCGGGGCCCCACTCCTCAGTGCGCCATCAGAGAACAGTGCCCAGTAACTCCCGTCTGCCTGACCTCCGGCCGTGCTCCAAGCTCACCAAGCCTGCGACCAGTTCAAGGTAACCCTGAGCTGTGAGCTCACTGTCGGCTCTGTCTCTGTAGCCGGCTTCCCCGTTCTAATACCTGTAAGCTCTGCGACACTCAGACACCCCCATCCTTCTGTGACCCTGCGCGACCCGAGGCCACGCTGACCCCGCGTGGGCTTCACCCCGGTTTAGCCTCTGGAGCGATGTCCCTCAGCGGAACAGACTTTTAAAAGTCCTGATTTTGTGCTCCGTTGCTCCACCGCTTGCCGGAAGCCGGCCCCTCCCCCCCCCGGGGTCTATCTTCCTGTCGCTTTGGATTCACTTCTCCACCAGTCCTACCTTTCAGAAAGTGGTTGATTTTGTTTCTAGAATTGCTGTTATTCTCTTCAATCTGCCAATGGAGTTGTAGGTGTTTGCACTCTAGATAAGCTATCTAGCTGATCTCCTGCTATCTGAAGTAGTCTCAGCCTGCTACTTCTCCACCATCTTGACTCCTCCCCCAAGAAGTTCTTTATAGATCCTGGATATCAACCTTTTGTCTGTACTGTCATTTGCAAATATCTTCTCCCATTCCATGGGTTGCCTCTTTGTTTTGTTGACTGTTTCCTTTGCTGTGCAGAATTTTTTGATCTTGATGAAGTCCCAAAAGTTCATTTTTGCTTTTTTTTCCTTTGCCTTTGGAGACATATCTTGAAAGAAGTTGCTGTGGCTGATATCAAAGAGGTTACTGCCTATGTTCTCCTCTAAGATTCTGATGGATTCCTGTCTCACATTGAGGTCTTTTATCCATTTCAAGTTTATCTTTGTGTACGGTATAAGAGAATGGTCGAGTTTCATTCTTCTATATATAACTGTCCAATTTTCCCAGCACCATTTATTGAAGAGACTGCCTTTTTCCACTGTGTATTTTTTCCCTGCTTTTTCAAAGATTATTTGACTATAGAGTTGAAGGTCCATATCTGGGCTCTCTCCTCTGTTCCACTGGTCTATGTGTCTGTTTTTATGCCAGTACCATGCTGTCTTGGTGATCACAGCTTTGTAGTAAAGCTTGAAATCAGGTAACGTGATGCTGCCAGTTTTATTTTTGTTTTTCAACATTTCCTTAGCAATTAGGGGTCTCTTCTGATTCCAAACAAGTTTTAGGATTATTTGCTCCAGCTCTTTGAAAAATAGCGGTGGAATTTTGATCGGAATGGCATTAAAAGTATAGATTGCTCTAGGCAGTATAGACATTTTAACAATGTTTATTCTTCTGATCCAAGAACATGGAATGGTCTTCCATCTTTGTGTCTTCTTCAATTTCTTTCATGACTGTTCTGTAGTTCCTCGAGTACAGATCCTTTACCTCTTTGGTTGGGTTTATTCCCAGGTATCTTATGGTTCTTGGTACTATAGTAAATGGAATCAATTCTCTAATTTACCTTTCTGTATTTTCATTGTTAGTGTATAAAAAAGCCACTGATTTCTGTACATTGACTTTGGAAAACTATAAACTCCCAAAATTGAACCAGGAAGAAATTGACAACCTGAATAGACTGATATCTAGTAACGAGATTGAAGCAGTGATCAAAAACCTCCCAAAAAACAAGAGCCCAGGACCTGACAGATTCCCTGGGGAATTCTACCAAACTTTCAAAGAAGAAATAACACCTATTCTTCTGAAGCTGTTTCAAAAAATTGAAGCAGAAGGAAAACTTCCAGACTCTTTTTATGAAGCCAGCATTACCCTGAGCCCCAAAGCAGGCAAAGACCACACCAAAAAGGAGAATTTCAGACCAATATCACTGATGAATATGGATGCTAAGATTCTCAACAAGATCCTAGCAAACAGGATCCAACAGCACATTAAAAAGATTATCCACCATGACCAGGTGGGATTCATCCTTGGGTTGCAAGGATGGTTCAACATTTACAAATCAATCAATGTGATAGAACAAATCAATAAGAGAAGAGAAAAGAACCACATGGTCCTCTCAATTGATGCAGAAAAAGCATTTGACAAAATCCAGCATCCGTTCCTGATTAAAACATTTCAAAGTATAGGGATAGAGGGAACATTCCTGAACTTCACAAAATCTATCTTTGAAAGACCCACAGTAAATATCATCATCAATGGGAAAAAGCTTGCAGCCTTCCTGCTGAGCTCAGGGACATGACAAGGATGCCCACCCTCACCTCTGTTGTTCAACATAGTATTAGAAGTCCTAGCAACAGCAATCAGACAACAAAGAGAAATAAAAGGTATCCAAATTGGCAATGAAGAAGTCAACCTCTCTCTCTTCACAGATGACATGATTCTTTATATGGAAAATCCAAAAGACTCCACCCCCAAACTACTAGAACCCATACAGCAATTCAGAAACCTGTTGACTTCTAAGCTAAGCTAAAGCAGTAAGGAGACAATCACTATATATAATATATATTATATATATATATTATATATATTATATATATTTGGTAAGAGTCATCGAAAAAAAAAAAATATATATATATATATATATTTTTTTTTTTTCGATGACTCTTACCAAATGGCTATAATCATGCTTGGTGAAATATATATAGTGAGTATTGGCATACAAAGATCACAGAAATAACATCTCAGTTAATATCTTCAGATTATAAAGTGCGGGTATTTCCTATAATATTCCTAAGAAATGTTTTTGTGACTTAATTATGATTCAGATATCAGGAGATTTATTGGAGTAGAGAATATGTTAATAGTGTAGAGGAAAGAGGATACCTAATGGTAAGTTAATGTATTTTCAGAGCATAATTCTTAGCATCAGTTTTTATTTTGATCACATTATTCTACTATCATAATACGGATTTGCACAATTACTTCTATTTAAATCATTTATTTCTTTTTAAAAATCCTGTTACATAATTTGATCACAGAAGGCAACTAAATGCAGTATAATTTTCCTTGCCAACCATGAAGCAAGCTTTCATAATAACAATTAGTCAGAACTGAAAGGCTTCCTAAAATGCCTATATCATTTTTCAGCAGTGTCTCTATCTTTGGTATGATATAGCAAGATTAAACCCTTTGATTCTAAAAGAATGAGAGGAATCATCACAAAGCAAATAATTCTCAATATAGATATGGGGGAAATTTGGGCACATTGTTGGTAGTTAGCAATGAAGGGAGGGTTTTGATTTAGGAGAAAAGAGAACAGAAATGATATAAAAGTTAATTTCCAATTCTTGAAGAGAGGGAAATTAGATGTTTCATTTGAGAGTTAAAGAAAATTTGGAACTTAAAATTGCTTTCAAATTCAAAATCTATATTGAACATTTCAATTACCCTATGTGACACATGCCCTGATCATTCTTTCAGAAATAAAATATCCAGCAAATTTTCTAAGATTTCTTTTTACATTTCTGAATTGCTAAAATTGATCTATAGCTATTTAGCTAAACTTGTTTTCTTTTCAAGCTTGCTGATGAAGGTTTTTCTTACTAAGAAAAAGTTTAATATTGTGATCACTTGTATTTACAAAACTTGGATAATACAATTATGTGTTTAACATGCCATAGTTTTTGTTTTTTTTTTTAATAAAGGAATATAAGATCTATTATTCTTCTTTCTATACCAAACCAAGGTAACATAGGATCTGTCTCAACAATCAGTAAAGCTGAATGGCCTTTTTTCCAGGCCACAGCCAAGAGATCAAAACCCACCTACTGCATGTTTGATAGAAATTGGTACAGTATAGGCACTCAGCACTCAATGGGAGACCCGTCATCTTTAAAACAAGCCTATTCATCACTAACTATCAAGTTCAAGACCCTCATTGCACCTTCTCTGGGCAACTGTGTATTTACAACTGAAACTTATCCTCATATATTTATTTTGGTCCTGAACAAGTTTAGCTCCAGAGAACAGAAAAAATGTCCTGCTTAATGCTCCACACTGATCTCCTTTCACTTACCTAACCCTGAGTTCTATAAACCTGGATGCACATAAACCAGCATAACAAGAAACTTTGCTTTTTATCCACAGGAGGAAACACTTCAGCGGGCACGAGAGGAAGAAGAGAAAAGGAAGGAGATCACAAGTCATTTCCAGACCACTCTGACGGATATCCAGGCCCAGATTGAACAGCAGAGTGAGAGAAATATGAAGCTGTGTCAGGAGAACACAGAGCTTGCAGAGAAACTGAAAAGCATCATTGATCAGTATGAGCTCAGAGAGGAGGTGAGAACCACATCAAACAACTTAGGGGCACTATATATAGATCCAGATCTGGGCTGTAAAGGTGGGGGACTTGGTAATAAGAAAGCTATGGCCAGCCCTCTCAATTGGTTAATGTTTAGGATTAGATTTCTTTTACTAGCCAAAATAAAAACAGGTGGTATTACAAAATACCTGGCTGAAAGCCATATGGGATTTCTCTAAAACTGGAATCACTGCAAAGCAAAGGCAATAAATAGGAAGTAGTAGGTCATGAGCACAGTTACCTTTGAAAATAGTATTTCTCAGCTTTTTAAAAACACTTTCTATAGAGCCAGGAAATATCTCACAGACTTCTTCTTAACAATCATCATGTCATCTAAATGTCATCTACACAGTCTGTGTTCTATATGTCCCACAAACCAATAGTAGTATTAATAATATAGTAATTATAATATTAATAGTATTACTTATTCAGCACTGAGTTTGTGCTAGGAAAGCTGCTGAGTACTATACTTTACATATAATATGTCATTTCATTGTTTCAACAATCTTATGCATTAGATAATACCATATCCACATTATATGGGTGGGAAGCAGAGGTTGAGATTAAATCACTTACCTATAGTCACAAAAGCCAAAAGAGTTTTGTTTTCAGTATTTTACATTAGGGAGACTATGAGGATATTTTGCTATTCCAAAATTGTATCTTAATATTTAATATATTTTTAAGACTCCAGAAGCCTTCTCAGGGTTTTTATATATCATATTATTTACCCTATCCCACCCAAATTTTAAGTCTGCCTTAAATGTCACAGAACATAATCAGAGTGGCTCTGCTGACAACATGCTAAGATTTTATCAAAAGAAAAACTGAGCCAATAGCACACGGAAACAATAGGTAAACCAAGAAATCCTTCACAGTAAGTCAAAATGCCATGCTACCATTTTACCTTGTCACCAAGATCAATCCTACTCCAGAGTGGAGGTTCAGGCAAAAGCAAAAGGGAAGAAGCTTAAAAAAAAAAAAAAAAAAAAAAAATTTCCGTACTCTTCAGAGAGATTCCCAGATAAGAATGGCCTGGTAGACCAGTTGTACATTCTTGAAATTGGTTCTAGATAAGCCCCAAGGCTAGAATTCCATAGGTCCTCTTGTCAGTGGGACCTCCTAATGACCAAGAAATTTACACTGAAGTAGAATTTGAAGCTTCTCTTCACTAAGCTAGGCGAGAGGTCAAAAGATGCAGAGGAGGTAGGAGCACATTTGCATATCAATTCATCCATGACCCTTGGCCTTCATCTTGCTCACCAGAGCAACAGAGTTGAAGTGGGGAGGGGCTCCCTCTCAGTCCCAGACCCTGGGCCACAGACTGGTCCTCCAAAGCTGCCTTACAACCCTTGAGACAAGAATGTGGAAGAGAATTCACTATGATAAATTATATGAATATGATTAAAACCAGTTTCAGAAATTGCCAAAATACTGAGTGATGGTGCTGTAGCTCTTGCAATATATATCAGTCTGCCCTCTAGCATAATAAGCAGCATCATACTTAGTAGTTGCTACATTTAGACAAAGTTGGGAGCTTCTGGAGCTAACATTACTGAACTCTGCACCTCAACCTTTTGTAGAGCTACTACTTTGCATAGAGCTAAATGCAGGGGGTTTTACTAATTTACGATTTTATACAAAGCCATAAGTGATGCCAGTGCATTTATTCACCCTACCTCCCTTTTCTTTAAATCTCAAAACCTATAAAACATGTGTGTTGATATTACTTTTTTAACTTACATTTCTCAGCACCAATAATAAGTGAAGCTTGATATGTGCCATTTCTTTTCTCTTAGCATCTGGACAAAATATTTAAACACAGAGAACTGCAGCAGAAGCTGGTGGATGCGAAACTGGAACAGGCCCAAGAAATGATGAAGGAAGCCGAGGAGCGACACAAACGCGAGAAGGAATATGTACTTATCAGTGAGCTTGTCTGGTGTACTTGGGGGTCAGAGAACCTCTGAGAAAGTTGTTTTTGACCACAATCACAGAGCACTAGACTGATGGAGGGAGCTGAGTTTCTCTAGAGAACTACATTGGCCAGCCCACAGTAGGCATGGTACCTACATGGTTTTTGACATAAAATCATCATGCATCCATTCAACAAGCCTTTTTTAAGCACCTGTCTTATACTAAGCATCATCTAGGTGCTGGGGGATAGCAGTGAGCAAGACCAAGAAGGCCATATCCCAGCACGGAGACTAGAATCTAACTGAGACAGGACAGGCAATAAGCAAGCAAAAATGAAGGAAAATTTCAGATAATAATTGGTGCTATTAGGGAAATGGGGAACTGAAAGGGGGCAGAAGGAGGGAGCTACTCTAGATAGGGTGACCAGTGGCCAAGTTGTATAGCTTTTTAAACTTGAAAAGTAGTTTGGATTTTACCCTAAACATACTGAGAAAGTCTAGGTAGTTTTAGCTAAGGAAATGACATGATCTGCCTTGCATCTGTTAACAGATGACCTTAGCTTCTGGGCGGAAAATGAATTGAAGAGGGACAAGGAGTCTACTCCAGCAATACGGAAGAAGCCTGATGGCGGCTTGGGTTGGGGACATGGCAACGTCCAGTTGGGGAGCTGGGCATGCATAGAAGTTTTCAGTGCAAAACCAACAGTCACTGCTCTGAACTAAAGATGGTGACAGTGAGGAAAGGGAACAGTCAGGGATGGCTTCTGAGGTTGGGGTTTAAGAAACTAAGTGGTGGCTTTTAATGACATCTCACTAATTCCAAACATTCTGAAAACAGCTGTAGGGCCATTCTGCTGATGCAAGAACTGAGAGTTATAGAAGATATGTGACTTGTTTAAGGTCACACACAGCTAAGTGATCAAGATGTGTTGGTCACACTTCCAACACATCACATCTCCAGTGTGTCTGTCTCCAAAACCTAAGCTCTGTGATTGTACATCACACTCAGAGGTGTGTTTCAGAGGCATGCATCGAAGTGTGTGTCTGTCGCTGGGGAGAGAGAGTTAAAATGCAATCAGTGGACCAAACATTCAAATTTGGCCATTTAACAACTGACCATAAACTCTGTGATTACCTAAAAACAGACTAGAATCACTTCAGTTTGTTAGAAGAGTAATTTAATCATAACTTCAGTTTCCAAACATAGCAACAAAGGATGAATTTTAGAGAACATAACCTGACAGACACTGGATAATCTCAAATCAGAAGTCCATGGGCTCTTAATAAAAAAGGTTAAGTTGGGGCACCTGGGTGGTTCAGTCAGCAAGTGTCTGCCTTCAGTTCGGGTCATGATCCCAGGGTGGTGGGATCAGCTCCCACATCACACTCCCTGCTCAGCAGCGAGTCTGCTTCTCTCTCTCCCTCTGTGATCCCTCTTGCTCTCACTCTCTCTCAAATAAATAAAACCTTTTTAAAAAGTATGTTGTTAAATCCATCTCCAACTGGCTCTCAAAATAAGAAATAAAGCATCTAATTATTAGTCAGAATCCAAGAAAACTGATATGCTACCATTGGCGTAATTATCCTCTTAGGAAAACTATGCTCCCTTCTTTGATATATAACATAAGACCTGACAAAAGAATAACTAGGCAGAGCTTCGTTTGAAAGAGACTAGGGGCAGTTTTGAGGTGACCCAGCCTTAGCAAGAAACTAGCATGCTACCCTTTTTTCCTACCCTCATGTAGCAAAGCAGCAGATTTTAGGCCAAAAAAAGTAGCCCCCTCAGTTCTTCAGGTTCCAGCTGTGATGCTTCTTATTGAAAGCAGTGAAATATCAAGTCAAAGCTGGAGGGTTCTTTCATCCCAAGCAGAACAGGCAGCCACCTTCTTCCCTCTTGGTCAGGGAACCACCAGTCACCACTGGGCTCCTCAGCCTGCTCATTGAAGCAGGGGATCAGATGGCCAGAGAGGAGCCTACAGGTCTTGGACTCCACATCCGCCCCAGCCCTCCATGGGATGGGTTGATTTCACTCCTACAACAATTAACCTTCTTAGCTCGCTGAGAGGCATAGAGGAACAGATAGAATCCATTTTACAAATGGAGAGGTTGAGCCAAGAGAAAAAGATAAACTTGAATACTAAAAAAGATGCTTTCAAGTTTTTTTAAATGATGACTTTATTGTTTTTTGTTCTGATTGCAAAAAGTGGACATTTTTAAAAATAGGAGCAAAGAAAAAGGAAAAAATAAATCAGCCCGTCTTCATATATACTAGAAACTTCATAAGCTGATGGCCACATAATTGACTAGCCAGATTAATCCATGATGTCCATCATTCTCTCTGTAAACACACTAAAGATGCCCACCACATCTGTGCCTAGACAGCCATTTGAGTGTCTATACATGGGTTCCCAAGTTAAGTAAGATGGCAGTGACCAAGAATCAGCTCTTTGCTCCCAAAACTTTTCTTTCGGTTATTCTTGCTTTTGTATTATGAAAACCAATAGAACGACAAAGAAACTGATAAAATGTAAGTGAGAAAAGAAAGTTGTTTCTATGAAAACTATGCTTAAGGCTTTGAAAGACAAAATATAGACAAATAGCACAAAACGTGTTATTTTTGGAGTCGGAGTAGCTATAAAAGACTGGGAGAAAGCTCTACAACTCCAGAGAATTACCCAATCAAGCTTCTTCGTAATACCTTTAGGTCTGTAGGTTCTAGTACTATTGTTTTAAAAAGTAAAAAAAAAAAAAAAAAAATATATATATATATATATATATATATATATATATATATATATAGTATGTGGCACATTATGGACATAATCTTTATAAAAACAAAACAAACAACAAAAAGCTTCTCTAAATTCCAATCAGAAGACCCATACCCCAAAGACCGCAGCCCTCTATCAAAACCAATAAATAGGCATCTGAAGTAGAAATAACATGGTTTTTATTTTTATAAAGATAGGTTTCTTTTCTTTCTTTCTTTCTTTCTTTATTTCCTTATTGGAGTGAGAGAGCACAAGCAGGGGGAGGGCCAGAGGGAGAAGGAAGAACCATACTTCCACTGAGTGCAGAGCCCAATGCAGGGCTCCATCTCACAACCTGAAATCCTGACCTGAGCCAAAATTAAAAGTCAGGTACTTAACTGACTGAGCCGCCCAGGCACCCCAAAAATAACATGTCTTACATACGTGTGTGTGATTTTTATACCTAGAACAACATTTTCAATTAAACCCATCAGCTCCCAATTCTGACCATCTTTGATATGAGGGCCTTGGTTGTATGAAAGGCTGTCTCTTGGAAGAGGGATAAGACTTACTGAGTAAATCTTCTATAACATTTGGCATAACAGGTCAAAATTCTAACCCAGTGTTTCTGAAAATGTAATCCATGGAACACCAACATCCAAACTGTTTTGGGGATTTGCTCTCACTATAGACTGTAATCACACCGTGTACTTCCCAGTTGACATTGTTTAAGGGGGATCTGCTTTTTATCATACTCCTTAGCAGATTCTGATGCATGCAGCGGTGGAGAACCATGGTCTAAGAGGACAACTTTGAGTTTACTCTAAAGAAACATCTGCTCACCCCAATGATTCAGGTGGAGGTGTTCTGGAAATGGTCGAGCAGAGGCTGGATGACGGTTGAACAGGATTGCTAGAGGAGGTTCCAGAATTTGGTGGGAGGTTAAGTTTTATGTAATTCGTGCTTTAGTTGTAGGTTATTTTTCTCTTTTTTATCCATTAGAACCAGATTTTCAGTGGAGAATCCAACTGTTTAGCTGCTTTCTTAGCTTTCCTAAATACTTTGCAAAGTTGCCAAAAAATTACTTAAGAGGGTTAGTTAGCAAGTCATTAAGTTTTAGACACAAATTATCACCACATGGTGATGTAAAGGGCAATTTGACAATCTTTTCATGCATTCTCTCTCCTCACAGTTGCTGAACCAGGCAGCAGAGTGGAAACTTCAGGCCAAAGTGCTGAAGGAACAAGAGACAGTCCTACAGGCTCAGGTGAAGGGGGGGACAACAATGCATGGGGTGTGAAGCAAAGCTAGTCTGTACCAGGCCTCATGTGTGGCAGGTCCGGGGGGTACAGGACTTAGAAATGAACCCTAACTTCATATTTATGATTTTAAAATAAAAAGAAAAGCACAATATTATCTCTAAGAAAAATAAATGCTCCACATAACATCCAGTCAGATGGTTTGCTGACACACAAGTGAGGGCCCTGAGATGGCCAATCGGAATGAGCTGGTGTTTAGGTTCCTGCCTATCTGTTCATAAAACATCCTCTCTCTCTCCTCCCTGTTACCTTACTAAAGCAAGAATAAAATGTAAACTGATCAAATGTACCATCTAGAATATCCTTGCTTTTTAGATATGATTTATAACAAAAGGAAATTAGAAAATAAAGTCAGCACCAAAGTGTTGTGCTATCAGAAGTTGGACTTGACAGTGGTTAATGACTAGAAACAATAGACAAGTAGGGAACAATTTTGATTTGGCTTTGTGATGTCATGTGTGTGTTCTGAGGAGACTGCAAGAATTCCTATTTCAGACTCAAGAATAAAGCCTCAGGCAACAGACGATTCTGTCCATCTTTTCCATGCCCCCGGGCTCTGCCCTTCCAGCAAACGTTCCCTGTCGTGTTCCAGATGTCGTGTTCCAGCATCCCAGGGCTGAGCTATAGAGTGGTGCTAGCTCCCCCACTGGGAGTCCCAGAGCTACAAGGACTATAAGTCCCAGAGAGCAAATAAACTCACAATATGTGAGGAAATCACAAGCCTTCCAAGCTGGGCAGCGTTAATTTCAGATTTGCTTAATTCACTTGTAAATGTTTATGTGTAGACTGCTATATCCTTATTCACTATAAAAAACAAAACCAAAAACTTGTTCATTGCCTGAATGAACAAGTTCAATGGACACTTGTTCATTTTTAAAGAGGCAAATAAGAGGGGACTTGGGTGGCTCAGTGCGTTAAAGCCTCTGTCTTTGGCTCAGGTCATGATCCCAGGATCCTGGGATCAAGCCCCACATCGGGCTCTCTGCTCAGTGGAGAGCCTGCTTCCTCCCCTCTCTCTCTCTCTGCCTGCCTCTCTGCCTACTTGTTGTCTCTGTCTGCCAAATAAATAAATAAAATCTTAAAAAAAAAAAAAGAGGCAAATAAGAAAAGTAAGAGACAAAATCACAAATCTTATCACTGCAGATAAAAACACAGATAGCATTTTCATATCTAAACTTCCTAAAGCAGACTTTTCCAATGTGTGAACCGAATGCAATGATAATTGTTTTCCCTCAGTAATATAAAATAACCCATCAAAACTGTTTTTAAATACTGATTACATAGGAATTTGAAGCATGTTTCCTACTCTCAATAAAATCAAAGGATCAACTCTAGAGTTACAACTCAAGCTCATCCTTTAGGTTAGTACAGAGCCACCACATCATGGTTGTGGGGTAAGTGGTAGGCAGTGGTCACTCTAACCAGAGGTGGGCAGGAGGAGAGGAGGTGTGACCTCACAGTCTTGGAGACAGTTCAGAGAATCAGGGCGGGACTCCTTGCCCTGTCTCTGCCCCATTCACAACACAGAGCCTTGAGGGGTACAATAGATGATATTTGAAGCTCTTCATTGTTCGTGACAAGCAATCTCTACTCCTCTATACTAAATAGTGATAATGAGCCTGAGAAGGGTAGGTTAATACCACTAAACTCTGGGCTAGAGTCATGTCTTCAGCTGGCATCTAGGCGTTTAAAGACCTGTAGAATAAAACATAAATGTGTGATCCAATATCCCACCAATATCCCCTCAAATTCGAAAAAGCTTCTACCAGGGGTTTTTTGATGTGCCCATGTTCCTCGCTTGTCCCTCAGTACTGGACTGAGTGACTGAGTCCAAGGACCAAGATCAGAGTCCTGGCTCTTCTGCTCAGAACTTGTCTGACCTTGTGCAATTCATCTGAACCTCTCTACACCTAAATTTCTTTGTCCATAAAACAAGAATACTGTAGTACCTCAGTGATCCCAAGCTGGAGTTCTCCGAACTCTGGGAGCCTCATCAATTTTCAGTATTTCCAAAACATAACAGCATACAAGGCATCAGCTACTGTCTAACATATAGTTGTTTTTGACATTCTATCAGCACTCCCTCAGCAGCTATGGAAGGCAATTATTCACGTGTTTGGTTAAGTTTATAAAAGGAAAATGAGTAAATGAATATGTAATATATGCAGTTTGTTTTCAAGTTATGCATGCAAAGCACTTAGATCCATGCCTGGCCCATAAGAAGTATAATTAATTCAACCAGTATTGATTGAGTACACACTCAGTGCTCAGCCAGATTCTAGGTGTTGGAGATATACTAGTCAATAAGAGAATCAAAAGTCCCTGCCTAATTAAATTTGCAATCTAGTGATAATGATAATTTTAATTAAAATGCTAACAATTAGTGTATGAGCTAATACAACTATTATTTCATATGTAAGGATCTACATAGGGATGTATGAGACAAAAGGAGTCTGTAGGGGCAAAAAAAATTGAAGAACAGCTAGAAAAGACGATCTCCAGACCCTGTCCAGCTCTAGTTCTTGAAGGCAGAGAACTTCCAGGATTGAAGCAAGTGGCCCCAAGCTAGGTTAACCTTGACTTATCCTCTACTTTCCATCATGTGGGTTCTGTGCAAGGACCCTCCCTTGTATGTCTCTTGTCTTCAAGGCACTTTTCAAAACTCCAGTAATAACTTAATCTTCAAGAAGAATATAGAGGTCTCCAAGCCCTATGTCAAATCATGTTTAAAGTTCTTGAAAAGTAGCAACATTATATTTTTAAAACCTTTAAACCTTGAGAAACAAAATCTACTACAGGTCAGTGTGCTTAGCCTTTAAACACTTCCTTTGGTTTTACAGTTTCTTTGAAGGAGCGGGGTGGTCAGAGACAAAGGTCTTAAGTCCATTGAGACCACTTCTATGGTCTGAGCAAAGGAAATAACAAGGACAGATTGTGTTTTACTAGACAAAATCACTTTCAGCCGTAAATAAACAGCTTGCCAGTTTGGGGCATGGTTTTCACTTAGGGAAGGGATGTCTGGCTCTCAATTATACAAACCAAGGCAACAGAGTAAATGTCAGCAATGATCAATGGGATGCAATTGTCACTACAAATAGAGTGTTCACTGGATCGATACGGATGAAGATGGTGGATGTGGAAAGTCAGCAGTACTAATGACGCAGCCACAAAAATACGGCCCAAGGGGGAAGATCACCGAGTAAATTGTTAAAGACAGTAATCATAGCCTTTAAACCCCGAAGTCCTCACCTTCCGTAGAGAGGATAAGAGGAGATTACTCTGCAACTACTGTAATAACTGGACTTGTTCCCCAAACAAATCTCACAGGTTTGCTAAGACGATTCCTAGACACGCTTCTATTTCCTATATGCTATGAAAGTTTGTCATTAAAATTCGGTGCTCATTAAAAGAAGGTATGTGTTGCTCACTCACTTAAAAGTGAAAATGTTGGAGCAAATTGTTGTTTTTACTGACCCTAAAATGGTTTGGTCCTATTTCTGCCTCTGGCAGAAGTACTGTGGATGACCTCTGGATGTCCCTTCCATGCCTCTCTGCAATACCAAAATAAGAGCAGGCATATGACACATGAAACCAAACATGCACCATGTCAGCATAGTAGTGAGAGGGGAGGTACTACCAAGCAAACTGGCATAAAGTAAACAGGAAGTGCCCCTTTTTAGTTAGTGTAAGTAAAGAGCCTTAGGGTTGGTTACCTGAGAAAAGTATAATCCACACAGCTTTTGCCACCTACAACAAAGAGGTCAAATAGGAAGAAAAGCTGAGTATGAAAAATAGTTCTAAGAAGGGAAATGAGGACTTAACTGTTTCATGGGTGTTGAGTTTCAGTTTTGCAAGATGAAATAGTTCTGGAAATCGGTTACACAACAACGTGAATAGAAGTAACAATACTGAACTGTGCACTTAAAATAACTGAGATGGTAAATCTTATATTACATATAATTAAGAAAGAAAGAAAGAAAGTTGAGGGGGAAAAAAAGGAAAAGAAAGAAACAGTCCCTAGGAAAAAGCCAGGAGAAGGGGTAATGAAATGAGACACCACTTCCTGGCACTCGGGGTGTGTCTGCCTTCTCCATCCCACAAGAAAGCAAGAGGAAGAGAAACAAAATCTGCCCAACATATACACCCGAAAGAACGTTCTGCCCAAAGGAAGGGCAGAAGCTGCCCAAGCTGGGTGCGGCTGTCCCTGCTGATACTGACAAGGTTGTGCCCAGGAGGTGGGCAGCACATGCGCCCACTCCCGCTCCTCCTGTGGGCAGTCTGCGACTCCAGGGCTGCAAGAGTGTGTTTGGGAGGACCTGCCCAGGAGACTGGAATATCTGCCACCCTCCTGTAACTCTGCAGGAATTACTGAGCAGTGTGGAAAAGAAAGGAGAGAAAGTCAGAAAAAGAAGCTTAACAGGAGATAGGACCAAGAATGCAAAGGAACGGATTTTGCAATAGAAGGTGAAGAAGATCATCCTGGAGTAGCTGTTCCCACCCTAGACCACTAGATCATGTGCAGTGTAGGTAGCCAGTCCCATACAAGCTTATTCTCGGATTACGGAGCTTGACCTACTCAGGGCCCTGAAATCAACTCAGTGGATCCCAGCAAGTACTTTGAAAAAAACAAAAACAAAACAGAATTGAATAGGTAAAGAGTGTGTTGCACATAGTGAGTTAACGCGTAAGGATTGTCTTATGTGCTGTGTGTGTGTGTGTGTATAAAACCCTGGTGTACCTTCCTGGCCATGACTTCCCTGATGCTCCTTTACTCAGGCTTCTTTAACCTGTGTGCCAAGGAATCACGAGAAACAAATTTTAGACCACTAGAGTTGCCCTGTCACATATTCACAGAGCTAAGGTGTGATTTTAAGGTGATGGTCAGCCATTGTTTGACTTTGGGAAAATTTATCCCGTGGAGAGGTTTTATATTATCATTTCATTGTTCTTGTTTACTATGGTAAAAGCTCTGCTATTCTAAAACATTTGAGAATAAGCCATTCTAGATAAGCAGATTTTCTGGGATCTAGGAGTTCAGTCCCATACTCTCTCTACCTCTCACCCCCAAGACTGAGAACTCTCCAATCTATTGGCTTCCAGTCATTTGTTTTTTTCTGCTTTTGAAATGACAGTGTCACAAGTACCACCAGCTAGTCATCTGGTGCCCATTTGAGGAGTTGGAGCTGCTCCAGGCATCCAACAGTACCAAATACTCATTTGAAAATTCAGGCTTTACTAACATGTACCATCTATATTAAATCTCCACTCACTCAAAGCATGCTATTCTAAAATCATTTTTGAAAACAACATTTTATTATTGCATTACTGTCTCTAGCAACACACTCTTTTTCCCTGCCCTGCTTTATTCCTACCCCAAACACAAGCCTTGGAATAAGGATGTGGATAGAGAGGTACAAGGTACCACTCCCATGGTGAGCCACACACTTGCCAACCCTAACCCATATGATGTCTAGTATTGTATGCATATTAGAAAAGGCATTCCTTCCTCAAGACTCATTCTTTCCATCTGTAGAAAACTGGTATAATAAACTGATTTTGATGAAAAGGGACATTTAACTGCTATTGGCTAGAACACTGTATTCATAAACATACAAAACCAACTTGACTAAAATGTAAAGGGCGGCTGCTCAGTGTGGACCAAGCTGTATAATGGCAGCCATTCATGTCTGGTCCACCTTTTCTACCACTTCTTTTCATTCTTATACATTCGCACTCCAGGTAAGTGTAAGGCTCGCCTTCTCCACAAAAACAAGGCTCACGTGATCACCTGCCATGTTCACTTCCTTCTCTGACTGGCACTGTCCTTAATGGAGCTGGCACTTTGTATTCACTGTCCCACAGTCAAGCTGTCTTTGAGACTATCTTCCTATCAGGAGCGCAAGACTCTCAAAAACAGTAGTCATGTGTTAAATGTTTTTGTACATAGAGTCAATACGTAGTTCAGTGCTCAATAAAAGTTTGTTGGTAAAAGTTATGATATAATGAAATGGCAATGACACATGCTATTTTTTCATTTTTCCTTAAAAATGTACTTCAGTCATACTCACTGACTTAGGTTATTCTCATAGTAAATTAAAAAACTGAACATACTACTAATATTGTATTGAGAATTCCCTTAAGTCATTTTTCTTCTCAAATAATGAACAACGACATGTTGTTTTGTTCTGGAAGCATTCTGAAAGCAACCCTAAAATGGATCCACTTTTTTTCATATTTACAGCTTACCCTCTACTCTGGAAGATTTGAAGAGTTCCAGAACACATTAACAAAAAGCAATGAAGTGTTTGCCACTTTCAAACAGGAAATGGATAAAGTGAGTATTACTTACCCCCACAAAATCCTAATGTTTTCTACTTTGACAGGCAATTCTCCTTTGGGTTTTTTTGGGTATTTTGGGGGGTATTTTTCTCTCATTAAGATACTTCAGTGCATTTCATAAAGTAATGAAACATTTACACATGCAAATAAGATTTAGACTGTATTTTTTATTGGTAAGTATTTTTCTGGTGAATTAATCTCAGAAAGAGTCCAAAACACTAGGATACATTTTCACTCTGAGAAAGAATATTTTCCTTTTTTCGGCCATGGAGAGCTAAGGGGTGGGGGTGGGGGGAAGACAAGAACTGGCAATTTAGCACTATATTGTTTATACTAATTTTTTTAATCTTATTTTTAGAGACTGAAAAAACAACTTTCATAAAAATATGCAACAGGAGAATTTTAGAATAGAAAAACCATTTCATGCAATCTTTATTAGAAGAGAATATATGTAGTACATTATAATTGACAGTACCTTGATTGAGAAGGAAGCCTGTATTCAAATTCTAGGTGTGTTGTCATTCCTCAAGTAGCACTAGACAATCCACTTAACTTCTTTCCAATTTTATTTTTCTTATATACACATTAAGATACCATTTCCGTTCCCTATTTTACCAGATTGTGAAGTTCAAATATAAATTAGTGTGCCTTTCAAGGGTTTTAAACTTTCTTATAATCTTTTACAAATATAAGGTGATAAATATTATTATTAGACATAATGCTTAAATTTTATTCAATACAATATTTTCCCAAAATAAAATCAGTATCAGAACTGTGTTTCTTAACAGGCACTGGCATTAACTTTTTTCAAGTGCACAAAGCATCCTTTTAAAGACATTTTCTTGGGGCATCTGGGTGGCACAGTCAATTAAGCATCTGCCTTCAGCTCAGATCATAATTCCAGAATCCTGGGATCAAGGCCCACATCAGGCTCTCTGTTTAGCAGGTAGTCTGCTTCTCCCTCTCCCTCTGCTCATGCTCTCTCACTTGCTCACTCTCTTTAATAAATAAATTTTAAAATTTTTTTTCTTAAAATTATATGATAAATTTCACAATTCAGTTAACCAACATAAATAGGTGAATACTTGTTAAAATTATAACTTATTCCCTCCAAGATGGCTCTATCTGTTTTTCAAAAATCTTTTTTTCACTATGGAGTGTTAAGACTAGAATAAATATTAGAGTAGAAAAGTGTTTTTGCTTATTTCAAAATTATTTTTGAGATTGGAATAAATATTAAAACAGGAACTTTTAATCTGGAATTTATTTATAGACTTTTAAAGTCAACTTGAGAATTAGCGCGCGCACACACACACACACACACACACACACATAAACTGATTTGCATATTGTATTTCTTTGAGTGTGGTTCCATAGATTTCATCAAATTCTTAAAGAGGTTGCTGACTTTAAAAAGTATCTAAACTACTAACTTGTTAAGATGCTCAAAATTAAAAGCCATTCAAGTCTCTCCTAGCTTCTCTATAGAGCCCAGGGGCTAACAGCCTGGGCCCAGTCTCTGGCCTCCAGGCATACACAGCCTCAGACAGCATGGCACAGAGCAGCAAGTGTCCAGGTATGGTTCTTCCAGAGAAACTGCACCTGATTACATGCCTGACCTTCACTTCGTCCAAGCAGAGCAGAGATCCAACAAAAAGTTTCAGGCTCAAAAAAGAGGGGCTGCATTTTATTAACATCTGTATCTTCTGTACCCAGCTCCTTACAGGTTACCAGCAGATACTCCACATATGTTGTATTAAATGGAATGAAATAACTCTAGTCCCACTCTTCTGCTAACTCACCTGAATATTCTTTCACCTCTTTGAGCCTCAGTTTCCCCACTGATCAGTGGAGGTGAAAACAGAACCTTCCTTATGAGACTGTTTCAAGGATGAAGTTAATAGAGCATGTAATCGCATTATATGAATCCCACCACACTCTACAAATGCAAAGACAGGGAGCAGGAAGATGGTAGTGGAGTAAGAGGATCCCAGGTTCATGTCATCCTACAAACACAACTAGATAGCTATCAAACCATCCTAAATACCCTAGAAATTGACCTGAAGACTGACAGAATGAACTCTACAACCAAAAGGAAAAGAGGGCAACATCAAAGAATGTAGGAAGTACAGAGGGAGCTGTGGTCATAGAGAAAGGTGAGAGAGTGACAGAGAGGAGCACACAGGGGAATGCACAAGGAGAGCATTTCCCCAAGCCATTGGCTTGGAAAATGAGAGGGGCTAAATTTTGTGAGTTCTTGCAACCAGCGGGTCTTAAAGCTTGGACTTTTAAGGCCAGCAGTCTTGGCTGGAAAGAAGCACACAAAATAACCAGGGTAGACAGTGTGGAAACAGCAATGTGAAGAGCACCTGGGGCACACAGTGAGGAGATTATTCACTCTTCTCAGAGTGTGTCCCTGAGGGGCAGCGTTCACTGAAACGCCTCTCCAGGAACAAAGGAGCTGGCCAGCACCATTTTCCTCCTCTGCCCCTTAGCATAAATGCAGAGCTACCTGCAGGAAGCAGCACAGCACAGACACCAGCCATCACAGCACACACTGGAGACCTGCCCTGAAGCACCAGGCTCTGGGCACTAAATGACCTTTGCTTTATAAGGCCCTTATTTTCAGGAGCAGAAGACATAACTGGCCTTTATAACACTGAGAAGAAGACTTAAACAAAATGTGAAGATGGAGAAATTGATCCAAAATGAAAGAATAAGATGAGACCACAGCCAGAGACCCAAGCAAAACAGATATAAGTAACATCCCTGATGGAGAACTTAAAGCAACAGTCATAAGAATACTCACTGGCTTGAGAAAAGAAGAGAAGACACCAGTGATATCTTTTCATCAAATCACAGAGATGAAAGAGTTTGAAAAGAATCAGAGATGAAGAATGCAATAAATGAGATTGGAAACAGGCTTGTTGCAATGAACATCAAGCTGGAAGAAGCAGAAGGACAAATTAGTGACCTGGAAGACAAAGTAATGGAAAGTAAAGAAGCTGAACAAGAGAGAAAGAAGACTCATGCAACATGAGAATCAACTTAATCAGTGACTCCATCAAACGTAGTAACATTCGTATTATAGGAGTCCCAGAAGAAGAAGAGAGAGAAAAGGGGACAGAAAATTTATCTGAGGAAATAATAGCTGAAAACCTCCCCAATCTGGGGAAGGAAGCAGATACCCAGATCCAAGAGACACAGAGAACTCTTATCAAAATAAACAAAAGCAGGCCAGGCCAACACCAAAACACACTGTAATTATATTTGCAAAATATAGTGATAAAGAAAAAAAATCTTAAAAGCAGCAAGACAAAGTCCTTAACTTACAAAGGAAAAGCCATAAGGCTAGCTGGAGCTTTCTCAACAGAAACTTGGCAAGCCAGAAGGCAGTGGCATGATACATTCAAAGTGCTAAATGGGAAAAATCTGCTCCTAAGAATACTCAATCCAGGAAGGCTATCATTCAGAATGGAAAGAGAGAAAGAGTTTCCAAGACAAACAGAAACTAAAGAAGTTCATAACCCCTAAACCAGCTCTGCAAGAAATATTAAAGGTAACTCTTTGAGTCCAAAGGTGAGACCTAAAGTGAGAGTATAAAGGCAGGAAACACAAAAGCAGTGAAAATGATTATTTCCATAAAAATCAACTGAGGAACTCTCACTAAAAAGGTATAAAATATAACAACATATATCTAAAACGTAGGAAGGACAGGAGAAAAGAATGAGTTCAATCCTGAATGACCATCATCTTAATATAGACTGCTATTTGCAGAAGAGGTTATATATGAACCTAATGGTAATCATCATATATCAAAAATCACTAATAAACATGCAAAGAACAAAGAGAAAGAAATCCAAATACATCACTAAAGAAATCAGCAAAACATGAAAGAGAGAGACAACAAAGGATCAGAGACCACAAAGCAAGTAATGAAATGGCAAAAATACATATCTATTATAAATAATTTATTCAAATGTAAATGGACTAAAAGCTCCAATCAAAAGACACAGGAGTCTGGGTGGCTCAGTGGGTTAAGCCGCTGCCTTCTGCTCAGGTCATGATCTCAGCGTCCTGGGATCGAGTCCCGCATCGGGCTCTCTGCTCAGCAGGGAGCCTGCTTCCTCCTCTCTCTCTCTCTGCCTGCCTCTCTGCCTACTTGTGATCTCTGTCTGTCAAATAAATAAATAAAATATTTAAAAAAAAAAAAAAAAAAAACAAGACCCATCTATCTTCTGCCTACGAGAGACTCATTTTAGACCTAAAACACCTGCATATTGAAAGTGAGGGGGTGGAGAAATATTTATCATGCAAATGGATGTCAAAAGAAAGCTGGAGTAACAAAAGCTGTATTAGACCAACTAGACTTTAAAACAAAGACAGTAACAAGAAAGAAAAAAGGGGGGGAGCTCTATATAAATAATAAATAGGACAATCCAACAAGAAGATATAATAATGGTAAATATTTATACACCCAACATAGAATCACACAAATATATAAAACAACTCAAAACTAACATAAAGGAATTAATCAATAATAATACAAAAAAAGTAGGGGACTTTAAGTTACATCAAGGCACAGATCATCTAAACAGAAAACATACAAGGAAACAGTGGCTTTGAATGAAACACTACACCAGATGGACTTAACAGATATATTCAGAACATTCCATCCTAAAACAGCAGAATATATATTCTTTCCAAGTTCACATGGAACATTCTCCAGAATAGAGCACATATTAGATCATAAAATAGGCCTCAATAAATACAAAAAGATTGAAGTCATTCCATGCACCTTTTCTGACCACAATGCTATGAAGTCAAAGACAAGAAAAAATTTGGAAAGACCATAAGTACGTAGACATTAAACAGCAGTCTACTAAACAATGAATGGGTCAACCGGAAATCAAAGAAGAAATTTCAAAATACATGGAAACAAATGAAAATGAAACCAAAACCTTTGGGATGTGGTAAAAGTGGTCCTAACAGAGAAGTATACAACAGTACAAGCCTATCTCAAGAAGCGAGGAAAATACCAGATAAACAACCTCATCTTACACCTAAAGAAGCTATAAAAAGAACAAAAAGGCCTAACACCTGCAGAAGGAAGAAAATAATAAAGATTAGAGCAGAGGATGTGAGGGTGATCTGGCTGCAACATCTATCACTCCATTGATCACAAGGGTTGATTCAGTGGATGTGGCTGGGTAGGTGGGTGTCGCAATAGAAGAGGGACATTCTTTAGTCAGGGATATACGAGCAGTTGCACTCCCCTGCCAGAACCCAGATAAGCTCTCAAGGTCCATTTGTAGGCAAAGCTGGGGTAGTCAAGCTTCCAAGACTCCAGACACATCCAAATGAGGTGCTGCATGTGGTAGTCTTCTTTTCTTTAAAAATAATGGTTAACACAATTAATAAGAAGAATAAAGATTAGAGCACAAATAAATGATATAGAAACTTAAAAAAAACAATAGAATAGACCAATGAAAGCAGGAGCTGGTTCTTTGAAAAAATTAATAAAATTGATATACCTCTAACCAGACTTACCAAAAACAAGAGGAAAGGACCCAAATAAGTAAAATCAAAGACAAAAAAGGAGAAATAACAACCAACACCACAGAAATATAAACAATTATAAGAAAACACTGAAAAACTATATGCCAACAAATTGGACAACTAAGAAATGGAGAAATTCCTCGAAACATATAAATTATCAAAACTGAAACAGGAAGAAGCAGACTGATAACCACCAAAGAAATTGAATTAGTAACTAAAATACTCCCAACAAACAAAAGTCTGGATCAGATGGTTTCACAGCCAAATTCTACCAAACATTTAGAGAAAAGTAATACCTATTCTTCTCAAACTATTCCAAAAAATAGAAGAGGAAGAAAAACTTCCAAACTCATTCAACAAAACCAGCATTATCCCAATACCAAAACCAGATAAAGACATTGCTAAAAACAAAAAACAAAAAACAAAAAAAAAAAACTACAGGCCAACTTTCCAATGAACACAGATAAAAAATTCTCAATAAAATATTAGCATACCAAACCCAACAATACATTTAAAAAATCATTCACCATGATCAAGTGGGATTTATTCTTGTGTTGCAAGGGTGGTTCAGTATTTCCAAAGCAATCAATGTGATACATCACATTAACAAAAGAAAGGACAAGAAACATGTATGATCGTTTCAATAGATGCAGAAAAAGCACTTAACAAAGTATAACATCCACTCATGCTAAAAACCCTCAACAAAGCAGGTTCAGAAGGAACATACCTCAACATAATAAAGGCCATATATGAAAACCCACAGCTAATATTACCCTAAGTGAGGAATAACTGAAAGCTTTCGCTCTACAGTCAGCAACAAGACAAAGATTTCCACTCTCACCACTTTCATTCAACATAGTACTGAAAGTTCTAGCCACAGGCATCAGACAGCAAAAGGATATAAAACGCATCCAAATCAGAAAGGGAGAAGTCAGACTTCCACTATTTGCAGATGACATGACACTACGTATAGAAAACCCAAAAGACTCCACCAAAAAACTGCTAGAAATGATCAACGAATTCAGTAAAGTCATAGAATATAAAATCAACACACAGAATATGTTGCATTTCTCTACACCAATAATGATTCAACAGAAAGAGATTATTAAGAAAACAATCCCAATCAGTATTGGAGCAAGATGGCAGAGGAGGAGATATATATATCATCAGGTCCCAGGAGTTCAGCTAGATGGTTACCAAACCATCCTGAACAGCTACAAATTCAACAGGAGATTGAAAAGAAGAGCAGCAATGCTAGGAACAGAAAATTGACCACTTTCTGGAAGGTAGGATGTGTAGAGAAGTGAATCCAAGACAACATAGGGAAGAGAAACTGCGGGGGCAGGGGGGAGGGGGCAGCTCCCAGCAAGCAGTAGAGAAGCACTGCACAAAATTGGAACTTTTAGGAATCTACTCCACTGAGAAACGTCATTCCAGAGGCTAAGCAGGGGTGGAGCCCTCCTAGGGACAGTGTGGCCTCAGGACCCACGGGATCACAAAAAGACCAGTGCTGTCTGAGTGCAGCAGAGCACCCAGGAATCAGAGTGGGGAAGCTGGCTGCAGAGAAGGAGCTGGGGGCGGGGATGCTTTCAGCTTGGGGTTACCTTAAACTGTGGTCTGAGGCACAGTCAAGCCACTGCTCTTCGAGAAGTGACCCCAAAAGTGGCAAATCTGGAGAGATCCCTTCCTTTGTCCTCTGGGAGGAGTGGCACGGGAACAAGTGGCAGGAATCTGCTGGTTTTGGAAACTCTGAATGGGGCTGTGCACCAGAGATAGAAACACTTGGTCAGGGTGCCTGGGTGGCTCAGGGGTTAAGCCTCTGACTTTGGCTCAGGTCATGATCTCAGGGTCCTGGGATAGAGCCCCACATCGGGCTCTCTGCTCAGTGGAGAGCCTGCTGACCCCTCTCTCACTCTGCCTGCCTCTCTGCCTACTTGTGATCTCACTCTCTCTCTCTCTCTCTCTCTGTGTCAAATAAATAAATACATAAATTCTTTAAAAAAAAAAAAAAAAGAAAGAAACACTCAGTCACAGGCCAGGTGAGCTCAGAGTGTGGCTGGAGACGAGGGAGTGGGAGGGATTGACTGCTTTTCTCTGAGGGTGCATTAAGGAGTGGAGCCCAGAGCTCTCAGTTCATAAGGGGCTGGAAATTGGGAGGGCACCATTTTCATTCTTGTCCTCCAAAGCAGTACGGAAAGCATTCAGGGAACAAAAAATCCCAAGAGCAAAACCAAACAGATTGCTTAGCCTGGCCCCTGGCAAGGGCAGCAATTCCGCCTTGGGCAAAGACATTTGAGAATCATGGCAACAGGCCCCTCCCCCAGAAGATCAGCAAGAACATCCAGCTAAGACCAAGTTCACCAATCAATAAGACCTGTAAAACTTCAGAGCTATGGGAATACAGCACATAGAATTCGTGACTTCTTTCCCATGATTCTTTAGTCTTTCAAAGTTAAATTTTTTATTTTTTTTCTTATTCTATATTTTTTTATTTTTCCTCTTTCGTATTTCCTCTCTGCTCCACTGAGCAGAGAGCCCAATGTGGGGCTCTATCCCAGGACCCTGAGATCATGACCTGAGCCAAAGTCAGAGGCTTAACCCCTGAGCCACCCAGGCATGTTTTTTTAAGATTTTATTTATTTATTTGACAGACAGAGATCACAAGTAGGCAGAGAAGCAGGCAGAGAGACAGGAGGAAGCAGGTTCCCTGCTGGGCAGAAAGCCTGATGCAGGGCTCGATCCCAGAATCCTGGGATCATGACCTGAGCCGAAGGCAGAGGTTTTAACCCACTGAGCCATCCAGGGACCCCTATTTTAACGTTTTTAAACCATTTTATCTTATCAGTACCTTTTCAATAATATTCTTAAATTTTCATTCTTATAGTCATATTCTATCCTTTCGTTGTATTTAAACTTATTTTTGTATATAAGTTTTTCTTTCTTTAAAATTTTGGAATACAGTTTCTTCTAACAGAGCAAAATGTACCCAAAATCAAGTGTATGGCCCTGTTCTATTCACAAGTCTAATATGTACGTATGTATGTATGTGTATATATATACACATATATATAATATATATAATATACTATATGTATACTATATTATATAATATATATACATATATAATGTATATATACTATATATAAATATATATTATATATATAAAATATATATGTATATATATACATATATATATTATTTTTCTCCTCCTTTCTTCACCTCTCGGTTTTAGGTCTCTTCCAATTTGTTTAGTGTACATTTTTCTGGAGTCATTGCTACTCTTTTAGTATTTTGTTCTCTCATTCATCTATTCTTACCTGGATAAAATGACAAGGCAGAAAAATTCACCTTAGAAAAAAGAACAAGAGGCAGTACCAACAGCTAAGGACCTAATCAATACGGACATTAGTAAGATGTCAGATGATGAATATCAAGGTGATAGCTGGGCTTGAAATAAGCTTGGAAGATACTAAAAAATCCCTTTCTGGAGAAATATAAGAACTAAAATCTAACCAAGTTGAAATAAAAAAGCTCTTAATGACAGACAATAGAAAATGAAGGCTCTTACTGCTAGGATAAATGAAGCAGAAGAAATAATTAGTGATATAAAAGAACAAGTGATGGAAAATAAAGAAGCTGAGAAAAAGAGAGATAAACAACTATTGGACCACGAGGGGAGAATCTGAGAGATAAGTGATACCATAAAACAAAACAATATTAGAATAATTGGGATCCCAGAAGAAGAAGAAAAGGAGGGGGCAGAAGAAATATTGGAGCAAATTATAACAGAGAATTTCCCTAATTTGGTGAAGGGAACAAGCATCAAACTCCAGGAGGCACAGAGAACCTCCCAAAATAAATAAAAAATAGGTCAACACCACATTACCTAATAGTAAAACTAACAAGTCTCAGTGACAAAAAGAAAAATCCTGAAAGAAGCTCGGGACAAGAGGTCTGTAATATATAATGGTAGAACTATTAGATTGGCAGCAGACCTATCCATAAAGACCTGGCAGGCCAGAAAGGACTGCCATGATATATTCAGAGCACTAAATGAGAAAAATATACAGCCAAGAATACTATATCCAGGTTGGCTGTCATTGAAAATAGAATGAGAGATTAAAAGCTTCCAGGACAAACAACAACTAAAAGAATTTGCAAACAACAAACCAGCCCTACAGGAAATATTGAAAAGGGTCCTTTCAATATTTCAATAAGAAAGAGAGAGCATAAAAGTAACAGACCAGAAAGGAACAGAGATGATATACAATAACTGTCACCTTACAGGAAATACAATGGCACTAAATTCATATCTCTCAATTGTTATCCTGAATGTAAATGGGCTAAATGCCCCAATCAAAAGACAGGTATCAGAATGGATGATTAAAAAAAAAAAAAAAAAAGACCTATTGATGTGTTGTCTGCAAGAAACTCATTTTAGACTCAAAGAAATTCAAGAAACTCTTTTTAGACCCAAAGACACTTCCAGATTTAAAGTGAGGGGGTGGAAAACGATTCACCATGCTAATGGATGTCAAAAAAAAAAGCTGGGGTGGCAATCCTTATATCAGATAAATTAGATTTTTAAGCCAAAGACGATAATAAGAGATGAGAAGTACACTATACATACTTAAATGATCTAACAAGAAGATCTAACAATTTTAAATATCTATGCCCCTAACAAGGGAGCAACCAATTATATAAACCAATTAATAACAAAATCAAAGAAACACAGAAACAATAATACAATAATAGTAGGTGACTTTAACGCCCCCTTCACTGAAATAGATCATCTAAGCAAAAGATCAACAAGGAAATCAAGGCTTTAAATGATACACTGGACCCAATGGATATCAGAGATATATTCAGAATATTCAATCCCAAAGCAAAAGAATACATATTCTTCTCTAGTGCATATAGAACGTTCTCCAGAATAGATCACATCCTGGATCCCAAATCAGGTCTCAACCAGTACCAAAAGACTAGGATCATTCCCTGTATATTTTTGAGCTACAGTGCTTTGAAACTAGAAGTCAACCACAAGAGTAAAGTTGGAAAGAACCCAAATACATGGAGGCTGAAGAGCATCCTACTAAAGAATGCATGGGTGAAGCAGAAAATTAAAGAAGAATTGAAAAAATTCATGGAAACAAATGAACATGAAAGCACAACTGTTCAATCTTTGGAACACAGCAAAAGCAGTCCTGAGAGGAAAGTATATAGCAATACAAGCCTTTCTCAAGAAACGAAAAGGTCTCAAGAATACAACCTAACCCTACACCAAAAGGAGCTAGAGAAAGAACAGCAAAGAAAGCCTAAACCCAGCAGGAGAAGACAAATAATAAAGATCAGAGTAGAAATCAATGAAACAAACAAAAAGAACAGTAGAACAAATCAACAAAACTAGGAGTTGGTTCTTTATATGAATTAATCAGATTGGTAAACACCTGGCCAGACTTATCAAAAAGAAAAGAAAAAGGACCAAAGTTAATAAAATCATGAATGAAAGAGGAGAGATCACAACCTGCAACAAAGAAATACAATTATAAGAACATATAATGAGCAACTATGCACAAGGAAATTTGACAATCTGGAAGAAATGGATGCATTCCTAGAGACATGTAAACTACCAAAACTGAACCAGGAAGAAATAGAAAACCTGAATAGACTGATAACCAGTAAAGAGATTGAAGCAGTAATCAAAAATTTTCAACAAGCAAGAGCCCAGTACCAGAGAGCTTCCCAGGCGAATTCTACCAAACACTTAAAGAAGAATTAATACCTATTTTCCTGAAATTATTCCAAAAAATAGAAATGGAAAGAAAACTCCCAAACTCATTTTATGAGGAAGCATTACCTTTATCCCAAAACCAAAGACCCCATCCAAAAGGAGAATTACAGAACAATATCTTTGATGAAAATGGATACAAAAATTCTCACCAAAATAGTAGCCAATAGGATCCAAAATTACATTAAAAGGATTTTCACCATGACCAAGTGGGATTTATTCCTGAGCTACAAGGTTGGTTCAACATCTGCAAATCAATGTGATACAATACATTAAAAAAAGAAAGAACAAGAACTATATGATACTCTCAATAGATGCTAAAAGAACATTTGACAAAGTATATCATTCTTTCTTGATCAAAACTCTTCACAGTGTAGGCATAGAGGATACATACCTCAATATCATATCATAAAAGCCATCTATGAAAAAACACAGAGAATATCATTCTCGATGGGGAAAACCCACAGCGAATATCATTACCGATAGGGAAAAAACTGAGAGCTTTTCGCCTAAGGTCAGGAACATGGCAGGGCTGTCCACTATCACCACTGCTATTTAACATAGTACTAGAAGTCCTAGCCACAGTTATCAGACAACAAAAAGAAACAAAAGTCATCCAAATTGGCAAAGAAGTCAAACTCTCGCTCTTTGCAGATGATATGATACTTTATGTGGAAAACCCAAAAGACTCCACTCCAAACTCCTACAACTCATACAGGAATTCAGTAAAGTGTCAGGATATAAAATTAATGCACAGAAATCAGGTGCATTTCTATACACCAACAGCAAGACAGAAGAAAGAGAAATTAAGGAGTCGAATCCATTTACAATTGCATCCAAAACCACAGATACCTAGGAATAAACCTAACCAAAGAGGCAAAGAATTTGGACTCAGAAAACTATAAAGTACTCATGACAGAAATTGAGGAAGGCACGAAGAAATGGAAAAATGTTCCATGCTCATGGATTAGAAGAAAAAATACTGTGAAAATGTCTATGCTACCTAAAGCAATCTACACATTTAATGCAATCCCCAGCAAAATACCATCATTTTTTTTTCAAAGAAATGGAACAAATAATCCTAAAATTTGCGTGAAACCAAAAAAGACCCCAAAGAGTCAGACAAATGTTGAAAAAGAAAACCAAAGTTGGTAGCATCACAATTCCAGACTTCAAGCTCTATTACAAAGCCGTTATCATCAAGACAGTATGGTACTGGCACAAAAACAGACACATAAATCAATGGAACAGAATAGAAAGCCCAGAAATGGACTCTGAACTCTATGGCCACCTAATCTTAGACAAGCAGAAAAGAATGTCCAATGGAGAAAAGATAGTCTCTTTAACAAATGATATTGGGAAAATTGGACAGCCATATGCAGAAAAATAAAACTGGGCCATTTTCTTACACCACACACAAAAATAGACTCAAATGAATGAGACAGAAATCCATCAAAATCCTTGAGGAGAACACAAGCAATAACTCAGCCACAGCAACTTCTTCCTAAAAACATCACCAAAGGCAAAGGAAGCTAGGGCAAAAATGAACTATTGGGACTCATCAAGACCAAAAGCTTTTGCACAGCAAAGGGAACAGTCAACAAGACCAAAAGACGACTGACAGAATGGGAGAAGATATTTGCAAAGGACATACCAGATAAAGGACTAGTACCCAGAATCTATAAAGAACTTATCAAACTCAACATTCAAAGAACAAATAATCCAATCAAGAAACGGGCAAAAGACATGAACAGACATTTTTACAAAGAAGATATCCAAATGGCCAATAGACATGAAAAAGTGTTCAATATCATTCAGCATCAGGGAAATACAAATCAAAACCAGAGCGAGATACCACCTCACACCAGTCAGAATGGCTAAAATCAACAAGCCAGGAAAGGACAGATGTTGGCAAAGATGTGAAGAAAGGGGAACCCTCCTACACTGTTGGTGGGAATGCAAGCTGATGCTGCCAGTCTGGAAAACAGTATAGAATTCCTCAAAAAGTTGAAAATAGGGCTACCTTATGACCCAGCAATCACACTGCTGGGTATTTACCCTAAAGATACAAATGTAGTGATCTGAAGGGGCACATGCACCCGAATGCTTATAGCAGCAATGTCCAAATAGCCAAACTATGGAAAGAACCTAGATTTCCATTCAACAGATGAATGGATAAAGAAGATGTGGTATGTATATAATGGAATACTATGCAGCCATCAAAAAAATTTTGCTGTTTGCAATGACGTGGATGTAACTAGAGGGTAGTATGCTAAGCAAAATAAATCAATCAGAGAAAGACAATTATCATATGATCTCTCTGATATGAGGAATTTCAGAGGCAAGGTGGGGGGGTCATGGGGGGTAGGGAGGGAAAAAATGAAAAGATGGGACTGGGGGGGAGACAAACCATAAGAGACTCTTAATCTCACAAAACAAACTGAGGGTTGCTGAGGGTGGGAGGGTAGGGATGGGGTGGCTTGGTTATGTGCTACGGTAAGTGCTGTGAAATGTATAAGACTGATGATTCACAGACCTGTCCCCCTGAAGCAAATAATACATTATATGTTAATGAAAGAAAGAAAGGAAGGAAGGAAACAATTCCACTTACAAGCACCAAAAACTATGTGATACCTAGGAATAAATCTAACTGAAGAGGTAAAAGACCTGTACTCTGAAACTATAAAACGCTGATGGAAGAAACAGAAGATGACAGGGGCATGATCCCAGGGTCCTAAGATCAAGCCCCACATCCAGCTCCCTTCTCAATGGGGAGTCTGCTTCTCCCTCTCCCTCTGCTGCTCTCCCTGTTTGTGTTCTGTTGTGCTCTCTCCCTCTCTCTCTCTCACAAATAAATAAATAAATTCTTTTTAAAAAAAGAATCTGAAGATGACACAAAGAAATTGAAAGACCTTCCATGTTCATGGATCAGAAGAACAAATATTGTTAAAATGTCTATATACCCAAAGCAAATCTACACATTTAATGCATCAAAACACCTACAGCATTTTTCACAGAGCTAGAACAATCCTAAAATTTATATGGGACAACAAAAGACCTGAGATAGTCAAAGCAATCTTGAAAAAGAAAAACAAAGCTGGAGGCATAACAATTCCAGATTTTAAGTTATATTACAAAGCTGTAGTAATCAAAAGGGTACGGTACTGGCACAAAAACAGACACATAGATCAATAGAATAGAATAGAAATCCAGAAATAAACACACAATTTTATGGTCAATTAATCTTTGACAAAGCAGGAAAGAAAATCTAATGGGGAAAAGAATGTCTCTTCAACAAATGATTTTGGTAAAACTGGACAGCAGCATGCAAAAGAATGAAACTGGACCATTTTCTTATACCATACACAAAAATAAACTCAAAATGGATTAAAGACCTAAATAGGAGACCTGAAAGCATAACAATCCTAGAAGAGAACACAGGCAGTAACTTTTTTGACATTGGCTGGAGCAGCTTCTTAGATACACTTCCTAAGGCAAGGGCAATAAAAGCAAAAATAAACTATAGGGAATACATCAATACATCAAAATAAAAAGCTTCTGCACAGTGAAGGAAATGGTCAACAAAACTAAAAGATAACCCATGGAATGGGAGAAGATATTTGCAAATGACATATCTGATTAAGGGTTTGTTTCCAAAATAGATAAAGAACTTTTAAAACTCAACACCCTAAAAATGAATAACCTGATTAAAAATGGGCAGATGATGTGAACAGACATTTTCACAAAGAAGACATCCAGATGGCCAACAGACACATGAAAACATGTGCAACATCACTCATCAAGGTAATGCAAATCAAAACTACAAAGAAATATCATCTCACACCAGTCAGCATGGCAATAAAATTAACAACTCAGGAAACAACAGGTGTTGGCAAGGATGTGGAGAAAGGAGAACCCTCTGCACGGTGGGTGGGAATGCAAACTGGTGCAGCCACTATGGGAAACAGTATGAAGATTCCTCAGAGAGTTAAAAATAGAACTGCCTTATAATCCAGCAATTGCAGTACTAGGTATTTACCCAAAGAACAGAAAAATACTAATTCAAAGGAAAACAAGCACCTTAATGTTTATGGCAGCATTATCTACAATAGCCAAATTATGGAAACAGCCCAAGTGTCTATTGACTGATGAATGGATAAAGAAGATGAGGTATATTTATACATGCAATGGAATATTACTCAGATAGGAAAAAGAATGAACTCATGACATTTGCAACAACATGGGTGGAGCTAAAGAGTATTATGCTAAGTGAGGTAAGTCAGTCACAGACAAACACCATGTGATTTCACTCACACATGGAATTTAAGAAATAAAACAAAGGAGCAAAGGGGGAAAAGTGAGGGGGAGGCGAAACAGACTCTTAACTAAAGAGAACAAACTGATAGTTACCAGAAGGGAGATGCATGGGGGGATGGGTGAAATAGGTGATGGGAATGCAGGAGGGCACTTGTTGTCAGGAGCACCGGGTAATGGATGGAAGTGTGGAACCACTATACTGTACACCTAAAACTAACATTACACTGTATGATAACTTACTAGTATTCAACTAAGAACTTTTTTTTAAATGTAAAGACTGAGAAAATAAAGAACTGTCTTTGCATAGCAACTTTTCAGATGTGCCCAGATAGTATCAACATTTTAATGGTAAAGAGCCTGTTTAGCTTTCCCACTGATAGTTTCTTACTCAATAATGTAAAAAAAAAAAGAAAAGAAAAAAGAAAGAAATCTAAATTGCAAGCTTATTCCTGTGACTAAATAAAGCTACTTTTACTTTAAACTAAGGAAAATACAGTGACAAAAGAAGGGCAGACTTAAGGAGCTTCCTTCTTCCTGAATGGGCTCTGGTCCAAATAAGTTCGTTCAACACTGACCTAGATGATTCATAAATATATATGACTCTCCGCACTCAATCTTCATTCCGCAACATCAGACCTGTTTGCTTCAGCAGCTAGAAACAAAAGGACTTTTCTTAGCGTCACATATGGAACTAATAGCCTTTTTTGATATATTAAGTCTTTTGGATTAACATTAAAATATTCCAATTTCTGTAGACAACTAAGAAAATGAAGAAGTTAGAGAAGGACACAGCCATGTGGAAAGCCCGGTTTGAGAACTGCAACAAAGCTCTGCTGGACATGATTGAAGAGGTAAGAAGACTTCCCCCAACTTATTTTCCTCTGTTCAGTCCAAATACTCATACTCAGAAGATTATTATGATTGAATAGTACAAATTATAATCTTTGAAAAAGAGCTGATTGATTTTTTTTCTGAGATGTGACCTATGAAATTATAATAAAAATATTTAGAGCAAAATGGAATGGGGTCCAGATTCACAAAGAGCTTTGTGACCCTAAGTCACCTGCCTACTTGCCGAGTCCAAAGCTGTCCTCAAATCAGCTCCATGCCTGCCCAGCTGCATTCCTTAAAGACAGGACAAGCATCTTACTTGTCTTTGAATTTCCCCAGTCCCTGGCACAAAGCAGGTGCAGAATATATTAGTGAGTTGATTTGAACCTATGAGGGAAGACAGCAGCCTGAGCACTCAGGGTATGTACTACTTGATAGACAGATGTGGGGATGTATTGTTTAATTCTTCCAGTAGCCATTTAATTACAGATAGTATGTCAAGCTCTGTAGATGTTAAGGCAAAGGTACATGGTCCTGGATCTAAGAAGCGGAGCTTACAGGGAAAGGTCTCTCCGTATCAAAAAGCGAAAAAAAAAAAAAGTCTTAAAGGGTACCGAGTAGCACAAAGGTGGGGGCAAAGAGTAAGATGATTAGGAATGATTTCATGCACAAACACACCAACATTTTGTACAGAAAAAGAGGAGAACTGAACAGTTTGAGCAGGCAGCATCATGAATTAGTGTGTGGGGAGTTTCTGTCGTTATAATTACTCTTCTAACAATTCGTCCCAAATTGCAACCAATTCCAAAGAGATGAGCTTATTATTCACCAACATAAATCAAACAGTTGCTGGAATCGCATACAGCAGTTTATCTCTAGACTAGATGAGGCACTGCTGACAGCCACGTCCCCCTCCATCTCATTGTGCCACTGGAAGACGTCTCAGTCTTGCAAGCAGAAAAATGCATGTACTTTAAGATTTTGGAGGCCCTGGACTGGAGCAAAGAGAAGCTTTGCCCTCTTCCTCTCCCAAAGGAAAGGATACAGTGATTCAAACTCTACCCGAGTCTCACACACAATGGAGAAACAGCTGTGATGCCCCAACCGGGTGTCTGTCCAGCCACCTCTAGCGGTCAGGCCCCAGGGTCTGGTAGACAGATTCCTGGGCAAATGGTTTTGCTCCTCTCCAGAGAGCATCCTGTCCTGACAATTTTGCTTTGTTGATTTATGCTTCTCCCCCCACCCCCACGCTTTCTACTATTTTCAAATCACAGAAAGCACTGAGAGCTAAAGAATATGAGTGCTTCGTCATGAAAATCGGGAGGCTGGAGAACCTCTGTCGAGCTTTACAAGAAGAGAGAAATGAACTGTACAAGAAAATTAGAGACGCAAAAATGCCTGAAACGGATGACCGAGGTCAGCACACCTCCGACGAAGAGCCCGAGTCCGCCGTGTCTGGGGGCGTGGGGGTTGATACAAAGGAAGCCGAGAGCGTTCACAACGCTGTGAAAAACCTGGCCACAGCCTTCATGGTCATTCATCACCCAGAGTCACCCCCTGACCTGGCCAGAGAAAGCCAACCGGAATTCGGCAGTCCTCAAGGGGGTGCTGACTCGGCCCTGCGGGAGCCGGAACAGTCCCCTCGGAGCCCTTTATGCCCTTCCCGGCCTCCCCCAACTCCTCCGGCGGAAGCCGAAGGAAGCCATGAGGCAGAACTGCCCTCCAGGCCCGGGAATCCCCCCGCGGGGTCGGGAGCACAGGCCCCAAACCCGGGTCTCCCTGCAGCAGCCCAGGCTGACCAGCCGCCCCAGAAGCCGGAGGCAGAAGCTCCCAGTCAGGCCCCGCAGTCCCCCGCCGAGGCTCCCCTCCCAGCGATGGAGGCAAAGGGTTGGGCTCCACCAGCCAGGCCAGCTGAGCAGACTCCAGCTGGGGTGCCCGCCTGTGGGCCCAGGAGGCCGCCGCCCCCACCCCCACCGGAAGCAGCGGCAGAGGGGCTGCCCCCACCCCCACCGGAAGCAGCGGCAGAGGGGCTGCCCCCACCCCCACCGGAAGCAGCGGCAGAGGGGCTGCCCGAAGGGGCCGACACCAACCTGGAAGGAGTAGACTAAGCTTCGCTGTGCTTCCGAAGCTCTTCTTCCTGCCTGTACATCGTCATAACAGATTGTCTTCTGAAAAGGCATTAAGGGCTAGGGTTGTCTAAGGGAAGAGACTTAATTAGAATCAAGACATTTTCAAAGGTTGTGCAGAGCACTCTTAGCCTGTGCTATTTGTTCTCGATTTATAACCCATTTGCAGCTTTTCCGTTTAACACGGGTTGATAGTATAATTTTCCCAAATGGCAACAAAACATACAAATAGAAAATTCATATTAGTTCTCCATTGAGATGGTATTTATTTCAGTTTCTTAATCAACAATTAGATTTGGTATTTCAACACTTCACTACAATATATAAATATAGAAAAATGTGATGTTTCATTTTATTTCCCTATATAGTTTTGATAGGCTCCATAGCAAGTAATGGATGTCCAGGTTCCATTTAAGTATCTACCTAATATATGCATACATATGGCTGTGTCTGAATGTATATACATATATGTGTATGTTTCAGAGTATATACATATGTGTGTGAATATATACATATATGAGTTTATGTGCCAATATATACATGTGTGTATTTTATATTATATATACACATATTTTTATATATACATATATACATACAAATATATACACATATACATATATACATACACACACACATATATATATTACACATACATTTCATCCCTTTTTGGAGTTCTGTCAGGTAAAATATTTAGATGGTAAGCAAAAAAATCATCTATTTGCTTGGGGTGAGAGTAGACTAATGCTCTGTGAATCAGAAGTAGGTTGAGAATGCAAGTATTTAGGCCACATAATGTTGGGCTAAAACAAGTAACCGAATGGTAGATCAATAAATCCAGCCAATTGGCCAATTGATCAAATGTCCAAACAGCACTCTGCACACATTGTGAGTGTGCAGAACACATAGACACATAGTTGTCACAAGAGGTTGTAAGCAGAAAAGGAGAACAGTCACAGCTATAGACCACTCACCTCTTCCAGATGCCTCTCAGATACAACTCAGCATATTGCCTTGCTACCCCATGTAGTGAGGCAGGGACTCGTGGCTACCTGCATGGAAAGGACTGGAAGTGAGTTGTGATCCAGGGCATGGAGGGACTGAGGGTCCTCAGACTGACAGAAGGTTATGCTCTTACTCCTGCCTCCTGTGCTATAGGAGTCTTGAGAAATAATGTTCACCTGCCCCTACCAGGTCCCTAGCTCCCTCACTGCCATCTACTGCTCTCTTTCCAGAGGGTTTCCCACCACTTCTTGCCATCATGGCTTTCATGTATATTCTCAAAGCACCTGCACATTTTTTCCAACTTCTTCCCACCCCAGACTTTACAGGAAGTTTTACCCAGCCTTCATCTCAATTATTGCTAACTAAAAGCTATTATTTTTCCAAAACAGAAGTTCACACACGATCTCAATAGGAGTGATGAGGCATACAAACCAACACATTATCTGCTTTTTGGAATTCTCTACAAAGAACAAATGGGTCCCTACTCAAAATGGTTTGAAAAATACGTAAGGACTCAGAAGAAGGCAAAAGCTGGAGACACCTGGGGTTGTCTACATGAGTATTACATTACCCTTGCTGGACACGAACCTCTAATACCGCTGATGGCATAAGTTACTCAACCTAGGGTAGAGGGAGACTGGAACAGTGAAACTGGAAGTAAGGGAGAACAGAAGGGCAAAGAAGAGAAGAAGGGGAAGAGGAGGGAGAAAATGAAAAAAAAAAAGTCTAACCCAGCCCTACCTTAAAAGTTGAATTCAAATAGAAAAATGGATGAAGGCAAGATTCTCTACTCTTCCTCCGGAAATCTATTCTTCAGTGTCACGGGAGCTTTCTGCCAGGGGACACAAAGCATGTAGGCAGCAACCAGATGCTCCAAATATTGTAAACTGCATATAACTTGTTTGAAGGAGACAGTGAGGGTAAGAACAAAATGCTAATCAGGGAAAAAAAAAGTATATCACTGTTTGAGAAACCACATATTTTTATTTATTTTTTTTCCATGGATTTTTAAAGGCTTGAAATACTATAACCACAGATGATCCAGCCAAATTCAACATTACTGGAAATCTTAGAGATTTAAACATTCATTTCTTTCACAGCCAAATGCTCACCATAACAATCCAGGAGGGTCTCCTTTCCCACTATTTACAGAAGCTAAACTTCCAAGAACAGAGTAAGATTAGATAATCATAGTAAAGTCTCAGTCTGAATGCTTTGCACAAGAAACAGGAGCCAAAATCCAGTAAATCAAATATTCTAATACCTGGAGTTCTTTTTTTTTTCCATCCAAAAATCTTTCACAGCAACACATTACTTAATACTGTGCATATCTTGGGTCGAGTTTCAATGCAATACCTTGCCTAAAATTTGCAAAGCTTAATATAGGCTCTGGAAGGATTATTTTAATATTCAAAGACTGTTTTATTATAGTCCTTTGTATTAAAATTCGGCCTTATGAATTATAACAATAACTCATAAGATCTGAAAGAATAAGGAACTTCTATTCTTTATCAACTTCATGTAACTACTTCTAGAGATGCCAAGTCTACTTTCCAGAAACACCAGTATTGTTTGTGTTTTCTAAATTAAAAAAATGTAATTTATGTACCTATTAAAGTTACTTCTCTTCCCAAATGCCTACTTTTGTTACTTCCATGGGTCAATAATACCTAAGAAAGAGTCTGGCTTTATTTTGTTGGTGGTGACATTTTTGGTCTCTGAGTAGAACATAAATATAATGAACACTTTGATCATCTTGTGGAGTGTGTGTGTGTGTGTGTGTGTGTGTGTGTGCGCACATGCACGCACAGTGAGAGAAAGAGAAGGAGGGAAAGAAGAGAGAGAGAACATGACTGCCCAGAACTAATGAGAGAGCAAAACCCCAACTCCTCTGCCTGGCCCTCAGCTGCCAGCAGTGATCACGTGGCCTGTGTTCCTCTTCAGTGCCCGTCTCCAGTGAGACTGTTTCCAGGGGTTTCCCTGCCATGTGAGCTCTCAGAAACACTCTGAGGAGTAAGGGAACAGGTGTGGAAAGTGTCAGCTCATTTTACTTCTACCTGGTCTTTTTTTTTTTTTTAAGATTTTATTTATCTATTATTTGAGAGAGAGAGAGAGCATGAGAAGAGAGAGGTCTGTGGGAGAAGACTCCCTGCAAAGCAGGGAGCCCAATGTGAGACTTGATCCTGGGACTGCAGGATCATGACCTGAGCCTAAGGCAGCGGCTTAACCCACTGAACCACCCAGGCACCCTCTACCCAGTTTTTCTAACTGCTCCAAGAGTTTCCCTAGTAAGACCCAAGAGGCCTGACTATTCTGCCTTTTGCTTTTCTCTCTTCCCAATCTATACTGATCCAGGAGGGGTTTCTTGAACAAAACATTTCCTAGTATGCTCAGAGAAGAGAAATATTTAGCTAAAATGAAAAAAAAAAAAAGATTAAAGCTCCTTTTTTGCCTGGGATAGATATAAATTTTTAAAATGTGTAACTATCTAGATATATCTAGAGCTACTTTTAAAATAGCTCTTTCATTCTCTCTCTCTCTCTTTTTTTTTTTTTTTTTTTTGAGATAATGAAGTATTATGTATTGGCTCTAAAACAGAAGCTGCTTTTCAATAAGACTAAGATATCACTAGGGGAGAAATCATTTCAGGAAAATGTTCTCAGCTCCTTCTCCTCTAATTGGCAGTTTTATCCAGCAGTTTGGAAAAATAAAAGTAATTTAAAATATAAAGAATTAGAGTGTCTGACTGGCTAAGTCAGAAGAGCATGAGACTCATGACCTCGGGATCGTGAGTTCAAGCCCCACCTTGCTTATAGAGCTTATGTAATATGGAAAGAATTCCCTAAGAGAAGATAGGAAATAAAAATGATGACTCTGGTCTCTAACATTTGTTGCCTTCATAAACTGGCAAGAAAGATTTAGACTAGGCGAGTAGGGTATATGGGTAAATTTTCACAAGGTTTAAACCGTTTATATATCTGAACTTAACAACCTAAAAGTTAAAGTTATCATTAGATCAACCACAAGGGCATTCCACTTGAATAGAAGCATTCATAAATGATGTTACTAAAGATTTTTCTCAGTCCTGTGAAACTGTATCTTCCATACTTGAAGTGAAGTCTCCTTGGTAGTAGCCCAAGAGAAGTTCTATAAATACCAGTTGCTGGGGCACCTGGGTGGCTCAGTGGGTTAAAGCCTCTGCCTTTGGCTCCGGCTTAGGTCATGAACTCAGGATCCTGGGATCGAGCCCCGCATCGGGCCCTCTGCTCAGCAGGAAGCCTGCATCCCTTCCTCTCTCTCTGCCTGCCTCTCTGCCTACTTGTGATCTCTGTCAAATAAATAAATAAAATCTTTAAAAAAAAATACCAGTTGCTACTGTATGTGTGTGAGTGTTCCCACAAACACACACGGGTGCACATGCACACATAAACACATGAGTATAAAATTTGTCCTAGATTTGATGCTGTTCCTGTCGGTGAGTTTACACCTGTTTTTTCAAAAGACATTACTATTCCTTTCCTGACAAGGACAAACTATGAGAAGAAATCATTTCCTGTATAGATAAGGATATTTGATAGAAACACTTAATCAGCAAAATAAACCCACAAGTTCATTGATTCATGGCATAAAAATTATCCACAGAAGATGATTCACTCTACCAGGAGATAAGAAACAAGATCAATGTTTTACAAAGTGATATATCCTAACGTTCAATTACCTCATGTCAAAATTAAAACATACCAAGGTATAAAACTCCTTATTTCAGGGCTGACAGTCAGTATGACATTTTATGTCAAATAACACAAAACCATCACAGAAGCCAAGTAAGAAGACATTAGGGTAAGAGAGGGAAAGAAGCGAGAAAAAGAGACTTTCAATCTGAGAGCTCATACAAAAATGAAAAATAAAAAGGATAAAACTTTAAGAGCAATAAAAGGAAGAGACACATGGGTGGATGGGCCCTTTTGTGAAAGCAAGACCCCCCTGGGAGCAAGAGCCATGACAGCATTAACACAGCTTCCTCCCAGGGGATTCTTACAGACATGTTTCTCAGTGCGGTTGCTTTAGTGTTTTTCTTCTTATTTGCCTTTCTTCTAAAATAATAGATGCATTCTTTTCTGTAAAAAAATAATAATGATAATAAAATTATATCATGGGATGTGTAGAAAACAGAGAGAAGAAACAATTATCCCTAATTCCATCACCCTAACTTAACCAGGGTCAGCATTCTCTCTATCATTGTATATTTTATATCCTCTCTCTTTTTTATTTAACATGATTTAGTTTGTCTTTGGGGAAGGGGACAGTAGTTCAATTGAGAGTAACAGCTATTAACGGCTGCCAGATTTGAGTGTTTATGTACTCAACTCTTACACACTTTACCATATATACACACGGAAGTATATTATGCTATTTATAGAATAAACAAGACTATGCAAATACAAATACACAGCATTCTCAAACGTTGTTTGGAAAAGTCGTGCTATGCCTTGCACTTGGATGTTCCACCACATGTATACACATTTCCAAGTAAATCTGGACATAGCTAGAGTGAACTTGACGCAGCTCAAAAAAGAAAGAAATATCCAACTCTAGAGACAAACAAATGCAGTAACTGAGAAAATAAGAGAAAGGGTCAAACTCAGGTTTATGAAGTGACAAGAAGCATATAACACCACAAATCATAGCCTTGGCTAAATAAAGGTCAATGTTCTAAAATAAATTTACACTCTTTGACATTAACAAGACAGTTAGTGCTTTTGTTGCTCTAATGAAATGATGGTCACCAGCATTAGCTATAGCATATCCATAAAATAGCCAGGCTGAAAACCAATGTGAACTTGAGATTGATCTGACATCTACCAGGCAGATGCAAGCAGCCATGGGGTAATCAGAGAACCCATATACTAAGAAGACTTGAAAGTCAGGGTTCAAATTTATAGGAATAGCAAAACAAGGATGCCTTTCATTGCACCCAAAGTCATGAGGCTAAACATATGTCAGATGTGATATCATAGGCCAGATTTATTAGAAGATAGTCAAGTTCTGCCCAACCCAGTATAATCCCTTGCAGACTATTTTAATACTTAGTGTAAAGGAATTCATGTTCAATCACTTGTTTTCTTAACATCCTTATCAAGGAGTTAAGTCTAAGCTTAAGTCTAAGCAAGGTGGAAAGGGATAACACAAGTCCAGGAATCAGGCCATAGAGTCCCTAGATGACTGGGTGACTTTGGAAAAATAACATCTCTGGGCTTCAGTTCATTCACCTTATAAAATGAGAGCCTTAGACTGTATGATGCCTGAGGGTTTTGGCATCTCTGATTAAATCCTCAAGAGACTTAAGAACTTCTATAGGGCTTTCCACAGCCCAGGGAGAGCTGTAATCTAAGAGATCTGCACATCACCTTGGGTACTTCTATTCGAAATCAGGCAAGGGGAAAGAGACAAGATATTACCCAAATAAAAGAAATGCTTTTAATTTTAAAAATTAGAAGAAGTATTAAGGAAGAAATCACAAATTCTTGGAGTTCTTCAACAAATCCTAAAGACCATCTATGTATAACTTGACTCTATTGGCTCAGGACCAGAAGGCCCGTATAACTTGACTCTATTGGCTCAGGACCAGAAGGCCTGGTTGAGCCTGACAATTCCTGGGCACTCAGTACCAAGGGAAGGGTCTGCAAGAGATGCTGAGAGGCTCCACACCCCACTAAATGTTCTGCAACCAAAAAGCAGGACAGTGACCTTCAGCAGCATTTTTACCACAAATGGTACCCAGATCTCCAAGTGGAAAAGTTATGTTCCTGGTCGAGAAGGAGGGTTTTATGGAAGGTGTGTATAGTTATTTGTGTGAATGTATATGAGTGCATACTTGTATGTGAGGGTATGTATAAGCCAATGTATGTAATATGTGCCGGAATATGTGTATAGTTTTTGTGTGTGCCATGTGCACATAGTTCTATGTGAAGGTTCACAAGTACATGTGACAGTATTTACCCATAAAAAAATCGACATGAGCCAATATACATGTGTGTTGTTATGTGCAAGTTTATGACATGTGCATGAGAAGACTGAGAACTAGAATCTCAATACCACAGATGTGATTTGAGGCATGTGGCTAGCTTGGTTTTCACAGGATCGTGGCTTGTTGCAGGCATTTGTTCACATGACCAGTCCACTTTTGTTTACAGTGGCAAAGGGCTTGTTCTTTTTTGGCTGACAGTCTGCCTTCTAAGCAAACAGGCAGGTGGGTGAAGCTTCAGGTGTGGGGGCAGGTGCTCTTGAAATAATTGCACACACTACCAGCCCTGGGTGATACCCCCATTGATGCACAACTCTCAGCCTCAGCCAAGGCTCTGGGTATGTCTGGAGATATTCTCATAGACTAGCCACAGCTTGAGCAGGGAACACAGGAGGTAGTAAAAAATATATATAAAATATATATATATATATGTATATATGGCAGACATATATTATATATATATATGTCTTTACTAAACTATCAGCCAGCTGAAACTAAGCCGCTGAATATTAAGACTGTTTCTTTGAATTAAAAACCAAAGAGAAAGTATCCAATCCATTTATGGTTTTTTTTAAATTTTTTTTAATTTATTTTCAGCATAACAGTATTTCTTATTTTTGCACCACACCCAGTGCTCCTTGCAATCCGTGCCCTCTATAATACCCACCACCGGTACCCCGACCTCCCACCCCTCGCCCTTCAAAACCCTCAACAATCCATTTGTTTTAATCATAAATGAAGGTAGCAAACCAGACTTGATTGCAGATGCTACCAGCCAGTCAGCCAGTCATGCCCATGACTCATCCTTTGTGCAGAGAGATTTTTTGCTATGATACAATTCACCTCCCAAAATATCTAGTATTGACTAGTGGTGTTGTCATAGCTGGACCATCTGGCTTCTCCCTTGCCTGTTATTAGAAAACCGATCCAGAAATCCTCCAAATCAGTCTGGGAGAAATTTAAAGCAATACCCAAAGGAATGAGAGTGAAAGCTTTTTTATAACAAATTAATTGCCTGCCATACAAGTTAACTGATGATCTTCAAGAGTTAAAGGAAACAAAACAACTAAACATAAATAAAATTTGAGACAAGAACAGAATGGGGAAAAATAGTCACAACAAATAGAACAAAGCATTAATATTCAGGATACAAGTAGAAATCACAGAAAGCAATATGAAAAGACAAAACAACCCGGAAGGAGGTGGAAGAGGCTGAGGGAGCAGCCTGCCAGATACAGGTGATGGGAGACAGGGATAGTGTCTATGGAGAACGTAAAAACAGTAATGAAACCAACCACTAGTCGTCAGTCTTCTTTTCCCACCACCATGCAATCCTGAATAACACGAAAGTTGTCCTCACTTCCAAGGACGATCACTCCCACTATGTAGCCCACATTTGCATACCACTGGCATGAAATATGATGGGCAGTTCATGGAAGAAGAAATGTAAATGACCAAAACACAAGAGGCCAGTAAGAGAAGGGAGATATTCTATCACTTTTGCCCATTAGACTGACAAAAATGTAAATATTCATAATATTCTATTTTAGCAAGGATGAGAGCAAATGGATACACTCAAAAACTGTTGGTACAGGGGCGCCTGGTTGGCTCATTCGGTTAAGCATCTGACTTTGGCTCATGTCATGACCCAGGGTCCTGGGACTGAGCCCCAAGTTGGGCTCCCTCTCAGTGGGGAATCTCTTTCTCCCTCCCCCGTCTCCCCACTCATGCTCTCTCTCTTTATCTCTCAAATATAAATAAATTCTTTAAAAAGAATTGTTGGTACAATATGGGACCATCTTTTTCTTGTCCATTTGTAGGAGTTCTTTGGAAGGGCAATTTGGCAGCTCGTACTCAGTTTTTCTAATGTGCAAAAACAAACATTATTTGGCCAAGAACAGACATATGGCTCTTGCCTACCTGCATCTTTTCCCTGGAGGAAGCACTTTGTCCCAGATACATATAATCTGGATGGGGCCAACAATCACAGAGTCCTAGTCCTCCAGGCCAGGGCTGGCCTCAGGGCTGGGCCTAGAGCTGGAGAGCACTTGCTGCAGGATTTGGTTCAGCCAGTGGTAGCTCCAGGATTTCCACAGAGGAGCTTCTGGAACAATAAACAATCTGCTTTAAAGAGGGGCAGGAGGTTATTTGACTTGTCCTGAAGCCCGAGCGGCTGCATGGCAGCCACACTGTTTTGGCTTCTAAGTTATCTCGGGGTTTGTGGGTACAGAAACCCCACCAACCCAACGTGCCTAAATTCACCACAACGGGTCCAGTCTAACTAAATGGTTGATTCTTTCTGCTGTCCACATGGAGATGGCCTGGGGGGGGGGGGGGGGAGCAGGATAAAGTCCAGGGGGAATGAGTGGAGTTGAAAAATGAGGAGAAACAGAAACCTGGTAACCCTATTTGGGCCCTGGATCCAGTTTGGTCTTTTCAGATCAAATAGTTTCCCTTTTTGTGAAGAGGATGTGAGTCAGGTTGCTGTCATTCACAATCAAAGAGCTCTGAGTCACAAAGACGAGGAGAAGTTCAACTAGGTGAAGTGTGGCACACCAAGAAAAGAGGTTAAAATTGTAATAACTGAATGTATAACAAAATGTTTTAAAAATCTCATTTCTCACTATAATTTTTCAGCTTCTCTTTAGAAGCCTCTTATCACAAAAATGATGAACTAGTACAATATAGATTTTTCCATGTAACCCACCACCCAGGTCGAGAAATAAAACACCACCCAGCATTTTAGAAGTTCCCCCTTCCCTTCTCAATCACTACCCCCCACCCTGTTCTCCAGAGGAAACCATTGCCCTGATGAATAACAACATGGATTTGTTTCTGCCTCTGTGTGTGTATGCGTGTATGTCTTGTTTTGTCTTGTTTTTTACTTTGTTAAAGTGTTCTTTTGTGTCTGCCTTGTTTTTTTGCTGCAACTGTGTCCATGTGTCCAAGCGTTGTTACACTTGTAAGAGCAATTCATTTATTTTCATTGTCCTATAGTAATCAATGGTAGGACTCCACCACAACTTATCTATCCATTCTAATGTTGACTGACATTCAAATTGTTTCCAATGATTGGCTACTACAAATAATGTTGCTGTGTGATTTCCTAGGTGTATACTTCCAGAAATTGTGGGGCTATATGACATATACCAAATAGTTTTCTAAAGAGATTGAACCAATTGTTTCAACTACCAGGGCATGAGAGTTCCAGTTGCTCCTTGTCCTCTGCCTGGGATCATCAGCCATTTTAACCTTAGCTAGTTGGGTGTAGGCTGTATCTCACTGTAGCTTTAATTTGCCTCTCCTGGATAACTGAGGTTGAACCATCTTTTCTTACAGTCATTGGCCAAGTGGGGAGATCCTCTTTTGTGAAAAGCACATTTGTGATTTCCCCCCACTTTTTTTCATATTAAGTCATCTGGGTTTTTTTCTTGTTCATTCAGAGTTCTTTGTACTTCTAGAAAAACTTTACTAATTAATGTAATAATAAATTCTTCTCCTCTGTGGCTCTGTGGCTTTAATTCTCATAATGATACATTTTGATAAGCAGTTTGTCAATTTAATGATGTCTAATTTATCAATCTTTACCTCTTTGACAAATACATGTGTTTGCTATTTAAGAAATCTTTGTCAGCCTCAAAATTAAGAAGCTGTTCTTTCATGTTATCTTCTAGAAGCTTTATTCTTTTACCTTTTACATTTAGATCCACAACCTACCCAAAATGAATTTTTAAGAGAAAGTGATGTAGAGACTCAGATTAATTTTTTTCTGCATGAATACTCCATTCATCAAGCATCACTTATTTAAGCAAAACATTTTCCTCCACTGCATTTTTAATGATCTTAGTTCTAAACTGAACATCCATTAGTGGGTAGGTCTTTTTCTAGACTTCCCGTTCTGTTCCCCTGATTTATTTCTCCTTGCACCAATACATTGTTATAATGACTATAGCTCTTTTTTAATTTAAGTTCAGTTAATTAACATATAGTGTATTATTAGTTTCAGAGGTAAGTACTGTAACTTTATAATAAGTCTTTATAGGCAATAATCCAGGTCTTCTACTTTGTTGTTCTTCAAGATAGTGTTGACTATTCTTAAATTTTATTTCCATGTGTAAATTAGAACCAATTTGTCAATCTACATACATATACACATAAACATGCTGGGATTTTCATGAGGATTGAATTTAATTGATAAATTTGGATTTAATGCAAATCCATTTAACTTAAATGCAAAGGATTAATATCTTGAAAAATACAGCTCCCAATAACTGATTTAAAAAAAAAATGGGCAATCTATGAAAGAAAATTAAATCTCTAACTTAAATCCCAGATAGCTTAACTGAAGAATTCTTTTAAATGTTTAAGGAAAGAACATTTACCATATTCAGTCTCCCAAAGAAGAGGAAAGCAAGGAAACTTCCCAACTCAAAATGACAAGGACATTATAAGAGAATTAAGATTAATTAAAATTAACCTCTTGGTTAGAGAGAGATTAATTGATAAATCCATTTGGGAAGAATTGATATTTTTATGATATTGAGTTTTCCAATCCATTAATGTGGTAAAGATCTCCACTTATTTATGTCTCTTTGATTACTTTTCAATAATAGTTTATCATTTTCTGGTGTGTTTGCTCATTTTTCATTAAATTTAATTTGGTGTTTTGTGAGGACATTTAAAATACATTTATTTAAAGTGTTGCATTAACTTTGGAATAAACTCAACGTGGTCATGAAGTAACATCCTTTTCACATTATTAATTTGGTTTGCTTATATTTTGTTTAGGATTTTTGCATCTATGTTCATGAAAGAGGTTAATTTTAATTAATCTTAATTCTCTTATAATGTCCTTGTCATTTTGAGTTGGGAAGTTTCCTTGCTTTCCTCTTCTTTGGGAGACTGAATATGGTAAATGTTCTTTCCTTAAACATTTAAAAGAATTCTTCAGTTAAGCTATCTGGGATTTAAGTTAGAGATTTAATTTTCTTTCATAGATTGCCCATTTTTTTTAAATCAGTTATTGGGGGCTGTATTTTTCAAGATATTAATCCTTTGCATCTAAGTTATCAATTTTATTGGCACAAATTGTTCATGATATCTTTTTAAATTTTTAAAAAATTCTTCAGTATCTATAATATTTGTTACTCCTGATAGTGGGAATTTATGCCTTCTCTCTGTGTCTTTTATTAGTCTTACCCAAGTGTTCTTAATTATAGTATAGTGTTCACAAAACCAACTATTGGTTTTTGGTTTTATCTATTTTATTTTCTCTGTTGTACATTTTGTTTTCTGTTTTATTAATTTGTGTCAATTTCTAGATGTTTAATTTGCTGTTCTTTCTCTAACCCCTTGAGATAGATGTTTAGATCACCAATTTCCTTCCTTTCCTCTTTACTAACATATGCATTTAAAACTACCTACAAATGGCTTTTCCCTACATCCCACAAGTTTTGATCTACTTTATTTGTTACCATTCAACATATTTTCTAATGTTATTTATTCTCTGACATATTTTCTTTAAGATTTTATTTATTTACTTGAGAGAGAGAGAGAATGAGAGGGGAGAAGGTCAGAGGGAGAAGCAGACACCCTGTGGAGCTGGGAGCCCAATGAGGGACTTGATCCTAGGACTCCTGGATCATGACCTGAGCCAAAGGCAGTCACTTAACCAGCTGAGCCACCCAGGTACCCACTCTCTGACATATGTTTAAAAGTATATTTATTCCTTTCTAAACAGAAGATTTTCTATGTATCTTTATTTTTGAATTATCAGCTTAATTCTGCTATGATCATAATCCATATTCTATGTGATTTATTTGAAAATTTGTTGGAACTTCATAGCCCAGCATATGGTCAATTTTGGTAAGGGTTCTATGTGCAGTTGTTGAGGGCAATGTTCTATCTAGACCAAATAGGTCAGTTTTATAGGTCATGTTCAAATCTTCATCCTGTTTGATTGATTAACTTATTGATTTTTAGGTCATTAGTTCTATTAGTTACTGAGAGAAGTGTGTTAAAATATCCTACTATAATTGCATGTTATTTTTTAAGTTTTTATTTAATATAACTACGTATTTTTATATTTCTCCAGTTTGTTCTTCAAGTATTGCCTTGTATCTTACTAGGTGTATGATTATGATACCCTTACATTGGAATGAACATTTCCTTATTATAAAATTTGTTTTTATCTTTAAAATGTTTGCTACTTTAAAGAGTACTTTGGGGGCACCTGGGTGGCTCAGTGGGTTAAAGCTTCTGCCTTCGGCTCAGGTCATGATCCCAGGGTCCTGGGATGGAGCCCCGCCTCAGGCTTTCTGCTCAGCAGGGAGTTTGCTTCCTCCTCTCTCTCTGCCTACTTGTGATTTCCGTCTGTCAAATAAAAAATCTTAAAAAAAAAAAAAAAAGGAGTACTTTGTCTGATATATAAGTAACTGAGCTTTCACTTGGTTAATATATACATGCTATATCTTTTTCCATCCTTTTATTTTCAACTTTCCTAAAATCTTAACATTTGCACCATGCACATGTATACAACACTGATTTGAGTTTTGTTTTGTTTTGGTTTTTAGTTTATTTATTGTATTTTGTCCAATCTGATGATTTGCCATTTAAAGAGAATTTTTTATACCTTTACATATGTTTTAACTGTTATATATAAATTTAAACTCACTGTCTTGATATTTGTTTTAAATTTATTCCATCTGCTTTGTGTTCCTCCCACACACACATACTTTCTTTTCATATCTTCTTTTGGACTATGAATGTTTATTATTTTTATTACCCCATCTCCCCCCTTGATTAATTGTTTTTAATTATACAATCTTTCATTATGCTTTTAGTGGTTACCATGGAGATTTCAACATTTACCTTTAACTTGGTCAAGTCTAATGAATAGTATTACATTCACCATTTCCTGCCCAAAGCAAAACCTTAGTACATTTAACTCCATCCAGTCCCTTTCTATGTCCTTTGATTGACCTTCCAGTTTATGGTCTCTCTTTTCAACTATATCTAAGCCATGTTAAGCTACTCTATTGAGTTCTTAATCACAGATAAAAGATATGAATGTTCAAATTCAGAAATTGCATTGGATTTTTTATAGTTTCCTGTGCAATTCTCTATCTCATCATTTAAGTTCTTGAACATACTAATCATAAATATTTTAATGTCCTTACCTGATCACTGCAATATCTGGATCACTTCAGGGTTTCCTCCCCTTGGTTTATACTGGATGGTTTCTATTTGGATACAGGACATTCTCTATTAAAAATTTTTTGAAAACTAAAGTTCTGGATAGTATCATCTTCCTGAAGGGAGCTTATTTTTGCTTCCAAGAGGCAGTTACGGTGGAGCAGATTACCTCATTCAGCCATAAATTGAAGTGATTTGAAGTTGGACTTCTGCCTTTTTAAAGAGTCATCCATTTCTTATGGCTTATGGTATAGTCATTTAAGGGTCCCAACCAAAAGTCTGGAGTGTTTGCCAGGACCCTAAATCATTGGCTCTCGCTAAACTCTAATTTTTGTTTCTGATACTTCATAAAACTGCAGGAAGCTTTACTTAGCTTCTGAGCCTCTCAGCCACAGTTTGGATATTTGCAAGTGCCTGAGGGGAAAACAAGTCTCATCATCACTGGTTTTGTTTGGTGGTTATTGTAGTTCTTCTTCTTCTTGTTTTCCTTTTCTTGAGGACCTGTCACCTCAAAATTTTGCTCCCCAGGTAGTTTTCCAATGCCTTCAAACAGATGTTGTATGTATTTTCTCCAGTGTTTCTAGTTGTTCTTGGAGGGAAGTTTGCCCTGCAACAAGTGATTCCACCTTTACCAAAAGTAGAATTTCCACCCAGCTTGTCTTATGAGCAACAATTTTATTTTCTTGAGATTCTGGAGATTCATCGTATTTCCTGTGAGCTCTAAAATTAAATGATTCCAATGACTTTGTCTCCTTCGAGTTTCTGTTTCTTATAAGAAGCAACCATGAGGGATCTTTATTGTTGTTTTAGCTAATATTTTGACCTTTATTATTATATAATAAAAATATTAAATATCAACCAAGGTTTGAAGGGAGATAAATAAGTTTTAGTCCATGTGCCAAAGAGTCGGAGGCCACAGCTGATCCAGCAGGAAAGTGTGCCTGAAGAAACTAAAGATACCCCCTCCCCCATTGGTGGTAGCAGTGTATGTGCTAGGCAATTGTCAGATAATCCCAACCTGTGCATCCATCCTCTGAGAAGTTGCTTTGTATCCACTTAAATTTTCAAGCAATTCAGCTAGTGCCTCTCTCTTACAGTGGGTTAGGATTTGCTAACGTGAAAGATACTCCTCCCATAAACTAAGAGACTAGCAACAACCAAACCCTACTGACTGGTGGGTTCCCATCACTTTGTATAAGAATTTAACAGGTTTGAATTAGAGAGAAGGGGGTGGGGAGCGCATTGTTGGTAGTCTTAGTACATTCAGGCTGCTATAAAAATTGTCATAGACTAAGTGGCTTATAAACAACAAAAATTTATTTCTCATATAAAAGGAGGGTGGGAAGTCTATGATCCAGGTGCTGACGGATTGTGTCTGGTGAGAGCCTGCTTCCTGGTGCATAGGTGGCCATCTTCTCACTGTGTCTTCATGTGGCAGAAGGGGCAAGAAAGCTCTCCTGAGCATCTTTTATAAGAGCAAGAACTTACAGTCATGAGGGCTCCACCCCATGACCTAATCACCTCCCAAAGGCCCCACCTCCTAATGCCTGCTCACTGAGGGTTAGACTCTCACACATGAATTTTCCAGGAACACAGTCCATAACTTGGTTGAAACTCAGCTGTCAGAAAACAGAGGTTAATTATGGTGGCAATATTTTCTAAACCCAAGTAGAAGCACTTTATGACAAAGGCCAATACTCTTCTCTACAGGCAATAAGACAGAACGTTAGAAATCAAGACTGACTGGGAGAAGCCAGCACAAAGGGATGAAATGTACAATTCTGTCAGTGGTTCAAGATATTCTTGATTTTCACTATCTGAGTTCCAAGATGAGGCTTTAGGGAGTTGCCCATTTTGATGAGATTTTCCAGAGCCCTGCCGGGAGGGAAGAGCCTGGGGGGCGGAGGGGTGGCCTCAGCTTCCAAGCTGCTCCCTGACCCAACTATCTGCCGGGAAGCAGATAACTGAATCCTAACCCGCTTATTTTAGCCAGCGGCTTTGCCCCTGGTCTCCAGTCTCCCAGTCAGCTTCCAGAGGCCTTTACTCTGAAACTGCCTGGGAACAGGGACAGATGGCAGCAACTGTCCCCGCACTGATAATGGGCTCGAACCGCTGCCTGCCCGCCAGAGCTGCTTTGAGTTGACGATTTGCATTCCCGCCTGCCCAAATCCGCAGCCTCCCTTCCCGCCAGCTTCGGCACAGAGAGGACGGGAGCGCCACCTACTGGAGTACTGGGGGTGTAGCCAGCCACGCGGCCAGCCCAGGCCTGCTTGTCACCCAGCAACGGCGCTGAAAACCACCTTTGTACAGCGATTAAGTAGGCCTCATCTTCTGCCAACTTCAGTGACTGCTGACCACAGCTAGGCTGAAAAAGTCTCAAGGAAGTTTATTCTGCTCTGAACAAACGAAAGCAAACTGCAGTTGGGATCCAGGCTGCATTCCACTTAAGTGAGAAGTGGGCGAGCCAGCAAATGCAGAGTTTAACACAGAACAGTCATTAGGTCCTTAAGCCGGTACTGGACCCTAGTGAGGCACCAGGACAGAAGGATGAATGGCCTCCCGTCGACAAACAATGGAAGGATGAGGAACCCATGTCTGAATTCCACGACTGACAGCACGCACTCAAGAAACCCAGCCAGGACTGATTCTCTCTAAGTTTGCAATTTGGGGGATCTGAATTTTCCATTTTTCCCTGAGTTCTAGGGACACTGTCACAAAGCTCAGAGGAAGAAGTCATGATGACTTCTTTATTATTGGGCTTTTTGAGTCACCAATTAACACATGATATATTTGGAATGTTGTTCTCAAAATAGCTGCTTTGCCGGCGCTGTAAGCATCCTCTGGGTCGGCTCTCATAAAATCTTGCCATGACAACTCTCAGAGGCTAAATCCTTGCCCTGGATTCCCAAACTCTTCTCCATGTGTTAATAGCACATTTCTGACCGATGAAATACATTTGTCGATATTTTTAACATCTAATGACATCAGAAAAATCTTACTTGAAATACATGCGTACATATTTACGTAAGTTAGTAAGTAAACACCCTAGTAAGTCCAGAACCCAATCTGGTGACTCGTTCACACATGCACAGCTGGGCAGCCAAACTGAACACCCCGAGGGGGCCCTCCCCCACTGAGAGACTCTGGGATTAATAAAATAAAATAATCATAGATGCCAATATGGGCAGGAATCTCGAAACGTCAGTTCAATCTCTGACCTCACTCTGAGCTCCAGGGCCCTCTAGACTCCCTGCCAAAAGGTCATCAACACTTTAAAACACTTTAGTGATGGGAAATTCCTCCAAAGCAGCTCGCTTGTTGTTTAGATGATTCTTCCTTAATATCAGCCAGAATATGATGTAATAACAGCCTACATTTGTTAGACACTGTTTTGTATATATAATAGCTTATTCTCCTCAATCATGCTGCTAAGGAAGATACAGATATTACCCTGCTCTGCACATGAGGAACCGAGGCTTCGGGAAGTTCAGAGGCTGCCCAGGGTCATCCAACAAGCAGGAGATGACTCATGATTTGAACACAGGTCGTCTGACAACAGAAGCTCTCTGAATTACGGGTTCTGCATAGTGTAAGGATTCCCACCTCCTCTAACTTCTGCTCATGGTTCTCGGTCTACCCCCTTAGGCCACAGGAGCATCTAATTTCTCTTCCACGTGACGGCTTTGGTGCTTAGCCTAGAGGAGGTGCTGGCTCTTCTCCCAGCTAATCAGCCAGGCCTTTCAACACATCTCATACAACATGGTTCTTATCCCTCTCCTTCCCCGGGCCCTCTATTTTGACATGCCCCATTTGGTCTATGTCCCTCTGAATGTGTTCCCCACATCCTAACATTACCATATCCTTGATGTGGTTTGACTAGTGCCATCTTGAAAGCATGACCACAGCCGGGATTCTAGACCAGCGCTGTCCAACACAACTCTCTGTGATGACAGAAATGTTGTATAGTTGCCCTGTCCTACTCAGGAGCCACTAGCCTCTCTTGGCTGTTTAGTGTTTGGAATTAAAACTGAGGTTATTAAAACTGAGGAACCAAATTTTTATTTTATTTCATTGAACTAATATTATTTCTAGTGAGTACATAGTAGAGAATGTAGTTTGGATTCTGTATTTCTAAATCACATCCCGACCCATGCTGACCTGAATGTTCTCAATAAATTTGCCATTCCTGGGGCACCCAGGTGACTCAGTTGGTTAAGCGCTGGACTCTTGGTTTGACTCAGGTCATGATCACAGGGTTGTGGGATCAAGCCCAGTGTCGGGCTCCATCTCAGCATGGAGTCTGTTTAAGATTCTCTCCCGCCCCCTATGCACTCTCTCTTTCTCTCACTCTGTCTCTCAAGTAAATAAGTATTTTTTAAAAAGGGGGCGGGGGTATGCTATCCCCATCCTATCTCAGTTGGGTTTTGGGGCCTCCAAGTATATTTTATATTTATCTTTGACAGATGTCACTTCATGACCATTCCAGTTTTTAAAATCATCCCCAATCTGATTTTGTCATTCAGAGTATTTAGCGTCTCTCGTGCTCCATGTCACCTGCAAGTTGGCTAAACATACTGGCTACATCTTTACAAAACACAGCTAATGACGTGTGAGTAACACATATAGCTAACATTTACTGAGGGCTTTCTCATGCCAAGAGCTGTGCTGTGCCCTCCAGCAGTCTGTCTACAGATCCTCATCCATACCCAGGAATGACTTGATCCACCGCCCACACTCACCTGACTAGACTGCCTTCTGTAACAAGGAAACACATTCATATACGTGGGCACACACGCACACACACACAGAACAACACTAGAAAACCTCTTCCACAGAGATGTCAGTTATGAATCTACATGCTGCACACTGTCACTCAATCACAATTGTCCTTGCTTCCAAGACTATGTTTTTATCATGTTCACAAGAATTCCGTGAGAATTCTTGTCAAATCTCTTGTAGAAGCATGTATTCACAATATTTGTAAATGCTGCCCCAAACTACCTAACAACCTATTAAGAAATATGAGATCAACCTACCCTATTTTTTTTCTTGAACTCATCCTGACTCTAGGAACTATCTAATGGTCATTCCTCACTTAGTGATTCACTCATTCAAGGACACATTCCCTTGTCCATCAAGAATAATTCAAAAACTGAGACACTAATGAAAATTTTGCTTCAGCAAACTGTCTAGCTTGTCAAACAGCAGTAGAGATGCATTTAAAGTTTAGAGAAAAGAACAGTTTGGATTGAAAAGCAAGATTTCAAGGAGAGCATTTTTTTTTTAAGATTTATTCATTTTTTTTGAGGTGGGGGAGAGGGAGAAAGAGAATCCCCAAGCAGACTTCCCACTGAGCACAGAACCCAACATGGGGCTCAAACCCAGGATCTTGACATCATGACCTGAGCCAAAACCAAGAGTAGAAAAACTCAGCTGACTGAGCCACTCAGGTACCCTCAAAGAGAACATTTTTTAAATAATCACATGTCTAATAGGACATTAAATGAGATTTTCTTTTAAGATTTATTTATTTATTTATTTATTTATTTGACTGACAGAGATCACAAGTAGGCAGAGAGGCAGGCAGAGAGAAAGGAAGGGAAGCACGCTGTCCGTGAGCAGAGAGCCCAATGCGGGGCTTGATCCCAGGATGCTGGGATCATGACCTGAGCTGAAGGCAGAGACTTTAACCCACTGAGTTACCCAGGTGCCCCAAGATTTTTTTTTTTTTTTGCCTGTTTCCCCAATTTCAACTAAAACCCCAAGATAGGAGTACAAATGACAAAGCATCCCCCAGTCTTGAATCTGGACCATCTTGGCAGAACTTTCTTAAGAGGTGGCCTCAAACGCCCTCCAGTGGTCAGCTATCTGCAGTCCTTAGATGAGAAAATTAGAATGATAAAGAAAGGACAGTTGGTGGGTGATGATGTCTTGGCAGAGTTATCAGACTGCTCTGCCATCTCTTTCTCCTCTCTACCACAGATGGTAGTAGAAGAAGATGGTAGAGGTGGGTAGAGAATGTCTGTGAGGCCTCCGAAGAGGTAGAAAGAAAATCAGGAGAGTGCGTTGTCATGGAAACCAAGGGAAGGACCCATTTCAAGGAGAAAGGGAGTGCGGCAGCTACTGAGTGGCACTGAGAGGTTAGGCTAAGGAGCAAAGGCATAGCTTGTATTTAACTACAATGGCACACTGGCTTCCTTGATCAGAGTAATTTCCTCCAAGCAGTAAGAGTGGAAGTGAGATCGTAGTAAGTCAAGTGCTAACAACAGAAAATCCAGACAATTCTTTGAATTAGGCTGTGAAAGGGGAGAGAAAGACTGGTCAGTGAAGGTAAATGTAAATTCCAGGGAAGAATGTTTAAGATTTTCAATGATCAGTATAAAGTCTTCCAGATAAATCAACCTGCAATTTCACATGCATTCCAGGAGGTCCCATCCTGTGGTGTAGGGAAGGGGATGAGCCTTGAGGAGATCTGTATGTATACACACCTAAATGGGTGGTTTTTTTTAAAGACTTTATTTATGTATTTGAGAGAGAGAGAGAAAGCAAGCATGAACAGGGGGCGGGGGCAGAGGGAGAGGGAGAAGCAGGCCCACCCCCACTGAGCAGGAAGCCCAATGCAGAACTCCATCTCAGGACCTTGGGATCATAGCCTGAGCTGAAAGCAGCCGCTTAACTGACTGAGCCACCCAGGTGCCCCACCTGAAAAATTTAATAATCTTTAAAAGAAAGATCAAAGTTCATTTAAGTCCTGTTGCATTAATGAAAATAAAAACAAAAAAGTAGAAGAACCAGAGGATCATACAAAGTTTGAAATTCCTGAAATGTCCAATTTATGCAACTGTGGAAGACTTTATCAAGGTTTCTGAGAAGCTGGGGATGGTTTCAGCTAAACCAGAGGCACAGTTCGCACCTGTGAAACAGCCCCAGGTGAGCCCAATAAGATAAAATGTGCAGGGGCACGGGGTGGCTCAGTGGGTTAAAGCCTCTGCCTTTGGCTCAGGTCATGATCCCAGGGTCCTGGGATGGAGCCCCACATCGGAATCTCTGCTCAGCAGGGAGCCTGCTTCCCTTCCTCTCCCTCTGCCCACCTCTCTGCCTACTTGTGATCTCTGTCCTGTCAAATGAATAAATAAAATCTTTAAAAAAAAAAAAAAGATAAAATGTGCAACCGCATACACGCGGATATGATCATTGCCAATTAGGTTATTCATAAAGTCAGTTTCAGGTTTCTAAACTGACATGTATAACTAGATAGGACTGAGAAACTTTCAGATGGAGATCTTCTATACTGTCATTTCAATCCAAAGAAAACGACAAAATTAAAAATACATATCATTGGGGGGCACCTAGCTGGCTCTGTCTGTGAGTGTGCGTCTCTTGTTCTTGGGGTTGTGAGTTAAAGCCCCAGGTTAGATGTAGAGATGACTTAAAAATAAAACAGAAAAAAAAAAAAATAAAGGAATACATATCACTGTTGGGAGAGGAAGCAGTGTGTTATGGTGTGGTTCCTGTGGGAGGTGAGGGTCCAGAGCACACATGAAAGGTTAATTGTCACTAAGTAGGAAGCATTTGATTTTCTCTGGTGCTTTAAGCTTTGAGGCTGGTCTCTGGCCCCTCTCCAGGCTGGCTGTCCAGTGTTTGTCCTAAAACGTTTCATTCAGCCAGTTTGAGAAGGGGGTCATGCTTTCTGGGTTTGAGTCCTTTCACAGGGCCAAACAAATAACTCAACCAAATCTTGAGGAGTCAACAGACAGGAAGATGTGGAAGAATCAGGGTGGAGAATCTCTGAGGCAGAGGAAGAAAACGGGGAACAGATACTAACATTAGAAAGGAAAAGAGCCAATCATTTAAAGATAAGAAAGAAGGAATAAAGTTACAGATGCTGTGTAGTTTGGGAACTTGGCAGCAAGAAGTTGAAGGATTTTTCATTTGTTGCCTTGAATTTCAATGTGGAGTCAAAGGCAAGGTCGTCCCTGTGAATGGGGAGCAAAAGCAGTGGTGGGAGGTGGTTAAAGAGAATAAAGAGTTTTTTAAAATAAATAAATAAATAAAACCTGCCATGAAGTACATGCCTTGGAGACTAATGAAAAAAGAACAAAATGGTAGAGCCTTTGAGACCTGGACAAAGACCAGGAAGGTGAAGTATCCCCAAATCCATGGGTTTGGGGGCCCCTCCAGTAGCTTCCCAGGCTGTGTGAGGCCCCAAGGAGGTGCTCCAGGATACAAATGCCAGCTAGGATACAAGGAGTAAGCAAGATAATGTTAGCAAGACAGGAAGTGAAGCACTGGGCCATGAGTTCCAGGTTGGACTGGAGGACCTGTCACTCAGTAAATACTTGTTAACAGAGAAAGAAGAAAACTGGAAACCCAATAGTTATCCTTCCTCCCACCAAACATAATAATCACCACAACCTACTGACTTTATGTTGCAAATACCCTTCTCCACTCTCTTCACTTCTAGGATCTCACCATGGGGTCACCAGCATCCCAGCATTTCCCACATCCACTATTACTCACAGCAATGAGAACTTTTCTTAAACACTTAAACGTGCCTTCTCAACTCACTAACTTCCAGGAAAAGACCAAATGACCAACTCAAAGGGCAAGAGCAGAGGCCCCACTGATTTCTCTCTGGCCCTTATAGAAAACATGAAGTTGTTCCTTTGGCCACATACATATGAATCTATAAGAAAGGGGATATGGCGGACATCAAGGGAATGGGTACTGTTCAAAATGCAAGGCCCCACAGCTGTTAGCACGGCAAAACAAAAGTCTACAGTGTTACCTAGCATGTTGTTGGCATCGTTGTAAACAGCAAGTTAAGGGTAAAACTCTGGCCAAGAGAGTTAATGTGCGTGGTGGACACACAGAGCACTCTAAGAGCCAAGGTAGCTTCAAGACATGTATGATGAGAAATGATCAGAAAAAGAAAGAAGCCAAAAGGAAATCTTCTTGGGTTCATTGGCAGCACCAGCCTACTCCACCCAGAAAACCACACTTTACGAGAACCAATAGAAAGGAACCCATTCACTATAAATTCAGGGCATAGTGCGTATTCAAAACAAAACGAACAAAACTCTGAACTGTTCAAACTAAAACAGAAACAAAACCCTACACTTACCTTGCTTTTTCCTGCTCAGAGTCCCTCCATGGTGTCGTGAGAAGGATCCTAGCTGAAGATCAAGGTACTTCAGCCACACAGCAAACGAGATGGTTTTCTATTTCTCCTATAGACCCTCTCATCTGACATTGTCCAGTTAGTAAATGTCCCTCTCAGAGGGGCTGCCCAGATCCTAGATGAGATGGGATTGAACGTGCAAGGATGTTATAAGCAGAAATGCCTGTGAGAGAAAATTACGGAGGCAGAGGAGGCTGTTGGAGCTGGGGGGGCAGAATGCGGTCAGACACCCAGGGAAGGACAGAAGGGAGCCAGGTATGGGGAGCACCTGGCCTTGCATGCAGTCTCAGGAAGGTAGGGCAGGCTCCACGGGAGTCTGGGAGCTAAAGATGGCCTTTCAGTCACCCTGAGTCTCCCAGGAAAGGCACTGCCTTGATCACCGCGCTGTGCTCAGCCACTGGCTGGGAGCCACCAGTGCAAGCATGGCTCAGAGCTAACACGGTGAGGAATTTCAACTCGTGGCAGCTGGACCCTTGGTTTCTCTCCCGGTCACTGGAGGTCTGTGAAGCACATTCTTAGGACCACTTTGAGCTAATCTCAAATCCTTAATAAAGTATCACAGGTGTTATAAATTCTGACCTTCACCCACAACACCACCCTTACCCAACATTGCTCCAACTATAACAGACTTCTCTCAAGTCCAGAACATACCATGCTACTCTTTATCAAGCCTCTGTATGTTCTGCATCTGCTACGGAGAAAGCTCATCCTGATCCCACCCCCACCTTGGCTTAGCTGTCTTCCTTACTCAGCCTTTACTCTTGTCTTCCCTTAAACATCATCTCCTCAACTCCCCTGCCCATATCCCTCAGACTGGATTACGTGCCCCATGATGTGCTCCCGTGACGGTCAGTTCTCCTATATAGACTAGGTCAGATAAGTAAGCATCTGTCTAGCGTTTGGCTTTGTGGCCAGTTGAAGTAGCTGCATGATAGGTGGAACCATCTGTCTCATTCGCCACTAGACCCAAGGGCCCAACACATGGCCAATGCTCAAGAGAGGCAACAAACCATCTTGACTTCCTTCCTTCCTTGAAATCAGGTAGAAGGTGGCTGCCCGCAAGACATCAGGGCAATCACAGTCCTAGAGAGCCAGCTAAGGTTGAGGTTTAGGAAAAAAATTTAGTGAGCAACCTAAAGCAGGAGAATTAGAATAGAACGTTAAGTAAAATGGTATATTTTGTAAAGAAAAGTTAAGGCAAAGATCAGACCAACAATGTGACCATTTTTGCTGAATTGAGTGTGAATCTAGGCTATAACAATAGATATTTATCAAACAACATGGCACCTGAAGTCTCAATCAGTCAGGATTAAATTCAGCTGTGGATAGCAGGAGGCATGAAACATGAAGTTCTACACATCAGGGATCCTAGCATAAAACAGATGGCACATTCAAAGGGGTTTAACCAGAACAAAATTTAAGGAAGACATCATTACAGAGGTATGGCTGGATTAAGGAAACCAATAAGGAGTAGGTGAATGGGTGGGGAAGCTCCATGGGGTTAGCAAGAGCAGAAGGCCATTGCCACCTCTAGACCAAAGGGACAATGGAGGAATCGTGTTCCTGGAGCCCATCAAAGCTGAAGCCAGGGAAAGAGAGCACTGGGCAGGACCTCAGGCCACAGAGGAACAGAGCCTCCACTAGAACAGAAACAATGTAAGCAGGGTGGGAACAGAAAAAAATGATCATTCTCTTTTCCCCATTGATCTGCCAAGGGCCTCAGTGGGCCAAACCGAACCAGAAGTCAAAGGGCAAGGGAGCCTCCTAGAGTACAGATCATGGAAGACAGAGTGGAGAATGGATGTGGGAAGAGGGCTGCAAAAGGAAAATAACCAGCACAGCAGCTTATTAATCTCACATTAGAGCAGATCCTGATGTAGGTACCCCAGGACTCAGATGCCAGCCCCATGGTCTTCAGGCACCCAGGCTCCTTCTAACTTTCGGATTCATCGTCTTTAACAGTTGGCTTCTTTCCTTACATTCACATCATGGTAAAGATGGTTTCTGGTGCTTCTGATAAACATTCTATTCCAGGAAGGAAGAAGGAGAAAAGGGAGAAGGCGCAAAGGGACCTTCCAGTTGAGCAGGGCCTCCCTGAAGGAGTTCGCTAGTAGCCAACCCGAGACTGCCACAGACGGCTCATTAGCTCCCACAGATGCAAGGGAGCCTGAAAAAAAGGTAATCAATACTCTGGCTCCCTCAAGAAAATCATGGGCTTTTAGTAAAGAAAGGGTAGGCAGAATATTAAGTAGGTCCTTCTTGGAACAATGATTGAAGAAACTGCCAGAGATGGACTTACTGAGAGACAGTATGAATTTCCAGAAGAAAAACTTTTTTGCCTCATATAACTTTACCACCTAATATCTATTTAGGTTTCCACAGTTTCCTGTGATTCATAATCTTCCTAAACCACAGAGACCATTTGCTTTACATCTTCTTACTGACATAATTCTCAAGGAATATTTGTCAGTTAGTGATTGGCTGATTTCTTTAGTTGATTGTAATGAATCATACTTCCAGCTGATGAAAATGAAAACTCTTCATTCATTCTCTCAATAAACATCTATTGGCTGCTTACTATGTGCCAGGTACCATTCCAGAGGCTGACATACAGCAGAGAACAAAAGAGAAAAAAAAAAAAAATCTCTGTCTTCATGGAGCTTACATGTTAGTGGGGGAAAACAGACATTCAGTATGATACATAAATGCATATTAGTTAGTTCTAAGTGCCCTGAAGGAAAACAAAGCTGGAAAGGGAAAGGAATGTTAGATAGGAGTTGCAATTTTCTGCGATCAGAAAAGACCCGAGAAGACAACAGAGGAGTACAACCCTATGAGAGGGCATGATTTGCAAGTACGTGAAAGGAGAGTAGCTCAGGCAGAGAATAGCAGCAGGTAGAAGTAGTTCCCGGGGTGCCTGAGTGGCTCAGTCAGTTAAGCCTCTGCCTTCAGGTTGAGGCTGTGGTCACACAGTCCTGGGATCAAGTCCTGCATTGGGCTCCCTGCTCAGTGTGGAGTCTGCATCTCCCTCTCCCTCTGCCTCTCCCTCCTGCTGCTCGCTCTCTCTCTCTCTCTCTCTCTCTCTCCCCCCACGACCCCTGCTCTCTCAAATAAATAATTAAATCATTAAAAAAGGAGAAGCAGCAGCAGCAGCAGCAGCAGCAGCTCCGTGAGGGGGTGAAGGGGTATTGTGGCTAAAATAATAGTTCCCCCAAAGATATCCAAGTCCTAATCCCCAGAACCTGTGATAATGTTATTTGGCAAATTTGCTACTTAGCTGACTTTAAAATAGGGAGAGTGGTCTGGATTCTTGGGAGAGCCTAATGTACTCACAAAGGTCCTTAAAATAGAAGAGGAAGGTATGAAATGAAATCAGAGGGATACAATGTGAGGAAGACTCAGCCCACCATTGCTGACTTTGAAAATGGAGGAAGAGGGCCACAAGTTGAGGAAAATAGACAGCCTCCAGAAGCTGGAAGGGCAAGAGAACAGAGTCTCCTCCAGAACCCCCAGAAAGGGATGCAGCTCAGCCAGCACCTTGAGTTTAGCTCAACAAGACCTGTGTCAGACTTCAGACCTACAGAATTCTAAGACACTAAATTTGCGTTGTTTAAAGCCACTGTTCATAGTAATGTGTTATAGCAGAGAAAACTAATACACATGGAAACACGTCAGTATGTTAAAGGAATAGCAAGAAACTAATATACATGGGAACACATTGTATGTTAGAGGAATAGCAAGGAGACATCACTGAAACAGAGTGGATAAGGGAATGAGTGGAATACTTGGCATTTAGAGAAATAATTGGGAGCCAGATCATGTCATTTCTCATTGACCATTTTAAGGATGTTGACTTTTACTCTGAGGATGAAAAAGGAAACATTGCACAGTTTCCAGCAGAGCTGTCATGTTGAAAATACACTGAGAAAGCAAGGCAGGCACAGTAAGATGGGCTAGAAAGCTATCCCAGTAAGCTGAGCAAGACAACTGTGAGGAAGGACTTGTACCACACGGTAGCACTGGGCTGTGTGAAGTGATTAGATTCTAGACATATTGTGATGGCTGAGTTGACAAGATTTTCAAAAACACTGAATATAAAATATGGGGGGAAAAAAAGAGTCTGGCATGATTCCAAGCATTCTGGTCTGAGCAACTGGAGTTGCCAGTAATTGAAATGGGCAGGAATGCAAGAAGGGAATGTTGTGGAGGGAAGATCAGGAACTCTGTATTGGACATGTTTTTTCTTTCTTTTTTTTTTTTTAAAGATTTTATTTATTTACTTGACAGACAGAGATCACAAGTAGGCAGAGCAGCAGCAGAGAGAGAGAGAGGAGGAAGCAGGCTCCCTGTGGAGCAGAGAGCCTGTTGCTGGGCTCTATCCCAGGACCCTGGGATCGTGACCAGAGCTGAAGGCACAGGCTTTAACCGACTGCACCCAGGCACCCCTGTACTGGACATGTTAAACTTAAAATGTATAATACACATTCTGCTGGGTTATGTTATTGTTCAAAATAATTCACTTCTCCAGTTGATGGAGTATACTTCCTTGTCACACTGACTTCAGTCTTGGCCACATGACTTTGGCCAATAGAATGTGAGTAGATGTGATATATACCATATTTAGAGGCATCAAAAATTTCCACCTGCCCTCTTGTTCCCTCTCTGCTATGAGACTAGTTCAGACCAGATAGAGGTGATACCTTCAGCTGGTCTGAGGGATCTGAGAATGAGAAGACAAGGAGTGACGAGCCATCTATGGAACAAAGAAAATCTGAACCCAACCCATAGCATGGAGCTGAGATGCAGCTGAACTGGGAATCCATGAACAAGAAATAAATGTTTGTCAGTATAAGCCACTGAAATTTGGGGGTTATGCTCTTTTAAACTAATGCAGTCTAGAGTTTAGGGGAGAAGTCTTGGCTAATATATCTATAAAGCCATGAGACAGGATGAGATCACCAAGGCAATGAGCATAGATGGAACAAAGAAGCCTGCACACTGAGGCACTGGTTGTTAAGAGATCAGGGAGATAAAGAAGAACCTGCTAAGGAGGGATTGAGAAGAAGCTAGCCAGTAAGGTAGGAGGAAAAGCTAAAATGGGCACTAATGCAGTGCCCTGGAAGAGGGAGTGATCACTATATTAAATGCTATTCACAATTTAAGTATGATGAGAACTGAGAGAGGACCACTGGTTTTAACAGATGGAAGTCAGTGTGAACTTCTCAATAGTTGTAATGGAAGGATCAAATGGAAACATCACTCCCTGTGATTATATTCATTTTTCAGTAACTATTTCTTGAGCACCTACTATGTGATAAGCACTGTTCTAGATATCTCGTATATACCAGTGAAACAGACACTTGCCCTCCTCCCCATTTCTTCCTCCTTTAAAAAAAAAATTTTTTTTTTAAAAGGAAAAAAAAACCCTGTGCCCTCAAGAGGCTTAGATTTTAGTGGAGAGAGACACATTTTTTAAAAAGCACAGTATATGAGTCAGAAGGTTATAAATGCTATTAAAAAGTAGTTCAGGAAAAGGGAAACCAGGAACGCCTGTGGACCAATTTAAATAAAGTGGTCAGGGTAGGCTTCATAAAGAAGGGGACACTTGATTTATGGCTTTTAAGAGCTGATTCTCTGATCCAAGAATTTCTCCAGGATTTTACTTCCCTCGATGCTGTTTACAGCCCTTAGGTGGCACTAAGTAATCAAGTGAATCTACAACACCTGGGACTCTAAAGGCTATCTGAAACGTTAATTAGTTGAATAAATAAACCAAGAGTAAAAACCAAGATGGTCTCCACTTACTTGCCCGTTACCATTAGAATAATCCAATAGTATTGTGATCTATCAGAAACACAAAAGAAAAATTATTTCCTATTAAGTGTGATAAAAGGTTCATAAAGCATTACCAAGTCAAAAAAATCCATCAATATTAGATTATTTAAAACTAAATTAAGTATATGTTTAGTGGCTCATAGAAGAAACTAAACTGAGCAGGAATGTTAAGAATGCCAGCTTCAGAAGTTACCTGACACAGACCTGAAATTAACCTGCGTTAATTTTCCCATGAGACAGACAAGGGCCAAATAAGGCCTTTTCTGCTCCTTCTCAGGGACATGGTTCTGGGACTGTTAACTTCAGGCTGTTAACATCTAATGAACCATATTTACCCTCCCTGAGCTCTAAATACACCTCCCTCCTAGGATAACCAAAAATGAATAATAAGTAACAAAATCCTTTCACACATTGTTTCCAGTTTTAAATCATTTATTGAAATATATGATAGATTGAAGGGCCCATCACGAGGCACCCATTCACTAAGTGGAGAAGAAAGAGCTTTGGCGGAAAAAGTCTAGTCCAGCACAATCTGATAGAACTTTCTCCAGTGATGGAAATGTTTTATAATGGGTGCTATCCAGGATGGTGGCCACTATCCACATATAGCTATTGAGAACTTGAGATATGGCTAGCACAACTTAGGAAGTGAACTTTTTTTTTTTTTTTAAAGAATTTATTGATTTGACAGAGAGTGAGAGAAGGAGAAAAAGCACAAGTCGGGGGAGTAGCAGAGGGAGAGGAGGAAGCAGGCTCCCTGCTGAGCAGAGAGCCCGATGTGGGACTCGATCCCAGGATCCTGAGATCATGACCTGAGCCGAAGGCAGTGGCTTAACCCACTGAGCCACCCAGGCACCCTCCAGAAAAGACTTTTAAGGCACCTTCTATTTCTGACATTCCTAATTTTTTTAATCTTAACTACCTAAATAATCTTAAACATGATCACTTTTATCCTAAAGGTGTAAAAGATAAAGTGATTTTTACCAGTGGCCCAGAACACAGGTCAGTCCTTATGACCCAGATATTTTCTTTACTTTCAATATTTTGATATTAGACTTTCCGAAAGGAATCCCCAAAGGAGCAGGCATCAAAAACGGAAAATACGTATAACGAAGAGTATATTCTAGGTGAAAAGAAAAAAATTGTCTGAATTCCCCCACAGCTGCTCATTTATGTCTCTGACATGGAAAATTTCCAGTATGTTCACTTAACATGTAACAGATTAGCTAATGGGTAAGGCCCTGTACTAGACACTACGAATACACAATGTTGAAAACATAGTCCCTACCCTTAAGGAGAGCATAATCAATGACATCTCCATGGAGTGCCATCACATACTTCCAAAGAACGACAGCCTAGCAAGTTCTCCGTGCTCCACATCTGAGCAACTTAATGCCAACAAATCATCTTTGCTAAATGCTAACATTGCAATCTGTCAGAGCTCTGTTTCCATCTGGCTCTGCCCTCCAGAGCACACACCTGCACCTCCCCACCATACCCCCACCACCGGCTGCCAAGACAGTATTGCCTTTGAAGAGTTGAAAGCTTTCTTGACCCATGTTGGAAATGTGACCTGGAAGCACATACATTAAAAAATGAGCACATCTCCACAAGCCAAGAACTCCATTTACTTCAAGACCTTTCTGGTTTCCTTTCTTTTGGGTGTAATAATAGATATTGAAATCTTCAGAGTCATATTTAGTATCTTGTTAACTGAAATTATGTGTAAACCAAGAAAACTAAAAGTGCCTAAGCACTTGCTCCAATCTCAAAATAGAGGCCATTCTAATAACAAAAACTTCAACTTGACCATTTTAAACACTATTCTTCTTAGATAAAGTAGTCTCTTTTGAATTTTAAAACTTAGCAATTTTGAATAAGCTTTCTCATGTAGCTTAGTTTGCTAGAGATATTTTCTTAAAACTTTCAGTAATGCAAATCTGAATATGCACATCAACTTTACAAAAAATCATAAAGCTTTTAACAATAGAAACAGAATTTGCCTATCACCGCTTCTGTAATGTTTTTACCCCCAAAACTATAATAAAACATTGCTAGTGCTTCTTACCGTAGGCATCATATAAATGCTTAATGTTAAAAAAAAAAAAAAAAAGAAATCCCAATTCCAAAAGAATAAGAACAACAGCCCATATCCTACCTATAGAGACACGAGATTAAAGGCATCTGGAAAATGACTAAGATTCCAATACAATTTTTTAAAAAAAACTCTTGTTTCTCTGCACACAACGTTCTGCATATGCACTAATAAACCTGACAAAATGTAAATGACAGATATGCCAGGAATGAAATTTCTTTCAGACTTCTTTCAGTCTAATAAAAATCTTCTTAACCTAAAAATGCAAACCTTATAAGTCAAATGCTTTGTTAGAATTTCAATTAGTTCTTTTTAAAAGGATCTACATTTAAACTTTCATTTCAGTGTTAGGGTAGATCACCAATGAACACAGTAATTCTCAGCAAGAACTATTTTAGGTGTACATAACCTCAAGGAGCTCGTCACTTCTCATGGAATGATGACGCTTCAAAAGTAGAATTCAGTAAGTTTTTAAAAGACTTTCACTGTTATTGAAGAAGATCAGCCTTAAGTATGTGCACATAGTATGTGTTCAATAAACAGTATATCTCAATACAAGCTGAACTGGCTAGAATTTAGCATGTCAGGGTTGACATATAAAAGACTAATTAGTGACACAGTCACAGCTATTTAACACCCAGGATCAAAGGCATCCAGGATAAATGCTACTCTTTTTTTTTTTTTTTTAAGATTTCATTTGTTTATTCATGACAGACAGAGAGAGAGAGAGAGGCAGAGGGAGAAACAGGCTCCCCACTGAGCAGGGAACCCGAGGTGGGACTCGATCCCAGGACCCCGGGCTCATGATCTGAGCCAAAGGCAGACACCCAGTCATCCAAGCCACCAAGGTGCCCAATGGTACTCTTTATAAAGTAGAATTGGGGTGCCTGGGTGGCTCAGTACGGTAAGCATCAGACTCTTGATTTCAGCTTGAGTCATGATCTCAGGATCATGAGATCGAGGCCCCCATCAGACTCCTTATGCTCAGTGTGGAATCTGCTTATCCCTCTCCCTCTGCTCTTCCTCCCTCCTACCACCCCCATACATACTCTTGCTCGCATGCTCTCTCTCAAATAAATAAAAATATTTAAAATAGAATTAAATGGAATATCACTGACTTGCTCCTTTTTTTTTTTTAAAGATTTTATTTATTTAACAGACAGAGATCACAGGTAGGCAGAGAGGCAGGCAGAGAGAAAGGAGGAAGCAGGCTCCCTGCGGAGCAGAGAGCCCGATGTGGGGCTCGATCCCAGGACCCTGGGATCACGACCTGAGCCGAAGGCAGAGGCTTTAACCCACTGAGCCACCCAGGTGCCCCTGACTTGCTCCTTTTAATAACATTTCATGTCTATGTCTCACTGAAGAGCTTATAAATTCATTTACCCTATTAAAACTCATTAAATCTCACTCTAAAAATATTAGACAGTTGGTATTTGTATTTTCATGCTATAACAGAAAGCAGGATCCAAAAGATGGAGTGGTTTGCCTGAGTGTATGAGGCACAGTTCAAACCCAGACCTCCTGCCTCTCAGACTGGCATCAGTGCTGGCAAACACCCGCCCTACTCTGCGGAGTGAACTCAGATGCCTGTCAGAGGTTAATGACCTGCAGCATTTCGGCAGGTGCATCTTGCAACCTAGATCCCCCACGCCGGATGGGACCAGTAGAAGCAAACCCCCAACACTGAAGGCGCTATCCTGACGAGCACAGAACGACCATGATCTGTTCTACCGCATTCCAAGCAAGGCTGACCACTTGCAAGTGGCATTCGCTGCACTAAGTCAGGAGTGCGGATGCCATCCTTCGTGGGCACACTTCAAAGGAAGAAGCAATCGCTGTAACAAAACCTATGGCCAGTTGTTCCTTTTCACCAGCCAGGGGGAGAAATGAATTATTTTCCAGCCAAGGAAGACGTAGGTTTTGGAAGCATAGGTCTCAGTGTGAAGCTAAACCTAAGTGGGGAAAACCAAACACAGCTTTCACAAAATTTCTAATCCACCTCCGTCAGTCAGATTTCCTCTGTTTATTCATCCCACAACCTTCTCAGCTGCCTTCTTACCTTGCTGCCTTGCTTCACACACTCACTGATTTTAAAATGTTCACTATTGAAAATGACCAGCCTTCTGAACGAGGAAGGCTGCTCTCAGAAGCTCTGTTAGGGGTCTGGTAAGGTCTGCAATTCCCCCACCTGATCAGAGAGCTTGCTCCCTAGGTTTCCAGGAGCCCTTTAGGGAGAAGGCCCCAGGGAGCCTCCTTCTTAGGATTACCCACTTTTGGTGGCGTACAAGACCTGCAGTCCTGTATGCTGATGTGTTTAACCATTTTCCTCTCCTGTAAAATACACAGCATGAGCCGATCTTGGAGGTCTTTCCTGTCCTACATTGTAAGAATACTGACAATGAGATAACACACGTGACCGTAAGAAGACACGTTGTCAGCACTTACGACATGCCAGGGACTGCAGAGAGCCTTTTGTTTACACTGCTTCACCTAACCCTTCATAACACCCTTGGCCCCAGGTGGGGACTCTTCATCATTACAGACGAGGAAAGGAAGCACTGAGAGCTTGAGCGGTAGACTCCTTCTCAACGGACGTTTGCTTAGCCAGACCGACAAAGGCACGGACTCTAGCTCATGTCATAAAGCTGCACAGTGATGAACGCCTGTGGCTCCTGGCTTCCCTGCACACAGTTCCCACGCACCCCTACCCTGCGCCCCGGACAGTTGTGTGCTAACCAAAACTTAGCCCATGTTTATTCCCAAACTTGTTTGTGCCTGTTCTATTTGTCCCTGCAATAATGTAATTTAATAAAAATAGTACATGCACCAATCACATATAATTATAAAAGGAAAATACCATTTCAATAACTCAGTAGGATGTTTGGAAATAAGGTAATTCTCTCTCTCTCTCTCTCTCTCTCTCACACACACACACACACACACGCACACACTGTTGAATTAAATGTTGGAATAAAACAGTAAAAGAATATGGGACAGAAATCCCAAAAGGGTAAAGGGTTACTTGTGTGTCTTGAAGTTCTTGTTCCATTTTATTTATTTATTTTTAAAGATTTTATCTATTTATTTGACAGAGAGAGACACAGCGAGAGAAGGAACACAAGCAGGGGGAGTGGGAGAGGGAGAAGCAGGCTCCCCACAAGGCAGGGAGCCTGATGCCATGCTGGATCCCAGGACCCTGGGATCATGACCTGAGCTGAAGGCAGAGGCTTAAGCTTAACCCGTTGAGCCACTCAGGCACCCCTCTTGTTCCATTTTAAAGAAAACTCTGGGGAAGTATTCTTAGAGAATGCATCACAAAAGATTTTGCAGCAAAGGCAGCATGGTACCATAATTGCAGAAATCACACATTAAAACAAACTGAATCTGTCATGAATGTGCACTTGTTATTTTAATTTAAATAAAATGTTATGGCACAGGTCATCCCTTGGGGAGGATATTTCTTCTGCTTTATGAAGGTATAATTAATATACAATAACTCACACATTTAAGGTATATGGTAAGTTTCAAAAGATGTATACACCTGTGAAATCGTCATCACAATCAAGGTGATGTACACATCAATTGCCCAAAGTTTCCTCCAACCCCTTTGTCATCATTTTCTCTCTCCCCTCCCCATATATACCCCTCAGCCCGGCCCCAGGCAACTACTAAGAGCACACTATAGATTTGCTTGCATTTTCTTGAGTTTTATATAAATGGCATCATAAGGTATATATTCTCGTTTCCTCTGGTTTCTTCCACTGCCGTGTGATTACTTTGACTTTTTATGTTATCCATACTTTGCTCCTTTTTATGGCTGAGTGATGCTCTCCTGTATACATATCCCACATTCTGTTCATCCATTCTCTGGCCGATGGACATTTGGGTTGTTTCTATTCTGTGGCTGTGACAAATAAAGCTGCTATAAACATTCGTGAACAAGTCTGTGTGTGGACATGCTTTCATTTCTCTTGGGTAAATACAGAGTGGAACGGCTGGGACATAGCACAGGCATGCTTAGCTTTTTAGGAAATTGCCAGACTGTTTGCCATCAGCAGTGAATGAGAGTTCGCTTCAGGACCCGGCAACTTTGCCAACAATTTGTATTTGTATTCCCTCTATAATCAGAGTCCTTCCAATGGGTATGTAGTGGTGTTTCGTTGTGGTTTCAATTGGAATGCTCCTAATGACTATGATGTTGAATGTTTTACCGTGTATTCATTTATCATTTTTTTTTTTTTTTGGCAAAGTGCCTGTTCCAATATTTTGCCCTTTTTTAAATTGTGTCTTTTTGTTGTTGTTTTTACATTTTGGGAATTCTTCATAGATTCTGGATAACAAGTCCTTTTCTTCCAGTCTGTAGTTCATCTTCATTCTCTTAATATCTTTGAGAAGTTCTTAATTTTAATAAAATCCAAATCATCCATCTTCAGATTTTTACATTGTTTTTGGTGGGAGATTTTCTTTTTCGTCATAACTGTATTCTTTAATCCCCATCCCCCATTCCACTTATCCCCCCACCCACTGCCTCTCTGAACCATCAGTTTGTTCTCTACAGTTAAAAGTCTGTTTCTTGATCTCTTTTTTCCTTCATTTTGCTCGTTTGGTTTTTCTTAAATTCCACATGTGAGTGATCAGTTTGCCATTCTCTGACTTATTTCACTTAGCCTTCATTATACTCTTGGCTTTATCCATGTTGTTGCCAATGGCAAGATTTCATCCTACTTTTATGGCTGAATAATATGTGTGTGTGTGTGTGTGTGTGTGTACCCACATATTCTTTATTCATCTATCAATGGACACTTGGGCTGCTTCCGAAGTCTGGCTATTATAAATGATGCTGCAGTAGACATAGGGGTGCATGTATCCCTTTGAATTAGTTTTTGTATTTTGGGGGGTAAATACCCAGTAGTACAATTACTGGATCATAGGGTAGTCCTACTTTTAATTTCTTGAGGAAACTTCATACTGTCTTCCACAGTGGCTGCACTTGTTCGTTTTTCTCCCTTTTTCTCCATATCCTCGCAGGCACTTTTTTTCTTCTGTTGTTGATTTTAACCATTTTGACAGATATGAAGTGATAATTCTTTGTAGTTTCCATTCTCATTTCCCTGATAATGAGTGATGCTGAGAGCATTTTTGTGTGTGCTGGCCATTTCTAAGTCTCTTTTAGAGAAATGTCTGATCATGTCTTCTGCCCATTTTTTAATTGGGTTATTCGGTCTTTGGGTGTTGAGTAGTGTCAGTTCTTTAAATGTTTGGGATACTAGGGACACCTGGGTGGCTCAGTTGGTTAAGCCGCTGCCTTCGGCTCAGGTCATTATCCTGGGGTCCTGGGATCAAGTCCTGTATCTGGCTCCCTGCTCCGAGGGGAGCCAGCTTCTCTTGCTGCCTCTGCCTGCCTCTCTGCCTGCTTGTATGTACTCTTTCTCTCTCTGTCTCTCTCACTCTGGCAAATAAATAAAATATTTTAAAAAAATAAATAAATGTTTTGGATACTAATCCTTCATCAGATATGTCATTTGTGAATACCTTCTCCCATTCAGTAGGTTGCCTTTTGGTCTTAATGTTTTCTTTGCTGTGCAGAATCTTTTTATAGATTTTACACTTAGATCTATTACACACTTCGAATTTTTTTTTAATATGGTGTGAGTAAAAACCCAGGTTTAGTTTTTGTTTTTATGCATATGGATATCAAATTATTCCAGCACTGCCATTTCTTCACTAAATTTTCTTTATACCTTTGTCAAAAAACAATTGGCCGCATATGTAAATATAGGTCTACTTGATTCCTCTAGTGATCAACTAACTTGTATCAATGGCAATTGTAAGAATCTATATTTTTAACTAACTTTTTAAATTTATTGACTAAGTCATGCCTGGGTTTATCAGGAGGCTTTTACCATTATTCCAATGGTTAAGAACCTGATACAATAGGATAGTCAGGAGAAAGAACAAGGCAGGAAAGAGATGGGCAGGTATGAAAAAATAAGGCAAAAGTATCACAATAGGTAAAAGGAAAAGGATTATAAAAAGTAGACACATCTAAAAAATGGCATTTTCCCAACTCTGCCTCCACCAAAGACGACCCTCACCTAACTTGATCCTATCCTATTCTGAAAGGTTATGTCTATAAAATGAACAGCATTTATTGGGTAATAATTCATTTGTATTCTCATATATTATTCATCAGAGACATGTGCTACTGCCAGCATTTGATGAGATAACCAGGGTTGCTGTAAGCCAAAAATAAATTGACCTTTTAGGTATCCTGTGCAGTCTCATCACATCCCCGTTAAGCTTTTTGAAATATTCACAATAGTCCTCAGGACTGCCATTTTGCTCCCTGCCCAAACCACTCTCTTTTTAGAGCCATGGGGGTCTGGAGCCTCAGACAAACTCTAGCCTAGGGGCTTCACCTTAGCTTTACTTTTTCATCAATCACATGCTGTGTCAACAGAGCTTCAGAAAATATGTGATTTGTTAACATGATGAAAACAAGTATAAGGCACTGACTGCCAACTCATGGTTTTGCAATAATTTGGAGTATCACTACATATTAGCTCAAGAGATAGCCCCTAGACCATAAAAAATCTTAAGTCACTAAAAGAAACATGTAACCAGCATTTTCCCCCTAAGCCTGTGTGGAATACAAATAAAACTCAAAAAAGCCTCAGAGGGGCACCTGGGTGGCTCAGTGGGTTAAGCATCTGCCTTTGGCTTGGATCATGACCTCAGGGTCCTGAAATCAAGACCCACATCAGGCTCCCTGCTCAGCTTCTCCCTCTCCCTCTGCCTGCTGCTCCCCCTGCTTGTGCTCCATTTCTGTCAAATAAATAAAACCGTAAAAAAAAAAAAAAGTCTGAGATACCAGAGCTTCAGACAAAATAGTGAGAAACCAAAAATGAAACACACCAAGAGAAACTGTTTGAAAAGTTAGTCAAAAAGGAAAACCCTGCCCAAATTGCAGAGACCAATGCTATCAAATCTGACAGCTGGACACGTTGGAATCAAACAACTCAAAGTCAGATCCCAAAGTGAATAAAATGGTGAATTCTTAGTGCAGACTGTTAAAATGTCACCTTATATCCTCAAGCAATGTTCAAACAAAAGGGAACACATGTCAAGAAATTAATGCACAAAAATGAGGCAAAGGACACAAATATTATTTTTCAAATAATATTTTTCAAATATTATTTCAAATATTATTTTCAAATATTATTTTTCCCTTTTATAAAAGTGTTCCTCTTTGGTTTTTTCTTCTAAAAAGAAGGGATGCTTTCAAAAGTACGTATCACCCTTATACAACAGCCCAGGGAAAACACTCAGAATTACTGCCATTTTAGGACCTGTCTGGATAAAACGAGGGCTATACCTTTTACACCTACTGTCTTGTGAAAAATAAACCCAAAGTTCTCTCTCACCTCTAAGCAAAGTACCCATCCATTGATATTATTTGGAGGGCTAGGAGAAGAAACCCAGACTTAATATTCTCAGCCATTAACAACGTGAATTTATTATGTAGATTTAAATTCTCTAAGCCTCCATTTCTCAATAGTGCATCACAATAGTGATGCAATTAACAAACATATACTATTGTGAATACAACTGAAAACATAACCCTTGTGCTAAATTCTGGCATCTCTAAATTCTAGACTTTTATGGCTATGGGTTTTTACTCTTATATTTAGGAGACATGTAACTAGGTAGCTCTAAACTTGATTTTAAGATATGATCTAAATTTTTGATCTTGTGTATCAGAACCACTTGGCATAGTATCCCTCACCAGAAAATGATGAAATGATGTAATGGAGGCAGATTCCATTCGCTGAACACCAACAAATGTAAACAGTGTCGTCCTACTGAACTCCATCAAAGTACTTTGTTAATTTTTATTTTGCCACCCCTAAGGCATAGCAATATTAGACAGAGTTTGTATGAAGTCATTACCACAGTGCTACAGGCTGCCACTACAGGAAAAAATATTCCTTGAAAAAAATTATTTAAAATAGTAACTATCTTCAAAGGTATTTCATATTCATTAAATAAGGTTTATCCCAACTATGGCCAGCTAGCAAAACATGGAAAGCACACAAACTCAAGGCAAGCTTTTTTTCCTCCCAAAACTTACCTCTTCACTCAAGAAAACAGCCTGCATAATTAGGAATTTAATTGATGCTAAATTTAAGTGAAAACAATATAAGCCGGATTTAAAGAAATGGAAACCACTACAAACAAACAAGATTCTTCTCCCATTAAACTTAATTCCTATCAATCATTGCTTAACTTCATTTCCTCTTTCTGCTCTGCCACAGTTAAGAACTGTATTTTTCTTACAACTGCAAAGGAATTTTGTTGAGTAAATTACGCTAGCAGAAACCATAAGATCCCGAGTCCTTATAGCTTCAAATAAAATAAAATTTATGCCTCAGATGTCTGTAGTAAGTGGGAAGACAAGCCTTTGAATCCACTGGCAGACTGGAGACATGTCCCTCACCCACATTTCCACCTCTTCTCCTGTGTTCCAGTGTTTTTGTGGATTTCAATCCACTAGCTGAAAATGACAGTGGAAATGAAAGGGACAATGAGATTTTAAAAGCTAAAACATACCTGACCACAGTGCAAAGTCGCAAGAGGTTTAATCACAACTCAGTTTTCATTTTCTTAAAATGAAGTAGCATATGATAAAGTCTTCTCATTATAAAAATTGTTACAGGCATGGGAACCCAAGAAAACTCTGTAGACTAGGACTGTCTACCCATTCAATAGAGCTCCCTATAACCAGAACAATTAACTTTGGACCATCTCCATGGAAGTAACTCTGTTCTATAGAAGGCTTATTGTATCGCGAAGGTAGGCTGCATGCGACCCGCCGCCATCGAACAGCATAAAGAGGCTGCGGTTCTCATGACCGGCAGCAGTGACCGAGAATGGACTGTGCTCAAACCCCAGAAAGGCTTCCCCACTATCTATTCTAATCAAATAGGCCCAAGCCCCAAAACCCTGAAGCCCAGACAAAAAAATAAAGTGACACACCGAAGAGAGAGTACAACGTTAGCTTCTGAGATTTTATTATTTTTAATACATACATTTCACAAACAGAAACCTTCAAACACCACACACAATTCCATAACCAAATTGTTTCAGTTTTATCCACATTCTTTAACTATTTACACTGTCTTCCCTCAACAAAAGTGCAATCCAAGACATCTTGACAAGAAATCTTTAGGACAAGAATATATTTTTGAGCTGGTTTTAACGATGCCCATCCGTTATGTTTTCTTTCAATTACCTGGAGTAATAATGAAGTCAAAGGACATAGAGATGAGCTGGGTTAGGCAGCATCCTATTAAAGGAACAAAAACACTGAACAGGAGCGCTTTCTCCTCAAGTCCTCCCAAACAACCAACTGAAACTGCTCAAGAGCTGCAACCAGGAGACCAAAGAGGAGAAGCCACGCGGAGGTCCCGACCCGGGTACAGGAGAACCAACTGTACGTGAGGCGTTGGTCTTAGGGGACAAAACACAAAATTTCAGCAAATTAGTCTTCATGGTCTACTAAGTTATGCATCAGCCTGTTAGTTTTAGTATTTAAACACCTAATAATATTCCTTCCTTGAGTTAATTTCCCCCCAAAAGCAATGAAAATACTTTTTACTCTGAAAATAAACTTCTGCAAAACCTGGAAATTAAAGACCAGGGAGAGCTCTGGCTTAGTTTGAATGGAATAATTCATCCCACCGCCCAATTTTATGGCCAATGTCTATCTTTTAAAATCAAGTAGTTGATAAACTCGGTATTATCACTTGCTTCATGTGCAGCCAGAAGAGAATGGAGAACTGAGTTAGCCTAAAGAGAAACGATAAAGCCATCAGAAATGGTTTCTCACTGAACTGAAGCAGGTAAAATTTTATTTGTTCCAGGTACAGAACTCTTAAAAAAATAAATGATTTTTTTAAAAAGTTAGAACAGGTAAAAAAAATCACTTTGAAATTATTAATCACTTATGAGTGGTTCATTTTATTGAACACTGTCTATCAGAAAAACAGAAAAATGGGTCTCTTGGGTGACTAATATCCTTTAATATCCAAACCACAACAAAATAGTCATCTTTTTTGACATACTCTAATTTCCACTGATGTATTCAGAGCAAAGTACTTTGAGAAAATCTGGTGAAAATACTAAGAATAGCAGATTTCCACAATAAGATTTATTCTCCACATTGTTGCATACTCATTGTATTTCATTCTCAAATAAGCCAGATTTTCTACTTTAGAAGAAAATGTGATGCCTTAAAGGCAAACAATATTCTCCTATAGGGAGAATCATCCTATAGGGATGATACCTATCCCTCTCCTTTTTCAGAACCGCAGCATCCACAGAATCCTAACTTTGTGGTTCAAATAAAGGCCAAAAGCAAATTTTATCCAATTACAGGGAAAACTCCTCCTACTTATTTTTCGGAGAGTACAAACCAATAGAAGAAGAAAATACTGAATGCATCAGACACCACATTCACAGCAGTCTTAGACTAAGGAGCTTATGAACATGATTTATATATAACCTTTAAGATCCAGAACAATACTAATAAGCAAGTTTCTCTATAAAATTTTAGGTGCATTAAAAAACAGCATTACAATATTTTATTATCCATTTGAAATTCAGAACTGAAACTCAAATATTACCTCAAGACACGAGAAACCTACGAATTTTTATACTTGGGCACATGAGAGAATCCGTGGGGCACCAGTTAACTCACAAATACAGCTCTGTGTATTAAGGACACATCTGCAAGGGCTCTGTTCTATAGGCCTTTTTCAGGCCAATATCGATTCGCTGCTTCATAGAGGCACTGAGCATTTCCCCCCACTGTGAAATATTTTTCAGACCATCAACCACCAAATGAGAGGCAGTAAACCGAATTACAATCATCCAAACTGAAAGATAAGAATATTAGCTGATATATTGGTTCTTCAATGCTCTGTTGTTTCAAAAAAAAAAACATCAAATATTTCATACAGTAGAACTCAAACTTGCTTGCAGTAATACCTAAAAACTTCTCAGAGGTAAAACAGCTGTTCTGAGAAAAAAAAAAAAAAAGGTATAAACCACATGAGTAATACAAACTGTTCACATCACTCCAAATTTGGCTACCCATAAAATAGATGTATTTTCAGCTTTCTATTAGCATATATGTGTACAATACTTGAAATTACCAAATCCATTTTTGAGAAATCATATTCCAATTCCAATTCTATGATGGTATAGGGTGTCAGTCTATTTAAATCATCAAGCTCTAATCACAAAAGGCTGTATTTTGGAAAGCCCAATGCTCTGACTAATCAAGTTATACAAATTATCATCTTGTTTCACTAATGGTGAAGTATCATGGAGAGCTTCAGAATGATCTATTTTCAAAATACTGTTATATATTACAATCCGTGTTTTGAGAAATGAAAACACACTTTAAAAAGAAATATTGAAATTATTATTCCTTTCCTCATATCCTCACAAAGCAATTTTTTCCTTTCCTTCTTGGGGTCAAACCTATGATTTGGGAAGCTCAGCATTAAATGGATAAAATGTGGCCATAACAATTTTGTGTTAGAAAAAGCAAAGTGATGATGGTTCTGAATTTCACCAGTTAGGGTCTATGGCTGTGAGATTTACCTGTGAGAAGAATCTGACATCAAATGGCCCCTGGACAGTGCAACCTACATAAATCAGTACCACCCAAATCATGTCATTCATGGGTTCTCCTTAAGAGCTCATCTGACCAACTTCAAAGACACAATTCCAAAGACAGGGTTCCACCTGATCTTGCCCCCTTGAGTCCATGTGCATCACTTCCAAATTCATTCGGTATGTTCTCTCTGTTACAGGTCAGTTTACCTAAAAACATTTGCAACACCACTAGTTTTCCTATGTCTTATAATTTGGATATAATTTTCAGTGTGAAAACTGCCTGCCTAATCACAGAGGTGATAGAAACACCACTCGTATCTGCTTTCCAATCATCTACAGGTCAGTGTGCCGGCACAACCCTGAGCCAAGACAGACTAGTGCACTCCCAGCGCTCCAGGCACAGACTTTCAGTCACTGTCCCATGTTCTTCTCAAGAGCAGATCTAAAAGTGGGTCTTTAGACAGTTAACATTTTAATAAGAGCTTCTTTCCAACTCCCACCAGGCTTTTAGTTGATAATCCCATAATCCCTTTAACTAAATCCACCCTATCCTCCCCACCACCTTAAAAGCTGTCCGAGAAACTCTTAGTGAGAGTGAACCTCTACCCCAGACTCACGGGATTATCCATTTGGGCTCCAGTCAGGACCACAGACCAACACTCAGGAGTCAAGAGAGGGCAAGGGGCCAACCCCGTTTTAGTGGCACACATACACAAAGGAACTCTCCTTTAAATTAGAAAAGAAAGTCATGTCACAGAATGTTTCCCTATAAAAGATATGTAATAAAGAAATAAAAGTCAATAAAATAGCTATTCCTAAAGCAAAGCTTTCATCAATAAGCTTCGAGAACTTTGAAGGAGGAAAATGGCTTCACGAAATGGTAGTCCAGGTTCCCACAGTGCGGACACTGCTGGACGTTGCTGTACTCCGAGAAGTACTGCATCCCGATCCGCACGTCGATCACCGGCTTCCCGCAGTGCTTACAGTTCAGGCGGGCCTGTGGGCGAAACACAGACGGGTCAGCCACCACGCCCTTCCTGCCGCCTCGCCACGATGTCACCGCCAGCCACGCCAAAACGCGACACCATGAGGTCTGAGGAACTGCTCCGGAGTTGAGCTGGGAGTCTGTCTCTCTCGTTAGCAAACGCAGGGGAGGCAGAGCGGAAGATACACATTCACACATTCATCATCTGTCTGACAGACTGACTCCTCTTTCCCTCTGACCTGCAGCACCCTGAGCACTTTCACCTACTTGTAGGAGGGAAATTCCCAACCCGCAGGGCCTGAACTGCTCCACGGAGGCTCCCCTAACAACAGGACACCCCTCCCCCTGGACTGTAAGAAGACGCTGAAGCTGACTCCCCTCATTCAAAGCCTCATGAAACTTCATGGACTGGGCTGAGTTTATTTTAAAAATTCATACACATTTTTGCATTCTGCTCCTTACTACACTTGTCTCCTTTGATGTAAAAATAAAATTTCCCAAAAATACTCCAGCAAAATTAACAATCCAGGAAGAAGTGCTCTGTGGATCCTGAGGCTTCAGGAAACCACCACACACTAGATCTTCCTTTGTGCCTGGGTATCTAACAGCACAAGACTAGAATCTTTTAGCGCAAGGTCCAAGAACTTAAAGGAATAACCAGAAACGATAGATACAACAGACTCTCAATTTAGATTCATTCCAAAAATGTAATAAAAAGTATAATCTCGGGGTGCCTGGGTGGCTCAGTGGGTTAAAGCCTCTGCCTTCAGCTCAGGTCATGATCTCAGGGTCCTGGGATGGAGGCCCGCATCGGGCTCTCTGCTCAGCGGGGAGCGTGCTTCCTCCTCTCTCTCTCTCTGCTTGCCTCTCTGCCTACTTGTGATCTCTGTCTGTCAAATAAATAAATAAAATCTTTAAAAAAAAAAAGTATAATCTCATTTTGTCCTCAACACACTCATGGGAGTTACGTGGTGGTCTGTGAATTTAGATGAAGACACAGGCACGGGGCGCCTGGGTGGCTCAGTGGGTTAAAGCCTCTGCCTTCGGCTCAGGTCATGATCTCAGGGTCCTGGGATCGAGGCCCGCATCGGGCTCTCTGCTCAGCAGGGAGCCTGCTTCCTCCTCTCTCTCTCTCTCTGCCAACTTGTGATCTCTGTCTGTCAAATAAATAAATAAATAAATCTTTAAAAAAAAAAAAAAAAAAAAAAAAGGCACAGGCACGGACTGACAGCAACATGCCCAAGGCCACATAGTTAGGAAGCAGAAAGACTGAGGACTGGACCAAAGAAGCTTATTCCAGAGCCCACACAGACAACTGTTCTGTGGCTAAGATAAATTCCCTTTTAGCTGACTAATCGCTCTGAACAACAAAAGTGAAATTCTGGGCAAACCTCTCTCTTTAATCATTCTCTTTAAACTGTTATTCCTTTCAAATAATTAACCATTAAGCTTCTTTTTGGCTCAAAGTCTTAGCAGAAGACCTTCCTGGATTCGTTAATAGCGTCTAACATTTACACCTTCCCAGTGAATACACAGTTGCCCTTGAACAACATGGGTTGAACTGCACAGGTCCACTTATGAGCAGCTTTTTAAAAATAAATACAGTACAGGACTATAAATTTATTTTCTTTTCCTTATTATTTTCTTTATAACATTTTCTTTCCTTTGCTTTATTGTACAAATACAGTATAAAATACTTACACAAAATACGTGTCAATCAACCATTCATGTTATCAGTAAGGCTTCTGGTCAACAGTAGGCTGTTCGTATCTAAGTGTTTGGGGAGTTAAAAGTTACAGGCAGATTTTTGACCACACATGGGGTCAGTACCCCTACCCCCTGTGTTGTTCAAGAGTGAACTGTAGTTAACTGACATTTTTTTTTTTTTTTTAAAGCCAAAGAGTAATCAAACATTGTTTTCCACTTTTAGTTCAAGGCCAGAAAATAGAGGTCTAGGCTCACATTGTTTTAAGGAAGAAATACACAGTGAATACCACCAGGCTGGCTGTGGCAGGATGCCATTCTGCTCTCCTCCCTAAAGATAAGGAAATAATCCCACTGTCTCTCAGTGATATAGCAGGAAGAGGAGCAGACAGGGAGTTAGAGGTTTTAGCATGGCTGTGCCACATTTGTGAAGACCCCCACTGTGTGTGGAAAACAAGGAGGCTAACCTAGCTCTCCCACGTCCTTTCTAGCACCAATGAACGGCCCCAAACTCTTTTCCTTCCTTACTTCTTTTTTTTTTAAATATTTTATTTATTTATGGGAGATAGAGAATGAGAGAGAGAGAACATGAGAGGGGAGAAGGTCAGAGGGAGAAGCAGACTCCCTGCTCAATCCTGTGACTCTAGGATCGTAACCTGAGCCGAAGGCAGTCGCTTAACCAACTGAGCCACCCAGGCATCCCCTCCTTACTTCTTTAAAAGAGAACCCTCTCTTGTGTGTATCAACGAGAGAAGCCACTTCCTTCTGTTTCTCTCATCCAAGAGCTGGCGCTATAGCACAGTTGAGTATTACCAAATGCTACAGGGCGCAGCTAAAAAGACTTTGAGATCTCATTTCCAAGGCTAATGGAATTTTAAAATGGAAATGTGGACAATATATTAGAATAGCATACGAGAAAAGTCAGCCTTGTCTAGAATCAAACGACAAGCTATGGATGGCCATTTAGGTCTCTCCTGACCATAGCTCTTTTTTGAGAACACTAGTACAGACAAAGTATGGCTGAAGCACCCGCTCGGTCAACCTTTTTCTTCAACCTGCAAAGCTTATCACAGGATATTCTTTTTTTAAAAATCACACCATAGTGCTAAAGATACAAAGCTATATAGTAACTAATGAAGTGCTTAATAGTTATTTGTATTAAAGCCAGGCTCGGAGACTAAAGAGCAAGTAAAATTATCTCCTACCCATGAACATGAAGGAATTCTAAAACAAGGCTCTCTTTTCCTCCAAGCACTTGGAAATGAACCAAGATACTTCCAAGGATTTTGTTTTGCCTCCTGTGTTTCCATGAACTTATTTAACGTGTTTTCCCGGACTACTACCTCCCTTTCCTCTGGTGACAGCTAAACCTCGGAAAATGCTTCCTCTCAGCAATGCTTTAAGGATTACAAACATTTCACGATAGCCTCCAACACAGTAGAAGAAGGCAGTTCCTGTGTAACTGTGCTACCCCACAGAAAGGAAGCAAAAAGAAAATGCTGTCCACCAAAGAAAGTAAAAGTTTCTTCTTCCTTTTAAATCACTTCTTCTTGGGGCATCTGGGTGGCTCACTGGGTTAAAGCCTCTGCCATTGGCTCAGGTCATGATCCCAGGGTCCTGGGATCCAGCCCAGCATCAGGCTCCCTGATGAGCAGGGAGCCTGCTTCCCTTCCTCTCTCTCTGCCTGCCTCTCTGCCTACTTGTGATCTCTGTCTGTCAAATAAATAAAATTCTAATAAATAAATAAATAAATAAATAAATAACTTTTTTCTTATTAGAACCTAAGTATATGTTAGTCACACAAAACAAGAAAATATAAGCGACAGGAACCACTTAGCATCCCAGCACGCAGACACAACCTCGGGCTTATAGGTTAGCAGATCCCTTTCTGTAGTCACTTTTTACAAAAAGAAGCATACTGTTACACCATTTTATAAACTACCTTTTTTACTTAGTACCCTAAAAATATTTCCCATTAATTATATATTATTCTACAATACCCCTATTCTACAATACCCCCCCACAATGGCTGTAGAGTATCCCAGCAATAGCTTCGTCAAACCATGGTAAATTAGCCATCATTCCTGGACTCGGGGATGAGGTGGTACAGCCACTTGCTATCTTCCTCGCCCTCTCCTGAACGAACAATGGTGCGGCTCTATCTCCTCTGCATTTGCCAGGGGACAGAAGCCGGAGTTCACACGCAACTTGCTCTAGGGTGTCGATACCAACCTGACAGCATGGAGAGGCAGCCAGGATGTCGTAGGTGTACATGGTGCCCAGCTGGTGCCAGCTGCCGTCCCACCGCGACTTACACTTGATGCAGATGATCTTATGAACCCCTTCCAGGCAGTCCACGCACACCGCATACAGGTGCATGAGCCTCCCTGTGCACAGAAGACACAGTGCTGAGAATGGCCATCATCGGGGCTAAAACACTGGCTGATCTATCAATTATAAGCAAACATGTTACCATTCAGATAAAATAAGTAGCAAAATAGGTCATATTCAGCCTATATCCCCAAGTTGTCCTTTTAGAATAATGATGAATTACAACTGTCAATGGGACACATACTCCAAAGTTGTATCTTTATTAAATAGGGCTTCAATTCACTTTTCTAAAAAATACTGCCAGGTTTATAATATGGACATCCAAATTCAAATGACCAAAGTACAAATCCTACAAACCAACCAATGGTCATGCAGGACTCTCAGCTCAGAAGCCTGTGTGTGGCACAGAGCCTGAACCAACAACGCCAGTCTGCAGCCACGGGCTTTCATCCACTGACAAGTCCCATCGTAGGAAAGTCAACAGTCTGTCTTTGTACTGGTGGCCCAGAATTATCCCACAGCCACAATTACTGTGTTAACTGTCCCTGTCTCCAAAACTGCTCAGCCTCACCATATTTAATTTAGGAACCAGGATCATATCTAACTTGTAAGTGGTGATTTAAATGGAGTACAATGTCTTATTATCTACTGGGCTCTTAAGAGAAACAACCCCATTTCTCCATCATTTGTTAACATCAAATGCTTGCAAAGGAAAAGAGGTCACCCTTGTTTGCATGGAAAGGTTTAGGATTCAAGTCATTAGGAAAGATTGGGCATGTCCAGGATCCACCTAGACGGTGTACAATAGCAACATTGCTGCTCTCTACGTAGGCATCAGGGAGCACCACAGTGCTATACGCTATACTCAGAACACGTACTCCTTCAGAATGCGCCGCTCCTGGCCAGGAGCCAAACCACGGCTCGTCACCTTTCTATGGTTAGGACCAGCCTGCTCCTTACCCTCTGGAAAGAGGTAAATAGTACTGACAGGGTAACTTTCCATTTCATTTGCTTACAAGGCTCTCTCTTCCGCCTCAACAGAGGGCACCATGTTCTCTCTCTCTCTCTCTCTCTCTCTCTCACACACACACACACACACACACCACTCTTGTTTCTCAGGTCTATCTAATCTTCACCTTTTCCCAACCATTCTCTGAAAGGTACCCTTCACACGTGGTCCTGGGCTCTGTCGCACATTCTTCCTTTTCTTTCTCTTCTCTCCCCATTCAAGAATGCTCCAATCTCAAGATCTGAACCACCCTGTTATAAAATAAGCTCCCCAGTTTTCATCCCAGATGCTTATTTCTAACAGTGCTTGCTAGACAGACATCTCCAGCCAATGCCCTCATCTTCCTTTCCCTAAGACAGGTCTCCTTCCCAGTGTTCTCCAATCCCGTCCATGATAGCAACCTTTATCCGCTCTAGAGCCAAAGTGAGCCAACCAGGATGCAGCTTCATCCTCTACAGGCAAGTTATCCCCAAAGCCACAATTTTTTCTTTAAAACCACCTCTTGTGGATATTCCTACCTTTCAGTTCCCACTGTCATCACCCAGCAATCTCTCATCTCCTGCCATCTAGGCAGGAGATTTAAGTTCCACCTCTCTGGAGAAAGGTCTCCCCCCATCCTTTCAAGCAACTTCCCTGCCCCCAGGTGATCATCTGCTTTAAAAAAAAAAAAAAAAAATTAGACTCTTCAGCTCTTAAAGAACATGACAAAGCCCTTACTGAGGCTTGAAAGGACACCCATAATCCGTTCTCCCTACCTACCCTACTCATTTTCCACTGGAGAACCTCCATTCTCACCAATCTCTTCTCCCCAGTTCTGTTTCAACTTTTAAATCACCATTTCTTTGCCCAGATGGCCTCTGTCCTATCAACAAAGGCCTTACACAGCCAGACCCTCTTGTTATCAAAATCCATCCACCTTCTGACATCTGCCTTCAAATTGCCTCCTTTAACTACCCAGTGGCCCCTTCCTGACTGGAAATTACAGGATGCTTAAAGTACATCATACCCAGGTGTTACTCATTCCATAGATGGTGGTTAAGTTAGGCCTGGTGAAGGTAGTTCCATTTTTGTAAGAGCATCTTACTAACCTCAGATGGAAGGCAAGGATTGATAGCAACCAGCCCAGGCATGGAATACATAAGATTGATTCACTGATGTAAGTGAAAAGAATCCGCCATCACAGACAGAGTAAGAACAACAGTCCTCTCGTTTATGCTGAACCCCTGTACTCTCCTTTCATCTTCACAGAGAGTATTTCCAGTCTTAAAGTGAAAGTAGTTTCTACCTACTTCCCTCAAAAATTAACCCCAACCAGTATAAAGAACAAGAAACGAAACATAAGCTCCATCTTCTGGGAAACTGAGATACCTGCAAACCTGAAGCAAAACAGGAGATCACAAAATCAGATGAAGAAATTTTAAATGACTTAGCTCTGAAACTGGACGCAAGCAGTGGAATGAGGCGCCAAAAGGGAAACAGTGGAGTAGACAAGTAACCAAACATTCTATGCAACTTCTTCCATCAAGAAGTAGTCTATTTAATAATCATCTCCTAAATCTGGGCTAGCCTTACAACTTATTTTGAAAACCACAATGTGATGGAAGTGATGATACTCGGTTCCAAGCTTACGCCTCTTGAGAGAGCAGGCCCCACCTTCTCACCCCGTTAATGCTGGAAAAAGCCCAGTCTAGCCCACTGGAAGATAAAAGACCACACCAAACCGGGATGAGACATTCATTCCAGCGGAGGACCCCTGCCAGGCCAGCCAGTCGGCCAACTGTCAGACACGTGTCAGGGATCATCTGAACCAACCAACCCAGAGAACTATGAGAAATCATAAATCATCCCTGGTTTCAAACACTATGTTCTGGATCAGTTTGATTTTAACAAAGGCTAAAGGGCTAAAAGGTTAGGTGAAATTTTAGAAAAGGAATGAGACCACTCCCCTCAACCTCACTTCTTTCCTGTTGAGGGGACAGTTAAAATAGGAACCTGCATCCATGAAACAAGAACAAGATGATATTAAAAAGTGCTCTTGGAAATTATAATTTATGTATTTATAGAACAGAAAATCTTGAATTCAGTAAAAATCCTGACATATAAAGCCAAAGAAATCTTCCAAAAGACAGGATAAAGAGAAAGATAAGCAATAGGACGTGTAAGGTCTCCCTCTATCTTTAAAAAAAAAAAAGATTAAACTTAAGAGGTCCAATATCTGACTAACAGTTCCACAGCTGTATTTGAAAATGAAAGAGGAAATGATCAGAGAAAGAAACCAGAAGAAAATCTCCCCAAACTGAAAACTATGAGTTTACACAGCCAAAAATCCAAGAAAGCACACTGCACAATGAATGGGGGTGGAGAGGAAGACCTGTGTCATGGTGAAACTTCAGAACACTAGGGATAGAGAGAAAATCTTAAAACCTCAGGGGATCGGAGGAGAGAGCAAAGGGACAGCAGTAAAATACTGACTTCTCAACACTGACACTGGAAGACCAGATATAGTGAAGAAAGAAATGCCTTCAAAATCCTAAGGGGAAAATATTTGTAACTTGGAAGACTCTACCCAACCAAATAGCAATCAAGTGTGAAGACAGAATCAAGACATTATCAGACTTTCAAAGTCTGAAAATACCTAAGCCCATGCTTCCTTTCTCAGAAACCTCCTGGGAATGTTTCTTAACAAACTGAGGCAATAAACCAAGAAAAAAGAAAACATGATATCTAGGAAACAGAAGATAAAGAACAGAAAAGTAAGCAAAGAATTCCTAGAAAGGCAGCCATGCAGTATAGCAGCTAATGAGTACAGCCAGACAGACAGGAGCAGGAAGATGAAAGGTTCCATGAAGGAAATTTAATTTCTACAAAAAGAAGTTCATTAAATGGAGGACAGGTATGTGCAAATGATTTGAAAGCTTTGTGGAAGCTGCTGGAGAGCAACCAGCCAATGGTTCCAAGAAGACTAATAAGCAAATGAAATTGTGAAACAATTATCAACTGTAATAACAAAACAAAAGACATCCTAGAATATACTATATGATAGGAAATACACCTACACTTCGTGCTCAACACTAGATATTTACATAATCAAAGCAGTAAAAACATTAAGGATTTCACCAGGAATTGTGATACATTATCCTGAGAGAAATGGGAAGATTTAAGAAAGCACAATCATCCACCTTAAGTCAATAGACAATATCTAAAACTGGATACGAAGACGGCAGTTTTAAAATTACAATGGTGGGATGCCTGGGTGGTTCAATCAGTTAAGCATCTGCCTTCTGCTCAGGTCATGATCTTTGGGTCCTGGGATCAAGTCCCATGGCTGGCTCCTTACTCAGCAGGTAGTCTGCTTCTCCCTCTGTCTGCAGCTCCCCCTGCTTGTTCTCTCTCTCTCTCTGACAAATAAATAAACTCCTTTAAAAAAAAAATAAAAATAAAAACCTAAGAATCAGTCATAATTGAAAAACGCTATCTCTGAGAACTGAAACAACAGAGGGTGTGGGACAAAGACAGGTAGAGATATATTGATTCTACCATGGGGTTTTTTTTAGCACACTTTTGAAGTTATAAACATGTTACATTTCATGTATCTCACCTTTATATAAACTCAGTAATTTCACACAAATTGACCAATTGCTCACTTAACCTGACCAACACCCATCATTCAAGTCAGGCTGAAATATCCCTGTGCCCTTGAATGTTATCCACAGCACTAAGCTCTCTGCCTTCACCAGAAGGGTGATGCCTCAGCTTCCAATAATCGTCCACTTTTCTTTTGCTGTTATCAAGAAAGCCTGATTTTCCATAAACTTCAAGATTAATTCAGCTCATCTGAAAAACACACTGGCCCTCCCTGACCCTCTTCTGTTACTCCCTTGTTTACAAGGATCAAGAGAATACCCAGCGTGCTGGGCACATTAACACAGGTTACAAAAGCAACTGTTTTACACCAAGTGATATAGTTATGCAATTCCTACTCAATTCCCTCCCAGTGAAGGAAAACTGTACACGAGGAATCCTCCCTTCAAATGACAGCAGAATAAAAACATAAAATGGCCCACCAGGACAACTGTATTTGGTACAGTGACATCAAGAGTCACTGTACCAAATGTACAAACTGGTACCAGCACCCCCTCCACCACCTCAAGGGGCAAAGCCGAAACATCCCAACAGTGCCGGGCACCCAACAAGAACAAGAGGTACCCGCCATTACACTGACGCCAGAAGAGAGCAAGCCCATTCTGCTTCTCGGCTTTTAACAAAGGGAAAACAGGCAAGGTGGATGAACACCTGTACCTTGAAGATGACACGGGACGTCATATTCGATCTCATCGTGTCTCGACGGGCTTAAGAACAGAGTTCCGTCCACCAAAGGGAACTGTTCGAACACCGGGAGTGCCCGGTGGCACAGAGCGCAGTTTACAACATTCCTGTGGCTGGCACTGAGGGCCGCAAGGATGAATTTCCGCAGATCCTCGCCCTGGCCCATCTGGGCATCGTCTTCCATCCGCACGTGGAAAGTGTTCAACTTATGCCTAGGGATGTGCGTGAGCAGCTCGGACAGGTCCAGGCGCCGCAGGAACTGCACGGGAGCATCAAAGTGGCCCCCCCGGTGCACCGATAACCCAGCTGGACTGTAGTCAAAGTGGGTGTTTCGGAACACATGGCCCCCGGCCATGGCCTTTTTGTGCGGCTCCAGATGGATGGCATTCTTTAGGAATTCCCCGAGGTATCTCGAGGAGCGAGGGCCGCTGAAGTGGGCAGGGGAGAGAATGGAGTAGCCGGTGGGCGGGGACTGGCCCGGGGAGGCGCAGGGGGAGCGTGCCCCGTAGGCTGCTGCCCCGACCGCCTTCTCCTGGGAGTTCTGCCGGTCCATGGAGTGCCGCCGGGGGAGGTCGTGGCTCAGGCCTTTCTGGGGCTTGTTGGGCGGCCGGCACTTTTTGGCCTCCTCCCCCGCTTCACCGGGGGGCCTCCCTGTGTTCTTCTCTGACCCAGATTTCTTCTTTTTCTCATCCTGCATCCGCTTCACCTGATACCAGTCCGTGTCCTTTTTTAAGTGGCCCTGTCCACAGCGGCAGGAGCAGAAGCGGAAGGCCAGGTCGTAGCCCTTCTTTGTCCACATGTTCTGCCGGCACTGCTTCTCGTTCCAGCTGCGTGCGCGGCCGATGCAGTTAAACTGGACCAGGATGCTGCTCTCCCACTCGTAGAAACACTGCAGGTGCATCCAGCTGCTGTAGGGGCAATGCTCGTTGTTGCACACCACCTTCTGGTAGTCGTCCTTGTCCAGGTCCACCGGCCTCCCGAAGCTGCAGATCAGGGGCGTGGCACACGGGGCTTCTGGGGAGAAACACGGAAAGAAAGAGGTTTAGCACGCAGGAGCTGGGATTCCAGCAGGCACCACGCTGGAGAGAGCAAAGCTACCATCCCCACAAGCCCATTCGTGCCAACAGTACAATTTTATGGTGTCACGATTTCCACCGCTGGAGTCACACCAGACAAGATTAAAAAACACTGACTACTTTCTTCTGGTATTATGTTGTACCAGGGGAATTTATTTTCAGATATTTGTTATCTGCTGAAAAACACACCAGTAAGCTTCAAAAAGTCCAAATCCTTCAAAGTGCAATTAGCTGTATGTCAGTACTTCCAACATTGTGGTGTACTATGAGGTTTTCCTAAGATGTGGGTGTAATGACAGGCAGTTCCAAGGTTCTTAGAGAGGAATCACTCCAGTGAACTAGGGAATAATATGATGAAGCCACTTAACCTACCAGCTCCAAAAGGACGCTGAAAGTCCTTTATCACAAGTGTTACGTTATACTGAATACCACAGAAAAATTAGAAAACAGAAATCCCTCATCCCCAATTCCCTTCTAGAATGGTCTGATACCTAATGGCAGGAATATCTATCTGGTCAACCTAATTGTTGGTCTACACAGAACTGCACTGCCAGGACATGAAGGAAAAAACCAGAATTCTCCTAAAGCTATCAGGACAGAAACTAGGAACACCAACATACTTATACCCTATTTAATCACATGCCCCACGGGCCATCTAAAAGGCCAGTTTCCAGGGCACCTGGGTGGCTCAGTGGATTGGGCCTCTGCCTTCGGCTCTGGTCATGATCCCAGGGTCCTGGGATCGAGCCCCATATCGGGCTCCCTGCTCAGTAGGGCGCCTGCTTCCCCCACCCCCTCACCCCGGCCTGCCTCTCTGCCTACTTGTGATCTCTCTCTCTGTGGAATAAGTAAATAAAATCTTTTTTTAAATAAATAAATAAATGGCCAGTTTCCCCAAAAGGAGGGAAAAGTTGGTGACACAAAGTAGAACCCCGCTCTTAAGAAGTAAATAGGATTTATGGAGATTCCAGGGGATTCCAGTTACTCCAACGCCCATAACATTTTCAAAAGGGCTTTCTGGAGAGCAGTAATACTCCTAGTTGAAACCAAAGGGCTTGGTCTAGAAGGTTGCACATGCCAAGCTCACCTCAGACTTTATCTGTTGTAGCAGAGAGTTCTGTTCTGGAAAGCTCCCCCTGGTAGCAGTGTGGGACATGAGGCTGCAGAGTTGAGGGGCAGAGAGGCAGTAATCCAGGTGAGACATGGGTGTGTGCCTGAGCAACAGCAGCAGCAGAGTAAAATGGCGCTCACTGTTGAAGGGGAGCAAACGCTGACAGACAGCAAACATGGGAGAGGCAGGTTTGGACAAATGGACAAAGACAACTTTGGGCTGGCCTTATTTTAGACCTGCTGAATTGAAAATACCTGTACCAATGAGGTGGAGAAAGACAAGACTGGAGTCCAAAGACCTGGAGCATGCAACAGATGGGTAGCCACACAGCCAGAGATGGAAGTTAAATCCCTGGACTGAGGAGCTCACCCAAGAGGCATATGAGGAGAGGAAAAGAATCCTGAGAAGCAACATAAAAAGGCTGAAGAAGAATCCTCTACAGAAGACGGTAAGGAATGAACTGAGGATTCACTGTAAGACAAGCCAGGAGAGAATTCTATCAAGGCAGATGGAAAGTTTTAAGAACAGAGGGCTGACTCAAAACAACTGTGACACCCAAAAGTGTCTCTACACATTGCCAGCTATCCAAGGGATATCCAAGGGAGAAGAGACGGAGCAAAACTGCCCCTGGTCGGAAGCTACTGGGCAAATCAAAGACGGAAAAGTCCTCACCAGAATGATCAGTCAGCCAGTCAGACTCCTTAGTAGCACCAGTTCCAGTGGGATGACACGGGATAGATCGGAGGTAATGGTGAAGACTGGATGATGAGGTAAAGAAGTAGAAGCAGTTCAGATGATCTTCTAGAACACTCTTCCCAGAAACAAGGAAGGGAAGGAAAAACAATGGGAAGAGGCCAGCAAGGGCTGAGACCTATACGTTCACCTACTCAGGGAATGAATGCCAAAAACCCAGGCTAGTCTGAAGAGCAGAAGTCAAGAACCTCTGCAACTCCAGGACTCAAAGACCTTCACAACTTCCCCACTGGCCACTGCATTACAAATACAATGCTGCACCAGCACAGGGACCCAAAAGCCTAGAACAATGGGACGTTACAATCATCCCCTTCAGTGTGGGACCCCAGGGCATCAATCACAAGGCCCTACCCAACTGGTCTGCCTCGGCTCCTTCAATAACTGTAGCTCCCCCATCTACTGCCTGGGAGTCCATAGCCCTTAATCTTCATTGGTCCAAATCCCACTCGCCTCATACAGTGCTCACAGCACAGCCAGACTACCTGAGCTAGAATCCCAGCAGTACCACTGTTGAGCTGTGGGTCCTTGGACAAGTTCCTTCTTTTTCATCTTAATTTCCTGTACAGAATGCAGACAACAACAGAATGTACTTTATATGGTTGTTATAAGGAGAAATTCTACACAGGTGGCACCCAGAGCAGGGCCTGACACCTGGTAAACCTTCGCCCCTTCTTCCCATCCTTCAAGACACCTCTACACACCTCCCACCTCCCACCTCTACACACTGATTTCACCAGAACCACCCCTTCTCCAGAGCGGTCTGGCCTGAACCTTATTTGAGTCCCCACTGTGATCCCACCAGGTTGAGGCCTCCAAGGAGGACGCCTCTTACTCATCCTTGTGTTCCTGGCATCACCGGGCCTAGGCCTGACACACATGCCAGGCCGAATAAAGTCACCTTAAAACAGGCACACAAAACCCAATGTGACCAGCAGAGCAGAAGAAGAAAGCAACCTGAAATCCCAGACAGAAAGACCTACATGTACTTAAGCATAAGACTTAGAAGAATGGTCTGTAAACTGAGTAAATTAACTGCAGTCACCTGGGCTGTGACCTTTAGTGTCCTTTAAAATGTTAATAAGTCAGTTAAACAAAGTTCAGTTGCTTTTATCTTCAACCCTTCAGAGACACAGCCTTGGAGGGAATGTCTCTGAAATGTAGGAGAGCGGCCAAAGCGCTCTCTAAGCCAGGCCTCCTGAAGTCAAACTGAAGGACAGCCAAACTCTACCTCTGCATTTATAACACCCAAAATGTAAAATTTTAAATGCTGAGGTTGGCTTGATAATTCCTTTCAAAGTATTTTCGCATTAAAAAAGATAGATTAAGAGAAGGAAAGTCCTATTTCTATCTTCCTCAAAAAGCTGCAAATGCATCATGTAAACAGTATTGAGCACTCCGTATGTCCTGGGTCTTTCGAGCTGAAGAATCCACAAATGGTGCTAAGAGCTCCCACAGAAATCTCGGCAGGAATCACAGAGGAGGCAGTGTGGCTCCACGTCCCTGTCTCTCTAACACTGCTCGTCCTCACCTGCCTTCTGCCCTCCAGGGCTCGGCCATGAAGCACTCCCACGCCAACCTGCCAGCCTGCTTGTTTACATCTCGGCCACTCTGATGCGGTCTTTGTGGCTAAGCCTCAAAAACAAAGACAAGGGCTTGAGACCAAATATGATGTGCAACAGACACCTCACCCTGTTACACACCTCCAGCCCGAGGGCGAGGCTCCAAGGAACAGGGTGAGTAAAGGGGGGGCGGGGCCTGGGTAGCGCACAGGCTTCTGACTGGCTTTTACAGCTCACGCAGCCTCCCGATGAGGCCTCAGGCTAGCCTCCACACTTCAAGGCTTAGTTCAAACTTGCCCTCACTCTCCCACTGTCCACACTGGAGAGGCAGCTGGGAAGAGTGTGAGCAGGGTCTGGGTGATCAGCTGTTTGACATGAAGCAGTTTCCTGCTTCCTCATCTGTAAAGTGAGGACAAAAATGCTTGCCTTCTTTCGCTGCAAATAAACATGGAAGCACTCTGTGAGGTTCCCTGACAGCTCTCCCATGCCACCCACCTCTCCTCTAACTGGATCCTAGATGCTCCATGACTAAAAGCAAACTGCTGCAAGAGACCTCCTACGTTTTCTATCTAATGTTTGGACCCACAAAAGGGGTTCAGAAAGTAACCAATGAGGCCATGCCTCTTTTTTTAATTTCCAACATCTTAGAGTTAACTAAAACATACAGGAAAAGATTTGAGAACTTAAGAGAGAGCATGAGCACCCTTCAGATCATACCTATAACAAGTGAGCAGTCTTTTCTTTCTTTCTTTTTTTTTTTTTTAAGATTTTACTTATTTATTTGAGAGAGAAAGAGAGACAGGGCACAGCAGCGGGGAGGAGGCAAAGGAAGAGGGAGAAGCAAACACTGCTGAGCACAGAGCCCAATGTGGGGCTCGATCCCAGGACCCTGAGATCATGACCTGAGCCTAAGGGAGATGCTTAACTGACAGAGCCACCCAGGCTACCCCACAAATGAGTGGTCTTATAGAAATGCATGTGATTGCTTCCTGAACGTGGTCTCTACATTTATAAAATTCCTAGCTCTTAGGAATTGCAGTCGCACGAAGGAAAAGGTCTAAATAGAATATAGACTGATCTGATACAACAAAACCATTTGTGAGAGAGGGGGAGAAGGGAACGGCATGGTAAGCAAGGGCCTGTGTCACGTATACCCCTAAGGACACTCATCAAAGCTGTGACAGCCTGACAAGCAATACGAGAAGATGCTCCTTTGTGCAGTCAGCACTGCTCGCACGAAAGTCTATAAACCGTCCAGTGCATCTTTACAGCTCCATTGTCAGGAGTTCAGGACCCAGCTTCTACCTCTCCCTGCCCAAGTGAAAACAATTAGGGATCACCTCATTCCGGACAGAAGTCTCTCTCAGTTTCAAGTCTGGACAAGAAGATAGCTAGGCTGACATCATTTGGGCAAGGTCTGTCACTCTTCCCAGTCTTCTCATCCTGTATCCTGCCTCCCACACCTATTAAAAGGGAAGATCTGAGAGCAGTCATTTATGTGGCCGCCCAACAAACCCAAATCCTTTGACACACCCATTCACACTAACAGGAGGCCCAAACACCAGACAGACACAGCCACTGTCAGCTTTTTAACTGCAAAATTAAATGTTTTCACCCCTCTTAAAATAGTTGCAAGCATCACAAGCAGGTGGGGAGTTCAGCAGGCTGGCAGGGGGAGGGGGGGGTTGAAGTCAAGCAAGGCTTCCTAGATGAAGTCTAAGGTGGGCACTTGGTCACATTCAGCCTCATCCCCTGGTTTTCAGAGCAAATTCTCCTCAGGGTATGAAATTTCTGCCTAGAAGATCCTCAACTCCAGCTTCCTGGAGGGCCGAGATTGGTCAATGAGGACAGAGACTCTGGAGCGAACCAGCCTGGATTTGACTCTCAGCTCTGCAACTTAGTAGTTTTAGGGTCTTTGGGAAGTCACTTGACTTCCCTGTGCTTGTGTTCTTAACGTGCAAAAATAAAAGTACTTAACTCAAAGAGCTTCCATGTGGATTAAAGGGGTTATTAAAGCAGTTCACACAGAGCCTGGTACAGAACAGCCACCATTTAAACATAAGCAATTGTTATGAAAAGCCCTATCACTTTATATTACTTGATGTAAAAACCAAAGAACTTTGAAATCATTTAATGCAAACCTACAAGCAAGAAATGACCATCCACCTTTCCCCATACATAAATAAGTGCCAGAAATGCACTTCTTCCCCACAACAGAGCAGGGTGGCATGCAAAAAAAAATTCACTCAGTATTTACTGACAAGTTTTAAAGAAATAGATGCAAAATTTTCTTCTTTGAGGCCCTTAAAGATGTTCTACTGCACGTCAAACAAATAAGTACCTTGCTATTTTTTCAACCTAAGCAATCTTTTCCAAGCCTGGGTAACAGGGTTTCATAAAGCATGGCTGCATTTGATTCATAGGATGTATCCCTGAAGAACTCACATAATTCAGAACTGATTATCCCACAGTCTGGAGGAAGGGTGTGAGGGATGCATTCTCAGAACACATAAATCTACAGTCACTGTGTTATATTTTTCTTTACTGTTGCTTTTTAATATCAGCATTATCTCTAGCATTACTCAGTTGTAGCTCATAAATTGATAGCATGGCATATCATCCTGTGTATTATCACATTTCTGTTCAAAAGTTACTGATTTGCAAGATTTTTTCAGCACCAGTACTGGTACACCTGGATATTCTGCAAGATAAAGACTTAAATTATAATACCTAATTTTAAAATAATAATGCAAATGTCACCAAAATCCTTAAAGAAGTTCTATAAACAACAAAGAGTTCAAATAATATTGCCAAGGGTTAGTAGGTATTTCTCTTTACAAGAAAAGGTGATGCCAGTGGGTATCAAAGCATTTTTACAATCCAGTTGACCTGCCAGCTTCGAAAATAAGACAGAGCTTGATGCACAATTTGGGGGAATGTATCCACTGAAATTCTGCACATCCTGTGAAGCTTTTATTAATAGTATTTGTGTCATTACTTGAAATTTGCATAATTTAATTTGCATATAATGGGATCACACTGTATTAGGAAATAAATTAGCAGGCTGCCTTTTCTTTTGCTTGGAGATTTTTTTTGATCCTGAGGGTGCTGGATCACAGAGAACCATACAGCACCCTAGCATTACATGTACTGCCTGCACTGACCCTGAAGAACAGGTAAGTTCCAGAGCTTTCAGAACCAAATCACAGTATCATAAACTGGGAACACAACTCCAGATTAAGTATGTGTGCATTTGCATGAGTCTACGTGTATTTGTATGTAACTGCAGAAAAACTACCCAATTGTTGAACTATTCCATTTCTTTTAGTATTGAGGTATAACTGACAGGCAATGTTTTTATTAGTTTCAAGTGCACAACGCACTGATTCAACAATTCTATACATTAATTGGTGAGCACCAGGTAAGTGCAGTCACCATCTGTCACCATACAAAATTACCACAGCATTATAGACTATGCTGTACTTTTCATCTCCATGACCTATTTTAGAACTGGAAGTTTGTACTTCTTAATCCCCTTTATCTATTATGCCATCCCTTCACCCACGCCCCGTATTTAACCAGTCTGTTCTCCGTATTTCAGAGTCTGTTTGTTTATTCATTTTTTAGATTCCACATATAACTGAAAACAAATGGTATTTGTCTTTCTCTGATTTATTTTAGTTAGCATAATACACTATAGGTCCATCCATGTTGCTGCAAATGGGAAGATCTCACCTTTTTTTAGGACTGATATTCCATTGTATGTATTAGCCACATCTTCTTTATCCATTCCTCTATGAATGAACACTTGGGTTGCTCCCATATCTTGGCTATTGTAGATAATGCTTCAATAAACATAGGGGTGCAATATCTTTTTGAACTGGTATTTTTGTTTTCTTTAGGTAAATAACCAATAGACGAATGAATAGATCATATTCATTCTGTTTTTAATTTTTTGAGGGACCTCCATACTGTTTTGCACAGTGGCTGTATCAATTTACATCCCCACCTTTTCTCCATGTCCTTGCCAACAGTTGTCGCTCCTTGTCTTTCTGACTCTAGCCATTCTAACAGGTGTGCAGTGATATTCTCATTGTGGCTTTGGTTTGCATTTCTCTGATGATTAGTGATGTTGAACATCTTTTCATGTGTCTGTTGGCCACCTATATGCCTTCTTCGAAAAATGTCTATTCAGGTCCTCTTGTATTCTTTCATTAGATTGTTTGTTGTTTTTGGTGCTGAGCTGTGTAAGTTTTACATATATATATATATATATATATATATGATATCAACACTTTATCAGATATATCATCTGCAGATATCTTCTCCCACTGAGATGATTGCCTTTTTCAACAGTCCCATTTTTAAAGACTCCATAAAAGACCTCAGGTCATCCTTCAGTACTATACTCCAATTTTAAAGAAATTAGAACTTGATTATCTTTGTCAATGTCCTATCCTTCACCAGCATAAATGTTCAAAAGGTGGCCATAACCAACACTCTTACATTTTTTTTTAATATGTGATACCCATTTCCCATCTAAGTTCTAGCACAACATTTCCAAAATGATGGCCCACCTCTTCTCTCCTGGTGGACCCAAAAGGGTACCTGGAGACGAAAGAGTGGCATCGGCCTTCTCCCCTTACCTCTAGATTCTAATGTGGTTCAAGGCAGGCCACCTCATAATGTGCCACTTTGGCATGCAAATTATTTTGAGCTTAAGATAACCAAGGCACAACAGACTCAAGAAGAGCTTTTTACCTCTCCAACTTATCTTTAAAAAAAAAAAAAAAAAAAAATTTAGAAAAGTCTGTACCAGGAGGAGAGCTATTACCAAAGATAACTTTTTATTTTACATAAGAAAGACCTCTCTGCAGGGTAAACATTCATTTACCGAATACTTGTTCTTCTCATCTTCTTAAATTGTTTTCCTCCCCTCTGAAGTCCCAGACTCCTACACCTTCCTCTCTTTAGCTTGGGGTGGCATATAAACTTCGATTGCCTGACTGCAAGAGAGCCTCTCCCGTCTTTGTGGGGCTCCCAAACATATGTAATTAAACTGGTTTTTCTCCTGTTAATCTGTCTTATATCAAATTAGTTATTAGGCCAGCCAAAGAACCTGGAAGGGAAGAAGGGAAAAGTTTTCCTCCCATATAATTTCCAGTGGCCTCAGCTGAAAAGACAAATGGCTTTACCTCCTCCCTAGTCTGTCCAATAGGTAAAAACATACGGCTGCATGATAAACTGGAAACATAGGTCATCTACAGACTAGGCACCTGTCAAAGAATAAAACCCATAACTCATTGCTGTTCGGTATTTTCCAAAAGTTCAACTGAGAGACAATTTTTAAGAAGGATTTCATAGGTGATGTCCACACACTCTAGATCAGAGTTGCCGTGGGGCACTTTGGCCTATATTATGGCTTTTTAAACCCACACAGGGCTTTTTGTAATAGAAGATGAACCCAAATGCCTGTTAAGTGCATCTCGTCCTCTCCAGGTCATCCAGGCCTCCACTCCAGCCCCATTCACACTTACTCACTCCAGGACTCTGGAGGTGTCTACATATGTGACTCCTGTGCTAGGGAAAAGCTATCCCTCAGCTAAGCTAGGTGTCACAGAGTTGGTTACCTAGACAATATTATTTCATTCTCTGGACAGACTGCTTTTAATGACACATGCAAGCCTAATAAATGTATTTTATTTATAAAAGGACACTGTTGTGGACATTGCTTAGTATTATTTGACAATGTTTCATAAACAGCTAAGTGAATGTTTTTGTTTTTTAACCTGATGGACACTATAAAGTATAGCACTGCTTCTGTTTGCTTCTTCCCTCTGTGTGCTGGAAATATGAAAGCCCTATTTGTGACCTACCTCTTGCAATGACTCAGGATATCTATTATCTCCCTAATAATACTGCTCCTAGTATGAATATTCTCATTTATGATCTATCTCATAGTATTACCTGTATTTTTGAAAAACACTGTATTTTACAGTGAAGGAGAGTATAAATGATCACAAAGAAAAAACCCATTCGCCATCTCTCTCCTAACTTCCCAATCAGTTTTGCCTAGTAGATATTAAAATCTGTACTTGATTGGTGTCAAGGCACTCCCTCCCCTCCTCATTTTTCAAAGGCAACCAGAGAAGAGTGTGAAGGAAGAGGGAAGGCCAGATGACCCAGGGGTCCCACAAACACAGCACCTTTCAGGAGGGTCACCCTCTCTCCCATGCCCCGGGCTCTACTCCTCAGAGAGGCACCTTGCGGACAAGCCAAGTGCTCTCCATCCTTGAACTGCTCACCTCATCCACTGCTCACCCCTCCTCTCCCTCCCCTTGGCTCAGCTCCCTCACCCTCAGACTTTACTATTCACACCCAGGTCTCCACATATTTTTCTCTCACCTGGTTTCTCTGTCAGCATTTCTCTTCTCTCACATACAGCCTGGACTGCTCCTTTCACTCTATTCTGACAGCCAACCCAGCCCTCAGTCCACCTGGTCCATGCAGGTGCCTCTCCCCCTACCTCCCCCTACCTGCTCCCAGACTCACTGGTGAAACTGAGACAATAGTGAAACGGACTCAGGTTGCTCCCAACTCTATCCTGCCTTGTCTTCTGTCAAAGGTCCTCTCCTTGGCTCTAACCAAGGCCAGACTTCTCAGGGTGCTATCGTCCTCAAGTGGGACCAGTCTTGTCTTCACTTAGCTCTTCTCAAGACCACTACCTTCACCTATTCTCCTCCCTCACCTATCAAACCTGGGAATTCATGTCCTACAAATATGAAAAGAAGAGTCTCATATTTACCTCAGAGACTAGATCTATGAGGAAAGGCAGACAAAGAGCAATGAACTGAGAAATGACACGTGATTAAGAAGTGGCCACATAATCTGAATCTACACCTGGATCACATCACCAATGACAATGACAGGAGTCCAGGAAATTTCATCATCCTAGGTTGACTACTTAAGAAATGTCAATGTAGGGGATGCCTGGATGGCTCAGTCAGCTGAGTGTCCCACTCTTGATTTCAGTTCAGGCTGTGGTCTTGGGGTGGTGGGACTGAGGCTGCACCCTCAGTGGGGAGACTGCTTCTCTCCTTCTCCCTCTCCCCACCCTCCCCCCATACCCACTCTCTCTATATATAAAATAAAGATTATTGAAGCTATCTAGTCTTTATCAGGGGCATTAGCAATTATAATGGCAACTTGCTTTAATAAGAAAAAACTATATTCATTGACAATGAATATAATGACAGCTACATGTACTCATATATAAAAACTATAAATTTATAACATGTCCACTGAAATAAGGCACACGCACTCACATATGTGCATGAGTTTATCTATGAAGAACTATAGATATAACTTTCTCTTTGTAAGTTTAGACACATGTACACATGTCCATGTGCATATGTCTGTCTACATGCTATTTCCACAGTGAAAAACAAACAAAAAAAAAGCCCTTCCATTTTACTTTCACTTGCTCTAGTGCAGAAAACCCAAAATGCTCTTTCATAGGAAAACTGCTTATGTTCTTATATATTTAAAACAGAAAACTGTGAGACAACTAGAAAGACAAGGGCCTTCAACCTATTATAAACCCAAACTAGTCCTTGAAAGGGAAAGATGGTTTTGCTAACCAGGTTCCTTAACAATTAAGTTTTAACTTCCTAATCCACTGTGAACGCCAGTCATTTCTGGCCTTGTTCACAATTGCTGCTAAACAACTGTTTACTTTATGGGTTCTCTTTCAGGTGTAATTTTTTGAAGGTTGGCCAACTCAGCATTAGCATCTGCAGCACTCTGTCATCACCGTTCAGAATTCTGACCACATTCTCAAAGACCCTCATCAGCCCCTGCCTCCCTGGCTGGCATCAATGCTACATCGGTGCATATCTTCTCCTGGCAGGGACACAGGAGTCTGAAGCTTGCCAGTCTAGCAGGTTTATTTCATCTTTTTTCAGATGCTGGAGTAAAAGAGAATGCTGAAAAATACACACAAATGAGTATTTGGAAATGGGAAATATTGGTAACACCCTGTGCACAGATGTGATGACATCAGTATTTCCAGTTTCCTTTTTCCTGCTCCTGGAATGAACCAGGGAACATCAATACAGTAAATGACAACCCTGAATATCTTCAACATCACAATTGATCATGAAAATAGTAAAAGTCTGTCATCTGCAAATATTACGGATTTGAAGCCAGATTTTTTAAATGAGCATGTGCTGACAGTCTTAATTCACTAGGTCTGACACACCAAAATCCTCTGAATCATTAAATAAAGATGTCAAATACAATATAACATGAGTACTCAACTGTAGGTCACTAGAGATCTGGATGTCTGGAAAAAAAAAGTATAATAGTTTATTCCTAAAATGCTTTAAAAATTCAAACTATAAAGATAAATTTCACATAGGAGACATCTCAAAATGATCTGGTTTCTGAATAAGTCAAGTTTTCTTAGCAGGTTTACTGTACATAATTGCCTAACGAAAGAGCCTTCAAATTTTCCAGGATACTAAATCAACACACATTTGGGCAAATGTATGATGTCATTTAACAAGGACCCTGTTCTAGGAGATGTGATGAAAATGCCAGGGTTTGTCTTAGGGTTAAACACTTAAAACGGAAGAAAGGAAATACTAGCAGCTCTCAAAAATCACCTAAGTATGACTACCCTGCTAATCACTGCACATCAATTCAAATTATGTTTCTGAACACCTGTTATGTGGCCAGTGCAGAGTTTAGCACAGGAGATGTCAAGTGGTGAACAAGACCATAAGCATACTTCAGTATTTTATTTTTGTTGAAAACTGAACACTTTAAAAAATATAAGGTGGAAACTCTGAAAACCAGATTCCCTCTCCTCACAGGACATGCTGTTATTACTATCGGTTTGTTTGTTTGTTTAGTGATTTTCTTGGACTAATTCTGTAAAATCTGTTTTTTTGTTTTGTTTTGGTTTGGGTTTTTTTGGTCATGTGCAGCCACTGAAGTCTCTGCTCAGTTAGTTTAGTGGTAACTGAGGTAATAACTGAGTCTCCCACCCTTCACCAAGGGGCTGAGTGTGTGCTGGGACATGCCTTCAATGCTTCAACAGTTCACAACCGTCTCAGCCATTACTTGCTGCTAGTACAGAGCCTCAAGGCCAGAGGTGAGAACTGAAGCCCGCTTCCAGTATTTCCTGGGCCTGCATACACCCCTGCCCATGGGCACAGTCTTCTAGAGCACTGGAATATATGAATATATCAGCGATTTTCGTGAGCCACCTATGGACAACTCATTCCCAAGATTTTCTTTTTAAGGTTTTTGACCAACCTGTTGTTTGCCCCAACTGGTATCACTGACACAGGCAGTTGTGATGTTAAACAGTTGCTGCTGATTGTTTTCAATAGATACCCTAAGAACAGAACTTTACCACTGGCAATCTTTGAGCCAGGTCAAATAAAGACAAGCCCTATAAATGAGCCTTTAGTGGGGAGCTTCCAGACAAGTAAACAGTGACAACAGTCTGGAGCTCGGGCTTTTGGGGAAGTTCCAAACCTGTTCTTACCCCTCCAATGACTACTAGGTTACTTGTTTAAAGCTACCATGGAGCCAGGGAGAGGGAGTGGGAATAAAGCAAGTTAAAACACAAAATTCACTGTTCTTACTCTGATTCAGTCCTTTTCCTTGAATATACACTCCAAGGATTACTACAAGCCTATGGTTAACAACCAGAGTTCTGAAAAAGTTGGGTTTAATCATTTTCACCTTTGTTCTCATTGCTTTTATGGAGAAGCAGATTTCTTGAGGTTCTTACCCTACCATTACGTAAGTGCTTCTTAATATAAACTTAAGTTTATACACATACTTTGTTACAGAAAAATACAACAGAATAATCAATAAAAGACAATACTTGGTCTTAGAAGCAAATTCTGGGTAAGAATTGAACAGAAATCAAGAAAAGTTGTAAAATTTCTGACTACTATTTTTTAATAGCTGGTAAATACAAGTTACTATGATACTGGAATTCTCTTTTAAGAGAATTTAAATGTCTCATTTAAAGACATTTAAATGATGTTTACAATATATTTGGAAATGATAGCCTCTGTATTTATTCAAACCTTTAAAAAAAAAACTGGGTATAATGACATTAAATGCGCAAGAAGAACTGTGCTTTCAAATTTTTTTAGGGGTCACACAAGCAAAAATGTCTGACTACCACTCTGAAAAATCACACTATGATTACAACATACACACATTCAGGCAACTCAGAAACTCCCAGACTGAAGCCCCAACTCCTCTGAGTGTGGTCAAGAAGTTCCATGATTAGGCCCTGGTCTGGCCATCCCATCTGATCACCCAACAGGCCCAAAAGCGAAGACTCTGCTTCAGCCATGGTCTCTCACTGTGGCTGCAGCACAGAAAGCAGATTAGAGGGGAACGAGTGGACACAGACTGCGAAAAGCTAACTACAGCCCCCACTGCCCCACACCACACCTCAAATTCACTATGTGTTTGCTTATCATTTTTTGATTGAGTATTCTTTAAGTGAAAACTAAAAAGTTTTCTTTCTTAAGTATTTTGAGACCCTTTTCTCTACTACATAAAAAAAGACACTAAGTCTTATATATAAAGAGAAAATACAAAAATATTTTGTCAACTTGTTTTAATTAATATAGGAGCTATAAATAAGCTCACATAAGCACATCTGTCTTAACCTCCAATTTAGTTTATCCTTCCTTATGTTATTTTAGTAGCTGAGACTGCTCCAAAGTGGGTAGCAAATTGAATACATAGTGGTTACATTCAATTAAACATGTTTTTATGCTTTGAATAAGGTTTAAACACATGTTTTTACTCAGACAATCCACTCTACACAAATAAACATGGAAGTTTTACATTAAAAAAAAAAAAAAAAGAGCTCTTCAACTATATTTAACAACTTGGGTTTTTAACATTCTCTCAATACATTGTTTATTCTCTTAGACCTACTCTTTCCTTACTTTCAATTAAAACCCACAGCCTACCTAGCCTCAAGCTCACACTAAATTGAAAGCTACAGGCTTCTACTGTACCTATTTTTTTATTTCTATTCTGGCTTTCACATTCTGTTATTGACAAAAATCTGTATTAATAATGACTATAAAGCAGAAAATTCGTTCTTCCTTTTCTAATAGCGGCCACGTCAAAACCCAAAGGACAGAGAACTAAATATGCCTGGTTTAGGCTATCGGAATAAAGATAATGGTTCCATCGTTTTCCAGAATGCTTCTTAAAAATACCCAGTTCCACAGAATAGAAATAAGGCAATCTCTTCATCCATATTATATAAATATTTCCTGACCCTACACGGGATCCTTTAATGATCTGCCCTGGGTCATCTAGCTAGTACGTGGCCTTCCCTCTTCCACTCTTACCCATACTGTACACAGATCAATAAACTGCATAAAGCCACCTTATAAGAAGAGGCAGTGACCAATAAGCTTTCTGTAATCAGATCATAAGTAGTACCATAATTTGGAACAGCATCTCATTCAAAATTACAGCACTACTTACTGTGATCTGATGACCCAAAAACTTATTCAAAACTTACTCATATTAACACTCAGACTTACCTTAAAACCAGGCATAAGGTAATCCAAATTAAAGAAGCAAGTGCTTAAACCCAGTTACGATATAAAGATTTCCGGACCCCATCTTTGCACTCCTTAAAAACAAAGATAGAGAGGGGTGCAAGGGTGGCTCGGTTGAGCATCTGAATCTTGATTTCAGCTCAGGTCACAATCTCAGGGTCCTGGGATCAAGGAGTCTACTTAAGGAGTCTCTCCATCTCCCTTTGCCCCCCACCTCACTCATACAGGCTCTAAGATAAATAAATCCTAAAAAAATTAAAAAATGAAAGAAAAGAAAAAAAAAAGACTGATAATTCTACTCTAACAGACTTGCTAAACTCAAAAAAAAAAAAAAAAGGTCATGAGCAAAGGCTTACATTGTCATTAACGAGAATAAAGCAATTTTCCTTGGAAAAAATGTAAAGAAACACACCCTTCTATCCATTCTATTGGTATGCAGACTACTGCAGAAAAAACATGCAGACGTTGAGAAAGAGAAGCTCAGCCTGTCTTGCTTGATCTCTGTTTTGTTCAACAGACTGGGTCAACATACCAACTCTTGAGATTATTTAAGACTAGTATATTTAAATCATAAAAGCACAGCACAGGGTAACAAAATTCATTTCCCTACCCTACGCAAAACCCGCACTAAACTAAATCCTTATACTCCTTTGTTTTCCACACGCCTTTTCTGCCCTGTTGAGTTCCCTGAAAAATACACTTTCTGCTCCCTTGTATTCCCTTCAAAATAAACCTGGGAAAATGCTTTATAGAGATCCCTTCCAGCCGGGCAATCACTCTGCTGGGATCCAAGGAGAAAAGACAAAGCCTTTGCCTGGGGGCCACACTAGTCTATTTCTGAAATGCTGCATCAGCAACCAACAAGCAAGTTACAGAATCTGTTGCAACAAGGAAAGACTTGTCAAAGGAGAGAGCATGTCTAAGTCTTACACATACCTCAGTAAAAATAAAAACTAGAGTCAAGAATCAGTCATGTCTATGTCCTGGCCCAGCAGTTTCTCACATATTCACACTCAATACAACCTGCTGTAATATGACTTACTTTCAAGACGGTATTTCAAAAGATTTTCTGCTGCTAAGCAAACTCAAAGTTATAGACCCCCACTGAGATATTAAGTCAGTGATGTCATTCTAACTAGACATTCACTCCTTTTCCAATTACTTCTGTGGAACAAAGATTAATTTGATAGTACAGCCACTCTCAAAGACTCAAAACTATTTATTTCTAAACGAGAGGGGAAAAAAAATATATGTCATTTATAAAGTTACCAAAAATATCTGGAAATTTCTTTTTGCTATTAGAGAATGTCAGAGTAAATAAAATTCTACTGAAATATATATAAATACATATAAATGTATATGATTATATACTAAATGAATTCTAAATAGTATTTCCAATCTGTCAAGAGAAAAACATTTCCAATTAATTCCTTAAAAATTTTTCCAAGTCATCACATATCTCATCAAAGATTAAAAAGTTATGATAAAAAGGGATTTAGTCAAAAGTTTCAAATCTGATTATCTCAAGGACGAAGTTTACAAAGTGTTTTTAAATCTACCAAATCTCAAGAAAAACAATCATTCAATATAAACATATTGATACACTTGCATGCATACATTAATACTTACACATACCAAGCATCATATGCCTATATAACTTGTTTTGATAAAATCCATTATATAGTTTGATATATCCAAAATTCTTCAATGTAATTTAAAATGTAAAATCTAGGGACACCTGGGTGGCTCAGTCACTTAAGCATCTGCCTTCGGCTCAGGTCATGATCTCGAGGTCCTGGGATCAAGTCCCACATTGGGCCCTGTGCTAACCCTGCTTCTCCCTGTGCCTGCTGTTCTCCCTGCTTGTGCTCATTTTCTCTCTCTCTCTCTCTCTCTCTGACAAATAAAATCTTTTAAATAAAATAAAATAAAAATGCAAAATCTTAAAGGGAGGTAAGAAAACAAACAGAAGCCACATGTAAGCATTTCAAATGCTTTTACAGCAACACTTAAACTCCCACTCCATAGGACCCTAGAGGCCGGTAAAGAACAAAAAGCAGAAAGGCCTGAGTGAATCAAGGTACAAACTAAGTGAGGCATGATTACAGATATAGGCGCACACACATAAATCATGCAGCACAATAGCCAAAAGCAAATCCCTATTAACAAAATGGTTAAAATCATAGTGGCATTTGCTGTTATGATGAAACCTGGGGACAAGATGATTCACAGATCCCAACAGAACAATCCCCCAGTCAGCTATCCTCACTCTGGTGAAAAGAACCCTGCCCAAGGCTTCACCACAGTCCTTCCTCATCGTGGGGTCAGAGAGCCCTTGCATAAAGTCTGAAGAGCTCCTCCCTCAAGGAGCTGGACTTGCCCTGAGAACAACAGGCAAGCACTAAAGATTCTCCTGGAAAATCTACACAGCAGATCTCCTAGACCTGAATGTGTAAAGAAACTAAAGGCTCCCCGAATACGGATTTTGGAAGAATAACATTAACTGCGAACTCAAGGAGGGGAAAGCTAAGGCCTGCCCTGGGTTCTTCAACAGATCAGAGTGTGCATTCAACACAGTGGGAAGCAGCCACACTACCACAAAGGTAACTAAGAACCAAAAATTCACCCAGAAAACACTACAACCCCCAAATCACGACCCAACAATTCACTTTTTCAAATAGCTCCACACTTCATTTGCAAACAGTCACAAACTATTTCATAACATCTTTATTTTCTACAGATAAGAGCATTTGGGCTGAGGGGCACCTGGGTGGCTCTGACTCTTGATTTCAGCTCAGGTCATGATCTTGGGGTCTTTAGATCACTCTCTCTCTCAAATAAGTAAATAGACAGATAAATAAATAAAATCTTTAAAAACAGAACATTTGCACAAAGAAAAGTTCACTGGTCTTGCAAAATGCCAGATCTCAAGTTATGACCTATGTCTGCCAAATTTCACACTCTCTGGAACAAGAGGTGAGTTTGGGAACCTCACTCAAATCACAGCCATGTGAGAAGCACGAGGGCTAACAAGATCAGCATGATGCATGGGGGTGTAAATAAATTTTGGTTTGACTCAAAACTGTATCTTCATCTTACTAACATACAAATGTAATTTCAATCCAAGTGCCACAATGAGAAAAATGAGAACTTTCTTGTGATTTGGCATTTAAGTGTGTTATCACAAAGAATTTAAGGGCAATTTAGCCTTAAGAGGACTGAGTTTGCAGCTTTATTCTTGAGAAGAGGTGATAAGTAACTAATGGACAGATAACCTTTATCTACAAGTTTCAAAGTCCTAAGCAGCTAGAATAAAAACTGCAAGGGATTTTAGAAATGTGCAAGACATGACAGGTATTGAGCACTGCAGCCCAGCTGTCAACCGACAACAGCAGTCAGGGAAGTAAAGGGTCAGGGAAGGCAGTAGGAACTGCAACCAACTCTGCGAAAACAGACCTCAAAAATTAAATACAAAAAGGAAACAGAACCTCACTACCATAAGAGCACTGCTGTGCACTGATATCCAAGTGATTAACCTTATGCCAGGCCCACACTGCTTTTCCTGAGAGTACTGTCAAAACAGGCTCCTTCCCTCAAACTCCCTACCTTTCTCTCGAGTTCTCTCTCTATATGGATGTTCTGTGATCATACAAAACCGTAACATTTCTAACCAGCAAGGACACCTGAAATAAGACAAAAAATAAACAATAAACCAGGGAAAATGTACATCAAAAAAGTATCCTGAATATATAAAAACTAGGTGCAAATCATTAAGAACACAAATAGTAAAATGAACAAAAAACACAAAGGGGAAAACACCACAAATGAGTAGTATACGTATAAAGGCACTCACTCAGTGACAATCCACCACATGCAAATAAAAATAACAATGAGATGTAATTTTTCACCTATCTGATGGGTGGAGATGAAAATGATCATCAAAACCCAAAATCCATGCTGAGGACTGTGAAGAAAGGTGCACCCCAGGGGTCGCAAACTGGTAAGCCCTTTCTAGAGGGCAGTTTGGCGCTTTGTCTCAAAGCCTTAAAAACCACATGCCTTGGGCTCCTGGGTGGCTCAGTTGGTCATGATCCCAGGGTCCTAGGATGGTCCCACATTGGGCTCCCTATTCAGAAGGGAGTCTGCTCCCTCTCCGTCTGCCTGCAGCTCCCCTTGCTTGTGCTCCCCGCTCCCCCACTCTCAAATAAATAAATAAAATCTTAAAAAAAAAAAAAAAAAAAAAGCCTCATGACCAGTGATCCCACATCTAGGACTTTAGCCTAGACAAGATAATCACACCCTAGTCATGAACTACAATCCATTAAATCCAGTGTCAGTTCAAATGTTCACAAGCCCCACAATTCCAAGACCAGGAAATCCTTCCATCATAAAGAGAAGGAATCAGACAAACATGAATGGAAAATGCATGAACAAAGTGCTTCCTTGGTCAAGTGTTTTGTTTCCCAAATTTAATTTCAGTTTAAGTACCCAAATGATAAGCATAAGACCTTTTTAAAATAATTTAAGTAGCCCTCTTGCTTCTTTGATGTTTTTATACTGCATTTAAGTCCTCTACTTAAAAGTGTGTTCATTATTTATACACATGCATGGGTGTCCATCAAGATGGGCCCGATACCACACAGAATCAAACTGTGGCATCTGGGTCCGCCACGTCTCTGTAACCCAAACACGCCTCTTCTGCAAAAAGGGAGAGAGGCCATATCTGGAGCTTAGTATCCTCTTCCTCAAGTGCAGACTGCCCACTGCTGGGTGCTTAGCTGGCTCCTAGAGAGCACTCAGTAAAGGTCATTTGTGGGAGGGCCTAGGTGGCTCAGTGGGTTAAAGCCTCTGCCTTCGACTCAGGTCATGATCCCAGGGTCCTGGGATGGAGTCCCACATTGGGCTCTCTGCTCAGTGGGGAGCCTGCTTCCTCCTCTCTCTCTGCCTGCCTCTCTGCCTACTTGTGATCTCTGTCAAATGAATAAATAATCCTTAAAAAAAATAATAAAATAAAGGGCAGTTGTGGCATCACCACTGTTCCAACTGCTGCTGGAAGCAGCTTCTTCTCCTTCTGTGGATTCTATGGGTTCTGCAGCCCCAGCACAATGTGCACCCAGGAATTTTGGAAGCAATCTGGAAGCAAGACATTACCTGCAGATCTAACACTAAAGGTGGCACCATACCAACACAAGGCCAACAGCACTGCAACATGTGAGCACCACCATAAAGAACAGGTCTAAGGGGCTGGAGTGGCCCCCGATGTTAGATATTCACATTTCTATTTCTCAAGGCCAGGCTCTCTCTGTGGCTTCTGGCAGCACTGAGTGGGTTCAGTAACAACCATCACCAATCAACCCCAGCTCAGCCTCTCAGATTACAAACTGCACACGCTGCCAATCAGAAATAGCCAGAACCTGATTCTGTATATTCCCCAGTGTCCATTTCTGCACACACTGAGCTTCATCAGGGACTGAAACACAACAAGTAACGAATCAATTTAAGAAGCTGTATTAGAGTTCTGGAGCACCTGGGTGGCTCAGTGGGTTAAGTGGGTTAAAGCCTCAGCCTTCAGCTCAGGTCATGATCCCAGGGTCCTGGGGTGGGCCCCCACCACCACCACCAATCAGACTCTGCTCAGCAGGGAGCCTGCTTCCCTTCCTCTCTCTCTGCCTGCCTCTCTGCCTACTTGTGATCTCTGTCAAATAAATAAATAAAATCTTAAAAAAAAAAAAGTTGTATTAGAGTTCTACTAAATATTATACTGAAAAAAACATATTCCAGAGTGCTCATTTAGAAATCTTAAAGAGTTTGTGATTCGGTTTCAACATCAGTGTCAAAAGACTCTCCTGAGATGCTTTTATAACTTGAAAGGACATGATCTGAAGTATCATCAAACTTATGTTTATCCCTAGGGAAAAATCTACATTTTAAATCTGGCAAATAGGTTCCTTACCTATATAAGCAATTTGATACCTGTTAACTTTTGCCTAAACTTACCCTTTTTCTCAGTTTTTTAAAGGCATATGCTTTAAGACCATCTACTTCTAATAAATTTCCAACAAGTAAAAATTAGAAATCCGGAATTATGACACTGTCTTTTGCAACCCGACTACCTGTAATTGTTATTAGGGGGGTAATGTGATCTGAACTGCAAAATATTTTGAAGAGATCAAGAATGGGCCACTGTAGCCTAAAAATTATTTTCAGCTGAAGGCACTTGAGTTCCTGAAATCTCTTATCTGCCTAAATGCAGAGCCTCACAAAAGAACTGATTTAAGTCTCCTCCTAGGAGCAATCAAGAAGACTGACTCCTACCAGAGAAGTCTCCACACACAACTAAGCAGACATTGTCATAAAACTATCATCTTCCTATATTTTCTAAGGGCCCATTTATCTTTCCAGAAAGCTATTTCTTTTCCTAAGGTGTCCATCTTCCTTTCCCCTTCTCTTATTAAAAAGTCATCTGTTTTCCCCTGTCTTTCCCCCCCGCTTCTCCTGTGAAGGTGGTATATAAGCCACAAATTCTAACCCCCACCCCCACTTTGAGTTGAATTCTTTTCCTGTGATTAAATCCATCTTTTCTCTTATTAATTTATCTTTTGTTGGCTTAATTTCCAGACCCCAATCATTACACCTAAGAGAATGGAGGAAAATCTTTTCCTCCTGACAATTTAAATCTACTGATTACATATGAGTATTTACGAAAATCATGCTAACCTTATTAACTGCAGTCAAAGCAATTATATGATTAACATTTTATACTTCCTCTTTAAGTCTTCCTCTTTTCTTTAAACTTCCTCTGAATCTGTTTCTAACTCTTAGATTGTTTTCAGGCATTATCCTTATAACTTAGCAGAAAGAATTTGTGTCCCTTTTCTACTTCTAATAAATCAGGACATATAATAATTAAACATTAGAAACACTACCCTTTGCCATTTATAAAAACACTCTAGTACAATCAAACTGAAACATCTGTTGATTAAATAAAGCAAATTGCTATTTCACCAACCACTGAGAACTGGAAGCTTTCTCAAAAATACAGAATTAAGACACACACACATATATACAAAGTTACTTTGTACAAAACAATGAGAGCCACACCCAACCAGAGTTTTAAAACTGATCCAATGATGATAAAAATAGAATGACAAGCCAAGAAAATTAATCCATCCTGGCACAGAGATATATATACATTTCCTACAGGGTATGGAAAATAAATCATAGGGACAACTCTCCCTCCAGAGAAAACCCTTTCTGCTCAGATGGCCCCAACCACACCATCAGCAGTTGGTTCTCTTAAGTTAACCTCAAGTAGCTAACCTCCCATGGCTGAGAAGTACAGGGATGCTGGTGCCCACAATGAAGACAGACTCTCAACACAGCAGCCTTGGGTACTGTGCCCCCTGCTTTACTGAAAAACCAAAATCAAAGGTCCATGGCAGGCTGGGCCAATAATCCTTGACTAGTTGTATCAAAATTGCTAAAATACCACTTTCTTGAAATTACAACTTTATCAGCTTGTCAGCAACCAATGATGGCAAACCAAATAAATGAACATGTGCCCTTTTGCAGGTATAGTTGACCATGTATGTGTCTGCTTACAAACTTCCACGATGGTCCTTTCCTGGCTACAAAACATCCAGATTTGACTGTCAGGCCCCATTCCCTTTCCAGCCTCCTGTCCTACCACTGCACCTAAGACCAGTCACAAACTCCTGGAAACAACCAGAACTTAAGTCTCTTTCTTTGCTTTCAGAGCTAACTGCTTCTCTTCCAGCAGGGCTCAGCTCAAACATCCTCTCCTCCAGGAAACATCATTTTCTCCACTGGGCATCCATAGCACATTATCATACCTCATGGTGCTCACATGTCTCTGTCCCAACATCACTATGAGCCTGTAGGAATGTAGATTCTGATGCGTTCAACTATAATTCAACATTAAACTTCCAATCATAGAAGAGACAATAGGCACATAATAAATATTTAGAAAAATGGGTATACACAGATGAACAAACAAAACAAGGAATAAGCAAACAGATAAAAACTCGAACTGATGAACGTTCTAGCTGAGGACTGGAGAGAGGGGATATTAATACTATTACGTTAGTAATATTAAGCACTGACCGATCCCCAAAGAATACCCTGAGCTCCCTACCTCCTTTCAGCTACTCTTCAACTCCACATGTTTATTTCACTTCTCCATATCATAGTAATACAATTTCATCTCTTTCTGTTTTTTAAAGGTTTATTTATTTGTGGGGTTGGGGAGAGAGAGGGAGAGAGAATCTCCAGCAGACTCCTCACTGAGCACAGAGTCTGACATGGGCTCAATCTCATGACCCATGAGATCACAACCTGAGCTGAAACCAAGAGTCAGAGTTAACTGGCTAGCCACCCAGGGGGCCTCACAATCCCCATCTTTAATCCAAATTTTTATCACCTCAGAAGCTCTGGCTCTTTATTTCTAAGCTACCCATGTGTAGTGTACATGTAATAACTTATATGTACTGGTTTCTATAAAGGCTCCCAAGTAGACCATAAGCCCCTTGGAGCCACTTCTTTTGTCCTTGTAATCCCAGAGCCCAACACAGTGCCTGACAAATAGCAGGCCCTCAATAAGTGAAGAAAGGAGGACATAACAATTGTCACATTTTGCTTTGCACTTTTTTTCTTTTCTGTTAAATCATCTGATTTTTCCAGATAAACTTTAATCAGAGAGAGATGATGAGGAAGAACAGATCACTTGTAATCAATTCAGGGCTTGAATAACAACCTGTATGAAATCAGTCTTTTCTTATATGTTCAAAGACCCTTCACCACCTTATTGTCTCCTGGTATCTGTTCTCAATGTAGAATAATTTTTAAAGTCTTGTAATTGAATAAAGTTGAACCAATCACAAAACTTACAAAGCTATTACGGATAGTGCCATATCTGCCAGGCTCTGAGCCAAGATCTTTAATATAGTTTTTCTTCATCTTCAGAAACACTCTAAAGGATTGTGTTTGGAAAAAGAAGTCTGAGAAAGGTTACATAACTTGCCCCAAGTCACTCTGCTAGTAAACTGGGGCACCTAGGTTTGCACCCATGCCTGTTCAGACCACACGCTTACTAAAACTTTAAAAATTTTAGGCCTTATTTCTTAAGATTAGAATAATGGTGCAGACAGAATTTCAAAAGCCTATGTTTTCACCTTCATTATTACCAACTGCTAAAATACCACTCACCACTACTGGATATCTTACTGAATCCTTGTTAGCCACCAAATCACTAAAGAGCACAGAAGTCCCCAAAACAAATAAATGCAGCTTTGGAAAGTCCCCTCAAGTGTGGTAGCATCCTCTCCTGGCTCTTGATCCTACTGGGGCCCTCTTACTGCTGAGACGGTCAGGGATACCAGCAATTCTCCAGCATGCCTTTAAAGCACCAGTCCCTAGAGACTAGTGAGGCTATGGGGAAAGGACATACTGACCACAGTGGGATCAAACTGCTCTAAGTTTTCTATGAGACAATGTGTCACCATGTATTAAGCAATTTTTTAAAAAAATGCCTATCCTTTGACACAGCAAGTCCAGAGGTAATTGGGCAATGCCTACAGATGTATAAATAAGAAACTACAGGTCAGATAACAGTAGAATGATCAAATTATCCAAGATGCAAACATATGATGGCATTTTATGCAGTCATTAAAATGGTGATGTACCAGTGTATTTACTACTCTGCCAAAATGTCTACAAAATACTGCATATGTAAAACACAGATTATAAAATATATAATCCTTTTTGAAAACTGTATACATATTTTTGAAAATTCTTTAAGAGAAAAAATTAAAAGTGTCCAAGAATATGCATCCAAATGTTAACAATGGTGATCTCAGTGGGAGGAGGATGTACTTGACTAGAAGGGCAAAGAAAACTTCACCAATCTTCTTCATTTTTTTAATGGCCATTTTATTACTGTTAAATAATGAAATAACAAAACACTTTTAATTAAATCAATCCCTTAAAAATGCCAAAAACCTCACAAAATCAGTCAGAACAGGTTTTTTTTCCTCCTTAAGTTTTCCTTTTGATGCCTTCAAGTCTTTTAAATTGTTCATAGCTAAGCCCAGGGTAAATTCATAGGAGGATTAAGCTTCAAGAGTCTTCCCAGTTTTATCTCCTGTTTTCAATTCTCTATGGAATGATATATATTCTTGGACTTGCAGGAAAGCTGACATTGAAGGTTTAGTTTCTAGAATTTAAACTCAGGTCCTCTAACAAGAAGGAAAGAGTAAGGACTGTGCGCAAAACTCCATTAGCAGAACACAGAATACTTCTTAAAAGTGCACAAGATGAATCTTTGATGGATGAGGCAATATTTTCTACCAATCCCCCATTACAAAGGTGGATTTTAAAAGGCAAGGTCCAAAAGTAGAAGATATTTTTAAAGACCTGACAAAAGGAACTTCTAAATAAGGCAAGAAAATGTCTTCCAAGATGACAACCGCACTCAACATATCTTAGACCGGCAATTAATACTCCTTGATTTGAAAATAAACATCAGGCAAACACTCATTTTTCTTCTGAAAAATGTAATTTATTTTTTGTGTGAATTTTTTTAAAGATTTTATTTGACACAGAGAGAGACAGCGAGAGAGGAAACACAAGTAGGAGGGGTGGGAGAGGGAGAAGCAGGCTTCCTGCAGAGCAGGGAGCCTGATGCAGGGCTCGATCCCAGGACCCTGGGATCAGGACCTGGGCGGAAGGCAGACCCTTAACGACTGAGCCACCCAGGCACCACTAGATAATTTAAATGTAATAAGAATTCAAGTAAGCACCTAAAAAAAGAAACTATTTGAAATATACTACAAACCTGGGGTTATACTAAACGTGTTTACTGGCCTAAGTATGCAGAAAAACACAAATCTTGTTTATAGGGTTCCAAAAACCTACTTGTAAAGATGTACGGAATTCGGAACACGTTTCCCATCAAAACAATGTCAGACTGGTAGTGAACTCCCAACCTGATCCATAAAGAGGAGTGAGAACTATTCCACACCTATGTCTTAGGTGAACAGCACTAGTGTTCTAAGGGAAGAAAGAGATAATGCTAGGGCAATGAAAAGAGCTTCCCTCAAAGCAGAAACCTCTCCAGAGGCTCTCTTAAGAGATGCCACTTCCCAGGTCATATACCTTCTTTCTGGGGGCAACCCATGTCCAAATGACCAGTCAAGGGGGGATGGTGAGTTTAAAGGCCCTGCCTCCATGTCTCAAGGTGAGATAACTCTGCAGGACCATCCCAGCTCCAGAAGTCTCAGCTGCAACTGCAGAGCAGTTCAATTCCTCCCTCTGTTCAATCCGGCTTCCCTCACTGCCCAGCTAGCACATTTCCAGTAAAATTCCTACACATAAAATCTCTGTTTCAAAGACTATTTCCAGAATCTGCCAAATTAACACTTAGTAAGCTCATATTATAAGTCAAACAACATATATGTGTATATAAGTAATATGTCTGTAATATATGTTATAGGTCTTACTGTATATGTATGGGTAGGTATTGTAATCCCATTTTAAATATGCAGAAACTGAGTCTCAAAGAAGTCAAATGACTTGCCTGAGATCATATGGCAAATAATTTGAGGAACCAGGACAGGAATCTATGCCTACCAAATGCACAACCAATCCCCATACAAACTAGCTCCATTTACTAGAAAGTGTTGTTGAATGGATTAAAGGCAGATTCAGCTACCCAGGGGCTCTGGTGGCAGTCAGGAATGAGTGGCGTGATGAACCACCATCATCCATAAAACAGGAATTAATAAAAGGATCTGGGATCCAGGCCCACTGAAAACTAGATACTGTGATCAAGGGTTCATATTTTTTTAGGCCTTAAGCGAAAAAGCAGTGGCCTAATGAAACCAGAATTCCAGAATGAAACTGCATAGTTAAAAGTGACTGCATGATTACTAGATCCTAAAAATAATGATTGGCAAATCTTGTCCACCTACAATCAAAATGCTACAGTATGTGCACAGATGTTTACTATGTAGGAATAGGATGGCACTTCATCTTTTACTCCAATTCCTACAAAAGGCTTCATAAACCAGGATCTAAAAATGTACTAAGAAATTTATTAGGCGTACAAAGTCCTTGCGATTAATATTCATCTTACTCAAGATGCACAACTGCAACCAGTTCAACTTCTTCACCTACAATCCTACCATAGCTTCCCCAGCTTTCCCTAACTAGCAGTCCTCTTTTATCAAATAAGCAGCTATTTATACCTACTGACAGGCAGTGAACAACTAAGAACTAATAGTACCCTTCCCTGGTGGCCATAATGCCCAAGAACTACAAGACATAAAACAATTCTATAAACTCCAAACAAGTACAAGCTACAACTACTATTAACTTCATGAAACTGGCATGCTTGCATATGCAGATCACAATGAAGTTGCACAGTGAAAATAAACCCTTTAAAATTTTAACAGAATTCAGATTACATCCTTAGAATTATTTGATTTGCAATATTCCTAACTGCAAAATCTAATGTCACAGTTAAAAAAAAAAATTGAATATACTTAGAAATACTAAACTGGGGTATACTTAAGTCACTTAAGCAGTCAAGCGTCTGCCTTCCGCCCAGGTCAGGATCTTGCCATCTGGGATCGAATTGTCTGGGAGTGAATCCCGTGTTGTCAGGCTCCCTGCTCAGTGCAAAGTCTGCTTCTTCCTCTCCTTCTGACCCTCCCCAACCCCACACCACTCATACGTGCTCTCTCTCAAGTAAATAATCTTTAAAAAAAAAAAAAAACAACAAAAACTGGGACCCCTGGGTGGCTCAGTCAGTTAAGTGTCTGCCTTCAGCTCAAGTCATGATCCCAGAGCCCTGGGATCGAGCCTGAGCCCTCCATTGGGCTCCCTGCTCTAATGGAAGACTGCTGTCCCTCTGCCTCTGTGTTCTCTCTCTCTCTCTATCTCTCTCTCTCTCTCTGTCAAATAAATAAATAAATAAAATCTTAAAAAAAAAAAAAAGATTGGACTCCCTGCTCAGCAGGGTGTCTGCTTCCCCCTCTCCCTGCTTATTCTCTCACTCTCAATAAATAAATCTTTTAAAAAAAAAGAAATACTATACTAGTCCAACTGACGTCATTCCAAAATTCAAAAATAATTGGCCTTATTGGTTGATTCTTGAGAATCTGCATATCTATTGCCCCTTCCTTTAAAATTCACCCATACCACCTCTCCCACCCCAACATTATAAAGTACAGTGTTACATGGCGGGGGGAAGCATTTATAATTTCCTTACTTTACTTATCAGTTTTGCACACAGGAGGCCTTAGCATCCATGTTCAGGTATCAACTCCGGTGAGAATTTCTTCAAATTAAGGTGGATCATTCACTGAGACATGATACGATGTTAGAACCAAATGTGGCATCATAAAATACAGCTCACGGATCAAAGTTTGTACCTTCTCTAACCCTGACTATGGCAATGTTTGGCCCATTTCCTCCCTTTTTTCCCCATTCATTTCCTAAAACAAGCTCCAAATCAGAAAACACACAGCTTCACACAGACATATACAGAACTGCTAAATATACCTGAGTTTGCCATTTCCAAGGAAATAATCAGGATGTCGTAACTAGCTTGAAATTTACAAAGGAGGAGATATCACCAGCCTGAGAAAAAAATTTCTTCACACCACCTTAAAGCTGTCTAATCTTTTTTTTTAAAGAATTTTTTAATTTAATTAACATGGAATGTATTATTAGTTTCAGAGATAGAGTTCTGTGAAAGTAGTCAATCTTTTGGAGAATAAGGAAACAGAGAACTTGAAGCTTCCATACAGACAAATAAAAAAAAAAGGGCAAGCCACACCGCCACCAGACCTGCAATGCAAGCTCCTTGAGGACCAGGATGTCCTCTCTTGATTACCACTGTACCCTTTAATACTTGGCACAGTAATGGTAACACTGTAAGTGTTTAATAGTTTTTGAAAAAGTGAATGACAGCTATCACTCATTGATCACTTTCCTTGAGGAAATTTAGTAATAAGCACATTTGAAACATAACAAGACTTTAAACAAGAACAGCACACTGGGCAAGAAAGTGACGCTCCAAGCCTCACCATAACCCTATGAGGGAGCCAATGTAATAATATATATAATATTTTTTCAATTTTAAAGTTGAGGAAATCAAGTCTGAGAAAGACCAACGTTCCCAAGAAGGCAGAGCTCTAAAGGGCTAAGCCACAAGTCTGTCTTCCTTTCCCTCTGCCCCATCAATACCAAAATGAAGTGTAGAGCTTGGAAAACAAAAGAACATGGAGAAGACAGCCTGACCAAAAACTGCATTATCACACATTCAAAACCAGAATGTCTATTCCTAGAAAAAAGAAAAAACTTATTTCAATATTGCAGACACACAGCCAATGGGGCCTATGGTTCTGTTCTTAACAGGCTACACTTCAATCTCCTATGTTCAGAGCACTGTGGGGTTCTTCTAAGTGCAGGTGGCCGTTTAAAAAGTGACTGATCTGCATAAAGAATGGCTTCAAAAGCTGAAAAACTACAAGTTAAAAGCCAGATACAAAAATCCTATTCTCCCTTTATTAAATATACCTCTATTCCCTTCCCTGAAAAACCGCCTGAACAGAGGCATTCCAAGAACTGTCCAAGAAAGAAGTGTTGGCCGGGCACCGTGTAACGAAAGCCACGCCTGTGCAGTGACAACGGCAATCCTGTCCACTCTTCCCTACGTGCCCCTCCAAAGGTGCATTCAGGCACTGCCTAAGATTAGTTGGCTTCCTTCTAAAACTGTGAAACAGAATCATACAGAGGTCCTTTTTTTTTTCTTTTTTTTTTAACTCGGGTCTGAGAACGGAAGTCAAGTTCAGATTCTCTTCCTTCCTCAAGCGAGCAAGAGAATTAAAGAGCGCGCGCGCCAGCACACACACACGCGCGCACACACACACACACACACACACACACACGCCCTATAGTAAAAATGTCTCGGGGCCTCTTCACCTGTGGCAGTTGCCGCAGCAAGCCCGGATCTGCAGGGATTTAAGGCTCTTCCTCATTCGGAAGGAAAGACGGGGAGCTGAGGGGGACACCGGGAAGAACGAACTGGTGTCTAAGTTTCCAATCGGATCCCTCTTCTCAACTTGGGCAGCTCTCTTCTTCCCCCGCCCTTCCCCCACGGCCCGGGGCATACACTTGGTCCCGCCAGGACGCGCAGGGCCCGAGGGGAGCACGGCCGCCACCGAGCACCCGGGCGCCCCTCGGAGTCGGAGAAGGAGTCGGGAGTCCGAGGCGCAGCCGACCCCGGGCGCGCGACCCGGGAGCGGCAGAGACCCCAGGAAGGGGCCGAGGAATCGTTACCGCCGCCGCCAGGCGTGGGGACCGGGAAGGGGCAGCCGCCGCGGGGCGGAGAGGCGGGGTGAGCACTTCCTGACTCTCGCATTGTCCACGCACCGCCCGCGCCCCGCCACCGCGCCGTCCCCGTCGGGGAGGAAGTTGGCGCTCGCCCCGCCAGCCCCGTCTTACCGTTCTTGGCGTCGCCCGCGGCTGCAGCCCCCGCGGCGACCGCGGCGTTGGCGGCGCCAGTCCCCGCGCCTCCGGTGCCCGCCGCGCCCCCGGTGCCCGGCGCTCCCGCCGCCGCCGCTCCGCAGCCGGCCGCCGCCGCCAGGCCCCCCCCGGCCGCCGCGCCCGCCGCGCCCGCCGCTGCCAGGGCCCCGGCTCCATTTTCCTGCTCGTCCCCGCTGCTGTTGGCGCGCTTGTTTTTGCGGCCGCCTTTGCTGTTTTTGGGGTTGGGCATCTCGCGAGCGTCCAGGTGCCCGGCGTCAGCGAAGGCGACTCCCCGCCGCACGGCCGCTCCCGGGCCGCGCGGAGCGGGCTCCGGGAGGCAGAGAATGGAGGGCGCGGGCCGGCGGCTCCTCCGGCGCCCGTCTAGCCGCGCGGCCCGCGCCGCGCCATCCCGGCCGCCGCGCCCTCTCCGGCTTCCTGGAGCCGGCGCGCGGCCACCCGAGGCTCGCAGCCGCGCGAGCGCCGCGGGCTCGGGACGCGAGCGAGACGCTCCCGAGCCGGAGGGAAAAGGCGGGTCTCCGGCTTGTTTTGATTCGGCTCCGCTGACACGCTCTGGCCCCGCCCACGCCCGTGACGACACTGGGGATTCGGCCTGGCCGCGCCCACCAGGTGACCTCACGGCGGACTGGCCCGCCCGCGTGACGTCACGCTCGCGCTGAGCCGGCCACTTTCGAGTGACGTCATCCCGGCGCCCTCACCGCGGGCTTGCGGAGCTCCTGGGCATCTGCGAAGCGAGCTACGTGAAGTCGCCCCCTAAGCCAATCCGGGAGCGTCTCAAGCAGTTATTCCGTCGCCTCCTGACCTTCATGTGATGAAGTCTTAGAACAATATGGTCCGGAAAAATAGGCGGGTAACTAGAACAAGAAGTGAAAACAAAGGATTTCGGATTAGTAATCCATCAAAACACCTTCCCCTTCAACATCAGTTCTAGGTTCGGTAATTACAGATGCAAGATTGAGTTCCCAGACAATGGAAATGAACAGCAGAGTCCCTGAATGAGAACCCGGCACAGTGTGGTGGTGAAAGTAGTTCATACAATCAGGACCCACCATCCAGGGATGAAACTAAACGTTGCCTGTGATCACGAAGCGGGTGAGGGGAATACCCAACCCCCATGGATAGGGCTGAGCTGTCCTGAAAAAGAGATGGCTGCGTTGTGAGCAGGCTAAGGTTAGAACGTGACACCTGTGAAGAGAGGCAAAGACCTGAGAGCAGGAGAAAGACCCGTGGGGAGAGTTTTACATGGGCTCACATTTCTGCAACTTTATTGTCTTTTCACAGACCAGCTCCTTCCCAAACCTCAGGTCCCAAATCAAGCGCATTTCCTTCAGGATGTTATAACAGAAACACCTTCCCGGAGGAGCTATCAGAAGTATCACTGTTTGTTTGTTTCATCCATCTCTCATTAAGTTGTCAATGTACATGTTTACTTTTTTCCTATCCATCTCCTTCTTACTCACATGAAGCTCCACAGGTAGTAGATTTTATCAGTCTTGGGCACCTCAGGGAACAACAGCTAGCTTGTATTTGTTGAGTATATAAATTAGATTCTTTTTTCATGAACTATAAAGGAAAAAGTATTTTAGCTGACAATTTACAGTTTTCCCCCTCCTATAGTGTAATCTTTTTTAATTAACCCAGCTCTCCAGTAAAGGCTTGGTGGCTGTGTTGAAAGGCACAAAGAGACAGGCAGGGAAGCACAAGGAAGAAAACCCTCCCCGTGCTTCTCACCTAATGGAGGGATTCTGACTGGGAACAAAGCCCATAGCAGAGCTTGGAGCTACAAGGAGGAATGGTGGATACTTAGGAGCAATTGCTGGTTAGACTTTTCAGCAGGAAAATGATGAACCATTTAATTCCCTAGTATATATTGATGGTTGCATTAGATAGATATTTCATTCCTATATTTTTACATCTATTTCTACCCTAACCTGACCTCCTCTAAGCACTAGAAGAGCAGGGATTGAGTCTATCTTTGTACCTAACTCTTCAGAATCTAACAGAAAGCCTGACCCACAGAAAGCAGTCAGTACAAATCTGTTGAATGGAGGAGCCTACATTCTTCTGGCTACATTTTTCTGAACCTTGAAGTCTCAACTAAATCATCAGTTATCTAGGAAGTCTCCTCTGATAGCCCAAGGCTAGATTTGCCCCCTGTGCTCCCGGTATCTTCCCCACCAAATCAGCTTGCACAGAAAGGTATTGAAAATGCGTTTACTCGTCTGCCTGGGGCCCCACTGTACTACCAGCCCTATTATGGCAGACATTGTGTCTACCTTAGTGATCACTGTATCCTTGGTACTTAACACAGTGCATGGTACACAGTAAGTATTTATTAAATGCATGAAAATTACATGAATAAATGAATGGACAAATGCTTTGAAGGTATATGCAGCAGGATTTGATCACCACCTGGACCTGTAAAGTCAAAAAATTCTGAAAACTGAAGGAAATGCGGCCAGTGATTGATTAAATGGAGACTTCAGGAGGGAAGTGGGAGGAGCTGGGGACAGAGATAATGAGTTAATGTGGCCAGTTCAGATGTAGGTTAATTTCATTACTAAGGTCCTTCACTGAAGGCGGCTAAGCGATCTCACAGTATTTTGGTGACCTTGACTTTGGCCTTTCTTTTTTTTTTTTTTTTCCTTTTTCTTTTGAGTGGGAAGAATGAAGAAGTTTTATGTTAGAATACAAGAAAATTGAGATAACTATTTTCTTGAATAAGCACATTGCTGTCATGCCATATTGGATCAGAGTAAGTATACATGTACCCTGCAGACAGATATTCACACCAGCTGCCTCCCACCTCTACATAACTGAGACTTAAGAACTGGAAGCTTTCCCACAAAAATATCATAATTGGCTCAAAGCACACAGTCATCCAGCCAGTTGTTGTTCTTGTTCATTGTGTAAGCCACCTCCTTCTCATTCAAACGAAAACAAAATCAAAAGGAGGAAGGAGATGCTGGGCTACTTCTTCCACGCTTAACCTTGCTCATCTATTTTTAGCCTTAGTCAAATTTGATGCAGAGGCAACAGTTGCAATTTTATTCTGAAAAAAAGTACTAAAACGAAGATATTAGGAACAAAATTTTTAAATAAATTTAGGGACTCCATTTCCTACTTCCATACAACATGTGGAATTTCCTTGGAATTCTAGCCCTTTTATCTTTCTCTTTTCACACCATTTCTAAAACAGAGAGAAAAGGAGAAAGCCTATCTAAAGAGCAAAAGATGGATGGTGACACAAAGCTCTCCCCTCAGATGCTTCTAGAAGGAAATATGAAGAACTCTAGGAAACCATGGGAGCCCCTATGCTCTGTACATCCACACCTGGCTTCCCTTTTTTAATTTCTCTGATCAACCCATGCACACTGAAATAAATTTTTTTAAAAAGTATACCTATACCCAATGTTTCCTTCTCCCAAAGTTCATCACCTACTCCGTATCCAGGTCTTCACAAATCTGAGTAAAACACAGCAACAATCCAGGTCACCAAGGGTAAACAATTTATACCCCCGAGGAAAGAGACAAGCCAATTTTCAGACTGCATCAGAATAAGTGGTCATTGTTTCAATGTTCTTGTTCTGTTTCCATTTTTGCTTGACATGTGTACCTGTCTTCTAAAGTCTTGGGGTCAACTAAGTCCTTTGGGCTAGAATTAGCCTGATCTACTAAAGTCACTTCAAGTAAACATACCTTGAACAATGCCTATTATCTGTATGCACCAGTTTCTTCTTCTAGAAATAGTCTTTTCTATGCCCAGAGGTTTACTTTGAGGAATGGTAATAATTCTGATTATAAAGAATTTTTACAAAAGGGAATACTAATGCAAATAATGGCATGAATTATTAAATACCATAGATCTGCTCTCCTATTAAACCTCCCCAATTATCAATAGTAACATTTTTCTCAAATATGTATTGTCATAATCTGTTTTTAGGCCTTTAGTTTGACTTTTATATTATTTCCATAATCTACAAAAGCAGTCATATAGAAGACCAGAATTCTGTTCTTCAAATCCCTGAACTTGCATCTTACTCTAACCTCTGTGCTTTCTTTGCTCATACTATTGTCCCAACTCAGCATCAACACTGTCATGGATCCCAATAATTTAAATAAGGCACTCCTTTCAAGAGATATATCAATTATCTTTTCCAGGACAACATCCCTGGACTCATACTATTCAATAATCTTTTACTTCACACCTCTGTGCTTCCACCACCTGGCTATACTAATATTTTCCAAAATGGGGGTCTTATTCTTTGTGAGATCAGTTCAGAGGGTTTCCACCAGCATTTTTTGAAAACTGGAACAGAAGAGGAAACATCAGAATGTATTCCATATAGAAATTAAGTATTGTTCTGTAAAACATATTATTTTTGTAAAATTCCACTTATATGCACACATGCAAATATGTATATACATAGAGAATCGTGTTGTATAGTCCATTTCTCATTGTGGTTACAACCCAAAAATATTTGGAAGCCACTTGCTATAACATACCATGAAGTGTTTGATTTGTATGAGCTGTCTTTCCATGGTTTTCCCACCTAAGGAAGAGCATTTTCTCTCTCCAAATATATATTAAATTCTGCAAAGACAGACATCATATCTTCTATCTTTCATATTTCTTCTAATGAAGCTACCATCAAGATTGTTTTGCTTGCATATTCCATACATACTTATATATTGAGTTTTAGTGTAAAAACTCACCAAACTCAAAAACCTGAAATTCTATTGGTGAAGAGGAGGCATGTACAACAAAACAACAAACACAAAAGATGAGCCTGGGTGGCTCAGTTGGTTGAGTCTCTGCCTTCAGCTCAGGTCATGATCTTGGGGTCCTGGGAATGAGCCCCACATTGAGTTTCCTGCTCAGCAGGAAGTCTGCTTCTCCCTCTGCCCTTCCCCACTGTTCATGCACTCTCTTTCTCTCTCTCTCTCTCAAAAATAAATAAAATCTTTAAAACACACACACATATACACACAAAGGAAAAAGTAAAAATCAACTATCAACCTGAAACAAAGAAAATAAAAAAGATGGGTAAGTTGTGTTTTGTTTTGTTTTGTTTTGTTTCGGTACCTTTTATTTTAGAGGGGTAATGGTCTCCTCAGATCCCCAGAAGACAGAGGGGTTAATGGAAGCAAAATTATCAAAGAAGTCTTCAGGAGGAAGCCATGAAGATCAGTCTTTTAAAAGGGCATGAGAGCAGGGACACCTGGCTGGTTTAGTTGGAAGAGTATGTGACTCTTGATCTCAGGGATTGTGAGTTTGAGCCACATGTTTTGTGTAGAGATTACTAAAAAATAAATAAACTTAAAAAATAAATTAATAATAAAAGGACATGAAAGCAAGAATGAGAATAGCACTTACGGAGGGAAGAGAGGAAGCCATAGAGACTCTGGTGTTCTTGGGTACAGTTGGAAAGCAGATCACAGTGGGCACAGTGCAGCAATGGACATACAGCTGGTTATAGTCCAGACCTTGATAACTGGTACAGAAGCTAGAACTCACCATCCTTCTCTCTTTCCCTTCCTTCTTTTTGCTGATACTACCTAATTACTTTTATTTGCTTTGTTACTTTCTGTCTTTCCTCACTAGTATGGAAGTTTCAACAGAGTGAGGATTTTTCCATGGAACCCTTAGTGCAGGGGCCCCTGGCTGGCTCAGTTGGTGGAGTGTGAGACTCTTGATCTCATGGTTGTGAGTTCGAGGCCTGTGCTGGATGTGGGGATTACTTAAAAATAAAATGAAATAAGATTCCTTAGTGCCTAAATCAACACCTAGCACTAGTGTTTGATTCATAGTTGTGGAATTCAAGAACACATAAAAGGACACCCAAAAGAAATAATCCAAACCAGACCTCAAGAAAAAAAGGAGGAAAGAGAGGAAGCCTTCTAAACCCACACTACTATGCTCTGGGCAGACATAACATCCTTCCCCAGTAGCTAAAATATTTAAACCAAAACGGGTGGCTGTGTTTGAGGCAAGTTTTATAGCAAGGGACCCTATCATAGCAATAGCTTCTTCAGCAATCACAGTGGCCAGGCAATTATCAATTTCTACACCTTGTATTTCTGATAGCTCCCCTGGAAGTAGCACTGAAAATTCAGATTTGTATCACCTAGATTTCATCTTCAGGATCCTCCAGGTTCTTCCCCAATTAAATCAGTATTTTTCTATGCTGTCATTCAAAAGCATAATTTAACCACAGCGCTTTAGTCCTTCTTTTGGCTACCTGCAAGGTTTGACTTGGATAATACAACACTGACCCTCTTTAAGTGCCTTTTCTAGGGTGCCTGGGTGGCTCAGTTGGTTAAGCGAGTACCTTCGGCTCAGGTTATGATCCTGGAGTGCCAGGATTGAGACCTGCTTTGGACTCCCTGCTGGGCAGGGAGTTGGCTTCTCCCTCAGCCTGCCCCTTCCCCTTCTCGTGCTCTCTCTCATTCTCTCTCTCTCTCAAATAAATAAAACCTTTTAAAAAGTACCTCTTTTAATTCTGCCCTAATTATCTATTGCTGCCTAACAAATTACCCTACAACGTAGCAGCTCAGAACACACATGTATTATCTCACAATTTCTGTGTCAGGAATCTAGGCATGGTTTAGCTGGGTCCTCAAGCTCAGATCTCTCATAAGACTGCAGTTATGTCGAAACTCAGCTCAGGGAGAATCCATGTCCAGACTCACTCCTGAGGTTGTTGGCCGGATTCAGTTCCTCAGGATAACTGGCCAGAGGCCTCCTTTAGTTCCTTATCATATGAGCCTCTGCAGAGAACAGCTGGCTTCATACAAGTGAGCAAGAGAAGGATAAGCAAGACAGAAGACAGTCTCTTCTGTAACCTAATATCAGAAGCAAGAAGCTAGTCACCAGGTTCAGCGCAGCTCAGAGGGAGGGGGTTTTACAAGGGCATAAATACCAGGGGACGGGGATCAGTGAAAACCATCCTGGAAGCTGCCTACCACAGCTAAGTTAACGTATTGCTTGCAATCCAAATTCTAATTCCTAAGGGCTTCAGATTTATTTTATAAGATGAGGGAGGATTGTGGTAATCACTTCACAGTATATACATATGTCAAAACATTGGTCTTTGTACATTGTAAATATATACAATTGTTATTTGCTAATAAGACAAGAAGAGAGAAAAAGATCTGCACTTATTCTGGTTCTTCCTTTCTAAATTACTGTTTCAACTAATTAATCTTTGGTGATCTTGGATGAGTCAATTTCATGCATCTAAAATAACTTCTGCAAAATAATCTTTATTTAAACTGTTTCAGTCCTCTGTATTCAAAACTCTACTGATGCATGGAACGAACCCAACAGTGTAGTACATTATTGGACAGAGGGCCGGCTTCACAGACACCTATTTTTTAAGTGCTAAGGCTATGCTCTGCCTGTTTGTTGAGTTAATTTTGATTGAGCTTGAATAGAATTGTTTCAAGATTCCTCCTCCTCCTTTATTTCTACTTAGAACAAGTTCTACCAAGAGTGCCCTGAAGAACACTAGTTATGTAAGACATGCCTCTATTTCTATGGCTAAGTAAGTCTAGGAAACCCTGTATACTTTAATACTCATAATATACATGACCGTAGTGAAGACCGTAAAAAATCCAGCAACAAAGAAACCAGCCTACTCTCAATTTAGAATTTCCCAAGCTTATACAACCCATAGATCCTTTTGCATGCAATACCCGTTAACATCCTGTGAAACTAGAGTTCTGCTAAATACTTTTTTTGGGAGAGTGCCTTAGAGCAAAAAATACCAACTTCTATCTTTAGCATTCAGGTGAGTTGATGCACTGGCAAAAATTCAAGTGAAAAGATAGGCATTGGATCCTTCTCATAAACAACCAGGTCTTCAGAAAATGTCTTGAGAAATATCTTTAAAACTCTGCAATCTCCAACATTTATAGTGATATAAATGCATTGAATACTAATGTAAAATAGTTGAACACTCACAATACTGCTTCCATTTTCAGAAACATCAATAATGTTATCATTGTTCCATCAAAGAACAAAAATTTATGTCAACAACCTAGTAAGGACTCTTTTTTTTTTCTAGTGGAAAGACATCATTACCAATATTCTAACCAGAGAAGCAACTTCCAACTTTTGTTACAAATCTTTGATGTAAGAGAACTATAGAATCTAAAAATATATTGCTTTGTACTCTCTGTATATGATACAGTTCTCTTCTTTAGCATCACATGGATAATCATTTGGTCTAGGTAAGGGCTTTTATGTCTGTTTTTGGAGTTCATTTTGATTGATGTTCAATAGAATTCTCTCACAAAATTTCCCTTCCATCTGCAGAATATTCATACTGAATCCTTGAATGCAAATATGGTACTACGCAGATTAGAGATGGCCACGAGTTGGTTACTCCTCTCTCCAACACGTGGAGTCTATTTTCCCTCCCCTTGAATCTGATTTGGCCTTGGGACTTGCTTTGATGAACAAGAAATACAGGATGGTTCCCATCCCTTTAGCTTTTGCTTAAAAGCTTTTAGTTTAAAGCCATCCATCATGCTGTGGAATTATGACAGGCCAAACGGAGGTGGTGACAAAGACTCTCTCCTTTCTTTTTTTTTTTTTTAAGATTTTATTTATTTGACAGAGAGATCACAAGTAGGCAGAGAGGCAGGCAGAGAGAGGAGGAAGCAGGCTCCCCGCTGAGCAGAGAGCCCGATGCGGGGCTCGATCCCAGAACCCTGGGATCATGCCCTGAGCTGAAGGCAGAGGCTTTAACCACTGAGCCACCCAGGTGCCCAACAAAGACTCTCTCCTTGACCCAAACTTGTATCAGGCTCCTCCGGGTCCTCTTTTTGAAGAAGTCCTTACCCTAGGCTCTGTCCTTGGTCTGCTCACTCCATTTTAGCAAAAATCCTGCTGATACCTACTCTTAATACCTGATCACCCTCAGTCTCTTATCACTCTGGCTTCCTTCAACAAGAATCCTTTCAAGCCAGTTTAGCCAGGGTTCCACAACCCTGATATTTCCTCTTGGTGATTTTTCCATCCACGGACCCCACAACCCTGCTCCTTGGCTTTAAATTCCCACTTTTCCTTGTTGTATTCAAAGCTGAGCCTACTCCCTTACTACAAACTCCATTGTAGTGGTCCCTCTAGATAAACACTGGGTTAACATCTTTAACAAGTATCGTGAATAAATATCTTGGGTTAACATCTTTAACAAGTATCGTGAACAAATATCTTTTTAACAAAGGATCCCAGACACCTGGAAGATGAGAAGTGTCAACCTAAGGAACCAATAATTAGCCAGAGCATTTATATGGGATCAAAGATTTGCAGTTCAGGGTATACAGATTTGGGTAGCAAACTAAATAGTGTCCCATTCAGGAGTACAAGTCAGGAGCTTTTAAAGCAAAAAGGGAATGCTTGTATACATCATTTACAAAGAATTTTTGATTGGTGTTGGCAGCAGAAAGCTAACCTTGACTGAACATAATTGGTTGCTAAGGCTATCACTAAGCAAAATCTCTTACCGTAGCAAGTTGCAGGTGTTCTGACTGAGTCCTTGGAATATTTGTGGTTTGGCCCAGTTCAAAAGTTCAGGCTTCCACCAGTGAGGACATGCATAAGGCCCACCCCCCTTAATAGCCTCCTAACTGCATCTTAAAACCCCATGACATAAGCAACCCCATTCAATTTTACCATTCCCGGGAGCCATCTTTGAGGTTTGCCTCCACCAAGCTTCTGGCTCAGTAGTTCTCAGCCTGGGCTCTTCTGCCCCTAGGGACAGTTCTGACTGTGGACTATTATTAGCATCCAGTAGGTCGAGGCCAAGGATGCTGCTAAATCCTACAGTGCACAGAGCAGCCTCCACAACAAATAATTCCCTAGCCCCAAATGTAGTGAGAGGGTTGAGAAATCCTCTTCCAGCAGAAAGCGGCCGTATGAGTCACCCTCGCTTCACCATGCGGAACAGATTGCCCAGATGAGCCCAGTCAATCCACGGAACTGGGAGAAATAATACAGAGCTGCTGTTTTAAGCAACTATTGGGGTAATTTCAATGGTGTGCTATTGTTAAACCACTGAGGGGGGCGGAAGGAGGGAGCCTGTGGTCTGAATACTCCTACCATGGCCAATTTTAGGCTACCAAGGATGAGCCACTGCCCTCAAGGCTGGGAAGAAGTGTGCATAGTCTGCTCTGGGAGCCAGCAGGGCTTGTCCACACTGCAACAGAAATCTGAGGCAACATCCTGTGTTCAAAGTGGTTTGGGTTTTTTGTTTTTTGTTTTTTTCTGTCTGAATTCTAATCATGGGCATTTCCTGTATCGGGTGGACTGCCTGGTCAGGGCTCTCTACTTGTATATTACGGTCACATTTCTATTGGAAGCATCTCCTTGAAATGCTGACACATCGATTCCGCAGTCTTTCTGGCTTGCACCATTTTTTGCATCGTTAAAATGAACTGACTGGGTTTAGCCCAGAGGCTGCCACCGAGGATCATAGCGTGGACCCCACTCTGAAGTAATCCCTCAACACCCTCAAAATTGTGGTGACTGAGGTCAGCAGTTCAATATGGAATAAAAGGTTGCCCTCACTAAACAGTGGGTTTTCTTGGTGAAAAGAAACGTCTGGACAACAGGTAAAGGAGCTAGGCCAGAAGAAACTAGGAGAACAAGAGGATCACCCGTGCCAAGTTTGGGCTCATGCTAAAGCACACTTTTATTCAGAAATAATCTTTTCCTTCCAGATAGAGGCAATTGCTTCTTGCATATGAGCCCAAAACATGCTTTGTTATTTCCTAGAGCAGCCATTTCTTAGGTTTTTAGGGTGGACACTGGATTTCGGTTCTATTAAAAGTTATTTTAGTTTTGTGGTTAGGAGACTATCCAGGCAGCCAAACTTCCTTGTTTTCAGTCTTGGTTTACTAGTTGCATGACCTTGGGGAACACATTTGTGAAATACGGATAATAATAGTATCTATTTAACAGTTAAGTTAGACAGTAGGTAGTGCCTAGCACATAGTAAGCTCTCAGTAAATCATAGCTATTATATTAGCAGGAGTATTTAGAAGTTTGTATTCACAGTTGCTGTTTACTTTCTTCCTTCTAACTATAAATGCTACTTAACGTTCTATGTTTTAACTGTAAACAAGATTTTTTTCTAAAAGCAGTGCCTGTTCTAGGTCAAGGATAAACTGCTTTTGGCCTTCAACTTTTGTCTCATTCAAGAACAAACCACACCCTATTTCCTGTTGCATGCAAATATGGGTGCCTTAAAGGGCCAGTCCAGACAAGGGACCCAGACAGGATGCTTAAGATTGCCACAGAGCGCACTCTGGTGTACACAACTGGAAGCCAGGATGAAACATTGTGCTTTACCCAAGAATTTTTTTTTTTTTTAAGATTTTATTTATTTATTTGACAGAGATTGAGATCACAAGTAGGCAGAGAGGCAGGCAGAGAGAGAGGGGCAAGCAGGCTCCCTACCCAGCAGAGAGGCTGACACGGGGCTCAGTCCCAGGACCCCGAGACCATGACACAAGCCGAAGACAGAGGCTTAACCCACTGAGCCACCCAGGTGCCCCTTTACCCAAAAATTTGATGTTGATTTGTGTGGACAGAAATTATTGCAATGAGGGGTGCCTAGGTGGCTCAGGCAGGTAAGCGTCTGCCTTTGGCTCAGATCCTGATCTCCGGGTCCTTGGTCCTTGGGACGGAGCCTTGCCCTGGGTTTCCTGCTCAGTGGGGAGTCAGCTTCTCCCTCTGACAGCCCCCCTCCACACCGCTGCTGCCTAGAGCTCTCCCTCAAATAAATAAATAAAATCTTTTAAAAAATGATATGGTGAAAACATTATTTTTAGAAGAATAGTCTAACAGTAACATTCAGGATTGAACTGATAGAAAAGAGTAGTGACAGGGAAGCCAGCTGAAAAATCTATTGTATCATTGCTGGGATGAGATCTTGAAAGTTTGGGACTGGATAGTTTAACAGGGGAATGAGGAGGAAAGGATGTACATGGCAGACATTTTTAGGGATGCATCCATAGAACTTAAAGACAAAAATCTTTGATTTAAAAAAAAAAAAAAGGCAACTTCATCATCACCTTGCTCTGTTCAAATGGATACCATGGATTTCAAGTTACAAGTAAGTTATGAGCATCTTCTATTCTAAGGAATCCCAGAAGGGTAAAAGAGAACCCAATATTTATTATGTTGGTTTGTTTGCTTTTAAAGGAAAAGTTAATTTACTATTCATCAAGACTTGAAAGTTCTAGGTAAAACTAGACATCTTACCATTAAAGACATTATCCCATTACCGACTCTGAATTAGGTTGGCAATCCTGCTTCAGTGGTTTCCTAAGACATTTTTAGGTTCCTGTTTGAGACAAAAGAAGGGCCAGACATTTTCTGCCAAGGATTCTAGATACTCTGTTTCCCCACCTAACATCCAGAGAAGTAGACTTAACTCAACATATATTTATCTAGTACCAGTTTTGCATGATGTTGTGCACCAGACAGACAGCAAACACCTTTCTTTTCCCTTAGTTTATAGGCCACACAAGACTCATGACCACAGCAACAACAGGTTAAAAAGAAGGAACTTTTTATTTAGTCCATCTTTTCATCCTTGACTCACATAAGGAACATCTTCCAACTTTTTGTCTATAAGTAACAGTTTGATTCACAGTATTTTCCCTTTGTTTTACCATGAAAAAGAAAACTATCATTGTTCAAATGAACAGATGATTCTTTTCTGTTCCATAATAGCAACTTCGTTGGCCATTATCTTCAAAAACATTCACTAAGCCTACGATGAAGTTCTGTTCCAGTTCCAAACACAAAGTGATGTAAAAACAATCCAGTCCACTCAAGGAGCCCACAGCCTGGTGAGAGAAAGATGCAGATGTATGTTTATTTTCATGCTTTTCTTCAAAAGGTCTTACAGAGAACAAAGAGATGCACAACTTAAGAAAATAAAGTATATTAGAAGCAAGTAAGAAAGATGAGGCAAAAAGGAACTCAACAGGGACGCCTGGGTGGCTCAGTTGGTTGGACGACTGCCTTCGGCTCAGGTCATGATCCTGGAGTCCCGGGATCGAGTCCCGCATCGGGCTCCCAGCTCCACGGGGAGTCTGCTTCTCTCTCTGACCTTCTCCTTGCTCGTGCTCTCTCTCAAATAAATAAATAAATAATCTTTAAAAAAAAAAAAAAAAAAAAGGAACTCAACAGAGGTAGGCTAAACACACAAAATAAATACAATGAAGGCCTACCTGTATTTGCTAAGGATCCACCAGGAAATTGGTTCTAAGCTTTTCAGCATTCTCTTTAAAAGGAGAAACATAACCAGTTATACAATCTACAGGTTCCACCAGATAACAGCAGACCAATTGCTCAGGAAGAACATAACTAGTCCTGCTATAAGGCCCAAACAAACCCTCAAGTGTCCTGCAAATAAAATGCTTTGAATATAGTGACAATATCCTCAGTAATATCCTTACACCAGACAAATGGAGCTATTTCTTACAGCACATCAAAGTATGGACTGATGGTTTATCATCAAAGTCTTTAAAAGCAATTTTATAGGAATTCACTTAAGCAGAAAGTTCCATTATAACATGATAGGTACAGTAATAGAAATATGCATAAAGAGCTGTGGGAGAACAGAGAGGGCCCAGGTGCAATTTCATTATTCAAGGTTGGAGCAGACATCACCGCCAAGGAGAGACTCTGGCAGCCTCTATTCAATTTCCAAAAGAAATACAGGTTTTGTTGTAAACACCTAACTTTCTTAGAATTCCAATATTTATTATGGAGGGAATGCTGTTTTAGAAGGGCATCCTCATCACAGCAAAATTCACATAAAAAAAATCAAAACACACCTTCGGGGCACATGGCTGGCTCAGTTGGTGGAGTATGCGAGCTTTGCTCTCGAGGTTGTGAGTTTGAGCCCCACATTGGGTGTAGAGATTACCTAAAAATGAAATCTTAAAAAAAAAAAAAACCCACCTTTCATTGAAATATTCTTATTTTCTTTGTCGTTTACGTATCTTGGCTCACCCTTGTTATTAAATACAATGAATAATAAATTGAGAAAATAGAGTTTACCTACCTGAAGGGTGGGTGCTCACAGAATCAGTGAGGGTTTACAGTTGTATCAAGTTTAAAGTAGGATCCCCAAGAAATCCAAGACTACAGAACTAAAGGAATTCTTTGGGGATTAGTTCTGGTTCCCTGTTGAACTGCATTTTTAAAAAAATGATATGGTCAAGAGTTATATTTCTACCAAACAACAGAAAAAGAAAAGAGCAAACAGAAAAGAAGTTCTCAACATAAAAAAAAAATAAAATTTTTGACATCAAAGAGAAAGTCTTGAATTTCTAATCCATTCAATAAAAAGAGGTGACAAGATGTGTATTGAAGGAAAGGAAAAGCAGGAAGAATGGAAAATGCTTCTGTGTTTGGTTTTATGAAGATCGTATTTTTCTTCAGTGTTCAGCCAAGTATGAAAGGGGAGTAGCATTTTCTGGCTTCTCTTATACTGTGACTAACTTCCACATCGATAGGTATAGAGCGGCTTCCGTGGACCATGGAGGTGAGTGGCAGAAAGAGTCACCTCCATAACACTGAGACTGGAGCTAACACCAAATAACAGAGGATAATGTTAAACCTCTACAAATAAAAATGCACAAAATGAGAAGGATTGGCACAGATGCAAAATCAGGGGAGATCCTACTTGACAACCACCAGTCAGAGAGCACTCGGAAACATTTGCATCGACTTCTCTATCTCCTAGGACATGTGCTTGGTTGCTGAGATTACAAAAGGATATTTAAAATCTTCACCGAGCAGGGCTTTAGATACCAAGCTTGACATTTTTGTGTGCGACAGAAATAAAATTCGGGTGTTTAAAATCCATTGGCAGTCCTGTAAAGGGGATGGATCTTTCAGTTTAAGGATCTTGTTTGTTGAGTGCGAATGAAGTCATCTTCAGAATCACAGACACCTGCAGACTGTAGGAGGCAATGGGTGAGGAGCATTTCTGTGTATCAGAGAGTGGAGAGTAAGTGCATCAGGAACCAAGAAAGCGAGGAGGCTGGAGGTTTTATCCATGGGATGGAGGAGGAAAGACGGGGAGCAGGAGACCATGAACTAGGGTGACGCAGGCAGCACAGAGTGATATTTGAAGAAGGTATTTGGGGGAGGAGACCCACCTCATATAATGAACTGTAACCACCTTCCACCCGCCCAGCACACACACACACACACACACACACACACACACACACACACTCCCCCACCGCCATGGATAGGACCAGCCTCTGAATGCTGGCTTATGAAGTGGGTTTTCTTTGGTGGAATCAATAGTAGCGTTCAATCCTACTTCCCAGCTGGAGAGGACCAAGAACAGAGGCTGCCATGAGAGGATTGGTACATTCATCTGCTGTGTTTTCCTTAACTCCGTGAGGAAGCAGTACAAGTAACTAAAAGGCTGAAGGCATCTTTGTCTCCACCTCATTTTGTTTACTTTATCCGTTGAGTTTCCAAATCCTACGGATTCTGTCTCCACAGTCTCCACAGTCTCTCAAAAGTAGACCCCCCTCCACAAGCACGACCTTCCCTGCTTGCTGGCAGAACCCAAACTCTCCCACCCCTCAATGCCCCTCACACTTTTCTCTACTTCATTTATCCAGCGGAGCCCACCCTAACGTAATTTACTTAGATTGGGCATCCTAGTGGAACCTCCGAACAACTGAAGCTACATGGCATTTGTACATATTCCAATACTAATATTAGCCCCATATTTTTATGCTACTCAAATAGCTCTTCTATTTTATTTTTCTCTACAGTCAATGTTCTTTATCTTTATGATAATGGGCAAGTGGATTAAGTAGTTTGGAGATGATTCAAAATAGTTTTATTTTACTGTGTACTTCATTTACCCTTTCTTCGTATTTTAAGTATTTCACGGAGGCTAGTATACTCTTTATTTCTAAATAATTATTTTTCTCATTTCTGTGGCTCCAAAAAATCTGACAAGCCCCTGTGCAGCTGCACTGGTTCTAGGCTTTGACTGCGATCCCCCAGCCAGGTGCAAGGACAATGGCTGTTTATTAATATCCCCCGTGCCAGCTGTTATCCCAACATGGGCCATGCCCAGGCACTGGGGAAGAGGACTCTATTTTATCTGCAGCCTCACCTTTTTGGGGAAGGAATAAACTTGGAAATCAGCTTTGAAAGAGCTCACAAAGAATTAAGGAGATAAATTATGTTTTATGCAATGTACTTCTCATGCAAAGCACCAATGATCGACCCTTTGTGTCTCTCCTAATGTCTGAAGTAGATACAGAGCACAGGACTCCGGGCTGCCAAGGTTATTGGTGAACTGATGTATGCAATTTCACTGGAGTCTGCCATGAAAATCAATCCACCATGAAAGTATCTTGTAATTGGGTTTAATGGATCTAATGAATAGGTAAGACATGAAACAGAGCACACTGGCAAAGTGAGACAGAAGAGGGACCAGGGAATACACGGGAAAGGAATCTGAGACAATAAAGCTGAGTGACATTTCACTTTTTAAAAGTACTCACACAGTCGTCTAAGGAATCTGTTAAAAAGAAAAACCACAGGCCCAAAATGGCGCCACTTAGGTCCAGCCACCAAATCAAAGCTTAATATATACCTCACCTAATTGCATTTTTAAGCCCCTCATCCAGATATAGTCCTACCTAGTCAGTCAGGAATCTTCTAATCAGCACCAATGAGATAACCTGTCATATGGGCCCTCTCCATCCCCCAAAGGAAGATGAGGTAAGCACCTTGGCCTCTCCCTTAAGGTAGCCTTGCCTGGAATAGTTTTGTTTTGTTTTGTTTCTTTTCACTTTTGCCAATGACTTCTTGCTCCACCCTCCTTCCTATAAAAAAATCTTCCATCTTGTACAACTCCTCAAAGCTCCTGCTGCTGCTTGCTATATAGGATATTGCCAGAATCATCCATCACTTAATAAAGCCAATTAGATCTTCAAATTTACTCGGTTGAATTTTTGTTCTTTAACAAACCCCCAGTAGAGCTTGAGAGGGCTCAGCTTACAAACAGACCATACTCTTCATTATCTCACATTTAAGTTAGTGTTTTTATTCTTAAGTACTTGGATGGCTTTCATTATCATCTAAAATCAGAAAGGCAGCAGAAACCACTCCCAAAACCAATATTGTACTGTATGTTCTAAATAGAATTTAAACAAAAATTTGGGTGGGAAAAAAAAAAAAGTGGCAGAAACCAAAGTTTTCTGTCAAATTTACTTCAAAGTCATATAACCTTATATTGGTCAGAGACCTTGCAGTCTACCTCCTCCAGAGCCCCAGAATTCCTTCCACAACTTCGTGAGCAGATGATCATTTAGGCTTAGCTTCCATACTTCCCATGACAGTGAGCTAAGCCCACTGGAAGGCAGCCTACTACATTGCTGTACATTTTTAGCTCCCAGAGAGTTCTCAGGTGAATACTTCACCTACTTAATTCCTATCCATGGGTCACGGTTTTGCTATCTGGAGGCTACTATGTTATAATCTGTAGAGAAGCCATCAGGCAGACAGAGTGACAATCTGAGCTATCTTGGGTCCAAATAGTAGGGAATTTAAAAAGGTAAAATAAAATACTGTTTAAAAAACTAAATTCATCTGACGAGCAGAGGAGAGCTCTGAGGTGTTGTACAAAAAGGAAAGCTTTGATGTGAAGGAGGAGGGGCAAGACGTTATTAGCAAAAGAAAAGAAAGGATTACAGGCAAGGTCACCTTCCCTTAGAGGAAGTGGTAGGGGGTCTTTTCAGGCGGATAACCTCATTTTCCCTTGCAGGGAGAGGGCCTCCAGTGATAAATTACACTTTGGTGTTGACCAAAAAAAAAATATATATATATATATATATACATATATATATTCCAGATTGATTGAATTAAAACTTCCACTCCTTAGAGAGGTTGAAATTGAAATTAAGTCTTGGTTTTCTGTCCTGGGAGCACGTGACTCCACCTTGGACCTGTCATTTTCTTTTTAATAATATATAGTTTTATAACCAACAACATCTTCTGGATCAAGGCAAATAGCATAAATCATTATTCCAATTTACATGCAAGGGACTTGCATACGAAGACTTAGTATAAGTAGTCAAGATTTAAGGGTATGTCACCACTAAGTACAATGTGATACTTTTTCTAACTTGACTCAACTGTCATCATTCAGTTTCTCATGTTGTTCTGATTTCAGTAATCTCCCCAGCCTAAAATCAAGCAGGTTAAAGGCTTTAAGAGTAAGAGACATAGGGAAATAATTTCTCCAAGAATCTTTTCCCTAAAAATATTAGGGGATGGCATTTCTTTCTGTTTTATTTTTAGCCCAATAAACTTGATGTTGAAATTGTCACTTATTATCAGAGGCCTTGGGAGACATCTGCATTGCTCCAGGCTCGAGCAGAACTTCAGCCTTCGCAAACAACACTCTGACAAGCTACCACTTCCTCTTGGTTCTGAGGTTAAAAGCAAATGCTTGCCCTAGATACTCTAGCTAAGATCTTATCTTCTCTTGTTTTTTTTTTTCTCTGATAGGCTGCCCTGGTACTTCTTCTGGACAAAATAGAAAAGTGTTTTGATATTTGCTCTCCTTGAGGCTCAAACTGAAAGAAGCTCGTCAGGAACCTGCAGTCACAACAGCCAATGCTTTACAGTCGCCCTTGGGACGGGGAGCCCCACTGCTGCTGGGTTTTCAACTCTCCTTCCTCATGTGTGATGGGTAAAGCACCATGTCCTCTACCTGCTTTGGGTTTTGGTAACTTAATTCATAAAAGAGATTTATTCTCATCATGTAATTAATTCTTCTTTTTTTCTTTCTCTAAAAAAATTTTTAGAAGGATGTATTTTTAACATAGATTAGTTCTTTCATAGGTTACTAACATACTAAATGCCTTTAGGGAACAATAATGGAGTTTACATTTCTTTCACAGGCTTCAAAGAATAGAGCAGAATTGAGGACAGCAATGAACTCTAGGAAGCACTCCAGATACATTTTTTTAATCCAACTGGCAAAATTAAGAGAGATTATGTTGGGAATCTGAGATATTTAAAGAACTGACAGAAGTAAGAAGTACCTATTCAAATGCAAAGTAACTAATTCTTTTTCACTTTCTCTTTTAAGGTCAGTGAAAGAAAGTTCTGGCAATTTTTACAACTATTAAAAGCAATCAAACTATATATCACCCACTTTTATAAATATTTATCCAATTTCAACCCCAAAACAAGCCCAGGGGTATTATCCTGCACATTTTTTTTAAAAAATAAGGAATGGTTTAGGGACTCCTGGGTGGCTCAGTGGGTTAAAGCCTCCGCCTTCGGCTCAGGTCATGGTCCTGAGATGGAACCCCACATTGGGCTCTCTGCTCAGCGGGGAGCCTGCTTCTCCCTCTCTCTCAGCCTGCCCCTCTGACTACTTGTGATCTCTGTCAAAAAATAAATAAAATCTTTTAAAAAAATTAAAATAAAAATAAGGAAGTGGTTTAAATAGCAAGAACTGAAACTTGCCCAGCATCCCAAGGGCCAAACTTGAAAGAGTCTCCTGCCATCAGAGCCCAGGTATGCCCACTATCGCACAGCCACTCCGGGGACATGTGGGCATGCTTCGGGCTGCTGTTCCACATAAAGTTTGCTTTTTTATATAATTATCTCCAAACATCGTCATCTTACAAAGTCTTGAAATTTTTCAAAATTATCTTCCATGTATGGGTGAATAAGCTGGATCCTTTGCAGGAGATTTCTAAAAATAAATATGAAGAAATGCCCTCTGAGGTACGTTTTAACTTTAAAACTCTTGAGCCTATGAAATTTACAATCGCAAAGGCAGAGAAAAACAGAGGCTGAGATATAGACATTTCCGGGTTCGTAAAGAGTCCTGATTTGCATAAGACAGAGTCTTGTTAAAGAGAAAACTACAAGCTCCAGAAATGGTGGGACTTGGCCCCGGATTGGGCCTTAATACCTAACCTAACTGCAGTTTCAACCAACCCCAGAAATTTAGTCTTAACTGGTCAGTCTGGAATTCTCTGATCAATGCCAAGGGAGTAATCTGCCTCAGGGGCCCTCTCCAACCCCCAAAGCTGGATGAGGTAACCTGCAGGACAAGATCCCCTATTCTTTCCCCCCTCTCCCCAAGGGTAAGCAGACAATCCTTTTCTTTTGCTAATAGTTTCCTTGCCCCACCCTCCTTCCGATAAAAACTTTCCATGTTCTGACACCTGGGAGTACCTCTCTGCTTCCTATATACCATATTTATGAATTGCTTAATAAAGCCAAATAAAGCTTCAAATGTTCCCTGTTGAGTTGGTCTTTTAAATAGTCTCTTCCTTGGGCAAATATTAAACAGACCTAGAAATTAGGGCCATGGAGAGGGGAGGAAAAAAAATAAAATGACCTAGAAATTTAAAAAGACAAAAATAAAAAATTCATTGAGAGTCTCACCCTCAGAGATGATGGTTTAGTTAGCCTGGCAAAGAGCTCCCAAATTAAATGTTTTTCTTAAACTTCCTACAAAGAACTTTAAAGTTCCCCACGTTAATTCTAATGTGCAGCCAGGACTGAGAGCCACTGATTTGGGGTGTGTTGTGGGTGTCTGGGAGGCATCTGGAGAATACAAGTTGGGCAGAAGACTGTCTCTTCTTGGGAATCTACATTTTAGATTCTTAAAAAGAGAAAATCTTAAATCTTAGAAAAAAAGAGAGAGTCTATATTCCTACTTGTATTACAGGAATTGTGTGAATAAAACATTGCAACAGGCATCTGTTGGTATTAGACTGGAAAGGCTTTTAAAGGAGATGAAGCCTAAGCAGAGTTTCAAAAGAGAACAGAGTATAATTTTATTACAAGAAAAGAGGAGCCAAGATTAGGTCAGGGACTTAGCAGAGTAAGAGTGAATTATGTCCAGAGCTAGAACAGAGCTTTTAACTGAGAACTATCAAGGAATACCAAGAAACCCATGATCAAAACTTTGTTTCCTCAAGGTACTCAATAAATACTAATTAAATTTCATTGTAATTGAATTGAAATAATCTTAATGGAAAATCATTAAATGGCTTGAATTAAGTTTTGTACTTATCACTGTATCCATTTAAGCCTGGATCTGCTCTCAAAGGTTTAGAAATATTGAGCTCAAAGATCACTGTTCTCTCTTTCTTCCCACTGCATATTATCTTTCCAGGAGCACAATGAATGGAAATTCATACCCTTAGCAACTTCCACTCCTTATTTTCAGCAGCCCAACGGTTACTCTGACCCCATTCAGTGAAAAATAACTTCAAGATCTTACAAAGTTTCCCCATATCCACCAACACAGTGGATAGCTCTTAAATGTCCTATGATGATGGTCCCATGACCATAGGAAAAAAGATACTTTAATAATACATTTTCACTGAAATTTAGAATCTAATATTTTAAGAGTTATACTAGTTTCTTTTTAACAATTGTAAAATATTTCTCATTCTTTTAAATATTTTCTCTTTTTTTTTAATTTATTTTTTATTTTTATTTATTTATTTTTTTTTGAGAGAGAGAGAAAGAGAGCATGAGTAGAGAGAGGGGCAGAAGGAGAGGGAGAAACAGACTCCCCACTGAGCAGGGAGGCTGACAAAGGGCTCAATTCCAGGACCCTGAGCTGAAGGCAGATGTTTACCCGACTGAACCACCAGGCACCCCTAAGTAATTTCTTTTCAAGAGAGAATGGTCAAACATGGATAGTTTGTGCGATATATAAAGAAACTGCTGGTTAATTAATTGACAGTGAAATTTTAAGGAGACTTGCTTGAAAATCAAACATGACCTTCCTGAAACATCCTTCCTTGGGGATTGTCCAATCAATGCTTAAAGATCAGCAGCTGTAGCTCCAGCAGGAGATAGATTTTTGTCACCAGCCAGACTCCAAAACTACTTACTGGCTTGTACCCACCAGCCTTTGTTCCATATTTTTCCTTAAGCTCATCTTTCTGGTTTATCTCTTAACTAAGGCAAAGACCCAAGGAACATAGTGTTATGTGTTGGAGCCCCCAGAGCTTTCCATCCAGGGAGTTTTTATTGCTTGAGGGGTAGTTCTGGTTCCCAAAAATGGGAGGAAAAGCAGATTTTTATGGAGTCTGTCTCTTTCCCTGTCTCAGTACACCTTTTTTTTTTAGAAAAAGTATTTATTTATTTATTTATTTACTTATTTATTTATTTGAGACAGAGAGAGAGCACAAGCGCATGTGAGCACGAGTGTGGTGGAGGGGCAGAGGGAGAGGGAGAATGAGACTCCTCGCTTAGCAGGGAGCCTAACGCAGGGCTAGATCCCAGGACCCAGGGATCATGACCTGAGCGGAAGGAAGACAGACGGAACAGACTGAGCCACCCAGGTGCCCCTTCAGTACACCTTTTAAGCTTTGAAGTTCTCAACCTTGTAAACCCTTTCTACTTTTAATAAACATAAAAAGCTTATATACTCTGTTTTGGGTTGAATTGTGTCCTTCTCCCCCCTCCTTTTATTGAAGTCCTAATCCTCATTATCTGTGGATGTAACCTTGTTTAGAAATGTAGTCTTTGCAAATGATCAAGTTAAGTTGAGGTCGGTAAGGAGGACCTTAATCCCACATGACTGTATCCTTATAAAAAGGGGAAATTTGGACAGAGACATATCTCACAGGAACTATGAAGAAACTATGAACATTTGAAGATGAAGGCAGAGGTCAGAGTGATGCGGCCACAAGTCAAGAATGCCAAAGATGGTCAGCAAACCACCAGAAACTAGGTGAGAGGCCTGGAACAAGTTCTCCCTCCAAAGTAACCAAAGCTGTTGATACCTCAGTCTTGGACTTCGAGCTCCCAGAACCATAAGGCAATGGATTTTGTTGTTGTTGTTGTTGTTTTACAGATTTTATTTATTTATTTGACAGAGATCACAAGTAGGCAGAGCAGCAGGCAGAGAGAGAGGAAGGGAAGCAGGCTCCCCTCTGAGCAGAGAGCCCAATGCGGGGCTCGATCCCAGGACCCTGAGACCATGACCTGAGCTGAAGGCAGAGGCTTAACCCACTGAGCCACCCAGGCGCCCGGATATTGTTGTTTTAAGCCACCCAGTTTGTGGTTCTTGGTTCTGGCAGCCCTGGCATACTAATGTACCCTCTTACAGATCTATTCAAAATTTCAAAATAAATGGAAAAGTAACTTCCTGTGACTCTATAATTATTTCATAAAATAAAAAGATAAAAAATGGAAAATCATGACTAAAGGCAATAAATTAATGAAGATGTTTTAAAAAAAAATTTTGTAGTCTATCCATTCCCAGAGATATTAATCTCTGATATTAATCATGATAAGAGGGTATCCCACCTTCACACTGCACAGTTGAGAATCACTATTCTACCTTCTTTGAGTTATATAGGAGTGGGCTTGAATGCTGCCCTCCTCCAAGACCCAGAGGAGACTTCTATCAAGATATGATATTATTATATGATATTATGGAGTCTATAATATCATATAATATTATATGATATTATATGATATAATATATATTATATATATATATATAATTCTATATAACGCCCTCTCTGAAGCCTCTACCTCATGATGTCTATAAAATACTTTAATAGCAGACTGGACAACTATGTCTACCATTGGGCATGGGTATCTGGAAGACCACTAATGTAACAGAGGAATGGGAACCAGGAATATCTTTATGCCATCTTGGCCCCATCCAAGCTTGTCATAGGGTGGGGGGAATTTAGCCTTGGAACTAAAGTTTAGATACTGTATTAGTTTCCTAGGGAAGCTATAACCAAGAACCATAAATTAGGTGGCTTAAAATAGTGCAAATAATACAAATGTATTTCCTCAAAGTTCTGGAGGCTGGAAGTCTAAAATCAAGGTGTTGGCAGAATTGGCCCTTTCTGAGGGCTCTGAAAGAGAGTCTTCTACCGTCTGGTAGTCTGAGTCTTGTAAATACACTTTTCACATGGTGTTCTCCCGGTGTGACTGTGTTTATGTCCAAATATCTCCTGTGTAATAAGAACACCAATCACATAGTATTAGGGCCAACCCTAATAACCTCATCTTAACTTGATCATCTGCAAAGAACCTATTCCTAAATAAGGTCATATTGACAGATATTGGAGTTTAGGACTTAAGCATATTTTGACCAGGAGGACATAATTCAACTCATAATAGGTACCAATTTGACCTTCTATACTGTGAGAGACTAAAACAGTTAAATTCTCAGCTAGGGACCTGATCTAGCAGTTGCAACTACTCAACCATTGGAAAGAAGCTGCCATGAGGATACTGTCCATGGGCCCCCCCTGCTGGAAGAGTCGATGATGTAGTTAAACCTCTCTCATCTAATAACATTTATACCTACCTGTGTCTTCTGGTACATTTACCTAATAATTCTCCTTTCTTGTTCAGTTCTTGAAATCAAGGTTACCTTATTCTCATAAAATGAGCTGGGGGATTGTTTCTATTTCACTGCTCTCTGGAATATTATATATAAGATGGAAATTCTGTTCTGTTGCTTGAAAATTCAGAAGTTGCTTATAAAATCATTTTGGCTTCATGTGCTTGGTTTTTGTGCTTGGTTTATGTTTATAGGTAGATTTCTTAAACTATTGGTTTATATTCTCTCTCTCTTTTTCTTTCCCTCCTTCCCTGTGTGGATCTGTCTATCTCTCATTTCAGTGAATTTAATTTTTTAGATTCCCTTTTCTTTTTCAACTCTTTTGGAGGTCTTACCCTATATTCCTCCTCCTCCTTCTCCTCCTCCTATGACTACTTTACTTCACCTTTTCTTAAATTTTACCATGCTGTGGTAGGTTATAGGCAAGCTTGCCATACCTAACTGCTCCTCAAATATGAAACCCCAATGACTGTCTGCAGGCTACCACAGCCTAAACATCATGACACAACTTCTGTGCCCAGAACTATTCGATGACATAACTATATAAAGATGGCATGAAACCATGAAAGCTGATTATGTTGAAGTTGAGAAACTGAGGTACTAAGAGGCTTCGAAAACATTGCTCTACCTTCAACAGGCAGAATATTATTGCTCAATACAAGCATGTCTGTGAAACACTGAAGGAGACATGAGAAGTTCACTGGATATCTGTCTGTCTGATGTTCTATTATGTTTAGAGTTCATGACAGTAAAATGTAAGTAGTACACAGTTTATTAGGCAAAGTCTTCATTTTCATCAAGATCTAGAATCAGTCCTCTGCAGAACTACTTTACCTGTAGATACTTTATAAAATCTAAATTAATTACTATCTTAGATTTCATATTTGACAGTAAAAGTATTTGAAATACTGACACTCTAATAACTCCCCCCATCTTACATAGAACTGTTTCTAGTAAACCTTGTTTTTAACTCCACAAATAGACATTACTATTTGTTTTACAGACTGACTTAATTATACTCTTTTTCATATTTTATTTCATTTTTTATCTTACATTTCAAATTCCTGGGGGCATGAATCTTATTTGTTGCACCTGCTGGCTCTCCCCCATGGTAGCTTGTTTCCCTGTTTTACAATTTTCTGTGTATGCCAGTGAATTTGTTTTAACAGGTTTAATTCTGTTGAAATCCCATTCAGCCTAGATTAAAAGACAGTGCCTCCAAGGGAGTTTTGTGTTTTTCTCTTCTCTGATTTGAGATCAATTCTTATGTTAATTTCTAGTTTAGGAGGTTCATGGTACCACACAGCAAGCAAAGAAGCAAGTTATGGCAGACATAGGAACTTACTATGTGATAAAGAAAGCCTTATAAATCAGACGAAAAGAAAAGATTTTTTTTTTCAGTAAGTCTAGAAACAAAAAGAGTGCAAAAAAAAAAAAAAAGAAAAAAGAATCTATGCAAATTTAATCAAAACTATCTTGGGGGAGAGTGTCCCAGGGTAGAATGCAGAATATGACAAAACAATTTAACTACTTTGCAAATATATGAAACAACCTCACTGAAAGAGGTTATGGAGTGCTGACCTCAAACTTTGGAAATGAATAGAATTTGTAAAATTAAGGCAAAGGAAACTATCTATAGCTCTGTACTCCGATTGATAAAGTTGTTTCCCACAGGGTTTGATTTAACAATTCTGCTACTGCTATACAGATATACTGGATTTGAACAACTAAGTAAATGGATGGTGAGCAGTGGGAGCCTGATTTCTGACTGTTGGAGTGAGAGGTAAGCAAGGAGAGGTAGGTGCCTAGAAGATCCATGTGGTAATGGATTAACATTGGAGATCTCAGTATGCATTCTTTTTATGTTTAGCTTCATACAGATACAGATGGTTAGAAATATGCCTAGATATGTTTTAATATACAGATTAGCACATACACATATATGTCCTCACACTCCACTGAGAGGTCCCAGAAGCAACAATATCCTAGTAGCACCCAGAGCTTGGCTTCTAATATTATTTTCCAACAAAATGGAAAAGGGCTCCCTGGTGAAGTGACTGATTCTAAGATTAGAGCAGAAAATATAAAAGATGGGCCTGGAACATTTAGTAAAACCATAAATAAAAGAAGTGCTAACACATGCACACATACTTGAACAGAGTGATGAAGGTAGGGCAAAAAAACACAGGAGCCAACAAAAGAATTCCCAGTGGCTAATAATTTGTGCCAAAAACATAAAGTAGTATTAGATTATAAATCAAAGAATAAAATAAATATTCATAATTTCATATTAATATATGTAAATGATTTAATACATAAATAATAGGGGGAAGAAAAAAATATTCCATGCAGATAATTCCAACTTATGAAGACACTCCACCCTCAAGGTAGGGGCATATGTGTCCCCACTCCTTACATGTGGACTTTGCATAGTGACTCCCTTCTAAAGAACACAGCATGGAAACAGGAACAAAAAAACCTTACAGTAGAGAAACATGATAAACACTACCTCAGCCAGGTGACCAAGTCAGCATCAATGATGAGTTATGTTAATAATATGTATTACTGATAAAATGTGATGAAAGTGGCACCTTACCTTGGTAACTTTCCTCCCCAAAACCCATAACCCCAGTCTAATCATGAGAATTGTACCAGATGAATTCCAATAGAGGGACATTCTACAAAATATCTGACCAGTTCTCAAATCTGTTAATATCATCAAAAACAAGGAAATTCAAAGATACTATAATAGTCAACCAGAATATAAGGAGACATAATGACTAAATGTAATATGGTATCCTGGATGGAATCCTGGAACAGAAGAAGGATCTTAAGAAAAAAACTAAGGAAATCCAGGGGCACCTGGGTGGCTCAGTGGGTTAAGCCTCTGCCTTTGGCTCAGGTCATGATCTCAGGGTCCTGGGATCAAGCCCCCCATCAGGCTCTCTGCTCAGCAGGGAGCCTGCTTCTCCCTCTCTCTCTGCCTGCTGCTCTGCCTACTTGTAATCTCTGTCTGTCAAATAAATAAATAAAACTTTTAAAAAAATAAAAAAAAACTAAGGAAATCTGAATAAAGTAGGCTTTCATTAGTAATAATGTATCAGGATTTGTTCATTAGTTTTGATGAGTGTACTATATTAATGTAAAATGACAATAATAGGGGAAACTGGATATGAGGTTTATGAGAACTCTCTGTATTATTTTTACAACTTTTTTGCAAATCGAAACTTGTTCCAAATAGATAGTCTATGTTTCATAAAGATAATGCTGTAGTAAACTTCCTTTACCAAAAAAATGCAGGGAAATCTTAAAATCTAAAAATATTATCTATATATTTACTTTCCTGCAATATTATTCCAAAATAAAGGTGATGTTAACATTTTTAGCACTGGGGGGCCTGGGTAGTACAGTCAGTTAAGCATCTGCCTTTGGCTCAGATCATGATCCAGTTTCCTGGGATCAAACCCTGCATTGTGCTCCCTGCTCTCGAAGAGCCTGCTTCTTTCACTCCTCCCCACTTGTGCTCTCTCTCACTATCTCTCAAATAAATAAGTAAAATCTTTTTTAAAAAATTTGTTTTAGCACCTAAAAATATGATGAAAAATTTATTTAAAAACATTTTTGAAAATATTTTAATTATTTATTTATTTAAGAAAGAGAGAGAGAGCACAAGCAGGGGGAGCAGCAGAGGGATGGGGAGAAGCAGACTCCCCATTGAGTAGGGAGACTGTTGCAGGACTCAATCCCAGGACGCTGGAATCATGACCTGAACTGAAAGCAGATGTTAACCCGACTGAGCCACCCAGGCGCCCTTATTTTAAAATTTTCAACTTGGGGCATCTGGGGGGTTCTTTTGGTTACGTGGCTGCCTTAGGCTCAAGTCATGATCTCGGGATCCTGGAATAGAACCCCATGTCTCCCTGCTTAGTGAGGAGTCACTTCTCCCTCTACCTCTGCCTCCCCCATCCTGCTCACGCTCTGTCTCTGTCTCTGTCTGTCTCTCTCTCTCTCAAATAAATAAATGAAATCTTAAAAAAAATTTTTTTTAATTCACATAAAGTCCACACCTCATACCATTTACCAAACTAAAATTTTTTAAAATTCAGTATGACAAAAAAGATAATTAAAAGAAAAATATGTGATAGAACTATTTTACAATGATTATGACAAAAAAGAAATAGCCTTAATTTCTAAGTTCATAAATTTTCAAAAGAAAAACACCAAAATCCCAAAAGACAAATAGTTATTAGAATTAAACAGACACTTCACAAGGAAAGAAATATAATAGCTATTATATGTTTAATGAAACATTTTATCTTCATCACTGAAATAATCAGTAATTGTCAAAGCTGGATGATGAGCCCTAAGGATTCTTAGTACAATTCTCTTCACTTTTGTATATGTTTACAATTTTTTCATGGCATAAAGTTAGGTTAAAATTTTCACCTTACTAAAAATGATGGCATTTGTAAATGTAGATACTGTATCTATGAAATGGCATAGAGTTTTATGTGTTTATTTCACAAAATCCAGTTATGGAGATGCTATACTAAAATGGAAATTTTAGTATACTCAGCTAATGGAAATGTACATTTGTAAAACCTTCATGGAAAGCAGTTTCATCTTATATTTATATATGTGTGTGTCATATATATGTCATATATGAGACATATATGTATGTATAATACATATATTTAAGTTTTTATCTTAATTCTAGTTAGTCAACATACAATGTCTTCTTAGTTTCAGGTGTACAACACAGTGATTCAACAATTCCATACATCACCTGGTGCTCATGTCTATATTGTGCCCTCCCTAATCCCCAACACCTAATTCACCCATCCCCTACCTACCTCCCCTCTGGTAACCACAAGTTTGTTCTCTACAGTTAAGAGTCTGTTTCTTGGGAGAAAAAAAATAGAGTTTGTTTCTTGGTTTCTCTTTCTCTTTTTCCCCTTTTACTCATTTGTTTCTTAAATTCCACATTGTGTGAGATCACATGGTATTTGTCTTTGACAGACTTATTTTGCTTAGTATTATACTCTGTAGTTCCATCTATGTTGTCACCAATGGCAAGATTTTATTTTTTTTATGGCTGAGTAATATTCTATCTTCTTTACCTATTCATTCGTCAATGGGCACTTGGGCTGCTTCCATACCTTGGGTATTGTAAATAATGACACTATAAACATAAGGGTGTATGTATCCCTTTGAATTAGTTTTGTTTTTTTTATTCTTTGGGTAAATACCCAGTGGTGTGATTGCTGGATAGTTGGGTAGTTCTATTTTTAATTTTTAATTTTTGGGGGATCCCCTATACTGTTTTCAAGTGGCTGCACCCCTTTGCATTCCCACCAATAGTGCAAGAGGGTTCCTTTTTCTCCACATCCTCACCAACACTTGTTAGTTCTTGTGTTTTGATTTTAGCCTTTCTGACAGGTGTGAGGTGATGATATCTCATTGTGGTTTTGATTTGCATTTCCCTGATGGTGTGTGATGTATTTTTTTTTTAAGATTTTATTTATTTATTTGAGAACACAAGCACAGAGGGAGAGGGAGAAACAGAATCCCTGCTGAGCAGAGAGCCTCATGCTGGACTCAACCCTAGGACACTGAGATCATGACCTGAACTGAAGGCAGATGCTTAGCTGGCTGAGCCACCCAGGTGCCACATTATTTATCTTTTTAAAATAAATGTATTTATTATACATATCCATGCACATACACAAACTTAAAAAGTTCTTCTAGGTTAAGATGACAGACTGAGCACGTGTTTATCACCATTTCATCCCAAATCTCGTTGAATTCTATAAAAGATCTATGGAGGAGAATACATGAAAGAATACTATTAGGTATCCAGAAATTTTGAAGAATTTCTGGAAGACAGAGAGCAAATAAGATCAAGTTGACAAAGAAACTACAATAAAGATATGCAACTCAAAACAAAATTTAGATCGGAGGAGGACACCTCTCTCGAAGTCCTTAGTGGAAAACTAATAGAACTCCAAATTTGTGATGAACACTGGCTGTTATATGCAACTAATGAATTGTTGAACACTACATCAAAAATTAATGATGTGCTATATATTGGCTAACTGTACATAATAAAAAAGCATTTTTAAAAAATTAAATATTAAAAAAAAAAAAGAACTCCAAGCTTGGAGTGAGATAAGGTAGTGAACTGGAATAAATCTTGGGGCACTCATCATGGTAATTAATTAAAAACCTGGAACATCTAAGCCAGCCTCCTAAACATGTAACTCTTTCTTTCTTGCAATTGTAATGGAATTTGGAGTAGGATCTTAAAATAATTTTGATTTTTAGCTAGAGAAAAAAAAAATGAGTGAGATTAACTTTCTTAAAGAGATTTTATATATTTATTTGACAGAGAGATAGAGAGAAAGCACAAGGACCCCGATGCGGGACTTGATCTCTGGACCCTGGGATCATGACCTGAGTCGAAGGTAGCCGCTTAACAGACTGAGCCACCCAGGTGTCCCGAGATTAACTTTTTTTTTGAGATTTACTTTTTATTTGAGATTAACTTTTTTAAAATAAAAATCAATGGTAATATGAAGCCACTAGACTTTCCAGCTATTAAAATATATCTAATGAGACTTGGCTTGGTTTAAGAATAAACAGATCCCAGCAGCAATGTCCACAATAGCCAAACTATGGAAAGAACCTAGATGTCCATCAACAGATGAATGGATAAAGAAGATGTGGTATATATACAATGGAATACTATGCAGCCATCAAAAGAAATGAAATCTTGCCATTTGCGACAACATGGATGGAACTAGAGGGTATTATGCTGAGCGAAGTAAGTCAATCAGAGAAAGACAATTATCATATGATCTCCCTGATATGAGGAAGTTGAGAGGCAAAGTGGGGGGTTTGGGGGGTAAGGAAGGGAAAAACGAAACAAGATGGGACCGGGAGGGAAATAAACCATAAGAGACTCTTAATCTCACAAAACAAACTGAGGGTGGCCGGGGTAGGGAGAGAGGGCAGGGAGAGGGTGGTTGGGTTATGGACATTGGGGAAGGTATGTGCTATGGTGAGTGCTGTAATATGTTAATAAAAAATTAAAAATTTTAAAAAAGAAAAAGAAAGAAATCTCCCTTGTCCCTTTCCCCCCCGTGAGGACATAGCAATAGGTACTATTTATGAACCAGAAAGTAGGCCTTCACAAGTCACCAAATCTGCTGGTGTCTTGATCTCGAACTTGCCAGCTTCTGGAATGGCGAAAAATAAATTTCTGTTGTTTATAAGCTAAAAAAAAAAAAAAAAAAATTGAATAAGCAGATCCTGAGAGACCACTGTGAAAATAGCTTGTCAAGAATGTCTCTGGTCATTATAAAGACATTAAAATTCAAGCTCTTAATCTGATATGGAATCTGAGCATACCTTAATTTAGGCTGTGACAAATTTAACTTGTGCTTTTACTACTTTTAGTCTTTGGCATTTTGGAACTTCTCATTCTTCCTCGTGAACACAATAAAGCATTAAAAAATTTATCTGAGGAGCACCTGGCTGGCTCAGTTGGTAAGAGTGCTTGACTCTTGATCTCAAGTCCTGTGTTCAGGCCTTACAATGGGCTTTGGAGTCTACTTTAAAAATGAAATAATAAATAAATATTAAAAATTTATTTATCTGAATCCATTCTAACAGGTGAAAAATGAGTTTATAACTCCTTCCCCCAGGAGAGAAACCAAACAGCCAACTGAAGCTTGAATCTCCTAATCCAACTCTTAGCTTTCTCAGGGAATGGAGTTCATATCCTAATTTGGGTCAGAGCTTCACCTCTGACACAATCCACTATAGCTTGAGTGACAAAGTCATGTATGGGAACATGGCTGCTCCCACTGTGACCTTATGAATCAAGTAGGAAAGAAGAGACATTCTCAGAAAAGCAAGAAGTAAAAAACACTGGGTGCAAAGCTATTTGTACAACTTAGAGTTAAGTTAAAATGATTGTTGATAAGGTGATTTCAAGGTTCAATACAATTAGTAAGAAAACTTTTTAAGAAAATAGAAGCATAACGGGGCGCCTGGGTGGCTCAGTGGGTTAAGCCGCTGCCTTCAGCTCAGGTCATGATCTCAGGGTCCTGGGATCGAGTCCCGCATCGGGCTCTCTGCTCAGCGGGGAGCCTGCTTCCCCCTCTCTCTCTGCCTGCCTCTCTGCCTACTTGTGATCTCTCTCTCTGTCAAATAAATAAATAAAATCTTTAAAAAAAAAAAAAGAAAAGAAAATAGAAGCATAATAATGACTATCAGGGAATAAAAGTCTAGATAATTTCAGTAAGAGATGATTTATTTGTTTGGAAGGGAGATTATATATTAATCACTTTTTAAGAGAAAAGTATCAGCTAAATCTCCTGTATTTCATGACTGCTTTATAATAAACAATTATTACATTTGCAACTTTAAAAGATAATGAGGACAAAAATGTTCAAATCCTATGATATACTTATTTTGCTTTTAAGAATCTATCTTAAGAAATAATTTGAAATGTCAACAGACATATGCATGAAAGGTTATTATAGTTGTTATTTATTTATAAGCATAAAAAATTGAAAATAGATTAAATGCCCAGCTATGGAGAAATTATTTTAAATAACTCTTGATATATTCACAGAATGTATGCTATTAAACCATTAAAAATGATGTTTATAAAGCGTTGTTACTAATGAAAAAATTCTTAGGTTTAAGTAAGAAAAACTAAATATGAAATTGTATAAGCTCAAAGAAGTAAAAAAAAAAAAAGTATTTCATAGTGAACAAAAAAACTACAACAAAATTCTAATTAGAGAGGCCCTCAGGGGAATAAAGAATATCAGCAATTCTTGGGGCTTGTTGGGGTTTTTATCCAAAGGAAGAAATAGTTGAGAAGTCAGCCTGTACAAAATGACCCATCCAGGTACAAAACAGAGCCGAGAATATCTTTGGCTTTATGAACACTTTAAAAGTCAGATTCTTAAGTCTGTACTGAATTCTATAATACCTCCTCTATTCAGGCCTGTCATCGTTTGAGCTTGTACATTTTCTACTCTTGGGTTAACTTTACCAAAGCGACCTATATAAGAAGTAGGAGGATGTGAAGGCCTTCAATATTTTGCTGACATTGTCTCCACTCGGTCCTGGCTTTCTCTGACTGGATGCAGCTCTATACCATCGGAAGGGATGCTCCCAACACGAGATGAGGGCTATGGTGCCATAAGAAGACAGAGGCAGTGGCATCATCTTCCCATTGCTTTTTTTTCAATGACTTCAGCTTGTCGAGCCGAGGCAACTGCCCGGTACATGCATTAAAACTGGTGTCAAAGCACAGGTGTGTGACTTGATGAGTTTGGTAGCACAAAAGAGAACACTTGGACCACTAGTCCAGTGACCTTTCTCAAGAGGGGTTCTATGAGAAAATGAAGCCCTACAGAATCTGATGAGAGTGACTTTTCTCAATTATCCCCCCAATGAGACATGACTAGCGCCACTGCAGACACAAAGATGTTCCTTGGGTGTAGACACTGAATGCTTTAAAGCTCGATCTTCTCATGAAGTCATAGTTGAGAGGGTCTGGGGAGAATAGCTAAAATAGACTGCACTTCTCCCAAGCAGAATGAGCTTCTCTCACTGAGCAATTCGATCTTTCAATCCACTAAGTTCCCGGGCAGCCAAAATTACAGGACAAATAACCTCTTTTATTATCTGGGTTATGACTTCAGGAAATCCTGTGGCCTAAAACCTTTAATGGCCCAGGTTTGTATTAGTTTGCTCGTGAGGCCATAAAAAAAAAACCATAAATTGGGTGGTTTAAACAACAGACGTTTATGGTCTCATGGTTTTGGATGCTAGAAGTCTGAAGGTAGGTGTTGGCAGGGATGGTTCCTTCTGAGAGCTGGGAGGGAGCGAGCTGTTCCAGGCCTCTCTCCTTGGCTTGCAGATGGCCATCCATCTTCAGGTTCCCATGACATTCTCTCTGTACGGTTATGTGTGTCCAAATTTTACCTCCTTATAATGACACAAGTCGTGTTGGATTAAGGCCTACCCCAGGGACCTCCTTTGAATTTGATTGTCTCTGTAAAAACTCTACCTCAAACTGAGGTCACATTCTGAGAGCTTGGGGGGTTAGGACTTCATATGAATCTAAGGGGGACACAATTCAACCCGTAATAAGGTCGTATAGGCAACTAGATGATCTACCTGCTTAGTATCCATTGCTTTCTTCCTGAACTGAAATCGTTACAGTAATCCCCACTAGTTGTAGGGCAAGTGTAGCCTATAATTCAGCCTGAACAATCAGAAAAAGCACAACTCCCAAGCATTATGCTTGGTTCAGGGATGGGGACATAGCTCAGATCGAGCCAATAAACGTTCTCACTGGGACTTTCACTGTATCAACCAGGAAAAATGGCAGCTGCTGAGGATCCTGTAAAGCCTTGCTGCTGGTGGCCCTCGTCGATGGCACATGGAAAGACAGTGCCTGAGAAGAAAGTCAACCAACTGGGTGCATGGCACTCTGCCCAGATCATTGCTTTAGAACTGGAACATTTATTTCCCTAGTTGCTTGGAATCTTGGCAAGTAACGGCTCTCCATGGCATACCCTCAGTCAAATAGCCACCTGGCCCAATAACTGCATAATGTGGACGGTGTGGGGGGGCGGTTTATAAAGGCCCAGACTCCTTTCCTCCAAGTGAAGCAGCCCTAAGTAGTTATCCAGAGCTACAGAATCAGCTGCCTCCCTCTGCTCAGTCCTGCTTTCTTCATTCTACTTGTACATGTTGATGCCAAGAACGTTCCCCGATAAACTGCCTGCACACAAATCTTTGTGTTTTTTTTTTAAGATTTTATTTATTTGACAGAGAGAGAGAGATCACAAGTAGGCAGAGAGGCAGGTAGAGAGACAGGAAGGGGAGCAGGCTCCCTGCTGAGCAGACAGCCCGACGCAGGGCTCGATCCCAGGACCCTGGGATCATGACCTGAGCCGATGGCAGAGACTTTAACCCACTGAGCCACCCAGGCACCCCTGCACACAAATATTTATCTCAAACGTATGATACCAAACACAACAGAAAGCAGGGCTACCAGGTCCTGATTACCTTGTTTGAGGCTACAGACTCAACCCTCAGACCTCTTGGTTATAGGAGCTAATAGATTTCCTCTTTCAATGAAGCCATTGAGTTTTGGTTTCCTGTTACTTTCACCCAAAAGAGACTTCATGAATTATAACACCTTGGACACAAGTGTCAGAAATCATCTAGTATGATCAGAAGAGGAATGCATATAAATTCATTCAGCAAGAATTCTTGACCGTCTACACATCCACGTTGTGCCAGGTTCTGCTCTAAGCTCTGGGGGTGCTAAGAGATTGGCTCTAGCAGAAAGGAGGGCATTATATTGGAGTAGAAGAGGCCATTCCCAGGTTCTGACCTATGCCACAATGTCTCTCTCAAGGGCTTCCATGGCCTGCTTAGAATCATCCACAGGGACTAGTAGTAGGGGGCATGGCAATCAGCATGCTACCCACCAGTGCCACCATTGACCAAGGCCTAACTAGGCAATTCGGGAGACTGCTGTAACAGATCTTAACCTTCTGAGGACTCTTTCTCCATCAACTTCACCCCAGTTCTGCCTTTCTCAGATCATCCTAGGTGCTTTAGGTAAAGATTAAATTTAACTCTCAAAACCACCTTGTAAGCTATTACTACCTTCACTGATAGAGAAGAAATTCAACTCACAGAGAGGATAAGTAATTTGTCCAATGTCAAACCTCTACTGAGTGGATCTGAGCCCAGACAACCTGATTCTGGAAACCTCAGCAGCCCTTTGGAAAGACTTATGACTTGGCAATTCATGGCCCGGGGTCATCCCCATCAGGCTGCCCATCCAACCTGCTTCTGGGTCTGCATTTCTCAGAAAGGTCAAAAATCACGAGGGAAGGATGAACATTTACTGGGCATTGACACTGTTCCAAATACTTGACATGTATAAGGTTATTTAATCTTAAAAAGCAAACAACGCTATAAGATTGTCATCACTATCCTTATATAATAATGCCAGCATATGTTAAAAATGTGCCTACCTCTCCAGCTAGTGCTAGAGATGGGTCTCAGACCTGGATCTGGCTGATTCCAAAATATGTGCTCTCTTATGATTACAGTGGCACATACTGCTTCTCCAAATAGATCATCTTCTGGATACTTTGAGGGGTAGTTGTTTACTTTCATCTAGTTTCCTCTGAATGAAACTGATGCTATTGAAATATCTGAACAGGATTCCTTCTTTCAGAAACTGAAAATGCAAAGAAATCAACTGATAGGAATCCAGCCTACACTATTAAAAGCTGGATTTGCCCAGCTTTTAATTCAGACATATATTGGTATCAATAAAAAGTAGTATACAGGAGTGACTTGCCCACAGTCCCCACAGACTTTCATACTCATTTCCAGCCACAGGTCCGTGGGGACACAGCCTCAGTCCCAGTCATTGTCCTCAGCCTTCTCCTCTCGTAGACTGTAGGCTTGATCTGGCCAGATTACTCTGTCTCTTATGGTAGTCATGATCTCACAAGATTCTCCCCAAATTCCCTTGGACTTTTTGGCTTTCCTCAGATGACCATGCTTACTTCAATGTTTTTATACCTCCTCTTACAGCTGGGGTTCACATCCATTCATCTATAATACTAAACCCTCCACTGAGTGCACTGATCTCTCTGTGAAATCCCAAAGGTAGGATTCCTGGTTTCATCTGTGATTCTTTGTCCGTCCTTCCACCTTCTCAAAACTATGATTTCCCTCTGTGCAGTGGGGCCCAGAGACAATCTTCCAAGGAAAAACACCTTGACTCCAGGACCACAGCCTCTTTCTGGCCTTCCTCAGCCTCTGGTGCATTCCTACCATCTGGGGGTTCCTTACCATTGGGGTTCCTGTTGTCCTCCAGAATCTTGGGTTCCTGCTCACACCTTTCTGGAAAGAGCTATTTCTACCATCACCGTGGTTTCTGGAGGGGAGGATTAAGTCCCTTAGGAATATTTGACTCCTTTCTCTATAGTTGCTTCCTGGATCCCTTTTGAAAAGGTCTCTCTTCTTCCACAGCTTCAGGGCAAGGAACAAAAAGATTTTTACTTAATATGCAGATCTTGCAGCCAGTTCCCTAACTGCTATTCCTGCAGAAACCCCTTTTCAATACTTAAAAAATTCCGTTCCTTTTCATGCTGTGCCCCTTTGCATGTGGGTTACACATTCGTCACAATATGATAACCTATTTAATATATCTTCCAATATATTTAATGTAATGACACTATACAAAAGAGCTGATGCTTCTCTTTAAGCATCTAAGTTAACTGCAAAATATAGACTTAAACTTTGTGGCTGATAGTAAACACCATTTTCTCATTATTTTATCATGAGATATTTATAAGTGCCCTGGTAGTACCAGATTGGGGTATTCTGATTCTTAATGCTGTTTCCTCCCAAAACCAACCCTTTAAAATTTTAAACACAATTTCAGTCCATTAAAATGACACGCTGTAGTTTGTAATCATTCTGTGAGAATAAAAGAAATAGCTTATGTTTAATGAGAATGTACTATGTGCCATGTTCCTTGCCAAGCACCTTATAGACTCATTTACTCCCTCAACACCTCAAGCACCTCATTTACTCCTTCAACAACTCTAAGAACCTGGTATGATAATAATAACCTCCCATAAGCTAGTTGAAGTTCAGAGCAGTTAAATAACTTTAGCAGAGTCCCAGAATGAGGCCACAGTGGGGCTTGCCTCCAAAGTCCAAACCTAAGCTATCAAGGGACTTTGCACCCCAAAACTAGGTAAAGAAAAAATGTCAGTATGCATGTGTGTGTGTGTTAAGAGAGAGACACTGACACACACAGGGAAATACGTACAGTAAAAAGTCCTTCTTCATCTTCCTAACCTTCAACCCCATTCAGATTTCGCTAGGTAGAGTCTCTACTGTGAATAGCAATGTAACCATTGTTAACACTCAGGACATTCCATTTACTCGATCATAGAAGGGACACATCTTTTTTCTCTTCTGAGACCACTGGAGAGAACTTGCCTTTAGTTCTCTTGTGAAATAACCTTCTCAGGTCTTCCTTTACTCATGACCCATATTTGCCCACAAATGTACTCAGATTCAGATCTGTGGACAGTGCTCAACCTACGAAAAGTGTGCTTGATCTTCTGTGGTGCTCTTTTGTTTGTTCTGAGGTTGCAGGCCTAAAAATAGGCTGGCATTTTGTTACATGTAGCCATTCATGTAATTTTATAAGGTTACAAGAAAATTTCTTGGGACACAGTCAAACAATTAGGTCTGTTGTGATTATTTAACTGTGGTCCATGGGAAACAAAACAGTGAATGAGCCAGATAACCCCTTAAGATCACACTGTGTTCAGAGTAAGGTGCCCAGGAAGTTGAATTAAGTTTTTTCATCTCCCAGCCTATAAAATTACCATTTGGTACACTGCAACAGGCAACCACTTCACCCAGATTTCATTGTGGAGAGGGTTGCAGTGTTAATAATAGCATTGGTAGTGAGTCATCCTGGCCGTGGCGGCAGCACAGCAATCTTGCTACTATATTTATTACATGGAGATGGTATTATTAAGGCTACAAAACCAGACATGGCGCACATTCATCTCATCATCCTGCCATTTATCTGGAAAGAAGTAAATGACACCTGTTCTGTGCCAGAATAGGTCCAGAAAACCCAAATTTGCCCCTAGACTGATGATAAATTTTAAGGCCTCTTTAGTCTCTCTCCCCTGTTGCTCATCCAGTACTGGTTCTTTACAATTGTGTGAGCTCAGTCTGAATTGCCTGCCCTTGCCTATTGCTGCACACTGACATTCACAAAATTTCCATTCAAGTGCATAAGGGGGTTCTGGAATTTTCCAGGGCCCAAGTCCACAGCTCCCACCTAGCAAGAATTTATCATTCCCATTGACCAATGACCACCAGGTGCTTCCTGTCCTTCTCTTTTCCAAATGATAATATTAATTGAAGTTACCCTGTATCTTCTACTCCATTGTATTTTGGGGGTAAGTGGAGGGAAGAACACTTGCCTATTCATTTGTGGTCCACAAGCCAAAAGATCTACCTGTAGCCTAACTGGAGAGGACTGCATATGACCCAGAGCTCTTGGATTTTGAATCAATTGTAGTTACTGGAAGGGAATTTGAACTGTCCCCTTTAGGGAGGGAGTAAATGTGTTCAGTGAGTGGAAAGAAGAATATGCATACAGAGAAGGCAAGTGGGGAGAACTGTGGCCGAGACTAACTGTCCACCAAATTCATTTCTTCCTTTAATGATAGAATTCCCAAGTGCCAGGAGCATACAACTGCCAAGCTATAAAATATATCCCTCAGCAGACTGCACAGTTGGTGTCATCATATTACTAAATTTGGGGCGATAGAATGTGGATAGAAGAAATTTATGCCTCTTTAGAATGGTATCCCCCCAAAAGAAGCCATATGCTCTCCTGCCCTCCCCACCTTTCTGTTGTTTGGGAGATGAGGAGCTCTGGGAAGGAGAAGACACGTATTGGGTATGGCAAGGCCTCCCACTGGCCCTGACCTGATTAATTTTGAACTGTTACATGACAAAGTCATACTGTTGTCTTATTCAGGCCACCGTATATTTAAGTTGCTTTGTTACAAAAGTTTATCTTTCATTCACTTTGTGATTTACTATACTAATGTAGAAGCAAATACAAAAGTTAATGACTAGCAGAACTGATGGCAAAATTTGACTAAACTAGAAATAAAAATTAGAAAAAAAATAAAAATTATAACCACTTGTAATAATTGTCATCCTTACTGCTCACTGTAGTGGTACCAATAATGGCATATTTTTAATAATAATTGTGGTTGTTACTACTATAACCCCTGGGGTCTTGCATTTCTGTACATCTGTGGTCATACCTATGGTGTCTTTATTTCTATCTCTTCCCTCATCTCCTACTCTGGTGTCCTCATGATCTTTCCATTGACTCCTTCTCTGAACACATTAGTAAAAATGAAGACTAGAAGATAACTCATATATTGTGTATTTTCTCTATGCCTAACGTTGCGCATGATGTGAAGTAGACAGTATTATCATCATTATTTCTCAGATGAAAAAAAATGAAATTCAGAGATATTTATCAACTTCTCTTAAAGTAAGTGTTAGGACCTGGCTGAAAATCAGTCTCTCTCACTTTAAAACTTAAAGGTGTACAGTTCTACCAGACTCTATTAGTGTAGTCAGGTGTCTCTGAGTTAGGTAGAAAATTGGGTTTCCTATTTGAGCTCTGAGTGGAGCCACTGAATCTTGGCAAAGAAATATTCACACACTTCGGAAAGCACATTAATACTTTAGCTCCTTTGGGGGTTTTTAATTAATGTATTAGTAATACAAAACATAATGCAAGTGACTACGTTGGCTTTTTCTTGCATTAATGATTAAACACTCTTGGTATTTTCCAATACATTATGTATTCCCTTTCCTTTAGGATTAGCTAGTCCAGTGCTTTCCATCCTGAAGATTTATTGAAGAAAACATGACATCCTAATGAAATCAATATCATCATAGCCCAGTCTTAACAGAAACTTAAACAAAACATAACAGAGTATACCACAAAATAAAATATCACACTATATTGCTTACAATATAGGTGAGCATTATTTTATGCAAATATTGTATATTTGTATATGTTATATACATATATATTATATATTTTATGTATTTTATATATTTTATATTTTTATATATTATATATTTATTTTTATATATTTTAATATATTTTATTATATATATATATATATTTATTTATTTATTTGACAGAGAGAAAGAGAGAGAGAATATAAGCAGGAGGAGCGGCTGGCAGAGGGAGAGGGAGAAGCAGGCTCCCTGCTGAGCAGAGAGTCCAGTGTGGGGCTCTATCCCAGGACCGTGGGATTAGGAGTTAAGCTGAAGGTGGGTGTTTAACCAACTGATCCATCCAGGTGCCCCAGGAGAGAGAGAACACAGCACCACAATCTGGGTGGTATTGGCACAACCATGTTCCCTCTGAAAGCTCTAGAGAAGAATCCTTCCTTGCCTCTTCCTAGCTTCTGGTGGTTTCTGGCAACCCTTGATTGTTCTTGACTTATAGCTGTATAGCTCCAATCTCTGTTCCTGTCTTCACATGATCTTCTTTCCTGGGCTCATTTTTGTCTCTCTGTCTCTTCTATTTCTATAATGACATCAATCGTATAGATGAAGGGTCTAGCCTAATCCAACATGACTTCATCTTAACTTAGTACATAGGTAACAGCCTACTTCCAAACCAGGTCACATTCTAAATTCCAGGTAAACATGAATTCAGAGGGGACAACATTGATCCCAGTAGAGTGTGTGTGTGTGTGTGTGTGTGTGTGTGTGTACACTGGCCCAATTTTATAAAAAAAAATTTTTCTCTTCCTGTGGCTTATGATCACAAATATGAAATCCTCTGATTCTAGTTGGAGGGAGTATGGCACCTGCTTATCACAATGCTGGCAAATAAATGTCAAACACCTAAGTCCCAATGGAATGCAAAGTGAAGGAAACAAGTGAGGTGTGTGCAGCCCAGGAAAGCACTTAAGACAGCACCCACTCTCACTCTTATTCGTGCGGTTGTCTGGACTCGTGAATGGAGCTCATCACAAAACTCTGGACTCAGACAGTGTTTTAAATTACTTTAATAGTGGTCTTTACTATGCATTGGTGAACACCATGAATAGTAATTATTTTGCAGCCTTGCAAGTCATCATAATAAGCTGGGTTTGAGCTAGTCACCTGGAAACGAGTTTCTTGAGCATACTGATAATACTTCATAGACTTCAAGGATCAACCTAGCCATAGTGTGAAAATGAGAGACTCCTTGTATATTTTTATGAAACCCACACAACTAAGGACTAGAAATTCACTGTAAAACATAAGTTTCAGGCGCTCAATGAGCAACCCACATATTTCTTTTTTTAAAATCTATCTCACATATCAAGTTCTCCTAAGCTAAAAAATCTTCCAATATATTGCTGGTAGAGTTAGAAATTAATTGGGGAAGAGCTAAAGGAACTATAACAAAATGATAACATTACATTTTGGGAAATCAATCGGAGACTCTTCTCATAATATCCTCTACATTTTCTTGTAGTTAAAAGCATCTCTTTCTTACTCTTTTGAAGTAATCAGTTGTGCCAAACAGTGTTATTGTGTTTATTCAGATCTGGAAGACTCAAGGGATGGCTGCCGGGTTCCATTTTCAGAGCCCCTGACTCCCCTCCATGGATATCTGGACAAGCTCTTCCTGATGTATTCTCTTTCTCTTGAATGGCACACACAGTCTTCAATTTCAGGAGAAGACTTGGGCCTTGAGTCTCTGTTGTTGGATGGCTTCTAGGCTAATCCTGGATTGTCTTCTCCAGCCATCCTTCAGTCAGTCTTGTTATGTCTCATGATCTCAGAATGTCTTCAGAACTAGCTTTTTGACCAGCCAGACCCTAAAAGGGCTCTTGACAATAACACTGCCTTCTAGAAAAAGTGTGGGGCCTGGGGGCTAACCCAACTCTGTGAAAGGGGCAGGGCACAGGAACCAGGAGTGTCTTGTATGCAGCCCACCCATGTGGGGCCTGGAGCCCTGGAGAGTCTATCTGAGGGACCAGCTCTCCTGAATGACAGTAGTCTTCAAACTACATTTTGCTCCACACCCTAAAAATTTTATGTGTTGACACAAAGATTTTCTAAAACTATGTATCCCTTCACATATTTTAAAGCTGTTTCCAGGAGTGTTTGTTATTGTAAGGTTTAATAGCTGCATGGAATATAGTTTCCAGTTTGCATTAAATATTGATACATTTGTTAAAACTGTTAGGTCACTCTGTTTAAAGTAGCCAAAGGAATCTAAATATCCTAGCCATTTGATACCCACAAGTATCTGTTTTTAAAACATATGAACAAGAAGTTCCTTTTAGCAGTCAGAAATTTTAGTTTGTTCCTGGCTAACTCTTTTCTCCCTCCTCCGCATAAATTTATCCAAATGCAATATCATTCTAAGCTTGAAACTCTTTTATGGATCACCATATTATCTTATCTGCAACATAAATGTGTATATAAATTGAACATTTTTTATTGTATATGCACATAATGCTCTAAATGTTAAAATTTTCCATCATTATAATTACTAGTACACAGCTGATCAAAACAACATTGATATGCTGACACTTTCAATAGATAATTATTAAACATAAAATAATTTTTTTCTTGGAAATGTATCTCTTAATAAGATGAATGAGGCTGCATTTAAAAAATTAGTTCATATAGTCACCTGTGAATATTATTACTACCGGTATGAGAAAGATTTGGCATATTTCTTTTCCTAGTTTTCATTTTTGTAAATGTAAGGACTAAGCAATCTTTAATTTTTTATTTTTTCAGTGTTCCAAGATTCATTGTTTATGCACTACACTTAGTGCTCCATGCAATACGTGTCCTCCTTAATACCCGCCACGAGGCTCACCCAACCCCCCAACCCCCCCCCCAATACCTCAGTTTGTTTTTCAGAGTCCACATTCTCTCACGGTTCATCTCCCCCTCCAATTTACCCCAATTCACTTTTCCTTTCCTTCAAGGACTAAGAAATCTTGTTTAGAAATATGTATGAAGGAATAGAAAAGATTTTGCTGAAACAACGTCACTTAATTCTTTGAATTCTTTCTAAGTTTTATGTCAAAATCACCTGGTGATTTGTCATTAAATTATTTTTCATGTTCTATCAAATGACAGCTTGATTATGCTTGCCTTCAGTTTTTGTAAAAAAAAGAATTGGAAACCACTTGGCTTGCCACCACATTTTTATCCAGATATAAGCTCTTTCACCAAGAAAGCTTTGCCAAGACTTATTAAATGGCTATTAATTATATATATATATATATATACACATATGTGTGTGTGTGTGTATATATATATATATATTACTTTTGACTTAGAGGAATTTTCTAAAATAAGATATATTCAGAAGGATTTGGAACATAAAACTTCTTTAACAGTATATCTTTGCATAGTCATAATTAATAATAAAAGCATTCTTATCTTATCACATGTTTTAAATATATTTTTATCTAAGTTTTGATGAGCTGAAACAACAGATTTAGCTTACTAAATTTGGGGGAAATAGTCACCATCTAACCAACTGGAAAAATCAGCCATATCATATGCAATCTTTTCAGAAACCTGACTTCAGTTATCAATTCAAGTAAATATTTTAATCTGGAATTTAAGGAATATCATGGAAATTCTTTTTTGTCAAGAAAATTCTTGAGAAACAAATGATGAAGTGTGTCTTACAAAATAGATTGTTAAAAGATAGTTAAGTTGAGAATACAAACACGTAATGGTAATAAAATTAATTATTCATTTTTACAATGAATTATAAAACAAGTGACACATTTCTCATGACAAATCTGTAGTCAAGTGATAAAATATGACGTTCTAGCTCAGTAGAAGTATGTCTTTCTCTTTAAAGTGGGAGAAGGATTTCTGGGAAAGGAGAGGCCAAAAGGAAGAACCCTGGTAAACATGCCAGCCAGTTCTCAGGAAGATCAATTTCAAATAAGAGTATGCTTGGAAGTGAGAACCTGGACATTGATTCCCTGAAAATTGTCTGTGCTTATATGCCCCTTGGAAAGTCTTCTCCACCGCAGAGCACCCCAGTGTGAAGATGACTGCTAGTAAAAACCAAATAACCAATCTGATTTAACATCAAAAGGAACGAGGCTTGTAATCAGTGAGAGTTAGGATGATGAGAAAGGCCAACTGCTATGTATAGAACAAGGACTCCCAAAATTATCATCAGTCATGCTTTTTCATGATTTTGAGATGTGAGCTGAATAGCACAGCTGGGTGACTCCCAGTTTACCTCAAACAGCACATCCCTAACTGAACTCACGTGTCTCCACTCAGTCCTGCTACTCATCTTGCATGGCCTTTCTCGGTGCATGAAACCAATATCCACCTGACTATCCATGGAGGGGTACCTGAGTGGCTCAGTCTGTTAAGCATCTGCCTTTGACTCAGTTCTTGGTCCCAGGAGAGCCCTGCATCTGGCTCCCTGCTCAGCAGGGAGTCTGCTTCTCCCTCTCCCCCTGTTTCTGCTCTCTCTCTCTCTGTCAAATAAACAAAATATTTTAAGGGGAAAAAAAATCCCCTGTTGTTCACTCACTCCCCATTTTTCACTAATGGAACCACTGTTTAGTTCAGAAAGGAAATATACCCAGTTTAAAATTCCCTTACAACTAAGGGTAGCTATCCAAAAGAGATCTGACAAATGTGTATCATAAACACAGGGATGGGACTGCAGGAAAGCTCGTTAGGTGGGGCAAATTCAGCCTGTTTTTCTTTTTTCTTTTTTAAGATTTGCTTATTTATTTGACAGAGATGACAAGTAGGCAGAGAGGCAGGCAGAGAGGGGGGCGGGGGAAGCAGGCTCCCTGCTGAGCAGAGAGCCCAATGTAGGACTCGATTCCAGGACCCTGAGATCATGACCAAGCCAAAGGCAGAGGCTTAACCCACTGAGCCACCCAGGCGCCCCCAGATTCAGCCTTTTGTCCTTCACCCTTCTTCATCCAACCCGGTCCATCCGGTGCGATGCGCGGAGTAGCTCGTGCTTCCTGCAGTAACAGCACTAGAGCACCATGATGGGGGCCCATGTGAAAGCAGGCGGAGCAGAAAGCTAGGAGGAGCCTTCACCCCAGCCGCGTCACAGCACAGAACAGCAGTAGACCACACCTCCGTCTTCTTAGCGAAACAGCCGCCTTGACATCTGAACCAACCCAGACACCTGGATCATTTTCCAGTGCTCCCCTCACCCACTGGGTGTGTGATGATTTTATCTCCCTCACATCTCTATCTTTCCCAGTTTCTCTGTCCCTACAACCACTGCCTCGTTCAAGTCCTTGCCCATTTCCCTACGGCACTGTTTCTTGTTAGAGTCTAAGCTTGCTTGCCACCAAAGGTTTAAATGGCGTCAGCTGGCGGCAGAATAAAGCACCAACTCTTTCAAATGAAACCCTAGGTCCTAGAATATGCTCTGACTCTGGCTTGCCCTGACTTTGTCTCTTCTACTCTTTACTCCAGACAAACTGAGCTACGCTAAGTTGTCCGTTGTGTTCAGACCTTTTCTCTCTGCCCACTTACTTTTAAAATAACCTTCATCCCGCATGAAGACATCACGGCAGACACCTATTCTTCTTTTACGCCTCAGTTCACATCCCACTTTAAGGTTTTCCTGATTTCACCCCTCCCTTGCTAGAACATGTAAAGAAAGAACTTAATAAAAATTGATTTAATAATCATTTTATTCTCTTCTGAGAAATGGGAATTTAAAATGCTACAATCTCTACGAGAAAGTAGAAAAATTGCTTTTTATATGAATTATGTATTTTATATAAGTATATAATAAATATGTACCATATATTATAATATATAATACATGTTTTAATATATGTTTTATATTTATAACATGTAATAGATATATTTTTTGAAATCTATATATATTTAACCCAAACTATACCCTAAATCAATCCTGTTACAGCTAACATAATTGTTTACAGATTTCATAGCTTTGTTGAAGTTAGTATTTTCACAAAAGCTAGTGGTAAAATGGAATTATCCCAGAACTTTCTAAAAATGCCATGCCTAGCAGTGTCATTACTTTGTATGTCATGTTAACATCATGGTTTTTGGAATAGTGAAAGGTGCCTGGGTAGTTACCTGTCTCATTAATTTGGCTTATGTAGGGTCTAATCACAGCTCCATCAATATGTCAGCATTTAATAAACATTTGGGGATGATAATTGAACAGTAATTATGTGAATTGTTCATTTAATCATCTTAATACAGGCAGCATCATGCCTTATGTGTTGATTATCTACTCAGACTTGAGAAGAAATAATCATGCACAGATTTATGTTTGACTATATTAAAATTAGCCCCAAGTCTGAAACATCTGGCCAGTCTTTGTTTCCCTATAATATGCAGTGATTAGCAACTATTTTTAAAGGTCCTCTGTACAATGCTAGAAACCCTGGTGTGATAGATACGTCAAGAAAGAGGACTGGACTTGAAAAACGATTTCCTTAATTTCACTGAGCATTTATTTTTAATTTTTATATGATTAACTCAATTGAAAAAAGTGGCAGGTCACAAAGCCCCAGGAATATGGTGCCCAGTACCTACAGTGAGGTCATCTCTCCATACCCCTCGGTACACAGTGTGAAACTGAGTCCAGGGAAGTCACTTCAGAAAAGGGTCACCCTTACTCTTTTACACAGAAGCACCCTTCCCACCTTCCTGCCCCAGTTCAGTGTGTCCCCCTTCTCATTCTCCCCCCACCAAGCATAGCCCCCTGCTTCTAATTCAGATCAAGTCTTTCCCAGGGGGAGAGATAGGCAGGATTGTCCATGATTCCTCGCAGAGAGCGGGAACTGGACAGAAGTGGATAGAGGTAAGAAGGAGGGGTCAGGAAGGAGTTAACAGAGAGACTTCTCTTCTTGCTAAATTCCTCCTCCCCATTTACCTTCTTTAAAAAGAGAAGTGACACCCAAAGAGAAGGGGCTAGAAAAGGAAGGAAAACTGCTCTTGGCTCACCTCCTCCACCCTTGGCCTTCAGGTCTGCCTCCCAAGGCTCCTGTCAACACTATCTTGGCGCCCCTGCCCCAGCCTGGCTCAGCCGTAGCACTGGGACTCTCCAGGCCACCCCAGGCCCAGGAATGGGAACCCTCACCAGAAGAATGGAGGCAGGGGAGATGTGCTTTCACAAGTTGTTGGTGAGAAAACTTGCTGCCAGGATGACAGTGAGGGCAGACGCAGACAGATGGTGGAAGGAAACAAAGAAAAAGGAAGGAAGGAAGGAGAGAAGGAGGAAGAGAGGGCAGATGGGTTGAAGAAAGAAAGAGAGAAGAGATGGAGAAAGGAGAGGCAAGCAGTGGGGCAAGGAAGGGGAGGTAGGATGGTGACCTCCCTCCCTGTCCCTCATGAGGAATTCTTCCCACATCCATGACAGGAGAGGATCTGAAACGGCAGGGAGGGAGGGGGCGGGGCCACAGCATCATGGAGGCTCTATCTTCTTAGCTGAGGGAAGAGAGAAATAAAAGGCCAACTGACAGGTGCCTGGTCAGTTCTGGAGTCCCCAGAAGGAGTCACAGAGGACCTCTCTGAGGGGCCCCCACTGGTAACACCTCAGGGAAGCCAGCTGGGGAGTGGTTCTGGCACCTGGGGAGCACAAGCCAGGAGCTCCAGTGGGAGCTTTGCACTTACACATTCCATTTGTATGAAGTTGAAAAACAGGCAGAGCTCATTTATGGTAACTGACGTCAGAATTGTGGTTCCTTGAGGGAGTAATAGTCCCTGAGAAGGGGCCTGAGGGAATCTTCCTGGGCCAGCAGTGATTTATATCTTGATATGTGTGTGTGTATACATGTGTAAAAATTTATGGGACTGTACACATGAGACATGTGCTTTATCAGATATTCTAGAAAACTCAAAAGCAAAATAATAAATCACTGTATTTTCATTTTTAAAGCTAATCTGTTTCATCAAAATTTCTAAGGTAAGAGCAATTCCAAAGTTTCCTGGATATTGTAAGAACCAGGAAGGTGGGACTCATCTCATAAAAGATACTTGAGGAACCCAGAAGCCTATAACATAAGCAATGCCTGGGGAAGGGAAGAGAGAGCACTGTTTCTCAAAGCACGGTCTGGTGCCAGCAGGAAGCACATCACCTGGGAGCTTCTCAGACGTGCAGTGTATTGGGTCCCAGTCCAGACTCTGCTGAAACACAACCTGCCTTTTAACAAGACTTCCAGGTGATTCTTAGGCTCCAAATGGAAAGTAAAAGCACTGATAGAAACAGCAGTAAGATTCACACTCTTTTTTAAGATTATTTATCTATTTATTTGACAGAGAGGAAGAGAAGAAGAGAGCAGGCACAAGCAGGGGCAGCGGCAGAGGGAGAGGGAGAAGTAGGCTCCCCATGGAACTGGGAACCCGACAATGTGAGGCTCGATCCCAGGATGCTGGGATCATGACCCAAGCCGAAGGCATGACGCCTAACCCGCTGAGCCACCCAGGCGCCCCTGTTTCACACACTTCTACTTTAACTTCCTAATTGTAAACTTCTTGAGGACAATGTGGAAGAGTGATGGAGAGCTACTGTGGAAGAGTGATGGAGAGCTACTTCCTAGCTGAGTGCCTTTGGGAAGTTACTAGATTCCCCTAAACCTCAGAATATAAAGTGAGAAGAAAGATAGTAGTAGTAGTACCTATTTTGTGGGTGTTGTGAAGATTAAATAAAATAATGTATGTAAAGTGCTTAGTATATTGCTAAATATAAAAGAATAAGAAATGTTAGCTGTTACCATCACCTTCATCCGTGGTGCATGAGGTGAAGGACATTCATTCATTTACTCAACAAATGTTTATTGTGTGCCTACTAAATGCCATGTACTGTTTAAAGCACTAAGTAAGGATGCACCTCTGAACTAAATAGACTAAAACAAACCCTTCTTTACAAAATTTTTTTTAATCCTTGCCTTGTGGGGGCTTCTACTTTAGCATGAAAGGGGGTGATAGTGTAGCCAATGAGAATGTAAACAGAAGGAAATGGGCCATTCTCGGGAGATCTCCTAATTGAGTTGTAGGGTGTCAGGGATTGCCATGCACTGATTTTTCCTCCCAGATGGGCTGTGACCACTGTTGGTAAAAAAGGTATGCCACAATATTTCCAAACCTGCCCTGGAGACAGCCTACACCAGTGAAAGAGAAAATGTAGCACCTGCAAATCTCTGGCTTAAAACTCTTTTTAAGAAATACTTGTTCTTTTGATATTTGTGCTTCTATAAATAAATTGGGAAGAAACATCTCCTTTTGCACTTCGAACAAGGGAAAATTATGACAAGATGTCCTATGGGTCCAGGATTTTTCCTCCAGGGGAGATGATAGCAGAGGTCATAACCCTCCTCTCTTTGCTGGAACAGGTACCCAGGTGGGCACAATGACCTTGTGGTCATCCTCTGTCTAAATGAGCATTGGCCCTGGGGTTCTAGCCTCTCAAAGCCCTCCACTTTCAGCTGAGGGCTGATAGCAATGCAAATAGTACTTGAACATTTAGCATTTGATGTGAGAATAAAAGAAGACAAGCCCTCTCCCAGCTCACTGTTTCTTGGTGTTCTTCAGTTTTTGTCCTATTGTACTTTAAAAAAAACAAAAAAAAAACAAAAAAAAACAGAGTTTATCCCAAAATAGAGTCATGTTGGATTTTGGAAGATCCTAAAAGAGAAGCTAGTGTGTTGCTTTGGGGAGGTCTGTATTTTTGTTTATGGTTTTTTGGGGGGAGGAGGAGTATTTTTCCTGTTCTTTCCCTTTCTTCCTCTTCTACTACATGAGTCCATGCATAAAAAGCCACTGAAAACACCTGAACCTGTTCAGAAAATTATTCTGAGCCTCAGACCTTCATCGTCAGCCTTCTTGTCCTCCCTTCTCTTGTTGTCCCATTCATTATTGGGTTGAATTGATCCTTGGTGACCCTCTTAACACAGCAGAGAGTAGTCAGGCTTGGAATGTAACTAATCCAGATGCATCCATGCTTTTGCCTAGTTGGAGAGCTAAGATTGTGGGCTTGAATTCAGGATTCAAGTAGCTCCCAGGGTCAGCATCTCTGAAGTATAGGGATTGATACCCTCAACCCAACTGGGTCAGCTTGGAGTTACCCACATACCCTGATACTATGATCTCTTCTTAGAAACCCAGTTCTGTAGATGTGTTTGCTTCCTTAGCCCCAAGCTGACCGACTCTTTTTTCTGGCTCCTCTTTCTGTCTGCTTGATGCTGCTCTGTCATGCTTTGCAATCCCGTCTTGCTGAATTGTGAAACCTAGTACTTCCTAGTATTTGATAACAGAAGTGAAATTAAGACTCTTGTTATAACATAATAGTTTTCATAGGAATTTTCGTTTTTAGGACGTTTTCCTTAGTGTCACCAACATACAACAAGTAGCTGCCCTTTGTTAAAAGTTTATCAAGCTATATGTTGGGGCACCTGGGTGGCTCAGTGTATTAAAGCCTCTGCCTGGCTCGTGTCATGGTCCCAGGGTCCTGGGATCAAGCCCCGCATTGGGCTCTCTGCTCAGCAGGGAGCCTGCTTCCTCCTCTCTCTCTCTGCCTGCCTCTCTGCCTACTTGTGATCTCTGCCTGTCAAATAAATAAATAAAATCTTTAAAAAAAAAAAAAAGCTATATGTTTATACGTTGTAGCTCAAACTTTTTGAACCATAGTACATTTAAGTAAGAGTAATGCCCCCAAGCACCGCCAAACAGTCTCATTTTCCTGGAGGAGAAAAAAGTAAGTGATAAACTATCGCCTTACAAGCATATATTGTAGATTTTATATACACATCTTCTCTAGTATTAGATTGTTTGTATGCCAAAGCCCAGTTTTAGAAAAAATTGTCAGCCACAAATACCATTGCCTCAAATATGTGTCACTATTTGCAAGTGTTCTGATTGTCAAAAGTTCATAAATAACAGAAGTAAAAAAAATAACTCACTGAAGTAGCAATTGTTAAAAGTTTACTGTGTATCCACCAAAGAGACAGTTTGCAAACAGGGAGCATGCCAACCAAACCATGGACTGAGACTGGAATATATTGTACGAGATTGTTAATGAGAAAGCAATGATTGTTCATTCTTCACAGTGATTGGTTATAATATTAGAATTAGAATTAAAAGAAGATGAGGATTTTCTTAAATGATAGGGAATGGGCTAGTGGTTACCTCATATCAATTTTGAAAAACAGTTTTTTTTGTTTGTGATTTCTAGAAGCATAAGCAAGAAACGACCCAGGTCAGGCTGGTCTTACAATGTAAGCTAAATTGAGCTTTGTTCATATGACTAAACTAGTTTTCATCTGCTCGGGGAATTTTCAAGGCTGCTATCAGTTTATTTTTTATTTTAACATAATAAAACGGAATACAAATCAAACAAAATGCTTTAAAAATAAAAAACAAACGAATTTATAATAATGAAGCTAAATTCACATTTTTTTGTTAAGGAGTCAGAATGGGAGCAATTGAAAATCCTGAGCAATGCAATAAAACACTGATGATACACCATTAAACAAAATGTCCCTTCAAACAGGCGTGGGAATTCCGACCATCATTCCCTGTGTGCAATTCGAGCTCTACAGCCCGTGCACCCCCAAGTGCCAACTAGACTCATCAGTATCCTACTGAATTAGCTGCTTTTTGTCAATTTTAGTATGCATTATATTTCACTTCCAAATAACTATAGTTGTCAACCATTAGTTTTTAGCAGGTTACTATGCTAGTAAGCATCTCTTAGCCCTACATAAAACGAAACTTGCTTGTCCTTAGGCACAAAGAAATACCTGGCAGATTTAGAGGAGTTTGAAGTTGCTCAAGAGGACCCTGTAATGGACCCCATTTTGAAAATTATGGTAAAAACCTAGAACAACTGTTCCTTTAGGGCACACACTGCCCATTGGTCTTGGTTCTATTGGTAACTCTACCCTACATCCCCTATCCTCCTCTCTTTCTTATCCTACTGTCTACTTGACCTTTGTCATTTCTTCTCTCTCCCCCCAGAAGTTGGAGTCCCCCCAGACTTCCAAACTTATTGTTATTCCAAAATAAAAGTTGTCCAAACTCTAATCCAAATGTACCATTCCCTACTCTGGTTCTTTAATCATCTTGTTGTTGTTTACTCAACAACAGCCTCTTCAGCCAGACCCATTTATGGTGGAAACTTCTATAGGACTCAGCTCTCTAGGAAAATTGTGACCATCCTGTCCCTAGCCCTCCTACCTCCCCCCAACATCACTAGCTCCTGTATATATAGGGCTCTGGTCCCCAAATATGCGCAAGCCTAAGACTAGATTGTTCTGGATTCATTCCAAAACTTTTCAATTTTGGCTTAGCCTTGCAGACTCTCATTTTTATTTCTCTAATTATGAAACATATTCTAAAAATCTAGCAATGAAATGAAGGGTTTGTTATTTCATAAAACGCAGGAGCCATGTGTTACCTTTCTGTGAGAAAGTACTCATTTATCATCCAAACACTGTACAATAAAAGCTGACAAAATGCTGATTAAACAAACAAACAAACAAACAAACTATAGCACACAGCCAAACCAAAGAAGTGTAACTGCCAACCCATATTCGTTCTTATTAAGCTGTAAGTGACCATGGGACGTGAGCATTCTCCTGATACCCAGAACAACAACCAAGTTCTGCTAAATCCATCATTCGGCCCACCTTTCACTCCTCCATTCATTCAACAACTATTTATGAAGCCAGTAAGTACTATTCTAGGTACTGCTGTGTCATCAGTGAACAAAAAAACAAAGTCAGCATAGGATGGACAAAGGTATGATGTGTAATATAAGGTAGAGATTTCGCCTCCAAGCAAGAATCCACCAAAAGAAAAACTACCATTTGTAGATTTGTCTCTGGAGTTAGGCTTCTGACTTGAAGCAAGACTTGTTTCCTCCCCTTGAAGGCTGATGCTATGAGACCTTGACCTTGACCCCTTCCCCTGTTTGCATTGTTGTCCTTGATGTTCAGGTTATTCTCACTACAGCATGGAAACAAATAATGGTAACAATTACAACTCTAATAAAAATGTCCCTGCCAAGACAAATAGTGGGGCGCCTGGGTGGCTCAGTTAGTTAAGTGTCTGCCTTCAGTTCAGGTCATGATTATGGAGCCCTGGGTTGGAGCCCCGCACTGGGCTCTCTGCTCAGGGAGTCTGCTTCTCCCTCTCCCTTTGACCCTTCCCCTGCCTTTGTGCACTCTCTCTCTCAAGTAAATAAATAAAAACTTTAAAAAATAAATAATAATAGCACAACATTTATTGAACAATTACTATATTTTAGACATTGAATTTTCACAACAATCCTAAGAGTTAGGTATTATTGTTGCTATTTTTGTTATTATTAATTTCTCCAACCTTACAAATGAGAAGAGAGGAAGGCACGGATTTGCCCACCACTCCAAGGCAAGGATCAAGTTCTTTGACTTGCTGAATGCCTCCTGGCTGCAATGGTGGAGTCCCGAACTCTGTGTTTGACTCCAGCTCCAAAAATTCCTCACCTTTCTCTTGGGTTCTTGGCACTGGTACCCTTTGCCTTGCTGCAGCCAGCTGTCAGCAAGCTCCTTCTCTGCTGATTACAACATCAACAAACAATAGATATTAAATGTAAGTGTAGACTGCTGACTATTTTAATCAAATAGTGCATTCCACAAAGTTAATCTGGCTCCTATTTAATGAGACACACAATTGTTATTGAATTGCTTGACAATTAGGTAAAGTTGTTCCAATAAATTCTGTAAGCAGTCCCTAAACAATTAGCTTATGTGTTCTACTCTCATTTTTTTTAATTTTGCAAGACCTACCATTTCTTGCTATGATTTGCTATTCTCCTTTTCTTCTTACACTTCCTCTTCTTCTGTTTCTTCAGAGCATACTCACATGAAATAAAACATGATAAGCCTAGATTGTATTCCCAGTGTCCTAAATCCCACATTTTTCACGGATGAGCTCTGCCTGGTCTTCTCCTGCTACCCCACTCCTCCTTTCCCTATCATCTCTGCCTGGATGATCTGGAAGCTGAAGGATTCAGACATAGCAAGAATCAGGGAAAGCTTGCCTTGAGAAGGCTGCAGACGTATTATATGCTAGAAAATTGGCATGACAGTGACCTCCAACACAGCTGTTGACAAAGTGGAGCTAAAAATGAACTCTGGGTTTCCTACATTTTAGATCTGAGAGTCTCAGAGCAAAAAAGATTAGAGAAAACACTTTAGGAATAAGAAAAAGGGAGAGATTTTCCAGTTAAATATAGTAAATTGATTAATTTTTAAATATTCTCTTACTCTTCTTAACTGCAACAAATAAGTAGAAAAAGCCACAAATTCACAAGGACAAAGAGAATGTGAGAGGATACGATACCTGATGAGCAACATTAATAATCTTTGGAGTTTGGAAACCAGATGGAAGAATGATACTAGATTTGAGAAAGCTGCCACCTAAGCACCTATGGATAGGGATACCAGGAGAAGTTGAGCCAAGCCACCTCCAGAGAGCCCTGGAAAGGCTCTGAAGATGGTTCTCCTGGGAACCTTTAAGGTGGAAATGAAATATGTAATTGAAATTAGGGAGAGCAATGGATCATCTACACAGTGAGCAGGTAGACCTTTTCCACAAACCCAGAAAACTGGCCATCCTCTCCAATATAGAGAGACCAAGGTCTCTGAGAAAATGGAAAGGAAGTATCTCCATACCAGAGAACCCCAGACATGGCAGAGAACAGAACTGAAAACTGAAGAATCAATAAAATTTGCCGATTAAAGAGCTGGACCATCAACCTATTCCCTTACTCTTTTCCCAGAATGCTGGTGTCTATGAGGCACATCCAGGTAGAAAATAGGTGAATTCTTCTCAGGAGAAGATGGCTTCAGGTGTGTGTTGGGGGAGGGGAACCCTACAACATTGATATTTGGGATTTTTACAGTGAAAACTTACCTGACATCTGATTACCATATAGCAAATCTCACTAGTATAAGTTGGTAAAAACTGCCCATTGTTCCAAAGCCTCCTGGAATATTAATAGAATCTAAATTATTAATTATTAAAGAATTCTAAGCTCTTTGAGGGAATATTCCAGGAAAAATACACAAAACTAGAGATACAAACCAATTGAAAAAGGACCTCAGTTGAAAGAGACCATAGAGAAAGGAGAAGAAAACATCAATGAAACCACAATTAATATCCTTAGAGAGATGAGACACGAAACAGGAGCAGAATGCTATCCTTCAAAAAAAGAATTGGAGAGGTGCCTGGGTGGCTCAGTCTGTTGAGAATCCAACTTTTGATTTCTGCTCAGATCATGATCTCAGGGTTGTGAGATCAAGCTCTCCCCCCACACCTCTACTTCCACAGGGCTTGGAGCTCAGCAGAGAGTCTGCCTGAGTTTCTCTCCCTCTGCCCTTCTCCCCATTGGAGCATGCATTCCCACGGGCATGTGCTCTCTCTCTCTCTCTCTCGCTCTCTCTCTCTCTTTCTGTCTCTCAAATAAATAAATAGAGGTGCCTGGGTGGCACAGTTAAGCTTCTCTCTTGGTTTCAGCTCAGGTCATGACCTCAGGGATGTGGGATACCAGACTCCCATGGAGTCTGCTTGGGACTCTATCTCCCACCCTCCCCCCTCAAATAAATAAATAAATCTTTTAAAAAATAAAGGGCCATGTCACCCCAGGATTTATTGGCACTTTTTTTTTTTTTTGACTAGAGGAAAGATGTAGAATGAAATCAATAAAACTGATATCCCAGAAGTCAGAATGGAGAAAGAGAAAGAAATAAAACAAAACAGGATCTTGGGGACATCACTGATTTGCTTGATCAAGCTATCCCTGAAGCCCTGCCTCCCTGTGAATTCTGCGTTGTATGTGCCAGGTAGTTGCTCTTTGGCCATCTATGACCAACCCCCAGGAATTACTGGCCTTACTCCCACTGCTTTCTACTTGTTGAAATAGTCACAAGCCTGCCAATGTTCAAGAGGTGGAAATGTAGAACCACCACTGACTCTGAAAAATGAAGTTAGTGAGTAGTGAACCCTGAGGCTCAAATACAGGCTTTCCTGATATAATGCTATTGTACACAAAATCATTCCTAATCTGTGAGCAGAACACCTATAAGAAGCCACAGAGCTAGTTCATGGAGTCCAGGAAACCATACCGGCACCAAGCATTTTCTGTAGATAATTGATAGGCCTTATATACATAATAAACGTACTATTATCTTTAAAGTGTAAGCACTACTCTTACGATTAATAGCATACAAACTCTTAAAACTTTGGCTGAAGTCCTAGTAGTTTTTTGTATTTTGTATGTTTTGTATTAAGTATTTTCTTTATTTTTTCTTTTCTTTTTTCTTTTTTTATTTTTAGATTTTATTCATTTATTTGAGAGAAAAAGAGAGAGTACATGAGCATACATGAGCTGGGTGAGGGGCAGAAGGAGAAGCAGGCTCTCCACTGAGCAGAGAGCCTGATTTCGGGGCTTGATCTCAGGACTCCGGGATCATGACCTGAGCCAAAGCAGACCTTCAACTGACTGAGCCAGACAGGCACCCCTGTATTATGTATGTTCTTAATCATGGACTCTAAAAAAACAACTAATGTGTATAGGAAATATTTTTATGCCTAAAAGGGGTGGCCATATCCTCCAAATTGAAAAGTACTGTCTTCACAGTCTACCATAAATCACAGAGAATCTCTGAAGAAATTGTTAGAACGGAATCACATTGCCTCCCAGATCCCCAGGCACATCTCAGGAAGCTCGATGCCCAGACTTGTTATAAGCAGCCGCTCTGAACTATATGCCCGCCACCCTTGCCCCCTGTCGACCTAGTCATAACTGATTGGCCCAGGCAAGTACAGCTGACCAAATCAATTTCTGAGTTGGCCAATGATCTATGGGGTAGACTGGCACAAAAAGTCCTGACAGCTGAGTGCAAACTGAGCTAGTCAGACTCATCCTATTAAGCATTTTAATTTACACAACCAGACACACAGCCCGTGAGACAGCTAGAGGCAAGAACAGACACTAGTAAGTCAAAGTAATGAGGGAGCATAGTAAAAGTTAAGTAGAAGCTATGAATTAGAGAAAAGACAGAGGATGAGGAAGCTAATTGGAAGCAGGAGGAGACGCAAATGGAAAGTGGCTCTGTGAACACAGCTGAGTGGTATTAACAAGGGAGCTGGAAGGCAGCCCAGGAGGGATTCTTCCTGAGAGCTGCCTATCGGAATTCGTCTGGGAGATGCTTCCTCATGGAAATGCTTGGGTCCATCCCGATCTATGGAATCCAAATCTCTGGAGCACTGAGATGCTGAAAAACTACAGAAGCTATTCTGTCTTAGGAGTCCCTCATCTCCAGAAACCCCCACCATGGCTCATTTCACTCTCTTGGATTTCAGTGAATAACTTTATCGTCCTAATTGCTCAGTATAAATCCTGATAGTTAATCCCTGTTAACTAGCTAAGTTTGTCCCCATTACTTCTCACCAAAAAAAAATGTCTCACTAAAATACTCACTAAATTCTCCCTGATTCTCACTAAAAGAAAAAGAGACCTATGCGGGGGACGGGGGGAATTTTTCTTCTTCTTTTTTTTTTTTTTAGAGAAACCTTTTTTTGAGGCTGTAGACTTAAACAAAAACCACAAGAAAGGGGTTGTCATATGGACTCATCTTCAGGAAAAATATGGTCATTTTTGATATCTCATCAAAAAAAGTCTTCTGAGGAGTGTTTTCTTTGAAGAGTTATTTATATCTTTTGTTAAGAAAGAGGAAACTCTAAGACTATTTGATTATAAATAAATTAAAGATACACGTCTCTCTCTTGACTTTGTCTAGATATATGAGGCAATAAATTAATGAGTCCAATACCACATGCCACACAATAAAGTGAGCTTCTTCCTTTCCCATCACATATGTTTGTATTTTGTCTGTCAGTCCATAGGCTTTTCTCTTCTTATTGTCTGGAACCAGAGGAAGCAGCTCAGACCCCAGGGAAATCTGGGATGTTGCTGTTCAATTACGACAAATTCCTCAAGTCAACCATTCTGTGACGTATTTTCAAACCATCTCTCCAGGACACAAGGGGTGCTTGGATTTCTTACAATGGGAAATTAAGGAAATTTGAGTATGCAAAAGTGGTTATTTTCATCACTTCTTCAATTAACAGACACTCTCTGTAAAGATGATAAACTATAATTATAGATTGTTTTCTACAATCATGATATACAAAATAACACACTTAGGGAACTTACAAGTTAAAGTTACTTCATAATTAAAGTCACATTATTTTATATAAGATTTTTTTAGAGTTCTTTATAATTCACCATTTTTAAGACATACACTTAGAATTGTTTCCTCTGTCTTGAATTCAGAATAATGCCCCAACCTTCTTTTCTAGCCTCATTCACAATATTCCTTTCCTTCCTCACCTTAAGCTACTTGCCTTTCTTTCCCTTTGTAACCACTCCACCAGGAAAGACCTTCTCAATCATTCTGCTGCTTTAAGACAAACTTCACTTCATCCCAGTCTCCCCCTGGAACAATTCGTCATTAGTATGCTTGTCTCCTGTAATCATCTACCCAAAGCTGCTTCTATATTTTATCTATATTTTGCAAATCATTTGCTTCTCTTTGAAGACTAGAATCAAATTTTACTTATTCTTATTTTGCTTTGCTTTAATAATCCCTAATGCCTAGCATAGTGATTTGGAAAAAGTAGATGCTATACATTTTTGTTGCATGAAGAAAGGCTCGTATACAGCTGTTCATAATTTCCAACCCCCACCCACCTATAGCCAATGACACCCGTTACTGAGACAACTGGAATGTAGTTTATGATCAAGAAAGATTATTTTCACTGTGAAACTGGCTTAAAGAAATCAAATTAATTGTTTTTAACTTTTAAGGGCATGATCCAAGTAAGAGAGAACTATCCAAATATGAAGTCATTACAAAGGAACTGACCATCTCAAATCTATAGGAAAATATGTAAAACTATCATGGATCTCAGCAGCAGATAAGAATGCTATGGTGTCAATATTCTCAAAATGACTAAACAATCATACAGATATATCTTTTCTGGGAAATGTACCAAATTCTCCATCTTTATCGTTTGCAACTTTGAAACTTCGTTTGATATAGACCAAGAAGATGCTGAACAAAAGGACAGATTGAGTGACTAGCTCAACTCACTTCTGCAGATTTTTTAAGCAAGTCTTTGATTCTGTGAGGGCAGCCTCCTCTCCACAAACCTCTGTTGGGCCAGAGTTTCCCCAATTGCTTTCCTCTGAGGCTTGCTTCAGTTTCTTACCCTAGGCTCTTACAAATCCTGTAGATTATAGGTCTTTTCCAAGTGCCTGGTAATAAAAATGTCAAGTTAATGATCATCATAAAGGCAGAATTATGGTTATCTGTACATACCAAAATTGAGATGAAATCAATCTTGAACCATAATTCTCAAGCCTGTTTATTTTTTTAACTTTTTAAAAAAGATTTTATTAATTTGTCAGAGAGAGCACAAGCAGGGGGATGGCAGGCAGAGCAGGCAGAGGGAGAAGCAAGCTCCCTGATGAGCAAGGAGATGGATGCGGGACTCGAGCCCAGGACCCTGGGATCATGACCCGAGCCAAAGGCAGATGCTCAACCCGCTGAGCCACTCAGGCACCCCTCTGAAGCCTGTTTATACTCCTGAACCTCCCCCAAGTTCCAGAACCAAATCCTCACTTGCTTACTATACACATTCCCACACTACCCACTTCAAGTTCCCCAAGCCCATATGAAACTCTAAGACCTGTTCCATCCAATTTCTGTCTCTGGTAACAAATTATTCTCAGTCACTGATCCCCATCTGACGTGGCTTTTAACCAAACCTTCTCTTTTATCTTTTATTTTCTGCCATGCAGTTCAAGAATTCATCCTTCAGAAGGTCACTTGTATTTGTAGTGAACTTATGTTGCTCCTGTATACCCAGCTGTATACCCAGCATCCTTTTTTTTTTTTTTTTCAGGGAACTACCCCGTCCTACTTGAGGTGAGGCTGTAAAGCATAGCACCTACCACACCCTCACTTGAAAACGAGCTTGTGACCTAGGCTTGTCAAGTCATCCATCGTACCTTATTCCTATGGCAAATGTTATTGTTCAAAGGGGTAGGTTTATGCTGCAGGTGGGGCCAGAGCTCCTCTTCCAGAATTCATAGTTAGGCATAACAAATTCTCTTTCTACTAGGGATGCTAATCTAGAAGTATGTGAATTTGCAACTCAAGCAGGCAGCCTCCTGGCTATATGCAGAAACCTATTTAAAGTAGAAATGGGAGCACCTGAGTGGCTCAGATGGTTAAGCATCTGCCTTCGGCTCAGGTCATGATCCCAGGGTCCTGGAATAGAGCCCCACATCACTCTCCCTGTTCAGCAGGGAGTCCGCTTCTTCCTTTCCTTCTGCTACTCCCCCTGCTTCTCGTCTCTCGCTCTCTTTGTCAAATAAATAGATAAAATATTTAAAAAGAATTAATAAAGTCAAAAGAGAATGAGACCAAACCAAAGAAGGCATCAGTACCTATACAAAAAGCCAGAGAGTTTGATATTGTTTGAAACCCTAGGGCCAGCCATGCCTGAAGTCCATCCCATCCTGGTACTTGCCGGTTAGATGATTCTGACTTGCCCATTTCTAGCTAGGTGAACTTGGGCAAGCTATTTAACGTCTCTGTGTAACTCTTGCTTCATCTATAGAATGGGAGATAATATTAATACCTATCTTACAGGGTTGGATGAGGATCAGCACAGCAAATGCTCAATAAATATTAACAATGATTATGAGGTGCTGGTGAATACTACTGCTGTTTAATCTAGTTGGAACTGGGGTCTTGTCACAATTGAAAGTGCATTGATGAGAGTTTCAGCTTCTTTAAAAACGCACTTGGGAGTCCATCTTCCCTCTGCTTTTCCACGATCCCCACCCCCATGGATTCTGAGCAGTGTTTTAGCTGGCTTGTCTGACAGCATCTTTGCTCTCCAAAATCTTCCCTAGTCACCAGGGCCAGAGTCACCTTCACAAAACATCACTTTCATCAAGCAGCTTCCCTGCTCCAATTTCTGTTCACACTCCTCTCCACGGTTTCCCAGGTTCTACCTTACTTATCCAACCTGAATCACCTCTCTCCCTAACAGTCTAGTCAATCTGATATCTGACCTTTCACAAGAGCGAGACTTGCTGATCCGTGTTCCCTTGCTTTACCTTGCCGGAGCCTTCACGCTTGTCCATCCCATCTTTCTCGTCGATGAATAATCAACTGCAATCATGCAGATCCTAACTCTTCTAGGATACCTTTTCCAACTCGAATGGTTTTCACCGATTTTACCCTCCTTGAGATTCTGTATCATTTTCGATTCTGTACCAGAGGCTTCAACAGGCTTTTATAGACATTTCTGTAGTGTTTCAGGTGGACCCAACTAATCTCATTAGAGAGTGAAATTTTTAGGTTTTCTTTCTTTTGGCATGTCCCCTAACTCAGTGGTAAGCACATAACAGACACTAAATAATTTGTTACAGGGCCCAATCATAACACATCCCTACTTCAAAAATTCTGTAGTTTTAAGGAAATTTTTCTTCAAATTATGATAACTTTTATTGCAGTTATCTAAACTCAACACAAAAACTTCTAAGAGGCTCATAAATCTTAAGTGACCAAATAAGGCAATCAGACAGTTTTAACATAGTTACATATTTTTATTATATAAACATTATAATACTCCTTGTGAGAGCTGGTCTTCAGTTTTGCCTCTTGCTTTTATGGAATGTCAAATGTCTGTAGAAATTGTCTAAGAAGGATTTATGAAACACCCTTGTACCCCCACCAAAAAAGCCTCAATGCCAACATTTTTCCAATCAGATTCCTGAGAAAAAATAATGGGTTTTGTTTATTTTACAGGGTAATGCATAAATTTTCTTTCAAGGTATAAAAAAGGACAGACCTTTAAAATAAAAGTCTCCTTTTGTTTACAAAGTCCTATAAAAATACATTAAGTATGCTCATGTTTGTCTTTTAATTTAATTTTCCAGTTTACTGGAAACAAAAAATAACAATAAGCAAAGATATGCAAAACCACATTAATCCTGTAGCAATATAATGTCTACATCATCATGAACACCTTGCAAAAGTAGCTCTCCTGGGTACGTAACAATCTTTCTTCGTTTTGCAGCTTTGAGAGTTCCCACCAGTGCTTCAAAGAGGTTGGCACATTTGTCGTCTCGGAAGAGGACCCCAAATTTCACACTTAACTTCCCATCAGCATCTAATTTGAGCAAATACAATGTTAGCCAATGCAAAGTCTTACCCCATATACGGCAGATTTACTTAATCAAAAAACATCTAACTATGTGTTAACCAAGATAACAATTTTACAGTTCACACTCATAAATTCAATGCCATCTCTTGCCAGATGCAAAAGTGAAGAAATAAATACAACGTATTTGCACACCTCCTAGCCTTAGGATCATCTGGACAAAGACTAGAAGAACCAAAACTGACTTACAAAAAGTGAATGTGTTACAGTGTTACTACTGTGAACCAATTTCCCTCTGTTTACATTTTGATTTTTTTTTAGAAAAAGATTTACTTATTTATTGGAGTGAAAGAGTGTGTGTGTCCATGTGCTATGCGCATGTGAGCGCATGAGTTAGGGGAGAGGGAGAGAGACCCCTTCAGCAGGCTCCCCACTGAGAGCAGAGGCCAAAGAAGTGCGGCTTGATCCCAGGACCCTGAGATTATGACCTGAGCTGAAACCAAGAGTTAGACACTTAACTGACTGAGCCATCCAGGTGCCCCTACATGTTTAATTGTGGTGTTGCTGAATCAATTAAAAAAAAAAAAAAACAGAAAGTTTGGGTCAGGAGCAGCATTTCTCTAAGTGTATTCTAAACACACTCAGAGCCCCAGGGTAGGACTGGTGACCTTAAAAATGAAGATATCTGTATTTACCAGATCTCTAGATTATCCAGTTTGGAGACCAGTTTTTAATATAGATGTTAAAAATTAAGGTAAACCCTAAAAAGAAATGAACCATCAAGCCATGAAAAGATATGGTGGAACCTCAAATATGTACTACTAATAGAAAGAAGGCAATCTGAAAAGGTTATATGCTGTATGATTCCAACTATAGGACATTCTGGGAAAAGCAAAACTATGAAAAAAGACAAAACTAAATAAAAAGATCAGCAGATTTCAGGGGTTGGGGCAGGGGAGAGATGAACAGGTAGAGCACAGAGGATTTTTAGATCAGTGAGTATACTCGGTATACTATAATGATGGACACATGTCATTAAACATTGATCCAAACCCATAGAACATACAACATTAAGAGTGAACCATAAACTATGAACTGTAGTTGATGATATATACATGTAGATGATCAATTATAACCAATGTGGAATTCTGCTGGGGGGTGTTGATAATGGGGGAGGCTATGCATGTGTGGAAATAGCAGGAATACAGGAAATCTCTGTACTTTCCTCTCAATCTTATTGTATTCTGAAACAGCTCTAAAAAAAAAAGTCTTTTTTTTAAAAAATGAAATAAATGAAAGGTGAATCTTTGATTAAAAATCCATCAACTGGAAACCTGTAGATAAGAATACTATGAAACACCTCCCCGTTGTTGGTTGATTCCCTTGATCTACCTGGCTAACCTTCTGACTCCCTTCCTTCAGCACCGCTCCACATTCTCCCCTCCAATAGCTGTGCCCGCTCCCAAGGACATGGCCATCCAGTGAGTGGGACTGTTCCTTGGCCAGGGCTTCTTGAGTTCCCATGATCCCCTGCTAGAACTTCTAACCTGAGACTTAGTGTGCTCCGACTGTGCTGGGCATGGGAGGCAAGTAGAGGAAGTAGAGAATCACTTTCTAGCTTTCAAAGAAATGGCTTCAGTTCCCACGGGGAAATAAGAAATACACACATAATAAGTAAAGAAACAGGACAAAGGAGTATGTGACTGGGTGTCCAGTAAGTAGCCAACACAGGACATCCTGCAGTTTGGAGAAGGGCAGGAGGACTCTGGGCTAGAACGGGAAGGGAAGACTTCCTGAAGGAGGCAACACCGGTGCTGGCTTTGAAGGGGAGTGAAACATGGAGCTTTTCATTTTTAAAAAAAGATTTATTTTAATTTGAGAGAGAGAGTTGGGGGGGGGGGGGGGCTAGGGAAAGAATCTTCAAGCAGATTCCCTGCTGAGTACGGAGGCAGAAATGGGGCTTGATCCCACGAGCCATGAGATCATGACCTGAGCGGAAACCAAGAGCTGCATGCTCAAGAGACTGAGCCACCCAGACACCCCCAGGTTACATTTTTTAAAGGCAGAAAAGGCAGAAACCTGGATGTAATCTTGGGAGCTCTGCCCACTCACTCCTCAATCTCATAAGTGATTCCACTTCCTTTGTATCTTCTGTTGCTCTAGCCTCTTCTCCATGGACGATTAATTTCTTGGTTCAGGCTAGAATTGATTCTCATGCAGATAACTGCAAGACTTCCTCTCCAGCCTCCCTTTCTGCATTTTTGTCCCCAGTACATCCTCCATATTGGTGCAGAATACAATCTGTGAAAGAAACCTTTAAGATGCAAATCTGTTTGATGCTCATTTTTTTTTTTTTTAAATAAACTCTACCCCCACGGTGGGGCTTGAACTTACAACCCTGAGATCAAGAGTCACACGCTCCACAGATTAAGCCAGCCAGGTACCCTTGATGGATACTCTCCTACTCTAATCTTTCAGGGGCTCCCTACCACCTTCAAACGCCTTTGGCGTTCCAGATAAGACCCTTCATCCTTGACCCTTGCACTCTTTCTTGCCTGGTCTCCTGCCATATCGCTCTATGCACCTCTTGATCCAGTCAAAAATCAATGACTTGCTAGTACCCAAGGTGACATGATAGATCCTGCCCTGGCAGTTTTGCCCATGTGGAGCCCTCTGCCCAGCATCCCAAAACCCTTTCTCCAGGTAGGTCTTTTTCTTCAAGAATGGGCTCAAATGTCACTTCTTCTGAGGGGTACTCTGTGATTCCCTCAGTCATGTCAGTAACTTCTTATATGACTAAGCATATATCAAAGTACTCACCAGCAATTATAGTAATAAGAGCTAATATGTATTGATATGTATTGAGTCCTTACTCTGCTCCTAGAACTAGTCAATGCATTTTATAGTAATTAAAACTCCCTTACTCCTTATTTCATGGAAGGCAAGGAAATTCATTGCAGGAAGCACCATTATTTCATGTTCCACTTAAACTGCCAATTTAACTACAGCACAACATGGATTATAAGATGCATTCTTATCTTAGAGATGTTAAAGTTTGGGGTAAAAAGTGTCTTTGAATCATTGAACTAGAATATTATTAGCCAAATAAGGAAACCAAGGCATAAAAATGGTTACTGATGTGCCCAAGGTCACACGGTAAGTGGTAGGGGAGCTGGGATTCATTCCCAGAGAATCTGAGAATGAATCTGAGCCCATGCTCCTAACCAGTTCCCCATACGTGCTTCCAGCTCATTTGTCTGTCTTCCCACTACCTAGAGAGGCCCACAGGGGCTGAGATGGAATTTTGTTTATTTTCACATGGCCAGCACTTGAGCACAAAGACAGCACTCAAGAAATATTTGTTCAATGAAAGAATTTAAATCTCCAAATAATCTTTATCCACTTAACTTTTTTCCACTGGATGAAAAATGAAAGACTTTAAACAATTTCATTTTAAAAGAAATAGATAAATAGGTTAACTAACTAGAATTAAAGTAAAAATCTAGAGAAAAAGAAAAAGAAATAGATAAAGCTAAATTTGTCCATTTCCAGCTTCACCTAATACATCATATTTAGATTAGTTTAAAAATGATTCTCCTAAATGCTAATTTAGTCAAAATTATCCCAGACACAACTTACATAATTAACCATAACCTGTTCAGAGATAACTTATCTCCATAGATGCTTTCCAGCTCAAGAAGTCATTCATTTCCAGGAACAGGTAAATAAGGGAGGCTTAGGGAAGCTGCAAAGTTCAAAACATTTCATCCTTACAGAAATGTGATAATTACCGTGTAGTCTTCTAGTTTGTAAAGCTGCTAATTTTAAATGCAGGTTCAGCCTGCCCTACTAGAATAATAACTGTTCTAGGGTAAAGGTCAGAATTTTAAATGCAATTGAAGCTGACCAATAAACACTTGGCTAACATGGAGACAGATCGAGGAGAGAAGAAAATCCTACAAATCACTCAAAAATATATCCATAATATCTTTAATAATCTAAACACTAGTACTACTCCTAAGAGCAACATGACCTCACAGAGGTGGAAAGCTGGAAAAGTAGAAATGAGGAACACGGGTTTCTTTCACTATTGAAAATAAGTTTCACAGGGTACTTGGGTGGCCCAGTCAGTAGGGTGTCTGCCTCTGGCTCAGGTCATGATCCCAGGGTCCAGGGATCGAGTCCTGCATCAGGCTCTCTGCTCAGTGGGGAGTCTGCTTCTCCCTCTCCCTCTCCCTATCTCTCTACCTCTCCCTGCTGTGCTCGTGCTCTCCCTCTTTCTCTCTCTCTCTCTTTCAAATACATAAAATCTTAAAAAAAAAAGAAAAGAAAAGAAGATTTGCAACAACAATGGAGAATTAGTACAGAGGACATTTGATACAAATTGTTCAATGGAATTTTCCAAGTTGGTCTTCTTTCAAGTGATTTGTGATTCAAAAGCAGACTGAGTTATAAGTGAGAAAATTCACAAGCTATAATGAAAAAACAACTCTAACAAGGTACTTTTTAAAGCTGTTTTTCACTTAAAATGATATAATTTTATTTAATTTTTTATATGATGTAATTTTAAAACTTTGAGTTCCATTATCTTAGTTGTTGCTGAATATGTCTATTGCTCTTACAATTTTCAGAATTTTCCTGCACTCCAGTCTATCTTATCTGATATGCACAAATACCTAAAGCTACAAACATAATAGTTACTTTAATTACAACTTAGTGCCAATTTCACATGGCACTAATTTCAAGGTAGCTGCTTCTATGTTGCTGAAGACAAAGCTGATTAAAAAAACAAATGTACAATGAAACTAGACCAGATTCTTACAACATGCCTAAAATAAATTCAAAATGGATGAAAGACCTAAATATGAGACAGGAAACTATCAAAATCCTAGAGGAGAACACAGGCAATATACTTCTTGACTTCGGCCATACAAGTTCTTACTGTGTGCCTCTCAGTTGAGTGTCTGACTCTTGATTTTGTTGTAGGTCATGATCTCAGGGTCATGGGTCAAGTCCGAATCCAGCTCTGTGCTCAGTGGGAAGTTGGCTTGAGATTTTCTCCCTCTTCTTCTTCTTCTGTCCCACCCCCAGCTTATAAGCTCTCTCTCTCCCCTCTCTCTAAAATAAATCAGAGACACCTGGGTGGATCAGTCAGTTAAGCACCTGCCTTTAGCTCAGGTCATGATCCCAGGGTCCTGGAATTGAGTGGAGAGCCTGATTCTCCCTCTTCCTCTGCCTGCTGCTCTGCCTATTTGTGCACGCTCTCTCGCGCTCTCTCTCTCTGTGTCAAATAAATAAATAAAGTCTTAAAAAAAATCTTTTAAAAAAAACTATGTAAAGGGTTCTTTTAGTTACATGTACATAAATATCTGGTTATACAAAACTCAAGAATTTGGAGAAAATAAAGACAATTTAGTATAATCTGTATCTGAGTCCCTAGTAATTTGGAAGTTTGTAAGACAGTGGCAAGATAAAGCAGAAAATAAACATTTGCCTTTGGTGCAGGTCATGATTCCAAAGTCCTGGGATCAAGCCCTATGTTGGGCTTCCTGCACAGCAGAGAGCCTGCTTCTTCCTTTCCCTTTGCCTGCCATTCTGTCTACTTGTGCTTTTTCTCCATCTCTCTTCCAAATAAAGAAACAAATAATCTAAAAAAAAATAGAAAATAAAAAAAGATAGAGCAAAAAAAATAAATTTTAATAGTGTGACATAAAAATTTGAACACGAGGGGTGCCTGCGTGGCTCAGTGGGTTAAGCCTCTGCCTTTAGCTCAGGTCATGATCTCAGGGTCCTGGGATCGAGTCCCACATCGGGCTTTCTGCTCAGCGGGGAGTCTGCTTCCCTTCCTCTCTCTCTGCCTGCCTCTCTGCCTACTCGTGATCTGTCTGTCAAATAAATAAATAAAATCTTTAAAAAAAAAAAATTTGAACACGATTCAATTGCCAGATTTCAATGCAGCCAGACTAAAGAAGCATAGCAATTTTCTTTCCATTCAAGGGTTGATGGAATATCTCAACCATTCCTTGTATCAGAATCACAATACCCCAAAGGCTTTGTCTCCAGAAATCACTCCCCAGCTGAGGGCAGAGCTGCCGTAACTATGTCATGAGGTCCTGGGTGACCCCTTCATAGGCTTCTACCAAAAAATCCGTTCCTACCTGCTCTGAGATAAACTCAGAATACCGTGGCTGTGTTAGAATACTTACTTTTTGAACCCAGACGATGAATTTCCTCCACTAAGAGGTTAATTTCGTGATCCACATTCATTGCGGCCTAAGGAGAAAAAAATGCTATATTATTACCATTTCTATATCCCATTAAGCACATCTTGCTAAATTCAAGGGCCATTCTTTATTTCTTTTTTCTTTTTCTTAAGATTTTATTTATTTATTTGACAGAGAGACAGAGTGAGAGAGAACAAGCAGGGGGAGAGGCAGAGGGAGAGGGAGAAGCAGGCTCCCCACTGAGCAGGGAGCCTGACACAGGGCTCGATCCCAGGACCCTGAAATCATGACCTGAGCCAAAGGCAGCCACTTAACCAATTGAGCCACCCACGTACCCCTCCTCCCCCCCCCACCATGTTGCATTTGTCATTTTTAATTTACCACATCCCTCTTCCTAAAAATACTTGTGTGATGTACAGGACACCAGAACACCTCCATTTCCAATTCTGTCTTTATAATTGCCCCTTTGTGCTGACCCTACTTTTATTCTACACAGGATACTGAGAAGGCAGCACCCACTACTAATCTCTGAGCCCATCCTCAGGATGCTCTGCTCTGCACCCAAAACTCACTGTCCAGAAGCAGAGAAAGACCTAGAATGAATAATGGCAATGTGACAGCATCCTCTGAGTGGTGGATCCAAGGCATTATGGGAACATAAAGGAGGAAGCCACTGAAGATTTTGTAGAGGTCAAGTGGACAAGTAGACAGTTGGAGACAAGTGGACAGGTAGAGTTAGCAAAGAGTGCTCTATGAGCGGGGAAGACTGCATGCAAAAGCACAAAAGCAAAGGAGAAAAATCACAGCACACCTGAGGCAACTAGCTAGAAGCTGGAGTACCAAGAGAAAGGAACACACTTCCAACCTTCCCAGAGCCTGCGGTCTGGTGGGGAAAGAAGACCAATACAGGGCAACCTGAATTCTGTCAGGTTAGCACCATGATGCCCATGGGTCACACACAGGGCAGGGCATCCTTCCCTGGGCAGTGCCCAGTACAGCCTGACTGCAGTGGAGAGAGCTAGAGGTAAGGACCAGTCATCTCCAATGGGGAGGAGTCCAGGACTAACAGGAGCTATGAGACCTCCCTTGGTTCTCTAGGTCCTCTCCAGCCTGGGTTCCGCACACTGTCGTAGCCTCCTCCACCCTACTCCCTTGAGCTCAGAGCTGCAGCTCCATGGGCTTTCTTTTTCTCCCTCAAACACCCCAGGCTCTCCCACCTCCAACCTTCACACATCCTGAGTTTTTGACCCAGGTTAGTGCTATTCCTCTTTCTTGCAGCTAACTCCCACACATCCAGTTCCAACTTAGATGCGACTTCCTCCAGGAAGCCTGCCCTGAAACCCTGGGGGAGGAGCCCTCCCCCATACCACTGTGCACTCTCTCCATTGCACTTGGCTGGAACTACCAGTTTCTCGGCTTTCACCATGAGATGGTAAAGACCTTCGACGCAGGAATCTGACTATAATGTTCACTGCTGGGTGACATCTGGCACCAAGAGCACAGGCTCAATAAATACGGGTTTCAGGGACACCTGGGTGGCTCAGTGGATTAAAGCCTCTGCCTTGGCTCAGATCATGATTCCAGAGTCCTGGGATCGAGCCCCACATCCGGCTTTCTGCTCAGTGGGGAGCCTGCTTCTGTCCTCCCACCCCACCCCACCCCGCCTCTGCCTGCCTCTCTGCCTACTTGTGATCTCTGTCAAATAAATAAATAAAATCTTTAAAAAAAAATACTGGTTTCAAGCTGAAAGGACAAGAGCATGGAGGGGGATGAAACTCTGTGGAAACTGTCACCGCAGAGTTGCTGATTTGGAGCAAGAGTGTTCAGAGACAGAAAAGGGAGGTAAAGGGGCATGGCAAACACCTACAGAAAGGAAGGGGGAGCAAGAAATAGGGAAAGAGCAGGTGGATGTGGAGGAGAGAATGCCAGCCACGCAGGGTCAAAGAAGTAAAAGCAGTAGAGAGTTTCCTTATAAAGGCACTAACTCAGGGAAAATGGAACAGGAGAGTCAGAAAGTATGAGCGACTGACAGAAGAATATGCGTCAATTCGGGTCTGTTTCCCAAACAAATAAGGGACTAAAAAAGTGGGGTTGTATGAATTGTTTACTTTCCAGTGATGATTTGGAAGAAACAATTGTATCCAGACAGATTGTAACTAATTCCCAGTAACCTTGAAAAAGAAGAATGAAATCTAAGTTTAAGTGTTACTGACCGGTACCCCAGGTTTTCCATCAGTTCCTAATTGAAAGCACCCTTACTATCTGCTATGTTATTTGTGCAAATATTATAGTTTAACAAGTGTTTATTGTGGCAATAGCTCTTTCTGCCTATGGGTCCTATTTCCGTGCTTTAATAAAACTACCTTTTCCACCAAAAAAAAAAAATCTTTATTACAGTAAGATGCAAAATCTTGGGTCAATGCATCCACATAAAATTCAGTATCAAAAATTAGTTTCCAAATATTGAGAGCTTTGTGTTGGTCAAATTACATCCATAACATTATATTCAATTTGAGATAATTTGAGAGATGCTAAAAAGTTAAAATATAATCAGAAGGCACAACAGAAAGATAAACCATGAAAATAATAGTAGAAAAAAACCCCTATAGATGTTAGTGTGATGGACAGGTGACATTTTTACTTACCTAGCTCCATTCCCCACTCTGGCTCAAGAAGTCTAATTTTTGTTTGGGTCCAGTCTTTTCCTTCCTGTTCTAAACCAATGGATTTCAGTAGAGCCTCACCCTAAATTCCAGGAGTAGGTCAGAGCCAGAATAATTGATTTGGGGCATAAGGTCTGTGATCCCATCCTAAACAATGAGGTTCAACTCTCAGACTTTGCCAGATCAGTAAAACAACATTTTCCTATTAGGTTCTAAGATGTCAGTTTAGAGTTCCTAATGTAAACTATGACCATGTGAAAAGAGCCTTTCAGGAATGAAGTTAACACTAAGAAAAGCCCAGCCATGTTACAATGATTGTGTCTATATACGACCCTGGCCTTTCCGGTTGCATGAACCAATCAGTCTTTTCTGGTTTTGCTTGTGCTGGTTTGATTGAGTTTCTGTTACCTCTACTCTAAGGAATCTTGAGCCATAAAGTCAGTCTAGAGAGGACCTGCAACTATTTTCTTTAAATTTTCTTTTATGTATTTATGTGGTAGCATTGTTTCATGCTGCTGTATCAGATAGGATAGAAAGATGTAATAGACAGATTTGGAGCCATATAAGAAAGGAATTTCCTAACAATCAAAACTGTCTAGGAATGAATAAAGTTTGTAGCTGTTACTGACAACACTGATGCAAGTAGTATAGATCTGTGAGGGTCAGTGAGGAAATTAGCCTAAACAGAAGGGAGAATGAAATGTCCAAGGGGATTATGGTCCTCTCCAATTCTCAGGTTTTCTGTTTTTCTCCAACTCTGAACATTTATCTCTTTAAAACTGCCTCCCCAAAATCAGCAGCACACTTCAGACCTAGCTCTCCTTTAATAATGACACTCAAAGAGGAAACGCCACTATTAAGTAGTGTGAAAACCTGCATAATATTAAGCATATATAGGCAGATCCAATTTAAAGAAAGAAGGCAACCAGCATCTTTATAATTAGTTACACACAAGACTCCTTATCTGTGTTAGTCCTAAGAAACCTTGCAAAGTATGCATTATTTAAACACATTTTACAGGGGACACTGGGCGGCTCAGTTGGTTAAGCGTCTGCCTTTAGCTCGGGTCATGATCCCAAGATCCTGGGATTGAGTCCCACATTGGGCTCCCTGCTCAGCAAGGAGTCTGCTTCTCCCTCAGCTCCCCTACCTCTGCGCCAGCACCCACTCCCACCTGCACTCTCTCAAATGTATAAATAAAAATCTTAAAAGGGGGAGTCATCTGGGTGCCTCATTCGGTTAAGCATCTGCCCTCAGCTCAGGTCATGATCCCAGGGTCCTGGCATGAGCCCCTGGCATCTTCTCCCTCTCCCTCTGCTGCTCCCCTCACTTATGCTCTCCCTCTCTGCCAAATAAATAAATAAAATATTTAAAATAAAATATTTTAAAACACCCATTTATGGATAATGAAACTGGGTCAGAGAACTCACAATTAAATGCTGTTTTACATCATTCTATTTTTTTCTTTTCCTCTTCCTCATCTTCTTCCCAGTCATTATGCAAAGTGTGCTAAATATAATAGTGAGTTGTGTTTGTGTGGAATATTACATGCTAAGTACACACCAAGGCAGAACAGTTACAAAGCAAGAAAGGCTCCCAGCCCAGACCCGTGCAAGTAGGAAAACAACAGACTTAGGAACTACTGCTAGCACACATAATTTGGCATGATTTATTTATTCATTTTATTATTTAGCGGGGACAAAGCAGGGCAATACTCATTGTTGTTACACAATCCTTAAGGCCCATGACATTGTACAAAATACAGAGGGCTGGGACCAGAATAAGCAGCAAGATGAAGAACAATGGAAAGAGGCCATCCGTAGAGCAAGTCTAAGGGGAAGAAAGATTTTCAGTGGGAGCTCAAGACAAGGCGGTGGCAAATGCTCGTCGGGTCCTCTAACTGTGTCAGGATCTAATTAGGCATTGTGCGTGGGAATCACAAAGAAAGCGGAATGTCAGGGAATTGGGCCATATCCCGAAATGCTCCACCATCAATACACACTTAAGAATATATTTTAGGTCCTTTTTATAGTTTTTGTTTCGTTTTGTTTAAGTTTAGAGGCGATACATGGAGATTTTCGAACGTTGGAGGAATAAAGCCTGCTGGAGTGGGGACGCCTGGGAATCAGCAGCCTGCGCCGCACCCACGCCCTGGGGCTGGCCACGTTTCTCAGCTGTCCTTGCAATCTCTGACTAGCAGCTGGTGTGGGTCAAGGGATGACTTGGGTTCCTTCCTGCCTGCCCGCTGGCACGCACACGCTCCATATTTGGTCATCTCTGCTCCAAGTTTGGGAGCTGGCCCGGAAGGGGTCCCAAGCTCCTGCCCCTTGCAGGCCACCACATGGTCACCACCCGCACCAGTGCAGGGTTAGGGAGCGCAGGACTGGGGGCGCCGAGGCCGCATGGCGGGCTCCGGGGCTGCCTCCGAAGGAAGGGCCGCGTCCCAGAAGCCTTTGTCTCCGCGGGTCCCGCGCCAGCGCCGCCCGCCCGCGCTCCCCAGTGGCCGGTGCGTCCCAGCGAGCTTCGAAAGCCAGCACCCCAACCGGGAGACGGAAATGGACTGATCCCGGGTTTCCCCGAACCCCTAGAGTCTCTCACCACCCCCACCCTCCACCCCCACGATCTGGAGCGTAGGGTGCCGCACCCCACCGCCCGCGCCGCAGGCTCCCCGGTGCGGGGGCCACCGCAGTCTCCCGGGGAAGCCTCGCCCCTCGCGCCGAGCCCTTCCCCGCCGGGCAGTGCAGAACGCGCCCCCGCGCCACCTGCAAGGGCAAAGCCGCCGAGACGCACCGCAGAGGAAACCTTCGCCTCGCCGCCGGCTTCCCGGTAGCCCCGGGCCGGCACAATGTCACGTGAGCCGATGCGGAAGTCGGCGGGAGACGCGGGGGCGTGAGGGCGCGCCCACCTGGCCCCCAGCGCGGGGTCTCAGCCCAATTCCAGTAGCAATCTCCACGCGCCTCGGCCCCTCCCGGCCCCATCTCCCCACCCGCAGCCCCCGATCGCCCGTCCGCCTGACCTCCACCGGACTCCTCCGTCCGTCCTTTACACCTGCCTGTCACCTTCCCGAGAAGCCCACTCACCTATCCGCCTCTTTCTCTTTTCCTCGGGAAAGCTGGGGCAGCGGCGGTCCGGACCCGGTTATCTGCTTCAACACACCGAGGAGGAAGAGGCTGAGGAAGGAAGTGACTGAGGCAGAAAAGAAAGGCTGGTGTGGAGGAGGGGGGTGGGAGGTAAGAGTTTAAGCGCTCGAGGAAGGGGCCGCCCACACTCCCAGGGACAAGCCTATGAGGAGGAAACTCAGCGGAGGAGACGCCCGGGAAGCGGGCCGACTCCAGGCAGGTGGCAGGACGCCCGAGGCTTCTAGGAATAGGACTCGAACTTCGATAACTGCCACCTTTGCCCTGCGCCACTCGGTGCCGATGATCCCCAACCCCCGCCTCTGATCCTGGCCATAGATTTCCTGCCAGGATCTCCTAACGTTAGAAATGAAGCGCCCCCAATGTGATGACTGCTGGGGTCTAGAAGGAACGTGACCTTGATTCTGTATGCCAGGAGCAGGGGTCTCCGTAAAACTTCGAAATGGCACAGTCTGATTTGGGGCGGGGGGGAAGCGCTCTTAAAAACCAACTTGTTCTATTGCAAAGAAATTTTACTTGGACAATGCTAGTTCTTGATCCTGAGTGAACATAACTTTCTTCTCTTCTTCATTCATTATTTCCTACATTTAACTGCATAGTTCAATAGAGCTATTTATACTTCCTTTTAGTCACTGTTATTTTACTCAGTGTGTTTTACTCGCGCGCCAAAGAGAGAAAGAAGAGAGATGCTTGCTATACCCAGAATCCCTTTAAAAAGGAAACTGAGGCTCTGCTGAAATGGCTCAAACTATTCCTAAGGCGAAGGTTGCACAAATAACCAAAAAAAGCACCACACACCCCCTGATAGCTGATTAGATTAAGGGTGATCATGTGACCCAAGGGCACACAATCCATAACCTGGCCATCATCCTAGAAGGTGACCTGGAACAAGCAATTCACAGCAAACTGGGATGCTGATAATTAAGCCAATAGGATTCTCCCCTGGAAATTGAAAGAAGAGAGCACAGAATGGGCTATGCCATAGAAAAGCTGAAGCTGAGATAGCTTGAGGCTGGAGTAGAGAAAATGGGCCTCCAGAAAGCAAAACACTGGAGTAAGCAGAAACCCCCTGGGATGAAGTGGGGAGCAGGTGGGGGGGCAGAAATGGTAGAAGCAAACTCTAAGTGAAGCTGAGACCCAGGGATGGAAATAAGAGCAACAAACCCCTGCTCCCCAGGGGGATATTAGTACCCAGGTCCCGAAGGCCACACTGGATCCATCCACTTTCCAAACTGTATTCTAGTTACCCTTTCATAGTAAACACCTACCACTCTGGGCATTACTTTGAATGGGTCTCTGTTCCCTACCACCAAAAGATTCTGATTCAGCTTATGTTTCCCATATCAGATGAAGTATACGGTGACTCTGAGATCCTTTGGGGCCTATCTTTTTCTCACTAAAAAACAAAGTTCAAAAGCCACACTTTAATATATTTCAAAGTCAACATAATGCAAAATTATAATTCAAGAAATTAACCTGTTTAGCAGTTCTCCAAGCAGGACTTGGCTCTTCGGCATGTGGCAGTGGTCATAGTTCTTCATCTGGATAATATCCAGTGAAATGAATAATCAGTCTGTAGTGTGCTACCCATTACAATTAAGTAATTACTGTTTCACAGGACTCTAATAGTGGGCAAAAAGGAAATGTTTCACCTAAACAAGGAAAAGTCCCTATTCATATAAAAATGGATAGTCTTTATACATATGCTACACGAAGTGTAACATAAACTTCATGTGCATCTATAAGGAATTACAATTCAAGAAAGTTGTTTTTGATGAAAAATATTAAAATACTTGCCAATTCATATTTTCAATTCATACCCATTTTCAATTCATATTTAATTCCTATTATTTCCGTTTCTATAAAGACATTTGCCATTTTTTCTTCTCTTAGGAATGTTATCATCATGTAGCTAAACAATGTAGAAATATAACTTAAAAAAACAGAACAAAAAATTTAACTTAAAAAGTAAAAAAATAAGTTTATTAAACAGTTAAGAAGTATTTATTAAATATCGAGGATATACCAGCATCAATGTGTCAGTATTGGAGCATATAAAGTAGCCTACAGCATGATTTTGTTAAGAAGAACTTTCAGGGCGCCTAGGTGGCTCAGTGGGTTAAGCCTCTGTCTTTGGCTTGGTCATGATCTCATGGTCCTGGGATCAAGGCCTGCATGGGGCTCTCTGCTCAGCTGGGAGCCTGCTTCCTCACCTGCCTGCCACTCTGCCAAATTGTAATCTCTTTCTCTGTCAAATAAATAAGTAAATAAAATCTTAAAAAAAAAAAAGAAGAAGAAGAACTTTTAGTAAAGTACATATGAAATATTAAGACGGGGACACCTGGTTGGTTGGGCATCTGCCTTCGGCTCAGGTCATGGTCCCAGGGTCCTGTGATGGAGCCCCACTTTGGGCTCCCTGCTCAGTGGGGAGCCTGCTTCTTCCTCTCCTGCTTCCCCTGCTTGTGTTCTGTCTCTCTCTCTCTTGCTCTTTCTCTCTGTCCATCTCTCAAATAAATAAATAAATAAATAAGAAATATTAAGGCAATCTTTATCCATTTATTTAATTGCAAAATATAGACCAGGACTGTCCAATAGAAATATAATTGTGAGCCACATATGTAATTTAAAATTTTGTATTAGCTATGTTAAAAAATGTGAAATTAACTTTAATTATATGTTCTAACCCAGTATATGCAAAATGCTGTCATTACCACCTATAAAACTTATTAATGAGATATTATACATTCTTTGCTTTGTATTAAGCCTTTGAAGTCTACAGTGTATTTTACACTTATAGTACATTTCAGGGACTCAGTAGCCTTATATGGCTAGTGGCTATTGTTTTAGTCAGTGCAGCTATAGACAATTCCAGAATAAAGCATGACATATATGCTAATAATTTCACTTAAGAAATTACATGGTCCTGGAATGAGAAAAATTATAATTATATTTAAAGTTCATGACAAATTGAGGTATTCATTTTAAGAACACAGTTTTCTCCATTGTAATGAATAGAAAGCACTACTTGTAAGAAATCTTGAGGATAGCAATTCTAACCCGAGTATATGCCCAAGAGAAGGCACAAAAATTCATCAAATGATATGACAGAAATAGTCACAATAGCACTATTCATAATATTTTTAAACTAAAACTACCTAAATGTCTAATAACATTGGGATAGTTAATAAATTGTGGTATATTTTAAGCTGGAAAATAATTCACCAAGGAAAAGACACGACCAGTAACTACATGCACCAATATAGATGAACCTCATAAACATGATATTGAGTGAAATGCTCCTGACTAATCCTCTTTTTACATAAAGTGTTAAAAGCAGGCAAAACTAATCAGTGGCATTAAAAGTTAGGGTAGTGGTTATCTCTGCTGGGTGGTGGGGTCACTAAAAGGGGACGTGACAGGGGCCTTCAGGGTGGTGATGATGCTCTGCTTCTTGATCTACTCACTGGTTAAACAGATTTTTATTTGGCGAAGTCACTCAGCTGGACACTAATTTTTTTTTCTCTTGTGACTGTATTCTTTCTTAATAAAACACTAAAATAAGACATTAAACATTTAAAAAATTAAAAATATATAAAGAATAGAAGATCTTGACCAAGCAAGGCCTATTCCAGGAATGTATGGATTATTCAACAACATCCAAAAATTTAAAAGTTCCCTATGGATAAGAGTCTTTAAGTTTTATCTCATTCTGTAAGTGAGATTTCTCAGTTGGACCATTATTCTATTTCAAATTGTCATCACATTGTGCTCATGTTAGTTTTAAAGATGATAGTATTATTAATGATGATTGCATGTCTTGGGCATTAATTCGGGATCCAATTGTGGTACTATTTGAGCGATTTGGGTGACACAAAAAAGTAAAAGTAAAGTAAAAGTAAAAATTTGTGCCCTCAAGAAGTAATGGAAAAGGATTATGTATCCTAATCAAGGGGGATTTATTCCAGGAATGCAAAATAGGCTCAACAAATGGAAAATAATCAATAGACTACAATATATTAATAGAATGGAGGGGGAAATCCATGTAATCAACTCAGTAGATGGGAAAAAAGCATTTGGTAAGACACAGTACTCTTCTGCAATAGAAACCCTCAACAAACTAGGAAAAGAAGAGAATTTTCTTAACCTAGTAGTAATAAGGGCAACCACAAAAACTCATAGCTAGCATCATACTTAATTGTGAAAAGCTGAAAGCCTGTTTCCTAAGATCAGGAACAAGACAAGAACGTCTGCTAAAGAAAACACTAAAAAAGCTATTAGAGACAATAAACCAGTTCAGCAGGGTTACAGGGTATATCAATGTAAAAACCAGTTGTATTTCTTTTTTTAAGATATTTTTCTTTTTCCTTTTTAAACAATATTTTAGTTACTTATTTGAGGTCGAGAGAGAGAGCATGAGCAAGAGGGAGGGGAAGAGGGACAAGCAGACTCCCCACTGAGCAGGGAGCCCTAGGACGCAGGGCTCCATCCCAGGACCCTGAGATCATGACCTGAGCCTAAGGCAGAGGCTTAATCAACTGAGCCACCAAGACACCCATTTAGTTGTGTTTCTATATACTAGCAATGAATAATCTGAAAATGAAACTAAGAAATAAATTCTGTTTATAGTAAGGTGAAAAGAATAAAAATCTTAGGAATAAGTTTAAAGAAGCACAAAACTTGTACACTTGTACAAAATATTGTTGAGAGAAAAAATTTTGAAGATCTAAGTAAACAGAAAACCACCCTGTATTCATAGATTGGAAGGTTTAATATGTGAAGATGGCAATATTTCCCCAAATGATCTACAGATTGAAGGCAATCCCTATCAAAATTGTAACTTTGTTTTTTTTAACATGCTGATCGAGCCAAAAGAATCTTGAAAAAGAAGATAAAAATTTGGAGGACTCACGTACCCTGATTTGAAAGCTTGCTACAAACCGATAGTAAGTAATGTAAAACTTACTACAAAGGTACAGTAAGTGGTACTAAGATATATAGAAAATGGAATAGAATTTACAGTCCAGAAATAAACTCATCCATGTACGGTCAATTGATTCTTTTTGTAAGGGTGCCAAGACCATTCAATGGGGAGAGAATGGTATTTTCAACAAATGGTACTGGACCACTGGAAATCCATAAGGAAAATAATTACTTGGATCCCTCTTTCATATAATATGCAAAACTTAAAATGGATCAAAGACATAAATGTAGGAGTGGAAACTATACATCTCTTAGAACACATAGGTGTAAATTGTCATGACCGGGATCAGGCAACATTTTCTTACATATAACACCTAAAGCACAAGCAAACAAAGGAAAAATAGATAACCTGAATCTCATAAAAATGAGAAATGTCTATGCACCAAAGGACAGCATCAAAAGTAAAATCTGGGACAGTCCTAGTCAATTTAGGACAACTGGTCACCCTATCCATAGTTCAGCCTTCTCCTGTAGATTTGTTTCAGTTGGTTTTCAGTTCTTCCACTTTCTTTTTCCTGAGTCTTTGTTGCAGCTCCAGGAAGAGAGAGACTTCATTATCCTTTATTGAGCCTGGGCCAAATGGTCTGTGTTGCCAGGTGAGAGTTAAAATTTCAAGATCATTGAAAGGAGTCACAAAAGATTAAATGCTGTGTGCCAAGAGCACCCAGACAAGCAGCTGAAGTGATCACGGTGATGTCAGATGGCAAGGTGGGCACTGAGAAATGTGATTTCTAGACCAAACATCCAAGGTGTTGTCTGAGGGTTACCAAGGCCTGGTGTGAAAGAGGTTAAGGCACAGAGAATGACAGTGGTAGTAACTTAGCTACACATTACAATCACTTACCAACCTTTAAGAAGTAGTGCCCAGGACCTACTTAAGCTAATTAAATCATAATCTCTGTGACATCAATGTTTGAAGGTCCCAAGCTGATTCTGATGTGCAGTCAAGGTTGAGAACCACTGGTCTGGTCAAGCCTGGGAAGCCAGCAGCCAGAGAAATCTTGCAGCAGCAGTTGCTCCAAGGAGTTCCAAGGAACTTTTGTTTTTCAGCTGCTACAGCTACTACTGTCTTTTAAGTTGATCCCATAGAATGTAAAGGATCTGTTTAGTCTCTGCCCAGGCTTTGTCATTCATGTTGACTGTGGTAGGAGCACTTTCCTAGGATGATCAGAGGAAAATCTGTTATTGAGGCAGGGTAGGGACTCGGCAACATTGTAAGACTTGGAAGGTGCTCAGGAAGGTCTCTTTTTCCCAAAGTGTCTCCTTTATCACCATAATTTATGCCTGAAATTCCAATCAGCATAGGTTGCTTTAGTACAGAAGTTGCAAATTCAAATGCCTCTAGAGACAGGCAAATGAATGCAGTCTTTAAGTATTTTAGTTTCAGGTTCTTGAAAAAGTATCTAACTACCCAGTTTGGATTGATAATTATTGATTAATACCTCCAGTTAAATCTGGTGTGCCCAGTTATTATGACTACTGATTCCAAAACCTGCAAATGAGGTAATTTCTCTATCGAGGAGCTATGGGAGAGGAATCACTCCCAAAATACGTCTACCATAGACAATAGCAACTCCATAGATCTGCCTTGTACAATAATTACCTACTAGCCCCGTATGGATATTTTCATTTATATTTAAATTAATCGAAATGAAATAACATTAAAAATTCAGATCTTTGGTCACAGTAGTGTCATCTCAAGTGTTCAACGGCCACAAGTGGTTAACACCTATGATCTTGTATGGCACAGAACATTCCTGTTTTCCCAGAAAGTTCTATTGGACAGAGCTGTTATAGATGAACCCCCCAAAAATCAACAAACTTTCCCCCCACTCCTAAGCCCACAACCAAAAAAAATTTTTTTTGCAAATTACTTCTGTTCTAGGCCTCCTACTTTTTTAACAAGAAACCTAAGTTCTCGCCTCAAAATGATTAATCCTCTGGGTCGTTCACAGTTCCTTCCCATGATCCTCTATCCTGCTGCTTGCTTGGGCTTTTGTTTTCTTTTCTACTCAACAAATTTCTTCAAGGAACACTTTCAACTTGCCACTGCAATCCCGCACCATCCAAAATTTATTTTACTACTTGTAATCTGGCTTTTGCCTTCACTCTTTTACTAAAGCTACTCTCTCTAGTCTAAGGTCACTAATGACTCCCAACTGGCAAACACAATGACCTGCTCCCAGTTCTCACTGCCATGCAGCTCTCTGTAGCACTTGGCATTGTCACCAATCCCCTTGGCTGTGATTGTGATCATTACCCAGTAAGGGAGAGTAAATGGCTCAGGTGTACCGTCTGCTTGAAGTCTAGGCTGCTGGAAATCAGGAAGAAGTGGACCCCTCAGACTGGATGCCAGGGAGCAAGCAGGAGGCGGAGGGGATGAAGGAAACAGGGTCAACTAATGTCTCCTGGGAAGGAAGTGATATTGTAAGGCTGAAGGCAAAAGAAGCGCAACTAAAGTGGTTTGGAGTTGGGAGTTCTGGTCCAGAGGTTGCAACCAGGAGAGAAGATGATACATGGTTGTGTGCCCAGCACACCAAACACTAAATAAACATTAACAGAGCAGAACTGGCTCTCCCCCCACCCCCATCCCCTCACTGTACACTGGACCAGATGCAGGAACAGAAGCAGATCTTGCCACTAGGTCCAGGACTGGTGATTGAGGTAAGGAAACAGCAGGAAGATCAGGGCCCCGGGGAAGGAAATCAGGGGTCAGGTCCCCAGTCTGCACACCCAAAAGCTCTCAGCAGGATGTCGGCAAATAGTGTCAAGCTGATGGGCACTCTCACTTTCCAAGGGGACTCTGGGAAGGGCTGGAGTAGACAGCCTCAAATTCCTTTAATTAGCGGCGGGAGAGAAGTGGGACCAACAGCAACCACCACCACGCAAGTAAGCACAGGAAGGCTGGGGAAGTCGGAACAGCTAACCAGCTCAGACACTTGCCAGCATCAATGGATGGTCAAAGAGCTATCTCAGTGCTCCTCCTGTTGCCACTTCTTCCTTCTCTAACTCCTTCACTGACCCCCTTTTACTACCTGGGACTCTAAAAAAAAGAAGTCCTCACAGACAAGTCTACAATTCTCTTCTTGATCCCCAAACCCCAGCCTAGAACACAGTCCTCTGGTATTCCCCTGTATGGAGGTCTCAGATCACCCAGCCCAACCAGCCTCTCTGTGTCGGAATCTCTAAGGGAGAGAACTTCTTAGACATACAGAATCCCAGACTGACGGACACTGCGTTGGCATGACATTCAAGTCTGGGATGCCCGGCTCCGGTCCATCCTGCATCTTCCTGCCAGGTTAACTCTCTGAAAGTACAGCTGTCATCTGTTACGTTAACCCTTCAGAGTTTCCTGACGGTCTAGTGAATTGAGTATACACTTCTCACCGTGCCCTTTAAAACCGTCCACAGCTTCTACTACCTTCCAGATTTCTGACCACCCAAAACCATCTGTGAAAACCATGAATCAGTCAAATTGAATTCCACCCTTTTCCTGTACCTGGTCCAGAGTCTAGGATGGGGATGAGATGTAGATTAGTTTTGTTCTGTAAATGTGTAGTTGGCACTTCCTGTGTGCTTTGGCATACAACCTTGTACTTCTTTTCCTGGCCTGAAACCACCAAATCCCCAGTTTCTTGCCTTTGCTCAGATCGTTCCCTTTGCCTGATGAGTCTCCCCTCCTGGTCCCCCATGATATCTTTGTCTACTGAACTCCAAGATCGAACTTGAATGCTTGCTCTTGAATAAAATTCCACGTGTGGTACAAAGCAGAGGTGACCCAGTCACCCTGCTGGCTCCAGTCCTGACTGTGGGCATCCTTGGGAATGGAGCTATATTCTAGGTGCCTCAGTTTCCTAACCTAAAAATTAGACCAAAACCAACCTGCTGGATTGCTGTAATGATTCAATAAAATCTTGTCTCTTTTAAGCATCCCTGTTCATTGCAAAAGGAAGTGAACTAATGTAGAAAACGTGCCCAACCCTGTTCTCTTCCTTCATTCCACTCCTCCTGCCCTGAATGTGTCCTATCCCCCTTTGAGAGCGCTCCCGCACTCTGCACATCTTGTGGGACTGTTATCTCATGCCACCTTCTGAAATGCAAATATTACCATAGTCTTTTGAAACTTAATAAAATCAATTCAGGTTCACTACCCCAATCCAGTGCTCTGACTTATATTTTTGCATAGTCTCAGGATGTACGTTCTCCTGCTTTCTGCTGGTTCTGAGTTCTCTAATCCTAATTACATCTCACATTTCATGAATGTTTAAAAAAAGAAAAAAAAAAGGCATGGAAGAGCTCCGTCCCTTTAATTCACTGCAAACACACTCCAATTTTTTCCCACCTCCCTAGCCAACATTTGGCATTAGGTGAAGAAGGTCAGGACAGCTATAATTTACAACATGATGTGAAAAAAAAAATTTTAAGATTTTATTTTTTTATTTGACAGAGAGAGAGAGCATAGCAGGGAGAGTGACAGCCAGAGGGAGTAACCTCCCTCCTGAGCAAGGAAACAACACAGGGCTCAGATCCCAGGTCCCTGGGATCCTGACCTGAGCTGAAAGCAGACACCTAACAACTGAGCCACCCAGGCACGCCTGATGTGAATTTTTTAAAAATCCATCAAAGTTTATTAAAAATAGATTGCACAAATGAAATACAGTTGGAATGGAGTTTTGATGTTTTTTTCATAGTGATACACCATTGTGAGCAGTGCTTTTACCTGGTTGTCCAAGGATGGCCAAATCCATTTGTTTATGAGTTTTACAACTCCACATACAAATTCCCCTGCATGTAGATATTTACATGTATTTGCATATGCTTGTGTGTATTTGTTATTCTCTGTATAATAACATCTTTTCCTTTAAAGAAAGAGTGTAGGGGCGCCTGGGTGGCTCAGTGGGTTAAAGCCTCTGCCTTTGGCTCAGGTCATGATCCAGGGTCCTGGGATCGAGCCCCACATTGGGCTCTCTGCTCAGCAGGGAGCCTGCTTCCTCCTCTCTCTGACTGCCTCTCTGCCTACTTGTGATCTCTGTCTGTCAAATAAATAAATAAAATCTTAAAAAAAAAAAAAAAAAAGACCAATGAGCACGGGCCCATTGCCGTGCTTCTTAAAAAAAAAAAAAAAAAAAAAAGAGTGTGTTGGTGTGCCTGGCTGGCTCGGGTGGGAGAACATGGGACTCTTGATCTCAGGGTCTTGAGTTGAAGCCCCACATTGGGCAATGAGCCTACTTTAAAAAAAAAAAAAAAAAAAGTGTGGGTTTAGGCCCCATAAAGCTGCCAGTATCTTCAAGATAAAGTTTAAGGATAGAAGCAATTTATATTAAAGGAAAGCAGGCAATTTATAATGGAATATGAGATACTGTGTTTAAAAGTCCTTTCACTGCCCTGTCTCTGGATTGCTCACTGGCCCCTTTCCCTGCAGTTCCAGGCTCCTACCTGCTGGCAGGCACTGTCCTCACACAGCCCTGTCTGTGGGCCAAGGTCTCACTTCTCAGGCTCCAGAACCTCCAGTTCCCTTCTTTATTATGCAGAGCAGGTTAGCTTTCTAGTCCAAACTTCAAAGTCTCCTAAATGTGCTCTGCTGAAAAAAGCACCTTCTTTGGCCCTTGAGTAGCTTGGAAGACCTGAAAGAGGCTTTAGAATTTGCCTGTTTTTCTTTCTTCTTCCTTTTTCTTCTTCACTCCCTCCCTTCCTTCTTTTCTTTTCTTTTCTTTTCTTTTCTTTTCTTTTCTTTTCTTTCTTTCTTCCTTCCTTTCTTTCTTTCTTTCTTTCTTTCTTTCTTTCTTTCTTTCTTTCTTTCTTTCCTTCTTTCTTCTTTCTCTTCCTCCCACCTTCCTTCCTTCCTTCCTTCCTTCCTTTCTCTCTCTCTCTCCCCACCATGAATCTCTATCCATGAAACTAAGCTCACAGCAGTTTCTTCTCTGTGATGTGAATTATGACAAAACCCTCTAAAGAAGACAAAAAATGCTACAGACTATTGTTTTAAAAAGCACATTTATTGAAATGTGTATTGGAACTTGTACCATAGTGATTCCCCTTTGGTAGACTTTAAAGTTCTTGACGGTGGACGGTGTCTTATTCATTTTGTATCCTTTGCAATGCTTGGCACCGCGCCCGGCAAGGAGTGGGCGCTCAACAATTGCTTAGTTGAATGAACTGGAGGGCTGACTATCTAACCTCTTGACTCCTCTCAGGGCTATTTAAAATGAAAGATTAGTTGTATAAACCAGTCATCTTAGCCATTGTAGTCTAGATCTTTTTCAGTTTCACTGAAATTTAAACAAGTTTCTAGGGAAGAGGTAATTTTAAAAATTAAGTATGTACTGAGCACCTATAATTATCAGCATATATGTGTATATATATATGCATATATATATTTCTTTTTTTTAAGATTTTATTTATTTATTTGGCAGAGAGACACAATGAAAGAGGGAACACAAGAGGGAGAAGCAGACTTCCTCCTGAATAGGGAGCCAAATGCGGGGCTTGATCCCACGACCCTGGGATCATGACATGAGCCAAAGGCAGATGCTTAAAAACTAAGCCACCCAGCCCCCCCCCCTTTTTTTAAGTAGGTTCCACACCCAATATGGGGCTTGAACTCACAACCTTGAGATCAAGAGTCAGATCCTCTACTGGCTGAACCAGCCAGGCACCCCTCAGCATTTATATTTTTTATTTCCACTGTCCTTTTATTGTGAAATTAATGTCCAGTCTCTACCTTCAGGATCAACGACTCTGGATCCTACTCAATTGAAATAAGCTACTAAAATAATGTAAACATTAGTTGAGTACATTTTTAATGGGACAAAGACAGTTTCATTGGTACTGTAATTTACAGTATCATGTGAATTTTAAATGTTATTAATTACATGGGAAAATTCTTCATAATATCTATCTTTTTGCTGTCGATTACCAGTATTTGTCACACACATTTATTCAATCTTCCTGAGAAAAACTTCAGAAAAATGTGATTTGATGTTTTGTCAATATAAATTTAGAAGATCTATGTGTAAATTTTAAATCATTTTGGTGGTTGTTCCATGTACTTATTTAAGGGATGAAACAACAAAAATGTGTGCAGAAGGCACCTACACTACCCTTGCTCCTTTCTTGTCTTAGCAGTGTTGATCAAACTGTGATGCTCTAAATAAAAGAATTATTTGGTAAATAGAGATTCCTTTCTAGGACTAATTCCAGTCTCTTCACTGATTTCTTAGGAACTCAGAATGTGGTTTTTATTGTGACAAATTTTCTTAAAATAGCTAATTACTTCCTTGCACTTATAAAGTCTGATGGATTTTGACAGGTTATGTCACTCAAGCCTTTAGATTTTGATTAAAAAATGCAAACATCCAGATGTTTCTAGATAGGCTTCTCTTCTGAGCAGTTAAGCGGCTTTGGGTGGTCCTCCAAGTTTGACACATACAAGGAAGACTGGCTCATGTTAACCAACTGATGTGTATAGAAGATTATCTTTGAAATATCAATATTATTATGTAGTAGGAACTGTAACTATAAGAAAGTTAGATTAGTTACCCACGTAGAGGCATCTACAATTTGCAGATTACTGTACTTGCAAAATCAGATTGCTTTTTACCAAGTGACTTTTATAAGGACAGAAATAAAGACAAAACAATATGGATTTTCCTAGAGGTTGTCAAATTCCTGAAACAGTAATAGGGATTCAAAGCTTGTGAGACAAAAGAAAGCAAGGTGTGTTACAGTAATGAAAGACTTTAATACTAATATTTTGTCAGTTCGGTTATATTTGCCACTGGTAATTTTATCCATTAAACAGACATTTATTGAGTACCTGCTATGAACTGGATTGGTCACTCATTTCCAACAGGGATTTTCGGTCTGCTATCTAGGACCATCCACTCTGTTGAAAAAATATCTACTAGATAATGCTTGAGCTGAGATAATAGAAGTCTCTTATCAAACTCTCCCTTTTCAGTTTCCTATAACGGTCTTCAGAAGCTTCTGTTTATAGTTGTTAAACTATTGTTCTGTTCCCTATGAGTAGAGAGCCTCTGACAGTTAGCTAAACCCAGGCTTATTTTCAAACCAGTTAAGGGCAGAGGGGCCCTCTGTACACACAGAGAACCAGCCATCAGCACGCCAAGATTTGAGATCAGATACTAAGAAGACTAGTTGCCAATACTCATCAAAGCACCTATTTGCATTTCTACCAGCAAAGGGTCGGAAGGTGGACATATCAGGAAGGTCACTTTGTTATCAGTGAAGCATTGGTATTATTTTGTGATAATTCTTGTTTACAGTTAATGTTATTCTGCTTTTTAATGATCGTAAAGTTAAGTATCGTTGCTTTTTAATAATCGTAAATGTTAAGTATGTGTATGTTTAATTAGAAATGACTCTAAGTTTATCACTATTAATTTAGTGTGTATCATTATATATTTACATCAATTTAATTTCAGGCTCCATAATCTTCTAAACCTTTCCTAAATGACGCATACTTTTGAAAATACCTCAAATTTGCTGTATGGTGACGTTCACTTAATCAGATGCTCCCATTCATCTCTACTGTTTATGCTAGGCAGTCTCTGGTGTGGACAGAGAGGGGGGCTGTTTGGTCCCTGAGCTAGACAAGGGGCCTCTCCAATGAAGGGCTTCTGAGATTCATGATTATTGTGACCTTAAACACTGCCCCTCTTGGTAGTCCTTTCTGTTGGCTCACCCTGCTTTTCTGAACAAGGGCCCGAAGTTTTCTAGACTGCTTCCTTAGGATCAACTCCCACGCTCCTAAGGAGTCCTCTGATGAGCTCCTCTCACTGGAAAATCCCTCCTCCCCCACTCTCTGTTTCCCTCTGGAGCATTGTCTTCTTTCATGTCACCGTCTTCTCCTGTGGCATTTTCACAATAGACCTGATCGTGTAGAAATGAATATGTTAATTAAAAACAGAAAATGTAGCTCTCCTTGAGAGAAAGGAAAGCTTAACTTCAAATCTTTGGTGGAGGTGAGGTGAAATATTTGCATTACATCTCTCCAGGGCAGACAAGGAGGGGAAAACAAGGCTTTCATAGTAAGCAGCCTAAAAGTTCACACACTACTGCAAAATGTTCACATCAAAGGGGATCAAAGGCCAGTAAAGGAGAACCAGACATCCTCAAACTGGGAACACAGCCAACTTGAGACTGAGAGGTGGAGTGTGGGGGTAGGGAGAGGCACCGACAGAAAGTTCAACACAGGGAACAGGAAAATTTTAAGAAGTGTGTATTTGTCTCCTCCACCAGACTATAAATTTCTCAGTGGCAACATTCTGTACTCAGTTTCTAGTACAGTTATTAACAGATAGAAGATGCTCAATAAATGTCGGCTCAAAGTGAACTGAACTTACCAAACTGTTTTCACGGCAGGAATTTATAGGTATGTGCAATGCCTCCAAGTTGTCTTAAAAACCCTACAGAACCCAGACAACTCTTGAACCTTTAGAGGGTTAGAGACATATCGAAATCTTAAATAAACGCATGTCAGAAGAGAATGGAAAAGTATAGAAAGGCTAAGATAAAGGAGTTGGGTGAGAGGCAAAGGGAACTCAGTGCATAACAACTATAATTTGAAGAGCGGCTACAAAAAGAAAAATTAGCAAACAAATGTATGAGCATGGGATGAAGAGATCTTTGAAGACTGCTATTTTGTTAGTTAACATCGTACAGTTTTAATAGTGAAAACTGTACTCGAGCGCCAGGTGTCATGCATAAATAATGAATCTTGGAACACTGAAAAAATAAAATTAAACTAAAACAAAACAAAACAAAGTAAGCAGCTTCAAATTGACTTTACTAATCTTAAAATTGGACCCCGAGGGGCGCCTGGGTTGCTCAGTGGGTTAAGCCGCTGCCTTCGGCTCAGGTCATGATCTCAGGTCCCTGGGATAGAGTCCCGCATCCGGCTCTCTGCTCAGCAGGGAGCCTGCTTCCCTCTCTCTCTCTCTCTCTCTCTCTGCCTGCCTCTCTGTCTACTTGTGATCTCTCTCTGTCAAATAAATAAATAAAATCTTAAAAAAAAAATATTGGACCCCGAGAACCATATATATGAAGATCTGATATAAAACCCAAACTTGAACTGCATCCTTAAAATTACTTATGTATAACACTGAAGTATTTGCATTAAATATGCTTTCACAGTAGAGTCTGAATGACTACTGTCTCATCAATTTGTGAATAAAAGCTGCCTTTCTATTCACTTTCTTTTCACTTTCTATTCTACCTACACATTTTTTCTTATGAACTATGAAATAAGACATTTTATTTATTTATGTTTAAGTAATCTCCATACCTTACGTGCGGCTTAAATTCATGACCCTGAGATCAAAAGTCATGCTTTTCAGACAGAGCCAGCCAGGTTCCCCTTGAATTAAAACGGAGAAGGTAAAAAAGAGGAATACATGCCAATGAAGGTCCTAATAAAACAGAATGAAAGACAAATATAAAGGAAACAGGCAGAAAATACCTGGGTGTAAAAAATAAAGTAAGTGGTGATTCTCTTTTCCAAAGCTAGTCACAACAAACAACTCCCTTAATTTAGCTCTAGTGGTCTAATTGTAGAAAGATCAGGTACTGGTTTAATTTCCAACCCCCCCCAACTTTTTCTTAAAATGATGAAGGCAAAGGAGTAGGAATTATAAAAATGAAAAGTCAGGTAGATTCTGGAATCAGCCTGGTATGAAGAAGTAGACACCACTCTCAGTTCAGCCTGGTCAACACAAAGATTGGTGGCAATATTGCTGTTGTTTCAAAGTTTTTTTTTTAGAGTTCTACCCGCTTGAAATTTTAAGTGCATAATATTGTGTTGTTAGGTGCAAATATATGTTGTACAGCAGATTGCTAGAACTAATTCATCCTGTGTGACTCTCTTCCGCCCTTCTCTTCCTTTTTCTCACTTTCACTTACCCTGCCTTCAGCATCATTTCCAGTTCCAGCCTCCACTGTCCCATCTCAGGGGACTTAATTTGAAATGTCATCACTTAAAAAAAAAATTATCCATTTATTATTCCAGAGAGAGAGAGCCTGAGGTGTGGGTAAGGGACAGAGGGAGAGGGAGAGAAAGAGAATCTCAAGCAGGCTCCCCACTGAGCATGAAGCTCAACTTGGGGCTCAATCCCCAAGATCACGACCAGAGCTGAAACCAAGAGTCAGAGGCTTAAATGACTGAGCCACCAGGCGCCCTGAAATGTCATCACTTTTATCTTACTTCTCACTTGTCTTGTTCTATCTGTCACAGAATTGATAATCACCCCACAGTTCCTCCTAAAGGAGAGGCCCATAGCATCTAAGACTAACTTGAACTTACTTTTCACCACTCCAGGTCTGTATAAGACAAATTTCTGTACAGCCTAAGAGAATTCTATTTCTCTCCTAGACCATCCACTACATTGTATTATTTACTCCTAGTGAATGTCACCCTCATTAAGCTTCCTACCTCTTTCAAGGCAAGAAACATTTTCCTCAAATCCTCAAACTTAGCATGCTGCCTGACAGGGTAAATATTTAATAATTGATGAATGACAGGGAGGGAGGAGGGAGAAAAAGGAAGAACAGAGAAAAGGGAAGGAAAGAGGAAGAAAGAAGTTCGTTAATTAGTTGGGAGAATTCTGTTCATAAAAGAGGAACCTGTAATACTGAATTTGTGGAAACTAATTATTTATAGACATGCTGACAACAAAATTACTGCCACTGCTCTTCGGCCGTGTCCCTTGAAATGAGTTGGCTAGTTAGGGAACACATCTTGATTGAGGTGGGAGGACCCAACTTTCCCACAGGCCAGGTATGTTCTAGCCTGTATGGTAAGGTAGAAAGTTAAAGCAACTGTTTTTTTAAGGGTCCCAAATTTTACAAATATAATCATCAACAATAAACACTAAACCCAACTAAGCAAATAAACAATAGACTTCATTTTGGTGATCAGGCAATTTCAGGGAAACATTTTGTTTTGACTCCTTTCCTGCATTTCTCTGTTTTGGCTTATTTCTCTTTGTACATACAATCATTATTCTAGTGACTGCCTTCCTCATAAATAATCCTTTGAAAATTATTGTCTTTGAGTGAATGAACTGGTTTATTGGGTTACTTTGGTAAAATAGCTTTCTGTCTTTAAGTGAAGGTATTGTTCTAGAAAACATGGGTGTTGTGAGTCCTGGCACCCAAGACTGAACCTTAGTGTGCTTATCGACTTCTTGTTGTATTGACCTTTGATGGGTTTCTTTAGCATACACCACAGAAAGCAGACAGTTAATTTTATAGCTCTTAGCTGAAATAAACTTATCTTGATAAAATCAGCTTTGCTATTGACCAAGTAGTACATTTCATGATGAAATTTTTTAAAAGTTTTTTTAAGACACCATAAATCTATTTTTAAATTACCCCAGAAACGAGTTAAACTTACCTTTTATCCTGAAACATAATTATGTTCTTCCTTTAAAGTACTCACAAAAGACACATGAAAAAGATTGATGTCAATTTTAATCTCAATGCAATGGATACATTTCTGAGGAAAAAGATTTACTTAATAAGAAAAAGAAGATCTCAATGGGCCAATAATTCTGGAAGAAACTGATAAATTGGCAAAGAAACACCATGCAAAAATGTCAGATGGTTCCATAGGTGATCATTCCCATGGTAAAGAGAAAGACTGTCCAGTTAATTTGGAGACAAATACAATCTTGATAGGGAAGTGACAATATAGGATAGTGCCAACAACAGAAAGATGGGAGATTAAGTGAAAGAGAGAAACCCATTCTGAAGTAAATCTGCTGTTTAGTTGTGTTCGTTTTTTGTCAGTTATAGTGCATATGGTATTCAAAAACAAATCATTTTACATGGCTTATTCATTATAATGGAAAACATTGGGTCCTTCCATCAAGAGGAAGTATATAATGCTCTCATTAAATCAGGGCTGGCCTTCATGACCTACCTATGATCAATAGAATGCACTAAAATTATGCTGAATGATTTCTGCCTTGATCTCTTGGGGCACTTGTTCTTTAGGTGCTCTCTTAAAACCCAGCCATCATGCTGTAAGAAGCCAAGCAAATGGAGTGGCCATAAGATGCTTCAGGAAATAATCCTTGATGGGCTCCCAGACAACAGGCAGCATTAACTACTACCCATATGAATGAGTCATCTTGGACAGTTAGCCCAGTCAAGCCTTCAGATGACTATGCATAGATCACAAAAGCTAACTGCCTGTCAACCCCTCCCCAAATCCTTGACTCACAAGGTCATGTCTCGTGTCATTCAGTTTGGGGGTAACAATAGATAATCAAGCCATCTGCCTAAGACCTAAGTTTCAGTTGTAAGACACAATCTACCCCCCCCCCATCATGCCCCCACCAATATTCTATATGGACAAGCCCAATTCTATATGGGCTGGTGAATGACACAGCCCACCAATACAGAGACTTAAGGATTAGAGTTAAAAGGATTTTGTGATACCCGCCTGATGCCTTAAAAGTTCAGACTGGACCAGCTAACTCAGAGGATACCTCCACATAAACACCAGTCACCTTGCAGGGGAACCAGAGGATAACACAGGGACTCCAGCTTGCAGATATAAGGCCCCTTCTCTCTTATAGTCAAGAAATCATGTGAGCTGTCTTCATCCCCTCCCCCCATATACCTCCCCATGACATCTGGGAGGAGAGCAGGGAAAAGAGGAAGAAATGTGAAGGGCTGAGCATTTAAGTGAAATACTGAACTACTTAAATGATTACACTTTAACGGAAAGATCCTGAGATATGATAATTGTAAAATTAAGTTAAACTCCATGCAGCTACAGAGGAAGATTATATTCATTAGAGGAAATTAAAAGCCACTTGTGGTGTTTAAAATGTTTGATCCCACTATACTTATGTGCCTGTATAGAAATAATTATTTAAAAAAAAAAAAGATAAGTAGATCTTAAGCATTAAATGCTTACTAGTTGTAACACTTGTTAAATGTCCCAGATCACTAGATACAGATCAGGTTCTATTTATCTAGAGGCTTTACAGGATAGTAACAACGTAAAGACTAGGAGGAAATGTATATGATAGTTATTAATGATGTTTTAAATAATTATTTATATCTTAATAAAAGAGATGGCCCCTGGGTGTTTGAATTGTTCAAACAAAGAGCAAGAACAAAATTTGAAACAATCCAGATTTTTTTTTTAAGATTTTATACATTTATTTGAGAGAATGCAAGAGAGAGAGAGAGAGAGAGAAAGAGCATGAGTGGGTGGGAGCAGCAGAGGGTGAGGGAGAAGCAGACTCTCTGCTGAGCACGGAACCCAAGGTGGGGCTCGATCCCAGAACCCTGACATCATGACCTGAGCCAAACAAAGGCAGATGCTTAGTGGACTTTGCCACCAGGTGGCCAAAAAAACAATCCAGATTTTAACTGATCATGATTGCCATTGATAATAGCTGGTAGTTATTAAGCACCAGCTGGATAACAACCTTTTATAGTCATTATTTCTTATCCTTGCACTGGCCAACTAACTCATCCCATTTTACAGAAGAAGACTGTGAGGCTGAGAGATATTAAACCTGTCCTAGATTACCAGGCTAATAATTGCCAGAATCAGGTTTCAAAGCCAGATGCATTTGGCCTCCAACGAGGACCATTGTGTTTTTATTATACCTTGATACCTTCCTATTTCTACAGCCATTAAGATTTGTGCTCATTTTACACATTTTTAGTTTTTAAGGCTGCACAGAGATGACCTCTAAGCATCCTCAGAGAATGACATATTGACAACAGTAAAACATGACATAGGGTTTAAATGGAAAAAGATATCACAAAGCAGAAACATTGTAGCTCTTAAGCACCATGGACAGGTATGGAACGCATGACTCTAAAATATTTCCAGGGCAGGGGGATGGAAGTTTACAGAAATTAATAAAGGCTGTGGAAATAAAATAAAAGGTGGATTATCTTGTTTTACTTTTGTTTAGTCAATAGTTTAAAAAGTAGACGTATTGGAGATGACTCCACTCAAGGGCAGAATTTTCACTTTAGAAAACACTACGAGTGGGGGCACCTGAGTGGCTCAGTCAGTTAAGGTCTGACTCTTGATTTCCGCTCCAGTAATAACCTTAAGGTCTTTGAATCCAGTGCCATTCCTGGCTCCGTGCTCAGCACAGAGTCTGCTTAAGACTCTCTCTCTCTCTCTCTCTCCCTCTGCCTTTTCCTCTGCTTAGCTCTCTCTCTCTCCCTCAGATAAATAAATAAATATTTAAAAAAGAAAAGAAAAGGGAAGTAAAGAAAAGGAAATGTTGCTAGTGGCAAGGAACATGTGTTTGGTATTTTTCACAACTACTTCTACATGCTTTAGTATTACAAAGAATAGTTAAAACCATTTTGATCTTTTCTATGTTAAAAATTCATAATATTGAGAAAACACTAATTGAGAATGTTTATAAAAGAAACTTAGAGGGGAAAACTGCCCTCCATGGAAAAAGTAATAAATATTTGTTGGGTTGATTTTTATTTGGAGAAAAGTGCTTTTTCATTTTTGGCTAATCTCTTCCGAGAATTCTATTTATATAAAAAATTGATTTATTTTTGCTTTGTCAACAATTTTGTATAGATTTCTCTGCGTTTGCTCCTGATGAACCTCATGGTAATATGAAATCTTAAATTTATTTGGCATTTTCTATCTCATTATGGAAACACTGATTTACAACTACAACATCCAAAAAATAATCATTTTATGATTCCCTTCTAGTTAGGTAATTAAAATAGATCCCATTGGTAATAAAGTACAAGATTGCCTTAAGTGGTTTCTGGAGGATACAGTTGTGTTTTTCCAATCTGCTAATCTGATTATATCATTTACATTGCTGGCTCCAAAAAAGGAAAAGAAATGATTCAAATTAAGTTAAGAGAAAAGGACAATTCTTTTTATAAATATAATCTTGAGTGAAAAAGACCTGCTACAAAGGATTATTAAGAAATAGGCATACAGGGACGCTTGGGTGGCTCAGTTGGTTGGATGGCTGCCTTCGGCTTAGGTCATGATCCCAGAGTCCTGGGATGGAGTCCTGCATTGGGCTCCCAGCTCCATGGGGAGTCTGCTTCTCCCTCTCCTCGTTCATGCTCTCTCTCACTGTCTCTCTCTCAAATAAATAAATAAAATCTTTTAAAAAAAAGAAAAGAAAGAAGCATACAACGGCAGATAAAGGAATGAATTATACATATACACACATATATAATATTACATACACAATATGTAATAATGCATCCATTCAAGTGATATATTTGAGTATATAGTAAGGAGTAATGTGTATATATAATGTACACATGTACATATATATATATATATATAATGGATGTGTATATATATTCACACACATATAATCCATCCTTTTATTTGATATTGTATGCTTGTATGCCTATCATTTTGTGTGTATTTTAGTTTATTTTTAAAAAGATTTATTTATTGGGGTGCCTGGGTGGTTCAGTGAGTTAAAGCCTCTGCCTTCGGCTCAGGTCCCAGGGTCCTGGGATGGAGCCCCGTATCGGGCTCTCTGCTAAGCAGGGAGCCTGCTTCCTCCTCTCTCTCTGCCTGCCTCTCTGCCTACTTGTGATCTATGTCTGTCAAATAAATAAATAAATACATCTTTCTTGAAAAGATGTATTTATTTATTTTAGAGGGAGAGAGAGCCTGAGTTGGGAGGGCCAAAGGGAGAAGGAGAGAATCCCAAGCAGACTCCACGCTGAGCTCGGAGCCATGGTCACGATAACATGACCCTGCATTCACTGCCCGAGTGGAAACCAAGGGTCATCTTAACCAACTGTGCCACCCAGGTGCCCCCATTTTGTGCCTATTTTAAACAAATGATGTTAGGAATATTCACCCAAATGTTAATAGAGGTTGCCGGCAGATGGCAGGATTCCAGGTAATTTCTATTTTTGTTTTCTTCATTCTGTCCTGAGTTATTATGTTTTCACAATAAGTGTGTATATTTCTATAAAAACAGTAAGAGATTTTTCAAAAACAAAAATCCAAAAGTTTTGATTACAGATAGGAAACTACCGTCCACTCCGGATTCTACACAATCAAACAAGAAGCACACACTGAATCGGCCGTGTGCCCAGCACAAAGATAGGGTACCATGTTTGCTTCCAGTCCCCAGTCTTTCTTCATGAGTTCCACAGCCAAGTCAACAGCAACATTTATTAGCAACTTACTGTCCTCATGCCATCCCAAAACATCATTTTTGGTTTTTAGCGAAACAAGAACCGGTGCACCGGCATGGCTCAGTTGGTTAAGAGTCCGCCTTTGGCTCAGGTCCAGATCCTGGAGTCCACAGATGGAGCCCCACATCAGGCTCTGTGCTCAGCAGGTAGAGAGTCTGCTCCTCCCTCTCCTTCTGCCCCTCTCTCCTGCCCCCCACCCCGTGAGCACATCCTTGCGCCTGCACTCGCACTCTCTCTCACTCTCAAATAAATAAAATCTTTGAAAAAAAAAACAAACACCATCTTCCTGTTTTTCGAATTAATTTGCTTACATAACCTTTAATCCAATGATAACAATTACAACAATAAGTACAACAGGCTGGTAAGCACTAAGTAACTCAACTTAATAGGAGCAGAAGTGTGTGGGTGGCTCAAGTTGGTTTCCCCAGGAAACACACTGAAATGAAGATTCGGGTACAGGAAGTTCATTGATAATTGTTGTCAGAACAGCACACATACAGAAATGAAGTGGAAAAAGCCCATAATTGGCCAGAGGGAGATCCGCAATGTGGTAATGGCAGAGGCGTTAACTAATTCCTGGAGGAGCTCTGGGGCTGAGATGGCTCTTAAGTTGTCTCAAAACAATGCAAGGACCTGGGCATTTAGGTGGCTCAGTCAGTTAAGTGTCTGCTTTCTACTCAGGTCTAGTCCTGTATCCAGCTCCTTGCTCAGGGGAAACCTGCTTCTCCCTCTCTCTCTGCCTGCCTCTCTCCCTGCTTATGCGCTCTCTCTCTGTCTCTCACTCTCTCGCTCTCTCTCAAATAAATAAAAAAATAAAATCTTAAAAAAAAAAAAAAAGCAAGGACCTTTAGTCTTCTATATCTGCTGGCTAATGTGCTGGTCCCAGGACACCATAGGTGGGGCAACTTCTTTCTCCCCAAGGCAATTCCTAAAGAGGGATTCAGCTGTGAGCCCCTAGCCCCCCAACATTCCTAACAGTTAAAAGACCAGTATCTCAGTCCTGAGGGGCCGTAAATCTGGGTAGCATGCCCCAGCAACTACCATAGTCCATACTAACAGCACTCAGATCCGTTTGCTTCACACGATGTAATTACCCATAAGGGAACAGCTCCCCTGGGATTCTTACAGGTTTCCCGGCAATTTTTACAAGAGGAAAGTTAGTGGAGTGAACTGTACCTGCCACCATTGCAGCTCATTTCAAGGCCACATCCGATATTCATCGTCTCCTTCCTACTTCTCCTTCCAAATACGTCTGACCTTTGCTAACACCTCCGCAGCTCCAAGTGACTTGCCTTGTAAGGTGACACAGACCATCCCTAAGTGGTCTGAGACCCTTGTCACCATACTCTTTTCAGACTGTGCCAGTTACACTTGTTCATTTATCATTTAAACTAAACAGAGGACTACCAGGATACACTGCCGTGGTCTTCTGGGTGTGAAACATACTCTTTCCTACTTAAGTTGTGTAAAATACACACTGCACTGTTTTCTCCTGATTAGTAGGTTCAATTAACCTCTGGTATGTTGATTCTTTTCTTTTGTACTAATCTATTGTCAGGAGGTGCCCTAAGTGACCGGACACCATTTGTAGCTTCAAATTTGGTGGGGCTCATCTTAAGTCTCCTAGTGGAGGCACACCCCTTTGAGAGTCAGGACCTCCAGATGCACAAAACCTAGAATTGAGAGGATGGGAAGTTCAGACTCCCCAAAGTAGGTTGCTGAGAGCAAAGGCAAATGGGGCCAGCTTGAATTCTACCCGTTGGTTCCATATCCCATCTGGTCAGGCTACCTACTGGAGATGGGGTAATATAGTAGGCCGCTAATTTAGTGTGCATATTGTGTCCTGGAATATAGGGTTCCATATTTGTGGAGTATCATCTCCAAGCTGACACAGCAACTGCACTTCAAAAGGCCATTCCGTACTCTCTGACATCAGCAGCTTCTGGATGATGTGATGTGTAAGCAGCCCAGTGGGTCCTATGGTAATGCACTTGTATTACCAGAAAGGGAATATATCAGTCTGGAATGATGTTACATAGATTCTAGTTGGTGATACAAATGCTTAGACCCTCAGCTAGCATTGCCAGCTGAGGTTCTGCACACAGAAAACCAAATTTATGTCTAGAATATGCTTGATTCTGGTACAGATTAATCAACTTGTCACCAAGTATCTGACTGGTCTCCCTTGAGGGTTGATGCTGCATCAGAAGCAGCTCAACTTGGTGTTGAGCTGACACCAAGCTGAGCTGAGCTACACTCAGTTCTTGCTGGCAGGTGGACATTTGAACTTGGTAAGTGGAAACCCATCATGTGGGGCCCACACATGCCTTCCATTGTTGCTATTCGGTTCCCAAGCCAGTGTGCCAACACGAGGGTGGCTGTTTGCAGAGGCCACCTGCCGTCAGCTAGCCAGGTCATTTCATCCCCTGGGTTGTCATGAACTCAAAGATATTCAAAGATAGTCACACTTCACACCGTTTTCCATAGGTTCAACCACATGTTTTTCCATTAGACCACCTCCTTCCTGATCTTCCAAACTGCTTTCTTTCATGTCCCTGCCCTATCAGCCCAACCACTTGCCACTCTTCTTATGGATTTAATGTATATTCTTATCTTGGGCAATCTTCTGATACAAAGTTAATGACCAGACGCACTAAAATGAAACTCTCTCCCATGGATTTCCCCTCACTAATGTCTTTTATGATCACCCCTGAGCTGGACTAACGATCCTATTCTTAAAAAAAAAAAAAAAAAAAAAAAAAAAAAAGAAGAAGAAGAAGAAGGCAAGCCCCAGACTGTAGAAAATACTGGCAAATCATGCATCTGACAAAGGCTTATATCAAAAATATACAAAGAATTTTCAAAACTCAACTGTAAGGAAACAAATAACCCAATAAAACACAGGAGAAGTCTTGAATAGACACTTCATCAGAGAAGATATTCAGATGGCAAACAAGCACGTGAAAAGGTGCTCCATGTCATCTGTCGTTGGGCAAATGCAACTTAAAATCACATCGAGAAAGTGCTGTGCATTAGAAAGACGTTAGAATGGTGTGTGAGGATATAGAGAAACTAAAATTCTGTACCTTGTTTGGGGGAAGGCAAGCTGGCATAACCATTTTGGAGAAAAGTTTGGCATTTTTTAAAGTTAAACATATACTAAAATATGACCCAACCATCACTCTCCCAGGTATTTACCCAAGAAGAAAATGAAGACTTAAGTTTGCACAAAAAACATACATACATGTTTATAGCATCTTTATTAGTAATCACTGAAAATTGGAAACACCCAAATGTCCTTCACCTGGTGAATAGATGAACAAGCTACAATCATTCATACGATAGATTACTATGTGGCAATTTTTAAAAATGAACCATTAAAGAAGTAAGAACGTGGAATAATCTTAAATACATTGTGTTATGTAAAAAAAATCCAGATTCAAAAGGCTACCCACTACAGAATTCCATATAGGACATTCTGGAAGAGGCAAAAGTGTAGAAGCAGAAAACAAATCAGTGGTTGCCAGGGGCTGAGTGTGGAGGCAGAGTCGAGGGGCACCGCAAAGGAATTTGGGGGGGATCACAGAGAGGCCCTGGATCTTGATGTTGGTGATAAGTACACAACTATATGCATTTGTTAAAACTCACAGAACTGTATACCAGAAACAATGGATTTTACTCTATACAATTTATTTTAAAAGCCTAGAGATTTCCAGTTAAATAATAGTTGATGCATTTGCTGGCAATAATCAACTATTTGATCGTTCCCTGAAAACCAGCATCTTTACATTTGTAACTATATAACCATCTGTTTTAAAATAGCTTTCTCATGATGTCACTTTTTAAAATTGATATGTCTAGAAATGTATACTAGGAAAAAAATTAGACTTGACCTCAAAGAGCATGTGTTAAATGGTATTTTTTTTCCCCCTTTCATACCTGGAAATACACATTTAAGGGACAGATAGAGAGAAAAATCTCTTCCATTTGTGAAACTGTCAAACTCTCCAATACGAAACCCACCCAGAATATAGAAGACAGGCTCGCCTAGAGCAGGGCTCCCCTGTGTTTATGAGCGCCTGACTCTGTGGGGGAATATGTGTTTGTTTGGAAGGCCTCTCACACAACCACTGGGCTCTTCACAAGATGAGTGATGTTCAGGACTCCTTCACGAGCTTGGGGAGTGGGTCTGGGACTGAGGCAGTGGTTGCTGGCAATAGGGCCCATTTCGATGCTTCTAAGTAAATACTTCCGGGTAGGGGTTCATGTGGTATGGGCAACTTTTTGTTCTCTGTTTGGTCTTGCTCTTCAACAGGAAAATTCCCACTCTATCCTATTACATCAAGAAGGCCTCACAGAACATCGGGACCACAGAAAGAGTCCTTCACAATGTCCAGTAACTCACATGTTGTAGTCAGTTCGAGTTTAGCATCTGGCAAGGGGTAGTGAGGAAGGACAATGCATGAGGGAATCCAGGGTGCTAGCCCGGTGTCCTTGACATGTCATGACTAGGAGATCCCTAGATGGATGATCTCAAGGACAAGATCATGCAGTTTTGTACAGGTCCAAAGTGCTCAATGTACCCTTGAATGCATGAAATATATGTTGGGATTGGGAGATAAGAACCTGCAGGTTAGAAGGACCAGGTTTATTCAAGGAATGGGAAGTGAGAGTAAAAGTCCTTATGGACTGAGAAGGAAATCTCAGAATTCCAGAACTTGGAAGGGAAACAATCCTGCAAGTATTTTATGTTGCTAAAGAGGAGTAGGGTTGGAAGTTGCTGGAATTAAGGGAGCCAAATTAGGAGATTAGGGTACTGATTGGCTCATCACATCATTAGTTCATTTGCTCATTCATTCATACAGCAAATAACTCTTGGTGAGCATTATGTGCCAGATATTAGGTGTTTGAGCCACGGCAATGAGCAAGTATTTTCTGGTAAATACAGGGATGGTAGTTGGGGAGACTTAATAAACAAGTAAGAAAAGCTCTATAAAACAGCGATTTCAGAACTGAGATTTCCTGGGGTTTTTAAATCCCAGATCCAGGCACTTAATAACAATGTGACTTGTAAGTTATTTAACTCATTTGTGGCTCAGTTTTCTTATTTGTCCAATAAAAATACTAAGTGCCTACTTCATAGGAGTGTTGTGATTAATGTGGTAATTAGCATAAAGTTTTAGAACAGTGCCTGAAACATAGTAAGCACTCAATAACTATTAAAAGTGTAAACAGATGTATACTTTAATGTCAGGTAGTGAAAAGGACTATAAAGAAAAATAATTCAGAGTTGGGGGGATAGAGCATGGTGGTAGGGCTGTTTTGCATCAGGTGTTGAGAGGAAGTTCTCTCTGGGGTAAGTGACATATGAACAAGGACCTGAATGGTGTGAGAGAACAAGTCATGCAAAAGTCTGTGGGAAGAGTATTTCAGGTAGCAGGAACAAAAGCCCTGGGGCAGGAAAGACCTTCAAGGCCTAAGAAAGGTGGTGGAGAAAAAGATGCAGAAAAAGAAAATTTTATTTTATTTATTTGAGAGAAGAGAGAGACAGCATGAAAGGGACAGAGGGAGAAGCAGAAACAGACTCCACGACAAGCCGGAGGTGGGGCTCAATCCCCTGAGCCAAATGTAGCCACTTAACCCACTGAACTACCCAGGCTCCCCGCTGAAGACTGCTGAGATCCAATCCCTAACCCACTGTGCTCCTCCTATCTGCGCTCTTGGAAGATAAGCCCTCTGTGGGGTGTGGTTACCTACAGCAGAGATGAGGCAACTTGAGCTTAATGGTGTGACATATATATATATATGTCATATAGATATATATATATATTTTCTATACCAAAAATGCTACTGATAAATTAGAAGGTATTTACAGCTCCATAGTCGTGTGTGTGTATCTATCTATATTTTAAAGAAAGGTAAAGAGTTATTTAAAATAAAATATCTTGGGTGCCTGGGTGGCTCAGTTGCTAAGTGTTTGCCTTCGGCTCAGGTCATGATCCCAGAGCCCTTTATTGGAGACCCCTGTCAGGCTCCCTGCTGGGAGGCCTGTTTCTCCCCATCCCACTCCCACTGCTTGTGTTTCCTCTCTCACCATCTCTTTCTGTCAAATAAATAAATAAAATCTTTAAAAATATATATATTTTAAAAAGGTAATAAAGGTAATAAAAGCCTGTAACTATGTACTAACATCCCATTAAGGTCTGGAGTAAAATGAGTAAAGATTGACTCTTCATGGCACAAATAAGACTATAAATAGCTTCATGTGAATTAAGATTTTTGTCTCCAAATGAAACAGGGCAGGTTTTGCTGCCAAAGTGCTGCAAAAAGACTTTCAGTGCTTTTTGATTCTGGAATTACGGGTAAAGGATTGGGAATCTGTAATGATTTCCTCCCAAGGATATCATTACATTTATAGGATCAGAACTCTACGGAGCAACACGCCGAAGATAAAATAAAAACCAAAATGGAAAAAAATCTGTGCAACAAAGAGCCTTAGCACTGTTTTTGAAATAATTCCTACTTGCTAAGTATAAACTCTTCTACTTGAGCTATTTTAACGACTCTCCCCTCTCAGGTGGGTGCCGATCAGAACAGTGCATGATTTTTGAGAAGGAAGAAATTGAGGGGCTAGGAGCCCCTGAGGTCAGCCCAGGGCCCACACCAGGTTACAAAGTTGATGGTATATATCTGTGGCTCTAAGTTCCCAGTGGCCGGGACGACCTTTTACATAGAAGAAAACTTTGCCAGTTTTTCTCTCTATTCAGCAAATTTTGTTTCTCAGGTCGACATGTTTTGGAACAAGAGTGGGAGTTAAGCCTTAATGTTAGTGTCAGTATGAGAGTTCCCAGATAGACTGAATCTTCATAGCTCTTTGAAGCACACAGAAATAGTGCATTTATTCTCAGTAACATCTGACATCTAGAAGGTACAAACAGATACAATAGTAATAACCTGAACAATGTTCCTCTTTCCATGAATGTTTACTAAACCTTTAGTGTCAGAAGCTTCGAAACAATCTAAACAGCAACGGGTATGTAAAGTTGCCTTGGTGTTAAGGAGCTGCTGCTGTGGGCCCCTAGTCCTCGGGTCCCCGGGGTCTCAGCTCCTCCTCTCCCTCCGCCCCCCCACCCCGCCCGGGCTCGGGGGCCGCCCGGCCTTCCGCCGCGGGGCTCCGGCCACCAGGGGGCGCTGCGGCCCCCCTCTCCCGGGAGCGGCCGAGCCAGCCCGGTGGGTGTTTCTCTCCCTCTCGCGCTCTCTCCTCCCGGCCTCACATCCGGGTCTGGAGCGCGGCCGCCGCTGTCAGTGTTGGTGCGGGCGCGTCGGGGGCCGGGCCGGGGCGCAGTAAATGGCGGCGGAGGGAGGCGGAGCGGCGGCCACGCTCCGCTCAGAGCCCCCGAAACTTTAGACTCGCAGCCCCACAACTTTCCGGGAAGTGCCGCCGCTGCGGGGGCGTGGACGGAAGGGGAAGCCGAGGCGGGAAGTCTTGTGGGGTGGGGGACGCTGCGGGGAGCCGGGGAGACTCGAACCCGCGGCGGGGGCGGGGGCGGAGTCCGCCCCTGCCTCGCGCCGCCGCGGCCCCCGCCTCCTTGCCCGCGCCCTCCCCTCGGCCTCCGAGCCGGAGCCCGAGCCCGAGCCGCGCGCCGAGCCGAGCCCGGGACTGCGCGGGGCCTCGCAGGCGGCGGCGCGCCGAGCCCCGCCGGGCCCCCTCCTCGCGACCTCCGGGCCCTGTTGCTCGGGCGCCCCCAGCGCGCGTGAGGCCGGGGTTGGGGCTCCCCGCGGCTTCGCGGGGCCAGGAGGAGGCCGGGCCGCGCGCAGCCCCCGCTGTCCCGGGGTCGTGGGGCCGGGTCCCAGGTCTTGCATGCGGGGCGGGGCGGCCGTGAGCCGGAGGCGAAGATGGAAGGCTTAACGCTGAGCGATGCGGAGCAGAAATACTACTCGGATCTCTTCTCCTACTGCGACATCGAGAGCACCAAGAAGGTGGCGGCCAACGGGCGGGTGCTGGAGCTATTCCGGGCCGCGCAGCTGCCCAACGACGTGGTCCTCCAGGTAACGCCGCCGCCCTCGCCTCCGGACGCGTCCTGGGCTCTGCCGGACGCCGACCGCTCGCTTCCCGGCGGCTCCGGCCTCGGGCCGTCCGCCTCCGGGGGTGGGGGGTGGGCGCCGTTTCCAGCAGCGCCGGCTGTGGGCTTGTACCCCCGGGCTGGGGCCGCAGGTGCTCGGGCGGCCCAGACTCGCGCCGCGGTCGAGGGGGAGGGGTCGCTGTTAGAGGACAAAAGTCACGCAGGGACATGGTGGGGGTTGGGGGGGGCGGAGGTCTGTGTATTAAATCTGAAGAGACCAAGTCCATTATCTCTCGGCTGCCCCTCAGAATGTGTTTTTCAGCATTGGAAGAGCAACTTCAGATGAAGGATCTTGGATTGTGACCATGTCTTTGAATCCTAGATCCTGGTGTGTAGAACAGGACTCTTCGGTTCCTGCAGAGTAGTAAAGTTACCGGTATAGGTAAATTTTTTTTTTTTTTTAAAATTCTTGAATTAGCCAGCAGACGTCACAAAGAAGCCGTTTTCTTAAGGAAGCTGAATTCTTGGGGGAGATCAAAAATTTGAGTAGTTTGCAAGTAGATATGTATGGAAAGAACTTGTAGTTAGTGCGGCTGATGTAAACTGGACAGTTTTCCATTGCCATTCGGTAACATTTGGTGGAACTTGTGGATTCGGGTTGGGAGAGAAGTATTGAGCAGCTGGAACTCAAACGTGCATATTTGCCTAAATCCGATCTGTAGCACTAGAGGACCAAGCAGAGTAAATTTTGAGCTTTGTCTATCACATCTGTTTTTAAAAAAGGAGGTTTCCTAGAAGTTCTTATCTAGTATATATAGTGAACATTGTTGTTACTCTGTTTAATGATTCATGGTTGCTAGTCTATCTAAACAGCATATTAGGAACAGGTTTTAAGCTTTCATTTTTATGATGATCCAAGCCACTTACCCACATCTCCAAAACTTAGAGCCATATGCATGGGTATAATGTAGTATACTGTAGAGAGCACTGAATCAGGAGCTTTGAGGCCCGGGTCTTTGACCCCATTTTCTTGTTCACCCAGTGGGACTTTGGGCCAGGCACTTCCACTCTTAAAGTGCAGATGTGGTCATTTAAAGAGTGAGAGTCAGGCAGGTTCCTTCTAACAAAAATTCTGGAAGTATAAAAATGTCCACAAAAGTCTCTCTGTTTTAGAACTTGCCTGTGCATTAACTATGACTTAGTTGAATGAGTTCTGCCCTTTTGCATAATCTTGAATGTTTTATATTGGTTTTTTAAAAAACTTGGGAGGAGAAGTTGGGTGTCTTAGATACTAACCTGTGGGAGATTCAAAGTTTTGTGCTATTGTAAAGGGACAGAGATTAAATGTTTTAAACTTCGCTGGCCATAGTGTCTCTCCAGTATTCTTTGTTTTTGTTTTTGCAACCCTTTAAAAATGTAAAAACCATTCTTACCTCAAGGGCCCATGAAACTGGGCCTGTAGTTTGCTGACCCCAGCTAAGAATGGTGGTGACGGCGTGGGGTCCTTTGCTTACCTCATATGGCTTTGGAGTTAGACTTTTAGAGGTCTGGTCAGGACATGCACATTAATGCTATTGCCCTTTTTCCTGGCAATTGAAAAACATACTTTCAAGTCATTTAGGAACTAAAATTAAGGCGAAACTTTTCAAGTTTTAGTTCCTTTATGTTTTTGGGGTGGAGAGGAGCTGAAATAAACTGACTCTTTATTACTTTTTTTAAATGGTGCCAGAAGATTTTTGGAATTTTAACATATTATTTAGGATAGACAAATCAGTATTAATTAACCTTTGCTTGACATATGTTTAATCAAGTTATTTTTACATTTTGCTCAGTTTTGTTAACATTTGAAAATAAATTCTGGTTGCCTTTCAATGTAAAGAAAGGGCTTAAATAGCATAAATATTCAGAATTCAGTTACGAGTTAGAAGCTTTAGTACCTCCCTGAAACAAAACTCTTAGAGTAGTATATACTAAATAGTATTTTGGGTATCTTGAAGGCAGTTTACTTAAAAATCTGCCTAAGACATAAAATGTGAGACAAAAGGGGACTATGGATTTAGTTCTCTTAAGCGTTGTTTGGGATTGTCTGAAAACACAGCCGCCTGTTGCTTTCTAAGTGAGGAACATTCAGGTCAACTTGAGTTTATTGAGTCAACTACTTAACTGGGCTAGGCATTTGCAGGACATGGAAAGAGGAGTGAGAATCTCTCAAGGACCTTGTAAACTACCCGGATACACACGTGTAACATAAAATACCATGTGAATATGTAGGAGAGGTTCGAAGGAGGTATGATCAGGAAAGTGTCTTTGACTCAATTGAGATGGGACTTTAAATTAGTTTGGAGTGAGGGCAGTGGGATGGAGGACTTCCCGACAGAAAACATGACGGAAGGTAGAAAGTGTAGGAGCCTTTTCAAGGAGTAGCAGATAGGTTTTGCTGAAGCTGGAGTGTGTCTTAGGGATAATGAACATAGAATTAGAAAGAGACCATATTATATTAAGAAAGACCCTAAAGAACACGCAGAAGATTTCATATTTCAGTAGGCAGTGGAAACTTGTTGGTTTTTGACCTAAAGTGAGGAAAGGTAGAGTCAGCGGAAGGAGGCTCGTGCAGTGGTCTCCAACAGTTGCAAGGTGATGGGCATCCAGACCCAGGTGACAGCTGTAGAATAGGAAACAGATCTGGATGAACAGGTCTGAGTTACTGAAGGGCTGCTGGGTAGACACTCTGTGAGGTGCTTTGTTGGATAGTGTTGAATTGAGGCCAGATTATCAAGGCTGGGTGGAGAGCTTTGAACTAATTGTAAAGGTAACAGGGAGGTGTAGTTTAAGAGAAGTGACTCATAAAAGCTGTGCTTTACAAGACTTTCAGGAGATCAGTGCAACTGGAGTTAGAGGGAAGAAGCTGGAGATGAATTTGGGGATCCATTCTCTGTTGCATTTATGAAGTGGTGAGGAACTGCGTCATGGTGCTCAAATGCAGGAGTGGGGGACATTGTGGGGAGGATGATTTTGTCTCCCCGGAGGAATTTGGCACTGTCTGGAACCCTTTTTGGTTGTCATAACTTGCAGGGAGGGAGCAGTTCGACTGGCATCTAGGGGAGAGAGGCCAGTGATGCTGAAAGACATCCTACAGTGCAAGGAGAGCGCCCACAACAAAGGTGTATCTGGGCCCAGATGTCAGCCAGTGGTCCTGAGATTGAGAAATCCTCACCTGGACTCTGGTGGTAACAGTGGGACCGAAAATGAGGCTAGAAATTAGGTAGGCTTGATGGCCTGGGTGATGCTTAGAGGGAAGAATAGAGCAAGGATTGGACTCTCTTGGACACCACTCACCACTTAGAAAAGGGGCAGAAAGAGAGCCTGATTTTAAAAAAGATTCTGGTGACTTTGATTTCCCGCCTTTTAAGGTGGTGGTGGAAGTCTCTAGGAGATAGTTGGAAACTCGTGGACATTTGTCCACACCGAGTACTTGTTCTTACAGTGAAATTCAGGTATTTGGGCATCTTCCTCTGCCTTTCTGACCCGAGTGTCTCAGGGTTAGGGGACAGACAGCTGCTTACACTGTGAGCATGCATGTACACATCAGGGCTTTGATTAATGTAGTAGTTTTCAGCATTTGTTAATAAAAATCATGAGAAGGCTGAGTCATCTGGGGGAATGAGGATAGAGAACAAAGAACAGAGGGCTGAGGACTGAAGGAGGAAGGAGCTGGCATTTATTGAGTGTGTGTTATGTGCCTTTTACTGGGCAAGTCATTTTCATGCAAGAACTCATTTGATCCTTACAAGAACCAGTGAAGTGGGTATTATTTTTTATTTATTAACAGGAATGTGATAGGCAGAGAAGTTAAATAATTTGTTAGTGAATAAAGCATCTCTCCTTTACCATTATTCCTTGCTACCTTTCAGCTTTTTCCTTTCACTGTTCATGTGATTGGTTTGCCCATAGTTCTTCTGAAGAGCAGAGATTTAAGATTGTTTGATTTTGAGTTATGTATGGATTTCCTCTTTGCATAGTGAATAGTTATATGTATGATGCTGTCTTGAGACACAGCCACTTAAGAGAAATAGGAAGAAGATCTTGTAGTTGGTATCCTGTGCATACAGAGATACAATTTACGTTACAACTGTCAGACAGACATTTTGAAGTATATTCGTTACACTGGTTTTGGAATAGTAGAGTAAGACTGGTGCTGAGTGTGAAGGTTTGTTTTGGAGACAGTGTGTCAATAGACAAAGTGAATGAACTAAAGCTTTATAGAATTGTGCTCCACAGCAGAGGGGAACAGGACTGGGCGGAGAAAAATTTGGTTCATAGAATTTAATCATGAGGAATTTTGCCCTTTGCTGAGCAAAGAATAAATATTTATTGACTTAAAAATCAGAAGTAATTTATTTTTTTAAGATTATGGAAGGTATGCTACTACATTAATGAGTATGTTTTCTTAGCTTTTACTTAAATCCTCCATTTGGGGAAATATTTTAAAACTTCATATAGACTTTGAGTGCATAATAGCTTGATAAAAGGTTCTAGTACTAACAGTTCTTTCGTTGAAGGTTATAACCAATGTACCCCTATTCATGAAGCTCAAGAAATCTTTAAGGTCATTTGTGTTGAACAACATCTTGGTAGAATATTTGAATAACACATTAATTTAATGGGTGAAAAATGACAACAGTGAAATAGAAACCATTTTGTCTTTCTAATTTTGTTCGATTATAAGATCTACTCATTAGTGATAATATTAAAATAGGGAAGCAGAGCTTCATTTGTTCATTGAAAGTTATAAAGGTAATACAAGTAAATGTCAGGTTTGTTATTTTGGGGTAGTGATTTCTTATTTGTAATTTCTGAATCACTAAAATAATTATAACAAATTACAAAAATCTTGCCTTTAATCAGACACTTTCTGTACATGATTGAAAAACAGCATACTGTTAGTGAGAGAAGTCCTACTTAATGGCTTTTTGTAGTGTCATGTTTACTTTTTAAATTTATTTTTCCTATATCATATTATGCTAGTTTCAGTCTTTTAAATTAATAGTCCAGAGTTAGAGTCTCAGTATTTGGGGAGCTCATGCTTAGGATTTTGATGGAGCTGTAAGAGAGAGGCTGGTAATAAGGAGCACTAAACATGGGAGGCAAATTCTGGTCCTGTCTTTAGCTAGCCTTGTGACCTTGAACAGATCACTTAATGTCTTGGATTTTTCTTCTCACAGCCTGAAGTGACTGGATTGGGTTTTCCAAAGGTGTTACAGTGTCAGAATGGCCCTTGTGCTGTAGTGTCAAAATGGCCCTTCTTGCCAGCCACACCTTTAAGAACAGAACACAGTCTTGAAATTAGTTGCTCCATGGTTTTAACACATTGATTTGTTACATTCTTTTGAAGACAATCTCAGCCTGGAATGCTGAAGTGACTATATGTGTATATATACATGTGTGTATATACACAGATGCGCACACACACAGGAGCAGGAACTAATTAAAGGGTTGTAAGGTCCGTGGTTCCTAATTCTTCAGCTATTTGGCCAGTGAAAATTTGAAATGGGTGATAAGACTTGACATTTCTCCTTTTCCTTCATATATGTTTCATTTTCTATAGCCTTTCCTGTGATAGATTTATATCTTCATTCATCTTTTCCCTCCTTTACTTCTATATAAAGAATCCATGTCTGGTGGGTTGTATATATAGGCATGACATAAAAATCAGGACATAATAACTTTGGCTCAGAAATCTTTTTTTAAGTTCATACCGTATACTAAGTTTCATTGAGATTTAGTAAATTATAGGACTTAGGTCTTAAAAAAATACTATATATATATTTTAAGATTTTATTTATTTATTTGGGAGGACAAGACAGAGAACACAAGGTGGGGTTGGGGGGACAGAAGGAGAGGCAGAAACAGACTCCCCACTGCACAGGGAGCCTAGGTGGGGTCCAGTCCTCGGACTCCGGGATCATGATCTGAGCTGAAGGCATACATTTAACTGACTGAGCCAACCAGGCATCCCCCCAAAATATTGTATCTTTATTTCAAGAACTGACTTCTTGTTGAATTTGAGTCTACCTTGTTAAATGATGAAGCCATTTATTAGATTATTTATCTTCTGACGTTTTTGGATTGCAGTTTCCTTTGAATTTCTGGTGCACATACTAGACATCTGCTTAGAAAACAGTTCACAAAATTGTGCCTTTAATTGGAGGTTGCTAGCCTTCCCCCAGTTTAGTCAAGCACATCCCATGAACCTCTATATTAAAGTTTTGAAGAAGAGTGGACCTGTGAAGTGCTAAATGTAACATCTTTCTTAAGTCAGTTTTGTATATTTTCATGACTACTTCTTGATGGCCACTATTTAATATACACCTGTTTGTGTGTGTATATATGTGTGTGTGTGTGTGTGTGTGTATTTTTATCCAGGGGTGTGTGTCTACAGCAGTGGTAAAAACTCAGAAATCTTTCCTGCCTTCATGGATTATGTTAATGTTAACATTAATGTCGATGTTAAAAGAACTGTGTATAGTTAATATAAAATCATTGCACACACCAGGGACCTACTTAGTTGTAAGGGAAGGTTCCTCTGAGGAGACATGGACAGAGATAAGGGAGAGAGAATGAGATGTTTCACAGAGAGGGAAAGCACGTGAAGGGCCTGAAGCTTGAAGGGCTTAATGTGCCTGGGGAAATGAGAAGCTGTAGCACCTTGATGGGGGTGCATGGACATGGTAGAGACTACATACTGCAGGGCCTTGTACACAGCAATGAGGAGTTTGGGTATGAAATTATGAAGAGTTTTTAGTAAGAGAGTAGCATCATCTGAATTACTTTTTTTAAAAGATTACCCTGCTGTGTAGAGAAGAGAATACGGGACAGATAGGAGATGATGTCTTAGATTAGTGAAGTGGCAGTGGGATTGAGAGGAGAGGACATATTTCAGATTTTTTGAGGCAGCATAACTAGGAGGACATGGTAATGGGTTGGGTATGGAGCATAAGGGAGAGAAGGGAGAGCTCGAGAGATATTGCTGGAAGTCACCGTTATCGAATGGATAGAAGAGAGGGTTTTTTGTTTTGTTTTGTTTTTTGGTGGAGAGGTAATGGTAAATTCAGAAGTTTTTTTGTTTGTTTTTTTTTTGGTCATAGGTTCTCAGAGAGGATCAGAGATATTTGGCTTGGAGATGTCAGTTTCAAGATTACCAATATATTATTAGTGATACTTAAAAGCCATGAAAATAGATGAAATCAGGGAGGACAAGAAGCAAGAGACTATAGAGAGGGAAGAAGGATTGACTAGAAGTAGAACCTGAGGAGTGCAGCGCATTTCTAAGTTGGGGAAACTGGAAGGCCTCTAGAAAGGAAGCTAAGAAGGACAGAGCGGTTGTAGGGAAATTAGGGATGTATATTGGATTATGTCATGGATCCTAAGTAATGTGAGTATTTCAAGTAAAGAATAGTTAACTGTATTGAGTTTGGCCCAGAGGTTGAGAAGATGTGGGCAGAAATATGGCTGTTGGTTTGGTAGTCTAAAGGTCATCAGTAACTGATAAACCAGTGTCGTGGACTGGTAGAGGTGGAAGCCAGATTAGAGTGACTTAAGGGAAACCGGATGGCCCAGGAATTAGGGATAGGGTGTGTAGATAGCTTTTTAAAGAAGTTTGCAGATGGAAGAAAATAGACAAGGGGTAGAAGCTGGAGGTATATGAGGATATAAAGGAATTCTCTTTTTGTTACTTTTTTGAGTATTAAAAATACTGCAGCATGATTTCAGTTGTTAAGATTAACAAGGGAAGAAAGGAAGATGAGGAGAGAGAGTATTGAAAAAGCAAGATTGTTCTGAATCCTGACTATACAGGATGGTCTTAACAGAAGAGGGATCCCTTCCTCAATTTTGAAAGGGGAGGAGGAGGAAGAGCATGGATATAGAACTAAGTAAGTACATAGGTTCAGTAGAGGAAAATTAGGACAGTCTAGCCTTATAGTTTCTACTTTTTTTTTTTTTTTTTACAAACTCAGGCAAGATTAACAGTTTAGTAGTGGGAACAGTCTGAATATGAAAGTAACAAAAAAATCTATTTACAGTAGCATCAAAAAGAATAATATTTAGGAACAAATTTAACAAAAGATGAGGCACCTGGATGACTCAGTTGGTAGAGCATGCAACTCTTGATCTCTGGGTTGTAAGTTCGAGCCCCACAATGAATATAGAGATTACTTAAAAATAAAATCTCTTTTAGAAAAGCACCAAAACTTTTATACTACAGACATTACTAAGAGATACTGAAGATTTAAATAAATAAGAAGGAGTGCCTGGGTGGCACTGTTGGTTAAGTATCCAGTTAATGGTTTCAGCACAGTTCCCAATCTCAGGCCTGGGAGGTGAAGACCCACATTGTGCTTGATGCTGATTGCGGAATGTGTTTGAGAGTATCTCTCCCTCTCCCTCTGCCCTCCTGCTCTTGCTTTCTCTCTCTCAAATAAATAAATAAATCTGTAAATAAATAAATGGGGACACAGTCTGTGTTCATAGGTTGGAAGATTGATGTCGTTAAGATGGCAGTTGTCCCCAAACTTAACTGTAGATACAGTAGAATCCCTATTAAAATCCTACTAGATATTTTTGTAGAAGTTGTAAAGCAGAGCCTAAAATTTATAAGGAAATACAAAGGACCCAGAGTAGCTGAAACAATTTTGAAAACAAATAAAATAGGAGATTTGCCCTACCTAATTTTAAAATTTACTGTAATCTACAGTAATCAAGACAGTATGGTTGGAATAAGACTAATAAGCATGAGGGACACTTGGGTGGCTAGGTCAGTTAAGTGTCTGCCTTTGGCTTCGGTCATAGTCCCAGGGTCCTGGGATCCAGTCCTGCATCTGGCTCCTTGTTCAGTGGGGAGCCAGCATCTCCCTCTGTCTGCCTCTCTCTCTCTCCCTCTGTCTGAAAAAGAAATAAAAAATATTTTTTAAAAATGAAACTGTTGCCCATCAGAAAAATTTTTAAAAAAGACTAAGCACAAAAAGTAATAGAACAGAAATGAGAGTCCAGAAATGAACCCTTATTTATGATTACCTGGTTATTTAAAAAGTGCCAGGACAGTTTAATGAGGGAAGTATAGTCTTTTCAACAAATGGTGCTCGGACAATTAGATATCTTTATGTTTAAAAAAAATGGACTTGGACATACTGTTTTATATACTTCACACCATACACAAAAATTTTTTCAGAATAGATCATAGACTTAATTATAAAATCTAAAACTGTAAATTCTAGGAGACATTAGAGAAAATCTTTATGACCTTGTGTTAGGCAGAGTTCTTAGATGACACCAAAAGCATGAATCATAAAAGAAAATACTGACAAATTAGACTTCATTAAAATGTTTAAAAACTTTAGCACCTCAGAGGTTACTTAAGAAAGTAAAAAGACAAGCCACAGATTGGCAGAAAGTAGTTGCATATTACAAACACTGTAAAGGTCTTTAATCTAGAATATATATATATATATATATAAAGAAATTTTACAACCTATAATAAAGGGAAAAAAAAAAACAATAAAAATGAGCAAAAGATTTTAATGGATATTTCACCAAAGGAGATCGTGTAAATGGCCAATAAGCATATGAAAAGGTGTTCAACATCATTAGTCATTAAGGAAATTCAGATTAAACCACAATGATGCTATCACACCCACCAGAATGACTATAATTAAAAAGACTGACATTACATGGTATTGTGGAGAAACTGGAACCCTTCTGCACTGCTCTTGGAAATGTAAAAGGTATGGCCATTTTGGAAAACAGTTTGGCTGTTTCTTAAAAAGTTACACGTAAGCTTATCATATGAATTAGCAGTTCCACTCAAAGGGATCTACCCAAAAGAAATGAAAATGTCTACAAATGAAGAATTGTAAATGTCTGTTAGCAGCCTTATTCACAGCAGTCAAAAATTGGAAAGCAGTCTAGCTGCCCATCATATGATGAATGGGTAAACAAAACATGGTATATCCATATAGTGAAACTTGATTCTGTGGGGGGGAAAAAAAAAAGGAATAAATTACAAAATACTACAGCAAAGATTGATGTCAAAAACATGGTAAGTGATAGAAGCCAGATACAAAAGAATGTGTGCCTATACAGAATAGTGGTTACCTAAGGTCAGGGTAGGAGTGGAAACACTGGAGGAAAATGTTTGGGGTGATGGTAAAGTTCTCACATTGGATTGTGATGATGATGCACGACTCCATGAGTTTTCTTAAAATTCAGTGAATCATGCACTTAACCATGGTTAGATTTTATGGTATATAAAGTATACCTCAAAACTGCAAATTTTTTTGAAAACAGTTTTGCAGGGTGAGGGAAATGTATGAAGTAGTCACCTTGGAGGATGTGAAGGTAGGATGAGAATAAAGGACCGTCTACTGTCTGCAAAATACCGTTCTAATCCCAAAACCTCAGGATCAGCACCAGTGTTGGAATAATAATTCTGGCTTACATTTATTCACTGTTTTCTCTGTGCTGGCTCTGCCTGCCTTATATGTACTGGATTTTTTACTTAGTACATTATTTAATGGGTTTAGAAGGGGCTGAAAAAGTTGTGACTTAGAATGAATTAAGACCAGTTTCACATGATGTGATGAGCACTGGGTGTTAAATGCAACTGATGAATTATTGAACACTACGTCTGAAACTAATGATATACTGTATTTTGGCTAATTGAATTTAAGTTAAAAGCAGTTTCTGTTGGCTGTGAGTGGTATGCTGAATCTATAGACACTTAATTCAGATATCCTAATTTTTTGGGAAATCGCAGAAACAATGCTCCAAAATAATCTGAGTTTGAGATAATAGTACTTTCTAAGTCGTAATTTAATCAAATAGTAGTTTTAATCTACAGGAAACACTACTTCCGGTTGTCTTCTATTAAAATAATCACTGTTGGGACTCTTGGTCTCCACTCAGGCCATAATCTCAGTGTCCTGGGATGGAGTCCTGACTTGGTCTGGAGCTCATTGCCGACTCTGGTTAAGATTTTCTCTTCTTTTCCCACTGCCCCTCACAGTCCCTTCCCTGCATGTGTGCACATGCACGTTCTCTTCCTGTTTCTCTCTCTTTCTTTTTAAGATTTTATTTATTTCGGAGAGAGAGAGTGAGTGAGAGCACAAGCGAGGGGAGAGACAGAAGGGGAAGCAGACTCCCTCCTGAGCAGGGGGCTCTATCCCAGGACTCTGGGATCATGACCCAAGCCAAATGCAGATGCACAACCAAATGAGCCACCCAGGCATCCCCCTCTTGCTCGCTCGCTCTCAAATAAATCAATCTTAAAAATAAATAAAATAAATAATCACTGTCAGTGTCATGAATCTTTTAGTAGGCTAAAATCTTTTTTTTTTTTTTTTTAAAGACTTTATTTATTTGTCGAAGAGAGAGTGAGAGCACAGGCAGGGGGAACAGTTGGCAGAGGGAGAAGCAGTCACCCCGCTGAGCAAGGAGCCTGATGTGAAACTCAATCCAGCACCCTGGGATCATGACCTGAGCAGATGCTTAAGAGACTGAGCACCCAGGTGTTCCACTGGCTAAAAGCTTTTAATGTTACTTTGAAGTGCTGATTTGGTGTCTTTGTGTTTCTGAATTTTTGTATCCAGGCTGAGTTTGCATAAGTAGATATGAGACCCAATCCTCACAATCATATGATATACTGTGTTGGATGAAAAATAGCTAAAAATACTGTTCTTAGAGTGATTACTGCTTCTTGTCCATGGATAATTATGTCAAATGTTGTATGTAGAAATAGATATCTTTAGATCCTTGAAAAGAGAAATTGTTGGCCAGAAACTAAGTATTACTGATTTTTCTTCATGTCTCATTTATGACTAGAAGGGTCAGAGGTTTGTTTAAACTCAAGTGTTAATTGATACTGTATTTTTTAATAGTTGATTTAGAAGAGTTCATATTTGGAGCACCTGGGTGGCTCAGTTGGTTAAGCATCTGGTTCTTAATTTCGGCTCAGGCCATGATCTCAGGCTTGTAGGATAGAGCCTGCACTTCAGGCTCTGCTGGGCTTGCAGCCTGCTTAAGATTCTCCCTCTCCTTCTGTCTGCCCCTCCCCCTTCTTCTCTCTCTCCCTGTCTTAAAAAAAAAAAAAAAGAATTTGTATTTTTTAGGGCACTTAATTGTATTTCATAGAAAAATATTTAATTGTAACACCCTTACAATATTCTATGTCAACAAGTATTGAGTACAGTATAGTCAACATAGGAATGTGACGATTCTAGATTTGAATCTCTACTTGGTACTTATTAACTCTCTTACCCTGAACAAGTAACTTAACCTCTCTTGAAGACTCCCATTTCCTCATTTGTAGACTGAGGATAATACCAGATAATATCAGAAGTTTTCATAATACCAAAGTGAAGTGTAAACATGCAGCAAAGGTACCTGGTTTTAAGAGGGTGATCAAATAAGTTTCATGCAGACAAGCTCTGCTTTATGAGAATACTCAAAATTTATAGGATCTTGGCTTTAATAGCAAAAATCTCTCCATATTTCTTCTAAGCCTAGATTTATATCTTTTATTATTTTTGTTGTGTGAAGTTAATAATAACTGCCCCCAATCCTTTGATCCTATCAGTAATGCCATTTGTTTCACCCTTTTACTATGGAATTAGAGGATTTGTCCTCCTGAAATGCAGTGTACCACCAAAAACGATAATAAAGGATGATTTTAGGATTTATGTAGTTTATAGAATGGTGATAACCATTAACAGAAATAGAGAAGTGAGGAGGATTCTAAAGTTTTGTGGGGAGACATTGTGCTGAATTTTGGATGTGCTCAGTGAGATGCCATGCTCAGTCCATCTGTGTTAGCAAGATTCCGTGGGGATTTCAAAGCTTGAGAGTAAGTAACAGCTGGGTAGCCTTAAAGCTTGTGCAGACTTGATGGTGGTTTCTGAATGAGGCCATTCACTAACAATGAAGATTGCAGACTTCATTATATTTGAAATGTGCTTTCACGGTCAGTGGTAAATTGCAGTGTTGTCATAGAGATTTAGATATTTTCACTTAAGACCTCAGAGTTTTTTTGAAATATTCTTGAGACCATTAGCAAGGTAAGGTGGATGTGGAATTATAACACTTCCCTGAAATTAGGATAACCTCCAAAAAGTTGAACCTTGGATGTTAAACCCAGAAGCATTTGCATGTTTAATTTAAGGGGTTTGCTAGCTATTTGCAGGCAGTCCCCACAGTCATCCATACATAGTGTGATTGCATCTTAGCTGAGGAGTGACTCTTGGAGCTAGAATAGTCAAGCCTACAAGTTGCCATCAACATCTCATTGCAGCTTAGTGGTTCTTGTTTAACACAGGATCTCATTTAATCCTTATAATAAGCCTGTCAGGTATTGTTATTCCCATTTCATTAATAAGAAAATGTATGATTTTATGTTACTCTAGAATTAACGAATTCGTAAAGATTTGTGAACAAATTCCTTGAAGGTCAGTAACCCTGTAGCTGTAGCATTGCTATACCATTTAGAGGATGGTACTATTGAATCCTGCTCACTCTATATTCAAAATATATATTTTTCCTATTTAATATTCTATAATAACATTATTCATTAATTCAGGAACCACTATTAAACACCAGTGTATGCATCCATGGCACTGAGTGTTTACAGCTGAGTGAAAGAGACCTGGCTCCTGCCCTTCTGGTAAACTTAAATCTTTTCTCCTAAGCTCCAACACTCTAACAGGGTAACTGTTCCTTTTGAGTTCATGATCGTATCCCAGACACATTTTTGGGTAGATATTTGTTGAATGAATATTTATTGAATGAGCGAGCATAAATTTATCTTTTTTTTTTAGAAGTATTTTTGCTTATCACTAACTTTAATACTATAATAATAATAAAATAATAACAATATAACACATACTGTTGTGTAGTGCCGACTATATGCCAGCTACTGTTTCACCCCCTTTACTAGTATTAATTCATTTAATTCTCAATGTGGGTACAGTTTATAATCCCTGTTTTTAAAATGAAGACACGGAAAGGGTAAGTAACTTCTCCAAGATCACACAGCTAGTAAATGGTAGTTAAGATTTAAGTAGTCCTGTTTGTAAGCACTATGTTCTACTTTCTAAGTATTATATAATTAATACTTATTATCCCACTTCCACGTTCATGTCTTTGACTTCTAACATATCTAAAATACTCTAAATCCCCACATTTCTTCTTTGAAATTACTTGACTTTTACAGACCATGTTGAGAGGCCCATACATGCTTGCAATCGGCCCCTAGTAGTGTGAGTCCGTTGAGAATCTAACAGCTTCAAGTCCTCTTTGCCTATGTCCTTCAGGCAGATGTCTTCAAATATTTTGCAAATAAAACTTAAAAATAGGTTCTTATGCTACATTTATTTAGATAACTGATTATTTTTAGTAGTCTGCTAAGTTTATTAATAATTTCATTAAAATAAAGGGATATGGGATGCCTGGGTGGCTCAGTCAGTTAAGAGTCTGTCTTCGGCTCAGGTCAGATCGTAGGGTCCTGGGATCAAGTTCCGCATCGGGTTCCTTGATCATCGGGGAGCCTGCTTCTCCTTGTGCCTGCCTGCTACTCCGTCTGTGCTCTCTTTCTCTCATCTCAAATAAATAAAAATTTTTTAAAAAATAAAGGGATACAATTCAAAACGATTTTTACGTGAAACATTTATATAAAAACAAAGAACATTGTAATAGATTGTTTTATTTGCTAAAGCAAAGTTAGTCAAGATCTCTAGGAAATCTGGGTAACATTCATTCATCTCACTTTTTTGAGGTCCTGCTTATTAGCTTCAGAGGACTGAAACTTGGGAGAAAGTTCATGAAAACATGGTTTGGATCTCCTTAAAACAGAAGCAGTGGCTTATGCCATAGATATGAAAAAGATCAGCCAGGATGACTTTGTAGAGTACAAGAAAGGTAATTAGGAAGCCTGAGGTAGCTGCTTAGGGCTTTGGAGGGAAATGAGCAAAGGAGCAAGGAAATAAAAGAGTGTGTCATGGAAAAGAGTAGTCTGTCACATGCTACAAAAGTTAGTATTGGGTTTCACAGAGGTCTAAGAGTGGGAGTCGGATTACTTGCTGACAAGTTTGTTTATTACTTTCAAAAATATTTTTTGATTTAGACTTTTGGTTAACTCTGACTGGATTTTTCTTGTACATTCTCCACGTTGTTACTGAAATTTTATTTATTCTTCCTTGGTATCCAGAACAAATCCTTTTCATGATGAGTTCATTTCTATATTGAGATAATATGCAAACTAACTCATTTTTTAAAAAGATGTATTTGTTTATTTACTTACTTGACAGAAAGATAGAGAGCACAAGTAGGCAGTGCGGCAGGCAGAGGGAGCAGGCTCTCTGTGGAGCAGGGAGCCTGATGTGGGACCCCATCCCAGGACTCTGGGAGCATGACCTGAGCCGAAGGCAGCAACCTTAACAGGCTGAGCCACCCAGGTGCCCCAAACTAACTCATCATTTAAAGTCCTTTGGTTTCCCTTATAATCTTTATCCCAAACATAATATAATACTTATCTAAGTAATCTGAGTCATCAAGAACATCTCTGTAATGTTCTATTGTCTTCCATGGAACTAGAGACATATTTGCAATAACAATTCAGAAACTTTATACTACTGCTGCTTTGTTTTGTTTTGCTTTAATTTGACATCCTGCTTCTTAATTTTCCCTAATCATCCCAACAAGATAATCCTCCTATAGTTTTCCCACACTGTTCTATATGTTTGCATTTGCATACAACTTGTATACAGCCTCCTGTTCATGTGTATATCTTTTGCTTGGTAAGTGGCAAGCAACTTGAGAGCAAATATTAATTCATCCTTATTTGTTTCCCTCACATCCCTGTTGATGATAGGCATCCGAAACCTCCTGCACTAGTTAATTGGCACTTCAGGCCTTCATTTGTCATCAGTACATTGATGGGTCCTAGCCTAATGTCATGATTTTACCATACTACTTTAAAAATTTCGAACAATAAGGATGCCTGGGTCGCTCAGTTCTTTGAATTACACTGAGTATGCTAGTTAATACTTTTGAAGTTGTTCAGGTGAGTCAAATCAGATAAAGTGAGCACGCATATTAATAACTTTTCTTTAAGGCACTGTACCTCAACTTAAGGCATTTCTCTTAATTTGTAAAGATGATCATGGTTCACTTTAGAAGTAAACTTACAAGTTTCTCTGTCCTTCAGAGGTAAAATTTCTAATTTTTGAATTTGACAATAAACAGGAAGTGGTAGACAATCTAAATAAGGAAATAGTTCAGTAGTTTCTAATTTAATTTAGTTGACACTTTGGGAGGTAAAGCATAGCATTCTCATAAAATGTCTGGCCCAGCAACAGACCTATCAAATCTGTGTATTCCTGTCTACCAGCCTTCAGGTTACCTACCAACTCACCCCCACATTTCGCAGTCTTGTTTCTGATTATTCTCTTACCATGGACTGTGTGTTCCCACCCAACAAATCTGTTTTCTGTTTCTCAGTTACTTGTTCTGTATCAGTATCCTCTCATCGTGCTACTTTCTTTATCTGCAGTACCCTCCCCTAACTTCCATCGTCCCTCTTTTTCAGAACATGAATTAACTTTTGTAGATTTGGAAATCTAATTTGAACAACCTCACCCTCAATCTGAGACTTGAATTTGGGTTGAATATGGGTTTCCTACCCATACTTTTGTATGTGTTTCGCACTAGCTTGCTCTTTGCTCATTTATGTCATTGTTTAGCTGCTTTTCCAATAGATTTACATCTCGACGGTATTGTAAGCAAACTGAATAAAATTCAGGTTTCTTTTATTTCGTGATCTCATGATGTCTAGAGCAGCAAAAGCACATAGTGGATGTTTAGAAAACATAGCCAGCTTTTTCGGGTAAGGCAGTTGCTTTGCCCTGCTTATTGCTGTGCTTTCATAGACGTGATTGGGATGATGAATTAAGGCAAGTCTGGACTCCTCACGCAGGGAAGTAAAAAGTGGGGGTGGTGAAGCTTGAAGCCTTGGATGTTCCTCTGCCAGCACTATGGGTACTCTCTCTGCCCACCCCAGCCAACATTCTGGGCATGAGAAGAGAAGAGGAGGAGGTGGCAAGAACAGGAACAAATAGCATAGAATTCTCTGAGCTCTGACATTGGTGCTTTGCTGACCAGCATTGCCAGTTCCCTTCATCCCTTTCACAACCTTCCCCTCCCTCCCCCCATTTCTTTTTTTATAGCAGAGTGACTATAAGAAGTTTACCGAGAAACAAAACTAGGAATTGGTGGGCAGGTAAAGAAATTATGGTAGAATCTGGGTATCTTGGCACTACAACATATACTTGCTTTTATAAAGTGGAATAAAGCACAACTTCAGTCAAGTTCAGTGTACCTGGCTGAAGGTGGAAGACCACAGACCCACCTAAAGATGAGGGCTCGAGGCATACACAGCATCACACACTGATAGCACATTCCCTAGCACAGACCAGTAAGACTTGTGCCACGTCAGAATGACAGATTACACTGTTTGTCGTGGTCTGTATAAATCTCATAGGAATAAGAGAAATTGCTCATGGGAAACCTTTGAAACATCAGGGCCTACTGTTTTCTCTGCCTCTCTGCAAAAAGCTAAGGATTTAATCGCCAGAGGAAGGGAATTTGTGGTCAGCTCTTCTGTTACTGCCCATGGTTTTGAACCTTGGAGAAAGAAACCTCTTACTTTCCTCATTACTTCTCTGCAAATTCCCCCTAAGACTTGATTCTAGAGTGAATCCAAATGTCATGTTTCTCATTTGCATGTAACAAATGGCCAGAGTGGTATTGTCATAGTTACTAATTGTATCAAGGCTATTTTCTACATAGTGCTCTTTTTTTGGCTTCCTCTATTCATTTGACCCTGCACACCCATGGAGCTGCCTTCCCTATTCTTCCTTTTACTGCCAAGTAACAAATGACCCAGATTCTTCTCTACTGCCTGTATACTCTTCTTAACCACTAGTAACCTAACTTTCATATTATCCCCACTCTCCCTTTTAAAGAAGGATATTCTTTTTTTGTTTTTAAGAGAGGGTTCTTGGGGCACCTGGGTGGCTCAGTGGGTTAAAGCCTCTGCCTTCGGCTCAGGTCATGATCTCAGGGTCCTGGGATTGAGTCCCACATCTGCGCTCTCTGCTCAGCAGGGAGCCTGCTTCCTCCTCTCTCTCTGCCTGCCTCTCTGCCTACTTGTGATCTTTGTCTGTCAAATAAATAAATAAAATCTTAAAAAAAAAAAAGAAGAAGAGAGGGTTCTTACTCTCTTTTACCATTTCCCTTGCAATTGACACTGAATTACTTCTTGGTGGGTATTCTCTTTTTTTTTCCCCGCTCACCATGATCCTGAATTATTGTTATTATATGTCTTTAACATCCTCTCTTCATACCGTGCCTCTTTCTCTTGTTTCAGAATTAGGTTTTACTCCTTTTCCTTATGTCCAACGTGTGAGATCCTTCAGATTTTCTTTGAAAGATGTCAGCGGATCATTTTTTTCTGTCTTTTGCATTACCCATCTAAGCTCTTACCAGCTTATTTCTTAACTACTACAGTAGCCTCCTGAATCTCAACTAGCTTTTCTGTAATTGTTAAAGAGTACATAAGTGAATTTCTAAAACATTATATGACACTCTTCAAAATGCTCCATAAAAATTAGTCACATTCAGAGCCCTCACTGTTGAGTTCTGTCCAGTTTGCTGCCTAGCCACTACTGTAATCTCTGCTTTGACCTGTTGTTGCACTGCCCCCACCCCGCCCCGGCCCCCTGAAATTAGAATGCCCACCTTGTTTAGACTTAGCAAAAAACCTGTGCATTCTTTAAGGTCCAGATCACCACCGCCCCCGCCCCCGCCCCCCGCCCAATAATACTTTTCAACCAGTAGTAATCCCTCTGTAATTCTTACAGTATCAAGTCCTAATTATGTAGCATCCATTATGAGCCAGACGTTGAGCTTTTTGGCGTATGATTAATTTTAAACTTAGAGGACAGATGTTATTTCTTTTTTATAGCTGAGAAACCTGTGGCTTCAGAGGTTATGTGCTCAACAGGAACTGGGATTCAAATCCAGCTCCATTTGATTACAAAACTTTGTATTCAAGACACCAGCCATTCTGAGGTATAAAATTACAGCCTTACATCATGGCTTATCTTTTTCAATCGTGTGTTGTGGTTACAACTAGGTCAGAAGTTCCTTTGTTGGCGGGTTGGGGGGGCGGAATGTGTGTTAGAACTTTGTGTGCTTCCCAGGGTCCACTATGTACTTTGAACACTGTATGGAGTGCTTCAGAGAACATTTTGATGAGGTATTCCTATAGTGCTACTAATTATAATAACCAGTCTGCCTTCTTTTTGTGTTAGAGCATTCTCTAAAATGTGAGTATAAGAAAGACTACAGGCATGGGTGCATACTTGGTTTAAGGGAGGCAGTTGAAAACATTTGTTTCCTAAAATGTTGGATATACACCCACCAAGATGTGAAAGCACACAGTAAGAAAGCTGTTCCCTTTTCAGTTGTTTTCCAGGTCTGGCGAAGGAGAAATTTCAGTTTGCTACTAATATTTTTTAACACCTTCCTAACACATTACTCTCTTACAGGCAGACCTTGATGGATCCACAAGCATATTTTGCAGATAGTGTTATTTAGCTGAAATTAAGTAACAGTTTTGTTTTCCTTGAACTTGTTATTGTTTCTGTTATCTTCTGTTTATTTCAAGTGATACTTGTTTTTTATTTATATTGTGATACAAGTTCCTTTTAAATTAGGGTTTTAAGGGGCACCTGTGGCTCAGTTGGTTAAGTGCCTGACTCTTGGTTTGGGCTCAGGTCATGATCTGAGGGTCCTGGGCTCAGGTTATGGGGTTTTGGGATCTCGGGGTTTTGGGATCAAGCCCTGAGTCGGGCTCTGTGTTCAGCATGGAGTGCTTAAGGATTCTCTCCCTGTCCCTTTGCCCCTTCCCCAGTAGCACTCTCTTTAAAATAAATAAATCTTTTTAAAGATGTATTAACTTTTCCTAAGTCCCGACGTAACGAAGAAATACTAAGAACTTACCAGAACAAGTAGCCCATGAATGGGCAGAATCTGTGAAGGTGATGTGAGAATGCCTCAAGTTTGGGAAACAGTGGCTTAATGGAAGAAGCCAGACTTTAGAGTTTCTCAAAGCTAGATTCAGAGGCCCCTGGGTGGCTCAGTCAGTTAAACGGCTACCTTCTGCTCAGGTCATGGTCCCAGGGTCATGGGGAGCTCGCGCTCTCTCTCTTTCTGTCAAATCTTTAAAAAAAAAAAAAAAAAAGCTAGTTCATATTTTGGCCCGGCTGATTTTTAGTCTATGATCTTGGGCAAGAACTTTCTTTGCCTATTTTGATTTGTAAAATGAATATAACAATTCCTACTTTTTAGGGTTGTTTGAGGTGGTTTGATTTCTTAATCAATTTTGTTATTTTCTTTTAGTATTTATTTCCTCATTTGGTCAACTAAAAATCTTTGATAGGATTTTAAAGACATAGTTTAATTCTTATGATTTCTTACTCTCAAGCAATTACTTAACTACTGTGGGCCTTAGTTTCCCTGGACATTAGTTTTCTTCTGCATGTTGGGAATAATATAGCACTTGCCTCATAGGATTGTTTTGAGGACTAAATTAATTCATAAAATACTCAGAATTGTGCTTGGTACATGGAGTGGTTCTAGATAGCCATTAGATACTGTTGTTTTTATTTCCTTTGAGAGGTTGTAGCATCTTGGAAGATCCCAAGAACTTTTTTCTTTGTTATCATTCTGACTAGGGGAAGGAAGGTGTTTTGTGATATTTGTATATGTTTATTAAACACCTGTTGAGTATAAAGCATTGTTGCACTGGGACCATGGTACACTGGCAAGGGATAATAAGGGGGTCTTTAGCAAAACTGCTCTGAGCTTTCTATACCCTAAAGTGATTGCAGCGTGCAGTTAAACTCAAAAGATTTAATCCCAAAGAACTGGAGGGATGAATGTTCAATCACTGTGAGTTTCTGTATGTTACTGTACTTTCTAATTGAGTAAAATGCCACGGAACATTTGAGATATTTATGTATATATATCACTGTTTCTTTAAGGTGGTGTCATGGGTTCATATTAATTTCATGATAATATTTGCCACTTTTTTTTTTAATTTTTATCTATTTTATAAAACATACCTGGTTTTAGGACAGGTAGTGTTTTATTTTTTAAATTTTTTAAAAAGATTTATTTATTTATTTATTTATTTGACAGATCACAAGTAGGCAGAGAGGCAGGCAGAGAGATGGAGGAGGAAGCAGGCTCCCTGCTGAGCAGAGAGCCCAATGCGGGATTCAATCCCAGGACCCTGAGATCATGACCTGAGGAAGGCAGAGGTTTTAACCCACTGAGCCACCCAGGCGCCCCAGGTAGTGTTTTTAAATTCTGCAGATTAGTTCCTAGGATGTTGGTTGTTAAAACAGATGTGGTAAGCCAAATCATTTCCCTATCCCCTCCCCCCCCCCCCATTTTTCTTGAGTAATTCAATTGGTACTGTACTGATAGGGGGGGAAAATTGACCCTAAGACATAACTCAGAACAAGTGCAAAAAGTTTTCGGTATCAAATATTTAATCCAAAATATGATAAAAATACTCATTTACAAAATAAAAATACTGATGCTTGATTTTATACCAGATTATTTTTCCTTTGGAGCTAGAGTACAGGACCAGTTTTAGCAAGTAATTTAATTATTTCCACTTAAATCCCCGATTCAAGCGGTGAATTTAAACTCCTTTTATTTGTGCTCATCATAACAACTCACATTTAAAATATACATCTGTGTCATTTTTAAAGGTGGCACATAGCTAGAAATCTTTGGTACTTGGCAGAAATAGATTTTTGAAAATTAGATGTTTTCAAAGAGTAGTTTGGCGTTATAATTATGGACTTGATATGGAAACTTGTATTCAGAGAAATAGTGTTTGCACTAGAAGGGATCTTAGGAGCTAGAATCTAGACCATTCTTTTGTTTTGGAGGGAGGTTGTGATATATTATGTAACCTTACTATATAGTCACATAACAAGCAGTTATCAACACTTGAGCTTGTGGTCTACCCACCAAAAAACCAGAAACTCTTTGTTTTATGATGTAACATAGTAAAGCTTTGGTGTAATTTACCTTATTATGTGAATTTACCACTGACAAATGTTATCCTTTATAAAATAATGTAGTGGTTAAGAGCATGGGTTTCCATCTGTGTTCTGTCAGGTTACTGTGTCCTTCAGCAGGCTTTCATGGGTGTCAGTTTTCTCATCTGTAAAACTGTACCTACCTCAGAGTTGTGAGGATGACTATATTGGTTAAAATGTTACTGAGCATGGATGGGTACCTGACATTAATGTACATATGCTATTACTGTTAGCTTTTTGTAATCATCAGTATTGTCATTTGTCCTGTAACAACCTGCAGTAGCCTGTGGCACAGGGTAAGAATGTTATCCTGAGTGGAATGAATGGTTTATGTTTATCACAAGTAACAGCAAGTTCCCAGGTCTGTGTTTGCTGATGCCTGACCAGTGGTGCAGAAGAGTATATATCAGAGTTACATCACAGGTGCTTAACCATGTCCACTAAGACTCTGCTCACAGACTGCAGACACTTCTGAGCTCCCCTCTGTTCTGTGTGTTAATGAACAATAATGGGCCCCCAGTCCTCCCAGTAACTGCAGTAGTAGTAACAGAGTGCTGTGGGTAAGGACACAGTGTGGAATTCTCAGCTTCCCACACTTAATTCAGCTTCTCTGTGCTTTCATTTTCTTACCGGGGTGGCTCGGTGGGTTGAGCGTCAGTCTTTAGCTCCGGTCTGATCCCAGGGTCCTGGGATCGAGTCCTGAATCGGGCTCCTTGCTCAGCAGGGAGCCTGTTTCTCCCTCTGCCTGCTGCTCCTCTTGCTTGTGCGCGCGCACTCTCTCTCTCTCTCTCTGACAAATGGATGGAATCTTTGAAAAAAAATAAAAATAAATAAAATAGGGTAAAAGGCTCTGTCTTTCAGGAATGAAAGTTCCTTTTGTGGAGACGGAATGAGCTAACTTGTTAAGTTCTTAGAATGATACCTGGCCACGTATTAAATGTTTACCTTCTATTGTTATTATTTTTTAGTTTGACAAATCAGGAGTTGCTGTGGCTTTAGAATAGTCCATTAGGCCTCCATGTAAGAAAACAATGACAGGGGTTTGATTACAGTAACAGTTCCTGAAAAACATTACTCCTTAATCAAAAATTAATATTTAATACAACCTATATCGGTAAGAAGTTTTGGCTTTTCCTGTCACCTTACGCATCTTACTGGTTAAACGGGATCATTTATCATTTAGAAGTGTTTTAGAAGGGCAGTTACAAGTCTGGGTTTGCTTGAGACAGTCTAGCTCATACCTCTTGGTCCAGGTATAAGTAGTACCCCCTTTCACTCTTGTAGATGTCCCAGGTTGACTGTACATTTTATAGTCACTCTAAGTATAGTTATTGGCTGGATTTATTTTATGAGACTATTCCCATGCCCCAATAATATTTTCTAAAGGCATGTACTACTATTTTAAGCTTAAGTTTTAGATGGTTTATGGTATTTTTCAAAATTACTTTTGCGTTTTTGTTGTTTTTCTCCTTACCTTTAGTCTGTGTTTTAGTTTCTTTTTTTAAGTTTTTGTTGTTGATGTGGAAAATACAAAATAAAATTTTAATTGGGAATTTGGGACTTGAACTATCAATGAACTTTATAGGCATACTGTTTTTCATATCAGACTTCTTATGTTTAGAGGCTATCAGAAGTGTTTTGTTAGATAACTAATGACTGTGATACTGATTATAAGCTGTAAAATATTTATTGGTCTATATGTACTATCTTTATCACAGTAGAACTGTTAACGGGAGTGTATATGGCCCAAAGCAAGTAAAATCTATGGTCATATATTGCTGAAAGGAATCTCTTTAATTATCTATACTATCCAGAAGTTCAAATTAAGAACTCCATAAAATTTAAAAATCCGATGTGCTTGGGTGGCTCAGTCAGTTAAGTGTTTGAGGTTTTTTTTTTTTTTTTTTAAGATTTTATTTATTTATTTGACAGAGAAATAGCACAAGTAAGCAGAGCGGCAGGCAGAGGGAAAGAGAGAAGCCGGCTCTCTGCTGAGCAGGGAGCCTGATGTGGGACTTGATCCCAGGATCCTGGAATCATGACCTGAGCTGAAGGCAGCAGCAGCTTAACCAGCTGAGCCACCCAGCTGCCCCAAGTGTTTGACTCTTGATTTCAGCTCAGGTTGTGATGTTAGGGTTGTGAAATGGAGCTGGGTGCGTGAAGCTGCTTGAGATTCTCTTCCTCTTCCTCTGCCCCTCCACCCCTCCGTCCTGTCTTTCCCCCTTTAAAAAAATATTTTTTAAAAAATCTGTCTCCTCCTTCTTTCCTTCCTGCTTCCATCCTTCCAGGATTTTATTTATTTATTTGAGAGAGAGGGAGCATGAGCAGGATGAGGGGTAGAGGGAGAAACAGACTCCCTGCCAAGCAGGGGGCCTGACGACGTGAGACTTGATCCTGGGACTCTGGTATCCTGATCTGAGCCGAAGGCAGGGGCTTAACCAACTGAGCCACCCAGGCACCCCTCAGTCTTCTTTTCTGTTTACTGTTTAACTCAACACATTCTTTAGCAAGTAGAATAAAACCTGCCTTCTAAATCCTAATAGAGCTTTAGGTCCTGGTGTAGCAGTAATCTGTTACAGTGTGTCTTTGATAAATTTCTATGATAATATCAGTAGGTTTAAGAAAGCATAGAATATATTTAAACTCTGTTGAAAAGTTACAGGAGACATTCATAGTTTTTCTTTGTATTGAAAAGTATACCTTTACAAATGTAGAAAGGGAATTAATATTTATCCAGTACTTATCTGATATTTCAGTGCCTGATATATAATAAAGGCTCAAGAAAAAGACTGATATACTTATTTTTGAGGTGCTTTATAAAATATTGTGTGCTGTTGTCAACAAAACAATGTGTAGACAATTTTATTTTGTCTAAGAATACTATGAGGAAAAACTTGGAGAACTCATACTTAAGAGGATAGAAAAGAGGCTGAAATATGAAATGGAAGTATGCATAAAGGTAGAGGTGACAGAAAAAAATCAGAGAATGTCTTTTAGTTACAGAATAAGGTAAAATCTTAGGTGAAAGCAAAGAAGCAATGTGGTCTTGAACCTTAGGTTTTAAATGAAAGAGCATTTGAGTTGTGTAAGCAGAGCAATAAGCCCTAATGGTTTTGGGTAAGAAAGAACTGTAGCAAAAGTGAGATGGGATGTTTGCTCTGCTACAACTTCTAAGTATCTCGGAAAGCTTGGTAAGATTGCGTTTCACTTTAGATTTGAGTTTACTAGGGAATTTGGCAGTGGATTAAGTTGGTCACAAAGTGTTAGCTAAAGTCATTTAGGAATGCAAATGATACTTCATGAGGGTAGTAATAGATAGGACTTACTCGTTAGTTGGATGGGTTGTGTATTTAAATTGCTTTTATAACAAAGGAAAATACTACGTATTAGTGTGTCCACATAGTTTGTAAATAAACTAAGCATACTCTGTGTGGACAGCAGTGTTTGAAAGGAAGTGAAGTCATAATGGAAGGGCTGGGCTTTGATGTATGCCCCTATCTTCTTTGCCATTGCTGCCTTTTTTTTTTTTTTTTCGCCTTTTCTGCTTGCCACAGTGTACTCTAGTGGTGAAGGGGATGTGCAAATGTGCATGAATCATGTGTAATCCAAATTACTTTGCACAAGTAAACAGTGTTTACTGTTAGAAAATATTTAACTTTTAAAGAAATGGTAAAAATGATCTTTCCAATCAGAAAGATTTAATTCTCTCTCTCTCTCTCTCTCTCTCACACCACACACACACACACACACACACACACAAGATTAATTCAGATGAAGACTAGTAGAATGAAATTTGGTACATCAGGAGGTTTGGGCATCATGAGGGAGCAGTTCCTTCAGCACTAAGTGCTCAGTACAATGCCAGATCTTGCCTTGTTCCAGTATGATTAAGTCATACTCTCTGGCCCAAGGATCTTAGTAGAGAGAGGAGGTATCCGAAGTGTGTGGTTGGCTAACAATTACACAGATAATTCAAGGGATTTCCGATGGTAAAGCTAGAGTACAAGTCCAAAGAAAAGTCATTCACTTATGGAGTAGTAGGAAGGATGGACAATGTTACAGGAAGGAGGAGGCTCTTAACGGTGTTTGTGAAGGAAGGGGTATAAAATTTAATAGTCAGACATAAGTGGAATCTGGTGAGAGAAAGGCAAAGCATGAAAATAGGGGTAATCCAGTCTAGATTGGCCAAAGTAAGACTTAGAAAGAATTTGGGGGCTATAATTTGGAGAGTCGTGGAAGCTGGACTTAGAAGTTCTTTTGAAAATAATAAACATTATTTGGAGCTCTATATTAGGATTCTCAGTCTGGTAGCCTTGTGTATGGGAGTGGACAGAGATTGCAGCAAAGTTGAGTAAAAAATAATTCTTTCATTTATTCTCCCAGCCAAAAAACATATTAATACTTGCACATCAGGGGTTGTTCTAGGTGCAGGGAATGTATGAGGTCTTCCTTATTCTCTGGAGTCTCATTCTTCTGAGAGATGTTGACAATAAATAAACAGTAGGGTGCTCTAGAAGGTCTCTGAGATTAAGACACTTGAGCTGAGACCTGACTGGCAGAAGCCAGCCAAGCAAAAATCTGAGTGGTAAACATACAGAGGGTACAGCAAGTGCAAAGTCTGTGAAGCAGGAAGCAGGAGCAGGTTTTTGTTTTTTTTTTTAAACTTTTAAGATTTTATCTATTTATTTGACAGAGACAGCACAAGCAGGAGGAGCAGCAGGCAGAGGGAGAAGCAGGCTCCCCACTGAGCGGAGCCTGATGTGCTGGTGGGAAGTGAAGCTCCATCCCAAGACAGGATCATCAGCTGAGCAGAAAGCAGACACTTAACCGTTTGAGCCACCTAGGTGCCTAAGGAGCAGTCTTGATTTACTGAAAGAAAAGAGGAAGAGGTGTTTCAGAATTCCTGTATTAGTTAAACTGTGGGAACGAGTTTTAAGAACCTGTACCTGACAGACAGTGAAGGATGAGGTAACACGTTATCTAGAATTAATTTCCCCTGGTTACTCTCAGTTTTCTCAGTACCTTGAGTCACTTTGCCAGATAACAGGATCTTATAATAAACCCATTATATAATGATTATTAATGGCTTGAGAATAAGATTTTTCTCTGCATTCAGATTCTTAGCTGAAGCACTCAGGACCCATTATATAAACAGGACAGGTTAATATATAATAATGCCTGTGTGTGTGGCTATTGTTCATGAAATTTGGTTTCAATTTTTTTTTTCTTACTCTGCTTGCTAGGGGACCTGAAGGGACATTATTGAAGGTTTGCTGTTTATTTATGCATTTTTGTAGTGTTAACTATAGAACACCCTTTGGGGACAGAACATGTAAATAAGTGGTCCACATATTTTAGTTTGTCAGCATATGCTTTAAAAATTATTTTGGTTCCACATTAACTTCTAAAAATGAGAACATATCAGAAAATTCCAGATTTCCAGCTTCAGAAATCTGAAGATGGCTTCATTTGGCAGATAATCTTCTATAATAGCCAGTTAGCTAGAGCTTAATAGCAGTTTCCTTCACATCTGCTCTCCTTAGGTTCACTATGTCCCCCCACCTGGCCAGTTTCACTAATTTATGCTACTTGCTTGCACCTGTAGACATTGTGTTTCCAGTGGCTTTTCTGGAGCCAGGGGCAGATAGCATTGCTGACAAAGGAAGAGGTCCTCTTATCACTGTTCTCTGTTTTTACTCTGTAGAAGAAGAGGGTATGCTCTGTAACACCATTTCTCAAAGTTTGGTCTGCAGACCCCTGGTGGGTGAGGTCAAAATTATTTTCATACTAATAATAAGCTGGTTTTTTGCCCTTTTTTGTGTGTTGACATTTGCATTGGTAGTGCAAAGTAGTGGCAGATAAAACTGGTGTTTCCTTAGCACAGATGAGTGCATTTACCAGATTTACTAGTATCGTGTTCTTTACTGCTGTGCAGTGAAGAAGCCAGTTTCAATTAAAAATGTTCTGTGTGGGGGCGCCTGGGTGGTTCATGGGTTAAAGCCTCTGCCTTCAGCTCAGGTCATGATCCCAGGGTCCTGGGATCGAGCCCCGCATCGTGCTCTCTGCTCAGCGGGGAGCCTGCTTCTTCCTCCCTCTCTTCTCTGCCTGCCTCTCTGCCTACTTGTGATCTCTGTCTGTCAAATAAATAAATAAAATCTTTAAAAAAAAAAAAAAAAGAATGTTCTGTGTGTAGACCTATACCCCTGGGGCTAATAATACATTATATGTTTATAAAAAAAATTTAAAAATTATTAAAAAAAAAAGAATGTTCTGTGTATAAAACAGAGGGTTGCTGGGGGGAGGCGGGTAGGGAGAGGGTGGTTGGCTAATGTACATTGCGGAAGTTATGTGCTATGGTGAGTGCTGTGAAGTGTAAATCTGGCAATTCACAGATCTGTACCCCTGGGGCTAATAATACATTATATGTTAATAAAAAAAAATAAAAAAAGGGGGGGAATGTTCTGTGTATAGAAAATAATTTTATTAAGGCTTAATCCTTGAGCATATTTCTTTTTAGTATTTTGTGAGAAGAAATGTAAGTACATAAAGCACTTCTCCTGCATGCTCAAGTATGATGATTGTCTTGAGGGAAAGTACTTCTTTTATTTGAGTTGTGAGCTGTACTGTACTGTTTTGTTTTTATCATGAAACACCGTTTTTCTTGAAGGAATGGCCAGCTTGAATAATGGGCAGCGATTTTCCTGCAAGTAAAGAAAGTTGTGCTTGTCACTTAAAACAACTATTGCTTTTTATTACTAATGGTGAAATTCAAGCTTTCTGACAAAAATTAGGATTTTTGAAAAACTTCTGTCTGCAACTAAGTGCTTGACTGTTTCTGATTATTTAATGACTTTTCTGATGAAATTGATGGTGATACGTTAACAATGTTGTTTTTAAAATATTTTATAAATGAAATGTATCTGCTTTTAGAAGAGCTCCATAGCTCAATAAACTAGTAGTTTACTAAAGACCAGTGAAGGGTGCAGTGCACCTGGTACACCAATGCATTTTAATGTAAGCTATGCAAAAGATATGATATGGCTTTGGATTCCATATTGCAACTAAACTTTCAGCAATTACTATTTGTTGAGTTTTGTGTAGTATCAAAACACAAAATGAGAATTATCTGACAAGACTATATAAATCATCTGTTTTCAGTACATATCCCTATGAAGTGAGAGTGTTTTCTTATATTTAAAACAAAGCAGCATTTTGGGATGAATCAAATGTGAGGCAGTTATGAGAATCTTTACCTAAACTGGACATTAAGGATAATTTGCATATATATAAAACAAACACTATTTTCACTCCGTTTTTTTGTTTGTTTTAAAGATTTTATTCTTGAGGGAGAGAGCACGTGAGTGGTGGGAAGGGCAGAGGGAAAAGCAGACTCCTAGCTGAGGAGGGAGCCCAACATGGGATTAGATCCCAGTGTGCCGGGATCATCACCCAGACTGAAGGCAGACACTTTACCAACTGAGCCTTCTAGGTGCCCTTTGTTTTTGTTTTTAATCTCAGTGCCCAACATGGGGCTTGAACTCTTGATTTCAGGATCACGAGTCATATGCTCTACCTACTGAGCCAGCCAGGCACTCCTTCACTCAGTTTTTTAGTTTTGGAAAATAGTTATTTTCATAAAATTTTATGTTAAATATAATCAGATTCTTATTTTATATGAATTTATACATATGTTCTTAAATTTCCCAATTCAAATTCTAATATGGCAAATACCAATAAATATAACCTACAAAAACAAAAGCTTTGGGGGAATTCTCAGTACTTTCTATTTATTTAAAAATATTTTTTCTCAGTAACTTTTTAAACATGTATAAGTGATCCTAAGACTAAAAAACTGTGAAAATCACTGCTCTAGGGTCTACAGCATTGATTCCCAAAGTGTTTTATTCCAAGCATCTGATCTGTGAACCACTAGTTATGAAGCATTTTAATAGAATCTGAACCAAAAAGGGGTTTATTTTTAGGCTGTAGAGGTTTTTTTAGTGCCTCTTATGGTCTAAAACTGCTTTGTGTAGTCTCCACAGGGGCTGCAATATCTCTCAACTTACTCGGCTCCCGAGTCTTCAACTTGACTGCTGTTCTTTGAAATACATTTTTGGAACTACTGCTCCATAAGCATGCCAATGTTAAAGAGTTCTGTTTAGCTATGCCTTGGAGACAATTGGGAACAGAGAGCTTTGGACTTAGACTAATAAGGCTTTGAATCCTGGCTCTACCACTTATTAGCCTCAGTTTCCTTTCCTATTAACTGAAGATAATGGTAGCCAATATTAGAGAATTGTTTGATCATTAAGTATGATAACAAGTAAACAGCCTTCCTAATGATAGGTACTCTGAGTGTAATTGTTCCCTACTTTTCCTACTTTAATTTCTCTAGTAAATGAATCTTCATTATAGATATTCCCATGTTAGTAAAGCTAATGAGTCTTAGAGGTGTAGGGACTAGTCTAACAAGTTACTGGAACAAGACAATGACACTGATTGGTAGCCAGTGTGGTGCATACATATAGACCAAGCTCCCTGGGCTTTCAGGCCAGCAAAAATATAGTCAGCTTTGCCACTGATTCAGTCACATTTAACCAAAAAATGAAAGCAATAGAGTCACCTCATTTTTAACCTGATAATGACTATAAAGAGAGGATCTTTTTTTTTTTTCTTGAAAATTTCAGTTATGTATTTGAGAGCATGTGAAAGAGAGAGCAAAAGCAGGGGGAGGGGTAGAAGGAGAAGCTGGCTACTGCTGAGCAGGGAGCCCCAGAGGGGGCTTGATCCCAAGACCCTGGGATCATGCCCTGAGCCGAGGCAGTCATTTAATGGACTGAACCACCCAGGTGCTCTAAAGGGAGAATCTTATTTTCTATTCTGTTTTATTGTACAGTTGACCCTTGAACAATATGGGTTTGAATTGAGTGGGTTCACTTATACATTTTTTTTGATTAACACAGGCACAGTATTGTAAATTTTTTTCTCTTATGGTTTTCTTAACATTTTCCTTTCTCTAGCTTACTTTATTGCAAAAATACAAAGTATAAACATTTAACATAGAAAATATGTGTTAATCAACTTCATGTTATTGGTGAGGCTTCTGGTCCACAGTAGATTTTTAGTTAAGTTTTTGGGAAGTCAGAAGTTTAAGTGTATTTGACTGTGTGGGGGTTTGGCTCTCCTAATCCCTGTGTTGTTCAAGAGTCAACTGTATTAAACATGCATAAAATTTCATCTTGGGGAGAATATAGGTGGCTTTCTAAGATGCTTCTCCATATTATCTAGTTTCAATATAATTCTCATTCTGTTTTTCTGAGTTTTTATATTTTGTAATTCAGCTCATGGGTTCAAGCTCAGATATGTAATTTGGCATCTACTTTGATCTTTTTTCATTTCAAATAAGAAACAACTTCTATATACCTTTATTGTTGCTAGCATTCCCGTACCTCCTGTTTTGAGCCTAGGATGTAAGAGCCTCTCTTACACATTTACACTGCTTTTTTGTTGTTACTATGTTCTAGGTACTCTGGGCTGTAAGACATGCTTTAGCAGCTAGTGAGGGTACTTGCCCTGAGGAAGCCAACATTATCCTGGGAAAAGGACAATGTACAGCATGTCTTGGTGGAAGATTAAAGGCATAACTTTGAATTATAGCTCTGCCGTTTAGGCCCTCTGGCCTTTGTTACTTGGCCAGTCTGATTCTTTCTTCCTCTTTAAAATGATAGTAATAGCAATTCTGCCACATTATTTTTAGGATTAGATGGGGAACACTTTGAGTAATTAGGACTGTGATTAGCATTATGTGTTCTCAGTAAATGTTAATGCCCCTCCCCTACCAACAAACGTACCACCACCACTGTATTTGTATATCTGGAAGTAAAAAAATACTCGTGTTCTTTGCTCTTTGGTGAGCTCTTTGAGTTATTATTAAAGAGCTATTTATTCTTGTTTTTATACAGTTTTAAAAGGTTGGTTCTATTTCTAAGCTATGGTGTGCAAGGCAGAAGGCCAGCAACTAGAAAGCCTGCTGATAGAGTAAAAGAAAGAGCTTGGCAACAGAGAACAAGTCACAAATGATTAAAAAGAACAGGAGAAAACAAAAACTCTGTGAATAGTGTTAGTTCATTAGGTGAAGAAAAACATTCCACTTTTTCTTAGGGGCTTTGAATATATAACTGCAATATAGTATAATATACTAATTTGTTTACAAAACCTGTATTGCTAAAAATATGAGTCTGCTTATTAGATCCTTCAAAAATACATTTTTGTTTTCATCAAAATAATATCTGCATAGGATTAAAAAAACCAAGGATTATAAGGGCTTTATGAAAGTGCAACAATTTCCTCTCCTTCCACTTTCCTGTATTTCATCTTGGGTTTCAAGGAAGTTGATGCTGATGGGTTTTGCCTCCAGTAAGTTGTGATTCTCTGTATTTGCCTTGTGTTGGTCTCCAGTTTCAGGGGCGGCAGTTTGCTCTGTGACCTGACTTTTCTCACAGATCTAAGAAGAGTTCCTGGTTTTTTAGTCTGTTTAGCTTTTTGCTTGTTAGGATGGAGTGTTGATTTCTAAGCTTCTTATGTACTAGACCAAAACCCAGAAGTCCATGCCTTTTTCCCTTCAGCTTTCTTATCCTTCTCTCTGAACTTGTTAGCTATACTTTTACATATTCAGTACTGAGAATATTTGCACCTTGTTCTAAAATCATAATTCTTAATTTAATATGTTTTGACTTTAGATTGAATCTAAAAGTTGAAAAGCAAAGTGTGTCTACATTATGAAGACATAAATATTTTTAGTGCAGATCCAGTACTATAGTACTATGTTTTGTTTTTTTAGAATTTTATTTATTCGACAGAGAGAGAGCACACAAGCAAGGGGAGGGGCAGGCAGAGGGAGAGAGAGAAGCAGGCTTCCTGCTTAGGGTGTGGGGCTCCATCCGAGGACCCTGGATCATCTCCCCCCCCCCCCCCAAACCCTGTTTGCCTTTGTATCCATTCCTTCCCTTTTGTTTTTTCTGAAATCTTCTTGGAGCTTTCTGTCATTCTGCTCTAATTTGGACTGGTTCCTCTCCAGGTCATTTGTATAGCTGTCATCCTGCAGCCTTATTTCCCTGTTTTCTTGATGCTTAGCTGCTTTTTTCTGGAGGCTCTGTCTCTAAATTTTGCTGAAAAACATCCTCAAATGTTTTCTCAAGAAAGAGTTCATAGGAGATAAACTTTATTTAGATCTGCATTCACGAAAGTGTTCTTTCCATCATCTTCATGCTAGTTTGGATACAGAATTCTAGGTTGAAAATAATTTTTTCGGTGTGCCTGGGTGGTTCAGTGGGTTAAAACCTCTGCCTTCAGCTCAGGTCATGATCCCAGTGGGCTCGAGCCCTGCATTGGGCTGTCTACTTGGCAGGGAGCCTGCTTTCCCTTCTCTCTCTGCCTGCCTCTCTGCCTACTTGTGATTTCTATCTGTCGAATAAATAAATAAAATCTTAAAAAAAAAAAAGAATTTTTTCTTAGAAACTTGAGGGTGTTGCTTTGTTGTTTTCTGATTCAGTGTTAACTGATGAGAAGTCTGATTCCAGTCCAGTTAGTATTTCTTCTCAGTGATCAGTACCTCTCCCCCTTCTCCACTTCATTTACACATATTCTGGATGCTCTGAGGATCTTCGTTTTATCCTTGCTGTTCTGAAGCTTCACAGTAATGTGTTTAGGAATTCCTTAGCCCATTGTGTTGAGCCCTCAGTAAACTGTCAATCTGAAAGCTTGTGTCTTTAGATTTGGGGAAAATCTCTTGTTCTATAATTATGAGTCCTCTATTTTCTCTGCATTTTTTTGTAGACCTCATTTAATAAAAATGTTAGTCTTCCAAATTAATGCTGTTTTTCTCTCATTTTCTAATTCACCTTGCCCCTTCCTACTTCTGGAGAAATTTTTCTCTATCTTCTAGTATTTCCATTGAACTCTGTGTATCTCTAGATATCTTATTCTTTGGTTGTTCCTTTTTCATAGTATCCTGTTATTGTTTTATGGATGCATTACTATGTTAAATCTGTCAGAGGATACTCACTAGAGTATTTTTAAGTGCTCTTTCTCTCTTGAATTCTATATTTCTCTCAGAGGTTTTTCCTCTTTTTAAATTTGACAGTTTTCTTTCATTATGTCGGTTTTCCTTGGTTGCTTATTAATCTCTGGTAACCTGTTTATATTTAATGCAACAATAGAATAACTGAGCTCTTTGTTCTTGCATTTAGTTCCTTAAAAGACTGCCTTCCTTTGGAAGGAGTGGACCAGGGATACCTGAGTGGCTCAGTCGTTAAGCATCTGGCTTCAGCTCAGGTCATGATCCCAGGGTCCTAAAATTGAGCTCTGCCATCAGGGCTCCCTGCACAGCGCAGCCTGCTTCTCTCTCTCCCACTCCCCCTGGTTGTGTTCCCTCTCTCACTGTCTCTCTCTCTCTCTCTCTCTGTCAAATAAATAAATAAAATCTTTAAAATTAAAAAAAAAAAAAAAGGAAGGAATGGGGGCCAGATGCTGACTCTTACTGGATTACTAAATGCTAGAAATAGGAGCTTTTCTCTGGGACAGCAGCCCTTGTCCATATCAGCTGACCTAGTACTTCCCTAGATTTCTTTAGAGATATAACTTCCTGTTTTTTGTTTATTTATATTTGGAGGATAAAGTCTGGTTGCTAATATTCAGTGAGCAGCTGTACAGATAGGGATCTTGATCTCTCTTTCAATCTCACCCTTAGTCATACCTGGTCTCACTCCAGGCATACCCCTGCATACCATTTTTAGGTGAGTCCCTGGATTTTATTTTATTTTATTTTATTTTTTAAAGATTTTATTTATTTATTTGACAGAGAGAGAAATCACAAGTAGGCAGACAGTCAGGCAGAGAGAGAAGGGGAAGCAAGCCTGCTTCCTGCGGAGCAGAGAGCCCGATGCAGGGCTCGATCCCAGGACACTGAGATCATGACCTGAGCCGAAGGCAGCGGCTTAATCCACTGAGCCACCCAGGCGAGTCCCTGGATTTTATGGGGCAAATTCTTCTCTGTAGGTATTGTTGGCACTGATTTTTTTCCACCTACTCTATTAGGCATGACTCCATCTGCTTTCTGATTGCTAACATTTGTTGAGATTTCCTGCCTGTTCATTGATTCCCCTTTTTCTCTCTTACTAATTTTTGTGGATTTATTTCCTTACTCTCATTTTAATAAGATTCCTGAAGAGAGAGGAGGTAATTTCCTGTGCTCAGTGTATTGTCTTAAACAAGAACTTCAAAATACTTATGAAGGCTTGAAAGCATCCTATATTTTAGAAGACTTTCAATAAAAAATTATAATAAAACGCACTTTGAGGCTTAAAGGCTTTAACTCTTAGCTCTCAGGAAAATGTGGTTTTCAATAATGACTTAGTCTCTCAAGTCTCTGAATAAAGAGCATTATGATCAGGAGTAAATAAAAAATAATAATTATATTGTGGACCAGACACTTTAGTGTTTTATTAAATACAGCCTCATTGAATGCTCACAGCAATCAGAAGAGGTAGTATATTATTTCCCCCAGTTAACATAGAAGGAAATTCGGACACAGTAAAGTAATAAAACTTGCTCAAGTACTATATGATACAGAATGATTCCCTAACCACGTTGATCTCTATAGGTATTAAAATGAACTATAATCTAGTTTACCTTTTCTTCCTGGAAGTTAGTGGCTTTTGATAAGTATTATGGAACAGAGCATTCAGGGAAAAAAGTCAATGCTGACTTATTTAGGATTGATATCCTTGTGAAGCCAATAAAATTAATGAAAACTTTCAGCCCTTCTCTCTTCTGTCTCAGACCACATAGCTAACTAAGTTCTTTGCTGGTCAGTAAGATGGTACAGTCATTCAGAGTTTTTTTGGCGTACTTGACTGTGTTCTATTTTAAAGTGTATTCTGTTTCTAAAAATTTGTCCTACAGTTCTACAAGTGCACTAGGATACATGTGTGGAAATGTTTACAGCATTATTTGTAATAGAAAGCTAGAAAAACCCATGTCTATCAGCAGGGGATTGATTAATTTGTAATAGGTATGTCCATGCATGGAATGCTATATAAAAAAAATGAAAAAGACCTATGCTGATATAAAAAGATCTTCAAGTAATATTGTATGAAAAGAATAATTTACAGTATGACCCTATATGTGTAAAAAGTATATGTTAAGTATGTGCACTCATTTATTTGAACACGTGGAAAAGATGGGAAGAACATATGAAAAGAGTTGTTATTCTGATGGAGATTGTAGGAATTTTTAAGTTCATATCCTTAAATACCATTTATTTATTTTACCATGAACATGTACATTTTACAATGTTATGAAAATAAAGCTTAATGGTTTTCAGTAGCCATTGGTAGTATACCAGCAACACTAGCTGGTCCTGGGTTTCCTAGGAAAATTACAATCTAATGGGGGAGGTCTGGGAATCCATATCCTAACAGGGGCTTTAAGTGATTCTCAACATTAGGCAGCTGTGCACACATGCTCATAAATACACATAATTCAGACTAAGAGCAAGTTTCCATAGAAAGATAATTTAAAAAGTGAGACTACTTTGAATATGCTTAATTAATAATAAATTTCAAAATTTGGAGGTGATAAATGATTTCTAGGAAATTATCAAACATTTTAAAGATAGACTAAGCTGGTTCATTCCACCTGACCTGTAAGAAGGTGAGACACACATCAGAGATACTGCTCAGCCCATGTCATAGGTGAATTCTTCTGAATCTTTCTAAAACATATGGTTTTAAATCTATTTAAAGTATTTTGGAGCAGAGAGAAGAGTAAAACTTGTTTGTTCTGTTTACAAAGCCAACAGAGCACTGTTTCCAAACCTTTCAGGTATAGATAGGGGTTTTGGGGTTCTTGTTTTCTTGTGTTTCTGTGGGCCTAATCATTTTAAGATTGTGGTTAAAATTTTATAAATATTATTTGAAACAGTAATATACACCATGACTAAATGAAATTCATTTTAGGGATCAAAAGATGGTTTGGTGTTAGGAATTCTGTTAATAGAATTATGAATATTGGGGCGCCTGGGTGGTTCAGTGGGTTCAAGCCTCTGCCTTTGGCTCAGGTCATGATCCCAGGGTCCTGGAATCGAGCCCTGCATCGGGCTCTCTGCTCAGCAGGGAACCTGCTTCCTCCTCTCTCTCTGCTTCTCTGCCTACTTGTGATCTTTGTCTGTCAAGTAAATAAAATCTTTTTTAAAAATTAAAAAAAAATTATGAATATTAATAGACCAAGGAGAAAAATTATGACCTTTTAATTTTCTGCTCCAAAGTACACACAATAAAATTAATATGTTTGTGGTTTTTGAAAACACAAAACCCCAAACAAAGCTCTTAGACAGGTGGAACTAGCTGAATAGTTTTCTTCCTTTTTAAAAATATTTCATTCATTCATTCATTCATTCATTCATTGAGAGAGAGAGAGAGCATACTATGCACACAGATTGGGGGTAGGCGCAGAGGGAGAGGGAGTGGAACTTGCTGAATAGTTTTTCTTTTTAAAAATATTTCATTCATTCATTCTTTCTTTTATTGAGGAGGGGAGCACATGCTTGTGCGCACTCAGGGTAGGGGCAGAGAGAGGGAGAGAGAATCTTAAGTAGGGTCCACATCCAGCACAAAGCTCCACCTGAGGCTCCATCTCTTGACCTTAGCTGAAATCAAGAGTTGGATGCTTAACTGACTGAGCCACCCAGACTCCCTATAGCTGAATAGTTTCTTAACGTAACAAAGGTGTTGCAGAGTGTTAGCCAATATCAGGCTTAATGGTAGAACACTGGAGGTGATCTTGTTAAAGTTAGGATATATTGCCATTCCAGTAAAAATCTGTTTATTTTGATAAATGATTTTAAAGAGTATTTGGAGAAATAAGCAATATGAGAATATTCCAGTAAATTCTAAACAAAAAAAAAACCATTGAGGGCTGGGCTAATAAATCTATCAAATATTTATTAATTCTATTATTTATTTTAAAAAGATTTTATTTATTTGTTAACAAGAGAGAGAACAAAATCTCATTCCCCTTTCCTGACAGGGTGACTTAGAATTTTGTTACATCTGATAGCATAGAAAGAACAAGAGAGAGCATGTTGGCGGGTGGGGGGTGGGGAGCAGAGGGAGAGGGAGAAGCAGGCTCCTTGCCTAGCAGGGAGCCTGATTCAGGCAGCTCCTGGGACCCTGAGATAATGACCTGAGTCGAAGGCAGGTGCTTAACCAGTTGAGCCCCCAGGTACCCCTATATCATATATTTGAATATTATAAAAACTAAAGTAAGGAATAGCTGTATGAAACTGTGTAATACATGTAGTCAAAAAACTCCATGTATGTGTGTGAGTAGTCTTTTCAGGTTACTGGAGAAAATATGAAAAAAACACTCTCATATTAATAGTGGGAGAAAAAATTTCAATAACCTTTTTGAAAGGCAATGGCAATAGTGAATGCATTTTTAAGTATATGTATACTTTGGTCCAGTGCTCTGCTTCTAGGAATTATTCCACATATTTTTTAAGAGACAAATTTTGTCTAATTCACAAGGTTGTGATGATAAATCAAACCTGATACTGTTTCATCAGGGATCGTTTTTGTAAGTTTGTATGTTACAGCTCCTTTCCGCCTCTGCTGTTTCAAGAGCTAGTGGCCTCTCTAATTGGTATAGCTGGGAAAGATAGACATCAGTGACACATATGCCTGACTTGGGCCACAAAGTGAGTTCTGTAGATGATGTAGCCAGGATTAGTTATAGAGAAATAACTGCAAATATTTTGCCTTTGAGCCCTTTTATCTCCTTTTTCAAAATCTCATTCCCCTTTCCTGACAGGGCGACTTAGAATTTTGTTACATCTGATAGCATAGAAAGATAGTATCCCTTCTTGCTTTTCTACGCCGCACCCCCCCCCCGCCCCCCAAGCCCCTTAGAAAGAGCTTTGGGTTTGTAATCAAAGGACCTGGCTTCTTGAGCCAGTTCTTCCACTGGCTAGCTCTGAGACTTAGGAGAATCAAGATTGTTCTCTAAACTTACTTTCTCTGAGAGCCAAGCGTGCTAACCTGTCTTTCTCCACTACAGTCCTCATGTTTATTCCTTAATCCATTGCAAATGAGATTTTACCCTACTACATCTGTACTAGTGCTTAAGTGGCAAAGATCTCCTAATCATAAAATAGAGTGTGTTTTCTTTCCTTTTTCATTTGGCCCCACTAATTCTTTTGTTTGGAAATTATTAGTTTTCTGACTAAATAATATAAAATATTTTTGGTAGTAGATACAGACTCATATAAAGAAAAACTAGAAAAATCCCTTAATCTCAGTACCCAGAAATAATCACTGGCATATTCTCTACCAGTTATATGTACATATCTTAATGAAACTGGGATTATACTTTTATATGCTTGCTTTGTATCTTGCTTTTTGTTTCCATAACATTAATACTGTAAGCAGTGAGTTTTAACTGTTGTATGGTTATGGCATTATGTGCTTGTTTAATAATCAACTGTATCTGTTTTGTTCTTGTGTTAAGTTTAGGTTGCTTCTTGCTGTGAACATCTTTGTACATGAATTTGTATGTGCAATAATGATTTTCTTTAAGGTTTGTTCCCACCTTCCAGAACCGCTTTCCACCCTTGATTTCCTCCTTATGCTGGTACTTTTTCCCACTGCTTCTTTCATAGGCTCCTTTTTACACATACTCTTAGGTTTTGATGTTCTCCACCGTTCCCTTTCCCTGCTCTGGGCTTGCAGGCAGTCTCATTTACTCCCTTAGCTTTAGTCATCACCTGGCTTGTCTGGTTCAGTTGTGGAGCACATCTTCACAACATGCTCCCTTCTTCTGAACTCCCTCCTCTGCACTTCTGTACCTTCGGCATCTCCTTCTGACTGATGCCTGAAACACATTATAACTAGGATAAACAAAGCAATTACCTGTGATTTCCTTTGAGGTCTTCCCTTTATCAAACGTAGATACAGGGCATATTTTAGATATTTTAGATTTATTTTATAAGCAGAAGTATCTGAGATGTGTAATAATCCTTTACAGGGTACCAAGTGGGCAGAAAAGAATCGTGGAAAGGCACAGAAATCAAAACAAAATGCCTGCACATCTTTCAAGGCTATGTGGCCTTCTTAACTCTTACCCTCATTTTCCTCCTAGTTCCCTAGTATGAACCTGGCCTCTTATCCTCCTTGCCCTTTAAATTTACACTGAAGTGATGCCCCTTAGTGGCAGAATCAGGAACTTTCTCCATTGCTGATCAATCAACATAAAAATGTCTTCTCTTGTGGTTATTGTGATTGTGACACATTGCTTAACTGTTTGTGGGTGCTTTTTTGCAATTCTAGTAAATACTTGTGAATTGTTACCTAACATCTAGGTACCCTAATCTTTGAGTGTTTCATGAAAAAGAAAAGAGGCAAATATGCTCCCTTTCTACAGGAATTTGTATCATTTGAGAAGGTAAGACAAGGATACTTAGTGTTTATTTTGAGATTATAATGTCTGTACAGTAGACATTATTCCAACTTTTGCAGTTGTCATTTAATTTCCTAACTGAAGCTGCTTTTTTCTAGTCTGTCACGTATTTGTCATAGCCAGTCTAGAAATACTTGTCAAATGACTGGAATGAGGGTGTAGATCCTTGAAGACCTTCGTGCTTTAAAAATGCAAAGCAGGGGCACCTGGATGGCTCAGTGGGTTAAAGCCTCTGCCTGCGGCTCAGGTCATGATCCCAGGGTCCCGGGATTGAACCCCGCATCCAGCTCTCTGCCCAGCAGGGAGCCTGCTCCACCCCCCCACCTGCCTGCCTCTCTGCCTACTTGTGATTTCTCTCTGTCAAATACATAAATAAAATCTTTTAAAAAAATGCAAAGCAAAAATTGTTTTAAGGGAAAGTAGTATAGCCACATTAAATACAATCTGGGAAATAAGAGGAAAAACCCTGCTCTTAATCTCTCCTAACAAAATGGCTGATAGATTTGTATATCTCTGGTTTTTTTCAGATTTGTGTTTCTGTGTTTTGTGTTTTATGTGTTTTATGTTTGTATTTTTATGTGTTTGTGATTTTGTGTTTAAAGTAGGTATCCTACTTTTTTCCACTTACTGTGTCATTTTATGACTATTACTTAAAATGGCTGCATAATAATCTATTAGTTGCAGGAATTTTTGGCCCTGTTGTATGCACAGTGTTTATGAAAAGTAGATGATACATTGTTTCTGAAAAATAGAACTCTCAAGAGAAAATAGTCATTCTAATAAAATAAAATTTCTTTATCATATGGATTTTACCAAGTCGGAGAACCATAGCCTTCTTATAAGGTCAGTGCCTTTTTATTTTCAGACTCATAAACCTGAAACGTGAGGAAGCTGGTCATCATTTGAGTGTAATATACCACGTGTCAGCTGTGTATTTTGGAGAAATTATAAACAGAAGTTAAATACCTGCTTATTTGGAGAATTAGTATCATAAAACTTAATATTAACATTGTGTTCTTTTATAGATTATGGAGCTTTGTGGTGCAACAAGACTTGGTTATTTTGGAAGAAGTCAGTTCTATATCGCTTTGAAACTTGTAGCTGTTGCCCAGTCTGGTTTCCCTTTAAGAGTGGAAAGTATAAATACAGGTAAATATGGAATACATTAGTAGCTGAAATGAAAATAGACTTATGCTCACAAACGAAGTAAAGTCAGTAGAATTGTTGAGTCTTCCTGACATTTTAGCATTCTCTCTAGCTTCATTCATTGGTTCATTGGTAAGTATTAGAAAAATATCTCTGTCTTAAACCTGTTATGGTGTGTATGTACTTAATACATATTTGATGGTCATATAACAATTGTTAATAGTGGTGATTTTTCAGAATTCACCAGAAGTTGCTTAGAGAGATTTTGGGTGAATAATTTTATCAAAGTAAATGATGGATTGTAGTGACTGACCACCTTCTTATGTGCCTTCCTTATTTTCTTCTTTTCTAATACATATAAAACTACATAATTCTTTGTGGTTTTTTGTTTGGGAAGACTGCATTTGAAATTAGAAAGTTAACCAAAACTTTCAGATTTGGGTAGAGACAAAGGTTAAATATTGGCAGACTAAAACCTACACACAGACACTTGACTACCTTGGAAGTGTCACCTAGGATAATTAGTTTTTCTGTGATTGGGAGGCTTATTGATGCCGAAGTCAGTAGAAATTCTACAGAGGTAGCATTTAAATGCAGAGTTCTGTGGTTGTCATAGGGAAAAGAGGAAAGAGAAAACTTGAGGCTTTCTGTAATGTTGAAATTTTTATAATAAGTTTTAAGCACCAGGTTCAGTTTGTTGTTCAATGTGAGTTTTTCATTTTGGACCTCTGTTTTGCCTCACATCATTCTTCTAGAATTGAGAATATGAATTCTTTTCAAATAATTTTGAATTCTTTTACATAAATACTGAATAAGCTTAGTATTTCCAACTCCTTAGTATGGAGATTCAAGAGAGATGAAGATAGTCATGGTGAAGGGAAGTATACTTTCTGCTAAAAATTCTGCTTCTGTGTGTGTTTTCCATTCTAAAGGTATGACTGATCTATAACTGATCTGCAAAGAAGTTCTTGGTTTTCTTTCTTCTCTGTTTATTAAAATTGTCACAAGCCAGATTAAAGTGAACAGCTATCATGCCTTGTACCATGGTGTTGGTAGGAGAACAGTAAAATATTTTCAGGAATTTGTGCCGTGAAGTGTCTAGATTAATCTAGTCTCAATCTAGTGATATATTCTCTCCTTAACTTAACAGCTGAGCTCTAACATCTAAAGAGAATCAGTATGAGCAGAAAAGAAATTGTCTAGACCTTCAGGTCAGACTGTCCTGGCTTCAGACCCTTGTCAGTTACTGTCAGTGACCTTGGCACCTTGTTGCCTTAGTTGCAAGCACAGAGCCAGATAGGATATTTATTATAGCTATTGTTACTGCCTTTAGAAGGACAGTTTAGTGTTCTACTACTTTCTAGGTTAGAGTCTCCCTAAACAGTGAAAGGGAGTGGTAAACATATGTGTCTGTATCCATTTTTTAAAAATTCTTTCTAATACCTAATTCATATTTCAGTTTTAACGTGTGCTCTTTTTCATTTTAAAGTAATAATTATTTCTGTGGTTAACAGTAAAGGACCTTCCTCTGCCAAGATTTGTTGCTTCAAAGAATGAACAGGAATCTCGCCATGCAGCCTCATATTCTTCAGATTCTGAAAATCAAGGGTCTTACTCCGGTGTAATTCCCCCACCACCTGGAAGAGGACAAGTGAAAAAGGGATCTGTAAGCCATGATACTGTCCAGCCTCGTACAGCTACAGATCAGCAGGTATTCATGTGCTTGAACGTGTTACCAGTTGATGGCCTGTACAGATGTTTACAATAAAGCATGTAATGATATCTTACTAATGAAAATGTCACCTTAAAAAATTTTAAGTCTTAATAATATTCTCTCCAGGAACCTGCATCCCCAGTAGTTTCACCCCAGCAGTCCCCACCATCTTCTCCACACACATGGAGGAAGCACAGCCGTCACCCCAGTGGGGGAAATAGCGAGAGGCCTCTTGCAGGACCTGGGCCATTTTGGTCTCCCTTTGGGGAAGCACAATCAGGTATTTTGAAATTCTTTAGAAGTGACGGTTATTTATTAAGGGTGGTAAATTGAAGGAAACGTGATACTATTCCTTTAAGAGTTGCCTCCAAGGCAATTTTTAATTATAAATTAAGCACCTTAATTAGAAGCAAAAGCCAACCATGAAAGTTTGTAAGCAGATGCATCACTTTGAACAATGGTAATTGCATTTACTTATTCATGTGATGCTTAGACAAAAGTTTATAGATGCCAGATTCTCTGAAGATGAAACTAATAAATAATGATTTCCCAGAATATAAGGTATATATTATATTAGTTCCAGTATTGACAAGGAAAGCACAGTAACAGTTTAAAAGAGGTATAATTTTAAGTGGACAGAAGACATTCACTTTGGAAATCATTAACATTTCTTCAAATTTAGAGTTTGAAAGAAAACATTTATAATACGTGTATGAGGAGTTATAGTACAAAGCTGGTAACTTTTTTTCTCTAGAAGTGAGCCTGCACGTGTACCGTTCTCTTTCCAGGTTCTGCTGCTGCTGACGCAGTGTGGTCGGGGCACTCTCCACCTCCACCTCCACCGCAAGAAACTTGGGTCAGTTTTGCAGATACTCCACCAACCAGTACTCTTTTAACCATGCATCCTGCTTCTGTCCAGGTGTGACATTTTATTGGTATTGCATTTTTGTTTGCTTCATTCAGAGTATTGCTGCAGTCATTTTTTTTTTTAATACATATTTTGCTATTGCAAATTTTGTAAATGCAAGTTCACTCTTTATAGAACACAAAACTCTGCTCTGTGTCTTAAAGTCTGTTATCAGTGGAATGTTTCAGTAAAAGTTTTGGCTGATTTTCTTTCTAATTATTCAACGAAGTTTTGAAAGTTTTCTGCGCCTAGGAATATATTTGCTTGGCTTTCTTAGCACATTTTTCATAACTTTCTGTTGCTTACACACTGCTATCATTTTACGCACTTATAATCATTGTGCAGAAACATTCAGTAACCTGATTATAACAAATATGTGGTTTGGTGATGACTTTGTGAAGACTTCTTATATTTTAAACATCCAAAAAATGTAAGTTTTAATTTCAAAGATAAATAACCTAGCAATCTTGGTCCATATAATTATATAGATAGATACTGTACTGAGGAAATAAATGTTTCATTACAGGACCAGACAACAGTACGAACTGTAGCATCAGCTACAACTGCCAATGAAATTCGTAGGCAATCCAGTAGTTACGATGATCCCTGGAAAATAACAGATGAACAAAGACAGTATTATGTAAATCAGTTTAAAACCATTCAGCCTGATCTAAACGGATTTATTCCAGGTGAGTTGTTAAAAACAAATTCTTCTGGATGGGACAGGACAGAGTCTCAATTTCATAATTTCAAAGGCATGGTTTTATTGGTCAGAGATTATAAATGATAATTCTCAAATTGTTTATCTAAAGAGTTTATAATCACTGGAGAAGAAAACATGACATACACACATGTTAAGGTTCCTACCTTTTGCCACAATGATAAAAGTCTTAAGACTCTTAACCTCACATTTTATTCTTGGGTGTGTAAGTTCAGCATAACATTAAACAACACTGTTTTAATATTTCAGGATCTGCAGCTAAAGAGTTTTTTACAAAATCAAAACTTCCTATTCTTGAACTTTCTCACATTTGGTAAGTGTGGTATTTCATATCAGTTGTGTAATATGTGTTGTTTCAGAGGAGCTTCCAGCAAGTAGATTTTCAAACCTTAAAAGATAAACTATTAGAGTAACCTTTTCAAGAATATGTTCTCAAAGAACTCAGTAATGGTCAGCTTTGTCTCACTCTCTGGAAAAGAAATAAGTGATGCCAGTACAGTGGTTCATTAAAAAATGCTAAAATTCTTTAAGTTGTATCCACTGTTTCTTATTGCTAGCATAATGCTTGGAATAAAAGCTAATTGGTTCATCCCATGGTTATATGTAGCCCATCTGGTTTTTAACAAGCTTATACCTATTATGTATTACCCATACTAGTAGCTATACCTATACCTATCCTAAGTCATGAGCTTAAGAACAGTGCTTAGCTCCCACTTAAATCCAGACAGTCTTTGGATAGCTGCTATGTAGTTGGAATTAGTCAGTCTAAACAAATTATAATCACAAATTACTTTTAAAAAACAATTCTCAGATAAACATAAATATTATTTCTACTTTAAATTATTTCATTAGTAGAGTTTTTAGTAGCATAGAGTGCTATAGTAGAAGAAAGATGGATAATGCCTAAACTGAAAAATCAAGAACTAGCAATGTATACATGCTATTTCTAGTGTTACGTGTTAAATACAAAAGTGGTTGCTTCTGCATCTAGAAAGTGGAAGAATGGGGGGGCTTTTTTTTTTTTTTTAATATCAATCCTTATAATTCTTTTGGATGCTTTAAAGTAGATACATGTACCTTTGATAATAAAAATGAAGGTTTTAAAATTTTCAGTGACTTACTAAATAGGCGTGCCTTTAAATTAAATCCTGTTACTTAAAAATGCATATGGATTAAAGTTCATTTTTTGGTGGTTTTACTTATTTAAGCTGTTTTTTTAGCATTCTATTATAAGAATTTCAAGTATTCAGAAAAGTTTAAGGAATTGTGCCTTGAATGTCCATATGCCCACTGCCTACATTTTGCAGTCAGTTTTCTGTATTCACTTTTTTATACTTCTTCCCATCTATGGGATTTAAAAAAATTTTTTTGTACTTTTTCTGGAAAAGGGTTTCTTTTGCTTCTTTTTGAGACATAAAGAGATCCAAAGCAGATGATTATATTTATAGTAAGTTTGTCTTCTAGGGAACTTTCAGACTTTGATAAAGATGGAGCATTGACACTGGATGAGTTTTGTGCTGCTTTTCATCTGGTAGTTGCTAGGAAGAATGGCTATGACTTACCAGAAAAACTCCCTGAAAGCCTAATGCCCAAACTGATTGATTTGGAGGACTCAGCAGGTAAGATCGGGAGCTGAAGGGACCTGGTTACAGGCCTTGATAAACATAGCACTTGATTCTTTTTTTCCTTTTTTAAGATTTTATTTATTTGCAAGACAGAGAGAGTGAGAGAGAGAGTGTGCGAGTAGGGAGAGGGGGAGAATCTCAAGCAGATTCTGTGCTGACCACAAAGCCCATTTAGGGCCAGTCCCATGATCCCAAGATCATGACCTGAACCAAAACCAGGAGTCAGATGTTCAACCAACTGAGCTATCCAGACACCTCAACACAATTCTTAGAGCAAAATCAGGATAGTTGTTAAAACGTAAGAACACAGGAGTGCCTGGGTGGCTCAGTCATTAAGCATCTGCCTTCAGCTCAGGTCATGATCCCATGTCTTGGGATCGAGCCCCGAATCGGGCTCCCTGCTTGGCGGGAAGCCTGCTTCTCCCTCTCCCACTGCCCCTGCTTGTGTTCCCCCTCTCGCTGTGTCTCTATCAAATAAATAAAATCTTAAAACAAAAAAAAAAAAAAAAAAAAACGACTTAAGAACATAGACATTTCATTAAGAGTAAGTAGGTTTGCCATACGAATGTGCTCTATAGGCTGAACTTGAATTAATGGTTTGTTTTATTTAGGTTTTATTTATTTATTTTTAAAAAGATTTTATTTCTTTGTCAGAGAAAGAGAGACAGAGCACAAGCAAGGGAAGTGGCAGGCAGAGGGCAAAGCAGGCTCTTGGCTGAGTAGGGAGCCTGATGCAGGACTCAGTTCTAGAATCTGGGACCATGACCTAAAAAGAAGACAGATGCTTAACTGACTGAGCCACTCAGGCATCCCTGTTTAGTCAGTTTCAAAGAGACAAATAATATATGCCACTATTTCAGTTTAACTTTTGACTTCCTGAGATTTGGAGAACATTTCAAAGTATCTGTTTGTTTGCCACCCTATAATTGCATTATATATTGTCTGGGGTGGGCGAGGTAGCCTGTCTGCATTATCAACATTTTTCCATTGAATGCATCTTAATTCGTTGAAGGACTGTGCCTGGTTTATCATAAGACCAATGCAATGTGCAAGCATTTTCCTTTCAAAAGCCCAACTCTTTTCTTTTGACTAAAGAAATCTGGAAATTTTGTGTTTGATTATAGATAGTGCTGTTTTTGTTACCATGTTTACAAGAATGCTTTTGTAAATGCCCATATTAACTGGTAACTTTCTTTAAAAGGAAGCAGAACTTTTAAAGGGTAAAGAAATGAGTAAAATTCAGAATGAATAAAGGAAATCTTAACGTTAAATTCTTAATGAGCCTAATTAAAAATTACCATTTTCAGTTTTCTTATGTCAGTTTTCTTTTGGATGTTATGATAGAAGGAATTTTATATTTTTAGAAGAAAAATTAAAACAGAATTTGGCTCTCAAAAGGGCCTTCATCTATTAGGTAGTGTCTATTTAACCCAGAAAGACACATAATCTGACCTTATTGCCTAAGTCATACAGAAGGAATCATATGCATGTTATGAATCTCACAAAGAGAACAGTATCCTTGGTGTTAGGAATCTGAATCTGCTTCTAGTTTTGCCAATTACTCCTGTGACCCTGGGCAAGTTCTGACCACTTACTCTGTTTTTTCCTTCTGTTTCTCCACCTGAAATGTGGATTTGATGCCATTCATGTTTCAGGACCTGAATTGTACACTGACCTTTTATCAACGAATAAATTGATTCCAGACTTTAGCATTGATTTTATGTTTTTTAGAACATTATCTTATGAGAATCCTAGGATTTTCCCAATCATTTCAGGTAGTTATTAGGTATCTTCTAACTTGAGCTGAGAGCTAAGTATTTTTGTTGGTAATTTTGCTTCACAGTACTTTGATTTACCCAATTAAGAAATGAATGAAAAGAATTGTGTCTAGCTTATTTGATAGTAGCCAAAGGGGAAAGAAATTTAGTAGCTTTGTACTTGGCATATCGTTTTAAAAATTGGGCCTTGTATTTGGAATTTTTCTTGACGTTAATTCTTTGAAAACTGATAGCATACTAATACAAGAAATAAGTCAAGTTTATTCTGTTACGTTATTCTCTAGAGACTTGTCTGAACCTGTTATCTGTTGCATTCAGATTGGTAAATCTGGCTATTGCATGTAGTCAGTGGAATTTGTTTTGTTTTGTTTTTAAAGATTTTATTTATTTGATAAAGAGAATGAAAGAGCATGAGTTGGGGAGGGAGGGGCAGAGGGCGAGGCAGAAGCAGACTCTCTGCTGAACAGGGAGCTGGAGGCCTGGGCTCCTGGGGTCAGTCCCAGATCCCTAACTAAAATCGTGACCTGAGCCAAAGCAGATACTTTTTAACTGACTCAGCCACCTAGGCACCCCATTGTTTTTTGTTTTTAATTTAAATAAATTCTGGGTCTTCGTAAACTTGGTCTACGGACTGAATTTTAGGGCTCATGATTGAAGAATTTCGTTTATGGGCATTCTTTTTTTTTTACATCTGTTAAGTCTGTTTAGCCAAGAGACACGGGTTGTTTTGCCTGCATTTATCTGTACACTGTTGCTCTAATTTTAACTTTTTAAAGGTTCCCAAAGATCAAATAATTTTTTCCCATTCCAACATAATACTATGTGGTTTTTCTGATCGAATTTATTATAAACATTTGACTACACAATATTAAATTCAGATCTGCTTTGCCTACTTACAAATGATAATTTAGAGTTCTGTTAATTTTGGGGTGGGAGGAACTGATTAATCTTTTTTTACCTACCTCTGATAAGGCTGAGGCTCACAGTCCACAAAGTCCTTTGAATGTAGAAATTATTGCGTGACACTGTGGATCCATTAGTATCCACAAAAGTAATTTAAAATAGCTGTGTTTTTAGAAGTTCTCTTTAGAAGTTTAGATACTAAAAGGGACATACCCAAACGGTTTCTTTTGGATGATCTGAGAATTTATTTTAGTCATTCCCCCTTTGGAGGCTTTCTGACTGACAGGCATATGTTACCTTCTGTTTTCTGTGATCTCTTGCAACATCACTTACATGCTGCTTATTATGGCACACATCACACTGAATCTTGTTCTTTTTTTCCTCTTTCTGGTACCTCACTGAGCCCCTTAAAAAAAAAGGAAATGCATCATACTCATTGTAGTATCCTAAGGACATATAGCACTTCGCCAGGGGTGTACTGAATTAATTGGTCAGCAAATAAATTATTAAGTGAATTAATGTTAAGTGTGCCACTTTTAAAGTAGGATATTTTTAACACATTTCTATCTTTGAAATATAACTGTTACTATAAATTTGTGATGTTGGGACATACTAAAATATTAGCTCTGCAGGTATTCTGTATTGGCAATTTAAATAACTTATCAAAAAATAAATAGTAGTGGTGACTAGTGGTGACTTGAGTGACTTGAATTACAGCCCCTTGAAGTAACCAGACTAGGCTTTCTGTAGGCATGTAAACATGGTTTGGGGAGATTTATAATTTTTCAAAAATTATTTGACCAGGTTCATAGGATTAAATAGCCGATAAAACAGAACAACTAATGATCATAGGTAGAGTGCTTATTTGGGCCTGCACTGAAATATTTAATATTTAAGATTAGCACTGAATTTGGCAGCTAGAGTAAATACAAAGGGAGACTTTGTTTTTATTGTCTTACCAAAAAAAAAAAAAAAAGAGCATACCAGAATTCATCTAAGGAAACACCTTTCTGAAGCTGTTATTCAAGAAAGAATGTTCATCTTCTAAGAATGGTTATCTACTTAAAAAAAACAGAGTGACCTGCTAATATGCCACAACACGCTGTATCTTAAAAGGACAAAACCAAACATACTTAGATGCTGTATACTTCAACTCAGTTCACAGAGATTCTGCTTTGGAGCACAGTTGCTATTTGACACACAGCTTTTGTGATTATTTGGTAAATCTCTTTCTCTCAAACTAGCCTGGAGGATCCAAGTGGGTAGTAACTGAATCAGTCTTGTTCATTAGGTTTTAGCACCTAGTAGGGTGCAAACTGAATATTTAGGTAGGCGTTCACATTTTTGAAATGACTAAATAACTGAGCCATTTGTTTTTAAAACTCTTTCCTGTCTTTATAACCCAGTACTCACGAGCAAATCAGTAATGTCTGCTTGAGATGCTCAGAGCGGGAGAGGAATTGTGCCCTATTCTGTCTCTTCCTCCATCATCACTTCTTCACATAGTAAATTGGAGCATGTTTCATTGTTGCAGATATGGTATAGAATGTGGGTCCTAAAACTCCTTGCAGGCCTTCTAATAGGAATATTGTTAAAAGCCACAGACTTTTTATGAATAGTTTACCAAAAATCCATACTTGAGACTAACTTGTGCTAAAATCACTGTTGAGTTTTCTGTTCATCCTGAAACTTTTAGCATAGAAAAGCCAACACAAACAACACATGGAGATAACTGTTTTCACCAAGTACAATCACACTGTACATCCTTGATTTTTTTTAAATAGTGCTGAACATCTTTATACTTTGTCACATACAGGGATGTCACATTCCTTATCATACCATGTATTCCATAATATAGATGCACCTTAATTTAACCCGTGTCTTAGTGATGGATTTTTGGGTAGTTTCTTGACTTCACCTTTAAAATTGTGCTGTTTTAAAAAAAGGGGGGGGTACATATATCTTTATTTTATATAAACAATTCTAAATCATTATTTTTGAAAATTCACTCTCCCAAGTACCTTTAGTTGCAGAGGAAAAATCATGAAAATAGGCACTGCAAGTATTCATCATCAACTTTACACTTAGGAATTGCTTCAAGCACTCACTCTCCATGCACTGCCCCTGCACATGTTTTTTTGTTTTGTTTTGTTTTTTTTCATATTTTATCTATTTATTTGAGAGAGAGTATGAGCGAGGAGAAGGTCAGAGAGAAGCAGACTCCCTGTGGAGCTGGGAGCCCGATGCGGGACTCGATCCTGGGACTCCAGGATCATGACCTGAGCTGAAAGCAGTCGCTTAACCAACTGAGCCACCCAGGTGCCCCCACCACACACGTTCTTAATGCTGGTGTCATTTCTTTCCAGATGTTGTAGCTGACAAATCAGGACAGTTATAGATATTGGCAAAAATGTACCATTTAATGAAACTGGTCAAAATACTTAAAACTCCTCAAATTCCTGGTAAAGACTTTAATAAGACTAGATAATATTTGAAGGAGAAAATTTCTACAAGGATGTCCCAATAGGGGCTTTAAAAGATTATGATTTACCTATCAGGGGATTCCTAATAGTCCTTGGGAATAATTACTGATACTTTTAATTATTTTTTTTAAAGGACAAATCTTGTATTTTTTTCTTTATAATTGTGCTGCAAAACTCAAAAGCAAAGTGAAGGACATCTGTCTTCCTCTGTTAGAAAGAGAACTCCATGGAAATAAATGGGAGCTTTGTCATCTTGCTCAATACTGTATCTTTATTTACTGTGCTTATGTACAGGCCATTCATAAATGCTTACTGATTGAATTCATGTTTTTATTAATTGTGATTACACCCCAGAATTGTAACATCTTTTTTTCTTCGGTCTTTATACTCATTTTTACAATGTTCTCTGTAAGTTTTGAAAACAATAACTAATTGAGTTATTTTTCATCATGAAATTCTAATTATCTTAAGTAAATTAACATTAAGTGGGCTTCTTCATTTTTAGCTGTATTTGGATAATGAGAGCCTCCTAGCTATAGTTAATAATCTTTAAAATATAGTAACTAAGTCAAATAGTAGCGCCTATAAAATGCTAACCAGTTCTGCCCAAAAAAAAAAAAAAAAAAATCAGTAGGCTACAATTTAATTGGGATTTTGGGTCAATGTTTTGTTTCTTTCAAACCTTGTTACACACATTTTTACCTTCACTTTAAAAAAAAAAATCCTTGGGGAAAAAACTGAGAAACTTCTACATAGACTATATCAAGTTCTGTTACTGAATAAGTTTCCATTTTGTGGACTGTTGAAAATTAAAATTAGTTTTTCAAATAGAATGTAGTTTTTTGATGGATATGATACCATTCAGAACAAAGCATATCTTAAATTCTTTAATTTCTTTTGCATTTTCATTGCTTATCCCAATCTTTTTTTTTTTTTTTAATGATTTATTTGAGAGAGAAACACAGAGCAAGTGCATGAGAAAGAGCAAGTGAGAGAGAGAGCAAGCATGAGGGTGGAGGGCAGAGGGAGAGGTAGTGCTTGACTCCCCACTAAACAGGGAGCCCGACCCAGGCCTCAATCTCGGGACCCTGAGATCACTAAGCCAAAGGCTGATGCTTAACTGACTGAGCCCCCAAGCACCCCTGCTTATCGCTATGTTTTAAATGTGAATGAAAAAGGTACCATTTGTACCTTTTCCTTGAAGACTTAAAATTTGTCCAAATCTGTTTATTTTTTATATAAGAACTTTTTTAGGTAAGCATAGCATTCACATTTCAAATAAAACATGTAGTTGCGGGGCATCTGGGTGGCTCAGTGGGTGAGGGCCTCTGCCTTTGGCTTGGGTCATGATCCTGGGGTCCTGGGATCGAGCCCCGCAACAGGCTCTCTGCAGCGAGAAGCCTGCTTCCCCCTCTTTCTCTGCCTACTTGTGATCTCTGTCTGTCAAATAAATAAATCTTTTTTTTAAAAAATGTAGTTGCTTTTGCTTTTATAAAGCTATTAAATGAGTTTACTACTTTACTTGAGGCTTCATGATTGAAGAATTCTTCCTAGATTTATTTGGCTACTTGAAAGCAAAATAAGTTTTAAACTGTAAAACTTTAGGGAGTGTATATATTTCTATAAGATTAATAATAGCTGGCAGTCATTTTCTTTTCTTTTCTTTTTTTTAAAGATTTTATTTATTTGAGAGAACGAGAGGGGAGAAGGTCAGAGGGAGAAGCAGACTCTGTGTGGCGCTGGGAGCCTAATGCAGGACTCGATCCTGAGATTCTGGGATCATGATCTGAGCAGAAGGCAGTTGTTTAACCAACTGAGCCACCCAGGCGCCCAGCCTGCAGTCATTTTTGAAACAGTACTAGCATGTTGAGTGTATTACTGAGAAAAACCTAGAATAGAACTGATGCTCTTTAAGAAAGAGGTGGTTCGTTCAGCTAGCTGGTGTACTGTACTAAACTGAATCTGGCAACTTCAGAATGTTTGGAGGCTAGAAGGATGAAAATCACTGACGGTGTTTTTATTTTATAGTGTGATCTTAAAAATGCAGTTTGTGCTCTTTTAATATTATCATTTCTAACTTTATTATTTTTTTAATGGCAAGTTTTTTTTTAAAGATTTATTTATTCATTCATTCATTCATTCATTTGACAGAGAGATAGCTCAAGTAGGCAGAGAGAGAGGGAGAAGCAGGTTCTCCACTGAGCAGGGAGCCTGATGGCAGGGCTTGATCCCAGGACCCTGGGATCATAACCTGAACCAAAGGCAGTCACTTAACTGACTGAGCCACCCAGGTGCCCACATTTCTAACTTTAAATGTAGATTGACAGTATGTCAGTGTGATCACACTGCGTTGTATCTTCCAGACACACTTTCATACATGGAGATACTTTTTGCATAAAAGCCCTTTCGGGGTTTACCTTAACAAATAATTTAGGCTCATGCTCTTCTTTTTCAGCCCTGATGCTCTGATGATGTCAGGGGCAGAGCAGAACCGTCAGGAGGGAGGCAGGGTTGACACAGTGTTCCAGCAGGAGGCTAGGTTGGAACACTGCATCAGGTAAGAGTAAAACTACACCCCTGCCTCCGTAAGGATACGGTCTGAAAGACTAACTTCTGTGGGTGGGCAGGAAGCTCTTTGTTGGAGTTTATAGGGAGCCAAGTTGAAGGAGGTGCAAGTTTATTTATGCACCTGATTCTTCTCCTCGGACTCATGAGTATTAGGATATTACCTTTCTGGAACATAAGTAATTTCCTCTTTTTCTACAACCATTTGTTGTTCTGAATATGAAGCAGGAAAGAAGCAATGTGTAATTTTGTGAATTTATTCCAGAAATAATTTTTGGATTTTCTAGGACAGTGAATTTTTGAACTTTTAGTCTTAGGACCCTTTCACATTCTTAAAAATTATCGTGGACCAGAAAGAGCCTCTGTTTACATGGATTAGCTCTATCAATAATTACCCTATATAAAAAAATAGTTACTGTATTAGAAATTAAAACTGATAAATTTCATCCTTTATTTTAAAATAATAATTGTAAGCCTTTTACGTATTGACAGATATTTTTAGGAAAATAACTGTATTCTCCAAAATTAAAAAGAAATCATTATAAAAAGGGTGATACTGTTTTACATCTTTGCAGTTCTCTTTAATATCTCGCTTAATAGAAGACAGCTAGATTCTCATACTTGTTTCTGCATTCAGTCTGTTAGATGCGTTACTTTGTTTGACACGTATCAGGAATTGGCAAACTATGGGCTGAGAACCAAATCCAGTCCCCTTTGTAGCCCACAAATGGAGTAGTGGTAGTGTGTTGTTTTTAATCACCGGGGGAAAAACAATATTTTATGACACATGAAAATTCTATGAAATTCAAATTTTAGTTTCTGTAGATGAAATTTTACTGTAACACAAACCAGGCTCATTCCTCCCTGAATTATCGATGACTGCTTTTGCACTACAGCAACTGAATAGTTGCAACAGAGACCATGTTCGTACCCTGCAAAGCCTAAAATATTTACTGTCTGGCCCTCTGTAGAAAAAGATTGCCATTTTCTGGTACGTGAAGGAAATGTGGCCTCCATGGTAAAAGGGAGGACTGTTTTCAGATAATTACAGATATTCTTTGGTATTACCCCCAAACTCAGCAGATGATAACTTCTTAAAGGTTGATTACATTGCAAAAGCTGAAATCACATTAATGAGTTGTTTGTACTATTACATTAAAATCCATAGGTCTGTCTTACACTTTGAATACACTTTGAATGAATCTTTTACCGCATTGCATGATTTTGTAGCAAGTGCACTGATTGTAAAATATCAGTTCATTGAATTATACAAATCTTTGAAACGTTGGGATGTTTTATTATATCAAAAAAGCATATTTGTTAATTTAACCAATCTTCTCAAAGAAGGATTAGGAAGCTCTTGAGTATGGACATGGACACACATTTTCTAAAATTGTTATTTTTGCTGAAAGCTCAAACTTTGTCATTTCTAACAAGTACTGAAGACAGTTGTTTTCCTTGAAATGTCAAGCTCACTAAATTCATTTTTGAGAAAATGCCTGCCTAATTCCCAAATCTGAATAATTATAGTTTATCAGCTGTTCTTTCAAGAAAAATGGTGTTCCATGAAAAAAGTAGCCTGTTCATCTGACAGCTGAATCACACAAGTACCTTTCCTTGAGACAACCGTAATCCTTGATGCAAAGCAGAGTGCTTTATATGTATTTCCCCTTTTTGCCATACAAAGTACTAAGAAGATGTGTTTTCAGAGTTGAGGTTTAATAAAAATAATTTTTACTGTGATAGTTGTGAGCATTCTTCAGTGAAGTTGCCATTCATGTTTGTTTATTTTAACTAGAATGTGTGGGAGTAAAGAATATAATGACTAATATTTTGGTGCCACCACCTTGATTCTTGCTGATAAGCCAGCAGTTTTACCTACCATTGCTTTTGCACCCTCATTGTAGGTGCCAACACAGAAAAAAAGCATTACTATCATTACAAAAACCACTCTGACTTTTCAGGACACACACACAAAAGAGTGTTAGGGACACCCAGGAGTTTGTGGACCACAGTTTGAGCACTGCTACTCTAGGAAAATAACACTTAGAATAATGATGATGTGTAATTATTTGGGTGAGTAGTATTTTACTCCTCATCCTCATGAGGCTGGACCCACTGCAACTTTGTACCCAGGGAATCAAAGAGATTTCCACAATCTACCCCAAATTGTAACTGCCATGAGGTGGGGATGGGGTACAGTCCGATCCTAGATTCGGAAGTGAAAGACTGACAGGAGAAAGGTCTGGAATCCAAACTGCAGTCCCAGTTTGCCCTAAGGTGACATTTAAAGCTTAATTGATACAGTCTGACTTTAAGTAGGTTCTTTTGAAAATTAATCTTTTTGTGTAGGTAATACTATTTTAATTCTCTTTTTCTTCATATGAATACCTGCTTTGGGGGCTCTCTATAAGACATTCCTTCACATACCACCTTCATTTCACTTTTAGTTAACATAGTAAATTTATAGCCATTATCTTCCTTTTCTTAAGTTCCTTTCCACTGGTTATCATAGAAAAAAAAAATCTATAATTGTCATTTACACTGAAAACCACAAGCTACTCCAATGAGGGATTTTCTGCTGCTGTTTTTCATAAATAAGTTTTTCATTATCTTTCTCTAAGAGCTTTGAGTCTTCATTGACTGTTATCAGAAGTGTTGGTTTTGTACCACTCTGACGCATTTATTGAGAAAGGGATAGAATTAAGGAAAAAAAAGCAATTATTCTTGATCTTAGAAAACAAAAATTTATCAAGATATGATACCTTTCTGTAAATTAGAACTCTCAGTTTGATAGGAAAACAAAAATTTTTCAAGATATGATGCTGTTCTGTAAATTAGAACTCCCAGTTTGATGGGACTATAAAGAAGTCATTTCAGGATAAGTAGATGGGGAAAGTATTTTGAGATAGACATGTAACACAAATAGGGCAGAGAAATTTTGAGAACTCTTTCAAACAATAGGTAGTTTTTGTTTTAGGAAAATAACAGTAAAGAAGATTGAATTTAAAATGAAAGAGAACCTGAAAGGAACTCAGATAAATACTTGAGTGCATAGTATATATTAGGTCCTAGTATGTGTTAAGTACTAAAATGTAAAGAATTTACTAATGAATAGAAAGGTAAAAACCTTTACACTGTGAAAGTATTATATGGCTCTGTTTAGGAATTTAAAGTACAGTGCTAACATTTAATGGCAAATGTCTTTTTCTGATGGAGAAACTCAGGTGCTGTTTTATTCAACTTGCTCATGGTCAAACAGTGGGATAGTGATAGATTTTAGAACCTTATTTTTTATACGAGTTCTCAGCAGATTAGGTATTAACCAATAATTTGGCAATTTATGTGTTTCCAGACTGGGATTGTAAAATTTGGGAAGATTGGATTCAGAATTCAGTTGCCATTGAAATTCCTTCTGTTTGTACATTGTAATGTAATTGTAGTGATAAAAGTTGGCTCATTCACTTTGCTTTTTGCCCACGCCTGGGAGTCTTTCCTTTTGCTGTCTTGCCAATAGATGCTGCTTTTTGGTAACAGGAGATTTGTAGAGAAAATGTGAGTGAATTAGTTATAAATCAGCAGTTCCCAAATTATATTCCAAGGGAATATGGAGGGATTTCATTTGATAAAAAAGGTCTGGGTTTGGGAAAAACCTGATTTAAATAAAATTTATTTATTCGCTGTAGGACATTATAAGTCTTTGATATACAGATATGCATGGGGGGAAGGTCCATCAGGAAATTGGAATAACTCCATATTTTTTTGAACAGAAAGCCTAATTTTTTAAAGCACCTTAATGATTAATATTCCATGAAATACACTTTGGGAACTGTTATAAGATTATTGGAAAATGATTCAAAGCATGTGCCCTATTGAGTTATTGTTATGTATAACACTTTTTTTTTCTATTTATGCCTAACTGTATTTTATTTTCATGGAAAGCTATGGTTTCAAGTAGAGAATAAGTATTACATGACTGATTGTTAAAATGTTTATTTGGGGAACATAAGGAAAGGGAAGTTAGACTATAAATTACTACTCGTGAAAATCTTCTGTTAGGATTTCTTTTATAAGTATAAATTGTTTATAGAGAATTTCTCTATTTTTCAATTGCAGATGTTGGGGATCAGCCAGGTGAGGTAGGTTATTCAGGCTCTCCTGCAGAAGCACCTCCAAGCAAGTCTCCATCAATGCCGTCACTAAACCAGACTTGGCCTGAGTTGAATCAGAGCAGTGAGGTTAGCAGAGCTTCCCTTTTCTTTTACTAACTTAAACTGTTTTAAGGTAAGAAGTTCCAGACAGAGTAATTTCAGCATATAGCTCTTTTGGTGTGCATGCACAGTTGAGAGAACATACCCAGTTATGACTGTGATAAATGTTTATAATTACGTGACTGAGGTTTTCAAAGTACTTTTTCATAATGAATACTATCGTTTGGTTTCCACCACTCATTACTACTGCTAAAACCTTGTGAGTTAGATGGGGCAGACGCATGAAGTCAACAAAGGGGTAGATATCTTGGCCAAAATATCTCATAGCCAATGAGGGACTAGAGGTAAGGTTTAAATACAGATCCTTTGACATTCAGTCAGCTGTGGCGCCCACCGTATCACACTGCCTTCTCATTCCTATAGCAAAGTATGTGATAATTAATATATTTGGAATCTTAGCTTTTGAAGTGGTATGTGAGAAGTTGCTAATCCAGCTTTCCACGTGAAAAATGCACTTACTACAACCCAGGCTATTTATAATAATTCAGTTCTATGCAGTACAAAATGGAAATGATTTCACTGTTAAATGCAGTGGTTAAAGAAAGTCCTCTAAGATGAGGCACAGCATGCAAAATGGAATTGCTCCCTTATCACTTTGGAATTCCTTTATAGGAAACAATAGAAGTAGGACCCCTCTGATTAGAAAGAGATTGTCTGAGGCCCCCAGGCTGTTAAACCTTAGTGCTCTGGAGAGCTCCTATCGAAAACCACTGTTCCTGGCTGTTAGGGCAGTTTTCTTTGTGAACAAGTTAATTTTTTCCTTATAGTTTTTGATATCACCATTATAGTGCTACAAATCTAAAAGTTTGTTGACTTTCAAGAAAAAGAGTCTAAGCTTTCTATACTTTCCATTTATTTTAAAGGCTGAAAAGCACTGGATTAAAGTGACACTAGTTAATTTTGGGCAGTTGAAAAGCAGAAAAGTAACTGGCCAGTTTAAAATACTTAACTGCTGCTTTAGGACATGATCACAGGTACTGGTGTCAGACATTATAACACATGTATCATAAAACAGCCGTTTAAGTATTTTTTTTTTTTTTTTAGAGGGAGGAGTTAAGCCTTAGAAGAATTTAGTAGTACTGAGGCTTTATAGAGAGTAGGATCAATTTTCTTGAGATCACTAATTTTTGCTGTATTTATTCATTTGTCATTTTTTAAAAGTACTATCAGATTAAAAATGTTTATATTCCCTTGGTACCAGTTCATAAATAAAAGCAACTCTCTAAGAAGCAACTCAATTCTAAAGCCCATCTTCATTCTAGGTAAAATTGTGATGTGATTGTTCAAGCCTAGGAATGGAGTCCCTTCCAGATTCTGATTCCAGTAGTTGCATTTTCCCTTAAATATTCCTAGCAAGTTTCATTTTGTAGTATTTGCTAAAAAGATCATGAATGTCATTATTTTTTTTACTACATGTGGAAAACCAGAATGTTAATAAAACTAACATTAATTTTGAATCCTTCCAACAATAATACTTATAAAAGATACCTACTTACAATATGGAATTTAAATTATCTGTTTTAACTTTCTACCACAAAGCACTAATACTCTCTCAGCAAATACTTACTCAGCACCTGTGAATCTGAAGGAGGCACTGGGTAACACTAATAATAATCCCTAACATCTCTGGAGCACTTCTGATGTGCCAACTCTGCTCAGAAAGCTCTCTACATGTATTAACTTTTATATCCGCACGACGGTCTGTGATCTAGGCATTATTAGTCTCATGTTACAGATGGGAAAACTGACACACAGGTTAAATAACTTGCCTAAGGTCATACAGCATAACTAGGATTCCAGTAGTCTGGTTGTAGAGCCTGTGTTCTGAGCCCTTATACTAAAGTTACAAAGATCAGGGTGTCTGTGCTCTCCAGGAAATTTACATACAGTCTTACAAAACCAAATAACACTTTGTGTTACCAAATAGGATAGGTGGTGCCTTTTCTTGGGCAAAAGTCTTCTACATCTAAATTTTTCTCCACAATTAGAGAATTAGGATTTTTAAAATTCCTTCACTACCCCTGCAACAATAATTACTGAGGAAACTACCACTAGCATCATGATAAAAGTGAGTTATTGTGGGCTTTCTTTAAGAATCACTTTGAATGCATCAGGATATTAGGTTGTTGAAAATTTTATCTATTTTTGTAAATAATTTTCAGCAACACATTTGCTAATACTTAATTTCTACATGTCTTCTCAAATTGAATATCACTATTTTAAATAGTAAGTCGAACTTTGAAGCATAAATGTATACTTTTCCATACTGAATTATAGAAAGGATTTTGATTACTAGAGTAGGTGTGTCTGTGTGTAAACATTTGTATGTATATATTGTATATGTGTAGATGTTTTTCCTTCTTTAGAGGATAACTGATAATTCTTAAGCAAATTTTAATGATAATTTTAATGCAGTCTCAATATAAAAATCTTATGCTGTTTTATTACTGAGATCTTCAAAACAAATGGAACTTACTAAAATTAATATTGACTTATCACTCCACCTGTTTTAAGAGGTATGCTATTTGTGTGTGTACCTCTTTTAGAGGGTTAATATTTCATATCAAAATCCATCTTTTCTATGTAACACATACTCCGATGCTTGATTTGCTCTCATTGTGGCCGCATTCTGATTTTTCTGGCATGGGGTGGGGATGTCGCCCGACTGGCAGCTCTGTCTTGTGGTCCAGCATGGCCCTGTGCGCAGTGCTTATGGCAGGGGCTGACTTGCTGCAGGTTGGCATAAGCTCAAACATAGATTAATTCCAAAAATCATTTTATCTCTATTATATTTTATTAAATATCTAGACACGTATAAAATATGTGCACGTCCATAATAGAATCATCTTTCAGGGGTCGCACTGGCAAGTCACACTGACTTGCTTTGTTTTGACCAAAACTTTGGTACGCAGGATTCATTAGCGTCACCAAATTGATCCATTAACATTAGAACTTTGAAAGAAGGATTTGAAGTAATTCTTTCTCTAGTCAAGACAAACCCCTTTACGTTTTTACTTTGTTGCCATTTATACCACCTAGACTCTGTTCCTATATTATGTTTTGAGTTTTAACTCTGTAAGACTTGGAATCTCTTCCATTGCGATAAATTGTTACTAGACATTTGATGTGAAGCTGCTCACCTTACATTATAAGATGACCCAGCATAGATAAGAATAAAATGTTTATGGAAAAATAGAAATTACAGAATTTTGTTAGGCCTCTGAAATACAACTTGCAGTGCAACCTCTGAATTACTTTGCTAAATCTTCTCCAGTGATCTTTTACTCCATCTTTCTCATCATGCTGACTTGTCTCTCCTCTGTCTGTTCAGCAGTGGGAGACATTTAGTGAACGCTCTTCAAGCTCACAAACTCTGACCCAATTTGATTCTAACATTGCACCAGCTGATCCTGTAAGTCAATCACTTAGCTTGCTTGTTTGAAATTAATTTTATTAACCCAAATTTCCATTCATTATGGTTTTTAGCTGATATGCATGATTGAGTGGAGTGCTTAGAGGGAAATGGTGGCAGGCTTTCAATTTTTGTGTGCTTAATGGTGGAAAGATTTTTTTTAATCACGTTTTTTGTATTTTCTAGTTATTTTGATGAGAGAAAACTGTGTGTTTTTAAAACCTAGTATATGTGTCTAAGGAAGCATTTTGTGAAAATTGATTTAGCTGACCTTGTTTTCATTTGCCAGTTAAGTGTATGTTCTAGTAAATATATACTGTGTATCTCAGTGTAGTGACCCTTAGTAAACACTATTTTATTTGTATGCTTACACATCATGTAATATGTACTTTGTATGTAAATATGCAATGTCATCTTTCATTTTAACAGTCCAGTTAGAATGGCTTTGACTTAACTAGTCTGTTGAGTTCTGTTAAAGAGAATCAAGTTCAGCAAAAAAAATACAGAGATGTTGGTCACAGATTCCCATTGTGCAAGGGAGCCTCTGTCTTGTCTTCCTGTGGCTCACTGTGTTGCTTTGAAAATGCTACAAAGTTCACATCCTGATTTAAAAAATAAATTCTGTCCCCACAGAATTAATTTCATATAGACTTACCTGTCCCTCAGATTATTTGAAATCTTTAAAACCTTAGCTGTTAATCATTATTCTCACTCTTCACTCCTCCTTTTCCTTGTATTTTTTTTTTTTTCTCTTAAAGAGGAGAGACATACTAATAGTCACCTTTCGAAAGAAAAGAGGAAGTAGGAAGGAAAGAAGAGAGTAAGGATAGGATTTTTTTTTTTTTTTTTAGTGAGTTGAGTGAAAAGATACAGAGAAAGGGACATCTTTTGAGATGTTTCTGATCAAAGGGCCATTAATTTTGAATCAAATATAGTAACGCCTTATTTGATGTGGATTTGGGAGAAATGGCATGTAAAGATAGTTCATCTTCAATAGTTTAAATTAATGGATCTTATCTTTGCTTTATAATTTTAAAGAGTTAAGTCTGAAATAGGATGCTGTTATAGTGATTTCAAACAGATTAAGTATGGAAGTGTTTTAAGTGTCTATTTCATAGTTTATTAATTAATATGTAGATCATCTGTGCCCTTTGCTTTTCTCATTGCTATTTTGAGGGCATTAATGTTTGGTTTCAACCTGAAACTTAAGGAGGAATAAAAAAGCAAAACATGATTTCTGCTTCTTATTAGCAGTTTTAATTAAGGTCTCTTGGGAAGTGACAGGAGCTATAAACTAAAAGAAAGTTTACCTTTGCTCTAAGGTTTATTTCTCCATATTATTCTTATCTCACACTTACATAGTCAAGTTAACTTTATTTAAAATACTTAATAAAAGTGCTTTATTGGAAAGGCAAGTTTAAAGTAGGAATACATAACTGTTCTGTTTTATTCTCCAACCCTTAAGAGATGGTGAAAATAAACATTGATGGTATTATGATTTTTTTTGGTCAGGCCAGGAAAGAATAATATATATAAAAACCTAGAACTCAGAGACAGAATAAACTGATTTGTAACTGGCAGGAAGTGCCAGGAAATATTTGACTTCATCATAGTGATGTTCTTGTAACCTCTTAGAAAAAATATCCAAATTTGTGAATTCTAGCTCTAGTGTTTAAAGTTATGTGGCTCAGTACTTTCTTTTGTCATCTGTAGTGTGGCAGGAGGCTGTAGGAAATTAAAAATGGTGAATTGCTATTTTATTTTATTTATTTTTTAAAAAGATATTATTTATTTATTTGACACACAGAGATCACAAGTAGGCAGAGAGACAGGCAGAGAGAGAGGAAGGGAAGCAGGCTCCCTGCTGAGCAGAGAGCCTGATGCGGAACTCGATCCCAGGACCATGGGATCATAACCTGAGTCGAAGGCAGAGGCTTTAACCCACTGAGCCCCAAGTGCCCTGGTTAATTGCTATTTTAAACCTGAATTTAGATCTCTAAACTTGATAAAGTTGGCAGTCTTAAATATTTATAATCTGGTACCTAGAAATATCTTTTTTCTTTTATGGTGATAAATCTTAACGTTGTTCCCCAACTAGTGATATTACTTTAAACTTGCCATTAGGAGAATGCTTGCTCTCATTGAGGATCTAAGTTCTTATCCTTCATTTGATACTTACCTGGCAAAGTGCCTTCTACAGAACACAGCCTATATCCATAATCCCAAATGATCCTTTGCAAGTCTTCAGTAAATAATTGTGAGTAAATACTGTCCATACAGATTAGAAGAGAATCACCTAAAGAAAAATGCCACAGCAGTTCTAATATGAATTTACATACCTTACAGTGTTAAAATATGTAATGGAATATTTTTAAAAAGCTAAAATTTGGTAATTAGCCATTTGCTCAGTTAAGTGGAAGTCTATGAAAAGCCCCACACTTCTCTGTAGCACTTAGAGACATCTGTATCACACAGTGCAGGGATCTCACATACAAACGGAAATGGATAATTATTAGACTCCCAGAATTGTAGTGAAATTAAGCTTCTGATACCTCATTTCTAGAAACTTGATTGCTTTTGTTGAACTGCTTATCATTAATAGCCTCTGGTAGAATCTGCTTCTGCTGCTAAATTCTATACTGATAAGAAGTGTAATGCACTAGTCTTTGCTATGATTTATGCCTGATCTTGAGTGCTATAGAACTGAGTAATTCAGGGTATAAAAAGGAAGTTCATTTGATTACTGATTATGGCCAGCTAACTCACCTGGTTTGGTAGAGCCCTCTTCTGGGTGCCTATGATATTCTCTAGGAGTATAAAATGTCAAAAAAAATCCACTCTTAAGTAAACCACAGCTTAATCATGATAAGTTGGTGGCTATAATATAGCTCATTTTGATAATTATATATGGCTGTGAACAAATTTGTTCAGCCACAGAGAACTATGGGCTCACTTAGCCCAGTGTATTTGGGAAAGTTTTCACAAAAGAGGTTAATGTTTGTATGCTGAGTTTTGAAAGAAACTATGAATTGACAGAAGTGGACAAGTGCATTACAAGCAGAGAGAATATCACAGGCAGGATCTGTTGAGTGTGCTGGAAGTATAGAGGAAACATGTTGATGGGGGGATGACAGGCCTAAGTGTGGTTGAAACCAGACTGGAAAGATCTTTGTGTGATAGACTGACGATCTGAACTTAGTCTCATAGACATGAGGAGCCTGCCAGGAGTACCATGACAAGATGGGGATGAGAAAGAGGCAGTTGGGGAAGATCACTCAGGCAACAATGCAAAGGGTCAAGAGAGAGCAAGAGAATGAGTGACACAGAAATGAGAAGTAGAGAGGCTGGACTTGGACAAGATAATGGGATTTAAGGCAAAGAGAAAATACAATAGATGAGCATAATGCATTCAATAAAGTATACATAAAATCAGGTGCCCAAATATATGACATAAATGTGCCATGAGTGATTAGGAATGGGTTTCCTAAAGTTGATGAGGTGATTTGAATAGGTAGAAGAAACTGGGCAGAGCCTGCTAGTCAGTCTTTATACTTTTTTCTCTATTTTTAAATTAGAGGATGCTAATTTGAAGCATTTGATGGCTTGGGACACAGAAGCATATGGGCATTCATGGTTTTTCATTTGAATGTCGAAGCGCTTAGGGTCAAAGCTCTCTATCCTGCAAATCACAATCACAGACGGAGTTTCTGATACATATGCTAGCTGGAGGTTAGGCCTGTCATCTGTGAAGAGCCCGGCAAGGAATTGCCGTGTCCTGCTGGCAGCCAGACCTGCTGGACTAGAACTGTCGCAGGCTCACAACAGCCAGTGGTAGCGTGGCTGAAGTATGTGATAAGAATTCATGTGCACAGAAACATGCAGGTTATTTGGAGGATGGCTGGAACAGTTACGATTTTCTCTTCTTTGAGTCATTATCATGCCTTCCATGTATTGTACTGGAAATATATGAATAGGTTACTTTATAGTTCCAACTGTTAAAAGTTTTATATATCTGATTTTATACACCCAGGGAACATATATTAGATGAATATGGCTAATTAAAACATCTACTAAATTTTTTTTGCATGTTTTTTCCTAGCTTGTTTGGGTTTTGGAATAAGAATTTATTGACTCATGAATTATCATTTCTTTCTCCTTTGATCTTGCCTTATAAGGCTAAATTCTGATTCTTATGGCATTTATTTCTGCCACTAAAATTGTGAGTTAAGAAAGTAGTAGTTATTCCTAAAGCTGTTTTTTTTATAACCATAACTACAACAAAGAACATCTTAAGTGTATTGTTAAAAATATTTTCCTGAGAGTAACTCATTATTTTGTGAGAAATCTAAACTTTTATCCAGCTATAATATTCATCTTTCTAACTATAATACTAATCTTTCTAATTTTAGAGTTGTAAGGGAAATGTCAGAGCTCTGTCCACAATCTTGCTGGTGTGGGGGCAGAAAATTACTGTGATGGATCTATCAGTATAATTGCAACAAAGAATTTGTTATAAATTGATATTAAATGTAGAGATTATGACAGTAAGCCAGGGAGACCTGTCAAATTCGAGACAGTATGCTAGAATGGAACTTCCTCTAGCAGAAGCTTTGTGTTACCTGGTACTTTCAACCAAAAATGGTGTCTGACTTAAACTGAAAAGTCATTATCCTTCACACTGAATCATAAACATAACTCATAGCTAGATACTCAGAATTTAAGGATCTCAAGTTCTGTCCTTAGCTGCAGCATATACAAAATATGAACTGACACCTCACAGAAGGAGCTGAGCCCCCTTACCAGTACTGGTCTCTTGCTGTTAAGGCAAATGCTCCATCCTATTCTGGTTCTTCCCCGGTGGGTCTCAGCTCCCAGGACCAGGCCTGCATATGGCCCCAGGAGCACCTTTCTCATTTTGTTCTCTTTCTGAGAGGCTTATATCTTCGTCCTCTCTTCTTACTTTGCTGTTTGCATTCTTTTCAAAAATCTCTACTACCAGTTTCCTTAATCCGCTAACTAGACTTGCCACTCACAAAGTTAAGGAATATCAGATATATTTCAGTCATGAAAGGTTTAAGAAAATACTGGAATGTTTAAAGAGGAGGATTTACTTATGCCCCTTTAAAAATGGATGCCATTGTGGAAATTTTAAATAGCTCTGTAGGACTAATCTGTAGAAACTGTGTATCATGCTGACTTACAATATACCAAGCACTATTACCTTTGTTTTATATGGGGAAAAAAGTGAATGTCAAATTTTTTTCGGCAGTTTAGGGGAAAAAAAGTTCAGTCTGTTAGTCTTTGGGTTCTCATGAAATAGTTTGCTTTAACCTCAAAGGTTCAGATTTATATAATATCATGAGATCATCTTACACTTTGCCTTTGAATATTGTCTTCAACCTTAGGTAGTTTTATAGATCTTATTTTTTTCACTCAATCTTTAACCACATCAAAAGTTAAAATGTACTTTTTTATAAAAGAAGTCAGATTATTAGGCACACATAATGAACTTGATTTTTCACATGTAATTCTAAAACTTAAAAAATTTATTTTCATGCTTGCCTTAGCATAAATAAAAAAGTCTACTTAAAGTGTTGTTAGTTTTGATTATTTCGTGGTATCAGCTTGGCATTTTTAATGCAAAGTCTGTATTTCCTCCCATCTGTCTTTAGGATACTGCTATTGTTCATCCAGTTCCCATTCGTATGACTCCAAGCAAAATCCACATGCAGGAAATGGAACTGAAAAGAACTGGCAGTGGTAAGGAAGCTGTTGCTGGATTATAGTTTAGACTAGCATCTAACTGAAATGCACAAATAATTATTCTTCGAGGGCTCGAATTTCTTACATCATTTTTTATTTTTTTAATGGTACTTTCTAGAAGTATACATATATATGTATGCTTGTATATGTTGTTCAGTTAATATGACAGTTGCAAAAGGGAAACTGTTGAGGGGTTCCTGAATGGTTCAGTCATTTGGGCACCTGACTGTTGATTTTGGCTCAGGTCATGATTGTGGGATCTTGGGATCCAGCCCTGTGTTAACCTCCAAGCTCAGCAGGGAGTCTGCATGAGGATTCTTTCTCTCTCTCTCTGTCTTCCCCCCACCCCCTCTGTCACTTCTCCAGCACACTTTCTCTTCTCTCTCAAATAAATCTTTTAAAAATTTTTAAGAAAAGGGAAACTGTTGAATTTATGTTATAAAGTTTAAAAAGTAAGAACACTTGGAAATGTGACTTTTCTAATACCCTGTGGGTTGTATTTTTTTAAAGATTTTATTTAGTTATTTTAGAGTACATGTAAGTGGGGGCAGGGTTGGGGAGGAGAAATGGGAGGGGCAGAAGGAAAGAGAGAGAGGATCTTAAAGAGTCTCCATGCAGAACGCAGGACTCCCGTCACAAGACCCTGAGATCAGGACCTGAGCTGAAATCAAGAGTCGGTCACTTAACTGGCTGAGCCACCCATGTGCCCCAACCCTGTGGGTTCTTATGATGACTGCTATGAACTTAGATTTAAAGTACGTTCAGATTTTAACTGAGAAGGTATATGTTAAAATAAATTTTGGCTTTGACATTGTTTTGCTTAAACTCTTGAAGTTTCTCCTCATTTTAGATTAAATGCTTTAGTTAGAGGTATATTTATTTTCTCAAAAGTATATTTATTGGGGCGCCTGGGTGGCTCAGTGGGTTAAAACCTCTGCCTTTGGCTCAGGCCATGATCCCAGGGTCCTGGGATGGAGCCCCGCATAGGGCTTTCTGCTCAGCGGGGAGCCTGCTTTCTCCTCTCTCTCTCTGCCTGCCTCTCTGCCCACTTGTGATTTCTGTCTGTCAAATAAATAAATTAAAATCTTAAAAAAAAAAAAGTATATTTATTTTCTCTGTAAGTCAGCATCATAAATTACTTAATTTTACAACCATTTGTGTGGTGTTTTAAGCAATTACTCTGAAGGGAAAAATTAACAGAATATGAACATGTAAATTGACTTTTTTGTTATACCCTATCTTCTGTTATGACAGAAAACAAAATTCTATATGAAAAAGCTTATATTTTTATTGAAAATGCTATTTTGTGTTGTATCTCCTGAGGTTTATCTGCTACTTCTTTGGAATATATAAATGAAGCCTTATACTCTGAAGTTTACGAATTTATTAATTCAGTTCTTGTACTTCTACCTATTAATTTTCTATTAGATCATACTAATCCCACTAGCCCATTACTTGTGAAACCATCTGACCTGTCAGAGGAAAGTAAGATAAATTCATCAGTGAAATTTGCTTCTGGAAATACTGTAGGTAAGCAGAAAAATAGTATTACAGTTTCCATTTGAAGTTGATTAAGTCTGGACTTAGAATCTGAATAATTCAAATGTGTAGCTATTTCATATTACCTTTACTGAGTAAAGTGGAGATGAGTCAGCCCTTTTAAATACCCTACCCTCTGTATGAGTAAATGGTTACTTATTGCCTGCTGGACCTGCTTCTGTTTGTCATCCCTCTTGGTTAACCACATTTAGTCCATGGACTCTTTCCCCCTCACTCCTTTGTCTCACAGGAAATTGTGTGTACATGCATTTATTCAGCATATGTTAAAAGAATAGCATATGGCAGGCTCTGTTCTAGACACTTGAGATTTAGCAGTTAAAACAGAAGGAAAATCTTTGCCTTTGTGGAGCTTCCATTCTGTAAGGGATGTAAGAGAAAAAAAAAATCTTTACTCCTGTCTTAGGAGATAAATTCACTTGATAATAATACAAGCTGGGAAAAGGAAGAGGGAGTGACATTTTAAATAAGGTGGTCAAAGAAGACCTTACCAGAAGAAGACATTTGGGTTAAAACTTGAAGGAGATGAGGGACTTGGCTATGAATATCTGAAGGAAGACGTTTCAGGCATAGTAAACAGCACATGTGAAGCCCTGCTTAGACAACTGCCTTCTGCTGGGATCAGCAGGCAAACACCTGGAATATAATCAGTTACCATCTGGGACGCCTGGGTGGCTCAGTCGTTAAGTGTCTGCCTTTGGCTCAGGTCGTGATCCCAGGGTCCTGGGATTAAAAGCCTCCTTCCCGCTCTTCCACTCCCCCTGCTCTCTTGCTGTCTCTATCAAATAAATAAAATCTTTAAAAAAAAAAAAAAAAAAGAATCAACATATTTGGCTGGCCGAAGTAGCAAGTGGTAGAGGAATAATCGGGGAGCAGTGTAAGAGTGGCTTTTACTGAATGAGACAAAAAGCCATTAGAAGATTTTGAATGGAGATGTGCTCTGCTCTGACCTTCCTTTTTTAACGAGGATCACTATGCTGTATTGGTAATAGGCCCCAAGAAAGCAAGAATCAAAACAGGAAAGGCGATTTAAAAAACAATAAGAATAACACAGGCAAGAGAAGAGGACGGCTTGGCCTATGGTGGTAGGAGTAGAAATGCTGAGAAGTGGTCAGATTCTGGCTGTATTTTGTAAGAAAAGAGCATAGGATTTGTTTACCTGTGTGATACAGGATGGGGCTGGGAGGTCATGGGCAATTCAGGGAATTTTGATCTGAGCCACTGGGAACTGAAGAAAGCTGTGATAACAGTAGGTTTGTTGGGGGGATAAACAGAAGTTGAGTTTTGGACATCTCAAGTTTGAGATGCCTCTTGGTACATCCACATGGAAATATGTTAATTTTAGCATCCTTTCTGTACCAATTAAACAATTCAGTTATTTGCTAAGAAAAAGGAAAGGGACACATTCTGAAGTAAAACTGAACCAAATAACCAGTCTCTTCAGTTTGTAATCCTTGAAATAGCAGTGTTCCTTTACATTTTCCCTGATTTTCTATTTTAAAATTTGTCATTGCGTCACAGCCATTAGTCTGCCTCTTGGACTTTGCTCCTTCGTAAGATTTTGAGGATTTGGAAAAGATATTTTCTAAGGTGAAAAATGGGAAATATCTGGTTTATCTCATAAATTTTATTATTGTCTAAGCAATTTTTTATTCCTATATTAACTTTCCTAGATTATAACTTAAATATGTCATGTTTAACATGATTTGTATGTAATTTTTTACATTTAATAACACTCAGGTGAACTGTTAACCTATTAGCCAGTCTTTAAATATCTTTGATTTGAAATAATAATTATTATATTTGTTTACAGTATATAGGGTAAGAAGTGAATAAAAAATTGTTATTAAATAGGATATATTCCATTTATCAGCAGATGGGTACAGTAGTTCAGACTCTTTTACTTCGGACCCAGAACAGATTGGAAACAATGTAACTCATCAAAGGTCAGTATTTCTGTCAATAAAAAGCATATTAAAATATCTCGTTACATTTTAATATTAAGAATTCTTTTAGAGCCAAGTATGAATTATTTTCCTCTATTCTTCAGTTCTCTGAAGGCTATTAAGTTACCTATTGATTTAAGTAAAAGGAAAATAATTTTGATTCTTTTTCAACTTTAATAGGAAAGCAAGAGGAGCCCTTATTGTTCCCATGGTATCCTCTGGAAGGCCTAAAAAGAGTTATAGTTAGGATTAGCAGTTTAATGTAGTCCTTTTTGTAAGTCAGCAGTTGAGAGTCTGTTTAAGTAATAAATGTACAGATTTCCTTGTATAGCCTTATGGCAAATGCCACAGAATTCTGTATTTTAAGATGTCATCTAGAAGCACGCACCTAGTGTTGGGCTCCCTACCTACCCTGGAGATCTGCATTACATATAACTTCTCAGGCATAAATAAAAAAGGTATGAGATAGGATGAAGGTGGCAAGGGATTTGTCTACAAGGGCTTAAGCATCCGCTAAAAATTGTGTGCAGGACAGAAGCATCTTTTCCCCCTCATCTTTATACATACTAAGTATCCTTTTGCCACATGCTTGGAGAATATAAAGAGAGACTAGTAGTATAGCATCTTGGAAGAAATTCCAGATTCAGACTGCTTCTTTGTATAATTCCTTCTCTTTAGTCATCTTGGATTTTATTTTCCTTTTTATCCCTGTAAGTGAGGATCAGATTCCCAGAGTCCATGTGACTCTTTTTATAATACAGGAGACTTTGGTGGCAAACATGTGAATCTCTAGGGCGGGTCCAGAATGAGCACAGCCACCATTATAATGAGATTGCCTGTGGGGACACAGAAATGGGCAACTCACGTAGTTGAGCCAGATTATATTTCCACTTACCAAACTTCAGACTTTATATAACGTGAAAGCTAACCATGTCTGAAAGTAAAGTTTCCCATTTGTGAAAATGGTTTTTCAAACTAATACTATCTTTAATTGAATGGGAAAATGTTACTAGGTTTGTGTCTATGGAGTTTATCATGTTTAATAATGAACTTTCTTTTCAAATTTTTTGAAATTTGAAAAAATACATAATTATGCTTCATAAAAAGATTATTTGCTACCTTGAATAATTACTTATTTAATGTATATCAAACAATCTTGTCCTTATTCACTGTAATACTTACATGCCCCTTGAGAAAATTGTCACATCAGTAAGATCTTTTAACTATTTAGCCAAGTTTGAAAGCTTAAAAAGAAAAAAGCTCCACTACCTATAGCATGACCAGTTGTAATGGGATGAATTTTATAGGTCTCATTCAGGAACGTCGCCTGATAATACTGCACCACCACCTCCCCCTCCAAGGCCACAGCCTTCTCATTCCAGATCATCCTCTTTAGATATGAATCGGACCTTTGCAGTCACCACAGGTAAGGGTTAGAGAACCATAATAATCTATTATTTGACTTTAAGTTTGTTAAAGAGCACATTTTATTTTATATTCTCTTACTGTGTCGTATTTTTTTAATTATCTGAAGAGAAATTTTGAGTTTAAAAGGTGTCAGATGAGAGGAAATTTTTTTCTCTTAATGTGTTTGAGTTTTCATGATAAAGATAGGAACCTCTGAGAGGTGCTGCAAGAGATTTTAAAACAAGCATGTGGAGAGATCAAGAAGAGAAAGCTGATAGGTCTTCAGTTGGCTGACAAAGGAGAGAAAATTCTCATAACTTATTCCAAGATTTTAATTTTTATATAACTGGTTTTATTGTTATTAATAAATCGTGATCAGTATAGAAAAGTTAGGAGCAGAGGGTGATGATGTTCTGTTTTTGGATGTTATGGTTTTGGAATGATGAGGAAAATAGGATATAATAGAAGGCCATTGGGTCTGTGGGCTAAGAAAGATTATATTATTTGAGAATCATTTACATAGAAATGATTGAGTAAAGTATTAAATGTAAAGAGAAAATTTGGAAGTCTGCATATTTTATAGCTGAAGAACATTCAGAAATAGAAGAAAGCCAAGAATGGTTAATATTTTGGAAACAAGCTTGTCAAGAATGCCTTGTGCAATAGAACAAGAGAGATGTGGTCTGAGATAGAGAGCCTGGTGGCTCAGTCAGTTCAGCGTCCAACTCTTGATTTCACCTCAGGTCTTGATCTCAGGATCATATGTTCAGGCACCACATTGGGCTACACACAAAACAACTCCCTAAAAAAAAAGAAAGAAATATATGAGGTCTGAGAAAAGGCCATTAGTCTTGGTCATTAGGTCATACCTAGATAGTTTTACAGGATACCAAATGCCTCCTGATTCTTACCAGGCATTCTTAGCAGTCTTTATCATTTGATCACATTCACTCCGCCTATTTGTTCTACTAGCAGAGTATGTATTTACTAAAAAGACGATCTGTGTATTTACTTAGGACAACAACAGGCTGGGGTTGTTGCCCATCCTCCTGCAGTGCCTCCAAGACCACAGCCCTCACAGGTAATTCTCCAGTGTATTCATTACTGACCAATTACATTTGTTAGAGTTTGCTTCTACTCTAGAATTATTTTGAAGATTAGGAATTACCTAATTGTCATTCTTAATGAACATTTTATTCAGGGAAGCTAAGTCTTATTTTGGAAGTCAAGAATAATGATTAGATAGAAACTTTAAAAGTGGACCAAATGCTAATGTCTTGCTAATGGAAGGTTTAGTGGAGAGAACAGTAGGTTGGGAGATAGGAGATGTTCCTGTCTATATGTCCCTATGTAGACCCAGGACATGTCCTGGGCCTAGCAGAGGCTCCATGACCTCACTGCAACTTCCTGGAGATGTTACTCCTTCCATAAAGGAACTGTAAGTTGGCCACGTCATCCCTGCCAGGTTGAAATTGTTTCCATCTAGTAGATTCTAAGACAGATTCTGGATTATAGCTGATAGTTTTTTATTTGACTGACTGGCCAACTGCCTTTTACGTGGATGAATTTGGTTGATTTTTCTGAGTTAGATTCCTACAATGAAGTTGATTATTTGAAGTTAAAAAGATGGTTTCTTAATCATCAAAGATACTGAAATTTGAATATTTTGTTTATCTAAACTCTCAGCAAGAATACTTGTCTTGGGTTGAACTGTGAAACCCAGTGAGTTGGTCACTTGACTCAAGAACCAATCCAGTGGGGAAAACAGACTTACAAACAACAGTTACAGTAGAAGGGCTGTGCTAGATATATTTATGAAATGCTTCAGCACAGCTTGACTAACCAGTAAAGTCAAGGATCACATTGGAAAGATGTTAAATAAAATGAAGGAAGTGAGACTTTAAGCAGAGACTTGAGAGATCAAGAGGGCACTCCTCTCAGAAGGAATGATGTGGCCTGGCATATTCCAGGGAACAAGAGTTCATCGGGGCCACCAAATGATGGGGAATGAGGCTGAAGAGGTGGGAAAAGGGCAGAGTATCTCTGTATCATACTAAGGACAGAAGTCTTATAGGAGAGAGAATTTTTAAAGGGCAAGCAGGGAAGAGCCTGAAGATTTCTTCCTGTAGCACCTTGTACTTCCACTGTCATAAACTCACACTGTCTTAAGTCCTCGTGTACTTGTCTCTTATCCTGCACTGCACTGCTTCATTAGGACATCCGACTTATTTGTTCATTCACTGTAATTTCCATAGTGCTTGGCCAGAAGTTACATTTGGATTAAAGATTTTAGAAGGATTGCTCTGGCAAAGGAGGGGAGGACGAATTGGAGGGAAGTACACTGAAGTGTTGGGAGGGTAGTTAGAGCAGTGGTTTTCACACTTCAAAATAACCTTTCCAGAAACATTAAAAAAAAAAAAAAAAAAAAAAGACTTGTTAAAAGCACAGACTGTTGTGCAGTAGCCTAATTAAGAAAAAAAGTTAGATGCAAGTACAGAGTCAAAGAGTAAGACCAGACCCTTCCTCTCCTTTAATGTACTTTCTTTGCAATAAGAATTTGCAAAAGTATCTTTCTTACTGAAGGTTTATCATCTTAATTTTTTGAGTGTCTCAGCATTCCACTTACAGTTTTTAGAGCTAGATGCTACTGTCACTCATCTCCCTGAATTTACAGATAACAAAGCATCTCTACAGTATATTTTCAAAGAAGAAGGTTGCTGACAGTGATAGACTAATGAAGTGTGTTCCTCCATCCTGACCCATTGTGCAGGCTCCTGGTCCCGTTGTGCATCGCCCAGTGGATGCCGATGGCCTAATCACTCACACTAGTACCTCACCTCAGCAGATACCAGAGCAACCAAATTTTGCAGATTTCAGCCAATTTGAAGTATTTGCTGCATCAAACGTCAATGAAGAACAAGATGATGAAGCCGAGAAACATCCGGAGGTCTTGCCGGTCAGTTTTCAGGGCTTATTTGATTTTCTGCTGGGAAACTCTTCCCACATTATATTCATAACAGGTCTGTAAGCAGAGGAACCTCTAAAAGAGCGGATACCAGAGTGGACATCAGCGAGTAAAATATCTGCTGCTGCTGCTTTAGAGAATTTATATTCCCTGGGTCTGTGCTTCTTAATTGGTTAATTGGCCTTAGATACCTGCTGGTTACAGTATAATGCCTAATAATCAGAATGTGGTGGGGTGCCTGGGTGTCTCAGTCGATTAAGCCTCTGCCTTTGGGTCGGGTCATGATCTCAAGGTTCTGGAATCTAGCCCTGCATCAAGTTCTTGGCTTGGCAGGGAGCCTGCTAACCCCCCCCCCCTCTGCCTGCCTCTCTGCCTCCTTGTTATATCTATCTCTCTCTCTCTCTGTTCCCCCATCAAATAAATAAATAAATAAATAAATATCACTAAAAAAAAAAAATCAGAATCTGGGTAGAAGCTAGCTGTCATGGGAAAAGGCACAAACAACCCTCCGGGCATGCCTAAAACACTGCTCAGGGGCTCGCATCTGATGTGTGATTTGGTGAAGATTTGCATGTAACAAATGGCTATGGTTACCCTAGCTACACTCCATGCATATGATGTGAGTCACATTAGTTAGACCTACAGACCACGGGCTGCCAGATTCCATCTTTACAGACAGTGTTTAGGAGATGCTCTTCAGATCTAGTGGCAGGAACTTCTGCTAGCCACTTCTTTGAGCCTGAAACTTTTTATCTAGCCCTGGGACCACTTGGGGTATGGCCTAAACTATCAGGAAGGCAGGGGAGGGCCTGAGGGGAAGTACAGGTGTGTACAGGGTACTGGTACTCACGTCTCTGGGGCAGAGGCATCCCCCTGCCCTCACCACAAGAACTTTCCAAACAGTGCTGGGCTGCATCCTCAGCCCTCTCCTGCTCTCCGCCCTTCTGCTATAGAGAATGGCCATTTTTACAGGGTTTTCTCACAATCCTTATTATGAGAATGAATATTTTCTTAACATTTTACTCTCCCAATTTGTTAACATACATATTTATGCATAATTGTATACTGCTTATGTATAATTAGGAATGATAATATATTCATCTCTAGGTTGAAAAAGCTTCTGATTCTGCAAGTTCTCTTCGAGTTGCCAAAACAGATAGTAAAATTGAAGAAAAGACAGCTGCTAGTGTTCCCGCCAATGTGGTACGTGATGTCTTCTATAATATTGATTATTTTGTACATATAAAAAGTTAGGGTTAGGAGGGTATGTGCTTTGGTGAGTGCTGTGAAGTGTGTAAACCTGGTGATTCACAGACCTGTACCCCTGGGGATAGAGTATTATGCCTCCATCAGAAAGGATGAATACCCAACTTTTGTAGCAACATGGACGGGACTGGAAGAGATTATGCTGAGTGAAATAAGTCAAGCAGAGAGAGTCAATTATCATATGGTTTCACTTATTTGTGGAGCATAACAAATAGCATGGAGGACATGGGGACTTAGAGTGGAGAAGGGAGTTGGGGGAAATTGGAAGGGGAGGTGAACCATGAGAGACTATGGACTCTGAAAAACAATCTGAGGGTTTTGAAGGGACGGGGGGTGGGAGGTTGGGGTACCAGGTGGTGGGTATTATAGAGGGCACGGATTGCATGGAGCACGGGGTGTGGTGCAAAAATAATGAATACTGTTATGCTGGAAATAAAAAATAAATAAAAAAAAAATTTAAAAATAAATAAATAAATAAATAAATAAATAAATAAAAATCTTAAAAAAAAAAAAAAGTTATATGACACCATTTTCACTTTGTAAGATTTTAAAGGTGACAAAGATCTTAGAAATGAAGTGAACTGCTGAGTATCTAAGCCATTCCACTGCCTTTAACTGTAATATATTTGGTCTGTTTCAGAACAGGGTCTACCTGTCTAAAAATTCTAGGAGGTGATGGTCTGTCATCTAGTATATGCCTTAGGTTCTCAGAATTTATATGGTGATGACATTCTTCCACATTTGGAAAGTACAACTTCCTTATTGGCCAAACTCCATTTTTTTTATTGCAGTCATAAGTGTCATAGAGAAAAATTACCAACCCTCTAAGGGCGTTGTGCTCTTTTTTTGACGTTTTGGGAATAATTTTTCCCCCAACATTTTATTATGAAAATGTTTAAATGTAAAATAAAATTGAGAGAATTTTATATTATATAGATCGGTAAACCCACACCATGACTGTACTATTAATATTTTACTATACTTGCATTATCACATACTGTCCGTCCATCTATCTATGTATGTCAGTCCTTATTTGGTTTTTGCATTGCGAAGTTAATTATAGGTATTTGCATGTTTTTCCACTGAAAGAAAAGTTTTGGTAATTTTTTTTCCTGTTATCACCCAGACATTCCCAGTAGCTATTACAGCATGTGCTTCTGAGAGTGCTTAAACTACTCTCTCGACACTATTTTTTACCATATTTTTGTGTTTTTTAAATAGTGAATTTTATTTTTGTCAGCTCACAGCAACAAATTAAAAATAGTATTTAACCAAAGATATGGCAGTTGATTGTCAGTTTTATTTATTAACAGATCAGGTTATGGTAAATACCAAAATAACATATTTGAATCTGTTGAGGGAAAATACAGAATTTTTAACAGTGTCCACTCATATTTGGCGTTATAATTTTTGTGCATCTTAGTTATTGTTTTTAACGAATTGCCTTGCTTTCTATTTCTTTATAAATTGCTTTATTAAGATGACATATTTTAGGGGCACCAGGATGGCTCAGTTGTTAAGTGTCTGCCTTTGGCTCAAGTCATGATCCCTGGGTCCTGGGATCAAGCCCTGCAATCAAGGCTCCCTGCTCATCAGGAAGCTTCCTTCTCCCTCTCCCACTTCCCCTGTTTGTGTTCCTTCTCGCTGTGTCTCTCTCTGTCAGATAAATAAATAAAATCTTAAAAGAAGAAACACATTTTAGTATTTTTGACTAGGAAATCCTATAATGGTAATGGATAGATATTTCTGGAGACTCCCCCCTCCTCTTTTTTTTTAAAGATTATTTGAGAGAGAAAGCACAAGGTGGAGCTCAGAGAGAGAGGGAGAAGCAAGCTCCCCACTGAGTGGGAAACCCGACACAGAGCCCAATTCCAGGACCCTGAGATCCTGACCTGAGCCAAAGTCAGATGCTTAACCTACTATGCCACCCAGGGGCCCCTGGAGACACCTTTTATATTTATTAAACAGTATATATATTAAACATCTTCCTTGTTAATATTTAAATCATGAATATTACAGTTTTGAGTCAGATTTAGGCCTCAAGGAGCTTATGTCACCCTTTTTTTAAAAAGTGTCTGGTTAGGTATATTTCACAGTTGTGATGTCAACCCAGGAACACCCTTTCACATTGAAATTGAACTTAGCCATGTTAAAAATAACATAAATTGTTTTAAAGTGGGACAGGTGGGACACTTGGGTGGCTCAGTGGGTTAAGCCTCTGCTTTCAGCTCAGGTCATGATCTAAAGGTCCTGGGATCGAGCCCTGAATCAGGCTCCCTGCTAAGCAGGGAGCCTGCTTTCCGCCTCTCTTTGCCTGCCTCTCTGCCTAATTGTGATCTCTCTCTGTCAAATAAACAAATAAAATATATTTTTTTTAGAAGTGGGTCAGGTGACTTTTAATTTTTGGAGAAGAAGCAGTGTAAAGAAAGCAAATGATGAGTAACTGTGAATGTCTTGAAGACATCCCCATTGTTAACGGACTTCTTCTCTTGTAGAGCAAAGGCACCACACCTCTTGCTCCACCACCTAAACCTGTTCGAAGAAGATTGAAATCAGAAGATGAATTAAAACCAGAAGTTGATGAACACACACAGAAGACAGGTGTCTTAGCTGCTGTGCTTGCGTCACAGCCTTCAATTCCTAGGTAATCAGAGCTGTCCCTAGACAAAAGGGGCAAAAAGCACAGCACTTAATGTATCAGAATGAAGGAAATTATGGTCAGACTGGCTCTCTAGTTGAGCAGAGGGTCCCAGGTGCTCCTCTTTGAGAGTTTTTTTGAGTAGTTGTAATATTCTCCCCACTTTCCCCCTTTCTGTTATCTGGCTCAATTCCAGCTTCATTTTAACAACCTAATGCAAACCCTGAGCAGAGTTTTTTTTTTAATTAGTATGGAGTAACAGTAAGATTTTAACTCTGGTTGCCCTGAACCAGGAATCAGCCAACTAGGGTTCGTGGGCCAAATTCATCCCATGGCCTGTTTTCTTAAGGCCCAGAGCTAAAAATGGCTTTTATATGTGGTGTAAAAAAGAGAAGGGAGAGAAAAAGAAACCAAAAACAAGAATATGCTACAGAAATCATATGGCCCACAGATTAAAATATTTACTATGTGGTTGTTGATAGAAAAATGGTTACCTGCTCTGGACTAAAAGTCAGGTGATTCTACAGAAAAAGAATGAGAACAAAAACAATAAAACTTAATCTTCTGAAACTTAGATACTTTTGGTTGACCACTGAAACTGAGCTAATGATGTTGAGCTATGCTATTAAGGCAAAAGATGTTCCCTCTACTTTCTGGATTTAGAGAGAGGTCAGGGAAGAATGGAGAGAGTTTAAAGATAAATGACAATCATATTTTCTGGCCCTCTTATCTTCTCAGGTCTGTTGGAAAAGATAAGAAAGCAATTCAGGCATCAATTAGACGCAATAAGGAAACCAACACAGTTTTGGCCAGATTGAATAGTGAATTGCAGCAACAATTAAAGGTATTCTGAATCTTTACTTGGGGAATTCCGTGGACTCAGAACATCTCAGTTAACTGGAGCTTAGAAGTGATCCAGCATTTTTAAGCTAGTATGAAACTTCCCAGGCAGTAAGAGAAATGTGTATCTAAAATGTTTTTTACACCGTTGAATCTTTGTATATTTGAAGGAATTTTGTATACTCAATTCTGATCTGATTGTCTATATATATATATATATATATATATGGCATCACTGTTCCTGTAATACACTGTTCCTGTAATGTTCCTGAACATTCATAATGAAGCCCAAGAGAGCAAATGTGACCTTGAGCACCACCAAGACAATATATGTGGTTCCCTATACTCTTACTTAATTCTAAGATGACTTGAGTATCGTTGGTTTATCCTTTTATCAAAGACAACTCAGAGTCTCTTAAAGAGAGATCAACTGGTCTAAAGAAGATGGGGACAGTTGAGATCATTTTGCATGTGAAAAAGGAAAGACAAGCCTTAGGTAGAAGTGATGCTTATGGCCCATGTGTACTCCCATCATTTACACTTGAGAGGAATGGATATGTTTTTCTTTCTTACCACTCTGATTTCTTTGAATCTTTGCAAATAAAAATGAGCTAGAATCATTTATGGCTTACCAACTTTAATCACTTATATCTTATAAATCAGTGACTCTCACATCTCAGTGTATATAGTTAGTCAGGGGTCGTGTTAAAATGCAAATTCTGATTCATATTAAATATGGAAAGGGACCTGAGGATTCTGCATTTCTCATAAGCTTCCAGATGATAGAAATGCTGCTGGACTGTTGGTCCCACTTTGAGTAGCAAGGTTATAAAACACAAAGACAAGAGAAGAGTCCATGAAAGTGTAAAATGAATGCAGAGTTAGTTTGTTCCCATAACATTCTGTTGGTATCCCTCATCCAGCGTTTATCACATTATCTGGTATTATTATCTATGGCACATTTGTCTCTTTTCCCTACTAAAATAAGCTCACTGAAAGTCATAATTTTTTCTGTTCAGGATGCCCCCCCACACGTGTGTGTGTGTGTGTGTGTGTGTGTGTGTGTGTTCTCCAAATTCCAAACCAAAATACATTGAGAAAAAAGAGAGAGGGATGTGTTAATGCTCAAGCGGGATGTCAGAAGTGAGCGAGGACTCCCTAGATAAATTTGTAACCATCTTGTCTCTATCCCTAAAAATCTAGCGCATGTTAGGATTTGATAAATATCTGTGAATGAATGATATTTTTGTGTAGCTCTTTGATCAGAGAAAATATTTATAGTCACTGTGTGATTATGAATTTGGTCTGTTGTAAAGGAAGACTATAAAACTATAAGCTTACTAGTACCTTACCTTGATAATGAAAATTTTGTTGACACTTGTTTTTCTAAAGAACTAAAGGCGCTTATAGAAACATGTATATAGGAGCTATTTTTAAAATCACTTTTCTCTCTATCTTGAAAAGAGAATAGGAAGTATGGTACAAAATTGGAAATGGTTCTGGTTAAAAAACGATCAGCATGTTTGAGGAAAAAAAAGTTGAGTTAGGATTTGCTGGCTATCTGAAAAGACTGTTCACAATCAACAGTGGTAAGAAATTCTGATTGCAGAATAAATTTATTCTTTGTGAAACCAAAAGTCAGATGTGGTTCAGGAGTTATCAGGACCAGATAACATCACCAGGGGAAATGTTAATTGGTTCATCTACTGTTCCTGCAGGGGGTAGGCTTTATGCAAAATGCATGCATAAGTAACATCGTTTGCAAATATTGGCTTTTCTCTGATAATTAAAAAACATTTTATTACCCTGATTTACTTAGTAGGGAAAAGATTTTAAGATCATATTTTAATAGTACTGACATATAAAGAAACTCCTTGCTAAGTTGAAGTATCCTCTTAAAATATGAGTGACTCTCCCTTTGTCTTAACAAATTTAAATTTTCTTGATGCTGAGTTGTTGTTAGCTGTGCCTTCATTTTTATATACTTTGAAACATAACTTTGCATCTTTTTCAGGATGTTCTTGAGGAGAGAATTTCTCTGGAAGTTCAACTGGAACAGCTTCGACCATTCTCTCACCTATAAGCCAATTGCCGTTAACTGTGAACATACCCATTTTTAAGCAGTTTTGGGTTCAAGCCAGTTTGGAGACCCAAACATTCAGCTCACTGCTTAATTCAACATTAAATTTTATGATTCTGTTTTGCCCTATATGTTCACCTGTATTTAAGTATGTTTTATTTTTTAATTTCAACAATAAAAGGGTCAGGATGACTTTTCCTGGAGGATATATTGTGTTTGTTGGCATAGCCCACACTTCTTGCTCCATAGTGTCAGGAATACATAACATCGGTCCAGGATTCTTAAGTGGCCAGAACCTCACACTGATTTGATTTACAGAATGGCCTTTCCATTTGTATCTCAAGCAAAGACTGAAATATTTGCAAAAGAAGTCAAAAAAATAAATTGTCAATTTGTCTTTTAGGTTTAATATTTTACATGAAGCATCTATATTTTGTAAAAATCTTAAAAATGAGTTCCCTACTGAATTTTTTATTTTAAAGAACTGTATTGGATGAGGCATTCTTTAACCATTATCAGCATTCTTTAGGAGTCATGTGGTACTTTCAGGCTTCAACTTGGAGGTCAGATTTTATAATTTTCCCAGTGAAAACTGAGCAGTTTCACCAGTAACCTAAAATTGTTGTGTGTGAAATTTTAACTCAGCAGTCACGTAAACTTATGAAATAGCTATGAAGTCAGGTCTTAATTGTCCCATAGAAGCAAAGGGAAAGTGTTGAATCACAAACGACATAAGTACTGTCCACATGCAAACATCATCATTTTTTGCATGATTTATGCACTTAAGTCTTAGTTAGAAACTTATGCTTATCAGTTGCTACATAGATTATTTTCAAATAATTATATTTTAAAACTTTTGAGGGCATTAATTATTCACAGAATAAATGGAAATTCCTTGAGATTTCTGGTTTACCTTCAGCTATTTTGTCATCCAATCTTTGGTCATAGAGACTGGTTTTTCCTATTAACAGAGCTTCTGAAGTGTGTCCTATTCAGGTTGAAAAAATGTCGTAGGATTTGTTTCATATTATATGATGTATACATTTTGATCATATATGTAAATTTGCATTCACTACTGACTAACAGCAGATACTCCCTTTAATGGTATTCTATTTATTCTATGGGATCATAGATATTAGGCTGCATGGATATATCGTAACAGAATCAAGGTGTGATTTTACACTAAAGGTGTGATTTTACACTAAAAAACAACACAATATTTTAACTTCTCTACATTTTTTAACAAGAATTTAAATTTTTTAAGAATTAGAAGGAATTTATATGTTTATTGAAAAAAGAAAATGTTTAAAATAGCCCAGTTCACAATCCTAGACTGTACTAGTAGATTTTTACTATCTTAAAGGAGAATATGAAGCAAAAAGGAAACTAACAAGTGAAAGTTTCCAAGGTCAATATCAACTCTAAGTAAAAAATATTACTATTACTGCATACATTAGCAGAAGTTTCCAAGTGGCTAACAGGTTATGGCTTCAGTTTGTTAAATAATTAAATGAAGGTTTTAAAGATACAAAAGACTACCAAACACATGCTTTGCTGTTTCTCTTCAAACAGAATTGTCTTAAATTCTTTATATTTGTTTCTTTTTAAAAAATCTTTTATATATTTACTTAAGAGAGAGAGATCACAAGCAACAGGGAGTGGTAGAGGGAGAAGCAGACCCCCTACTAAGCAGGGAGCTTGATGTAGAACTGGTCCCAAGAAGGATCACAACCTGAGCCTAAAGCAGATGCTTAACCAATGAGCCACCCAGGAGCCCTTTATTTTTGTATCTTAAAGGTATTTTGTGTTGGGTTTTTTTTTTTCCCCCAACAGCCTTCTAATTTAGCAATGTCTAATTTAACTTTTTAAAACCTCTTACTTAGAGGGTCTAAAAATTTTAATTTTGCAACCAAAAAAACACTTCAGAATCACAGGAAACCTTTTAGTACTTTGTAGGAATTTATTTTTAATGCTCTCTGGAAGAATATATTCATATGAAAGACATGTGACAAGTTTTTTGCCAAATTGCCATTTATATTTTTATACACATTTTAAAATCAGTAATTATATCATGAAAATTTATAAAGATATGATTGGTAAGTCAACAAACTATTTCTCTAGACTGATCATTTAAGAAAAACTTTTTTATTCTGACTTTTTCATTAGCTCATAAAACAAAACTTTAAATATGCAATTATCTTTGTTCTGTCAAATTTTACTGCCTATGAAAAATAATCACCAAAAGAAGTGCTTCAAAATTTTGGACTCAAGTTGTTCTTCTGTACATTTCTTTGCATAGTTGAACATAGATGATAAAGTTTAAAAGTTTGGAGGGACTTTATGGATCATCCTAATTCATTCTCCCCATCCGTGAGAAATCATTCTGCTTCCTACTGGATCTTCTGGAACAGGGATCTCTTGGTCTTTGCCAGGGAGAATTAGCACCCATAATATTTTTCTTACTTCTCCATACTACTTTTGATTGCACTTTGAAGTACTGACAACCATAGGAATTTATCATCCTCAACCTCTGTAGCACAAATCCATTCACGTTTTGGACCATGAAGAATAAATGCATTCTTGATATCTGTAAAAATATTTGAGGTCCACTAATTAATCTTGGCAGGTCACAATCAAAAGAAAAGAAAATGTTACAAAATTCAAGAATTGACCAAGTCATCTTTAAGAACCTTTTGTAAACTAGAAAGGGATTCCAAAAGATACAAGTCCAGTTTAGAATATAACTTCCTAAAAATCCTGAATAATTCAAATATAATATAAAATAATCTTTGTGATTGTGTAATTCTATTGGCAGTTATTTTTAAAGACTGGTAGATGATGTCATGTTCTTTAACTCTTTGTCTCGGTCCCTCCAGAAGGAGGACGGTAAAGGTCCCTCCAGAAGGAGCCAGTAAAGGTCTACACTAAGAGTTGGTGCAGGTAGAGATGCTGAGAGCTAGGCCGGGACCACCTTGTTGGAATTAAGCCAACTATGTAGCTGAGTGCCAGCTGTCTAGTGGGTTACATAGTGATGTTTTGACACAGACCACAGCTGACTAAAGGGAGATTGAAAGCAGATGTCCTACCCTCTTTAACCATTCCCGGTGATTATAGATAACTAACTCATGTCAGCTGAGTTTGTTTTCTAGGTGGAAATATTTATTTTCCCCTTTGGTGTTCATTTCTTCTCAGGCTCAGATTTAAAATGAGGCTAAAACTAAAGGGAAGGAATCCTTTTTTAAAGGGTGAATTCTTTCTGTAAGACCTTTATTCTAGCTTTAACCTTAAGTCCTGCCTTGACATGCGGTGAAGAGTATTGGAATGAGAGCTGTTCCATTCAGCTGTTCCTAACAAAAACTGAGAAAAGAGAAGGATCCTTTTAAGCTTGGCAAGTGAAGTGTAGGTAATAACTAAAAATAGGCATAGTATTTTTAAGTAGGATTTCTTTTCATAACATGATAGTTCTGTTGAGGTTATTAATGAATGAAATGTTTGTTACTAAACATCCTTTGCAAATCTGTCAGTTACAGAAGAACTATCAACTTGAATATGAACTTATGGAAGCAAAGGTACACTTCACTGTAATAATCTGTAGTAATCGCTGTAATAATCACTTCATCTTAGTGGAATGGAAACAGCATATAAAAATCTAAAATAGTAAAATCTATAGGCAGTATTGAGTCCTAGTAAAATGGAAAAGTGATAGGTAAAAGTATAAAATTGTAACATTTACAAGCTGTGGTGGGTAGTGGCTCTCTTGTCAGATTGCTTCAAAGAGCTCAGGATGATGTGGGTTCATGCTTCCCTTTGTGATTTTTGAAAGTTGTTTTCCTAATATGTAGGGTACCTGTCTGACAATGCCACCATTCCTTTTTTTTTCTATTTCCGATAGATGCAAGTTTACATTAATGAAATCCTAAAATTATTTGGAGAACTATTTGCAAACTTTCAAATGAACATTCCAGTACTTTTCCTACTTTATATTTTAATAGTTAATGAGCATTATGTAATATGGGTTTCTAAAGGTCTTTAACTCTTGGAAGAAAAAGAATACATACATTTAGAATCTGGAATGTCCTCTACAAGTAACCTATGAAGGGCCACTGATGCAATGAACTGGTAGGTTGATTTTGAAGTCCTCTCAAACGGAGTATGAACTGTGCCCCGACTAGAAACAAGCAGTGCATCATTGAAGAGGAAAAGACTGAGGTCACGGGTGTGTTCATAGGACCTGTGTTAAAGTGGAGAAGGGTTACATAGTAGGCATACACACATGCTTTGTTATACAGTTCACCGTCTTGGCATTGATAAGCCAATAGTTGGTGGTTTTGCCCGCTGCAGACAGGTTGAAATGGCTCATTGGAGTTCTCAGTAGTTTTTCTCCTGCTGTAAATAGTCTCTTCTGTCTCTCAGGCCACTCCGGGGGGGTGGGGGGGGGCGGCCTCCAGGCTCCAGTGGAATGCTTTGAACTTACCCACTGGATAAGCATTCAGTGTGGGAATGTGGAGGAAAGAGACCATGAACTTTTCCTCCTTTTCAACGTGAATCATGCTAGAGCTGTGTTAAACTTCTGTCAAGTTTGGTATTTTGTGTCTGATGTATTTGGGCAATCTGGGGAAGGTTTCTGTTTGGTTTGGTTTCGTCTTCAGTCTTCAGTTCATCTTAACAGTTTGGGGTAGAGAAAAGCACAAGAACCAATATGACATAAGGTGTCTTAAGCACACAGCTGGGAAAAGAAAAGCATTTAACTACTAGGTAGGAAATTAAAATTTTCCTAATTATGGTTGGAGGGAAATCAATAGATAACATACTTCATCAGTATGAAAGGTGAGAATTAAGTTAACTTCATTTTCACGGAGGTTGCTATGATGGTCAGCTGTAGGCATGTTTACCAACAGGCAAAATGTGCCCTCAGCCTCCGTCTGTTACCCTCATTACACTGTTGTGTTATTGGAGCCAGGTCTTGTGCTTGGCAGGCACCGGTGTACTCTCCTTTGGGTTTGCTTGTGTGAGTACTCACCAGGGAGTCAAGCAATGTGTTGGGGAGGAGCGGAGTGGGGGAGCACCCACTTCCCAGTGTCTCTAGCCTCCCTCCCCCCATGTTGGGAGGATAACCAAAATCTTTTTTCTCTTAGAAGTTTCAAGCAACCCTCACTTGCTCGAAGGAAGGGAGTCCATATACTGGCTTGATGTTCAGAGGAAGTCTTATTTTTAATCTTCACTATTTTTTTTTAATTGCCATTTGAAGTCTACATAAACTTTCACATAAACACTAAAGTGGCATCAATTCATACCATTGGCATTTTTAAGTGTCCTTTTTTTGTTTCACTTTTTCTTTTTGCTTGGGTCCCTCCTCCCTTCACTCAGGTCACCCAAATTACCCAACTCCTACCTGTCTGTCTTTGTTTTCTTACTTGCTCAGGTAATTGCACACATATGTACATATATACACATCTGTTTACAAGTAGGTTGCCATTATTTTACAAAAATGGTAATATCCACACTTTTTTTCTGTTTTTCTCACTTAGCAATGGAAATCACTTCAAGTTAACTGGTATGGCTTGCTTTATTTATTTATTTATTTATTTATTTATTTATTTATTTTAAGATTTATTTATTTGAAAGAGAGAACCTAAGTGGAGAGAGGGGTAGAGAGAATCTCCAGCAGGCCCTACACTGAGTGGGGAGTTCAATGCAGGGCTTGATCCCAAGACTCGGAGATCATGACCTGAGCTGAAATCAAACTCAGATGCTTAACCGACTAAGCCACGCAGGTGCCCCTTTATTTTATTGTTTTTAATGGCCAAATAATACTTTATGGTGTGTATAGACATCACTGATTCCGCTCTTCCCTTTTGATGTCCATTGGTGTGTACAGGCTTGGGTCTTTTTCCTCCTTTCTTTTCTCCTTCTTTCACTTGTTCGTTATGGCCACTATGTGCAATGTTCGAATAAACTGGTCTTTATTTACAATCAAATCCCTTACATGTGTTGTTATTTCTTTCAGATGGGCTTGCGAGGATGGGGTGGGCTGTGGTGGGCAGGTAGGATTGATTGGTCAAAGGTTTTATGTATTTTTATCAAAAACCGGATTGCTGTCCTTAAAAGCTACTATAATTGCCACTTAGAATCCACTTTATATAATAATGGCTCTGACTTGTACATAATACTAACTTTAATGTCCCTCTAAATTACCTAGAGATTTTTGTTAAAATGCAATTTGAAGGTAGTAGAACTAGAGTCGTGTGAGAGTTTCTGCATCTCTAACAGCTGCCTGACGATGCTGATGTGCAGAGCACATTTTGAGGAGTGAGGCAGTTAAATCATGTATTAGTTACAACCATGTCATGCTAGGTGAAGGACTGGGACCCAGGACTGAAACTTTTTTTTTTTTTTTAAGATTGTATTTATTTATTTGACAGAGAGACACAGTGAGAGAGGGAACACTAGCAGAGGGGGTAGAGGGAGAAGCAGGCTTCCCGCCGAGCAGAGAGTCTGATGCTCCGATGCTCGATTCCAGGAAGGACCCTGGAATCATGACCTGGGCCGAAGGAAGATGCTTAATGACTGAGCCACCCAGGCATCCCCAGGACTTAAAAATTTTTGAAGAGTACTATATTTCAGGTTCAGCTATTCAGAGAGTATTAATGAGGTCTTGGCTCTGTTAGGTGTCTGGATAAACAGAAATGCCCAAACGCTGGAGCCAGCTTTTCCTTTTTCATGCATTTCCTTCCCATTTCTGTGTGGCTGTGATTTAGGCTGGAAGGAGTGGGTGCTTCACACACACTGACATACACTTGCAAGAAGCAATATTCTAGATCAAGTTGGTAGGATATTCTGACAATAATGGTGCCTACAGAACTAGGGATGAGGGAGAGAGGAGGCTAGAAAGGGAAGAGGTCTTTCCCAATCTGTGTGTAATTGTCTGTACGTGGTGAATGGCCACTCGAGGTAAAAGACCCCCACCCGTATTCTTGCCTTCTTTTTGTTTAGCAATTTTGCCATACTACTGATATGAACAATTATTTCTCCTATCATACCAGTTTAGAGAAATGTTCAAAGCTATAAAAAAAATGCTCTATTAAACTGAATTATCAGAGAATATAATACATGTTTGCTTTAAAGAAGTGCCTTTGAAAGGTAAAGAATCATTTTTTCATTCGAAAGTGGTAACCCCGAGGGCAGAAATAAATGAAGGAATTCCGGTTTTGTGACCCACGTGGATCGAGCGGGTGGTTGGGCCCAGGGCAGAGCAGGAGCAGGTACATTATTAACTCGGAGTTGAGGCCACTTGTCCTCAGAGGACATAAACAGGGAAAGAGACTTGAAAACACACAGGTTTTCATTATTTCATTATTTCAATCAATTATTTCATGAGAATGCTATTTAAAATAAATCTGAGTTCCATCTAGAAAAAAGATTTTCAAAAGCCATTTACTAAGTTAAGCCCTTCTACAGGCTCCTGGGTGGCTCAATCAGTTAAGTGTCCGACTCTTGATTTTGGCTCAGGTCATGATTTCAGGGCCGTGGTATCCAGCCCCATGTCGGGCTCAGTGTGGTCTGTCTGTCCCTCTCATCTCTGCTCCTCCCACCACTCATGCTCTCTCCCTAAAATGAGTGGATACCATTCTTGTAAATAAATAAAGCCCTTCAAGATCTCCCAACAATTTTCATCCAAAAATGAGACACACTAAAAAACATAGTAACTCCTCTACATATGTAAAAGTAAATAATTTCATCTCTCATATTGACATAATAGAGCAAAGGAAGTGGAAACTATGGATCCTAATAACGTTTCAGAAAGTCACTTGTCATATTCAAAAGAACCAACTGTAAGGGTAGAGTTTTTTCTCCATGAACTTGGATAGGATTTCTTTCCTTGTTCAGAAATAGGTCAAATGACTCAGCAAAATGTAACAGGTCTGTTATAGTTTAAATTCCTAACATCATTCTAGAAATGTTTTATTGTTGTTTATTGTATTAAAAGGCCAAAATGCTGAAGTATCCAATTTCTATAAACACAGGAAAACCTTGAAAGGAATTTTACAACCTTGGGCATGAGCAGACAACAGCGAGCCATAGGTTCTCTGAGCTGACCTGGGTCAAAACTGTAGCTTCTATACATCCACACTGACTTGAGGATTACAGGCTTTCTGAGTTTCCAGGCTAAGAGCCAATTCAGAGCCAGAGTCCAATATCTCTGGGAAGTTCCCAGTACATAGCTGCCCCAGTAACTGACTGTAGGCCCCTTGGGTTAAGGCTAAAAGAAAGTTTACAATACGCATTTTTGGCAGTGTAGTAGGGTTTATCCTCAAGAGGACTTGGTCTGAGAAGTGGATGTCTCCCTTTGGTGATTCAAAGCCAGTCCTCGAGGGCTCCGCCTTTTGTCACCTCGGCATCAAGGGAGGGAAGGGGAACAACAAAAGTCCACGGAAAAACCAGCAGGCTGAAAGCCACGTAAGTGAAAATTGGTGTTTTCTGGAAAAACGATATAATGAAAGTTCCAAATTGCATAATATATTCTAAAAGCTTAAGCTATCCCCAAATTCTGTGGGCTATATTGACAGAGGGACAAATAACTTCAAATTTCTTAGCTCTAAAATGACACTGTGACTTCATCTCTACCCAGCAGAATTTTTTTCTTTTTATGGTGCAAGTATTTACTGATTTTGTTCTGTGTCGTGGCTCTTGTTTATCAGTAATTTGTTTAGCACTCACGGCTTAGTGGGTAGGTTTATTATGAGGAAGGTTCAGTTCATCTTTCTAACCCGCTGCTCTCGTCAGTAGACAGAGCACTGAGACTTGGTTCTGAATTTTGGACCAGCACTTACTCTGTAGCCTCAGAGAACTTACTTAAATCCAGATTCCCACCCATAACATGATTCCAGACCTACTTGCCCCAGGAAGTGATTGTAATGAGTGTGTCAAATGAGAGAATGTAACGAATACGGTGGGGTCACATGGCTGGCTCAGTTGGAAGAGCGTGTGACTTGATCTCGGGGGCTGTGAGTTTGAGCCACACATTAGGTGTAGAGATTACTACAATAAATAAGTAAAAAGCATTAATAGAAAATATGGTAAATTATAAAGCCTTCTACTCATGTAAGTCAGTATTTCATGTATAAATATAAACAGAGTTTCCTCTGAGTAGAAATCTCTAATGGAAGTCACGGGAATGGGATTTCCTGAGTTTTAGGTGACTTTCCAAAATGATAGAAAACAAAGTTACAGACTAAGTATTCTGTAATATCTTTTGGAATATGAACCTATCTTGCACTTACTGAATTTTAAAAGTTAATGTAAGCTTTGCGCAGTGGTAGTATCATAGCCAATGAGGTTTATCCGAGGCGTGATTATTGCTAATTGAAAAGTTAATGTAAAGTTACATTTAAATTTATTGCTTGACAAATCACTGAGATGGTGTCTATTTTAACATACATATACCTCATAATTAGATTGTAAAATAATTTAGTATTCTCCCATGATCCTCAAATTTTTAAATGTATTCTCTTTGCCCAAATGCTAAAGTCTAATAACTGAGCCCTTTGGTTTCTGGTTGGACACATAAAGAGCTTGCAAGTCCTAACTTCCATCCTCACAACAAAAAAGAAGCTGAAAAACTCAGCATCAACAGCTCTTCTTTGCACCATCAGAGAATCAAAGCCACAAGGTAAACTAGCACCCCAAAAGCTGGAGAGACACACTGATACAGAGAAACACAGCTTACTGGAGGCAGAACCTCCCCGCTGGAGCAGTGAACTAGTTTTAAGAGATTAAGAACTCCTGGAAGCCTAGCCTGAGGGGAACATTCTCTCCCCACTAGCATGAATTTAAAACTAGCATATGTTTTACTTCCAGGAGCCCCACCAGGCTCTCACTGTGAAGATCAAAGAAAAATGTTTTCATCCATCCTGATAGGGAGAGGAAAGGTAGCCTTTTTGAAATGTGCCTGCAGAGTTCTCTTCTCCTTACCAAAAGACTTCCCTCAGGGGAAACAATTTTACCAGAATCTAACCAATATGGGGGAAGGGAAACACCTACTTCCAGCCCCTTTTGGCCTTCCTGTCTCTTAGAGACAGTACACAAAATGGAAGGAAACAAAACAAGAAACAGAAAGGAATGAAAAACATTTGTGAAAGTCCTAGCCTGGGGCACAAGCTCACTAAAAAACTAAGACCTAACCATGAAACTCTAGAACTCTTCCCTTCTCCTCCTTTCCCATTTGATACCGCGTCAACAGAATTCCTTATAATAACAAGGGATTATAGCTGAAAAGAACTAGAAGCCTCGGACCCCTATTTAAGGGGTCTCTAGGGAAACTCAATGGCAGCGAGGGAGACAAAAACAAGAACACCAAAATAAATTGTAGCCTGTGACACCATAGCCTGTGACACCACAGTTACAACAATAGTAAACACAGGCTAACATCTAGTCCTATAAACCTAAAACCTCACACTGAAGACCTATTTGCCTCAGTTCCTTTCACTTAATACATTACGTCAAGCTTTCAACAAAAAATTACAAATCATGCTAAGAGAAAGAAGAACAGTTTGATAAGGCAATTATCAGAACTAGACTTATATGGCAGGGATGTTGTTGGAATTATTAGACCAGGAATTTGAAATATTTATAATAAATAAGTCAAGGACGCTAATGAAAAAGTGGACAACATGCAACAAAAGAACAGATGATTAAAATAAAGAAATGGAAACTCTAAAAAATAATTAAAAAGAAATTGTAGAAATTAAAAACACTGAAATGGAAATGAATAATGCCTTTGATGGGCTTGTTAGCTGCCTGGACATAGCCGAGGAAAGAATCGATGAGCCTGAAGATACATCAATAGAAACTTACCAAGTGAAAAGCAAAGAGGAAAAAAAGATTGAAAAAGAAAGGAACAGATTAACCAAGAAATCTGGGACAACTACAAAAAGTGTACATAGGTCTAATGGGAATATCACATGGAGAACAAAGAGAAAGGAACAGAAGAAATACTTGAAGTGATAATGGCTGAGAATTTTCTAAAATTATTGACAGTTACCAAATCACAGACCCAGAAAGTTTACAGAATACCAAGCAAGGTGAATACCAAAAAAAATACCAAGTAGGCATATTACATTCAAACTCCAGAAAATCAAAGACAAAGATAAAATCTTGAAAGACCCAAAGAACAAAAACAAAACTAAACCAAAACAAAACAAGCAAAAGAAAAAACCCACTTTACCAAAGGACAAGAATTGCATTGGATGTCTCCTCAGAAACTGGCAAGCAAGAAGAGAGTAAAGTAGAATAAGTGTTGAAAGAAAATAACCCAGCAACCCAGATTCCATAGCCAGCAAAACTATTCTTCAAAAGGGAAAGAGAAATAAAAATTCTCAAACAAAAATCAAAATTCATTGCCAGTAGATCTGCCTAGCAAGAAATGTTAAAAGAAGTTCTTTAGAGAAAAGGTAAATTATGTAGTTCAGAAACTCAGGCTTACATAAAAGGAGAGTGTTACCTTCATGAATACATGAAGGTAAAATAAATTCTAATAAAAAAAAAAAAAAACCTGGGATAATCCTAGCATGTCTCCTACTACACCAGAGTGTTTAGAATTGTTTGTTTGATAGCTAGTTTCCTTCCATCACTGCAGCTCGTTTCTATCGCTACTGAACAAAAACAACAAAACAAATAAAACAAAAATACTGATCATGAGAAAAGTGACACAATTGCATGACTTTTCATTTAGAACTACTCTAGGCAAGAATAGAGGTGAAAGCATTGGGATTCTTCCAACCACTCCCTGACCTACACCTATGGGAAATATTCACTGAAATAATAGGCAAATCAATTTTTATTTCTTTTATTAGAGTTGGATAAATTAAAGGAGTTGATTTCTCTCCATTTGGTTAGTTGTTGAATTGTCATCTTTGCCATTAATACTGAGAACATAGTTTTGCAAACAATTTTCTAATATAGGTATCAGCAAATTATGGCCCCACCATTTGTTTTGTGAATCAAGTTTTATTGTAACACAGCCACACTTGTTCATTTATGTGCTGTATTATTTATATCACTATTTTGCTGTTTTTATGTTATAATCGTGAAGTAGTAAAATAATCTGGGCAACAAGACCTAGGATATTTATGATCTGACCCTTTACAGAAAAAGTTTATTCATCGTTGTTCTAAAAGAAGAAAGGGGATGCTAGCTTATGGAGATTGTCACCTGTCTTTTGTTCTTACACTGCTGTAAGCACTGTGCAAACCAGAAATGGTGAGACCTCAATATAATGATGGTCTCTTGGTGAGACCTTTGTAATACTAACCTCAATAACTATCAGGATAATTAACTGATCTTCTCTTTCTTATAGGTGAGCAAATCACTAGTGTGTGACACTCACAACACTTGACTCTCCTTTCAGTAGGAAAGTGACCAACCTCAGAATTCCTGCGTCTATGCAGTTTGTGGTTCTGGCAGAGATTATATGTTTTCTCCCATTCCATCTAGTAGCTGCCTGGAATGTGAATAGGGTAATAGAGCTGCAGGGGAATGTATGTTTAAGTTTTCAGTCCCGTGCAAAGATCTGTTGCAAACTTAGGTCAGCCATTGTACTGGATCCCAGGTACAAGATAAGCAAGACGTAGTCACAGCCATAGGACAGTTCAATGCTTACCTTAAAGAGAAACTTACTGCCTCATCACAGCAGTGAAGTTGGGCTACATCTTGGACCCTAATCAGATATCTGCTTTCTTCTAATAGAGTCTATGAAATAAAAAACAAAATCAGAAACATTCATAAATTTGGAGAAAATAAAAAGTATCCCACTGAAGAACTCTTTTATATCCCAGAAGCTGTGTTGAGTAGAACTCAGTTTAATTATGAAAAAGTGAATGTTTTTATTATTGGCAAAACAGGTTTTTTTTAGAAAGACCACAGACTTCACAATTAAAACTATATTTGAGGGTGTTGTCTAATTTTTAAAACTACTGAAATTACTGTTTTATAAATAAACGCTTTAAAAGTCTCCCTAGTATTAAAAAAAAAAAGAGGGGGTGGGAGCAGGTAAGATGGGGTCTTTGAAGAAAAGGAAGTGAATGGATTGTTACAAATTCAGAAGTTAGACCCTTGCACTGATCTAGCCATGAGATGATCACTTGATGTAAACAGTGAGCTAGAGATAAATTCCAACTCTGTGAGTTCCAAGATTTTGGACTTTTTGTAATCCAAACTCCACTCTCCCTACCAAAATGTGCAGATCTGAATTCTAATAAAACAGCTCCAACTTGTTTCCCCAATTTGACCAAATAAAAATGTTTCAAATTGGTACTTTAGTTCAACATAATTCATATATTGAGCTCCTACTATATGCCAAACATTAGATGACAAGTAAATTGTAGCTCATGTCTGATGACGTTAACAGGTTTGTAAAAAAAGTGTGACAGAGATGTTCAGGGTGCTTCAGGATACCCAAGATGGGGCTTGGGGAGAGGGGCTCACAGCTGGAGATGTTGGGGAAACTTTACAAGGAAGATGATGATTGAACTGGATTTTTAAAGGATGGATAGTTTACCCAGTGGAGTGAGAAAGGCAATTTCAAGAAGGAAAAAGCACGGACAAAGCACAAATGTGTGGAGAAAGGCTAACATTATTGGAGGACTACGTAGATTTGCATCCTCTGATCGTGAAGTGGAAGGCAAGGCAGTAAGAGAGAAGGTAGACTGGGACCAGATGATATTCTATAGGGAACAACTAACACCTAAAAATTTTTTCAGATATCCTCAGGGCACAGAATCCTACACCAGGCACGATGTATAGGAAGATAAAACAATAGAATACATGGTCCCTTTCCCAAAAGGAGGTCATGTTCACAGAAGTACCAGTTAAGGAGCTAAGACTGCAGCCAAGTTATGGGATAGGATCAAGTCCACCTGTGTGTCTTCTCATATGCCTCTTTACAGCTAGCAAGGATGGGAACTGGGAAAGCTTGCCAGCACACAGCACGCAGCAGGCATGCAACAGATGGTAGCTGAATCGAAATCGACAAGCCTCCTTTTGCCAGTAACTTGAGGATATATTCATGAGCATGAGATGCAGTGAGTACGTCCGAATACGTACCGGGCATCCCCAGACGATTCTCTGTATTTCTGACAGCTGATCTTTCATACCGATGTTGTGCTTCATCTAGTAAACAAAAGGATTTTAGGCAAACTGAAATTATGAAATTTTTATATGTAAAAAATAGATTTAAATATTTTATGGCTCTTGTACACGGCTCAGGATTTTCATACACTTTAATAAGAATCTCAATTTTGTGCCCCCAGTGTTTGAAGACAAAGAGGCAAGTGACAAGACTGTGTTCACAATCTTCAGGGCAAAAGAGGTTTATCGGTCTACATTCAGCCCAGATGCCTGTGTAATATGCACATCACAACAATATTTTCAGAATGATAGTACTATCTTCCAAGATGCTGAATTCTTTCAGAGAATAATTATGATTGCGATCTTTACTGAGGCAGGAAAGTTCATTCATAAGAAGTACCCTCAAAAACAAAGGATTTTACTTTTTTTTTCTTTTCGTTGTCTAGAAAAAAAAATCCAAATATTCAATTCTTCACACTTTCATATTAATAAAAGTTTTATTGCTCTTATCCAGGTATCTGAAAACATTCTGTCTCATGTTGTTTGGCTTTGAATAGACCCTCTTAGTGCTCAAAATCACTGAACCCAATCATTTCACATTAAGAGGAAGAAAGACTTTGAAGTATGCCACGAAGGGTTAAGATATTTCAGGATCTTTGAGTCAGTACGACAGAGTATTGTAACATTTGTAAAGGACACGAACGCTCATCAGCCCCCACCTCATCTATGTAACTTTTATATGTTTTGAGTTGGTCAATGGCAGCGGTCAGGCTCCCACGGTCAGCGTGTCCTGCGGGAGTGTGAAGCCTCAGAGCATAGAGAAGATTCATATACTCTTCAAATCTTCGCGATGGGTACAAAAGCAGCTCCGGGAGGCTGTATGAGGCAGAGAAAAGGGAACCCTGGTCGCTCTCTGAAGGACAAAGTGTGCCATGTCCTTGGGGCGCCCCCGTGGTGCACTCCCTCAGAACTTACCTCAGCATTTTGGTAACAACGGTCTTATCACGTCTTTTCAGGAAAGCTCGGAATGCTGGTGTCATTTCTCTGGACTAAAGGTGAGCATTATGTCAAAATTTTGCTCTGTAGTACAGTTGGCAAGCCTTCTGTTCCGCCAGACAAGCATGATCTATGAAGCACTCAAAGCCAAAGGGCAAGAACTACCTCGAACCCAAGTACGGCTAGTCCTATTGAGACTTACTAATATACTAAGCACAGTGTATTAATTATATCGTAAATTAACCCTATTCCGTAAACTTAATCAGTATAGACAAAATGGACTTTGCCACCAGGTAGGCCTGGATTAACATTACAATTCTAATTGAATTCTATCTAATTCTACGAGGCCCTGTCAAGTTATTTAACTTCTCCAAGCCTGAGCTTTTGCATGGATTACGCTACCTAACTCTTGTGGGTGAGGGGAACAAACCTATCCGTAAGGATCCTGCCCGTCAGGCAGTAAATGCTATCTCCACAGTAAGAAACTATTAATAGTATTCACTGTAATGCTGCAGTTAACTATGTTTTCCATAGTAACATCATCAGGGGGCTCCACTCTGCTAAATATCTGTTTCAAAGTATCCTTTCATCACTGTTAGAGCACTCAGGAAGTGACCGTACAAGTGACCGTACAGAAGTGCCTCAGAGATGCCAGGAATGCATCAAATAGTCACGGGGTGTAATATTAACAGCTCACGTTTACTGACTATTTATCTGCACACCCCATGCTAGTGAAATAGATATCACTATTATCCCTAACTATAACAATTTTAGTATCAATTTATAATATTATGTGACACTTTGCTTCCATTCTTGTTCTAAAGGTTGGTTCTCTGCAATGGCCTTATTCATTCAACTTTCACATAATCATTGTCCAGCAGTATTTAAACTCCCTTTGTGGGGTCAGATGAAACTACAAAGGGAGACATCTGAGGTCAGGACTTGTCCAGAGGCATCCAGGCCTGCCCCTGAGGGCCTCAGTCTGGACAGGTGGACACGGTCCAAGTAAATATAGTGGATGCTAGCGGAAGTGCAAGGGACACTCTTCTGCTCCACTTTTGACGCACATTGAAGAGGAAGAAAGAGAGCTCACTGCCTTCGGAAGAGAGCCCAGCAAAAGCGGTGAGTGGCACAGAGGGGAGCCGAAGATTCCTGCCCAGACTACATACGGCTTAAGTCATGAAGGGAAAAATTGTTTATCACGAACTCTCCAAGCAATGGAAGACAAAGAAATCCTTATTTCATAGTGAGATTTCACAAACGGAGTGTCCTTATTCCAAGAAGCGTATGGATTATTAATTCTTTTTCTCCATAAGAGCCTTGAACTCATCTAAGCTGCAGAGCACTGTGTTGGCAGAGTAGAATCAAGGCTCTCGCTCCTGCTTCGACCCATTGTGAAACATTTCTCTGTAACTGAACCACAGAGTATTGGGGCAGGTAGATGAAAACCTGACAGTTTGTATGATTAGCTCAGCCCAACAACAAGTTCCTGGGTCCCACCGTATCAAGCACTGTGTTAACCCTTAGTGATACAAAATTAAGTCGGTCAGGGGCCCCCGTCCTCAAAGAGCTCACGGTCACCTGGAAACTAAGAGTGGGGAAGAAGTCTTTCCTGTTAATCCTAGTCCTTTGGATTGCACACAAAAGTTCCTTTCAAGCTCAGAAAGTCTCATTCAGGCCTGAGTGATAACTCAATCATTACCTTCTCTATCGTTCTCAGAACAACCGGGTAATTGTTGAAGAAATTGGTATATGTGTTCAGCTGGCTTCCAAACTTGAGGAATAGTTCTCCCACGCAGTGGGCTGGGCTCCACTCCTGTAGTCTGTCTCTCAGATGGTCTAGAAACTGCCTGCCGTATGAGAAAAGCACGCCTGTGAAATACAGGCCTGGAATAACCTAGAAACTTAAAAAATGAAAATAAATTAGTTGTCGTTTGTGCAACCTGGCCAGGCTTTTGTCCGATCTGTCTGCCTGACACAGAGCAGGGCAGATGTGCCTGGAAGGGAGGAGGGGCAGGGGGCGGGGGTGTGAGGGAGGAGGTTGACTCTGGTGGAGTCTTGCCTTTTCCTCTTAATTCCCTGAGTCGGAGCCCCAGGCTGGCCTCCACAGGGCTGACCCTTGACTGTCCCACTCCCACGTGGCCAGCCAGGCAGACGGAGAAGGTTTCTTACAGTCCTCAGAGGAGAGAGCTCAACTCACTTCAAATCCTGTAACTCCTGAGCGGCCCACTGCTGTGGACCTGGTGTCACCCATCATTCAGCCGTCACAGGCCTTGAAACAGGGACGAGGCCTAGTCCGACCTCTTTCTTCTGCAGGGCCTGGGGCCCAGGGAGGGTGAGGAGCATCCGAGTTCCCCAGAGAGATACTGGCGGAGTGGCCCGGTGTATCTGTGCCCGCACCCATGATCACTTTTCTGTGTGATCATTCTTGAAACAATATACTGTCATTCAGCTGACCCCCGGCCTTGGTTCTCTCAGCCCAGTATCCCATGAAACCCCTTGTTTTCTTTCCCTTTGCTCAGCTGGACGCTGCTGACTAAGAACGGTGCCAGACCATTCTCCTTCCTCCTGCTTCGGGGTGAACAATGCATGGAATAGAGAACCCCCAGGCCCTGAGCCCCCCTCCGGGAACTGTGGTGTGGAAATGAGGCAGGGGTCGCCCCGGGGCCTCCTCACTATCGGTCGCAGCCCTGTGGCGAGAGCCCTCTCTTCTGAGACGATTAGGGGCTCCACGAAGCGGCCCCTTGGTACAGCTTTTGAAACAACTAAGTGTGGGTTCTTCCAATGGCATCCTGCGTATTTGAAAAAGTGCCTCTTCAGCGTTTACCTATTGAGACTTAAAATCTGCAAAATATCTGAGAAAATGATGTGGATGTTTGCAGCACTGAGAATCGCTCTGTTTGATGACAAGGCTGCTTTCAGGGGCGATACGTAGACATCTCTCACAATTTCCAGCATCTGCACGTATTTTCTCTCGCTCTGTAAGAGTTCCCCGGCAACTCTCGATCGCTTCTCAGCTGAGTCCATCCGGAGCTTTCTCTCCTGTAGAAAGGCATGAGGAACTCAAAGGTTACTGGGTTACAGCCTCAAAGACCCTGAAAAGTCCAAGGTGGTAGAGAAACGATAGGCTGAACAGTCAGGCAGTGACTCACTCTATGAAATACTATAAACACACTGTTCTTGGTTAAGTTTTATCTAAGGAGTTAAAAAAAAATTGTATCCCATCTGGCAGCTGACTTGGAACCCATGTTACATTTTTATGCATACAATTTTTTTTTTTAAATATTGGCATTCTCCAATATTGATAATCATTTTGAATAAAGGTTTCCATTTGGAACCTTTCGTTGTTGTCTTAAAACAAACGTCAGGTGTTTATGACCAATAGTGAGATGAGATGCTGTCATACTCACGGCACGACCTGAGCGCCCTCGGCCTTGGTGATTCCTGGGGATGGATCTGAGGGTGTGCGAGCGCCCATGCCGCGAGGTCCACACCTGTGCCATGAGCACCAGGTGGATTTGCTCAGTGTTGGGGGGACGGTGGGGAAGGAGCCTGGGATTGAGGCCTAAGGGATTCACGTGTCTCTGCCCCTGCCTGTCGGCCCTTAGGGAAGTCCGTTAAGTGTTCTAACTTGAGCTCCTCATCTACAAAATGGGGTTGTTAACGTCTACCTTAAAGGATTCCGAGAAGGAAAATACCATGATGAATTCTTTCACGAGGGGAGGGGTGAAAAGTGTGTGCGGTGCCCGAGGACAGGACAGGCCCCAGCCTCTGTCTGCCTGCAGCCTCCTCCCTGCTCTACCCTTTGCAGACAGAAAGACGGCCCTGAAATTTATATGGGTCATACCCAGCCTTTGAAGTCAGACCACCTGTCGGTAGGGTAGTTAGAAACTGTGACCCATTGCTTTAAATCCTGTCTTCGTGTCCTGTTAGAAGATCCAAGTAGCACCAAGATGGCTCTTGCTCCCAAGACACACACTTGGTCCTCTTGGTTCGACTTTTTTTCAGACCAGGACTTACTCAAAAGAAATATCTACCCTTGGATTCCCCCCTCAATTATATTTAGGATTGATTTTGTGTTTTTTTTTTTTGTTGTTGTTGTTGTTGTTTAATTTCCCTAAGGGAAACTTTCAAGAAAAAAAAAAGAATTAACCATAATAAAGACTGAAGCCTTTTTTTTTTTTTTTTTTGGTCAGGAGCAAAACAAATGGAAAATTCTCACTGTGTAAGGGTGGGCTTACCAGTTTAATCAGCATCTCCAAATTTGGATCATTGTTGCTGAGACTTGATTTTGTGTCCTGTGGTTTGTCTTCTAGAACATTTCTTTCCTGAAGATTCAAAGCAAAGCTGATTATTTGGGGGCAGGCCTTGAGCTGTCTGAATGGCCAGTGGGTGCTGTGCCCTTAGGAGGCTCCAGTAGCTGTCTGCACTGAACCACGCTGTACCCCGAATACAATGAATAAAGCACTTGACACATGCGATGACTCTCTTATATTAAATCTTACGTTGAGAAAAAAAAAATAACCTTCAGCTTCCTAAGAACTACATTATACTTATCAAACAAAATTCAGGGCAGCCCCCTTTTCCCTGGGGAGGCAGGGGACTGACGCTCAAGGAATCCCACCCAATCCCGGCTTCTGCCTCATTCCGTCCCTTGTCACCTGAGGGCAAATGGCTTATCTTTTGAAATTGCCAGAAGAAAGCTCAGCACTTTGTAAAATCCACCCCTTTTTTTAACTAATGAAAATGTGTCAGAAACAGTTCTCACGCTCTCTCTAGACCTGTTTCCACATTTAAATATAGCTTATTTCTTCTTCACTTTCCTTGTTAGCTGTTCTTGTGGCTTCCATATAAATTAGCACATTAGAAAAAATAGTCCTGGGGCGCCTGGGAGGCTAAGTGGGATAAGCCACTGACTCTTGGTTTTGGCTCAGGTCATGATCTCAGGGTCGTGAGATGCAGCCCTGTGTCAGGATCCGCACTGGGCAAGGAGCCTGCTTAAGATTTTCTCTCTCACATTCCCTCTGCCCCAACTCCTTGGCTCTATCTCTCAAAACAAAAACAAAACACAACAGTTCCACCTGCTGCCTGCGGGGTCCACCCAAACAATGGAACAATGGCCCCCGAGGTTGACATTCCCGATGACCACAGCTGCCCTTCCCCGTTAGGGACAAAACTACTCATGGTAATCCCTTAAGATCTACGGGTGAGACTGGAAGAAAAACATCAATTAATAGCCAAGACTTTTTTGTTTTGCCTTACTCTCCTCAGACAAAATGGAATTTTCATTTTGTATCTGCAGCCGTGCTTTATGGCTGCCCGAAGCCTTTGTGTAAGAGCCAAGGTCCCCCAGTGCAGCAGGCAGACTTCTCCCCAGTTTGCACTTTTTTCCCCCAAGAGAAGGTGGGGAGTAGGGGTGGGGGTAAGGGGGTGCAGTGAGAGCCAGAAAGAGAATCTCAAACAGGCTCCAGCCCAACGCAGACTCCACATTCGATCTCACTATCCTGAGATCAGACCTGCAGTGAAATCAAAGGTCAGATGTTTCACTGACTAAGCCACCAGTCGCCCCTAGACGATTTTTAGATAAAGATGTCATCCCTTACTTTGTTTTCAGGTATGAATTCAGAGGAAGTAACAGGAACAGCAAACTTGGCACATTTATAACGGAACTCTTACTTTTGGGTTGGTGGGCCTTTGCCTAGGCTCTCTCTCTGAGACCTCTGATTCCATGGTGGGAATCTTCCTACCTTGTCTGCCTTTTCCAGATACATCCTAGTTATTGCTGATGCTTCTCCCAGAAGACACTCAGCCCCTAAATTAGGGGCCAGAAGTAGTTGTGCACGTGACAGGTAGAACTCAGGGACCACTACGATTCTGGCTGTGGCCTCTCACTGTGGCTGTAGAGTATCAGGGTAAACACCCCAGCTAGGCCAAGCCGGGAGTGAGTACGGACTGGGCAGTAGTGGATGGGTAGGATCTGACTGGACAGAGGGTAGGGACACAGACAGACAGGCACACATACACACCTATCTGTATGTACTTATATGGGTAGAGTCTGGGCCTTCTGGAGGGAGGGAAGGCCCTGTCTGGTCATGCCTTTGCACACAGCTCCATGTGTGTGTCTCTGGTCCTGGGTTTGGCAAGCAAGCTCTCTGATGGGACCCCTATGGAAGGGTCTTTAAAACAGTTATCTCAGTAAACGCCATTACTGCCCATTCCTAGGGCTGTGAGTTTTGGTGTGCCCTTCAGAGTAAATATCTACCGTTTAAAAAATAAACTCTAATGTGTGCAGAAACTCAGTTTCTCTATTTTATCTTAATTCGGTACCTACGTTTAAGCCATGGTTTTTCGTCCTGAAAGTCCCCAATTTTGTTTCATGGGCTTTGTGCACAACCTCTTAAGTGTTAAATGATAGAAAACCAAATAAGAATCTAATACATACCTTTTGTAATTTGATTTTTTTTCTTTTTTTAAGAAATCCTAGGCATTACAGTCTTCCACTTCTGTAGATTTATTACAGGTGGGTGGTGTCACACTAGCAGGCCTGTTTTCCTGCAGCAAGGCGACTTCAAGCCCAAACCTGCTATACTATTTTATTCAAGTGATTAGGTGTTTAGGTCAATAGTAGTTTGGAAAGACCCAACTCAAAGTGAATCTTATCTGCCAGAGGAAAGAATGCAAGTGTCTTTGAGAGGAAATGCTCCTAGTGACCCTTCTTTGAGGTTTCAGAGTTTCCAGACATGGTTCTTGCCAATTGTCTTACAAATGGAAAAGAAACACTTCAGAGGAGGAAGTGCTGATCATTTTTGTCCCCCCTGCTTCCTTCTAGTGTTCAGGCTTCAAAGAGGAACATTCCTGGGGTCTATGTGCCTGGGGTTGAGGGTGACAGCTGCACCCTTAAGAATAAAGGGGGGGCGCGGGGAAGAACCTCAGAAAGGTTTCCAGGGAGTCAGGAATGACACAGACTTTGTGAGGGCTTCAGAAGAATTTGGACCCTGTGGGGTACAGTTGCACATTGGGCATCCCCCTTTGGGAAGCAGGAGAACACCGGTGGTTCTAGAGCCCAGAGAGCTATTTTCCAAAGGCTTTCACAGGCTGAAGGATGAATGGAGATAACATCCACCTTTTTGGGAGACTAATCCCCACCTATCTCAAAAGATAGCAGCTGCCATAATAAGGTAAAAGGTCTCGAGAAGCAAAAGGAAAAATCTCGATTAAATACCCACTTTGGTGTTCCGATTCCCTCCTGTGCACCCCGGTAACAGGCACCAATCGTCCCGTGTATCATCAGCTTCTGTGCAGGCTTTATTGACCTCAACGCAGTGACTGTCTTACTGTGTTGTCTGTTTCCAGGGTACAACACAGTGCCTTGCATTCCTATCTATACTTAGAGAACGGAACTGGGAAGACTGAGAGGTGGGGCGGGGAGCACATAGTTAACTGCTAACTGAGAAATTGTCTGTGATGGTTAATTTTGTGTCAACTTGACTGGGCCACAGGGTGCCAAGACATTTGGTCAAATCACTCTGGGTGTGTCTGTGAGGGTGTTTTTGATGAGATTGCCACTGAAATAGGTAGACCGAGTGATGCACCTTGCCCCTCCGTAATGTGGGTGGGCCTGATGCAATTAGTTGAATGACCATAGAATGAAAAGCCTGGACCTCCCTCAAGTAAGAGAGAATTCCCCCTGCCTGATAACCTTCAAACTGAGATACTGGTTTTCTCCTGCCTTTGGACTTGAGCTGGAACATCAGCTCCTCCTGGGTCTTGAGCCTGCCAGCTTTTGGACTAGAACTGTACTATTGGCTTTCCTGGGTGTATCTCCAGCTTGTAGGCTCACCCTGCAGATTTTATGACTTCTTAGCTTCCATAATTATGTGAGCCAATTTCTTATAACAAATCTGTGTTATATACACATACATGTATACATATATACATGTATATATGTGTATGCTATTAGCATATATGTGTATATATGTATATATGTTTATATGTATATATGTATATACATGTATATATGTATGCTATTAGCATATATGTGTATACATAGTAAACTATGTATATAGTATTCTACATACTATATAATATTATATGATATACTTACATAGTATAGTATATATGGTATAGGATATTATATACTACTGTATATATATAGCATACTTATAAATTATAAATACACACACATACACACACACACACACACACATATATACTATTTGTTCTGGTTCTCTGAAGAATCCTGACTGGCTCATAGTCCATGAGAGTTTCCCGACCTAGCGCAGGGCACATGAAGCAAGCAAGGCTCTGGCTTAAAAAGGCTCAGATGTCCCTGGAAATGTGTTAGGATTCTTCTTGGAAAGGAAGCTTATGCTTGGGAAATATAAGTCACCTTGGCGGGGAGGACAGTGAAAGCAAGGATCCTTCCCTGGTAACGGGCGCACACCTGCGGGCCTGCCATGTTGCTGAGCAGGTCTGCAGCATGACCGAGGGGATGCTGCACCCAGCAGCCCTCCTTGTTTGCCCTTCCCAGCACTGTGCTGCCTTCGAAAGAAGTGTGAGCAGAAGCTTCTGGAATAGCAGGTTAATAGGGCAACAAATTATTTGTCTGCTTGATAGAACTCCCAGGTGTATTCCTACCAATAGTTTCCATGGGGCTGGGGTGGCATCCCCAGCCTTCGATCATCCTAGAGCTGATTTTTCTATGAGTGTCACGTGGTTCTGAAAAAACATTTTCATAGCAACCAGCTCTCTGAATGACAAGGCAATTTTCCGTGTTTTCCGAATCCTGATTATTTCACGGAACCAAGGGGGATGGCTGGGTTCTGAACATACTACTGGCAAAATTATTCTTGTTTGCTTGAAGAACTGGTTTTCAAAGCCACTTTTTTTTCCTTTTAAGTATTGGAATCTCAACTAAGAAAAGAAGAACGTGCCCTTATTTCACCAAAAATGTGTCCTAAGCTGCAAATGAAAACACTCTCTTTCGTCTGTGCCAGGGCTCTGCCCAGTGAGCGGATCCATGCCAATGATGCTGGGGCGCCTCCCGTCACCCTGCCGTGCTACCCCAGCCGGTGAGGCGACTTCCGCTCAGAGGTGGCTTAATGTCACTCTTGGTGTGAAACTACAAAACACCCTTTTTAAAAATAATAATCCGTGAAAGGGAAGTTCTTAGGAGAAAAGACAAGCTGAAGGCTTTCCAAGTAGAATTATCATTATTGTTTACGAATTTTCTTTCTTTCTTTCTTTCTTTCTTTCTTTTTTTGTTTACAAATTTCTTAACCTCAGGTGTTTAACTGTGCAGCAAAATAATGGCATAAAATTGCAGCAGTCACTTTACCTTCAGGAGTAAACTGAACGCTGCCTTTGGATCACATTTTGTTGGAATAACATTTTCTTCAAAATCCTCGCTCCCTTTACCACACCGCTTCAGCAGAAAACTGGACAAAAACTCCAGAGGTTTGTCCTAAAAAATTCACCCCCACAACACATCAAAAGAAAAAAGAATTTTCGGTTAAAGCATTCACCTGCAAAACAGGTCAATACAGGTACAGCAGAAAAGAGAACATATTTTTAGTAGCGTTTTCTTCTTTCTACCTAAATGATAGTCTAGAAAACAAAGTATTTTTCAGTCAAGATCTGTAAATGGGACTTTGTAGTAATTGCAGTTCTCTTATTGTCACAATCCAATTAGGATGCCAAGGTCTTGTGGGAAGGTCTCAAGATGGTCAGAACCAAAGTGGCCCACATCAGTCTCAAGGCCAGATGAGGAATGTGACAGAGGGGATCCTGCTTTCTCAGGGTGGGGGAGAGAAGCACAGAAGGGGCCCTTGCAGGGATGACAGTGCAGAACAGTCTAGGACACCCCCACATGTGGTTGCATCTCAGGCTACAGGTTTGAGTACCCGTGAAATGATGTCATATAAAATTATTTTATTTTATTTTATTTTTACAGATTTTATTTATTTATTTGACAGACAGAGGTCACAAGTAGGAAGAGAGACAGGCAGAGAGAGAGGGGGAAGCAGGCTCCTCACTGAGCAGAGAGCCTGATGCAGATGCAGGGCTCAATCCCAGGAACCTAGGATGGTGACCTGAGCCAAAGGCAGAGGCTTTAACCCACTGAGCCACCCAGGCGCCCCAAAATTATTTTAAAATAATTCGGTTGGCAGTAAGAACACTGGACCTATACCAAACAATGTTTAGAAATTCTTTGGTCTGGTCTTTCAGGAGATCTCGGGGTCATCCCTATGAACATCCCTGGTCATTTTACTCCCTGGCTGCCGATGGGTAGCTGGAAACAGTGAGGAGCTGAGTCTTCAGGGTACACAGATCCTGGCCACCTGCAGCTTCTCAGCCTCCACACTGTGCACAGCTAGCTCCGGAGATGCCTGCTGCTTCCCCAGGCAACCAACTTGAAATCAGAGCAGACCCCTGGTAGATAAAGAACACGTACAAAGGCGATGGTAAATTCATCCACAAAGTAGAATTAACTACAGTGGAAGAGAAGGATTGAGGATCATTCTGTGGGGAACTGAAGCCCTTATGTGGCATCAGGTACATTGCTATTGTCCCTGATCCTAGCCTGTTCTCCACTTCCCCAGAACAGAGCTGCATAGTCTGTGGTCCTAGAGCCTTGCTGTTGTCTCGGGGCAGACAGGGGTCTTGGAAACGGTCTCCCCTCACTATTTCCTGATGTATGGACTGACTTTTCTGGGAGAAGAGCCAAGACTGGTCTCTGAAAAAAATGCTTCTTCACGCTTCCCTAATGCCTGTCCCCAACCAAATTATTGATTTGCTTATTTCTGTTCTTTTGTGTTCTCCCTCCCACCCTGTCTCAGCTAGCCTTTTTTGCCCTTCATCATTTTCTATCGGTTTCATGCTTACTTGTTTTTCCTATCATACTATTAATGGTTTAAACTGTTGAGTAATGTTTATGTGAATCATAAAGCCACTAACATGTTATTTAAGGAAGTCACTTCTTTTTTTTATTTTTAAAGATTTTATTTATTTATTTGACAGAGAGAGAGATCACAAGTAGGAAGAGAGCAGGCAGAGAGAGAGAGGGGGAAGCAGGCTCCCTGCTGAGCAGAGACCTCCCCACCCATGTGCGGCTTGATTCCAGGACCCTGAGTTCATGACCTGAGCTGAAGGCAGAGACCTAACCCACTGAGCCACCCAGGCACCCCAAGGAAGTCACTTCTGACTGAAATTAATCATAAGACAGAAAACAGTGCACAATGCAAATATGTTTTAAATAACCTAGAAAAATTTTCCTGTTTGACTATTTTTTTTAAAAAAGATTTTAGTTATTTATTTGAACGAGATAGGGAGAACTCGAGCAGGGGGAGGGGGAGATAGAGGGGGAGAAGCAGGCTCCATCCCAGGACCCTGGGATCATGACCTGAGCTGAAAGCTGATGCATAACCAACTGAGCCACCCAGGTGCCCCTATATTTGTCTGTTTTGTGTACCTTATACATTTTGGGCCCAGAATCTCTCAGTGGCTGTTTTTACAACTTGATGTAATTTCTCAGAGGAAATTGTGTCTCCCAAGGGATAAATTGGTTAAAAAAAAAAAAAATCAGCACAAACTAAAAATGTACTTAAGTGTTAGGTTTTTAAAGTTTGCTTTCTTCAAGGAAACACTCACAGAATTTTCTTTTGAAAGTTCCATCAATCCATCTGCCAGAGTTTGTGCAATTTCTTGGTTATTCAGAATGTTAGCCACATGCATGTTGTCAGAAGTAAATTGCCCTGTAAATATATAAGGCCATATGCCTTGGAATTAATTTATTAATTAATAAAGATGTGATCATGAGATATGATCAAGAAAATAGCTTATTCCTCACAGTTGCTTTTTAGTGTATTAAAAAAATATGAAGCATAAAAGTTAAAATTCTACTATGCCGTGGGGATTATCTACCATGATAAAATATGAATTGAGCAAGAGTAACTAAATGTAAAGCATATTAACAACTACCCACCCTGGTGAAGCCATATTAAATAGAATCTATAAATTGGACAATAAGGAGAGAACATGTGAACATTATAGACCCTATAAGTTTAAATTTTAGATTCTCCTTCCCACCAAAATTTCCTCCTCACACCCCTGTATCTTTGAGTTCAAGACTTAAATACTTTGAGTCTACAGCAAATAACATACAACTATAGTTACACAGACATCTTTTTATATTTTTAATACTTTGAACAATGTGCATTGACATGCAAATGTTTTTATTCCATCTAACTTCTCATTTCTTACAAATATCATCAAAGAATACTTCTATCTTGAAAAACGCTAAATTTTTTTCTGCTTTTCTCTTTGGTCCTTAATTATCTGTGTAAAAAACCAGGAGAAATCATTTCTATATAGCCTTATAAACTTTTTAAAATACTGGCTGAACATCTACTAAGTGTGGTCAAGCAGATAGTACATAAAGTCAAGAAGACATCTCCCTGATTTGGAGGCATTTATGTAAAGTGATGTAGGACATGCACTGACATGCAAACACCCATTGTGTAGACAGTCATTGTGGTGATAGGACCTCAACAGGAAGCAGGGCAAGGAGGGAAGAAGGAAGTAAGATGTAATTAAATAATGACTTAATTTCAAGGGTATTTTAGTCAGATGGGAAGAGTTAGGGATAAGATAAATAGGTGGTTAAAGATGGATGCGGTGGGGGCGCCTGGGTGGCTCAGTGGGTTAAGCCTCTGCCTTTGGCTCAGGTCATGATCCCAGGATCCTGGGATCGAGCCCCACATCGGACTCCCTGCTCAGCGGGGAGCCTGCTTCACCCCCCACCCCGCCTGCCTCTCTGCCTACTTGTGATTTCTGTCTGTCAAGTAAATAAATAAAAGATCTATCAAAAAAGATGGGGGTGGTGGTCATTTAGCCAGATGATAAGTAAACAAAACAAACCAAACCAAAAATTTCATCTTAAAGAATAGACTGATTTAGGGGAAGCTCTGGTTGACACAGAAAATGGCTTCCAAGACTCTATTATGATAGATTTGTCATGTGTAGGGACTGCAAATGGGATGATAAATTCAGTGATGTCCAATAGGTTCAGCAGAGGCCCGGGGAGCCCCCACCAAACTGAATATTTTATATAGAAAATGCATAGAGCATAATCGTAGAACAATTTAAGTAGTGGGTGCTGTGTCTAAGAGGAGCTTAACTTTTAGAGCAGGCTGCGGTGAGAAGAAGGGCAGAGCCCTCTGGCTTAGCAAACACTCTGTGAGCTTTGTCTAGTCAACCCACTGACTGGCATAGGATTAGTAAAGCACCATTATTTAAAAGGAACTAGCTTCAGCATTTTGAAGATGAATATACTTGTTGTCAGTGGATAGTCCTTAACTTTGAAAGGATATATGAAAAACAAAGGAAAGAAAGTTTTACTGAACAGGTATGGAAGCCAACATTTCCTCGAGCCCTTCCTGCCCTGGAATTCCCTCCAGTTACGAAGGACCTTCATGATGAAACTGCAAGAGAAGCAGCGAGAGTTCTTACCTATTATCCTGGCACTGATGTTCTTCTGTAACTCCTTGAAAAGAGGACTTAACTGTTTCCTTACTGATTTCAAGGTGTCTTCCAGAAAATCCGTGAGACTGGACCACGTCTGCAGCTTTGACTCCCTGAAGTAGATGGAGCAGGGAGCCCTTTCCCACGGTCGTCCCAGCCAATCACCTAGAACTGACATGATTTTCTCCTTTTAGTATTGCAGGTCGGAGCTTCGATGAAAGAATTCTTCTTGTTTACAGTACAACAAAAACTAAGTTGTGTTTACAGCAGGCTTATTCCTCTCTCTCATTAGAAGACTAAGAGAAACACCCATCATCTGCTTTCAAAGGTAAAATTAGAAGTTCAAGAGGGAATAATTTCAAATGCTGCCTATCTGTTCTTTGACACATAAGGTTGACATGTTACATTTGAAATCAAAATTGAATAGCGGTGGGACTTGGATATCAGGAAGCAGAGTGGGCAAGAAGGTGCTGCTTTTTCTTTAGATCCTAAAATGAACATACAAGAAAACCCCACTCTGCCTGGTTTCCCCACCATGCTATCCGAAGTCATCTTGGGCTAGCCAAACCTATGGCTTCCTTACATCATGTTGGGTTGCGCTCTCTCTTTCTCTCTCTCTAAGTTTCTCTACATGACTGTAGTGGGTGCTTAAAGAAATTCTCCTTGGAAGTCAATTACTGGATGATGCTGGGACATGTTAAATCTGATTTTGTGTCCTCAATGGATGGATAGCCTTATTTGATTCCCCTTCCCCCTTTTTACAGATAAACAAGAGCAACTCTCTATGACATGCTTTCCTAGAAGAAAACTAAGAAGACGAAAGGGAAAAGGAAGATGAACAGAAGGAAGAGAAGACAGAGGAGGAGAAAAGGAAGAAGAGCTGCCCCATAAAGAACAGTGTTTGCTCCCTTCTCCCCGATGCAAGGCTGCCGTCCTCTCCGCAGGAGGCCCAGTGTGTTGTCTAGCACTGGGTCATGCAGCTACAGAGCTGAAATTAATAAGTGACTTCTGCTACAAAAATCTAGCAGGTCAATGTGCTTTTCTGTAGATATGTGAAATCTTTTCCCTTACAGGTTTCCAATCATGCCAGTTCTCCCCAGGTTTGAAAGCCCCTTCAAAGATGGGATTAGCGATGTCTTGCTTTATGTGGTTTCTACGTGGTCCCAAACCCTATGTAATAGGAAGCCAGGGAGTTTTAAAGGGGAAAATGGTTCTTGTTACTTTAGCAGAGCAGTGTGGGTTTTTTGTTGGTTAGTCAATGTTACATGCGCATTTAATATCCGCAGCTTCAGTATCTAAGTGAAACTAATTCCAGGTGTATATTTTATCCTTGTTCTTCCTCTCAGATAATGCAGTTGAACTGGAACCTGATCAAGCCTTCACTCTCTCTTCAGAGCTGCCATTCTTATTTCCAAAGGAAACCACATTGATTCCGTCTCACTAAGAATAACTCTTGGTATTTGTTATTTCTCTAGATCAGCAACTATTCATCTTTAACTATTAAAAATGACATTTTCAACAGGGTTTGTGTACATGATGGCTTGAAGCAAATATTTGTAATAAATAATCCCTTTCTAAGCACTTGATAGGACAGTGGGCAGTGGGAAATGACACCGTTTGGGTAGTGACAGCATTCCTTTTGAGAGGGAATGAAAGACAGTCACGTGCTCAGCCCCCATATACACTTACTGTGCTGGTAAGAGCCGGTTGCAATTCCAGTAGGTGCAGTAAAGAATGTGCCAGTTAGTTGAGACAGCTGGGAAAGAACTTCCAGTCCTGCCTCTGCAGAGTCAAAAACACTTTCATTGGTTTACACACAGGTTTTTCCTTGGAAACGTTAAGTATTACTTACGAACGCTAAGCTGGCCAAGCAAGACTGCTAGGATTTCTCATCTTCAATTCAAATCCCTATGGAACAGCCCGTAAGCACTTTATAGCCCACCGCTAAGTGCTGAAGTCCAGACGCTTAATTAACGAGGACTAAACAACACAGTGGAGAGACCGTGCAGGAAGACTGACCTGGTGCATATTTTCAAAGTCAGAATACTCAGGACAGAGACAGAGAAAAGTCTATGTATATTTTCTAAAATAGTCTGACTCAAAGGAGATGTCTCATAAGAGGACAAATTTAAAACTGTTGGAACCGCTCAATATGATGATCAAACTTGAGTGTGGCATTAATTTCACCCCATCTTCAGCGACCCGGCATAAAGATTGGATTCATCATACAGAAGGAATTACTTTGATCGAAATTAATACACTGGGTTATATTTTTTAATTCTTTGTGGTCTAAGAATAAACAATTACTCCAAATTGGTTGGAACAAGATGGCAGTGGCTGAAAGGTTGGGATGTCTCTCATGTATTGGGGTCTAATTTTTTCATTGGAATGGATCAAAGAAATCAAATAGAGTCCCTAGGTATACCTACATCTGTGAGGTCAGTTGGTTTCAACAAAGATGCAAATCAAATGCACTGAGAAAAGGATAGTCTTTACAAGGAATGGTGCTAGAAAAATGAGATATCCATGAGTTAAAAAAAAGAAACAAAACAAGAAACTTCAACCCATACTTCCAAAACTCTATGAACAAACAAATAAGTCAACAGCTCAGAAATCTAAAAGTCAAAACTATAAATAGTTTAGAAGAAATTCTTTATTTCTAAAATAAAGAAAATATTGTGAACTTCAGTCAGATATTGTCCAGATACGACATTAAAAGTATAACCTAAAAAAAAAATAAATTTGACTTCACAAAAATTAAGAACTTCATCTCTTCAAAAGGGACCGTTCGGAGAAGAAAAACATAAGTCACAGAGTGAGAGAAAATATTTATAAATGCCTTTTCTAGAATACATAAAGAGTTCTCAGTAAGAAAACAACCTAATTTTTAAAATGAGCAGAAGATTCGGACAGACAACACACAAACGAAGACCAATGAGTGGCAGGTAAGTGCATGAAAAGATGTTCAGCATCATCAGTCATGAGGTAAATGCAAATTCAAACCCCGGTGAAATACTCTGGCACTCCCACGCACACAGCTAACATTAACAAGACTACATACCCGTGTGGGATACTATGCAACTAGAGTTCTCATACATTGCTTCTGGAAATGTAAAATTATACAACTACTCCAGAAAACAGTTCAGCCAGTGTTTAAAAAATTAACACCTTTCATATTGACCCAGCCATTCCACTCCTAGGTATTTATCCAAGAGAAATAAAAGCATATGTTCACACATAGTTTCATAGCTACTTTCTGTGTTAGGACCCGGGAACTGGAAAGAACTCAAATATCTATCAACAAGTGACTAAATAAACAAATTGTGGTATATACGTACAATGCAGTAATTCCCAGCAATAAAAAAAAAAACAAGGAGCCATTGATACAAGCATCAAACAGAGGAATCTAAAATAATTCTTTTGAGTGAAAGAAGCCTGACAAAAAAGAATGCACGGTGTATGATTCCATTTATAGAAAATTCTATAAAATACAAACTAATGCATCATGAAAGAGAGGAGATCTTTCACAATGTGGTTAATTCAGGATGGGAATAGGGAGAAGCAGGAGGAAAAAACTGCAGACTGGCATGAGGAAAATTTGGGAAGCGGTGACTACGTTCCTTATCTTGATTATTTTATGGTTTCACATAAAATATTTTCACATGTCAAAATTCATCTAAATGCACACTTTAAATATGTACAATTTATCTTACATTATTTAGACCTTGATAAAGCAGCTTGAAATTTTTTAAAATTTTATTTATTTTAGAGAGAGACGGTGAGTGAGCAGGGGGAGGGGCAGAGGCAGAGAGGGAGAGAGAATCTGGAGTAGAGCCTCGTTAAGCAGCAGCAACAGCAGCACCTGGGAACTTGTCAGAAATGAAAATTCTCAGCCCCCATGCCAGACGTGGTGAGTGAGAAGTGCTAGGATGAGATCTAGTGGTGTGTACTTCAATAAGCTTTCTAGGTGCCTCAGACAGATATTACCACTTGAGAACCCGGGGTATAGTCCCTATGGAGGTGTATCTAGGTTGAGTGTATACAGGTGAGGGAAAGTGTATGGTCTCACTTTCTCTCTTTTTAGCAGAGGAGCTGGCACTACAGGTGTTCCTGGTTTGATAGGAACGACCGAAGAAAGAGGGGGGGTTGAGGCTGTCGGCGAGAACTGAGTGTGGGAATGTGGTCATGAGGAGGTGAAAGGGGTTGGGATACAGAGCCCAAGTGGGTGCTGACTTGAGCAGAGCTGCTTCTTCCGTCGGGACAGAAGGGAAGACAGAGAATGAAGGTAAGAGGTGGGGTATGTGGTGGGTCTGGTAGTGGGAGGGAAATTCAGGCGTTTTCTCAGGGCAGTAAAAGGTGAGGTCAACAGCTGAGAGGAAGGTTCTCGAGCAATGGACGAAGGAGGGGAGGGGAAGATGTAGTCCTCTCAGAGAGCGGGAAAGAAATTTACCACGGGAGGGTGGGGGGGTTCGTTGTCAGTGTCGCGATCGCATTTGATATTTATGGCAGTGAAGTCAGGTTAGATGAATAAGAAAAGCCACAGCACGGTTTTCAACCCAGCTGCTTCGTGCAGGCAGCGGAGAGCATACAGACGGTGGTGTTTACGGAGCACTGGAGTTCAGCCCGAGAAAGGGAGAGACAAAGAAGTTCAGATTCTTCGCAACAGAGTAACGATAATGACAACCATCGAATCCAGGTTTAACAAAGAAGGAGCCCAGGATGGAGGCGTGGAGACAAGAAGGTGGAAACGTGCGAGTGTGTGCATTGGAGGTCTTGAGGCAAAGGGCTGACACAGTAGGAGTATTTGGAACATGGATGTTTGGAATATTTGGTGCATGTTTTGGAGGTGGTACTCAGAGAAAAATGTTGGAGATCAAGCTCTTGGAGGCCTTACTTACAGCTACTGGGATGATAAGCTCCTGAGTGATGCCTGAGGTGGCAGAAGAGAGATTTTTGGACTGAGAAGCTGAGGTCTTTCATCTGAACCAGGGTCTTGATGGCTTGTCCAGGTGGAAATTGTGTTTGATGAGTCCAGGGGATGATTTGGGGGCCAAAATGGTGGCGAGAAATTTGCTGTTCAGTGCCATCAACTTTCACTTGAGACAATTTTTAAGTCATCAAATCTATTGTTCTTTTCCCCCTTTTGCCCTATTCCTGATCCCTTTCAATGCCTTACTTTCCCAAATCCCTTCTTTTTCTACTACTCCGGTTAAAAAATGTCCTTTGTGGGGCGCCTGGCTGGCTCAGTTGGTGGAGTGTGTGACTCTTGATCTCCGGGTTCTAAGTTTGAGACCCTCGTTGGCTGTAGAGGTTACTTAAAAAAATAAAATCTTAAAAAAAAAAAATTGCTATGCTTTCCTTACGAAAGTAATACTAGTTCACTGGAGATAAAAGAAAAGGAAAAATAATAAAAGGAAAGAAAAGTTCCTTATCCAACTGTTGTTAATACATTTCGTATGTATCCTTCCAAACCCTTATCTGTATCCTGCCGCCCTCCCCCACGCACGCACGGGTTTTAAACAGAGGAACCCCACCCTCCGTATTCTGATTTCAAAAGTAGGGAACCTGAAAAACACATCTGGAGATAGATGCTGTTAATAATTGTGTTATATTTCCTCCTAGATTTTTCTATGCATATTGTCTTTAGTTAAGATTACATTAATTGTCATAACTGTGTAAAAAAATTTTTTTATGATTTTATAATTTGTTTTCTTTTAAACCCCTTCCCATCCTTTTGTTTTTCCCTTTCCCCTGGTTGAAGCCTGCCAGAGGCATACTTGGCATGTACGAACAGTTCAGGGAAATGTGAGGATTAGAGCGAACTTTAAAACTCACAGTTCCCTAAGGAATGGGAATAAGAAACTGTTTGAGAAAATTTAATTTTATACTCCCTCTGCCTTGCTCTGCTTGGCATTAAAAAAAAAAAAAAAAAAAAAAAGCCCATGAATGCAGAGCTTTTATTGAACAGATGTCTAAAAAGTGAATTTGTCTTAATGTTTCCAGAGTTTCTCTTCAAGTACTGAAATCAACTTTGAGTTCTAGGGACTGATATTAGACAGATGGGCACTTAAAATGATATCAGACCTTTGGGATCAGCAACCAGTCTCCTCTTTACCAAGCACTTGGCTGTTTTTAATATTCAAATATTATTTAAGTCTTTATTTTTATTGTATTTTAAGTGTATTTATTATAAGTATTTACATTATTTTGATACAAGTCTTGTAAGGTGCTACTATACTAACTTTCATATGAGGAAACAGGTACACAAACTTGCCTAAGGCCACACAGCTCAAGTGGCACGTGTGGGACTCAAGCCCAAGGTCCTTGGTCACCAAGTTCATGCTCACTCCTTCAGAACACAGCAGGGATGCTTTTCTCAGACCAGTTGATTATGGGTTCAGACATTTTCCCCTGTGTAGAGGAGGCTGGTTTTATTATATTTTCCAGAAGAGCTACAGATAATATCCCTGGCTGGCTCAGGTCACTAGTAACCTTATTCTGCAGGGACAGTTTCCTCAGACAAACTAACCCCAGCTCTCTCCCCCTTAAATACCTGAGGGTATGAGGTGTAAGAGAAAAAGAAAAAAAGAGTAAAATGTGACTGAATTATTTGAACTGAAGGCATTTCAAAAATTCCCAAAATGTCATTGGGGGTAAGCATGACCACTGCCTTTGAAAACTGACCTGATGCTCCAAGAGGTACAAAGAGGTCCACATGACCCCCTTCTTCTTCAGGGGCCACACAGCTTCCTAGTTTCTCCCAGAAGTCTCTCACTTCAGGTCTCAATAAGTTTCCAATACCAATTTTATAACCTGAGGAAAAACTCAAAATGTCATATTAGTTTGTAACTTTATCATGAGCAGAAACTCTTAGCACTCTGGGAAAATGCAATCCTAATTCAAAAAGCTAGAGTCTGGGGGCGTCTGGGTAGCTCAGTGGGTTAAAGCCTCTGCCTTCAGCTCGGGTCATGATCCCAGGGTCCTGGGATCGAGCCCTGCATCAGGCTCTCTGCTCAGCAGGGAGCCTGCTTCCTCCCCTCTCTCTGCCTGCCTCTCTGCCTACTTGTGGTCTCTGTCTGCCCAATAAATAAATAAAGTCTTTAAAAAAAAAAAAAAAAAAAAAAAAGCTAGAGACTGCTCGTAAGAGCCTGATCTGGAGCTTGCCCGTGCTCTCATGCTACACCATATTAGGGTCACAAAAGGACTCCTGCATGGCCCACACTCTCCTTCACGTTCTGGATTTACTGGATACTGTGCACTTAGTTTTAGGACCTTGTCTCTCTGCCTTCACTGAGCAGCAGTGTGCATTAGCAGGCTCCCAGCAGAGTCCGGGGTAGATGGCCAGTCACGTCCTGCCACTTTTGCCAACAAGTTGCAAAGTGAAGATGTCAGCAAAAAAAAAAAAAAAAGTCATTCAGAACAGAAGACTCCTGAAAGGTGGTAAACATCACTGAAACTCTTACTTCCTGGGAATTCTGTATGATGATTCAGTGAATCTCTATGTGTCTAGACCCATTTCTAAAGGTGTCCCAGAGACTCTGAATTCTTAAATTCCAGGAACGAAGTGAAAACAAAGTCAGGCAAGAATCCTAACACTTCACTTCTTTCCATCGAGACATCTAGATACAGAATGGAAGGACCTCTTCCGCTGCCTGGAGTTAGAGATTTCATTTTGTTGTTGGTTTTAAGACAAAAGCTCCTGAGGAAACACAACAAAGTTTAAAGGGAAACTTTAGTTTTCAGTTATTTTGTTATGTTACTCTTGATTTAAAAAAAAAAACAACAGTGCGGGATGCCTGGGTGGCTCAGTCGGTTAAGCATTCAACTCTTGAATTCTGTTCAGGTCATGATCTCAAAGTGTGAGACTCAACCCTGCATCCGCTCTGTGATGGGCATGGAGCCTACTTAAGATTCTCTCTCTCTCCCGTTACTATCTCTCTCTCTCTCTCTTTCTCTCCCCCAACCCCCCTTAATAAATAAATAAATAAGAAAACAAAAGGCAAAGTTTGGAAATCTTTCTCATGTGCAGAACAAAAAGTCTGAGATGTTAGAAAACCCTAATGGGTCCTTCTACTCCATGAGAGGTAAACCTACTACACTACAGTGTAAATTTGTAATCAATAACTCTCCTCCGTCATTTAGAGAAAAGCTACCATGTAATTATTCATAAATATAAACCCCACACAACAACTAGTGCTGTGCTTTACTTTTGGGTGAATATATAAAATTTGATGTGGAATACAACTTGCTTCAGGCAGAGGTAAACTAAACAAGACAAGACAAAATAAGGTAGCAATAAATCAAAAGTAGTTTATTTTGTTAATAAAATTTACTAAAACTATTCCAAGCATGCTGAATTCTAGCTGTAAGCAAGTCTTCTTGCTCAGCTATAGGGCCCAAGAGTTAAAACCAAAAATAGACAAGACTGCTTAACTCATGCTTCAACGAAAACCCATTATGCATATTCCTTTTTGCACTTTCTCGAGGCATTGATGAGATGTTTTGCAACGACTGGAGCATTCCAGTCAGAAGGAAAAGCCCTGATAGCAATGGAATGCCTAGAAGACCACATACCCCCAGGTCCCTTTCCCTGCCTGTGATTGTGGGCTGAATATATCCCTGCCACCACTCACGATCACTTGCTGCCTGCCTGCTCCCTGGCACGTACCCCGCTGAACTTGTCTCCATAAAACTCCAGTGTCCATCTTGCAGGTGGAGAGGCCAGTCGTTAAAGGTTGAGCCTGCCACCTCCCCTGGCTACTGGTACCCAAAATAAGTTTTTTTTTCCTTTCTTTTTTCCAAACCCTTGTCTCTTGCACTCAAGAGACAATGCACTTTGCTTGCCAGGAATTTATCTGAGTTTGCTCGGCAACGGTGTGGACAAACCCAGCCAGGAGCTAAACTTTCCAATCATATAGCCCTCTGGGGATTCCCCCAGATGGAGCAGTTGGCCCTGGCAGAGCACCAGGCTTCCCTGCTCGTTTCCCGAGTTAGCAGCTGGGACAGATCATTGGATAATGTAGCCACAGAGACAGTATTTGATGGGTGATTGAGGTATATACACTGTGCCATTTTAGGGGGTCCCCGCCAGCTGGATCCTTGACCATCTTATTCCCTTTCTCCCCTCCTCTCAGAAAGATGGAAGATTTCATGCTAGTAAACCTTAAAACCATTCTATCTTAGGTATAACAAGGAAAGATGTAAGTTATAGTATAAAGAAGAGTAGAAGCTGAAAATTTAATTCTAAAACAGTCATCATTTCCTTCCTTCTGAGAAGCATAACCATTGACATTTTTAAAAGATAATCCTTAAAGAGTTAATGGTATCAGCCAATCCTTTTCTTTGTGGGATAAGCCATTTGGAAATATAATAAATGCTGTTCGTGTACACCAACTTATAGATCTTGGGGTTTGCTGCTATTAAAATTGTTACACTTTCATCAAACTTAAAGCTTTTGTGCACCAAAGAACATAATAAACAGAGTAAAAGGCAACATACAGAACGGACAAAATATTTGCAAACATCTGATAGGATTAATATCTAGACTATATATAAAGTATATCTAAACTCAATGGAGAATGTCAAATAAACCCATCAGAAAATGGGCAAAGGACTTCAAAGATGTAGATAAAGAAGACATACAAATAGCCAATATGCCTACGTAAAAATGCTCAACATCACTAATCAGTAGACAAATGCAAATCAAAGCCATAATGAATATCACCTTAAACCCATCAAGATAGTTACTGTCAACTAAAAACAAATAAAAACATAGAATATAACAAATGTTGGTGAGGATGTGAAGAAATTGGAGCCCTTGTGGACTGTTGGTGGGAGTGGAAAATGATGTAGCCACATAGAAAATAGTATGGAGGTTCCTCAAAAAATTAAAAATAAAATTACCATATAATTCTGCAATCCCATGTATGGATATATATCCAAAGCAATTTAAAGTAGAATCTCAAAGAACTGTCTGCACACTCGGTGTTCATAATAGTGCTATTCTCGATAGCCAAGAGGTGGAAGCAAGCTAAACGGCCATCAACAAATGAAAGGATAAACAAAATGTGGTCTATACATACAATGGAATATTATTCAGCCTTAAAAAGTGAAGGAAATCCTGTCTTAAGCCACAACATGGATGACACTTGATGACATTATGTTAAGTAAAATAAGCCAAACACAAAGTGAAATACTGTATGTTTCACTTATGTAAGGTATGTAAAGTAGTCAAATTCATAGGAACAGAAAGTAGAATGGTAGTTCTTAGGGGTGGGAATAAGAGGGAAAAAGGAAGTTCTTATTTAATGGTGTGATGCTTAATTTTACATGTCATCTTGACTGGGCCATGGGGGTGCTCAGATATTTGGACAAACAGAATTTTGGATGTGTCTGTGAGAGTGTTTAGGAATAAGGTTAATGTTTGACTAGACAGTAAGTAAAGCAGATTACTCTTCCCAGTATGGGTGGGTCTCACCCAATCCATTGGAGGCCTGAATAGAACAAAAGGGCTGACCCTCCCTTGAATAAGAGGGAACTCCTCCTGTATGACTGCTCTGAGCTGGGATATCAACTCTGTTAGCAAATTGAAACATAAATAGTGTTCTGAAGGTCATACATGTAGACAAACACCATATTCGTGCAAAGTTGGTTGTTGCTTTCAATCTCCAGGCTTACCTTGGAGTAAATTGATTTCTCTGCTGTCTCCATCACTAAATATCCCCATACTCTGTACCTTCTGCCCGTCCAAAGCTTTTTCTATGAGATAAAGCAGGCTCTCCAAGGTTAAGCCGCTATGTTCGTACACCACAAAAATGATACCTGCCTTAATGCTGTCCACCACCATCTAGAAAATGAAACCAAAGCCCATTATTTTAGAATATTTATTCATAAAATAAATACAATGGGTATGTAATCTGTTGTGATTTTTAAACACTTTTTTTCCCAGAAATTATAGAAAGAGGAAGATAAGCTTTATCATTTGTTGGTTTCTTTTTCAATGATTTTATTTCTTTTTTAATTATGAGAAGAAAATTAAGTAAACTTGTAACTCCAGCCCTCAGAGATAAATATTATAACAAGTTAAATTATTTTCTTCCAGCCTTTTTATCATTGTACATACTCACGAAGAGACATTGAAGCAGCTCTTAAAAAAATAATCAAATTGAGATATGATTTTGCAATGGATGTTTAAAATAGATTTAAAGTTTTCCTCTTAAACATGAATTTCTGAATTATCAATATTGATTAAATATTTTCCATTTAAATAAATACGAAAACCACTATGCTTTGAACTCAGCAGCCAAATAAACTTTTCATTATGGTAATGTTAATTCATTAGCAGGAGATAATTTGGAAAGTCATTAAAGTCAATTGTTTTTTATTTTTTTTTCTCCCAAACCTCATGCAACTTCCTGAAGGTCACAGTTCAAATTGAGCAGAGGACTACCACCTGGCTATGTCCTGATTTTTGCCTAAGCACCCAACACATTCATAATAAAAAAAAGTAATCATGGCATAGACTTACGTAAAGAAGACAAATAGGAGAATGAACTTACTTTGAACTAGATTTTTCACCCATACTCTGTCACTAATTATCCTTTGTGCCCAGCCTGATGCCCATTATTAAACATTAGGAAACTATATGGGGCCCACACGGAGATCAAAATTCTGATCTTGCTTTCATATGGATCCACGGAGCTGGCTGGTTATAAATGATCTGAGTCAATTTCTAGATGCCCAGAAAGAAGACTGATTTCGTATATTGAAAGCAACCATTTTGTTACAAGGAGGAATTTTTTTAAAACTTCCTAAGTAGGCCAATGAATGGAACCTAAGGAATGTCATCCCTTACAATGTCCCTTTTTGTGTGTCATATATACACACATATATGTGCATGTCATAGACACACATGTGTGTGGTATATCCATGGTGTCATATATGCATATACACATACTCACATATCTATAAAAATACATGCTTCTATGTCTTCATTGTGCTTCCTTTATTTTTATTACTTATATTCAAATTAAAATATATAACTTCATTATAAAAAGAACATAATTTAATGGCACCTCCCTGAATAGACCACAAAATAGGATTTCTGACTTTTTCTTGTGAGAAATCATGGTTATATGATAGTATTTCGTTCCTTGGGCATTGCAAAGAGGTTTTAAAATAATCCTTAATCACCTTGCTCTTCTTTGGGATAAGTGCAACAGATTCAGTTCAATAAGAATTTACCAGATACTTAACTAAATGCAAGGTAGTTTTGGCCTTTAATGCTTTATTTATTTAGTTATTTATCTATCTATTAAAAAGATTTTATTTATTTATTTGACAGACAGAGATCACAAGTAGGCAGAGAGGCACAGAGAGAGAGGAGGAAGCAGGCTTCCTGCTGAGCAGAGAACCCGATGTGGGGCTTGATCCCAGGATCCCAGGATCATGACCTGAGCTGAAGGCAGAGGCTTTAACCCACTGAGCCACCCAGGCGCCCCTTTAATGCTTTTTTTAAAGTAATTTTGATTTATGGTTATCTTTATTGCTTCTGATTTTTAAAAGTGCTCTGGGTCTATAAATTTCCACTTACACCATTTTCCTTTTAGAAGAGGAATCATTTTCATACATATGGAGGCCAAAAGATTGTTACACATCCTCTCATCTAGATGAAAAACAAAACAAAACAAAACACCCGATTCAGAAAAGGGCAGGCCTCCTAACATACTCTTACCTCAAATGCAGGAATTCGAGATGATATTAGTAAGAAGTGGGGCTGGGAAGCATATGAAGAGCTGTCATCATTTTTCTGAACTCCACGCCAAGTCTTCTTCAATAATGAAGGGTAGGAATGGCTTCCAGAAACATTGCTTCTGTAGGGAAAAGAAGGGAATAAGTGAAATGTAAATTTCCTATTAACTGGATTTTGATAACTGAGCACCAAAGTGTTGTCTGGGCATCAGTTATACTGAACAAGGCACGTGGCCTTTCAGAACTCAGTTGCTCCCTGCAGTTTTGGGGGACAACAGCAAATGGGGCTCCTGGGTGGGGTGGGGCCAGAGCTGGCTTCTGGGCCTCTCTTCCTCCATTCATGGGATACTGGAAAGGTCTCCTGGAACTTATTTAGCTTTGTTGGGCACTTAAAATGAATGTAGTGACATACTGAGGGGTTCAAAATGACATTTTAAAAGAACAGCTGAGAGATTTAAAAATTTCCTAGATCATCTGGTTCTCCCAGCTTTCTAAATAATGTCTCCATTCTCTTACCCTTAGTCCCAGATTCCCATTTGGATACACTTACTCCAGGAAAATCAATTCTGAAAACAAAAATATTACTTTTGCTCAATAAATTGCACAGAAAATGTACTACATCACTGCCTTTTTGCAGGGCCAAGAATATTTGAAATATAAAATTTGAGTGTTACAGATTTCCCTCGGAAAACATGTCAAAGACCACTGCTTTTGAAGATTAAAGAGTTATTTCTTTTGCTATCTCATAGGATATGAGCCAGATGATTATACAAGCTCCCTGCGAGTTAGCTAAATTATTCTAGAATGAATTCTTGGTATCATGGGATGGTCTTGAGCCTTCAGGAGATGGAGGTTTGCTTACCGCTTGGGCAAAGCTTGTAAGGATGCCAAAATTAGCTGTTTCTCCAAAGCTTCATGTAATCCCACTCGATCCCTCAGAGCCTGGGAGAGCCGTGGCTGGCATTTGGATTTTAACAATCTAGAGCAGCATGTTCCGCTCACCCAAGGGGGTCGAACTTTGAATAACTCCTCTGAAAAACAAACAGCAGCGGCCTCTGTAGTTTACTTCATGCTTCTCTCGGCCAAGTCTACATAGATAAAGGCATCAAAAATAAAGCTGTACCAGGGCACTATTCCAAATGGCAATAATTATAGCCCTTTTTACAGACTCTATTTGGATTTCTTATCCTCTCGGCTCCAAGTTGTGGCTCCAAGTTACTAGTTCTGTCAGGTCAAGAAACAAAGCTCAGAGAACGAACACCTCTTTTCTTGTGGAAAGCAGTTAATCGATTTACAAGTTTCACATCCATTTCTGCCCTTCTTCTTGGCTTCAAGTAATCTCCCGTTTGTTATGATCTCACAGAGGATGAGTCAGTGAAAAAAAGATGGCAGGACTCCAGTCACTTTTGTTTTTCTGTTGTGCACTGTGCAAATCAGAAGGCTTCACTGAGAGAGGCTCTTACTCTTCTTGCCTTCCTACTTTTCTTCTTTTAATGCTGTTCTTCCTGCTTCCAATCCCACTTTCACTTCTCCCCTCTGTTGCTAATCTCAATTCTTCTCTCCTGCACCTATTGCCTTGTTTTTGCCTACGTTCCTTGTTCCCTCTCCTTGTTGCTGTTGTTTTCATCTCATAAACCGGACTGTAACCAGAGGACTATGGAGGCACCGATATTGGACTTTCTGTATCTCATCTGAAATCTTTTTCTTACTCATGAACTTGAAATATACAGGGAGGGGGTGGGGAGGGGAAGAGCTTGCTTTAGAGAACACCACCTACATTCTCTTCCAGGAAGACTTAGCTATCCTCCAGTTGGGAATCTGTACGTAAATCCATTTGTTTCTACAATAGTTGGGTAAGATATCATTTTAAAATGCTACTTACTCTTACGTAGTGCAATTTTCTCCCAGATTATTTTTCTTAAGCACTTTTCTCTTTGTCTCTCCAGCAGCTCCTCATCTTCTGTTTTGGGCTCGTTCAGGGTCCCATAGACAGCAGAGGCTTCCCTAGGTATTAGCCAATCTAAGCTCGACACACACGCAATGTAATGACGCTTCCAAGCACCATACTCGTTATCCGTTGGCGTATAGGGCAGAAACCACCCAAACCTAATGCATTTGGGCATCCATAAGCAGTCCTACAAAAAAAATAAAGAAAGGAGAAATATAAATTGCAAGAAATTTTTAAGGACCGTTTCCTCGTAATAATGTTTCCAGCTATGCAGATAATTTTTCTTTACATTGGGATTTCTCGTGTGGCTGACTTGTCATCTAAATTGGACACAAACAAAAAAGAAGCATACCTTACTCCATACAAGAATAGTCTTTGATCACAATATATGTTATATATGAATAAACGTATTAGTCATTTTTTGCACCTGGTCCCACAGCATTTGGTTAACCCTAGTAGTAGAAAATAGTAGTAAAAAATCAGTTTGTTTCAGACCAGACCTCCCCCTGGGAACACCTTCGGTTGGACCATATGATATTGCCAATACACAACCAGCTTTGATAAGTGGAAACAGCAAATTTCATGTGGTTTAATTGAATTAAACATCTAGACAAAATACCATAAAACAATTACTTGAAGGCCTGTAGAGCTACCAGTGCAATAAGGGCTCCTGTGAACATGACCCCAGAGAGAAGGGAAACCAAAGAGGTAAGCCTGATCCCTGGCATTTGACATTTCAAGGCATTTGACAGTTCCAAAGTAAAGCTCAGGCTGAGAAGAAGAGCAGAAAATTATGGCTGAAAGACATGGAACCTAAAAAGTATTTTTGGCATTCTCACAAAGAAGAAAGGAAACAAATTTAAATTCAGGACCCACTGAGGGGAAAAGCCCTAGTAATCACACCAGGCTTTCAGTTGAGATGGTTATCAGCAAGGGTAAGGAATTACACCACCTCTCACGAAGACTGAAACTAGTTTTAAAATATCTCCTTTTCTGACTGGATTTAAGTGATCTATTCCTAGCCCTAACCAAATGCCAGGAGCAAAACCCAAATTCTCTCAGGAGGAAGAGAACATCAAGCTGAGGCTCAAATTATTGTATCAGTATTTTATATCTAATATCTAGTATCCAATACCAGCCACACAAAAGGATAACAATTGTTTATTTCTCCTTTTGTCATTTATTATCTTTTATTAAGTAGAGAGAGACCCTCAGGAGAACCATACGTTGTAATTGTTAGGCAAGAACTTAAAAAATAAACAGTCCTATAATTAATATGTCTAAGAAGTTAAATGGCTAGGTGAGAATTGTGGCAAAAATAATCAAATCAACATTGTAGAACTGAAAAATATAATAACTGAAATTTAAAACTCAATGGACCAGTTTAAAAGCAAATTAGAATCCAGCTAAAGAGATAATTAGTAAACAAAAAGCTAGAAGTAAAACCCAGGTAGAAACACTGAAGGCCAAAAAGATGGAAAAGACACAAAAAACAACATGAAACTTGTGGGAGATGGTAAATCCGTCTACCATGTAAGTATTGGAATCCCACAAGAAAAAGAGCAAAAATAGGGCAGAAAGAATATATATATATATATATATATATATATATATATATATATGGAGATGCTGTGTGAGAATTTATCAAAACTGATGGGCATTGGGGTGCCTGGGTGGCTCAGTGGGTTAAAGCCTCTGCCTTCGGCTCAGGTCATGATCCCAGGGTCCTGGGATCGAGCCCCGCATCAGGCTCTCTGCTCAGCAGGGAGCCTGCTTCCTCCTCTCTCTCTGCCTGCCTCTCTGCCTACTTGTGATCCCTGTCTGTCAAATAAATAAATAAAATCTTAAAAAAAAAAAACAAAAAACTGATGGGCATTAAATCTCAGATTCAAAAATCACTGAAAAACATAAAGTGGAAGAAACACACACACACACAACACACACACACACACACTTCTGGGTACATCATAATAAAAATTGTGGAAAACAAAAGATAAGACAGAGAAAAAAAACCAAACCCTAAAAGCAGCTAGAGAAAATAAAAATATTGCCATTAAAGGAACAACAATAAGACTCCCCACTTCTCAAAAAAAAAGGTTTATGGAAGATAGAAAAATTTCAAAGTTCTACAAAATTAACTGCCAACCTAGCATTGAAATTCCCTGTGAAAATATCCTTCAAATACGAACGTAAAACAAGATATTTTCAGACAAAAATAAGAGAATTTGTCAGCAGCAAGTTGCACTACAAGGAATATTGAAGAAAATTCAAACGGAAAATGATCCCAGATGGAAACTCCGAGATGCAGGAAGATATGTGTGACAACAGAAGAAGTAAATATGTGGTTACTTATAAGTAAATATTGACTATATCAAATAATAGTCGTGATGTGTATGTAAATAAATATACATATATATATAAATTTAAATGTATTTTATGTGTATATAACATTAAAATATTTGAATATTTTAAAATTCAATTAATTAAATTTATTATTTAAATTAAATAAATTTAAACTATTTATTAAATTTATTAATTAAAAATTTAATTAATAATATTAATTACAATATTTGAATATTTAAAATTTAAATGTATTTTATGTGTATATAAAATTAAAATATTTGACAGTATTGAAACTGGGTGGGAAGGGGACTGAAGGGGAATAGAGAGAGTTAAAGGGTCCTAAGCTCTTTGCATTATCTTAGAAGCGGTTAAAAAAAAGGCCCTAGGATGAGTGCCGTAATCCTAATATAGCCATGAAAGAACTGCTAAATAATTTATAATTAACAACTTAAAAAACATTTATGTACTCTAAAAGACAATTTTTTAAAAAGCCAATAAAATAACTGGAACAAACAAAAATAACATAGTAAAATGGCAGACTGAAGCTTAAATAGATCCGTATGTACACACATGTAAATAAGAAATTACCCTAGCTAAAAGCCAAAGATTGCCAAATGTTAGATAACAAGCACCAACAACTATATTCTGTTTACAAGACCTATTCCTTAAAGATAAGTACATAGGTTGAAAGGAAAAATCAGTGCAAACACCTCGCCCAGGTTCTTAAATGTTGTAAATCTAGGGCTCACGGTTTGCACGTGGCCTCTCCATAGAGAGCTAGGTATTGTCTGAGCTCAGTAGCTCAACGCAAGCCCCCTGGGAAGTCTGCTCACGTTAAAGAGGTAAATTATTGACGTGTCCTCAAAGTATGTCTGCCATGACATTTTATTAAATCCTTAAAAAGAAAATGAGACAAATAGAGCAGAGGCAGAATTAATGGCAGAGGATGTTGAAAATCTCTTCAATAGATGTTAGCCAAAGAGCGATCAAAGAACACTGCGGTGCAATAACAATTTTCAGGGTGAGTTATCACAGGCAAAATAATATCATATAATAACCACAGCTTACCTAATACCTCATGAAAAAAGTGGACATCTTTAGTCAAGATAAAACATTTTCTAGATAATTACATTGAGTAATATGAGATTATTAAAATTACAAGAATTATTAGAATAGTGTATATCCCCTTACTTACAAAATAAATTCTTGTATTTAACTTATCCCCATTTTTTTCTCTGAAGGGTAAGTTAATTACGTTTCAAATACCCTCTGTTATTATCTTCAGGGAAGGAAGGTACCTCAACTGCCAAATGACAGAATACAGTGGTATTTGGGCCCTATTACAGAGAAGTGACAAGTAGTAAACCTGTTCAGTTAAAAACTTCCAGGGCCAGCTGACTTGTGCAGCTACACACAGATCTTTCGGATTCAGAAAGGAAAAGATATAGAGAGAAATGAAGCGCGGTAACACTGTAGAGAAATCCACTTTGGCCACTTGCGTCCTTTCTGAAAACCAGTCTTGGACAAACCTAAAAAGAAAGATACAGAAATGTAGTTCAGAACACTAGTGTCTAAAAGCGATCAAAATTCCAGTATAAGTATTGGTCCTTGTTCTTTCTAGAAACCTCTAACTATATATATATATATATATATATATATATATATATATATATATAAATGAAATCCTAAATAACATAGGGCTAGATTTTTTAAAATACTATATCTACTTTCACTGATCCATTCTAAAGAGGAAATGAATAATAAAAATATCTAAAATCCAGAGAAAAACATCTGAAGTACATTTAAGCTGTAAATGTGGATTTTCTTTTTTTCTTTTAACTCCAAATTCAATAAATCAGCAAGTCCTGTCAGCTCTACAAATACCTATACCCAAACCCAGCCACCTCTCTCCACACCCATTGCTGTCAGTCTAGTGCAAAACACATCCCCCTCCATTCTGCACAACAGTCCCTCCTGATGGGTTCCCTGCTTCTCTTCTTCCCAGGGTCCATTCTCTACACAGCAGCCCAAGTGGTATTTTTAAAAATGTAAATTAGATAGCATCACTTATGCAAGTAAAACCCTGTGAATTCCTGGTGCAATTAGAATAAAAATCTATAGTGACCACATCACACTTAGTGGTGAAATATTAATTCCTTCCCCCTAACATCAGGAACAAAGCAAGAATGTTCATTCTCACCACTTCAATTTAACAGGTACAGGAGGTCTTAGCCATTTCAACAAAGCAGGAAAAAAGTAAAAAATATACATATTGGAAAGGAAGCAGTAAAGCTATCTCAATTCATGTATGTGGAATCTACAAAACAAGGATTAAGAACAACTCCGGAATCTACAAAACAACCATTTAAATTGTTGAACTTATTAGTATAAACTTGTGAAAGTTTTCCTTTATCTTTATCATCTTTGTGATATCTAGAGCAATATTTCCTTTTTTATTCCTGATATTGGCAATTTGTGTTTTCTCTTTTAGCTTGGTTATTCTTGCTAAGAGTTTATCAATTCTACTACTATTTAAAAGAAAAAAAACCCAGCTTTTCTTTTCATAGATGTTCTCTATTCATTTTCTATTTTATTGGTTTCCACTCTTCATTATTTTTTTCCTTCTACTTAGTTTGGATGTGATTTGCTATTTTTTCTAGTTTTTTTTTTTTTAAATCTAGTTATTTAAGGTGGAAATTTAGAAAGCCCCTTTTTCCTTTTCTAATATAAGAAATTAAATAATATATTTTCCTCTAAGCTGTGCTTTAGCTACATCTTACCCATTTAGATGTGTTGTATTTTCATTTTCAATCAATTTGAAATATTCAAATTTCCCTCATGATTTCTTCTTCAGCCACAGGTTACTTATAAATGAGTTAATTTCCAAATATTTGGGATTTTCTTGATATTTTATATTTTTTAACCTCAAATTTTATCGAATTATTCTTTAAAAATATACTTAATTAGATTTTAATAGTTTTGAAATGTACTGAGTCTTATTTTTTGAACTAGGAAATTCTGTATCTTAGTGAAAGTTATTTTGATCATAAAAAACTTGTTTGGAAGTTGTTGGGTTTAGTTTTCTATGAATATTAGGTCAAGGTGGTTGAAAGATTGCTCAGTTCTATATTCTCCCAGATTATTTTTTGTTTAATTGTTCTATTATAATTCAGTCAGTTTTGTTTCATGTAATTTGAAACTCTATTATTTGGTCCATACATATTTATAATTGTTATGACTTCTTGGTGAATTGATCCTTTTCTTTTTATAAAATGTCCTTCTCTATCTTTCTGTGAATATTCCTTGTCTTGAAATCCATTTTGTCTGATATTAATATCGCCATCCTACTTTTATATGCTCAGTATTTGTTAGTATATCTTCTCCTAACCTTTTACTTTCAACCAGTGGACGTCTCTGTATTTAAAGTGTATCCTTTGTGGTAAGTATACAGTTGGATCTTGCTTTTTGTTTTTTTGTTTTATTTATTTTTTTAAAGCTCATTTGGCCACCACTGTCTTTTGTTTGAGGGTTTAGTCCACTTATATTGAATATAATTATTGATACGGTTGAGTCCAGGTCTTGACTTTGTTCTTTGTTTTTGTTTTCCCATTTGTTTTATGAAAATTTATTCCTCCTTTCCTGCCTTGGTTTGAGATAATGAATTTTTGTACTCCATTTCAATTCGTTTGTTGGCTTTTAAGCATTCATCTTGTATTATGCAAGTAAGTTGTTGCTAGGAAGTGCAGTATGCATCCTTAGCATTTCATAGTCTCTTTCAAATGAATATTCAGATAAACTTAAAGAACAGTGCAATGGTATAGTTCTTGCTATCCGTTATGCTTTTGTCAGAATACTGTACCTACTTATGTTATAAGCCCTATAATACACTGGTTTTGCTTTACACAGTCATATATCTTTAAAATAACTTGAAAATTTTATGTTTTCCACACATTACCATTTCCTTGTAAATCAAGTTTCCATCTGGTATCAATTTCCTTAGCCTGAAGAATTTCTTTTGGCATTTCTTCAATGCACATCTCCAGGCAACAAATTTTACCAGTTTGCTGTTATCTGAAAATATCTTTATTTCACCTTAATATTTGTAGTACAATTATGAGATGCGTTAATCAATTTTAATAACTGTCATCTTGCAGCCAGTCTGGTTTCTGCTGTATCATCTTCTCCTCTTTTTCTCTCTCCTCCTCCTTCACTCCCATTTTATTTTAAAGCAAATCTAAGTCATCGTATCACTGTATTCATTCCACCCACTTAGATGGGGTGTATTTTCATTATCATTCAATGTGAAGTATTCTAATTTCCCTTGTGATTTCTTCTTTGATATTTCAGTGTGCCTCAGTAAACAGCAAGAGCGTTTTTTAAAAAAAAAGTATGCTATAACCATCAACATGCTTAAATAAATTCAACAATAATGTCCTAATGTGATACTACTTTAACTTTTTTTAAGGATTGATTGATTGATTGATTGATTGATTTCAAGAGAGGGAGGGAGAGAGCATGTGCACATGGGGAGAGGGGAAGAGGGAGAGCGGAAGCATACTTCCTGCTGAGCACAGAGCCTGGCCTGGAGCCCCATCTCACCTACCTAAGATCATGACCTGAGCTGAAACCACGAGTTGGTTGCTCAGCTGCTCAACTGACTGAGCCACTGCAGCCCTGCTGTAATATCTATTTTAAAAACTTCTTAAAAATATGACATCCATTGAGAAAACGTCTTTTTTTTTTTTTAAAGATTTTATTTATTTATTTGACAGACAGAGATCACAAGTAAGCAGAGAGGCAGGCAGAGAGAGAGAGAGAAGCAGGCTCCCCGCTGAGCACAGAGCCCAATGCAGGGCTCCAGCCCAGGACCCTGGGATCAGAACCTGAGCTGAAGGCAGAGGCTTTAACCCACTGAGCCACTCAGGTGCCCCGAGAAGGCTTCTTTTTTAAAAAGAGTTTATTTTATTTAAGTTAAATCTATTTTATTATTATTAATATTATTATATACTATCATATATTACTATATAATATTAATATTTTATTATTTAATTTAATTTAATTTTAAAGTTTTTATTTATTTATTTGAGAGAGAGCATGAGCTGGGAGGAAGGGTTGCGGGAGAAGCAGGTTCCCCACTAAGCGAGGAGCCTGAGGCAGGACTTGATCCCAGCACTTTGGGATCACGACCTGAGCCGAAGACAGACACTTAACTGACTGAGCCACCGAGGCACCCGCATTAAGAAAACTTCTTACATTCCTCCGCGCATGCCACCTAACCACAAATGGATCTTGAATGTACAGAAAATCCAAGGCTCAGCAAAATGATCATATTCAAGGCTATATAGGCCTTAGACCAAAGAGACATTTTATGGCCCACAAAGGAGGCACTGCTGACCCTGTAGTCACCAACTACAAAAAAAGAGATAATACCTGATTGCCCTCTTTAGATACTGGCAATAAACATTGGTTATAGTCCCAAACCACCAAATAAGTCATCATATTTGAATAAGAATCACTGGAACAAATAGTTTGGAAGTAATCCCGTGTTGGTAAATCAGACTCTTCCCTGGAACCACTAATCTCCTCCAAACTCAGTAACATTGTAGATGATTGTGGTCAATCTCACAGCTGATTGGAAACGCTGGCAATAAGGATTTAGCAGAACTCCTTTATCTCAAGCCATTGGTACTCCAAAATTATTTCTCATGGCTCATTGGCCACTGCTGCCCTGGTACCAGGTTGTAATGGACACAGATAAACTCATTGAAAGAAAAGTCCTATCTCTGAATAGCTCTCATTCTGCAGTGTGTCTTCTCTGACTTTCTCTGACCTCTAAATGCATAAACTAAATTCCCACAGGGTGGGTCAAGCCCAGAAAGTTCCAAAGTGAAGTGAAAATGATACCTCCAATTAGGAACAAAAATGAGCTTAGTTACCTTCATAAACAAGCTGCTGAACACCCAGGAGACCCAGAGACAGTCCTCACCATTAATTTACCCAAACTGCTGGCCTAACTGGGGCCTCATCCATAAATCTTGGGAGAAGGAAAAATTCGAGCTTGCAACAGAACACCAATTAATAATACATGTAGAAGCAATTAAGAAGTTAGAAAATGAGCACTTGGCAGCTATCACAGTAAATAATTACGTCAGAAGAGAGTCATCAATGGAGACTAAAATTGGTGGGTGAAAATACGATGAGGAACAGGGTATTTGCATAGATTCTAATACTTTTAAATTAATTTAAAATTAATCACTCAAGGACTTTTTAGTTACTTATTAATTATTAACACAGTACTTAATAATGAATCATCTTAACCAAGTGATAAGTCAACATCACAAGCCATGGGACAAATCGACATCATATGCCCCTGGTGTGATCTGCTGAGTGTCCCTTCTGTGTAATTCCTGCCAAGAAGGCAAAACCTGAATGTAATCTTAAGGAAGTATCAGCCAGAATGAAGTTGAATGAAGTTCATTCAACCAAGTAGGTCTGTACTCTTCAAAAGTGCTAAGTAATAAAAGACAAGGAAAAACTAAGGAACTGCTCCACATTGAGGTGGATATAGAGACATGAAAAGTAAATACCATAGATGACCCCGGATTGGATTCTGGACTGAGAAGGGAAGGATGATTATAAAGGACATGGTTGGACCAGTCAGGAATACTCGGGTGAAGTCTGTGGATTGGACCCTAGTATTGTACCAATGCTGATTTATTGATATTGGAGGATATACTTTGATTTTTCAGCAGAATATCTTCATTTTTCCTGGAAATGCATAGACATGCTTAAGGTTAATGGGGCATCATGTTTGCAGCATATTCTCATGTGACTCAGAATAACAAGGCAAAATGGTAAAGTGTGAACAGTTGAGGAATCCAAGTGAAAAGTATAAGGAATTATTTGTACTATTTTTGCAATTTTTCTACAAGTTAAAATTTATTGCAAAATAAATTTTTCTTCTTTTTTGGCTTTGTTTTTTGTTTTTAAAGAAAAGGCTACCTGCTTCCTTTGCAAGGCTTAATGATTGCCTATTATTTTGTGTTTTTCTACTCCCCTGACTTGATTTTAGGTCACTGCTCTTTTTTGATCCCTCTCCATGCACATTTATCACAACCTGAGATAGAATAGAGTGGTTTAAAATGATCTTGTTTGACCTCACTCACATGTGTCATTAAAGAAAGAAAACAGGGATACCTGGTGGCACAGTTGTTTAAGTGTCTGACTCTTCGTTTCCACTTGGGTCGTGGTCTCAGGGTAGTGGGGTCGAGCCCTACATCAGGCTCCACACTCAGCATGGAGTCTGCTTGAGTTTCTCTCTCCCCTTCCCTTTTCCTCTGTCCTTCCCCCACTTCCACTCTCTAAAATAAAAAATCAAAAAAATTTTTAAAAAGAAAGAAAGAAAAACAGGAAGGGGAGAAGAAAAGAAAGAAGAGAGGGAAACAAGCCATAAGTGACTCCTAAGGATAGAGAGCAAACTGAGGGTTGATGGAAGGAGGTTTGGGGAATGGGCTAGATGGGAGACGGGTATTGAAGAGGGCACTTGTGATGAGCACTGGGTGTTGAATATAAGAGATGAATCACTGACTTCTACTCTAGGAACCAATATTGCACTGTATGTTAATAACATTTAAATAAAAATAAAAAAATAAAATGAATCTATTGGAAAAAAATTTAAAAATGAAATTAACCTGTTGGCATGCAGTCAGGGGGAAAGTGTATGTGTGTGTGTGTGTGTGTGTGTGTGTGTGTGTGTATTAGCAGGAGGGCAAAGAATGGAGTTACAGAGTTGGGTTTGTACTGGCAGCATATAGTAGCCACAGACAAAAGTATCACAAGGGGATCCTCTCATTGTTAATAGATTAACAATCAAACTGAATGAGGCATTGACAACACCAAGAACAGTGAATCCCAGTGGGTCCCTGACCTAACTCCCCAGTGTCCCAGACAGGCTTCACAATCCTTTCACTGGCCCTTGGAGGACAATATGCTCTCATTTAGAACTATAAAACAGATCCATCAAATAAGGTGCAAAACAAAAATGTTTTCTGCCTCTTTTTCAAAGGTGGGTCTCAGTACCTTGGTTTTCCATTCCCAGCCCACAGCATCTACTGTTCCCTCCCAGCCAAGCAAAGGAGAAGAACTAAATCTGAATTAATTTTTATTTATTTAATTTTTAAAAGATTCTATTTTTAAGCAATCTGTACACCCGGCATGGGGCTTGAACTCAACAACCTTAAGATCAAGAGTAGCAGACTCTACCAACTGAGCCAGCCAGCCCCTCCAAGAATACTTTTTAAAGTGGACTTCAATTATGCATGTTTTATATTTGTTACCAGCCTGCACTGCTGCAAGGACACATGCAAGTATAATGACTCTTAAGCAAGAAAAAAGGAAAATGCTTCAGTCACATTAAAAAAAAAAAAAAATCAGTCCCCAAGCAACAGAACTAGGCTAGTTTGCAGTAACGACATTGTGGCTCACTGCATTTTAGTTAATGTTACAAAGTAAGAAATCCGTGAAGAGAAATAAAAACATGTAAGGAGACAATGAACAAAATGTGCTTTGCTCCTTTATTGTGACAAGGATAGCTTCATTTAAATAATTCATGACACTGCTTTGCAGTGTGCTACTGAATGTACAATGTGTACTTTGCGAAAATAACAAGGCTTAGTAATACAGAACTTGAATCTAATTCTCGGCTCTTAAATTTCTGATAAGAACTAGAGAGAAGCTGCCCACATTGTGAGGGAAATAACTGGGAGCAGAGCTTGCAGAGGTGGCCTGGAGAGGGTCAGCCGAGTCGGCAGAGGTCCCTGCCTTTTTGTCGCCTGCGCGGCCCTCGTGGTCTTGTCGGGTGGCTTTACGCACACCATCTGGCGTGGCCGGGGTCTGAAGTGGGCGGGTTTCCACACGGATGCCAGCGTTGCACAGACTAATGACTAGGTTTGGGGCATAAAGCGAGTGGAGAACCATGTGCTGAAGTCTTCAGTGAAAGAGAGAGCGAAGCTGGGTGTGGGGAAAGCAACAAGGAAGGGCCACTGAAGAGGGTCTTTAAAAAGATTTTAAAATAATGTATATGCTCTGATTCATAGTTACGTGGATGCACATAAGCATAAAAAAAGCAGAAGGTTCTATCTGGGGGGTGTGATTATGGGTGATTGGTATTTTCCTCTTTTTGCCTATTCACATTTTCCAGTGCCTCCACAAAAGCCTGGTGTTATTACTGAACAGATAGAGAAGGCCCTAGGCTCCCACACGTGTCGTCCCGGCCAGGAGGCTCACCCATTCTCCAAGTCTCTGCTTGTCGGACCTCCTGGACTTCCTTCATACTCCAGCCAAAACGTCAGATCCTCAGGGAAGGCGGCAACCCATCCCCTGGGCTGGCGGAGGTTGCCTTACTTTTTCTCTGTCACTTAGCACAATCGTAGCTCTTTATCTGACATCTGTTGGGCTGGCTAAGCCTACTTGGACTGTGGGAAATAAAGGATAATGCATGTGCACAGACCTGTCATTATTATAGAAGTGCTGTATGACTTCTCAAATATGATCTATACGGTATAACTTATGGCCAGTGAAGCCATATGGCGCCGGGGAAGGAACAAGACATTGTGTGTGGAACCAGTGTGGTAGATCTGTTATGTGGTTAGTGGAAAGCTATTTTTGCAACAATATGGGTGACCATATAAGGAAACAATAGTGAAATTTTAGGGGTACTAACAGAATCCCCCCTCCCCAAGAGGCTGACCATTCCTGCTGCCCAAACACTTGCGTGTAGGAGGCGGCCACCACCACTCCCTCAGCTCTGCCCCCTTGCTGCCTCCATGTGCACTGTACTATAATCTAAGCATGGGTTTTGAGTTTCCATTCTTGCTGACCCTCACACTCAATCCATTTGGGTGCTCACTCACTATTTATAGTCTTTCTCTTCCACTGGGCTACATGCTGCATGAAAGAAGGTGTGTGGTTGTTCTGTTTACTGCTCTGTCCCCAGAACCTGGTATGGTGCTTCTAACTTGGCAGGGGCGAAAGAGATACGTGTAAGTCAGAATGCAGAATGGAAAAAGTAAATAAATAAAAAACAGAATTTCACTGCTTATATGAAATTTCTGTTCATTTTAACCATTACCATCATTGTAGTGGCCCAAAGCACTACACGTTTATTTTTCCAGAGTTCTGGAGATCGTAAGTCTGAAATCAGTTATGATGGGCTAGGTGTAGGCAGGGCTGGCTCCCTCTGGAGGCTGGGAGAGTAGAATCAGCCTGCTCCTCCCCTTCAGGCTCTAGAAACTGCCTGCCTTCCTTGGCTTAGGGCCCCTTCTTCCATCTTCAAAGCCAGCAGCACATTGTCCCGTGTCCCCTTCTCTCCCACTGCTCCTGACATCACGTTGTCTTCTGTCGTGCCTCTTACATCCCTTAGAAGGACCGTTGTGATTATGCTGAGTCCCAGTGAGGCAGGGTAATTCCCCATCTCAAAATCTGTGATCACGTCTGCAAAAGGCCTTGGCCCCGTAAAGGAATATCTGCAGTTTCCAGGAATGAGGGCATGGACATGTGTGGAGGCTAGTATCAAGTCTATCTCACTGTTCCAACTTCTGAGACACAGAAAACACTCCCAGATATTTAAGGTGGTGCCACGTTGTGGCACCAGTGTCAGACAGCCAGTGAGAGGCATGGATGCTCCCTTGTCCTATTTTAGGATAAGATTTGTTCCACTGAAATACAAACGTCAAAGGGCAGGAATCTTCTACACTCAGGTGTTGAATCCCACGCACACAGAATTGGGCTTGGCACAAGGTAGGCACTCAGCAAACATTTGCTGAATGCTGGATGAACAGACAGCACTCTTCTGAGTTGACCCATTACTTACTTCCCCTTCTTTAGGTAAAATAACCTCACTTCTTACGTGGTGGTCCACATGGTCCTATAGAGGCTGACTCTATCCTGGGCTCCAAAAACAGCATATGATCAAGGCTAATTCAATTCATCTGGGTCAGTCTCCTGGCCACGACAACTGGCAGAAGTGGGCAGGGAGGAGACTAGTCCAACCACAGTGAAGCTCCAACAGAGAAATTATTTTTATTTCTGTACACAACTGAGGAAACATAATGATGAAGCCATGACTGCCAAAGGCAGAGCAGAAGAACAGAAAGAATGAAGTCACTGGGTTTATTACTGAGCCTCTGAATTGAGCTTCAGCCGCAGCCAAACCTACTCTGGATTTTTCAGTTATACAAGAGGGAACCTTCCCTTTATTATGTATGTTAAGCTTAGGGTTACTTACAATGATGCATTTGAAGACCACTATGCATCAGCACCAGAGAAAGATGGAAAAGGCATCTACAGACACTTAACAGGTAATTCTGTTTCATTGAGAAGAGAAGGCACAGGGTGCTCATGCCGTCTGTGCTCCTGCCTCTCAGAGCAGGACTGAGAGGTGGAAGAAGCCTTGGGGCCTTCAGGTCACCCAGGCCTTGTGTCTTACACTTGGCCGTGTCCCACATCACTCGGGGAATGAAGGAAAAACTACTTTTCCAGCCCCATCCTCACGGGCTGAGTTAAAATCTCCATAGGTGGGGCTCAGAGTCCATGGTTTCACAAACTGCGAAAGATCCTAATGGGCCAGCCCTTCTCAACAGCAGTGGATTTGACCTCACAGGGCAGCAGGTCTTGATGCTTAGGCCAGGTCAAGTGCAAAGCACTGAATGTGTGTGTGGTGGTTTTAGGAGTAGGTGTAACTCCTTCTTGAGGCCCTGAGCTAATTGAATACTGAGCCACTGGATGACAGTCTGACAGGCTCTCTCCTGCGTGTGAAGAGCATCGGTTGACTGCTAAATGCATGTTGTTTTTCTTAATGTAGCTGATTCACAGCTAAATTCTGGAGAGTTGATATGGTCGGAGAAGGTCTCACTAGACCCATTTTAAACCTATTTATCTTCCTTTCACATAAGCAATAGGGAAAAATCAGGGCAGCTCCAGAGTTAGTGAATTCAAGCCCTCAGGGAGCCAAGGATCTTCCATATTTTCACTTTGCCTCCTTGGTAGTTGGCTCTTGCCCTTAGCTTTGTCCCCTGAGGTAATTTCCAAATGACCACTGTGAGGAGTGAACCTCCCAGAACAGAAATCATTAGATGAAAAGGGCACGTCCCTTCCTCGAGCCCCAATTTAAGTCCCTCTGAGTGTGAAGAAGACTCTCCCAGAAGCTCTCTAGTGGCCACTCTCTATGTCTCCTTGGGCAGACTTAGTATCCACACACCCTTTCGTAATCCAGACACCACCAAGGGGGTGGAATCCTCGTTAATTCTGTCCAAGCCTGGTCACCTTTGGCGGGGCAGTGACAAGCCACCTTTGAGACGCATACAGCCTGGGGGGAAACGCTCCCATCAGGACTATGGGGAAGAAGCAGGAAACAGTGTGGGCAGGAGGGTGATCAACAGTGCCCCGGCTAAGCAGACACTGAGGAGAAAAGGAGAGATCTCTGCAGCTGCCGAAGTGTCCGATCCACCCAGCCTTCACAGACACCTGTCCCTTACTGCAGAGCTCGCGTTTAGCTCCATCCTTGCTCTTTTTTAACCTCGATGTATGACTTGCATGGATTCCTTTCTTTCTTTTTTTACGATTTTATTTATTTGACACAGAGAGAGATCACAGGTAAGCAGAGAAGAAGGCAGAGAGGGAGGAAGCAGGCTCCCTGCTGAGCATCAAGCCCAATGCGGGGCTCCATTCCAGGACCCTGAGATCATGACCTGAGCTGAAGGCAGAGGCTTAACTCACTGAGCCACCTAGGCATCCCTTGCACGGATTTCTTAAACAGGTCAATGTCCTTCTAGTGTCTGGTACTGTCACTCTTTCTCTTATTTTCTTTATATGTGTGCTTTCCTTAGGGGCCGCGATCCATTCTCTTTCCTGGATTAGCTTTAGAATTGGTCTCCCAAGGTCCATAAATAATATCCTATTTGGGGATTTGTAAAGGATTGAATTGAACTTGGAGGTTAATTTAGAAAGAATTGGCATCTTCAAACATGGCGCATCTATCAATTCAGGGTTGTTGTTGTTGTTGTTTAAAGATTTTATTTATTTATTTGACAGACAGAGATCACAAGTAGGCAGAGAAGCAGGCAGAGAGAGAGGAAGGGAAGCAGGCTCCCTGCTGAGCAGAGAGCCCTATGCGGGGCTCCATCCCAGGGATGGATCCTGGGATCACGACCTGAGGCTTTAACTCACTGAGCCCCCCAGGCGCCCTTGTTGTTGTTTTTAACTATCCCTTAACAAAGACTTATAATTTCCTCTGTAAAGGTCTTGCATTTCTCTTTTTAGTTTTATGCAACAGACATGGGGAAGCAGAGCTGAGAGAAGGTGGGGTGGGGAGGGGGACTCAGGCAACCCGCCAGCCTGGGGAACATTGTTTGAATCCAAGGATCTAGCCTGGCCTGAAGCTAGACAAATCTTAAGTCAATACATTCCCATTTCTTCTTAAGCTGGCTTGAATTCCATTTCTGTTATTCGCACTTGAAAACATTCTGACCATGACACCAAAAGTAATACCCGGAGACAGGAGGAGGAAAGATGACCAACACCCACTCGGGGTACACTCAGGGCATTCTACTTCTGCTTCTGCCCACCACACTCCTGGACATCTCCTGAAGAGATTCTTAAATACAGAACAGAGACAAATGTTTTCTTAAAACTTTCTCCATTTTCCTATGATGTGTCTGTGAATTTGACTCCTCCTATGCAGAGAAGTCTCAGTAACCAAAAGGATTCTTCATAGCTGTGGAAGCTAAATATCGTGTATTTTATAAATGGCTGGTGGTATTAATTCTCAGGGCTGCTGCATTTGGGAAGTTGTGCGGTGAGCAACTTCAAGAGGGGCCATTAGCACAGACGACAGTGTGACACGCCATCCTTGGGTATTGTAACTGTGCATAATTCCTTTCGGAATTCTCTTATAGAAGTCTCAAGTCAATTAATTAACAAAAAGTCTTGAATAAAACAAAATATTAGTGATCTCCCATATTCGGGAACTTGTAATATCTTGAAAAGTTTCTTCCTCCCAAAGAGCTACGTATGAAAATTTTTTTCTGATGATTTTTTTGTTATTCTTGTTATTAGGAGTTTTTTAGACATCGTCCATCCAATATGCATTTACTGGGTGGCTACTACATACCAACTATGGCTTTCAGAGTTAGGGACACAAAGAATCACCAGAAAAAGTTCTTGCCCTCATGGAGCAGGGGTCTAGTAGAGCAGGCACACAGTAAATCAACAAGTTCTGTACATAACATAATGTGGGGTGGTGTGAAGTGTTGTAAAGACAAGTCAGACATTATCAAGTGTGGCTCCACCCCTGTAGAGAATGGTACCACTTACAAAATGGGAAGTGAGAATCACAAGGGCACAGGCTTCGCCTCGCCTAAGACAGTGACCTTCCCACCGTCTTCTGGCCCTCTGTCCCCATCCCCACCCAGTGAAACAGCTCGGGGCTTTTGGGTTTCTCCTTTTTCCTTCAGACTCAAGGATTTTCCTTCTTTGCTTCAACCACCTCTCAATAAACCGTCCCCATGACAAATGATGGTTGTCCGTGAGCATCCGATGTGTGTGGAAGGAAGGGAGTATGTCCAAAAGACAGGGCTGAGGAGAGGGAAGAGTCAGGATGACCCAGATTTCCAGACTCGTCTTGGATGTTTAGGAACCCCGTGTACGTTTGAATACGCCTCTCTGCCGGCCGCTGCCTCCACCCAGAAATATTCCCCTTACAAATGGGGAATGCTCAGGAACTCAGCGACATGAAGCTGCTCCATATTCAAAATGAACCCCAATGTGCATTGTCTCTGAGACATTTATACACCAGATTTCCTCACTGTTCACAGATGAGATAGATCTCGTCCCCTGAGCTTTTCCCGGGACTGCTTGCAAAGAGTGGCCAGGAGCAGTGAATTGGAATTGGGGGGGGGGTCTTTCTTAGATGTACATCAGTTGGATGATTTTTCTGCCTCACCCCTTTTCCAGTCAGCTCTGATGGAGACAAATGACCAGAGCTGATCCTTCACGGCTTGTGATCTCCCTCCCCCGTCCCCCACCACCTGCACAGACAATCCATCTGTGTCTTGGGACTGCAGTTGCATGAATGTTGCCCCAGGGACCCACCAGGGAAAGCTACAGGTTTGAACAGCTCCAGCCCTGGAATGAAAGGCCTTTCTATGGGGCGTTGCCTGCTAAGGAGCCCTGGCAATTTGAAACCGGTCCCACCAGTGTGGCCAGGAGATGCAAACTTCCCATGGGTTTCTCGGAGTGACACACAAACAGCCCAGTTTCCTTTAGGAGGTCAGGAAAATTCAGCCTGGCCAAGTGACAGGGAGATGACACCAGTGGAATCATTTAGACATGTGGCCATTTAAGCATAATGTGCTGGGGGCAAAGCCATGATAGACGTTTGTAAAAATTGCTGGGAGTGAAAGATGTTCAGGGAAGGCTTCCCAGGGAAGGAACCATCAAAGTCAAGGTGAGGAAGAGCTTGCCCGAGCTACGATATAAGAAGATGAAGCCTTAAAAAATGTCTTAAATATCATAAAACTCCATTTAAGAAATCTTAAAGCTTTGTACTCATTTTTATCATTGAATAAACTTTACTAGTGTTCAATAAACCTCGCTTTGCTGCCCACCAAAATAACAATAATAATAATAAATTGAAAAAATAAATCTTAACAATATGGAATATAAGGACAGAAAAGAAAAATCTTAGATATTGGAATACATCTCATGGAGATTAAGAAGAAACTTTCAAAGAAAACTGTGACAACACAGTCCCAACCAATACCACAATATTCTAGTTAAGCTTTGTAGCCGTAAGTGCCTGGTTTAAAAAAAAAAAAAATTCAGAAATTGCACAAATCCAGCCTAGTTTACACAGAAAGATTTCAGACATTCAAGTAATGCTGAATTCTCTCATGTATTCGCTTGCTTTTTAAGTGGTGGGGGAGCAGGGACTATAGGAATAAATAAGTTTCAAAAGAAATGCTTGATAATTAAAAGTTGATTGCACGGTCACTATTTGACCCAGCGACAGATCGAAAAGTTAAATAAAGACATCCATATAGAAAAACCGACACATGAATGTTCAGAGCAGCGTTATTCACAGTAGCCAAAATGTGGAAACGACCCAAATGTCCATTTACTTAGGAATGGATAGATAAAATATGGTATAGCCGTACCATGGCAGATCATTTAACAATAAAATGGAAAGGAGTATTGATATGTGCTGCAAAATGGATGAACCTTGAGAACATTGGTTTTTTTTTGAAAAAAAAAAGGAAACCACAGTCCCCAAATGGTGTCACGTAGACCAAGTTGCCAAACTGGGCTTAATACCAGATCTAATTGCAGTTTCAGCCTCCCCCAGAAATGGGGCTTTAACCGGTCAGTCAGGAACATGTTTCTTTCCATATCACCCGGGTCTTCTCCATCCCCCAAGGAAAGATGAGGTAATCTGCATGATAAGACATGCTGCTTCTCCCCTAGCAAACACCCTTGTTTGGAACAATCCTTTTCTTTTGCTAATAACTGTCTTGCCCCCTATCCTCCATCCATAAAAAATCTTCCTTCCATTTTGTTTTGTATAACCTCTCAGAGTGCCGCTCTACTTGCTAGAGGGGGTGTGGCTGGATTCGTGAACCATTCATTTGCTTATTTAATAACATGTTATTTCATATTTTTGATGAAGCCTTTATATAATTGAGAACATTTTTTGGTAAAGATTTTATTTATTTCTTTGACAGAGATCACAAGTAGGCAGAGAGACAGGCAGAGGGAGAGGGGGGGAAGCAGGCTCCCCACTGAGCAGAGAGCCCAATGCAGAGCTTGATCCCAGGACTTTGGGATCGTGACCTGAGCTGAAGGCAGAGGCTTTAACCCACTGAACCATCCAAGTGCCCCTTTGAGAACATTTTTAAAAGGTTTTATTTATTTTTTTTTGAGAGAGGGAGAGAGAGCACAAGCCAGGGGAGGGGCATAGGAAGAGAGAGAAGGAGACTCCTTGTTGAGCAGGGAGCCCAATGTAGGACTTGATCCCAGGACCCTGGGATCATGACCTGAGCCCAGCGCAGATGCTTAACTGACTGAGCCACCCAGGAGCCCTCATGAACCATTTAATAAAGCCAATTTGATCTTCACATGTACTTGGTTGTTTTTTGTTATTTAACAAGATTATAATACATGAAAGTAGCCAGTCACAAAAGACCACATGCTTTAAGACTGCATTTATTTGAAAAGTCCAGAAAAGGCAAATTTATAGAAACAGAAAGTAGATTAGTGGTTGCCCAGTGCTGGGGATGGAGATGCGGAGTTAACGTCTAATGGGTAGCAGGTTTCTTTTTGGGGTGATGAAAATGTTCTAAACTTAGAGTGTGGTTATAGTTGCACAGTTTTGTGAATACACTAAAACCACTAACTGTACATTTTAAATGATGAGTTTTACTGTATGTGAATTATATCTCAATAAAGATGTTTAAAAGGAATTCAATTGCACTAACTTTAAAAATTAAAATGAATTGGGCTTTTAGATTTAATCAAAATCAAGCACAACTCAAACTGGGTTAGACTGTCAGTAAACGGATCCTGTAAATCTTGGCAGGAGAGAAGACATGGCTGACCCAGAGAGATGGGGAGAAAGTAGGAGAAGAAAGACCTAATCTGGACTTGAGGGAATAAACTAATTGATGTTCAACAACAAAATCCACCACTACAAGTTACAGCTGGCTTCAGGATGCCAGCTCTAGAGACCAGAAATTGACATAACCTCTAAAAAAAAAATATGGAATTATAGCTTCATGCAACTATGGTAGACAGCTCTCTGCAGAAAGCCAGCTGCTACAGAACAGAGCGAAGTAATTCCACTGAACGGATTAGTTCCATATCCTTGCGCCATAGAAAGAATTCAGGTACCAGACAAAGGATACAATTTCCAGTGACAAAATCTTGGTCCTGATGTTAATGAGCCTCAAAATACACCACACGATCTCTAATGACCTCCAGTGGTTACAGCTAAAATTGCGTGGTTTATGATACATGAGACTAGAACATGATGTACCACAAGCAATTACAGATTTGGGTTTTGGTCTGTTATTTTATCTTGAAAGCTGTAAAGTTGGAGTAAAAGGAAACCTAGCCAATGACTGCTATGAAAAGTTCCCTTCCCTGATTTTTAAGCATTGACGAAAGAGCCTATGTTTTCTGTGGCCTTTCGTTGCAGCCTCTCTCAACACAGCCGGGAAGGTGTCTGTTTGCTTCCAGTAACCTGGTGACTCCAGCAGGGTCAGTCTCTTAGTGACCCACCACACACTCCCGGATGCAGGAGAAAGCAGACGAGGGAGAAGATGAGCAAACAGGTAGGAGAGATGAAATGGCTGATTGAAAGAGCGGGATAAAGGAAGTGTGAGAAAGAGTGCAAGGCAGGTATTGCAAAGTAAAATAAGCCAATTTGGTTTTGCATAACTCTGATGCTTTCTGGAAGCTACCTAAGAAGTTCAATGGTTACAACCTTACCACCAGGTTGTACTAAAAACAGCTAACCCCAAATGATGCCATACCCGGAATTTCCCTAAACAAACCTAGCGAACAAGCCCCAAACACTCCATACAGTCTCCTCCATGGGCTTGATGAAGTCCCGGCTCTCTGTCCTTTGGGCAAAGGTTTACTTAACTGAGAAAGTACAGTGTTCCAGAAACAGGATTCCATTATTACCCTCCTTGAGAGCCTCAGGCTACCAGAAATCCCTAGACTGACAAGGCCATTTACCTGGGGATAAAGCCCTATAAGCACCTGCTACCAGGCTGGCTGGATTCCTCAACCAGGCCCAGGCATGTTGGAGGGCTCTCCCGAACATTTTCCATCCCACATCTGAATACCTTTAATGTCTCCATTTCTAACATTCCTCTGACAAATGAACAAGCCGCTGGCTGCTCTGATGATAACGGATGTCTGATATTGGCTCTGCTCATTAGCCAAGTATCTTGTAATAACTGAGACACTGCGACCTTTCCAATACAATGCTAGCTAAGCACCCTGAGAGTATTAATTCCTGATCAAAACGCTAGCTGCTCTTGCATGTAATTTCAACCAACGCTTTCAGATAGCACCCCACCTCTGCTGGAGTATCTGAACGCAAACGGCAGACACTACGGGAGGCCAGGGCAGGAATAAGAACGAGGACCCACTGGCAATCACGGCCGCTGCAATACGAGTCTCGTGCATATTCCTGAATGTTGCGACCATGGTCACTCCTTGGGTATTTTTCAGATCCATCGCTTCATGTTACAATTATTTCTGGACTGCCTGTGTGCCAGATATCTACTTGAAATATATTGTTTGTCCGTCTGATGGTTCTGAGGAGAATCCAATATAGTAATTCACTGGCTGAAGCTTCTGATGTTTACAAAAACCAAATATCCCACTGCGGTTGGAAGGTGTGAAAGCCCCCAAGTTTCCATTTCATCCTCAAGGAGGAAGCAGCACTAGAAGATTCTGTCTATAAACTTTAAAATGCCAATTGCTTTATTTGTTATTTTGGGGAGGTGGGGAGTGGAGAAACCCTAGAAGGTTAGATGAACATTTTACCACATTTTATTTCCTTTAAGAACGCATGCTAATTGCATCCTTAGGCTACATTTACCTTAACTGTGATTTGGTGCATCGTAAAAAAATCGTGAACAAGAATTCTTGACGTTGCTTGTGAGTCCAGAGGTCAAACCAATGACTTATAAGAGCAACTCTTTCCTGAAAGAGCTGTAAGGGGGAGAAAATATCACTTTCCTGTGAAGTTCAATCTATTCTTAGTTGCTAAACAGTCCTTAGGCCATCTCGCAACCTCACAGCTCATAACTGCACAGCACATTACAGTTCACAAAGCCCTTTTCACTGCGTAGTAGGGGTCTGTCCCTCCAGCTTAAACTGCTTTTATCTGGGGATGGAGACAAGCCCAGGCTTGTTGGGTGGGCTGGAGGGAAAGGCTGGTCAGGGGATGTAATTACAGTGGGTCCTTAGGAGGGCCCCTTTGGAAAACAAAGTGGTAATGAATCCTGGCTCTTGTTTCTACCTAAACGAATGTGGCCTGGGGTAACAGATTCCAAACACTTCATCATGAAAACACATCCAGGCTACACTTGAATTGTGAAAATGGGACCATTTGAAGAAGGTATGATTTTACTAACCCACAGTCCTACATCCTCACAGTTCCTACCAAAACAAAGTTAATAAATATTGCTAAGTTGCCATTGTTAGACATGTCTCTAAGGAAGAGATACACCAAGGACAGCACCCGTGTCCCCCCCCTCCCCTCCAAATCTAGGTTTCAGTCCAGCTTTGCTCAGATGATATACACAAACCAACTGGCTTTCTTCCTGAGTCAGGCTTGGGCCCTAGCCTGGCTAGTCTCCTTCCCTTGGGAACAGGACTGAACCCACATCTGCTGTCAGCCTTCTCCCTTAAGGGCTGCCTAAGTCATCCGGTGACTTACTAACAACCTTTCACAGGAGTGGGCACCCCCAGGCCATCAAACTGACTGTTGGCACGAGAAAGAAGAGAGGATTAAAGAAATATGCACAGAATTAATTACACATTAATACTCTCCACACCAAATGCCACCAAAAGCAGCTCCTCTTGTCTCTCCCCCAGCATACTATGTGTTCTGGAGGCTTCTATTTTGTCCCTGGAGGTACAGAGGAAAAGGGAGGTAGACCTTGAGCTTCCCCATAAAGTAGGAATTGGGGACTGAGGTGAGAAGAGACTGTCTTTGGTGCAGACAAATACAGGTTTACTTTTGTTTGAAGCGAATCCAACACTAAATTCTTTAGAGGTTTTGTTATTGTTGTTTTATACGGCAACATGAGACCCAATTTATCAGTGTAAAATTGCCTTACAAATTAAACTTGTTTTGTTCTAGAGTATGTAACTTACCTGTCTGTTCAATGACTTGTTGCCGAAAGGTGTCCAGGCACTGAATCTTGTGTGGAAGCACTCCATTTCCAAGGTTTTTCTAGAAGAATCCCCTGCTGACATCTCAGCAAATTATTTTCTTCCAGCCCTAAGAAATATAGGTTCATTTCAATAGATGCTTAATGATGATCACATAGAAACATTCAGTATATTAATGTCCTTGTAGGAATCACGTAATTGTAGCCATTCATTTACATCTCTATATTTACGGAGAAAAAATTATAGCAAATGATGTATATGTGCATCTCCGTGGTGGAAAAATCCATACAAATATGCACAGGGAGTTCGTGAACTCCAAGTCATTGCAATTTACTCTGTCCTCATGCGTTCACACTCAAATGTGGATCTAAATCAGGGTTGTTTTTCACTTTGCTGGGAAAATGACTCAGAATTGGGAACCATTCTGTGCCAGCCAGGAATACCTTTTCTTCCCTGGAAAACAATAATTTGAAGGGCTTAAAAAGGGGCACTCCACCTGCCTATCTTTTTAGGACACAAAGAGGATAGAGAGAACAAACTTAGGCTAATGTAGTAGTTGTCCATTGCTGCATAACAAGTGACCCCAAAATTTAATAGCACAAAACAAAAAATCCTTATTATCTCGGAGTTTTCATGGGTCAGGAATCTACACAGAGCATAGCAGAGTACATAATCTGTCTGCTAGGGCTGCTGTAACAGAATATCACAAACTAAATGCCTTGAACAACAGAATTTTATTTTCTCACGGTTCTGGAAGCTAGAAGGCCAAGATCAAGGTGCTGTTAGGGCTGGTGTCTAATGAGACCGCTCTGCCTGGTTTGCATATAGCACCTTCTCTCTGTGTTCTTACAAGGCCTTTCTTCTGTGCACACCAGGTGGGATGGGTGGGGAATAGAGAGAGAGAGAGCGAGCTTTGGTGTCTCTTCCTCTCCTAATAAAAATATCAGTCCTATCAGATTAAGGTTCCACCCTTATAACCTCATTTAACTTTCATGACTTCTTTATACACTCTGTCTCCAAATAGAGTTACAGTGGAGGTTAGGGCTTCAACATGAAATTGGGGGGAAGGGAAACGATTGAGGCCGTAACAGGTATTTCTGCTTCAGAGTTTCTCACAAGGCTGCACTCAAGGCGTTGGCTAGGTCTCCAGGCTCATTTGAAGGGTTTGAAGCTCTTTCAAATGGTTGTTAACAAGATTCAGTTGTTCATTGTTTTGACCAAAGAATGTTGATAAAGTGAAGATGTGTTACTTCTGGGTCTAGGCCTTAAGAAGATTTGCAGTTTGTCTTTTTGTAGGCTTGGGATCTAGCAGCTGTGTAAATAAGCATGGGCTAGATTACAGAATAATGAGAGACCCTATGGAGAAACAGAGGTCAAGGCAGCCCAAAGCTGTTTCAGCCACCTCGGCCCAAGCACCAGATGTGTGAATGAAGCCATCTTGGGTCTTCTCTTTCAACCGCGCTTCCAAGTGAATACAACCATATGAATGACCCCAGGCCATAATAGGCAGCAGAAACAATGCCCAGGTGAGGCCAGCAAACCCACAGAATCATGAAAAATAATGATTTCTGCTTCAGGCTACCTGGTATTTGTTATCCAGCACAGACTGACAGAGCCATGTGCTGGTGGACATCCAGAAGAGTCTAAGACAGCTGGTGAGTGTACACACTGGTGTAAGTCTTTGAAAAATGGTTTGGCATTACGGCATAAAGTTGAACATGTGCATACACTAGACTCAACAGAAAAACATGAACATGTGGACAAATATATCCACAAGCATATTCACAGCTCCGTTGGATAGCTCTAAACTGGAAACAGTGGAATCATTCACCAGCAGTCAAATGAATAAATATATTGTCATATATCCATGTGCTGGAATGCTGGATATCAACGAACAATCTGCCATGACACACAACAATGTGTGTGAATCACACACAGAAGACATTAAACAAAGAAGCTGGAAGTAACAGGCTACATTATGTATAGTTTAGTTTATACAAAGTTCTACACTAGAGTGTTAGAAGTCAAGATGGTGGTTTTCTTTGAGGAGGAAAGAGAGGGTATGACTGGCAAGGACATGAGATGTGACTCTGGGATACAGGTCCTGATCCAGCAGTAGGAACCCCGAGGAGTTCACTTTACAATTCATTGAGCTCTACACTTAGGATTTGCATATTTTGCTACGATCTTCCTAGCAATGTTTTTAAAAAGATATCACTTATTGGGACACTGGGTGGCCCAGTCAACTGAGCATCCAACTCGTGATTTTGACTCAGGTCATGATCTCAGGGCTGTGAGATGGAGCCCTGTGTCAGCTCTGTGCTGGGCACGAGGCCTGCTCAAGATTCTCTCTCTCTCTCTCTCTCTCTCTCTACCGCACTCATTCTTGCTCTCTCTCTCAAAAGAAAAAAAGATATCAGTTATAAAACACCAGAAACTATTAAGTATCTGAAAAAAAATCAAAGTACAGGGGCACCTGCGTGGCTCAGTTGGTTAAGCATCTGACTCTTGAATTCGGCTGAGGTCATGATCTCAGGGGTGTGAGATCGAGCCCTACACTGGGCTCTGTGCTCAACAGGGAGTCTGCTTGTGCCCTCCCCTCTTCTCTTTCTCTCAAATAAATAATAAATAAAATCTTTAAAAGAGTAAATTAGGGGCACCTGGGTGGCTCAGTGGGTTAAAGCCTCTGCCTTCGGCTCAGGTCATGATCCCAGGATCCTGGGATCGAGTCCCACATCAGGCTCTCAGCTCAGCAGGGAGCCTGCTTCCTCCTCTCTCTGCCTGACTCTGCCTACTTGTGATCTCTGTCAGATAAATAAATAAAATCTTAAAAAAATAAATAAATAAAAATAAAAAAGTAAATTAAAAAAATAAAAGTACAAATTTTATGAATAAAATTATAAAATTTGGGGGTGCCTGGGTGGCTCAGCTGGCTAAGCACAACTCTGATCTCAGCTCAGCCAAATATATTAGTCATCTCAGGGTCGTGAATTCAAGAACCAAGCCCTATTTAAAAAAAAAAGTTAGAAAAGGAAATTATAAAATTTTATTGAAGAACATTCCCAAAGAACCTAAATAAATAGCGCTATATGCTTTTTTCATGAATTAGAGAATTCAGAAGAATGAAGAGATTAATTTCCTCAAACAGATTCACTAACTCAGTGCAATCTCAATTTTAAAAATCCTCAGAGATATTGTGGTATGCGTGTGTAACTTGAAAAGCTGATTCTAAGATATTTATGGAAGTTTAAAGGGCCAAAAATAGTCAAGTCAGCCCAGAAGAACCAGAGAAGGCGATGTGTTTCTAGATATAAAAACTCACTATAAAGCCAGAGCAATAACATGACGTGACATTAGTATGGAGACAAACATCTAAGGCAGGGGGACAGAAGAGAAAGTCCAAGAGAGAATCCTGTATACACGGTACTTGTTAGAGGATAAGTCAAAGAGGAGATGGATTTTTCCATTTATAGAAAACAGAGCATCTGTTTAACAAAAAAAGAAATTAGACGCACCCCCTTCCCCACACTGTACATACACACACACACACACACACACATCAACTATCTGAAGGCTTTTTTTTTAATGTATAAAATAAATTACACATGATTTGTGAATCCCTAGAAGACAAAATTAACAAAAATGTATGATATCAGAGAGACAGATTTTGGATCAACCTAAGTGGGAAAACAATCACTTCAGCAGCATTAGCTTCATTACTGGAGATACTAAAACACAAACCGGATGACCACTTGTCTAGTGAGGGTTCCAGTATCAGAAAGGTCTAAGCTCCTGGGAGTTCCATGGTGTAATGGTGAGCACTCTGGACTCTGAATCCAGAAAGGTCTAAGCATCTAAGCAACCCTCTGTTACTATATATTCCAAGAAGAGAGGAACAATGGGGCCCAGAGTAGCTGAAGAAACTTTATGGGAGAGCCAGAAGATTTTGAGAAAAAGACAAACATTTGCAGGTCCTCTATTCTTACCACACTGGAGAGAGACGGAAGAGTGTTTTAAAAACAAATATCTTGGAAAGGCATGTACCAGATTGGGAACTATTTTATTGTATTTTATTTTTAAGATTTTATTTATTTAAGAGAGAGAGGGAGAGAGAGGGAGAGAGAGAGAGCAGGGGGAGGGGCAGACAGAGGAGGAGAGAAAGAATCTCAAGGGGACTCCCCGCTAAGGGCGGAGCCTGACCTGGGGCTTGATCCCACAATCCTGAGATCATGACCTGAGCCGAAATCCAGAGTCGGATGCTTAACAGACCCAGGCACCCAGGCGCCCTGGAATAATTGTGAAAATACTATAATGACGACACTGAATTTGGATCCCTGTTCTGACTCTCCTTTCCCCCAAGTGAAGCTTTACAAGTAATTTAGCATCTGAGCCTCAGTTTCCTCATGTGGAAAGCAAAGCAATGCAATGCTGTGCCTTGGCAAACTATAGTGTAATAATGTGTTGTTCATAGGAAAACCTCATGGTAATGTGGGAAATTAAATACCTCCTTCTGAATCAACATGAAATCAAAACAAATCCTTCGTTTCCTAAGATGCCCAGCTGTTGTTATGTGAAATCCCTCCAAGAGCCAACATAAGGAGTTTTGATTTAGCAAGTTCTTGAGATTGTTATTATCCTCTGTGTTAAGGGATCAGTGAGTTATGTAACAAGCAGAACATTGCAGAAAGAATAGTCACCGTCTCTGTTGGTGGGTGTAAATATCTGAGTATGGTACATCATATATAGATAGAGATGCAAATATAAAGATAGAGATACAAATACAGAGATGGGGATTGGGATATAAATTTCCATGGGATTATTTATATTCTTCTAAGATACCAGTTTTGTGGATTAGTTATCCAACCCAGGGAGAAATGGCATGTTGGCAATTATTACTTCTTTATTTTTTTTTTGAAGATTTTATTTTTTTTTCAAGATTTTATTTATTTGACAGAGAGAGATCCCAGGCAGGCAGAGAGGCAGGCAGAGAGAGAGAGAGAGAGAGGGAAGCAGGCTCCCCACTGAGCAGAGAGCCCGATGCGGAGCTCATCCCAGGACCCTGAGATCATGACCTGAGCCAAAGGCAGAGGCTTTAACCCACTGAACCACCCAGACACCCCTCATTACTTCTTTAAATTGGATGATTTCTTTTCATATTCCAGCATTTTGTATTTCTCCAAATAGTCGCTCTGTAAGATATTAATAGGCACTCCCAGAAAAACGGAATCTGTGGTTAAATATGCTTGGGAAATGATTGATTGAACATAATTAAACAAGTTTCTTTTTTATAAGAGGTTTTGGACACCTTAATATATTGATACTTGTGAATCTCCAAGAGGAGGAAACGATATACAGCATTTCCCTTGTTCATTCTTTAATTTCTAAAGCTTCTCTTTATTATATGACAGAGAGAGACACGAGAGAGGGAACACAGCAGGAGGACTGGGAGAGGGAGAAGCAGGTTTCCTGCTGAGCAGTGAGCTCAATATGGGGCTTGATCCCAGGACTCTGGGATCATGACCTGAGCCAGAGGCAGACCCTTAACGACTAAGCCACCCAGGCGTGCCTCCCTTGTTTGTTCTTATAGGAGCCTATCATGATGTGTATCGGCTTTGTGATATGGTGATCATGGTGGTTACCTCGTGCTGTGTAACAGAGAAGCCTAAAACTTAGGGGCTTAAAATAAGGAACATTTATTATTTCACAGTTTCTGTGTCAGGAGTCAAGGCATGGGTTAACTGGGTCCTTTGGCTCACAGTCTTACAACCAAGTTTCAGATGGGGCTATAGTCATCCAAAAGCTGGACAGGGGAATGATCCACTTCAAGGCTCATGTCAGTGGACGTTGGCACGATTCAGTTCCCACAAACTACAGGACAGAGTCTCAGTTCCTTGCTGTTAGCTGGAGGATTCCCCTCCATGTGAGCTTCATTTGCTTATTAGCTTACAAAATGGCAGCTGGTTTCCATCCAGGTGAACAAGTGAAAGGGCAAGACAGAGCAGGCAAGATGGAAGTTGGAGTCTTTGTGTAACATAAGCACAGAAGCATCACATTTTGATTAATCAGAACACAAGTAAGCAAATGTGGTTAGCAGCCCATATTCAGCCTGTCAACCACATTTGTAAATAGTTTTATTGGAATACAGCTAGTCAAAATGTTTTACATATTGCCTATGGTTACTTTTATACTGTAACAGGAAGAACTGAGTAATTAGGGAGAGACTGTAGAGGTCACAAGACAAAAATATTTACTACCTGACCCTTTACAGAAAAAGTTGGGCAACCCCTGCAGTAGAAACAAGTCTAGCCCACACCGGAGGGGAGAGGATTCATGAGGGCATGGATATCAGGAAGCTGGGGTCATTGGGAGCCATTTTAGAACCTGCCTACCACAAAATGCCTGCACTGATTTGGCATTTGGAAAGTATTTGTTGAACGAGTAAGTGAGTAATTGTTTACATCCCCTAATTTTCAAATTCAAGGGCTGAAAAGCAAGTTACAAGCTAAAACAAAAAGCCAAATTCCTTCACAAATTATTAGGACTCGACACCTGTGTCACAACTGTGACAATTATCAACTTGTGTAGATCTTATTAGTAATCTCCATCAAGATGTTAAATGAGGTAGGTGATAAAATAACCTTAGGACTGAATTAATATGTACATCTGACAGATGATTCTTTAACAACATCAGCGAACTGGAAGAAAGGGAAGGTTTTAGGGTGTTCATTTGGAATGTGAATTCTGGGGCAAAAATATTTCCTGTGAATTATGTTTACAATATGGCAGTCCCTGATATCTTCTATCACCAAGAGCGACTCAAAACCTCAGTGTACGAAACCAAATTCTCATCCATTCTTCATCTTTTCTCTGTGCCCTTTCTCCAAGAGTCAAAAGACTGTACCATGAAGTTCTTCCCTGATCGTTTAGGATTTCTCTTGTTCTTACACAAAGTAGCGAGTCACGCCTAGAAAAGTAAAGGTCCAGCCACTCCCCTGCTTAGAGCCCAGGTGTCCACTGAATGGAGGCCCTAACATGGGTGACACCAACTGGATACCCTTTCTTACCTGACCCTGGAAAACAAGGGCTCTAAATGTTTCCGAAGTGTGTCGCAAGAAGGAAATGAAATTGGAGACCCCAATCTGTGGTTCTTCTCATTTAGAGCTAGATCTAACATCCATGCTGTTACAAAATCAAAGTGGGGAGGGAGCCGTGTGAGAAAAGCTATGGTTATTTTAATGTTTGTTTGAGTGGCTACTCTGACTTGCACTGTGCCAGTAAATCTCTCCCCCATACTCCAGCTCCTTCACTTCTCCCATTCACCCTGGCAGTTAGATGACAGAGGAGAAAGGCAGGGTAAAGAAAAGCATCCAACGTCAGACAGGGAATAATTGGTTGTTAAGTTTAAAAATTATACTGGATTTTCCCTAAAGAGCGAGTGTAACTTATGGGTTCATTTGGAAATAAAATTTCTTTTACATGGCTGACCGTACAACTGGCTATTGATGAGGAAATCAGTAACTGACACTCACAGTTCTTTGCTTAGCCAAAAAAAAAGGGGGGGAGGGGCGCAAGGTGGGGAAGAGCTTGTTGTGTGACAACCAAAGCCATATTAAGGGTTAGGATGGCTGGGCAATTGGCAGACCCATCCAGAGAGCTAAATTGTCACTGGGGTAAAGCAGAATCTTACTGCCATTAACTGTTTCCCTCGGTGATTCTTACACAGCAGGAGACATGTAAATTCGCCTAGTCCTGCTCCATGGCAGGACTCAAGTGCTCAAGTGATTTAAAGGGAAATTAGAAACAAAACATTGTTCCCTGCCACAGAGGTACCTACATTTGAGTTCTCTTATGATCCACACATGCAAGTTGTACCATGATTCATTTATTCTCTACAATTTAATCCCTTGAGCATGTTCTATATTTTCAATATTTCAGAGGCTACGCAAAGTCACCTAAACTTTCCAAATATGTACCTGACATTCCTTCCCTGAGAAACTTTTAGATTCTATGCACTGGAAAAAAAATTCTATAGAAAGTCTTCCTCTTGCATCATGAAGAAGGAATAAACTACTCAGAGTGGGGCAGAAACCCCAATTTAACCCCTTAAATATGCCTCTCAAGAGTTTTCTAGGAGGAACCTGGGGGGTTCAGTTGGTGAAGTGACTAACTCTTGATTTCCACTGGGGTCATGATCTCCGCTGAGTCCTGAGATAAAGCGCTGAGGCTAGAATCTGCTTGAGATTCTCCCTCTCCCTTTGCGCCACTCCCCCACACCTGCTCAAGCATGTGTTCTCTCTCTTTCTCTCAAATAAACAAATCAATAAAATCTTTATTAAAAGTTTCTGGTTCTAAAGATTGCAAAAAGAACCAGATGCCACGTTTGTGAACCCAGACTGGACACAATCAAATGCTGGATTGGCTCACTGATAAATAAGTTTAAAATTATAAAATTAGGGGTGCTTGAGTGGTTCAGTCCTTAAGCATCTGCCTTGGGCTCGGGTCCTGGTCCTAGGGTGCTGAGATCAAGCCTTGTATCAGGCTCCTTGCTCTGCAGGAAGCCTTCTTCTCCCTCTCCCACTTGCCCTGCTTTTGTTGCTTCTCTGGCTGTCTCTCTGTCAAATAAATAAAAATATAATCTTTTTAAAAAATAAGTAAAACTATAAAATTAGAGCTGCAACAAGAAGCAGCCATACTATTTAAACTCGTTCAGGAGAAATGAACAGTTCTGGCTGTTCTCAAACTTTCAAGTCTCTAATCCCTACTTTCTCCTGAAATAAGTTTTAGAGCATGATTCTGAGGTTCCCAAGGTACACAACTGTCAAGACAGCCCCGAAAACAGTGGCCTGGGTTGTGCTGAACTTGAATAGGGATGATGTCAGGTCATTCTGTTCTGACATCAGAACAAGATTGATTAGTAAGAATGATTAGTAAGCGCATTAGCAAGAATGATTAGTAAGCGCAGCATGAATATTTTTCAAAAAGAAAAATATATATAAGTATCATGTCTTTAATTATTTGTCCTGTTCATCAAATCTTAGCATATTAATTCCTAGAGCTATGCAGTTCTAACCAGGCACCGTATTCACAGAGTCTGTATTTCCCTTCTACGCCAACCCCACCACCCGACTCCCCAGGCAGCCGGGACTCCAGGGTAGGAGAGTGAGAACTTGAGAACTGGCAGAAAGAGAGGAGTTGGTGTGAGCCAGTCCGGGGTGGAAAGAAGATCAGTGCTTTCCAAAGTGCTCAATAACTTGACTCCATTTCTATCCCAGATGAATGCTCTGGAGGAGGTTCAGTTCCCTTGCCACTGCCCAACTCAAATCTACTCAAATTTTTGTTTCTCCCCAGAGCCACTGCAGGGTTTTTTGGATAATTGTGGGGCTGCGGATGTTCTCAAGGTCGGGGGTGGGGTGGGTGGTGGTGGTGGCAGTGTCCTCCTCAGCGCTGTTTAGGGTCTCCCAGGCGTGGCGAGGGGAAGCCCGTGCCCATGGGGTTCCAAGCAGAAGATGCGCGGCCCAGAAGCAAGGGCTTTACCTCCCGGAGGTGTCCGAGGGACCGGGCCCGGAGCGACTGCCTCCTCTTTCCACCGCGGAGTGAAAAGCAGGAGCTTTAGCTGGCGGCCGCAGCGGGGCGCCGTCTCCATGGAGACCGACAACACCCCGCCCCGCGCACCAGGCCTCGCTTGCCTGCGCCTGCGCGCGGGGACAGCTGGACCGTGTGCGCCTTCCCCGCCAGCGGCGCGGGGAGCCCTGCCGGGTTCCCTCCCCGTCCTTCGGGGAGCCTAGGGTGGGACCCCTGAAGGCTTGGAGCAGAGGGGCAGACGCCGGCTAGTGGGACCCCAACCAAGAGGAGGTGCGACGCTGAAGCCAGCAATATTAAGGCCCCGGGATGGGAAAGGTGGGGGATTATCTTTGGCAAATCCTCAGACTATTTTAATACTTATTATCAATTTTAGCGTTACACAGGAGGCACCAAAATCAAAGCAAACAAGCTTAAGGGATCTGGAAGCAGCACAGAATATGATAAATGGCTTGCTCTGGTAGTATTTTTTTAAGTCATTGGTAATTAAAAATTGTCTACAGGGAATACACAACATCTATATAATATATAATTTTGTTCTAATTCAGTTTTGTTCTAACCCAGGCATCTCTTTTTTTTTCCTGCTGCCTTTAAAATGTTTTCGTATGAAAGGGTACAAATTAGATAAGGTAAAATTTTATTACCTGAGGCCCCCATGGGGCTCCTTGACACAAAGGACAAATAAACCAAATGAATAAACAAGGTCAATTTGATGCTCTGTCGCTAATCCACAGGAAACAGCTTTTGCTTTACTCTGTCTCAGGACCCATCCAAGAAAAACACGTCACATGGCAAAATTTCCTTTTGCTCTGTCGGGTCCAGAAATGCTATTTCCCCACCCTGGAATCCCTGTTTTTGCAATCCACGTGAAAAGTTTAGAAGGTTGTCTTTAACGTTCTGCTAATTTTCTCGTTTTTAAAAGGGGTATCAAAAAGACCCACTAGATAAGTCGGTCAAAATTCTTTGAACTCAGAATGCCAAAAATTACTAAAATCAAGATTTGTATCATTCAATGACTTTCACTCTCCCACCCCCGAATAGGTGCTTGTTTCTCTATCCTGGAAACAAGAAAGAAGCATGGGCCTCTTCTAAAATGTGAAGGCAATTGAGCTATGATTGAATAAACATAATGTGGCATAGCTACACAATAGGATATGATCTGGTTATATATATACATATATGTGTGTGTATACATATGCCATATATATATATAGTGCTGATCCATGCTACAACACAGATGAACCCTGAAACCCTGAAAATACTGCATTAAGTGAAAGAAGTCAGTCATAAAAAACCATGCTTGATTCCATTCATACGCAATGTCCTGAATTGGCGAATCCATAGACAGCAAGTAGATTACTAGTTACAAATGGCTGGGGGGGGGGGGGGGATATGGGGAGTGACTGCCAATGGGCTTCTTTTTGAAAAGATGGAAGTGATAAAAATGTCCTACAATTAGATTATGGTGATGGTGCACAAGTGTGAATGCAGTAAAAACCACTGAGCTGTACACTTGAAAAGATGTATTTTATGGTATATGAGTTAATTATTTCAAAAAAGCTGTGTAAAATGGGCAATTAAACTGATGATGTTTGCTGTGTATTAGTGGTGTTAGCTATTGTGATAAGCAACTTATACACACCTTTTTACTTTCTCCTCATAACCAGTACAAATTGGTTATTAATCTCATTTCTAGATGAAAAACAAAAGTTAAACCCAAAGAAACAAAGTAAACGTGCATGAACAGAAAGCTAAGGGGGCAGAATAGGGATTCAAATCAAGGTCTGACTTTAAAGCCCATGCTCTTTTCATGCTTGACACCAATACTGAAATGTGCACAAGGTGCAAAATCTGGAAGAAAATTATATAACCCAAAATTTTATAAACACGGTGTACTTTGGAGGATGGAACTCTTGTATCCCCAGACTGAAAGACTACAGGGCTCTTCAAAATAAAACAGTAAAGACCAATTTAAAACAATCACTTTTATTAAAAATAGCAAATTTCACAAATACTCATTTACATTTTGTTGTCACTGGCCACTGGAAAACACCAGTGTGTGTACTGATTGTCTAACGTAAACTGCAGCGGGGCTGCCACAAAAAGCCTGTGCATCATCAACTTATAAGCAACATGGGAATAAGTTTGGTGAGCTCAGGAAGGAGAAACCTTCAGCCCTATTATTAACATTCTGCACAATGCATTTCAAGTATAACCCCCATAAGGCAACAATGGAAAGCATAGCAGCACAACCTGATTAAGCCTTCAACAAGGCCGAGGCTCCAGTTATGATGAATAGCAGCGAGTCAAATTTACTAAAAGCGGGAGTGAAAACAATCATTGCACTGGCACTTTAATCACTTTATTCCTTATTGTGGAAGGTGATTCTGCTACTGGATTCAGCTGGGAAAGTAATGAATGCTGCTCTTCTTCAAGCCACAAGAAAGCAATCACATGTCGTTTTAGCTGGTAGAAGTATTTGGAACATCTTGTGCATCAGCCAAATGCAGCTTTTGTCTGAGTTTATCGTTAAGAAGATTTTCATTCTGTAATGAGGACTTCTTTTAAATTATGGGAAATTACACTCAGGAGCTGAGAAAAAGTTATTAAAATAATTTAAAGGGCAGGTGCCTATGTGGCTGAGAAACCTGAATGTAACAAGACAATTTTTAAGCATAGTGAAGATATATATATATATATATATATATATATATATATATATATATACTTATATATACGTATATATAAGTATATATAGTTTATACTACTTATATATATACTTATGTAAACTATAGTTATATAAATATAGTATATAAATTAGAGATATATGATAATAATAAATATTAATATGTTAATTAAATAATTATATGTAATTATTATAATTATAAAATATATTACTTAAATAATATATTAATATAACTAATGTAACTAATATAATAATATATATTACAATATAAAATATACAAATTATACTGTATCTGAAATCTGAAGACTTAAAAATAGTCACTAAATCAAGATTATGTTCCAGGTTCTAGTAGAGCACAGAATTATTTTAATGTGGCAAGAATTATTTTCATGGTAAGAACTAATAAGAGGTAAATATGAAAACTTACCAGATATTTTTAAAAAATCATTTGAGAAGACAATACCAGTTTATTATCCTTCAGAAAACAACTTCTTTGTAAAGGTCAAAAATAAAATTATAGCTCTAAATCTTTTCTTATAATCTTCTGAATTATTCTTTAAGAAGATTGGAAACAGGATGGAATTCCTGCAGGTATTATTCCCTTTCCTTCTTATCATTGCCTTTCATTTTCCTCTTTCATCTCTCTGTATGATCCACCTGCTACCTATTTTTTCAAGACCCAATTCAAACAATGAAATGAGAACAATTCAATGTTAGCAAGACACACACGGCAGAAATTGCTAAAATACATAGACATGAGTATTGGCAAAGACATTCTTGTCCAGTTGGAAAGCTGAGATTTAACATATACAAAAACCAACAGATACTAAAATAGGCAGAATGCTAGTCTGAGGTACAGATAAAATGCTTTATGGAAGTGGACAGCTTTGGTGTTACTGGATAAGGGAAAGGGGGAAGCCAGAGCAACTCTAGGTAGAAGTACAACCTGAAAAAGGCATCACAGTGAGCATGAACATTATGTCTTCTTTGATATCCAGAGAACCAGCTTAACAGCAATGAAAAATATAAGAGAATATGTACGTTGTGATCATACTACTGAGAGCCTTTAGAAAGTCTGACATGGTAAAAAAAAATTAGTTTAAAATAAGAATGGCAAGATAACAGTGATGTTTTTAGGAAAGAATTATTTAGTTGTATCTAAAGTCTACAGCAGCACTATCGCAAAAAAACATATATATATACATATACATATATATATATATATATATATATACACACTGCAAACCACAGATATAATTTTTAAAATATATTCTATACTAATATATCAAAAAACTATTTCAGCATATAATCACTATAAAACATATTGAGATATTTTGTATTCTTTTGTAACACTAAATCTTTGAAATCAGATGTACAAATTATAGTTCTAGCACATTTCAATCTGTATTAGCTATTTCACCCGCTCAGTAGCTACATAGCTAATGGCTGCCATATTAGACAGTGCAGCTCTAGAGGTGGAACAGAAGAAATTTGAAAGGTTATGGAATAAAGTGATGAGGGTGAGGAATGAAGAAAGAATAAAAGGCAGAGCTGATGATGCCTGAAAACTAACTATAATTAATAAATGGCAATAATTTCCTGCCCACATCCAGGTTCAATGGCAGAGAGTACCATGAGTAGCAATGTCTGGTATAGTCATAGAAGGAATTTAAATAAGCTTGGAGACTGAAATAACAGAGGCAACTGATGACAGAGAAGGAAATTATAAGGGGAAAGTCTGAGTACAGAGAGAACAATTATTACAAATGAGGAAACTAGGGTTGCCAACTTTGCTCAAGGCTACACACCTGCTTACCAAGATATGAAACCAAACAATTCAAAGCCCATGCTCTTGTAGTCTATCATGTTGCCTTGTTCAACCGTGGTGACTGAATCAAGCCAAGTGGTAAGATAAGTAAATCTAAATGTTAAACAAAAACTCAGAGGATAGGAGATACTGGTGTGTCATATGCATAGAAAAAAATATAAAGCATAGAATAGAGAGCTCAGAATGAATATAAGGAAAAGAAAAAAGAACTAGGAACTACTACTAAGAGAAGCCTCATAATTAACTCATATCGAATCCTCAAATTAAATCCTTCTTGGTAATGATATTTTACATTAATGTCTCCCACAGTTTATGTGGCTTCTCAAAACCTTATTTTCTCCATCTGTAAAATGATAAGTATAATACCACATACTTACAAGGGTAGGACCAAATAAGAAAATGCATGTAAAGTCCTTCATAAAATACTTGGCAAGTAGTAAGTACTTAAGTAAGATTATGATTTTTATTACTAGATTTGTATATACCTCTCTAATTCTTCACTGTTGTTACTGCATAATTTAGCATTTTTTAAGAAAGATTTTATTTATTTGACAGACAGAGATAACAAGTAGGCAGAGAGGCAGGCAGGGACGGGGTAGGGGGGTGGGGAGAGCAGTCTCCCTGCTGGCAGAGAGCCCGATGCAGATCCCAGGACCCTGGGATCATGACCGAAGCCAAAAGCAGAGGCTTTAACCCACTGAGACACACAGGCGCCCCATAATTTAGCATTTAATAACAGTATATGTTATTAACAATAATATATATATATATATATATATATATAAAATATATTTTCTACAGTTTGGAAAATTTCATATACACATCATTATATGTAGCAATTACCCCACATTACAGAGGACACTCTGAGATGTTAAACAATTTACCCAAATTAGTATCAAAACCAAATTTCAAAAATCAAATCTCCTGACTCCACAACCAGTATCCTTTTCAGTATCACATTATTTAGTCCAAAGGGACTAAACTCTCAAATTAAATGATCTTATAGGCAGAATCATTTCTTATTGTTCTTATATATCTCACATTGTATCTGCATCTCTGTCCAGAAATACATTTTGTATAGTTCCTGAAATAATTGCTCCAAACTGAAATGTCAAAACCTGAATATTTTACATATTCCTTGGTGCTTTCCTTTAAGCTAATCCTATAATACACTTTATATATGTATCTAAAGTGTTCTATGTAATGACAGTAAATTAAGTATGGCATTTTATGTCCACATATCCAACTGCTCTTTAACTCAAGAATCTAAGATTTAAAATAATTTCTTTTTTTTTTTTTTTTAAAGATTTTATTTATTTATTTGACAGAGAGAGATCACAAGTAGGCAGAGAGGCAGGCAGAGAGAGAGAGAGGGAAGCAGGCTCCTCTGCTGAGCAGGGAGCCCGATGCGGGACTCGATCCCAGGACCCTGAGATCATGACCTGAGCCGAAGGCAGCGGCTCAACCCACTGAGCCACCCAGGCGCCCTCAAAATAATTTCTATGGCAATAGCCTAATCCTCAATTCTCCTGATTAATATTTTTAAAATTTCTTTTAAAAATCCAAAAACAACACAAAGCAAAGCAGAACAAACCAGAAACAAACAAAATGGCAACATACAAAAGCAACTAAAAATTCCATTTGGAAACCAAAGGGGAAGAGAAATGGCTCCAGTAATAATAGTAGGTGTCCTTGTTCACTTGATTGAGCTATTCACTGGAGTTATAATGTATAAACTTTTCACTGTTGATATTAGACAAAAGGATACATGGAAGAATTCAGTTCTTCTAACTGTAACACAAAGAAACAAATTTAATTTTGATTTTTATAAGAAAAATATCTTAAGTAGGTCATTGTTTACATATTTTAAAATAAACTATTTTTCCTTTAAGCTTTCTTTAAAAGAAAAAGTAAAATATTGAAAAAACTTTCCAAAAATTTCCAGACTAGGAAATTCACTTATACAAAATAATTATAAAGTGCCTTTAGCATTTATTAAACACATATATGAGAAGAGAATGAAACCAGATAATAAAATCTGGAGTTTTATAAGGATTCTTAAAACCATGAATAATTATAACATCTCTATTAATAGTTTTAAAAAGTTGACATTTTCATGATCAAACTCTTTAAAACCTTTGTAGATTACAAAAAGATTTCACATATCATTCAGTTTTTAGGATGAGGTAGAATTAATCACACCTATTTTACAGAAATTTTACAGAAACAAAGTTATAGAAATGTTAACTAAATTGACCAAGTTACACAGATATACCCAGACTAAACAAAGGCTTTCTGGTTTCAAATTCAGTGTTCTCACCATACCACAGTCACTTTCCTAAATGTACTGCAAAACAAGCTTGTATTTATTTATTAAGAGTAACTTGTAGAAGGAAATACTTGTAAGACTGAACACAGTAGATATAAAATAAACACACAGGCTTGAAACATTGAAAGTATGGGCATATCACTTCCTGCACATTTAGTTACTCAAAAGATAAAGAGAAGGAACAGAAATTAAACATTTTTGTCATTAGTGAATATGGAAACTATTCTGAAACTAAAGTACCAATTTTTCTTTTATTCCAAATAAATGTTTAAAGAGACCAATTTCATTAATACCTTTTAGTAGAAGAACCATATGTAGTGTTATAGATGGGATTATGTCCTCCCCAAACTCATACATTTTAGCCCTAACCCCCAATACCTTAGAATGTGAGTGTGTTTGGAGATAGGGTCTTACAAAGATGGAGTAAGTTAAAATGAGGTCATTAGTGTGGGCCCTAATCCAGTATGACTGGTGGCTTTACAAGAAGAGGAAATTGGGACATAGGCACCCACTGATAAAAGGGGAATGCCATCTAAAGATGAAGATGGGCATCTACAAGCCAAGGAGAGAGGCCTCAGAACAAACCAGTCCTGCTGATACCCTGATCTCCATCTCTGGGGCTCCAGAACTGTGGAAAAGAAACTTCTAGGGTAGCCAGTCTATGGCGCTTTTTTACAGCAGCTGTAGCAAGCTGATACACGTAGCATGTACTAAGTTACCTTAAATAGCAAATACAGTTCTGTATTTAGAAATAAGTAACCACTAGATGAGTGAATAATATACAATGTATACATCACATCAGGATCTTCTATATATTAAAATCTTACCATATACAGACAGAAGTGAATCTTTCACTTTTAGATTTGCCAGCATTCTCAGAATATATGCTTAGATGCAAATATAGCAATTTCTTTGAAATATATTTCTTTATAAAAAAGGGTAGAATACAACATGTGTGAAACTTGAAAATACTACATTAAGTGATAGAACCCAGTCATAAAAGGAGCCACACATTGTGTAATTCTCTTTATATGAAATATCCAGAATGGCCACATCCACATAGAGAGTAGATTAGTGGCTGCTAAGGGATGAAGAGAAGGGAGAATTGAGAGGGATAGGGTTTCTTTTAGGGGATGATGAACATGTTCTGGAATTAGACAGTAGTGATGTCTGCAAAACACTGTGAAGGTACCGGAAACCACTAAATGGTATACTTTAAATGATTAAAATGATGACCGTTCTTTCAATAAAAATTTTTTATTAAAGAAAGAATAAAGAAAAAGAATTCCACTCACGTCAGACAGAAGCCTGTCCAGATTGGAGTCACTGGCTGTTTTTCTCTTATCCTCAGGAAGTTCCTCTAACTCCCCATAGAGCTCCAAATTCAAGCGAGCTAATTTCTCCTGCATTCCCCGAACATGTTCCATCTGTTCAATGGAACATTCATTTCCTGGGGGAACATCCCAGAACATTAATAAAGATTAGGACAGTTCAAACTAAAAGCCTTGAGGAAAAACTTCTAAACTCAAGGTGCTCACAGGAAATTAGCTTTCTTTCTGTGGTGAATTACATTGGTAATGACTGCGTATTTTCTGTGCATAATCACAAATCAAATCCTGTTTTCACAGAAAAACAATGATAATCTAAGAAACGACTGTGGGCACTGAGAAAATCAAATAGGAAAGATTTTCTGCAAAAAAAACCAAAACCATGACTCAGTTGGTGCAGGGTTATGAGTACAAGCCCTGTGGCAGGGGTGGACATTGCTTGAAAATAAAATCTTTCAAAAATTAAAAGAAAAATGAAACAACTATTACCCAAAATCATCCCTTAGGTAAAGAAAGTCCTTTTTTTTTTTTTTTCGATAGTAATATCATTTCTAGAAGCAATAGCATCATCTAATCGTGTTCAATTTGACAACTGTCATTTGAACTGAGTGACCTAATATTTTATAAGAATGAGTAGCCTTGAGACTCCTATAAGAACTTCAACCATGGAGGGGTGCCTGGGTGGCTCAGTGGGTTAAGCTGCTGCCTTCGGTTCAGGTCATGATCTCAGGGTCCTGGGATCGAGCCCCGCATCAGGCTCTCTGCTCAGCAGGAAGCCTGCTTCCCTCTCTCTCTCTCTCTCTCTCTGCCTGCCTCTCCATCTACTTGTGATTTCTCTCTGTCAAATAAATAAATAAAATCTTAAAAAAAAAAAAAAAAACTTCAACCATGGGGAAAAAAAAAGAACTTCAATCATGAATCATTTTGCCACCAATTATATATACCTCCTCTAAGAAATAAAAATGAAAATATTTATGAAGAATATTATGATGCATGAGAAACACAGTGTAATATTCAGTTGTATACTCAGTAATGCAAGACAGCTTAATTCCTGAAGGACAGGTTTTACATTATGTATTGACCAGAGTTCTCTGAGGTGGCATTATCTGTTCAGGACCGTTAATATATATATAGTACATGATATATTACATATTTCATACACTTTACGTATAGCCTCTACAACCTCTTTTTGTTTTTTTTAAGATTTTATTTTTAAGGAATTTCTACACCCAGTGTGGGGCTTGAACCTACAACCCTGAGATCAAGAGTCACATGCTCCACTGACTGAGCCAGTCAGGTGCCCCTAGTCTCTACAACCTCTTGATACTAAAGTTTTTTCCTAAAAATCCTTGGTTTTCTCAGAGGTATACTATAGCTCAGCTAAAGTTGAAGTATAAAATATAGTATAAAGTATAAAGTTGAAGTATATATCTTGAATCAATAGGAATTCATGTATATTACACTGTAATTTCCTCCAGCCAGCTTTATATCATCTTCATAAATTGACAATATTATGTTGACTACTGATAATTTTTTTTTATTTATTTGACAGAGACAGAGAGATCACAAGTAGGCAGAGAGGCAGGCAGAGAGGGGGGAAGCAGGCTCCCTGCTGAGAGCAGAGAGCCCGATGCAGGGCTCCCTCCCAGGACCCTGAGATCATGACCTGAGCTGAAGGCCGAGGCTTAACTCACTGAGCCACCCAGGCGCCCCAACTACTGATAATTTTGAAGCTAGTTACGGCTCTTTAACAGTCATCCTTTAAAACTCAGATATTTCTGAGATATTTAAAAGCCTTATATCTCTGAGAAAATATCTTGTATTTCCTTTGTTTTTCAACAATTAGTAGTAATCTGGAAGGTCAAGTGGAAGAAATACCCCAAGAGAGGGGCATGTGTGTCTGTGTGTGTACACATGTATAGATTGGCACACATATAAATGCATCAATTTTTAACATACATAGATAGAGAGAGAGAAAAGAGGGGGACAATATGGATTAAAAATACAAAGAAGCAGAAATCATAAGGGATCCAGGTGAGAACCATGAACCAACATGAGACTAGAAGCTCCAAAAGGATAAAAAGGAACAGATGGAGGTGGAATCAATTAACAGAAAAAATGTTCCTTTAGATGAAAATGAGCTGGTAGATATGAAGGGCTCACTGATTCCCAGGCAGAATTAATGAGAAGAGTTAAAGAAAAAACTTCCAAACATTGACCCCCTCTAGCACCATCAGCATTTTATGAAAGAACTCTTTTCTCTGAATTCCACCAGCAACAGGTATTACTAGTCTTTTAATTTTGCCAGTCTGCTGGTATGAGGTGAGATTTATTGTATTACTATTGCATTTGTGGTTGTTAAGCAGCTGAATTGCTCTTTTTAGGACCTCTACCCAGTTTTCTATTTGGTTACTTACCCTTTTATTGGTGGCTTAAAAAAACCAGCATGTATGCTGATGACATTTATGCATTTGTGTGAGATTCTTTATGTGTGCATCCAATAATTTTCAAACTGCTTTATATAAAATACATGTACATAATTTTATCAGACAAGACTAATAAGGCAAGTTGCAAACTGAATACAAAAACTGACTATATACTTTCAGAACTCATATGCAAAACTACCTACTCAGAGTTCTTAATGGGACAATCAACTGTTCTCTAGATTCATGAAAGAACAAGAAAATCAGATTCTTCAAATTCAAAAGTAAGGAATGGTGGACAAAAATTAAGTTTAGGCTTCAAAGAGTAAATAAAAATGATCCTGAGACTTTCCCTAACCAAAACATTAAGTCTCAACTATTTAACTGATGAAGACTATTTTTTATTTGTTACTTTCAGGATCTTTTTTCCATAATACCAATCCTACGTTAACATTTCAACCAACCCTCCCTCCTTAAAAAAAACTTTTTCCTGGAGCCTGGTTGGCTTAGTTGGTTAAACATCTGACTCTTGATTTTGGGTCAGGTCCTGATATCAGGGCTGTGAGATCGAGCCCTGCATGGGGCTCGGTACTGGGCATGGAGCCTGCTTAATATTCTTTCTCTCCCTCTCCCTCTGCCTCTTTCCCTCTCTCTCAAAAATAAATAAATAAATAAATAAATAACCCTTTTTCCTGAAACTTTCGAAGATAAATTATAAACCATGACAAATGAAATCTAGGGTGATTGCATTTTATGCCTCTGGACTCTGTTTTTTAAATAAAAGAAAATGATACTTTTAAAAGAAATGGCAAAACAAATGCAAACAAATAGGATGCAAACATCTTGAAAAGAAAAACAAAAGGGAAATATCTATGGCTTGCCGAATGCTTGAAGTTTTCCAGAGTGGAAATCATTCAAAAGGCTGAGAAGCCCTCTCTCCATCTCCTGAACGTCTGAGACGTCGGTGAGGAAGGAGTGCTGAATAGGAGTCGGTTGTGCACCTTTTCCTTCTCCACCCTGAGGTCTGGTCTTTTCTTTCATCACTCTGCAAAGATGATGCAACACAAACATTAATTGTATATGAGTATCTTTAAAAAGAGAGAATTATGCATATATATAGTACACGTAAGATACATGTATTATCTTGCTTTCCAAATATCTAATACTACAGAGTACTCACATACATACAGCTGTATTATATATCACACTTGAACTTGTTGCTCCTGTTTCCTTTAGAGCCTCAAGACAAATGATGGTCACCAAATATTAATAATGAGTTACTTCTAGGTAGTTTTAAATTTCTTCTTTGAACTTTTCTTGTGTTTGAATATTTACAATAAATATGAATCATTTCTATGACAGCAATGAAGCCACCCTTTTTTAAAAATTAAAATTACCAAAGCACACTCAGCTTAGTTTAAAAAAGAAAAAAAACCCAAATAATACATTATATGTTCATTAAAAAAAATTAAGTACAAAAAAATCCCCTGTATATTTTGTTCCATTTTCTGGCTAGTGCATCAACTTTGTCTATTTTCTCACTCAGTCTATTTTAATAGGAGACTAAGTAAGGGCCTTCAAACCAATCATTCATTCTGCATGTTCTAATCCCTACACATTGTAACCTTTATAATTTTTTTTTCTAAATCACATACAGTATGTGCCTCAACTGTTTTGAAAGTTAAGCCAAGAGAAAAAAAGTGTTATAAGAATTACTGGATTTAGTATTTACCTTGATAGCATGTTGCTGTGATATTATGAAAGAAAAAAAAATTCACCTTTTTAACTTTGGTCGCTGTGAAGTTGACTGTGATGCAGGATTTGAAAACCCTGTGCTTTTACTAACTGGAATGGCGTTTTTTTTGGCATTAACCACCTGAGTAGAGTGGGCACTAAAAGACTTAGGACTCCTCCTCTTCACTTTCCGTTCCTCCATTGTTCTAAGCTCCTTACTGCACCAAGGCCAGCTTCTTAAAACCTAAGGAAATATAGCAAAATGATACATACTGGCTATAATATACAAAATTGAAAGGGGTTTAAAGACCCACTCCATAGGCTGATACCAATATATCAAGAATTTCAGAGATCATTAGATAAAGTTAAAATAAAAAGCCCTTAGGTTTAACCTACTGTGCTATATATACAAAAAACCCTAAGCAAAATTGCCAGTTAGAAATTTTTTTCACCATTTTAAAAATTCACTCACCCTGTAAGACCCCCATTAGAAAAGCCCCCCATAATTAACCTTGCTCTCTTGCTTTTCTGTAACCGCTTAGCTTTGGCTTATAACTGTAGCTTTTGTTAAAACTTTACAAGCAGCCGGCAGCAGGATGAGAGATAACCAGAACCCAAGGACATTCCGGAGAGATGGGCCTCACAAGGCCAAATTCTTGTCGTTTGAACAATACGCCCACCCTTCCTCCCCACCTCAAAGGATGTTTGCCCAAGAACCGACCCCCAGCTACGTGCACAGGATCACGCAGGCTTAAGCCCACCCTGACTTCCCTTTCCCGCGCGGGCTCCCCCAAAACCAATCAATAGGCACCAGGTATGCTTTACATTCAACTTAACCAATAACTATGCTTCTGCTTCTGTACGTACGCTTTTGCCTCCCCAAACCCCATAAAAAGGCCCTGAACAAAGGGCAGGCGCGCAAGTCCTCTTTAGACTTGTCCGCCCGCCGGTACCTGCGTCCCAATAAACCTCTTGCTGTTTGCATCCAGTGGCAGTGTTGGATTCTTGGGTAAGGGGATCCGCGGGTCTTTCATTTGGAGGTTCCACCGAGATCATCGGACTCCTGCCCAGGGATCCAACGGACTCCCACCGGGAGGTAAGATAGCTGGCCAGCCCTCTTCTGCTTCTGTTCTGTTTCTGTTTCTGTTTCTGTTTCTGTTCTGTTTTATGTTCTCGTTTCGGCTCCTGTCTCCTATCTTGTACGGCCGTGGTCCGCCTATACGCTCGTATAGGACTGTACCTCTACGCGTAGGGGCTCTGTATCTGTAGGCAGCTTGAGAAGGAGCTGACGAGCTCGGACTTCTCCCCTGCCGACCCTGGAGGACGCTCCAGGGTGTCGAGGGGCCCAATTTTTGGGGGCTCCTCATCTGTCCGAGGGTTAAAACCGTCTGTCCGTTCCAGAGGAACCCCTCGGCCCTGGACGGAATCTGTCCACTGAGAGGAGGTCTCGAGACTCCTTCTGTAGGCCAGTGGAATCTGTACGGTGCACCGCAAGGTTTTTGTCTTTGCCGGCTTGTTAATTGTTTTATGTGTCTTTCACATTGCGCCTTGATTAAGATCACATTCTGCTTATGGGAGGGTGTCTAACCCGTTTGAATCTGAGGAGTGCCTGATTGTATGAATGTGTTCGTGCGGCTCCACGGCTTCGGCTACGGAGTCTGAGTGGGCTGCACCCTGATTCTCGCGGAACGTCATACGGCATAACGGTCATCTACTCCTTGGAGTAGCCTGGTCCGGGGTTTATACGGATAGACCTTAGCCAAGACGCTCCTAAGCTCCCGCGAGGGACGCGAGCAGAACAGCACCTGAAAGATCCCCCTCCCCTTGTCTGCGACATCGTACATTGGGAGGGAAAAATAAATACTAAGGTCAATAACTCCACCTCGCGGCCATCTGAAACCTGAAACTCCTCCCCTGTCACCCTGGGGGACGGCCCAAGGATCATAGGGGCCCGGTTCTTTGGGGCCCCACAAGTATCCGAGGGATACGTCCGTCTGTGGGCCGCAGAGGAAACTCGTAGTTCCACGCGGCCGTCTGAAACCATCCTGTTGGTGTTACGCCGAAATCGCGCAGTGTCCTTTTTGTTATTTGTTCTGTGTGTCCTACTCATTGTCTTTGGTGTTATTTTTAACTCTGAGATGGGGCAAACATTCACCACCCCTCTAAGCCTCACTCTAAGTCACTGGAAAGATGTTCAGAACCGAGCCAACAACTTATCGGTGAAAGTCAAAAGAAGAAAATGGCAGACTCTCTGCACCTCTGAATGGCCCACCTTCAAGGCTGAATGGCCCACAGAGGGGACCTTTAACATTAATGTTATTTTGCAGGTCAAAGAGCGGGTCTTCGATCAGGGACCCCAGACTAAGGGGCTTTTGCGGAATGTGTTTGCCCAAATGAGTCAGCTAGTAAACTTTCTCCTGACATATTCGATGATAATTACATAAATAAGCCTTCTTCTAGTAAACCCAGGTTGCTGGGCCATCCCTAACAAAGGGGATTCTGGCTTTATTCTCTCTGTTACTCCTAATAGATGTGGGGGCTTCTCCCTCACTCACTTCCCGTGTTAATGGCTATAACTGGAGCCAACTGGGGTTGGTCTAACTGGAGACAGAGACTATAAGGAATATTCCCAAGCAGCTGCCGAAACTCTTTGTTTCGGGGAAGTTTCCCTGTGTTCTCTGGCCTGACTTGGACTGCCTAACCCCTCCCCCCTGGCTGATGGGAAAGCATGGTGTCTGCTCCTCTGTTGGGGCTTATGAGCTCTAAAACCGGGAATCTTTTCTCTGCCTCCTGGCAGCACTTTGTTTCCTGTTTTCCCCTTCTGTTTCTGCACCAAGGTGCGTGCAGCCTGCATGACTAGCCTCTAGATCATGCACCACAGCTCCTTCTCTTTCCACTGTCAAGGAGCAAGAAGAGCACCCCCTGGACCTAACACTCCCCACTCCAGATCTTCCCACGCATGTCTCAGGTAAACATTCAAAGCGGAGTGGGTCCAGGTGGAACATAAATCACTATTGGAACTAAGTTAAGTTTGTTGGTTTAATTAAGATAAGATCTGTCTTTAAAGTTATCAGCAGTAAATGTGAAACTTCGAAGTTTACTGAAGGTCAGATAAGCTTGTGTTACTTGTTAAAATTTGTTAGCAAAGAAATGACTAAACTGATGGTTAATTGTCTGTCTCAAAGTTTTAATGGGTAATTGCTGAAGTAGCTTTCAAAGTCTTTGGTAACCTGATAGTTTTAAAGTTTTGCTTGGATGACAAATGGAATTGAATTGTGGACATCTAGGTCTTAACCAAGCAGGATAAAATCCTAGGTCATTAATTACTGGATGTAGGTTTGTGCTTTTGACTTCTTACTGCAAAGAAACTAAGAGAATCTAAATCTGTTGGTAAACTTGTTTTCTAAATTGCCACCTGAAGAATTCTGTTGTAACAGTTCACAATTGGTTAATAACTAAAGGTGTTTCTAAGAATACAAAGTTTTGCTTAGTGTAACTAAGAGTGATGGAAATAAAAGGAAACTCTGTATGTAGGAAAGTAGGAGATATGTAAGAAAGATTTAAGGAAGGTAATTTTGTCCTAAATGAGATGGTTGTTTGGAAGGAAATGGCTTGGGACAAAACCTGAATGCAAAGGAAAGTTGTAGAAGGTTTGTGAAGGGAAATCTTCAGAAAAGGAATTTTAGCTATGGTCAAGAATGAACTAAGATTGAAATGAATGGGTTTTAAAGGTACATTGGTACAAGACTGAAATTGTCTCTGTTCAAAAGGACAATGTTTTCTTAGATCAATTGATCTGCTGTTAAAAATGTAAATGGTTTTCTCTTTGCCTTCCCAGAAAAACCAGTTTCTATGTTTTGTTTTATTAGGTGTTTAACATCCTTAATTATATTTAGGCATGTGCTTTAAAACTTTCTAAGATTTTAGCAAATGTTGACAAGATTTAAATTGTAAATCTCTTTAACTCAGGCTTTTCCTTGATATGTGAAGTTGCTCATGAAGTACTACTGAACCAGTGATAAACCTTGGGTTACATTTAGGAAAATGCTATAACTATTCTAGAGATTCTATGCACTTCCTAAAGTTTTAATGTTTTGAGAGATCATCGCTTGATATTGTAATTATGGAAATGTTATGTATCACAGAAATAACCTGATTTCCTTGCAGCTAAATTGTAAACTCCCGTGTCTCTTTAGCTCTAACCATATCCATTCTGAGTTTTTGTCATTTATAATTGTTTTAATTCTCTTGCAAAATGAGTTTTATCTTCAAGGAGATTCCTATAAAGGACTTTCAGGACAAATACAGATATTTGATATACTTGAAAATCCTAAAACTGAAATGGGTAAGAATTTCCAAAACTGACTAAAGCTGCATTCACCAGAATTAGTAACATGGGACTAAATGAACTAAAAGATTATAGCGTTGTGTCTCTTACTTTAAACATTGCTGGTTCTCTCTAATGTTTGCTCTTCCAGACTAGGGATACTTCCTCCTACTTATCTCTAACTTATAGAGATGTAAAAGTGCTCATTTGTAAAAGTGCTCAAAACATTCAAGCTTTTCTCTCTATCTGAACCCTCCAAAACCAAAAGGTCTCAGTAAGCATTCTTCCAAGGCAAGCAGTCATTTGCATAAGTTCAATAAGAATCTGTTCTCCTTGTAACAGGACACCATTGGAAACTGGTTATTTTACCAAGGCTTTGACTGGGATGTCATATTTAAAAAGACTCAGATATGAGCAGACAGTTTAAAGGAACTAAGGTTGACTTTATGAAACCTGGAGCCATAAAGCCCCTTGGGACTGTTGGCCTGATACCTTGCTTACAGAGTTCCCAGCAGCCTCACCAGGTGAGTAAAGAATGTCACTCCTTGGTAGGTGCAGTCTCGGGAAGAGGAATTCGCCCAAAGGTATTGCAGGCATGACTGATGGCAAGTACAGGGCTTGGCTTCTGGCTCGGAGAGGCTACTAAAAGTTCAACCTAGAGATTGCTCATAAGAAGTTCCAGCAAAGCAGATTCTAAAAGATCTATTGATCACACTCACTGTTCTTGCTGAGCTTATGTAAATAATGGGCCAAGTTTGTTAAAACTGGACTTGTTTCACAAGTGCATTAGTCCTGATTTGGCTATCTCTGTAAATGAGGGTTATTTTAGAGAGAAAAATTGTTTTAGTAACACACCTTTATGGACGTTAAATTCTATATTTGATTGTCTTTAAATGTTTACCTAAGCTAAACAATTTGAGGTAAACTTCAGAGAAGTTGCACAATAGATTCTTTAGTCGATCTTACTGTTTTGTGGGGATATTAGCAGACCCTACGGCACATGATTAAACAACTGGAATAATGAAATTGCCTAAAAGCCAACCTGTCGCACTCCATAGGATTAACTATGGACTTGTGGAGATAATGGATGACCCCACTTTCTTTATGAGTCGACTGGATGACTCATGGGGGACTCCCCTTATCTCTTGACAAGTTTTCTCACTTGACAATGATCCTCTGTAATCAGGATATTGTTAAGGTTGGACCACTCAAAGGTCTTCTTATTGGTTTCATCCCTTAGTCATATTTATCCTAGAGGCCACCTCTGTTGAGGTGCAATTGCAAATAGATGCTTTAGCTAAGCATAGAACAGCCCTCATAAAAGGAGCCTCAAAGCTTACTATGGAACAGCCCTCCTATAAAAGAGCCTCAAAGCTCACTATGGGACAGTCCGTGACTGTAATGACTTCACATCAGGTCCAGATTTGTCTTAGAAGCCAAAGGCCACCAATGGATGATGGAGGCCAACTAATTAAATATTGGGTCATACTTATAGATATGCCAGAAATAATACTTAAAATTTGTCAAACTTTAAACCTAGTTACCTGTATGCCTGAACCTGACCTGTACTTCTTTCTCTATAGAGCAAAAGAGGTTATTGATCTTGCTTACTCTATTTGTCCAGATTTAAGATGCCCCTGTTAAAAATACGACTGACAGTTGGTTTTCTGATGACAATAGTTTTCATAGAAAAAAATAAGATAAGCTAGGTGTGCCATAGTGCTCACTAGCACTTTGCAATTGCCAAAGCCTAAGAATTAACATTTATACTGACTCCAAATATGCTTTCCTGGTACTACATGCCCATGGAGCTATTTGGAAGGAAAGGGAATTGCTATCAAGCCATAACTCCCCAATCCAATATGGGCCTAAGTTACGAAACCCTCCTTATCGCTATACTAAGGATGATATATATCAAATCTGGGATACATATCTGTGGCTTACACCCACGATTGGAAGGCTCAGTCAAAAGGCAGTTTTATGCTGGGAACAAAGAAATCATACGAGTGATACTTGGGCAAAGAACACACGATATCTGGGATGGCTATCACTAGAAATGTGTTCCCAAGTAATAGCACTCCAGGCTACTGACTGGTTTGCTACTGACTGGGCAAGGCGACCTGGCATTAGATGGCCAGCTCCAAATGGAACCCACTGGATATGTGGAACCAACCTGTGACCCTAGCTTCCTCCAGGGTGGATAGGTCGCTGTACTTTAGGATTTGCCTGGATTCATGGGCGCATTACTAAAACCATTGCAACCCCAGCTAATCTCCCCAACTTGAAACAAAGATGGACACGATCTGTTTTTAAAAGGTATGATCACTTAGCATCCATTTTTGTTCCATCTGCGGGACTAGAGGATGTCATGTGGCATGTAGAAGCCCTTAATAAATATACTACAAAGGCACTCAATGACTCACTGAACAGCATCTCCCTACTTAATACCGAAGTCTCACAAATACTCAAGGCAGTCCTACAGAATAGGATGGCCTTAGATGTCCTGACAGCAGCCCAGGGTGGCACATGTGCAATTATCAAGACAGAATGTTGTGTGTACATTCCAGACTATCACAAAAATGTCACAGGCCTAATAAAAGATATGAATGCCCAGATTAAGGCTCTACAAGATCCTTCTTTCTCTTTTAGTGATTGGTTAAGTTCCTGGCTTGGAGGAGGGCTATGGCCAAATCTCCTTTTCAGGCTTCTCATTCTTACCGCCTTATTAATCTGAATATGTTGCTTTGTTCCATGTTTCTCTACTTGGTGCCGAGACTCCATTGCTACAATGACTGCACCACGACAGACGATCCTTATTGCGCGCGAGGACGCCTCTTCACTGTCAGCGCTGGATTCAGCTGTCTCCACCTTTCGTAACTCCCTTATACATTTCTACCCTGATCAATATTGACCCGAGCAGATAGGGACAGCTCTACGCCCCTATTCAGCACGAAGAAGTTACAGAAAATGAGACCTTCCACCTTCAACCACCTTAAAGATTTAAAGGGTCAAAATTGTTCAGGGGGAATGATGAGGGAGCAGGAGGCTGGCTGAGGACAAAGCAAAAGCTGGCGCCGTGCACCCCCTCTTCACCCGCTCCCCTCCATATGTGTGGCATTCCTCAGGCACCCCTGATCGCCATAAAACGATAAATAGTTAACTTACAGGGATCGCAATCCTGCAGAACAGGAATCTCCCTTGCTCTACAAGATGTCCTAGAGACCTAAACAAGGAGGTTACCTTATCAATAGCACAAATTTCCAGAGGCAAATAACTCTTGGTTCCTGAAGCCCTAATGTCCCCCTCCCACCATAAACTGGAGGAGACTGGAGTGGTAACAGAAACTCTAGACAAATTAAAAGAAAGGCTGAATAAGCGTAAAAGGGAATTTGAATCCCAACAATCTTGGTATGAAGGGATTTGGAACCACTCACCTTGGTTAACCTCCCTGATAACCTCCTTAATAGGACCCTTAATGCTCTTAATATTAATTCTAACTTTTGGGCCATGTATCGTTAACAGGTTGACCCAATTTATGAAAGACAGACTGTCACTCATCCAAGCCATGGTATTAACTCAGCAATATCAATCAGTTAAGCTAACTGACCCATTGGGTAAATAAACCTAATGGATATAGGATTCTATCCATAAACAAGAAAAAGGGGGGAATGTAAGACCCCCATTAGAAAAGCCCCCCATAATTAACCTTGCTCTCTTGCTTTTCTGTAACCGCTTAGCTTTGGCTTATAACTGTAGCTTTTGTTAAAACTTTACAAGCAGCCGGCAGCAGGATGAGAGATAACCAGAACCCAAGGACATTCCGGAGAGATGGGCCTCACAAGGCCAAATTCTTGTCGTTTGAACAATACGCCCACCCTTCCTCCCCACCTCAAAGGATGTTTGCCCAAGAACCGACCCCCAGCTACGTGCACAGGATCACGCAGGCTTAAGCCCACCCTGACTTCCCTTTCCCGCGCGGGCTCCCCCAAAACCAATCAATAGGCACCAGGTATGCTTTACATTCAACTTAACCAATAACTATGCTTCTGCTTCTGTACGTACGCTTTTGCCTCCCCAAACCCCATAAAAAGGCCCTGAACAAAGGGCAGGCGCGCAAGTCCTCTTTAGACTTGTCCGCCCGCCGGTACCTGCGTCCCAATAAACCTCTTGCTGTTTGCATCCAGTGGCAGTGTTGGATTCTTGGGTAAGGGGATCCGCGGGTCTTTCAACCCCACAAATATTTACTCTCTTCCACCTCCCAGGTACTATTCTGAGTATTGGGAAAACGGTCGTTAACATGACAAAGTCCCTTTCCTCAAAAAGCCTGCATTAGAGAAGGGGAACAATACATAAAAAAATAAACAAAATAGCCATGTGATATTCTCAGCCTGACTCAAGCTCTAGATGGTCTTTAAATCTCCTGCTAAAATCTGTTCTTGGAAGAACCAGCTAGATTTAAACAGATGTGTAAATGAAAGGGGTATCTGCATTTTAACTAATAGCTAGAAAACTTATTTCAACCACCAAGCAGAAACTGAGTTTCTGCCTAGGGATAATACTGATTCTAGTTCCTTGATCAACTGAAGTTCTGTAAAATTAAACTTGTTCCATGACTATTTTGAATATATTTTCTCCACCTATTCCCAAGGATACATGAAACTGTATTATATATGTTTAGGTTTGCTAGTATCAAAAAAGTTATACTGTGAAGTTCCAGCTGGCCTTACCATAGAGAACACAGATCCAATCTTTTCCCTTTACTTCATGTACTTACCAGCTTTATTTTCCTAACAGCCATCTATCTAAAAATATCCTTCTAGCTTTGAGCAGTGGCAGTATTGTAGCCAATGAGGTTTATCCGAGGCGCGATTATTGCTAATTAAAAATATCCTTCTATATTTTCTTTTTACTTACGCACACTATTAAATTCTTAATTACATTGTTTCATGTATCAGGAGATCAGAAATTTACATGGCTATTTACCTCATCAGGCTGTAAAGTGCCTTAGCAGTATTAGCCCTTTTTGTGTACACTGTGAATCTAACTATGCTATGACCATACCAAAAGATTCAAATCCACTGATTACACTCCTAACATAATTGAGAATTTTGATGAAACCAGATTTTTTGCTATTGTCTAAACAACTGCCACCAGCACTGGAATTTAAACCATTTCAGCTCACTTGGCTCAGGCTGACTCCAGACAATTGTAACTGGAGCTATGAGACTTCTAAAGAAGCAAAGGTTTTCAAGGAAAGGCTATAATGACTAGCCTTTAATTCCAGATACCAAGTGAAAATTCATTCAAATCCTGGCTAACAGTTTTTCCTTTAAGAAGCATTGTTAGTAACATAATAGGTATTTTTGCTGTTTCAGCATGCAACACAAATTAAATGGAATTTTAATAAGTAACTGAACAGAGACAATGGGTTATTAGTTCTCCAAGGAGGTAAGCATCTGTATAAACACATAAACACACTAACCTTTGATTTTAATGATGCTAAAACATATTTGGCGATACGAGAAAAAGAACCCTACGAAGTAAAGCAATGCAAATAAACCAACAGTGGTTTAAACTACGATGTACTAAAGGGCCAGGGCTCGAAATCTGTTTTTTGGAAAGGCAAATCTCTGCCCCCAGAGAACCGAAATCTTTCCTGTACACCACGTAGCAAGGAAGGTTTTAGAGTAGGCCTTTGCAGACTGCCCACAGCTACTCACACACGGGTTTCGATTGCCAGGAACCCACAGCCTCCAAAGAGGATTACTAGGAATCCCTCTTAACTTCACCTCATTCCCCTTCCCCAGTCAGCCGCCACGGTGACCCTTCAGCTCCCTGAATTGAGAAGTGGCCAGGGTAGTTGGTGAAAAGGGCCTAACGCGACACTGCCAGAGCGCTTTTGCTTCCACTTCATACCTGAGGAAGGAGAGGATCGGGGTCCTCTTTCTCAAACTGCAAAGACCCCGAAGCCTCCGAAGCCACTGCCGCAGCTGCAGCTGGCGACGCTACTGCCGCAGCTTGAGCAGGGGTCACATCCCGGACCCTGCCGCCCTCACAGCTCCTTTTGTTTACGGAAATGACGTAAGGAGGCGGAGCCTCCGTGCCCCTGGCGGGAGCCTCGCCTCTTCCTGCCCCACCAGTGAGGCTCGCGTCTCCGGCCTTGGCATCTCATTGCTTCCACTGCCGTGCCCTCAGCTGTACTTTAGGTGGACGTGGAAAGGAAGACTTCATAGTTGGGCTTTTATTTTGGGTTCTGTGGCCCAGAAACACAGAGGGCCAAGGGATGGTGGTACAGGGAAGAACGGGGAACTCAGCCCCCTTTCTGGAAGCTGCCCCGCCCCCTGGGTGAGTGTCAGTTCCCACGCACTACAATTCCCAGCATGCTATTCGAGCAAGCCCGGAGGCGGAAACGGAGTGTCGCCATAGCAACTGAATCAACTACCTCGCCCGGACGTCTCAAGGTAAACCAACTTCAACTTGGAAGGCAACGTGAAAAGCCGTGCTTCTGTCTAAGGACACTAGGCCAAGCCCCTAAGTGAGATTTTATTACTATCAAAAGCTACTTTGGGGGCGCCTGGGTGGCTCAGTGGGTTAAAGCCTCTGCCTTCGGCTCAGGTCGTGATACCAGGATCCTGGGATCGAGCCCCACGTCGGGCTCTCTGCTCCGCAGGGAGCCTGCTTCCTCCTCTCTCTCTACCTGCCTCTCTGCCTACTTGTGATTTCTCTCTCTGTCAAATAAATAAAATCTTTTTTTTTTTTAAAAAAAAGCTACTTTGTTCAGGCCCGAGATTGTGCTGATTTAGAGACTGTGTGAAACAGAGCCACAGAGGTGCAATCTGGAGTGTTCTTTCTTTTAATTTTTAGTTTTTTAAATTTTAATTTTATTTAATTTTAATTAATTAACATATAGTGTATTATTAGTTTCAGAGGCAAACTTCAGTGATTCATTAGTTATATATAACACCCAGTGCTCATTATATCCTGTGCCTTCCTTAATGTCCATCACCAAGTTACACCCCTCACCCCTCCCCTCCAGTAACCCTCGGTTTGTTTCATTTGATTAAGAGTCTCTTATGGTTTGTCTCCCTCTCTGATTTCATCTTGTTTTATTCTTTTTCTCCCTTACCCTACGCTCCTCTGTTTTGTTTCTTAAGTTACATATATGAGTGAAATCATACAATAATTGGGTTTCTCTAGTTGACCAATTTCATTTAGCATAATACCCTCTACTTCCATTCATGTCTTTGCAAATGGTAAGATTTCATTTTTTTGATGGCTGAGTAGTATATATATACGTGTGTGTGTGTGTGTGTGTGTGTGTGTATGTGTATGCCACATCTTCTTTATCCATTCATCTGTTGATGGACATCTTGGCTCTTTCCATGTTTGGCTATTGTGGACATTGCTGCTCTAAACATTGGAGTGCAGGTGCCCCTTCAGATCATTATGCTTGTATCTTTTGGGTAAATATCTAGTAGTGCAATTGCTGGGTCATAGGGTAGCTCTATTTTTAAATTTTTGAGGAACAGCTATACTCTTCCAGAGTGTCTGTACTAGCTTGGAGTGTGATTTCTCTTACCTGAAATCTGGAGTTCTTCCCTGAGAGAAATTTGTTCTTTGAGATTTACTAGAATTTCCTTTAAACTGCAGAATCCCTCCTTTGAATTGACTGTTAAATGGACATCTTGTGTAAATTATGCTAATTGGATGTCTTATTCCTAAGGACAATATTTAAAGTATAAGAGCTCTGATTAACAGCACTCTGTAACCCCACCACTAATAGACTCTGTAGCATAGGTAGGAAAGGAGGAGTGCTGTTGGGGAATCTCCTGGTAGTGACGGTGATGCCAACACACCAGTTCACAGGCTATGGACATAATAAGCCAGACTCTCTCTTGGGAACTCAGGAATCTCTCTTTTTTAAAAAAATATTTTTCTTATGGAAATTTTCAAACATATATCATAGAAGATGGACTAGTACAATGAACCCATTGTACCCATTATTCACCTTTTGACTCATGACTAATCCTGTTTCACTTAAATCACTCCCCCTACATTTTCTCCTCTTCTCTATTTTATTGAAGCAAATCCCAACATTATTTAATCCATTATATTTCAGTATTGGTCCCTAAAAGATAGAAAAAAGTAACCATAATATCACTGTTAGCCTGAAACAGTAATAATTGCTTAATATTACTAAATATCCAGTCAGTGTTCAAATTTCCAATAGCATCATAAATGTCATTAGGTTTTTTTTTCACATTTCATTTGAATCAGGAATATTTTTTTGTTAAGTCCTCAGGTGATGAATGGGTTTGGAAGCCAGTTTTTTACATCCTTATTTCTTGACATACAGACTTGCATTGTCCTTCCCCTTGAGAAGGTCACATTCTAAAGGAAAAGGCAGGTATCCCAACCCAAAGCAAATGACTACTCTCTCTACCTCAGTGCCTAGAGAAGAGTTATCGCCTTGTTGTTCTTGTGGTTCTTATATGGAAAAGGTTTTGTTTTGTTTTGTTTTAGTTTGGAAACCTATTTATCATTTGCTTAGTGTTTCTCCACATACTTTTCCTGCCATACCAGTATGCCTAGGCCAGCATAGATCAGGCTCGCTGCTGCTTTGCATGCTTGGCTCTGGAAACAGCTAATAAAAAAGCCCTAAAACAAATGAGCTTGCCATATTCACGAAACTAACAGAATGCTAGGGTATACTGGTCTTCTGTAAGATGTACATGTTAGGCGTTAGTGAAGGGCTCAAGAATAAACACAGAGATCCTTATAATTGTATTTTACTGCCAGCTGCTTTGAAAAAACAAACAAGGGATGAAAAACAGACCTGAAAAATTACAAAGACTTGGACATTTACAGGATTCTTACATATATGGTCTTTATTTGTCTTCTTCATTAGCCATAAGTTCCTTCAGGCCAGATATCATGTTTTGACTTTGTATTTTAACTGCATTGCATAGAATGTGACATAAGGTAGATGCTCGATAAATGTGTGTATTGTGAATTGATGACGTTCTCTAATTTTATTTCTGAAAGGAAAGTAATTTTCACAATCCCTCTTTAAACCCCAAAGTCCAAAGATCTAGGCCTAGTCTCAGTGCCAATCAGATAACATCACTACTAATGCCCAGGAAAATGCTCTTTTTTAGGTGGACAATTTGTGTTTTGGTACACCAGTCTTCATACCAAAGAGATATGCTGAAGGAATTAATCTAAAAGTACTCAATTGTTAATTGAGTAATTATTTTTCAACTTAATATTTGGGATAGTTTAGTGTATGATTTTCCAAAACTAAAGTTTTAATGCAATTTCATATTCATACTTCCTTTTTATGTCCAAGAGTAGTTAACAGAATTAGAGAATGGTTATCAGCAAGAGGACAGTTCATTTTTCCAATATATTTTCTCGAAGTTCTTGTCCTAGGAGCACTCCAACTTTAGAAGAGGACTTGTGTCATGGACTTAACCAGAAAACAAAGAATACCATGGACCAGCAAATTAGCTGTACTGCATGACAACCCTTCCATCCAGCTTTCTCTCCTTTGTTGAATTTTAATTTAAGCATAGCAGTATTACTGAAGAGTACCACAAGACTAGTAAGAAATCCTTGTAGGGATAGCTTACAGTATAGAAGAGAAAGTAGAAGGTGGGGAGTGGGGGATGGAGGTTAGGAGGAAGGGAAGAGTAGAAGGGACCCTCATAGCACTTTGTTTATATCTCTATCTAACAAGGAAATTTTAAAATGTTATTTAAAACCTAAATTGCTACCACTCTGTCTTTTAAGAGTTGCCATAATTCCTATCAAGGAGAAATAAATCTTATAGGGGGAAAGGGGGGATGAGGCTCTAGGCAGATGGCTCATTGTGGGTCATAATATAGCAATAAGTGTGGGATATGCACAGGTCGGCTGGAGGCAGAGTTTAGGGATATGAAACTGAGAAAGTTGAATTGTTCTACATGGTAAAATGGAAAGAATTGTTCACTGTGGTAGTGGGTAGGGGTTGGGAAATGTTGAGAAAAAAGGCAGCCAAGAAGGGAGCATAGTGAGAAAGGAGGGTCAAAGTTGTGGGAGGGATAGGACTTCAAAAGGATCAATGAAGTCTATTGTCCAGTTGGTAATTGTTAGTGTTGCTGTAATTACATACACACACACACACACACACACCCATCTTCCATGCTTCCAACTTCAGGATAAATCCCCTTCAAGCCCCAAGCTTTCTATGAATTAATCATTATGGAAATCAAGGAAAAAGCATTGTATTCTCCATCTTTGGGGAATTTACAAGAGCTATATGTGTGTAACAATAAGAACAATAAGAACAAGACAATAACAATAACAATAAGAACAAGAGCAATATGTATGTAACAATAAAGTGGTCAATGAACTGCACCATGTCAGGTGAAGCAGGAGCTTAGTGTCCAAGGTGATGGGGAAAATTACAAACCACAGTCTATGTTACAATCTTAGAAAGAGGAGAGAGAGGAGTTTTCCACCACACAGAGACAAGTATTATATTCAATTTCACTTCACTCCTTAATATTTATTTATTTATTTATTTATTTAGAGAGAGAGAGAGAGAGAATGAGTCGGGGTAAGGGCAAAGGGAGAAGGAGAGAATCTGAAGCAGACCCCATGCTGATCCCCAAGCCTGTCACAAGGCTGGATATCACAACACTCAGATCATGACCTGAGCCAAAACCGGGAGTTGGTTGCCCAACTGATTGAACCACGAGGTACCCCTCAATTTTGCTTCACTCTTAAAGGGTAAGGGGTACATGGGGTGACGCCTGATATACACTGGTGTCTCTTACTAGGAAGGAACTAGGTTTTATATATTTTTATATTACCAAAGCCTAGGGTAGCGTCAGGCATACAAGAGAAGATAAGAAAATATTCATTAAGTTAATGAATAAATTAAACATAGACCCATATGATGGCAAGTGGCAGAATGGCATTATTATTAAATTGTTACCATAAGTCCAATTACTTTCAATTAAATTTTAGATTGAGTCTTAGTCATACCTGCCTCTGATCTCCAGGTGGCAGTATTATCTCATATAAATTGTTTGAGCCCAGACTCCTTTTAACTTTTGAGAACATAAATTGATTAAAATAAAAACCCAGTTCTTAATTTATTTCCGTAATTGTACAGAGCCAAAGAAATAAAATATAACCACATGAGATTATGGCCTTTTCTCCCAGTTTCAACACAAATGAGAATTACTGGTAGTTCCTAATTTAAGCCGTTTCCAGAACATTAATGGTAGATACAAATTGGGGTACTTTGTTTAAAAAACACATGTATTCCTTCAAAGTATGAAAACGTGTGTGTGTGTGTGAGAGAGAGAGAGAGAGAAAGAGCGAGTGCACGCGTGAGAGGAAGGAAGTGAGTGAGGAATAATATGTCTAGAAATAAATCATCTCCCAACAAATAGGGTGACAAGATTAAATGCAAGATGGTCAGTTAAATGTGAATTTCAGATACATAAAGAATACTTTATTTGTATAAGTCCCATGCAATACTTGGGACATGCTGATACTAAATATTCCTGTGTATCTGAAAATCATCCTTCAAAGGGTCATCTTGCATTGTTCTTTGCTAAATCTGGCAATCTTACTAACAAATATTCTGTTGTTTTTAATTCCAAAATAAGCAGAACTTCACCAGGTCTTCAGGACACAGTGGTGTTTCCTTATTTGGAAATATGGAAAGGAAGTAGCTGGTAGGATTGCCTTCCTTGTTGTAAGTCCAACCTTCTGCTCCTGTGTAGATCAGAGTTCTTCAGCTGAGTAACTTATTTTCAGGAAACTTACCCCTCAGGCAAATGCCAATGGTATAGTCTAAAGAGGTTATTTTATACAAACACAGTATGTTTTTTTGTTGTTGTTGCTTTGTTTTTAGCATTTGTGAGTTTGATTGTAAAAGCCAAGCTCTGTGCATAAGCAAGATCCTGGATCCTTTCACCTCTGATACTTTTCAGAGGCACCTGAGATATACCAGCTATATCAACAGAAATAGATGAACTATTTATGGAATAAGCCCTATTTCAAAAAAGCAAAGAATTTTCTGGTAAATTAAATTGCATGTCATTAGTTTTATGCACATTTGCATTTTTAAAAAGAATTTATTTATTTGAGAGAGAAAGCTCTAAAATTATGTGTGTGTGTGTGCACAAACAGGGGGAAGGGCAGAGGGAAAAAGAAAGAGACAATCTCCAGCAGACTTCCCACTGAGTGTGGAGCCCATCGCCGGCTAGCCGGGCTCCATCTCAGGACTTTGAGGTCATGGCCTGAACCCAAATCAAGTCAACTGCTTAACTGACTGAGCCACCGCAGGAGCCCCACACGTTTGCATTTTTAATGTAAACATTCCCTATCTTCCAGATAAAATGTGCTTCAAAATTTCATTTGCAAATATTTCTGAAATCAGAATAAGCTTTCCATAGAAACATTATTGATTTAGTCAGATCTTCAGATTACCTAATAAAAGTGTATTTAATTGGTTATATGACTGAAACACTATTTGTAGTTAAATTCTCTCTAAAGGTTAAAGTAATAAAAGTATTTTATTTTATTTTAAGATCTTATTCATCCATTTTTCAGAGAGAAAGAGCACAAGCAGGGGGAGCAGCAGGCAGAGGGAGAAGCAAGCTCCCCACTGAGCAAGGAGCCCAAGGTGCCAAAGGCAGACGCTTAACCAACTGAGCCACCCAGGTGTCCCATACTAGTATTTTTTAAAGAGCAAGAAATTGAAAATGTTTTTAAAATGTTGAATATTCATATTTGAGGAAATACCAATGACCCATGTTTGTTTTGCTCTTGCTCTATACCAGAGCCATTTTAAAGACTTTAAATGGATTAATTCGTTTAATCCTCATAATTACCCTAGGAGATAGATTCCATTATGATCCATTTCACAGATGAGGAAACTGGGACAAAAGATAAATAGTTGCCCAAAGTCACACAGCCACTAAATAGAACTGGGATTTGAGGCAGACTATGGCCACCTTATCCACTGTCCACCACAGCTACATTAATTTCAAATAAAGAGGTAAGGGAATTGTCTGAGAAGATTTTGAAGATGACACCTGTCTGATCACTGTCTAGGATAGTACACTGTATCGTTCACCAAGCCTGGAACAGTTCAAAGTGAATGGCAGGTCTTTTCTTCATTTCGACGCAGTATGAATATTACTTAGGTGTTCACCGATCATAACGAAGTTATTTTGGAGTTTATGAATGGAATGAAGGATGTCAGAAAGAGGGAGAAAGGTTTACCTAATGAGAAGCGGAAGTGAATTGAAGAGAACATCCTTGTAGGGTATGAGAAAGAGATTTCTGGGGTGGAAATCAGTTACTGAGCCGAGACCTGACAAGAAATAAAAAGGAGGAGAATTTGATTTTGCATGATTATCTACATGAATCTGGAAGGAGAGGTGGGAGAAATATTGCCTTGTAGTATTGTTAATTCTATTTAACTCCCTTAGATTTGTGATTACCTGGGGTGGTCTTTGTGCCCCCCAATTGTGGCAATAGAGGACTTGCCAAAGGCCCCCACTCTAGATGGTGGTCTGTCATGTGCTGAAGGCAGAATCAGACTTCACAGTTGGTTGCCTCTAGACACTCTGTCTACTCTTTACCCTTCCCAAAGAGGTAAGAGGTAGTGAGGGTGAAGGGGAAGCCCTGAGCTTTCTCTTAAGGGAGCAGAACTCTGACCCTCCTACCTAACTAGTTCTCTAACCTTTGGCCTCTGTTTCCTAAGCTGTGAAAACAGTGATGATTTTACCCACTTTGTGATGTAAGCACCTGGCAAATATTAGCTCTGGTCCCATTTAATCTTCACAACCATATGAGGTATCATTCCAGTTTTCCAGATGTGGAAAAGGAGGCTCAGAGAGGTGGAAGCCCTTATTTGTGTGCTTTTCATAATGGTGGAGATAGTTACCCGTTGTTTAGCACTGATGCTGTGGATCTTGTCTTTGCTATGCTGCCTGCAGCAGAAAAGGAAATCACTGGAATGAAACGGTTTACAGTGTTTTTCCGGAGTGAAAGTTTTAAAAACCTTTTGCTACTGCACTCCTGATAAATAGGAAAAAAAAAAAAATAAGTAAAGCCTAGAAATGTATTTTCCTAAGACAACAAAAATAAAAAGGTTTTTTTTTAACAGAAAATATGTTTATACATGTTCAAAAAAGCTTTAAAATTATGATGAAATACACACTTGTGGCATTCATTCATTATAGTGATTTTTATTTGAAAGATTTATTCTTTACGCATTGGTAATGCAAACATATTCCACATATATTTATTGAGCATGTACTCTATGCCATGTATTTTCTTTTCTTTTCTTTTTTTTTAAATTTTATTTATTTATTTGACAGACAGAGATCACGAGTAGGCAGAGAGGCAGGCAGAGAGAGAGAGAGGAGGAAGCAGGCTCCCCGCTGAGCAGAGAGCCCGATGCGGGACTCAAACCCAGGACCCTGAGACCATGACCTGAGCCAAAGGCAGCGGCTTAACCCACTGAGCCACCCAGGCACCCTATGCCATGTATTTTCTAAGTTAAGTGAACAGTACAGACAAAAATCCCTGTTTTCATGGAGCTTGTATTCAAATGTGAGCATGGCCAATTATGTCGGAATTAACCAAATCATCGTTATAGAATAGAAAGGGTTGAGTGTTAGGGAAAAAGACTGAACTGGAAAAGGGGTTAGGGTTGTGGTTGGGTGGTTGCAATTTAGACGGGGCATTCCAGAAAGGCCTAATTGGGCAGGTGAGTTTTGAGCAAAGACTTGAAGGGAAGAAATGGATCTTGAGAAAACCAAGGAGCAGAGCAGAGGAAGGACCAGCACCATGGCGTAAGATGGAACATGCCCTGTGTGTGAAAACCAGTAAAGAGGCCAGACTGTCTGGAGGGGGATGAGTGAGAGAAAGGGGGAGAAGTGGTGGGGTGAAGATGCAAGGCTATGTGGGCGGAGGGTGGGGAGGGCTGGTGGGATTACATGGGACCTTACAGGCTATGGGCTTCTTCTTTTTGAGAAGTAAAAACACCTGGAGAATTTTGAGCAGAAGAGTGACATGATAAGGTCTATATTTTGATATATCACTACATCATGCTGCTCAAAACTCTCCAGGTTGTAGAAGCTAAAGGGGAGAAGCAGGGAAGCCGATTTGGAGAGCATGGAGGTAATGATGCCTGGACCAGGGTGGCATCTGTGACAGAGGTGAGAAGTGGTCAAAACCCAGATGCATTTTGAAGGTAAAACAAGGTTTACTGAGAGATTGGGTGGGGACTGTGAGAAATAAGTCAAGAATGACCCCCAAGTCTTTAGCCTGAGCAACTGCAAGAAGGATTTTCCATAGACTAAGATGGGAAGACTTGTGTGCTAGAAGTGTGTGGGAGGGGGCAGGAAGTTCACTGTTGGTTGTGTTATGTTTGAAATGATGTTTAGACGTCCGAGAGGAGATATTGAATAAACATCGTATATTTAAGTCTGGAGTGCAGATCTTGCCTGCAAATATAAATTTGTCTAGCATATTATTGGTATTTAAAACCATGAAATTCCATGAGATCACCAAAAAACATGCAGGCAGAGAAAACTACTAAGGACTGAGCTCTGAGAAAAAGGAGGAACAGCAAAATTTAAAAATGGAAACCAAAAAGACTAGAAAAAGAGAAAATTTAAAAATATCCACAGAATGTGTACCATTCACATTTTGGCACGTATCATTCCAGATCTTTTTTCCTTGTGTGTATGTGACTTCCTTTTCTAAATGTTAGTTTTAGGAATGTATTCTAAATTCTCACTTTATAGCTCTCCTTTAAAAAACTTTTGAGTGGATTATTGTATGTATGTGATATTAAAGGAAAAGTTATTGAACGTTTTATAATGAAAAGGACCTCTCCTTTCCAGAGACAACCTGTGTTATCAGTTCCATCTCATGCATTTATAAGTATTTGAATATATGTGTGTGTCTGTGTATACAGATGTGTTTCCCATCCCTCACAGGTAGGCTATACACATTGTTCTGCAACTTTCTTTTTTCACTTACCAATGTATCTTAGGTGGTGGCTGGGTGGCTCAGTGGGTTAAGGCTCTGCTTGCTGCTCAGGTCCTGGGATCGAGCCCCACATCCAGGGCTCAGTGGGGAACCTGCTTCCCCTCCACCCCGTCCCCCCGCCGTCCCCAACCTCTCTGCCTACTTGTGATCTCTGTCTGTCAAATAAATAAATAAAATCTTTAAAAAATGTATCTTATATTTTGTTCCATATTGACATATACAGAGCTGCCACTTTCTAAATATTGTAGTATATTAAGAGGTGACTTACCCCTGGGGCTAATAATACATTATATGTTAATTTTAAAAAATTTAAAAATTAAAAAAAAAAGGGGTGACTAATATGATAGCTGCCCAGATTTTTCTGGTCAAAGCTGTCAAGTGAACATGCCCTGAGGGTCCCCTCCCCAACTCAAGGGTCAGGCTGAGCTTTCGGTCTGTTTCTCCTTTTATCCTGTTTTTCCTTCTCATCATTCAGTTCTTGGTTTCTTCTTTTTCTCCTTATAGAAACATGTCTACCAGGAATTTCATCCTTCCACAATTTTTCTTGTTTTCTTTTTTGTCTGAGAAATCGTAGCTGTTCATTTCACTGAATATGTAAGCGTTTTCTACCTCTTTGGAATATAACATGAACTAGGGGACAGAGTCTACAGGAGCTCATGCCTAACGGGAGACGCAGGCTTGTAAACAAGTGATTACAGTGCCACATGATACATGCGGTGACACAGAGAGGAATGCAGTGCTTGGGAAGCGTGGGGAGTAGAAGTGTGTTGGCGGGGGGAGACTAACCCGGCATAAAAGGTAAAACTACTGTAAGACAGATAAGCAGAAGTACAGCATGTATGGCCAAATAAAATGGTTTCTCTCCTTGGGCCTAAGATAAGCAACAAATTCCTTGGCCTGGGCGAGCAAGTCCTTTATGACCTGGCTCTAAGGTGTCTGCTTTCTTTCCCTCCCACTCTACTTACCGTTCTCTGTCCTTGGAGGCACCTTCTTAACTCTGCTCTTCACACATTCTGTTTCCTTAGACTGCAATAGCCTTCCATAGCTTTTACCCTTCCAGAGCTCAGTATTCTTAGCATCACCACGAGAATGAGAATAGCCAAATAAGCAATACAAATAATTTTAGTAGCTAAAACCCATTATGTACAAATTTACAGTCTCATCTAATCCTTTTTTTTTTTTTTTAAAGATTTTATTTATTTATTTGACAGAGAGAAATCTCAAGTAGATGGAGAGGCAGGCAGAGAGAGAGAGAGAGAGGGAAGCAGGCTCCCTGCTGAGCAGAGAGCCCGATGTGGGGCTCGATCCCAGGACCCTGAGAACATGACCTGAGCCAAAGGCAGCGGCTTAACCCACTGAGCCACCCAGGCGCCCCTCATCTAATCCTTTTAACAACTGTATGAGGTAGATACTGTGCTGGCTCTATTTTTTAAAATTAGGATATTAAGGGTAAAAGATATTAAGTAGACTATGAAAGTCACACAACTAGTTATAGTGCAGCAAGGATTCTTACCTAGTTTAGCTAATCCTAGAGTCCACCTCTCAACTTTTGTTGCTGCTCAGAATTAAATCTTTAGTAAAATAATTCTGCAACTTAAATATCTTAAACAAAAATTTCTTCATCTGTACTTTAGTAGCATTATCTCCTCACTTATTATACAATTTGCTTTTACTTTTATTTTTCTAAAAGGCAAAAGTTATGTCTATTATAGAAAATTTAAATATGCAAATAAGCAAGTTTAGAAGAATAAGGGAATTATTACCCATGGTCCCACATTCTGGGGGAAAGACAATTTTAATCAACAGAGTTCATCCTGTATGATTCCATTTATATGGATTCTGGAAAAGGCAGAGGGAAAAAGAACAGTGGTTGCTAGAGGGTGGGCTACAAAATGCATTAGGGCTGATATAAATGTCCTGTATCTTGATTATGGTGGTAGTTACAAGATTATGTATGTTAAGATCAATAGAAATATACACTAAAAAAAGTGCATTTTACTGTATGTAAATTATACCTCAATAAATCTGACTGAAAAAAACATCTTGAGGTATATCTTTCCTCAATTTTTCTTATGCAATATAATAAATATATATCTTTAAAACTGATTTATTTTTTATTAATATATTTTTGAGAACATTTTAGGTTTATGAAGTTCTGAAATCACCCCTCATATTATTAACATGTTACATTAATACGATACATTTATTGTAATTAATGAGCCAATACTGATACACTTATTTTACTTAAAGTTCACAGATTGTTCAGATAGCCTTGGTTTTTACCCAGTATTCTTCTGTTGCAGGATCCCATCCAGGATATCCATAATACATTCACTTGTCATGTCACCTGAGATCCTCTTGGTTCTGACAGTTTCTCAGACTTCCTTGCTTTGATGACTTGACGATTTTGAAGTACTGGTCAGAGATACTATAAGATGTCTCACTGTTGGAATTTGATTTTTTCTCATGATTAGACTGGAGTTACAGGTTTTGCAGAGGAAGACCACAAAGGCTAAGTGCCATTTTATCACATCAGTGTGATGCTTTATCACCCACTTTTCACTCAGAAATATATCAAAAACATATTTTATTCACTTCATAAACATGTAGCTGTCTTTTTTAAAAAAAAAAAAAGATTTTATTTATTTGACAGAGATCACAAGTAGGCAGAGAGAGAGAGAGAGGAGGAAGCAGGCTCCCTGCAGAGAGCCGGATGCAGGGCTTGATCCCAGGACTCTGGGATAATGACCTGACCCAAAGGTAGAGGATTTAACCCCCTGAGCCACCCAGGCACCCCAATCTGAGGCAGTCTTAATGGTGATAGTAATATACTATTGTATGGATGTGGCAAAATTCATTTAACCAATCACCTATTACTGGACACTATGATATTTTACTATTACAACAAATGCTTCACTGTATGTATTTGTGTAGACATGTTTGCAAACTTGGCTGGTGATTTCCTTAGGGTGAATTTTGAACTCTGAGGATCTGCTGAGGTGAGCTATATTCACTTGTTATTGTTGTTGTTACTGTTGTTGAAGGTTTTGGCATGTAGTACTACAGTGTCCTCCAGAAAACTTGTTACCAATTCCAGCTTCTAGCAATGGTGTTTCAGTGCTCTGTGTCCTTACCTTCTAGCTAATTCTGGATATTGTTCTTTTCAACCTTTGTCAATTGTAGTCGAAAACGTATCATGTTGCCTTGTATTTGTTTTCCTGTTGGTGTCTTCTGCCAGACAGGGAGCTCCTAAAGGAAAAAAACTATATCCTATTCTTTTTCCGATACCCACAGTCTAGGTTTCAGCCTGAAAGAAACAGGAACGCGACAGAAGGTGGGGCAGAGGGCGGACTGGAATCCATCCGCAACTGTGTGATCTGACAAGAGAACGCATGCTAAGGAGAGCGTTTTCACCATCAGTGGGTGCAATCGTATACTCTGGGCCAGTGCCCTATATGCATTATGTAACCCAAAGGCGTGGTTCTAATAGTGTGAGCTTCAGACCAGCTAAGAGAGAAATCAAAACTAGACCGAAAGAGGGTAAACAGGATCTTGCTGTTTTCCTCAAACAACAAGCATAATGGTTGGGATTTATTTCACCATCTCTGAAAAAGAGAATCACTTGATAGTTCTTTTAAGTTATAATGTGATTAATATATTCCCATATCATAGCTTTTTGAAAAAAGAATATATTTTTGAGCTCTAGATCTTTTTCTCTTAGTACCTTATGTATCAGTGATAACTGACAAAAATTTTACTATTCTTTTTATCTATACACTTCTCTAATATTTTATCTGCATCCTTTCTTGTAAAACCTTGAATTTCTCTCCTTTTTCATACCCTGCTCTTCCCAAATCTCAGTGTCACTTATAATACTTAATATATTATATAACCATACTGATAAATGCTGTTGTTTCAATTTGTCACTGGAAGAGGACACTATAGAAAAAGAAAAGGAAACACTTTTTTTTCATATTAAATATTTTTAGTTTTGTTTTCTAGTTTTGGTTGATACACTACTTATTAGCATCTGAGAAAAGAAAAATGTTTTCAAGTCCTGTTTGTAACTCAGCAGACTTTTAAGATTAAAATTTTCAATTTCAGTGGGAGATTTTCTCAACCTGGTGCTATTTGGAGTATACCTCACATCTAAGAATTTGCTTATGTTATTTGTAGAGACTTCCCCATCCTTCCCAGTTAACACTTAAACTCTCTCCAGGATGTAGGAGTGCCCTTCCAATCTATGTTACAAACAGTGGGACCAGATTGTGAGATGGGATGAGAGAGAGAGAGAGATCGTAACATGTATTAGGACACAATGAGGAGAAATTCAAAGATCCAGACAAGTTCCTGGAATAAGAAATGCCACAGTATTAAAATTAACTTTACACTTTGGATCTTCTTGTGATCTATAATCTCTTAGTAGCTAAATCTATCAGCAGAGGAAAATAACTGATGCTATTTTTTCTAAGTAATCTTTACATCCAACGTGGGGCTTGAACTCAGGTCCACTAGATCAAGAGTCACATGTTCTACTGACCAAATCAGCCTCTAGTTGATACTATTTTATTACATAAAAGAGAGAAGTTTACAAGATGATGACAAAATGTCTAAAACAAATACTCTATAGTGAAACAAACCTAAGCATTGCTCCTATCAGTTAATTTATCATAAAATCATTTTCCTTTATATACACATGGAGTTATAGGCATTTAAGTCAAATGCTTTAAAAATATGCCTTTAGTTTTATCTCTTGTCCTTAGTAATTGCCACATTAATTGTCTTGGTTGGATGACTTAGAAATATCCAATAATTCCTTTCATGAAAACATCAATAATTATGATATTTGAAAGGGTCATCGTCTCTAAGTTAAATTGGTTGATATTTTAATAGCATATTTTTGTTGCTATGAGTAAATTATATTTATTATTCAACTAACAATGCTTAAACAACCTTACTCTTAACTCCTGTAATCTAGAATTTAGAATTGAGTTAAGATAAATAAAAGTCAGAAGAATAGAAGGTGGGAAACTTTTAAATTATCAGCATTTGTTTACCTGAGACTGTCACTGAGGGAGAAGGAAGAGGATCAGAATTGAGTTACAAGAAGTAGCTTCATACCATTCCTATCTTTAAAGGATCAAAGTTGATAAGGATTCTAGAATGTTTCCTTGACAATCCGAGGAAAGGAAATGTGGACTCTAATTCTCCTCTGTGACACTAGAATTTAGGTATTTAATGATCAGCTGGTAATCATCAGACATTTAGGGAAACTAAAATGAACATATCTGACTGAATCCCATGATTTTAATTCCAGAATGTTAAATCTTTTAGAATAGATAGAATATTATAGCTGCATTAAACCTTTCATAAATGAAGTTAGACATAGAGATTTCCCAATGAAGTATTTCCAAAGTTTCCTAGACGCTATTAAGGTCTTTAGCAGAGAAGCCTGCAGAATGATGTCACCTAGCCAAATGTTTTGATAAAACAAGACCTTCAGACGGAATGATAAATTTAGCCATTTTATAAATCAGTCAAGATTTTTTGAACAACTTTGCAAACTGAAGATGGCAGAGGCAGCTTTGCCCATATAACAATATGAAAACAATAAGTAGTGTTCTCTGTTGCCATTAGGTTTCTGCCCTGCTCTAAAGCCACCTGTCTGTCCCTACTTCTTAGAGAGGCATCTCCCTAAATCTCTGTCATGGAACACTGGTATTCTGTGTATTACTGGTAAGACAGTAATAGATCTTACTGAAAAATAGATGCCTGCGTAAAAACTTTTTTCTAAAATGTATTTTAAATTCTGTATATGTAAGAAGACTTCTAAACACCTTTAAGAGATTATTAATATGGGATAATTTTTGTTGAAGAAAAGGCGTGCCAACTTCTGTGCAACCAAAGTCACTTTTAAAAAGTTAAAAAAAAAACAAAAACAAACAGAGACTGAAGAAGTTACATGCCAGACATGTAACAGATAAAAGATCAGACCCAGAATATATAAAACATGTGGACAAAAGGTACGAATAGGTAATTCACAAGGGGAAAATCCAAATGATCAATAAACGTGATGTTCAAATCACCAGTAATCAGGTGAATGAAGATGAAAATTAAAATAAATACCATTGAATACTGAGATTTGCAAAAACTGAAAAGTCTGACAATATTGAGTGCTGTCAAGAACATGAAACAGTTCTAACTAACCTGGTTCCTCTCACACTGCACATGGGAATATAGTAAGTACTGTTCTGGAGAGTTGATTGGCAATATATCTGGTAAATTAACTATGCGCTTAATGCATGGTCCAGCAGTTCTACTTTTTTTTTTTTCCCAGTAGTTTTCCTTCTAGGTATACTCACAGACATATTACTTCTAGGTATAGTCACACACAGTGTTCATTGCAACATTGTAACAACAAGACTTAGAAGCAATATACATGTATAAAATGTGCCTAAATTGGAGAATGAATATACCAGGAAATATTCATTCATTGACTCAAGGAGCATTTACTGAGCATCTCTGGTATGCTGGTGCTGTTCTGGGTATCAAGGATACATCACTAACCAAACCAAAAATATCTGCTCTCACAGAACTTAAACTTCATTGAGGGGAACGGTGTGGGTTGGGGAGAAGAGATAGGAAAAATATGATGTATAAGAGATAGTGAGACGTGTTGTGGAGAAAAATAAAGCAAAGAAGGGGAGTGGGGGTAGTTCTTGGGTCGTCAGGAGGATCCTACAGTGCAAGTGCCAGCTGAGTAAGCCCTGGACAGGTTGGGGTGAGCCATCGGAGGAGTGTCATGGGCATAGGAGGCTACAAATGTGAACACTACAAATGTGAATCCACTCCAGGTGGATTCCTGGAGAGTTCGGGAGACAGCACTGGTAGGACAGAGGTGGGTGAGGAGGGGGCCAGTGCCTATAGCCACGTAAGCCTAAGATCACTTTGAAAATTTTATTTATTTATTTGAGAGAGAGAGAAAGAGAGTACATGTGAGTGTAAGTGGGGGATGGGGGAAGGGAGAGGGGCAAGCAGACTCCCTGGTGAGCTCAGAGCCCGATGCAGGGCTCCATCTCATGACCCTGAGATCATGACCTAAGCTGAAATCAAGAGGCAGAGGCTTAACTGCCTCAGCCACCTAGGCGCCCCGGGCCTGAGATCACTTTGAAAACTACTGCTCTCATCACTGGGGCACAGGTTTTGAGCACTCACAATATGCCCAGCACCACTCCAAGCTTTTTAACATGTATTTTGTTACTTAACTCTCATACTTGCCTTAAGTCTGTTTTAGATATCCAGTCCCATTTCATAGTTGAGGAAACTGAGTCATGAAGAGGCCAACTTGATTTGGATCAGTAGATTGTGGCATGCTGACTCAAACCAAAGCCAACCAGCTGACTCTCAGCTGCTAGGACGGCTGCTTCTTGCCTTTGCTCTGTCTGGTGCCACGTGTCCTTCCACCATCCTCAGGGACCCCCCCTGGCCTTGTTCACTGTACTACCTTGAATTTTAGTCCCATGTCTTCTGGAATGTGGGAAGAAACAGGATAGGACAAGGAACTATTCCCTGGCCTCTTGATCCTTTCCATCTCCCCAGGACCAGCATAGCAGGCTGTACCAGTCTGCAAGAACTTCCTAAGGAAGGGCTGGGCAATTTCACAAGGGAGTTTCACAAATGGGACTTTCACTTAATTCTCAAAAGGGAAGGCAAATTAGGATGTAGACCCTTACAGGAACCTCCCCCTTCCCACTTATCCCTGTTCTAACCTGGTTCCTCTCTATTCCTTTCATGCATCTCCTTCTATGTGGAATCTTGCATATCCTCTTTATTATCTGGGCAAGAGCTTCAAACCTCATTACCTCCTCATCACTAGTTTTCTTCTGATTTGTTAGTGGTAGTAGTGGTGGTTTCCTCTTCCATCTGCCACACATATTTATGATGTTATTCTATTTCCACTATAAATTAAATTTGTCTAACCACTCATTTTCCACAAATTTGAAGCTGGAAGAGGCCAATTAAAAAAAATATATTGGGTGTCTCACACTTTCTGAATGCAAAAGCAAATCTCTAAATACTTCAAAGTGAAGCTGAACAATGGCTCCAGCAGCTTTTAAAAAACTGGGAAGTGAGGGGCGCATAGCTCAGTTAAGTGTCTGCCTTCAGCTCAGGTGATAATCCCTGGGTCCTGGGATTGAGTCCTGCAGTGGGCTCCCCACTCGATGGGGAGTCTACCACTCCCCCTTCTTTCTCTATCTCTTTGTGTCAAGTAAATAATAAAATCTTTAAAAAAAAATTTTTTTTTTAAAGCTGGGAAGTGAATGACAAAAACAAGGTCAAGGGAATGTTTTTGGAATATGCTACCATTTGGGGTATAAAGATATTTTCAGCAAGGACACGAGACTCTGAGAGCAGAAGCTGTCTCTGGGGAGATACACTAGGGCATTATGGCTCAAGGGTAGGAGGCAGAGAAACGGGCTTTTCAGTCTTGACCTTTTGTTCAGTTAGAAACTTGTTTTTTACCAATATGCATAATACATTTTTTTAAATAAAAAATGAACAGTCTGGGAGGGAACAATTGAAAATATACAGTGATTTTTGTAATAACCTCTTTCAAAAGTATTTGGATATCGCAGTCTATGCAACATTTGTTTTGCTCTGATGCATCTTGTGAAATGCAGCTTCATTTTGTGAGGACGAAATGAAGTAGACTTGATGCAGCCCCTGATATGAGGACCTGACCTACAGCATGACTCTCGACATCAAGTGGCCACATTATGGGGGAAAAAGAACGCTTTCTCATTTAATATTTATGCATTTACTAGGTGTATTAAAAATATGAGAGATGGGGCACCTGGATGGCTCAGTGGCTTAAAGCCTCTGCCTTCAGCTCAGGTCATGATCCCAGGGTCCTGGGATTGAGCCCCACATCGGGCTCTCTGCTCAGCAGGGAGCCTGCTTCCCTTTCTCTCTCTCTGCCTGCCTTTCTGCCTACCTGTGATCTCTCTCTCTGTCAAATAAATAAATAAAATCTTTTAAAAAATGAGAGATATTTAATGGTAGACATCATTTATTCTTAATAAACAGTTTTGATTTTTAAGATGGGGACATAGCCAAATTTGATCATTTCTTGCAGTTCGCCTGAGGGACAGATTTGGCTGCCTACAGGCAGGCACTGTATCCACTGGTTTTCTGATGGTGTTTCATCAAGATGTTATTACAGTTAAAGGCATTTAACTTTTGATGGCCATCCATGAATACATCATAATTATTAAAAGTACTCTGGGGTCAGTTAGCTTTGGGAAAGGGTGGAATATGAAACTCCTCAGCCCTTCTTTCTTTCTCATTCCCATTCACTCTCTCCTTTTGTGAACCTTTGCTTTAGCCTAAATATTCTACCCCTGGGTCTCCTGGTTCCACTTCATTTCTTAGGTTTTCCAGACCTTGTGTATATTCCTTCTCTCATCTGGACCTCCTCCCTCCACATTTATTTATTTATTTATAATAATAATAATTATTATTATTATTGATTTTATTTATATATGTGTGAGGGAGGGAGTCCACAAACAGGAAGAGGAGGGACAAGCTGACTCTGCACTGAGCACCATGCCGAGCTCGATGGGAGCTCAGCGCAGGGCTCAGTCTTGACCCTGAGATCATGACCTAAGCTAAAATCAAGGAGTAGGATGCTTAACTAACTGAGCTGCTCAGGCAGTCCCCTTCCCCTCCACTTTTAAACCTATGCTTTTGGGACCAGAAGAAATCTACCTCTTCCCTTAAATTTCTCTGACCATCCCCAGCTGCAGTGACGTTAGACTCCACCAAACTCCTACCAAGTACCATTTCTTTACCTCACTTCATCGTTATCATTTACTAGGAGCAGTAGACAGAGTATGCTCCTCCACCCCCCAAGATGTCCATGTCTGATCCTTGAAACCTATGAATATGTTAGATTTCTCATGGTAAAGAGGAATTAAGATTGCAGGTGGAATTTAACTTGCTAATCAGTTGATTTTAAGATAGGGAGATTTTTCTGGGTTATCCAGACATGCCCAATGGGATTTTAAGAATCCTTGGGGCGCCTGGGTGCCTCAGTGGGTTAGAGCCTCTGCCTTCGGCTCGGGTCATGGTCCTGGGGTCCTGGGATCAAGCCCCTCATCTGGCTCTCTGCTCGGCGGGGAGCCTGCTTCCTCCTCTCTCTCTGCCTGCCTCTCTGCCTACTTGTGATCTCTCTCTCTCTGTGAAATAAATAAATAAAATCTTAAAAAAAAAAAAAAAAAAAAGAATCCTTAAAAGTGGAAGGGGGAGGCAGTAGAGAGAACCAGAAAGATGCAGCTTGGACTCAGCTCGACATTGCTGGCTTTGAAGGGTGCCTTGAACAAGGAATGTGGATGGTCTTAGAGGCTGGAAAAGACAAGGAAACGGATACTCTGATGAGAGCCTCCAGGAGGAATGAAGCCCTGTCCACACCTTGATTTTATCCCAGTAAGATTCATTTCAGATTTCTGATCTCCCAAGCTATAGAGATAATAAATTTTATTGTTTAAGCCACTCAATTTGTGGTAATTTGTTACAGCAACAGTAGAAAGGTGGGGCACCTGGGTGGCTCAGTTGGTTGAGTGTCTGACTCTTGTTTCAGCTCGAGTCTTCATCTCAGGGTCGTGAGTTCAGGCCCTGCGTTAGGCTCCACACTGGGCGTGGAGTTAACTTAAAAAAAAGAAGAAGAAAATTAATATACTAGGATGGCTTATTTTTTAGGTATCTTGACATCATCCTTTTAAGTGATTTTTAAGTTCTGAGAAGATGGTTATCAAGCCTTAAATATTTTTATAGGTCAACATCAAAATGTATATTGAGCATAGAAAGTGTCATCATGGAGTGCCTGGGTGGCTTAGTGGGTTAAAGCCTCTGCCTTCGGCTCAGGTCATGAGCCCAGCGTCCTGGGATCGAGCCCCTCATTGGGTTCTCTGCTAGGCAGGGAACCTGCTTCCCCCCATCCCCCCGCCTGCCTCTCTGCCTACTTGTAATCTCTGCCTGTCAAATAAATAAATAAATAAATAAATAAATAAATCTATCTTTCTATTTATTTATTTGACAGACAGAGATCACAACTACGCAGAGAAGCAGGCAGAGAGAGAGAGAGGAAGAAGCAAGCTCCCTGCTAAGCAGGGAGCCCGATGCAGGGTTCAATCCCAGGACCCCGGGATCATGACCTGAGCTGAAGGCAGAGGCTTTAACCCACTGAGCCACCCAGGCGCCCCCTAAATAAATCTTAAAAAAAGAAAGAAAGAAAGAAAGAGTCACCATCCCAATTCTAAGAATCCAGGAAGGAACGGAAAGAGTTAATCCACTGAGAGACTGTATACTGACTTTGAAATGCCATATACACATGCACAGCCTCCATCCAGCAGGGCAGTCATTCCCTGCTTTAATAAACTTCTGATAGTGGCCATGAGTATTTATACTGGTATTAAAAAGCTCTCCTGAGCAGTCTAGAAGGACAGAAATGTAATGTGTGCAGTTTCATACTGAGTCATTTATTCAATACACATGATGTGAAGGCTTTCAGATAGCTATTTTATTTTTATTTATTTTTCAAGAAACAGACCAGAGCAGGTGCACAGTGAGGGGGTGGGGGGGGGTGGGGAGGGGCAGAAGGAGAGGAAGAGAGAAAATCTTAAGCAGGTTCCATGCCCAGCACAAAGCCTGACCCAGGGCTTAGTCTCATGACCCTGAGGTCATGACCTGAGCTGAAATCAAGAGTCCGAGGCTCCATGACTGAGCCACCCAGGTGCCCCTCAGATAGCTATTTGAGAAGGTGGGTCCATTGCTTGACTGATGTTTGCAAAGCCAGTAGTTAGCATTTATGGTGTGCTCATTAATAACCAGGAACAATTCTAAATGCTTTACATATATTATCTCATTGCAACCCCCCCAAATAGGGTCTATTATCATCCCCATTCTGAGGAAACCGAGAGAGACATTATGTTGCCCAGTGACCTAGAGCTTGTAAGTAGTGGAATAGTGATTCAGCCCTAGGCAGCCAGTTTCCAGAGCCCAAGTTCTGAATTTTAATTTGTACCTTCTTATTGGTTTATTACCCATTTTTTTCTACTTGATGGCCTGTGGTGGTTAGGTAAAAGTTGAAAAATCAATGTTAACTGAAGGTGGCTCTTATTTCATTCATTTTTTTTCCTACATCTTTTCTTTTCTTTCTTTTTTTTTTTTTTTAAGGATTTTATTTATTTATTTGACAGAGAGAGAGAGAGATCACATTAGGCAGAGAGGCAGGCAGAGAGAGAAGGGGAAGCAGGCTCCCCCTGAGCAGAGAGCCCGATATGGGGTTTGGTCCCAGGACCCTGAGATCATGACCTGAACAGAAAGCAGAGGCTTTACCCACTGAGCCACCCAGGTGCCCCCCTACATCTTTCAATCTGATTTATTTTCTAATCGGTATTTGGAAATTTTTACCTCATTTGAATCTCACCTTTTCTGCATTATTAGCTTTGTCAAAGTTCAGGAGGGTGCAGGCAGTAATCCACCATAAATGGTAAATAGTATATACTAGGGTTTACTCATTTGTGAATATTTGGATTAGAAATTAAATTTGACATTTGCATTCACAAAGAACATGTTTTTGTTCCATTTATTTACATTAGTTTCTCCTCCATATAACCAACATTACAGCATAAACAGTGAATATATGTTTGGTGAAATTTTGGGTGATATCTGTGTCTTGTCTATTTAAAAAATCTTATTTTCCTTGTTGATCAATAAAGCCTTCTTCTGAATTAAAGAAATTAACTCTTTGCCCTATTTCTTTTACATAATTATTTTCCCATTTTCCCTCACTTTTCATTTGCCTTTGCATTTTGTTCATGGTGGGGTCTTTTGGTTTATTTGTTTGAACTTGAATCAGCCAGATGAATACTTCTCAGTTCTTGGCCCACCTTTTTTTACTGCTTCATTTAAGGCCCCTTTCACATGGTAGCTAATTTTTTCTACTTTCCATCCTCCTCCTCCACCCTCTTGTCCTATACCTACCCCTGGCCCTGGAGTCCTACTCTAGAGAGTGACATCTGTAGTACAGGTTCTTGAATGCATATGTGTTCTTTCAATATATAGATATGGAAATGTATACAGTGTTGTTTAATGTGTGCAACTGTTTTAAATTTTTCTGAATTACACTGTGCTGTGTAGACCACATAGATTTTGCTGTGTCCCTTTTCTTTCTCACTCAATGCTATGATCTGAAGATGAATTCTTGTTTTAGTATGTGTATCTATAGTATTCCATAGTACAAAACCACAGCATTTAACTTGTCCATTCTAACAATGGATACCGAACTCCCCTGAGTGATAGACAATTTTGGTGTGACTATCCCTACATACGCTTGTAACACTGCTGGGTGAGTTTTTTTTTTTTCTGGACCTAATTCTCAGTTACTTTTGTGCTATAACCTCTGTAGCAGTGTGATGAAGCCCGTGAATTCCTCAAAATAGTGTTTTTAAATGCATAAGATAAAATGCATAGAATTATAAAAGCAATTATATTAATATACAGCAAATGTGTGCTTCTTTATTGATGAATTAAATATGTAATAATAAATAACTGACAATTTCAAAGTAGAGATATCCAGAAATAATGTAACATGGAAATATTTATTAATATCAGTGTCACAGATATTGTCAGTCTTAATGTGGTTTGTTGTCTACATATGTAATCAAAGAAAATGCTAGATCTTATTGGCCCATAGAGCTCTGTCTCTGGGAGGACTTCCCCCATCTGTTTGTGTGGAGCTGTGTGTGCCAGCAGAGTGCACTTTTGGTTCTCACTCCACGTAGTGAGTGAACCTGTTTGACAACCAAGCCTGAGTTTTATCTTCCCGCATCTGTTGGTCAAAGGTATGAAGTAAGGCATTAGTGTACTAGGAATAGGACATAGGGGAGCTTGGGCCACATGTTTATGTCACTTACCTGAATGCTAGGACCCTGTGGACCTTATCCTGTGTGTACCATTTACCTTTTATGACAGATGACCGTTAACACCTATCTGAACTTACTGTTTGATGGGTCTTATCATCTCAAATTCATGACGGCTTGCCCTGGTTGCATAGTCATCTGGTGCCCCATTGTCAGGAGTTCAGTCTCTACTGCGGCCTACCGGCATACCAGACTCCACTTTTCTAATGATAGCTAGTTCTCTGCCACCAAGGCACCCCTTTTAACCAAAACCCCAAGGTCTGAGTTGCAACTCTTCTATTAAGGTTTGCTTGATTCTTAATATCTTTAAATCCTTGAATATCAAGGATACTTCTAGTATCTTGGTTCTTCCTTAGCATATGACTGGAGTGACCTAAAATTGCTAATATAGTTTCTCTTTCCCTAGAAATTGCTTAATAAAAGGTTGAATTTGTTTTGCTTAATAAATTGCTGAATTGCTTAATTAATAGGTTGGAGCAGTATTCCTAAATTCAGTAAATGCTGTCTTTAAAATTGAAAGAGGCCCCCCAAGCCCTGTGCCTCCTAGTGCTAGTGGTGCAAGGTACAATGCTTTGTCCTATTCCGTACGTGGCCTGTCTGTGACATCTTGGACTGCTGGACCTCTAAAAGTCTCACACAAGTAGCAGGACTTGAATCCTTGTAGTGTTTATCTCCCACCCCCTGGCATGCAGGGGTCTTACTAGCATCCTGAATACTTGTCACTTTCTCTTTACCAAGTCTATTTCTGATGATATGGTAGACCAGCTTGGTTTTCTGGGGAGTGTCAAGATGATCAGGAATTTTGCAGACAATCTTATGAAGAAAGCAGAAGACTTTATATAGGCCTGAGTAGAGACAGTAAAATGTACTACCATCCTTCTCATGTAAAGGTTAACTTCTTTGACCCTCTTTACTATTAGATATTGAAAAGAACGTGTTTGTAAGTTCAAGAGCTGTATGTATACCATATACCAGAGCTTATACTGATCTTTTATTTTAAAGACACTATGTCCAGCCCATCAGCTGCAGTTGGAGCTACCAAGTGGTTAAGTTTAATATATCACCATTAACCACCATAATCTGTCTGGTTTTTGCAAAGGTCATACAGGTAAATTAAACAGGGATGTGATGGAAACCAACACCTCGGCATCCTTTAAATATCTGGAAGTTGTGTAAATTCCTGAAATTCTTCTCGGGATATGTTTGCTTTACTATTTTGGCAATTTGATTCTAGTGGAGATGGAGAGGGTCGTTTTCAAGGATTTCTTCATAGCCTTTTTTGCCATGGTGACTTTCACACAGCTGTTCAGGGAGTGTGAAAATTCTACCAAATGATAAGTACATCCATTCAAATTTCATACTGGGGACTGGGAAAATAACCACAAAATAAGTTATTTTGTGTCTTCTTCAAGACTCGATTCTGCAGCATTTTGGGGGATCACAGTAGCATGGAATTCTGTCTTTATCACTTGACATCCATAAGTCCCTTCTCTATGCAGTGGTCTATAATGGCAGTTTGGGTTTGGTTGTTTTAGTGGCAGTTCAGACTCTATTATGTGACAGCCCTCAAAAAGTCTGGGAAGACTCCTTTCTCCAGTGTTCAGTTTCTATAGTAAATGGCTGCAAGATTAGGGGGAATATTTATTGTGTATACTCGAGAAGGTATTATAAAGTCCTTCCTCAAAGAGACCCATGCTTTCCTTTTATCATAGGCTAGGGTCTATGAGCTAGTTTAAAGATGGATGAGAGACCACAATATTTTTCCATTTGTATCTGTTGTCCATCTTCTCAGCAATTGTTTGTTGTTTTTGTTGTGTTTGTTGTTGCTGTTTTATAAGGGAAGTAAGTCAAGTAACAAGTTGATTGGATATCTGTCTTGTTCCTAGGAATATCATAATCTATTAACCATTAGCACGGTTTCTGTAGGCAAAGATATTTTGATTGCCATTCTAGTCTTGCTGTCTATTACAGTAGTTATGTCCATATTGACACTGCTGGTAGGTGCCATTGCCTGGCCTCTGCCATTCTAGAATTCTATCGTCTCTTTTGAAGGCTGGTTTCAAGACTGCATTTCTTCAACATACAGAGGAAATGTGTCATTGAGTTTCTCAGATGACCCAGTGCAAACTTTCTGGTGCATTTCTCATTCCCTTAGTGAAGTCTTCCTGGAGAATATAGCCAGATCATGGGTGCTCTGATCATATGCAGTAAGTGCAATAAATCTGTTTTAACATTTTTATCTCCCTGAGCCTCAAGACCCCTTCCTCACTATCTCCAAAGTAATTCTGGCATCTCAACCTCATTTACAGCAAGAAGTCTGTCTGGTCAACGTTCAGGAGTCTATCTCAGCAGCAAAAGAATGACTTGAGATTTCCTTTCCAGGAGGCATAACATCAAGTCACAGGAGAGTGCTTCGATGTCAACAAGCTTCCCACTATGCAGATTTATTTTCTTCCCCTTTACCACCACCCTGATTGAACATTCTTGAAATACGCTCCCACACATGTCCTTCTAGTTCTTGCCAGTACCTATTATTCTGGTCTTGTAATTGTTTTGATTGTATAAGCTATTTCCTCCCGGAGTAGGAAATGTATTTTCCCCGTAGACACTTGCTATTCCTGAGGCAATGGAGGATGTGGTGGCAGATCTTAGAAAAAAAAGCATTGTCTTGCAAGATGCCTTACTCAGGTGAGGTTTTTGCAAAGCTTCCAGCCATTGTGAAGTTTTTCTCTCTAGCAAGGGGGAAAGGACCACTTCTCCTGATGAAAGATTGATGGGAATCTGGGGACTCAAGGTATTTTCATTTACCCACCCAAATGTCACCATTCCAGATGTCAGGATACCACGGTTCCTGATGAAGGAACGGAAGACTGAGGCCATGCACTCACTCTCCTTGGCAGTTTTGCTGCCCTTACAATTAAATCTTGGGCCTGATTTCTTTCTTTCTTTCTTTCTTTTTTTTTTTTTTTTTAATTTTTCAGCATATATTGCCCTACAGCCACAGGAAATGAAGAACATTTTATTTATTTTTTTATTTTTACCCCTTTTTCTTTTTCTTTACTTTTTATCAAGGTGTAATGGACATAGAGCAAAGTATATGCATATCAAGCATGGTACTTAATATATGTTGACCTTTTTGTATACCCTTTTAACCATTACGCAGTCAAGACACAGACCATTTCCAGCACTCCAGAAAGGCTTGCTTCTTCATGGCCCCCTCCCAGTCAACATTTTCCCCTCGAGGATATCACTGTTTGGCCTCATTCATCATAAATGTGTTTTTCCTGTTCCTTAACTTCACATAAAATAATCTGTGGTTTGTCCGCTCGTTCATCACTGTTTCCGTGAGATGCATTCATGTGTTGTGTGAAGCAGTAGTTTGTGTTCATTGTTGTTCAGCATTCCACAGCATACCGCAATTCATTTATCCACTCTCCCGTTGATGGACATTTGGGTGATTTCCAGTTTGTGCTATTATGATGCAACTGCAGTGCACATTCTCACATAGGACTTTTGGTGGATGTAAACACTCATTTCTTTTAGGATTAGAATTTCCCAGGAGTAGTAGAGTTGCTTACTTATTGGCCATATGTACATAAAACTTTAATACTACCAATAAGTTTTCCAAAGTGGTCGTGCTGATTTAAATGCCCCACCAGCAACGTATAAGTTTCCATATCCTCACCAGTTACTTACTTCTCATTGGCAGCCCTTTTCATTTAAGTCATTCTGGTGGGGTGGTGGCAAATTACAGTTTTAATGTATATTTCCTTGATGAATCATGACATTAATCATCTTTTCATATGCATTTTGCCATTTGTTTATCCTCTGTGTGAAAGAGTTTTGGACGTGGTTTTTAAAAATCCAACCATATAGGTTTCCTTTTCTCTTTTTGATATGTAAGAATTCTTTATATATTCTGGATTTAAGATCTGAGTACTTTGTTGAATAGATGCTCCAAATCTTGGCTTGTCTTTTAACTCTTTTTTTTTTTTTAAGATATTTATTTATTTGACAGAGAGAGCGAGCGAGAGAGATCACAAGTAGCCAGAGCAGCAGCAGAGAGAGAGGGAGAAGCAGGCTCTCTACTGAGCAAGGAGCCCCATGTGGAACTCGATCCCAGGACTCTGGTATCATGACCTGAGCTGAAGGTAACCAGCTAGTCAACTGAGCCATCCAGGTGTCCCTTAACTCTTTTTTTTTTTTTTTTTTTAAGTAATCTGTACACCCAACATGGGGCTCAAACTCATGACCCTGAGATTAGGAGTGGCATATGTACTGACTGAGCCAGGCAGGCTCCTTGCCTTTTCACTCTATTAATGGTGTTTTCCAATGACTCGAAGTTCTTAATTTTAATGAAGTCCATTTATCAGTATTTTTTTTTACAGTTAATGCTCTTTATGTTCTGTTTAACCCCAAGGTCATGAATATGTTCTCCTGTGTTTTTTTCTTAGAAGCCTCATTGTTTTACTATTTATATTTAGGTCCATGATTCATCAGAATTAATTTTAGAGTATGGTATGAACTAAAGGTCTAAATTCATTTTTCCCGTATGGATATCTAGTGGATCCAGCACCCATTATCGAAAAGATGCTGCCATGGAGGACTTTTGATTTTAATAGTGGGCTTTGAGTTGGTAGTTGGAGGACAAGAGTATTTTGTTTTCTTTTATCAAGACTTGAAAAACAGCTAACAAATGCCAAACCATTCTGTAATTTTTATAATTACTATTGCCATCTATACTACTGCCAAATTACCACATAACCCATGTTTTCCTTTCTACTTTCATCATCTTCCAATCCAACATAGATGATTGCAATTCATGAAACCATTGTTATCAGAGATTATAGCTATCTTACATGCTACCAACAATGGGGTTCTTTTTGCTGCATGACCAGTGGGCTATCCAGGCTTAGAATCCTGTCTTGAGGGTTTTCTCTCCATGGCCACTTCTGATATCAACTTGCTTATTCTGGGTTTCCCCAAAAGCACAACCCTGTCTAGGGTTGCATGGTGGTGGTTTTTTGAGTATGTGATTCCAGGAAGTAGAAATGAGAAACCCAGGAAAGTGAACTAGGGAAGGAGGGAAATGTAACATGAGACTGCGTTATGAAGAGATTAGTGCTTGCTCCTACTGAGAACTTCTGCAGACCTCTGTGGAAGGGACAGGATGAGAAGCATTTCCTCCCACTGCTGGTGTGGACTTCTGCATGCATTGTGTCAGTCCCCGTGGGCTCCTGTGTTGTCCTGCACACAATGTCAGAGAAGCTCTGGGTGGGAAACAAGAATGTGAGACCCACTTTTGGGGTGAGATGCTGAGACAGAGAAAGAGTGAAAGCCTATGTGGAAGCATTTGTAACACAATCAGATGTAAGAAAGGGAGATGTACACAAAAAATTTCTAATAGCTATTTTTTAATTGAAGTATAGTTGACACACAATGTTACATTAGTCTCAGATGTACAGCATAGCAGTTCAACAAGTCTATACATTATTTTGTGCTCATCACAAGTGTAGCTACCATCTGTCACCATAAAACCCAATTATAATACCTTTGTCTATATTCCCTATGCCGTACCTTAAATTTTTTTTTTTAATTTTTAAGTAATCTCTACACCCAATGTGGGGCTGCAGCTCACAACCTGGATATCAAGAGTCGCATGCTGTACCCTTGTCCCCATGACTTACTCATTCCACAGGTGGAAGTCTATACCTCCCACCCAATGCATATGTTCATACAGCTTGTGAGCTCCAAGAGAAACAAGCAGCCAGGTATCAAAAAGTATCTGAAGCTCAGTGTTTCAAATCCCCTCTTCATATCTGCTTTGCTCTGTATATCTGCTTCATCTCCAGGTCCTGGCAATACAGCTTTCTTTGCTTCATAGGTGCATGGTGAGTAGGACATGACCATCTATGGCTTTTGTGTTTACATGTTCCCTATTCAGTATAACAATCAGAATGAACCAGAAGCTCTTTGTCCCAAATCTGGATTCCCTGAAATTAAGTTTTATTGGTTCAGCTTGTGCTGCGTATCTGCTGCTGATCCGAGATATTTAAACCAGTGGAGTTGGGTCATGTGTAGCTGCTGAGGATGCAGTCCTATAGATTTGGTATAGGGCAGGGTTGTTGTCTTATAGGCTAAAGAGAATCTCTTTTGGAGGAGACCACCTTCTGTGGTATTCACTACAGCAATCAAATCTCTTAAAAATCTTATGACTTCTGTCTTTGGATAATGCTAAGAAAGTCTTTCTCTACCCCATGATTATATAAACACATGTTTTATATTTTCTTCCAATATTTTTATGACTTCTTTTTTCAGTCAAGTATTTAATCCTACCTGGTATCAATTTAGGTATAAGTTATGAGACAAGGACCTAACTTTAAAAAATTGCTTAGCTTTTCACCACCAATTATTTAATAATGCATCCTCTTTGTACTGATTTAAAATACCATTATTTTCATATACCAAATTCTATATACAACATGTGTGCCTGTGTGTGTAGGTATAGAACTGTTTCTGGAGTTTTCCATTGGTTAGTTTATTGCTGTTTTAAATATATATCTCTATATATTTATTTATAATATATAGTATATGTTATAGAATGCTTCAAAACTAATATGTATGCCATGAAACAAGTACTCTCATTGGTCTCACATTCCTTTAGAAAAGCAACCGAATCTATCTGTTTTACCTTTATACTGACTAGCACAGGTTCTATGCATACTAGATAATGATGATAATCTTTATAGTTTAAGCATATGTATGCATGATTAAATATAAAAATACATATTTATAGTTTTCAATATGCTTTCATAAAGTGTTATATACATTATCAAGAAAAGAGCCTATTGATACGTTAAAACATTTCCGTATTTGGTACAGTTTACATGGCAAGCTAGTAGATTTTATTATTGTTCCAAACAATTTCCCTTCTTGCAAAAGAACTATGTATCTCTGCCCATTATAACTTTGCAGTACCTCCTGTGAAAGTACACATCCTTGATCCTTTGATGTCAGTCTTGGCTACATGGCTTATTTTGGGCAATGATGTGTGAGTGGAGGTGACTTACATTATGTCTAAATAGCAATGTTGATTCTTACTGTGTGTTTCGCCACCCTTCTCTCTCTGTTCCCTCTCCCATGAGACTAGCATGTCTCTGATACCGAAGAAGGCACATGTAACAGGAGAATTATGATCCACTCATGGCTGATGAGCAACATGAATGAGAAATAATCCTTTATTGTTTTAAGCCACTGTGATTTGGGGTTTGTTCCTGGAGCCTTACTAGTAAGGGCCGACTAATACACAACGTCATACTGACTGTTGACAATCATGTTTTGAATAATTATCAGTTAAGCAGATCTGGTTCAGGTAGATAGCTTTTATAATAACTCGAGAAGTTCTTTAAAGCATTTTTATCAGGGCACCTGGCTGGCTCAGTGGGTAGAACATGTAACTCTTGATCTCGAGGTCATGAGTCCAAACCCCACATTGGCATGGAAACTACTTTTTTTAAAAAAAAGAGTTTTTATAAATAGAGTGAAAAGATTAATTAGGATAACTGAGACCTCACTATGGACATGTACCACCTAAGTTTTACTCAGCACTTACCTTAAATCCAGTCAGGTATTAAGCTATTTAAGTTATAAGTAAAAGAGACATTAAAAACAAGGCCTAATAATGGTGATGATTATAAAAATATATTTGGCAAAAAGAGAGATTGAATCTCAAAGAAACTCATGACTGATAGATATCTTCAAAATCTGGAACATGTCCAAGGCAGTGCAGGGACAGTAAAGTGTGATCACTTGAATGCTCGGTGTTAACATAACTTTCACACTCTCAAGCTCTGCTTCTCTTAGTGTCTTTTTGCTCTTCTCTCTGTTACCAAATGGCTTCTTACAGTTCATCCTGTACCTTTTTCTCTTCCTCAAAGCTGCTTCTTATCTGTAATTTCTGGTTTTTCATGCCTTCAGCTTGCTCCTAAGTTTAGTTTGCTCCTGGGTCCTTCCAGGACATCTTTGAAGTGTCAGCTGCCCATATTAGTTGCCTCATTTATACTCTCCCATTTCAAATTCTTGAGAGGATAGTTGTATTTGACCCAACTCTACTGGGTTAAATAATATCCACCAACCACCTCCCCCCCCCCAAAAAAAAAAAAATCATGTCCACCCAGAATCACAGAATATGACCTTATTTGGAACAAGGGTTTTTACAGATATGGTTAAAGTATGGCTAATGAGATGAGATCATCCTGGAGTATGATGACCCCTAAGTCCAATGATGAATGTTATTATAAAAGACAAAAAAGGAGAAGACATAAAGATGCAGAGGGGAAAAGGCCTTGGGAAGATGGAGGCAGAGATTAAAAGGCAGCCACAAGCCAAGAATGCTAAGGATTGTCAACCCCCAGAAACTGGGAGAGAGACACAGAATAAATTTTCCTTCAGAGCCTCAAGAGGGAAACAACTGTACCAACACCTTGATTTCAAAATTTTAGCCCCCAGAACACAGAATACATTTCTGTTGTTTTAAATCATCCAGTTGGTAGCAATTTGTTATGGCAACTTTTGGAAAGTAACACTTACTCTCACCTCTGAGGGCCTTTAATGATTACAAGCCATTGATTGGGCTATGGATTGGGCACCCCTGGGTGAAGTACTCAGAGCCAAATCATGGGCGGCGGGGTGGTTTGCTTTGAAGACACTGCACATGCGAGACGTGTAACTGACGTGTCTAAAACAATTTAATGCTTGACGTGTAACTGACGTGTCTAAAACAATTTAATGCTTGACGTGTAACTGACGTGTCTAAAACAATTTAATGCTTGGCTGCCAGGCTTCCACACTCTCCTCCCATATGGACAGAAGTGTTTCACCTGAGATCCCCCCATTCTCCCACATAGCACTGCCTGTGTCTGATGGGATGAACATCTGGGAGTGATGTCATAGGGGCATTTCAAAATATACTTGTCAATATTAGAATTCTGATTTTGTAGTCAATGTCCATTTCTCTTTTATTTAATTGAACTCCTGCTTAGTGTTACATCTTTGATATTTAGTATCCAAAGCTGAAAGCGAAGCTCTCAAATTTGAGTATGATCTACTTTAAAAGGACATAGATGTCTGAAGACCCTGAGTATTGACTTAAATCATTTCATTTTAACAATAAAGCTATCTTATTATGTGTGTGTGTGTATGTTTTAAGATTTTATTTATTTATTTATTTATTTGACACACACACAGAGAGTACACAAGCAGGGGGACAGCAGAAAGAGGGAGAAGCAGGCTCTCCACTGAGCAGGGAGTCCCATGTGGGGCTCAGTCCCAGGACCCCAGGATCATGACCTGAGCAGAAGGCAGACGCTTAACTGACTGAGCCACCCAGGCGCCCCTTCCCTTACAATGTGTTAAAACAATGTGTTAAAAGATACAAACCCATAGAGCAGGGGTTGGCAAAGTGTTTCTTAAAGGGTCAAATAGTAAACTTTTTAGGCTCTGTGGGCCATGTCATCTCTATTTTGACTATTGGAGCATAACAGCAGCCATGGACAGTACATAAATCAGTGAGTGTGGCTGTGTTCTAATAAAATTTTATTCGGGAAACACTGAAATTGGTACTTCATATAAGTTTCACATGTCATGAACTGTTATTCTTTTAAAAATCTCCCCCCGCCCCCAACTATTTAAAAATGGAAAAACCATGGGGTGCCTGGGTGGCTCAGTCAGTTAAGCATCTGCCTTCAGCTCAGGTCATGATCCCAGGATCCTGGGATCGAGTCCTGTATCAGGCTCCCTGCTTCTCCCTCTCCCTCTGTCTGCCACTCCCCCTGCTTGTTCTCTCTCTCTCTCTGAAATAAATAAATATATATTTTTTTAAATGGAGAAACCATTCTTTGCTAGTGGCTGTATAAACACAGACCATAGGATGTATGTGGCCCATGGACTGAGGTTTGCTGACTTCTGTTATAAAAGATGCTTGATCTTCCTTATCCACACAAAGTCACCCCTTGTTTTATTAGTAGGGCTTTCATTTCCTTTTGGGAAACGTCCCCCCCCACCCACCTCCCATGGAAAATTGTCTGTTTGCCTCAGGTTGTCCCGGGGAGCTTGCAGCCTTGGCTGATTGCTTCCATCGGAGTGAAAGCTGCAGCTGCACGGGGTCTCCTTCCTCTCTGTCTGCAAGAACTTGTAGCAGTCAGGGAGCTGTGAGCCTGGAGATGCCAGAGGCTGCCGCATGAATCTTAAGAATGAAGCTGACACAGCAGATTGCTGAGCCAAGAAACTAAGAGAAATTGAATTTTTATTACATTTTTGGAGCTCTTATGTCAAGCCACTCAGGACGCTAAACAACCCCAAGGCTTTTCCACTACATGAATAAATACATTTTCGTTTCTATTTAAGTGAGCTTGGGTTTGGATTCTGTCACAATCACAAGATACAAACTGCGGCAAACCTCTTACCTCTAACGCTTATTATAACGATAGAAGAAAACCAAAAATTAAATGCCAACACCACTACCAGACCAGAAGAGTTCAGATCAACAATGTTATTTTTTGTTTTCTGAAGCTCACTTTCTCCTCCCCAGATGTTAAAGAACATGGCATTGATGACGACGTTGTGGGTGGTTTGGAGTTCTGCATACCTTTGTGTCCTACACATTAGGTGTGTGCTATGTCCGGAGTCATTTCTTCACGGCTTTTCTCTTTTGGAGCTATTGCAAAAACTTTGTTCACAGAGTTTGTTATGACAACATTCAGCCTTCTCTTGGTACAAATGTATACTTTACATAATCAGTCTGTTTCTGTACTTTGCTTAGTTGCTAAAACAAAAAAACATCATATAGTGCTTGCCGTTCAAATTATATTCGTATCAAATTAGAGTCTCATTTTATTAAATTACTAAAGGCAAAGTCTTTGATCTAAGAAAATGTGTTTCAACTATGAATTGAAAAGAGAAGCTTTGTGTTTTCAACAGGTGTTGAATTCAATTCAACTGGATTATGTCTGTTTGCCATTGGGACATACTGACTTTCACGAACTAGACAAGCCTCTGATATCTAGATCTGCGTCATTCATTTTGGGCCCAGTTTCTGTACCTTCCTCGGTACAGGACTCCCACTTATGTCCCATAATTCCACTCACTAGTGTGGTGTATTCTATAGGGGATTTTAAACTAATTGCACAATTTTTCAGAGTCTCTTTATCTCTAATTGCATATGAAGTCCTTGTACTAGTTTGTAGTTGGATTACTAGAATCTGTACATGTACTGCCTAGTCACTTACTGCTCCAGAAATCCAGCAAAGATCTCACAACCACTCTGGCTTCTGACAGGAAGCCCAAATATAGGCAGCAGGGCACTGGCTCTTAGCTTTAGGTGAATTCTAGGACTTCCTGTGTATCTCACTTTGGGGCCCAGACTGAAGGGACAGCAGCTAATTGGCATAGTCGGTATTCTTGGCCATCACAGGAATGTGAGACATTGAGCCAAAGGACACAGGGATATTTAAGGTTTTGTGCATGTCATGTTTACTGAGGTTGTGTGGACTAGAGCAAGTTATATGGCACAATATCAGTAAAGTGGGGGGAACACCCATCCATTCTGGTGTGCTGTAGGTTTCCATGGCTAAGGGATTGAGGAAGAATTAAGAACAATAATCCAGTCTGGTACATATGGCTTCACTTTGTATGAACTTTGTCTCTGTTCCTCCAACCCTCTGATCTCAATTTCTATTAGTAATACGCCCTGTGGGAGTGAAAGGGCTTTCTATAGAAAGTTTGAATTTTAAAGGAAGAGAAAGAATAGTTTCCAGATAGCTTAATGGCCGTGAATCCAGTGGCCGTTATAGCTGAGTATTCATTTGGCTCAACCTTGTGGCTTTGTTGATTTTTTTTTTTTTAAAGATTTTATTTATTTATTTATTTGAGAGAGAGAGAGAGCAAGCCTGAGGGAGAGCTAGCGAGCACAACTCAAGGGCGGGGAGGGGCAGAGGCAGAGGTAGAAGCAGGCTACCCACTGAGCAGGGAGCCCCAGGCAGGGCTGCATCCCAGGGTCTTTGGATCATGACCTGAGCTAAAGGCAGGTGCCCAACCTACTGAGCCACCCAGGTGCCCCCTTGTGTTGATTTATTTAATGATAAAATATTTTAAAATATATTAAGCTTTAATTTTTGTGTTTTCATGCAGTAAAAAGTAAGCTAGATGATTCTATCATTTGTATATCCTTAAAAGTACCATGTAAATTAGTAAGAGATAAGAGATTTCATTCACAGCCAGATTTGTAGGACCTAGCATAGTGCTAGGGCATAGAATACATGCTCACTAAATATTTGTTGATTGAAGTGCATTGTTTTCTTATTTAGTAATGATTATCAACAGATAGTAACTTGCACCTGAATAGAATTTTCTGTTTTAATACAATGATGTATATATTATCAATATTCCCCAACTTCATTAGTGACTGTGACCCACACCAAAAAGGTGTTTGTAATGTGATGCACTGAAAAATGATAAGTTTGTGTTTGCTCTTTTCAGGACCAATACAGATTATTGGTTCCTGTTTTTCTCAGGTTTCCCCCACCCAGGTTTGTTTTAAAGAGTATCTATTTACACCACTTTTTGATGTGCTAAGAGCCCTTAGAAGAATAACTACATGGATAGTTAGAAATATGTACAAATATAGACAAAAATCTATGAATTTTTAAGTTTATAAATTTCTAACAGTGAAAATGCCATTTTAAATTACCTCTAGGGACGCCTGGGTGGCTCAGTTGGTTAAGCAGCTGCCTTCGGCTCAGGTCATGATCCCAGGGTCCTGGGATCGAGTCCCGCGTCGGGCTCCTTGCTCGGCAGGGAGCCTGCTTCTCCCTCTGCCTCTGCCTGCCTCTCTGTCTGCCTGTGCTTGCTCGCGCTCTCTCCCTCTGTCTCTGAAAAATAAATAAAATCTTAAAAAAAAAAAAAAAAATTACCTCTAAAAAGGATTTAAAATTAAAATGAAGCCTAATGTAGATACAAAAAAATCATCATGAATGAGAAAGGCAGTAAAGAACATGTGCCGCTTATTTCCTTCTTAGAAGGAAGTAAATTAATTCCTATAGTTGATTTTATGAAAAACATTTCATAAAACAAAAAGAACTTAATTGAAAGACAGTTTGCTTCTCATGATAGGTCATCTACTTTGGGTAAGAGTAAGAGCAGGACCAAAGTAACAAAACGCTTTCTTGGGCTTTCTTCAATGATTCTGAAAGTTGAAGCTATTTCCTTTGCTTTCTTACAGGAAACATTTATTAGAGCTTAAACTTGTATTAATGTCTCAAGTTATAATCATCTTGCCAGATACACTTATGGCATAAAGAGAGGAAGGAAACTAATAATCATGAAGTGTCTACTTTATGCCTGATAAGGTGCTAGAAGCATATACTTGTTAAGATGAGAAATATTATCATTTCAGAAGAGAAGAAACTGGGCTCTGAAAGTTTAAGTGACAGATTTTTTTGACTCCCAGATCATGAGCCAAAACCCAAGAAAATGCTCTATTTGATAGTGTAGTAAACTGGCATGAACTCCACTTGCAAGTTCAATAATTATAGTGTAGTAAAACCAAGTTTTATTTAAAGATAAACAAACGACAACTGTGTACATATGTTTTGCAATAGACAAATCACAGTGGTCCAAAGTCTTACAGTGGGTATTCCCCAAGGCCACATAAGAGGCCCTGAGGAGGGCGCCTGAGTGGCTCAGTGGGTTAAGCCGCTGCCTTCGGCTCAGGTCATGATCTCAGAGTCCTGGGATCGAGTCCCGCATCGGGCTCTCTGCTCAGCGGAGAGCCTGCTTCCCTCTCTCTCTCTCTGCCTGCCTCTCCATCTACTTGTGATTTCTCTCTGTCAAATAAATAAATAAAAATCTTTAAAAAAAAAAAAATTAAAAAAAAAAAAAAAAAAGAGGCCCTGAGGAATAGTTCAAATGTGGATCTACCCCAGACATTCCCCCGTCTTGGGCTTAAGTTGACACGTTGACTCCTCCTGGCTGGAATTTCTCACTGTGGTTGTCCTTGCAGTGCTGACCTTCCCCCTAACCTCGAAATCCACTTCCTTTTCTGGTGGTGTCTTGTTTTTCTCATGCTTCTAGACCCATTTTCAGGTCTGGTAGAGCCTCTAGACATCATTCTTTGACATTTCTTGACTTATAAGACTTGAGATTCTTTCTAATGCAGGCAAAAGTTTTCTTTTATCAAATACTTTTCCTAAATAAGGCGTTATTGTCCTCTTGGTGGTAAATTATAAACATTTAGCAAGTGCTTATTGTCTTTACAAACTGTTTCTAATGTGTCCATCCTGTTTTCAAAGAAGTTATCATATACCTAAAAGCAATGACATAAAAATAGAAGCTGCCAGGTGAGAGCTCCAGACAAGAACAGTAAGCATTACTTTATAGGAGGGAAGAATGAACATGGACTAACGTGATTCTGAAGAAGTTGAGACTAGAGTGGGCCTGGGAAGCATGAGGTGACCACAGGTCCTCCACCTCCAAGTCTAAGATCATGCTCTGTCTAGCTTGAAAGGACACATCAAAGGTATGAGGAACATAATGGGGCTCCCACATTGGGGGAAGAAAGGCATCAACATACTCTTTCTCTTGTACTGAGTCATCTCCCCTCTCCCCCCTACAGAACTTGAGGGTTTGCTTTCTTCTTGGTCCATGACTTAACTCTCAGAGCCAGGGCTAATGAGAAAACACCAAGGCCTAGAGACATACTTATGGCTTCTGTGTTGTCTAGCCCAACTCACAGAGTAGGAGATAAACATCAGACAGATACTCTGGTCATAGGAATAACAAAAGCACATTTTCCTTAAAAGAGCTCACTTCGTAACTTCCTGGAGACCCTATTGGTAGGATGAGGCAGTAAAACAATAAAAAATAGCTGGTGGCATCTGGGGTGGCTCAATCTGTTAAGCACTGGACTCTTGGTTTCCACTCAGGTCATGAACACAGGGTTGGGAGATTGAGCCCCTTCCCGGGCTCTTTGCTTAGTGGGGAGTCTGCTTGGAGTTTCTCTCCCACTGCCCCTCATTCATGTGCATGCATGTGCAAATGCTCTCTCTCTCTCTCAAATAAATTTAAAAAAAAATTAAATGGCTAATGGCTCAGATTTGGGGATAAAAAATATTGTCCCTTAAATAGTTGTTCCAAGTGTAACTGTAAGAACTGAGATAGGTCCAGAAGGCTTCACCTGAGCTAAGTGCAGAACTTGGAAAAGTTATCAGATTTTATTCCATTGCTCCAGGTGAGCTGATAGTAAGTCCTCAGGAGAGCTGATCAGAGGTCTTCTGTGCTTCTAGGTGCTTCATACATGTTCATGGCAATACCTACTTGGTGAAGTGGTAGCTCTATTACAATGAGAAGTTAACTTGTCCACATTTATGAAACTATTAAGTGGCTGATTAAACATTTGTTGGGATGTGAATGTCAGTTCATGGATTAAACTAATTTTTATTTAATGCAGTTGAAGAATTAACCACCTGAGAGTCAAATGAATAGTTCCAGAGTGCTCCACCACTCTAATTCACTGATTTGCTGACTTAGCTTAATTTTTAATGTGTATGGGAATGGTGATGACTTAACGTTATCTCTCCCAAGTAATGTATTTTCATTTAAAATTGGTTGGGTGTAAAGATAATTTACAAACAAAATCTTCTTAAAATTTTTAAACGAATAAAACTGGCACTTGGATACATTTCAATGCAGTAGATATTTTTTCTTTCTTTCTTTCTTCCTTTTTTTTTTTTTTTAAATGTCATATAAACTTGCCACAAATGAAAACTTACTGCAAAGCCCCTGGAGTAGATGTGTGCACAGCATCACAGCTTAGGCTCAGATGTGATGGTGTGGGGGGAAGTGGTAGACTTACAGGGTCTTTTCTTCCTCCATTTCTTTTTCCCCCAAGGTTATCCCTGAGTGACCCCAGTGGAATTCCATGCCCTAAATTATACACGTAATAACCAATCCCTAATTTAATCCCAGGGGTTTGAGAACTCTGATCTGGTAGATCTACAGAGGTCTTCAAGTGTACAGCCCATGGGTGGACATGGAGCCCTTTTTGCAGCAGCTAAAACCTTGCTTTTAGATTGAAAGTCTCTTTCTTTTAGAGGGGATTGACCTAATCTAGAGAGGAGAAATTTTCTCTTGCTTAAGGTTCAGTTGTGTCATTTTGATGATAAAAACTAGAAATAGCCAAAAGCTGTCTCCACAATTCATATCATCTCATGATGTGAGGTGAGGGGGTTAAGGAAGGGAGTGGTTGAGCCCACTTATCTATGTTTGGTTCTGAGAGTTGCCATATTGAATTACTTCATCTACCACTCCCCAGCCCCAGAATGAAAAACATTATGTAATTATTATGTTGTGGTATTTTATCTTAGTAGTGAGGGATGTTTTTAACTTCTTTGAGGAAAAAACTGGAAAGACTGACTCTATTATGAATCCACATATCAGAATTCCATTGATACTGTCTTTTTAAAAGAAAAAAGACTTTGTTTATTTTTTTTGAAGGAGTGAGCAAGCATGAGCAGGGTGGAGGGGCAGAGGGAGAGGGAGAAGCAGACTCCCCACTGAGCAGGGAGTCTGAAGCAGGGCTCCATCCCAGGACCTCAAGATCATGACCAGAGCTGAAGGCAGGTGCTCAACCGACTGAGCCATATGAGTGCCCCAATATTGTATTTATTTTTTATTTTATTTTTTAAAAAGATTTTATGTATTTATTTGACAGAGATCACAAGTAGGCAGAGAGGTAGGCAGAGAGGCAGGCAGAGAGGGCCAGGGTGGGGGGTGTGCGGGGCAGGAAGCAGACTCCTGCTGAGCAGAGAGCCTGATACAGGGCTAGATCCCAGGACCCTGAGATCATGAGCTGAGCAGAAGGCAGAGGCTTAACCCACTGAACCTTCCAGGTGCCCCTTAATATTGTCTTTAAATTATATATTCATTCTCCATGAAAGTGAAAAATGTTTAAATGTTAACTTGACTTAAACGTTTCTGTCATTAAGCTGATTCTGGTAATATGCTCAGGGAAGCAAAATTCACTATTGCCCATCACATAAAGCAAGTTTCTCGGTTTCAAGTGCAATTTGATAAAACATTAAAAAAATTTTTTTCTTAGGTCCTTTATAAAAGTCTTTGGAAAAAGAAATTACTCTGTCAGAGAGCACTCGATTTTCCCTGATGTGTTACTTTTATCAGTTATAAATGTGTTTGCCTACAAGCAAGTGAAAACCCAAGAAAGAGAGGCTTAAACAGGGGAAGGATATGTTTGCTTCCAGCAACAGGATATCTGGAGGTAAGCTTCCAGAGCTGGGATGATAGCTTAGCATGGTTCAAGGGGCTTTCATTTTCAACAACAAAAGATATCTTCATTTCAGGCATCATGTTAGTTACAAGTGGGAGAAGGAGGAAGAAGGAAGGGCAAAGTGCAAAGGAAACTGCCAGCTCAATCTTTAAAAAAGCTTTTCTAGAAGCCACAAGCAGAGACATCTGTTTATACTGTAATGGCTGGAACTGAATCACATGGCCACTCTGCTTCTATTCAACCAATCTAGGAAAGCAAGTGTCTCTGTTTTCAACCAGCATACTAGTAGAAGAGGCTGGTTGGAAAGGCGGTGAACCAGGAAATAAGGGAGCCAGTTTACATGATCTGCCACCACTGATTGGGGATTCTTCTCTTAACTGATACTTTGTCACGTGGAACTATTTTAAACAAAGAGTTTTCAGTTCAGAAGTTCCAGTTGAAGAATGCAATGTCCTTACCACTTATTTCCTCTTTTAAATGATAGATTTGGGCTGTCTTGTCTCTAAATAGCTACTTACTGTAGCTTGTATTTTGAAAGCCTCCTATCTAAGATCAAATGACAAAATGAAGGGAAACATCTTGTGACCTTTTTGGTTTTAGTCATTTGGGATGTATTTCTTCCCAGGACAGACAGTTCAGTATTTTTAAATATTCTGGTGTTTATTTGTTCAAGACCAAGACAGAACTATCATGAATAATGAATACACGGTAAAAGAGCCAAACAATAAGGTTCACACTTTTGAAATTTATTTGAATCTATTGATCTAAAACAGTTCCCATTAAAGAACTGCATTATGTTTGTCTAGGAGGCTAAAATTTTGCTAATTTCAATGGGTAAATTTCACATTGTAGCTCTTAAGCGCTATTGAAGTCATCTAAACATTTTTGATTGATCATAAAAATATCTAATTTTGAGTAGCAGATCCTATATAATTCTAGTCATCAGATTATTGCAACTCAGCTTAAAAAACATTTCTTTTTGGGGTGCCTGGGTGGCTCAGTGGGTTAAAGCCTCTGCCCTCGGCTCGGGTCATGTTCCCAGGGTCCTGGGATCGAGCCCCACATGGCCTCTCTGCTTGGCAGGGAGCCTGCTTCCTCCTCTCTCTCTGCCTGCCTCTCCATCTACTTGTGATCTCTGTCTGTCAAATAAATAAATAAGATCTTTAAAAAAAAAATTGTAAAAAAACCACAAAAAACAAAAAACATTTCTTTTTACAATTAGAAGAAAACACCCTCATTAGAGTAAGTAACACTGTAAGAGAAGATTCTTTCATACATCCACTATTATGACTACTTAACATTTTTTAATATTCTGCTCACGAAGAGGAAATAATAATAGCCAGTGTCGATTGAATACAAATTCGATCCTGGTAATTTTATGTGTATTATATAACTTAATCCTCTCAAAAACCCTGGAATCCTGGTGTAGTTTTATCCCTTGTTTATAGATGAAGGTAGCTATGGTTAAATAACTTGCTCAAAGTCACATGGTTAGCAAGTAACATAGCTGGAATGTGAGCTCAGACAGTCTTCAAAAACCTCAAAATTCTCAGGATGTGAATGGGCCGTGTCAGATACCCAGGAGGCTGGAACACACTCCAGGGCTTGCCAATGCTTTTCTGTCCTCATATCATGAGATTCAAGACTCTAGTTCCCAAGAAGGGCGGACAGCTCAGCTGTCCATCAGTAGCTTAGATCCTAGATCCACCTGGTTCTTGCCCTTGCTGAGGGCTGAAGTTGCATGTCTCAGATTCTGTGAGCTCCTCTGTAGTGTTCAATAACCTTTTGTCTTAATTTCCAGAGTATCTCTGATGCTTCTTGGCAAGGAACATGGATACAACAGGTTTTGTGAAAACCTAAACATTTGTCCCATAGGAGAATGGACTGTTTCCAACAAGAAATCTATAGATGAGTTTAAAAACAAGTCATTAGAAAATCCGATAGTCTATTCATAAATATGACACAGTATTACGTTCCTTATAGCCTATCCAAAACAATCCTTAAAATAGTTCTTTCTTAGTACTATTTGGTCATTTTATTACTAGAAGTTACACGCATTGGCCCCTAATACATTGACCCTAAGATTGTGTACATTTGGCCATTTCCATTTGGCAAGGACCTTACCTCTTTTACATAGTAGCTAGTACACTGTTTATGCTCAGTAAAAAAAAAAAATTTTTTTTTTTGTAATCAGAGAGAGTGAGCACAAGCAGGGAGAGTAGCAGGCAGAGGGAGAAGCAGACTTCCACTGAGCAAAGAACCCGATGCAGGACTTGATCCCAGGACCTTAGCTTCATGACCTGAGCCAAATATAGTCTCTTCACTGGCTGAGCCACCCAGGCATCCCTTAGTAAAAATTATTCCTACTCTTTCACTTGTTTTAGTTAAGCAAGTTCTATTGGGTTGATTCATGTGTAAAAACTTCAGGCAAAACAGGCGGACAGAAAATCTTTTAACTGCTCCCAATCCTCATCACCCCGCTTGAAGTGAACTCAATTACCCATTGGAGGTGGAACCTTCTTTTTGTCTTCTATCCATTTACCTACCCAGGTCCACATACAGAACTAGAAAGGTTTGTTTCATATGTTTTATTTTTTTAAAACTTCAATATGCTAAAGAATGCAGTTTGCTTCTTTCATAACAACATGTCCTGGAGCTCTTTCGCATGTCAGTGCCACTGGCTCCGTTTTACGCTTTGCAACTCCTGCCAGGTATTCCATGTTGTGGGTCTACAACGGATTATTTAACAACTCCTCTTCTGATGGACAAGTCCGTTGTTTGTGATTGTTTATCGTTACAGGAAGCTGCGGTGCTTCTCCTTGTGAAGGAAATGTAGGAAAGGAGACTCCTCCTTGCCAGTAGTTCTCTAGGAGGAACATCTAGCCGTTGAATTCTTGAGCTTAAATATGTGTGCCTTAAAATTTTTAATCGATGGTAAAAAAAAAAAAATGAACTCCCACAATCATGACCATATACCGCTAGTTCCTTGTGTTCACACTAAATTTTTAATTTCTCATCAGTGACTCTTTTTTTAAATAAAGATTTTATTTATTTATTTGAGAGTGAGAGAGAAAAAACATGAGCACGGGGGAGGGGCAGAGGGAGAGGGAGAAGCAGGCTCCCCGCTGAGCCTGGAGCCCAATGTGGGGCTCCATCCCAGGACCCTGGGCTCATGACCTGAGCCAAAGGCAGACACTTAACCGACTGAGCCACCCAGGTGCCCCTCTCAACAGTTACTCTTACAGTCATTCTTACATTTCTTCTTTTGGTTCCTGTCTCTCATACTTCCATTCCTCTAAATGACTCATACTGTCAAGATACATATTTGGTTGCAAGGAATAGAAAACTTACTCACACCAGCTCAGACAGGAAGGGTAGCTAACTAGCTCAGGTAACCAAAGTATGGGGTAGGCCCCAGGCTAGCTGTCTCTCAGGGCCAACAGCACTTAAGGCCAGAACACTGCCAGAACTCATTCTGCTTCTCAGTCTCACTTTTTTACTGCAGAGTTATAAAAGGAATAAAATAATATAAGGAGTTCTTTATATTCTGATACAAGTCCTTTATATTCTGATACAAGTCCTTTATTAGATAGAAAGATATCCATGGTTTGTCTTCTAGTTCTCTCTCTCCCTCTCTCTCTCTCTCTCCTTACTCCTCCTCCTTCTTCTCTTTCTTTCTTTCTTTTTTTTTGGTGGGCAGCAAAGCAAAGTTTATTGAGTGACAGTACGGAGCTCCTAAAGAGGGAGGAGACCCTGGAGGATTGCCCTTGTTTTGTAACTCTCTTAAAAATATCTTTCAAAAGGTACAACATTCTAATATTTACCAAGACCAGTTTATTAATTTTTTTATGAATTGTGATTTTGATGTTGTATGTGAGAAATCTCTGCCTAACTCAGAGTCACAAACGATTGTCTCCTATGTTATCTTCTGGTAGGTTTGTAGTTTTAGATTTTATATTTGGGTCAATGATCAATTTTGAATTAATTTTTGTGTAGACTACAATGTATGGGTGGAAGCTTATTTTATTTTTTTTGTAATGGACATTTGATTATTTTAGCATTGTTTGTTGAAAATATGGTCTTTTCTCCACTGAATTGCCTTTGCATCTTGGCTAAAAATCAGTTGTCCATGCATGTATGGATCTCTCTCTGCATTCTCTGTTCTGTTGATTTATTTGTCTATCTTTGCTTCAATGCCATACTGTCTTCAGTAGTGTTCCTTCATAGTAAGCGTTGAAGTCAGGTAGAGTTAGCCTTACTTTTGTTGTGTGATTTCAAAGTTGTTTGACTTTGTCAGGTCCTTTGCATTTCCAAGTGAATTTTAGGATCAACTTGTCAATTCCTACAAAAATGCCTCCTAGGATTTTTTTTAGGTAGTTTTTTTTTAATTGAGCAAAATTCATATCACATACAATTCACCAGTTTTGCCTTTCTAAGTGTATAATTTAGTTATTTTTGGTGTATTGACAAGGTTGGGCAAACATCACCACTCTTTAATTCCAGAACATTTCCATTACCCCCAAAAGAAACGTTGTATGCATTAGTAATCACTCCCCATTACCCTCCCACCAGTTCTTAGTAACCATAAATCTATTTTCTGTTCTTTGTGATTTGCCTTTTGTGAACATTTCATATAAATGAAAGTATACAATATTTGCCCTTTTATGTCTGTCTTCTTTCACTTAGCATAATGTGTTCACGGTTCATGTGGAGGCATAGATCACTACTGGGATTTTGATTGGAATTGCATTAGATTCATAGACTAGTTTGGGGAGAACCGGCTTCTTAACAGTATTAAGTATTAAGTATTAAGTATTCTGACCACAACAAGGTAACTCTCCATTTATTTACATCCTTAATTTCTCTTAGCAGTGTTTTGTAGCTTTTAGTTTGGAGGTCTTACACAGATTTTGTCAAATTTGTCCCAAAATATTTTATGTTTCTGATGCTATTGTAAATCATTTCTTTTTCAGATTTGAATGTCCAAGTGCTCATTGCCAATATATAGGAATACAATTGATTTTTGTATATTAATTTCACTGATTTTCTCTAGTTTTTATGTTTTCTATTTCTTTTATTTCCTCACTAATCTGAACTATTTCCTTTCTTCTGCTTACTCTGGCTTTGATTTGTTTTGCTTTTCTAATTCCTTAAGGTGGAAGCTGGATTGTGATTTGATACCTTTCTTTCTTCTAACATAGATAATTAGTGCTATAAATTTTCCCACTAAATTGTTATAATTTTCATTTAGTTAAAAAAAATACTTTTCCAATTTCCCTTTTGATGTTTTCTTTGACCCATGGATTGTTTAGAAATGTATTACTTTGTTTCTAAATACTTGAAGATTTGCCAGAGATCTTACTGTTATTGATTTCTAATTTAATTCTGTTGTGGTCAGAGAACATACTTTGTGTGACTTGAATCCTTTTAAATTAATTGACACTTGTTTTTTGGCCAAAAATACAGTCTGTTTTAGTAAATATTCCATGTGCAATTGAAAACAATTATGTTTTCTGTTGCTCTTGGGTGAAGTATTCTATAAATGGCAAAGCAAACTGATAGGGCCATTCAATTTTTTTTTCTTGATTTTCTGTCTACTTGTATTATCCATTTTTGAGAAAGAGATATGGATTTCTCTGACTATAATTGTGATTTGTCTTTTTTTCCACACAATTCTGTCTGTTTTTGCTTCTTGTATTTTGAAACTCTGTTAAGAGCATAAACACTTATGATAATACAGCACACCTGGCTGGCTCAGTTGGTAGAGCATGTGACTCTTGATCTCAGGGTTGTGAGTTCAAGCACCACGTAGGGTGTGACTACTTAAAAATAAAAAATAAAATCTCAAAAAATTTAGTAGTGTGACTACTAAAAAGTAAAATCTTAAAAAAAACCACTTATGATGGCATGTCCTCTAGATGAATTGGTTCCTTTATCATTATAACATGACCTTCTTTATCCTAGTAATATTTGAAGTATTTTCTTGGGGAGCATAGAGTTTGTTCTTGTTTTATTTTCTTAAAATCCAAGCTGACAATTTCTGCTTATTTGGGGGACATTTGGATTATTACATTTAATGTGATTATTGACATGCTTGATGTAAGTCTACCATTTTGCTGTTTATTTTCCATTTGTTTCATCCATTCTTTTTTTTTCTTCTCTCTCTCTCTCTCTCTCCATTTTAAAGTTTAATGAGCATTACTTCTGTGGTTCTACTTTATCCCCTCTATTGGCTTGTTAGCTATAGCTCTTTGCTTTGTTATTTTTGTGGTTGCTTTGGGATTTATAGTATGTATTTTTAACCTTTTGCAGTCTACCTTCAAGTGATATTATATCACTTCACATTTTTTAAGTAACTTACAGCAGTATACTTTCATTTCTCTCCTCCCAGCCTTTATGCTATTGGTATAATACATTTTAATTATATATGTTATTAACTCTATAATCCACTGTCATCATATTTGTTTAAACATTCAAATATCATTTAAAGAGATTTAAATAATGAGTGAAAAAAACATATAATTCACCTATATAGTTAGAGTTTCTAGTGTTCTTTATTCCTTTGTTTATATCCATATTTCCATCTGGTACCATTTTTCTTCTGCCTCCAGGACTTTCTTTCTTTTTTTTTTTTTAAGTTTTTATTTATTTGACAGACAGAGATCAGAAGTAGGCAGAGAGGCAGACAGAGAGAGAGGAGGAAGCAGGCTCCCTACTGAGCGGAGAGCCCGATGCGGGGCTTGATGCGGGGCTTGATCCCAGCACCCTGGGATCATGACCTGAGGCTTTAACCCACTGAGCCACCCAGGCACCCCTGGACTCTCTTTAATATTTTTAAAGTGTGGGTCTCCTGTTGATGAATTCTTTCAGCACTTGTATGTCTCAATAAAATATGAAATTGGCAGTTAAGATGATTTGGTCTTTGTCCTTAGGGTTGACAGTTTATTATAGGTTTGAATGTGGAGTATTTATCTATGTTTATATTTGTATTTTTTAGCATAATAATGTGGTTTTTTAATTGGAATTTTATTAGTTTCACTGCTCACAGTGGGCCAGGCTTTATTCCTGAGTGAAAGTGCTATCCTAGAGTACAGGGTACAGCAGTTTTTAGCCCTCATGGAATCTATAATTCAGCCATGGGATCTCACAATCAATGCATCTAGTACCCATTCAACATTTTATTGTAATGGTGCTTAGATTGCCCCAAAACCTCAGTTTCCTTTTAAATCCTGGGAACCTCTATTAGAAACCTTTATGAAATTATTTTCAATTTTTTTTCATTCCCTTGATTCCAATGATTTGGAATTATTCAATTGCTATTTTAGTATTCAATTAAACTTCTTTAGAATGACTAGGATTAGAAAATCTTGTGGAAAGAACAATCAGAAAACCAGAGAAACGTATAGGTTTTTGCGACTTTCTGGTATATCGTAGTGACCGTGTAACAGTTTTTTCTCATCTGAGCCATCAGCTGACAGCTTCTAATTCTCAAAGGAACTTTATTTAGCAGAGCAGCTGTTGGTTTTTTTCTGTCAGAAATTCAGCTGAAAGATATAGCTTGATATAGCTCACTTAGTGGCAATGATTATTTTGTCAATGCCAATTACCCAGTACTAATTTAATAAGTGAAAGTAATTTAGAAATACATACTGAGCAACATTTTTGTCTCATTTGCTTGTGGTATCAGACATAAATATATAGCTCTGTTTTACATTTCCTTAGCTAACAAATGTAATTGTTAAACATTCTATGAAAATACAAAAGCTTCAAGACTAAACATATTATAAACCTTTGAAAAAATTTTCCATTAAAAATTGATATTTTTTAAAAAAGTTCATGTTGTTGATGGATAATGAGTGCCTGTGGGTTAGGGCACAGGGTGAGAGCCTTGACCTCAGGCCAGAGGTCCAGACTACAAATACAGGGTGGGATAGAATGAGGCCTGGCCAAGAACAAATAAAGTTAAAGATACAGAACTTTGTATTAGAATTGTTCAAAATAGAAAAAATAGAATGGGCTTTTCCATGAAGTGGTGAGTTTCACTAGATGTGTTCAGCAGGACCTGGGCAATATGCAGTGTCCTAGGATATACCTGTAATAAGGAAATGTGATTTCTAAAATCCCTCCCCATTTTAAGATTTTAAAAAATTTTACTAGTGCTATATATTATAGCAAAGGTTAGAAGTAACACAGTGTTCAACATCAGGGAAAAGATGACACAAATGATGACTTACATGCCTTAGAGAATATATAAAGTTACAATTTACAAGCTCAGTCATTAACAACAAGTTCTATATAAGTATTTTAAAGTATTAAAAAAACCCCAAAATTATAAGTTTAGTATATGTGCTGCCGAAGCGAGCACCAAAACTACAAGTTTATATGGATTATAGGAATATAAATATGCTTTCTAAGTATTATTTAAATATTTAAATACTTTAAAGAGATAAATAATACATAAAAACAATAAAAATGCTTGAAATAATAAAGATTAATGACGGGGGGATTCTTTAATTTTAAATTACATCTTTTAGAACCTTAGGCATTTTATTTTAAAAGAAAATCTATGTATTTTATTTAACATAATTAGGGCTCAGGGATGAACTAAGGGTTAATTGCTTAATACCCACAACAACCCTAATAGATATTATTATATGTTTTTAAGTTAAAAAAAAAAAGCAAGGCGGAAAATAGTGTACAGAATGGTACTACTATTAAAATGTACAGATACAGACCTAACTTTGCATATGCATCTGGAAGAATAATTTTGTCTGTCTGTCTGCCTGTCTGTCTCTCTCTCTCTCTCTCTCTCTCTCACACACACACACACACACACACACACACACACACACTTGCCTCTGGAGAAGGGAACTGGGGTTCAAAATGAATTCAATGAATTTTTGTACTATGCAATTTAAAAAATTTACTTATATTATTTAAGAATACTATTTAAAAATAATCGGGGTACCTGGGTGGCTCAGTTTGTTAAGTGTCTGGCTTCAGTTCAGGTCATAATCTCAGGGTCTTGAGATCAAGTCCCTCATTGGGCTCTCTGTTCAGCAGGGAGGAACCTGATTCTCCCTCTCCCTCTGCCCCTCCCCTCACTCATTCCCTCTGTGTTTCTCAAATAAATAACTAAAACCTTACAAAAATAATATATGAACTGTATTACAGAAAAAAGTATTTTTTTTTCCTGAATTTGAAGTCCGTAAAAAAGGTCCAGTTGCATGACCAGAAGTCAACACTTCAAATGGGTTGGACAAGGCCATAATGATCATATATGAGCAATGCCATAAGGATCATATATCATATCCAGAAGAGAAATCCAGAGGAGAATGAAACCAGCCACCAGATCATGAAACAAAGACTAGGACAAAATAAGAAGTTTAAGTTAAATGAGAAATCGTAAATCAGGAATGAGAACAATTTTTAGGCCAATGCCGTATCAAAAGGTTCTAGCCACCGGATGATCAGACCTAAAGATGGTTAAGAAAGTCACAACCACCAAAGGGTCAAAAGGCCTGGGGCTCAGGGTCTGTACAGCAGTTCATTTAGAAGTAGCAAACTTTGAGTCCTAAGACTGCTTCCTAATGGTGACCCACAGGCCTCCTATGTGGCAATAACGTTGTCAGCAGGCATAAACTAACATACTTGAAAACTTGGGAAGAAGAGTGCTATTCTTTCTAAATCTTTTTTTAAAGATTTTATTTCATTTTTAATTTTTTTTTAAGATTTTATTTTTAAGTAATTTCTATACCCAATGTCTGGCTCGAACCCACAATCCTGAGATCAAGAGACATGCTTATTCTGACTGAGCCAGCCAGGCACACCCTCACCAAATCATTTATTTTTTATTTTTATTTTTTTAAAAAGGTTTTACTTATTTGACATAGCTTGAGAGTGAGAGAGAGGCTGAGCAGGGGCCAGAGGGACAGAGGGAAAAGGAGAAGCAGGCTTCCCACTGAGCAGGGAGCCTGACGATGCGGGGCTCTATTCCAGGACCTGGGATCATGGCCTGAGCAGAAGGCAGATGCTTCACCACATGAGCCCCCCAGGAACCCCTCTCTAAGTCACTTAATCAGCAGACTGACCCTAGGGTTTTATAAAGGTGTTGTAATGTAGTCCCATTTGGTTTACTCTGTCACTGGAGGTCAAGAAGCATCATAGCCTAACTAGTGTATTTTCTGTTACTGCTGTAATGAAGTACCACAAACGAAATGGCTTAAAACAACACAAATTTACTGTCTTCCAGTTCTGGAGGTCCAAAGTCCAAAACCAGTTTCACTGGGCTAAAGTCATGGTATCCAGACGGCTGTGTTCCCTCCAGGGGCTTTAGGGAAATATCCATTCTCTGCCTTTGTCTACCCCTGTTCCTTGGCTTGTGACTGTCTCTTCCGTCTTCACATCTCCTTCTCTGACTCTCTTGCCTCCCTCTTTTCCCTTACAAGGACCCTGGTGATTACATTGGGCCCAGCCAGATAATCCAGAATAATCTACCTTACATAAATCTAATGATTATGGACTTTAGTCGCATCTACAAAATACCTTCACAGTGACATCTAGATTAGTGTTTGATGGGATAACTCAGGATTATAGCCTCACCATAAAGCCATCATTATATTTACCTATTATTTTTCTTTACTATGACCAGTATTTATATATGTTTACTTTTTGAAAAAAAATTATTTTTATTACATGATAAAAACCCATATCACACTCCAAAAACATAAAATATATTAAAATAACTTGTTCAGTTCCAGCTAGATACCACTGCCTGCCAAAGGCTGATCCTGTGGCTTGATCTGTTTACAAAAGGAGAGCTCCGAGGGTTAGAGAAATGTTGACATTTTAGCACCAAATGAACCTTTCTCTTTGATAGGAAAAGAAGGATTGAAAGACTTTCAAAATAACATGAGTTTCTCAATATTTAAGGAAGAAGCATCTATGTCCTACATAAAATCTTATCACAGGCTGCCAGAGATTCTGTTTCAAACTTTGGGATACATTGGCACGTTTTCAAATCCAAGCTCTTGAGTGAGACAAGCTGAATTTAAATCCAGAATTTGGGGCATGCCTGGCTGGCTCAGTTGGAAGAGCATGCAATTCTGGATCTTGGGGTCACAAGTTCAAGCCCCACACTGGGTGTAGAAATTACTTCAAATAAATAAATAAAATTTTATAAATCCAGAATTTCTCCGTCACTTACTAGCTATTCACTGTTATACTGTCTCTATGAATTCATTTCCTTACCTATAAAATGATAATAAAACCTCCTTCACAGACCTGGTAGTTATTTAAATGACATAATGCACTTATAGCCCTTGCATGTATAGATAAAGGCATAATGCCCAGCACATGGTATGTGCCTCAAAAATGATGTCAGTCACTTTTAAAGCAGAAAGGCACTGTAGTAACTCTGATATCAAGACACTTTATGGAACTGTTAACTTTCTTCCTCCCCACCTCAAAGTTGAGAGATTTGGCCTTGACCTAACCTCTTCACTTTTAAAGATTATTTATTTATTTATTTATTTGACAGACAGAGATCACAAGTAGGCAGAGAGGCGGGGGGGGGGGGGCAGTGGGGGCGGGGCGTGGGAAGCAGGCTCCCTGCTGAGCAGAGAGCCTGATGCGGGGCTCGATCCCACGACCCTGGGATCATGACCTGAGCCGAAGGCAGAGGCTTTAACCCACTGAGCCACCCAGGCACCCCCCCCTTTTTTTTTTAAGTTTTTTTTAATTTATTTAGTTTATTTATTTATTTATTTAATTTATTTAATTTATTTATTTTTTTAATTTTTTTTAAGTTTTTTTAATTTATTTCTTCACTCTTGAGGTGCAGAAAAATATCACTGAATCTTTTATTTCGACTATGGAGTCAGTACCACAATTCCTATCTAAGTGACTTCGTTGAAGGGATACAGAAAGGGATTCATGTGGGAATTGTGGGCAAGGTCCCCTGAGCAATAGATACTCAGTCCTGGCTTGCCATAATTGTCATAGTATATCACCAACAGATACTGAGGGGTGAGCACCTTCCAGGGTGACAGCCTTGAGAGTACTGTGTGAGGTAGCCTTTGTGAGGGTTAGACCGGATGTCTGCAGCTCACTCTGGGAGGCCATCTGGAAGCTGCAGTTCATGTGAAATTGAGCTACTTTATGGCTGAGAGGCACAAGCTAAAAGGAATAAAATTATAACTTGCTCAGAATTGTACTTCACATTTCCCCTTGGCTGCTTGTTTATTTCTCAGTATAATCTGAGATGTTGACTAAGGTCCACAAAAATCTAGGTGGTTTTGGGTACCAAGCTGTCTTACAAACTACCTTTTTCTTTAACTTCCTTGTGGCCGAGATCAGCAAGTATAGTTTAGGATTAAACTGCAGAAAGAGTGGGAACGCCTCAGTGGCTCAGTTGGTTAAACATCTAGTTCTTGGTCTCAGCTCAGGTCTTGATCTCAGGGTCATGAGTTCAAGCCTCGTACTGGGCCCCATGCTGGGCGTGGAGCCTATTTAAGAAAAAAAGAAAAACCAACAACTGCAGAAAGAGTGCTCTTTGACGAATGATGCTCATATGTTTAAATGTTCTGATTTGAGAAAACTTGAGTCTCTTTACATATAATTTTTAATGGTTGATTTTTTTTCTTAATATACTTTGTTTAGATGCAGAGGTCTGGGGAAGACATTATTTCAACTCTTTATAGGCACAGATTTTTTTTTTAAATTGGTCATCTCTATAAAATTGTAATTGTATATTGAATTACTGCCAAGTTCTCCTAGTTTATTGGGAAACATGAGTTATGGCTAAATTATTAATATAAGTTAAAACTTAATTCTTGAAATTACAGTTCGGCTTATTTGAATAGAAAGAAGGCCCTGTTTTCCAAATTGCATTTCCATATTACTTTTGTTTACTTTATCTTTTAAGATTTTATTTACTTATTCGTGAGAGAGAGTGAGCAAGCAAGAAAGAGCGAGAGCAAGCTGGAGCTGGGGAGGAGCAGCAGGCAGAGGGAGAAGCAGACTTCAGCTGAGCAGGGAGCTTGACTAGGGGGCTCAGTCCCAGGACTCCGGGATTATGACCTGAGCCAAAGGCAGACCCTTACCTGACTAAGCCATCCAGGCACCCCGTATTTATCTTATTTTTATTCTTTGGCAAAGATTTATTTATTTATTTTAGAGAAAGAGCACAAGCACAAGGGGCCGAGAGAGACGGAGAGAGAATCTCAAGCTGACTCTGCACCAAGGGTGGAGCCTAAGGCAGGGCTTGATCTCGGGACCAGGACCTGAGCCCAAAGCAAGAGTCAGAGGCTTAACTGACTGCACTACTCAGGCATCCCCATATTACTTTAAAAATAGCCTAATGTTAATGACCCAAATAGGCACCCATTCTTTCTCAGTCTTATGCAATTAAAACAGTATTTTACAGAAGAGAGCTGGCTTGCTGTAGTTACAGCCTTACTTTGGAGAAAAATAAACTGCTAAATTGCTTTTCATTGAGATGAGGCATAGATCCAGATTTTATGCAGCCCAAAGCTTATGCAATTTTGGAATCCTTCTTGGAGGAAAAAAAAAAGAGAGAGAGAATACCAAATAATTGACTGCCAACTTTACAAAATTATGTGACTCTATGGACACATTGGTAAGTTCCCCTTACAGGGCTTAGGAACCATCATGGGAAGGGGTCGGGAGGGTTCAGCTTCATTACCTCCATAGTAAGGCACCTGTGACTAAGATATATTATTGTGGACATTTCTTTTTTTTTTTTTTTCTTTTTTTTTCCATATTCTTTTTTTTTTTTAATTAGTTAATTTATTTTCAGAAAAACAGTATTCATTATTTTTTCACCACACCCAGTGCTCCACGCAATCCGTGCCCTCTATAATACCCACCTCCTGGTACCCCAACCTCCCACCCCCCCGCCACTTCAAACCCCTCAGATTGTTTTTCAGAGTCCATAGTCTTCATGATTCACCTCCCCTTCCAATTTACCCCAACTCCCTTCTCCTCTCTAAACCACATTGAGATATCACCTTACACCAGTTAGAATGGCCAAAATTAACAAAACGGGAAACAACATGTGTTGGAGAGGATGTGGAGAAAGGGGAACCCTTTCCACTGTTGGTGGGAATGCAGGTTGGTGCAGCCTCTTTGGAGAACAAGTGTGGAGATTCCTCAAGAAATTAAAAGTAGAACTACCCTATGACCCTGCAATTGCATGTGGGAAATGCAAGCAATCTCTATGATGGTTCTAGAGGAAACTTTGCTCCTTCCTGAAGAAAAGCTTCCTGAAAGAAGAAAAGAAAGTCCTTAATTTTCCATTGTGACCAGAGGGACTTGGTCTCTGACTTCTTTCTTGTATGAGGTACACAATTTTAACAGCATAATGTTTGCTTCTTTCTTTCTTTCTTTCTTTCTTTCTTTCTTTCTTTCTTTCTTTCTTTCTTTCTTTCCTTTCTTTCTTTTCTTTTCTTTTCTTTTCTTTCTTTTTTCTCTCTCCCTCTCTTTTCCTCCCTCCATTCCTCTCTTCCTTCCTCCCTCCACCCTGCCCCCACCCCCTTCCTCCTCCCTTTCTTCCTTCTTTCCTCTCTCTATCCCTTCCTTCCTTCCTTCCTTCCTTTCTTTCTTTTCCTTCCTTCCTTTCTCTCTCTCTCTCTTTCTTTTCTTTCTTTCTTCCTTTCTTGAAGATGAAGAATGAAATCATGAAATGGCCAGAAGAGAGAGGAAGGAGAGGGAAGAGGCCGAGAATTAGGTTCCTCAGTTAGAAACTGGAGAAGGAAAATAATGAGTTTATTGAGTAATAAATTCAACTGAGTCCCTTCATCATCTCTTGAAACAATATTTGGAGCATGGACCCTGGATAAGGGAGAGGTCTGCTGTTGAGTTAAGAGGATTTGGCACAGCCAGAGAGGGCAGGACACACTCCATCTGGTCAGTCTGGGCTGTGGGGGGCCACTGCAATTGCTACGGGGCCTCATTTGGTTCAGGTGCCTCTCCTTGGTAATGCATAAGCAATATTTGTGGCCTTAGAACACTAAACATAATAAGAGGGGTTAACTGGAAATGATGGCACACATATTAAATGATTAATTTATAATTAATTTAAATTTAATGCCCACACCTTGCCTTTTCAACCAAGGATTTGAGACAGCTCAGTAGATACACATGTAAGAAAGTAAATACCGTATTTTAAAAACTATTGTCATGGAAAATAGAGTAGAAGGTTGATAATTGTGGTGGTGATGTTGTATCCTGGTCAGGAGGGCACAGACACTGCAATAGAACAGTGCATTTGTTTTGAAGTTTCACAGAGAACAAAGTGAAAAGGGAACTAGGGTCAGTTAAAAATTTTTAATTAACCATGAGAGGAAAAAAACGTTTCTTCTGGGAAGCAAAACTTTCATAAGTTTAGAAAGGAATTTCTCAAGTGAAGCTGTTATAAACAGTATTCATAGAAAACAAAATAATCAGTTTATAAGCTGCTTTTTATATTGTCTGTTGATGAAGGCCAGCTGAGTTTTCAGAAAGCTGCTGAGTAAAAACGGTTCCACAGGGAGTAATCCATACTATGGAAAGGACCCAGTATGGATTACTAAGCGGTTGCACTAAATATATAAACATGAAATCAACACACCAAAAATAATATGTGTTAGTGTAATACCAGTACTTCCAATTCTTTCTCAATAAGGTGTTGGAGAAACTGGCTAAGAAATGGTTCTGATTTGGGTTTTCTTTTTATCTTTCGCCTTGTTCTTTGTAAACTTCGTGTATTGAATAACTGCAAAGGGTTTGTATCTAGCTGCTCTGATTGAGATGAAGCGTTGTTTATTTGCTGTATTTAATTTTCTACCACTATTTTCTCTTTCTGAATCATAGGATCTGCACTAGTTCTTGTGGTAGTTGCTTTTAGAACAATTTGTAAGTAGAGGAGAGACCTCTCTATTCTTTGTCATGAGGAAATAAGGCCCAGATAATGTAAGAGTTTGGTACAGGGTCTCACAGCCAATTTGGAGCACTTCTGGAGCTAGAATTCACTGTGCTTTCCATGACATCATAGGCTTTTCCAGTGAAAATCTCTCCCCTTCCTTGACTACCTAGACACTAGGTTCTTTGGGGATTATCTCAGGCTTATTTGAGGAACTCTTTTCCATTTCTTTTTCTGGACCTTTTTTCTACTCTCATCAGTTCAGTGTGTTCTTTGACCCCTGGTAGTGTGATACAGTAGAACAGTTACGGATCTTGGGTGCCTTACCTGGTTTCAGACTCTGACATATTCTTGTTAGCATTGTGATCTTGGGCAAGGGGCTTCATTCTACCAAGCCTCTCCGTTTCCTCATGTATAATGTGGGGATGATAAAACCAAACTTCAGATTGCATGAGGATTCAGTGAGATAATACGAACAAAATGCCCATCACCATCCCTCACACATGAGAGATGCTCAGAAATACAACTCCCTGTCTATTCGCTTTTCCTTGGTGAGCTCCCTAGAGACCCAGACTCCTTGCCTGTATGCAGTTTTGAGAAAGTCACTCACTCCTGTTGATTCTATTTTCTCATGTCAAAAATGGAAGAAGTGCTCCTTAATATACAACATTGTTGGGAAGATGAAGATGACAGAAGGACGGTCAATACATCTTTGTTGAATCTGAATCTCATCTCCTTCCTGAGTTTCACTTAATTACCACTCCCATGACCACCTCTCCCCATCGTATTTTCCACGCTGTTCTTCTCACTTGAGCATTAGGCTCTATTTCTAACTACTTGTTGTATAGTGCCTGGATCACCCACCAAGGGGTATAGTTATTTTTTTTTTTAACCTGTTATATTCAGAACTCACCTTCGATCTCTTCCTCATCTTAGATAGTTGGCAAGCCCTTTCTCCTGATCGTTACTTTCCCATGTCTTCTCCCATTTCTTCTCATTGTTCTGGTCATTTTCTCTTTATTCTCCACCCATCACTGCCATAAATGCTGATTCCTATGCAGTACCTCTCAGTCTCCCTTGCTGGGTGGCTTTTCATTGGAAGCCCTTGTTTACAAGAGAGAAAAAAGTTTATGGTCTTCCAGAGATCGCAGTGCCATTAAATTGGAAGCTGAGACTACCCACTTGGTTATTTGGGGCTCCTCCTGCCACAGGATCTAGTGGCTACTCACTAAGGAGAAATTTGGTTATTCATTCACAAAATAGTCGATGGAAAACTGTTGTCCTCAGGATTCAGATCCTGCAGGAATAAAGGTTTGGGTTACCCCGACCAATGCTGACCACGAGTAAAGAAAACATGGTGTGGGTGGCAGAAGAAGGGACTTGTGATTATCAGCTTTGACCTCAAGACTCGTATAGAGGTGGGTACATAACTTCTGCTAATTGATTTTTTTCTTGTATTCTCCCACTTTCCTGCTACCCTATATGAAGTTCTGAAGGCAGTTATTATTACAACTTAGGTCCTTCTCAGAATATAATTGAATTGGGCGCCTGGTAGGCTCAGTGGGTTAAGCACCGGCCTTTGGCTTAGGTCATGATCTCAGGGTCCTGGGTTCCAGCTCTGCCTCGGGCTCCCTGCTCCCTTCTCCCTCTGCCTTTGCTGTTCCCCCTGCTTGTGCACCATGCACGCTCTCTCTGTCAAAATATAAATAAATAAAATCTTAAAAAAAAAAAAAGAATATAACTGAATTGACATTACCCTGTGACTGACAGTAGCTCAAGATGTTTCTCACAGTGTTTCTCTTACTCTGGGGATCAGAGTATTTCCATCTGAGGGAAGAGCAAAACGGATGCTAAGAGGCAAAACTTGTGGGCTCTTCTGGTCAACCTCCATTTGTGCCTGATTGTCTTTCCCCACATCTATTCTCTCTCTGTCCTACCCCAGGACTCTGCTCCCTGTGGATTACACCACCCAGGGGCTTCCAGCAGCGTCAAGTACAGGCAAGAGATACAAAAGCAGGAAGGGAGATGTTTCTCCACCACTCCTTCTCTGCTTCAGTGCTATAGACTTTTGGCAGTAAATACACTTCGTTTTTTTATAGGTGGTCCTCTTCTCCAACACTTTCTTCCTCTTGACTCTTTTTCTAGGTCAGGTTCTATGGGAAATAGACTGATACCCTGCCTGTAGGAGGTTACCTGGGGAGTGTTCTTGGGGTTACTACTTGGGGTCGGAAAAAGAAGGACACAAGATTGGGCAGAGTGAGTTGGGATGGCCCTGAGGTTAGTTGTCTTGACTTGGGAGCAAATGGGCTAGACCTTTATATCTCTGTGTAGGTTAGTCATTGATGCAGTTGCTGGGGGACAGCATGTCTTCAGTGAGGAGGCTCCTTTTAGTGGGGGACAAGTTCCCAAGAGGGCTTTGGCTAATGCCTATTGGCCACTTACTTTCCAACTGCTGGTGGATGAGTTCAGTCCTGGAGGGGGATTGAGGTGGTGCTCCCCTTACTCCCTTCAGACTGAAGAGTCCTAATGGCTTCCCACTATTGCTGGTCTCTAGGTGTTGCAGCATCTATTGTTGCCACTCTTAATTTACTCACACCCTGTGCATTGTCTCTTTGTTAAATTTTCTTAATTGAATGATCTGAGTTGATTTGTTTCCTTTCCAGACTCTAATATAGGTAGTAATTTAGAAACAACATAGATACATAAATACAAATTCTCATATGTTCAAGAAGAAATAAAGTATCCTATAATAGGGAGACCTGATCTGGCTGGGGAGGCGAGGACAGGTTTTGTCAAGGAAGTGACATTTGAATCTAAATCTGAAGGCACATGATGTGATGAGCACTGGGTGTTACATGCAACTGATGAATTATTGAACACTCCTTCTGAAACTAATGATGTCCTATGTATTGGCTAATTGAATTTCAGTTAAAAAAATGAGAAAAGGGGCACCTGGGTGGCTCAGTGGGTTAAAGCCTCTGCTTTCATCTCAGGTCATGATCCCAGGGTCCTGGGATCGAGCCCCACATCGGGCTCTCTGCTTAGCTTAAAGGGGAGCCTGCTTCCCCCTCTCTCTCTCTGCCTGCCTCTCTGCCTACTTGAGATCTGTCAAATAAATAAACAAAAACTAAAAAAAAAAAAAAAAAAAAAAAGAAAAAGAAAAGAAAAAAAATCTGAAGGGGGAGCCAAATTAACTATGAAGAAGAAGATGTTGCGGGGGGGCGGGGAGAGGAGGAGAGAGAGGCTGGAGGGAAAGAGAGAGAGAGACAGAGACAGAGACAGAGAATGTTCTAACTAAAGAAAACAGTCTGTCGGGCAGGAAATGAGGCTGAGAAAGACAAGGAAAGCCCGCTCTGGGCTTTATGGCCCTTATTAAGGATAATCCTAAAGATAATGAAAAAGCTTTGAAGGTTGTTGAGCTGAGGAGGGACACAATCAGATTTGCATTTGAAGATCTCTCTGGCTAATCCAAGACCAGTGTAATTTTTAATTTGGGGAAAATTACCACTTACCTGCCTGTGTCTGTTAAAAGCAGAAAAAACTTTTTGGTTTCTAGAAGTCTCTAGACTAGCTAGACAGAAGTTGCTATCACTTGGCAATTCTTGCATATAAACTAGAGTAGTTTATGGACAGAATGCTACATGCTTGGGTGCCTGGTGTATCTTTTCCACACCTTGATGATTTGTTGCTCTCCCTCCACCCCCCACCTGCTGGGTAAGATAATACTGACAATATATCAGCCATTAGACTTTTAAATACAACAACAATTTGTACCACATATCAAAGAGTTAGGGGGGTGCACCTGGCGGGCTCAGTCAATGGAGCCTGTTTGCAAAGCTTGATCTTGGGGTTGTGAATTCGAGCCCCACGTGGGGTGTAGAGATTACTTTAAAAAATAAAATCTTGGGGTGCCTGGGTGGCTCAGTGGGTAAAAGCCTTTGCCTTTGGCTCAGGTCATGGTCTCAGGGTCCTGGGATCGAGCCCCGCATAGAGCCCCGCATCGGGCTCTCTGCTCAGTAGGGAGCCTGCTTCCTCCCTCTCTCTCTGCCTGCCTCTCTGCCTACTTGTGATCTCTGTCTGTCAAACAAATAAATGAAATCTTAAAAAAATAAATAAATAAAATCTTTTTTTAAAAAGTTGGAAAATACTGTATACTCTATCAGAACTTCTTATGTTACTTTCCACTCGTTTTTGGAGTCTTTACAAAATACACAAACTTCTACAACTTTGGTCTTAGAATTGATTTAATAAGATTTCTCTTTATTCTCTCTTCAGGTCTGTTAATGAAAAAACATAACTGGAGATTGTTAGTCATGATTCCACATTCAGATGTGGTCTAGGACCTCAGGGCTCCTTTCTTGGTTTCTCATTTCTTGATGACTAGTGAGACTAACAGAGTCCCCCGGCAGAGCCCAATCCCTTGCTGAATGTTCAGAGTGAGGAAGAGGTGACACTAGCATTGCACAGTGTTTCTATCCCATTATCCTTCCTTGGCACCTACTTGCCTTACTTCCCTGGAAAGGTCCAGAACCAGGACCTGAGAGTAATATGCCATTGTTTTTTGTTTGTTTGTTTGTTTGCTTTTAATAATTTGGGCATGAAGATTCTCTTCATCTAAATAATTAACCTTAAAGTCTGTTTCTGTCATCTCATTGGGTTGGTGTTATTGATTGAATTTTGTCTCTTTAAAACATATGTTGAAGTCTTAACTCCCAGTACCTCAGAAGGTGACCTTATTTGGAAGAATGATATTGGCAGATGTGTTGAATTAAGATGGAGTTTGGGGCACCTAGGTGGCTCAGTCTGTCGAGTGTCTGTCTTTGGCTCAGTTCGTGATCCCAGGACTCTGGGATCGAGCCCCGCATTGGGCTCCCTGCTCAGTAGAGAGCCTGCTTCTCCCTCTTCCTCTGTCCCCCACCTTCACTTGTGCTTCCTCTTGCTTTGCTCTTTAATAAAAAAAATCTTAAAAAAAAAAAAGATGGAATTTTTACTGGAGTAGGGTGGGCCCTTAATCCGTTAAGACTGGCATCCTTATAAGAGGAGAAATACTGAGCAGAGACAGATGGGAAGAATGTGGCCATGTGAAATTGGAGGCAGATACATCTGCCTATAAGCCAAGGAACACTGCAGCTTGTTGGCAAATACCAGAAACCAGAGGAGGTAGGGAAAGATTCTCTTTGACAGTTTTCAGAGGGAACAGGGCTCTGCTGACATCTTTATTTCCAGCTTCTAGAACAGTGTGACAGTAAATTTCTGTTGTTGTAAGCCACCTGGTTTGTGGTAGTGTATTATGGTAGCCTGAAGAAACTTACATAGTTGGCTTCAGTTTTTTTTCTAAGCCCCTAGGGTGAAGCCCTACATCTATTATCATTTAAAGTTCGAGTCATATTAGGTAAAATTTACTGAATACTATACGAAAAAATTTATTGAGCACTACAGAAAATATTTTGTTTTAGGGTGGCTAGGTGGCTCAGTTGGTTTTCTGACTCTTGATTTCAGCTCAGGTCATGATCTCCGGGTCATGGGGCTGTGCCCCACATGGAGCTCTGTGCTGGGCGTGGAGCCTGCTTAAGATTGTCCTTCTCCCTCCCCCTTTGCCCCTCCCCTCCCTCACAATCTCTCCCTCAAAAACCCCTCCTTCACACTCAAAAAACCCCTCCTTCTCCCTCAAAAAAAAAAAAAAAAAAAAAAGAAAAAGAAAAAGAAAATACTGTTTCAAATGGAATGAGGACTTTATTTCTACTAAAGGTAGACTTTAATTTTTACCTTTTGGACAATTATCAAGAATCTATCAACTTGGGGTACCTGGGTGGCTCAGTCAGTTGAGCATCTGCCTTTGGCTCAGGTCCTGACCTTCTGGTCCTGGGATCAAGCTCCCTGTCCAGCTCCCTGCTCAGCAGGGCATCTGTTTCTCTCTCTCTCTCTCCCTCCCTCTGTTCTACCCACTGCTCATTCTCTCTGTCAGATAAATAAATAATTAAAAAAAAAAAGAATCCATCCACAATGTACTTTGCTTTTTTCTCATTAAGAACATTTTTTATTTTTAATTTATTAATAAACTATTATTAGTTTCAGAGGTAGGAACATTTCTTTTTTAAATTCACACAATCATAAGTCATTGATCGATCTCTGAAATTTTAAATCTGGTGCCCTCTTTCCAGTCACCACACTCCTGCCTATTTTTCCCTCAACTCCTTTGCAGACACTGAACATTCTCTTGGACCTTCCCCATATTGTATGTGAAACTCTCCTGTTGTATTTAGACAATTTAGTTACTTTTGTCTACCACATTCTTTACCACACACTCTGTAGTCAGCCTTTTAATGATGACCCTCACCATTACCTGGACCCCGACCCCACCCAGCTGATAGTCACACTGTGCTGTTCTGCAGCGGGCAGATATCTCTGTTCTGGGGTTCTAGAGTGCAGAGGGTAGGTCTGTGTACGTGGGGCTCACTCCTTACCCAAGCTATCCAACTTCACTGAACCTTCATTCAGTAGTTCCTTTATGCACCACTTGTTGAGTTGCTAAGAAACTCCTCACCACTGCCTATTTCTTACATCCACTCCAACATTTTTTTCTCTCCTTACTGAGACCTAGACCATGTGGCAACTTCACTTGTATTCTCATCCTTCCATATTCATCTCATTCTCTCCAGAAGCTTCAATCCTTGGATCACTTATTACTTCCTCACCTCATAAATTCCTACGTGTTCAACCGTAACAGAAAAACCCAACCAACAGGAGTTTAAGCTAATGCTTCTTAAACTGTCAAATACATCTGAATCACCTAGGGAGCTTGTTAAAATACAGATTTTCATTTAGTTGGTTTGGAGTGGGCCCTGAGAGTCTGTATTTCTTACAAACTCCTGGGTGACAGTCATGCCCATGATTCCCAGACCATAGGGATTTACACCTTGTGTACATATGGAGTCATCCTTATGGGGTAAGCTCAGTATTTGCAAGATGCCTTTGATTCCCCTGGTCTGCCCCTCAGGGTGTCAAGATCCTGCTGTAGCTTCAGACATCCCATCCTCACTTGAGTTCATCCAAAGGCAACAGGTACGGGTCTGACTGGAGATGAGAATGAGAGACCCTTTCTCTTCCTCTCCTCCTCTTCTCAGGGAGGTAAATATTTGTTGAAGTCTCTCAATTCACTTTACAATTCATTGGCTTGGAACTGGGTCACACCTGACCGACCACTGTCAAAACAGAACGGGATAGATGAATTATGATTTATGTCAAGAGGCTGGACATACTGGTAAACAAATTAAGTCCTGTCAGGAGAAGGAGGGAGGATGGCCCAATAGGGCAGGCAGTTTTAGCCATATCTGGTTTTCAAGTATCACCTTGAAGTGAAAAATACTTTTTTTTTTTTTTTTTATAATATGGCTTCATCTAGCCAGTTTTTAAACTTCTTCTTAGGCAGTTTTCTCTGTGACTGTTCTCGTTCTATCATATGTATCCTCTCTATCCATATGCCTGAAATTTGACTTTTGTCCCCACTGTCATAAAGCACTTGCTCTTGGGGAGGTTGCCAGAAACCCCTTCCTTGCTCAACTCCATCAGCCACTGGTGACCACCTTTCCACTCTTAAGCCCCTCTGCTCTTGGAATTGGTGAGACACCACTCAGATTTCCTCCCCACTCCACACCTCCTCTTTCCTTCAGTGTTCCCTTCTCCTCTTCTTACCCCCTGGCTGGGGACTTGCCCTCATGTGGACCTTAGCTCTCTGCCCGTCATTCCTTATATTCATCTGTTAGCTCTTGGGACATTGATTCTCATGGCTGTGTCACCTCTCTGGTGCCCAATTCCCATGTGAATTCTACCCTCAGATCTTTCCCTGCCCAGCACATTCCTCTAACTGCATGTCACACCAAACATCTTCTCTCCCAGACTGCTTTCTATTCCCATTTCCCTTTAGTAGGTGGCATTAAATTCCTCGCCAGGTAAATTAGCATAATGTTTTGTTCCGTTCTATTATTTCATGGGATGTTCAATGGGAAGTTGTGACTGATGCACCAGGAAATGACATACTGGATGCCAAAATCAGTTGTGATTCAGACTGAAATGTGGAGATCTCAAAGTAACTGGTAGAGGGCTGGTTAGATTCTCATTCATGCAGAGGGTTCAAGAGTGAGGTGACTGAAGAATGGTAGGGGGAGGGGCTTGAGATTTTATTTGCATAGAGTTGCACTGGGAATTCTACCTTCATGCTCCGCCTCTCACCCCCCCCCCCCCGACTGTGGGCAAGAGCACTGGCATCTCATATGAAGCCCAGTGAGAAGGGCTTCCCCAGGACCTCTTGGAACTTGGCGCAGACAGTGGGTAGTTGCTAGACTCCCACCTGGAAGGCATCCTATAGCAGCAGAGTAGAGGACTGTGCCTGGGATGGGGGTGATTATTCTACCTTTTAACCATGAGCTTTCTAAAGGTGTGTGTACTTCAGAGACCACATGTAGAGTCCACAGCAGGGAGTCATTTTAAAAGAGATTCTGCCTGAAAGGTCTTACTGGAGAGTTGATAGAACCCCAAAAGTAAGATCTGTGTGGAGTAGACTGAAGGAAAACACAGTCTGAGGTAGAATAAGTATTTCGAGAGAATTCATTGCCTATGTCTCAGGAATTATGGTCAGACATTCCCATTGTGGGACCACGAAAGGTTCATGGAAATTTCAGCTTCAAATATCTGGCAGTCCCAGAGGGTGTGATGCCCTTTTGTCAGAAAGCTGGTCAAAGTACAAACTTCCGGGGCCCTCCACTTCTCCCTCTCCATATTATTGTTAGCAAGTTGGCGAGGATGGGGTGGGATGGAGCAGGAGAAAAGCCCCTTGCCCTCACTTCTGCCCCAAGAAAGTCTTTGCAGGGAATGGGGGCAAGATTTTAATTACTGAATGGAGAACACGTCTTATCTTTTAGAGTAACAGTAGGGTTTTCTATTACCTGAGAGAACAAGATAGTTGTGGAACGCCTTGAGTTGTCATTCAGTTGAAGAGGAAGAACTGTCCTCCTTGAATGGGATAGTAGGCAACAAAACTTAAGTTATGGGAACTCCATGAATCCTATTTATTTAGCATTCTGATTACACATAGTTTCAATTCAGCTTCTGGAGCACTGAAATCATTTGACCAAACAATTCTATTCATGTTGCCCCAGGATTGCAAATTTACAAACATGTCTTTGGCTCCTCTTATATTAGTTTATGTGGTGAAACTGTATTTCTTTTCAGACTAAGAAACAGTCTCAAGGGATGAGGATGAATGCATCAAGAATAATGCTTAGCCACAAAAGACTGTGGAAGTGCTAAGTAAATATTATGCATTACAGACAACATGTAGCTAGACTATATAAAGACCTAATACATCTTAATTAAAAAAAAAGGGCAATAATCCAATTGAAAAATGGGCAAAGGATCTGAACAGCCACTTCTCCAGACACACATTATCTTCTTCCAAAGAAGATAAACAAATGGCCAATAAGCACAGGAAAGATGCTCAAAATCATTAGCTCTCAGGGAAATGTAAATCAGAACCACAACAATATACTACTTCACAACCATTAGGGTGGCTATAATAGAAAAGACAGATAGTGACAAATATTGGTCAGGATGTGGAGAAAGTGGAACCCTCAGACACTGCTGGTGGGAACGTAAAATGGTGCAGCTGCTTTGGAAACCAGTCTGGCAGTTCTACAAAAAGTCAAACATAGTCACCATATGATGCAGCAACTCTAGTCCTAGGTATATATTCAACAGAACTGAAAACATATCCTCACAAAACCTTGTACATGAATGTTCACAGTGGCAGTATTCATAATGGTCAAAAAATGGAAACCCAAATGTCTATCAGTGGATGAATGAATCAATAAAATGTGATACCCATCCAATGGAATATCCATACAATGGAATCCATCCTTAAAAAAGAATTAAAGTTCTGATATATGGTACAACATGGATGAACCTTAAGAACATATGCTAAGTAAAAGAGGACAGACACAATGTGGTACATATTACATGATTTCCTTTATATAAAATGTCTAGAAGAGGCAGATACGCGGAAGCAAAGATGAGTGATTACTAAAGAGAACTGTTTGGGGTGGTGGGGATGATGGGGGGGGGTGATTAAAATGTTCTAAATTTGATTGTGGTGATGTTTACATAACTGTGAATATATTTTAAAAATACTGAGTTGGGACACCAGGGTGTCTCGGTTAGGTGTCTGTCTGCCTTCAGCTCTGTTCGGTCATGATCCCAGGGTCCTAGGACTGAGTGCTGCATTGGGCTCCATGCTCAGTGGGGAGTCTGCTCTCCCTGCTTGTGCTGTTAAATAAATTAAAAAAAAAATCTTAAAAAAAAAAAAACAACCTTGAGTTGTATACTTTATAGGTGAATTGTATGGTATGTAAATTTGAAATGCTATTTGTGGTCCATTGGACTGGGAGCCTCATGATGGCAGGGACTGAGCCTAAGGCATCTCTAGCCAATGCCTCAACAAATACTTCCTGAGGAGACACATTTGTATACTGTACCTCACATTTATACAGTGCTTCATAAATTTCCATGCATTTTTTTTCCCCAGAGAGCAGCAGTCCCTTTGTGCCTCATAACAACTCCGAAGGTGGTCAGAGTGGGTGATTATGAGACTGTTATTCGCCCATATTATGAAAAATTATGAAAATGATCAACAGGGGAAAGATCTCAAAACATTTCTGCTACTAAATTTTATCTCAAGATGCCGTCTCTCAGGCCTGTTTGTCTCGCATCGTATCTCCCAGAGAGAAGAATGCACTTTGTGCTCTGATAGACTGGTTCCCAAACTGCAACCCAACAGCAAGCAGTTCCTGTCACTTGTGGGGCCGGAACCAAAGAACCGAGATTCCTGTTTTGAGCACAGTGATGAGACCAGCAGGATTTTAGCTTTAGGATTTTGGACTCAGTCTTCTCAAATACTTCTAACCATAAGGTTTGAGTCGGTGTCCCACAGCCATCATGTCATTAGCAGTTAATTTATAAGCACATTCCAGGCTTAATTCAGGCTTCTCAGTTCTGGTCCCCTCTTCCACTCCCCATACCCCACCACCCCGCCATGCTTGAGAGAATAAACTCAAATTGCACACATTTCAGCCAGAACCTTTCCAGTTGGAGCATAGAAGCCACCTTACTATGCAAAACTCAGAAAAGAAGCCCTGAATGGTTTTATCCAATTGGGACGCGGACTTCTAGTCGCCTACAGAAACCCCCTGGCCACTGTGCGATTTCACGATGCTCTCCTTTAGGTCCACCCAAGTGGCCAGAAGCCTTGGCTGACTTCCAAGGTGGGGCTGGGAGACCCTCTGAGGCCCCGGGGCGTTCCCTGAGCGGCGGGGCGTGCTCCACTCCCGGCCGCCGCGGCAGGAGCGCAGGTGAGCAGCCCAGCGGGGTTCGCCGCGCAGTCCCCGGCGCCTCCGCCTCCGCGGCGCCCGCGCTGCGCTCCACCCCTCTCCGCGCCGGGCCCCGGGGGCGGGCGAGGGCTCGGCGCAAACACCCGTGGGCTTTGGAGGGGAGTGGGGTGGCGGTGTGGGAGCCCCCAAACTGCTTGGTTCTGGCGGCCGCGGCCCGCAGCGCGGAGACGCGGGGCCGCCACCTCCCCTCAGGCGCTGGGCGCGGCGGCCGCGAGAGCCGCAGGTGGTTCCCCAGGCCGGCCCTTTTCTCCTCCCCCTTTCCTTTCTTTCGCCTCCCCTCCCTCTCGCCCGGTGTCGGCGGCACTTCCCCCGCTTCCTCCTCCCTCTCCAATCGGGAGGGAGGGAAGGAGCCGCCGGCTCTTTCCTGCCTCCCTGCAAACTTGAGCGGGACTCCCGTCTCCACTCGCCACCGCGGCCACCGCGCCCCGCGCCCGGGAGCTGCTCCTCGAACTTCCTCTCGGCGCGCGGCCGGGCACTCCGGCGGTGGGAGGACTCCTCTGGGCGCCAGGCAGCCGCGGCTCCGACCCTCGGAGCCCTTCCCCGCGGCTGCCCGGTCTCTTTTGCCTCGCCGCCCTACCACCCGCCCGCCCGCGCGTCCGTCGGTCCGTCCTTCCTGCCCGCCTCGCCTCCGCCCCGCGGCAGGAGCCACCAGGCTGCCCCGCGGCGCCCCGCCGCAGCCCGGACTTTCCTTTGTGTTGGATGCGCACTCGCGCCCCGCGCCGACGAGGGGCGGACTGAGGGCTGCGCTCGCCCCGGGCGGCCCGCCGCGCCGCCAGCCCGCGCCCTCGCTCCGCCGCCCCCCGCCATGCCCTTCCACCAGAGGACCGTGGAGCCCGCGCGGCTGCGCCGGCCCGAAGCGGCCGGGGCCGCGGGCGCGCCGCTCTTCCGCTCACTGGAGCAGGTCAGCTCGCACGCCCTGGTCTGCCTGCTGGCGCAGCTCGCCGACCTGTCGCGCTGCGCGGGGGACATCTTCGGCGAGCTCGAGGGCCAGGCGTTGGCGCTGGGCCGCCGCACCGCCGCGCTGCACCGCCGCCTCGACGCCCTGCACGCCGCCGTCGCGCGCCTCGACCACCGCCGAGTGAAAATCCGTGAGTGGCCGGCGGGCCGGGGGAGGGGAACGAGGCGGGGAGGTGCCGGGCCAGCTGCTCCCTCCCGCCCCCTGGCGGTCTCGGGTGGGCTCTCGGGCCGCTGCGCGGAGTCGGGACCCCCAGCACCCCTGCACCCCAGCACCCCGCTAGCGTCGGCTTCTCGGGCGGGCACGGCCTGACCCTGGACGGGGCTGCGGCGCAGGTGGCAGGAGGAGCGGCGCTCTTCGGCTCTCGGATTCCCGGAGGTTCTTGGCCGCTTTGGGACGAGTGGGCGCGTGATGTGGGAATTGGGCTGGCCCGTCCCTCTGTCAGGTCCATCTCTGTGTGGGAGGCTGAGAGGAGACCCGGGGGCGCTGTACACAGAGGAGGAGCCAAGGTCGTGGGAAAGGGTCAGGGGAAGGTAGTCTGTTCGAGAAGCCAGGGTACGATATAGATATGGATATAGATGATTACAGTTCTTGAGACTCCGGCAGGATCTGTAAAAATCTCTGGGGATCTCAGAGAGCTTTGAGGCTGCTTGTCACCTTTCAGAACCGCGTAAGGCGCTCTTACCTGCAAACAAAAGTGTGTAGACTTTTAGTTAGAGTGTGTGTACATGTGAGTGCGTGCGCGCGCGCGCGTGTGTTATTTTACCTACCGTCCCCCCCCCCCCCGCCAGTTCTTTGTGATTCACAGGACCTTGACCTTGAGCTCAGACTTTCAGTCCCATTCATCTTTGTCTGACCTAGTCCAACCCTGAAAATCAAGTCTGTGTCCTGACGGAGTGATCTCTCCAGCACCCATTTCATTTCAGCAGCTTGACGAGCTCCAGTGAAAGAAGTAACTGGAATTTCCTGCTGGCCTAAAGCAGAGAAACTTTCCGTATGATGCTTGTGTGGTTTCTCCCCGTTTTAGTACATGGACTTGGTCATGTACTAAAGTGTACATGATTCTAAGTGTAAAGAATTCTAAGTGTAAAGAATAAATTGGAGATGGTTGATGGATTGCAGGATGTGAGGGGAGGTGTTGGTGAACACACGCCTAGATTTCCGCAGCTCTGAATGAAAGACTGTCTCTCAAATAGCTGGTTTGTCATTTTTTTTCCTCTTGCTAGAAAAACTTAGCTACATTTTCCTTACCTTAAAACCGGAAGTGTTCAAGTTTTCAGTACCTTAATACTGGTGAGATTACTTGGATCTTTCTCCACGTTGTGAAGTTACCATGTGATGACTTTACATTTTATATGTTTCATTGTGTTGTCAACAGGTCCTGGTACATTGTGGACAGTTCCCAACTGGGGAGGGCTTACTCCTCTCCCACCAAAAAATGAGAGGGGGAAAAAATCAAGGTGGTCTCACAAAGTTGTTGGACAGAATATATCTACTGACTGTGAATAATTACCTGTGCATCAGGATATACTGTCTTAGTGGAATGTCATAGCCCTCTTGGTGATGCTTCGTTGCTTCTGTGTTTTTTTTTTTTTTTTTTAATGTGGAGTGAGTATGTGGGTGAACGAGAATTTCACCCTTGAGGAATGACGTGATGAGGCAGATCCGACTGGTAGGTGAACTGATCTTTTGTGGGAGTTAAAAAAGGAGTTGGCCTGAAGGTCAAGAACTCCTTCTGTTGCTAGTTATGTTTTGCATGTAAGCATTACTTTTTTTTTCTTTGTGTACATACACACCAAATTAATGGCCAAAACTAAAACTGTGCAGATGTCCTAAATTAACTAAAATTGACTGATATAACTCTTTTTAAAACTTTTCACAAGTTTGTTTGAACCTTAAATAGCTTTGATTTTATACCAGAAAACCCTGGCTCATCATTTTTTTTTTTTTTTTATGATTGAGAAAGAAGGCTTTTATTGAATGTAATTATGGGTGAGAGTAGAAGCGCACATCCAGAGAAGGAAGCCAAACTGTAAACACATTAGTTTTTGTGGTTTTTTCACCTTCATGCACTTCATGTTTTTATTGTTAAAAGCAGTGAAACACCTGTGCATTCATTTTACTTAGCTTCTATTAGGATTTAAGAAAAACAACAACTGCCTTAAACTTTGTTCCTGAGGGAAAGCTACATTTTGAAATCATCTTGGTACCTTTGTAGGCAGGCCTTCTGAGTAACATAATCCATTAGAATGGACACGTAGATTTTTAGGCGTGGAGTTGACTGAGAAGGCCATCTACTTCATTACCTTAGCAAGAGAGGAAATTGAGTCCTAGACAGCTGAAGTGATTATGTGGTGGACTCCTGGCACAGCCAGGCCTTCTCATTGGCTCACCTGCTTGTCCCACTGGGTATATGCTTTACTTTTAGGATCGCATGGGACATAGGAACAAAGCTTAGTACATTCCTCAAATAGTCCAAAGGATAACTATGACTGTTAATTTCATTCGTCTTGTCAGATAAACCTTTTAATGAGTCTCCCAAGGAGCAAGTAGCAGAACAGAACAGTTTATCAGAAGCCGACTACAGCGGGAGATGATGCGTATTTCCTTGCCTTATGGGTTGCTACTATAATTAAGGGTGTGAGTGCAGCTGTTTTAAAAACATATAGACTTTATCTTTGTAACAGAGAAACATTTTAGTGCTGTGGGCAGTGATTCTAAGACATATTTCATCAAGTTTGCCATTCCTCAAAATCTCGTAGGTTGTTACCTGACATATCCAACATAACTTTTTGTAATAGGTTGGGGAGAAGGTACCTTACTTTTTCTCCTACTTACTCTTTTTATTTTTTAAATTTTTAAAAATTTTAAAATGTAAGTTCAATTAATTAACATACAGTGTATTATTAGTTTCAGAGGTAGAATTTAATGATTCATCAGTCTTATAGAACACCCAGTGTTCATTACATCATGTGCCCTCCTTAATGTCCCTCATCCAGTTATCCCAGCCCCCTACCCTTCTTCCCTCTAACAACCCTCAATTTGTTTCCTATGATTAAGAGTCTTTTATGGTTTGTCTCCCTCTCTGATTTCATCTTTATTTTTCCTTACCTTCCCCTTTGTTCTTCTGTTTGTTTCTTAAATTTCACATATGAATGAGTTCATATGATAATTGTATTTCTCTGATTGACTATTTTGCTTAGCTTAATACCCTCTAGTTCCATCTACATTGTTGCAAATGGCAAGATTTCATTTTTTGATGGCTGAGTAGTATTCCATTGTGTGTGTATGTGTGTGTGTTTGTATATTATCTTCTATATCCATTCATCTGTTGATGGACATCTGGGTTCTTTCCATAGTTTGGCTATTATGGACGTTGCTGCTATAAACATTGGGGTGCAGGTGCCCCTTTGGGTCACTACATTTGTATCTTCGGGGTAAATACCCAGTGGTACAATTGCTGGGTCTCTCCTGCTTATCCTGAAAGACTTCCCAATGCTTTCCCGACATCCCTAGGTTGGAAGGAGTCCTTTTATAGCATCTATTATGGTCGTCCAGTGTATCTATCCTACATTGACCAGCATGGGCACAAATTGTATTTTCACTTCTACTCCCCTCTACTACATAGCAAAGTGATTGAGGTCCAGTGTGGCTGTATCTTTATTTTTCCAAAGCTCCAAACAGTGCCTAGAATGGGATAACTCAGTAGATATTTGAACTGAACCAGTGTTTGGTTTCTTAGTGCTCAGTGTCTGGAAGAGTAACTAAGAAGTCTTCCGGAGGGACTGTAATACTGACTGCTACAAACTATGTGAACAAGACAGTAGCATTAAAAACAAATGAAACAGTAAACTTTCTACCTTTTTAAGGTTTTGTGCTGAACCACTATTATGCTGTTTTCTCTAAAAGTCAGACTTCATTAATTTTGCTGTAAGTGCTTATTGAAAGGAGTAACAGTAGCTAGAAATGTGGATAGTTATCTTTCAGCCCTGTAAGCAATCAGATTTTTCTATGCAGAAATCAATAGACACTGAACTTAATAGCCTCTTTCATTATCAAGCCCCATGTGATTTTAATCTTTTTATAATTAATCACACTACACTTGTGGAGTGCTTTTATGACTGAGAAAATGTTTTTCATATTTGTTATTTGACTGGAAATTTTGTGAGGTAGGATGGTCAGGTTGCATTTATATCCATTTCATAGACAAAGAAATGGAAGTTCTGGAACTAGTAGGTATATGTTAGATCAACATGGATTTCTGATTTCTTCACCTTAACAGTATTTCCTGGGTGAATATGAAGTGTAATTGTGGAATACGGAAGGGGAAAAGAGATTCTTGTTGGCTTTTCTTCTTATAGGTCCAGAGAAGCAGAAGGTTTCCCCCCCCTTAGACTGTAAAAATGTTCCAAGTTCAGGGAGCTTTGCTGTGTTGCAACAAGGGCAGCGGGCCCTGTTTGCATCTAGTGTGTGTGAACTCCCATGGAGTTGGTGTGGTTCTCAGCCTGGTGAGATTTTTGTGATGGCCTTGATAGCGTACAGTTTTTATGGGAGAGATGAATGGTGTTGCAGATAGTTGGCGGATGGAAAGACTGGATAGACACCGTCTTTGCATAAACAAGTTACGAGCTTCTGTGGTGTCTGCGTTGGGCAGATGCTATAGCCTGAAACTGTCTGGATGCTGCTCTAGGTGTCTCGCTGCCTTGTCCTACATCCCAACAGACTGCCCCTTAACCCGACCAGAGGGTGGGTTGTCCTGATGCCAGAATATCTTTGCTTCTTCCTCAGAATGAACCTTTTATACAAGGTGCTTGTCAGAGTTCTAAGGACGGAGAGTGGAGGCTTCACTGCACTTCTAAGAACAGGGCGTATGGTGGTTTTTGTACCTGCCTGCCCATCTTCTGGTAAAATGTTTGTATTGCTGGTGAAATTGACCTAAGACTTGCTTTCATTGAAACATGCTACTTGTTAGGGAGGGTGTTGGTATAGGAATGTGGTCTCCACCCACCTCTAATCCCTGAAGGGCCCCTAAATGTATTGACAGAAACTGAGGGGAGCTGAGCAGCCAGATTGCACCTCAGGTTAAGGAGGCTCTATAAGGTGAGGCAGTGTTTTCTGTACTTGCCTGACAATGAGAATTGTCTAGCACTCTTGTGGGAGTTACAGATTTCCAGAGCCTTCCAAAGCCCTACTGAGCCAGAGCCTCCAGTATGTTTAACAGATGCTGCTGTTTACTTGGAGGACTCGAGAACTGATATAGGAAAGTTCATTGGATTGAGAGCTGGGAGACTCGAATCTGGCTTCATCTCTGCGGTTCTCTATTGCAGGTCTTGACCCATATACTCGGCACCTGTAGGCCTCAGTTTCCTTATCTGTAAAATAGAGACTTTGTCTGAAATAACCTTTACTGGCCTTTGCAGTTTTGGCATTTTGTGATTCTAACGAGGGATTGCTATTTGATAGTACTGCAGATGACCTTGCAAATAGGACTTTGATCAGAAATCCCTCTCTGATTCTTAAGAGTAGGGATTTAAAAAGTTTTTTTTGTGTGTGTCTGAAATAAACTCTTCTTGACTATAGGGACTCTTTCAAATCATGGTTCACTCACATGGAGGGCATGGAGCTTCATGTCCGGAGGGAATGGGGGCTCATAGCTTCCTCCTCAACTTTAAAAAATGCTGACTATCATTATAGAAAGAGAATTCTTGTTTAAATGCATTTGCCATATGTCAGATTTCTAAAAGAGAGGTTTTGTTCTGTTTTGTTTTAATTTATGAAGGTGTACTGTTTAAGCCAAAACATCAATTTATTCTTTGACTCTTGGGCGTAATACAATTATCTGGTTCAAAAAGCTACCTTCATTTATGTTGGAATGTTATTCTAGCAATAATTTAATATTCCTCTATATTAGAGGAAAAGCCAATATTAAAATTTTATCTGTGTGTATTGTTTTAGGATTGGGACTAGCAAATGAAAAATATTTTAAAAACGGAAGATAGGGGCGCCTGGGTGGCTCAGTGGGTTAAAGCCTCTGCCTTCGGCTCAGGTCATGATCTCAGGGTCCTGGGATCGAGCCCCACATCGGGCTCTCTGCTCAGCGGGGAGCCTGCTTCCTCCTCTCTCTCTGCTTGCTTGTGCTCTCTCTTTCTCAAATAACTGAATAAATAAAATCTTTAAAAAAAAAAAAAATAAAAACGGAAGATAGTTAATATAGTTGAGATTTTTAGTATTTTGCAACAAAATTCAGAAAATGAAGCAGTGTTTTTTCCTCTGGCTATTATTTTAATGTCTTAAAAAAATCAAGTTTTGGGGCGCCTGCGTGGCTCAGTGGGTTAGGCCTCTGCCTTCAGCTTGGGTCATGATCTCTGGTCCTGGGATCGAGCCCCCCATTGGGCTCTCTGCTCAGCGGGGAGCCTGCTACCCACACTCTTCTGTGCCTGCCTCTCTGCCTACTTGTGATCTCTGTCAAATAAATAAATAAATCTTAAAAAAAAAATCAAGTTTTAAGTATAAGATAAAATAATTTATACTTAACTGGGCACCTGGCGATTTTTTAAACCATTTAACTATGTTTCTCCTCAAATTGGCTTTTATTCTGGAATGAATTATTTCTGCAGGATTTGCTGTTCAAAAGCAAGAGGCTGGTGCTGATGGTATTATCTCCACACATTACCTTTGAGGTCTACAATTCTCAAAACGCGCACCTTAACAGTGCCTTGGACAAATGTAGCAGATTGGTTGGAGCTTTGGTTTCTGCATGTGGGCTCTTCTGAGCCAAGGCCCTGGAGGTCCCAGCCTCAGTCCCTTTCCTTGTGGATTAAATGACATGTCTGTGAAAGCATTTAGCACCCCTCAAACAATGACATTACTGATAACCACCATCTATGCAGTGGCAGTAGTGCAATTCCAATTTCTGGCATTAGAGTGACTTTTTGGTGCCCGAGAATGCCAACAGCAGCTGTTGGAACATTTGCTATTGGCTGAACTCTTGAATACAGGAGTCTCCCCTTATCCGCTGGCCAGGATGAGGGGTGGGCAGTGTTCTAGTACCTATGGTGGATGCCTGAATCTGTGGATGGTACCAAACCCTTTGTATACGATGTTTGTTTCTGACGCAGTGTTAGGCTGCTATTGAACTTCTGAAGAGGGGTCCGAAGGAGGATCGTCTGCTTCTGAACCGTGGTCACTGGGAGTAACTGAGACCATGGAAAGCTGAACTACAGGTCAGGGGGTCAACTGTAGGTACAATAGCTCCACAAGGTGGACATTGTTATTCTCTCTTTCTTTGATGGGTGACGCAGTTAAGGCACACATAGTCACTTACCCACGTCCCTAGCTAGTAAGGGATGGAGCTGGGGTCTGAACTAAGGCAGGCTTGTCTCCAGATTGGCCTAACCAATCTGCGGTGCTGTCTCTATTTAAATGATGACATTATGTACTGGGTGAGGAAAACCGACCCCAAGAAGATGGGCAAAAGCCTGTCACATAGCTGAGGGAGACAGCTCCTGGCTTTCCAGCTTTTCCTTCTCTTTTTGTTTTGAAACCTCTCAAACTGCTAGTGGATAGCCAGGAAATCTGAGACCTGATCCAAAGGACTTCGCACGGTGCCTGGTGCATCGCTAACATATATCTAACATTTCCTGTTGTTGTGTGGGGGGCCGAGAAGGCCGAGTTAGTGTCTGTGTGCACATTGATGTCCACGTATTACCGGGTGGCCCAGTCCATGTGGGCCGCTCCATTGAAACCCACACGGTGAAAACTGACCAAGTTAGAGGGGACCTTGTGTCGGCGAGAAACACAATTCGAAAACCAGGAAGTTCGGCCCAGGGATCTTAAAGTATATGTGGTTCTTGACAGCAGCATTCAAGGGCTGTTCTTTCTCTTTTCTTCCTAGGCGGTGGGGGTTGGGGCTTGGGCGAGCAAGCCCACCTCTTGGGACCTTTATGTATATGTCCTCTTTCTCAGAGCCCTGGTCACCCCCATTTCCTCCTATCAGAGGAACTGTATACCTGGCTTAGCTCCCACTTTCGTTTCCTAGACGTAAAAGCTCCCCCTTTTACCTCAGTTGCACAGGAAGCTCCCGAGCCTCCGTCTGCACCTACTCCTATCTGATTTCACGTTCCCACTCCGACCTTGAGAGGCCCAGCTCAGACCTCAGCTCTCCCTGGGCACCTTGGAACCCATGTTAGCCCATGTTAGCACTGTTTCATTCCTCTCCTGTTCTCCACACTTTCTGAATCATCACATACACCAGGGGCTTGTTTAAAAACGGATTCCCGGAGATCCTGGAGATTTTGAGTCATCCAGTCTGGGATGAGGCCAGGAGGAACACGCCCAGCCAACAAGAACCCCCAGGTGATTCTGATTAACCCAGTTTTGGAAATACCAGTCTCTGTTGTGTGTTAGGAATCTGGTTCATGGAGGGTGGCAGGATTTTCTTCCATTCATGAAATGTATTTTGGGTTATTCTGCTAGTGCTGAGTTGTGAGGATTACAAGATGAATACAGTTTCATGTGGGTGATCAGATATGTAAATAAATATTAAGGAATAAAGTTAACCATCATTTATAACATTATTTCTATAAGAAAATCTATTCTGAATTCTGAATTGCCCATTTCAATTGGATTTTTAGAAAATCTCTAACTTAGAAGACCTGCCTGTAAGCATGTGGGACAATGGCTCTTCCTCACATACAAAATACTGATTTTAAATTTCAGAGCATATTTTGCTTACAAACTGTATTCTGAGAAAGAAATATAAACCTTCTAGAATACGAGTTCTTTTCCTTGTGCGTTGGTGGATTTTACTTTTCTTAGTAATGCTTTATTTTGACTTATTCTTCTGATTCGTTTTACAAGGAACTTCTATGTAGAAAAGTAACATCTTGCTTTGGGAGGACAGGCAACTGTTTCAGGTTATTCCTGCAGGGATGTCCTCTGTTACACTTTCCTCTTTTCCCTGTTCCTTTTCTGATTAAAAGCTGGTAAAGATGTTATCAGTAATATATATAGGGAACTGTGTGGTAACGGGCTGGTTTAAATTGTAGTAACACATGGTAAAATAGAATGGGGGCTTTCTACATGATAATATTAGCCATCTGATAAAATGTTCTGAGAACGGAGAGACCACCATGTGTAGCAGAGGAAATTGAATTAAGCAGATGCTATGCTGTGCAGAAATCAAATTATGCCCGATTCTCCTGGCATCTGAGAGCTACTTCTGAGGAGAACTGTGGTTTCCCAGCTCGTGGTCTGGCTGCTGCGACCATCACTGAGGCAAGGGCACTGTCCCTGCTCTTTCAGGATTTTCCAGTCGTACTCCTTAGCTGGCTCCGGGCATGGCAGGCCCAGAAGATGCAGGCGGCGAGACGCAACAGCCAGTATTCTTTTTTTTTTTTTTTAAAGATTTTATTTATTTATTTGACAGACAGAGATCACAAGTAGGCAGAGAAGCAGGTAGAGAGAGAGGAGGAAGCAGGCTCCCTGCTGAGCAGAGAGCCCGATGTGGGGCTCGATCCCAGACCCTGGAATCATGACCTGAGCCGAAGGCAGAGGCTTTAACCCACTGAGCCACCCAGACGCCCCAACAGCCAGTATTCTTTACCTCTACATTAGACGAGGGACAGGGTTGCTGGAAAATCATGATGCAGCCCGGTCATCTTAAATTTTCATTTAGTTTATTGAGCAGGCCATACATTTACCTTCTTGGAAAAAACGGATACAGAAAACTATGCAGTCTCAGTTCTTCTGCCCCCTCTCTGCTTTGTCATCCCTTCCCACTAGAATAATCACTTTTATTCGTTTCTCCCTGTTCTTCCAGAGTTTCTTTATGCAAGTATGAAAAATAATTATTTCATGTTATTTTCCTTCCATTTACCATACGCATAATTTTGGGATTATCCTGTTGCTGCTCTTTATTTGTATACATAATCCAAATTGATTATTTTAATTGTTTTTTCTGTGTCTTGTAGCCAGTTTCTATTTGTGAAATTGTACTACTTTTTTTTTTTAAGAGTTTATTTCTTTATTTTGAGAGACAGAGTGCATGTGCACAAAAGCACGGGGAGGGGCAGAGGGAGAAGGAGAATCTCAAGAGGACGCTGAGCCTCGTGGAGCCAGGTGAAGCCTAACTCTCGTGACCCAGCTCACCACCAGAGTGGAAACCAAGACTCAGAACCTCAGCTGACTGAGCCACCCAGGCCCCAAAATTGCAGTTCTTTTTTGTCAGAAAAATGCAGTTGATTTGGTAAAAATAAGATTAATTAACATTGAAATGTACTGTTAATTTAAGCTCTTTCTTATTTTTTTGTATTGCTAATGCTTTGATTTTAGATATATTTTAAATAGGAGCTTCTCAAGAGGTGATTAATCTTTTCCTGTATTAAGAAAGACAAAGTGGGTGCCTGGGTAGCTCAGTTGATTAAGCATCTGCCTTCAGCTCAGTCATGGTCCCGGAGTCCCAGGAGAGAACCCTGCATCAGGCTCCTTGCTGGGGGGGGGGGAGAGTGGGGGGGTTCAGAGTCTCCCTCTGGCCCTCACCCCACACGTGCTATCTGTCGTGCTCTCTCTCTCTCTCTCAAATAAAATCTTAAAAAGAAAGAAAGAAAGAAAAAGGGAGGAGGCTTCTGTGAAATGTCTGTAACAACATGGTATAGGTTGAGTTATTTAAAGTGGGCACTTTCTGCCTTCTCTCTGGATATCCTGCATGCTGAATGTGAATTACTTCCTGGCTCAGGAAGGGACTACTACCAAGATAGAGCTGCATTTGAATTTCTGTGTGGAATGTTTTACTCTGACATAGTGATTTCATTTGCTAAATAAATGCAATTGGTCATGAAGTTGGCTTCGGATTTTTATTTCACTGGGTTGGTTCTAACTACCTTGCCTGTAGAGGCCAGTAGAGAGTGACATTGTCAGACATGTGAGGGAAGCAGCTATGGTCATTTGAATTATTTTTTCCCATTTGTTAACCTGCTTAAGACCAGAGGTTTGTACTGAATTAGTATAGGAAATGAGTAATTAAAGCATTATTTATGAATGTAACCTCAAAAATGTAACACATTCTCCCTTGTAGTTTTGTGTAAATAAAAGTACATTAAAAAACTTTAGCTCGGGGCACCTGAGTGGCTTAGTTGTTAAGTGTCTGCCTTCGGCTCAGGTCATGATCCCCAGGTCATGGGATCAAGCCCCACATCGGGTTTCCTGCTAGGTTGGAAGCCTGCTTCTTCCTCTTCCACTCCCCTACTTGTGTTCCCCGTCTCTCGCTGTGTCTCTGTCAAATAAATAAATAAAAATCTTAAAAAAAAAAAAAAAAAGCCTTTAACTCCTATGGGGCTCCTGGGTGGCATAGTCAGTTAAGCACCGACTCTTGGTTTGGGCTCAGGTCATGATCTCAGGGTTGTGGGATCCAGCCCTGTGGGGGGCTCCGTGTGGAGTGTCCTAACTTCCTCTCTCTCCTCCCTCTGCCCTTCCCTGTCACACATTCTCTCAAAATAATAAATCAATCTTAAAAAAAAAAAAGCTTTAACTCTTAGAAGTATGTCATAAAATAATTCTGATTTATAATATTAATGTATATTATCATAAAGTTCAAACCTTTAAAATGCAGAATATACAGAGAAGTATCACAGCCCAGAGAGTGTTGAATTCCTCCCTTTTTGCTCATATATCTGTATGAATCTGTATGAATGACTCTATAGCAACAGATGACATTTTTTTTTTTTTTAACAGAACATAGGGCGTCACTCTCTATAAATAGTTTTTGTGTCCTGAGTTTTTAAACTTAGGTTATATTGTGAGAATTTCCCCCAGGTCATAGACAACCAGAGACTGTTTTAAAGAGGAGAGGCATCGGGAGGCATGTTTCTGAAGATCTCTTACTTCGCACTGGCTCCCCAGTGAAGTCCTTTTGATGTTCTGTGGAGTCTGTTTACACAAGAGTTATCATGTGGACAGAAGTTTGTTATCTTCTGGGGCTTCCTAGGGTTTCTTCTCTGTGTTACTTGGGAACCTTTAAATTGCACTCACGAAGTAGCGTTTAGGAAAAGATGTGCCGGAATTTTGTCAGTCCAGTAGATCGTTAAGTCTTATCCCCTTTCTGGACAAATTCACCCTCTTTTAGTGCTAAGTTTGCTGACCCACAGCGACAGTTCTCTCTATCTTTACAGTGAATAGATCATTGAGTCAAAAGATGGTTGTATTCCTTTCTTTATTGGTTCTTTAGTTGAGTAGTGTGCCTGTTTGCTAATAAATTATGTTGCTTTTTTTTTTTTTAAAGAGAAGTTACATCTCTTTTTCCTCTAAAAAAATAAATAAACATTTCCCTTCCCCCTCCACAAAATGTCAGACATCTGTCTCTAGATTCCTCACCTCGGCCAGTGCCTTCTCTTGCAACATACGGGGACTGTTTAGATTTAACTCAAGTTTTCAAAACAAAGGTCTGTCGCCTCTTGCTGTGAACTTTTAGCTCTCATTTTGTGGGAAGATGAGGATGAAGCTTGCTCCTTTTATTCTAAACGTTGGTGGAAAATTAATACTCTATAGAAACATTGAGGGACTGGGCAAACTCGCCCATGATAATGGTTGCAGGGATTGAAGGCATGAAAGAGGGTGGGAGAAATGTCTTTCAGTGCCATTAGTATATTTTACATGATCTTAATATATTGCTTGCAAATTGCAAGGTCTGCTCAATAAAAATAATTCATATTAACATTTATGGGATCATATTTATAGCTAACATTTATAGGATACTTACTATGTGCCAGTTTCATTTAATCCTCATAAAAAACTGTATGAGAGACATATTACCAGCCCCATTTTATTGATTTTACTGAGTGGCTACAGAGAGGTCAAGTAATTTACCCAAGGTCACACAGCTGGTAAGTGGTAGAGACAAAATGCGGTATACGTGAGTTCTGGGATTAACACTTTATTTGAAGGACTGTAATTATTTTTTGGTGAATTTTTAAGTTCATGTTAATACTGAAAATTTTCTGAGTTTGGCTAGGAATTTTTTTTTCTATTTGGTATTTTCTGTTTTCTTCTGGTTATTTTAAATCATTATGCCCAGTGGCATGATGTGTGGAGGTGAATTAGTAGCGCCTGTGATAGTGCTGTTGTGAACTCATAGAAAATTAATCAATTTTATTTGATTCTTTGAGCTGCACTGATGAAAGGTACTTTAGTCTCTCGTATAAAGTCCTTTTGTTAATGCTTTCCCTCATTCTGGCGGCTTTTCCTTTTCCAGACGTTCGTGAGCAGTGTCAGAAGACAGGTGATGTAGGAACAAAATTCAATTTCTGGCTTATTTTGATTTGATATGTTAGGGGAAACTTCTCTTTCCCTGCTCTCCCCAAGATTTCTGTCTTTAAAGGCTGTAACGCATGCTCTCAAGCCTGTACCTCAAGGACGTCACTTAGTGTCCTTGTTAGTGACGGAGGATAGGAGGAGAAGCTGTGAAGAGACTAGCTGGCCTTTCCTCCTTTCCTCAGCTCTTGAGAACATTTACTTTTGTGGACGAAAAATACCTGCAGTTAAGTGGTGCTTGCTGGTGGCCCCAGCCAAGAACTTAACTTAAATCAGCAGTTCTCAAAGCGTGATGTCATCATCAGCGTCTCTGAGGAATTTGCTAGAAATGCAAACTCTAGGCCCCACACCAGACCTCCTCCATCAGAATCTGTGGGGATGGGTGCAGCAGTCTGTGTGTAACAGCCCTCCAGGTGATTCCGATGCTAAGTTTGAGAACCACCATCTGCAGAGCCCGAGGGGTGAATCTGCTTAGAGACCTACCGCCTTTGCTGGGCTGTGGGCCATGAGTGGGGCTGCCAAAGCTCGGTTCCCAGAGGCTTCTTTAGATGCTGGACCATATGGTCCAGGACAGTATGAGTTTATGAACTAATGCTTCATTACCGTACAACAATGAGAGTCTGGCTTTAAGAATCTTTGAAACCCTGCCAATTTGTGCTTTAGAAGCCCATTGCTAGTGGGCCTTCACCATTTGGAGATTCGTGACCTGGCCCTGGGCTTGTTTGTCTTCCTCAGGGCTGAAGGCAGCCTCTCTGATTTCCCTCTCCCTAGGAACTTTAAACAACACCCAGAGAGCAGAGGGGTGACTCACCACAATCACAGGGTAGGGACGTACTTTCTAAACAAAATCTGAGGAGAGAGGATTGTTCTCCCTAAATACTGCTTATATAAAACCCCCATTTCGATATTTCAGTGTCTCCTAGAAGACGTAAGTAGGAAAACTTGAGGCAGACATGGGAAATTGTACCTGCGGATGGGACGTACACGTTTGAACAAACAGGAGAAGAATATGCAAGCATGAACGTGCTGAGCGGTTGGTGTGCTCTTGCTGGTCGTGGAGTCCTATTTGGCTTTCCCTGATATAATTTAGCTTTTCAATTTATGTAATCTGCTGGTAAAGTAGCTGTTAATACAGTATAATCCACTGTAATTTGAAGAAGTGAGAGATAATTGAAGCAGTTTGATAAAAGGCTGCAGAACAGGGTGGTTAAAAGATAAGGTTTACTGGCTGTGTGATCCTCAACAAATTGCATAACCTCTCTGTGCTTCAGATTTCTTTCTCTGTAAAATCGGCACTGTACTAATGGTTGTGCAGATAAAGTGACATATTCAGAACAGTGCCTGGCCCATAACAAACAATAAATATTAGCTGATAGATACTTCGGACTGGCCTTTTTATTTTTTAAAGCTATTTTTACTTATTTTTTCCCAAGTGTGTTTTTAAAATCTAAACATAAATAAAGCCAAGACGTTGGAATAAGGGATTGGATTGGACTTAATTATCTGATTTAACTCTTTTTTTTTTTTTTTTAAAGATTATTTATTTATTTATTTATTTGACAGAGAGAGATCACAAGCAGGCAGAGAGGCAAGCAGAGAGAGAGAGAAGGAAGCAGGTTCCCAGCTGAGCAGAGAGCCCGATGCGGGGCTCGATCCCAGGACCGTGGGATCATGACCTGAGCCGAAGGCAGCGGCTTAACCCACTGAGCCACCCAGGCGCCCCGAATTATCTGATTTAACTCTTAAAATTTCCTAATGACTGTGCTTGTGTTCTAGTTGAGTTTTCTAGATAGCTGATGGCTAGGTTTGATAATTGGACATACTGTGGGAGGTGAGATGATTTGTTTTGGATATCTCAATAATTCAGTTCTGGAAGTCTAGAGTATTGGAGTAAGTTTATTGAGCATGTTCTCTAAAAATGGTGTTTTGGTTACATTTCTGATACGAGTTTGTTTTGATGTTATTTTCCTCTTTTCCAATTGAGATCAGATAAAATCAAGTCAGGGGTTTTGGTTTGTTGAGTTCCAGTGAGTTGGTTTTATTACACATGTAATCTCTAACTTAGAAACTTGTCAAGTTACAAAAGTTAATTTGTATGTTGTTTTAAATTTACAAATACATTTCCTCTTATAAACCATGTTTCCAAAGCATGACCAGGCACAGGGCAGTCCTCCCAAATCCTCTTTGTCCTGACTATAGATACGCAGACCTGCAGTGCCGCAAGCCCTATCATCTTGGAAGAATTTTCTACCGCAAAATGGATTGTAAGTGACGGCCAGGATACCTGAGATCAGGTTTTGCCGTCCTCCCGACCCCTTCCCTAAGCTCTGTGACTCTGGCTTCATCTATAACATAAATGATTTCGATCAGGCCTCCAGATTCCTTTGTAGGGGGAGGTGGACTTCATGGTTTCATGAAAGCAGGATATGTGAGTATGAAGCTTGGGAAGCAGGGGATAAGAGCGTTTCCAGGAGTGTGGGTGCACGAGACTGAACCCAACCAGAATGTTGGCTGGGACATTCATTCCAGGTAACAGCTCCAGGTCAGCGGAGTGAAGGTGAACCCTCTGGGAATTTGTGTGGGGCAATTGGCAAGTATATGCAGAGTATTTATATCTGTAAGTAAGAAGCTACTAGTTTTGCCTCTTTTACTTTTTTCTAGGAGTGTTTAAATGGATAAGGGTGAGTAGTTTTATCAGTTTGAAAAGCCCACTTATTTTTTTTTTCTTTTACTTACCTCTGTTTTATAGGGGCATGCATTTATATTTGATTTCTGTTCAAAGATTGTGTGTGTGTGTGTGGTTTTTTTTGAAGCGAACAACATACAAAGCATTAAAGATCCTTTCCACCTCTCCTGTGCATTCTCTGTAAAAGGATTTGAATTGTTTATAGAATCCAGCAAGCTTTTGGTAAAGTACATGTTTTTAATTCATGTTGAACACATAAAGAAAAGACAGACTTGAGCTTGTAAAAATTATTCCTGTCAAGTCCCATGTAGCTTCACATGTCAAAAAGGACATGAAAATGCTTTCCCCAAGCGGCCATGTCTTAACAGCTTATGTCCTTCAGGGAGTTTCTTGGAAGGAATTAAATTCTGGGAGGTAACATTTTTCTTTCAAGTTCGATTTCCAAAGTGAAAATGAACTTCTGTTTTTTAACTTGAACTTTGAAAAACATTCAGTGAAGAGCTTTGAGAACTGTGCGATGATTGTGTTCCATAGAATTAGGCTTCCCCGTCTCTGTAGCCAGAAATGAGTCTTGACAGTTTTCTTTGTAGCTGTAAACATGAAGAGAGAAAGGAAAGAAGAGGTAAAAAGTGCTGAGTCTGGGAAACTGTTCTAGTTACTTAAATCTTAGCTACATAAGTGTCTGTTTATATTAATGGAGCAGGACCAAATAACAATAGTCTTTTTTTTTCGAGTTAAAGATTTCCCCACTGGGAAATCACTTTGCAAATTCCTTAGGCCTTCTCATTGAAAACATATGAATAGCTAAAGTTTAATATTTAGCATAATTAAGAAATAGTTTTACTGTTTCCCAATCATAGTAGCTTGTGAACTTTTTTCTTGACTATTTTTGGGCTAATGGAGAATAGGTAATAGGGAAAATGTAGAAATACTTTTACTGTGCTATCTCCTTTATGTTTTGAGAGTCATATGGAGTACTTTAGGTTGATCCATGGTCATGGTTTTTTTTTTTTTTTTTTTTTAGAAAGAATTAGATAGTGTTCTGAATCATCTATTGTGTCTCTTTTGGTCAGTTTCTCCCTCCTTCCCCCCATTTCGTATTAGAAATAGACCTTTCATCTCTCAGGTGGCATTGTGGATCTAGACCAAGCTGAAATATCCTTTTCATATATGGAGGTTTTTAGTTTCCTGGTTAGAGATAATAATTAAATACTTCAATTTTTAAGTTTTATTGTCGAGTGGTGGATGGTCAGAAGTATAACTGTGAGGAGAAAGAAAAATCATAAAAAGAAGGAGTGATAAAATTCTTCATTGACTAATAGTCACTCCATTCAAAAGGTAATAAATTATCCTGAGCATTCACTAAGATGTTGCCGCTATGGGGCAATTAAACCACCTGCTTTGACTTTTCCCTAACGACTGTAGAGGATTTATGGTGATTCATTTCATACCATATACCTTTCCCTTGATGATGAGCTGGCTTCATGGCCATGGAAATGAGCAGTGTAGGCTGGCTAGAGTGGAAAACCTCTGGACGTGGAGAGTCATTTAATATTTTTAGCTGATTTTTAAAAAATTTACTTCTGTATCTTTAAACGTCATTCTGGCTTTGCTATTTCACGTTTTTGTAGTCTTAGTTATTATCTGTTCAAGATGAAAATTTAGCTCCTTTTGCTTCCCTTCATCTGACCCCTGCCATACATGCCTTACCTTGTCTTCCCACATCCCTCTCCACCCCACCTCCCCGGCCCCCGGGACACTTCTATTGTAGTTTTGTTTAGTTCAGCATTCAGTGTTGACAATGTTATGACAGCATACACTGTTCCGAGCAGAGCCATGTCATCAAACATGATTACTTTTCCATTATTGTACACCTTCTGTTTCCCCTGGCATAAATACTGGCTCTTTTTGGTGTGAGTGTTTTTATGTGTTTGTTATTATCTTATCTTCAGACTCTACTCTATCCATATCTTCTTTTTACCTTAAAAATTCTATCAATTTCGTCTTTTTTTTTTTTTTAAAGATTTTATTTATTCATTTGACAGAGAGAGATCACAAGTAAGCAGAGAGGCAGGCAGAGAGAGAGGAAGGGAAGCAGGCTCCCAGTTTCGTCTTTTGAATAATCTTTTCTCCCAGAGCTTTCTGATCTAATCTAATGTAGGATGATTCTTCTTTGTGGCTGGTACCTGTCACTCTGTTCTCCTTCACTATCATTCTGGAGATTTCTTCTCTTTTTTGATGTCTGTCTCCTCTAACCCATTCTTCTTGCTTTGGTCCTTCATTTTGGTGGAGCTCTATTTATGGTAGTGTCCTGAGAAATACTGTAGAACACACAAATTTTTTGCTTGTGTATTTTCTCATTTCTTTGATGGTTTTGCTGGATAAGGACTTCTAGGTTAAAAATTTTGCTTTTTCTATTTTGAAGAGTTTGCTCTTTCAGTTCCTTTGGTCTTCAGCTTTTCTAATGTTGGTGTTGAGAAGGTCAAGACATTCCGATTCCTCATCCTTTGTGTGTAACTTCCTTTTCCTCTCTAAAAGATTTACATTTACAGTTAGTTCTTTAATTCCAGTATTCCAGAATCTCAGAGATGTCCTTTGGGGTGTGTGTGTGTGTGTGTGTGTGTGTGTGTTTGAAGCTGTTAGCTTTCCAGTGACCATGTGGAAAGAAAGCCAGGTATCTCTGTATTTAGAATGTCTCTGTTTACTTATCCCTCTGCTTTTGGTAGGTTCTCAGGTGTGCCTTGTATTCTCAAGCCTGAAACCCTCTGTTTTAACCTCTTCTGGGAATTAACCTCCAGTCTTCTGCTGGGGTGTGTGAGGGGCGATCACTGGTGACTTGGAGTGGGATGAGGGACGTAGGGTTCATAATTGCATAAGCAATTTTCAGTCGATCCTTATTTTAACTGTTACCCCTTTCCAAGAAAATCAGTTGACTTCTGCTTCCAGAAGTACTTGTCGTGACCCATTCCTGACCCGTTCTAAGCTTTGAGAACTCTGCAGTATAAAGTGACTAGGTTAATTTTCCTCCAAGCTGGTTTAGGATTGGCTTTATTAACTCTCCAGTTAAATACTGCTTAACTTGTTTCCTATTCCAGCTTCCAGAATTTTTCTCAGTACCTCTTCCAGTCTCTCCATCTTCTTAAAACAATTCCTTTGTTGTTGTTTTAGTGGGGCTTTGAGAAGGATCTAGATTTGATGCTTGTGTTCATTTCACTGCTGCGCCACCCCCTTCCCCCCATGCCCAGAGCCCTGGTTGCTTTTTTTGTGTATGTTTGTCTTCTCAGACAGAATACCTTCCCTCCCCCTTCCTCCCTCCCCCTTCCCTGTTCTGTTGCGGTTACCACCATTCTTCTTGTCATCAGACCAGACCGTAAGGGTCAGCTTTGACTTTTCATTTCCCTTCTTTCCTCCATCACATAGAGAAGCAGTGAGCAATTTCTCTCTGAACAAGGTCTTCCTTATTCTGTAGTATGAGTCATGAGGCCACCACATTCATGGGCAGGACATAAAAGTATCAGAGTAGACAGGGGCTTAACGGCTTGCCCTAGTGAGGACCTTCCATTCTTAGTTGGAGAGTCCTTTCTGCTCCCAAGAGAGGAGAGATAAGAGCTGGGTCTTCAGGGTGTTTTTCTTCAGGGAAGGTGATGTCTTCTGGGTTGAGTGGGCACTCTCCATGAAGGGTTGATAGGAGGAAAAAAGGCCGTTTGGGGGGCAGTTTTATCATGTCATCACCAAGACTAGAGAACCACTCACAGCATTTCTGACACCAACTATGTGGGTATTCCCCTTTCATTAAGTAATTCTGACACAAACTACCTGGAGCTAGTGGAGACCTCACAGGCTAAAGGCCCAGTCCCATAAGACTGTCCCCCTCTTCAGATGCCAGCTGCAAGTCCCAAGTTGTCACCCATATTTTTGACCAATTGGCTATAAATTGGGAATTCTCATGACCCTTTCCTCCAGTTTGAGATTTGCTGTAAACTCACAGAATTGAAGGCAATGCTTACTTAATGTGTATTGGTTTATTATAAAGGATAAAGAAAGGACATAGATGAAGAGCCACACATGGAGAGCACAGCAGCTTCTGTCCCTGTGGGGTCATGGTGTACTACCCTCCTGGCATGTGGGTGGGTTCACCAATCAGAAACTCTCCAATCCACATCTTTTAAGGTTCTTAATGAAGGTTCCATCACATTGGCATAGCTGATTAAATTATTGGCATTATTGGTTGAGCTCAGTCATTCCTCCCTACCCCATGTCTTCCCCTGAGGTTGGGTGGGAGTGAGAGTGGGGAGAGAGAGGGGCTGAAAGTTCTAACCCTCTAATCATGTGGTTGGTAACCAGCCCCTATCGCCTAGAGTCACCTGATTAATGTAAATTCAGGTATAGTCGAAAGGGGCTTGCTCTGAATAACAAAGATTATCCTGTCTTCTCTGCCACTCAGAAAATTCCAAGGAACCGAGACTACATACATATATATTATACTTAGCAGCTCTTATCATTTTGGGGCCACATCATTTAAGTGGTCTTTAAGAATTTTCCCTCTTCCGTCATTCCTTGGTTTGTTAGATCACCTTGCGCTTTCCTTCAAAATGAATGTTCCTGAAATAGTCATCCTTATAATTTTTTTTATTGAAGTCTAGTTAACAACAGTTAATGGCAATGTTATATTAGTTTCAGGTGTACGGCATAGTGATTTGCCATTTGTGTACGTTATGAAATGCTTACTGTAAGTCTGGTTACTATCTGTGACCATATGAAGTTATTATAATATTATTGGTTATATTCCCTATGCTGCATATTATATCCCTGTAATTTATTTATTTTATAACTTAATTCTCTTCACTTCTGTGTTATGAGGATTTCTGTTTTGTTTTGTTTGTTGTTTGTTTTGTTTTTCAGGTTCCACACATAAATCTTGAGGTTATTTGTCTTTCTCTGACTTAGCATAATGGCCACTAGGGGCCATCCTTGTTGTTTCAAAGAGCAGTTTCATTCTTTATGGCTGAATAATATTCCATTGTATATGCATACCACATGTATTCATTCGTCTGTTAATGGACACTTAGTTCCTTGCATATCTTGGCTATTGTAAATAATGCTAATGTGAACACAGGAGTGCATACATCTTTTCAAATTAATATTTTCCTTTTCTTTGGGTTAAATGCCCAGAAGTGGAACTGCTGTATCATATGATATTTCTATCTTTAATTTTTTGAGGAACTTCCATATTGCTAAAACAGTCCTTATGTCACTTCTTTGGTGAAGAGTCAATGCCTATAAATTAGTATAAAGTCTTGACATACAGGGTACTTTCTAATCTGATGTATGACTTCTCACGATCCAACAGATGGGCGTTTCAGTTTCCTTTGCTGGCTGTATGACCCAGGCCATGTCCTGTCATCTGTCCTAGTTTCCTCTTCTGCAGCATGGAAGGATTGTAATGTCCAGCTTCCAGAGTTGGATGGTGTTCAAATGAGATAAATATTTTATAAATGAGAGAGACAGAGGGAGTATGAGTGGGGGGAGGGGCAGAGGTAGAAGGAAAGGGATAAGCAGACTCCACGCTGACTGCAGAACCTGACATGGGGCTCTATCCCAGGACCCTGCGATCATGGGCTGAGCCAAATCAGATGCGTAACCAACTGAGCTAGCCAGGCATCCCTAAACGTTCTTTATATGCACATACAGATATACAGACAGAGCAAGATCCAAATGTAGTCTCAGCAGATGCAGTTGGAAGAGTGTTGGAATTTTGAAGATTTCTCCTTCTAGTGTATGATGCTTAGATACTTGGGAAAGTTATGTCACCTCTCCAAGGCAATTTCATTTGATATGTGGGTGAATGAAATTACATGATCTCTAGAATCCAAAGTAAAAGAAAGGGTGTTTTTTGTTTTTGTTATTTGGGGATTTGTTTATAAATTACTAAGTAGCTGCACAAATTGTGGTAGTCTGAACTGACATTCAGACAGAATGGATGATAGGGCAAGAATTGGATTTCTGGGGACTTCATTGTATAGTATGACTTTGGTCATTGAATGCAGTCAACATTTTTCTCTATTTGGGTTAATAAAAGGGAATTATATTTTCCTTGAAGTTCTGCTTAAAGTTGACAGTCAAAGCTGGTTTAATATTTGGCATATATGTCCCTTATAAATGATTCTTCCTGAGTGATTCTAAGTTTTTCACATAGTCCCTAAGAAAGATATAATTTTTTTTCTGATTTCAGAGGAAGAATTGAGTATTGACTGCTTAAACTGCAGAACTATTAAAGTAATGAACTTTCTTCGTAGTCCTCTTTTTCAGATATCTACTGTGGACAGTCAGTGTAAAATAGGTTTTGAAAACCATGGATGTTTTCCAGTTGCCAATACCTCATTTGATAGTTCCCTTTCTAAGTGAATGTTAATGACTATGTAGAAAGGATATGAAAGTGAAAATAATGAATAAAGTAAGGATATATTCCTTGAGCAGGCAATTAAAGAGTCTAAAATTCTTTCTGGTAGTTGTTTTGCATTGGACTGATTTGGGATTTGGTGAGTGAATGAAATTGTAGAAGAGACTGAAAACATTGTGGTTGACCAAACATTGACATTTTATCCTGCCTTTTCCCCCCTATTCTTTAGAATACTGTCTTGAGTATATGCGTTTCCATTCAGTCCTTTCAAAGAGAAATTATGTTGTGTTGAGTGATGGTCATACTAACCTTCATTTTTTTCTATACAGCAGAACAGAGGCTTCACTTGGATGATTTTTTTTTTGCATTGTCTCAGGTTATGACATGACATGTAAATCCAAAATTTTAGTGTAGACTAGCATGCAATTCTTCATGTTGAAGTTTTCTGTTATTTTATGCTGTCTTTTAACAATGTAAAAGTGCCTTCATTGTTTTTCTGATTCTTTTTTTTTACCTCATCTTGACCTGTTGCAGAAAGAAATATTCTTTAATTTCAGTGAGAAGGACATTGTTATATGGCTCAGTCAATAAAGTATGAGGCTCTTGATTTCGGGGTTATGAAATTGAGCTCCATGGTGGATGTAGAGATTGCTTGGAAATAAATCTTAAAAAAAGAAAGAAAGAAAAATTAAAGTGTTAGGAAGTTAAGCCAGTGCAGAATCTGAGAACCTGAAAGGCCTCCTCTAACAGTAGGGTCAGTAGATGGAGGACTGAGAAATTTGGGGGACTGAAAAGGGAAGATGGAAAAATAGACAAAATTATAATGAAGGGCTGAAGAAGTCCTAATTTGATTGCTATTATTTTTTTTAAAGATTTTATTTATTTATTGGACAGAGAGAAAAATCACAAGTAGGCAGAGAGGCAGGCAGAGAGAGGAGGAAGTAGGCTCCCCGCTGAGCAGAAAGCCCGATGTGGGGTTCAATCCCAGCACCGTGGGACCATAACCTGAGCCGAAGGCAGAGGCTTAACCCACTGAGCCACCCAGGTGCCCCTGATTGCTATTATTTTTTATTCTACTTTTCTGATGTGGTTTTTGTGATGGTTCATTTTATGTGTCAACTTGGCTAGGCAGTGGCACACAGATTTTGATCAAACACCCATTTAGATATTGCATAGTGTATTAATAGTTTCAGAGGCAGAGTTCAGTGATCAATCAGTTTTATATAACACCCAGTGCTCATTACATCCCATGCCCTCCTTGATGCCCATCACATAGTTATTCCATTTCCTTACACTCGCCCCTCCAGCAACTCTCGGTTGGTTTCCTATGATTAAGAGTCTCTTTGGTTTGTTTCCTTCTCTGATTTCCTCTTGTTTTATTTTTCCCTCCCTTCCCCCATGCTCTTCTGTTTTGTTTCTTAAATTCCACATGAGTGAGATCATATAATAATTGTTTTTCTCAGATTGACTTATTTCGCTTAACATAATACCCTCTAGTTCCATCCACATCCTTTCAATACGACAAGATTTCATTGTGTGTTTTTTTTTTTTTTTTTTTTTTTTGATGGCTGAGTAGTATTCTATCATATATATGAACATCTGGGCTCTTTCCATAGTTTGGCCTTTGTGGACATTGCTGCTATAAACATTGGAGTGAGGACGCCCATTTGGATCACTGTAATTGTATCTTTGGGGTAAATACCTAGTAATTGCGAGATAGGATTAGCTAGGATTAACATTTAAATCAGTAAACTTTGAGTAAAGCTGATTGCTCTCCATAATGTAGTTGAAGATCTCAGCCTATCAATTGAAGTTCTTAAGATTGAAAGTACTGAGGTCCCCCAAGAAAGAGGATATTCTGCCTCCACACTGCCTTTGGACTTGGGCTACAACATCAGCTCTTCCCTGGGTCTCTAGCCTACAAGGCTGCCCTGCAGATTTTGGGCTTGCCAGCCCCCATAACTGAATGAGCCAGTTCCTTAAATATCTTTCTCTCTAAATGGATGGATACACACGTATGCACACACACATACCCTATTGGTTTTGTTTCTCTGGAGAACCCTAATACAGGTTCAACATAACTAGGGTCAAGTTGTGTTTTCTATTTACTGAGTTTGTCTTCAACATTTAACTCCATCTAGAGTTTTTGAGTCCTTTGACAGATAACTCTCCTCTTACCAGGCAGTTACCTGATTCTGCCCTTGCTCAGTAAGTATCCTCTCTTGTGCCATTATATTATTGTAATTGTTGGCATGTGTGCCCGTTGCCCCAAATGAATCTGGAGCTTCCTACAACTGAGGGTTTGCTCCTCCTAGCTTGTGTAGCTTGGGTTGTCAGCTTAGGTGGCATGTAAGAATTTGTCAGTATGTATCTATTGAGTGAAAGAGTTTAGCTCTTACCTGATACTAGAAAAAAGGTGAAAGAAGCACCAAAATGAAAAGGGTAACCAGTATGACCAGTAGAGGTTGCCAGGCATGTTGGCAGCATCTTCTGGATTGCAGCCTTGTCCCGGAGGGCAGGTATGAAATGTATTGTGGTTTGGATACCACAGTGAACCACTATCTGATCGGTATTTGTTTTAAAATTTGTCAAAATTTATTCAGGCATGGCTTCACCAGTCATGGCCAGATAAAGTTAGACTTAAAAAATACTCCTTAGGGACATTTTCAAGAAAACATGGAAGCATCAAGAAGGAGGAAGAAGGAATGCTTGTTACCTCACTATTTACAGTTAACTATGAACATTTTTTATATAGATCTACCTCAAATCTTAAATATACTGAGACATATGTAATGATAATATATCATATTTGTTGTTTGTTATTTTCTTTTTCAAGTAAATATGTCATCTTTTGCTGTTTTTAACTATATTTTTAAAATCTTCATAGTATTCCATTATATGGAAGTATATATTAATCAGTTTCCTTACTATTAGACATTTGATCTCTCTCTCTCTCTCTCTTTTTTTCTGTTTTCAACTTGGACTCAGTGAACATATGTGCATCTTGGTGTACTTGGTTATCATTTCCTGAGTACACATCTTTCTGTACTTGGTTATTATTTCTATTATTTGTTAGAAGTAGAATCTCTGGATCGCATGTAGCCAACTTTGTTTTTACTTATTTATTTTTTTTTAATTTATGTATTTTAATAATCTCTATACTCAATGTGAGGTAAAGCTCACAATCCTGAGATCAAGAGTCTGATGCTTTTCTGACTGAGCCAGCTAGGCACCCCTAGCCAACTTTATTTTCGAAGGAGATTTTTGCTGTAAGTTAAATGCCCTTCAGAAACGTGTTATCAATATACATTAATTCCAGTGGTTTATGAGAGAGCCATGAAAAGTGCTCTTAAAACATGTACAGCTATGTAACAAATTGATTATTTTTTCTTCTAGGACATGTTGCTTTTTCTTAAGCCTTCGAATATTCTGCATTGGATCTTGTTCAACCTGTTAAGCCTATTAGTGATTCTACCACGATAAATTGATAGTCATTATATATCCATGCTTGTTTGAACAAAATGCTCAAGCATCCAAAATATGAGTAGCCAGTCTTACAGCATTCATGAGTGACTCACTTGTTTGTCTAAAATGAGGGAGGTTGGGAGGAGGCGAGTCAAATGACTGAATCTTTTTAAAGGAACCATGGTATAGTATGTAAGACCTAAAGACTTGCCCCAACCCCAGTCCTTGTGGGAGAGAGTAGAGCACAATAAATCATGATTTGTTGTCACAAAATTCCAAACTGTGATAAATTATACAATTATCAGTTGAAAATAATGGTTTTTCAGGGATGAGGACCATACATTTCAGTTGGGACATTAATGTGTCTTTGGTAAGAAACATTAAAAGAGTAATAGTGCTTCCTCGTGTTCACTTTTTTCTTGTACAGATTATGGTTAAACTGTGCTTGTTATGTTGCTTAATGATGATCCAGGAACCTTTTAGAACTGAGAGGAGTCTATGAAAGTTACGGTGTCTATTCTAGTTGTTTTTGTCGTTACAATTGTTGATGTTTATAAAGCCAAATTTATTTAACCTTTAGAGCCATCATTTATTCTAAGATCTTTTTTGAAAAAACAGGTTTATTCTGGGAATAAATGTGTTTCTTCATTGAAATTCTTCAAGACTCTTTTTTTCTTCTTAGATTTAATTCATTCTCCATTGAGCTTGAGCATGTTCTAGAAATTTCAAATCTCTAGTCAGAACATGAAGACATGTTTTGGTAGGGTCAGCCCTCCCGTTTCTTATTTCTGTTATTGCTGTTAACTAATCTAATAAAAGGTAAATCTACAATATGAGAAATGAAATTTAAATTGTTTCATGTTTAACCTTTTTTTTTTTTGGTGAAGTCACATTAAACAATTATTGAAATTTTGAAAATGTACAGATAAACATAAAGTGGTTCCCATGGTATCTATAAATTAAGGGGGCATGTGGGACTGAATACATCTGGCTTTCTGTGTCTGTGGTCAGAGTTCTATATTTTTCTCTCCCGAGATTTCAAAGGAGGAGTAAGGAGTCCTTTAATAAAGAACATTTCTGTGTGATTGAGTTTGTGAGTGTGATTCCTTAAGTATTCAAATGGAAGTACTAAAACACACATTAGCCTGAAAGTTTCCTTGCTCAGACTCAACTTACAGATCATTGAAACCTTAGATGTTTCAGTATAGCCTAATTAAGAAGTAGAGGAAGTAAAAAATGTGAACAAATGTTTTAAAAACAGAGTACTGATCCTGGGTGTGCTCCTGCAGAAGGGGAATTATGTAGGTGTGGTTCCTGCGGCTGGTTGGAGTCAAAACCTGCTGGGCTGAAACCATGGGCTCCTGTGTCTTCAGCTGTATAGACTTTACAAAAAATGTATTTTGTGTCAGCAAAGTAATGATGGGTATGTGAGGTGTTATGTGAGGGAAGGACATCATAGAAGTTATGTATTTCAGAAAGGGTGTGGTAGGTGAAAATACCTCTCGGTCTCTTAATTAGCTTTTAATGTTAGTTGCCTGACCTGACTTCAGATTATAATTCATTTGTGGCAATAAGTCAAAATGTCATGAAATATTTTTACTAGTGTGTATCTTTGTGATTCCTGTGCTCTTAAATCCTCAATGAGTCCATTTTAGATTAGACCATCGTCCTCTTAACTCCATAATTTGACAGGAGATGCCCAGGATTATCTTGGCTCTTCTATGATTGTCGAGAAATAAAAAAACCTCTGACACAGCTGTCATTCAGAAATATCTTCATTTACTTACACTCTCACCAGTAGTCAGGAGAAGTAGAGAGTGATTTTATAAGAGAATAGTTAAGAATTATAGTATCTCAAGTGTCTCATGTGTGTGCCAATTCCTGTTCTCTTGCCTTTTGCCAGTATGTGTAAATGTCGAGAATGTGTGTCAGACCTGTCTTGGCGTGAGTTCAGCTCAGGTGACTAGAGTGTAGGCATAATACGGATGAGGGAACAGGGGTACAACTGTAAATGTAAAGGAAGCAAAACATAATTAAAGTATTCTTCCTTCCTGTTAGCCCCAGGAAATCCTTTTGTCATTAAGATGGATTTTGTCAAATCACTTAAAATTCTTTAATTCTAATTTAAAGTTAGAAGCTCTCAAACAGATCATAATAGGACTCAGTTATCGTGCCAAGCTTCAGTTTTAGGAAGGCTGTAGATGCAAAAATTTTTGCCAGATAGTTTTATGATTTCCTCATCAGATACTCTTAAATGATATATTCCGGAACCATTTTGTTGTTGTTGTTGTTTATTTGTTTGTTTTTTAACATTTCTCTCAAGTAACTAAATAAATCTTTAAAAAATTGTGGAATTGACAATTAAAATGTAAATAATAAAACCTGGGTTGATTTTTCAAGTACTTGATATAGGTACCTTTCTGCTGTTTTGGTTGTAAATCATGCAGCCTTCTCGGGGCGTGTGTTAGTGACTGAGTACCCATTTTTGCATGAGTGTGGTTAGCCTGGAGATCCAGTTCAAATGGGACATCATCTTTGAGTTGAAACATAAGAGTGTGAGAGAGAGAGAGAGAGAGAGTGTGTGTGTGTATGTGTGTGTGTGTGTTTGTGGGGTGGAGAACAGTGCATACAGATTGAAACAACTTTAAGTCAAGCTGAAATCCTCTAAATGAGAATTGATCATTGCAGCTAATAAATATGGAAATGGATAATAAGATATGGTATATAAGGAAACATACATTTTCTTCATGGTTGTCCTCTTAACGATAATTTGTGGTGTTGAGAACCTGCCTCAGGTTTCCTACTAGTATTTTTTTAGCTGGCTAATTAGGATGTACCACTGATATGATCCAAAAAGTGGTTAGTTCCAAAAGAAGTTGCCAAAAGAAGGGAAGCCTAGGTATGTGCAATCAGGGAATGTATGCCCATTTTATTTAGAAGGGACTGTCAGAAATTTATCACTGTTGTGCCTGTATCATCCCAATGTGCACCGGCAGTATTGTCTTCTCTACTCTATTATATATTGTTGTATTCCCTTGATCAGACTTTCCATTTCCTTGTATTATTCTAGATCCTCTTACAGTCCTAGCAAGAGGATGCTATGCTGCTGATTCCCCCATAGATGACCTGTCACTAGGAATGTTTTCAGCTGCAACAGAGAGATACCGATTTTTCTCAGGTCATAGAAGGTCAAGCAGGTAGGCAGTCCAGAGTCATGCAGCTGCTCAATAATGTTAAGGACCTGCTCTTCCTGTTTGGGGGGCCGGCCATCTTTGTCACAGAGGTTCCTCCTTAGAGTTGCTGGTAAGCTGTTGCATCTTCAGGATTTACTCATAGCTGAAAGAAGAGTTCAAAGGGGAGGGCTTTCTGCTAATGAGGCTTGTTTTGGGAGAGGTGATCTCTTTCTGGTGACTTCTGTCCACGTGACATTGGCAAGAACCATATATATCCACTGCTAGCTGCAAGGGGGTCACGTGCTTTTATCTGACACATGGCCACCCAGGATATATTCATTGGTGCTGTGTCAGTAAGGAAGCGGGAGTGGATACTAGATTATCAAAGCATTGTGTGCCACAGGATGCCGTTATTCTGATGATTTTACCCTGGATACAATACTTCTGAAGTAATTGCTTTTCTAAAGTGATAGTACTTCGTGTGCCTTTGCTTACTTAGTTCTTTTAGTTTCAAAGTTAGAATGGAAAAAAAAAGAATGCAAAGTTAGAAAAGTTAGAAAACAAATGAACAAAAACCCCCTTAGTATTTTCCTAGAAAGGAAACACCAGTGGTAATTTCATTTTCAGTTATTGCTATTGAATACGGACCATCTTTTCTCTAACTTATCTCAACCTTGTAAACTAGTTAAGAACTCATCCCCCGTCAGAGATCCTTTTTTAAAATCATAATTCAACATTCTCTTATAGAGCAGCAGCTCTTAGAGGTAGAGTGAAGAGCTGTCAGTGGCCTCTGACCTCATAGAGCTTCTGAGCTGTTGGGACAGGCGACTGGCTGCTCAGCGTTTGAGAGGGAGCACGAGGGACAGCTGGGTACAGAGGTCAGAGGTCATGTTTTTACACAGGTTGTGGGAGGAGGGTGACAATGGGGACCAAAGTAGTGTGATTATTTAATTCCCACATTTTAAATTGTCTTCTTATGTGTGTTTAATTAGTTTATTAAAGAGATCTTTCCCTTTAATTAGGAAGGAAAAGGACTTTTATGACTCATGTCATTAGTACTAGTCCCTCCTCTTACTCTCCTTCCCTCCTTGTTTTATAGCTTTGTCAACAGGCTCTACTCAGTCACAGTTCTCAAAATAGCCATGTGAGGTTTGCGAGAATATTGTAGAGTTTAGTTTCCCCAAATAAAATGTTAAACTAATAAAATCCAACCAATCCAATGTAGAAAGAAATACTTAAAAAAAAAAATCAAACAATATTGGAATTCCTAGGGACAGAAGTTGTCAATCTGTCTTCCAGTGTCCTCCAATTCCATACGTTCATGGGGATGTATACTAGAGTGGGGTTGGTTTATTTTCACAAAATTGCAGTCATACTATAGGTATTGTTCTGCAGCTTGCTTTCTCTTTTTCCCTTGTAATACCTTTTGAAAAAATTCCTTACAGTACACAGGGAATAGTGGTTTTCTCACTCCAAGATGGTACCACTCCCCTTCTCGGCCCCTGGGAGTATTTTTAACCATGTAGGGGTGTTTTGTGAAGAAATATCTTGTTCAGTATGCTCATAGTATCCCACTGAGAAACAATGGTAAGGAAAGACCTTCTCTTTTAAACATTTCTCTATGTAATTAAGGAATGTGATTGTACCGTAAGTTTTTCCTTACCAGTGGTCAGTGTCTTGAAACATAGGTCTCTGTGCATCTGTAAGAGCTAGCATAAATTACTGGAAGAACTGCTGGGTGAGAGGGTGTTTAAATTTTAGTTATATGCTCCCAAATTATTCTTCAAAATGGCTGCACAAAATTTACAGTCCTAATAACAGTACACATATTTTCCCACATCCTTTTCAACACTTGATAGTATCAGTTAAAAATGTTTTGCCAACATAATAAGAAAAAATGAAGTCTTGTTTAAGTTTCCATTTTCCTGTCCAAAGGGCCTATTATAGTACACTTTCAGTAGAGTGATAAGTGACTAATTTGCTTTTAGAGAAGCACAGTTAGAGCTCATCTGTTCTAGATATCCTGCTGCCTGTTTCATTCATGTTTCAGAAACAGTCCTATTTACAGATCAGTCAGCCCCTTTGGAGTGTCTTTTTAGTCTCATCTGTGGGGAGTGTCATACTGACACTGATTGGCAGGAGTGATTTTTATGAAGAACTATGAATTAGTGTTTGTACAGAGGGACCTCTGTGTTCCAAACTCTGGTTGCTGCCCAACCAATGGGTTGGTGAAACCAAATTAGGGAGCCTGAGCAGGATGAAAAAAGAACCAGAAGAGAAAATAATGGAGAGTCTCATATACACTAAAGGTATGACATGTTTCATGAAACATGTGTTTTGGTATGTGGTTTGGATTTGACTATGTCTTTATGTGTGCATAGTTAATGTCTGTTGCATTGTGATATAAAATGTCTCTCAGTGGGTTAAGGATTGCTGATCATGGCGAATCTTAGCTTTAAAATTTTTTCGAAACACAGTTTCTTCCTATCCTAACTGAGGCAGAAGTTTCATACTTGGTTGTGACATAAAAATACTACTACTAATAAGTTGCTAACAGTATCCATACATTGCAAAAGGTTAAAAGCCCAGACTTTTAAAGGAGCTTAAATGCTTAAAGAAAGATGTCACCTAATTGGACTTGGGATGCAATGGGTGTGGAAAGCCAAATTGGCTTGGGTGCAGGATGAAGAAATGATGAGTTACACCCTACTCCAGTTAATTTCACTGAGCACTGTAATTTATCTGCTCCCTGGGCTGGCTCCTGCTCTTGACTTGTGGTAGCTGTATCACTGTGCAGGCAAGAGAAGGCAGAGGAAATCTTGATGCCCAACAGTTTCTCCCCGTGAGCAGGCACATAGACAGCTGATCATCTAAGAGTAGTAACTTGAACTAGTTTCCAGTGTGTAGCTTCCCTTAGTTCCAGTCTAGATCTTGTGTTGCTTAGAAAATTACCTGCTGGTAAGGATAATAAATGGTGATAATTAAAAAAAAAAAAAAAAAAGGGCTATGGAACACTCTTCATGTGGGTGTATTTAATTACCTGGCAAGTGTTCATATTTCTAGAGTGTGAAACTTATGGGTAAACAATGGCCTTTCTGTTAAAGATTCTACCCACACTTTTGTGTTTCTTCCCTTTCACAGTTGGGTATTTTCCCTCACTTAGAGAGCAATGGTAATGATTAATCTGTGTTGTATAGTGTGATTCCCAAGTGCTTATATTTTTTCATTTGTTTTACTTCAATCAAATCTAATTTTCTTATTCAGATTATTGCTCAATAATTGCATCTTTGTGAAAGATGATATCAATGGAAACTTTCAGCCTTATTTTCTGGATTTATAAGTAATGGTGTTTGAAAATTTGTGCTTTTAAAGTTCTGTGTTATAACCATAAGTTAATTTCTTCTGAATTTTATAAGGCATTACTGATACATTTTTGGCAAATGTAAACACAAAATAATGAATATTATTTCACAGACCAAAGAAGATGGGAAGTGAAAGGTCTTTAAACACCATCAGCAATGAATATTAGTGGGTACTTATGCTCCAGATTGTTACTATGAAGCCTAAAAAGGCAGTGTTGACCTTGAGTATACTTATTATATAACTTTAAATTTAAGTAAAATCTTTTAGCCTCCAAAATGTTTAAATAATTGTATACATATTCTTATTTCCCTTAATCCTATCTATGAGGTGGCATCCTGGAGACAGAGCACGAGTTTTTCTGTCCAATTCAGTGTTTTCCCAGTGGTACTGAGGCATTTTGATACTTTGTGATTTGGGGTCAGCATCTCCTGTCAACTTTCCAGTCAGCATCTTCTATCAGCATAACAAAAAGTTTGCTTATGTAAGCACTTTGAACTCTTTGCCAGTGGTGAATATAATGGTACCGTTTCTGTCCAGTGTCTTACGGAACTTCCATGGGTGGTTCTTCTCTAAACCGTGTTTATTACTCTCCCTTGTCTTGGAAAATCCTCCTTGCCATTCACTGTTCATCTGAAGAAGCTGCAGCAAGAAAGGGAAGACAAAATACGTGACCTGAGTGGATATTGAAGTTTCATAGTTTCTACTTCAGCCCTTCTATTTTGTTAACATATATATTCTGTGTCGTTACTTGAAAATGATGTAGATGCTAATTTAGCCAGTTGGCTTGATGAGAGCATCTTGCACACTGGAGGAAGAATGTCTTATTAGCAGATGTTTGGAAGTGAAAAGGGGAGCTAATGTTGTAACACATTATGCTCCATATGTTAAATTGAGGAAAATGTATTCTGTGAGTTTCTTTGAATTGAATTCTTTGTGTTCTTCAACAACTTTTTGCCTTTTCTTTTTCTAAGGTATGCCCTCCTTAAATTTAAGTCATAAGAGAAAAGGAACAAGTCCACATTTAGTAAAAAACTAAGGAAATGCCGGTAAAGGTTAGAAAAATATATATAAATTTAAAAATATTAGCTATTACATTAAATTGGCTGGTGTATGTAGTTAAGTCTTAACAGATGAGTGTTATGGCATGCTATCAAAATAGGAGGCAATTAAAGCAACTTTATTAGAAAAAAATTTTAATTTGCTCCTATTAAGGAAGACCCACACAGAGACTTTCAGTAACAGAATTCTGTGGTTCCTTCCAGGGGCTTCCATTAGAAGGAAATAATGATCTGTATCATTTGTAGGTCTAATTTATGGGAGATCCGTACTGTATCCAGTTTCAGAACGGCTTCACTGACTGGAAGTAAAGCTGTTGAATAGAAATGGTATATGAATTGTGGGTCTTCTCTGCATTTCCCAGTGAGGGACTTGAAGGAGTTTACAGAACCCACATTGGCCTGGGGTAGTGGTCTGTGAATTGTGGATATGAAGGTTGAGCCACTGTTTGTGTTGTCCCTCCACTAGTTCTGCCTGTTAGCCTGACAGTCATCCTAATGGCTGATGAGGGTGTATATACTTTCCTGTAATAGCCTGCTCTATCATTTCCCTTGCTCAGCTTCTGGGGGATTATGTGATGCATAATAAATAATGGCTCAACTTCTATATGTAGCTCCTTATTAATGTTACCAATAAATGATTAGACAATTAAAGAAAACCCCACAGATGTTAAGGTACAGATTTTTATACCATCTCTGTTCAATTATGCTTTCAGGGCTGAGTGTATTCTTCTTACCAGGAGGGATTTTTTTCCCTTCCCTCAACCCACTTACCTTTCGCTGCCCCCATCTACTACATTTCTTTCACATAGTTTGCCTAGCCTTTTTTATTCTTGCTTCTTCCGTGGTGCTAACCCAAAGAAATATGGTGTAGGTTCTGCAAGTGGAATATAAATTGCCCTCGTGGTCTGTTACATCAGGAGACTCCAATAAACGATTCCTCTAGTATTTATACCATCGTGTGGGCCCCTCCCTCTCAAAGTGGGTTGGGTCTGAGGCTTTCACTGTCTGATTCAGCAGACGTGACAGTGTGTAAGTTGTAGGCCTAAGCCTTAAGAACTTGGGCAGTCCCATCCAAGAAGTCCAGTTAACCCTAATGGAGAGGTCACACAGAGAGGGGGAGGCCCGGCTCTTCCAGTGTCCTTGCTGGTCCCTGCCAGCTCAGTGTTAGCCTCACGTGACAACTGGCAAGATGAGCCAGAAAGAACTGTCCAGCCAAGCCTAGCCTAGATTGCAGAATTATAAGTAAATAAAACAGCTGTTTTTACAGCCACTAAGTTTTAGGGTAGTTTGTTACACAGCAAGAGAATTGAAAAGACACCTACGTTGATAGACATTGATAAATGGATTTCAATAGCTACTTAGCAATATTTGTATTTTTGTGCTAGAAAGGTAAACATAAATTATTGCCAATCAGCTATTAGAATAGATTTATCAATGTATTACATGCTCTGTACTCATGGAGTTACGCCGAGAGGGGAAGAAATGAAATACTCATTGTAGAGGTTTCTGACTCAGTGCCGTTACAATTAAGTGCAAGCTTTGCCATCACTCCTGAGTAAACTAGTGATGACTCAAAATTTTGGCTATATTTTCGACCACAAAGTTGGAAGAGAAATGTATGTGAGAAAATTAGAAGTACTGTTTTCTGATGAGACAACTTTTTAAGTTCCGTTTTCTTCCAGAATCCTTTCTCTGCTTCCATTGACGTTTCAAGCTAAATGGCTCTGTAGGTTGACTGATTACAAATGTTTTCACTCAAGCACACTAGCTTTTAAATCTGTCTGTAAGCTGCTTTCTTAAAAAAGTGAATAAGCTTAGGAAATAATTATTCCTCAAAGTACACAAAACTCCTGAGCAAGCTTTTGTTCTGTAGACAGATCTGATTCATCAAGAAACATCAAGATAATTGTCACGATTTAAATTTTTAAAAGAAACCAAGAAGCCTTTGGCTCAAGTGTAAAACTTTCTGTTGCTTTCTTGGCATAATGCCTTGAATTGAATATTTTGTGCTGTACGTTGCTCCATTTTTTTTTGTTTTGCTTTGTATTTTTGCCCCTGGGACAGGAAACTACAGAACAAAATATATTCATGTTGGTAACCAGTGCTGGTCCTTGGGTGACTCACTGTTCTTCACTGATTGGTACAGAAAGGAAAGGCTGACACTTGAATGCTGCTCCCTAGTGGATGCCAACCATGAACCAGGGTTTTCCTTCTCACAGATATTTTGTAAAACTGGGGATCTCTGTTTTGACGTAAGAAGAACATTCACACTGAAGCACTCTCCGGTCCATAAATTACTTCTTTTAGGTGGGGTAGTGTGCTCCCTTTTAATGAAAATTCTTAAGGGGTTCAGACAGTTTAAATGTGAATACACCAGTGTTCCCTCTCTCTTGGGATTAATCTGTGTGACTGTGTAAAAAGCAATTTTGTAGAGAAACATTTTCTTACAAGACTTTAAGCTTCAGGATGGCAGAATCATGCCTTACTTGCTGGGGACTTTTCTAAAACTCAAAATCGAGGACAGGTGTTATAATATTTGTAAGTCTCATATTATTTTTTGAGTTAATGAATTTAGCTTTTTAAAAAACACTTTGTTTTTCAGGAGTTTCTGGTCTAGATAGAATCTCAACAATTTCAGATTGGCATATATTGTTGAAGGAATCATATTTTCCAACATCTTCAGTAGATAGTCACCGATTTTTTTTTTAAACTTCAATTCTATAAAATATAGATAAGTTTTAATTCAAGTATCTATAATATGCTGAGTCTTTTCAGTGTATTATTTCTAATCTTACAACAAATAGATCATTTGGAGTTAGGAGTTAAAAATATTGTGTAACTGATTTTCTTACAATTCTCTAGTGAAAACCGGTGTGACAAGGGATTTATGTGGTATGTTAGGAATGTTTAGATGTTTCTGGAATTACTGAGTTGGAAGATGCTTGGATAAGAAAGATGCATTGTGAAGGCTTTTGTAATCTTATATTTATATGACAAAAGAAAATTTTTAGGTTTTTGGGAACATTACTAGGTTTCTGTGTTAACTGCTTGCATTTAAATTTCTCTCCCATGTGAAAGAATATAAAGAAATTTTGGTTCCTAGATTCATCTTTTTGCTCAGGTTATATCCTACTCTATTTCATTCATTAAAACACTTTGAAAAATTTAAGCAGTATATATTGAGCATTTATTTTATGCCAGATCCTCTTAAATTCTTGAGGTACCTAGGTGAACAAGAAGATCAAAGTCCCAACTCTGAAGAAGTTTGGATTCCAGCCCCGGGAACATAAAAACAATAAAAATGGCAAAAAGTAGATATGGTAGAGATTATAAAGTGATAGGTGCTACAGAGGAAATAAAATAGGTTTAAGTTAAAGAGAGGGAGTACGTGATCATTTTAAATCATCCAGGCAAGCCTCATTAAGAAGGTGACTTTTGAGCAAAGCTGGAAAAAAGTGAGGTAGTGAGAGAGAAAGATGCTTGGTAGGAGCAACTTCCCTGCAGAAGAAAGTGTAGGGGAGCCATGAGAGGGCCAGGGAAGGGCCGAGCAGAGTCCTGGGGCCCAGGCTGCCCTCCTGCCTCTGAGGAATGCTTTGATGGTTCAACTTGGTCCGTTGCTGTTAGATCCTGAGGGACCTTGCTAGGAATGATCACTGTCTATCACTAAATTACCATTCATCCATTCATAAAAGAACACCAAAAAGGAAAATTATTAGAGTAGAACCACATAGTAAGATGTCACATTGAAACATTTGTTTTGTCCTTTATGGTTTGGAGCACCTAAATAAATCATACAGTGCCTCAGTGACAGATAATTGTAGTTCCATCGAATTCCTGGGGAGGCCCCAGAGGCCTTTCAAGATGTTCAGGGTTCAGAACTATTGACCTCCTATTCAAGGTTAGAGACCATATAAATTAGCTAATTAGAATGAGAAGAGTTGGAGTATGAACATTCCTTGTATCTGTGCCTGTACAAAGCACGTACTCTACAAATATTAATTGAATCTAGAACCAGAATTTTAAACTAGAGGGTGAAGTGTAATATTTACATACATATGTAGAAAACATGTCAATTTTTAAGTTAATTTTTATTTAAAGGTAATATTTTATCTCTTGTGCCATTTCTATTTTGTCTCTTACCCCCTTACTCCCTTACCGCATAGTCCCTGCTTCTCCAAATCAAAGTCAGGTTGTGAAATAATGACAGTAACAATAATAGCAAGGCCTGTGTCTCCTTTTTGAAAACATTGTTTTATTGCTGTGTTACATCTTTGTAATAGAGATGATTTTTAAACTAACTGCCTAACACTTGGCAGGAATTATTTCTCGATGTATGGCACAATACGAAAAAGTGTTTTTGAGAATTTTTTGCAGTCTCTTATTCTGTGACATAGTATGATTTTAGATAACTAATATGTACCAATTTCAGAAATGTTTTCTTTTTTATTGAAAGTATAAGTCCTCTGGTTCTGTTAAAATGGTACCTAATTATAACATAATTTTGGTGATTGAGCTGTATTTATTTAGGGCATACTCTGTGTCAGGGGTTAACTAGGTGCTGATACTGGTGTATCTCCATCTTATACAATACATACAGCTTTTTTTTTTTTTTTTTAAGATTTTATTTATTTATTTGACAGATCACAAGTAAACAGAGAGGCAGCCGGCATGGGGAGGCGGGGGGAGGCCGGGGGCGGGGGGGTGGCTGTGGAGCAGGCTCCCTGCTGAGCAGAGAACTGGATGTGGGGCTCGATCCCAGGACCCTGGGATTATGAACTGAGCTGAAGGCAGAGGCTTTAACCCACCGAGCCACCCACGCACCCCAATACATACAGCTTTTAAAACTTGTGTAAATGAGCACGTGCATTTGAATATTGGCCCGGCCAGTTTTAAAGATGTGTCATTGTTCAGATTGATTACTTAATTCTTTCCCCATAATGAGAAATAGAACGAATGATATCTTCATCTTCAGAATTGTGAGGAATCAAGATGATGCTGCAGAATGATCTGCAGAATGAATGTCTAGCAATAGCGCTCGACACATTATAGGTCCTCAACAAATGGTAGCTGCCCTTCATCAAAAAAAGTTGTCCTGTCCCTTATTAGCTACTGTTTTGGTTTAATATGTTTTCATCTTTGACATGTCTCTACCTAATATGTTAAGCTTACCTGTGCTTACCCTGTTCTTCAGTCTTTTGAAAATAACCACCTGAGTATTTGATGAGTACGTTTATGAAGCAGATCCAGTATTTAAAAGAATCTTAGAGTAACGTATTTTGAGAATGATTACCCTTTAATTATAGTGTCCTTCTTTGAACTCTTGAGTTTCCTTTTTATTATCTTTTTCACTTCTCTGCTCACAGCCCTTATCTCCCTGTGCTCAGCCTCCTTTTGGATCTCCCCTAATTACTAACTCCCTCCCCACTTGTATTCTACTGTCTGCATTGTTGCTGGACTAAATTTTCTAAAACAACACTGTGCCCCTTCTTTTATTTTCTTAAAAAAAATTTACATCGTCTCTTTGTTACCGAGTCTAGACTCCTTTGCCTAAATTTCATGGTTCACTACAGTCTGAAACTGTCTTATTTCTTCATTTATTTTAATCTTCCGTGATTCCTAACCCATTTATTCAGTGGGGACTGTAAACACTGGTATATATTTCATATATGTTCCTATCTTGAAGCTTTTGTGTGCGTGTGTGTGCACCATTCTTTCTACTTAGATTGCTCGTCCTCATTTTCTCTACCATAAGTCAAACCCATCTTGTCAGTGTGTATTCAATTTCTGTGGCCTCTCCAGTGTCTTTTTCTGAGTCTAATTTCAGTAATTCCTACTACCCCCCTCCCCTGCATAAAATAGTAAAAAATTAAATGAGAGAATGTATTTGTAAAGTATTAAATGCTCTTTTTAGTCTTATCTCTTGAGAAAAATTTAAATATGAATTCTTGTAGAATCGGGTAGCCAAGTGCTGACTACCCAATGAACATTTGAGTGTTTTGATTCTCTATAAACTCCTACTTTCTTTAATTGGTATTAATATGAATTTGGGAGTCTAACAGAATATTGTTTATAAAGGAAATTTAATCATTTGTTAAACTGAAAGACTATTAAAAAATCATTTGGAATAAATGTAAAACATGATACCTTTTTTCCTTTGTGGGTATTTATTTGAATGTGTTCATTGCCAGTAGGCAGAACATCTGAGCTGGGAATTTGGTTTGGAAGCACTTAGGAGTAGGTGGTAGTTGAAGCTATGTTGGTGTTAAGATTGCTCAATGAATTTATAAAAGATGAGAAAAAGGCAGCATGTAAACTCTGGGGAAAAAATTACTTTCAGGGATATCCAGAGGAAATTGATCTCAAAAATAAACTGAGAACAACATGGAGACTGAGAACATTGCCTGTCGGTGTCAGCAAAGCTGACAGTTCACGTATTTTTGGAGAGTTCAGTCTAGTATTTTATCAGCCCACTGTTTGGAAGGGTTCCAGATTGAAGGTGGCTTTGGTTTTACCCATCAGTATTTTTAACATATCTCCTATATACAAGGCATTTCAGAAGTGCTGTGAAAATACTAAGACATTACAGAATAAGTTTGGTTGCCCTACCCAAATGTCAGAATACTAGGTTCCTTTCACTTATTAGCTGTGGCATCTCATGACATAAAATAGTAAAAAAAAAAAAAAAAAACCACATACAGTGAATAGGAACTTTACGGACAACAGACCTATTAAGACAATAACAGATAGTTGATACAGAGAACGAGACCTTAGAAGTAATAAAGGGAAAAGCTCACAAATGTGCGTGCTTTACCAGTTTGTATGGTAACTCAAGATGTTCAAAGATAAGGCTGTTTGCAGTTCTCCCTGAGATTAAATATGAGTCTTGCTGATGAGAATTCTGAAATGCCGAGAGAGCTCTATCAGGTATTTATGATGAAATATAGCATTCGGGATTAAAAAGCTGAGTTTCTTCAAAAAGTAACTAAAATTAAAATATCAGGAGATATATATCCTTATATATAAGGACAAGGCATTTGTATTTATCAGTGTTTTAAGTAGTTCAATGAATAAAAGTTATTATATGGCAATTACTTATTTTGTGGTGAATGAAATACACTTATGCCAAATTTTCTCAAGTTTTTAGATAATGCTTTTTATCCTGAAGATGTTTTCAGGGATACCCTTAATTCTTCCCAAGTGTATATAGATGGAGGTAAGAAGTAATTTGACAGTTTCCAAATGGCTACTAAAAAAAAGAATTTTCTTGAAGTGCCTGATTACGAACACTATGAATTTTGTTGTTTCTCCTCTTAAGACAAATCAGGTAATTCCGATGTGAGTATGAATCTGCTGTTAACCCAGATTTAATGTTATTTAAACAGATGGCACAAAAGAAGAAGAAAAGTCTTTTACCATCCCCTATGAGCAAAGCTTAAACTTATTTATCCTCATCCAAAGGCAGTTTCTCTCTGTTTTGGCCTGACTTCTGGGAGCCCAGAACTCTTAAAAGATGTTTTCTCGAAAATAGTGAGCTCTTTTCTTGTCTGTCCTCGTATTCTTGGCTGCGCTTCTTATATTCTGGCTGCTTTTACTCATTAATATTCAGCTTGATCCATAGTGACTGAAGAAGCAGCAAAGGGCTGGAAGTTAGTGCAATGAAAGGTCCTAAGAGGGCTTTCTGAGCAAAGATGCAAATATCTCCAGGAATAATGTAACCAAATTTCATCTTCTCAAGTCCGTTGAATGCTTGAGGCTTTCAACTGATTCAAAGAGAAAGTTTTTGTTTTCTCTTCCTTTTGATGTAGATTCAATTAGGATTTAACTTTTCTGCCTCCTTTACAGTTAAGTATGCTTTTCTTGTTGAAAAGAAAGTAATGAAATCAGGTTAAGATAGGCATAACACATTTCTTAGCTTAAGCATATTTACATAGATTGTCAAATATTAAATTGTTTAGTTTTGCTGAACTGCTGTCAGCAGTGTGGCTGAGATGAAATTGATTGTAAAAAAATGGAAACTGTATAACTTTAGAGTGTCTTGTTTCCTTTTCAGCATTTTGGAAAAAACATATTTAGCTGTTCTTTAAAAGATATTATTATTTCTTTCGAAGACAGCTTTGAAAGGAGTAAGCAACTTACACAGTTTACGAGGCATTACAGTGTAGAGTCTTTTAATAGAATTTTTGGTTTGTTTTCAGGAGAAAGTGATTTTGATCTGTTGAAAAAAAAATCTGAAAAAACACATAATTAAGGAAAACGGTCATTATTTCTCCAAACTACTTTACAAAACCTGCTTCCACAGAAATCAACTTCTAATTACTATATATTTGCTTATTAATGTTTGAGGCTTTGGATAAGTTTAGAAGGAAATCCTGTTACTGCAAATGTTTTTTAACAGTTGCCTCCACAACTAAATCTGTGCATTAATAAAATTAAATAAAATCTGGTAATTGCCTCTCTTTAATGTACTGTTGATATAAAAGTTATTGGGCTACAAATACATTGGGTACTTTCAAGTCATAGTGGGATTTGGCCCACATTGAAATAATTAGGGGTGAAGAGTCCTTGTTAACCCAGTTCAGTTATCCAACACAGTAGTAGCTTCTGGATAGAGCCGATGGGAGGAAAGTAGAAATCATTGTCTCTCGCATGGTGGCTAACTTAATATTCAGTTACACTATGAAGAGAATATTCCTACACCTATGGGTCATGGAGCTTCCTAACGTTATTTAAGTATTGAACACTTTTTTTTTTTTTTAAGTTGCTACCATGGAAGACAGCTGTGTTACATTGTTAGCATTCTGCTAGTGCCGTTCAGAGGCTGGCATGGGGTAATTGGAAGTGGTTGAGTGCCATATTGACGTATCTGATGTTTTCTTTTAACCCTGTCAGTGTTTGATAAAAATGTTGAGTTTATCCAGCAGTCATCCTGTAGATGTTTACTAAGCACTCAATTATGTGCCAAGGTCAAAAATTTCTTGTAGTTACACAGTTTCTGCAGTAATAGTTTCTGCCAACTAGTGTGGCTTCAAATGACTTTAGTCTTGGTTAATGGCTACTATAGACAGAAAATGGAGGAACATTCTTTAATTACACAGAAAGAAGTCATTCAAAATCAGTACTTTAGATTACATATTGAATAATTCTTCTTGGGGATACTCGGGGTAACTTAAAATACTGAAATGGGGAATTATCGTAACTGTAGGATGTAACATTACAAAATGTAAAGATAAAGCTATTGGCTGTTAACTTTGTGCAGCAATTCAGATTTGTCTTGTTGTTTGTAATGTCAAACATTAAAATAGTCTCCAGGATGTACATATTAAGGAGTGAGTATAGGAAATTAATATATATTGATCATAATGAATGATTATGTAGATGTTCATGTTTTATGTATATGTGCATATATTTAAAAACCTAAAGTAATTAAGTTTTTTCAGATAAAATATGTTGACAAAAATATTTAAAAATAACTTACCTGAATAAATTTCGTAAATCTAGTATACTACTAGTATGTTGTAATGAATACAATGAAAATTAAGATTTTTTTTCCTTCTTTGATGAATGTAGAGCTCATTCAGTTTACATTGTATGTGTGTGAATGTGTGTCTGATACTTTGTCCTAATATGAAATCAACTGTGTTAATCGTCAAGCCACTACCATATTAGTAATCTAAGGTTATATACAGTGGGCTGTGTAAAACTTAGTGTTGTCATTACTTTTTGTATCTCTAATATAGGGAACCCAGAGGAAACAAATGGGGGAGCTAGTATTGTAGACTGAGTTTTCGTGTACAAAGGAGAATATTCAGGAATATTCCATATAGTAATATTGTTGGTATACGTCAGCCAAACTTTTTGTATATTAATTATTCACCCTCAAAATACAGGCTAAAGGAAAGATAATTTTCTTGATTATGTTGACCTTTAGAAATTGACAAACTTCATCGAATGTAGTTTGAGAATTGAATTTTCTAGGTGTAGAGTTTTTATGGTTTTATTCTTCTTCAGAACAGGTTTGACATTAACTTGGTATTTCTGCAGTAGGTAATACTGAATAGAGAAGATTATATCTCATCACCATCTCATTAATCCTATATATTACCCTTAGAGAAGAAAGAAATAGCACGTGTTCCAAATTTCTCTATGGAGAAAGTAGAAAGTAGATTGTTTTGGGTACTTTATGTGCAGCAGAAAGTTAGATTAGTTAGAAGTGTACTGACCGAATAATAATTGTATATGATATGCAATAATGTTTTTGTTTAGTCTTGATTATTAATAGTGATAGTTACAATTTTCAAAACATGTTTGATTATGTAAACAATATTTGCTAATGCTGAAAATTTGAAAATAATAGCAACCTACCACAGGAAGTTGGTATATTATTTTTTGTCTTTTTTCTAATATTTAAAATTTTGAGGGATAGTTGAGATTTAATTGTATATATGCACTTATGTATAGGCTGTCACAATTTGATTATTTTTTTATATTTACCCTTATCATGAGTGTTTCCACAAGTGTTTTCTTATTTTTTGTGGTTGTTAATGGAAACATAGTATGCCATCATATGAGTGTTCCATAATTCAGCCAGTTCCCTAATGTTGAACATTTTTTCTAAGTTTTTACTATTACTAACTTATTGTAGTTTGCCATAACCATTAGTGAGCATAGTTGCTTAATTTTTTGATGAGTATTTTTGTTGTATCTGTTAATTATGATAAAGTTTGTACATGAAGTATGTATATGACTTTTACCATGATTTAATTGAAATTTTAAGATGAATACACACACAAACACAATTAGTGTACTTTTTACTTTTTGAAAATTGTGATATTATTCAGAAAAAAATGCTCCTTTGAGTAGCGTGAAGATTGGCTAGGCAGCATTTTGCACTGTCTCATTTAACCATTTTATTATTTTATTTTCTTTAGATACAATCATTATCATCTTTTTAACACTATAGAAGTGTCAAATAAGTTGTTGAAAGAAGGAATATATAAGAAATCCATGGAGGAGAGGTAGGTGTTGTAGTAGAAATAAGGGAATAGGAAAGCGTACCTGATTAAATAGGGAGGGGGTCATCCTCACTGTCCTCATTCCCCTCTTTAGAAGTTTTGTGACTTGGAGGAGGCATCAATTTGAATTGAATATCGAAACCCTGTAACAGTTCATGAATCTATTAACAGAGGGTTTTTAATGCAACATTCAACTCCTACTTTGAGGAATCAGCTGTGTTTTAAATTCTCCGGCAGGAGCAAGCTATTGCTTTGTTCTTATCTTTATTTCTATATTATATACTCTATGTAATTTTTAAAAACCTCTTGCACTTCAAATTATTATTTAAAAAATTTTTTGAAGAGGATTACCACGTAGAAAATTTTTTTTAAGTCTTTTCTTCCCCTTGGCTCTTTCATTAGTGTTTAAGAACACAGTTGATTTTTGTGCATCTTTTTCTCAGGTAACACTGCTGCAGATTTGTCATTCTAGAGGCAAGGGAACCATGAATCTAAAGAGGAAGCCTGGGATAATGGGCTAAGAAGGACTAGGAAAAACGCAAATGGTTCCACAGGGGCAGAGAGGGAATGTTTATTACATATACCGAAGTTATCAAAACTGGGGAGCATGAGGTAAAGCCAGGAGCTGGGACGCTTCACTGAGGCCTGGTCTCTTTGTGACACACACATAAACAGTAGGACAGACAAGAAATAAACAGTAGGACAGACAAGAAGAGACTTTACATCAATTATAGGGATGATTTGTTTTGTGAAAGACTTCTTCCAATCAGATTTTTCCATTTCATTCACTTGGATATTTTTTGGGAAATGGAATTTTGTTACCTTTTGAAATTTCCTCCTTTTTAATATAGATTTTCTTTCCACTTATCAGATTTATTGATGTATTTCCAATTTACACATCTTTATAGTTTTGTTCATTCTTTCTAACTTTATTTTTTCTATTTTTATTGGTTAAAAAAAATCTATTCCCTTTAGGCATGGGTAGCTAATTTTCAAAAGAATTGTGTTTAGTTTTTGGTTGTTAATTTCCTTGCCTTTTCTTTCTCCTCTCTCTCTCTCTCTCTCTCTCTCTGTGTGTGTGTGTGTGTGTGTGTGTGTGTGTATGTTTATTGAGTTTGCCTTTTCTAATTTTATTTTGGCTTGTTACTATTTTCCTCTTCTAAGTTATCAAGCCACTTGGTTTGTTATGCTTTTCTTTTTGCTTTTAACTTTGTTACCAATATAATCACTGAGTTTTACAGCAAGAACCTCCCCCTTAGTACTGCTTTCGCAGTTTTTCATGCATTTCATTAACTCACCTATTAAAAAACATTTTATCATATTCCAAATTTCATCCCAGGTTCAGTATTTACGATATCTTATTTTTAGTTTGCTTATATTTGAACAGTATTCAAGTCTGATTTTTTTTTTTCTATCCGATTTTGTTGTAATAACTGCTAATGGGCGGCTGAATTTTTGACTTAGTGCACGACCAGTTTTTTAAGTGATACGGTTAGAATGGAAAATACAGTCTGTTCTTTGGTCTTATTTATGTTCGCCTATGAAGCTGTTAGGTAATTCAAGGCTCATGTCATTGTCTGCTTGAACTGTCATGCTCTGGCAGGGCCTTCCAAGTCTTCGGTTCCATCTTGTCCTTTTGTCTCTGCCACCGTCATGCCAGCGCTCCTTCTTCTGTTTGCATTGCTGCCAGCTTTGCATATCAGTGCCGGCTAGACGAGAACTTTTCAAAACAGATTTGCTATAAAACAACAATCAAGTTCTTTGCTTGATTCCCTAATAGCTAGCGTAATTTGAGCACCCACTATCCATGATGGTAGTTACTTTTCCGGACCTCATCTCATTTAGCCTTTTAGAGGATCCCTGCAAGGTAATTCTCATTTGACAGAGGAGTCTCATCTGACTGAGGCATTCAGAGGTTGGACCTGTTCCCCCAAGTCATATGCCTCATAGGAGAAGGATCCAGCAGGCATAGGGCTGTCTGCTTGCTGGGGCTGGCTCCAAAGCATGGACTTGCTATTACAGTGACAATGATATCATTCCTCTGTTCTGGTTTTTGCACACACCAGGTACACCGGCAATAGCTCCTAATTTTTCCTCTGCATGTATTTTTTTTTTTAAAGATTTTATTTATTTATTTGACAGACAGAGATCACAAGTAGGCAGAGAGGCAGGCAGAGAGAGAGAGAGGGAAGCAGGCTCCCTGCTGAGCAGAGAGCCCGATGCGGGGCTCGATCTCAGGACCCTGAGATCATGACCTGAGCCGAAGGCAGCGGTTTAACCCACTGAGCCACCCAGGTGCCCCTGCATGTATTTTTGATAGGTAATCAATTACATTAAAAAAATGTAATGGGCATGTATTTTTGATAGGTAATCAATTACATTAAAAAAATGTAATGGTACTTACAAAAACAGGACATTATTCCATTTGTTTTCTTTTATTTTTGATGTATCTCACAGCCGAGCTACCAGATGTAATTGATACATTTGTGTTCTTCACCTCTATCCCTATAGTTTTTGCATTTTCTTAACTTTTACCCTTCTGGGATGGACTCGAAATTCTGGTTTTCCATGGACCTAAACTGAAAGATGTTCTAGCTTATTCTAACTAGACAGCTCTGAATTTTCCAAGTCTCTGGCTTGTGTGCCATGGACAGTATAATGAACTCTGCCAATGGTCTCTGTACGCAGGATCAGTCGGCCGTGCGTCTGTTGTTAATATGTCAGCAGTGACTCCAGGAAAGTGGCAGAGGGACAGGGACCACACATGTGGGTGCTACTGTGTCCTGATCTGTCCTATACACCCCTCCTCACTGTAACGCACCCCCCCCCCAAGACTAGCTCCTAGGACTGTTCAAGAAGGGCTACTCATACAGGGGATCCTCTCACCGCAGTTCTCCCCAGCTGCGGCTCACCTGCGCAGCCAGGTGGAGTTGTCCAAGAGGACTCCTATCTCCACTCCCTACTGCCCAGAAGATACCCAGCACGCTGGATGAAATTTGAAGATTGGAGGCCGACTCACAAGGTCATGAAGGGGAGGATGCTTGGGAGGTCTGCTTGCTTGTCTCAGGCCTCTGTAGCTGTCTCCCACCCCAAGGCACGAGTCAACATTGCAGTGAACTGGAGGAGGTTGTATTTGCTGAGCAATAATCGGGAATATTATTACATGGTTTTTGAAAGTAGAATCCTCTCCCCTCACAATTCAAAGATATATTTGTTCTAATGTTAGATGGTTGTGTTTCAGCATGGTTTTAGAATGGCATTTATAGACCAGAAAAGAAAGAAAGACATGCTTATATTTCTACTTTTCCCATTAACACCTGTAGTAAAATTGTTTGAATTAATTCTTCCTATGTTATATTAGCAGTCACTATCTTGAATTCTTTTCTTGGACTGCTGTAGAGTGTAGTTTTTGAGTAAGTCATATTCTATGATTATAGTAATGGGATCCTTTGTGAAGTTCTGTTGCTACCCCTTGCTCTTCTCAAAATAATTCACGTTTATTAATTATAACATGTTGTTTAAGTTAAATTCTTTGGGGGGAACCTGAGTCTCTCTCATAAATTCTTCCTGCCTTCTTGCTTTTGTTGTGACCTCCTCAGAGGTTAGTCTTGTCGACAGATTGTTTCCGATCATTTAGGTCATGAAATACTTTGCTCCATCTTCAAAAAGAACAGGTTTTGCCTCAGTTCCAGCCCTGTGGTGACCATTTCCTTTGTGCAGATTTTCTTTCAAGCTCTTCTTTCTCTTCACCCCAATCTGAAGGGTTCTTTTCTTTGCATCTTAAATGTTATCTCATCTTCTTTCTTGGCAGTACCTGAGGAGTATCTTGTTTTTTTTCCTGTGTGTGTATGTTTTTAAAATACTGTTCAAAGCCTTGATCAGTAATTTATGGTAGTTTTGCTGTTGGACTCTTCCTTTCCAGTTCTTAGAAATTAAATAAATGCATATATTTCTGCAGTTTTTGTTCATACTGTTCAGTTTCTCAAACCCTTTTGGTTTCCACAGTTTTCTTGGTGCAGGAATTTATTTTGGATTGTTTTTATTTGTGCACATTGTACTAGTTTCTTTTCAGATCAGTGAATTCTCTGGAGTGGGGTGTGGTTTTGATTTTGTCAGCTTAGCTACGCCTTTAGCTTCTTCCCAGAGGACTAGTTCTTAAATGTTTTGGAAAGGTGGGCCCCTTTCTGGGTTTGAACACCACTCCTGATGGGTATCTTAACAGAAAAACTGCGTACCTCCTCCCAGAAAAAGGGGCATGAATGCACAGTTTCAGAGCTGCATAGATCCTGAGTTTTTATAGACTTCTCCCCTCCTTTTTATAAATCCCATGGAGGACATACTATTACACATTTACTGCTTGAACTTGCTTTTTCACTTAAACATATATTGTGCCCGTCTGAGGCAGGTCCTTTAATTAGGTAGGAATGGTGAGTATGATAAGTAGCAGTCCATCAATCCCTCCCGTAATTGCTAGAGTTAATTTAACTTGCTTTTAATAACTACATTATCATGTCCTTCCTCTATAAATAGGCACTTATCTTGGGGAAATTTTGATGGGCCATTTAGTATTTACACGTTTTTCGTGTTATTATTTTAGGTAGCTTGTACCTTCCTCTTTCTCACTCTCATAGACGTGGACAGTGTAGAGAAGGCGAAAGGAGCTCCTGAGGCCGGTCCAGGGACAGCTGGGCCTAGAGGTTAAGGCAGATGAGAGGGTCGTGAGGACATTGGCTTCTTGGAGGTGCTTTATATGTAGTTTTAAAGTTTATTAAAAACAATTCCCCCAAGTTTGTTGAGATGTAATTGACATATGACACTGTATATATGCTTTTAATATCAAGCATTACAAATTAGATTTAACACACAGTTGTTGCTCGGACAGGTGTCCCACTTCATTCTGATGTGACTGGGGGGCTCCCCCTGACTGGAGAGCCACTCTGGGCAACTCATTATCTCTTTCGTTCACACACAAGTGTTTTAGAAAAGCATGAAATTCTGTAGAGGCAGAAGAAAGAAGGAAAGCTATTGTTCCCTACCATAATGGTGCTTCTTCAGTTCCTTTTATCCCTTCCTCTTCTGAATATTAAAGTGGAATATGTTAATTAAAAAACTGAGTTCCTATCTTGTGGTCAAGATTTCATATACTTCTCTGGCCACGTGAAGCCGGTGAGTGGTTTTTCTGCAATGATCTAAACTCGCCAGAGAACGATGTTTTCAGGCAATGCTTTGCTCTCCACTTGGTATATTTGTTATTTGAAAAGTGCTTCCTCTTTTCAGTTGGACAGGACTTGCCCACAGCTACTCACGGGTGTCGTGCGTGTTGCCCAGTGGTCTAAGTCATTCAAAAGATCGTGGTTTTGAGCCAGGTCTTCAGTGAGCGCTGAATCCAGTGAGGAGCTTTTATAAGCCGCACATGCCCGAGCATCGCTCTCATCCTGCTGATTGAGAGCCAGGGGCTGGGGCCCGGGCATGTAGGTCTTAGACTCTCCTTGGGTGGCTCCTGTACAGCCTTGATTAGGAAGTACTGATCTCACAAGTATTCTTCCTCTAGCATTACCAAGAAAGTTTGCCTAGTTTTTCCCTCCAAAAAAAAAAAGTCTCCACTCCAAGTTCCTCTTAGAATAATGCTTATTTGCTATCTGCCTATAAAACCCCTCTATAAAAAAGTATCCATATATCCCTAATTAATGAATTCGCTCATGGGTGTTTTCTAGTTGTGAAACTTCCCCTGGGCTCTACTGCTGTGTATCTGTAGTGTTTTAGTCAAAGCCAAAGAGGGGGCACAAAGCTTCATGAGAAGCATTGGGTGGACAGAGTCAAAACATGTGGCAGTGGTGTCCAAAGGTGTGAGTGTGAAGCTGTCCTCACCGGCCCCTGCACTCGGCTCCACCAGCAGGAGGCTCTTTGAGCGGGGGGGGGCACGACACGGGACGGGACGGATGGACGGTGCTGGGATGGGACAGGAAGGGGACGCTATGCCTTTCCATATGACACAGCCTGTCTTCCAGGAGACAGGAAGGGGGTGCCTGCTCTCCTTGAGAGTGCGCAGCAGCCAGCAGCCGTAGAAGCTCTGTCAAGCTTAGCTAATGCCTGTCGATCGTAATTTTTTTTTTTTTTATTCTATTTTGCACGTGTGACTTTCTGAGCTGTGCTGAGCATGGCAGACTCATGCTGTCCTAGAGAACAGTGTTTTCTCTTTCAGCAGGTAGTGGAGGGAGGGAGGAATGCAGTAACAGCTGGATGAGTGAATGAAAGGTGTACTGGGTGACTGAATGGAGAGAGGGGGCTTGTGGAGGTTCAGACAAGGAAAGAGAAGCAGAGATGGGGGAGGCAGTTCACGGAGTAGCCTTTCCAAAGAGTCTGGGAGGTGAGGTGGATCTCAGCAGGGTTCAGGGGGGTGTGGTTTGTCTTGTTCTCAGGCAGTTCTTTCGTCTGCCTGGAAAGATCGCTTCCCACTCTGATTAGCAAGCATTTCCCATCCACAGTCTTGCCCTCGCCACGTGGGCACCCCTTCCTACAGAGTCCCTCATCTTCCTCCTCTCTCCTGATTTAGTACCATGGTATTTGAGTTGCCCTTTCTACTTCCCCATTTAATTACAGTCTCTCTTGATTTCCTTCTTGCTTTATGTGAGTGAGCTAATTTATCTTCCCAAGCAGTCCGTCACCTTATCAAGAGCAGCCCTGAATCTTAGGGCCCTTCTTTGTCCCCACTGCCTCCAGGAGTGCAGTGCTGGAGTTTTCCGTCCCTGCCCAGAGCCTCCACAAACTCTTCCTTTGGGCTTACGGCTTGATGGATGATGGATGATGTGGCCCAGCCTGGATCGACCCTAAAGACAGTGGTTTGTGCGACTTCAGTTCATTGTGTTTCTTTGACCCGGTTCTACCTGACTAGGCCATTTTCCTCCAGAGTTTACTCACTTTGCTAATAGTCTTGGTGGGAGGATAGGGGGATATAGACCAGTTTCAAAAATTCCAAAGATCTAGTAAGACCTGTTTTGGACCTCTCCTCTCCAGTTCAGGTGTTGTCAAGTGGGCCCTGTGGTCTAGTTTATTCAGATTTGCAGGAGCTTCCCTGCATTTGCTAAGCATTGACCCAAAAATACTTGGTGTGGTGAGGTCTGCTGAAAGAACTTTTTCCTGCCCTCTGATTTCTCTGTCTCTCCAGCCACTTCTATTCATCTGTAACTTCAATGTCTTTTTATAGTTAAAGAAGATGGGGGAGTATGTCTATTAATGGGATAATCATTTTCACCAAGAGAATAGATGCATTGACAAGAAGAGACTGAAAGGCAACATTTTAAATACATTGTGAGAGGACCTTGAACCATGCAACAGTGCAGTTTTTGGAGGGCACAGCTGGAAGTCTGTCCTGAGTGTGAGAGGGCTTGGATGGCTGGCACGACCTGGTCCATACTCCGCAGCAGCTCGTGGGGGCTGAGGTTTCTGACTCTGAAGGCTGAGACCTGGGTGGAGCTGGGCTTACTTGCTCTTTCCTAGAGCCCTGGAGCTAGGTTATTTGAACTCAGATCCCAGATTTGCCATTTTCTATCTGTGTGAACAAGTGTATATTATTGTGATCTAGACTGTCTCAGTTTCGTCATCTGAAAATGGTGCATATAGTAGCTGCCTTGTGGTGAAAGGATTTGGTGAGTGACTTAGAATAAGGCCTGCTGTATAGCAGGTACTTGCTTCATTCAGTCATCATTTAGCTACAAATAACAGATTCTAAGCAATGGTCATAACACATTTGGATGTTTAATTTTCTCCTGTAATGAGAAGTTCAGAAGTAGGTAGCCCTGGGCTGGTGTGGTGGTTTTAGGACGCCGCCATCAGATTCCAGTATTTCCACTGTATCCTTAACTTTTGTCATTGTCACCTCATAGTCACAAGACAGCTGCCTCAGCTCCAGCAGGATGATGGTTTCAGGAAGGATGAAGGGCAAAAGACAACAGGGCGAGCACCAGCTAAATTGCTTCATTTTCTAAAGAGAGTTCCCAGAAGCACCACCCATCAGTTTTCCACTTACATCTTGTTGGCCAGAATTATATCACATGGCCTTAACAGTAAGGGAGGAAAGGAAATGTAGTTTTTTTAAGTTGAGCACATTATCATTTTCAACAACATCAATCTTGTTATCGGTAATGAGGAAGAAGTAGGAAATGGATGTTGAATAGGCAAACCGGCAGTGTCTGCCACAGCACTCAATATTCCCGCAAAAAGTATCCTTGCATGAGACTAGCCCCAGAGATGGGAACCTCGGAGGCAGGAGGTTTCAGGATCCCATAGGAACTGTGGAACCATACAGACCTTCTGGAGATTGATCCATAGACTGTAGCAGAAGCATTCATTTCCCTGCCATCTTGGAGTAGACATGAGCTTCTCATTGACGCATTCCACATCTTTCTCCTGGTTCCTCAGCCTTGCCCACCTCCTTTCCCCTCCCTGCCATTACTTCCCAGGGGACTTGAGTGTCCTTATCAGACATTCTTCCTCTATTCTGTTGCCCAAAAGTTCCAGAGTGCTTTGCAGTAGCCATCTGGCAGTCCCATCAGCACCCAGCACTGAAGCCAGGACTCCGGGCAGCCCAGTCCTCCACCTGGGGTGGTGAGCAGGCAAGCGGCGTGCCTTTGGGGAAATTTCCAGGGTTCAGCTCTCTACTTTCTGTACTTATTCGCCTTCTAATCGAATTCTTAGGCCTGCGTACTTCCTCTGTTTTATTGGCATTCCATTCCCATGCCGAGTGTTGATGAAATGGAAAAAGAGCCTTTGCCTGAATCTGTCAGCAGGGGAAGCTTGGCCCGGGGCCTTGGACCCAGGCACGGTGTTTCCCATCTGTGGGGGCCGTCATTAGAGGGATGAGCCTGTAGTAAGGGATTCTGAATTTTAGGAAGGGCAAGAGGCCAGATGTCATCATCTCAGGGCTTACCTCAGTCAGAAATACGGGAAGATTTCCCAGCATGGAAACAACCACTTAAAACTTGGGCTTGAGCTTTGGGATAGTCCGTTTTACTAATGGCCAGTATTTTGGCCTGTGTTTTGGTAAAAGCACAATACCAGCCAGCATTTAAGCAGCTTTCCATACCTATTCTCAGTGGCCTTACTTCACCTCCGCAATCTGTAAACTTTCCATGAAAAAAAGGCCTGGTCTGGTGGTTTCTCAGGATTTGCTTAAAATCTTCTGATTCCATTATGTCTCAATAGAGAGCCAGTGCAAATACCATTAAGGGTGGCTCACTTATGGAGGCACGAATACTTTGTCGTCTGGCTGAAACCGAAAGTGGTATCTCCAATCCCTTCCCTTTTAAAAAAAGATTTTTCCCCCCTCAATCAAGTAGCTTGTAAATGCATAGATCAGCAAGGGAATTTCATTTTTTAAATATATATAATTTGTTTACTGCTCTTTTAAATTCTGCAAACCAGCTCATTTAGTACACGGGAGATATATTTAAAGCCCACAAGTAAAAGATAAATGTTACTGTTCAGATTAATTAAAAAGGAAGATGGTCAAAAGGCTATCATGTCAATTCAACTTTTTTTTTTTTTTGTATATGGGGGCTTTCTCATAGTAAAATCTTCAAATCGTGTAATTCTCCTTGTCCACTCTACCCACTTCTTAGTCCCTTCCTCAGAGGTGAGCCATAGTCTCACTCTGTCATATACCAGTCCAGACTTTTTCCTAAGCATTTGTATTCACCCATGCAAATTATCCTTAAACCTGCCTATAGGATTATACTGTCACCTGTACAACTTTGTTTTTAACAGAACAATCGATCTTAAAGGTCATTACATACCAGTACCAGTACATTTATGCTTGTCTCATTCTTTTTTACGGCTGTGGACTAGTTGTGTTAGAGCTACACCGTAATCATAGTTATTCCCCTGTGGTTGGGCATTTAGATTGTCGCTAATGTTTTTGTTTCATTGTTTTAGGGCAGGGGTATTATGGACAATGGTGCAGTTCTTGTGTCTGTCTTCTTTTATACATGTTGTAGTGTTTCCCTAGGATAGAGGCAGAATATTTTAGGCATAGAGTATGTGCATTTAAAATGTTAGTACTTCCAAGTTGCCTTCTCATGTGGCTGTGTATGCCAGTATATACACTCCCAGTAGCAACATATGAGTTGTTTTTGTTTTTTTTTTTAAGATTTATTTATTTTAGAGAGAGAGCGTGCGCATGAGCTAGAGGAGCAGAAGGAGAGGAAGAGAGAATCGCAAGCAGACAGCACACTGAGCATGGAACTCAGCATGGGGCTCCATCTCACAACCCTGAGATCAAGACCTGAGCTGAAACCAAGAGTCAGACGCTTAACCGACTGAGCCACCCATGAGAGTTACAACATACTTTTTAAACTTGGCATTTCTTTTCTATGTTTTTTTTTTTTTTAAGATTTTATTTATTGATTTGACAGACAGATCACAGGTAGACAGAGGCAGGCACAGAGAGAGAGGGGGAAGCAGGCTCCCTGCTGAGCAGAGAGCCCGATGTGGGGCTCGATCCCAGGACATTGAGATCATGACCTGAGCTGAAGGCAGAGGCCTAACCCACTGAGCCACCCAGGCACCCCTTTTTTCTGTGTTTTTCAAGAGCTGTTAGTGCTTCAGGAAAGTGATCCCGATTCAGGAGTAAATCATTGAAATACCATTTTCCCTGGCCACTTGAGTTTAGGGGTAAACAGATGATGTAGTCCTGACTCATGAGATGCGGCTGATCACGTGCTAAAGGATGCATAAGAATTCCCTTTGCAAAGACAGACCCAGGAAGAGAGGCACTCTTAGTTTTCACCTTGTGACATCTGTAGCACGTCCCTCCATCTTTTGATAAGAGTGACGTGCTGAGGGAAGACAGACCGAAACTGGATCTGCCAAAGCAATTAAGATTGCCCTCGGCTGCAAGTAACAGAAACCTGAAGTGGCTTGGATTGGGCTGGCTGGCTGGCTCTTTCGTTCTTTCTTTTTTCTCATCTTGACTCAGCTTCTCAGTGATGTCATCAAGGCTCAGGTTTACCCACCTTCCACATGCTGACCTTTGTCCCTTATGCTCCTCGCTTCTTGGTCACAAGACTGCCATCTCCGTTCTGTGGAGAAGTAGCTCCCATTGAGCAGAAATCAAAAGCCTTTGGAAGAGGGGCTCTTTCATTGCATTGCCAGTAGTGGGTCACAAGACTGTCTTCCCCCTAAGGGTAACTTGGAGATCAGATATCGGGCCTAGTGGGATACCCTTTTCCTGATTTGCTTATTAGACCCATCATGATTTATCTCCTCCTGCAATCTTTCCAGTCATACAACACGTAACTTGTCTTTCTGCTCGAGCCATGTTGGGTTGGGCTTTTTGCCACCTGTAGCCACAATAGTTCTAACAGATTCAAATAAACAAAAAGGAATAGAATGCCAAGGATGACTGTGCTTCTTTAAGGCATGAATTTAGTTATGTGCTCCTTTGATGGCATGTGCTATTTGTATTTGTGCCTTTCTGGCACACATTCCTTACATTTTCTGTTAATAACGCTTTTACCTTCCTGTAGGACACCTGTCCTATTCTTGGTTTATGTGACTTTGGGGCAGCTGCATAACTGCAAGCCCAGGTCCCAGGCCTGGACAGAGGTACCACTGTGGGTTCACTGAGCCAGCAGCAGTCAGCCCTGGGGCTTCGGCTACAGCTCTCCCCAGACAGGATGCAATGAACACAGCGCCGGTGCAGCTGGGAGGAGAGTTTGTGATCAGGTCTTTTGAACCATCCTTGGACACTTCCTTTTTGCTTATGCCTTTTAAGGTGTGTTTCTAGTGTTTGCTACTGAATACCTAGAACTAACATAGCCTCCAGACCTAGCTTTTTAAAACGTTTTGTTCAAATCTTAGTTGGCTCAAAGATTTGTTTGGTGCTTTGGGAGGAGGCGTTGGTAGGGTCCTGTGCCAGCCACCAGCCAGCCGTTCTCGTGTTCTCTGCGTGGGAGCCTCCGGGGGTGAGATGGGGAAGGAAGCTGAGAGTGTTCTGGTACATCCTCAGGTCAGATAAAAGGGAGGAGTATGGCATGGGGCCAGGAGCTGGAGGTACATGGTGCCGCTGAGCACATCTGTGCCTTCAGAGGGACGTCCCCAGGGGCGCGTGGGGCGGTCCAGCTGTATCGGCAGGAGCCATAGGAGCGGTAACTCTTGAGCATCGCAGTGTGCTAAGCACCGTGCTATGCACTTTGCATTCATTATCTCATTTAATCTTCTGAACAGCTTCTGAGGTAGCTCATACTGATGTCACACTTCTATGGAGAAAAATGAAGGAACTTGGTTGAAATCACACAGTGGGACTTGAGTGCAGGCAATCTGATCTGGGGGCCCTGGGTGATCTCTTTCCAGCTGGCCCAGCTGATCAGGTTCAAAAGACTTGATCACGAAAGTCTCCTCCCGGCTGCAGCGGCCCTACCAATGCAGCGTCCCCCATTCTTCCCGCCACTGCTGCTGGGCCACAGCTTTGGTCTCCAGCTCACCCTCCCACCACTCCGTGCAGCATTTCTATGAGCTCTGGCCTGTGCAGCTGTGTCCTGTTTGAAGCCTATGGAAAATCTACTTGCTTATTCACCTGTCTTGGTCACTTTATTTGAAAATTATAGTAGTCTTAGGAACTCTCCAGCATGTATTGTCTATACTAGCAATTCTTTATCTTTTAGGAATTGTGCATGCTTTGGATAAGCTTAGTTCTTCCCACAGAAAAGTGCATATATGCATGTAAATTTGCATACCATTGCATGAGCTCACAGTATGCTGAAAATCACTGTTTGTCGTTGTTGTTTTACATGCCTAGCATCTTAGAGCCACTAACAGACTGACGTGTAATATAGTGAGGGTGAACAAAATGTTCTAATCCTGTAAATCTTTTTCCTGTGTTTAAGAGTTCCTAATTTCCCAGAAGGGAGGGATAGTCTCAGTCTTATACCAAATTCATTTGGATATGATGATGTAATGAGCACAGTTATTTATCTTAAAAATTGTGGAGTTTTATTTTTAGTGGCTGTTGAAGGAGACCCCTCTGCTTTATTTTTTGCCAAATCAAATCATCCTTGTTTCAAATGGTAACTGCTGTTTGTAGTCCGGAGTAATGGATCAGGAATTTTTTTTTATAGAAGGTTAAGGGAATTAAAATGGAAAGTTTAGTAGAAATAAAAGTTTCAGTATGGGTAACAAGTTTTATCAAACTTAATAGGCTCAAGAAATGAGTTTGTGCCTCAGACCTATCACATTCAATGCCCGTTTATAGAGAAGGCAGGGATTTTTGGAAACATATTGCATTGAAATGTATAAAATTTTCGCCTCTACTCTTACCAGTTTAAGTTGACTTGCACATATGGAACCTGAAAAAGGGCCTTTTTTTTTTTTTTAAAAAGGATCAACTGTTAAAATTCTGTTGCATATATGAATGATAGCTTTTATGCTTGGATTATTGGTGCTAAGATTTAAAAACCTTGAGACTGTTTTTTTTGTGTGTGTGTTGAAAACTGGCTTCCTTTATCTCAGAAATTGCCTGGTATGAAAAACATGTCATTCAAAGTAGCTTTCATGATTCTCTCACAGACAGACATGTTAGTGCCTTTCAAACAAACTAAAGCCTTCATTTAATATGATTTCTGCTCCTGTGAACTAAAATATGTGCTTAGACAAAGCAGTATCCTGGTCTAGAATTCTTTTGTTGGGGCTCACTGTCGTGGAACAGATTTTCCTGCTCAGCCGCTGCAGCCGTGCCTGTGGCTGGACAGGGAGTGCGGCTGGCAGTGTGAAGGTCAGCATCAAGGGCCTGGGCGGCAGCAGCTCTCCACTTAGGAGGTTCCCGTAACACCACCGCATCTCCCCAGAGGACCTCAAAGAGCCCCCCCACCTCTAAGGGCCCAGAAAGGCGGACTGTCACCTCTCGCTATCACCTGCTGTTGGAGTCTAGGTCATGGGACTTAATTTCATTTCATAGTAGGTATGAGTTTAAAGACATTACAAAGCATCCATTTGGTCTCTCCAAGTGAGTAGCTGTCTTTTGGAAACATACCTCAGCTTGTAGCTCTAAGGCCACGTGGGAGGGAAGGAGGCAAGTAAGAAACTCCGTTCAGTGGTCATAAGCACTGACAGTCCTCACCTTTATGGGGCATCCATCACTGCTTTTGCTTTTGTTCCGTGCAAAGCAGCTTGTTTTTCTTGAGTTCCCCGGGCTTTTGTTCACTGGAGAAAGAATCAGAGTATCCACATTTTAAGCCTGATTACATTCCATCTCACTTACAACTTGACTGCAAAGAAGTATGCACAATTTTAATATGTAATATGTAAATTGATAATCATTGCTATGAGACTTTGCTTTTTTGTCTATGGACCAGATGAGGTGTTTTTACCTTTTTTTTTTTTTTTAAGATTTTATTTATTGGAAAGAGAGAGAGTGGGAGGGCAGGGGTAGGAGCAGAGGGAGAGGGACAGGCAGACTCCACGCTGACCATGAAACCAGACACGGGGCTCAATCTCACAGCCATGAGATCATGACCGGAGCCAAAATCAAGAGTTGGACACTCAACTGACTGAGCCGCCCAGGTGCCCCAAGTTTTTGCCTTCTGATCTGTTTCAGAGATGATCTGTGTTAGCACTTTCTTTTTTTTTTTTTTTTTTTTTTGGTTGGTTTTATTTGTTGTCAGTGTCTTGAGAAGTAATGTTCATAATGGCAGTGACATCAGAGAGTTTAATAAGGTAGAGTTGTTCTTAATGAGATGAAAGGAGAGATAAGAAAAGGAAATAATTCCTAAATGGGAGGGAGCATTATAGGCAGGTGCACAGGGTATATGATAGCACTGGAGAGCATTGTATCCACTTTTTGGGCAGCTCCCCTTTGAGGAGATTCTGTCTTGAGTAATTAAGGAGGTAGCACAGGCAAGCCAGATGAAGGTGAGCAGGGGCCCTGTAAGTCACAGAACACAGAGGGACAATAAACAGCATGATATGTGTGGGTAATATAGACACGTGATTCTAGGTGCCTGGTGGCCAGAGACCTCTGAAGTAGGCAGGGCCTTATCATGGAGGGCTCTGTATGGCCAGTGGAGGAGATTTGGTCCCAATTTAAAGAATTGGCCTGGAGTCGCATGGTCAGTATGCTATGGGCTTGTTCAATGAAGAGACATTGCGAGCATCCCTCATGGTGGACACTGTGGGACTTAGTATCATTTTGTTATTTTGAAATTTTGTGATGGTGGTTTATCTATTCATTAATCATAGTCTGTAGCAGATGGAATGAGACAATGGAGACAGTCCTTCTCTGTGGGGATGAAATATTTTAGTTGTGAGAGGGGAAGCAGGAGGACGACGAAGTGTTGACTGTCCAGGCTGGAGTTAGTGGAGGAGAAAGAAGGCTGTTTTGTTTTTATTTTGTTTTAAATTATTAGTGTTATTTTTAATAGAGAGATAGAGCATGTGTGCAAGAGGGGGCGGGGGCAGGGGCAGAGGGAGAGAGATCATCTTGAGCAGGCTTCATGCTCAGTGTGGAGCCTGACACGGGGCTCGATCTCATGACCCTGAGATCATGACCTCAGCCAAAATTAAGAATCAGACACTTAATCAGTTGAGGCACCCAGGCACCCCTCGGTTTGTGGGAGAGTGTCAGGCACAGCAGAGTGCTGCTTGAAGCCCTAAGTACTTGCATTCAGGAAGCCCCTTCCCCTGTGTTACCTGAGTTTACAAAACTCCCATCTAAAAAAGCAGAACAGGGGCACCTGGGTAGCTCCATCAGGTTAGGTGTCCAACTCTTGATTTCAGCTCAGGTCATGTTGATGGAGCCCAGCGCTGGGTTCCCATGCTCAGTGTGGCAGAGCCTGCTTGACATTCTCTCTCCCTCTCCACCTACCGCTGCCCCCAACTCATGCTCTTTCTCTCTCTGAAATAAGTAAATGATTTTTTTTTTTAAAAAGCAGAACAATAATTCTCTTTGAGTTACAGTTCAAGTGAAGAGAAGGGAAATGAGATGTTCAAGAACGTGCAGTTAGGAATTGAAAGATATGGTAAAATTCCTCCAATCTGTGACTCCAGAACTTGTGTGCTGGCTACTCACTCTCGCCTTGCTTGGTGGCCATGGAAGCATTCCCGCTCCTTTCCTCTCAGCATTGCAAGCAGCTTCCTTCAGCAGAGACTGCTGTGTGGAGAAACCCTTAACAGCATAAAACTCTAATCAGATGAATATGGTGATGGGCCTACCCTCTGGAATCATTTTGGTTATATGATACCTCACTCTGTTAGAAATCTAGCTTTTTTGGTTGTGCCTAATGTCTTAGAAATACCCTTCAAATCAAATACTAAATGTGGGAGAACAGAGCTAAGAGAACCAAGACCTTTGTCTTTTCCTGCCCAACAGTGCCTTGCCCCGTACTTAGAGCTGATAATAATCTGTTCTATTTTGTACTGCTGCAATATTTTAATTCTGGCAAACTCTTTTGAGGTGAGATTGTGAACTTTTACATTTTTGTTTGTTTACATAAAAAAGGTAATTAGATGAGTATATGCAAAAAATGATGAAATGCAAGTTAGGTCTGTTGTCTTGTTAACTGTGCTCTGCTGATCAGTTTCCTGCCTCTGATAGTGCGCTAGAGCTATAAGATGTCCTCATTGTGGGAGGCTGGCTAGTGGGCACACCAGTCTCTGCACTATTTTTTCAACTTCTTAGGAGTCTATAATTATTTTTAAATAGAAAGTTAAAAAGTAGAGAGGATGTGTCACTAAAATTATTGTTAAGGAAATCTGAGATTTTTCTTTAGGTTTGAAATAATTTGCTACAACTAAATTATAGCACAAACGACATACTCATAATTCATTCATTCACAAAATATTTGTTGAGTTCTTTGTGTCCTGAATTATCCCACTTGGAGAAGAGGAGAGAAGTACCCTTCTTCAAGGAGTTAGCCAGAAAGACCTTCACCTTACCTCTTTTGTTTCTGGGCTGTGGAGCTGGAATTTTTAACCTGAGGTCCACAGATTTCAGGGGTAACATTTGTGTGCAAAGGTGCCTTCTACAGAAAGTATCATTGGTGGTCATCAGACTTTCAAAGGTTAAGGACTTCTGCCTTGGGTGATTACTTCCCTTGGATGTATTTTGAAAAGAACTGAAGACTATATTGGCAGATTTTATTTTTTATATATAGAGAGAGTGTGTGTGGAGGGGGAAGAGGCAAAGAAAGAGGGAGAGAGAAACTTAAGCAGACTCTGTGCAGAGTGCAGAGCTAGACATGGGGTTCGATCTCAAAACCCTGAGCTGACAACCCTCAGATCATGACCTGAGCTGAAACTAACAGTTGGATGCTTAACTGACTGTGCCACCTGGGCGTCCCAGCACTGGACACATTTTTATTACCCTCTCCATTCCACATGGCCAGCTTGGCTAAACAGCTCTGCTATTCAGAATCTGTGTGGTCTATTAAATTAGTTCCAAGTGAAGCTTAAAATTCACAATATATTTTATATGTTCTGTCTTCTATAGTGGTTGGTAGGTTAGTACAGGTGTGTGATTTTTCTCTCAAAACATTCAAATTGATCTGGAATTTGTATTGAACTATATTGCCCTGCAACTATTGCTGTGCTCCTTGGTAGCATTTACTGTGTGACCTGTTTGCATTTTAAAGGGGTGAGATGTTCTTATGTAAGAGATTCAAAGTGAGAGAAGGGAATTTGGGACTAAAATGAGTCTGGTTACATGTGTAAGAATTTATAATGGCAACTTTTTGGCCAGCCTTTGTGTCCTTAGACTGTAGGCCACTTGAAGGCAAGGGCTGAACTCAGTCACATGTTCATAGCATCTAGTGTGGGGTCTAGCACATGGTAAGTGTCCAGAAATTATTTGATAAAAGACCTTCTCATAAAAGCACCATTTCTACTGTTCAGGTCCCACCAAACTTTCATGTTTACCTAGGAACGCATAGGAAATCTTTACACCAATCACTGAGTCATACCAGCTAGAGCACTGAGTGATGTTTTGTTTTCAAAATACTCAGAATCCTCAAATGGTTTCCTCTAGAGATGCATAAAATATTATTATTCTTTCAGCAAACAATTTCATTTAAAAACTTAAAACTAATCGTTACATTTGGTTAATTTGGGGAGTTGAAGGCATCTTTCTCCTTTCCATAAAAGGAAACAGAGGCCAGCAAGTAACAACTTGAACTGAATTTTTGTTTATGTTGACAATTTCTCTGTTAGTTGGAGGGCTTTTTCTGTGGGTGCTTTACATGCTTAACCATGATGATGTTCTTTGTAGATTTATGAACTGTCTGGGAAGGCATTCTGTTTTAATTTCTCACAGCAAAACACTGTCTTAAATATATGTCTTCTTAATGCATATGACCATGAAAATGTAATTCTAAACATTTATGTATACTGATGATTAAAAGAACAAAAAGCATGCCATATTCACTCATGTAGATTCTCTTAGCTGCATTATCCATGGAGAATAATAAATGCCCCAAATTGTTGGAAAAAATCTGAAATTAGATTGAATAAATATTTAAAAGTAATTCTATTAATATAAAAAATCATTTGCATTTCTGTGGGAACTCAAATTAAAAATTCAGTACCTATATTTGCTCTGAAAAAAATGAAATAAGCATGTACAGGATCTGTATGCTGAAAGTTATAAAATGCTAATTTTTTATGCTAATGAAAGAAATCAAAGTTGACCTAAAAACCTAGAGACATACCATGTTCATGGATTGGAAGAGTCACCATATTAAAGATGTCCATTCTCCTCCAAATTGATCTTAGATTTATGTCATTCTTATCAAAGCGTCAGCAATGTTTTTTTTGTTGTTGTTGGTGTTGTTGTTTGGCTGCTTTGTTTGTTTGTTTGTTTTTTGGTAGAAACAGCTAAACTTACTCTAAAATTCCTCTGGAAAAGGAATGGCTATAAAATGGCCAAAGTAACTTTGAAAAAGGAAACGAAAATTAGAAAAATTACGTTTTCTGTGTTAAGTCCTACTATATAGGCTGCAGTAATCAAGACATTGTGGTATTGGAAATGGGTAGACAACAAATAGATGAGGAAAGCAGAATAAAGGACTCAGAAACGAGCCATACAAAGTGCTCAGTTTTTGACAAAGGAGAAAGACAGTTCAAGCCAGGAGGGATTGCTTTTTAAACAAATGATGCTGAAGCAACTGGACATCCACTGGCACCAAAAAAAAAAAAAAAAAAAAATCTTGAACTAAGCCTAATACCTGATACAAAAATTAACTCAAAATGGATCATGGATTTAATGTAAAACATTAAACTACACAACTTACAGAAAAAAAAAAATAGAAAACCTTCAGGATATAGAACTAGGCAAATATGTGCACATACATTTACCTGAAGAGAGTATATAGATGGCAAATAGCATATGAAAAAATGTCTGACATCACGAGCCATCAGAGAAATGTGAATTAAAACCATGTAACTAAAAGAGTTATCATTATATACCATTTGAATGGCTAAAATAAAAAGTAATAAAAATTGCACCATATCTGCATTACTGGTCCAGCCACTCTGGAAAATAGTTCGGTATTTCCACTTAAGAAATAAAAATGGAGATGCACTCTTGGGCATATATCTCAGAGAAATAAACCCTTGTACATTATGTTAATAGCAGCTTTGTTTGTGATAACCAGAAAGTGTCTAAATGTCCTTTGGTAGTTGAACAAACTGTGGTACATTAATATCACCCATATCCAATAATATTTAGTAATAAAAAGGTACAAACGATTGATACACAAAACAAAACATGGATGAACCTTAAGAAAATTATGTTGAGTGAAGAAAAAAAACATGTTGCAGGATTCCATTTATAAAACAGTCATGAAGTAACAGCTGTAGAGACAGAGAACAGATTAGTGGTTATGAAGCGTTAGGGATGGAATGTGAGTGGCTATAGATGGGGTAAAGCATGGGGGAGCCTTATAGTGATGATATATAGAATTTGGTGGCAGTTCTGCAAAGTGACATGTAAAATTGCATAGTTACACATGTGTACACACACAAAATGTGTCCATAAGTAACAGGTAAAATCTGAATAAGAGAGTGTGTTGGGGCACCTGGATGGCTCAGTTGTTTGGGTGACTGACTCTTGATTTTTGGCTCAGTGATCTCAGTGTTGTGGGATTGAGCCCCATGTGGGCTCTACATTGGCGCTCAGCACGGAGTCTGCTTGTCTCCCCCCCGCTTGCATTCTCCCTCTTTCTACTTGTGCTCCCCACAATAGATATATAGATAGGTAGATAGATAAAATCTTAAAAAAAAAAAAAAGAGGTGTGCATTACCATTGTCAATTTCCTGGTTCTGATACTGTGGTGTAGTTATATAAGATGTTAATATTGGGAGAGGGTGCTTGGGACTTCCCTATACATTTTTTTGTGCCTTCTTGGAAATTGATAAGGACTTCAGAATTATGAGGTTGGTTTTTTTTTTTTTAAGATTTTATTTATTTATTTGACAGAGAGAGAGAGAGAGAGATCACAAGCAGGCAGAGAGGCAGGCAGAGAGAGAGAGGAGGAAGCAGGCTCCCTGCTGAGCAGAGAGCCCGATGTGGGGCTCGATTCCAGGACCCTGAGATCATGACCCGAGCTGAAGGCAGAGGCTTAACCCACTGAGCCACCCAGGTGCCCCCAGAATTATGAGTTTTTAAAAAATAAATCTGATGGTTCATCTTCACATCTTAAAAAAGAATTGCAGCTTAATTCTTAGTTATCATTTTTCAGTGTATACTTGATGCTGTCACATTGTAGTCTCGAGGTATAATGATACACTTGTCATGATTTAGGGGTTTGTAATCTGATAGATCTTAAAAAATATTAAAGCATATACATTTCCTTCTTCTTTAACCTCAGTTCTTATTTTCAAAATCAACGAATTCCTGAGTTTTTGTGGAGCTATTGCCTGATTTAAGAAAAACTCCTATAGTCAGTTATTAGCCATTATTTTTTTAACCAAAGAGTAATTGTTTTAAAAATAGTACTGCTCTCATGTATGTTTTCTGTGTGGCTGGTGCCGGTTGAGCAGTAGCAACATGTGTGCAGAGATGGACCTGAATGCATCACAAAAGGTGGAGGGGGTTTCCAGAAGCCTATAGAGTATATTTTACAGCTTCTTAATGACTTAGGTGTTGGCTTAGCTTGAGATTCAGTATACATGAAACTAGAGAACATAACTGAACAGATTGCAAAACAAACAAACAAAAAACAGTGGATACGGTTGCTGCATTAGAGTGAAAGAGTTAAAATCTGGCCAAGGAATGTAATGAAAAGATGCCCAACAATCCTGATGAAGTTTACTTTAGATTAAAGTTCCTGAATGAGGGGTACCTGGATGGCTAAGTTAAGCATCTGATTCTTGATTTTTTGGCTCAGATCGTGATCTCAGGGTTGTGAGATCAAACTCTGCATAGGTCTCTACACTGGTTGTGGAGACTGCTTCATATTCTCTTTCTCCCTCTCCCTCTGCCTCTTCCCCTGCCCTCATATCCCCCTCTCTCAAATAAATAAATGAATCTTAAAAAAAAAAGAAAAAACACAAAACTTTTAGATGGTTAACAAATGACTTAGAAATGGCAGCCCTTTCCAAGTAGCTATTGTATTTTGATACACAGTGATAAGTGTAGACATTTCGTGTTACAGACTGAAGTGGCCATTTTTGTGGGATGAAGTTTCCAAAGAACATTTTGGAATATTGAAGGTTGGGAGTATTATAAAGTATCATTTTTCCTCTCACAAATTAAAGTTTTTGATCCCCACTGTAGCCAAACATACAAATTCTCATGAAGAATTAAGACCCAAGTGTCTGAATTCCCTGTTAACTAGAAACATTGAGGTTATTAAAAGTATCAAAAATCGGGCCACCTGGGTGGCTCAGTTGCTTAAGCAGATGCTTTCAGCTTGGGTCATGATCCCAGGACCCTGGGATTGAGACCCACAGCAGGCTCCCTGCTGAGTGGGGAGTCTGCTTCTTCCTCTCACTCCCACTCTGTGCGCTCTCCCTCTCCCTCAAATAAATAAATACACTCTTTTAAAAGAAAGGTATATCAAAAATTACTTTTCCATTTAAATTTACTGTAATTTGATAAGAAAGAAATGATCCGAATCCAGGGCAGCATGGGTTGCAATTGATTTAGCTTAACGATGTTCTCTTTTGATTAAAAAGTGAAAGTCTTAAAATATTTAGAAAGTTCTTAGGTTTGTGTCACTCAGCAACCTAGAGTTTAATGACCCTTTAGAGGCTGATAAACACTTCATTTTTGCAGCAGGCATTGCTAAATTAAGTTTAAAGAAGGCAGCAAGAGAACGTCAAAACACCTCGGTTACTGCTTCATTTTAAATTTATTACATTCTTCCTCTGGGTATCCAGAGTATGATATTCTAAATTCTTTCAGCACCAGTCAGCAGAAAAGCCATGCAGATGACATTGGAAAGTTATTTTCTAGGCTTTCTGCAGGTACTAACCTCACCCACCCTGAGACCTGGCCTTGAGATCAGATTGGACCCAACTGCACGTCTGCCATTTGATAATCCCAAGGTGTCTTAAGCACAGGAGGATTCTAGATGTCTGGGTTACACACGTGGCTAGATGAACCAATTCTAATTTTGTTAGCACCATTATTTCTACATTTATTATACACGGAAGAAAAAAAGACTGACACGTTCCAAATTTTTTTCATACATTGCAAGTTATCATAAAACATCATACGGTGTTGAATTCATGTTGAATAAAGTGTGTCATAGAATTCAAAACAGCTAGGTAGCTCAGAGTGTTTGATGAGGTTATAACGTATGCCTGTGTTGAGAAGTAACAGACAAATCTGATCCTCATTTCACAGCTGGAAAAACTTGAACACCCGGAGAGTGGGTGGTTTGCTGGTGATCAAGCGGGAAAGCTGCGCTCTGCACTCTGAACTTTGACTCTCACATCTTGTGCAATCTAATGATTGAAAACATGAGCGTGACCTGAATTAAAAAGAATTGTGCAGAAGGCTGTGTACTGTAATTTCATCTTCATTGTAGTGCTTTGGGTGTGCAGATGCTGCCATTCTAGAAGGAGCAGACTCACGATCCAGCATTGGGTAGAACTGTATAGTTTTACACTAGGAGAAGCTGCCATCCTTTTAGTTGGTTTGCACCAGTCGGAATCTGTGAGCGTTGCGGAGAAAGGATCCATGCTCAGGCATTTTTTCAGAAGGACCTAGAAAGAAGACAAATGAGTCCTAGGAGGGCAGTAGCCAGTTTCACCCCACGCCGGGGCTGTTAGGGACTATGGCAGCATTTGGAATAATTGAGGCAGGGAGGCAGGCAACTACACGCTAGAAGGCTTTAGGACATCCTTTAATTGGTAGTACTTGCTCATTGCTAATACTTTGTGGTATCCTTTTCCTGTCTCGAAATGGGAATTTCCGACGCATTGCAACCCATCTATGCACAAAAAAATTTAAAGTCAATGTAATGTCCTAGCTATTAATGTCAACAAAATGACCATTTGTAGTTTTTCCTGTTTGTTGTTCTGGCAGAACTGTACTAGAAGGTGTCATGAGATGATTAGATGCTTACATGATGGGAAAGTGGGTGACTCACACTGGGAGCAGTGGTGTTGTCACTGATGCAACTTTCAGAAACGATGAACAATTACTGAGAAAGTTCCAAACGAAGCAAACCTGAAGCGATTCTTTCAACATCAATGGTATCTGTATTTCTGGAAAACTTAGTTTGCATTAAAGTTAAGCACAAATATTGTGTTTTCATGGAAAGGAGAGGTGAGTTTCTAAGCTCAGATAACATGGAAAAAGTTGTTTGTTTTTACTGATGTAACTCTAGCGCTTTTGAAATCTGTGACGGGTGTGGGAATATACTGTCCCACACACCACTTGACGTCCAGTGTCACTGCTGCCCGCCCGCACGCTGCCAGGGGTGCGACAGGCTGAGAGGCTGCACACGTTTCTCAGATGCCTGCTAAGGTGAGATACTCTTCCCATTGAGAACTATTGTTCGTTTCCTGCTGCCTTTGACGATTTTCTTTTAAGGGGAAGTCACCCTCTCATACCTTCTCCTAATTTCCCCAGCTCTCTTTAGATCTAGTGGTGTGTGTGGGTCGGGGAGAATGAAGACTGTAGTTGGAAGTAGTGGAGAGTATTTTGATGATTTTTGCATTAATTTGTGAGGAAATGGGTCTCTACTCTTGATAGTGCTTCTGCCCCTAAAAAAATCATTGGCCTGACTTCATTTTCTTCATTGTTAAGCTGGAGAGAATATTTAAAAACTGTTGTGAAATGACTGTTAATTGGGATTTTTTTTTTGACACCCCTAACTGTTCCATATTATTAACTATAAAATTTCCAAGCCTTGCAACCACCTAGTTTTGGTGATCCAAGCAGATTTGGTCATTGACAGCTGAATGTGTCTCTGTAATTTACCAGAAGTGTTGCTCTATTTGGCCAGTATGTACCAGCAATCAAGCTGATGGAGTAGACATAGTATTTGCCACAACATAATAGCAAACTTGTTATAGTATTGACCCCAATGAACATTAGTCATGTTGCATTTCATGATTTTGTGAAGGTCTGCACCTCTGCATGCCACATCCCCACCCCTGATCTTCAGAGCCAAGATGGTTTAGGGTACCTGATCCCCACATTCAGTATGGGCTAGGTTGGACACCAAGCCCAAGCTGGCCTGTCAGTTTCTCCTCTTGGGAACTGATATCGTAAGAGAGAGAGAAGGAAAGGGAAAGGAGGAGGGGGAAGAGAGGGAGAAGAAGGGGAGAGAGAGAAAGAGAAAGAGAGAGATTTGGTTCTTTTGTGTAGTAGACTTGGGTGTTAGGACTAAAATAAGGTGTTGGCATGAGGCATGATTGGTTCTTTCAGAAGACTGAGGAAAGGAACTATTCCAGGCCTCTCTCCTTGGCTTGTAGACAGCCATCTTCATATTGTCTTTCTTCTATTTGTATCTATCTTTGCCTATAAATTTCCCCTTTTTATAGGGTTACCAATAAGGATACCAGTAAGACATTGGATTAGGGCCCATCCTGATGGTCTCATTTAAACATAATTACCTCTGTTAAGACCATATCTTCAAATAATCTCACATTCTGAGGGACTGGGGTTTAGGAGTTCAACATATCATTTTTAGGGGTGTGGGGGTCACAATTCAACCTATCAGAAATGTTCTAAGACTGTATCTTACCATGTGGACTGGGGAGAGCAGGAGGATGATTTGCAGAGAGAAAAAAAAGGGGGGGGCAAACAAGACATTGGCAGAAGTAATTTCATGGGTCCCTGACTTGTCATTTCCATTTTTTTCTGGAGCTCACTCGTATTCCTAATGTTGGTTTCTATGAACTACCATTGTGGCCTTCCAGTACACTCCCCTTGTTTAAGTTTGTTTAAGCTGATTCTGTTATTTTTTAGCCAAGGGATGCTAATTAATAGAGAACCAAACTGAGACCCATATTGTTGTATGCTACTTTAAGGAACTAAGGATTACCCTGTAGTTTTTGTGAGGCAGTCACAGGGTAGATAAACTGCAAAAAGGAAGCAGGAAGTACCATTAGAAGCCTGCTGTAATCAAATCATGAGGTAGTGGAGAGAAGATTGGAAAGTAGCCAATAGATCTTGGTTCTTTCAGAGTACCTGTTACTGTATTTTATGGACTAAATGTTTGTGTTCCTCCAGAATTCATGTGTTAAACTCCTAAACCCCAATGTGATATCTTAGGAGGTGGGGACTTTAGGAGGTAATTAAGTCATGAGGGTGGAGCCCTCACAAATGAGATTAGTGCCCTTTGAGGAACAGACATGAGAGCTTGCTTCTCTTTCTTCTCTGCCCTGTGAGGATTCAGTGAGATGACCTCCCCCGCCTTAAGCAAACCAGGAAGCAGGCCTTCACCAGACACTAGATCTGCCTAGGTTAGCTACTCATTTGGTGGTATTATTACCATAGGTGCCTGAACTGACTAAGGCATTGTATAAACTCTTTCATTTAATTAGGCCTGAATTAAAGATGTGGGTTAAAGAGATTCAAAGAAAGAAGGGTAGTGAGGAGTCCATGGTGATTTTGAACATTCTGTCTTAGGCAGCAGGGCTGATGGGTTGGATAATAACGAGCCAGAGGACTGTCTGTGTTTGAGGAAGGACTCTGAGTTTTGATCTGGGAGTGCTGAGTTAGAGGGCCTGCAGGGTAGTCAGATGGAGATTGCCAGCAAAGAAAGTGGATGTGGCATCTGAGTGTGGGTGCTGGAAACATTATAGCCTGTGATGGTGGTTGAAGGCATGTTGACTGAAAGAGATCACCAGGGACTAGAAGAGAGATTCCTAGAACAGGTCATTTAGGAGCATCACATTTGAGGGGCAATCAGAAGAGGATCTGCAAAGAAGACTTAAGGTAGAGAAGCAGCCATCTCATGTAGCAGTTAGGTTTCAGTAGACTCAACAAACATGACACAATGGTGACCCAAGTTATGAAGTGGTGTTACTGTGCACTGAAGCAAGAGGTGTGCAATGGGAAAACTGAGGCAATACAGATTGTTCCTTCAAGACTGCAAGAAGGGAAGAGGATGACTGCTCACAAGGAAGGCAGGATAGAAGGAATGTTTCCACATGAAGGGAGAAATCCATATTCCTTCCAAGATATGCTACTTAAAATAGCCATTATTCATTGCGGAGTGCCTGGTGAAATGCTCTGTGTACATTATTATCTCCTGTAACCCTTCCACAGACCTGGGAAACTTGAGAGAGAAAGTTAAGCAGGTAAATTCTTCCTGCCCTACTGCAAATTCATGCAGCTTGTACAATGTCCAGCCAGTAAAGCAGCCCAATGTGTCTGGATGCCGGGTCACCCAGTCTCTCACAACCACCCTTTACCCCTAAAAAAACACAACAGAATGAATTCAAAGAATCTGCTAACTATAAGAAAATGCAGGAAAGGAATTTAGGCCATCTTCTGGAATTTATAAGATGGGATTTGGCAAACATACTACATTATTGAATTAAACGAACAATAATAAGTTGAAAAAAATTGTAAATGGCAGTAAGAGGCACACGGGTCCCATTTAGAACGAAACTGCCTCCAAGGTTAAATGTGTAAATGAAATAATATGGGTAGAAATTAGAAATTGACTTGGGTGGGGATTGGGAAAAAAAAAATTAGGTAATGGACATTTAGATGAGCACTTTCAATAAAGGTCAGTAATATAAGAAAGGTCCCCACTAAGAGAACAATTAACCAACCTAGACACGCTTGTCAGAAAGCAAGAAAGGCATGAGTTTGAACCTGAACTAGGAAATGAGAAAGTCAAAGATGAATGCAGGAAAACTGAATAGAAAGCATATTATGAAAGAGAACATCCCCTCACACCACACATGATGAATATCTATTAAGAGAGAGGAAAGGGAAGAAATTAACAAAAAGTTTTTCTCCACTGGGGAAGTCAAATGAAAGTGTAACATTAATGCGCGTCACATCTTTTCTGCTATGTGTAAAAGGGTGCTTGTAAAATAAAACCATGCAGTTCGTAGATTGAAAATTATCTATCATTTATTGTAGTAATGCCTACTCTCATTCCCTACCTGCCTAACCAGGAAGCCTGACCTGTTTCCCAACGACACAACCTCTTCTTACTCAACTGGCATCTTTCTCAGGGCCTAATCCACTGAGTACGTGGTAGTCATCCATAAATACCCGATAATTCTGTGTGTTCTTTCGTTTCCATTTGATGCTGGAAATTTAAGAGATTAAGGTCTTTGTTAGAGGACTTTAGGTACTTGATCAACAATTCACTAGCTCAGTAAAATAAACACTATTTTCAACTAAGAACTTGGAAGTCTTAAGTTTACATTAGATTTTCACATTATTAGAAATGCTGTCGATTGTTCCTTGGTTTTTGATGACAAATTTGTATTTCTCTTCATTTTCTTATTTTTAGCCCAAGATGTCCTATTGGGAAACTTATTAGGTACCTTTATATTTAAGTGTACCTTTGTCAAATTGACATAAGACTATATGTTACATAAGAGAACAATGTTTTATTTTGTTGTTCGTTTTGAACTTTTTAAAAAAGATTTTATTTATTTATTTGACAGAGAAAGATCACAAGTAGGCAGAGAGGCACACAGAGAGAGAGGGGGAAGCAGGCTCCCCGCTGAGCCAAGAGCCCAATGTGGGACTCTATCCCAGGACCCTGAGATCATGACTTGACCCAAAGGCAGTTTAACCCACTGAGCCACCCAGGTGCCCCTTGTTTTGAACTTGTAATTGAAAGTGGACATGTATACAGGCACCTGCATTATATTTAAGTGCTTTTTAACTTGTAGTGTCCTTTATTTATTGAACAGCTCGATAGTAGAGTGAGTTTGTCCTGCTTCTTGGATTTTAATGGGTCATGAGATTCACTTCTAGGTCTTCCTAATGTGCATTTGCTAAAGGAAGCAAAAGGGCAATGTTAATATTCAAATAACTCAAAAAAAGGAATAGCATTTACCTGGGACCCACTAGAGGTAAGGCATATGGGGCTTTTGGCGGTTTCAACTTTTTGATTCCAGGATAGGAATCTTGTGCACTTGAAACTTTCTTTGATAGAGTTTTTTCGGTTGAGCTTAACTCATATGCTACTGCTGCCTCTAAAGATCATTTAAAGACCATTATTTCACTGGAGCTTTTGAGAGTTCTCCCCCAGCTCCCCAGTTGAATCTAGGTGAGAAATGGAAGTGAATTTAAAAAGGTACATGAGCTCCTTAATCCTTAGGAGAAGCTCTGATAAATTAGTTTCAGCAGACTCCTTGGGATGTCCTTCTGTGGTGCTATTGATTCTTTCAAGAATCCTAAGATAATTTGGCCAAAGGGAGCACCCTTTATAATCTTAAGCCTATTAACGAATGGAATCCTGTTCAGTTATATGTCATGATAGTTGAGCAATCCACGTTAGTCCATCAAAATCCTATTTTGACACATCTACATAATCCCTTTAGTCTGTTTTTAGAGTTATTAAGTGCTTTTCATGCCTTTGGTGAAAAAGCTTTCACATGGCCCTGGAGGCTTTCCACATGACCCTGGAGGCTTTCCATTGTAGTTTAACAGTAGTTAACGTGTTGCATTGTTTGTTGGAAAGTGCAAAGTAGCTCAAAGCTGGCCTGTCAGGGGATGCTATCCTTAGAGCTGGGAGGGTCTCAGGGCTGGTAATAGAGCCTCTTCATTTTACAGTCACAGACCCTGAGAGTTGCGTGACTTATCCAGGCTGATTCCACTGGTCAGGCATGGTCAGTTCTGACCCCTAGGCCCTGTGATTTTACCTGCATCAGACTGACCCTTGAATACCTATGGACTTTCAGATCTTTGCCAGAGATCTTTCCGGTTGCTTGGCATGAAAGCTGCAAAGGAAGAGGTACTTTCGTCCTGGATATTCTTGTTTTAAGTTTTCAAAGAGAGATTTACAACTTTATTTTTCCTCCTTGGGGTGGGAAGAGGGCTATGCTAAAGGGAAAGGAGACTTAGAAATGCTACCATGCAGTTAGTAAGAAGGAGAAAGGTGGCCGCATTGGAGGCACCTCCGTCTGTCGAGTACCAGAAGCCCGTAGCACAGACGTGCACAGCTGGGAGCCCTGGCAGCCAGCCGCAGACCTTTCACTTTCTCTTACCATTGTCTCCATCAGGACTGATGGTCTTGTTATCTAACCATTTCTCATATCTAACCAGTCTTTATGCTGGACTATTTTTACTCATTCAGGGTGCATAGATACCTTTTTTGCTGATTAAAGAAATTCAGAAAGGAAAGAGGGAGAAGCCCTTTTTATAGTCTATTCCAGGGTCCCCTATATTAAAGTTGTTGGTTTCTTTAAAAATTAATATGTCTTTGATTTTAACTCTCTCCCACCTCTTGTCCAAGCCTTTTTCTGGTATACTCTGCTTAGGGACTATCTGTATAAGATAGGCTAAGTAAATATACTTTAAGAAGAAAACCATTTTTCAGAAGTCACTTTCTATCTCTTGTAGGGGGTTGACTTACTTATGAGATCTGCTAGAGGCTGACACCCTGTGCTATGTAGCATACAGTAGTCTCGCTCGGCTTTAGCACGGTAGACATTTTCAGTTTTGACTTTCTCAGGTACCATCCAGAGAGGTTCAAGCCATGTAATGAAATGTTGAGTCCCAAATTCGGGTCATGCACTGGTAGTGGGCTGTGTGGGGGAGCAGGGGCTTAGGCAGGTGTGAACCCACAGCCCCCCAGCTGCAGCCATCTGCACCTGCAAGAGCTTTGTGGAACGAACACTCCTTGTCTTAAGCACTGTACTCCTCTCAAAGTCATTTGTTTCTGTTCCTTGTGAAAAAGTCCCAGAAAAGAAAAGGGCCACCTGCAAATGCTATCATTTGTCTGTAAACTTGGGGACTCATTAAAATGTTGCTAGGTAGCCCTACCCTTATTAATGTCAATGTGCTCAATTTATGGTACATGCACAATCAATTATTTGTCTATTGACTTCATCTTCCTAGGAAGCAGAACGGTGGTTTTCAACTCTGGCTGCTGCTCTTTGGGAATCATGTTGGAGTCTGTAGATTTGGCATTGGGCCATACATCTGTAGACTTAAAAGCTCCCTAGGTGATTCTGATGTATGGCCATGGTTAAAAACCACTGAAATAGACTAGAGCATGCAGATCAAAGATTTCAGGGGAAATACGCCACTACTCTGATTAATTCCGCAGGAACAGGTATAGGGACTGTTGCTTAGAGTCAGGGAGCGAGTTCAGAAGCCCAGGGGAGTTGGCAGTCTGGTTGGCAATGAGAAGTTAAGCTATGAAGGATTTAGCTCAGTTAGGCTCCTTCTAATTCCATTTTGACTTAAAACAGAGACTCTCGACTTATCCTGAAATAGTTGTGAATCGGAGTCTGCTGTTCTCTGCTACTAAAGAACAAAAATATATGATGCTTTTAGAAAAGTCATTCTCTACTCTTGCTTAGAAGATACTGAACCAGTGTAGTGTGTTTTTCATATATTATTCCCAACCACCACCTCCCCTCCAGATAATAAATGTGACCAAATAAACTGAAATTTCCCCCTCCCCCTATTCTTGGAAATTTACAGCATCATTAGCATATCAAAAGCTGGGAGAGTCCTGCTGTTAGCGAAACAAAAAAACTTTTTAAAACTTTGTTTGAGTTAAACAAACTTATTTGCATAGGAAGAAACTTTTTGCTTCTCTACCTACAACGAGACACTTTTCCCTTAACGCCTGTTTTGGGAAGACTGGCCAAGTCATTTTGATTCAGTAATTTCCTTACAGTTAATTTCTGACAGATGAAACTCTTTTTAAAATCTCCTTTGAAGTTGGACTGAATTAACAAATGGAAGGCTTGGCAGAGCAGTTTACTAATTCATAACTATATCCCTCTGCTTTCTTTGTGTTGCTAAGTACTATAATCTTTGACCCGAAAGGAAGAATACTGCTAACAAGTAAATATTTAAAGGCCCCATGAAGTATAATGTGCATGAGTTTGTGCCTGGGGAGCCGTCTGCTGGATGAAAGAAATGACTCACTTTTCATCTTCTAAATGGGCTGTTGTTTTACAGTAGGTTGAAAGGAAGTATTTTAAGTGCTAAGAGTTAGATCTCTTTTTATTTTTAGGTTTAGTTAGCCATTCACTTCACTGATTTGAAAGTGGCATGGTAAGTCATGATTCCTAAGTGTGTCAGTGCCCTGAACGAGTGAGTTAGTGTTCCTGTGAACGAATGACCTCTGTGCTACCAAAGACTACTTGGAACCGTTTGAGGAAACGGAAGTGTGAGTCATGGATGTGCTTGAAGAGTAGCAAGGGAGACTCACTGACTCCAGAGCCATCCCTGACGTGTGGTAGAGCAGGCAGAGCCCAGATAGGGTGATACTAAGGCTCTAGTCCCCACTGGGCCACTGACCACCTCAGGGACACCATCTCATGACCAAATGTCCCTTCTGTGCCTGATGGGAGGTGTGAATTACGTGTTGTTAAGCATAGCTTCCAGCTTTAAGATGAATGAGTCTTTGAATTCTACTGATTTTCTGGTTTGTGTGGAAGTGGGTGTGTGTGTTTTAATGACCTTCAGATGGGATTCATCAGGGCTTCATGAAATGAATCTTTATTTTTTAGATTTGAAGTGAACTGCTCTGACAGAATTTGACCAGGGGAGTCCATAACAGAAAGTGAGGAAGCAACTAACTTTGATTTATAAAGCTGTGGGCTGCTGATTTTCTATGGCTGTGGCATTTGGTATATAGGATGATGCAGATGTAATCCTTTTGAAAAAAGGTTCATTACCATTTACAGGCAATTTTTTTTTTTTGAAGATTTTATTTATTTATTTGGCAGACAGAGATCATAGGCAGGTAGAGAGGCAGGCAGAAAGGGGGTGGGAAGCAGGCTTCCTGCTGAGCAGAGAGCTGGATGCTGGGCTCCATCCCAGGACCGTGGGATCATGACCTGAGCCCAAGGCAGAGGCTTTAATCCACTGAGCCACCCAGGTGCTCCCAAATGTCCTATTCTTATCAGGATTTATTTTCAAAAGCTATAAAATAGTTTCTAGCTACCTTGTTTGATATGCCTTATTATGCTTTCTTTCTTTTCTTTTCTTTTTTTTTTTTTTTTAAGAAAATATTTAGATCACCCTGCTGAAACACATACTAGGTATTTCTCCTTAAGGAATTCTTAAGAATAGCAACCCGCATATCTGACACTTTGTAATTTTTAACTCTTGCTACAGAGTTTCTGCCGTCATTATTGTATAAACTTGTGTTCTCTTATTTTCATTCAGTGGTTTTCTTTCATGCAACCTAGGTTGACAAGTACTGTGAAGTGTTGGTGCTGTGCCTAGAAATTACCTATGTATTCTTTAAAAGTGATAACCTGCTTTATCTGGCATTATGTTTGGGGAGCAAGTAAGTGCCATTTTTTAAGGGTCATGATTAATTTTCTTTAGTTTTATTTATGGCCATGAGAATATATTAATTATAAGAGAATAACTGTGTAAGAAAAACCCCAAAATATTTCATATGGTAACTTTCAAAGTTAAATATTTGAAAATTTCTGTTATTTTATCTTTTTTCTGCAGCTTAAGCCACAAGGTACTGTTTGCTGCCAGTATTCCCTTCTTGAAAAACTTGTGTCAGTAGTCCTTTACCTATTCTCCCCCACCCCGACTGTATCCTGTAAATTCTTACGTTCAAATAGATTTGTCTGACAATAATGGTTTCCGTCTGCTGTAGGTCTGTGTCTGACTCATACCCTCACTAGGTGGTGATATTGCTCTTCTTGCTTTTTTTTTTTCCCCCTGTAGGTGGCGATATTGCTCTTGTTTTATGGACTTTTTCTGTGGGGTTCAGAGAGGCATGCTCAAGACCAACTTGCCAATAAATATGTGTTGAAAGCAAGATTGGAGTCCAGCTTTCCCTCATTTACATATTTGTGCTTTTTGGCTCTCTGTCATAATGGCATGTTTTGGGGAGGGAAGGGAAGGAGGAGGAAAGGAATAAAGCCTTATTTCTTACATTATATCTATTAAGCAAATTTTTAGTGAACATCCACAGACTTAAAATTGTTCTTTTCAAAGAATTGTTCCCTGTTGGTGGAAAGGAGAAAAGATAACGGGGTACCTAAGCACACTAAGGCGTCCTGTGGGGCCAGCCTTGTGGCACCACGTGAGCTTTCAGGATGGAGTGAGTAAACAAACAGGAGTCACTTGGCAGGTCAGAAGTGATGCTACAGAGGAAGGGGCACTGAGACCAGTCCAGAAGGGCAGGGTGGAGTTTATGGTGGGGTCCTAACTCAAACACCCAAAGCTTGGATTTAGTTAGCGATGGTGGCTGGAAAGCTGAGTTTGACGGGATTGGGCTGTGGTTTGAGGCAGACGTGGCGGGATATCCGGGCCAGAATAAGCATAGAGGTGGATCCCACCACGGTGGAGTGCTGCTGGAGCTTACCCTAGGGAAGAAGGGAGAAGGGCCCAGGGACATCTTGACTCCTCTCAGCCTTGTTCAGACTCGGTTTTGTTCAGAGGAAGGTTATTATCTTTGCCTTGGTAGCAAGGTGGGAGTCGGGCTTCAAAGGAAACCTCGTGGTTTGAACAGCCAGCGCCTTGTAAGAGTGGAACTGTTGTAGAGAAACCAGGGTCCCCCTGGAGGTGGGCAGTGGAGCCTGTGGTGAGGTGATTCTTGCCATTTATGAGGTGGATGGAAACAGACAGGATTAGAGGAGGTGTCAGTCCCGGGTGAGGAAGAGGGAGTATGGGGAGGCGTGGTGGGCAGAGTGGAGCCCTAACTTCCAGCTCCAGACAGAATTTGTGAGGGGGAGATTGAAAATGCAAAGTAGGGAGCAAATTCAGGCTGTAGACAGCGATCAGGAGGCAGGGGTGAAGATGGGAGTGAGAAGATGGGATCCATGAGGTTTTGAGGTGACCTGGAGGGACAAGGAAGGGGTGGACGGGACAGCTCCCAGCTGAGTGGAGGGCTTGCCTGGCCCTTCATAATCTGGGCCAAGCCTCGAGAGGTTTGTCAGCCCTGCCCACCATTTGTTGCTTCCCTGGACAACTTGGGAAGTGATTCCTAACCTGTGGGGCCACACATTAGGTTGTGGGATACCTGTCCCTCAGGTAGGTAGTACACAGGCGTGTGTGTCTGGGGGCAGCAAACTTGTCTGACAGGCTCCCCCAGGTGATCCCTGGGCCCTTTCTGCAGAGGTTCTGTGTGTCCGGCGTGAGGCCCCAGGGTCTGTATTTTAATAAGCACCACTAGGTCATGCTGCTTATCAGGCAGGTTTGAGAAACACTGATCTGGGGGCCTGAGTATGCTTCAGGCTGGACCCTGGCCTCTAATACTTTTTTAGGTCCTCACCAGTGCTGCCATTTTAAGTACAAGAGAGGCTTCTGAATTTTAGTCTGTAGGTTATTGAGGTAAATGGATACCTGATTGTTTTTAGGTTCCTTTGCTGCTTCCTAACCTAGTCCTCGCCTGTGTTTGAAGACAAATCCCACTTTCCCGTGAATTCCCCTAAGCCTCCGCAGCCTGGGGCTTTATGGAAGGTGGGTTGTTATGTTCTGCCGTCTACTGGTAAACCGCCTGCAGACTGTGCGGTGTTTCGAGAACTGTTTTGGTGAACGGCCTCCGGATGTGAGACCGCATTGCAAACATGATTCTCAATGGACCGTAGATGAGGCATGAAGTCTTACTTCTAATAGAGCCATCTGCTCTAATTTAAACCTTTCACACTTAATGTTGCAAATCTGACACAATTAATTTCCTCTCCTCCAGAGCTTTTTCCAGCCCAGGTGTTAAAATGTTAATAACAACACATTTTGAGATTAGTTTGCTGTGTTAATCTCAGAAAGAATTTTTTTTTTTTTTTTTTTACATGCTGCCTGTCTCTTCCAAGGACAGATGATTCTGGTGACTCAGGGCAGTGGTGAAGACAGATGGATTCACGTTTCAGAGCGTTGGAGAAGCTTGATCTCAGAAAATCGCTTCACCTCTTACCATCAGTTGGTTTGCAGAATATAGTTGTTGTGTACCATCATCATCATCATTTTAAACTGCGCCTTGCTCTGGGTCCCAACTTGGGCAATGACCTACACCTGACAATTTCTGAATATTTTGTGGTGAACCTATTGGACTTAGGGCCACACAGTGTAAAGTGTTTAGATGCGATTCCTATAGGCTTGGAGCTGGCATCACAGTGTGGCAGACCACCTCTCCAATTCTTTGTTTCCGTATCTGTAGAATGAAGGTGACAGGCTCATCTCTGAGATCTCCTTTGGTCCCAAGCTTCTGTACTTTAAACAATCAGCATGAAATATAGGATTTGGTTTTCCCAGTGACTGTGGAAGGCCATGCTTGCCCCTTTGGTTGGGTGCCAAGCTTTCACATTCTGGGCACCACTGACACCAGCATCTCATCAGGGTATTTCTAAGGAGGCTTAATTTCATGCTTTGCATTCAGTGACCTTTTACACACTTTTAAAAATTAGAATTGGAAAAAGGGCAGGCTTCTTCCTTTTCTTTTAAATATCATTGATTGAAACAGAACTAGCATTTAATACAGTTCTATCTATAAACAAGATATAAACTTTCTTAAAGATTAATTGGTTCTTAATTAGAGGTGGGGGCCATACCTAACATAAACCATGAAGCTTTTTAAAAACATATGTGCCAAACAGGGGCCCCTGCGTGGCTCAGTCAGTTAAGCACCTGCCTTCAGCTCAGGTCTTGATCCAGGGTCCTGGGATCAAGCCCCACATCAGGCTCTCTGCTCGGCTGGGGTGGGGGGGTTGTCTCCTTCTCCCTCTGGCTCTGCCTATTTCCCCGGCTTGTGCTCTCTCTCTCTCAAATAAGTAAATCTTAAAAAGAAACATGTGTGCCAAACAGAACACCCAAAACCTAATCTACACCTAACCTATTGAATAAGAATCTCTCATAAAAGATGCTTCTGATGTGCAGCCGTAGTTGAGAATGAAGACACTCCTACAGTGCCAGTTGGGGCTGACTTATCTCGTATCTCCTTAGGCAGTGCTGGGCCACCAACATCGGGGGGCTTGCAGTACACTGTGCTGGGCCGAGGACCCTGGACACCTGTAAATACTTCTGGATGATCCTCTGTTTACATCCCTCTCTACTACCTTTATTAGGCTGGTGGCAGAACATCTTAATAGACTATTGATTTCTCTTTTTTTAAGATTTGATTTACCTATTTGACAGAGAGGTCGAGAGCACAAGCAGGTGGAGCTACAGGGAGAGGGAGAAGCGGGTTCACCACTGAGCAAGGAGCCTGATGTGGGACTCGATCCCAGGACTCATGATCTGAGCTGAAGCAGACGCTTAGCCAACTGAGCCACCCAGGCATCCTTCAGCTATCCATTTCTTTAGTTACACTTTAGTATGAGGCCATCCCCTACTTAGGAAATTAGATTTTTGATCTTGCCTCAGACTTCATTGTAATCTCATTTTATAGAGGCCATACTTATTAATTTTTAAATGAGTTAGGTTATTCTGTCTTTTTATTTAAGGATTTTATTTATTTATCTGAGAGAGAGAGCACAAATGGGGAGCAGCAGGTAGGGGGAGCAGCAGGTAGAGGTAGCAGCAGGTAGAGGTAGCAGCAGGCTCCACGGTGAGCAGAGAGCCCAGTGCAGGACTCAGTCCTAGAATCTGGGATCATGACCTGAGCCAAATGCAGATGCTTAACTGACTGAGCCATCCAGGAGCCCCAGTTAGGTAATTCTTAAGTGATGTCAGTTTCTTAAGTGACATCATTTGACCTGATCTCAAATGCAGGCTGTAGCATGCTAAAATTTCCTGTGTGCTGAATAAGTAATATTGAACTGTGTGATAGATTAAAAATTATTTGAGGGGCACCTGGGTGGTTCAGTGGGTTAAAACCTCTGCCTTTGGCTCAGGTCATGATCCCAGCGTCCTGGGATCGAGCCCCGAGTCGGGTTCTCTGCTCAGTGGGGAGCCTGCTTCCTCCTCTCACTCTCTGCCTGCCTCTCTGCCTACTTGTGATCTGTCTGTCAAATAAATAAACAAAAATCTTTAATAAAAAAAAGAGAAAAATTATTTGAGACCGTTTTTTTCCTTTTCTTATTTTGAAATGTAACTTACTTTTAGCTAAACAGTTTCTTACCAACAATAACCAATAATGTGTATTTTATGGAACTATACAGTAACTGGCATTTTTCTTCTGTGCTCATTTATTTTTCCTAGAGAACTTATCAGCAAAGGGAATTTTGGAAAATGCCTGGAGCACATTTTGGGAGAGAGAGAGAGAGAGAGAGGTGGTTTGACAAAATATAGCATTTTCTTTCTCTCTCTCTCTCTCTCTTTTTTTTTTTTTTTTTTTCCATTTAAAATGTTATTACCAATGAGGTGAGTAGCCATACCTGGGCTATTTTTGTAATTCCTTTTAGGGTGTCAGATTTTACACTTTACTTTGAGCCATTCATTGCCTCATCATTCTGGGGAGAGAAATGTGCCTAATGACTGTGAATAGGACAGAAGTGCAGTGACTTGAGAATCTTGTCATTATAGGTGAGATGGGGGCACTCAGTCAGTCCTTCCCTTGGAGACGGTGGTGTGAGTGAACTATTTCCCTGAAGGGAGTCGGGCCCTCCATTCCAGCTCCCCATACCCTCACTACAGGTACCAGGCGCCAGGTGCAGTTCAAATCAACCTGCTCTCGGCCTCACCAGTCATCTCGCTTGTCGCCCGTTCGTACCTGCTTCAAGACCTGTAAGGTCAATGGCTACCTCTTTGTTGCTGCTCTTGCACATAACCTGGGAATTACGGAGCGCTAACGATGTCAGCATCTACTCACTTCAGTTTTCATAACACCCTGAAGAAAGTCTGTGGCGTCTCCAGCGTGCAGGGTTTTGAGCCTGGGAATGAGAACTGAAGGCATTCCCCACCTGGATGCCTTTTGAGGCCACACTGTCTGGGTTCTGCCATGTCTGAGGGGGACGGTGGAGGGGCTGGGCTAGGGGTGGGGCTGGGTGGTTGAGAGGGGACTCCCTCTAGTGTCTTCATTGTGCTTGCTGAGCTCTGTCAGCCCACTCCCGGCTGCCTGCCTTCGTGGAAAGGCTCTAGTGTTTTTTTAGTACAAGTACTTCATCTTTTCTTTGAAGTTCTCTTTGATGGTATATCTCCGAGTAGTGTATTAGAGAAACAAAAGTTCTCTTGACTTAACCATCCATATTTCTACCCAGGGGAACAAGTGTTTCAACTAAAAATTTCTGAATGTCTTAAGGGTTCTTTAGGTCTTTTGTTTTCTAAATTTCTCCTTATCACATGAGTTTATTATCTGAAGGCTGACAAATGTGATTGTACAGGGACAGCTAAAGTAGTCATTATCAATTAGATTCCCCTTCTTTAAATTGCCTTTTTACTTGGAGAGTTCGGTGACTGTCGGAGGAGTTGGCAGTGTCTCTGACTGTAAAAATTGTTGAGCTAAAGAGAAAAACATATAAAAATAAAGGTGTCTTTATATTCTGCCTGTTATGTTTTCATGAGTTCCAGAAAGGTTAAATTTGTTAGGCTTTTTAAGAAAACATTCTTAGGCAATGAGTGAAATTTTTATAGACATAGTATATGCAAGAAACATAAGAGGCCATGCCCTTAAGCAGATTTGCACATCAAGTAGAGAGACTTAGAGATCCGTTTTTGGATATATCCTGCTGTGAAATGTTCCTTTAATTACCTGAACGAGGTTGTAGGAAAAGGATCAGGTAGACCGGTTTATAAGAGGTACCACCATGGTTCCTTTAGTTGCAGGGTGAAAAAGTTCTTAATATTAACTATTTTATAAAAATAATCTTAAAAATATTTGGGGATTATAATGCCATTTGTGAAACTTGGAGAAAACAGTATTGTGTCTTATTGATGAACACACTGGTATTCAGAAAAAGTGTGAAAAGTATGTTGGGAATGATACAAACCAAATTTAGAATAATGGCTAAACTGGGAGACTTGGGACAGGAGGATATTTATCTGTAACATTTTATATTTTAAAAACTGAAGCAAAAATGGTGAAATGCTAACTCTTACATCTGTGCTGATTTCTCTCCTTTTCCCTATGTTTCTAATAACTCTGAGTGAAAATTAAACATTAGATGACTAAAAATTTTACAGTGTAGCGCAGCCTGACTAGCTTAGTCAGTGGAGTGTGTGATTCTTGATCTGGGGGTTGTAAGTGTGAGACCCATGTTGGGTGTAGAGATTATTTGAAAAAAATTTTTTTTTAATTTTATGGTGTATGTTTAGCATACATATTATGGAAAAATAGAAAATCCAAAATAAAAAATTAAAACAATCTGTTATCCTGTATTCTGCTTATAATACCCACTGATAACATTTTTAGTATATCATCCTAGTTTATGTTGTATGTATTTGGTATTATATCTATGATGTTTGTACATTTTCAGTGATATTATAAGTAGGGATTTGAACTCTACACATTTACTTGATATTCTAATATAATTTAGATGTTGAATTTAGGTATTGAAACTAGTGATTTTCAAATTTTAGCATGCAAAAGATGCATCTCGGAAGCTTGTTTAAATGTGGACTCTCAGGTTCTCTCCAGAGGTGTGTATTAAATAGACTCCAGGAATGTGCATTTTTAATAAGCCCTTCTGGTTCCCTCCCTCCTGCACCCCAATCCGTCGTGATTCCGATACACGTGTCCTAAGGAACACAGTTTGGTAAACATTTGTGAACTGTCTATGCTTGGGTAGTCCACACAACTCTCAGCACCGCTTATACTTCTTTTTCTAATCAAAGGTCAGCAAACTATATTCTGTGAACCAAATACAGGCCACCACCTATTTTTGTAAATACAGTTTTATTGAAACCCAGCCACCCTGATTTTGTTTACTTATCATCTGGCTACTTTTTTGCCACAGTGGCAGATGGAGTAGTTGCAACAGAGACAAAGCTTGAAATGTTTACTGTCTGGCTCTTTTCCAAAATTTTGTTGACCCCTGCATGTAAGCTAGCATTTCTTGTGGGAGAATATCAAAGAAAGTCCAGTAAAGAAACTGGAGTACATTTAATAGGAGAAAGTTGAAAAGTAGTGATGAAGGGCATGTCACTGACCCGTTTAATTTAACAAGCATTGATTTGATCCTTAATGTATTCCGGGTACTGTGCACATGGTGACATAAGGCTTGGTTTTCCCAGTTTACGGTTCTTAATGACTGAGATGTGATGGGGTAAATGCAGCCTCTCTCTTTATGTGGTGCTTTGGAAACAGATTAGGCAGGGCATCTAACAATCTAATCCTTGCAGTCAGGAATGGTGTCCTAGGAGTCTTTAACCCTTGGTAACTTGACCAGGAGGTGCCCATGGTACATGAGATTCAGAACCATCCATCTCCTCCCCCTGGCTTGCTTGGATGATGGGAGTGTATCGTTGTGCGTGAAGCCCTGGTCATGCTTGGCGTGCTTTGGCCCATGGAATGTTAGCAGCTTCAATGCAGAGGTGGCTTGGGTAGTTGAGTTTTGCTCTTTGGTGCCATTGCTGTGAGAAAGATAAGCTTGTACTGGTCCTAGGATGGGGAGGAGAGCCACCTAGAGGCACGCAGAGGCTAACCTAAGGTGACCAAACATTCTGGGATACTTGGGACTGCCCCAGTTTTAAAACAAGTTCTATATCCTGGGAAATTCCTCAGTCTTGAGCATCCTGGGACAGCTGCCTTGGAGCAGAGCCACCCCCAACTGAGTCCAGCCTGAACTAGCTGACCTCCAGACAACCCACAGAGTGATGAGAAATCATAAGTGATTGTTTGTTTTAAGCCACTTGAGTTTTGGAGTCGTTTGTTATGTAGCACTAGTTTAGTGGTATAGTTAGTACCCAGTAATTGTTTGCTTATTTGGGCTAGATAGCTCCTGGTCGAAGGTGTGAAGAGTGCATAAAAGTTAAGCAAGTGGAGAAGACGAGTGCTATTAATCATGCATCAAGCACCAGGGGCTTGGAGTATGGTATGAGTTGGCACATGGAGGACAGCTTTGAAGGGGGCACAGCTGAAAGCCGGGCAGCCCATTCCTCAGGGCATTACGGTAGGCCCCTGAGAGACCTGAAGGCTGTGGCCATGAGTAGGGAGAAGGGAAGGCTAAGGTTTTGTTGTCAGGCAGACGCCCCTTCATTTAAAAAAATATATTTTTTATTTGAGGGGTGGGGGGAACCAGACTCTCCCCTGAGTGTGGAACCCAACGCAGGGCTCCATCCCAGAACCCTGAGATCATGACCTATGCCAAAACTTAACCGACTCAGCCACCCAGGTGCCTCATCCATCACATGTTTTTTCAAGTCTCAGCTCTGCTATCTAAATAACTTGGGGACCTTAGGCAAGTTGTTTGATCACCTTTATGCTCAGTATCTACAAATATCAAATATGTGTACTAATACATTTCCCAGGGTTTTTGTTAGAGGGGAATAATCTAATGGGAAAGGGTGTGTTGTTTTCATTCTGACTCCACACTTACTCTCAAGATGGCGTCAAACAGCCTGGCTGCCTGAAAGGCAAGAAAGTTGAATGTGAGTGCGATGACTGTCTGCTCAGTGCTTTCGGAACTTCTCAGAGTTTTCTTTGCCCCACCAATTTTTTTTTTTTTAAGGTTTGAATTTATCATTCGTTTTCACTCAGTTATGCCCCGGGGAAAAGGGATTATTTGGATTTGAGGAGAAGGAATACTTTGAAGATTACTGATTGTATTCATCCACATATTCTCAATAATTTAAAAATTACTCTTCAAATTAATGCCACTTTGGCAAAAAAAAAAAAAGTAGTGCTTTTTATCACATCATGATCTATTTAACACAAAACTAAAAATATTTTCCTATATGGGAGAAAGGGGTATATGGGAAAACTTCCTCTCAGTTTTGCTGTGAATCTAAAACTGCCCTTTAAAAAAAAAAAAAAAAAACTACAAAAAAAGGGGGAAAAAAACAGGAAGAACTGGAAGTATTTTCCAAATTTAAAAAAAGATATTTTTCTCCCAAACAGTCAAATCAGGCATTATTGGCTTAAAACTGAATTTTTAAGAAGTGGAACCTTGAAACTTCCAGCCTTTTATTTTTCTTATTATGAAAGGAAAAGCATACTTACCTGTCAAAGACTAAAAGATTCAGAAAGGAGGGGCATGAGGTCACACTGTGTTGCCAAGTCAGTGCAAACTACTTAGAAGCGTGGTATCTATACTTCGAGACCCTTATTAGTGTTCTTCCCATCAAGTATTTTTTTAAAAGTTGGCAGTTGTTGACAGTTGAAGCAGCTTCCACTAATTCCTATAAAATGAACAGAAATGCTTAGAGATGTCACAGAGGGCAAAACTCTCCTTTGGTGTCCCCCAAACCTGTTTCTTAAGGCTATTGCAAAAAAAAGCCGCAAACACTGTGACTTAAAAGATGTAGATGTATTCTCTCACAGTTCTGGAGGCCACAAGTCTGAAATTGAGGTGTTGGCAGAACTGTGTTCCCTTCAGAGGCTCTAAGGGAAGACTCTATCCTTTTCTTCTTCCTGCTTCTGGTGGCCCGGCTTCTCTCCTCAGCTGGTGGCTACATAGCTCCCGTCTGTGCTCCCATGCTCACATTGCTTCTCTGCAAGGTCTCCCACTGCCCCTCTCCTATAAAAGACTTGAAAAGATGCCTTTGGGGCCCACCTGGATAATCCAGGATAAACTCCTTTGTCAAGGGCCTTCCCTTAATCACAGCTGCACACCCTTTTTCTTTCCCCCCATTACTAACACTAAAACATTAGTGATTGTAGGGCTGTTAATATTCTACTAACCCATTGTTTTTGCCAAATTATCATGTTAGCCCAATTCATTGGTATACTGGAGCCAGTGTGTACTGGCTTTGAAATCCCGTTCTTAAATATTTAGGATTTTATGTTTTTTTTTCATTTTTTATTTTATTATTGTATTTATTATTTCAGATTTTATTTAAACTCAAGTTAGTTATTGCAGAGTGTGTTACTAGTTTTAGGGACAGAATTTAGTGATTCAGGTGCATATAATACCCAGTGTTCATTACATCAAGTGCCCTCCTTAATGCCTGTCACCCAATTACACCATCGCCCCCACTGACCTCCCCTCCAGCAACCCTCCATTTGTTCCCTGTAGTTAAGAGTCTCTTATAGTTTGCCTCCCTCTTTGTTTTTATCTTATTCTATTTCTCCTTCCCTTCCCCTATGTTCATCAGTTTTGTTTGTTTGTTTCTTTCTTTTGTTTATTATTAACATATAATTTGCCCCAGGGGTACAGGTCTGTGAATCATCAGGTTTACACATTTCACAGCACTGACCATAGCACATACCCTCCCCGATGTCCATAACCCAGCCACCCTATCCCTACCCGCCCACCCTCAGCAACCCTCAGTTTGTTTTGTGAGATTAAGGGTCTCTTATGGTTTGTCTCCCTCCCAATCCCATCTTGTTTCATTTATTCCCTCCCTACCCCCCACAACCCTCCACCCTGCCTCTCAAATTCCTCATACCAGAGACAGCATATGATAATTATCTTTCTCTGATTGACTTATTTCACTCAGCATAATACCCTCTAGTTCTATCCATGTTGTTGCAAATGGCAAGATTTCATTTCTTTTGATGGCTGCGTAGTATTCCAGTGTGTGTGTGTGTGTGTGTGTGTATCTCACATCTTCTTTATCCATTCATCTGTTGATGGACATCTAGGTTCTTTCCATAGTTTGGCTATTGTGGACATTGCTGCTATTAAACATTAAGGTGCATGTGCCCCTTTGGATCATTACATTTGTATCTTTAGGGTAAATACCTAGTAGTGTGATTGCTGGGCCATAGGGTAGCTCTATTTTCAACTTCTTGAGGAACCTCCATACTGTTTTCCAGAGTGGCTGCACCAGCTTGCATTCCCACCAACAGTGTAGGAGGGTTCCCCTTTCTTTGCATCCTTGCCAGCATCTGTCATTTCCTGACTTGTTAATTGTAGCCATTCTGACTGGTATGAGGTAGTAGCTTGCGTGGTTTTGATTTGTATTTCCCTGATTGCGAGTGATGTGGAGCACTTTTTCATGTGTCTGTTGCCCATTCAGTTTTGTTTCTTAAATTCCACATATGAGTGAAATCATATGGTATTTGTCTTTCTCTGACTGACTTACTTCACTTAGCATAATACACTCTAATTCCATCCACTTCGTTGCAAATGGCAAGATTTCATTTTTTCTGATACCTGAGTAGTATTCCATTGTGTATGTATACCACATCTTTTTTATCCATTCATCAGTCCATGGACATCTGGGCTATCTCCATACTTTGGGTATTGTGAAATTTTTACGATTTTAGCATGCTGGTTGTGAATTGTTGGTAACTTGAAATTGGCCATATTTGAAGTGTTTACATGGAAATACTATGGATCAGGGCTTCCCACACCCCTCACCCCATATGGTTTACCAAGACACCATTGATTGGCCAAACCCCCGATCACCAGGAAGTTCTTCTGAGAGTACCTCTCACCCTGCAGAACCCTGCCAGAGACCCTACTTGACTTAAGGACCCTACTTGTTTCCTTTATTTTCTTTCTTGCACTAAGTTAAAAATAGCTGTGTGTATATCTTTTGTCCTAAAATACACTTAAAATTCCAGGACGGGGTTCTGACTTCTGTGCTTTAGAATCAGCCTGCCTGACTGATCTCCCAGAAGGAGATCAGTAAATATTTGAACCAATCCCTTTATTTGGGCTCTTTCCCATTGCTTAAAATAGTAAAAAACTGATGGCTAGGGGGAATTGCAATAATCCCAGATACATATTTGCGTTTCTGTTTCTTTCCTGTTTGTGAGTACAGGGTACCACAAATGTATGACTTTCATGTACTTTATGCCTAATTTTGTTTACTCACATCATTAGAAGTAAGATTTGTCTGGGTCAGTGGACTCACTGAAGTTATTAGCAATGTCTAACATGTTTGCCATGGCGTAGCAGTGTAATAAAGGGTAGCCAAATTGATAAAATGTCTGTTGAAAAACCAGATATATAGGGCCCACAGTGAATATGGCTTTACAAAAAAAAAACAAGTGACCCTTAGAGGGTCACTTAAAAGTTGATGGAAAAATTTTCTTTGTCTTAAAAGATACCAGGAAAAACTGATAAAAAAAAATTTCCACCACCACAGAACAACTACATTCATAGGTGGAACACAGGAGGTCCTGCCCTGTCTGTGTAGATTATAAGGTAAGATGGGGGCTGCATTTTTAAATTTGGCTCATTATTGATTGCCACGGATTCTGAGCCGGATCCCTGGATTCTGGAGTCTCAGCAGATGGAAGCAGGGCAGAATGTCCTAACAGAGTAAGAAAAGCATAGAGCCTCGCGGTTAATGACCCTCTTCTCAAAGTGAAGCAGTCTAACTCTATGACCAACAGAATTTCATTAGTACTCTTTAATTCAGAATTATATATATTTTTGGTCAGCTACCAAATTTTTCTTTGCTTTTGCCTTTTGGAATTTAGTGATAAAGTAATGAGTGCTGTAGAGGTCTCATTATCTCCTTTTCCTAAAACATGTTAAGATCAAAAGAAAGAGGTACATGCAAATGAATAGATGGTTCTGTCTACCAACAGCCACTCCTCCTGGCAGTGTGTAGCTATCCTAAGATATAATGGAGATCAAAAGATGAGATCCCTGCCCCTAAGGGGCAGTCCAGTCTAGTACTGTGCTAACTCAAAGTTACCTGGGGGCTGGCATCACCTGGGCCCTTTGAGGAGTTCCGAATTTCGGGCCCTGCTCCACACCCGAATCAGACTCTACATTTTAATAAAATCTCCCATGATTTATGTACATGACAAACTTTGTGAAGAAATGGTTGAGTAAGTAGTAAACATAATAATAATTATTAGATCCAATAATTATTAGATTACTGAAGAGGCCATAGGAGAGGCATAGGAAGTACAAAGAAGATCATGATTTAAAAACTCTTTTTTTTTTTTAAATTTGGAATTTTAGTTCAGTCTCAGAGCAAGTTCATCCTTGTTCTTACATGAGAAGAGTCTCAAAGTTAGTGTTCACTCTTAAGGGACCTTTTTAGCCAAACCCCTTGGATGAGGACATTTTCTTGGTTAGGGTTGGGAAGGAGTTCGGCTCTGGGTAATCAACTGCTCACCCGGCCTCTGACACTCCATGGCACCCATCAGTCAGTGATGGCTTCTGTCCCAGGGACAGCCTTTATCCCCTTGCTGCGTGCCCCACCCCGGGGGCTGAGAGCAGTAATGTGCTGACCTACTGCTCCCCTATCAAGTTATCCCGCGGGAACAATGTGGCAAAGTCTTCGAGTGTCAGATCATTTCAGGAGTCCCTTTCAGATAGGAAGACGTTGAAAGGTGGGATTCAGGCTTGGGATGATCTAAAATTATAGATGTTTGCATCTACTCTTTCCATTTGAGGGGAACAACATGTTTGTTTCCCTGAAGGGAACGTATTCTCTCTTTTAAAGCTACGGCTTAATAAAAAGGCAGTGCTTTTCTCTTTTAAATATTGAAGCAAGCAGTGGTTGGTGAGGGAACCCTGAATTGTCTCTGAATGGGTAGTTGGCAGCGTTTTGTCTTCCATGACCTCTTTCTTGAGTAAATCAGTTTAATTCCTTAGGGGTTGGGAGGAGATGACAAGGAGGATTTAGTGTTCTATGGGAGTTGGCTGCAGTGGCCCTGGGTATAATATGTGTTTTGTTTTGTTGGTTTTGTTTTGTTTTCTCATTATAAATGTCTGGCTCACATTGTTGACTTCTAGATATTGAGATCAGCTTTCACTATTAGTGTGTACAAACTACCTCATAGAAAGTTTGCATATCAATCTACTCTTAAATTATTTACAAGAGCCGACAGTTGGAAAACCTACCGTTCCCTGTCCCAGACACTAAATGTCCCTGTGGGTTGTCTGGGTGATTCATGTGGTAACCCGATAGTGTGCACACTTCTCTGCTCCTGCCTGGGCAGGGCTGCTTTGCAACACGACCCAGTTGAGAGCGGCTCCCTCTCACTGCTGTGGCACCTTCGTCTCTGTTCTAGGCCTTCTATGGGTGCACCCCACTTCCAGCCAAACTAGCCCACCTCACCGGCTCCACCAGCCCACACTGTTCTCGACTCATTTCTCAGGGCAGGGTTCTGCCTCTCTCCTTCCTTCTTCCAGGTTTGAAGGGGTGAGGGGCAGGGCAGGAAAGGCACACACAGAAATGAAAAGCTGCAGAGCTCGTTGGTGGCTTTTGAGGCCAAAAAACTGATGGCACTTGAAATTAGTTCCTACTCTTGGCTGGCGTTTTCCACAGATGGCAAATGGGGCAATTACACGCCCGGGTGGGTTGAGGGGTCTGTCTGATCCAATGATGTCTTGTCACGTTAAACAGTTTTTATTAAATCGAAGACTTCTGTTTGAGCAGAAGTCCTTTTTAAGGATGTCAGTATATATTGAAATAGGAAATCTTGTTTCTTTTGGCAAGGACTTTCCAAATGTATTTGATCTATCCATTTGGCTCTTGCTAGAAACACAAATAAATCTTTTTAAATTAATGGATATTTGATTTAGGAGTACCCAACTAAGATGATGATCCCAGAACTTCCTTTAGGAATATATTCTGGTGCCTCCCAGTTTTTGTCATTAACTTTTCTTTAGTGTTGGACATAAGTCATTCCTAAAATAATATAATTTCTTGTCCTTTTGTCATTAACGATGGCTAAATTTCTCACCACCCTCAAGTGTTAAGAACTTATCACGAAAGAGGTAATGAGTCATAAATCTGGTGTAGTCCCGCCTGGGGGTGTTAGCCCAGAGGTTGCTCCTGCCATTTCAACTGTGGGACGCTCACCTGGCCAGTCCCAGGGCGAGGGTGCCGGCCAACAGGCAGCTGTGGCAGAGCCCTTGTACTAAAGCTGTATATTTGGTTCTGTGGGGGCTTATCAACTCCCCCTAAACACATAATTGAAGCAAGATGATTTATCTGATTCCTCGAAGCCTGGAGCCTGGCAGTGGTGAAGCGGTAGGCAGGGAGCAGTTATTGGCACCTGCAACGACAGCAGAAGTTTCAGTTTGACAGCCTGACAGTGAGGGGGGAGATGAAAAAAAGCACCGCACAGTAAGGGATGCAGACAAAAATCTGTGCAGCAGGTCTGGTTCAAAAGTCTGACCAGAGTGTATTCTCTTGTAGATTATCACAGGGAAAAGTGTAAAACTAAGATGTTTTATTACACTGATGATGGCACTGGAAGAAACCGGGTAGACTCTCCCAGGGATATTGCACAGCAGGGTTACTGTGAAGATCAGCAGTGGTCTCCATGGAGTGCCGGGCACTGAGTAGCCTTGAGCCTGGCCCCTGGGAGCTGTAGATTTGTGTGGCTCTGGGATCTGGATGGTTAAAATATGTGGCTCATTGTAGTTGCTAAATAAATATGGATTGAATGAATGTAATAGCTTTTCAAGCACCCTACTTAAGATTTCCTAAGCGAATGGGAGTACACACCTAACGTAGATAGTGAAAGCTAATTAAAACTTTAATTTACTGTTTTGTTTTAAGCTGTTACTTTTTTTTTTTAAAGATTTTATTTATTTATTTGACAGATAGAGATCACAAGTAGGCAGAGAGGCAGGCAGAGAGAGAGGAGGAAGCAGGCTCCCCGCTGAACAGAAAGCCCGTACAGCTGGATCCCAGGACCCTGGGATCATGACCCGAGCCGAAGGCAGAGGCTTTAACCCACTGAGCCACCCAGGCGCCCCAAACTGTTACATTTAAATGTTATGTTCTCTCTTGGCTATGGAGGAACTCCGATGCAGTTGTAAAGGTAGTTAATTTATTTGACCTTCTTTTACATAAAGCAAGATGTTCATCATCAAGCGCCCTATGGAGGAACTCCGACGCAGTTGTAAAGGTGGTTAATTTATTTGACTTTCTTTTACATAAAGCAAGATGTTCATCATCACGCGCCAGTATGATAGAAATGTAGAAGAGCTGGTCAGTAGAGAATTCGTTATTGTACAGACATATACACAGGTCTTGTGAATAATGGGAAATACATTAAGTTGGAAGTCCAGCATACGTGTGCATTTACTTTGAAGGAGAGTCTTTTTTTTTTTTTTTAAATTAACATAAATGAACAAGAGTCTGGAGTCTAGTCCCTGAATGGACCAGTTAGCTTTCTTGGCTGCTTGGCAGTGGGTGTTCCTCCAGCCCCCTCTCATGGGCTTGTTCTCAGATGTGTGGAAGGGCAGGAAGGACTGGCGGGAAACACATTGGTTACTAATGACACCTATTCGTCCCTGCTATTGTGTCTACAGGTGCACACACTTCAAGGAGGGTGGGTTAGAAAAGCATCCAACAGTACTCCCTGAATGTAAGGAACAGTTCAAGGTTTATTTCAGAGCTTAGGTATTCCTAAATTTAAAATCTAGCTGTAGGATGGAGACATTAGGGAGGAAACACAATGGTTTTTTTTTTTTTTTTTTTTTCAGGGAGGTCCATAGATCCTTAGAGAATGCATATGTGGATTTTAGGGGTTCCATGTACCTCTGAAATGGAAGGCAGCATTCAGGATGTTTTTATATTTTTCTGGCACAATGGTCTTTTAAAAAATTTTTAAAATTTTTTAAAATTTAAAATCTGAGTATTTTAAGATTCTCAAAATTGTCTTTGACTCAGAAAGAGTATTTGAAAAAAAAAGATTATTTGATGTTCGAACTATTACAGTCATTGGTGCTCTGCATAATGATATTATTTTTGCCTTTATGGAATTGATCAAAGTAGAGATATCATTCCAGTTTAATAGCTCAGAGTGCTTGCTGATGTAGCTGGCAGCCCCAGTAAGTAGCAAAACTTTGAATCCAGTGGGTTCTGATATGACCTGGTCCCATTCCTGAATCTTCTGAGTGTACTGGGTATGTCATATGCCATGTCTGGGCCTGAATTTCCTCATCTGTGAATTGAGGGGTTTAAACTACATGAGCTCTTGAGGACCCTTTTAGCTTTCAACCGAATCTCTGTTTCCCCTAGATGCCTTTAGCTTCACCCTTAGTTCTTGATGGCTGTTCAGTGTCACAGTTTCCATGGTAGTGTGAGGTGTCCCATCTGAGGAATGTTTTGCAGCAATTCTGTGTTTTTCTTCTAAAAACGTCTCAGCCCTCTTAATCTTTTAGAGCCATTTTCTTAAAATATTGGTGAACGGTGGTAGATGTATGATGCAAAATCACTCTTTTATAATTTTTTCAAAATTATTTTTATTAACATATAATGTATTATTTGCCCCAGGGGTACAGGTCTGTGAATCATGAGGCTTACACATTTCACAGCACTCGCCATAGCACATACCCTCCCCAGGGTCCATAACCCAACCACTCTGTCCCTACCCCCCACCTCCCAGCAACCCTCAGTTTGTTTTGTGAGATTAAGAGTCTCTTATGGTTTGTCTCCCTCCCAATCTCATCTTGTTTCAATCCTTACCAAAATACCATCAATTTTTTTCAGAGAAATGGAACAAATAATCCTAAAATTTATGTGGAACCAGAAAAGACCCCAAATAGCCAGAGGGATGTTGAAAAAGAAAGCCAAAGTTGGTGGCATCACAATTTCTATTTTATCATTTTTAATCAGCGTTTATTTTCTGTTGCACTGGGTTAGTTTTAAAACGTCTGCTCAGTGCTGAGTAAAGTGAGTTGGACCCAGTTCTCTACTCGTTGCTTATTAGTCTTACTCTGAATAACGCTTTGGGGAGGAGATGCCTGACCCAAGTCTGTGATGGAAAGGTAAGGGGACTTTTAACGCCCGCAGGACCATGGGATTATGTGGCCTTGGGTGAAATGCTGCACCCAGTGCATTCTAGCATATGGCTCTAAATATTTTGCATGTCAGGGACAGAGTGGTTGGGTTATGGACCCTGGGGAGGGTATGTGCTATGGCGAGTGCTGAGTTCTTGGTTTTGTTCTTCTCCGAGTCCTGACAAACGTGCCTTGGTTTTGTTCTTCTCCGAGTCCTGACAAACGTTCCTGGAACGAACACCCTCAGGAGTCTCAGGAGCCTGCAGCTAATTGCTGCTAACATAGCTCTCAGATGATGGTTCTCCATGATATGAAGATCCTTCCAAACTGTAGAGGAATGATCTGTAAGGGCTGCCAGTGGGAGGCAGAAGAGGGTCCTCCACCCCAATCCCACACCCCGGCTGCTGGCGGGAGACCGGAGAGGCAACAGCAGGTACATGAACGGCTGCATTTCACCTTCGCTGAAAGCTGGGAGTGAAGGAATAACCGAGTCAGTTTAATTCTCTTCGGAAATACATTTTCTCAGCTGATGACATCGCTCGATCAGTGGAGGAATGCTCGATGTTTATAAAACTACACGCTCTTTTAAACTTCCTTATCAAAATTCTACCTTCAGAGGTGCGGTCTGACGATTAATAATCAAGTTCTTTTTTTTTTTTTTTTTTTTTTTTAATTCCCAGAAGTCTGTACTCTGCGCAGACTTGCATTTAGCCCAGCTTTGCAGGAGTTCAGAAGTTGGAGCTGCGGGCTGAAGTGTTGCCGGTGGGGAGGAGGCGGGGTTTTCTGTGTCCAATGAGGAGCCTTCGCTGTGGGGAGAGCCTATCGCCTTTCCCCCGAGCGCGTACCCGGTAATCCCGGCGACAGCCACGCAGCCCGGTTTATTGTTTGTGGAGTCCCGTGGATCCCGAGCGGTTCACGGACCGCAGAGAGGGCAGGTGGGCGCGTCATGGTTCTGTGCCGAGCGGCGACAAGGGAGCCGACCGCTTTGATCTCCCCCGGGTCACCTGGGTGGGTGAAGTTCACACGGGGCGCCCGGGTTGACGCCGAACCTCTTTCTCCAGCCTGAGGAGTTCTTCCGTCCGTCGGCCGCGGAGGGCTGCTCTCGCGGCTCCCTGCCCGCGTGGGGAAGGATGCTCGGGACGGGAGCAGGATCGCAGGAGGGGATGCTGGGCACACACCAAAGAGTCGGCGTGCCTTGGTTTTGTTCTTCTCCGAGTCCTGACAAACGTTCCTGAAACGAACACCCTGCTGCGTTTTTAAACTTATACCAAACCAAGGGCCACAGTGTGGCTAGGATTATTTTTGTTTGTTTTGTTTTGTTTCCTAACTCCTCATTTTCCTTTTCTTTGTAACTGGGTGACCTAGAAGCAGTCTTCCTGCATAATGTCGTGCCTGACTCTCAACATTGTCTGAATTTAAGTGGGAAGGAGCAGGTTCCTTGGAAGGACATGGAACGATAGTGAAGCCGAGCTTCTTTTTTTGCTGGGCTGTGCTTTATCTCTAGTCGATGGTGGTGTGAAAGAAGATGAAAAAGGAAGGCTCTTTCAGACTCAAGTCAAATTCAGGGTCTCTCTCACGTGCTGTGAGTTGGATCAATTTCTCCTCCTTGTCCAGGCAGACAAAGAGGCTGTTTCGCAGTGATGGAGAGCTCTCGGTTTGTGGGCAGCAGGTGGAAGCAGATGATGAAAACTGGAATTACAGAACCCAGCCCAGAAAAGGTGACTTGATTTTTTTTTTTTTTTAAATTTAAACATTCTTGCAGGTTTGCAATGTAGCATTCATTTTCTTTCACTGATTTCCCTTCATGGTTTTTTTTGTTTTGTTTTTTGTTTTTTTTTGTTTGTTTGTTTTTGTTTGGTTGTTTTTTTGGTTTTTTTGCCCCCTTAGAGGAGTTTTGTTTGTTTTTCTATTGGAATTCGGCATCATCCATTTGTTTACATGTCTAAAATCAAAGTGCTCTTCCAACTAGATTCAGCTTGAGGTTGTGTCCTAAGAAGGATAAGATAGCTGTTAGTGGTCCTCAGCACCCCTTCCCCTCAGCAGATCCACACACTCAGGTGACTTGTGAAAAGTTCAACAGTAAGCCACCCTCACGGGAGTCTTCTTCTCTTACAACTTGAAGTTGGGACACGGAGCTCTTTACCGAAACAATGCACTGAGAAAACTTTGGGAATCATGAATAGTCTTCTTGTGTCTTTCTTTAAGAAGACTGACGAAGGACGCAGACACTTGAATTAAACAGGTTATTAGAATGACATCAAGGAAAGGGAACACATGAAGGGCTTGCCCTTGATACTGTGGCCAAAAGGAGTTTTTTGGATTTCTTTCAAGTTCCTTTTCAGACCAGTGTTGGCCTCTGTGCTTGGGGTTAGCATATTTTGCCTTCCTTGGGATGAAGAAAAATATCAGTCCTGGTGGGAAAGAGGGAAATATTTCAGTATTTCTTAACACACCCCTATTTTGTATTTAGAATTTCTGAGTTCTCCCTTTTAGAATGTTTACCGTAGAGTTCTAAGATGGTTTCCCCCTTTGGTGCTGTGGCAAAGCCCGGTAGGGGAGCGCTATTTAAGTATTACAAAAGAACCCAGTCCAGACATTCCTCCTGATTGTGTTTTCCCTGTTTATCACATTCTTCCCGTGCCAAGAGAAACCTCGCTGGAATCTTTCAGCGACCTGTTCTTTCCCATTTTTTGGGAAACAGAACATCCGAATCCTGAGAGAATAAGTTGCATATGGGCCGATGGTACAGTGTTTTTGGTCTGCGGACTGAGAATTTAACACAACTCTTCCTCGAGGATGCTGTGTGTTAAACAGAGTGTTAAACAGTTTCTATATTAAAAAGTCTTCTCTATTAAACTGTGGCACAGAAGGAACTAGTTAATGTTCTCGGAAGATGTCAGTTGTTTATTATGTCAGGAAAGGGGCTTTAACAGCAGTCCACTGATAACTGAGCTTAAATATGCAGGTTTTTAGTTCAAATGTGGAATAATTGCCACACAGAGAAGAGGCTTTCTGGCTGGAGTTGTGTGGTTTAGTAAGTCCACGAAATTTGCTCTTCTAAATCAGGAATAAGCTGCGGTTTTGGTTAATGGGTGGGTTGTAATGTTTGAGACAAGAATGTTTGCAGGGCGGATACAGTAGTCCTGTGGTCATCAGAGGGTGTAGTTTTGGTTCCGTTGGCCTTTGCCAAAGGTTGTTCTTTTATGACTTGTTTTAGATCAACTGCCATCAGATTTCCGTTAAAGACTCTAGACATGTGAGCACGTGGCTTTAGGATTTCTATCATAGATGCTCTATCTAAATTAACATTAAAGGGAAAGATAACTGTGAACATGCGTGTATTAGTTTTAGCTGGGAAATGAAGCAAATATTGTACACTTGACTTGTGAAGAATAATGTTGTTGTAGAGAAGAGGGGTGACTTGTAAAAGGAGGGAGGACTTGTTTATGCAACAACACAAAAGACTGTGCCCTTTATCCTTTAATGTAATCGGGGATATAGTAGCCCTGTGAAGAGACATGGAAGCACAATAGAGTGTGTAAATTTATATGATATTTAGAAATAATTGGCCATGGGTAATACTGCCATTTTTTGTCATAGGCAGCTAGGGGAAAATCCTTTAAAAGCTGCCTGTAGATCAAAATTTTTACATTTGACTTTCAAAAGAAAATTGGCTCCCAACTTGACATCCTGTCCCAGGGGCATTGATCTTTGACACTTGATCTTTATTTCAAATAGTTCTTCCCTTTGGAGAAATACAGGAGTGATATTTGTTTACACTTCCAGATCAAAAGAGGATCAGTCTTTCACTAAAATTACTCAAGATTGGAATTTTTTTTTAAGAAAAAAATAAGTATCAAATAAGTTAAAAGTCTAGCAGGGATAATCAGTCAGTGCTAAGAATGCCAATGGGCACGTTAGGATTTGGTGGCAAATAAACTTGCATTGAAGATATATCCGTCTGATGGGAATTGTATAGCATCTTTTACTTACTATTTCTTTTAAGGTTTTATTTATTTATTTATTTGACAGAGAGAGAGAGAGATCACAAGAAGGCAGAGAGGCAGGCAGAGAGAGAGGTGGAAGCAGGCAGAGAGCCCAGTGTGGGGCTCGATCCCAGGACTCTAGGATCGTGACCTGAGCCGAAAGTAGAGGCTTTAACCCACTGAGCCTCCCAGGTGCCCTAGCATCTTTTACTTTAGATCTGCTTGCCCAGAGCACAAACATTCGAGACCCCATACTTTCCTTTCACCCTGCTCCCCAACTACCCTATCTTATAGTAACATTTTTTGATCTACACAGGTTTCTAAAAACTTGTTATCCTGCCTCCCCCGCCGCCCCACACCACCACCAAGCAGTGAGCGCAAGGGGTAGGTCAGTGTAGCTTAACAAGTCAACCTTGCTTCAGGGTTGTGTCCTGTGTCCTCCCCACCCCCATGGGATAGCTGGCTGCTGGGGCTGCTGGTTCTGCAGCCTTATGCCTTTCTCCCTTCCATCTAGTAGGTGCTGCGAGGCCAGAGTGCTTGCGTGCTCCCCGCCCACCGTATCCCCATCACATAGCTTTGCAGAGTCAGCCCACTGAATCCTTACTGTCCTGTGGGTACCGTGTTGTGTGCATGCTCATATTATAAAACAGTTCTTAGAAGCTCTTTTTGAGAGTGAATCTCCATGCTGGGTTGCTTGTTAGGACCATCGCAGTAAAGTTTTTAAGTAGTTACCTGTATGGATATCTATCAAGACACAAACCTATAGACTTGCATTTTAATGTTGTCACATACATTCAGGACACTAGGGATAAAACTACAGTGCTTGAAAATTCCTTGGAGAATGTTCCTATAAGATTAGATGCTATAATAGGCGTCTTTCCAATTACACTACTTTTCCTGAGCCTAAAAAGTAACTAGAAGATACATACTGGTATGTCCAAAGCAATCACAGGTAAGCACCTGCATATTTTCTTTTGTTCCAGCACCTGGCAAGTTTTAGAACTTCAAAACTATTGGCATTTGTACTGAGGAACATAAAAATGAATTAAGTAATAGCAGTTATCAGTTCTTATGTTCTTAGTGGGATATGACCCATTAAAATAGCAGATTATGTTTGGACTTAATTAACTATAAAAATCAAGGATGTGAATCAGTATCTTCTTGAGTATAAATTTAGTGAATCATGAGCTGTTTCATTGGATGCCTGTGTAATAAAAAAGTAGAAGTCAGTTGTAGGTGAGACAGTATATAGCTTTTCACATGGAGTTGTGGGAGCACTTATTGAAGGAATTTTTAGTACTATGTGCACAAAGAAATATAGCACACAGCCTGGGAAGTCATGGAGTTCATACTTAAGTGGAGGAGCAGATAGGACATCTAAGGGGATTATAGGGAAACATGCAGGATAATTGTGAAAAATGGAAAATGAATGTCTTAGATGAGAAGGTCCAGATAAAGAAACTTTATCTTGAGCATTTTCATGTTTTGCGTGGTCTTCTGGCTGTTAGCATTGATTTGCACAACATTTAATGAGCTCCTGCTTTGTTTCCAGCACTGTGGAAGGTTCTCAAGGGAAACTAATGACTTGTATTTATTCTGTGCTCCCCCATCTTGCTCACTTACCCTTCTCTTGTCAAATAAAACCAAAAGAGGTGGAATAATAATGGGGTAGCCTCTCATTGAGCAAAGCATGTTTTGTTGTATCTCCAGCTCTGTTCAGCTGAGCAGAGGCGTGATTGATGATCCTGGTATTGGCAGGTCAGCACACAGAGAGGGTAATTGACATGCAAAGCCTCGATTTAAACACTACTTTCATTCTCTTCTTCAGGACTTTTATCATATATGCTAATAACATTACCAAATTTGAATCTTTTGAATTTCAGTTCCTTTCCATCCCAGGAAATACAAAAGATGACCAGAGAATGGCTTTACTGGGCATTAAGGATAATGAATAATCAATACACTAGATAATCAATTGTTGAGTATGGGAGTTGGTTATATTTCAAGTAATTTCATCCCAGTGTCCTCCCTAGTAAAACAATTGCAGAAAACAGGACCCTTGTGCATAATTAGATTAGCAATGATTTCAGATATTACAACAGAAAAAATGGCACAAAAGACCAAAAGCTACAAGGTTGAGATCGTGTTTCCATGTAAATAGCTATGATTTATTTCTGATCATAAAATCTTTAAAATGTTGGGTTTTAAGGGCATTTTCTTCATGGCATTAAAGAAACCTGAAAAGTAGTGGCAAATATTGCTAAAGTAGCCCCCTGAATTTGAAAGTAAAACAAGATAAATAAGTAATATTTATTCAGAGGGTCACCATGTATGTTGGAAAAAGAGCTAAATGGAGTTTATCTTGGAGTCTTACTAAAAGGAATGAGAAGATATTCTCGTGCAGTGAATGTAATGTTTTACTTCTTATGTTTTACCGAAGCTGACATTCTGTGAAAGAGACACACAGTGCGTGCCACTTAATATTTTATCTGGTTCATTGAAACTGCCCTTTATTCACCTTTGATTATTTTTTTCTTTTGAAGATGGGAATCTCTGTTGTTTTGCTGCCTTGTTTTATTGCAAAATGATCTTATTTGTTATTAAATTGATGAAGTTATATTGAAATGATGTTTTTATCTAATATCCTTCCTTTACTTACTTGTCTTAAAAAGTTTGTAGAGAATTATACACTTATTTAGATTATTAGAAATAGAGTGTTAAAAGAAGTAACTTACTGTCAGAACATTCATTTAGAAGTTAATAATCTATATTCTTCATGGAGATGGCTTTGCTCAGTTTTGAAAACTTTTTTGAGATTGTCCTTTTCAAACAGTTGTTTTTTAAAATAATTTCAAAAGACACTGAACATTAATTGGGGTTAATTTTTATGTCTCTTGCAGTTATTTCAGAATGTGTCATATTTCTATGTAATTTCAAGGGTTTTTGGTTTAACCATAATATTTTCTATCAAAGTTTCAAATAAAGGGCTTTTTTTTTTCTTTTTTATGACACTACTGCCTCTGAAATACTTCCGTTAACTCCAGCCTTATCAATTTTAGCTCCTCCAGGTCTCTTCTGTCTGTACCTTCCTGTCCATCCAAGCTATAGTTTCGGCCTTCCTCTGAGAGGTCTTCTACTCTTTCTTACAACCTGTACTTACTCTTGTCTCCTTTTGAGCCATCCTCGAGTCTTCCCCAAATGCAAATATAATTGGGTCAGTCTTGTGTTGCTCCCCATTGCCTACACAATGAAGCCTGTCTCACTTAAAGTAGCATGGACCCTGCACCTCTGACCCCTCCCCATTCCCTGCCCGTTTTAACTCCCCATGTAGCAGATGGATGCAATGCTTTTTCACCATGCCATCTCCTATGCCCTGTGCCACCATGCCCCAGTCCCCGCCTCTGCCTGCTGACTTCTGCTCCACGTTCTCTACTTTCTTTAGAGTTCTGTGAAGCCTTCCCTAATCCCCTAGGGGCAAAGCTGATACTCCTTTTTCTATGTTATTTCTCCACTGTCTACAGACCTTGGTAATTATGTTTATTATATGCTGGATGATATTTACATTTTATGTGTCTGTGTCTTCAGCTAGACTGTGAACTCTTTTAGGACAGAGACCAAGTCTTACTTATTATCTTTTTTATTCCCCAGGCTAAGTGCTCAATAAATGGTGCCGACTGGGTCACCATAACTTACGTGGGACCCTGTTCATAGTGCTGTTTGCAGAGGCCACCATGCCAAACGGGGTGGGGTACTAGTAGCACCGTGTGCTTTCTGTGTCCGATGTACTGACGAACGTCTCCATCACCTCACAAGTGCTCCCAACCATGAAGCTTGTTGAGGGTGGCAAAAGAGAGTGTTCCCTTTGTGGGAACATAATTTTAGCGGCATCTGCTGTTTCCTGTTGCTCACTCACACTGTGTGTGGATCAAATGCTTCATGGAAACGTCTGATCACGAAGGTTTGGACCATTAGGGAAGCTGGTTAGGAAACAGAGATGAGGTATGAGAGGGGATGACGCCATGTCTGGTAAGGCGAGGCAACAGGGTGCTCTTAAGGTCGTCTTCACTGGTCCCACGTCCACCCTGGCTCTCCCCGCCTCTGGCTACCCTCACGCCAACCCCCAAGTAAGGCTAATTTTGACAGAGGAGGCTCAGTGGTCTTGCAAAACATCAAGCGTAAGTCATGTCATGCAACTCCTCTGCTTTAAACTCTTCAATGATTTTCCTTCTCAGGCAGCTCGATAACTAGTCTTTACAACGAAATGTGTCGCCCTACCCTGTGGGCTTCTCCAGCTGCATCACCTGTGCCTTCCCCTCACTGTCCTCTAAGTCATACCAGGCCCCTTGCTGTTTAGAACATGCCCTGTGACTTGACCTTCCCCTCCACCCAGAGTCCCAGCTATGCACACTGCTCCCTCCCTCTCCTCTTTCAGCTCTTTGCTCAAAAGTCATCTGAGTGACCCTTTGTTACCTCTGACCTCATCCTGACCTTTCTATTCCTATCTCTGTTTTTCTCCAAAGCACTTACCACCATCTGAGGTACTGTATACTTAATGTACAGTTGGCCCTTAAATGAGACAAGGTTGAGGGGAGCAGACCCCGGTGCAGTCAAAAATCCCATATAGCTTTTGACTCCCCCAAAACTTAGCTACTCATCCCCTACTTTTGACCAGAAGCCTTACCTCTAACACAAAGAATTGATTAACATATTTTATAGATTATCTATATCACATACTGTTTTCTTATAGTAAAGTAAGCTAGAGAAAAAATAATAAAATCATAAGGAAGAGATAATTTATTTATAGTACTGTATTTATTGAAAAGAATCCACATATAAATGGTCCTGCACAGTTCAAACTGCTGGTGCTTAGGGGTCAATTGTATTTATTTTCAGTATTGTCTGTCTCCTAAAACTAGAATTTAACCTCTAAGACAGGAGAGACTTTTTTTTTTTTCTTGTATGTTTTGGTAACCAATGTTCCCCCAAGTCTGGCACATAGTAGGTATTGGATAAATTTTAGTTGAAAGAGAGAATGAATGATACAAGGAATATTAGGTCAGGAAATCTGAATGTTTTGCTTCTGTCACTTAGTAATAATGTGGCCTGGAGCAACTCACATCATCTGTTTAAATTCTAACAATCATTTCGATAAAATGAGATGGGCAGTAGGTAAGCTCACTTCTTGAATAAATGAGTGTATGTTTATAGGTACTGTGTCAGCTTACCAGTTGAGTCTGGTTGTATTTAATGGTATTGTCCAAGGGGTTGGCAATCTCTTCATGACTGATAGTCAAGTCAAAAGATTTCGTATCCTAGTATAGACTATACAACTCTGTAGAATTTCAGTGTAGAAATAAGTGCTTGTATAACCTACACAACCCAAATGGAAGCTGCCACCTCCTTTACATAATTCTTCAAGTAATATATACCACAGTTTTTATGTCAAATCCTGAAATGGTTAAAATACTAAATTGAAAGCTGTGTCTAAATCAGTGCAGCTGGGGCGCCTGGGTGGCTCAGTGGGTTAAGTCTCTGCCTTCAGCTCAGGTCATGATCCCAGGGTCTTGGGATCTAGCCCCGCATAGGGCTCTCTGTTCAGTGGGGAGCCTGCTTCCCTCTTCTCTGCCTACTGCTCTGCCTACTTGTAATCTCTCTGTCAAATTAAAAAAAAAAAAAATCTTTAAATCAGTGCAGCTGCCCGTAAGTATTACCAACAGCTAATGTTTAATGATGGCTTGCCATGGCCAGACCCTATTAATAACACATTACATGAATGAACTCGTTTAGTACATGTTGTCTGGATACTGTAAGTATTTAATAAAAATAATAGTTTGATAGCAAGGAAGGGTCATTCAGGAGAACTGAAAACTGAGCAGAGAAACTTAGATTTGGTGACACTGGGAACCCAGTGTGTATCTTCAGAAAGAGAAAGGATGTTGAAAGCATCTTGGAGTCTTGGACCCAGTATCTTCTGTTTCAAGGGTACATGCTCTGCGTTGAGACTCTTTGGGCATGTGCTTCCTACTTTACCTGAATTTGAAGCTCTTTGAAATCTAGTCTGTCTTATCCAGTGTTTTACACTTTGCAAGATAGTGAGTAGGTATTTCTTGGTTTTGGCACAGAATGGATTGGATCATAGGAACCAGAACTTGGACTTGAGCCAGATCACCGTAGGGTGCTGAGAAGTTACAAAGTGCTGGTGGAAGTGATTATACAGGTACAGGAGGAAAAGCAGTTATGGAACTACAGATTTTCACGTGAGGCTTTCTTTATTCAGGGAATAGGATTTAATAGTTACTTGTTATTGTCACACAGCATCTCTGATTTTCTTAGGCATTGTTGTATGTTTTCTAGCTTTATGAAATGTGGGTGGTCTTCACATTGTAGTTCTAACCTTCCTGATGAAAGATGATATTTATGGGGATCACTGTCTTAATAAATGTGATTGGAGAGTTTACCTATAATCAGCATGCATATTGTCTATATACAGAGCTTTCCATGAGGCTGGGCGGGGGGTAGAAGCTGGTTGCAGTGATGTCTCTGGGGTCTGTCCCTCTTCAGCCTAGTGAACCTCTTTTTTCTGTACTCCTGAATTTGGCATCACAGATTGCTCTTTGTAGTTGATGGCTGACATTTGATGACTAACTAGTTATCAGAGACATTAAGCCAGTAATTATTTACTTAGTTCCTGCCAGAACCCATCACCCGGCTGGATGCATAACATTTTGGCTATTTAAATATGTATGGTACATGGTGGGCGCTTGCCTATCAGGTGTCTGAGATGGTCTCCCTGGGGGGATTTGTTAGCTGGAGTTCCCAGCCAGTGCTGTCGCACTCCCCCCCCCCCACCCCCCGCCACTTCCTGGCCAGTACTTCCGTTTACTAGACTCATTTTATGATCTGGGTTTGTCTTATGGATTCTTGCGTTTTGAGAGCTCCTGTTGCCTGATAGACTTCATACAGAGCAATGCCTGAGAAAGCAACGTAGAAGGAGCCAGCCTTTCTCAGATTCAAAGAGAAAAAGGCTTGAATAGTGAGTAACCTGGAGTGACCCTGAACAAAGGGCTTTCCCTAGAGTAGGCCCTCATTAAGGCTGGGGGAACAAAGACTGACTCCACTCTGTCATTTTCATGCCCTACTACTTTTGAAAATGTGTGTTGGGAGCAGTAATCAGTGGAAGATAATGGGAGAAGGAGGCAGTAGACTAGAGGAAGGAAGGAGCTGGGATAGGTTATAAGAGAAAGCAAATGAGTCTCTTAGTTCTCCATGCTGCCTTCCCTTTTTCTGATCCCATCTTCTTTTTTTTTTTTTAAAGATTTTTTTTTTTTTTTATTAATTTGACAGAGAGAAATCACAAGTAGACGGAGAGGCAGCCAGAGAGAGAGAGAGAGGGAAGCAGGCTCTCTGCTGAGCAGAGAGCCCGATGCGGGACTCGATCCCAGGACTCTGAGATCATGACCTGAGCCGAAGGCAGTGGCTTAACCCACTGAGCCACCCAGGCGCCCCTCTGATCCCATCTTCTAACTCAGTAAAGTGATGGTAGTCTCCAGGGACTGGTCCAGTTTCTGAATATGCTGTTTGTACAACTAATTGTACACTTGGAATATTTTGGGATTGTTTGTTTTTAAGATATAGCTTAATAAAGTTTCTATACGTGGTTGAAAAGGTGTGGAACCAAGGATAAAGGCTCATCTGTCCACTGGTTAAAATATTTTAGTGACACACGTAAATTATCCGATTGGGTTTGATATATGTTTATCCTTCTCTAAGAAAAAAAAAGCCTCCAGCACTTAAGATTTCAATAAACTGTATCACTTTGTTTTTTTCTTTTCAGTAAACTTTAAACGAGTGAGAATAAATATATTTTATTGTTGGTGTAGTTCCTTGCCCCTATTTCTGAAGGTTCTCTTTTACTCTGTAACTGGAAACGCCTCAGGGAAAGTAGAAACTGGGTGTCAGGTGTTTCTGGATTACATTTTGAGATAAACCAGAATTCCTACCTGAACACAGGTGTGTACTGCTTCAGTCCTGATTGGTTGGCGATTCTTTTACAAAGCACACAAAAGACAGTTTGTGAATTTATCTTGGTGGGTGGTTGTGATTGGTATTGGCTTGGTTGCTGTGGTCATCTTGACCAGTAGTTATTTATTTACATAATTTTTTCACCATCAGAAAGTACATAGAGTGCTTTTGACTTCCTGGAAAAAGAGCTTTGATTTTTACCTTAATTTTATTGCAGAGTTAGTCAACACACTATTCCTACAAAAAGATCTTTTAATAATTTTTCTTTTTTGCTAGCTCTCCAGTTCTTTGTCCGTAAGTATGAATGCCTGAATGTTGTTCTGTTCTAAGGATCCCTCTTCTGTTTGATTTGTAAGCCATTTTGAGACCCCTTGTTGTGTTTGGGGCATTCTTGTGTGCTACTGATGTTTTCTGAAGCTGGCGAGGTTGGGATTTTTCTCCATCAACATTCCTTCGGATCATCAGACCTTGGTTACATCCCACACACGGGGGTATGTGTTGATTTATCCACTTGATCTGTGTGCTTGTGTCATTGGAACCAAGGAAAAGTTCCATAGCTGATTTTAGAAATCAGCTTGAAGGTTATATGTCAAATTCAACTAATAAAGGTTGTAACAAAAATCCAGTTCGTAATATTTCCTCTAATTTCCAAGCAAGTTGAGCTACGTTGTTCTATAACAAATGCTTCTTTGGGATGGAGTAAGGAATCTTCTAGAGTGGAACTATAGTGTGAATGTCTTGAGTATTTCAGTGCCAGAAAAGTTTAATTATACTTGACTTTTTAAGTCAGTGACTTTCAAAAGTTTTGCCTGTGTCTTGAGTAATGAGGGCACTTTAAATTGGTTTATACTCCACACATTGCATATACAGTTGGCCCTTGAACAACATGTAAGTCCACTTACATGTGGACTTTTTTCTGATAAATTACCGTACAGTACTGTAAGTGTATTTTCTCTTCCTTATGTTTTTCTTAATAATGTTTTCTTTTTTCTAGCTTACTTTAGTGTAAGAATACAGCATATAATACATATAACATCCAAAATATGTATCAATTGACTTTATATAATTGGTAAGGTTTCCAGTCAATGGTAGGCTATTTAGTAGTTAAGTTATTGTAGAGTTCAAAAGTTGCACAAAGATTTTCAACTGTGTGGGATTGGGGGAGTGGGGGAGGAGTTGGTACGCCTAATCCCCATGTCATTCAAGGGTCAACTGAACACACATACTCACACCCACACACACGCATATAAAATGAAGCAAACGTTTTGCGAAGCTATTTCATTATTGCATGGCTCCATGTGATACTATTTTCTTTTGTTTTATTCTGTGTTACTAGGCAGAAATTGTCAGTCCTGACATACTGAAATGATGACTCCCTTACTAGGTCACAGCCTTCAGGAGGCAGAATGCTGCTTTCAGTAGACTTCACTTCTTTTGGTAGGTTCTTATTATGTTTGTGTACCAGGTTGCTCCTTTACCATGTTTAGAAGTCACACACTATGATAGGGTTTCTGTGAATGGTCCACTGTCCTATTCTTTCTAACTCTGTGTGGTAGAAAGGTCTCACATATCTGAGGTGTCTTGAGATGCAGTATGGATTTTAGTGCATCTCAGAAATCATCTGCCCTGAGAACTGTCCTACAATCATGAGCTTATAAGCATTCTCCCCAGTAAGTCCTCTTCTAGGTTGACCTCTGCACCCCTCACCCACTACCACATCAGTGAATAAAGATAAATGCTTAAAAATTAGGCAGGACTGAATGATTTCTAACCTTGTTGCCTGATGGAGCACAGTGTCACAGAGCCTGCCCTCGGCAGATTATGCGCACCTGCTAACTCACCCAAGGGAAAGCTCATGGATAGCAATGTCTGACGAATTTCTGCCTTATTCTGAAGATTTCTCTGCCATTATGCTTACTGGCCTACTGTCTGTCCCCCTTAGAGGAAAACCACTTGAGAAGTTGAGGCTACTTAACTTCACTTTCTAATCGTTGGACTCTAGCCTATATCTGTCAGACATCTGATGTCTGTGTTGGAGGGAAAGCTGCATTTTCTTTGAAACATAAGGTTACTGTAATAAACTGGTAATTGGTTAGAGATACTTTTCTAAATTGTGATCATATGGACTACATGTTAGCTTATACAAAATGTTAGAGGAACGTGCCTTTCATTTGTTTGTATTTTCATATAACAGAAGTTTGCCTCATTCATCTTTCAGAATTTTAAAACAATTTAAAAAATTTCTTATGAACATCTTTTCGAGGTGTACTCTGCAGATAGAGTCTGTTTGCAGGTTATGGTTTGCATGGTATTCACACAGGTGTGGCCTTATTCCACTGTTATGATGGTCCTATGAGATGAGCAGAACAGATGGCATTATTCCCTTTTGGGGCAGGAAAGTAGTCCCTGAAAGATTAAGTGACTTACCCAAAGCCATATAGATAGTAACGGTATAGATTGGATTTGAGTCCACTTCTTTGTTTGTTTGTTTGTTTGTTTTTAAGATTTTATTTATTTATTTGACAGACAGAGATCTCAAGTAGGTGGAGAGGCAGGTAGAGAGAGAGAGAGAGGAGGAAGAAGCACACTCCCTGCTAAGCAGAGAGCCCAATTCGGGGCTCAATCCCAGGACCCTGAGATCATGACCTGAGCCAAAGGGAGAGGCCTTAACCCACTGAGCCACCCAGGAACCCCTAGCAAACTCCCTGCTGAGCAGAGAGCCCAATGCAGGGCTCGATCCCAGGACCCTGAGATCACGACCCGAACCAAAGGCAGAGATTCGACCCACTGAGCCACCCAGGCGCCCCTGTTTTTTTTTTTTTTAAATTTTTTTATTGTGTTACGTTAATCACCATAGAGTACATCATTAGTTTTTGATGTAGTGTTCCGTGATTCACTCTTTGCGTGTAACACCCAGTGCTCTTGCAATCTGTGCCCTCCTTAATGCCCATCAGCGGGGTTACCCATCCCCCCTACCCCCCTCTAAAACCCTCAGTTTGTTTCCCAGAGTTCATAGTCTCTCATGGTGCGTCTCCCCCTTGGATTTTCCCTCCTTCGTGTTTCCCTTCTTTCTTCTAATGTCCTCCATGCTATCCCTTGTGTTCCACAAATAAGTGAAACCGTATAATGATTGTCTTTCTGTGATTGTTGAATCTACTTCTTGTGACCTAGACCCCACACTTTCCATGACATCGTGCAGTATCTCTGCCAATCGTCAGCACAGTCAAGCCTTGTTCTGATGCTTTGGTGTCACCGTGAGTAGTCACGGAACCTGAGAACCTGGGGACGCCCTGGAGGCTGCTGAAATTTGTCAGGATCTTTGCTTTGGTATGAAGTGGGTCTCCGCTGCCTGTTGCCTCTGCCACTTCTGCTGTACTGCCATCAGCTCTCTTTGTCCAGGCTGTCATGCCCACCTCTTGTCCTTACCACTGTGTGATTTGGTATTTCTAATTGGTTATCTGGTGTGGAGGGTCTGGGCAGTCTGGTTGATTGCGACAGTATCAGTCAAAAGATGATAATGAAGGGCGCCTGGGTGGCTCAGTGGGTTAAAGCCTCTGCCTTCGGCTCAGGTCATGATCTCAGGGTCCTGGGATCGAGCCCCACACTGGCCTGCTTCCTCCTCTCTCTGTCTCTGCCTGTCTCTCTGCCTACTTGTGACCTCTGTCTGTCAAATAAATAAATTAAAAAAAAAAAAGATGATAATAAGATCCTGAGCCATAATCCTGTGAGTGATGCTCTCTGGTCAGAGACCATTTTGGCTTCTTCCTTTTTGGCTGTATTTTGAGTGGTTGAGTTTGTTGGAAAAGTGATCTCTTGAGAAGTAGGATGGGACTGTAATATGTAAATACGTTTTTTACATGTTTATCTTCTGTTGGCTTTTCTTCTTGGTACAGTTGAATAAAGCACATGTTTGCATTAATGTTATGAAATTGTGACTATATTTGGGCATCTCAGTTCTTTTTGTAAATGTTAGATTTTAAACACTTCTATAAAATCACTCTGAGTTTTCAAGTAGGATTACTGCCTTGACCCAATAAGCAAGTGCTTTTAAGCTGGGTTTCACCATTAACCATTTTCCCCAATAATGTGTTATGTTCTTGCTCTCATCTCCCTCTCCTCCCTTCCTCCCAGCTGATACTTGGATACCACATAGATTTTCTTGTTTTTTTGTATGGTTGAAATTGCTTCCCCAAATATTCAATTTTATGTCTTCTTGTCATCTGCTTCAAAAAGTAAAAAAAAAAAAAAAAAGAAAAAAATGGTGACAATGAGACCATATTTCTATAACTGAAACCAATTCTTCTCTACTGAATATTTTTAGGCAAACACTAAAAATGGCATTTGATCCTCATTAACATAAATGGGAGTTACATAACATTTGTGACTGAAAAGGCTGTTGGACTATGTCTTTTCTGTGAATTTCTTAATAAACTACTAAATCCCAATACTCAGAAATAACAGGAGCTTTTAATAGCCTATTTGAAGTGCTGTAATCCTCATTTTGCATCCTAGGCCCATAGCAGTATCTCAGTGAATACCTAGATTTATACATAGGATATCTCCAAAAATATTGGGATGCGATTTGAATAAGTTGAAAGTAGAGTCAAAAAAAATTTTTTTCCCTATGACTCAAGAAATGAGGCTCAGAAAAAAGTAACAATTTCAAAAAGCATTGTTACCCTTTCTTTCATTCTCCAAATATTAGAGAATGAATAAAAGATGCTCCTGATGTCAGAACAAAAGCTTTTGATATCCAATATAGTTATTATATGTTTTGGTTATAAGGTCTCAGGGATAATCATTGTAAAGATGTCTTTCCTTTCAGATAAAAGTGAAATCCCAAATAAAAGTTTGTTTTGTGTATACCTAATTTGAAAACTCAACTTTAGCAATTATTTAGAAGTAGTGACTATGTATTTTTCCCTCTTAGTGTCATTTAAGAGTATTTTAGTAAGTATTCATATGTAGTCTCTCAATCGGAGCTATGAGGGGATCCAAGTGGTTACCTTGACAAAATAAGACAAATCTCTTAGGGCTGGGAGGAACCTCGGAGACGCCTGTCCGCTTCCTTGTGGGACGGATAAGCAAAGATCCAGGTAGCTTGCCGCAGACCTTAGAGCGGGCTGTGGCCCGGTTAGGCTGTGTCCTCCCTTCCTTTCTCCTCTCTTCAGTGGTTTTGAGATTTTGTTCCTTTCCATTCCTTTCTTTGGTTTTGACATTCCTGATGGCTCTGTGAAGGTCAAGTGACAGATTCCTTTGCTGACCTTACAGGGCGGGTTTGGAAGCTTTTCATTCACTCTGTAGCACGCAGAAAGTTTTCTCAAGTGGAAGATAGGCAGCTTACTAATGATGGCAAAGGCAGAAGGGGGACAACATCGCCTTGAGAACAGGCTCTCTGGTGTCACTTTTATTCCCTTACAAAAGTAAAAATTCATTTAGCTTTCAAATTGAAGGAAAAAAAACCTCAAACTAAACTGCCCCCTCCCCCCAACACACATACACAAACACACATGCACGCACACACACCACACACACACACACACACACACACACACACCCCAAAAAACAAACAGAAAACCCCAAGGGCCCTGGGCTGATGCCTTTCTTTTGTATGAACTGAGGTCCTCAGAGACAGTCAGATGACTTAATAGAGCTGTCAGAAGCACATCTGCTTCAAAATAAGTGCATTTAAAAATTTTTTAATGTAGTATTCTATTTTTGGCATATAACCTTTTTCTCTGGAGGAGCCATAGATTTTACTGTTGTTAATAAACTGTCATTCATTTGCAGAGATGCATTCAATAAAGGTAGAACACAAAGTAAATGCCAGCCATTGCATCAACAGAATTGTAGGTGACTTTTAGCAGGACTTACTGTTACTGATGTCACCCAGAGAAGGGAGAGGGTGAGAGACAGAGAGAAAGACAGTGGGGAGGGAGTGAAGGAGGAAAAGAGGAAGAGGTAAAACAAAAATAAAAAAGGAAAGGCTTAGATCTATTTAGCACGATCAAAGAGGAGGATCAGAAAAGATTGTGTCTGTTTCTGTGGCTTTCTGTGTTCTCTGTGGATCTTGTAACTCTGTGATTATCATGCACTGTGGCAAGACGCCACCCTCAAATTGGTCTGCCAATTTGAAGCATCATTTTCTTGCTTATTTTTATACTCCTAAGGACAGGGAAAAAGACGGAGGGAGCCTAAATGGTGTGGTTTCCTCCGACCATTATTGTTGTAAATCCTATGGGTCCTGAAATAACTGGCTATTCCTGGAGTTTGAAGCTGCCTGGCTGCTCCAAAGACTTGGCACTTGAACAGGAAATGATTAGCTCCTTCCTTTAAACCTTGTCACCACAGTTTAAGTGGGTCACAAGTTGGAGAATGGGATTTCAGAAATAAACTGTCTTTTTGATGGAAATCCTCTAGTTCTTTATAAAACTTCGAGCTTTTCCAACACATAGTTGGCTATAAAATAAAGTGGTTTCAAATTTATATGTCTTAAGTAACTTAAATATTAGAGTAGGTATTTAGTTCCCCGGACAGAAATTATCAGGAGCCTGGGCATTTTAACTTGGTACATCTTCCTTTTATCTTTCTCCTTGATGATTAAAGATAGTAACCGTCCAGTTACTCTCTGGTTATGGGTTTATGCTTTATTAACTAGTAAACTGTGACAGAACTTGGGTTCCTTTTGTTTGGCTGGTACATGATCTTGACTAATTCTTCTTTGTAGACTGACTTCTCTTTAGAATGATTGAGGAGGGTAATTTTGTGGGTGGAAGAGTTGCACCTGTTTCTGAGGCTGAAGATTGGTTATTGTTTTAACTTCCTTGGATTACTCAGATGTTTAGGGGAAAATGATATAAATGACCTCTTCATTTTAGGTAAGCTTGTTTGTTGTTGTTGTTTTTGAAGGGTTGCCACTGATGCTTATTTCCGGAGTTACACGCTGGTAAAATATACAGCATGAAAGGATATGAGGTTATTTTTATATGCTTTAAACTTAAACTCTCCAAATATGCACATATTAGGCATATTGACAATGGCAAAGCTTTAAGGAAATGACATTTAGACTCTAGGGTTTTTTTTTCCCCTCTTATGTTTCATTATTATTCTACTAGGAAAGGGTATTTGGGGTCATTATTACAATATTTTTTGGTATCCTCCCTCCCAGCTGGACACACTGACTTCAACGTTCTTGTATGGATACTTTCAAAAACAATTTTTTTTTTCTTTTCCACTTCCGTGATCCTTCAAACATTTAATTAGGCTGAATGAGAATAGGAAAGACTGCTCTCTGAGTTTATTGGAGAACTTGTCTTCAGAGAGAATGGTATTTGTTTTTGTGGGTTTGAAAATGGGGCCTCTTTAGACTACTAGCCATTTTTTATGGTGTATTTTTTTTTAATTGAGACATAATTTACATATAATATTATATTATATTATATTATAATACAACATAATGATTTGATATTTGTGTGTATTGTGATAGGCTGTTAAAGAAATGATGATTTAGGGACACCTGGGTGGTTCAGTTGGTTAAGTGTCTGCCTTCAGCTCAGGTCATGATCCCAGGGTCCTGGGATCAAGTTCCACGTCTGGCTCCTTGCTCAGCCTTGTTCTCCTTCTGCCTCTCCCCCTTGCTTGTGCTCTCTCTCTCAAATAAATAAATAAAATCATTTTTAAAAAAGGAAATAATGGTTTATAAAAATTCTACCATCAGTTTGACTATTAATGGTCATAACTATTAATAAGGAGTTTCAGTGTAATTATATGTAGGGAAAATATGTATTTAATTTTAAGGATTATGTTAAATATTTTGATGATGTCTCATAGCAATCATTATACTGTTGGAAATATATCTCGCCCAGTTTTTATACACTTTCCACTATTTTGCTTTTGGATGAAATATTGACATGATAATAATCGTGGTTTATGCTACAAACATTGACCGTCTGTTCCGTTTCAGGTATCCTGTGGGGCTTTGGAGGTTAAGTGAGAATGAGTCCTACGTTGAGGACTTCTCCTTGTAGTCCTTGTAGGTGGGCAGAACTGAGACACTCTGATCACTGCATAGAAACAGTGCTGCGGTGACTTGTGCAAGGAGAGATTGACTGCGAGGAGCAAGGTCCACAGGCTTAAGAGAAATAGAAACAGGCAGTAGGGGTGGGTGCTGCATTTTGGATGAAGGAGATGATTGTCTGATCAAAGACAGTGGAGGTATGAAGCCATTCAGAATATGGCACAAAGCCTGCTGACAGGGCCCCTGAAGGGGGAAACAGCCAAAAAAATTCTGGGGAAAAGAGCTGAGTCCAAGTGTCAGACAGGCTTTTATTGCTAGTCGAGGAATTTGGGGTTTATTCTACCTTGTGTTTTTTGCATAAGTGGAAATATCATCACCATTATCTTTATCATTATTATTATTATTGGTTATTTTCCTAAAGGAGAGAATAGAGCACTTGGAGCCCTTTTGGAGAGGTGTAGTAGATATGTATGAAAATAGAATAAGGAATCAGATTTAGAAAGAAAAAGTAAACTACTGTCAAGGAAGCAAGGAGTGTTATAGCTTGGAGAAACATCTCAGCCACGGGTAGAACTTTTGGAAGCTCATCCAGCAGGATAGATGGAGCAAGGTAGCACAGTAAAGCCTCATCCGGCTGCTGTTGCTCACGAAGCGTACTGTGTTTCTGAGGCACTGGGTGGACTTACAGAAGGGAGCCCAGTGGATGGCAGTGGAGTCAGGGCAAATCTGCACACTAAGAGAGATCAGGAAAGGCTCCGAGATCATCTATGCTAAGAGCTCAGGTCAGCCGGGAAACTTGTTATTACATTCCCTGGAGAAAAAAAGAACCAGAGGGACCCAAGAGTTTTTTCTTTTCTTTTTCTTTCTTTTTTTTTTTTTTAAAGATTTTATTTATTTATTTGACAGAGAGAGATCACAAGCAGGCAGAGAGGCAGGCAGAGAGAGAGGAGGAAGCAGGCTCCCTGCTGAGCAGAGAGCCCGATGCGGGGCTCGATCCCAGGACTCTGAGATCATGACCTGAGCCGAAGGCAGCGGCTTAACCCACTGAGCCACCCAGGCGCCACCAAGTTTTTTCTTTTTTTTAACAAAAAGAAAATCAAGTCATTTGGCTCTTAGGAGAGTGAGGGTGGCATGAATGAGATAAGAGATGGATTTCACAGTAGAGAGCCAAATGAGGGCTGCCTTCTTGGCCGTGATGTCATGAAGTCCAGACTTAGCCGTGAAGAAAAAAAAAAAGAAGTAACCCTAACAACTGGCTCAGGAAAGCGTATTTTAAAATGTCCAGTGAGAGCAGAACTCCCGTGATTCCTCGAGGAAATATGGTGACCTACGTGAAGTTCCTGAGGCCAGAAGCCACCAAGAAACCCTAGTGAAGTGTTTGATTCTCTCCTCGACTCCATAGCAGATTCGGGTCCAACACGGAGCACCCTGTCTCTATAGAGAGCGGGGGTTCCAACACCTCCTTCAAGAATGGTCGCCCTGGGATCAAGTAGGTCATCCCTGCCTCCAGAGTGCAGAAGAATCCAGCAGGAGACAGGGTCTGATGATGCTAGGAAGAAGTGTCTAGAACAAAGACCCATGTCTGGATTTTCATAGGATGAACTAACCCTGCTACAGAAAGGACCAGATTGGGGCACTGAAGTGGGGGAGCTAGCCAGGGAAAACATAAAATTAGCCAACTTAAAGTTTTGATGCTGTCATATTTTTTCTTCTTTCTCTTGGGCCTATGGTAGTAATCAATATATGGAAAAACTCGAATGTTGGTAGAAACTGCAATGTTGTAAGACAGTGAGGGAGCGGGGAATGACTGAACCTTTCCAGATGCATTCAAATGTGGCCACTCAGCCTTGGCTACCAGGGGGCTTCCTCTCTGGTCCTTCTAACCTTAAAAGTATCGGAAGGTTTCAGCATCTTCAGTCTCTTGTAGTATAGGGGAAAACGGAACATGGTGTTTGGGAATAGGTCTTTAATCCCCTCTGACTTGTAGGGCGCTGAGATGCATGCCTAGAGATGAAGGTATGAAGACAGGCCTTACCTGGTGGAATCCTTCTCTAGTTCACGTAAAACAAACTCTGGAATGGGTGTAGAGAAGGGTTTTTTCATCTTTGTCTGACTTTTTTGGTAAGAGTCAGGGTCAGGGTACATAGAAAGAAAACCTGGTTTGCCTGTTTTTCTTGTGTAAGTTTGCCTTGTGTTTTGCCAGGAACAAAGTAAAACTTTGAGCCTATCTAGATTCACTCATTCAATGTATCATGTAAATTGATTCCTAATTGACTCATATCCTCACTATTTTATTGAAACAACAGCATTTTTTTTTTTTTAAAGCAACAAATTTCATAGCAGTGGAGTAGTTTGGAAGATGTAAGGGTCTAAAAATTTTTGGCTGGTTGGTTACCACTCCCTCTGGCAGAGATAGTAATGTTAAACTTTAACATGACGCTGGATGTTGTAATCCTCCAAGGGAGAGAAGTGGTTGTGCTCTAAGGTCATGGCTGGCAAAGGCACCTGTGTCCAGTCCAGAGGGCGGTGGATTCGGCAAGCATACATTGTCCCACGCCCGCCCCCCTTAGTCGGGCTTCTCAGCAGCTCTCATCGGCGGTGACAGATAATAATCATCTTCCTGGGTAGTTCTTATTTTTTTCCGCCTAGATTGAACAGTGTGCCTTTTCAGGTTTTATTTCTCAAATATATTCACAGTTGTTTGATGGTACAAGTAAGGGATTTTTAAAAATATCTCTACATAATTTCATGTTTGATATTAATAAAAGCATATTCCATTTCCATGGCTTGAGTTTAGTGCTGTGACCTTTTCAGGTAGGTGATACCTATAATCTCACTAATTTAATAGAAGATGGTATTCGTGCTATTTAAAAGTATTATAGGAAGATTTTTTTTTTCTTTTTCAGTAAAAATTCAGCCACAGTAACATGGTTAAAGTATGGCTTTAAGCCCATGTGATTATAAATTGAAGTTAGTTTAAAAAGAAAAAAAAATTTGTTCCCTTCGTCCCAGAATGCTTACCTTGCTAAATGTATTAGTTTCCTGGGGCTGCTGTGATGAATGACAACAAGTGGGTAGCTGAAAACGACAGAATTCTGGAGGGCAGAAGTCCGAAATCAAGATGTCCACAGGACCATGCTCCCTCCAGAGGTGTGACTCTTAGAACTAACTTAGTTCCCACATTCAGTGAGCTTGTTGGCAGCTCAGGAAATTGCTGTAGAGACCAGCGGGATGATGGTATGGAAGTGGCTGCAATCTGGTTCACTTTGTTTTTTGGTTCAGTGGTCTTTCTAGCGCATACAGTCACCTCTGTATGGAAAGGTTGGACTGTGAGTATTCAGAGTGCAGTAGAAGCCTGTAAGCCCCCCAAACTGTGTGTACTGACCTGTGTTCAGAAGTCATAATTCTCCAACTTGTAAAAGTTCTCTCTCTCTCTCTGCAGCTTAAAAATCCGAATCCAACCCAGAAGAATACTTTCAGGAATACCTTGACAATTCGTAAATTGCACAGGAGATACCCCCCACCCCTCAAACAGGAAAGGACAAGGAGTGACTCTGCCCATCTGTGGGGAGGGTCATGTAGTGAAATGGAAAAGGCTAGGTCAGGTGGCTTGATTTTGATCTTGATTCAGCTCACTGCTGGTTAGCTGGCCAAATCACCTCATTTCTGAGCCCTTTTATCAGATGAGATGAGTGATAAGATTCCTTCCCGTTCTGTTCTAAGGGTTAATATCACTGGTTTTCATTCCACAGCAGGTTTTTTCACCCCAGCAGCTTCTGGCTAGGAACCTCTTAATATTGTTTTTGTGTTCATAGCAACTAGTACCATGACTTCCTCACGGTAAGGAACTTATGAACTGGGCACTGCTGGAAATACTGGAAGACGACAAGTGGACACCAAACGAGGGTATGCTGAGTGGTATGTTAAAAGCCAAAAGACACAGAGCATCTACCCCGTATCACAGGGGCTGCAGCGAGCACCCCAGGACACAGACAGATAGATTGGTTCTGTGAGTCAGTTTCCTGCATCCCGTGGAGTCAAGAGGAAGACCAGCACACAGTAACGGGCCTCACAAACAATGGCCACTTCCGGTGGCCAGGGAGCTGGAGAGTCTCCGAGCATCTCGAGGGCACTCACAGTTCAGACAGTGCTTTCAAGCAGGGTGCTCCTGAGGCCACATTCGTAGACCGTTTCTCTTTAGATAGGCAGTGAAGTTCCTTCGATGGCTTTTTAACCCATGCTGAGAAGTTTGCAGTAATCGTGAACTCAGCAGAGTGAATTTAACTCTTGGGTGGAGGAGAAATTAGCAATCCGACTGTGGCTGCAGCAGAGTGAGAAATTCACAGCCTCCAATGTCGACTGAAATGGACTGATGTTTGTTTCCTCTGGGAAAGGGCAATGCCGTGGAAGTGTAACACGTTTCAGATTTGAATCCCAACACTCCAGTTTATTACTAGCAGTGGTGGTAGTCATGATGACAGTCAACATGTCCACAGTGCTTACTCTTTGTTCAACACTGTTGAGTGCTTCACAGAGACCCACCCGTTTATCTCGACTCCGACAGCTGTGTGCAGAGTTTCATACCGTGATGTTTAGTGCTAATTATGTCCCAGTATATTAATTGTTCTACACCAGGAAGAAAAAAAAAAGTTAAGAGTATGAGTAACAAAGGAAAAATGAGGTCAAAGAATAGGACTCATAATTAATAGCAAAGAGTTAAACCGAATCAAGCGATTTCCTTTTTGTGCTGTCGATCACGTGAGGTCCTGCATCTGGTGCAATGGAAAATGCTGATAAGACAAACAAATAGGCTTGCCCTGACGTGGGTCTGCACTGGACTAAGCGAACAGTGACTGCTCAGCCCCGGCGCCCCTCACTTTTCAAGATGATCCTGGCTGATTCCATGGTGTGAAACGGCGTATGAGAGATAGGGAGGTGTCAGCAGCTCAGCCCAGAAAGCCAGGGATTGGGCAGTGGCTTCCTGTAATCGCAGTTGCTGGCTGACTGCCCCGCTCTCTGGCAGTGAATGTGGGGAGGTGGGCTGGGGGACAGCTGTGCCTAGCACTGCAGGCTCCATGGGACTGTAGAGCACCAGCCCCCCATGGCACTGCTTCAGAATGTTCTGCCTGAAAGGTGAGGGGGCTTTGGGTCTATTCGGGTGGTGAGGTTTTAGTTAGGAAAAACGATCATCTAGCATCAGAGTCTAACTCACAGTGCTCACCTAGCACTATTAAAATAAAAGTTTGGGGGAGTTTGCAAGTATGAAAGTGAAAAAAGTCATTGTTCTTTTTCGTTGTTGTTGCAAACAGGAAGAAAGACCTCCTGCTGGGGAGGTGGAATTTTCTTTTAGACAGAAAGGATATTTCTCTGTTTGGATGTGTTTTTTATGCATTTTCTTATTGACAAAAGTAGTTACAAGTTTAGAATTAAGGAAAGTTAATGCAAGTAGGAATGGTGTACAGTTGTAGCATGAGTTCTACCAGAGAAGCTTTTATGGGGTAAGTTGCTCCTGTAAAGGATCAGAGTGAATGGGAAGGGGAAAGCTATTCTATTGCTTGAAGCTTTAATGTGTGAATTCAGGAATGAAATTAATTTTGTTGTACAACATACTTCTTGTTCTAGCTATGTATGGAAGATAGTGCTTACTAAGTACTGTAAGATGGAGAATATATGAGTATATATAGAGACTCCCTGATTAGTTAGGCAGTGTTTCCTCTTCTTAGGCAATTATTTTTTCTTCAAACTCTATTTTTGTTCCAGCTCTTATCTTAATGTAATTAATTTAGACATTTGAGAATGTGTGGGTCTGTGAGATTGTTGGAATGGAAGAGTTAAAATGAATTCTCTTGGAACCGGAGTAGACTATTTTTTTCATATCTTTCAGTGTATGTTATTCTGTTGATGGGAAATTCTTGACAGCTTTTCAATTTTTGGAAATGAAGAGGTCCTGGCTGTCTTGGTTTGCTGATTCTCTTTGTCCACAAAGCCCACTAATGAGTTCTAGACATGGATTTTTTAGTTTCCACATTTACAGAATTAACTCTAATTTGACGCCTTAAAACCCACCACTGTCTTTAATATAAAACTTTGAGTTTGGTGTGTTTGTTTCTATAGTTGGTATAAATTTGATGAAATCAAGGGGGTAAAAACAAACAAGAACATCACATTCTTCCCTCCCTAAGAATTCAATTAGCTCTTGCACTAGAGAGTTCCTAGTTGCAGTGAATTTCTAAAGAGCTCTGTTTAAGACTGAAATGAATTTGAATAGTTCTGAAAAATAATTTTAGATGAAATGACTTATGGGCTCTCATAGTACTGTTTATTAAAAAATGTTTGCTCAAAAAAAACATAACTAGGAGGAGCCAGAACTCAGTATTATGGGAGGAGGCTGTAGGCTAACCTAGTGTAATTTCCACAGTATAGTTGAAATCATTATGACCTAATGATAGCTTAAGGTTTAGGATTTTTAATTGAATGCAGGTGTGGAGTTGTTGCAGGGTATGACTTCTGCAGCTTCAACGTATTTGTCTCCACCCATTCCCATAACAGCAATTTCATTTTATTAAAGAATTTATCAACTTTATGAACTCTTAGTTTCCGTGGTAACTTGGGAAATTTTAGAAAGTCAAGTGAATGGCATGTGATGACAAGCGAGTACTTTTGTGCTGAAGTGTGTGTTCAAATCAGGAATCCACAGTCCCCTTTAAAGCCCACTTTCTGATCTGCCAGCAGCCAGGACAAACAGTTGACATTTGGCTCTCTTCCTGTGATTAATAGCCTCTTGATTTACAATAATGATTTTTAGATCACCCTTCCATGCTTCCTGTGAGGCAAACTCACGAGAAAGTAATGGTGACTGAGCCTGAACACAGGAATATGAAAGGCTACTTGCGGACACTTTGTGTTTCCTGCTGTGTTTGTGTTTCCCTCTATAGGAGACTTTTCCAGGGGCTTTTATTAACTGGCCTGTTTCTATGGCCATCTGAGGTTCTAAGGGCTCTTGAGTCTGTGGTTATGATTAGCACAGATGTTAAAGGAAAACACGATTGCCCTTCGTTTGGGTAAATCATGTTCCCATGTGTTTTTTTTTAATTGTTGAGAGAAAACATTCCCATCAGATGGTCTCCCACATTATTGCACGGTTTCCTCTTCTCCATTTAGACTGTTTATTTCTAAAGTCATGTCTCTTCAGCTTTTGGTTGGTAGGGTACTAGGATAAGTACCTTCTTGGAAGAGAGATGTCATCTTTGTCATTGCTGTCTGCTCTTAAAACTCACAAAGTTGTAGTCACTCTCTGTTATTGCCATTGAAGTAGCTCAGATCCATTCATTCCACCCAAGTTTATTTTCTGTGAACAATGTCTCAGCTCCCAGTCTCTCAGAAGACGTTCTCTTAGGTTCTGCCGAGGGTCCTGTGGTTAACAAAGCTCTGGTTGTGTTGTTCCTTCATTGTGTAATTAGTGATGCACTGTGGTCTCGGAAATGAGTTTCCAGCTAATCAAATAATGTGATTAACAGTTAAAGACCATGCATATATTGTAAACCATTTTTGGATTACGCCATTCAAAATATTAGAAAAAAATATTTTTACCACTGATACTGAGTAGAATATAAGTTTCTCTGAGACGATTCAGAATGCAAATTTCTTAATTACAGCCCTCCAGCTTCATCTTTGTAAATATTAATTATCTTTGCAATGCATCTCTAACTGTGAAGACTGGTTTTTTTTTCCTTTTACTTCCGAACCCATCACAAACAGATATTTTATAAAACAACATTATGTCTTATGTGATGTCACTACCATATCAAACAGCCATACGAGTCCTTAAGCATTTAACTTGTTGCCTGGAGTACTCTGGTTGCAGACGGGTAGCAAAGCATTGGCCAACTGGCACTGGTTAGGAGACAAATCTGGATTTGTTTCCTAGAGCTTCTGTAACAAATTACCAGTAGGCAAGTGGCTTAAAACAGAAATCTCTTTTCTCATAATCTAGAAACTAGAATCCAAAATCAAGGTGTTGGCAGGGTCACGTCCCCTCCGAAATCTCTTACAAAGGGTCTTCCCTTGCTTCTTCCAGTTTCTGGCGGCCTCGGGTATCTCTTGGCTGGTGGTAGTATTTCAGGCCCTGTTTTCATGTGGCCTTTTTCCTGGGGGTATCTCTGTAATTTTTATATAAGGACAAGTGTCATTGGATGTCAGATTCACCCTAATGCAGTATATGACCTCATCTTCAATGATTTCATTTGCAAGGACTCTCTTTCCAAATAAGGCCACATTCTGAGGTTCCTGGTGGATGTGGGTTTCCAGGGACACTATTCAACCCATTAGAGCAGACCATATGTAAAATCACACTGATTGAAGGTAGCCTTATATGAGGTGGGCGCAGCACTGTAAGCATGACTATCCTTGGATGTTGCACTTGAAGCTTGGTGCAAGCTTAAGACAAGTTTGCATGTGCAGGGAGAAGGGTGAAGCCTATACTAGGGTCAGTAGCCCTAATGAAAATGTTGCGTTTTTCTTTCCTATAAGTGATCCAGTTTTCCTTATGAAATCCTAGCCTGCTGAGAAAGGGAAAAACAACAGACAAAATTGAACTTGGTTCACTGCAGTCATCTCAGTGTGAGCCAAAATTTAAACAGTTGCATTAGATAGCTCAGTCAGTTGCATGACTCAGTCTTTCAGAATTCTCCTCTATTATCCCCCTTCTCTCCAAAGTGGATTTTGTCGCTTAGTCTTATTAATATAGCACAAGTGATGCATGCTAAATTATGTACTTTTGATGTAATTTTGTCATATTTGCACCATAATTTTAAAAATTGTAAAACAATTATGTCCATAGTTGAGTTTAGAGAATAAAGTATTATTTTAAAAATGTCATTCTTAATGTGGAAAGGAATCATACACGTATCCTTTTGTGGTCCAAGAATAATTTCAGTGTGTTTTATGAGCATCATGGACCTTTAGTTTCTGAATTTAGTATTGGGTTTTACCTAGTCAGCATTCTCCCCAGAGATTTAAACCTGGCTTTGGTGTGTTGGACTAGATTCTTTACCTTTCTCAGCTCTTACTGCCATTGGAGATCTAGAAATCCAGTTTCATGGATTGAAAAAGTGGTAAATTCTCTGGGATGGGTGTATCCCAGCTGCCTGCGTGCTCAGCATGATAGGGTCCTGTCTTTATTCTTTTCTGCTTCACGAGTTACAAACTTAGGAAAGCCTTTAGGTTGTCTAATAATAGCGAAGAGTTATGTTGGCGATTACAGCTATGAACTATCTGAGGCATGTGCTTCTGCTCCCACGAGGGCCGTTTATACTAGAAACTCAGCTCTCTCCCTCCTTGTGCGTCCTGGAACGGATCACAGACTGCTTTCCAGTTGTCTCGTGTATGTTGTGCATGTAGAAGAATTCCTTAGATTCTTTTCTTGGCAGCATTTGGAAAATAATGTCTGGAATCAGAAACAGATTTGTTATTTCTGTGCTGAAACAAGTGTATTTTTCAAGTCAGCTAGCAAGTAACCATTTGCTCTGGAAGGTTCCCCACCCCCTTCTTAAATCAGTGTTAAACTGTCATGGAAGCATTGAGCAAAGTTTATGCTATTTGCCATTTGATTCAGAGCATCACTTTTAAAGACTTTAATAACCAAAATGCAAAGCAATCTTGAAAATGTTGCATCTTTGTGAATCTGGACATTTTATTGTGCATACATTTAGATTTTGAGTTTTACTTCAATTAACAGCAGCTTTTAGGACTGTAGCCCTTCAAGTTTCTCTATTTTCCCTCCTCCTTTCATTTAAAAATTTCCTATAATTGTTAGTCAATAACCTACAGCTACCAAGGGGAATTCACATTTGCTCAATCTGCATTTTAAAGTAGCACTTTTAATAAACGCACTGGTGATATCATGCATTTTTCAAACTGGCGGGCAAAGCCCTTGAAATTTAATAAACCAAACAAAGCTGGCCCTTTATTTCCTTTGTCTTTCCCTTGAAAAGTCTATCATGCTTTCTAGTTCTTTCTTCTTCCTGCAGTTAAAGTCTTGTTTTTAAATATGTTAATGGAAGGAGAAGCCAGCTCACCATGCTGAATAGATAATACAATATAAACTAGGAGATGCTATCCTTAAGGAATGAAAAGGCAGTTAGCAGAGCTTTGCTGCCTGAAGCTCAGAGCTGGAGGTCTGCTCATTTCTGGAGCATGCTCTGTGCGAAGATAGTGCTCTGGGTAATTTGGTGGAACTGAATCAAATGACTCGAATTACTGCAAGCACTGGCAAAGGTTTCAGTTAAGTTCTCCATTTTAATATCTCCTGTTCCATTTTTACCTCTTTTCCCCTCTGTCTTTTCTAGTTTCTTTTCTTTACCTACCCCCCTTACCCTCTTCGTTGGGGGAGCTGTATCATGCTGTATCATGCCTAAGCTGGATTGAACTCCTTCTAGTTACGGAGGTGTGATCAGTAGTCTGCACACGCGTTAGTAAAGGTGATAGTTAATAGACGAAGGCAAATGAATGGATCAGTGCGATGAAGGCAATTTACCACTCGGGACACTGTGTCACCACCATCCAGCAGGCACAAAGGTATGGAGGGGTATGTATTTTCCCATTTTAAACCTCAGAAGGAAACACTGCTTGAAAACAACCTAAGGGTCTTAAGCAAATTAAAAAGCTTTTGTGTGATTAAGCAGCTTGTCAAGATTTTTTGTTGGGGGACATTGGGTGGGAAGGTGGATATTCTTAAGTTGAAAAGTGTCAATTATTTTATAAAATCATACATAGCAATTGAATTTGAGATGAGGTCTTAACTTGACAGGCAGTACAACGACACAATGTTCATCCTCCGTGTGCTGATGACATGACACTGAGCAGGTTTTATTAGCTTAGGTTTAGATTTTTTATTGTTGTTACTGTCAAAATGAGGCTGATACTGAGAGCCTTTGAGACAAAAAGCTATGCTGACTTGAACTTGGGCTGAATTTGTGTGTGTATTGCGGGGGTGCACGATAAGAGAGATGTGAGCGTTCATGACCATTTTTTCTTTGGAATGTCTTGTTACAACAAAAAGATATAAATAACGTAAGGTGAACTCTAGGAACTGTGTGAAGTATAATGTAAGCAAACTTCTATTTAAGTGCAGAGTGGTTTTCAAAGGTCAGATTATGGATGTTTGTTCTTGAGAAATTTTACAAGACAGCATTTGAAAACAAAGAATCTCTGCTTCGGTGACCGCAAGAAGGTATCTGTGATCTTTCTTTCAAAACGGTGCAAGCTTCGCTGCTCCTGAAACTTCAGACTGGGAGTTGTAACAAACGCCTCTGCTCTCCTGAGTGAGCCACTGTTCACAGTAGGAGTGGGAGGGAGGAAAGGCTGGACGGAGGCTTCTGAGGTTGTTCTCAGGAAGGGGAGGCAGAGGGTGGCCCCATTGTACAGGCCATGCTCAGGAGAGAGGCGGGAGTCTGGGAGATTCTAGAGGTGGCAGAATGTTGGCTGGGGAAACTGACACCGGAAGTTAAGAGCAATGGTTTTTCTCTTTCAAACGGCAAAGTTCCTTAGCAAATGCAAAGGGGCTTTTAGAAAATACCTGGAGATGAGACGAATATGGCAGGGCAGAAGAAAATAAAGCAGGTGGAGACCTTCACTCCCGCTGGTACTCCATTGCTCCATCCCAGCCATCTCCTGCAGATTGCGTTTTTGTTTTATCCAGACCCTTTCCTGATGGTCAGAGGACAAAGAAAGCTCTGGTCCCTTCATTTTTCCTGGAAAAGTGTTGCTAAACAGAATACCCAGCTTTATGCCAAAAAAAAAAAAGGCCAATACTCTCCCCAGGTGGCTAATTTGTACATCTAAATTCATCCAGAATCTGCTGATATTCTGAAATACCTCTGCAGTTCATCTTATCGGGCCAAAATAAACTCTTAGGCATAAGAGTTTATTCCTCAGGGGCACCTGGGAGGCTCATTTGGTTAAGTGTCCAAGTCTTGATCTCAGCTCAGATCTTGATCTCAGGGTCCTGAGTTCAAGCCCTGAGCCGGGCTGCATGCTGGGCTGCATGCTGGGTGTGGAGCCTACTTAAAAAAAAAGTTTAGGGGCGCCTGGGTGGCTCAGTGGGTTAAAGCCTCTGCCTTCGGCTCAGGTCATGATCCCAGGGTCCTGGGATCGAGCCCCACATCAGGCTCTCTGCTCAGCCGGGAGCCTGCTTCCCTCTCTCTCTCTGCCTGCCTCTCTGTCTGCTTGTGATCTCCGTCTGTCAAATAAAAAAATAATAATAATTTAAAAAAAAAGTTTATTCGTCGGATATTGATGGGCACTGACCATATGTCAGGGGCACGCCCTCCTCTGTCTCCAGGAGAGCCTCCGTCTCTGACGCCGCTGGGTTTCTTCAGCACCCAAGGCCTCTAGCTGCTTTCCTGTCCACTTGTGAGCCCTTTTGGCAGTTCCTCTTTCCCCAAGGTGGACTTTGAGGAAAAAAAAGCCAGAAAAAAAAGTCAGAGACTCTTTAAAGGGGTTTCCTGCCAGTTATGACACAAATAACAAGAGTAGCTAACAGGTTAGTAAAGATTCAGTAAATCCCAGCTCTGTCTCTTAACAATACAAGCTTGAGTAAAATCTCCTTCGCTGTTAGAATACAGCTACCTGATAAAATACTGAGGATTAAGTAATAACATGAGATGGTGGGCATTTCTTCACAAATATGTAGTAGTGCTATTTAAATCTCACCTGAGTGCTTCATAAATTTACCGATTATACCTACCTTGGGCTTGTGAAAGTAAGGACTAATTTGTACCTTCATATGTGAAGATGGTGTAACTATCCAGGGAGAACGCGATCCTTTCGGATTGGTATCACAGCATATTTACACCAATTTTTGTAAAGTTTTTGGTAGTCACAGTCGTATAAATACACCCAGATGATACAAAGTATTAAAAGTCACATTTACTGGCAAACGCGCATGATAGCAATGCAAGGATTTTGAAAGCCGTGGAAGCCAGCGAGAGTATCCTGATACTAACTTGCTTCTGAGTGCTTCAACACTAGTGGAAATGTTTCCTGGAAGAGCAAATACTTGCTAAAAAACTGGAGCAAGATTTGGACTACTCATGATGCCTTTTATAAAGTTGTTTTGTTTTCACACAAGCTCTCCATAATTATATGAGCAGAATGGGTGGATGGATCTTTACGTGGGGAGCAGTGTTCTTATTTTAGGCTGACTGCTGCATGAGCAATGGGTAATGAAGTCTCCTTATTGCTGGGTTATTCCTCATCTCACTGTATTTCTAGGTCCTCAGAAACGGTAGCCCACTTTTCATCTCAGATAGAATAGGCTAGTAAGTGTAAATGTTGTCCAACTGAATTGTCAGTAAATTATAATGGAAGTCTAAAACAAATAGCATACTGGAAAGATGACATTGTGTATCCATCCCTCCAAAATTGCAGGCCTTAAACACCAAAAGTACTGAATACAGATGGGTATGTTTTTGATGGCTTTAAGCTTGTCTTGAATATAAAACATTAGTTTGATACTTACCATCCCTTTTTTTTAAAAAAGATTTTATTTATTTATTGGACAGACAGAGATCACAAGTAGACAGAGAGGCAGGCAGAGAGAGGAAGGGAAGCAGGCTCCCTGCTGAGCAGAGAGCCCAATGTGGGGCCGGATCCCAGGACTCTGGGATTGTGACCAGAGCCGAAGGCAGAGGCTTCAACCCACTGAGCCACCCAGGCGCCCCTTACCATCACTTTTTGATATAGGTTTATCAGATTATGCCTATAAGGACAGCTTCTTTTCAGTTCCCTACTGAGAACATTTAAAACTTTTAAATGTCCAGTGTCTTTTCTGCTTCCCACAGAAAGTTAATGTTGGTATGGCAGATGTGCTTTTTGGCTACTGATAGCAAATTTGGCTGGAAATGAGTTTCTGTTACTTGCTCCCTGCCCCTCACTCACCTTTATGAAATTGCTGAATGGATCCGTTGTTGGCATGTTATCTGCAGGAGATAAAGTGTCTGAGAGCCGTGGGGAAAACAGGAGCCCCTGAAATAGATGAGATGCCTTTGGCACATGACAAACTAAAGGGTTCTCCCAGACTACTATTTGGGACTGTGTTTGACTAGATTTTCTCTGCTTTAATTTCCCCATTCCCTCCTTTTAACATTGGAAAGTGACCTCTGTGTTCTGTGCATGAAAAGCAGCTACCTTTCTCTGTCTCTTCCTTGATATTGCCCTGTAGCAGCAATGATGTCAGACTATACAGATGCCGTGTAGAGAAATGAAGAGAACAGGTTTCTCTCTGCCAGAGTATGGCTTCCCTCATACCCAGCAAGAATTATTACTGTGAGGTAATTCTCTAGCCAGTGTCGAGAGTTGATTGCGGTTTTCTAGTAAGCAAACCAAGTATTTGTGATATGCTGGTAGCACCCAAATTTTATTTCCAAACTTCAAATATGAATATCCATCTGCCCACTCCACATTTCCAACTAGATTTCTAGTAGATGTCATGAGTACATCGGACTCCTGGTCCCCCTCACACTTGCCCCCATATCTGTTCCTCATTTCAGCTGGGGGACAAATGCATTTCCAGTTGCTTACACCCAAAATCCAGAAGTCCTATATGTCCCCCTTTTCTTTCTTACCCCACTCAGTGTGTCAGAAAATCCCATTGACTTGATTTTTATAATCTTTTCCACAATCCGACTGCCTCCCAGACCGCCACTGCCCCCTCCTTGCCTGAGTCCCACCTTAGTTTCCCTTTACAGATCGTTTCAACCCAGTGGCCCGAGTGAACCCTTAAAAACACAAGTGATGGTTCCACTCCTTTGCTCACAAGTACATTTCATGTGAAGTAAAAGCTCAAGTCTTGGCAATTTCTCTGTATTTTGGGGGGTGTCAATCATGGGCCAAACCTAAGCCAAAGAGGAGATGGGTTTGGTGCCTGAGCTACAGGACTTGTAGCTCTGTCAAATCCTCTAGTCTGTGGAAAAGGAAGAAGGTCAGTCATGTTCTTGTCTGATGCTCACAGAAGGTGTGATATTTAATGAGATTCCTTTGTCTTATCTTCAATGGGAATGAAGATCCTGCTACCTGATCTCATTTTAGCAATAAAGGTAGCAACCTGTGGCTTTAATGCGGCTACCAAGATATACCTTTACTTTTCACTAAATAGCTTTGATAAGAATTTTGGTTGGGATTTTGGAAAATTGATCCCTATGGCTTTTTTGATAGGGAGCCTATATAAGGAGTAGGGAGCCTATCCAAATTAGAAAGCTCACTTATATGTCTAATAAGCAGCTCAGTTTTTATTCTTATGAGTGTATTTGTTTTGCTGAGCTTTGTGTGTTATAAGAAATAGCAGAAGTCCAGTCATGGTAAGTGCAGGATATTTTACTCTTTTATAATACCACAACTTTTTCTTTCATAGCATTATTAAAATGGAGGGCATGTTCTGACCCCCTCATTGAGTGTGATTTGCATATTCTTTGGGACATGTACTACTTTTTGTGTGTGGTAGTGATTGATGCTTTGGCTTCTCTACTAGATTCTAAGTTCCTTGGGGCCCTAGCACATTAGCTTGACCATGAAGGAATTCCAACTGGTATTTGTGGATTAAAGGCATGAAATGTAATATGCAACCCAGTTTAGGCGAAATAGACTTTAGACATCACTCTCCCTGAAAATAAATGGGCTTTTTTTGAGGATAGCTTAAAATATAAAAGTGGATTTTTCTACATTCAGCTGATAATAGATAGGCAATAAGTAAAGCAAGAAAGATTTTTAACTTTCAGAGTCTTATTTTCTCTAACAACCGGATTGAAAAATCTAATGGAATGATTTCAATCATAAATGGCTTGTAAGAGTGGGAAGCTGGTATAAAGGAGAAAGGTAATGTATTTCTAGAATTCAAACATTGTGGTGATGGGGAGGGAGGTCCATTTCTCAGGTGTTTTCTTGGTCTTTGAAGTGGCAGGTCACCCAGGGAGATGGCCAGTCCCCTCTTGGTTCCTCCCAAGCCCCATTCTGAAGGGCTTACAGTTCTCTTGACTAAGAAATTAAAGACTTACTCACCAAGGAGAAATGCACCCTGATCCAAGCACTTTTTTCTCTCTTAGATTTAAACACACACACACACACACCACCACCACCACCACCACCACCACTCCAATGCATAGTCTGGTGAATAGGCAGTTGAACATGGACAAAAAAAGAAGAGTGGTAAAATTTTCTTTAGAATTAGATTATTTTGTCTTAGCAGATCATTTAAATATGTGGGTGTTTTTGTTTTTTATTTTAATTTAACATGTTTAAATACTTCCTTTGGAATTGTACTTCCTTTGGTCTTCTCATCCCTTGTTCTAAATTTTCAGATCTGCTGGATGATTTTGTAGGGTTCCCCTGTATGCAGTTCACTCTATTTCCATTATAACCTTTGTTCCCCATTTTCTCTGTAAATATGCACACAATATGGTCACTTTGTTCTTCTCTTTGTACTAGGAACCATGAGGACAAGTTGGTTATTATTCAGGACCTTATGTCAGAGTACACCTAGAGGTGCTCTATTAATATCTGTTGAGTGATTGAGTGCTTAGCTGCGTTCAGGACTTTATTCTTTCCCTTTATCACTGTGATGGTTATTAAACGTTACAAGAACTTTGACCTAGAGGTTGTCTTTTCACCTCAAAAAAATGAAGATGACAGACCAATCATTTTAATGACCAATTGAGATCTTACTAAAATGCCCATTCAGGATTTTGAGCCTGAAGTCTTTTTTTTTTTTTAAAGACTTTATTTATTTATTTGTCAGAGAGAGCAAGTGAGCACAGGCAGACAGATTAGCAGGCAGAGGCAGAGGGAGAAGCAGGCTCCCTGTCGAGCAAGGAGCCCAATGTGGGTCTCAATCCCAGGATTCTGGGATCATGACCTGAGCCCAATGCAGTGGCTTAACCAACTGAGCCACCCAGGCGTCCCTTGATGTTTTTAACTGTGAGTAAAAACTGCACTCTTAACCTAGGAATCACAGTTTCTGATCCTGCGTCTATTATTTACTGACTCTGAGGAGGCCACGTAAGCTCTCAGAGCCATTTCCACCATCTAATAACTAGAAGTGACTGCACCTCCTGCTTGGTGGGGGTGATTCTTCGGGAATCAAATGAGATGAGGTGCCTGGAATGTCGTGGGAAACCGCAGTCCTCTGTCTCCTCCTCTCCCTTTCTACACTTCCTGTCAGTTCTCCTTCTTAAATATGCGCTGTCCTCTCTGTCTCCTGGGCCAGCCCTGCCGTGGTGTGGTGATGAGGAATATTTTGTTCTTTTTCTGGCTTATCCGTCTCCTAATGCCCTGATTTTAATCGACTTGCTTTTCGGAAGTACCCAGACTCTCTCCAGAATGTGTTTTCTCCTCTGGTAAACACTCCTCAGTCCCCTCACCGTATCATTGTTTTCAGGGTAAAGTCAACTTTCTTACCATGATGTAGACAAGCCCTTCATGAAAGCCTGCCTCCCGATTTTCTTCAGCTTCAGTTCCCACTAGCAGCTCCCCCTTCTATATTCACCACCCTTGTTCCTCTTTCTCTGCATGTGCCAGGACCCTCTGCTTAGAAGGAATTTCTGTTTCTCCTGTGGTGCGTCACCCTAACATTTAGATTGGACTGACAGGACTGCACTCAGATGTTAGCTCCTGTAGAAATCCTCCACACTAACATTCCCAAGCTTGTCTTAACTTCTCTGGGCCGCCTGCCACGTTGTCATCCACCAGTTTTCTTTGTGCTGGGCAGTAAGGCAGGGAACACATTCTTCATTGTCCTTGAGGCCAAGAATCGCATCAAGGTTGGGTGGTTGAATTAATTCATTAGTACTTGAAAATTTTTAAAAATATGAGGGAAAATTGTGGTGTATCCGCTGGCTTAGTATTAGAAACAAAGTAGAAAACCTTACCCTAACCTGTGTATAAAGTTATAAATTGTTTCATAGCTGGGATGCTGTGCTTCATTCTAGCTGTTCCCTGTGGATAATTTCTTTCTTTCTTTCTTTCTTTTTTGAATATTTTATTTATTTATTTGACAGAGAGAGAGAGAGAGAGATCACAAGTAGGCAGAGAGGCAGGCAGAGAGAGAGGGGGAAGCAGGCCCCCACCAAGCAGAGAACGCGATGCAGGGCTAGATCCCAGGACCCTGAGATCATGACCTGAGCCAAAGGCAGAGGCTTAACCCACTGAGCCACCCAGGCGCCCCAGCCCTGTGGATAATTTCTGAGGTGTTGAAATGCACACAAAAAAGTTTCAATTAAGATTATTTGCCTTGGAAGGAGAAGTAACTATGCCAAGAAGTCCTAAAATAATTTGGATTTTACCAGGGAAAATCATGTTTGGGATACAGCAGCACAGTGTCCTAAAAGGGTAAATGACATGGAGGTTGTCAGCCAGAGCTAGGTATTCAGAATGAGGGACATAGTGTTCATTACCTGGGATAGTGGTGCAAACTAGAAATATTAACTCACTCAAGAAAAGCACAGATAACCAGTTAATGATTGATCATAACTGATTATCGAAATGGTCTGAGTCTTCTGGCCTTGAAGGAATCCAAATAGTGGAAAATCCACCCTGCCAACTCTGGTGGGCAAAATTTTGGCCCCCAGGACTTTCATCCCCTGGTACCATGCTGTCGATATGTTGACCATGGCAGGACAGGACTTTGCAGCTAGAGCGAAGGTTACTACTCAGTGAGGGGGATTAGCCTGGATTATCCAGGTAGATCTAATGTCATCATAGGAGCCTTTAAGAGCTGAGCTTTCTCCCGGCTGCTGGCAAATGTGAATTCAGGAAGGTTCTAAGCCTGGGAAGGAAGGATATTCAGTGTGTTGCTGGCTTGAAGATGAAAGGAACCACTAGGAAACCCTTGAGAAGGAACTGAATTTTCCCAACCACCTGAATGAGCTTGAAAGCAGATATTCCTCCATAGCCCCCAAATAGGAAGCCAGTCAACACCTTAATTTGGGTGACATCTTAATCAGAGAACCCAGAAGCCTTTTGGATTTGGGGCCTACTGAACAGTGAAGTAATAAATGGGTATTGTTTTAAGGTGCCAAATTCATGGTAATTTGTTAAAATAGCAGTAGAGAACTACTACACCAACAAAACAAAAAAATGGGGCAGGGGTATGGGAACGTCTTGCTTTGGGGACATTTCTGTTGGGAAAACCTGATTTCCAGTGGACCGAGTTTGAAAACACTAGAATTTCTGGCTGATCTGAAATCTCTCCCTGATGTCTGGAACATCATAGTGGATCTAAGCCATGCCACCGAGTGTGTCTTAGACCTATGGCCTCTACGGGAAAATCAAGGCTAACTGTACATTATCATAAGCTTACTTTGTCCAGGAGCAGTTAACAATAATAAATCAGAGCAGTGAAGATTGTTTTTGGTAGTAGAATATCAAAGGCTCATTCTTAGTTTTTCCAAGTGTTGCGTAAGTAGGACATCTGAGCTATTTACTTCTTTTTAGCCTTGTTTTTCTAATGTTGCCTTTGTGAGAACCATCCTGTTGGTCAAAGCCCCCTTCAAAACCTAGTACTTGAAATATACTTGTTTTTTGTTGATTAAAATAGAGGAGTTGATTTGATGTCCTTTAAGAAATACTGTACTCTAATTGCAATTCTTTTTTTTTTTTAAGATCTTATTTATTTACTTCACACAGAGAGAGAGAGATCACAAGTAGGCAGGCAGAGACCCTACTGAGCAGAGAGCCTTATGCGGGTCTCGATCCCAGGACCCCAGATCATGACCTGAGCCTAAGGCGGAGGCTTAACCCACTGAGCCACGCAGGCGCCTCTCTCATTGGAATTCTAAATGCCATTTATTTTAGTCATACAGTGCAAGACAGGCAAAAGTCTTAAGTCTGGGCTGTGCTTTGCCGATATGGTGAATTTATCTACATGAAATATTAAAGCAGTTGGCTTGGTATCGGTTGGCTTGAAATATTAGAACACTGGTATCTGCATAGGGTAATAATAATAGAGTCAGAAATTAACAGAGCTGATAACCCTACTTAATCACTCACCTTTGTAGGAATTAAGTGATGAGTGCCTATATCTTTCTAGAGGAAAATCATGAATTATACATTTATTCCCCTCCAACATGAAATAATAGGCTCATAAATAATTCTCTTAATGACTAGTCAAAGAATGAAAATTAAAAAGACAGGCTACTGACTTGATGGGCCACTGTGCCAACAAAGTTTAAAAACCTGACAGTTCTTGTTTATTTGTTTGCTTTGGTTATTTTATGTGTGTAATAAATTTCAGCTGTAATCCTTAACTTGGAAATGAGCTTTATTTGATTAGCACATTAATTTCATCATCCAGAGATTGTCTACATTTTCTTTCTAAGCCAGTCTTTCTTCTGTATCTTAGCATATTTGATTTTTTTTAAAAAAAGACTGTTTGTCAGAGAGAGAAAGTGAGAGAGAGCATACAAGCAGGAGGAGCAGCAGGCAGAGGGTGGGACTCGATCCTAGGACCTTGGGATCATGACCTTAGCTGAAGGCAGCTGCTTAACAGACTGAGCCATCCAGACGTCCCAGCATATTTGTTTTTTTTTTTTTTAAAGAAACATTTACTTAGGGGCACCTGGGTGGCTCAGTCCTTTAAGCGTCTGACTCTTGGTTTTTGGCTCAGGTCATGATCTCAGGGTCATGAGATCGAGCCCTACATTAAGCTCCTTGTTCACGGTGGATTCTCCTTGAGTTTCCCTCTCCCTCTCCCTCTGCTCCTACTCCATGCACACACACTTTCCTCTCTCTCTCTCAAATAAATAAATCCTAACAACAACAACAACAAACATTTACTTAGTATGAGAGCCAGTGCACTGCATGAAAAGTGTTTGAAGGCTAGGCTGGCCGCTGAGTCTTCACATTGTACTACCTTTCTTCCTTGGTCCTAAAACCTGGCACAGTTATTAACCTGGATCCGCTTTGATTTTTGTGTTTTTTGGGGGGCTTTTCTTTTTCTTCTAAATACGTTCCCCTCTTCTTCCTGAATGGAAGCCTTTGGCTCTTTCTCCATTCTACCGTTCTCCTTTACTTTCTTCTTGCTCCAGTTACTCCTGGAGTGTTAGGAATGTATTTTAAAAAAGCAAATAGCAGAAGCAAAATCTTGATATTTGAGGCTTATCATGTAGTCAAGTGAAATCATATTGACTTAAGAAGCCTTAGAGTTATGTCAGATTTTGTCAGATTTATAATTTGTCAGATTAGGTCAGATTTTGCTTTCACCCCATTAATCCTGTCATCTGAGTCTTAGATACACAGTTTACCCATTCCCAGTAAATTACAAAATGTGAATTGGAAAATGGCCCATGGACCCCAGAGGAGGAATTATAGGAGGAATAAATAAGAAGCAGGATCTGGTCTCTCATTCACAGGTTCCTGTTTGGGGCTTTCTAATCCCTGATGACTGCTTTACCTGTAGAACTATGCAGCCGTGGGGCAGGTCACCTAACTTCTTTCATCTCTGCTCTTTCATTTCTAAATTCAGATGGTGATTGCCTCACTGATAAGATTTTCATGAACTTTAAATGGGCTAATACGTGGAAAGCTGGCCTGGAACCAAGACTCGACCCAGTAACTGTTAACTGACGTTTTTCTTTCTGTCCTATGTGTGTTACAGGCTCACAGCCTCTGCCCTTCTAACTGGTATTTGTTGGACTTTTCACTTTGGATTTTCAGTTTCCTAAGTGGATTGATAAGGGTCCTAGTATGTACCCACTTCTTTTCTACTTTTCATATGTAAATGCCGTCCACAAATGTCTGGACACTGGTAATCCCACTGCACTCTGACTTGCCATTTCCCGTGAGCTATAAATTCATGTATGTAAATGTAAATGAGGATGTAAATGAGGGGATTTGTTTTCATGGTGTGACAAGCCTTCTAAGCCTCATAAACTCTTTTGTCACTTTGGATTTTAAAAAGAATTTTTTTTTGGCACTTCCTCCTTCCCAGCGTCAGAGTCTCACGCTGCTGTTTGTGAACACAGTGGGAACGGCCATCTAAATGTCTGTATGGTTTTTGGTGTTGCACAGTGTTTTTCTTCCTCTGTACTTAACTGAAGTTTCCCAAATATGTAACTGGGAAAGAAGTCCTTCTCTGTACAAAATCCAGTGCAGCCTCACAGAGCTGGTCTTGACCACCTCCTCTGTCAAAAGGATAAAGGGGAAGAGAGAGAGGAGGGGAGCCCTAGCTTGGTGTACTGCTTATACAGCCTGCTCAATTTGCTTTTTCTGTTTAAAAAAACACGGCAAAGCAAAGACAAGCCCAAGTTACACATGTGGCAGGGTATATTACCTCTTAAAGCATATCTTCAAGGGCAAAGAGGCAGGATAGATGCTGGGGGAGTTTCCTTGAGACCTTATGGCAGGTTATTTTACAATTCATTAGTATTATAGATAAAAAGTAGAAAGAAAAGAAGATATTTGAATACAAAAGTAGACTCTCTAGAAGGTAGTGATACAGAGGAAGTTAAATCTCAAAACTGGTGGGCTGTAGCCAAAACTGCATGCAGAGGAAAATTAGTAAACCTACATGTTTATATTTTTTAACAAATAAGAATAAAAATCGGGCTCTTGGAAAATCTTGAGTGACTGAAAAATCTTATAATCAAAATGGGGAGAAAAATGGCAAGCCCACTGGAATGAGTTTCATCTGCCATAGGTGTTCTGGGTAAAAAAGACAGCAGGAAAGTGTCCTATATAAGAAGGAAGAGAACTGAGAGCTATGTATAGCAAAATATGTTGTTTTAACATTAGGACTTGGGAAACTGAGAGCACATATTAAAATTCATTTTTAATCCTGGGATCATTTTGGCCAAATATTTTCAAAAGAATTTTTTTTTTTTCTAAAAGCCTTCCTTATAAGATCCCCTAACACATTGCTCCAACACTTCAGTTGTCCTTAGAACTCCCCTGCACATATCAGTCCAGCTAACCTCTGTTTTGTTTTGCAACAAAAGTGTATTCATCTTCTAGCTTTGGATGCATTGTATAGTGAGTGTATAGGACCAAAGCCTTGCTGTTTCTGACAAGCCAGAAGCATTCTCTCTGTTAGTGATCTATATCACATTTTGTTGCCCAAAATGGAAGTGAGAGCTCAGCTAGTGCCCTTCTGTCGTTTCAGTGGTGAAACACCCAAGGCCCAGAAACATTGATGCTCCCCGTCTCACACAGAGGGTTGAGACCTGGAAATTGCAATCCTGGGCCAAAGACTACTGTCTCCTGCATCATTTGTGGACAGCCCCGTTGCTGTCCACTGACCCTTTCAGGACCCTTTCAACCAGTTTCCCTTCTCTTTAGTTTTTATTACATGAAATTTGGCAAGCTGGGCTTCCTTCCATCATTCACATGATTTTCAGAAAGACTCGCTTTTTAGTTTATTTCTGATATTTCAAAATGGCCCTGGGATAATTTTTATGATACCCTTCAATACTTTAAAGCTCTGTTTATACTGGAATGCCCCTCTACTATGGGAAGAAAACCATTAAATCAATGTGCTAGTCTTTCCTTTTTGGAAGACCTTTTGGCAGTATCTGCTGAAGCTGAATGTATGCATTCCCTATAAACCAGCAACTTCCCCTTCTAGGAACATACCCAACATCGAGGTATATATGTGTCACCAAATGACATCTGTGAGGATGTCCAAAGCTGGGCATGAATCATGGAATGGATTTGTGTTCTCTTCACCAAACAGCATTAACAATCAACCAATACTTGCCATGTGGATCCCATGGTTGAATCTCACAAACGTAACGTAGAGTGAAAGAAGCCAAACACAGGAAGTATGATCCTAATCACATAAAATTTAAAACCAGGCAGAACTAACAAAACCTCTGATGACTATGCCAGGGTAACAGTCACCTTTCGGGGATCGTAGGAGTGACTGGAAGGACATGAACAGAGCTCTGGGAGCTGGTCATCATCTCCATCTTCTTGATCCAGGTACTGGTGACATGGGCGGGCACTCACTTGGTGCCATACATGTATTTTGTGCACTTTTCTGTGTCCAGTAAAAAGTTTACTTAAAGTCCGGCCTTTATTTGACTTTCCATTTCTCCCGCTTTGAATCTGTGTGGGGCTCTGCTCTCTGTCTGCTTTGCTAAGTACTCATTTGTGCCTTATGTATTCCCAGGAGTCCTATTACATGGTGAGTGGGTAGGAGGAAGCCTCCAGCACTGCAGATCTGGTTTGAATTCTTGCCCCACCACTTGGCATGCTTTTGGCTTTTGGATATTACCTAGCTTCTTACTGAGCCACCATTTCCTCATCTTGAAAAATGGGGAAAATTCAAGCTCCAGTGCCCTAGGGCTGTGGTGTGAGTTAAGTGAGATATTGTGCATGAAATGCTCAGCTCAGAGGAAGCACCGTCTGCTTCTAGCTATTATTTTTCTTTTGTTTCCCTAAAGACTATACTGTGCTTGTAACATATAGAACCATCTTGCCATTTGGCACCAGGCTGGACCTACAGCATAGACATAGGTTTAGGCATTCCATTCTTGCGTCCTTGGAGATTACACACTCTCAATTACTTCTCTGTTATAGTACTTCATATTCTTGATTCCAGATTAGTTAACCAATCAAGAATTCCTCTCTCAGTCCACTGTCTTCTATTCCTGGAGCTATTTGCTTCAGCTTTCTTATCTTAAAAAATTATTAATCTGCTGCTCCCCCCCCCACCTTAATTTTTTCATCATAAATAGATTAAAAATGCTGTGTGAGCTCTAAGACTTTGTGGGTGGACTTTTCCTTAATGGCCTTGATGGGTACCTTCTGCCCAAATGAGTGAGTCTTCTCAAGAATGTTCGGAACTTGAATCCAGCCATTGTTAGTTAGTGGAAAGATGATGTCTGCCAGTGTTGTACAGAGAGGTCATGAAAAGGTGCAGGGGTAGGGGGAGGAGGGTTGGAAGCCCTTTCTTTTTTTGATTAATGAAACTCATTAATTCAGAAAATAATTCCCGTCCTTTCTGCCTGAAGATTATTGTCATTCATTAACCCAGATAGTTGAATCCTGTTTCGTAATGCGAATCTAAAAAAGACTCTGCGGTGGTTTGTGGACTCAGAAACAAATTAAGAGATCTTGAGGAAAACCCAAACATTTTTTGAAAAAGGAAATTACAAGGACTTATTTCAGTTTTTGAAATTACGTGACCTCACATATCCTTCAGTGCTCACATATTTTTCTATCTTGATAGCAAAGCTTAGTAATCAGTCATGTGGTCCACATCTGACCTTGCCGCTCCCCCACCTCCTCTTCACTTTTCTGTACGTTCGAATCTGGGTGTCTGGCCCCCCATTGCTCTGTACATTCCCCTCAGGGATACGGAAGCATCCACATAGCCAGATGTGATGCGCGGAGCTCTCTCTTAGCCTTATTAGCATTTTCTGGAAAGCCGGCTACTATGTTTTCCCTCCTCACAAGTCTTTGCTCTCTTCATTTCAAGGAACTACTTCTTCTGCCACTTCTGGCTTCTCCAGAGGATCTTCCTCCTCTTTTTCTGAGGAAGAACCTCGGGGTTCAATCTTCTGTTCTCTTGTATGCCTGCCTTCTTACCCTAAGTGCTTGCAGTCCATGGCTTTAAGTGTACGTTCTGTGTGCTCGTTTCCAAGTTGCTTTTAATCTCCAGCCCTGGCCTCTCTTCTGAGCTTCATGCAACTGCCTATGTGAGATTTCTGCTTGCGTGTCCAATAGACCACTCTCATGTATGGTGTCGGGGTTCCTTTTCCCTACAACGGTTCCTCCTCCCAGGTTTTTCCCTTCTCCGCAAATGGCATCAGTGGCCTCCACCTTCCGGGAAAAAGTGGAGTTCTCTCTGATCCCTGCCTTTCTCTCCTGCCTGCATCTTTCTAATCTTTCTGCTCTACCTCCAAAATCTTTTTGAATCTACCCATTTCTCTTTTCCCAACACTAGTTCAGGCTACCATCATTTCTTGCATAGTTCTTAACAATAATGTCCTATTTCTACTTGCCCATACACAATCCCTTCTCCACACAGTGGTCAAAGAGATCCGATTGCAGTTTGTGTACGTGTTGCAGAAAGTTGAACACAAGGTGGAAATGGCCATCTTTTCACTTAGACTCTGGCATAGACACACATGGCTCTGAATGTTGTTTGTTTTTAAAGATAGACCATTTCGGCAACATAAATGTGAAGAAAAGCATTGCTAATCAGCCCTATCTGATTTCCTGAAATGAGGAGAATAGGAAATACTGCCACTGTGTTCTGGATCTTTCTCCTGTGAGCTGGTTAGAAATCACTAGCTGTGTGAGGAGGAGTGTCCTTTCTGAAGCACAAGGAAAAACTACCACAGAGAACAACAAACAAGCAGACACTGTGCTTGTTTCCAAAGATTGCTTACAGAATTTTCCCATGCTCCCCTGCTGATTTTCTGTTGGGGGTCTATGTGTCATGGACAATAGGAATGACATCTTTTACAAATGTCATATTAGCCTTGAAAAATTAAATTATTTATGTATCGAGGTGGGAGCAAATTATTTTCTCCATCTGAGATGATAGCGCTCTGATTTAAAGAAATACACTGGATAGGAACATTAATATTTCATGCTTTTATTATAATACCTGAGTGTTTATGAAGAAGTAAATATTTGCAAGTTATGAGATACATAGAAATTCCATTTGCTTGCCATTGTTTCTTGATAAAAGTTGAAGGTCTTCACTTTATTAAAAGAAAAATTGAATAGCAGAAGAGAATTTCTTTTGAAGATTTGCTTTCTATTAAATTAGTATCACAGATTATACTGTGAAAAAAATGCTATTGAAGATATTACTAAATACATGGTAAAGCATTTTTATTCTGCCTCATTCAGAAAAGGTTTATTTGTACAGTTCTGCCCAGAAAAGTTATATTTTCTCAACAGGTGCTTACCTGTAGAGTGCTTTATTCTTCAGGGGCATTTTGTTTTTAATTTTACTTCTTCATTTTTTACAGTGTATTTGAATTTTTACTTATTTTTAAATTTTTTTTAAATTCAGTTTCTTCAGTGGCATTTTAGAAGTGTACATATTGAAGTTACTATGTCATTGCTTAGATTATGCATGGTCTTTTCCATAAGAACTCATACATAGAGAATGAAGGCCAAACTTCTATTATTTTTTTTCCCAATTTTAAGTACATAAGGTAGGTGGAAAAGTGATTTAATTGAATTTGCTCTTTTAAATATTTATTTATTTATTTATTTGAGAGAGAGAGAGAGAGAGAGAGAATGAGAGCGAGCAAGCATGAAAGGGGAGAGGTCAAAGGGAGAAACAGATTCCCTGCTGAGCAAGGAACCGGAGGCGGGACCCATCCCGGGACTACAGGATTGTGACCTGAGCCGAAGGCAGTTGCCCAACCAACTGAGCCACCCAGGCGCCCAGGTTTGCTCTTTTAATTTGTAAAGTCAGATTTCAACAGCCCATGGAGTATTCTAGTTTCCTAAAAAGCATTGTTGTGAATCTTACCACCCTCACCCATATCGCCATTATTTTTCTTGCATGACATGAATTTGAACAGGGCTTTTTATTTTTTTTTTTTAAGATTTTATTTATTTACTTGACAGAATGAGAGAGATCACAAGCAGGCATAGTGGCAGGCAGAGACGGGGGGAAGCAGGCTCCCTGCCGAGCAGAGAACCCGATGCTGGTCTCCATCCTAGGACCCCGAGACCATGACCTGAGCCAAAGGCGGTGGCTCAACCTACTGAGCCACCCAGGTGCCCCAAACAGGTCTTAAAAACAAGCAAACAAACAAATTAACAAAAAAAAACCCTAGGATTTTTTTTTTTTTTTTTTTTTTTTTAAAGTTCTCATGAAAGGGAGCCCACAGGAAGAAACCAATCCTGGACTGTGTTGAGTTTTTCTACTCAACAAGTGACAGTGTTGAATACTACTTGTTTAGTTCTTGGGACTACCAACACAATCTGAGTGAAAGGAGTCTCCGTCTCAGCTTTTGATTCAGGGAATTCTGGTGTAAATAAACATTCTTCTGAATTTGAATCAAAACTGATATAAGCGACTACAAATCCAAATTGATTTTGGACTGTATTAGCGATTTTTCTTCCTGAAGAACCTGGCTAGAGGCGCCTGGGTTGCTCAGTCAGTTGGGCATCTGCCTTCGGCTCAGGTCATGATCCCAGGATCCTGGGATTGAGCCCTGCATCCGTCTCTCTGCTCAGTAGGAATCTTGCTTCTCTGTCTCCCACTCCCCCTGCTTGTGTTCCCTCTCTTGCTGGGTCTCTCTCTCTGTCAAATAAATAAATAAAATATTAAAAAAATAATAACTTGGGTAGAAATCCTGCAGCAGTTTCTGTCATTGGCTCGCCCAACTCCCAGCTCACACCTTCCTGGCCTGACTCCTTTTCCTATCAGGGTAGCTAAGCAAATGCCTTTATTCTCAGACTCCCTTGCAGCTAGAGTGCAGGTATGTGACCAAGGCACTATCAAGCAGTACTGAATTTGGTTGCAGTGTGTAGGTATATAGGGTCTTTTGATCTACTTGTATGCCTAGCTGCACTACCAGCCTAGTGCTCCTCTGACATTGACTTCTGTGGACACTTAGCATCCAGACTTGCATGTGATCAGTGATAACAACAGGTGGCAGCAACAGCAGTGTTTCACTGTGACCGTCTTAGCCATGTGGCATGTCAACTTAACCTCTGGCCCTCCTGGAGATTCTGAAAGATCCTTAATATCTCTTAATAAATCCTTTTTCCTTAATATAATGAGTAGACTCTTTTGTTTCCACCTCAGTGTTCTGACATTGTCTTCATAGCCACCTGACAAGGCATTGTCTGTCTTGTTTCCATTACCTGATATTCTTTCCCTAAATACTGATAGTATAGTGGTTAGATGTTGTTGGGCGTTCTTTATCAAAATTTATGCAAATACTTCAGCTGTTTATAACTAAGATTGGGGGAAAGTCAGCATTTAAAAATAAATACAGAGAATATGTTATTTTTCAATTATGGTCTTTGATCATGACCATATCATTTATGCAAATCCCACTCTTAGAAGAAAATCAGTTTGTCTAAGTAAAAAATAATCAGGAACCACAGTATTCACTCAGAATTGCCCGACATCATGAAATCAAAAGAGAAACTGGTAAGGCTAGAGGCTAACCCAAGGCAGTGGGTGGCCACATCCTATCCCTGGACTGTTGGTGTTCCAGTTGGAATAGGTGAAGCATTTCAGAGAGTCAGGAAGTGCTAGGACACAACCAAAGGTTAGGCATGGAGTCAATTATGAATATAAGGAAGTCGGATTATTTACCCCCATTCCTTTTTTCATCAACATTAGCTCACCTTGGATTTATAGAATTTGCCTAACTTTTCAGTTCACTTTTCCGTTGTGTCTACAATTCTTGTCTTCTTCTGTCTTGTATAAAAACCCTTGATTTTTGCCCATAACTGACTGAGGTCTAACCTCTTTGACTTGATAGGCAAGGTTCCTCACAACTGCTCCTGACTTTCTTTTCCAGCTATATCTCCCACTGCCACCCTTGTGAACCCCACTTGGTCATCCCAGTGGGCCAGCAGATTGTCTCAGGCAGGTCCAACTGCAGACACCAGTGTAAGAAGGGAATCTAACACAGGGATTGTGGTACTTATGCAATCATTGGAAAAGCCTGGGGAAACAAGTCCAAGCTGAGCTCCCAGGAATGACTCCCAAGACGCCATTTCAGAACTGGCTTACCAAGGGCTCCCTTGGTTCAAGCCCTACCTCAGGGCTTGAACACTGAGACTTAATTATTGGTCCTACTGAGATGCTTCAGCAACCAGACTTACCAGCAGAAATAGCCGAAGCAGCAAGAGTGTGGACTCAGGTTCTCGGTGAGATCTACCAGGTGTACCGGCTTTGCAAACCAGGTGTAAGGGAGATGGGCAAATGCGGTTTTCAGCTTCTAGATATTCACAGGCAGTGCACCCTGCAAGGTGGTCTGGGGCTTTGAAGGCAATGTACACCATCCATTTTACATGTAACTCAGTATTCCCAACACAGACGACTCTCTCTCTTCACTGTGCCTTTACTCTTGCTCTTTGGTTTAGTTGGAATGTGTTTCATATCCTTCTCCATCTAGCAGATTCTTATTCATGCATCACACATCACCTGCTGTCGTTTCCTCTGATACTGTTTCCTTCTAGTTCCCATTAGAGGGCACCCTCTATTTAAAAATGTGTCTTATTAACATTTGATTTCATCATTCTTCCATCCAATGGAGTTCCTAACAGACAAGGAATAGGTTGTTTATTCACTCATTTTGCTCTTCAGTCAGCAGACTTACTAATATCTCCAAAGCCAACGAAAGCCCAGTCCCTGTCCTCAGGGAGATGAGGTTCAATTATGGAGGGATAAGCCACAAAGAAGCAGATAATGACTCTTCTGGAGAGAAGGCATGGGAGGCAAAATGGTCAAGCAGGAGTTTGTAAGAGAAGGTTGTCTTCATCTTTGGGTCTTCAGTGCCTAGTGTTGTGCTTGGTGTGTAGTGTCCTTAATGAAGAAGTCCAGGCTGAAAATGAATGAAATGACTTTTTTGAAAAGTACTTTCATGTCTAACTAAAAGCTGTCTACCAGTACTGTGATGCTTTAACGTTAGTTCTTTTCTTTCTTTTTTTTTTTTTTAAGATTTTATTTATTTATTTGACAGAGAGAGATCACAAGTAGGCAGAGAGTCAGGCAGAGAGAGGAGGAAGCAGGCTCCCCACTGAGCAGAGAGCCCAATGCGGGGCTCGATCCCAGGACCCCGAGATCATGACCTGAGCTGAAGGCAGCGGCTTAATCCACTGAGCCACCCAGGCGCCCCATTAGTTATTTTTGAATACCACAGAATAAAGCTAAATTCTCCAGCGCTCATTTTGTTTAAACTTTTCCTCCTGTAATTTATTCCTTTAATAAAATAATAATTGCATGCCTACTGTGTTTCAGATCTGGCACTCAGCACCTAGGCCTTGTGGATCCAGAGAGCCATGGCCTCTGTTCTGTGGTCCAGATCATGTGTCTTGTTGGAGATAGAGTCACCAAACAAAGAACTATACCAAAATAGGAAGTAGTGCTGTAAGGAAAGTATGGGTCTTGATGAGAGTGAATAATAGGCAGTGTCAGTGGAGTCAGAGGGTCAGGAAGGTTTTGCTTTCCTGAAGAGATTGTCAGTTAATCTGAGACCCAGAGGATGATGGGAAGAGAGTGGGTTAAAGGTAATTCATTGGTCCTTCTGGCTCCCATTTTTTCCCTAGCAACGAAAGAGTTTTTCCTTTAACTCTTTACTTCTCCCTGTCATACAGCCCCAGTAATCCTTTGGTTGCCAATATACTTGGTATTCAGGAAAATAAATTCCAATTTAGACACACAGGGAAGCTTTTCAAAAAGCAATTTACATTTGTGAAGTGAAAATAGTCATCATCCATGTGGGAATTTTTTTTTTTTTAAGATTTTATTTATTTGACAGACAGAGATCACAAGTAGGCAGAGAGGCAGGCAGAGAGAGGGAGGGGGAAGCAGGCTCCTTGCTGAGCAGAGAGCCTGATGTGGGGCTCCATCCCAGGACCCTGGGATCATGACCTGAGCCGAAGGCAGAGGCTTTAACCCACTGAGCCACCCAGGCGCCCCATGTGTGGGAATTTTTATTTCATTATTTGCCAGCCATTTCCTAGGGGAAGTTTTCACTGAGGTTAGACTTTTGTGGCATTGAAGGACAGGTGCTTTTACATTCAACCAGCCCTTTCCCTCCTTCACTGATTCATAAAGATGGGTGATTATCCCATTTTTCTGAATGTTCCCAGGAATGTTATGTGTTGTTATGTTGCCTCAAATTGGGGAGTAGCTGACTTGGCAAAACAAATACTTGGATTTGGCTCTGGCCTTACAAAATTATTGTGGGTGGGGGGGCTTGCCACGTGTGGAATACACAAAACATTAAGTCAAACCGTTTCAAAAATTAACCTAAGAATGGATCATTCATGCTAGAGCATGAATAGATTTAGAATAAGTACATTTTATTAGGAGAGTAGGAAGAAAGATAAATGTGTGTGGAGAATGGAGGCAACTTTAGGGAAACCCAGTGGAATTAGCTAGTCCTCCTTTGATCAGTGTGGGAATCTCCTGAAACCCTTCTCTTGCCATTTGCATCGACCTGAGAGGAATTTGCAGGCTACTGCTGAAAGCAGCCCTCTGCCCTCAGACTCCCAAATGGTCCCCTTTACCACTGTGTTGTTTTTAGGGCATGCTACACATTTTATTTCTCTCTGAATGAAGCATTCACGTTGCCATTCAACATGTCTAGTTTGGGGTGCATTCTAAGTCAAATTATACAAGAAGCTATTTGTGGCATTCAGCAGCTGCAGAAAGAAGAGGCTGTTTGGGGGTGGGGGCAAGGGAGAGTGGTGGCATTAAACACAATGTAAGTGAAGCTAGAAAGTTCAGAGTATAGTGTTATCATTGTTGATGGTTAGGTGTGATTGTATTGACGAGAGGAGGATGGAGGTTCCTGTGTGACCAAGTGAATTTTATCCTATTTCAACGTGGGATGCCCTGCAGGCACAAGCCCTTGGTAGATGCTCCGGGGTGGATGCTCTGGGCTTTATTTTGATAACGAATGTGATCTAGCCTCCAGAGTCTGTGGCTGATTCCCCTATCCAGTGGGGTACAGTTGGTGAGTATCTCTCTTCAGAAAGCAGTTACAGTAAAATAATTCCATTTCATCCTGTTGTGCATGGACATGGAGACAAGCAGAGAACAGTGTGGGTGCTTTAGGACTACCTTTGAGAGCTGAAATGTTTACTTGGTTTTAAATATGGTTCACTAATGAAAATTGATTGTGGCAGCCCCGTTTAAACGTGTTTTATCACGTAATGATTTATATGGACTGCTATGCACAAAGAGATGGGTGTTTCAGATAAGGGGATAAAAATGGGTTGAGCTAAGTCTTCTGAGAGCTGCTGTACAATGTGTTAGAGGTTTGGGGGAAATTATTTGGCATTGTAAGAACCTCCCTGCATTATTTTCTACCTAGGTATCTTACTTTTCTTTTTACTCTGGTTCAGGAAAACATTTCATGTCTTTATTATCAGTCAGATTTTTATAGCGCTTTCTACTCCCTTCTGCCTTTTTTTCTTAGTGAAAAAAAAAGCAATAAATAAATGAAAATAAATTGAGGTAGGTAAACAGTGTACAGAACTACAAACTCTCTGTACCTGTCTTTATGGTTCCAAGCTTGCTACTTTTGACTGCATGTTGAAGCTACCGTTAGAATGCATGAGAAAAACTGCTAATCTCAATCCTTCCTATTTTGATTGTATCTGCTATGATGTGAAGAATTCCATGATTTTTTTTTCTGCTGTTTCCAGCCCTGCTGATACTGAGGGGGAGGAGCTAAGCATATCGTTTTAACAATGTCAGTGGCCAGCCATTACCTAGCATCAGCATTCTTGTTTTGATTACCATTTGATTTTTCTCAGATTCTGTGTGGGCCTAATTATGTGGGCTCTGCAATCAACACGCCTCCCTTCCGTCCAGCTGTGCCCTAATTGTACCGCCATCAGGTCCTGGGGGTGGGGTGCACTTCCGCCGTGTGGGGACAGAAACCTGCCCTGGGAACTCCTGGCTTTAGAAACAGTAGGTTACTAGAATTTAGAGACACTGAATACATGTCCCCCTGTAATAACCGATGTCTTGTCTCTCGCTCTCATTTGTTGTTTGCTCATTAAAATTATCCTTATCTCTCGCAACTGACAAGAAAAACCAGTGAAATAACATGAAACGTTGAGCTTAGAGGAAGGTTTATTCGTGTCAAAAAAGGCTTTGCTTGACTTTAATGAAAGTTCTGTACTTCCTAGAATTATTCTGAGTATCATTTTATGCCTGGCTGACCTTCCTTTGCTCCTGCTGTGACACCTCCAGCATAATTACGGATCCTTCCTAGCCCTCCTGCGTCATACTGAGCTAGGCTTTCTCAGTTTGAAGAATTCTGCTGCTGTCTATCAAGTAGTTGAGGACACTGTAATTTTTTTTTTTAACCAACCCTAATGAGATAAATGTTGTCCTTGCCTAGGTCAACCTTTACCATTGTTAGAAAACCAAATACAGTTAGATATTTAATGTTGCTGCCAGTTCCTCAGCAAGCCAGAGCCGTCTATCTTAATTTGTCTGATTATCATTTTGCATGTGGACCAGCTGGCTTCTTGACAAAAGCAGTTGGTCACACCAGTTTATTAATTGTAGCGCTCATCTTAACCATATGTGAAACCGTATAAGCAGTCACAGGAAGTAGAGGAAAGAAAAACGGAACAGTTCGTGAGATGGTTCCACTGCTTAGAAAATAAGGAGTCCAAATGATTCTTTTCTCTAAATCTTTATACATACTGATCATTAATTGTAACAAATTTAAGCAATGAGAAATACGCTTTTCCTTCTGTCATTTTAAAGAAAGTATTTTTCTTTCTTATGGACAATCTGGCTTCAGAATCCTTGTCTCGCTACATGGAAACACTCTCGTTTGGATATCTGTTTGGCAAGAGTGTATGTTTTGGTTGTAAAGTGAGGTGGACCTCTTTTTCTTCACTGTTTTCTGGTTAAATGTAGCTGTCCCCGATAGATTCAGAGATGTTTCACATCATTCACGGATGCTTCCTTAATCCATGCTTGGTTGCAGATGCTAGGCAGTTTATGAAAATTCACAGAGATTATGGAGTGTGGGTCTTCCTTCATTGGAGGGAGATGGGAACATTCTTTTGAGACCTGTTAAATCAGAGGCATTTCTTCCGAGCTCTTCTGTCAAGAGACAGTAAGTAGCCAGGATCATTTTCCTGTGTAAATGTTTCACTGGCTACCAGACCCCCTGCAGGGGGCGACCTTCTACTTTATTTCATCAGCCACCCTGCAACGCTCCCCCAATGGAGTCTTCATTAGGATGTCCCCCTTTGTCCAATTTTAAAAAGTACAAGAGAGCCCAGAGTATAAAGCACTTTAGCTAATCACATGACTCTTAAGTTAGATCTCTTATCATCACACTATACTTTGGCTTTTCATTCTACAATGAGATTTTTTTTCTTTCTTCCCTGAAGATTTTAAAAGGTTGAAATTGATTTTTTTTTTCTTTTCAAATTTAAGGTTCATTTCCCTTTAAGTTATTTTTATTATAAAAGGATATAATTATGGTAAATTTAAATAACAAAGAAAATTAGTCTCTAAGATGTGATAGACCCCTAATATGCATTCTGTGTTTTGAATGATTGAATTAGGAAAGGTGAAGTGTGTTTAGTTGAGAATTGAACTAATTGATATGTAGCTCTACTTATATACATTATTTCTCTCCTGAATGAGCCTTTATATTCCTCGTGTAGGCTGAGTAGAATGAATTAGATGAATCGGTACTAATGTGGGTAGACAGATTAGAGCTATACAACATTTCATGAATAATTGGTACAAGCCTAAGAGGCTTACAGTTAATGAAATTATTCGTTCTCTTTCTGTGAGACAGACGTATTTCCCTTTTGAGGAAGTTCTTCTTGAAGCAAAATGGCCTATATTTTTGAAATAAAGAGTTATTAAAGCTCTGTCAAGGAATACCACGTAAGGTTAATATTTGAAGTGAAATTTGAAAAACAAACAGGGGCATGCCACGTCAGGCTACGTCAGGCCTTGAGCATTTCAGGTGGAAGACTGACAAGTGCAGCAGCATAGAAGCAGAAATGAATGTGGACATTTGCAGCCCTGCCCCACCAGCTCTTCCCATTGAAGGTAGAGGCAGCGTAGGAGCCCAAGATGGAGGGTTAGTGTGGGTGTTGGATAGCTATGTGATGCGCTGCAGGTCGCTTAGTTTGTAAAATGAAAAGGAGTGGATGGGATGCTCTTTGGGAAGGTGTTCAGCTCTGTCTAGGAAAATAGGAAATCCTTTTTCAACTTGCCCTTGCCATATCCGTGCTCACAGGGACTTCCAGCCTCACGGCCCATTCCCTTCGCAGAGCTCTCCACCATCATGCCCTGTATCTCCAGTCTCCAGATTGTCCCGTGCCCTGCATTAGACATTGCTCCCTTCCAGCCCTGCAGGCAGGTCTGAGTTTCACATGCCGTGTCAGCAGGACTCCCTTTGTGTTTTGGACTTTTGATTGGGGTTCTGTCTGCTTCGCCTTTCATTTGTTCAGCATTTGTCACATGAATATTGTGGCTTGACTAAACTAGTCACAGTGATCGCAGACATTTTAAAATTGGCTGAGCAGATGGTAGCAATGGTTTTAGACTAAATTATTAACTAGGATCCACAGCAGAAGCCTTGAGCTTCAACACATGCAGAGTAAAGGGTATTTTCTAGCATCAGAATTAACTGGTCAAGTGGATGCCAGATCAGGTTCCTTCTAAAGAACTGATACATTATCGTCTCCTAAGGTTTCCCTTTCTACACCAAGCACCTCCCTTCACTGAGGTTTCCCTTTCTACACCAGCCACTCCATATTGATGGAGAGATTTCCATCGGTCTTGTTTTCAATATGCCATATGATTCATCATTAAAGATTAATTCAGAAGGAGAAGGAAAAAAAGATCATTGTACCACTGAAGTTCTAGAACACTGGGGATTTTTAACATGCCTTCGTGAAATAACATAACTCAAGGGACAATTAATATAGTTCTTCATGAGTGTCTATCATCAGACACATGTTTTCATTCCGGGAAAGTATTTCTACAGCATTACCTTGCAAGTGTGTGTGTGTGTGTGTGTGTGTGTGTGTGTGTGTGTGTGTTTAACCTCCTTAAGCAACCATAGAAAGCACAAGATCAAAATCACACCTGGGATATAACTGAAATTTCCCCACTTGTCTCTAAACGGCCTTTCTTTTTTATCTGGTTTATCTAAAACTAGTATCCTATCCAGGATATGGCCCTCAAATCTCCTTTAATTTGGCATATTCCTTATTATAACTATTATTGTTTTGTTATTGTTATTATTATTATTTGACTTACCAGAGAGGCCAGCAAAATGTTCCACTTTTAGTTTGATGGTTTTCATTTGTTCCTCTAGCTCTTGTATTCCCTGTAAACTGGAACGATTTAGTCAGCAGTGTTTAACCTGATTTTACCGTAGGTGATGCTTCTCCTTGGTATTTTCGCCACATCAGGGGCCACTTACTTGTCCTATTACTTGTCCTATTAGCATCTGCTGGATTACGGGGATGTCAGGCTGGTCCTTTCACTGTGCAGTTGCTCCAATATTCCTCTTATATGACAGCTCTGCAGTAATGGAACCTAAAACTGACAAGTGAATCAAAGAAGTTTTGAATGCATAAGGTCTTAGACTGTTGAGAGAGGATTAGTAGAAATTTGGAGAAAAATGCCTGATGTGAAAAAATAAGAGAGAGATCCTTTAGTCACATATAATCAACTCACCTTTTTTGGTTGTTTCTAATCACATTAATACCTAACAGCCAGAACTTGTAGTCAATTCAGTTTGTCTTGAAAAATATAAAGTATATTTTTTATCTCTGTTAAATCCCTACAGCTGTTTTTTTAATATCGTAAATTACAATTGTGTCAACTGTAAATTTTTTTTTAAAGTCCTTTTATTGTGAAATTTTATCTCCCTGAAATTCAATTTTATGTCTTGGGATTCTATATTTTATCTGACAGCCCTATTTTTTAAAGTTACTCTTTTATTTACACATTTATTGATTGTTATGAATTATTCTGTGTAATTTGCTTTGCAACTTAATAATTGTTATTTTGATAGATAAAAATTACAGACCTACATAATTGCCCTCAGTGTGAAAAGTGTTTATAGAAACAAGAAGCACAATTCTTGCCTCCAGAAGTTAGAGTTGTGGGAAGACTTTGTTTCTTTAAAGTTTTTTTTTGTAGATTTTTATTTATTTATTCATTTGACAGAGATCACAAGTAGGCAGAGAGGCAGGCAGAGAGAAAGGAGGAAGCAGGCTCCCGCTGAGCAGAGAGCCTGATGCGGGCTCCATCCCAGGACCCTGGGATCATGACCTGAGCCGAAGGCAGAGGCTTTAACCACTGAGCCATCCAGGTGCCCCAAGACTTTGTTTCTTAATAAATGGGAGGGGGCACCTGGGTGGCTCAGTTGGTTGAGCAACTGCCTTCGGCTCAGGTCATGATTCTGGAGTCCCAGGATCGAGTCCCGAATCGGGCCCTCTGCTCATCAGGGAGCCGGCTTCTCCCTCGCCCTTCGCCCCTTTCATGCTCTCTCTCTCAAATAAATAAAATGTTTTAAAAAAATAAAAATAATAAACGGGAGGATAGGACTAAGCTATCTATAAGTTTATTACTAAAGCATTGCTGTGAATGTTTAAGTAGATTATGTTGTTTGTTAATTTTTAAGTATTTCTCTTTTTTTAAAGATTTTATTTATTTATTTATTTATTTGACAGAGAGAGCGAGAGTACAGGCAGGGGAACAGCAGGCAGAGGGAGAAGCAGACTCCCTGCAGAGCAGGGAGCTGATGTGGGGTTCAGTTCCGGGACCTTGAGATCATGACCCGAGCTGAAGGCAGTTGCTTAACTGGCTGAGCCACCCAGGCATCCCTAAATATTTTCTAAAATCTCTTACTGTTAGGGGCACCCGGGTGGCTCAATGGGTTAAGCCACTGCCTTCCGCTAGGGTCATGATCTCAGGGTCTTGGGATCGAGACCCGAATCCGGCTCTCTGCTCAGCAGGGAACCTGCTTCCCTCTCTCTCTCTCTCTCCCTTTTGCCTGCCTCTCCATTTATTTGTGATCTCCCTCTGTCAAATAAATAAATAAAATCTTTAAAAAAAAAAAAAAAAACCTCTTACTATTTAATGTACACTTTATTTTATAGGCCAAGGGGCCTTGTATTGGATGCTTTCTGCTGTGATGTTTTCCAGTGTTCCGGGTCAGTACAGGAATGCTTGGGTGTGTCTGTGGATTTAAAAATTGTATTTCAAGTATTCTAACCATGTGTAAAGATAACGATGATACCTAAATTAACGTAGTCATGTACAATCTTTTATTTCAGATGTTAAGCTTTATTTTTAAAAGTAGCCTAAAATGAATCAACAGTCAGTAAAAGTCCTGTTTATAGATAAGGTTGGGCTAAGAACTCTCATGTTTTAAAGAGGTAAAATTCCTTTGAGAGGAACTTAAAATTATCTTTTGGTATATTCCCCTGATCAGAATGCCATTATATCTCATTTTTCTTTCCCTTACCTCCCTTCCAACTTCGAGAACCACCATGAGCTTTACTGATTATTTATTCCATTTTCAGTTGATCAAGGATTCAAATTTTGTGTGATTCAAAATGTATATACTACATGGCGTCACACCTGCATGTAACTTTTGTGGACGGTATTTGAAAATGTTCCTCTTTAGTAAATACTGTTTAACAACGTTTGTGAAAGTTTTTTGTATTCAACATAAAGACTTTTAATGCCACAAACTCACTGAATGCACAGAAGAGGGCCTGAACTTTTGTCTAAGGGGAGATGGGGCCGTGGGAGAAGAATTCAAGGGGGCTAGAAGCCTTTTCTGTGAGTGCTGGGAGACTTAGCACTGCTCTTAAGAAACTCCTAGGTTTAAACATATCTTTTGTCCTTAGTAAAAGTAATGAGGTTGTATTTTAAGGCTGTACTTCAGACGAAGATGTGGGTGTTAAGAGAGTCATTTATTAAACAGCCAGGGCTTAATTTTAAATTTTTATACCTTAAGTGTATAATGGTTTCTGAAATTACAGACTTACCGACAGACTGGTAATACCAAGGTAGTTGTAGAAAAATGGCCCCGAATGAGCACTGATTTGGGCCTCGTCACCTCGGGCACACATTGCTCCACCAGCACCCAGCTTCTCTTGCTGCCCCCTGGTCCCGTACATTCACACCCACTGCTCATCTGGTACTAGTGATCTCTTTGAAACGTGATACTGGCCTTATAGCTTTCCCTTTTCAACTCTATCAGTGACTCCCTGGCCCACCAAAGTAAACCCACCCCCTTATGGGAAGAAAGTTCCTTCGGCGTCTGGCCCTGCCTCTCTCCACCTCCCTTGCCACCTTTCCACATCACAGCCCCCCCCCCCCCCCCCCGCCCCCCAGGCTTATCTGGAACCTCCCTGTGACCAAGACTGTTTTATCTGAGAGTTCCCTCTTCCACTCGTACTCCAAATGGGCTGGGTGCCCTTTAACATCTTTTCCATTAACATCATAGTCTTATCTCTCTCTGTGCTTGTTCACTACTTTATTATTCTTATCTCTTTGGGTGTGTTGCTCCTTTGGACTCTGACCTTGCTAGGGTCAGGAACCAAGTTTGATTTACTTTTAACCCGGATGTAGGTTGTGGAACGGGGGTCAGTTAATAAGTTCTCTATGTAAAACTTCTGAGTGGTTCAATGAAAGTGCATAGTTACAGGTAAAATCTTTAGACTATGTAAAAAAAAATCTTTAGACTTTGCAAAATATTTCTATAACTCTGTGCTAGTATGTGTATACCTACTCCTGGAAAGTAATCCGATCACTGTAGAAATAATCAGATGATTTCTAGGAGAAAAATTTTAAATGGTGGTCAGAAATAAGATTTCATTTCACTGAAAGACTAAGCAGAAATGTTGGAACGTTATAAGGATGCAAATATTTATGCAATAGTAGTGGTAATAGAATTCTCGAGGAGGATAAGCCACCAGGATGGTTGAAGTGATGAGGAGCATATTTTTCTGTATAACATTTGGCAGTATTTTTAAAGAACAGCGATTCTCAAATATTTTTATTATTTATGTGTCTAATAAGGATTTTTGTAAGGCACATTGACTTGAATATACTCACTAAAGATATCTTTTCCCGGCTTTTAATATGTGCTAATGAAAGAAAAAGCAGGACACCCAGAGACTCCCCTTCGCTCCTACGTCGCCTTGGCTTCTAGATCTCCGTTTTCTCATTTTTGACTGAAGATGAAATTGACCCGTCTGGTTCATTGAAATATTGACTACACTCGTCCTTATAGAAAGGAGGAAGTTCTTGATAACCAGTTAGGGTTTGGGGGAGGGGAGCAGGTTAGCTTAAATTAGCTGTCCAGCATGAGATAATGTGAAATTTAAGTAGAAGTTAGCTATATGCATCTGGAAGACATACAAATGAAAGACAATCGTGTGAGAGGAAGATTGAGCAGAGTCTTTAAAGGCAGTAGCATAGTCTATGGATCATCCGCCTTTTCCCCTAATGGTCCAGATAGAAAATAGCTTCAGTTTTACAGGCCATACGGTCTGTGTTGAACACAGCCCGAGAGCAGCCATAGACAGTAGATAAACTCATGGGGTAGTGGTGTTCTGTTACAACTTCATTGTTGGACACCACAATTGAAATTTCATAGAATTTTTACATCATGAAATATTATCCTTTAATTTTTTTTCAACTATTTAAAAAGGCATCAGCTAGTTTTGGCCAAAGGGCCTTAATTTGCTGACTCGGGCCCTTTCTCCAGTAAAAGCATCAAGGTTTCAAGAGGGAATAAGTAGACAGCGCCTGACAAATGTTTAAGGACAGGCCCTTTGAAGCTTGTTAAGAGTTTGTTAGAACTAGGGGCACCTGGGTGGCTCAGTGGGTTAAGTGGCTGCCCTTGGCTTAGGTCATGATCTAAGGGTCCTGGGATTGAGCCCTGCATCGGGCTCTCTGCTCAGCAGGAGCCTGCTTCCCTCTGCCTCTTTGCCTACTTGTGATCTCTCTCTCTCTCTCTCTCTGTCAAATAAATAAATAAAATCTTAAAAAAAAAAAAGAGTTTGTTAGGACCCAGAGAAGGAACAGTGAGATGTAGGAAAGGAGCTAGTGTTATTTATACCCAGTGTTGATGAAAAGCTCAAGAACTGGGTCATTTGTGGTATGTAATTAAAGATAATTAGAAGAGGAGATAGAAGACCATTGGGACTAGTTAGAGGTGCACTGGAGACCACTGGGAATTTTTTGTAAGTGAATAAAATTTTAGGCATTAGAAAAGATAGCGTGTAGTGTCTATACTACAGTATAGTATAGATAGTATAGTATAGTATCACTATAGTGATAGTTTTAGAGCAATCTTTCATGGAGGTGATAGTTTAACTCTGAGACAAGTAAACAGACTAAAGTCTGTGAAGTTGATTCCCCTTCTTTGAAAGCATGACTGACCCTTTTTGAGCTGAGGACTGCTTAGCTATGTCTTAAGATTTTACTCATCTATGTGACAAATATATATGCTTACCATATATCAGATACTGTTCTAAGGACTTTATCAATAATAACTCCTTAAATTCTCATAATAACCTTGCCACATAAATACTTTTATTTTCTCCATTTTACAGATGAGAAGACCAAGGTATAGAGAGCTTCCTCCTGTAGTAAGTGACTAGTATACTTGGTGGGATGGCACCAGTATTGGGCTCTTCACTCCAACCTTCCCTATAATGTCAAATTTACCATGTTAGGGCCCCTGGGCACCAGGGTCAGATGGTTAAGCATCTGTCTTCAGCTCAGGTCGTGATCTCTAGGTCATGGGATGGAACCCCACAGTGGGGCTCCCAGCTCAGGAGGGAGTCTGCTTCTCCCTCTCCTCTGCCTCTCTCCTTGCTTGTGCTCCTTCTGTCTCTCTCTCTCTCTCTCAAATGAATAAATAAAATCCCTAAAAAAATTTTTTCCCATGTCTGGGATATTTAAACTTTTTTCCTCCTGCTATTTATAGAGTTAAAGTTGGAAGAGGAGGTACCATGGTACCATGGATTTATTTATTTTCTGTTGAATGTATAAATGGAGCTATTAAAAAAATACTAGACACTTCCATTAAAAACCTGGCTCTTAAATAAACTATGACATGGAGACAGTGCAAATTATAAGCCTGTTCTCATGCTGATATGCAGGCTATAAAGTAAGAGATGATGAAATTATTGGGGAAATCTTTATAAGTAATAAGCTCTTTCAAAATGTAACCTGATGTGTCATGATGTGGTAAATACCCTAATTTATTTGGCTAGTATCTTAAGATCTGAACTCGGGGGGGAGCGCAGCACGTAATGATGCCTAGAGGACAGTGTGGCCTGGAGGCCAGCATGGAAGCCTGCTCCATGTGTCAGGCTACCACTCACTGACTGGTGTGCAACCAAGTAGTGCTGTCATCTGGACGCAGCTACGGACTTGCTATCAGACTTAATACCAAGTGAGGAAGGAAAGTCCTCCCCGCGTGACTCCTACGGCAGTTCATTTGCTTAGAGCACACCTCTGACTTCCTACTTCCTAGTGGACTAGAAGGTTCTTCCCTCCCTCCCTCACCGATCCTCTCCACCCCCTACTCCTTCCCCACTACCCAGTGATCATATCCCCTGTTTAAATGAGAACAAGTGGATTCGCTGTAGATTTTTGTTTTATTTCCATCTCCTCCTTAAGGTTTGTACTAACATCTCATCTTTTCAATGAGGTCTGTCCTGACTCCTATTTAACACTGCTGTCTGGCCGGCTTCCCTAGCCCTACCGTCTCTTTTATTCTTCTCAGCCTTTTCCTCTGTCCATTCACTTACCACCTTCTAACACGCCATACAGTTGTCATTTACTGTGAAATCATACAAGCCCCATCCCTTGAGGGCAGGGATGTCCTGGATGTCCCCGAGGTGCATGGTACGGAGAATGTTCTCAGTATTTACCTTTGGACTGAATGTGTGGATGCCGCCGTTGTAGACATGAAAAGCTGCAGGCTGTTTCCAACCCTGTGTTTGTCGAGTGACAATGAACCTCCGAACCTTGGGGGTTGTGAATCGGAGAGCTTTTGTCTAGAAGCTCGCCCGCTACTACTTGTCTCTCGGGCAGTGAGGCTGAGACGCGGCTCTTGAAGCAGAGCGAGGTCACTCTTGCTTATAAATCTGTTTTCCTAGGGGGAATTTCTCTTGCTAATTTAAGGCAGCTATATAATTTAACTTTGGAGGCATTTCTCATTTGAGTCATTTCTTGTTTGCCATCTGGCCATGTAATTACTTTTAAGTAAAACTATGTACAGGATGAAAGAACACAAATTGGAAATCCGATAATGTGGATGGTGAGATGATCGTGTGTGTGTGTGTGTGTGTGTGTGTGTGTGTGTGTTTTGCTTTGCTTTTGCTGTTGTTCAAAAAATAAGATTAAGGGGGGGAGCATTTGAGGAGGAATCATTCCAGAGCTTTCCCTAGAGGGAGCCCCTTATATAAATTTTCTTCTTTGACTAAGGGCTTTTGTTATAAACGAAATGTTTTGAATTAGTGGATTATTACATTTTTCCATTCATTTATAAGTCTGGCCCTAAGCTGTGAAACCAGAGGTTGTCTAACATGTCTCCAGAGCTGTTCTGCCGCGAAGTGGAACTGGGCAGAGGTGTGAGCATCATTCTTTCCCTTCATCTGTTTTTCTAGTATTCTCCAGTCTGTATTCTTTTCTTTTTTGTTCCAGTCCCTTCACCCCGGAAGTTATTTTCCTAGTGCCAGCCCGAGTATTATTATTTCTGAAGCTTCCCTTTCACTTTGCTCCCCCAGTTCTTGGAGGTTAATTGCAAAGGGACAAAAGAACCGGAACCCAGTACCGTATATTCAAGTTCAAGAGAAACCTAAATAATGTTTGTTTGGAATTACTGTTCTCCCTCTTGGGTAGGGGCAGGGGAGGGGAGGAGGCTGGAGTGTGGAATTTTTTTAAACCAGGTGCTTAGATGATAGTTAAATTTAAAATACAGATTTAAATCATTAGGGTACAATTGTAATGCTGATGTTCAGTCACAGGCAAAAACCAAACCAATCCAAAACAAACAAACAAATAAAAAACTGGGTGAGAAGACCGGAGGTACTAATTTGCATGAAAATGCAACCAAGTCATCACTTAGAGCTCTGTGGAAATTCTGTTGTAAAAGTTTTACTGCTTGTAAACGTTCCTTTGGTGTGGGAGGCAGAACGTGGGGGCGTGGTCAGGGAAACAATGGTTTGGCTCTGCCCCCCCACCCCCAAATCAGTTCAAACGTCTGAATTAACTGGAGAGTCAAAGAATCAGATCAGACTTGCTGTAAGACTTTTGGGGTCCAACAAACAGATCTGGATGTTCCTAGTAGCCTAGTGAAAATGGGGAATACATTTGCTTCACCTTGACTTGCATAGAGGAAGATCTGCACTGTTTTCACGGATTCCAGAGAGAAGAAACTTTGGATCTGTTGAAGAGAAAGTGAATAAATGAGCACCGAGGCAGAAAGGCTGATGTGGCTATCATGCAAATAAGAACTGTGATTGGCTTTCTCTTTCTTTCTGTACACTTTGTCACTGCAGCTCTCAGCCTTAAAGATTAGGTTTCAGTGGGAGCTTTTCAGGTTCAAGGACTGTTAATGGCTTGTAACTGCCTGACAATAAACTCAGCCTCAACATTACATCAGCCCCCAGCAGATGTCTAAAGATTTGAGACTGGAGGAAAAAAGTTAGAATCTGGAACAGCAGGATACAGCTTACCACCTGCCTGATGGGCTGAGCTTTTAATGTGATTTAGATTTCTAAGCCCTATGTACTCATCCTGGAAATGGTGGCCTTCATTAATGCAAAGATCAAGTCTTTAATTAAACTTTTTAAGAAAAAAAGTAAGTAATTTCTCCTCCCCGCCCCCCCATGTGTGTGTGTGTGTGTGTGTGTGTGTGTGTGTGTTTTGTATTATTTCATCTTCTTGAGTGACGGAATTGGAATGTGAAAACATTAATTAGCACAGGTTAAACTCCATTCTCTACTAAGTTCAAATACCTCTTTTATAACTCTAAGGCAGAATTATGTGATTTTAGCATGTCTTATTTATTTATGTTTGGAATTTTAGGTGAATTCACTTCGGTGCTTCTCAAAAGAAGCCCTTTGAACAAAATGGGGTGGAGGGAGCCTTGTATTTACCTTATGTCTGCCTTGATATATGTTTTTTTAATTCTTCGGCTTACCGTGCAGGGAGGCTGTGTGTGATCTATCATGTATTGTTGATGGGGATGATCCTTTAAAATTCCCCGGAACTCTCTGTTAACGTATTTCAGAGCTCTGGGACAAACTGTCTAGACTGATCAGTCACTGTACAGTACACAGCGTTTGTGGCATGGCTTCATTGTGTACTGACCCTTGGTTTACATATCTTTGATCTAGGTGCTTCTCCTTTCTCCGCAGAGTGTAAATATTACAAATACATGGTTTTGTTTTTACATAGCTGTTGGCTTAGTTCAGTTGAGCTTTTGGGCCAGTGATTTTAAACTAGATTAATGTGGTTGGGTATGAGCATTGGTAAAAGAGACCTTGGAGGAAGCAACAAAGAACAGCGCTGTCGGCCCATTTTCTGCAGCTCCCTCTGTGGGAGGCTGTCTTTGGATGGACTGATTAAAATCTGCCCTGGCAAGAGTGAGATGCTCTGAGAAGAGACAACTGTTCTTTCATGGGAGCCAGTTGGTAGCTGTACTACAAGTGGGGCCAGTGGCAGGATTGCATAGACGCAAGTATCACTACTTGGATTTGATTTGTAATTGGCAAATAGGAAGTTGCACTTTTCAATAGTTTTCAACTATGAAGTGTGTGGTAGTTGAGTCTTCCAAATAAATGCACATCAGCAGGAAACATTGCAATTAACTGTGGCTGCCGTTTGGAGGACATAGAGTGAGTTCCGTCTAATGCGAGATTCTCAGGCACGTAAATAAGGGCCACATTGGTCTTTGTGGATTTTATGTATTAAGATTGGTAATTACATGCAGCACGCAGAACAGTTTTTCAACAAGAGGTTACGTGAACTACCAGGTGCCTAATTTACATGCTTTTGTCAAACAGCAGAAAGCAGAAAGCACACAGACGTTTCTGTTTTTAGTTTGATGTCGAGTTCGCAATGTTTATTTTCCCATTTAGCAATTTATGGGGAAGGTGGGATGATTTGAGAAATGAGGCTTACAGAATTTAGTAGCTGTAGAAAAGATGGGTTGATGGGTTAATGGGTTATGGGGGAGTGCTAACCTGTGACTCAGGTTCCCAGGAGTGCAAAGAAATGCCAAGTTCCCCTTTAGCGGTACAGGTCTAAAGTCAGGGTCTCTGTTACTGTAGATGAATTTTACTCCTGCCACAATCATGCTTTACATATATTAGTTCATTTGGTCTTTGTAACAGCTCTAATGCTGTGCTGTTGGGTACTCTAAGTGAATTTGAAATACATTAGAATAGAAAGGTTCAATAGTTGATGCATGCTTATTCATTTTATTTTGAGAATCTGTTTATGGTCTTGTTTCCAGGGACATATTGTGTTGTACAAATTTGTATGCTCAGTGTGTGCTCTGTAGCCTACTTCAGAGTCAGGAAAGACTAGCCCCTGGCTCACAATTCTAGGATCTGCTGGTCTTATTTGTCACCCCCAGGAAATGCTTCAGCACATGGTTTTCCTCTAAAATTGCCTAGTCTTTCCCTACATCTGACTTACAGCAGCAGATATGTAGAAAGGGTTAAAAACTGTTGATGCATGTATTTGGTGCTGTAGCTTCATGGTGGGCTCCACTGGTATCCCCAACTCTGTGTTTCAGGAACAAAAACAAGGTAGACACGGAGATCCCAAGCCCTAGGGGGATCAAGGAAAATTATTTAGAAGATTTAGGATACTCTCATGATTACCTGTTGTTACCCCTCTGATGTACTCTTTTCTACTGGGAAAACTCAATTGAACTGGGTTATGGTGGGAAGGGTCAATTGCATTGGAATTTTAAAAAAAAATTTTTTTTAATATAACAACATTCTTTGGGGAAAAAAGTATTCCATGAAAGCAGGAAACAAAGTTTGTAGCACAAATTGATTTCTACTTCTATTAGACATGCTATTTAAATATATTTCACTGAATGTTTATGCTTAATTTTTTAAAAAAGTTGAGTTTATTACAATGATGTTTTAAAGTAATGCTTTAGAGAGGAAACATTTGGTCTGCGCCTCTTGGTAGGAAATTTGTTTCTGTCTTGGCAATCTAACATTTACTGTTACAAAGGCAGTGTACAGTTGGGTAATAAATACTCATTGTGGCAGAGTTAAGTCGGAATTGGAGGTCTCTATCAGTTTTCTTAATTGTTTTCTGACTTTGGAGTCAGGGGAGGGCCTAAAATGCTGGGAAGCAAGTAACTGAGGAAGTAATTCTGTCAAAACATTGTGGGGAATAATGGGCAGTTTCAGCTTTTTCCTTCAAGAGACAAAACACTGTGAAGACCCCTAGAGCCTAGTTAAACCTTACGCAGAATTTGTCCCATTTCCCCATTTGGGGCCCTTACCGCTTGGATATGTTAGGCACCAAGAACCCATCTTGATGGAAAATATTTGGAGCCACTGACACTTACTTGGACACCAGAATTCATGCTGCCTTTCTTTCTCTAGCGGTTTCCAACCTTGATGAGGAGAGTCGATGGACAGTCCACTACACTGCTCCATGGCACCAGCAGGAGAATGTGTTCCTTCCCACCACAAGACCACCGTGTGTAGAGGACCTGCACCGCCAAGCCAAGCTCAACCTCAAATCCGTATTGAGGGGTAAGATTGCCTCCCTCCAGCTTTCTGTTCTTAGAGTACTGGCCATTAGAATTGAAAGCACAAATGTGATCGTTCTTTTTAAAAGAAGATCTATTTATAATGAACACATGGTATGCTGGTTTTTTTAGACGAGATCATAAATACTTCTAGCCTAATACATGCCTAATAGGTTCTGGTCTCTGTAGAAACCTGCCAGTTTACAGACATGCAAATCTATCCTCACAGAGCCCACCCCTGCTTGGAAACTCTCTTTAGCATGTTCAAACCACCAGTACTAATGTAATCCAAATAAACCCCTGCTGACATGGGGAATTTGCCCCTGCCTTTTTTAAACCATTGTAGGTATTCAAGGCAAATTTGTTAAAGCTAATACTTTCTAATGGTTTGTTCTGTTTAGTTCAGGTTGGGTGGAAAGGGGACCTATATATAGACTTTGAGTTCAAAGTGGTTTGTTCATCAGGACTTGGGCAGAACCCAGCTGCTGTCCTCTTAAGCATTGGTTCTGTCAACAGATGGGCAGAGTGCCCTGCGGGCAGTAGGAAATACATAGGAAGAGTCTCCTCCTATATCTAGTTTAAAAGCTTCATTTTTCTTCCAATTACTATGGATGTTAAGAAGTGTAACTGTGGGACGCCTGGGTGGCTCAGTTGGTTGGACGACTGCCTTCGGCTCAGGTCATGATCCTGGAGGCCCCAGGATCGAGTCCCGCATCAGGCTCCCAGCTCCATGGGGAATCTGCCTCTCTCTCTGACCTTCTCCTCGTTCATGCGCTCTCTCACTGTCTCTCTCTCAAGTAAATAAATAAAATCTTTAAAAAAAAAAAAAAAAAAAGAAGTGTAAGTGTGTGGGAAGGAGGGCTTCTCTTAAAAGTGGTAAAGAAGTTGTTCTTTAAAAGAGGAAGGAATGTCTGTTAAGATTCAGAGACTTTTTCCTTAAAACAGCAAACTAAGGTTCTTGTTCTACCAGATGCTGCTGCCTCTACCAGTTTTCTCCTCCCAGGCAATATTTGGGACATTGTTTATTTAAAAAATGCTCGTTGGGGCACCTGGCTGGCTCAGTCGGACGATCACGTGACTCTTAATCTCAGGGTCTTGAGTTTGAGCCCCACATCAGGTGTGGACATCACTTAAAAACAAAACAAAACAAAAAGCTTAAAAACTATTTGTTTTGTTATTTATCTGAAATTGAAATTTAACTGGGTGTCCTGCATCTTACCTAATTGTGAAAAACTTGAATCTAGAAAAAATCTTTTTTTTTTTTTAAAGATTTTATTTATTTACATGATGGAGATCACAAGTAGACAGAGAGGCAGGCAGAGAGGGGGAAGCAGGCTCCCTGCTGAGCAAGTGCCCAGTGTGGGGCTCAGTCCCAGAACCCTGAGATCATCACCTGAGCTGAAGGCAGAGGCTTAACCCACTGAGCCATCCAGGTACCCCAGAAATCTGTTATTGATTCAAGGAAAACCCAGCATGAGGACCTCAACTGATACTTACTAAATACTTGTCTACATGCCAGATTCAGTTCTAAACCCATTACTCTTACTATATCATTTAATCTCCAGAGTAATCCTGTTTTTTATTATGCAGATTTTACAGGTGGTAAAACAGAGACACACAGATCAGAAACTTGCTAAGATCTCTAAGTTAGTTAATGGCAGAACCAGGATTTAAACTTGGACAGTCCAAGGCTACAGAACCCATATTCTTAACTGCTACATTATACTGCTTTTAACATCCATTTGTTGGAACTCTTTTCCTTCTGGTAGAAGTGCAGGCTATAAAGGCAGGGGCTTGGGTCTCAAGGAATTTGTACGTACTTCTATAGTACAAATCAGTGTGAAAAATTCTCAAGAAATGTGCCCCAAATTGTTCTTTTAGGAGTTAGAGAAAGCAGAAAATTTCTGCTTCCAGAAAAAAGGAATAGCTATCACCAGACTCACAATAGATACGGTATTCTGAACAGAACTCATTATAAACATTTTAGATGATAGCCTTATTTTTTCTTCCTTGATATTTTTCTAATGCTTAGAAAAGCAGTATGTATCTTATAGTATCTTATGTATCTTACAATATCTTACAGTGTCTCATATCCTGTGGTCTTGGCTTTGGACTGTCCAAAGCTGAGATTATTGGGTCCCCCTTTTTATGTAGCCTGTCTAACCTGTGTATTTAGTGACCGAAAGCTTAAATGGAAAGAATTCCATTAGTTGGCCTCTTCTGTATGGCCTTGGTATTGTACTTCAACCTTTGTTGCCTTCATGATATACCTAAATCCAGCCAAAATTTTTTCTATATCCCTTCCCTACGATTTATTTTCAGTACATTTCGACCAAGAGCATCTCTCCTTATAGTTCACCTTCTCCCCCCAAATAATTAATAAGAATATTAAATGGCACAGTTCCCAGGACAAACCCCAGAGGCAGTGCCATTGTTAACATTTCTCTCTGAGCTAGGAACAACAGAGCTCTGCATGGTCTGGCTTGTAGAGAACGCTTACAGGAAGGTATGTGTAAGTTTGAGGATTCAGGCCTGGCTGTTTTTTGATCGCTCTCCAGGAAATTGTGCTTCATGGCCTCTTTCATGTATTTGCGAGTATCAGATCAGAGCTTCTCTTTTCTTCCCTGAGAAAATTGACCATCTGTATATAGATTTTTCTGATTTTATTTTCCTTTTGATTATTCAGTAGCTTCATGTGAAATATCACCACTAGTTTTGCCTACACTTGAATTTTTTTAAAAGGTCAATGCTTTAGCATCCGTTCTCATGTCCTAAAATGCCTCATCAAAGGGATTTGCTATTAATAAAGTTAATAACTTTGGAAAATTCTTGGAGCTCAACTTTTAAAGTCTGGATTTAAATACTCCTGAAGAGATTTTTAGATAAATAATAACTTTTTAAAGCAGTGATTGAGGAAGACGAAATGTGAAAGAGCACCTGAGTGGTTTCCTCTTCATTTATTTACTTTTAATCACATGCACAAAACTTTACATCCCAATCTTTCCCTACACCATGTTCACAACCTGAGTTAATAAACACAAGTGCGGAGCATTAATGGCGTCAGTATCAGTGAAGATTAAAAAGAAAAAATCTGGTCCCTGAATGTATGGCACTATGAAGACATGAGATTATATAAAGATATCAGTTTAAGTTAATTTGCCCTCAATGTTCTTTGCTTAAAGATATAGAAAGTTAGCTAATGATTCACTATGAGTGATCTGTTTTGCTCCTTCTCTTCTTACTGTGACCTTATCCATAATTTTCAGGAAGGAAAGCTGTTCATTGATGCTGAATAGGTTGGTCCTTTTTTGTAATCATCAAATGCCATCATGTTAAGTTCTGCCAGGTTTAGGAGAGCTCAGCTGTCCTCTGGAGTATCATAAAATGTGGAGGGAAGTGATGCAATGAGTACTAGTTAAATTAATAACTAAGTATTGTAAATATTTGCTTATTAAAGTAACGCAGAAGTGCTTAAATTGGTAGAGTGAGGAAGGCATGGGTTTACTTAAAAATGTTTTTATGAAAAAAAGTTTTTATGAAAAAACTGAGTTGGCACATAAAGACAGATAATAGACTCAGTTTAATAAGCATTTGAGCATCAATTCTGTACTATACCAGGAGGTTTTTGTTGTTTGTTTGCTTGAGTTTGTTTTCTTTGGGGGATGGGGGGGCTATGCCCAGAGTTTTTAAATGAACTAGGATAAGTTCATGGGTCCTTTACAGAGTTGAACTTGCTACTTTGTGTCAAGATTGAAGTAAATAGTGATGTAGTGGAGATGTGTATGATGTGCAGTGTGCAGGCAGAGAGCTCAGTCGGCTGGAAAAGAAAAGCATTGGGAGACACCCCCACCACCACCACCACCATCTGCCCACTCTCTCATCCCGCTACCGAGGAGGAGGTAGGCATCTTGTGGCATATGGAATACCCAGAGCAGGTGTCTTCTGTGTGCAAATGTACTCTGTGCTGGTCCAAATAGGTCCAAATTAACTCAGGTTCGTATCTGTTGTTGGCTAGTCTCTGGAGAATTTGGTAGAATTTGGTGACCATGCTCTTAGACCAAATGATTTGATTTTGGTGATTTGCTAATGACCTTACAAACATGGACCTAGATTTAAAAATATTACTTTGATATTTGGCTCAACAGGATATCTGGCTGACAGTGAGTAGTTAATTTCTGAAGACGGATCCCATTGTCTATTAAGAATTCATTTATTGGGGCACCTGGGTGGCTCAGTGGGTTAAAGACTCTGCCTTTGGCTCAGGTCATGGTCTCAGGGTCCTGGGATCGAGCCCCACATTGGGCTCTCTGCTCAGCATTCTGCCTGCCTCTCTGCCTGCTTGTGATCTCTCTGTCAAATAAATAAATAAAATCTTAAAAAAAAAAATTTTTAAAGAATTCACTTATCTTTTAACTGTATTTCCAGAAGAATTCTGCCCTTTTAATCTCCATGGTTGTTTGAACCATTCATGAACTTCATCTGAATTAGATGGGATGATAGGTAACCTTTACCTAAATATCTATGTGGATAATTTTTAGCATTAGTCAAAGGGCCACATTAAATGGGAAAGGGGGGGTTGAGGGTTGGGGTTGGTTAGGTTAGGCTGAAAGAAGTGTTCAGATTTTATTTCTTTTAGAGCTTTAGTTCTACATTAAATAGTTAGGAGCATGTCGAAGGCTGAAGTAAAGACATTTTATTTTCCAGGCTCCATCCCCCAAAAGCCTAACCTGGGAGAGAGAGAGAAACACAGTTTCTCACAGTATGTTTAACAGACAGTTTAGTTACTGTGTCCACGTCCACTCCTGCCATAATTAGTTCACAGAGCATCTGTTGTTGTATCGAAAATGTTCCCTAGTCACTCTATCCTTCCTGAAGAAATACATTTTAGCAGGTCAGCCCGGCTCTAGAATTAGAAGTGTGAGCACAGGGAAGAATGGCGGATCTGGCCTGTGTTAATTCAGTCAATGGGTTATATTTATTATAGGAATTGAGGATTTACAGTGTGAAGAAATGGTGGTTTGTACCAACCAGTTTTTTGTTTTTTTGTGTTTTTTTTGTGCATGCGTGTATGCTTCCCAACATGTTCGATGCTGGAGAAGGGTACACCTCTCTCAAAGTTAGGACAAGGTTTCCAGGTAGTTTCAGTGGGGTTCCTCTGACAGGTTGTGACATATAGGCTTTATCTAAGGCTCTCTGCATCTACCTTTTATGTCAGGAAGCTTCCTCGTTGGCCTTTGGCTTAGACAGATATGTCTGTTCTGGGAAAGATTACGGGATTCTCTCTGGATTTGATGAGGTGGCTTGGCTATCATATCTGGCTGCCTTGGGCACGTGGTTCCTGTGGTTTTGGCCATAGATGCTCTTCTTGGGGGTCCTGTGGCACTTCTCACGGGACTGTTTGGGGGATGCTTTTGGAGGTGTGGGCTTGTGGATGTTGACCAAGAGCTCTCTCTCCTGGAATGGTCCATCTGCTCACTGCTGTTGACGCACTTAAGATGAACATCTGCTTTGCCCACCTGTGCTAAACATGGATTATTTTTCTTCTTTGTCACTTTTTAAAAACTATGACATAGAACACAAATACCTAAAACATTGTACAATGTAAAAATAATTATAAAGCAAATATCAAAAGAACCATTACCGTGGTCAAAAAGTAGACTAAGGCCTAAACTCCAGAAGCCTCTTGTTCTTGCTTTCCAGTAGGGAAAAATCCAGGTTTAATGAAGAGAGCCTGGGTCACATCTAGGTTCAAATCCTGCCTGTTATGTACTAGATATCTCTGATTTGAGTTTAATTTTGAGTTTTACTTCTTTAACAATTTGACGTTGTTTATGCATCTGTAAAATAAAGACCATCATATCTGTGTTTATGGGAAAAAAATTAACGTCCCTTTGCCAAATATCTCAGAGTACCTGCCCCTAAAATTGGAAGCAGTGTTTGTAGAGGGAAGGGTGCATTTTAATTTAAGTGCAACAGAATACGGATACGAAGTTATAAATCTCAGCCCTCTTTCCCAAATGGCTATCCTGATTTAGCTGATGCTTTCCTTCCTACCCATTATGCTCCAGAGATACACTGTTGGGAGGAGGGAGAGGAACAGAACCAGAAATATCAGTGATGACAAGGACAGCTACAGACACTTGGCACTCAGGGTCGTTTTGTCTGTATAAGCAAGGTGACTTTTTCTCCTACCCACCTTCAACCTCGGAAAGAGCCTAGATTGCTAGAGCTGGAAGGGACCCCCCACATCCTTTGATTAATAAACCTCTTTTCATTTTGTAGGTAAGTAAACCAAGGCTCCCGGAAACGAAGGGGTTAGTTTATAGCTGCTTTTGCAATTGATAGATGATGAGGTTGGGGTTTGAAATCCGGTTTCTTGCTCAGCCCACACCTGTCCCTTTGGATCTAAGATCCTGAGGGCCCTGAGGAAATGCTTTGATGTCTGCCATCAGCTTTCAGAAAGGTCACAGGGAGCTGGAATCCAGAGGCCTAGGGCAAGTTTGGTTTTGTTAGCTGATTCACTTAAGGAATGCAGATGAGCTTATGGATGCCCAAAGGAGGTGCTTCACCCTTGCTCTGGAAATCTTCTCTTCATTCAGTCCTGATTTCATTGCAACTCAAGTATAAGAGAATAAAAGGAGGGAAGCTATGTCAGGGGACATTGGGTATGTCAAGTATCTATAACTGCTCTTTCATTTTAATGGCATTTGGTGCATATTTTAGGGCTGTAATAGGTAATTAGTACTTCAGTGGACTTAAAAAAAAAAAGGCACAGATTTTAGAAGGGACAAGAGAAATAAAAGGGGACCGGTGATTTAGCACTCCTTTGCCTGGTCCTTCCTTGTGTTCCCCAGAAGAATCCTTAGGTAGAATTGATAGGTAGGAGGAGAAGAGGACGTATCACTGTTTACTTTAAATTTTTTAAGATTTCATTTATTTATTTGACACAGAGAGAGATCCAAGTAGGCAGAGAGGCAGGCAGAGGGAGAGGGGGAAGCAGGCTCCCTGCTGAGCAGACAGCCTGAAGCAGGGCTGGATCCCAGGACCCTGATATCATGACCTGAGCCGAAGGCAGAGGCTTAACCCAGTGAGCCACCTAGATGCCCCAAAGTATCACTGGTTAAAGAAAGGTTATTTTTAATATTCTATAAGTCAGAAACGTTAAATAACTTAGATTCATGCATACAGAATTTTTACTTAGTTTCTAGTTTAAATAAAAATAGGTCTAGAATTCAGGTAAGGAGAGTGGTACATCATTCTGGAAAAGCCACTCAAGAGGGGTAGGGAATATATTGTCCCATCTTTCCTAAAACATAGCAGCATCGGCATTTTGTTCATTTGTCATAACTAGTCAGGAAATAGAGATGCAAGGCTGGAACTTGTATTTCTGGGCCGCTAGGAGCCTGTGAGATGTTGGAAAATACTGTCCCATTTTTGCCCTTGGCTTCCTGCTCTGGAAAGCAATGGATGATGTCTAGGTTCCCTTCTGAGCTCAAAAATTCTGCTTGGCGTCTCAGTACTTACTGCTTAAGGGTGACGGATGTGACGTTCTTTGACACCAGAATAGAACTTAATGCTGAGTCTTAAGTCCCAGCAAACTGGGTTATCGACAATCTAAGTTGGTGCTGCCGTGAAATTTTTCTAAGTGCATCCTGCAGGTAAAGCATGGGCCGGGTATTGTGGCTGAGTCCAAGAGGAATGACGTTGCTGCTTTCCAGGGCGGCTTAAAGCTCCCTGGAGAGCTGTCTGTGTGAGTAAGAGGGCGGAAGAGAGTGGTATTACGGAGCCTCACCCCTGCCCCTGGGTGTCATCTTTAAAACGGAAATCTGATCCTACCTCTCCTTTGTTAGAAATTCCCTAGGTGCCCCTCTCACACATAGCTCCTTAGTATCTAAGAACCTTCATGATCTGCCTGCCCCTTGTTGGTCTGGCTTTATGCCTTCTACCACCTGTGCCTTCACCTGAAGGATAAAGTCCTTGCATTGGAATGCTAGCTTGTCTTGTGCTTCCTTTCTCTGCTGCCTGTCCGGGCCTTGTCCTTCTTCCTGCTGTATCATGATCTCTTACTCCTGGTCGGCGACGCCCGTTTCCCTGGAAGAGTCATCTTGGGGTTGTCTGAGAACCCCGAGAGGTTTTCCTGGACTTTCCAGGACACGCCTTCCACCCTTTCCCATACACTCCCACAAAACCTAAACAGCCCTCCATTAAACTGCGTAGTCTGTGTTTACTCGTGTATCTCCCTGCCTGATAGCGAGACCGTTGGGAGCAGGACCTTGTGTTGTCATTTGTGTGACTCTAGCACACAGGCTGCTGCTTAGTTTCACTAGGTTGACTTTCCAGAGGCAAATGGTAATGTTAACAAAAAGCTGCTCTCTTTCTGCATTCGGTATTTCATTGGACGGTAAACACTGTTGTGTTTGTGGAACGGTCACCTAGAACTCAGGAGAGAGGAGAGGGCTGAAGGCTGGAAAATGGCGAGGGGCAGGGTTGAACCCGGAAGCCTTTACTTTAGGGGGCCGGAGAGGAGAAGTCGGTGAGAGAGTAGTTGGGGGAAAAGAGAGTCAGGATGGGCCGTGGTGATGAGGCTCACAGATGGGGAGAGAGTCTGGAGAAATAATACTAAGCTGGTCATTAGGCCGCCATTGGTGACATTCAAAAGCGAAGTGTCACAGAAGGCTTTGGATGTTAAGAAGCCAGATTTTATGGGAGAAGAATTATTTTTATAAGCAGAAAAATAATGCAAGACATTTTTTGAGAAACAAGGAAGTAGAATAAATTGATGTCAGCAAAACAAAGAGAAGAAGGGGACAGTATTTCGAGGTGTGGCAAGATAGAGGTAATATTACTTGTTTTAAAAACCAGAGCCAATTCAAACATGGTTGTAGACAAAAGGAGCCCAGGAGGAGGGGAAAGATCACAGATGCTAAGAGAGAATGGGGAGGATGTTCCCTGAGGATACAGAGCAATAGGCGGTGAACTCAGGGCCACAGGTGGAAGTCAGGTTTCCACCTGTGTCTCCTAGACAGAGAATTGGGAAGAATTTTGAGATGGAGCAAAAGAAATGGCAAAGTTGTTCATGAGTTGGTGCTGGAGGCTTGACAGAAACGGGGCCCTCCACTCTGTTGCTGGGGCTTTGGTGAGAAGAATGACTTGATTTGGTGCTCTTGTTCAGTGCTTGAGAATTTAATTAGGTTGACTTTTCAAAGACAAATGTTCATGTTATGTGTTTCTGAAAGCTTTTTTTTTTAAATATTTGGTATTTCATTAAACTTCTTTTGAAATTTTTGTCCTTAGGGAAAGTTACCCAGCCTGATGAAACAATGGATCAGATTCTCTATTGAGGAAGGGGAAGAGCAAAGACAATAAATGAGGAATTAACAGAATGGAAATGACATGCAAACGAGATTGTTTAACTTCTCTTGTTAGATTGGAGGGCTCGGGAAATTTTTATAATACTAACTGCCCTGCGCAGGGTAAAGCTGAAATAGTTGCGGAAGTCTGATGCAAGAGCAAGAGAAAATGAACAATCACTGCTTTTTCACTGGGTTAAGAGACATGGTGCCTTTTTTTTTTTTTTTTTTTAAATGGTAAGCAACACACAAAAGATAGACTAGCAAAGACAGTCATTTAAATGATCCAGGTCTTAACAAAACACTGGGGATTGTTTCAACAAAAGGCTTTTTGTTTTGTTTTTGTGTCCACGGCTAGTCTGCTGTTTCAGCAATTCTGTTTTAATTCCTGATAAAGTGAGTAACTTGAGTGGCCTCTGTGTTGCCCTCAGTGCAGCATAAAAACGCTACATTGAAGGTACTGTGGATAAGGTTTGTTATCACTCTCGGTACCACTGAAGTCTCTCGGTGTTGGTTTAGAATCTTAGCTGGCTATTTGATACTGAGTAACCTTGGTAATGCTCCACTACTGCCAGTGAGAGGGCTTTCTCATTCTCGAGTGAAATGAGATCACCTCCCATTCGGCTGTGCTCTGGTGCCACTCAACCAGAACTGGCAAACTCTTCACACGCTCCCATTAATCATGGCACCAGAAAACGCTCACCTTAATTTCAGTCAGATTCAGTGCTTTGAGTCTCCTTGAATTAATTTGGGCATGTGAAGAGAAGAAGTATTAAAAACTAGTTTTCTACAATAGCAGGTCACCTCTACAAGTAAATCTTCCATGGTTGGCTGTGAAAAATAAAGCTAAAGGTTTTATCCAACTGCTTAAGTTTTAATATTTAATTCCTAATTTTTTGGAGGTTTTTATTCCACTCTTACAGAAATTAACCACAGAGGGACGATATTCGCCGAAATGACCTTTTTAAAACCCTTCCACATAAAGGGAAGTTTCCTGTGGTGTTGAATGTCAGTGAGGGAGACGTTTGTCGTGGGATTGGGAGCAGGGTGGTGCTTTCCAATACATGTTTACACAGTAGTCACAAACGCATTTCCTGTTTGACTTTGAGCTGATGACACAGTTAATAGCTCATTTTGTCTCCATAGTACACCACCTTTCCAACCCTGGTCATTTTATTTCCCCAAACCCACCATGTAGATTGAAATGAGAAGTCATTTGGAATTACATTAAATAATTTTTAAGCACATGAGTTCTGGAGTCCGCTTGTCATTCGTCCCCGCCCCCCAACCTCGGCAAAGAAAACTGTCCATTTCAAAGGCGTCCATTCCATCACCATTTCCTGTCTTCTGCCTTACTCCTACCCGAAACTTCTGGGAGCTCTATTTGATTCTATTTGATCAGAAATCTTCTAGGTCTTATCCATAATACAGTTAGTTTGTAAATACTGGATTTAATCAGTTTCCCTGAAATTCCGCTGAGACTAAATTTCCTTGGATAGATAACCCTGATTGAGCACTGGACATCATCTTCCCTACTTCATTCCCTTCCTACCAGCTTTCCCTTATCCCTGATTTCCTGAAGATATGATTGGGGCCCCACCCGCATTGGGTTCCCAGCCCACACTTCCCAGCTGTGGTTAATAAACACTGATGCCATGGCCAGTTTAGACGAGACAAGTCATATGCCTTCGGTTTATTGAGGTGGAAAGCGTGTTCAAGGATAAAGTACATGGGGGAGAGGAAAGGGACAGCACCTCTATCATGTAATCACAGTACGCTTTCAAGTCCAATCACAGTATGCTTCGGGTCCTTATCATTCATTCTCTTAATGAACTCACTGGGTACTTGCTAGCCACCCACACAGAGTGAGATCATGCAGGGCTTAGGCAGCATTGGGATTTTACTTTCAGGGCCTGGGAAGCCATTGGAGAGGTTTGAACTCCGGAGTGACATAGTCTGATTGGTCCTTTTTAAGTAGCTCAGTGGGGTTCTGTGTTAAAGTTCACCTCAGGGGGGCTGGGGCGGAAGCAGGAGACTGGGTGGTGATTACCACAGTTATCCGGTGAGAGGTGGTGCTGGCCTGGATCAGGAAGCTTCCTCCTCAGTTGGAGCTCAGTTGGGGTATTAAAAGCAAGAACTCTCCCAGCATTTTAAAGGAGGCTTGACAGGCAAGGCACTCCCGTACTAGCAAAGTTAAAAGCTTTTTCTGCAATAAAACAGTATTCTTTAGGAACTGAAAGTAGTACCAAATGGAGCATTTCTCCTCTCTGCCTTGACCCTACCCATAAACTAAATTCTTCTTCATCCTTTGTTTCCTGTTCCCGCTGAAGTTTCTCTTAGTGGGTGTGGATCATTTGTGACAGACTAAGACTGATCAACCCTCCCTTCCTCTTGGGTCTTTCAGCATTTCTCACTTAGAATATCTAGGAAGTATCAAACTTCCTAATTCTATTTCCGTCTTTTCTCATACTGCGGCTCCCAGACTAGCAGCATCACCATCACTTGGAAATTTACTAGGAATGCAGGTTTTCTGGCCCCACCCTGGACCTGCTGAATCAGACACTCTGGAAGCAGGCTCAGCAATGGGTTCGACAAGCCTTCCACGTGTTTCCAAGGCACCTTAATTTGGAAAGCTAGGGCTCTGTCAGTAGTCAATGCGAACTTGTTTATCAGTCACCTACGTTGTAAGCCCCCTAGAAGTTGGAACATAGCCCTTCAGCTCCACTAGCTCATTGCAAGCTAGGATTTGAACATAAGCTGTTCTACTCTCAAGTGTTTTGAGCTCTGAACTCCTGCTCTTCTGCTCTCTGGCTGTTAGCAGAAAGTGACTTAAGCAAATTGGAACTCCTTGCCTTCAGGGGAGCTCCCTTTCCTTTGACACTTGGGTGATAGTTTGCATACTTTCTGATAGGCCTTCTTTCTTTCTTACCCAGTTAAGCCATTTATTCTCTAGTACTTGGAACATGTTGTTGTACACACACCATTAGGAGAGGAGACCTTTGCTTTCTGAACTTTAGAGAGGCTTAGGCTTAGTCATTAAAGCCATATATTTTCTCTTTATCCTTTTATGTTTTATGGTGTTTTGGATTGTAAGTATCATTGAAGCGACGACTGGTGAAGAAGCAATGTTATGGGGGCACCTGGGTGGCTCAGTGGGTTAAAGCCTCTGCCTCCTGCTCAGGTCATGGTCTCAGGATCCTGTGATAGAGCCCGGAATTGGGCTCTCTGCTCAGCAGGGAGCCTCCTTCCCTCTCTCTCTGCCTGTCTCTCTGCCTACTTGAGATATGTCTGTCAAATAAATAAATAAATAATCTTTTTAAAAAAAAAGTGGGGGGAAGCAATCTTATGGACCCAACTATGTGTTTTTTGGAAGATGAATTTGAGTTTACTTATTCATATATAAATAATATGCTTTTATACCATATAAGTATTACTGTATAATGACATAAAAACTTCTACTCTAAAAAGGGGGAGGGAAGAAAAGAACCAAACATTAGTTTAATATTAAACCAAAGAGCATGTCTATTTGAAATCTGTTATTTAAAATAGCCATCAAAGTATCTAGGAAAATAATCCATATCAGTATCCAACATCGATATTAAATTCATGGTGTCTTTAGGATTTAACAGCTTTTCAGCTCACTTGGTAGGCTACAAATAACCAAGGAACTTAAAAGCATTTGAACATCTATAATCTCTTAATTATTCCACTTATGATTCTTAAAAACAGTTTAAATAAATTAAAGTTCAACTGTTTTGAAGAATTTTCAAGAAAATCCAAATGTATTTTGGGAACATCCAATATGCCTGATTGGCAAGGCAGAATCCGACTACAGTATGAGAATTATTTTTTTCCAGTGTTGCCAAACCCAGTAAATTAATGAGCTGGAAGGTAAATCCCTTCTGTTTTAAAATGCATTTTGGTTTAATTATCTTAAGAAAATAAATTCCCTAATGGTTACAAAGCATAATATTTAAGTGCAACACATTTTTCCTATGTACTTACTTGAAAGCTCAAATTAGATGAGCTATATAATACCCAGTACAGCTATTAGACTACAGCTGATACTCTTTTAAGTATACATGTTTGTAGCCTTATGTGTTCTCAATGCTCTATTTCTGGACAAAGATATATAATAGAACTGGCCTTTTACCCTGTTGTTGATAAATCTGATGGATAAGTAACTGGGATAGAAGTTTGAAAACCTGAACCTTCTAGAAACTTTAGACCTGAGTATCATAATCCATAAGACACAGATCTGTTCTCCTTCAGTTTCCACGGAAATACTTTAAACACAAATCAAATAATGACGGCCAAGGGCTTTCAGTTTAGAAAATAATGCATTTATTTAGTGTCAGCGGTAAGGACTTTAAAAATCAGTGATCTGAACAAAGGACTTTTTTAGACTATGGTTCATCATAGGACATTCTCACTGAAGCAGTGCCTTATGACCATTATTTTTATAATTAATTCTGGAAGTGGAGTCCTCCCAATTTCAATGACCTTGCATTACAGTAGGAGGATTATGAAAGACTTAACACTGTTAGAAGAAACCATGTTCAGATTTTAAAATATGGTGCATCTGGAATGCTTTGCTGTTGTGAAATGCCAAAATTGTGCTTTTGATTTGAATGTTTCAAAACTTGCCTAGCAGTTCATACCTGCTATGAACCAACATTAACCTGAAGAATGACAAAATTACCTTCTTAATGGATCCTTCTGGTTTTTACTACAGCAGAATTTGTTTCAAAATTTTCCTTCATCATTCCTTCCCTTGTTTTCCACATAGTCTAGCAAGGCAGCCACCTTCTCCCTTTTTTCCTTTTAGCATCCCCATACACCACATCATTCCTTGGGGAGTAGAACACCCCATTATGCTTTCAGTGTCTCATCTCCTCCTACAACTCTTCCTTTTCCTCATTTAAGCAAGTCAGACTTGCTAGCCCTGTATTGAAGATAAGAATTTTCTCCTCTTGGAGTATAATTCAGAATTTTTATAATTCATTTAATTTTTCACTATTGTATGTTTTCTCTCACAGAATTATATATGTGAAAAAAAATCAACTAGGGCAAGTTATGCCAGTCAGTGATTTAAAATGTCCATGTACTTTTACTGGCATCACTGTGATTGGCTTTCTCCTCCTGTGGGTAACAATCAAACTGCTGTTGTGGGGGTGCCTGGGTGGCTCAGTGGTTAATCCTCTGCCTTTGTCTCGGGTCATGGACTCAGGGTCCTGGGATCGAGCCCCATAACCGGCTCTCTGCTCAGCGGGGAGCCTGCTTTCCCCTCTCTCTCTGCCTGCCTTTCTGCCTACTTGTGGTCTCTCTCTTTCAAATAAATAAAAAATCTTTTAAAAAAATTAAAAAAAAAAAAAAAACCTCCGGTTGTGGTTTATTTGGGATTTATGTGTCTGAGAAGTTTTCAGCTGAGTCTTAGCATCTTAGGGAAGTGGGTAGGCAAGAAGAAGGTGATAAATGCAAATAAGATCATGTCCCTTCTCTGCTCCAAGTCCCTAGAGGCCGTCCCCCAGCTTCATGGTGAAAGCCAGAGTCCTTACAGCCTTCAAGGCCCCACATAGTCAGTCCCTCCTTTATCTGTCCAGCCGCATTTCCTACTATTCTCACCCCAAACTTTTCTCTAGCTCTTTCTCAGGGTGATGGAACCTACTTTCATTGCTCAAATATCACTACTCAGGCCAGCTCCAAACGCCGTTCCCAGTTCCTTTATTGGCTCTGTTTTTCTCTTAGCCCTTAGGACCTTCTAACATGCTACATAGTTTACTGTTTTTTCTGTTTGTTGTCTGTGCTGTCATTAGAGCTCAAGCTCCATGAGGACAGGAATGTTTCTTCTGTTCCCTGTAGAAACTTCCGTGCCTATCAAAGTACTTGGCAGGCAGTGGATGCTTCATGAATATTTGTGAATTAATGATAAATATGGCATGGGCATGCTTTGCCTTGTAGTCGTAATACCTGAGTTCCTGAGGAGAGAGAATTATCTTAGGAACTAAGGACTTTTTCTAACTATGATTCTGCCTTGGCAGTAGATGCTACCATACCTCCCACTCCTTTCTCTTTGCGATTCTTTCATGAAAAACATCAGTTGAACCTCTGTACTATGTGAGGCATGACAGAGTTTCTGAGGAATATGCAGAATGGCTTACAATATTGAAAAACTCAGGGTAGCATGGAAGGCTGAAGTGACTGGGAAAGGCTTTGTAGAAGAGAGGATTTGAGGTAAGTCTCAGAGGTGGATGGCATTTGGATTAAGCTGTCTTCAGGTAACACAGTGAGGTGAGTTCCCTGTAAGCATGGCCACCACCACTGTGGGCCAGTAGGACCTACGCTGCTGCCATCTGTGGGATTTGGGGAGTGATAATGCTGATATGCAGGCTGTGTTAATATGTATAATTAATATGATTTAAGAATTTCTAAAATAACGAGAAAGGAATCAGATTTTCTTTTCCATCTTAACATCTGAGTCTGCTAACATTTTCATTATTTTTTTTTTTAGATTTTATTTATTTGACAGACAGAGATCGCAAGTAGGCAGAGCAGCAGGCAGAGAGGGAGGGGGAAGCAGGCTCCCTGCTGAGCAGAGAGCCCGATGTGGAGCTCAATCCCAGGACCGTGGGATCATGACCTGAGCCACCCAGGAGCCCCCATTTTCATTATTTCTTTGAGAGACATAGTATTTTCACCTATAGACCTGCTTTACCTGTAAGGAAAAGAGACTTTCCCTAATCTTAAGTTCTGAAGACCATAAATATCAATATTCTTTAAGATACACGTATACTGACTAATTTCATACTCATTTTTTTTTAATGAAAATGCAAATGTAGAGGAAAAAAAACTATAATAGAGCTAGTTGAATCTCTTTTCTTTCTAGGAAAGAGCTTAAGGGCACTAAATCCCCAAACCCAAAGCATTGATTTGCTAGATAAAGCCTAGTGTTCTTTTATACATGAAGTGTGATCTGGGAGGAGTGGAGGGGGGTAGTTTCTCATCACAGCACTGTTGTCAGCTGTGAGTTGTTAACCTCAGGAAAGAATACCAGTTCTGGGGTCAGAGTGCCTGGATTTAGTGTTGGCCCCGTCACTCGGAGCAAGTTTCTTTTTGTTTCTCAGAGTTTTCATATTTAGAATGTGGAACAGCTTTGGGTCATTGTGAGGAGTAAGTGACTCCCTGTGCAGGAAGTGCTCATCGGCATGGTGGTGTGTTTGTCCGGAGCCCTCATCACAGTTCCTACACCACAGCGACTGCTCCGTCTGCTGAGGGCAGTGACCACATCTTGCCTTTCCCACCACGGAGAATAACTCAGGACATTAGAGATGAGTTCCTGAAGCCCAGAGCCTCACAGCTCTTCAGTATCCAAGCTGGGCATTTCCCAAGGTCCAGTTCCTGCCCTAGTTCTTTCAGCGATGCTTTGACACTCTTGCTAAAGAGTGACCACCCTCTCGCCCCATTTCCTTGACAACACTCGTAAGTTTCTTCCACATGTTAGCATCTCTTGGTTCCAGACTGTGTACATTTCCTGGGTCTGCCATGACAAATTACCACAAACTGGGTGGCTTTGAAAACAACAGAAATTTATTGGCTAGATGCCCAAAACTCATGTCAGCAGGACCATGCTTCCTCCGACCTGTAACGGAGAATCTCTATTTGCCCTTCCAGCTTCTGGTGGCTCTGGGCTTTCTTTGGCTTGTGGCTGTGTAACTTCTAATCTCAGCCCCTTTCAAAGGCTTCCTTCTTTCTGTGTGTGTATGTCCCTGTGTCCTTACGTGGTCCCATGGTCTCTGCTTTCTCTTCTTACAGAGACAGTAGTCATAATGGAGTAGGTAGGCCCTCATTTTAATACCCTCATTTTAATGTGATTACATCTGTAAAAGCTCTGTTTCCAAATAAGGTCACATCACAGGTACTAGGGATTAGGACTTCAACCAGCCTTTTTTGGGGACACAATTCAATGCCCATAACACTATCAGATCAAAGGACCTCAGTCCTTTTCCTCTCTTTCCTTAAATGCATTTACCAAGTGCCTGGCTGATATTTGACCACTATAATGACATCCCTAGGTATGTCATGTAAAACTGATTAGTTGATAACTTTGTAAATATTTCCGTTAGATCAATTCAAATATTTTAACTCTATTTTGGATTGAAAATAGTTAAGAAATAAATGCTCAGGCAATTGGGAGAAAATCCAGCTATCAGTGCTGCACATAGTTAGGCAAAGAAATAGAGCCTCATGATGTTTTGGTAAAGGTAGAGCCAAAGCCTTGGTGAAATTATAGAATCTTGAAGAACTGTACAGCCAAGCATATCTTGTTATGGAATTGCTCACTGGCTTTTACAAGGGGAAGAGTTTGAGGTATTCCTGGTTTATGTGGTAAATCCTGGCAGTCATGTCCATTTTCTGAGCACCTACCTTGTGGAGGTTTCTGTGCAAAGTTCTGGCATATCCCTACCTCAGCTCTCACATCAGAGAGCAGAACACTTAGAAATATTTGTTGAAATATTTGTCTCATGTCTGCCTCCCAGATGGAGTAATGTCCCAGTTTTACAGAGGTAGAATCTGAATTTCCAGCAAGGTTAACATGCTGTCCCCTAGACCTCATAGGTAGAAAGTAGGGGCCGATCCACCTTGATTTCCAGACGATCAGCTGCTCCTCCATGTAGAGTCCCTCCAAATGGTTAGCTTCCTGTTTCAGCAACACAGAGAGTAGCTTTTCATTGCCCTTGCAAATTCCACATCAAAAGTCTCTCAACCTCATTCAGGAGGGATTGGAAGTAAACAGTAAGTCTACTGAGGATCAGGAAAAGTCTTTGTTTCAGTGTGTTGCCTGCCTGTCCATTTGGAAGAGTCATCGGAGCAGTTTTGAGTATTGTCATTTTGCCCCTTGCTCATGAGGTAGGGTGGCCCTTTCTTGTCCCCTCTGAAGTTAGGTGTGGTCATATGGCTTGTTTGGTCCAAAGAAATGGGACTCAAGTAACCAGGAGTTATTTCTGGCAGAAGTTTCGGGAGTTCACGTGAGAGGTGCCACATTCTCACTGTGTTGCCATGTGATCAGTTAGCACAGGTACTTCCCTCTTTCCAGTCCCCAAGGGTCTCTGGTGAGCAGAGCCCCTGCTAGTTCTTCTTACACCAGGAGAATGTGTGGCAAAGATTCTTCTAGTTTCTTAAGTCATGGAGTTTTTGGAACTGTTTATAACTGCTGCATATTCTAGCTCATTGTGACCGATCCAAAAAATGTAAAAGCAAAACATGGAAATTGGAAATTCATCAAGTATTTCCAGCAGAGAAAATTATTTTGAAAATAACTCTTTGAACTATCTTACTCTAACATATTAATATGAAAAGCCTAACGAATAGCCAAATGCATGAAGGTTTGGAGGCCCAAGGCCGGCTAAATTCAGAAGATCGTTAGATCACCATCCAGTGTATGACATTGTTTTGTTTTGTTTTTTTTCTATATTTAAAGCTTTGGTCTACCAAGGAATGTTCACTCACTATTCTTGTGCTGAAGAAAACTGTTTGACATGAAAGGGAAGAGGAGGGAATTTGTGGTTGGAAAACCAGAGGACACAGTGAACAGGGATACCTTTATCCAAGCAGGACTGTGAGAACAATAGCTCAGTTTTACTCCAGATTTCTATTGCAAGAGGCGTTATGTGTTAAAGATAGATCTTCTGTTATATTTAGTATCTTGTTTCTAGCCTGTAGCCGCTGGCATAACTGGCTTTAAATTATGCTTTGCCTTGCAGTTACTCGCAGGGTAGTGTTGGAAAAGTCTTTGTCTGTTCGTGAGGGCTCGCACCTACTTACTTCTCACTCTCCAGACAATAAACTCCATTTAATGAACAAAGCTGTGTTTCTAGAAGCTGAGAGCTGTTGCAACTTGACAAGAGGAGATTCTCCTAGATTTTTCCTAGTTGGAATAAGATAAGAGACGATGGAATTTGATGACTTGACTGGATTTCAGAAATTTGATAAGAACAAAAAAGTGGTCATCCGCCATAAATGTATGCTGTCTAGTTTCACCTTAGACCCATCATCTTGTTTCGTGGACATACTACTATTTAAACATTTCTGTGCTCAAGCCTCATGGTGGCAAAAAGAGGCACTGTCTTTTAAACTAAGGCTCAAAAGGTGATGGTAGAAGTTCTGATAACTGGCAGATTTTTCATAGTTTTATGGATAATTTTGCAACATTCTGGTCTTCTTTTTTTTTTAAGATTTTATTTATTTATTTGACAGACAGAGATCAATCACAAGTAAGCAGAGAGGCAGGCAGAGAGAGGGGAGGAAGCAGGCTCCCTGCTGAGCAGAGAGCCCGACTTGGGTCTCAATCCCAGGACCCTGGGATCATGACCTGAGCTGAAGGAAGAGGCTTTAACCCACTGAGCCACCTAGGTGCCCCACAATATTCTGGTCTTTTAAGATTTAACATGTATCAAGTCATTTTAGCTATTTTTAATATTGCTAACAACATCAGAACTAACATCACTTTTAGAGATGATCCAGCCCATGTAATACAGATGATCTGTATTTTCTAGCAAGGAATAACCTCACATGATAAGTGCCTCCAATATGTAAAAAGATTTTCAATATTATAAAACGGTGTAACTTGGGGCACCTGGGTGGCTCAGTGGGTTAAAGCCTCTGCCTTCGGCTCAGGTCATGATCCCATGGTCCTGGGATCGAGCCCCGAGTTGGGCTCTCTGCTCAGCGGGGAGCCTGCTTCCCTTCCTCTCTCTCTGCCTCTCTGCCTGCTTGTGATCTCTGTCTGTCAAATAAATAAATAGAATGGTGTAACTTGAAATTTATACTTCTTATAGGGACAGTTAGTGAAGGATGAAGACTAATTTGAACAACAGAAGGACTTAGTTTACAAGGACCTTGGTTTGAGGGGCCTGGCTGGCTCCGTCAGTAGAGTGAGTAACTCTTGATCTAGGGCTTGTGAGTTTGATCCCCACATTAGGTGTACAGATTACTTAAAAATAAAATATTTGAAAAAATTAATGAATAAATAAAAGGGGCTTTCACTTTGTATTTTGTTTTGTTTGTCAAGTATTTGAAAACAATGAATTATGAGTAGCTACAAGTGGTAACAGTTTTTCTTGTTTTTGTGTGTATGTGTGGCTGGCTGCATTTCATTTTTTACTTCTTTCAAGTATAATTAACGTACCGTGTTTTATTAGTTTTAAGTGTGCAATATAATGATTCATCAATTCTGTACATTCCTTCAGAGCTCATCACAATGAGTGTACTTTTAATACTATCATCTGCTTTAACCATCCCAACCCATCTCTCCTCTGGCAACTACCATTTTGTTTTCTATTAAATATAGAATATATAGTCTGGTTTTTTGTTGTCTTTTGTTTCTTTGTTCATTTGTTTTGTTTCATAAATTCCACATACAGGGACGCCTGGGTGGCTCCGTTGGTTAAGCATCTGCCTTTGGTTCTGATCATGACCCTGGGGTCCTGGAATCAAGCCCCACGGCAGCCTTCTTGCTCAGTGGGAGACTGCTTCTCCCCAGCCTGCCGCTCCCCATGCTTGTGCTTGCCCTCTCCCTCTCTCTGTGTCAAATAAGTACATCTTTTTTAAAAAAATACCACATACAAGTGAAATCATATAGTATTTGTCTTTCTCTAACTTATTTCAGTTAACATTATACTCTATAGCTCTCTCCATGTTGTTGTGAATGGCAAGATTTCAGATTTTTATGACGAATATTCCATTATACATTTATACACACACATCATTTCATTATCCATTCACTGCTTGACAGATACTTGGTTGCTTCCATAATTTGTCTGTTGTAAATAAACCTGCAGTAAGCATAAGGGTGCATTTATCTTTTCAAATTAGTGTTTTTATTTTCTTTGAGTAAATACTCAGTAGTAGAATTACTAGCTCATATGGTAATTCTATTTTTAGTTTTTTGAGGAACCTCCATACTGTTTTCTACAGTGGCTGCACCAGTTTGTATTCCCACTAACAGTGTGTGAGGGTTCCTTTTTCTGCACGTCCTCACTAACACTGTTTCTTGAGTTTTGATTTTAGCCATTCTGACAGGTATGTATATCTCATTGTAGTTTTGATTTGCATTTTCTTGATGGAGAGTGATGTTAACACCTTTCCATGTGTTTGTCTGTCTATGTCTTCTTTTGAAAAATGTTGGTGCAGACATTCCTCTGCCCAATTTTAATTGGATTATTTGGTTTTTATTGAATTGTATAAGTTCTTTATATATTTTGGATAACGACTTATCAGTTACATCATTTACAAACATCTTCTTCCATTCAGTAGGTTGCCTTTTTGTTTTGTTGATAGTTTCCTTCACTGTGCAAAAGCTTTTTATTTTGGTGTACTCTCAAAAGTAATTGGATTTTTTCCCCCTTGCCAGAGGAGACATATCTAGAAAAATGTTTTTATAGCCAATGTCAACGAAATTTTTTTCTAGGAATTTTATGATTTCAGGTCTCACATTTAGGTCTTTAATCCATTTTGAGTTTGTTTTTGTATATGGTCTAAGAAAGTGGTCCAATTGCATTCTTTTGCACGTACCTGTCCAGTTTTCCCAGCACCATTTGTTAAAGAGACTGTCTTTTTCCCATTGTACTTGCCTCCTTTGTCAAAGATTAATTGACTCTAAAAGTATGGGTTTGTTTCTGCACTGTCTATCCTGTTACATTGATCTATATCTCTGCTTTTGTGTCAGTACCATTCTGTTTTAATTACTACAGCTTTGTCATAGATCTTGAAATCTGGGATTATGATGCTTCCAGTTTTTTTGTTCTTTTTCAAGATTGCTTTGGCTTTTTGGGGTCTTTTGTAGTTCCATGCAAATTTTAGGATTATTTGTTCTATGAAAAATGCTATTGGTATTTTGAAAGAGAATGAACTAAATCTGTGGATTGCTTTGAGTAGTATAGACATTTTAAACAATATTAGTTCTTCTAATTCATGAACATGGAATCTTCCCCTTTGTTTTTGTCATCTTCAGTCTCTTATCAGTGTTTTATTTTCAGAGTACAGGTCTTTCATGAATTTGATTAAGGTTATTGCTAGGTATTATATTCTTTTTTGGTGCAACTGTAAATGGAATTGTTCTCTTAATTTCTCCCTCTGCTACTTCCTCATTAGTGTATAGATATGTTGTAAAGATTTCTGTGTATTAATCTTGTATCTTGTGATTTTACTTAATTCACTGATCAGTTCCAGTAGTTTTTTGGTGTAATATTTAAGGCTTTCTGTATATAGTACCATGTTTTCTGCAAACAGGGGAAGTTTTGCTTCTTTACCATTTTGGATGCTTTTTACTTCTTTTTCTTGTCTGATTGCTGTGGCAAGGACTTCCAGTACTATGTTGAATAAAAGTGGACATTCTTGTCTTGTTCCTGATCTTAGAGGAAAAGCTGTCAGTTTTTCACTACTGAGTATGATGTTAGCTGCGGGTTTTTCATATATGGCCTATATTACATTGAGGTATGTTCCTTTTGAAGTGGTAACAGTTTCTGTTGGTTTGTGAGACAAGGTTCACCCTGGATCCTTAGGAGACTATAGTTTATAGGACCACAGAAAAATTAACTTGCAGCACCCAAGTTAATGAAATGTAAGACGAGTATTTTTTTCATCCCAATTTTAAGGTAATTAAAAATCAAATCAATACTTACAGAATCCCAAAACTTTTCACAGAACACTGAAAACTACTGATGATGCTTTATATAATACTCTCTCTATAGAAGGAGAGTATAATTCTGTTACATTTAAATTCTTTAGAGAAATTGTAAATATTGGAGAAATGGGAAAGTATTTCTCACTGGAAAGGGTTAGATTATTATGAGTAAATCCTCATTAAAAAATAAACTGTGTTCTGGAAATTTCAGAATTAAAAAAAAAAAATCTATTTTACTCAAGAGTGGTTGACAGACGAGCCCACAAATTAGCCCCTAAGTAACTGAAGTAAAAGTAATTAGGTATCATGTGATTACATCATGCATTTTTTAAAGTTAGTTTAGCATTCTGAAAGATTCTCATGACTATTTTCTGAGGTTTTTACAAATCTGATTTGCAGTTCTGGATTGGAAACTCTGTTCACTCCCACTGTGAGTAGCAAAGGAGAGTAAGGATTTTTTTTCCCCCTGGTTGGAGAATTTTTATCCTTTCATTAAAGCGTCTCCTCTCTATGGGGGAATCATAGATCCTAGTGTTACAAAGGCACTCTGAAGATGCCCTACTTTAGTTCTGTGCCATTATGTGCATGGTTTTGTCAAGCTGTGCAAAGAGGAAACTTCCAAAACCAAACACATTTCATACTCCTTCAGAAAGCTGGATATTTAAAGGTACCGTGTGGTGAGTGAACCCCTTTTGCAAGGCAGATGCTTCCCTAAGGTGCTGTCTGGGTAATAGAAAATCTCCTGGGGCTATAAAAAGCCATTAATACTTTTCTTGCTGCACTTGCCCCCACTGATCCAAGTAATTAGCACAATGTTTCCTCCTTGAAGGGAGTCCCTAGTCTCTAAGCAGCCAGTGGCCCCAGCCCCTCTGTGAAGCAAATCACCATGGTCCTGGTTACCTTCCACCCTCTGGTGCCAGGCATTTCTCTGTAGACTGGCGGACGTCTTGACTGCCACCTAGCCTTTTACTAAATTCCACTCAATGATTATAGCCTGTTTGGCATCAAAGTTAAGTTGAGAACTAAAAATAAAATGAGGGCATCGTTACCCATGGTTTCTCATGTCACTTCCAGCTGATGAGTCTTGGAAAGAAGCATAGCATGAGAATTGCTTGTATTTTTTGATGAGGAGTTATATAATCAATTGCTGTATATCAAAAATAATAGTAATTAAGCCCCTGGGTTTAAATTCTGAGGTCCATTGCTTATCTGCATAACATTACTGAGCAAATAATTTAATTACTTTAAACTGATTCAGAGGGCTGTTGTGAAGTGAAGGAAGTCCTATTAAAACCCATGAACAGGGTATATAATCAGTGTAATCAATGTTTTAGTAATTTTGGGGGGTTTTTTAAAGATTTTATTTATTTGTGTATGTATGTATGTATGTATGTATGTATGTTAGAGAGCATACAAGGCGGGGGAGGAGCAGAGAGAAAGGAAGAGAAAGAATCTCAAGCAGACTTCATACTGAGTGTGGACGTGCGGGGCTCAGTCTAATGACCTGAGATCATGACCTGAACTGAAATCAGGAGCTGGGTGCTTATTAGCTATCAGGGAGATTCAAATCAAAATCACATTGAGATACTACCTTATACCAGTTAGAATGGCCAAAATTAACAGGACAGTAAAAACAAGTGTTGAAGAGGATGTGGAGAAAGGGGAACCCTCCTTACACTGTTGATGGAAATGCAAGTTGGTGGAACCACTTTGTAAAACAGTGTGGAGATTCCTTAAGAAATTAAAAATAGAGCTACCCTATGACTCTGCAGTTGCACTACTGGGTATTTACCCCAAAGATACTGATGTAGTGAAAAGAAGGACCATCTGTACCCCAATGTTTATAGCAGCAATGGCCACAATCACCAAACTGTGGAAAGAGCCAAGATGCCCTTCAGCAGACAAAAGGATAAAGAAGATATGGTCCATATATGCAATGGAGTATTATGCTTCCATCAGAAAGGATGGATACCCAACTTTTGTATCAACATGGACAGGACTGGAGGAGATTATGCTGAGTGAAATAAGTCAAGCAGAGAGAGTCAGTTATACGGTTTCACTTACTTGAGGAGCATAAGGAGTAACACACGGAGGACATTAAGACAAGGAAAGGAAAAGCGAATTGGGGGAAATTGGAGTGGGAGACAACCCATGAGAGACTGTGGACTCTGAGAAACAAACTGAGGGTTTTAGAGGGGTGGGGGTTGGGGGATGGCTGAGCCTGGTGGTGTGTATTATGGAGGGCACGTATTGCATGGAGCACTGGGTGTGGTGCATAAACAAACTTGGAACACTGAAAAAATAAAATTAAATTAAAAGAAAAAAAAGAGCTGAATGCTTAACTGACTGAGCCCCAGGCTCCACTCTTAGTTGTTTTTATCATCATTTTCATTATTAATAGTGTTTCTTTGGCATCTTATACTTAGGGCAGATATTACTAGAAAAGGTAAAGAAAGGGGAGTAAACAAATCATTTTTTAATGCTCTTTCTCCCCTCCGTGGCCACTCTGTAGAATGTGACAAACTGAGGCGGGATGGCTACCGAAGTTCTCAGTACTACTCCCAGGGACCCACCTTTGCAGCCAATGCCAGCCCACTCTGTGATGATTATCAGGATGAAGATGAAGAAACAGATCAAAAGGTAAGCCTTCCCAGTTCAACGTGGGATCCTGAATTGGGTCTCAGAACAGGAAAAGGACCTAAGTTGAAAAACTGGTAAAATCAGAATAAAATCTGGTTTCAGTTAACAATACTGTCCCAAATTAATTTTTTAATTTTGACAAAGGTGCCATGATTATGTAACACATCCACAATACGAGAAGCTAGTTAAAGGGTTCACAAGGGGTTCTCAGTGCTATCATTGCAACTTTTTTGCAAGTCTTAAAATTAGTCTATAATTTGTTTGAAAAGATAAGGTCAGGATTCAAGAATCTCATTAAAAGATCACAATCAGTATATTTGAATATTCTCTTTTGGACAGAAAAAAAATGAAAAGTCTTATTTTTGTTGTTTTGGTTTTTCATATGACTTAAGAACCCAGTCAAATTAAAAAAAAAAAAAAACTCGAAGTACAACAGGCAAATGCCACTGTTTCACAAGTGGTCAGTGTTTTTCAGAAAGATTGAATAGAGGGAGCCCTTTAATATTGCGGCACCCATTAGTTCACTGTAGAGATGCTGTTTCATATGCGTGGTCCTTTTTCTTATGCCATCTCTTATGGTAAGTGCAGACTACTTAAGACAAATATATTTTCTCAGTAATAGAAGCCTATGAAAGAATAAAAATGTAGGGAAATTTTGACTTAAATGTTTGTGGGTTTTTTTTTTCCCTTTTCTTTTCTTTTTTTTTCACTTTATTTAGTACTATGGACTTAGAATTTGGACATGTTTTGGTTTAGAAACCACTTTTAATTAATCTAAGAAATATCAGCAGAATTAGGTCAATATATAAATGTGTTCCTGTTTAGGGAACATCATTCAAAGTTTATTGTCTTTCCACAAATAAATAACATCAGAAAAAAGGGTGGATAACAGGTAACTAAAAATGGGAGAGTACTACCATAATGTTTTAGTCTTCTGGTGGTGATGGGACCCCAGGTGGTTTTTTTTGTTTGCTTGTTGAGAATGTTTTTTTCCTGTTCCTTTAAAAATATTTTCGCACATTAGTTTTGTTCTTTGGGACTTAAAATACACAAAGAAGTTCTCTTACTCTAATAGGAAAAGCAGCTACTTCAAAATTGATCTGGTTTTTAATTTTAAAACTTTTTATTTTTCTCTCACTGACATGAGTAAGAAATTAGAAGATGAATTAGTCAGGATTTTTTTCTGTTCTTATTTTAAATTTTTAACAGGCTTATTCAAATTATAATTGACAAAATAATTATATGTATTTAAAGTGTGATGATATGACATATATATATATATATATATTTTTTTTTTTTAAGATTTTATTTATTTATTTGAGAGAGAGAGTGTGTGTGAGCAAGAGAGCACAAGTGGCAGGGGCAGGGCAGAGGGAGAGGGAGAAGCATGCTTCCCCTGAGCCTGGGATCCTGACCTGGGCCAAAGGCAGATGCTTAACTGACTGAGCCACCCAGGTGCCCCTGACATACGTATGTGTTTAACACGCCTATCACCTCTCATAGTTTCTTTTGCATGTGGTGAAAATCCTTAAATTTTACTCTCTTCTTGGATCTTAAGTACACAACACAGTAGTATTAACTGTAGTCACTGTGCTGTACATTAGATTCCCAGAGCTTATTCAACTTATAACTAAAGGCTTGTACCCTTTTGACTGGCATCTCCCCAAATTCCCCACCTGTGAGATTTGTCTTTCTTTATTCAGATACACTTCAGCCTTTTACTGATGCTAAAAGGAGGAAAATTGAGTTTAGAGTGGGACCCAGTTATTAGAGCGGTTTGGGTGCAGTGTGATTATGTAAGTTGTAAGTATCTAGGAGCGTAGAGTCCCTTGGTAGCAAATTGACATTATGGAGACGACATCCAAAGGCCTTCGGGAAAGTGGAATTGGAGTTTCTAAATTCTCACACAGCTGGTTACTTAGGATGATGCTCACATCTGAGTGAAGTCTTGTCTGTGGACTAGTTTCTATTCCTGTGTGCATTGCAGTGGGCCCCTTTGAGCAGCTCTCTCCCAAATGTGTGGAGAAAGTAAAAAATCCTTATCTCTGAGAACACAAGGCGCCTGTCACACTACACATGAGTCAGCAGATAATGATAATATGGGAAAGAATATATACATAAATGTCATCCTTTAGATGATAGGACATGACATATGACATATCCTATTAAGTGTAAGAAGGACCATAGCTTGACTTGGTAGCCCTAGGATCCACTAGAGCGGAAACCAGAGTTGGCTGTGGAACCTTAGAACTCTTCTTGGGGCCAAATGCTGCTTCTGTAAAATGGAGGCACGGGAACAGCGGAGGAGCTTTCGCTGGTGTGTGTGCGGGAGGGTGAACTGTTTCCGGGGGCTCCCTGAAAACCCCCTCTGGGTTATAGGCTCCATCACAGTGTCTGGACTCTTGGCCTTCCTACTCTTGGACCCTCATAAAAGCGCATAGTTGCTTTTAAACCTTACCTTCCTTTACTCCTATATGCCTTTGGGTTAAAGTGTTTTTGACATCCTTAGAATATACTGTTAGTGATATATTTTTTTTTTAAGATTTTATTTATTTATTTGACAGAAATCACAAGTAGATGGAGAGGCAGGCAGAGAGAGAGAGAGGGAAGCAGGCTCCCTGCTGAGCAGAGAGCCCGATGCGGAACTCGATCCCAGGACCCTGAGATCATGACCTGAGCCGAAGGCAGCGGCTTAACCCACTGAGCCACCCAGGCGCCCCCGTTAGTGATATTTAAAGGGAGCTCTTTTTTCTTAAATACATAGAACTAAGTAGAAGTATGTTCAGAATTTTTTAAATTATCAGGCCTGAATGTCTTCTCAATGTAAGAAATTTTTTGAGAATACAATAAATACCAAGTTATATAATGTATTAATCATGAGTGATTATATATTAATTAAACATCCGCTAACAAACTATTCCATCATGTTAACAAACTGACTTCCTTAAAAAAAAAATTGCTTCCTTCCTTCCCTTCTGCCTTCCATCCCATTCTCAGTTAGACTGTATCATTCAGTGTTGCATTAACTTCTATAACTTCTTGGTTCCACGCAACATCCAAAAAGCCACTTGCCTCTCATTGTTGCACATCCAATTTGATGGTCTTGGAGCACATTCTCCACTTTTTATTTATTCATAGGTATTGGATTAATTACAGTGTTCTGCACCAGACCATTTGCTTTTTTTTTTTTTTTGATTAACTATATATAAGTCAACAAGATCCAGTATTGCTTTCAGTCACAAAAGTCCTAAAATTGGTGTGGAAATTAACCTTTGTAGGTCATTGTGCTTTTTCTGCCACTTCCTATGGGTCCTTCCCTCCCCCACCCTCCCGCCCCCCGCAAATAGTGCTGAAGTAGCTTCCATTGAAGAAGGTTTGATTGGTGTGTACCCCACACAGTGCCTAGTGCATGATGGGCTATGTTGCTGGCTCATTCTTTCAACAGTTATTTCCAGAACAGTCACTACTAAGTACATACCCTGAATCAGGATTCCTTATTAAAAATCTGTGTCCCTCCCCTCACTGCTCACCAAATCACAATGATGCACGGAAGTCTCTACTGGCTCAGCCATCATTGGTAGTCACTGGGACATATTCCTTTATCCCTCCTCAGTGTGTTCCTAAACATAACTACTTTAAGCACAGACTTATAATTCATTTTCAAGTTAACTATTACTCAGGTTCTGTGTGCCAGGGACTATTGTAGGTGCTGGAGACGTAACAATGAAGCAAGCAGAAGAAATCCTTGCCCTTAAGAGTGGTTGATCTGACAGTGAGACACGAGTAAGTTAGCAGTGATGCTGTATTAGAACATGATAGACACTCTGGAGGAAAATAAAGCAGAATGAGACAGAGGGGAGGTTGCTGTTGCAAATGAAAAGGGCAAGCCTTCCTGAGCAAAGTTTTGATTGGGATGAAAAGAGTGATCCAGGCAGAAATCTTAGAGAGCATTCCGTGGAGTAGAGCAGCTGATGCAATAAATGTTTCTTAAGAATATATGACATATACCAGATATTGCAAAAGGCAATGATTAGTAAGGTATCTGTACTTGGCCTCAAGGAAGTTACAGCTCTCTGGTAGGGAATAGCCTGAACGAAAAGGTTTTTACATATTACCTGCTGCAGGAAGTGTTTGTCATATAGTAGCATGTGAAAGAGAAATTCTTCTGGCTTGGCAGTGGGAAGTGGGGAAGGGTTGGGGAGACGGTAAGGATATGCAAGGGGAAGAGTCATAGGGCTGTTGCAGTGGGCAAAACATACCGAGGACTAGACCAAAAGAGTGGCTGTGTCAGTGGCAAGAAAGGGAGATTCTAAGAGGTGAAATTAAGAGAGGGTGGTATCCTGGGAATTTGGAGACACATTTCACGTTTTAGCTTTGCCACTTGTTGGCTTCCTTCGGATGTATCACTTGGGCCTTCCAAGCATTCGTTTCCATATCTAGAAAGTGGGGAGTGGAATAAGATCACTCTCTTGAGATCTTTTTAAAAAGCTTCTCTCATTCATTCATTGACTCAACGAATACTTACACAGCATCTCCAACAAAGCAAGCAGCCTTGTAGGTTCTGCCAACCCATCAGGTGAAAAAGACAAAGTCCCTGTTGTCAAAGGGAGAATAGCAGTAAGCGAATAGAACACAGAGTGGTGATACATGTTATGAAGAAAAACACAATAGTCATAAGGAGAGTTTTAGAGTGACAGGGCTGCTATTTTTAGATTGAGTGTCCAAGAAGGGCTGTCTGAGGGTGTCATTAGAGTAGACCTCAGAATGAAGTGTAGGAACACTGCATATGACTGTCTTTGGGAAGAAGAGATAGTAAGTGCAAAGGCCTGGAGACAGTAATATGGTTTTCCTGTGGGGGAAATAGACAGATACCACCAGAGTGGCTGGATTGGGCACGGTGAGGACTTTGGATTTGTTGTTCCTAGGTGAGATGGGGAGGTCCAGGAGGAACTGAGGTGGAAAGTAGCATGATCTGATTTGCTATTTAATAGAACAGCTACTATATGGCAATAAGACTGTGGAGAGTTGAAGATGGAATTAGAGAGACAAGTCACTAGGCCATTGCAGTAATCCTGGCAAAGATAGAGATGATGTGGGCTGGGCCCAGGGTGGCAGTGGTAGTATTTTATTCTATTTTATTTTTTAAGATTTTATTTATTCATTTGAGAGAGTGAGAGAAAAAAATGGGAAAAGGGAGGGAGCCCAACATAGGACTTGCTCTCAGGACGTTGAGGTCATGACCTGAGCTGAAGGCAAATGCTTAACCATCTGAGCCACCCAGGTACCCTGATTCTAGCTTTATTTTATTTTATTTTGGATCCTATAGAATTTCCTGAAATTACAAGAAAAAGAAGAGTCAAGGATAATTTCCTTTACTGTCTTTCCAGCTTGATCCCTCTAGAATGTCGTTTCTTCCTTCCTCCCTCCCTTCCTCCTTCCTTGAATCCCATTTCAAAAATTATATGACCCTTGAGAAATTCTCTTCCACCGACCCTACCCTCTTCATGTCATCAGTCATCTTCCTCTGCTTAGATTTCATGGCCCACACTTAACATTCTCTTCTTTACATACACTTTCACCTCTCCTGGCCCCTCTCCCCTTCTGCCAGTTTCCTACAGAAATCCCTCCTTCCCCCAGTTTCGTGCGGCTCTACCCCTGCTCTGTACTAAAGCCTGGTTAGCTGAACAAGACTAGAGGAAAACACCAGCATCTATAAGCTAGCTGTACTGGAAATTCCTGACCTCGAACCTAACGTGGCAGCAGTCCTACCATACCAGCTCATCATTCATTCTTCCACTCTACCAAATTATATTTCACACCTTCTTCTCAAATCTCCAAACACCATGTTCTCTACTTTACTCTCAGATACTTACTGTCTTTGGTATTTACTACACTGGGTGGGGGGTGGGTGAGGGCAGGGGGTGGGGGGCGCACAGTCCAAAGTATATCCTTTCACAACCAGACCTATTGAACTGCTTGCATCTGTTCCACCATCTACTCACCCTTTCCTGCCACTGTAATGGGTGAATAGTCCTTGCTGCTTTCTGTGCTGTTGTATCCCAAGTGCCTACCTAGATTTGGGTTTGGCATGTAGTGAAGACTCAGTCGTTTTTCAGTGGAATGATTAAGACCAACTTCTCAAGGACTTCATAACTGCAGTTTACCCCTCTCCCTTTTATCTAATCAGTTTTCTCTCTCTGTTGCATCATAACCATCATTATTTGAACACGCTGTGTTTTCTTTCATCTTGATGGAACCCTCGTTTGACCTTTCATCCCCCTCCAAATTCTGCCATGTTTTTCAGTTCTTTTAAAGAACTTCTCCAAGGAACTGTCTAGACTTGCTATCAATACCGCCTTTTCTCACGGTCTCCTTTGAACCCCCTCCGAATAAGCTTTTATCCCCACCACGCTACTGAAATTACTCTGTTAAGTCTAATCATCACGTCTACCTTGCCAGATCTAATAGTGAGTTCTCAGCCTTCCTCTGATTCAACCTCTCAGCAGCCTTTGACATAGTTTGCTATTCTTTTCTTCTTAAAATACTTTCTGTGCTTGGCTTTCAGAAGACCACACACTCTGGTTTTCCTCATCACTCGTGATCCATTGCTTCTCAGTCCTTTCTTGGATGCTCTTCCATGTGTCTGAACCTTGGTGTAATTCTGCTCCTCTGAAACCCGCTCACTCCTTGGGTGATTTCATTGAGTCCCATGACCTTAAGTTCCATGCACTGAAGTTTCCTAAATTTCTATTGCTAGTCCAGACTCATACATTTTTCTGCTTACTATACATTCCCACCTAAATGTCTTATGGGCATCTCAGATTTCCCAAATCCTAGCGTGTGATTCTCCCAACCCTACTTGCTCCTCTCATAGTTTTCCCCAGCTCGGTAAACCATAACTCCATTCCACTAGATGCTTAAGTGAAAAATGTTGAGAACTTTCTTGATTTTTTTTTTATTCTCCCACTGTAAGTAAATTCTATAGAATTACCAACAATTGAACCACTACTAAGACCTCACATCTGACGTTATGTAATGATTAAGTCGAGGGCATGTTTCTAGAGTGGGTGGTAGGGGCATGTTGGAAGTGAGGTGGTAAAGGACCAAGGCAGGGAAAAGATGGATTAGCTCTCTAATTGTCTTGAGTTCACCAAGAGTGTTTACTGGGATAGTGGTGGAGGGAGACTGAGTTGGCATCACAGGATGGCCATGCTAAGTGAAGGAGTTAGCTTTTATTGCAGAGTTCTTAGGAAGTCACCAACATATTTTTGAAGCAGAGCACTTTAGGATTATGTATTTATAACAAAAGTTATATATACCATCTTTTGTTAGATGAAACTGATTTTCAAATTTACATAATGTATCCAGTCTAACTGTAGAACTTCTAGAAAGGGAGTATTTTAACAGACTGATTTCTATTTTTAAAAATAGAGAAATTTTATCAAAAATTCAGATGGGATTGACCGGAAAAAAAAAGATAAGTATGTTAGGTAATGGATGGATTTACTAATCTTCTTGTGGCAATCATTTTGCAGTCTATACATATATCAAATTATCACATTGTATACCTTAAACTTACACAATGTTCTATGTTGATTGTATCTTGATAAAGCTGGGTAGAAAAATGAAGTCCATTAAAAAAAAAAAAGAAAAGGACCAAATTGAGAAAAGCACCAAGCTTGGATGGTTTCTTAGAGAAGGTTCTATTAAAGCTTTTAAAGAGTAAGTAAATCCAATGCTTGAAACTTTCGCAGAGCCAAGAAAAAGAATATGGTGTGTGGGGTTTTTTGTTTGTTTGTTTGTTTGTTTGTTTGTTTAGTGAATTAGCTTAACCTTGAGGCCAAACCTGACAAAGACTACACAAAGCAGAAAATCAGCTGGCCATTCTCACTCACAAATATTGTCATTGGAAGTCATAAGTGGAATGTTAAGAAACATAATCTAACAGCTCATTACAAGACAAATAACTAAAAAATCAACCTGGATTTTTCCCATTAGTAATGCAAGGATCTTCAGTATTGGGTAGTCTAATCACATGGCAATCATATTGAAGAGAAAAATCAGGTCAAAACCATAAATACTGACAAGGTATTTGATACAATGCAATAGCCATTCTTGATTTAAAAAAAAAAAAAAACCCTATAATACAGGACCAAGTAGATACTCATAAGTTAAAATGTATCTGCATTGTCACCAAATCCAACATGATTTTTAATGAGCCATTCTTGTTAGAGTGAGGCATAAGACAGCACATTCACTATCACTATTATTGGGGAAAACCAGCCAGAATGATTAGAAAAGGTATAGAAGAAGAAGCTCAAAAATAGGAAAGCCTGAGATGATATTATCATTCTTTGTACACGGTAAGTCTGTATACTTGGTGAATCCAGGAAAATAAAAATTTGAAACCGCAATCAATAGTAGAATTCAGTGACAGAGTAAGGTATGAAATTGATGTATAGAAATCAATAATTTTCATATCTACAAAAGAAAGTAATAAGATGTAGGAAAAATCTTAAGTTGTGCTAGCAGACCAAGTAGGGATAAATTAATAAATGTAAGATTTTTGTGCAAAAAATTTTAAATACTGTAGAAGAACACAAGATTTGAATAAATGAAAAGACTTATGCCCTTAGAGGACTCCGTATCAAAAAACTCATTTCTGTCCAAGTTAATTTATAAAATTAACACAATACCAATAAGAAGTTGACTAGTTTAGTTTTGGTTTGGTTTAGAGTCAATTTGGGGGATGGGAAGAGGAGGGAGAGAAGAGAGAACCAGAGAGGCTGAATCTTAAGGGTCAAAGCTAGGAAAGCTGTAAGGTCCAGGAGCACTAAGAAAGGAGAACTGGCCTCACCGAGTATTTAAGAGTCAGGAATGACTCAGTGTGGAACCTGGGTATACAGACCAGTGGGACAGAATGTTAAATATAGAATATAAAGTTGAGCAGGAAACCTAAATCTTTTTTTTTTTTTTTTAAGATTTTATTTATTTATTTGATAGAGATAACAAGCAGGAAGAGAGGCAGGCAGAGAGAGAGGAGGAAGCAGGCTCCCTGCTGAGCAGAGAGCTCTATGCAGGGCTTGATCCCAGGACCCTGGGACTATGACCTGAGCTGAAAGCAGAGGCTTTAACCCACTGAGCCACCCAGGCGCCCCAGGAGACCTAAATCTTTATGGTATATGACCAAGTTGGCATTTAAAATCCCATGGGAGTCCAGTAACTATAAAAGGGGCTCCCAGCCAGAAGTTTATAGTTTCCGTGTTAAGAACAAGACCCTTAAGTTCAGTTCGTGTTCTTAAAAGTCACTCTGACAGTTGGGGTTATTTTAGATACAGACTATGTAGACGTCAATGTGAGGGAAAATTCAGGGAAATACTTTGGTTTGTATTTTCCTCGGTAAACCGTTTGGTGAGAACAGTGGACTACATAGACTTTAACAAGTGCTTTAGGCTGCAAATACTCTGACATTGAAAGAAGCATATAGAGTGAAAAACATCTAATTTGCATTCAGCCATATGAAGCATTTATTACATGCCCAGGATGGTAGCACTCTTCTAAAATGAGTATTACTAATAAGGTAAAGGCTAAATACCTAAATTAGAACAGAAAACCTAGGGGACATGTGTTCTGGGTGTTTATTCTAGAGAATTATTTATTCTACAGTCTATCCTAATGCAAAACATTTACTTAAGTAAGACTCCGGTTCTTGGTGTAAGGAATGGTGTTTTGCTAACGATACCCATATGTATCTTTCAAAGTGTAACAAGAAAAATAATTAAAATATTTCCAGTGATAGAGGTTATATATAAACCTGCTGATTGAAAAATGCTGTCTGCAAAGGGTTTTCTCACAAAATACCTTTTTTTTTTTTCAACTATGAAATCAGAGAGTAAGTCATTGCTTTAGTACTGTTGGAGTCTTGAGGGTTTTTGTGTGTTCAGTTTTCAGTGTGTACCAGGTACTACCAAACAGGTTTTTCAGGTATTTGAAGGAAGTTCAGTTAGAGATGACAAAACATTTCCTGTGAGTTGATAGGGCATTTCTTCAACTGCCATTGTTGGAGGTTGTATTTGATGATAGGTTCACTGCATCAGGGAAACATTCATAGAGGCCCCATTGTCTCAACAGAAAGGATGTCAGTCATGGGTTACTCAATCTCTTGTGTAAAATTAACCCCCAAACACATAAATTAGACTGGGATTATAGCAATAAAAGGTTGGCTTTAATAGTATTGATAGAACCCCAGAGTTTCCATTTCCTGTTATTCTTTGAACTGGCATCTCAGGTTCTGTTTTAGTCTTCATTGATGAGGCATAGTTAAATCAAAGAAGGACTTTGAGGAAGACAATAGGACAGGAGCCTTGCTCTGTAAGTGCACAGGTGGGAGTCTTACATCACATGATGCTTGAGAACAGTGATTTGGGGTGGCTTTTCCACCTGTTGAAGCCGAGTAGTCTTACATAAATTGCTTCTCTCCATGAGCTTCAGTTTCCACACTATAAAGAGTTATAAGCCCTGTGTTGTGGTTTGCTCAGGACAGGACTGGTTTACAGCTGCTAGCGTGTATAATTATTCAGAGCACCCCCTTTCACTTTCCAAGGAATTCTGGCTTTGATAGTAAATTACATGGCTACCTTATCTACCTTGGAGAGGGATGTGGTGAGGTTGAAATGAATTAAGGTTTGTGGAATTCTTCGCTGGTGCCTGGCACACAGAATATGCTCAAGTAATGATTAGTACAGTATCCTTAAACTGCTTGATTTTTCAACCAGACTTGAAAGAAAATGACCTCATGGACAATGACATTTGGCCACTCTCCCAGCCATCCTCAGTCTCTTATTCCACCCACCTAGAATTGCTTGCCTAAAGCAATGAATTTGAGAGGTTTGAGCAACTACTAAAAAAATTCTGGTGGTTTTTTCTTTGTAGGTTATCGCCAAGTAGAGCTCCTAGCGATCATACTCGTATTAACTTTATAATAATGGTACAACATTTTAGAATATTTTCCAAACTTTTTACACAGTGTATCTCCTTTTCCATGGGAACTCCTGTGAAAGAAGTGTTTCATAATCATTATTATCATTTTAATGATCTGAAGTCTGAGACTCAGAATTTATGAAATTACTTACTTTCCTAGGAGCACATGGCTAGAGTGTGTCAGGGAAGACATGAGTGCAAGGCCTTTTACTTTATACTCCATTTCCTTTTCCTTGTGCTATGTTGATGAAACAAAAGGGCAAGGTTATTAAATGAACCAAATTTCTTCTCATTATGCCTGCTATTGTTATTTTTCATTCTACTATTGACTTGTCTGATACTCATTCATTCATGATTTTTGGATTTTTTTTTTTAACCGTTTATGTGCTCCTTGGGCTCAGTACATACACATAGTACCTGGCCTCAGGTGGTTTATGGTCTGGAAAAAACCCATGATACCTCTAGATGCTGTCATGTCAGGGCATCTCTGTGTGAGTCATTTCAGGGCACTGTGGGAACACAGAGGAGTCTGCTAGCTCCATGTGTTCAGTGTGCTACAATTTGGGACACCTTGTCACTCTGTGTCTTACAAGAATGAGAGGACTGGGGACGGTTATTTTTCCAGGCCTTTATGCATTCAGACCGGTGAGCGTGTCTCTAGTAACTTGTCCCAGTTTCTCTTGTTGTAAACATCCCATTACACTGGAATAAGGCTCTCTTCACGTCTGCCTTCCCCTCTAAATGGGGACACAGCATTCTTGTTGATATTTCTATCATCTCCCAATATGGAACCAAGTGCCAGCATGCGGAGAAGTTGAGGAGCCAAAGACTAGGCTTAATGCTGTATGTGAATCTACTTAGTACTTACTGCAGCCACAAGAGGTAGCTTGGATTATTCACAATCACAGATGAAGAAGCTGTATTTTGGGGAGATGATATCATTGCTTCAGATCACATAGTTTTAAGATACTGAAACTGAAATCTCTCTTTTAGAGCAGTGTTACTGAGATTCAATTTATGTAAAATAAATACACATATTTAAATTATACAATTTAACAAGTTTTGACATATGTTAATACACATGAGCCCATCCCAGTCATGAAAGTGAACACCCTCGGCATCCTTACAAGTGAGCCAGGATTCAAATCCAGATCTGTGGCTCCAGAGCTCCTGCTTTCCCTCCCTCGGGGAGTGGATGGGGGAATTGAGTGTTAGCCATGTCGGCCTTCTCCTCCTCACCTCTTTCTCTTCGGGCGTTCTCAATTGTTGAGATGACAGAAAGAACAGCTTTTACAACCCAATTATTCATCGATAAAAGAGTGAATAGATAAATATGGCATTGGAATGGAGTGTATGCCCGAAAATGAGTGAATTGTAGGCTCACATAAAAACAGTGTTCCTATGTCTTAGAAACATAAGAACACAACACAGAGAATGAAACCATTTTTATTAAAGCCAAAGCAAATATAAAGATGTAATTTACACCTGTTTGTACACACATCACAAAAAGTAAGGGGATGATTAGTGCATAGCTCAGGAGAGGGGTTACCTTGGGAGATGCAAGGAGGAACATGGAGGTAGATGCGGTTATTGGTAATATTTTATGTAAGTCATGGGTTGGTAAGTTCTGATATAGTCATTATGTTATGTTACATACTTTATATATATCATTTATGGAAATTAAAAGATTAAAAACAAATGCTGAATGATTTTAAACATTTATGTTCTAATTAAGTATCTTCTGTTATTTTAAGGGAAAGACCACTTAATGCAAGAGTTGAAATCCACACTATTTTAACTCAATAGATAACACTGATAAAGGGGCTATCTTTGTAGTAAATGGAATAATACACTGACGGGGAGAAAAGGAAGACAGTTATTTAATAATGTGGACATGGTCACCACTACTGGGCCGTCATGGAAGTTGTTGGATGAACCATGAACTGTGTTTCTGTGTGGATCCATGTCTACCATCACTTCTTTTTTGGTTCTTGTTAGTCCAGAGGGGGAAAGAAAAATAGGAGAGAACAGAATTAAGTCCGGTTCTTTTTTGTCTGAATACACTAAGGGTAGAGGAAGCACAAGCCAAAAAAGACTGCAGAAGTTTTGACACCTTATGAAACCATCTAAAATCTTGAAAACCAAAAGTAAAGAGAGATGTAATTCTGGGAAGAAAGTCGCCAAAGACTGAATAAGTGTCCTACAAAAATGAGTGGATTACATGTTGATAATTCTCTTAAATAATGCTTTGTATAGTTTCATCTGTTCTGTATTTTCATGTAATAATTGCTACATGAGTGCTAAATTTAGCTCTGGTTATAATTCTAGTTTCTAATTTCTAAGAGCATAGCAGATTAAAAAAAAAAAAAAGAAGCAGCAGCAGCAGCCTGGGCTAGTCTATGATTTCACAGTTAAGCTCACTTTTTGATAACTTGGCGAACTGCCAAAGACATCATATTTCAGGCTCCACTGTCCATCTGGTGGGAGCTTGTCTGATTTCCAGACAGGGCTAGTAGTCTCTGAAATGGAGGTTTGCAGCATCCAAAATCTACAAAACAAGTGCTGGGGTGGCTGATGACTTCCTTTTCTAAATTAAGTATTTTGGTGCAAGATAATGGTGGCTTCTTGGTTCATTTGTGACTCTCCATTCCTTCCAGGACTAAGATATGGGGAATTGATGCACATTATTGACCAATGGACATGTCTAAAATCTGCATCTAAGTTCTGAAAGCAAGCCAACTTTAAACTCAATGTTTAGAAAAAGAATTGAGTCCATATTGAGGGATTCCATTAATACGAAGCATGGTGAAGCTCTTGGAGTTACTGTCTTATGAACACAGGGAGTTTGAGTGGCTCAAAACCTACAACTACTAGATGACAGAGCCAGGGTGCTGATGCTTAGTGTTTCACTCTGGGGAATAGTACTTCTTTTATTATACCACACTTGGGGGCTTTTATAGATTTGCAAAAGGTTTGTTCTTAAATAAGAGACACAAATGGAGATTTTTATCTTTGGATCAGACAACCCAGTAATTGACTGCAAATATTGCCGGGTTGATACACTGTTTAAGAGACTTTTGAGGGGTCAATTCTGGATTCTAATCCCGGTTGTTCACTTGTGTAGTTCCCAAAAGTAAACTTACTTTGCTCCATATCCTTATTTATAAAATGAGGCTAATGCTCTAAAGATGAAAATGAGGTACCAATTTCTTCAAAGCCTGCAACCCAGAGCAAGGCATGTAGCAATCAGTTACTAAAGGGTGACCCTTTGTTAGCGAAAATTCTTCAAGGGTTCTCCATGCAGTTCTGATTTAAAGCTTCATGGAACTTACATTCTCATGGGAGAGATAAACAAGATGAGTAACTGAAATTTATGGATACAAGTGATATGTGCTAAAGAGAAAGAACAGAGAGGGGAGAAACAAAATATTGGGGAGCAGTTAAAATTTTAGGGATACTGAAGAAGTAAGACCTCAACAAGAAGGGGACTCTTGAATGAACACCCAAAGAAAAATAAGCTGTAGATGTCTAAGGGAAGAGCACGTCAGCAAATGGGAGCAGCAGTTGCAAAGGCCCTGAGGCAGGCAGGAGTGTACATGATATGTACAAGAAAGTGCATGGAAAGGGTAGTGTGGCTGGAGTAGGATAAGGGATAGAATAGCAGGAGATTCAGAGATAGCAGAGGGCCAATGGCAGATCACGTAGGGCCTTGAAGGTCATAGTAAGGATGATGGGGCCCTTGAGCAGAGGAGCAACATGATCAGACTTACATTTTAAAAGGCTCCCCTGGCCTCTGAGAAATAGACCTGGAGTGGGAGGGTAGTCAACATAGACAGAAGCATGGAGACCAGTTGAGAGGCTAACGTAATAAACCAGAGCATTACAATATCCACCTTACTGGAGTAATTATGATGTGTTCACTGTTGAGATGCAGGAGGTTTTTTCTTGTGCCCTTTGCCGTGTTTATAAATACTAGGAGGAAGAAGAGTTAGATTGTTCTGGAAGTCATTACTTTCCTGGCTTTAATTTTTCATTAGAACGTTTAAGCACTGCGTAATAGTCACATTTGTATATAACATTATTCTGTGCTGTGCTTGGGAAATTTTCTTGCAAATGAAGGGAGTACTTTATAGAACAGATTACCTTTGAAAGTTGTCATACTGGAGCTATCCCTGGTGATTATCCCATGGCAGCAAGACTAAACCGAAGGACTGTTTCATTGTGATCAGTTGTCAGTCCTGACGCTGTCAGCCAACTAAAAGCAAAGTAGGTTACTGGGGCTGATGAGCACCACTGAGACGCACACAGACTGTGAGACAGTGCTTCATTCATCGTCTCCCTTGGTAGATGTCACATGGAAAAGGGAACCCTCTCTGCAGGATGTCACCCTGCTACTTATCCTCCATCAAGCTGCGGCTTTACTTTTCTCACTGTTAGGATGTGCTTCCCATGGCCTTCAAAGCTTGTGCCTTATTTCAGGATTACCTGAAAAATTACTTCTCTGTGTACATCAGAAAAATGGAGTAACCCAGTTTACTAGGTTGAGACTCACTCTTCAGTGTCCTGAAACTTTCATGAAATTCTCGTATAAAATTAGTTTTAATTTACTTTGTGTACGTATGTGTGGATCTGTGTCTTAACGGTAGAGAATATATAAGTCAAATTTAACAAGAATGTTACAAGTGCAAAAAGGCTGGAATAATATATTTATATCACTCTGGCTTAGCTACTGCTGCTGACCCCAAAATTCCTTTGATTGTTTTTCAAGGATCTGTAGGAGTTGTAACTATTTTCCCAGAAGTGGATTAAACATGAATGGATATGGTATAATTTAGTACCATAATCAGATGTCAGTAACATATGCTCATCATAAGTTGACTATATTTATTTGTCAGTTTAATTACAAACATTATTTCACATTTTCCTTTGGTGGGAAAGAAACTTGAGTATCATTTTACATGTTTTATGTATCAAGAATATAAAGTCAACAATAGAGATATTTAATTACGATTTATTTTATTAAATAAATAACACCTTCATTGTTGGTAGTATTTTTTCAATAAAAGAAAAAATTGGGTACTTGTCAATTCATGATTTTGCTTTCCTGAAGTCACGTTTTATGACCATTACCTTCATTTCCATGATATTTGTCATAGACATTTTCACAGATACCAGAAGTCTTAAGAGTAGCTCTTTGGGGGGATTCAGGAGGTAAACCTATAGCAAAGGAAACTTTAGTGTTCAGAAATAGCCTGGACATCACTTAACCAGCAAGGATAGAATGAATGGACTCCAGTCTTCAGATTATTAGTCTAGACCCTGTCCCCAACACCAAACCATTTCTGTTGGCTCTTCTGTAGTCTTTTTCAAATTTGTGGAGGGCTGGTAGTTGTAGAATAAAAACAGATATTTTGCAATAAGATGAATCCAATAGTAATAAGCAGTGGTGACAGTGTTCTTCTTAGTGATTGAAATTTCTACCTGACGCATTTCTATAAATTTCTTACCAGTGTCCTCTTAGAAACTTGCATTAAATCCAGAAAGATATCAATGCCTGTTTTTTAAAGATAGATGAATCCTCACAAACATGATGTTGAATGAAAGAAGTAAGTTACAAAAGAGAATGTACACCATGGTTCCCTTTGGTTGAATATAGGCAAACAAAGCTATGGTATTAGAAGTGAGGAGGGTAGCCCCCTTTGTGGTTTGGGGAGCGGAGTGTTGAACTGACTTGGGTGCTAGTGACACAGATACTCCTGGGGAACCTTGGAAAGGTTCATTGACTGTTTATTCTTAAGTAAAACTCTTTTAAATGCCTTATTTTCACAAGTGGAAGTTAGTTGAAATGCTTTCAACTCAAAGGGCCGTTCTTAGACATTTATTTTATGTTACTGCAATTTCCCAACAAAAGCCAGTTACCCTTATTTGGTCATCATTGTTGTTTGTGAGCACACTGTATTTCTTTTGAGGTCTTGGATCTGCTCTGTCGAAGAACCAGCTGCTCAGCAGCCACGTGAAGTCCATCAGAAAGCGCTTGCCAGGTTTCTTGCTTACGCTTTCTAAGATGGTTTGGGAAGAAAAGGATGGAAGACGGGCTCCCCAGTTAGGATGTTAATCTGTATCAAAACAGACCCTGCCAGAAATGTTTTCATGGAATTCTGATAAGGCTCAAAGCAGAGAGCTTCAGTCAGCTTCTTAGAATTTAACAATTTCACACTGATTTTTTTCACATAAATGGTTTCAGAAGAGCACACACAGTTGAGTAACAATAGCCTTATGATTTCAGAAGTGTTCCTTGAAGTCAGTGCCTAAAAGAAATAAGATGAGGCTAGAAATTACTGTGAGCAAATAAAACTTTTATAAAAATGGAAACCGATGGCCCCAGCCATGAAGTTTCTCTAGGCTCCTTGTGGTAAACAAAATCCATAAGCTTTCTGACCACAGTAAGTATAGGAAAAGCAGGAAGAACTGAAAAGATATTGTGGGTCAGCAAAACCTTTTGCAGTCCTCATGGTTTAGAGACTAAGGCCACTGTGTGAATTGTTTATCTGTAACTGGTCAAGCTCAAGGTGAAGAACAGTTTTCTTGCAAACCATTGCTTCTTTCTTAAATGTGACTTTTTGTTTGGTTGCTTTAAATCAGTTTAAAAAAAATTTTTTTTTAATAAGAAATGTGTTTTTAAATGTTTCTGCCAGCTGTTTACACGATATACCTCTTCTTCCTTTTTCCCCTGCAGTGTTCTATTTCTTCATCAGAAGAAGAAAGACTTATTTCCATCAGGAGACCTAAAACGCCAACCTCAAGTGACTTCTCTGACCTTAATACTCAAACAAATTGGACCAAGTCACTTCCCTTGCCAACACCAGAAGAGAAGATGCGACAGCAAGCCCAGACGGTCCAGGCTGATGTGGTTCCCATTAACATAACTGGTATGCTTTGCTATGCAGATAGGTTTCTAAACGCACTTGGGCTTTTGTTTGTTACGAGCTCTTAGCATCTCATTTATAAATCAGCGGTAAATAGCTGTACTCTGGCTTCCTGCTCTTCGTTTAGTGAAAGGAATATTAAAACTTGTGCGTGCATATGAAATATTTCTTGCTTGTTAGAACACTGTGTTACCAAAGGTTAATATCATGTAATTCATCAAAAGTGTGTGTGTTTTTTTTTCATTGAATTACTTAAAATATCTTACTTTAAATATTTTATTTGAGAACATCTTCTAAACATGGTCCTGGGTAAGAAAACAATGACATGTTTCCCTTCTAAAGGTTTGTTTTATATAGTATTTATAGAAGTGAAGAAATAACAGTTTTGTGATATTTCTAAATGATACATTTTCTTACCTTTTTGTCTTCTCAAGCAGAAAAAGGGAAAATTGCTTAAAATAATATCAAGTGAATTAACAATTTTAAAGTTAATAGGATGGCAAAATTATATTTTGATTCCCATAAATTTGAATTCTGCACTCTTCAAATAAAAATCAGTTCCTTCTGAATATAAAATTTTAGAATATGTTATATTAAGTTGGAATATGAATATTGCCAAATATGAAATTCAAGTTCTTTTAACCCACTGAGCCACCCAGGTGCCCCAAATTCAAGTTCTTTTAGAATATTAATATTATGCTCAGATTTTAATCATCTGTGATATTTAAGGGGACAAATAACAAGGTACATAAAGCTGAAAGGCAATATTTCACAAACTTAGAGGAGTTGTTAAAAGATTAAAAGTCAAAGTTTTCCTGCTTTATCATTTCCAGAGCTCACAAAGATTGGTCAGTGGTTTTGGCGGGAGGGTGTACTAAAAATAAAATAGATGTGTTAAGAGTTAACATTGGATAGGGTGTTCAAATGAAACATTAATAATAATCATCATTGATAATCAGTCCTTACAGAGCAAGATCTGTAGGGCAGAACCCAAAAAAACAGGTGACCAGTAAGGATGAATTTTCATTAAAAATTAGGATGAAAACCCATAGCAACCTTGCTGTACTTCTGAAGGTACCACTGTTGATCACTGTTAGAAAGGTTTTTACATTTTGATAGTTATTGAAGATTTTGTAAAAACCTTATAGCCGATTAAAACTTCCATTTAGAATAAAAATGACATCTATTTTGAATCCCAGAGAAATTTAGTAAATAAGTGAATGTATTATTTTAAATTCCATGTACATTTTTCCATACTTATTGTACTTAAGCCTAAAGAAATAACATAGTATTTTATTCCATTTTGCTTAGCAACTAATATGGTTGCTCTTTCTGAATATGATTCTCAGGCACCTAGGTCATATCTTTTTAAGGTTATTTTTCAAAGTAGCTGTGTTTCAGAAATAAAGTGTGTTCATTGCTTGGTGGAATAAGTGGACACATATTTTCTGTAAGAAAATGCATTACATTATTTGATTGATTAAATGCAGCAGAAACATAATTACATTATATATGATTAAATGCCTCAGCAGTAGTATTATAAGATAAGATTGTGCTATGAAATATGACAGTCCTTAATGGAATTAGGATAAATGTATTATCCTGAGATTAGGAAATTTAAAACAGAGTAACAATAGCTTCAGAAATAAAGAATTATTTGCAATGAAATGCACTGTAACAACAGTAAACAGTGCTATATCTTTGAGCTCTAATTCTCTCCTATTGAGGACTTAAGTGGATATGAAGTACATAGAGTTTAAAAGGAGTCGTTCAGCTACCACAGAGGAAAGGTGAATGACAATAAAGAAGTGAGCAGTATGAGTTACTTCAAAATGCAGTTGACTTTTGTGTGTTAACATTTTCCAAAATGTAATAATTAAATATAGTACCTAATTATGTATTTCTGGATCCAAGTGTTCACATACATACACTTACATTTCATAAAGAGATGCTTTTTTTCATATTCTGATATAAAGAAGCATTGTATTTAAATTCTTCACTTTTAGCAGTCAAATTGACATAGGTGTTATATAGCTTCCACTACTTAAATGTTGTATTTCTGAAGCCCTAGAAGACTTTTGAAACTAAAATGTAGCTTCCCATAGGGAACTGTCATATGTTCATTCATTTGGATGAACATTGACCATCCAGTTTGACTTTCAGTCAGGTTCAGCAGGGGGAAGAAATGTCGATAAATATACTGTTTCCCATCCAGAGTGAAGCTGACCAGGCATAGAGGTAGAACATTAGCACAATGAGCTGCCAGCCGGAAAATCAATTTAATCCCTTTAGTCATAGTCCTGTAGGGGCTCATCATTTTAGTTGAAGAGAAAAAAATGTTTCAAATGAAATGTATCTATGCATAGGCTTCATATTCTGCCATGTGGAATAACAAGCTTCCACCTGGAAGATAAAAAGAGGGGTAAACATGCTTCAGCAGTTTTGACGAACTGGCTTTGTACTAATGTCTGAGTTAGCCACGTTTATTTCTAAGTAGTAACCATGACTAAGGCTGTTTTTCAATGAAAGGGGGGGACTTAGTTCCTCTCAGCAGGTATTTATTAAATACCCACTTTGTGTCTAAGTGACACAGGGGGTGCTAAGGTATGTGAGTCATGATACCTACCCTCAAGAAATGTGTAGTCCACCAGGAGGGACAGACCTTTTAGGTCCTGATGCAAGATGGAGAGTTTGGTGCCTTTAACGGCATAGGTCTTCGATGTCCATTCTCATGGTTTGTTTCTTAATTTCCTTGGAGTTTGGGTGCCTTATCTTTTGGTTTTTTAGGAAGCAAAACTAGAGGGTAAATGGAACTATCATGTTTTGTGTGTTCTTAATGCCTTGATACAAGAAAATTGTTTTCCTCTGCCGCAGGAACTCATTTGCCCCTTATGAGCACCATGTATGCTCTCACACATAGTGGTGCATTTATCACAGCGTTGGCTCCTTCTGGTGTCTCACTGTCTTCTCTCAGTCCTTTCTGGTTTTCTCCATTAGGAACAAAGTTGCAGGCATTTTCAAAGTTGCCAGTATTTATTTAAGTCTGTTGCTTCCTGGGTGAACTGCGTTTTGATTGTTCAGATCTTTTATCTTCTCTTTAGATAAGTTTCTTTGTGCAGTTTATTCCTATTTAAATAGAGGGTACAACTGTTTACAACATACCACTATGAATGTGCGTCAGTATTGCTAAAAAGAGTAAATGTTTTCATACTTATTTTTTTTACAACATAAGAGTGATGGAAGTGTATAATTTGTGTACATAATATATTTTTTAAATCTCTTTTTGAGGAGAATAACCATTTAACAAGACAGTGCTATAAAAGTTTATTTGATTAAACTGGCAAATAATTTAATAAAGCAGACCAATCAGTAACTGATACTGTATTATTTTATGGTTTCCCATTGGTGTGTTAATCACACAAGCTCACAATGTAGAGATTAAAAAAAAGTCCTGTTGATATGGCATTCTAGGTTTGATTGTAAAATTACGGGAAATGTCTGAATTAAGATCAATTGTAAAAGGTGATTATAAAACAGAGAAAGCAGTTCAGCTTTAACAACAGCAGTGCTACTGGGTCTCATTGTGGTAAAAGTACTTGATCATTACAGAGAAAGCAGTTCAGCTTTAACAACAGCAGTGCTACTGGGTCTCATTGTGGTAAAAGTACTTGATCATTATAAGGCTTTTTATTGGTCGTGATAGTTGTATCTCACACCATAGCAATAACCACAGCCTGTCCAAATTGTCAGCCTCCCTGACTGAAAGAAAAAGCTCTTCTTGATAAGTTATTTGTATCCTTCCAGAGGACAAGACATAAGACAAGAGATAACCAAACAAACCCAATATGCCCACTGCCATCTCAAGTACACTGATTTAAGAGAGATTTCAGTAGAAGGCCTATGTAAAACACTTCCAAATGAGCCATCTTTTAAAAATAACACAGAATCAGTCTTCAGGTGTGTTACTAACAGATTGGCCCTTGTTACCCCAGGATGTCTGCAAATGAGATCAAGGTGTTTCCTTTGGAAGGACACACACCTGGAAATGGGAAAAAAAAAAAAAAAAAAAAAGCCTTATGATGATAATGTGCTTTCCTTCCTTTTTTTTTTTTTTTTTTTTTTTGTCCTTTCAGCATTCATCCATCATCATATGACTGGCTAACATCATTATTAATACCTTCTTATCATTTTACAACCAGCTTCTGGAAGAAAGTGCATGGTGTCGGCTTGCTTGAAAATAACATTGCTTTGCTTGTTCTACTACTCTATATTAGGGGAGAATTTCGATCGCCAGGCCAGCCTTCGGCGGTCTCTAATTTACACAGACACTCTGGTAAGACGACCGAAGAAAGTCAAAAGGAGAAAGACTATTACAGGAATCCCTGACAACATACAGAAGGAGCTAGGTATGGCTCATCAGAACTGTATTCTGTTGCCCCTGGTTACTGCTCAGCATTACCACGCTAACCTCGTTACCGTGCTTATGAGATCAATACATTCTGATAGCCGTGTGGTGTCCCCAGAGGGACCGCTTCTCCTCCTGAGTGAGGCACTGGGTGCAGGTCTTAACATCCCATGCAGATGATTTGTTGAATTTTGGTGAGAAGGGAACAGGAAGAGCTTACATGAAAACTGTTAACTGGGATGATGGAAATGTACAGTCATGTCCTCATCTCTGTGAACCTTGGCACGCCGGGTATTTCCACAACGAAACTTACCTTCCATTTCAATCCTAAGTTTTCATAAAACTGAAAACTCATTCTAGGACTTCAAATTATGAATACTGACTCCCTAGTCATACTGACAGTGTTGGTGGCGTTTTGTCATCCAAGAGACAGTGGTGTGGGATATTTAGTAAATTCCAGTACCCTAGAAATAGTCATTTGTGTTGGATAGTGCCTTAGGAGAGCTTCCAATGAAACAATTTCATAGGTTTCTGGTATTTTCCAACCTGTGATAAAAACACAAAAAAGACACCTTCCCCTTTTAGGGGGAGCGGCTAGTGGAAAGGGTTATTTACATAATTCACGTATCCAGATTATTTCTGCTTATCTTTATATGTGCTTTGGATAATCCTTTTCCTTCTATATTCACTTCCTCTCTCTGGTTTTTATTGGGCCCATTTGGGAATGTCTCCAGAGGCAGCAGAGAGCATACTGGGTAAGGGGCAGGTGCTCTGACACCACGCTGCGTGGATTCAAACCCTTACTCTCTGGGTGGCCTCAAGCTGATTACTTGACCTCTCGGAGTCTACTTCTGCATTCAAGAAGTGTGGGTGCTGATGCTAACAGGGCGTATGTCACAGGGTGGCTTGAGGACTTAATGAACTTAGGTGAAGCACTTGGTGCCCGGTGCTATATGTTCACTATATGTTCGCGCGAGAGCTGCTTTGATAATTACTGTTGAGAACTTAATACTACCTATTTTGAAATTTGCCTCTTCTCTGCAGCGGGCCTGTGGAGTGATTTCCTTATAGTTAACCTGATGTGTTTACTTTCATTTCCTGTTGAAGTTTATAGTCTAGAAACTCAGAATAATTATTTCTGAACGTGCCCAGGAGTCTTTGAGTCAAAATGAGTCTATCCTCACCGTGGTGATCTGTCTGTTACAGCACTTTGAGGTGGCATTGCAGCTGCCGACATTGTTCCTGTGCGTTTTTTCTCAACACCCTGCTTAAATGCCTTGTATTAGGGACAGAAGGCTCTTCTCTACCTGGTATTCTCTCGTACTGCTGCCCAGTTCTGCAGTCTGTACACTCCGCCTTCCAGACTAAAGCCACAGTGGGACAAGAATAGTGATGCTTTACTTTTGCTCTAGGTAGTTCCAGTGACCCAGATGGCATACAGGTGCCCATCTTATTTCATAATACAGGGTTTTATCACAAACAGAGGCAAGACCGCATCCATAGGATTTATGAAATTTGTCTTTGGTTCATACTGCTGCATCTGCTTCCAGATCTGGGCCAGTCCTGCTCATTCTTTCAGACTCTTTATTATTTTTTTTCCCTCTCCTTTAGGTGACAGGTAACTAATGTAAGAAACTAGTACATACTCATATGTTCAGTACTCATATCTTACAGCACTCAGGTAACATTTGTATTTTAAATGGTCTTTTAGGGGACGTTCTTTAACCTAAAGGAGTGACTTTAAAGATGGACCCTTTGTAAGATAACAAGGTTGATGTTTTGAGGTAGTCTACATGTTAGTGGCTGTACTACCAAACAGGTAGGTTTTGGATGGCTTTTTGCAAAGAGTGTAAGAACAGTTAGGCCCAGGTAAAGATATATATACACACAAGTATTCAACATGAATTCTCTCTCTCTCTATGCCCCTCAGCTCTTTACATGTGTATATATAATATGATTTTTAGAACCTCAGAGATAGAAACTTTTATCACTTTAATTACCAAACCAACCAGTATGGAGCCAGTAACTTAGTTGCCTCTTTGACCTTGCTAGAATGATCTGATCACCTACGTAAATCATATCTTCTCTAATTTTATTTTTAAAATCAATGATTGAGTCCCCAGGGCCCATGTTCATTTCTCTTTTGCATGTAATACAGAAACACCAGTAATGCTGGAGGAAAGAAAATAGCTTTCCCCATATCATTGCATTGTGATTGCCAAGCAGGAGACAGTTGATGTCATTTCATAGTCAATGACATGATTTGGATCCTAGCTGGTGGTCACCTGGGACAGTTGTATCTAAGAGCTACTGTAAAAAAAAAAAAAAAAAAAAGAAAGAAAGAAAGAAAGAAGGGAAAAATTAAAAAAAGACAAACAATTGTAGTTTTATAGATAGGCTAGTTTGAAGGATTGATAGAGTAAGGGAAAACAAATACAGTAACATTCAACAGAAAATTTGGATCATACATTTTTCTTCATTTTATGACTTCTGGGTGATCTTGCCTGTTCTCCCCAATATTTTGTACTTGTTAAGTTATCTGGTGGTTCAAAGCTTTGTACTACCTAACTAATGATTCTCAAAAACAAACACTTGGTATTTTCCATAAAAATTAGACTTTTCTAGATACAAAATGGAGGGAATTTGTCAAACAAATGAGGTAAAAAGAGAAATGATTATCAGAAAAAAAAGGACATTCACTAAGAAAGATACTTGCCATTCACTAGACCTTGCCCAAGTTGTTGGGGATTTGGATTTTTTAAAAAATCTAACCAGAGATTCTTCCAGAATTAGAGAGTTGATTGTACTTAATTCTACGTGCTTTTCACTTCAAAATCCATAAATAATGGACTCTAGAGGTGAGCCACTTAATAATGCTAAGTCAAGATATGATATTTATTGTTTCAAGCAGTTTATGGCTTGTTGCCTTCCATAATTTTTTTTTACTCTTACTATCTTAAATGTACATAGAAATGTATTTGAACAACCCCTCATGAGTTTTCATCTTCTAGAATCAGATAGGATCATTTTGTTGTTATATAATTATATTTGGTTACTGAGTAATTTGGATACTTCTAGAACAGTACCTCTTCCCCAAGCAGAAAAAGCTTCATTTAAAGGAATCCCCTTCTTGGGGCATCTGGGTGGCTCAGGCAGTGAAGCTGCTGCCTTTGGCTCAGGTCATGATCACAGGGTTCCTGGATCTCACCTACTGACGTGCTCCCTGCTCAGCAAGGAGTCTGTTTGTCCCTCTCCCCTGGCTCACGCTTCCCCCACCCCTTTCTTTCTCTCTCTCTGTCAAATAAATAACTAAAATCTTTATATAAAATAAAAGGAATCCCCTTCTGAATAATTATTGATAGTTTGTATTAAGAATACTAGGAACATAAGATCAGACACAACTTTTTATAAATCCACATATTAAACCTTAAATTAACTAACCTGTCTTCATTGATTACATGTTTTTTTAAAAAAAGATTTTATTTATTTATTTGACAGAGATTACAAGTAGACAGAAAGGCAGGGAAGCAGGCTCCCCGCTAAGCAGAGAGCCTGATGTGGGGCTCAATCCCAGGACCCTGGGATCATGACCTGAGTCGAAGGCAGAGGCTTTAACCCACTGAGCCACCCAGGCGCCCCTGATTACATTTTTTTTTAATTGAATATCCCTTGTAGTATTATGTAATAAGTAAGAAATACATATAATTATTTCTTTACATTATATTTTATAATCAGATACATCCTATTAAGAGTTTTAACAACACCTCAGAGGTCTATATTTGTTTGCACATGTCTTTTCATAGTCTCCTTCTGTTATTTAATTCTGGTCAAGATCCATTTATTTGTGTCCTTTAATATGTGACACTTTTTGTACTGTGAAAATATTAGAGGCTCTGTTCTGGGAATGGAACTTCAGGGATCCCTTTAATCAATGATATATGAGTTATTTTTTACGTATATTTTTTTTTTTAATTTTTTTTTTTTTAAGATTTTATTTATTTATCAGAGAGAGAGGTGGGGAGAGAGTAAGCACAGGCAGACGGAGTAGCAGGCAGAGGCAGAGGGAGAAGCAGGCTCCCTGCTGAGCAAGGAGCCCGACGTGGGACTCGATCCCAGGATGCTGGGATCATGACCTGAGCCGAAGGCAGCTGCTTAACCAACTGAGCCACCCAGGTGTCCCTTTACGTATATTTTTAAAGGTCTTCAGAAAAAATCATTATTTTTGTTTTTTGTTTTAGTTTTAGTTTTTGTTTAAGATTTTATTTATTTGACAGACACAGATCACAAGTAGGCAGAGAGGCAGGTGGGGCGTGGGGGGTGGGTTGGGGGTGTGGGCAGGGGAAGCAGGCTCCCTGCTGAGCAGAGAGCCCAATGCGATGCGGGGCTCAATCCTGGGACTCCAGGATCATGACCTAAGCTGAAGCAGAGGCTTTAACCCACTGAGCCACCCAGGCGCCCCAAGGAAAAAAAAATCATTATTTTAATAAGAAAGTTGTGCTGGGGGCGCCTGGGTGGCTCAGTGGGTTAGGCCGCTGCCTTCGGCTCAGGTCATGATCTCATGGTCCTGGGATCGAGTCCCGCATGGAGCTCTCTGCTCAGCAGGGAGCCTGCTTCTCTTTCTCTCTCTCTCTCTCTCTCTCTCTCTCTGCCTGCCTCTCCATCTACTTGTGATCTCTGTCAAAAAAAAAGAAAAGAAAAGAAAGTTGTGCTGGGCCGTAGATGGTGGACAAATTGCTATATTTCCATTTTCAGGAGCCTAGAATGGTTTCATGTTCAAAATTGTTAACTGAGAGAATCAGTATATTGTTTATGGCTCTTACAGACAGTTCAAAATCTACCACTGATCTCCTGCAAAAACGACTGCAATTTTGAAAGAAAAAGCTAGTAAAATCCATTGTTGAATGGAATAAGGTATCTTGAATATTTGGAACCAAACTGGTGCAAACTGATACAGCCAAACTAGTCAGTTTCTCCCTTCAGAAATCCCAAGTGGCAAAAACTTTATCTTTTGTTTTCTTTCCTCAAAGTGGACTTTTCTCCTCCTCCTGCCCATTGCCCACTTCCTCTCTTTCTAGGGAAGAACCTTATGTGTATGTGTGTGTATCTGTCTGTCTTCAGTGAGTGTGCCTGGCAGAGGGTAGGGAAAGGAGATAGATGCTCTCTGCTAAAGATACAGGTGTGAAAATAGTCTCCATCATCACAAGTGAGGGAACAGGTACTTTATGCTTTATTCCTCATAGGATGACATCTTCTTTGTGCTTCATACAAGAACATTGCTGCCATATTTGTAATATCCTTTGCTATTCAGATGAGCAAAGTGCTTTATAGCCAGCCAGGGACAGTGGTAAATTCACGCGGGATAGGGAGGGAGTTCCCAGGAATCCCATCACCCAAGTGAGCCAAGATGCTGGCAAGTACTCAGCTTGCATTGCTCAGCAAAACCCTGCTGGAGATGGTTTTTTTTTTTAAGTTTTTGAAACAATGTAAAAAAAACTGGTTATACTGTTATTTTTCAAGATTTAATGTATCCTAATGGTTACTATGCATGAATTGATTTTTTTTTTTTCCCTCTCTCTCTCCACTTTGACTAAGTTGTTGGTTTATGGTGTTTTTTTTGTTTTTTTTTTGTTTTTTTAAAGATTCTGTTCCGTTCTAGGTGGCTTGAAATCTAACTGTTACCTACACTTTAGGGTTGTTTTTGGTTTTTTGTTTTGGTTTTTTTTTTTCTCATCCATTTCCCTCTGTTTGGCCCTCTTGATGCCTTTTTTTTTTTCCTTTGCTTTTCTTTAAATATACCTACCTACTCTCAGTTTGGTTGTAAAGCTCCAAGAAATGAATAACTATAATTTGAGGAAAAGCTCACTGGATCAGTTCCTGCTGCTTTTCCCCCACCAGAACACAACAGATTGCTTCTGGATTTTGAATGTCACTGACAGACAGATGACAATGGTGTAAGATGGATAATGGAACGGTTGAAACACAGATGGGCCTGTAAATCACTTTTCCTTAGGTTTTCTTCTGACATAAAAAATTAATGTAATTAACACTGTTCTATACCAATATCCCTTGTAAATAGTGTCTCTGTAGCCTCCTGTTGAACCGTTCCATTCATCTGTCTTTGGGAAAGATGGTCACAGCTTGACAAGATGCCCTGCACAGTCACCTGGTGGGTGACAGGCCACCTTGAAATCTTTACTAAAAGGAGATTCTTTGAAAAGTAGATCTTCCAACAGGCACTCAGCCTTGATCTCAAAGAGAGTAACTGAGAATTCCATATGTAGCCCTTAGTCTATAGGAGGATTTGAAGTACAAATCAAGAGACGTACATGAAATTCCTAATAAAGGTTTTTACTTTAGGAGCTGTCAGTAACTATTTAAACTCTCACTCTGCTGCCTACAGGAGAAAAGAAACTAGATCAAGTAGAAAATATGTGTATTTTTTTAAATACAACAGGGTAAGAAGGGGATGAGGGTACAGGTGATGAACTAAGATATTTTTAGATAACAAGCCTCTTTCTGCTTTATCTCCAGCATCAGGCACGGGCCAAGATGATGTTGGGGGTCACTCAGTATACACCCCAGACCACTACTCTACACTAGGAAGGCTTGATAGCTCTCGGTCTGCGGGGCAGCGCTCAGAAACCAGGGACTCCAGCTGTCAGACTGAGGAAGTGAAAGTTGTACCACCTTCCATGAGAAGAATCAGGGCACAGAAGGGGCAAGGCATTGCTGCCCAGATGAGCCACTTCTCAGGCTCCTCTGGGAACATGTCTGTGTTGAGCGATTCTGCGGGCATTGTATTCCCTTCCCGCCTCAACAGTGATGCTGGTTTCCACAGTCTCCCACGTTCTGGGGCGAGGGCGAGTGTTCAGTCCCTGGAGCCACGGCTGGGAGCCCTGGGCCCCACAGAAGACCTGGATGGCCCTTATGCCTACCACAGCGATCACCCACAAGTAGATGAAAACTTAGGACATTTAGGAGGAGCCTCAAGGACTGGAATGCTTTTGAGGCCCAAGTCCCAGGAGCTGAGGCCTTTTGAGAATGTAATCAGCCCAGCATGTGTGGTCTCTCCTCACGCCACCTACTCCACCAGCATCATCCCAAATGCCACACTCTCTTCCTCCTCGGAGATTATTATTATTCACACTGCTCAGAGTTCAGGACAGCTGGACAGCAAAATTACCAGCTCCTCTTCGTACGCAAAGATAAAATCCAGAGACCACCTCCTCTCCAGGCATGCTAGTAAAGAGGACCATCAGCCTCCCAGTGGGAACTGGACAGAGGGTCACCCCAGCATTCTTTCACAGGCCTTAGGTCCCCATTCCCCCGCTGCCACCACGCTGTTGTCGCTCTGTGACTCAGCGGTCTCTCTTAATATGCCAGCACATCAGGAGAATGGATCCCAAGCCATGAGCTATAACTGTAAAAACCACCTGAGCTCTCCAGCCCATGCTCAGGACGTGGATGGCAAGAGTGAGTCCAGTTACTCAGGAGGTACGGGGCCCGGCAGCTCCGAGCCCTGGGAATACAGTGCCTCTGGTAACGGGCAGGCATCCCCATTGAAGGCACATGGGGCAACTGGCTACTCCACTCCCGGGAGTAACGTGAGCAGCTGCAGTTTGGACCAGACATCCACCAAAGATGATGCCAGGTCCTTGTATTCAGAGGAGCATGATGGCTACTACACGTCTATGCAGCCTGACCCGGGATGCAGATCTGGAAACCAGAACAGTAGCGATGGCTTTGGGAACCCCAGGCACAGTGTGGTCAACGTGTTTGATGGGAGAGCTCAGAAAAACCAAGGGGACCGGTCACATTTCCGTGACAAGTCTCTCTCACGGAATATCTCTCTGAAAAAAGCGAAGAAGCCGCCTCTGCCACCCTCGAGGACGGACTCCCTGCGCAGGATTCCCAAGAAAGGCGTCCAGTCAAACGGGCAGGCGCTGAACGAGAGCCTGATCGCCTCGCTCCAGCACTCGCTGCAGCTGAGCCTCCCGGGCAAGGGCGGTAGCTCGCCCTCGCAGAGCCCCTGCAGTGACTTCGAAGAGCCTTGGCTGCCTCGCTCCCGCAGCCAGAGCACGGTGAGCGGGGGCAGCAGCATGACCTCGGCCACCACCCCCAACGTCTACTCCCTGTGCGGGGCCACGCCGTCGCAGAGCGACACGAGCAGCGTCAAGTCGGAGTACACGGACCCCTGGGGTTACTACATTGACTACACCGGCATGCAGGAAGACCCCGGGCACGCCGGCGGGGGCTGCTCGGCCGGCAGCGGGGCGCGGGCCGGGAACGGGCCAGTCCACCATGTCCACGAGGGAGCCAGGACCATGATGCCCCAAGTGCCTGGTGGCTCCATCAAACCAAAGATCACATCGCCGGAGAAATCCCACAGGGTCACTTCTCCGTCCAGTGGGTATTCCAGCCAGTCCAACACACCCACAGCACTCACCCCCGTGCCTGTGTTTTTAAAGTCAGCGTCACCAGCAAACGGGAAGGGGAAGACCAAGCCCAAGGTGCCAGAAAGGAAGTCCTCTCTGATATCTTCAGTCTCCATCTCCTCCTCGTCCACGTCTCTGTCTTCCAACACTTCCACGGAAGGGGGCGGGACCATGAAGAAGCTGGATTCGGTGCTGGCGTCTCCCCCTGCCGCTGCCCCTCTTCCTTCTCCTCCCTCACCATGTCCTGCGGACAAGTCTCCTTTCCTTCCTCCTCCCCCGCCTTCAGCGGATTCCCCCAACGGCGCTCTGCCTCAGTCTCCCCTCTTCCCCCCTCCGCCGCCAGAAGCTCTCACTCCCTTCTCTCCCCCCACCAGCGCGTGCTTTCCTCCTCCCCACAGGGCACTTAGCCCCCTTACTCTGGGTGCCCCTGCTTCCCTGCCGCCTGCCCCCGCTTCCGGACCCTCCTCAGTTCCCCCGCCTGCCCCACCCCTTGACCCCAAATGGATGAAAGATGCCAGGCCGCCTTTGAAAAAATCTGGCCAGCCAGAATGCTCCCGGGAGGCCTTCCGGCAGCCTCCTAACAAGGAGGAGGGCAGCAGACCCCCCATGCCCCTGATAACCACCGAAGCGTTGCAGATGGTACAGTTGAGGCCCGTGAAAAAGCACTCAGGAACCGAGCAAGCACTGTTATATGAACAAGTATCTCAGGAAAAACTAACTCCGGTTGTTCCCCAGTATCATTTAAAGCCATCTGCTTTCATGAAATCCCGAAATAGCATAAATGAAATGGAGAGTGAAAGCCAGCCTGCCTCTGTGACAAGCTCGCCGCCGACTCCTGCCAAGAGCTTGAGTCAGGGTCACCAGGACAGTGCAGCCGAGCGTGGCCTCCCGAGCCGCAGCCCGGGCAGCGCCGGGGAGTCAGAGGCTGGGCCGGACCCCAGGGCCACCCCGCTGCAGGAGCCCCCCGGCCCTTCACCCAGCAGGAAGCCGCCCCCCATTTCCAAGAAGCCCAAACTGTTCCTCGTGGTGCCGCCTCCGCAGAGAGATTTCACAGCGGAGCCCGCGGAGAATGTGAGCGGAGCATCACCCATTCCCACGAGGGGAGAGGCAACAGAGAGTTGTAGAGCCAGGGCTGGTGCTGAGGAGACGGGCCCTGGCAGCTTGGTTCTCGAGGGAGGAGCCGCAGGAGCCGCGTCCCCGGATAGAGTGAAAGCCAATGTCCCCATGGTGCAGCCCGATGTCTCGCCAGCCCCCACGCGGGAGGAGCCAGGTGCCGAGAACGGTGCAGACGGTGGAGGCAGCGTGGAGAGCTGCCTGTCGCTCCAGGACGGAGGGCGTGAGTATGCTTTTCTCTCTCATTCCCCTTGGACCATATGCAGCCCCTGTAGAAGAGAAGGCTAGTGCGTGTCCCCTGGAAAGCCAGCAGCATGTGGGCTGCCGGGTCGGCCACACACTCAGGTTACCAACTAGGCATTTTAAGAAATTGGGGGGAAAAAAAAAATGGAGATCTCAGGGTATTGCTTCCTGAACGTCAGAAAATAGAGGGGTAGGGTGGTCTGCATCAGACAGGGTATTATTAAATAGCAAGGAGGAGTAGTCTCCCTTCTGGAGAGCTGCAGAGAAATGTTACAACAAGATTTAAGATAGATTCAGTAGGAGTTCTAGACTTCAACAGAAAAGAATGAGCTCTGGCTCTCCTGATCAGAATCGAAGATCAAAACGACAGACCCCACTGCCTGCCTGTCCTGTGGTCCTCCGTTGGCAGGAATGGCAGGGACAGGATACTGGGAAGCCTGGCTGAAGACTGAAATTAAGTCACTTGTGCGTCCTGTGCTTGCTGCTTCTAGCTGGAGTGCCAGAGCCTGACACAGCTGGTTCTTCCTCTGAAGCCAGTGACTTCCTTAGGGAAGAAGGGAGTGATGAGGTGATGACCCCCAGTAGACCCCGGACCACAGAAGACCTTTTTGCAGCTATTCACAGGTATCTAAAACTCCTTCCTCTTAATTTTGATCTTTATGAGTCTACCTTTCTAAATGCTTCCTCACCTTGTCTTCCTTGAGTGTTTTCCTGTCACCCATTAGCTTGATCATTTATTTTTATTGTGTTTCTGTATTCTTATTTCCTCTGACTCCCAATTTCTGTTTTACTTTGTTCCACTGATTTTTATGATGATATGGGGGACAGAGACTCCATGTGGTGCCTTCTGCTCGGCATTGCGCTTGCTGGCAAGAAATGCAATGTGTCAATCATATGACAGAGTATTTACAAGATTGGATTAGAGCAATGGGTAGTCCAGTCCAGGATGAGTGAAGCTGTTTTGTGGACATAAGCTACACAGACCAACTCCACAGGACTGCTTTCCTAAGGGTGTATTGTGGGGGTTTTTTGGGGTTTTCTTTGTTGTTGTTTTAATTATTTTTGTGTTACAGAAATTTCAGGATTTTTTAGTGCAGTTGTCTTGGCTACTTAAATATTTCAATACAAGAGTACAATCTTTTCAAAGCAGAGTGGAAGGAATTAAATTTGTTATTGTATACTGTTAGTGCCATCTACTGGCACGAGAAATTGGGTTTTTAAAAAATGTAGAGTAAATTTTTCAAAATAACTGCCTGAACTGTTGTCACACTTTTTACATCTGGTCGCCTAAGAGAGTGAGTATAATTTAGCACGAAAACTATATACTGCCTTTTTTCTGGTTGTAAACAGCCTGTACTCCCAGCAGTGTCATTGTAGGGTATGATAAGGTTGTACATGTTGCAAGTACTTTGGAACACAATGCTGGATAAACCCTCTGCTTCCTTCTCGACTTCTTTGCCGCAGTATTTTCAGATAATTCTTAAGAATGTCCTTCTGCTGCCAAGGTCTTACACTGCACTGAATGGAGGTCCCTTTTTTTCTTCCGGAAACAAAGATACCTGTAAAGTCATTTGATTCTCTGTGTAAATCACCTTGTGTCAGGACTGTTTTCCCTTCTTGGAATTTAACTGAAAAGGCTATTGCATGAGATGAAAAACATAGGATTGTCCTGATTTGAAGTTCCCCATGCAGCATGTAAATATCTAACTTGGAGGGGAGCAGTGGAAACAAGCGAGGGAGTTAGGTGTTTGTCAAGAATTTTGTTCTTTACCTCTTGACTCTAGCATTGATATACTATCCCCAAAGACCCTAAAGGCTGCCTCTTTAACATCGTCTTTCTGACTGGTATCTTTGATCTCATTAGAAATCAATGAGGTAAATGGTACATACTCATCCTGTCTGATGGCTGAGTAAAATTAAAGAGGCCACGTGATATGATGAGCACTGGGTGTTATATTCAACTAATGAATCATTGAACATTATATCAAAAACTAATGATGTACTATATCCTGGCTAATTGAATTTAAATTAAAAAATCAAACAATCCAATCGGAAAAAAAGAAAGAAAGACGTAGCTGCTTATGAAACTGTTTCTCAGAACAGTAAAATGAAAATGCTACATCCTTTGAGGCCAACTTTAGTGGCATTTCTAGAAGTTTATACAGATGTTTCTAACTCTCACCATGCTAGACACATAATAAGCACTTAATAAATATTTTCTGAATTAAATGAAACCGATTGGAATTTAACTCTTAGGAATTCTTCCAAGACTCGACATCTTTCATTTAGTCTGGAATGCACTGGGTTGCTAAACACGTAGGCATATAGATTTATAGTAGCGGTCCCCAGAGAAGACGTGTTGCTGATGGCTCTATGTACTAACTACTTGGTCTCAGTGAGGATCCCAACTGTTGTGGGGCCAAGTTACTATGTGCTTTTCCAAAAAATATGCCAAAGTCCGCATCCATATTTTACTTTGGGAAGCTTCTTAAGGCACCGAGAAATCTGCGGTTTCTCCTACTAGTGAATTCTATCTACTGCAGACGTGGAAATCTGCCAGTCTCTATTATTCTGTGTACACATGGTAGAAATAAAGGCCAAGTAGGGTATGGATCACAAAGAGAGCAAGGACACCTGCTCATTTCTGTTTTAGCACTAGATCATGTATTCGCAGACATAAGAAAAATCCATCTGAAGTCTGATTTTTAGGGCTTAATTTTATATTTGTCAGCACTAAGCTAATAATTTAAAAGAAGGAGTATCTCAACTGTACCACAGCCTTCAGATTTTATAATGCAAATTAATTCACTTCAGATTTAAAGCCAGATGGAAAATGTAGAACACCAGTTGAGGTGTGAAATTTTTATATTTATTGAAGTAATTAGTTTTCAAGCCCATGTTAACTGTTTGAGCACTTTTTATAGCCCCCTTCTTTAGAAATACACACACAGTGTACGTGTGCGTGTGTATATACACATGTATACATACGTTTATGCCGAGAATTCACAGAATTCATATGTTTAGATTTAATTCTCATTTTCGGGCCACAGCTGCTCTTGAGAAATGACATAACTTGAATCAGGGGTAGCCAGGGGCTTGATGTGTGGGTCAAGCACACCCTCATCTTTTAAAACTCAGACAAGAACTTAGGCTCCAAAGTGGTCCCTGCAAGGATCCAGTGAACAGAGTTGCCCTTGAGAAGGAACCACTAGAGGTCGTGAGGTCAACGTGCTGCAGGCGGGGAGATACTGCATCGAGTCCTTGTTCTTGGAGGAAGCTGTGTGGCTTCACTCTTTGGCCTTTGTTACCTTCTCTGGTCAGACAGGCTGAAGTCATTTCCGGCTCTGAGACGCTGAGACATTATTTCTGTCGGCTGGTCAGGAATGTGTGCCAGAGCACCGCTCTCTGCTGACAGTGGGGCAGGGCCATTGACCCAAAGTATCAGAGGCCCAGCTCTACAGCCTCCAAGGGGCCGGTGCCATGTCAGCTCTGGCTGCCCTTCACACTTTGTTTTTTAGCCTTCGCCACTTCCTGTCTTCCACTTTGGGGACTTCCTTTTGGCCAGAAGCATAGAGAGGACCCAGGGAGCACCAAGCCCCCGGCAGCCTGCAGGGCCCATCCTCTCCAGTGCCTGGTTGTGCAGGCCTGTGGTCAGAACAGCGCAGAAGCCTGGCCTGGTAGCTGGGCGGAAGAGCTGGAGTTCCCTGAATGACGGTTTGGTTAAACACATCCTTCATGCCCGACACTCCATAGCTGTTATTTGCACTCATCTTTATTGGTAAAGCATGAGCTCTCCATTGTTTATTTCCTCTTCCAGGTAGGAAACTGGGTCAGAAACTTCAACTTGCCCAAGGTCACAGAGCATGGAAACTTGAGTGTGGGATTTAACCCAGGTCTGTGTGACTCGGGGGTTCTTTAGCTCACTGAAGCCTCACAGACTGTGAGGTTAGTATCCTCACCCCCATTCTGCAAGTACGAAAGCGAAGTTGCAGCATAGATGAGTAGCTTGCCCAAGGTGCCACAGCTGGAAGTGCTCAAATTCAGTTCTTTATCTGTATGTACAATAGCATTCTCTTTATCTTTCCCTGCTGCATATGCTGGAATTATATAGCAAACAAAGAGATATTTGATTAAATGTACCGTTTCTTTAAAGCACCTGCACTTAGCTGAGAGATTCCTTGTAGACTGAATTGTTCTTAGGAAGAGACCAGCAAGAGGCCCCTTGGCTCATCTGCTTTATTACCCCTGACTCACTCTTGGTACAAGACACATGGAACAGTGAGGTTCTTAGAGATTGAAGACAAGAAGCACCTCCAGGAAACATTTTACTTGTCCCTACCGGCCCCTCCTCTTTCACATTATCCCTGCATTCCTCAGATTTTCTTGATTGGTGGGAGGTTGTCTGAAATCAGTCAGGCAACAGAATGTGGTGTGGAAGGTTCACCCTTGTTTTTTGGAAAACGGGATTTTAAGAAGTTGACATAGGGTCCAGTAAGAGCCAAAGAAGACCGGTTTTATGTCAGACTCTAGAATGACTAAGAATGCAGAGTTGTAGAGTCATCCTAGAACCTGAGGGTGGGGGTTTACCTCAAGGTAGGCAGTATTTTGGGGATTGGCTTACCCATTAGCCCTGTTCAAGGGCTAAGGTCAAACAAGAAAAGAAAGAGTAGAGAAAAAGGTGGTCGGCACTGAAATGCTCTCAAGCTCAGTCCAGTAGAGGAGAGTTAGATAAAAATGGCAATTATTTGTAACTTTTGAAGTGATCCTCACCAAAATAAGTTAATAATCATGTCTGAGATGTGTTTCAAAATAATCCAGTGAGGGTAGAGATGAAAGAAAGATGGCCATAAGTTAATCATCCACCATAGCGGGGTCAGGGGCTCACGTGATAATACAGTGAACTGTTAAAGTAACTCTTCACAAATGGTGACGTGAGTATGCAGTGAGCAGCGCAGTTGTGACTGATGTCCCATGGCCCCCTGGGAGTTAACCTTCATCTTAATGTCATTAAATCTCAGATCCAAGAGGAAAGTCCTCGGCCGTAAAGATTCAGATGACGATCACTCCCGGAACCATTCTCCTTCCCCTCCAGTGACACCCACCGGTGCTGCCCCCAGCCTGGCGTCCCCAAAACAAGTGGGCTCAATTCAGAGAAGCGTCCGTAAAAGCAGCACCAGCAGTGACAACTTCAAAGCTCTGCTGCTAAAAAAGGGGAGTCGCTCAGACACCAGTGCCCGCATGTCTGCAGCCGAGATGCTAAAGAACACAGACCCTAGATTCCAGAGGTCAAGGTCAGAGCCTTCGCCAGACACCCCCGAGAGCCCATCCAGCTGCTCCCCAAGCAAGAACAGAAGGGCCCAGGAGGAGTGGGCCAAGAACGAAGGCTTGATGCCTCGGAGTCTGTCCTTCTCCGGCCCCCGGTACGGCCGCAGTCGGACCCCACCTTCTGCCGCCAGCAGCAGGTTCAGCGTGCGGAACCGGATCCAGAGCAGCCCCATGACCGTTATCTCGGAAGGTGAAGGGGAGGCCCTGGAGCCGGTAGACAACAGGGCTCGTTGGGCCCTGGACACGGCAAGGGGGTGTTCCCTGGATGGACTGGTAGGGGGTGAAACAGACCGGGGCAGCCTGCTCTGTGGTGGGGAGCCTGCCACCTCCTTGCAGGTGCAGGGTTCCAGCCCCACAGATGGGCCGGTCCGCGCTGAGGGCGCAGATCCAGCAGAACAGAGTGGAGGTCCTCTGCGGGAAGAGAGCTAGGGACGAGAGTCTGATTCTCCCAGGTAATGCGAGGGAGGCGTGCAACATGCGGCTCTAGGAAAGCCCGGCACACAGGTACCCTTCGCTGCCTGGCCTGCAGATCCCACTCAGCATTTGCTCCGTTCCTGCCCTGGTCCCCAGCGCGGAAGAAGAGCATCCCATAGGACTCACTTGGCACTTGCCCTGTGGCTTAAAAGCAAGTAGAAGCTTAACTTCTTAAAGTGCTTCCTGGGGAAGACTTTTTTTTTTTTTTTTTTTTTTTTTGCAAAATGCTGGGTGTATGTGTGGAGGGGTGTGTGTGCATTTTGAACACTTACATGTTTAAAAAAATACACACATACAGCGTGTACAGAAGTAGGAGAAGGAAACACAGTTAAGCTGGGTAGAGTGATGGAGGCTTCTGGACTAGGTAAGAATCGCTTTAGAAGTATCACGTTGTCAGAATTAGTGAGTTCCCGAAGACGGGAGTGAGAGAAGCGTTCCTTCTAAGAAAGAGGGGGCCTGTGCGTGGTGCCCCTGCAGAGGACACACGGCGGTGCAGGCCCCGGTGAGCTTTCCATGTGAGCCATGTCATCATGAACCCAAAACGATGGGAAAGGGCTAACGGACTAATGGGTTCAGGTACTTTTTTCTTGGGGGGTGGGGTGGGGGACTTTGTTTCCTTTTCGTGAAATTGGCAAACACGTGGAGGGGCCACGCTCTAACCTGGAGCGAGCTGCTGGTGCAGACACAGACTCCCAGCTCTCAGCCTGACTTTGAGACACGTGGGTCCTTCTGTACTGAATTCCTGCCCTGACGAGCAGCAGAGGCCTCCTTGAGACTAGCAGTGAGGTGGGCATATGCGGGGACGGTGAGCGAGGAGGGGGCACGTGAGACACTGCTGGAAGCGGTTTCCTGCTTAGTCAATAAAACTATTTTTCAGAATTAAATTTGAAAACTTGCACTACAGAACTGTGGGTGGAGATTTTCCTTTTACGACTGTTTGTACCAGAGTTTAAACTTCCATTTGGCAATTTCTTACCACTTGAAATGTCAGCATTTGCTAACTTTTGGATATCCTTTTGGTTACACCAAAGAAAAAGATATGGCTATTTTTCCTTGAACTGCCTACAGTATCATGTCCTCATTTGAAAAGGTTTATGAGAATCGATTATATATTACCTTACTCTGAAGAAAATGCTGAATAGCTCTTGTTAGTCAAATAAACTAATACAAATTGGCAGGGCTTGGCTATTAATTAGCCCTGGGAAATGAGTTTTTAGATTAAAAAGATTTTTTGCATCATTTGGTTTGTGAGTTTTTATATATTTTATAAGGAATTGAGTTGGCTAATTACCTTCTAATCTTCTCCAGTTAGAATTTTAATACTTTTAGGCATGGGAGAAAAGTGTGTAAAGTATTTATTTTTATGTCCTATTCTTGTGACCGCCTTTCCCTATTCCCTCCCAACTGACGTGGACTTGGACTCCTGTATTTGTTGGCTAAATAAAATAAGTCTTGTCTTCTTCATTCGAAGAACCTAAGAGGACAGTACTGAGATTCTTGGCCTACGTACAATGCAGCTGCCAGTGGTCATCTTTTTTGGTATAAAAATATCATCGATAAGTTGGACTATACAGGCCAGATTATCAAAGGGTTTGTTATACATTACAGCTTTAGGTACCCATTTTAGACACGTCTTTGAAACAAAAACAAACCTATAGGATTAAGACTTCTTCTTTTTTCTGAAGAAAACAAAACACTTCTTTTCACACAACCAGAAATCAAGACCTGACATTTGGCTGAAGGCTAAAGGACTTTCTACCATTTGGAGCAATTGTCTACTACAATGGGCACAAGGATCTTTTCTTCTAAATTTTAGAAAAGTGGTGTTGGCTTCTGAATATGAAGTCTTCTCATAGCTCCCTAAACAAGATTAGAATGTACGTGGATATCAGAAAACTTTAACTTAATATATAAATCATTTATGTCGAAGGTATAAAGGAAACAACATCAAAACTAATTATAAAACTATTTAAAAAATCCCTGTTTTTTTTTAAAGAAAAAAATACTAGGTTTTAAAATTTGCTTTGAATAAAACAATTGTAAAGTAAATATTTGAACGTTATTTCTTTTTGTTTGTACACTCACTTGTGAATAATAAGGTAGGCCTCCTTTCACGGAACTGTTGAGTGCTTTGCTGGATACAAACAGAACAGCAGCGAAGACCAGAAGGCGCCTGTGGGAGGTGGGGACCCAACAGAGGAGATAGAACGTCACAGACACTGTGGATGGTGCCATCTAAAAGGACATATGGAAAAACAACTCTGAACAATGTCCTATCGACTCTTGAATAAAAAAGGAAAAATGTCTTGACTGATAGTTCAGGTGATGTGGCATGTGGAGGGATGCGAGAGCTTCTCACAGATGTGCGTGAAATATAGGAAGACAAGAATCTAGATTCCACCCCTGAATCATATGGCATCTTTGGCTTTGCTGCTTTATTCCTCTGTGAGGACTCGCTGCTGATAACAGACCATATCATCTTTAAAAATTCAGTCAGCGTAGATGTGTGACCTTTCCTCATACCCTGAGACTGTAAGTGCCAGAGAATCGTAGACAGAAGCCCTGGGGCTAAATTATTTCCACCTTATTTTTCCTGAGAGTTGGGAGAGAGACAAATGACCATGTGGCCTGTCAGTGGGAAGCCACCTCACCTTTGGTCTGATTTCTGCCCTCCTGTTTCTGAAGAAGGTTGATTGTGAGACCATTGCTTCTCCTGTGGGGGAGTCACAGTTTAACAAGGGGAAGAAAGGAGGCATTTCCACATCTCTGTCTCCTGCCTGCCTTGCAACACCACACCTGGCTCTGTGATGGGCGTCCTGGTGGGACAGGTGAAGCATGGGATCGGCTTTATTGGTTCTGCCTTCATGTGTTTTCAGCACATTAACTGAAGGTGAATAACCATTTACGTTCCTGAGCGTCCATCATGAAATGAGTACAACAGGGTAACGGGTGGATATTAGGATATTTTCGGGGGGCAGGGTTGGGAGGAGGGTCTTTGAAACAAAATGGACCTGACTCTTCAGGTCCATTTGATTCTTGAGGCCTGTTTTTCTGTAATAAGCTATTCAGTTACTGTAATACAGTTTCTTTCGATGAGCTTCTGTAAACCGCCTTCTACACAGGCCAGCCTTTACTCATAGAAGAGGACTGGAGTGCAATCTGTAGACATTTTTCCAGCAGTGAAAAAAAGCCCGTTATTAAATACTTACAATGTGCTAGGTAAAGAGGAGGGATCCTAGGATTAAAAAAGTGTGGTTGAGAGTTCTAGTGAAAAAGAAACACAAACTGGGAACTGTCCTGTAAACCGTGTCAGAATAGAAGAGAAGAAAGAGGCCTCTGGCCTTCACAGCCAGCCCTGTTGGGACCCGGCCCTCTGTGTGTTCTCCTTTACCACTGGGACACCTGACGTCTGTTCATACTGGCGACGCACCCAACCAAAACACTACCTCACAGCCTCCCCTGTAGTCAGGAGGGCACAGTTTTGGCCAATGAGACATGAGCAGTAATCTGGAAATCTCCAGGATGTTTGCTGATATAGGAGCCAGCTCCCTCCCTTGTGGCTTCCTTTCTCCCGTTTCTCCCTGAATGAATGGGAGGCTAGGAGAGGAGCCGTACTCTTCCAGCCTTTCAGCACCAATGGGTTGAAAGCCATATGTTGTGGAAGGTGGAGGAGAAAGGAGCCTGGTCCACTGATTATCTCAAGAGCCACTGTACCATCCTTGAGCTATCCACCTCCAGGCACACTGGGTAAGTCATTTTGCTACTCGTGGTTGAGGGATAAGGTTCTCAGAGGAAGGTATCCTTGCCTCGTCTTTTTTTTTTTTTTTAAGTCCTCTCTATACCCAGTGTGGGGCTTGAACTCACAACCCTGAGATCAAGAGTGAGCCAGCCAGGTGTCCCAGGTGTCATTGCCTTTGACTAGGTAGATGTGGGGAGGGATTGATGATGAACCTGAACTGAGACGTTATGGCAAAGGAGGGTTTCACCAAGCAGGGGAAGCTGACAGAAGAACACTCCAAGTGGAGGAGATAGCATGAGCAAAGACACAGAGGCCAAGTGTTCAGAGGAAGCCACATAGTTAAAATGTCTCTAGGGAAACGTTGTAGGGTACAAGACTGGAAAGGTCGTCTCTGGCAAGAATGTAGAGGACCCAGGATGCTCTCCCAAGGAATTTGGGTTTTCTGTAGTATTTGGAAACAGTGAAGGTTTTATAAGGAGAATGGTATGACCTGGCTTGGTTCTTAGCCTTCTAAAGCTACACTCTTCTCTGTTGACTACATCTAATCCCATAGCATTAAATGTGTGCGTGTGTGTACTGGTGACTCCTGAACATCTGTCCTCACCTCCTCTGTGATCCCCAGATAGGTATTACCTACTGCCTGCTCAGAATCTGCATTAAAGGTGTTTTAAACTTAATATCTCCAAACCATTCTTCTACGTGCCCCCCTCCAAACACACAAATCTCTACCTTATCAATTAACAACGTTACACACACAATGGCTCAGGTGCCATATCCAGGTTCCTTCTTGTGCCTGTTTCCCTTTCACCGACATCTAAACCCTAAGCAAGTCCTGTCAATCATACTGCCAGACTATTTCCCAAATCCAATCACTTCTCACTGGTTCCCTTGCTACTGCTCAGCTCGAAGTTGTTTTCTCCCAACTCTTGTAGAAGCTTCCCAACTGGTTGGATCTTTAAGGCGCATCTTCAGTCACTCGTAATATGGCATACAAAATAAGCTCGTAAAAACAATTCATAGTCCTCCAGTGTTTGGAACCCTTCGAAGACTATTACCATCAGAATAGGATTCTAAGGCCTTGCTGTGACCTTTAAGATCCGCCACTGTTTCCCTCACTCAAAGGTTCTGGCCTTATTCTCGTTTCAGTCCCTGAGCAGAAGCTACTCCCCACCTCAGAGCCTTGAACTACTGAAAAGAAAAGTTCCTCCGTTTCTATGCTGCCTTAACTTTCCTCGGCAAGTAGACACCAAGATCCTGAAGAGTGTCAGTGGTTTTATTGGAGTGTAACACCTTGAAAAGGAAAAGGGAGGAAGGAAGATGAGGCCAGGAAAGCTATCGGATGGCAGACCTGATCTTAAATGTCTGCCTAGCCTATGAGAACTCAGGAAAGCTCACACACTAGCTGGCCCTTTGTTGGACAGAAACAGCTAGGTCCTTTACCACTGCCTTGCTTGGTCTTTGGTAAGAGGTTACACTGAGAAAAACGTGCTTTCAGTTTCTAGTACTTAGTGTGATTATTGGCCACCAACCCTTTCTGATTTGGGAGTAGTATGACCTTAGCTTAAAAGCTAAGGTTGCCCCTGATGAAGCCAACAGTTAGAGGCTGTCAACCAACTACACTATTTGAAGCTGGCTGGCAAGCCTTGAAAAGAGAGCTAAGTGGCACATCTCCATGCTTGCCACGGTCCTCTCTGTAACCTTGTAGGTCCTCTTCCTTCCCCCGCCAACCTGCCCCACCAAAAATCATGAGAGCCGCTCCGCCAGGGCTCTGGCGGACTCCTTTGCATGAGGAGAAAAACGCTTTAAAGGAGCATGGTGGGACCAACTGTAGCTCTTCCTGCCATTGGCCTGGGGCCACATCTGATATTCATCATTTCCACACCCCCACCCCCCGCCATGTCCTTTACCTTCAACTGCCACCTCTGCTCCTCTCCCTGGCTTTCCTAGCAGTGTGAACCAAGCTGTCATTCCCAAGGGTCCTGAGGTCCTGAGAATCAAACCGTTCTGGGACTAGGGTTGCTACACTTGTCCATTCACAGTTGCAACTGGGCAAGGGATGCCCCAAGTGGGAGACATGTCCCTGGGGGTTCATGCTAGCCTCTGTTTCTGCCACCATTGCTACTTTATTTGTGTGCATGCTGTGCCAGCACTGGGATGGGCACCAACAAAAGCTTAGGGGCCAGGCAGAGTGCCTTTCTGGTGGGCATAAACCTGTGAGACAGTGCTTTTTTTGCTCTGTGCCGGCTCTCATACGTCCATCCACATGCCTCCATCCTCAGACTTCCTTGTCTCAGTCATCCTTTCTTCTTTTTCCTTTCCAAACTCTGGATCCATTGGCCAAGCCATTTGCCATTACTATAACTTCAGGTATATTTCACCTTTTCCCTTGTAAAGTAAATGACCAGGTTCATTACCAAAAACCCTTCCCTGCCCTATTTTTTTTTTTTTTTGCAGAAAAATCACAGAAATTTTTTCCTCCAAGTTGTCTTTCAACATCACCCCTGAGGATGCTGTCCCTGTTGATCTTACACCCTCAGAGTAAGTCAAGTGATCAGTGCACCAAGTTGAAGTTTTTCCCTCTTCCCTCAGCTGATCATACATGTCTTCCAAATAACCAGAGGGAGGGAAGCAGTGGGAATGGGTGTAAGCATGGGGAATGGGTGCAACCATGATGACACAGGAGTTCGTGTGGTCTGTTCGTGCAGCTTGCTTATGTACTCTAGTCCTGCTCATGCCTGCTTCTGGATGTATCATTTCTATGTTATGATGGACCACTGGTCCTGCCAACTTTATGACTATGAATGTAAGATGGGCAGTTCTGGACACATCATCATGTGGTGTTTCATAGTGACATCTCTCGGGACCCGGAGATCATTACCCGAGCCGAAGGCAGCGGCTTAACCCACTGAGCCACCCAGGCGCCCCTCATAGTGACATCTCTCCTAGGGCCCAGTAGCCTACCTGAAGCTTTTTTTAAAAAACCATGTCATACTCTCCTGCAGTTAGCAAGCCTTGCTTCAGGAACCCTGGGACCTGCATTGTGATTCTCCTTCTGGGGCTTGTCATAATTCTACATTGTTTTCTTTTCATTGCATTTCTTTCTTTTCCTCACCTCTGATAACATAAGTCTGCGAGATCACATGGGCCATGCTGCTAATTCCTTCCTGTCACTTCTAGGTCTGTTCCTAATCCTAATTGATTTTTTTCCTCCTAATTAAGAGTCATAATTTTGTTTCTTTACATATTTTTCCTAAAGAAATTTTTTTAATTGAATGTTGGGAGTTGTTTGTGGGTGGATTTTGTTGTATTCCTTTAAATAGTATTGGGCCTTATTCAGGCACACAGCCAAGTTTCTTGGGATTAGTTTGATCCTTTCAATGATTGCTTTTAAGCTTCATTAAGGAAGGTCTAGAAAACTCTGGTTTAGACAATTAAACCTCACTACTAAGGTAATACCCTTGTGAGGCACTAGCGGATGCCTCCCTGCATTTTGAGTTATTTCTACTCCTGCTAACAAAAACAAAAACTGTTCCCTGCCTGAAATATGATCAGTGAGTCATTTCTTCTACTGTTTTCCAGTTGTTCATTTCTTGGCTTGGATACTTTCTTCTTACACCTTCACAGATCAGTGCTTGACCAAGGACCTAAAAGGACTCACTGTATATATAGAGAGGTGTGTGTGTGTGTGTGTGTGTGTGTTCATCCTCTATGCTGCTGAACAAATTTTGTTCCCTTTGGCATCCCCTAATACTGATCTCTGTCTTTTCAAATGTCTTCTCAGTGAGCCTAGGGGTCTCTGTTTGGCTTTCTCCTCCCTGCTTTGCTGCCTAGAAACAGCCTCAAAGCCATAAGCTTGAACAGTCACTGAACTCACCTTTCCACACCCACCCAGCTCTCCCAACCTTCTCTCTGAGAGCACAGTTAGATACTGTGGGCTTTCAATGTCTGGTTCCTAGTTCACCATCACAACTAGAAGTGAATGTTCACCCAAGGATCTTTAAAAATATTGCTCAAGGGAATACTGTTTTTTATTTAGTGGGCCAGTTTGGGAAGAGGGGGTTTAGAAGCTTAGACTCTTTCCTCAGAAGTCAGGAAATCAATGTGGGGTCATCTTACCTTCCAAGTATGCCAATTTTAATTATGCATCCAGGGATTGAGGCAATAACCAGTGCTTGGTCTGCAGACACAGGGAACCAACTGGAAGCAAACTTTGATTAGAACTCCATTTATTTTCTAACCTCCATATGCTCTCACTTTAATGGGGAAGAGGAACTATGATGACACCCTAGGTTTCCAGGCATCCAATGTCATTTGAGACCCCAGTGTATCTGCGTATTTCCCTGTCTCCAGGGTACATCCACCTGAGTAAATGGACACAGGTCCCTTTAGAAAAATACTGGGGGACTCATCAGTGTGCACACTTACTGAAATATTGTGGGGACCTTTTCCTGGGAACCCAACCACCTCTTCAGTCAGTGAGTTTTGAGTCTGAAAAGAGGCTCAACTCTGGAAACTGGGCAAGGGGTCAGTGTTGTGGGCAAGGGTGGGCGGCGGTGGGAGTGTGATCTCAGCCCCCTACTTATCCATTCCTGCTCTCCTTGGGTTATGTATAAAGAACCTTACCCTGGTTGGCTACCCAGTCTATTGTGTCCTTCCAGATGCCATGTTCTAGTAACCATTTCCATGAGACTTTACAGGATAGGCCTCCTGGGCTGCCCTTTGGCCCTTAGTGGTTAACATGATCATTAACTCACCCTGGTTTCTGCAATGAGCGCTGCCACCTGGGCTCTTTGGAGTCTGCCCCTCACCCACATGGCTGTCCTGGCAAGCTAGATTCCTCCCCAGCCTGTCCTGCCAGCCTGGGCTGCAAAGGACAGCCGCTGCTGAGCACGTGGTTTTGTTCACACACCTGTCACCTGTGCCTTTCCAATGGGACGTAATTGGGCTGCTTGCTGAACGGCGGGTCCTCCGGGCCTTCCCATGGAACATAATTGCTATGGGCTGAATTGTGTCCCCTCCCCCAAGTTCACACGATGACGTCCTCAGCACCAATGCGGCGGTTGTTCAGAGATGGGGCCTTCGGAAAATAACTCGGTTTTGATGAGGTCATGAGGAGGAGCCCTCAAGTCGGGCTTAGTGTTCCTACAAGAAGAAAAATAACCATCTTGTTGGCTCACAACTTGCTCGGGAACCTTCCCTGGGTGTCATCTGAAGCTGGTTCCCGAACGCAGAGGGCAGGGAGAGAGCAAAGGAAGAGGTAAATCGCCTCATACAAGTTGGTGGCAGTTTTGGTAAACAAGGGAACAAGGGAGGTTTGTCTTAGGTAGCTGCACGACCTAGTTTTCCGCACCTGCCCACCAGAAGCTCCAAAGTTTTCCGCGGACCCCCTTATCTGGGGCTTTCCCTCCTGTGGCTTCAGGCCCTGCACCGGAAACTCCTCCTCAGGAAGTATGTTCAGAAGGTCAGGAGGAGCCCAGCGCTGCATCACCATACCTGTGTCCCTCACGTCGCTTCCTCTCCTAGCATAGGAATTTTGTCACCTCACGTCCCCACAAGGGTGAGTACAGCCCAATAAGGTATTTTGAAAGAGAGAGATCGTATTTGCATAACTTTTAGTAGAATATTTTGTTATAATTATTTCAGTGTTATTATTGGTTATTGTTAACTTCTTATTGTGCCTACTTTTCATAAACTTAGACGTGATCAGAGGTATATAGGTAGAGGAAAAACCAGAATGTATATGATTCAGTTCTGTCATGGTTTCAGGCACCCGCTGGGGGGCTTAGAACAGATCCCCTGCAGCTAAGGGGGTACGACTGTGTCTAGAGGCCTTAACTGAGCCCCATCCCTGTTTCCATCCGTGGGCTGTGACCTTGCAGGAGTCCCTAGGAGCCAGGACGACAAGAGGAGCATGCATTCCACCCACAGGGGCGGGCGTGGGGAGCCTCCCACTGCTCTGGGGTCAAGTGGTGTGTTCTCAATGACCGCCTCTGATACGTCCCCCTCGGCCACATGGGCTTATAGTAAGACAACGCTGTCTGCAAACCAGCAAGCCGGCCTTCAACAGGCACTGACTTGGCCAACACTCTAGTCTGAGCATTCCCGGCTGTTAGCACTGTGTGAAGCAAATTTCTGTTGTTTAAGCCCCCGCTAGTCTATGCGGTTTGTTACGACAGCCCTAGCAGACTAAGACAAAAATCAGGTGGGTCTTATTGCTGCCCCTAATTATCCAGCATGGGACCTTTCGTGAGCTTTGCATTCCTTTCTCTGTTCTCTCTCCCTGCAGCTCAGGCATTTTGACATTCCAATCACTTTTTCCAGGCCTCTAGGAGCCACCCACTTTAAAGCCGTGAGTTTGCACCATCCCCTGGAGTTTTTCTCATGGTATTAAATCCTGTATCCTGAGTGATAACCCCCAAACCAGTAAGCCTTCCCTTATCCAGTCTTCTGATTGAGCACCTGGGAAACCGGGGCCCCAGGGCGCCATCTTGGCCTGCCAGTGGCTGGGTGTTGGCTAGGTTCCACAGCACCTGTGGCATGTTACCCATTTCTTCCTTCGTTAAGGCCTGGCATGACCCCAGCCAGGTGATGCTATGACTTCGCCTTGGGTACAGGCCTGGGAGGTGGGGGACGTCAGCTTCTTGGGACACCCGTTGTGTTATGGGGACAGATCTCTGTGAATATTGCATTTCCTCCTGTTAAGGTGGGAGAAGGGGAAGGTTCTTAATGGGGAAAGGCTAAGCCTCTTCTGCAGGCCCAGAGTGTTCAGAAACTTTCAGGGAGTCAGAATTGTTGGGGGCATCCACCAACTGTCCTCATCATCCAGGTTTGGTCCTGACCTTGGTGTAACAAAGGTGGTTTAGTTGAAAAAAAAATTTTTTTTTTAAGATTTTTATTTATTCATTTGAGAGAGAGAGGAAGAGCTAGCGAGAGCATGAGCAGGGGAGCCTAGACTCCCCAACTGAGCCCAGGGAGCCCAAAATGAGGCTCCATCCCAGGACCCCAGGATCATGACCTGAGCCGAGGGCAGACGCCCCAGTGGAGCCCCCAAGCTGCCACTGGTTGAACATCTTTGGTGGTTACTACTTTTACCATGAAATCCTGTGCTTGACCTACAGCTTTTTCTGCTGAACTTCGGCATGAGGGGAGGGCTTCTTAGCAAAGAGACTCTGGCTCTCACACTTAGTTTTAAATTGTCTGTTAATTGACCTCAGCTTTTCCTTATCCACCTGGAGGACATCAAGTTAGTAATAACCATTTGAGTCCATTACCCTTGTACTCATTACCCACCCCCTCCCCCCATCTAATACACCTGAATCATCCATAGCCATTGTCCGCTTCTCCGGGAGTATGTCACCTAAAGTTTTAATAACTAGACAGCCCTCTTATGCCCGGAGTCATCTATGCACTGCCTGCCCACCAGTGATGTGAGCCTCAAAACCAACCACTCGGGGATGACCCAGTGTCAGGATGCTCTTAGCGCCCGTAATCGAGGGCCACTCTGACCCCAGTTATGCCGGTTTGACCCTGGGATGGAGTTAGGAGCACAAGAAATGTATGACAAAGTTACAGGCTCTGAAAGGAGAAAGGAGAGGTAAAATTGTGGGGGTGGAGGGAGCTATCAGGCTTCTTAACAGATCTAATGACGTCTCCTAGACCCCCACAGAGCTCCAGAACAAAGACTGTTTACTCTAGGTCCTTGCCATCACTTTGCTCAGTCTTAGGCTGGAAGATGCCAGAAAACAGCGGACTATCAGTTCCCACCGCCTTGCTCAGGCACAGACTCTCTATGCCCAGAGAATAGTGTGTCCTTATCTTGAATCTGCAGCCAACCCTGAAGAGAATGTCAGCTAGAGACATCAGCTGACCACAGCCCTCAAAGCCAGGCAGCTGGTCCTTTCTTAAATGTAGATCTGAGGAGTACAGCTCCATGTAATTGGAGAAGTCCCAAGTCCCAGAAAAGAAATGACCGGTCTTTGGCCATGGTTACACTAAGTACCAGAGATGACCAAGGACAACTTCGTGTCAGTAATCTCAGCTCTACACCAGCCTCTTACATTGGGCTAGGCAGCGGCAGCCCAATGAAGGAGTTCCCTCACTCTGGGAACTGCACCTCCACCACAAAAGCTCGATTCCTAGGGTATTCCTAAATAAAGGCTGCTAACCCTTGACCCCTGCACTTCCCACAACCATGTACCAAATCAGCAGTTTCCTTTGTCCCAGAGAGCTAGAGAGACTGCAAGCACAGCTTTCTCTCTTCTCTCTCTTGCTCAGCAATCACTACGCACAACTTTTTGTTCTGAATACTGAACGTGGCCTCTTCCTTTGACCTGGTCATCTCTGCCCAAGATGTCCCCAATCTTGGGGACTGACTAGCCCCTTCTCACCATCCCAGTCTCAAATCTCTCTTCCTCAGAGAGGACTGGGCTGTCCCCACCGTGTGACGTCTGCTGTCCCTGGCCATGCCACCCACCATCCCAGAGCCTCATTTTATCTATACCCTCTCCCTCTCCAGAAAATAAACCCCACGAAGACACTCACTGCTGTATTCTCAGGAAGGAGGACTGAATGGAAGAGTGAGAGGCATTGTGGGATTGGATAATTATGAAGTCGCTGATGAGTGAGTGTTTCTGTCACCACCATGTCCCAGTCCCCATGCATAGTGCAGTGGTAGACATGCATGGTAGACATGCCACTATGACTTCTTCAAGAGTGAAGGAAAGCAAACGACCTCCCAGTGAAATGTTTAGGGAGAAAGGTTAAGTGATAACTAGAAAAGACAGAATAAATGCACTGAATTTAAGTGAATTGTTTTCAGAGTTTGGAAAAGATAATCTCATGAAAAATGGATGGACACATCGACATGTGGAGAACTCTGAGGAAAGCAGTGATGGCTGTGGGACTGGATCGCTCTTTCTGGAGAAACCAGATCACCCAGGCAAAGGAGTGATGGGAATTATTGACCCCTACAAAAGTCTAGGGGGGAACTAGGATTTAATTTTGGAGGATAAGGACGGTCAGGCAGAATCTGAACCTGTTGGTAGGCAGGGTGGTTAGGACATGTGGATCCAGACAGCTTAGAGAGGAGAGGAGGGGTGCTCACTGATGGGGCAAGAGTTACACCAAGAGCAAAGATGGAAGGCTTAGCCTTAGAAAAGAGTCTACACAGAAGTTTGCTATAGATAAGAGAAGAACAATCTCCACAGAAATGCTGACATAAGGGATATGTGGTAGTCATTGCCAGCCGTGTTATTAAAATAACTGATTTATTGCTATGAGAAATATTCTCTGAATTGATTGAGGGCTGAAAAATGTTTTAGTTTATGATTTATGGAAGAGAAGGGGGAAATGGGATATCCTGGACTTGAATGGTACAAAATGCATTTTTTTCTAGAACATGTTTCAGATTTCAACTAGATGTTGGCTATCAAAAATATGCTTCTCTTGTTAAAAATGGAATTTATTACATAAGAGGTGCCTATTTGCATAGAACTATAAGGTAAATATTAGAAATATTTACCTCATACAAGTAGAGACTAGTACTGTGGACAGTCTAGTGGGAGGGCTAGAAGGGGTCCTCCAGCTGGTTTCTTTTAAATGAGCTAAAGAAGAAAATTAATTTCTTTTTGGCAAGCATAAAAAGGCAAATAACCTTGAAAAATAATTGCCTGAGATTTTAAAATTTTATATCCGTAAGAATTTCAAAGCCAGAAATCTAGCTTGTTTTGTATCAAAAATGACAACCTAGAAGGAAGCTCTGAGGTCATCATCATATTGATCATTGCTCATGCACGTTGCCTACGCAGGACGAATGGCTCTGTATGGTCCCAGCCACTCGTGGCCCAAGAGAGCTGAGCTCTGCCATCTGCCAGTGGGGCATAGCGGGTAACACGTGGACCCAGCAGTCAGACCGCTGGGACTCCAATTCGCCTCTGCTCTTACAGCTTCTTCTGGAGCAAGTTACCTAACAGCTCTGTGCCTCACATCTTTGTCTGCAAAAAGGAGCTGCTAGAATGTGGCACAGAGTTGTTCTGAGGGTCGAATGTAGTAATTCAGGTGAAACGCTTAGAATAGTGCACCTGGAAGGTAATCCAGAAATTTTAGTTAGGGATGGGAACCGTTAACTATAGGTATGACTTTATCTAGGTTAGCAATCCAGGTAAGAGAGATGGGAATTATTGTCCTAGAGAAGGGTCTAGGGGGACCTAGAATTATATTCACTATAGCTGTCCTGATTAGGGAGGTTAATTTTAAGAGATATCACATCATGTTGGGGTTGACAGGACCTTAACATCTATGGTTCCATCCTTTTGCTTACATCTTCTCTGGAAGTGATCACACGGTCTCTGCTTAAACACACACCGTGACGGGAACTGGAAGCAGTGTCATTCACGGGCAGCTGAGTTGTTGGGAAGTTACTAAGCACCAACCTGTCTTTCTCCTTCACCCCTTCAACCATCATGCCCTGGGAGGCCACAGTAGTCACTGCCTTTCCCACAACGGGCTTCCTCTCTGTGGAAGAAGACTCCAACCACTTCTGTTTTGACCTCAGTCTGTCCTTCTAATCGATTCTTTCCAGCGTGACTGTTAACTCAAGCAAAAGACCAGGTGGGCAAAGTATCCCTGATGGGAACTGAAACTACCTGCTCAAGCAGTGAAGACTCTGTGTGATTGAGCCCAAGACAATGATCGAGCTGACCTTTACCACCCACCCATGTGTACCCACCGACCTTTGTCCCATGTTGTTCGTAGATGAAACTGTAAGTATTTTCAGCATGTTAGAGATTGTCCTTAGATGCCAGACCCCAGTCTTCCCAGTGCTAGCCTCAATGAAATAAATTCCTTTCTTGTTTCACCACATCTCATCTCTCTGCCTTTGGATTTTGTTAGCGGCCAGTGGCCGAACCTGGTCTGTTTGGGACCCCCAGAGCCAGGTGCTTTGGCATCTTTGGGCTCCAGTTCATCTGACATCTGTAGGACAAGCATGTTCCAATACAATCAGGCACAGATTTCAACCTCCTTGATTCTGTGGCAGCCCATTCGTTCAATAATTATCATTTTTGCATGACCTCCCAAACTGCATGAAATACTTTAAAAATGCATGTGAATTTTAAAATTACATGTTTGTATACATGACTTTGGGAAAGAACATGTCTTTATTGAGTTTCAAAATAGGATAGAAGTCCCTAATTTCATAAATTTGGTCTCTGTCATGAAATATTATTGACCCTTCTAGGTATGGTTAGAATTTTCTTATGCAGTGGGGGTAGTTGGGGGGATGGGGAAGAGTAGCCCAGAGAATGTGACCCGGTCAGGTGCAAAAGAATCTGATTTTTTTTTTTTTAAGGCATTACCAGGATAACAGGGCATAATTAAATAGAGTCTTTTTTTTTTTTTTAAGATTTTTAATTTTATGACAGTGAGAGACACAGCAAGAGAAGGAACATAAGTGGGGAGAGTGGGAGAGGGAAGCAGGCTCCCTGCTGAGAAGAGAGCCCAATGCGGGGCTCGATCCAAGGACCCTGGGATCATGACCTCGCTTAATGCCTGAGCCACCCAGGCACCCCAAGAATCTGATTTTTGCTTTCAACTGAACTTCACCTTATGAGGCTTCACAGCCGTGCCACACAGAATACCTCTTTAACATTTTTATTGATAATATCTGGAGGGGGTGACATCCAAAGGATGCAAATCCAAGTTGAAAAAGTCAACATCATGTGAAGAAGGGTCAAGTAACAGGACACTTCCCGGGAGCCTCACAGAAGTAAAATCCTCCAGAGCTGTGACTGATTCACATGTTTCTAGAATACTGTCCCCTGTTCCCTGTGTATCTAGATAAAGCTTCAAACATTAAAAGGCACCTTGGAGATAAGCTCAATTCATCGTTCTCTCAAGTAGAGCAACTACTCTACATTTTACGGGTATGCAGTGCTGATGTCTACAGTAAGAAATGAAACTTCCTGGGGTTTTTTCCTCATTCATTTTCTTTGGATGGTTCATTTTTCTGAATCAACCACACTTCGTTATTTCTATCAAGCAACTTGAAAGGACTGTTGTAGACTGCCGTGTAGTAAACTTTCTCATTGAAAACTTTTCCTTCTTCCCTCAAAGTACTTGCTAATGTCAAAAGTTGTTCTTGATTTTTTTGAGCACTGGAGAATCCATCGAAAGCCCTGCAAAGGAGAAAGTACATAACCATGAGTGATGTTCATGCCGATGTAAATGTCAGTCTGAAAAGGACACGATGAAGGCTGGATCAGGTGCAGCTTCCCGGCCCCTCCCCCTCAGCAGCTGACCAGGCCATTCTTCTCCTCTGGTTCCCATTCCCAACGCCCCTCGCCACACAAGGAGGAGACCCAGGAAGAGGCATACGTCCCAGCTGCTGGCAAGCAGATTTGGAACTTTCACCATCTCGTGCTCTAACTCTTGCTTCTCAGACTTTCACGAGTGTGTACAGGTCACCTGGGAATCTTGCTCAAATGTAGACGCAGGAGGTCTTGGGTGGATCCCGAGAATCTGCATTCCTAACAAGCTCCCCATGATGCTGAGGCTGTTGGTCAGAGGAAATCCCCTTAGAAGACTCCCTTTCAGGCTTCTAATTTTTTATGGAATCATTCCCTTCCCCCCATCCCCCTTAAGAAAAGGGTAGGTGCCACATTACTGAGGACTATGATAGAGTTTCGACCCTATGAATTTATAGTCTAAGGGAAGAGGGGAACATTTTGGCAGGTCTTTACATATAGCCTGAGAAGAGATTTAATGGAGACAGGATCGATATGCTTGGGAACACCGAGGATATTTCTGAATCAGGGGTAAGGGATGTTGTCTGGGTTCGGTCTGGAATGGTGGATGGCTTTGCTGGGCAGGGAAAGGGGAAGGAGAAGAAAAGCAACCAAAGTTCAAAAACACAAATTCATAGTGAGGCACAAAATGAGCTCTGAAAGGTGAGTCAGAGCCTGAAAGGGGAATCTCGTATGTTGGCTCAGGGCCCTTTTGAGATTATTGTGAAGGATGCTGAGCACAAAAGTGCCTTGATCGATCTGGGAAAGACAGATGGAAAAGAGAGACTGGAGGGAAGGAGCCAGTTCGGAGGTTGCTATGGGGATGGGGAAGAAAAGACAGTCAAAAGATTTAAATAACAAGTGGGAAAAGAGAATCGAAGTTTAAGTATAGATTTTCAAGTATATAAACAAAACTATCCTGAGGTTAAATTATGACAGCACTCAGACCTAGCTAAGTTGTTGTTATGTATAGATGATGAATTTGACTTTGAAGAATAGGAAGCAGAAAATCATGGATATTCCCAATATGGCTTCTTTTGCATAAGTTCTATTATCAATGTGCCAGTGGAAAAGCTTAGTCCTACCATTCTCCAGGTAAGATGTAAGGTCTCAAAGTACAAACCATGTGTATTTCATTCAACGATGTTCATGAGGCACCTAGAATTGTTCCTGGCACACAGTATCTTTTAAACCCTCATCAAATAGTGTAGGAATCTAATACGCACACGTACATGAAATAAAATGTTGAAGATAAATAAAACTGTTCTAATTTTCAGAATGTTGACCAATAGTGATAATTCTGAACCATATGTTTACCTCCTAAATCTATTATTTCCTTAATGAAGAGCCAACTCTTAGTCTGTTCTGCCTAAAGGAAACTTGCTTTCAGATCCTATTTCTGCCCTGACATCAAATCTCGAATCCCCCTAGTTAGAAATCATCTTTTGTTCTCTGAATACATATTGTTCTACAATGACCCATCACAGCTTTATTCAGTACACAAACATATGAGTCTCTTCCCACGCACCTGCCTTGCTAGGAGCTGCAGGGTATGAACAGAGGACCATGTTCCTGAATTGTTGAGAAAGTTACAGTCTGTACCTCTATCACTCTAATTTAGAATAACAGAAGAACAGAGTGACTAGCTAACTGGAGAAACTGAGGAAGGCATCACAGAGGATGTACCATTTGATCCAAGTCCTAAAGGTCGAAAGTGGATGCTCCAGGAAGAGGAGAAATGAAGAGCTAGAACTAGTAGCAAAGTCAGGTGCACGTTTTAATATTTTACAGAAATCAACTCATTTAATCTTCATGGCAACCCTATGAGATAGGTTGTTACTATAACTATATATATTTTACAGAAGAAGAGCTTTGGGCAAGGAAAATCTGAGGAACCTGCCTGAGGTCACGGGTAAAGACATGTGGAAGGTCCTAGCCACAGTGATCCAGTAACAAAAAGAAATAAAAACCATCCAAATTGGCAAGGAAGAAGTAAAACTTGAACTATTTGCAGATGACATGATAGTATATATAGAAAGCCTGAAAGACTCTGCCAAAAAACTGTTAGATTTGATAAATGAATTCTGTAAAGTTGCAAGATACAAAATCAATTTACAGAAACCTGTTGCATTTTTATACACCCATAATGAAACAGCAGAGAGAGAAATTAAAGAATCAATCCCATTTACAATGGCACCAAAAGCCATAAGATCCCTAGGAATAAACCTAATCGAAGATGTAAAGGACCTGTACTCTGAAAACTATAAAATATTGATGAAAGGGGCACCTGGGTGGCTCTGTTGGTTAAACGTCTGCATTCGGCTCAGGTCGTAATTCCAGAGTCCTGGGATCAAGCCACATGTTGTGGGGGAGGGTGGAGGAGGTCCCTCCTCAGTGGGGATTCTGCTCCTTCCTCTCTCTCTACCTCTCTTCCCCCAACTCCTGCTTTCTCACTCTCCCTTTCTCAAATAAATAACATCTTTTAAAAAATAAAATACTGATGAAGGAGACTGAAAAGGACACAAAGAAATGGAAAGACATTCCATGCTCATAGATTGGAAGAACAAATATTGTTAAAATGTCTATATTACACAAAGCAATCTACATATTTAATGCAATCCCTATCAAAATACCAACAGCATTTTTCACAGAGCTTGATCAAACACAACCACAAAAGACCCTGAACAGTGAAAGCCACCTTGAAAAAGAGAACAAAGCTAGAGGCATTTCAATTTCAGACATCAAGTTACATTACAAAGTTGTAGGAATGAAAATAGTATAGTATTGACACAAAAATAGACACATAAATTAATAGAACAGAATAGAAAACCAGAACTAAGCTCACAATTATATCATCAATCTTTGACATAGGAGGAAAGAATATTCAATGGGATATTGGATCATCTCTTCAACAAAGAGTATTGGGAAAATGGGACAGCAACCTGCAAAAGAATGAAATTGCCACTTACTTGCACCATACACAAAAAGATTCAAAATGGGTTAAAGACCTAAATGTGAGACCTGAAACCATAAAATCGTAAAAGATAACACAGGCAGTAGCTTTCACATTGCCCATAGCAATCTTTCTAGATATGCCTCCTAAGGCAAGAGAAACAAAAGCAAAAATAAACTATTGGGAATACATAAAAATAAAAAACTGCAAAGTGAAGGAAACAATCAACAAAACTAAAAGGCAATCTACAGGATGAGAGAAGATATTTGCAAATGACTTATCTGATAAAGGGTTAGTATCCAAAATATATAAAGAACTTAGAAAACTCACCACCTAAAAAAACAAATCCAATTTAAAAATGGGCAGAAGACATGAACAGACATTTCTCCAAAGAAGACAAACAGATGGCCAACAGACACATGAAAAGATGCTCAATATCACTTATTAGGGAAATGCAAGTCAAAACTACAATGAGATACAACATCACACCTGTCAGAATGGCTAAAATCAACACAAGATACAACAGGTGTTGGCAAGGATGTGGAGAAGGGGGAACCCTCTTGCGCTGTTGGTGGGAATGCAAGCTGGTGCAGACACAATTTGCACTACTAGTTATTTACCAAAAAAGTACAAAAACACTAATTCGAAGGGATACATGCACCCTGACGATTACAACCTGATTATCTACAACAGCTAAAACAGGGAAACAGCTCAAATGGGTGAATGGATAAAGAAGATGTGCTATATATACACAGTGGAATATTACTCAGCTATAAAAAGAATGAAATCTTGCCATTTGCAATGACATGGATGGAGCTAGAGAGTATTATGCTAAGCAAAATAAGTGAAAGAAAGACAAATGCCATGATTTCATTCATATGTGGAATTTAAGAAACAAAATAAATGAGCAAAGAGGGGGGAAAAGAGAGGCAAACCAAGAAATAGACTCTTAACTATAGAGAACAAACTGGTGGTTGCCAGAGGGTGGTGGGTGGGGGAGAGGTGGGACAGGTGATGGGGATGAAGGAGGGCACTTGTGATGAGCTCCGGGTGATGGATGGACGTGCTGAATCCCCTGAAACTAATATGACACTGTATGTTGACTAACTGGAATTTAAATAAAAACTTAAGAAAAAGTAGAGATGTGGAAGAACATGGGCTGCTTGGGGAAGAGTGGGAAGGTCGCGGAACATAACTAGTAAGGAGACACGGCTGGGCCACGTTATAAAAGACATTGTGAACAATCTGAACTTCCCCCCACAGCAAGTGGAAAGTCACAAAAATTTCTAGTGAAGTAAAGGTTTGGGGTTTTTGTTTTGCTGTTGTTGTAGTAAGAAAGACCATGGATTCCTGTGAGGAGCATGACTGGAAGAGAATGGTGGACAGGTTACTCCCAGCAGCCGGGAGGCTACTGAAGTGGAACAGTCAAGACCTGAGATGAAGAGACATCTGAGCATCTACTGAGTGTCCGGCATTGTGCCGAGCCCTGAGGGATACAGAGATGATTGACGTGTGGTTCCTAGTAGATGACGACCTGAAGAAGTCACAGGGAAGGGGAGAAGGGAACAGAATTATGGATCATTTCCAAGGAGACTGGATCGGATCTCGCAACCAGTTGTCAGGGAAGAGTGCGCTGATGATGGCCTTGGAGTCCTTGCTGGGGAGGTTATCTGGTGGAGGAAGGTCACTGCTCACATACATTGAGGACTGGGAAAAAGCTCATTTGTAGAGCTGTTGAGTTTAATCCCCACCTACCCCCCAATGGAAATGTCCAGCAATTAGAGTAATCAGGGCTGGATACACCAAATTTTGAGAGTCACTAGACACGTGTGGTTGAAGCTTTATAAACAGATCACCCAGAGCAAGTCTGCTTTGACATGGGGGTCAATGCGAGCTGTCAGTATCACTTCCTGGGTGAGAGAGAGGAACAGGAGGAGAAGAACGGCAAGACAGCGTCTTTCTGAGACATAACAGGATGAATCAGCATCAAGAGAACAGACGAGGCAATACAGGAAGGCCCCAGGGGTCACACGGGCAAGAGCGGTCATCACATGACAGGCAAGGGCACTGCTGACGGTGATGACGGCGTTCCCAAGGAGATGGTATGGGCTCCCCAAGACTGTCCGTGGAAACAGAGACAGATTCCTTTAGCAGGGGAGTGGTAACAAGAGGGAGAAAGGAATAAAATGACACCAGTATGAGACTCTTAGCATGTTCTGTGCATGTTTTATATTTCAACAGAGAGAATTTAAGAATGTGTTGAACAGGTACTGGAAGCCAGAAATAGTACAAGGAACCACTTGATGAGGAGAGGCAATGACTGCCAGAAACAGCCAGCATCCATTGGGCTGGGGCACAGAGGAAGAATCTGGGGCTATCAGAATCTAGAAGCTAGGAGGACGGGTACTGTGCCCCGTGTGTTAGGACTTTTGTTCAGGGTTACCTCAGTGGCAGGTGGAGAATAATGTGCATCGTGTCTTAGCTGTGTAAGGTGTGCAACAAGCTCTTCATTACATGAATTGATTTTATCTTGCAGTAGCCCCTTAGTAACACATAAAACTAAGCCAGGAGGGAAACACCATGAAAACGCGTTAGACCTCTTTTTTGACAGAAGGGTGAAAAGCCCGCTGAAATTGCAGAGGAGCAAAACCGAGAGCAGGCAAGAAAAGCTAGCAGTGGGCAGGGCCATAAATTATCTACCACTTACCGTACAAACACAGTCATTTCAGCTCTGTCTTCAATGAAGACATCTGACTCTGAAGGCCGGGGCGGATCGGATTGCTGCTCAGAGGGGATGTACAGGGAAATGGTAATGATAGACTCGCTAAAAGGACCTGAACCGGGCTCCACGTAGCTTGTCACCGGAGCTGTCATCTTTATCTTCATCTCTGGACCATAAAATAACATATTTAATGCCATGAAAAGACTGTGAAAACAGATTTAGTTTCTTTACAACTACTTCTAAAAACGTAACCTATTATTTTTTGGTTGGAGTTTCCTAACTTACATTATGTTACTGACATAAAATTTACCTTTGAGATAATTTTCATCCTTAAAAAATAAGGGCAAAATGATTCAATTATCCCCTGGCCACATTAAACACTTTCTCTACTATTAATATTTTTTGGTTAATAAAGTCTAGTTTTAGGGATGGAAGGGAAAATTAGAGATCATATAGTCCATCTTGTCTGTCTGTCTGTCTTTCTCTCTTTCTTTCTCTTTCTCTTTCTTTCTTTCTTACAATTCAGAAACTGAGATCCCACAGGCTAGGTGACCTGCTAAAACACAAATAGCGAAAGAGCCCAACCCAGATGTCTTGAGACCCTGAATCTTGGGTTCTTTGTACCTTCCTGCTTCCTGATGACTCTTAACCTACCAGTCACCAAATTACCTCGAAGCACTAGCCATGAAATGGACTTAACAGTAGTTACACAGAGTACTAGCTCATCCAGCAGAAACAGACAAGAACAGAGGCTGAAAAGCACTAGCCTCCTCTAGACTCTGCTCAGGATCCTGAGCAGAGTCCCTGTCTTCAAACACTAAGTCTTTGATGATCTCATTATTTTTCTATTCTAAAGTATCTCTCTTTAATAAGCTAAAACACAAGAATAAGGCTGGGGACTCGACCACAATATATATAATTATAAGGTAAACTGTCTTCACCTTTCTCATTTTTGCCTTGAATGTAGCCGTTCAGCTTTGTAAAACCGGTATGGATGGCTGAATCCCAGTCCATGGACTCAACGGAAGTGCTGACCCACTTGGCGGGTCCATAGTGCCGGATCTCGTAACTTCGCTAAAATGGAACAGAGAAAACTGGGGGAAGCAATTCAAAGAAGGCAAGACGTGAGAGGCAACAGTCCAGGTTCTTTGATCTCAGGTCCACCTGGGATGGACCCCTGGTTCTGGTTCCTTCGACCTGGCGGGGCCCCTCCCCCGAGGCTCCCATCCTCGGATGAGAGACTGTGGAGGCCTCCGCCCCCCCAGAGGTCCGGAGTCGCTCCGTTGAGATAACAGCTGGCATCTGTTAGGTCCTCTGGGCTGGAGAGTCCTCTGCGGGCTCTGAGACCTGATCAATTCCTTTTTCTTTTTTTAACCTCACAAGAAACTGAGATGTGGCCAGTTGAAATGGAGATGTGGCCATGACCTAGGGTTATGGCTAACCGACCGAATTTTCCCCTCTGAGCAGGAACGGAACTGGGGACCCAGACAACTTTTTTAAAAAATTGAAGTTTTTACTTAAATCTGCGGGACCCTCCGGTCCCACTGCAAATCCTCCAGCGCGCTCCGGCCCGCACCCGACCGTCCGCGTCCGCGGGAGGCGCCTACCTGGGGGCCCGCGTCCTCCGGGGCCGTCCACCCCGGCGTCTCCACGGCTTGGGCCGCCGCGCGCTCGGCTGTCGCGGGGTCCGGCTCCAGCACCTCCGCCATGGGTGGCGCCGTCGCTCGGGGGGAAAGAGGCTGACGAGCCGAGCCAGGAAGGGGCCGCCCCGCCGCGCGCCGCGCCCGCCTGCCCCGCCGCGAGTCCCCGCCCCGGCGCTGCCCGCAGCCCAGGTCACCCGGCCGACGCGCGTCCCTCCTCCCCGCAGTGCGGGGGACCCGAGTTCTCAGGAGCCCGCCTGCGCTTGGGCCGGGAGGGGGCGCTGCGACCGCGAGGGCCCCCCGATTCCCACGCCGGCAGTCTGGCGGGGCCGCGTCCCCTCTGCCGGGACCCCCCACTCCTGCCCCGCCCGAACCCCGCAGCGGTGAGGGCGGGAGACAGGATTGCAGGGTTCGCTTAGGCCGGGCGTCCTTTGGGATTCCCTCCCGTCCCCTGCGCGCAGAGGTGTGGGCTGTGGAAGCCGGGGGTGGAGGACTCAGAGACTGGCTTGCGGGGTTTCTGGTGTAACAGGTTTGGGAACCTCTCCGCGGCTCCACCCGCTCAGGAAGCCGGTTCTGCAGATCGGTCGACTCCCGGGGATCGGCGTGAGCTCGGCCCGCATCCTGGGTGCACTCAGTGGAGGCAGGAGGGAGCCTGCTCGCCCGGTGGGAGGGTGGACAGGCTGCCACCTGGGACCTTGGCTGTATCTTCTGCCCCACCTCCCACCCCCTCCCGCCGTGGGCCCAGAGCTCTGTGCACGAATCGGATCCCGGGCGCAGCCAGAGACAGGAGGTCTTACTCACGCCTAGAAAGTGTCCATGGTGCCCAACAGCCATCAAGGTCCGCCGGGGGAGGAGTCACATGGGGCTACAGCCAGGCCTGGAGACAATCTTAAACTGTCCTGGTTTAATGACCTTTCCCTGAAATGATCCCAGAGCCTCTGAGGCGGTCCCACTAGAACTATCAGGCTGGAGGGAGAGAGGTGAAAGGGGGGCAGAGAAATGAGGGGGTACAGCGACAGGACTCTGTGCTTCTAAAACTTTGTGGTTGGATTTATTCTTTATTTTTCCTAAGAGCTTTACTGAGATATAATTCACATTCCATCAAATTCACCCATCTAATGTGTACCATTCAGTGTTTCAGTGTATTCACAGTTGTGCAACCATCACTACAATCAACTTTACAATTTTTCTTAAAGACTTTTATTATTTATTCCACAGAGAGATAGAGAGCACAAGTAGGCAGAGCGGCAGGCAGAGGGAGGGGGAGAAGCAGGCCCTCGGCTGAGCAGGGAGCCTGCTGGAGGGCTCAATCCCAGGACACTGGGATCATGACCTGAGCAGAAGGGAACTGATTAACCGACTGAGCCACCCAGGTGCCCCACTATAATCAATTTTAGAGCATTGTTATCACCTCTTCCTGGACTCCAAACCCCGTACTCCTTAGCCATCACTCCCCAATTCCCCATTCCCCAGCCATAAGCAACTACTAATCTCCCTTCTCTCTCTATAGGTTTGCTTTTTCTGGCATTTCATATAAATGAAATAATGCAGTGTCTTAAGGTCCCACTCTCTCAGGGCTTATAGGGAACAGAACCTTATTGCTCAGGGTTCTGGATGTGGAAAGTCCAAGATCAGAATGCTAGCAAGTTCGGTGCAGGCTCTTCTCCGGGAGGCAGACTGCTGGTGGCATCCTTACAAGGAGGAAGGGGCAAGGCAGTTTTCTCTGGCTTCTTCTATAAGGGCACTAATCCCATTCAGAATCCCATTCTCTGGCTTCTTCTATAAGGGCACTAACCCCTCCTGACCTATCACCTCCCAAAGGCCCCACTTCCTAATACCATCACATGGAGCATTTGGTTTTCAAAACATGAGTTTTGGGGGGATGCGAACATACAGACCATATAGGATGCAGCGTGTGGTCCTTTATTGCTGACTTCCTTCACTGAGCAAAATATTTCGGGTTTCATCCATGTTGTAGCATGCATCCTTGCTTCACTCCTTTTGGTGGCTGAGAATATTCCATTGGATAAATATTTTTCATCAGTTGATGGACGTTCAAGTGGTTTCAAACTTTGGGCTATTATGAAGGATGCTGCCACAAACATTTTTGCCCAGGTTTCTGTATGACATGTTTTCATTTCTCTTGAGTGAATTCCGAGGAGTGGGATTTGCTGGGTCAAATGGTAACACGGCATTTAACTTTATGAGGAACAGCCAGACTGTTTTCTAAAGTAGGTGTACCCTTTTAGATTTTCATCAGCAGGCTGTGAACATTCTGTTTCTTCATACCCTCACTAATGCTTGTTATCACTTTGCTTTTCGATTATAGCCATCTTATTGTGCATGCCTGATGTAAAAATAAGGGTTTTTTTTGAGCTACAATTTACATAATGTAAGATTCACTACTTTAAAGTATACAGTTCAGTGGATTTCAGTATTTTCAGTATGGTATACAACCACATCACTATCTAATTCCAGAACATTCCATCACTCCAAAAAGAAACCCCCATACAATTGAGCAGTCACTCCCAATCTCCAAAACCTCCTAGCCCCTGGCAATCACTAATTTATTTCTATCTCTGTGGATCTGCCCATTCTGGACATTTCATTTAAGTGGAAAATAACATGTGTTCTTTTGTGACTGACATCTTTCTCGGAGTGTAATGTCTTCAGAAGTCATCTGTGTTGTTGCACGTATCAGCACTTCATTCTTTTTTATTGCTGACGACCATCCCATTGTGTGGTCCTACTGTTTTTAAAACAATTGATGTCCTCTTTCTCCTTTCCCCTTCCCTGTCCTAACAAGTGGACGCATGATACTTGCTAGTGTTTACATCAATTTTATCAGTATGCTGATCTAAATTTGAATTCTTTAGTGAAGGCAAAATAATGAATTTTGACTGATTTTTTTTTTTTAAACAGTCTGATTATTTTAACTGCTATCACATGTGATCCTCTGCTTAAGTGACTTGGCAAAGTTGGGAATATAATTTTCTTCTCAGAAAGTTGTTTTTTTGGTTTTTTTTTAAAGATTTTTATTTATTTGACACAGAGAGAGAGATCACAAGCAGGCAGAGAGGCAGGCTGGGAGAGCGGGGAAGCGGGCTTCCTGCTAAGCAGAGAGCCAGATGCAATTCGGGGCTGGATCCCAGGACCCTGAGATCATGACCTGAACCTAACCAGGCGCCCCTACTTCCCAGAATGTTTTAAGAGAAAAAGAAATAATTTACATTGTTTAAGATTCCTGTTGTTCTTTTCATCTGCAGTTGTAGAAAACCTGAGGCTGAATTTGGAGACATTCTTTTAATAGGGTGTGGAATGCCCAATTAATGAAGATAACAGCAGGTGACTCAGTTGAGTTATCTATATTTATAAGGTGATAATTAGCCACGTAGAAGAACAGAAGGAAGGAAAGAAAAGGATTTATTTCAGAATAATAGGATTTCAGTTAGCATGAATTTAATGAGATTCAGAAGGCTCAAGTTTTATACCCATATGTCAAAATGATCTAGCTAGTTTTCTTGTTGATTAATTATGGCAAAATTGTTCTATTAGCACATATTTAGTCACTGTTTGTATGACATTATGAAAAGATACTCTGTTGAAGCTTTACAACACATGTGGTGGTGCCATTGGGGGCAAGGGTGGGGGTGAGAACAGGTTTCTCCACTTCACCCCAGCAGGGGAGGAAGCCCGCACAGCCCTGCAGCAGTGGCCGCAGTCAGTTCTCATGACTTGCAGCAGCTTTGTTCTATAAAGTCACCATGAGTGACACCTGGGTGGCTCAGTCAGCTAAGCTTCTGCCTTCAGCTCAGGTTATGATCCCAGGGCCCTAGGACAGAGTCCCTCATCGGGCTCTTTGCAGTGCGGCGTCCTACTGCTCCCTCCACCTGATGTTCCCCCTGCTTGTGCTCTCTCTCTCTGACAAATAAATAAATAAATCTTAAAAAAAAAATAAATCAAGCATCACGAACATTGAATTAATGAATCCCGAACTATTGATTCCAGAGGAAATACAGATGCAGGTTCCCGTGAACCTCCGGTCACATCTTTGCCAACTACTCACTAAGTAACCTTGTTTTATATGCGTTATTGTATAAAGAGACCTTAGTTAACAGATATTTTTGGTTCATGAACATTGAGATCTTCACCAACAACACTGTAGCTTGTACTTTAATGAAGCTTATATAACACATGTATCTCCTCCACTTGAGTGCTATGTTCGGAGGCCATTTTAAGCAAAAATATCAACAAGAATCACAAAAATGCAAAAAACCACAGACTAAATAGACTGCAAAAAAGGCTTGTTTACTGTATGACAGCTGAGACTAGAAGGCAGAGAGCTCCACCTTATTTAACCTGAGCTGGGAATGTGTGCCTCACGTGGCTAGAATTTCTCACAGCTCTCCACAGGCAGATGTCCACCAGTGACCGAGAAGGTGATGTGAGCATTGGAGTTCTGAATACAGACCAACAAGTCAGTGAACTTGCACGTACAGAATCTGTGAACGAGGAGAATCAATGATAAATGCTTCCAGCAGAAAGTTACACAAGTCACTTCCATCCATATTTCATTGACCAAAGCAAATCATAGGCCTTGGTTAACCTCAAGAGGGTGGAAAAGTTCAATCACACTGTATTTTCAAAGAAGAACTCAACTAACTATTGAAGAGAATTGCTAATGTTCATTACTGATACCGTTTAGTCATTCATTGATTAGCCCATCCTTAGAACAGTATTTTTTCTTTTCCAAAGACATGGGCCATATTATCTTCCAACCAACATGTTGTCCTTATAATGTGGCTTTGATACATCCTCCCCACCCACCCCACTGCACCCCCCCCATCAAGAGATGGAGGTCTATGCTTCCTCTCCTTGAAACCGGGAAGGTTTGTGACTCCAGGATAAGTCACCCTGTGTGACTTCTGAGGCTAGACCATTAAGGACTTCCACTTGATTTTCCTTGGAACAATTAATCTTAAAATCCAACAACTATGCTGAAGGGAAGCCCAAGCAGCTCTAGCTCGTGGAGAGCCCTGTGTCTGGGCTGACAGTATGCATCGACCCTACCCATGTGAGTGACCTTGTATTCAGACAGCGCCAGCTCACAACCACTGAGTCACCACCAGACATCCTTGATTCTTCCAAACTGAGGCCCCAGAGGTCGCAGGGTGGACATAAGCTGTCCTTGCAGTACCCACAGAATCTGGCAGCATAATTAAATGGTTATTTTTTTGTGCTACTAAATTTGGGGTGACATGGTTTTCAGGATAATAACTGAAAAATTACCTTCTATGTAAAGTGCTATAGTAGATGTTGGTGGGTTTTAGTAATGCACAACCTGTGGTTCTGGTCTATCTTGGTCTATCTGGTCTATCTTATAGTCAGGCATTGTTTACTGTGGGGCCACTCTTGCATCCATAATATAATTAAATATTTGGTCTTTTTAGAGTTGCCACTATCTCAAATATGGCAACTATAAAATGGGTAGAAACTTGGTAGTCTAACAGGAAGTGTAACCTTTGAATTTGCCTGGCTTCTCCTTTAGTTTTGGTGAGAATTATAATACTCATCCATTATTGAGATATCAAGACAACCCACTGAAGCCCCTCTTACACGAAGCACTTTACTCAGGGCCTGACACATACTTTCTTGAAGAAGTTGAATGAATGCCAGTCAGAATTTCTCAGACGCATTGATAGTAACTCAGTGTTTTCAGGAGCACCTGTGAAGCTCCTTTCTAATGGGCCACAGAAAATGAAGAGACATTTATTAAATGTGGGGTCGAGGAATAGAAGGCTAAAGTCTAAAACTGAGAATGTCTTTGAAAAGTTAAAATATTGATCCTAATCAATATGAGGCCTGATATCACTTCTGAGACTGTGGGGAGTAGTTATAAAAACAAAAGAGAAGGATCTTCATACTGATTTTAAAAGGTTCATGCTTTGAAATAAAAAGAGACCATTAGCTCTGCTGCAGCTAGATAGCTCTCACTCTCAAAAAGCTCTTACCTATGGGGCTTTTGGTGTTGCCATACATTATTACATTATTTCTTGATTTAGAAGAAATGGAAGAATTGGTAGGAATGGGACTTGATTCCCTAATGACTTTTTTAGAACAGAGGTGTTCAGTGTTTCAGTGCTCTCAATTCTGAGAGGAGGAGCCACACAGCCCCAACCTAACATACACCTGTGAACCAAACAGCTCTTAGCCTGCTCATGGGTCCTGTAGAATGGTCTCTCCAGGCAGTTCCACACTTGACTTTGTTCAGGTCTGCATGTTCAGAATGAGTTCCAAGCATGGGAGAGGTCAGTGGCAGATTGACTTGGCTCCAGATAGATGGAGGAGAAGTTTAGCATTAATGCCCAGGACATCTCATCTTCTAGACCAGTGCTTCTCAAGCTGTCTGTGATGAAGAGCCTTCTCCCTTTAAGAAATACTTTCTAGTTCATCAGGAACCAATATGTGATTCTACTGCACAAGACTATAGGCAGCTCACTATGTGGACCTTAACCCATGAGTTCAACAAGAATTTAGTTGGTCTATACCATGCTCAGTGAGATGAGTCTACTGAAGATGTACAGGGATTTTGTAAAAATGTTGAATTCCTATGACATTTTTAAACACTTACTATAAATTTCTCTAGTTATTTTATCTCAGATCATTGACAAATAGTTTGTGAGCTAGCACCATTTTGTGGCTCATTCCTTGAAGAATATTGATTTAGGTGACCTTCCCAGTCTCCTGGTGATGTTTTGGAAGGTTGTTATTGCTTCAGTTTCTTTAATATATAGAGCCTTATGCAAATTGTTTCTTCTTGCATGAGTTTTTGCAGATTATATACTTTAAGGAATTGGTTCATTTCTTCTAGGTTATCAAATGGGCATGGAGTTGTTTATAGTATTTCTTTTTTTGCCCTTTTAACATCCATGGAATCTGTAGTGATGTTTCCTTTTTTATTTCTGATATCAATAATTTGTATCCTCTCTCTTTTTTAAAAAATTTTTTCATGTATCTTAAAAAAGCCAGCTTTTGGGGGTGCCTGGGTGGCTCAGTGGGTTAAAGCCTCTGCCTTTGGTTCCGGTCATGGTCTCCTGCGTCAGGCTCTCTGCTCAGCAGGGAGCTTCCCTTCCTCTCTGCCTGCCTCTCTGCCTACTTGTGATCTCTGTCAAATAAATAAAACCTTTAAAAAAAAAAAGCCAGCTTTTGGTTTCCTCGATTTTCTCTGCTGATTTCCTGTCTTCATTTTAATATTCATTGATTTCTTCTTTAATTTTTATTACTTACTTTCTTCTGCTTACTTTGGATTTAATTTGCCTTTCCTTCTAGTTTTGTAAGGTGGAAGCTTAAATAATAATTTGTGATCTTTCTTCTTTTCTAATATATACATTAAATAATGTAGATTTCCCTCTAAGCACTGATTTTGCTGCATCTGAAAATTTTAGTGAGTTGTATTTTCCTTTAAATTTAGTTTAAAATATTTTTATTTTCTCTTGAGTTTTCTTTTCTGTCCCATGTATTATTTACAAGTGGGCTGTGTAAGCTCTAAGTAATTCAGAATTTTCCTGCTACTGATTTTTTAGTTTAATCCCAGTGTGGTCTGACAGCATACATTGTATGATATCAATTTTTAAAAATTTGTTACACCGTGTCTTGTGACCAAGAATGTATGTGGTCAATCTTGGTGAATGTTCCATGTGAGCTTGAGAAGAATGTGTATTCTGCTGTTGCTGGATGAAGTCATGTACAGAAGTCCATTATATCCAGTTGATTCATGGTAATTTTTCAACACAACAATGTTCTTACTGATTTTCCACCTGTTAGATCTGTTTCTGATGAAGGGGTATCTCCAACTGTAGTCATGGATTCATCCTTGATTTCTATCTATCACTTTTCCTTGCAATTCTATCAGTTTTTGCCTCAAGTACTTTGACACTCTGTAGTTAGGGGTATATGCTTTAAAAAATGATGATGTGGGTGCGTGGGTGGCTCAGCGGGTTAAAGCCTCTGCCTTCAGCTCAGGTCGTGATCCCAGGGTCCTGGGATCGAGCTTCCCTTCTGGCCTCTCTGCCTACTTGTGATCTCTGTCTGTTAAATAAATAAATAAATAAATCTTTTAAAAAATGATGATGTCTTTTTGGAGAACTGACCCCTTTATCATTACATCATGCTACTCTTTATCTCTGGTAACTTTCCTTGCTCTGAAATCTGCTCTGTCTGAAATTAACACAGTGCAGCTATTTTTTTGGATTAGTATTTGCATGGCATTTCTTTCTCCATCCCTTTATTTTTCTTGTACATGTGTCTTTGTATTTATTGTGGGTTTCTTGTAGACAAGATAGTTGAGTCTTGTTTTTAAGCCACTATGACAATATCTTTATTTCTTTTTTTTAAAGATTTATTTATTCATTTGAGAGAGAGAGAGAGAAAGATAGAGAGGGCATAAGCAGAGGGAGCAGCAGGCAGAGGGAGAGGGAGAAGCAGACCTTCCTCTGAGCAGGGAGCCTGATGTGGGACTCCATTCCAGGACCCTGGACCATGACCTGAGCTGAAAGCAGACACTTAGCCAACTGAGCCATCTAGGTACCCCGGTATCTGTCTTTCAATTGGTGTATTTAGACAGTTGAACTTTAAAGTATTATCGATATGGCTGGGTTTATATCTACCATATTTATTACTGTTTTCTATTCCTTCCCCTTGTTCTTTGCTTCTTTTTTGGTTTTCTTTTGCCTTTTGTCCTTCTAACTGAACATTTTAGAGGATTCCCATTTTCTCTCATTTCTTAGTATATTGATTATACTTTTTTTTTTTAAACTTCTCTTAGTTGCCCTAGAGTTTGCAATATACATTTACAACTAATCTAAGTCAACTTTCAAATAATACTCTACTGCTTCACCAGTGGCATGGGTACCTTATAATAACAAAATAGTCTTAATTCCTCCCTCCTGTTTCTTGTATTATTTCTGTTATTTATTTCATTTATATGTAAGCTATACTCATCAAATACATTATTGCTATTATTATTTTGAACAAATTTTTACCTGTTTGATCAATTAAGAATAAGAAAATTTCCCAGTTTTGTTTGTCTGAGAAAGTCTTTATTTATCCTTCACTTCAAAGAATAACTTTGCAGAATACAGAATTCAGACTGGTGTTCTTTTTCTCTCTCTCAACCATTGGAAATTTCACTCCATTCCACTAGATTATGTGGTTTCTGAAGAGAAGCCAGGGTAATTCTTAATCTTTGCTCTTCTACAGGCAAGGTGTTTTCTTCCTCTAGCCTCTTTCAAGATTTTTTAAAATTTTTTTTTCCTTCTTTGGCATTATTCCTGCTTGGTGCTCTCTGAGCTTCCTGTATCTATTGTTTGACATTAATTTGTGGACATGTGCAGTTATTATTGCTTAAAATATTTCTTCTGGGCCTTTCTGCTATTCTTCTCTTTCTGGTATTCCCACTATGTGCATGTAACACCTCTTGTATTTGTCTCACAGTTCTTGGGTATTCTGCTCTGTATTTTTTTTTCCTCTTTGCCTTTCTGTTTTAGAAGTTTCTATTAACATATCCTTAAGCTCCAAGATTATTTCCTCAACTGTGTCCAGTCTACAAAGAAGCTCACGAAAGGCATTCTTCTTTTCTGTTTCAGTGTTCTTGACCTCTAGCATTTCCTTTTGGTTCTTTCTTAGAATTTCCATCTCTCCATTGATATTACCTATCTGCTCCTGCATGTTGTCTACCTTACCCCTTAGAGCCCTTTGCGTATTAATGATAGTTATCTTACATTTCTGTTCTGATAAATCTTGCATATCTGAGTCTGGTCCCAAAGCTTGCTCTGTCTCTTCAAAAGAATATTTTTTTGTGTGGGGGGGGGGTTTGCTTTTGTTCTTGTTTTTTGCCTTTTAGTATGCCTTATAGTTTTTGTTGAACAGTGGACTTAATGTACTGGGTAAGAGGAACTGCAGTAAAGAGGTCTTTCCTAATGTAGTAGTGGTTTGGAGGAGGGGGGGCAGTGTCTATAGTCCTATGATTAAGTCTCAGCCTTTGAGTGTGGCTGCTCCTCTGCCTCACAAGGGCTTCTCTGTTTTTTCTTTCACTCCCTTAAGTAGAACAAGATGGCCAGAGAAGCTGGAATTGGGTATTTTCCTTCTCCACTGTAAGGCTAGAGCCACGTAGGGTTAATTAATCCCCAGATTAATTAGGCTTTGATAAAACCCAGCTGATTAGGGCCTGTAAAACAGTTTCATCGAGGGCACGACTTGTGTAGAACAGAGAGAATGCTCTGGCCATTTCAAAATGGTTCCTTTCCTTTCTTGCTCTACCAGAAAGCATGAGAGGCTTTTCCTCAGATCTTTACTGTGAGAACCCGGTAAGCCTCCTGAGGCAAACTCACAGAGTGTGGGGCCCCTCTGGACTTTGTAACTCTCTGATTTGCTCCCTCTGAGCCTCCAGAAGTCTGTTGATTCCAATTCAGGCCTCCCTATGCCGGTACTCGTTCCTGAGGAGGTTTTTGCTTCTGGATTTCTACTCCGGTAAGTTGTGCTTCTGTTTCTCTCACTTTGGGGCAGTGGTTTGTCCTGTGACCTCCGTTCTCTGATGGAGTCAAGAAGTGCTGATTTTCAGTTCAGCTTCTTCTTGTTGGGAAGGAGTGATGGTTCCAAGCTCCTTTCATGGCTGACCAGACATTAATTCCTTTCCTTTTTATAAAATGATGTCATGCTGATATTTTCTGGTCTAGTGTAGGATCTAGTGGAAATGTCCACATTCAAGTCACTGTTTCTATTATACTGCCTCCCATTCTTAACCTTTTCTGGCTATACAATTTCTTCCCAAAATACTTCTCAGTTGCTAAAAATCTAGTTCTTTGATTTGTGGATTTTCTTCAGTCCCACTCTGTCTGGGAGCACTAGCAACAAATCCCACTGTGTTTGCCAGTTGTGTTAACATGTAAGCAAGGATGTAGTTTACTCTGTTGTTATTAATATTCTGCTTGCAAATCTGCTTTGGGAATTGAATTGCCTACAGCTGGATATTAGCCTGGTGGCTTCGGGCATGTACAGAAAATGTTGGGTTATAAATGATGGTTCAAAGCTTGATTTACAGCTCTAGTTTCCTCTCAGTCTGGAACCTTCCATCTATCCATAGTGAATTCAGCTGTGTTTTGTGGCCTAGTCAATGAATTGTTTTCAGCCTTGATCTTATATTAGAATCACTTGCTTTATTTCAGTTAAATTGGCCTAGGTGGGTCCTGGTATTGGTAAGTTCAAGTAATTCTACCATGCAACTGGGGGTAAAATCCACTGCGCTATAGCCAGGGTCAGCAAACCTTTTCTTTAAAGGATAGTAAGATATTTCAGGCTATACAGATAGTAAGTATTTCAGGCTTTGAAGGTCCTTAAAACCTCTGTTGCAACCACTTAAGTCTGAAGTAGCAACCATAGGCAAGTGAGCACTAACTTATGTTCCAGTAACTTCATTTCTAGACACCAGAATTTGAATTCATATAACTTCATGCATCAAAAAAATCCTTCTCCCTTTGATTTTTTTTTTCCAACTATTTACAAATGTAAAAACCATTCTTGTCTCCAAGACGTGTAGTAACAGGTTACAAGCAGGATTTGGCTCATGGGCTGTACTTTGGCAAACTCTGGTTAGGAGTTTATCTGCTGCTTCAGTTTGGTTCCAGAGGAGAAAAATCTTTCTTCCTCAGATCACTGATATATTTTAAAGGAGTCCTATCATTGACTAATTATTTTATTTATTTATTTTTAAAAATTTATTCATGTATGTGTGTATGTTAGCATGCAAGTGGGGGTGGGAAGTGGCAGAGGGAGAAGCAAGCTCCCTGCTGAGCAGAGAACCCCACGTGGGGCTCCATCCCAGGACCCTGGGATCATGACCTGAGCTGAAGGCAGGTGGTTAACTTATTGAACCACCCAGGCATCCCAGACTAAATCTGGAACTAATTGCCTCATGGTTGCAAGATGGTTGTAGTAGCCCCAGGTGTTACATGAGACATATTAACATCCAGCAAAGATGCACAGTATTTCCTCGTGTGTGTGTGTATTTTTTGTTTTTTTAATGAGGCAACCTTTTCTAGAAAAACTCTCTCCTGCATTTATCTCCCCTTAGGTCCCAAAGATCTGATCAGTTCCTGGTAGAGGAATTGAGATCACTGTGATTAACTCTCATGATGCCTCCCCTGGCGTTGGGAGGGATCTGGTCTGTCTTACACAAGTGACCTCAGGATCCCAAACCAAATCAGGGTTCTGTTAGCAAAGGAGGAGGAATGGAGGTTAGCAAAGGAGTTGGAAAAGAATAAACATAGTTTCACCCAGAACAAGATCCTTAGGATTTAAAAAAATAAAAATTTGAAGAAGGCTCTCTGCTGAGCTTTTCATTTCCATTTGTTTTACTTACTTCCTTTAATGGCCACCAGGGAATTTTTCAGTATAATTTTTCTGAGAGAAATTTTATTGATCTTCATTCTAATAGCTTATATTTTACATTAGTCCTTAAAGATACTATTATTTCTCTCAGATTCTATTTAGAAATAAATGTATCCTATTTGGGCTTACTTTGTTATCTTCCTAAAACCATATCACATTATATATCTAGCATAAAACTGCTTATGTAAAAAAGTAAAAAAAAAAAGTTATTTGTTCATTTTTAGCCATCAAAGTGTCGCCTGGTTTTTGTCTTACGAAAAGAACAACAAAAGAAGAGTTTTACCAACAAGATTAGAGTATCAAATACAAGTTCTAGAATCATCCACATCATTCTCCTGCTTCCTCTAATACCTCCAAGGGATTTCTGATCTGCATTCCATGTGGTAAAAGCCCCACCTCTATCTTCCCATTTGAAAATCATGGAGGGAGATTTGTACCCCTTGCAAACTAAGCTGGGCTCCTTCTACTGAGCTCCTTGATGCCCAACCAGGAGCTTGGTCTGAAATTCCACATTTGCAGTTTTGTTAGAAGAACGTCTGGTGCCGTGGAAGGTGCTCTAGCCCAGAGGGGAGAGGCTTCTGATCCCAGCTCTTGATGAGGTATTTAGTCTCAGACAAGTTACTTAACTTCTCCTCATTCTAGTGTTGATACCTGTAAAACAGAAGTTTGGGCCATATGATTCACGAGGTCCCTGTTAGAGCTAGTCTAGGTTTCTCCTTACTGTGTGATCCGAAAATTTGACCTTTGCTTTCCAGTGTTAAGCCAGTATCTACTCTGTTACTGCTGCTTGGTGTAGGCCACACAGTTGCTCATGGTGTCCCCTAAGATCATATCCTGCCATAGCGCGGAGGGACAAGCTGTGATACTCTAGTGGGAGACTGTCCCATCTAAAAGCTGGGTCCCTTTCCCATTTTAGGAGGCAAATTAGAACACAAATCAACAAGGGCTACATCAAGAAGGAGATAATTTTGGAGAGCTTTATTAGTTTTTTAAAACTAAAATGTCTGCACATGTCGCTCCGTACCTTCATTCTTAATATTGAGCCCCACTTTACCATTTTTTAACCACAGCTGACCACTGCAGCTCTAGAGATATTTTCCTTCTAGAATTCTCCAGCCATCTTGAAGCCCTCACATTGTGAAGCCATAAAACCCTGAAGAGCATGCGTAGGAAGAACCATTGTATTTGGTGGCAAAACCCGTTTCCTTTGGCTTAGCAGCGTTTCTCTTTTCCTTCAGAGCTCATCCACAGGCTTACCAGTAATTCTAAGGGTTTCTCAACTCACATAGAATTTTCCTATTTTTTTCCTCAAGGGTGTTAAGTATTTTAGATAAGCCTAGCCCTCCTCACGACAACCTAGGAGACAATTTCCCTAAGGAACTTGAGAATGGTTAACCAGAATGATACCAGCTCGAAGCGCCCATTCATCCAGGAGTCTCTACGGTCCGGAGGCCTCCCCGCCGCTCGCCTGGCCCGGCTGGCTCCGGGAGGGACTGCGAGCTGTGCTCTAGACTGTTCCCAGCTGCCCTTTCTATCCGCTTCTCCCGCTGGGGGAGCGCTCTTTACAGGGGGGGCCCGCCTCGGCCTCCCGGACCTCCGTCCCCGGGCGATTCCTGGTGGCCTCCTCGTAGGAGGGAGGCAGGCCCGTGGAGAGGAGGGCCACCTCCCGGGGCACCGGGGAGTACGGGAAGTCCTGCTCGCCTCTCCCGGGGAAGCCCGGCAGGAAGTCGGTGGCCTCCTCTGCTGTGGGGTGTGCTGGGGGGTCGGTGCTGAAAACCTGCCCTTGGGGTCGGGGGGTCTTGCAGTGACGGTACAGGAAAAGCAGCAGAAAGGCCAAGAAGAGCAGGATGGTCGCTGGAAGAAGGATGCACAGGAAGGGCTCCACGTCGTCTTTGGTGGAGCTTATCTTCTGGGTGCCCTGGAATTCGGGAACGAGGCTGGGTTAGGAGAGGAGGAAAGACTTCTGTGTTCCTGAAGCTCCTCTCTTTGATCTTTTATTCCTATCTTCCTTACCCGCTCTGAAAACCACCACGCTCCTTTCTTGGTGCCAGTGGGCTTGAGCTCATGGGAAGTAAAGTAAATGGATGATAAAGGATGCATCGAGATGTCAAAATACATATTGACGACATCCTACCATAGCTCCCTGAAAGTGAACCAGGAGAGTGCGTTTTAGTTGTCCGCTCACTATGCATTCTTTGAACAGGAGCTCTTACTCTTTATGGACTTATTTTATTTAGAATTAGACCAATAATGTGGTATTGCCACAAAAAGTATCCTATGCAACTTAAATTATTTAATTATTTAATTATTCTGGAATGGATTCTGACATTAGGTGTTCATATGCCATATTAATATTTGAAATATGAATTGATTGCTGATGTTTATGATGAATGAGATTTTAATATTCCTTCCATTTGTTTTTGCAATATTGGTAGAATCAATATGGAAACTTGTGAACCCTTTATAGAAAAAGAATTGTAGGGGCACCTGGGTGGCTCAGTGGGTTAAAGCCTCTGCCTTCTGCTCAGGTCATGATCCCAGGGTCCTGGGATGGAGCCCCATATCCGGCTCTCTGCTCAGCGGGGAGCCTGCTTCCCTTCCTCTCTGCCTGCCTTTCTGCCTTCTTGTGATCTGTCAGTCAAATAAATGAAATAAAAATCTTAAAAAAAAAAAAAAAAGAATTGTATTCTATTGCAGCCTAAAATTTCTCTAAGTGGCTGTGTAGTGATGAATTGCAGCCAAATTCCTGCAACATGCAGTTTATATCTGTTCAAGAGGGAAAACAAGCCTGAATTGAACAATAAAGTTTAATGAATCTTATAAAAAAAAACACCCCCCCCAAGAAAAAACCCTATATAGTCTAGGGTATTATTAAACTAGATATGAGAAGATTTCTGCAATATCTGTGCTTTGAGAGTAGAAGTCATTTGTGGATTCTATCTAGTATTAACACTAATTTTTTGGTTGTTAGAGTATAATCTCTACAGTGTAAGCATATTTGGTGCTTTTTATGATATTCATCATCTGACTTCGCATCTCAGTCAGACTTCAATGCAAACGTGAAATTAAATATTCCCGAAAGTTCAGAGACACCTAGGTGGCTAAGTCATTAAGTGTCTGCCTTTCGCTCAGGTCGTGATCCCAGGGTCCTGGAACCAAGCCCCCTCTCCGGCTCCCTGCTTCTCCCTCTCCTACTCTCCCTGCTTGTGTTCCCTCTCTCACTGTGTCTCTCTCTGTCAAATAAATGAATACAATCTTAAAAATTAAAAAAAAAATTCGTGAAAGTTCAGTAGTTAAAAAAAAATTGCAGATAAATTCTTTAGCAACCTAGGAGGTATTGATTTTACAATATTAGCTCACAAGGTAATGATGGTTCCTGACAGAGTAAAGAATGTAATCGCCATGAAATGATGCTTCAGCAGCAAGGCAGAGGAGCACCAAAAATACTGTCCCCAACTGCAGAGATGTTACTTTAAATAAAGCTGCCAATAGTGAGGTATTAAAAACTTCTCTTATGTGAAACATATAGCAACAAACGTGTTTGGATGCACTACAACAGAAGGAAAAAACCCTTGAAGCCTTACATTGTGTTTCAAACAAACAACCAAAATACTAAGCTCTTTATCTACTTATTTAATATAAAATATAATAATAAAACTATGAGAGTCAGGGATCTCTCCTTGATTTTTGGGGGGTAAGGACAACTTTTGCTGTACTCTTTTGCTGAACTCTTTTTTAGAAGATTTTATTTATTTATTTGACAGTGGCCATGACCTCTTAAGAGACTGGCTTATCTAGTGGTGTTTGCATTGTCTCCTTTTCTTACTGAAGAATTATATGTTATGTTGATTCAAAATCAGATAGTTAATTTAGTATTTATATTGCCAGATATTTTGTCCTTGGTAGGGTATGAGTTCAGATATTTTAGCTTAAAGTGCGTAAAAATTGAAAGTGTGTTTTGTTTTGTTTTTGTTTTTGGAAACCAAGTATCATTTTTGGTTTGCTGGCTTTGAATTCTGGTAGGACTTTCTAATATTTGCATGACGACGAACCATTTATTAATCCCCTATGGGCCTGGATTTCCTTCTCTATGAAATGGAAATAATATCTTTTTTGAATGGTTGGGATGATGATTTAATGAATCAATGTGTGTAAAACACTTGGTGAATAACAGATATGTATTTTTACCTCAGGAACTCACATGGTTAAATTTACTAGAAAATAAAATACTAAAAATAACTAGAAGAAGTCTAGAAATTTATTGCTAAGGTTAGAAAATGCAGTGAAAATAAAACTAGCATTACTATGTTTACATTTTAATATATTTTTTCAGAAAAAATATTTTAGTAACAATAGATTTTATGTGTGTGATTGTTGTTTTGTTTCTAAGTTATGGGTTCTTTCTGTTTTCCTATACATAATCTATCAAAACTATTAAGTTGAAACCTGTTGTGATATAATAGGACTTGGATTACAAAAGCTATAAGCATAGATGAACTCATAAATAATTTACTACCATTAATAAAATGTCAAGATGGACTCCAAAGCAATTTAACTATGTTAAGGCTTTTTTTTCCAGGTGAATTGCTAAAAATATTAAAGCTATTAAACACTATTCAACCTTGATAAACATGGATCATTATGCGTGACTTAGTTTTCTTCATTCTCCATCAATTATGTGGACGATAATAGTTTCTAAACAGTTGTGGGTATCAAATTTTAAATACTCTATATGTTCAAGATGCATAGAGTATAAAGAGACTTAAAGAGACTTAATGTTCTTTTTTAAAAGATTTTGTATAATAGACCCTGTCATTTATGGCTATGCCACTTATGGTATTATCAGTATTAGTTGCATTTTTTTTTTTTTTGAAATTAGTTGCCACAGTTCCCTCCTTTTAATCAGTATTTCCATTGGTTGAGTTAAGTTTATCCAAATATCAAGTGGAACTAAAAGACTTATCTAAGATGGCAAATTCAGACAATTTTTTGAGATAACTCCTCTTGTGTTATCCCTTGTGTCCTCTTCTAGTTAAGAGAAGCACAGAGCAACAGGACAAATTTATGATGATGGTCTCCTTAATCTTCTCTTTTACTAATTCTTGTTATATTGGTTTAAGTTGTTTTGGATTTTTTTTTTTATTGCGGAAAAAATGTTTACTTTTCTAGTCAAATGTTATTTGTTTCTTAACTTTTAATATTTTTGATGCATATATTGACAGCATTCTTGTTCAGGGAATATTTTTCAAAATACTCAGTGAAAAGCATGACTGTTGAAGGATATAAAATCATAGTTAAATATATGCAATTGTAAATGTTAAATATAAATAATATATAAATATATAAAAATATCTTTCTGTAAAAGGTAGTTTGGGAGAATGTAAATACCAACCTCATCAGCTGATTTTCCAGACAACAAGAAATTAGGTTAATTTTCCTCTCTTTGTGTAACAGCAGTATCTCTCCTTTCCCTCCTGATCATGAAACTGAGTTCTTAGGTTTCTACAAATATTTTTCCTTTCTGCTGCCTCAAATTGAGGCTTCTTTGGTGATTTCCCAGACAAAGCAGAGCAGCTGCTGCGTTTCTTAGAGACAAAAACCTCCTTAACCCTCTGCTATCCTGCCCGAGGTAAGATCCTTGGCTTCTCCTAACTCCTGGAAACACCATCATTCTAAAGCCACAGGGAGCCTCTTTGTTATTGTGTATGTAGACATTGCTTCACTGTGCAAAGAACAAAGTCCTAAAACCAAGGCATAAAGATTTGTTGACTCCTCCCTTCAGGTGTACTTTGATAAACTTGATCTATCTGGAGTTCTTGGAACATATTTGTTGCAAGTTTGACTTGAATCCATCCTTGGTCAAAGAATACAACTTTCCAATTACTTTCTTAGACCATGCCAGTCAGTGAATGAATATTTCTGTTCATAAAGTAAAATGTTTCTACTAAGTTTTAAGATCCTAAAAATCTAGGCATAGTTGATTTTAAAACTGACAAAGACACTTTGGAGAAGAAAAGGCTGAAGTCATAGATACAGACCTGCAGCTGGGTTTCCAGAAGAGGTGGGCTTGGTTCACTCGTTAACCACTCATATGTCCCCCTACCAGCGTGGCCAAACTTCCTCCAGCTGCTGGCCATCAGTCCCCGCATGTTTCCATCCGACTGATGCACCGACCACCCTTCCACCTCGCTGCCCAGATTCCAGCAATACTGCTTGCTCTTGGCCTGGATCCAGCTTGGATGTGCTCGGCTGATGGCTGTTGGTAAACTCGTTCTATGATGAGTGGCAACCGGGAAAAGAAACCAACCAGAGAGACCTCTTGGGGCTGGCTGTATTTAAATTCAGTGCCTCTGCATTTGTTTTTGTGGCCTTTATCACTGTGAGGATTGGCATCAGATATCAGACACAGAATAGATTTCAGACAGAGACATTCTCTGCATTAGTGTTATTACAGTGCAGTGGACGGTCTCAGTGAGTAAAAGCTGTTTATATTGAGATATAAATAAGACCCTCTCCCTTTCCTTACCACATCCCTCTCCAGAGATAACAGCTCAGCAAGAAAAACTATCCAAGCTGAATTTCCTTTAATTATTTCTGGGTTCTATGATAGAGAGGGAAGGGATATTTGGTAGAGAAGCAAGAGTCCTTTGTAATATTTTAGTGAATTATTTAGATGAAAGTTGCTAATGATAAAGTTGTACAGCAGCCAGACAGACAATAGCTCAGATTGTTTGGAAGAAATATTTGCTGGTTTTGTTAAAAAAAAAAAAATCAAATCACCAATACTTATTGGTAATCTTGGGAACTTTATAAAATTATTTATAATCTGAAAATAAGGATCTTTCAATTTGAATATTCACTGAGGTAACTTTGGGATGTCTAATTCAACATATTTGTGAAGACTTGAACATTTAAGACATGGTGGTTGGATTCTCTTTCTTTTAGTGGAAGAAACTTCAGTTTCAAATATTTATTCAATTCATGACAACTCAATATTGCAACTACCCACATCCTGATCTAAGCATCATTTCCATCCAAGCAGCTGTCTTGATGCTGAAAGAGTAACTAGGATTTTTTTTCTAAATTAGAATTCTTCCTCACTGGCCATGGTGTCCCATGGATAGGTTTTGGGGATGGGGTAGTGAGCTCACTTCACTTGATACCCAATTTCTGAGGAAATGCCATTGTTTTCAATACCTTTTCTTTCCCCCCCTTCTTTTTTTTTGAGGAAAGATACACATTTATTTATTTATTTATTTATTTATTTATTTACTACAGCACATCAAGCAAGTCTTGGCTACATTAACATATTTCTGGATGTCAGTTATTCCAAAATTTATTTCAAATGTAATATACTTCTGAAAAAAAGTTTCTTATAGAACTTCACAATGATTTGAAGTTCATATGGAATGAGTTTATCTAGCCAGAAGCATTTTGTTTTATTTTATTTTATTTTTTCAGTGTTCCAAGATTTATTGTTTATGCACCACTCCCAAGGCTCCATGCAGTACATGCCCTCCTTAATACCCACCACCAAGCTCACCCATCCCCCTGTTGCCCTCCCAAACCCTCAGTTTGTTTCTCAGACTCCATGGTCTCTCATGGCTCGTTACCCTTTCAAAGGCAGCATCCCATCTTGATAGAGTTTGGCTCTTTGCCAAATTTCTCATTTGTGGTAAGTTTTCACCAAGTTTCCCAGCATCTGGATCAGTATCCTAGTGTGGAACACTTTATCACTTTCTCCTTTTAGTTCTTACCATGGAGTAAGTTGATTTGGTGCTCTCAGTTAAAATATTGCTTTGTCCCACTGATGTGTTCCTATTTTAAGCCAGACTTGTATCCCCACACTTGTGTATCCAAAGCATCTGGCCATCAGTGCACTATTTTGCTTTTTGTGCATGTCTGTGGCTTTGCCAATATTGTCTCCTCAGCTTCTCCTTCACTCTATTGACTTCAATACCTTCACTTCTTAAGAAGCAAGTTGGAAATCTGGATCAAAAGCATTAAATAGGCACAGTGTAAATGTTGGACCCTCCTCTAGTACTGAATGAATCAGATACAAATTCCCACTCTTCTAGAAATATTTTTGGGGACCAAGAGAAATCAAACATAGTATCAGAAGTTGATACATGCTATGGAGAAAAAGGAAAAGCAGAGTATGGGGGAAGTCAACTATGACCTCAGGAAAAGTAATATTTGCATAAAAAGCTGAAGGATGCAAGTGAATCAGCCATGAAGTTATCAGATGAAAAAATATTGCAGACTAAAGGAATAGTCAGTGCAAAGGCCCTGAGGCAGTCACATGCCTGGTGAGTTCTCAGAATGACTATAGGGTCAGAGTGGCAGGAGCAGTAAGCCAGGAAAAAAGTAGGATAGAAAAGAGAGTGAGGATATGTCGGAGACGGTAGGACAGAGGGTTTATAAGGCATTGTAAGAATTGTGGCTTTTACTCTAAGTAAAATGTAGGAGCCATTTTACTCTAAGTAAAATGTGGAGTTTTAAGCAGAGGAATGATAAAATCTGACCTCCATTTTAAAAGGATCACTCAGGTTCATCTGTGTTGGAAAAAGTATAGGGATTAGGGCAAACGGAGGGAGACCAGCTAAGGCCTCTTTTAATAATTCAGGAGGGAAATAATAGACCAGAGTAGTAGCAAGGAAGTGGTAAAATCTAGGCATATTTTAGGAATAGAGCCAACAAGATTTCTGGAAGAACTGAAAGTGCTAAAAATGGGGGGAAAAAAATCAAGGAGGACTCTGTTTTAGGCTTGAACAGTAGGAAGGATGACCATTCTCCTTCACAGAGAGGGAGAAAGACCAGATGGGGCAAGTTGTGTTGTTGTCTTGTTTTGTTTTTACACAAGAGGAATAAAGAGAGTTGAGTTGGGACATGTAAGTTTGCAATGTGTGCGAGTTTGGTTATTCAAATTTGGAGTTCAGGAGTGAGGACGAGGCCACAGTCAATAGTTGAAACTCATTGGCAAAGAGATGGTATTTGAAACTACAAGACTTACTGAGATCACCAAGAAGATGAGGGTCAATAGAGTGGGAGGCAGGGAGTGGCCAGTGAGGTGAAAGAGAACCCAAGAAAGTGAGGTCTCCTGGAATCCAAAACAGGAAATGTTTCTAGAAGGAGGGGATGATCGTCTGTCTCAAAAGGTAGGTACTGTGTAAACAAGATGGTTGAGATTTATTACTGGATTTAACAAAATGAGCTTGGGGAAGGGGTGTCCTTGGTTATTTGGACAGGAGGAGGAGTTTTGGTGGAGTGGTTGGAGCAAAGCTTGATTGGGATGGTTATAAGAGAGAAAGGGGGAAGCAGAATTGGAGGTAGTGAGTATCAACAATCTTGGGTAATTTTTGCTTGAAAGGGGAGCAAAGGAATGATGTCATAGCTGGATAGAGAAGCGGAGTTAAGAGTTTATATATTCAAACAGAACAAGTTAATAGATTATAGAGAAATCATCAATATATGTCAACCCCCGACAGTTCTACTTCGAGGAACTCATCCTAAAAAGATAATCTGATGAACACTCAAAGATAATATGTTGTTGAAAGATGATTTAGCACACCTTAAATGTCTGTAACAACAAACAGATTTTTAAAAATTCCACAAAATACTTAGCTAATAAGCTATCCACATATAAAGACAGATTATCACCTGAAAAGAAATACCAGAAAAATGTAAACATGTTTACCTCATATTAAGATGAACTTGCCAGAAAATTACGTTTATTATAAATTCTCATGTTTCTACATATAAAAAAAGTCTATATTAACAATGGTATTTTTTCTATGTGGTGGAATTATGAGGTTTTTTTTTTGATGAAACTATGGTTCTTTTTGCTGATCAACACTGGCCATTTTTCTATGAATAAAGATATTCTACTTTCAAGAATTACCAAGACTTCTTGTTTTTTTTTTTTTTTTGATTCTGCTGGTCTGTGGAGCAGTTGGACCCAGTGCAGTCTGCTTTAGTTGTGAGACATAGTTCATCTTCTGGATCAATAATGGAGAAAAATCCCAGAGAACTCCTGGTTAGGGAGGATTGAAATGAACTAAAGATGCCTATAGAACAGTAGTAGGTTTTTTTTCCCCATATTTAATTCTAAGCTAGTAAATACATTTGAATTTTAGCAAACTGGTCAGTGCCCTTTCTCAGGATGCTATTATAGGAATTAAATAAGCTTGTATTTGATTAGGAGAACTGAAAACTAATCAGTAGATGGCAGGCAGTACTGTGATGAATCACTCTGCCTGAACCAGAGTTCCATGGAGACCAAGGGTTCACTTAACGGTCAGCAGATCTGGCCTTGGGTTTTGTTTGACTTTGTCCCTGATAATCTGGAAGGGAAGAGTCCTAAACAATGTAACTAAATCTGCTAGCAATAATGGACTGAGCGAGGAAGATATGCCAGAAATGATTTTTTTTAAAAAACTGAACAAGTATGACAATAGAAAAGGAAAAATTATTGCTTTGAAGTTTACTTTGGAAAAATATGAACACATGGAAATGGAAAATTTCCATTTTGAACAAAAGATTAAAAAATATCTTATGAAGCTATAATTAACATAAATTAGAATCTTAGTGTTCTTATATGCAAATTCTGGTGAATCTTAGCCTAAAGATCTTCTGTGTTCTGTTTGATGAATTTTGACAGTTTTATTCACCCTTATAATCACCATGAAAACAAGATATAAAACCTTTCCATCACCCCAGAAATTTCCTTTTCCCTTAAGTCAACTATTTTTAAATTCCTGTCTACAATGGAAAAATAACTTTAAAAATCTCAATTCCTCCCCCAGATCAAAAGCAGGATATGGAATGTATAAGCTTACTGTATTTTCTGGTTATGAACTTGGGTATCTTCAAGAATTTGGCCTTTACTTTTTCTATACCTGGAATCAAGGCAAATCTAGTATATTTAAAATAGTATAATGATCACAAATGTTTGGAAATCAGATTGATATTCTTGAACTTAAAACTGGAACTAAGTAGGTAGATACATTTAGATTAAAAATCCTTATGTAATTTGTCTATGCATGCTTTCTTTATTCATACATATGACAGGGAATGGGTTAGCTGGGGTGGAGGAGTTCCAGTATTTAATCCCTGAATTTTCATATATTACTATGTTATCTATTTTTTTTCACAACTGTGAATTATAAGAATTCTTCCTAATTTTGCAGATTAGGAAATTAAGGATTAAGTATTATTGGGGGAAAATTTGCCAAGGTTTTCCTAGATTCTATAATTCCTGGAGCCAGATCTGGATGTCCCCATGCCTCATTGTCTGCAAAGCAAAGCAAGTTTAAGATGATGAGGGCTGTTCCTCTTCTCCAACATGTAGCTGCCTCCACCTTGATGTGCAACCTAGAACTGGCAAATGTTGTATGACTATAAATACGAGGCCTCTTACAAAAAAATCAGTTGCCTTCAAACTCCTTTCTCTACCATCATTTGTTTTTTGAAATGGTTTGCCTCTGTCACCATCAGCCCAGAAACATGTGGCTGGCTCCCATGCCATACACATGCTTTCTTTAGTTCACAGGTTGTAGTCTGTGTTGAAATTGTCTGAAAGTCTTTCTTGACCTCCCCAATAGAATACAAACAATTGTCTTTTAAGTCTCTTCTTAGAACTCCCAGTCCAGGTGTGACGTGCAGTGGGCACTCAAAGGCTTTGGGAAGAATGAAGTTGTGGAGTCTCCTTTTACATGTAATTTCTATTGCTCTATTCAACACTGTTAGACGACCTCACTAGAGGGTTTTTGGGTTGTATGTACTGGGGTGAGGAGGCCTTTTGGGTTGACCTGGGAGCTGCTGGAACTACATCTAGGTACTGGACCTGTTCCCTGCTCTGTGGAGGTCTCTGCTCAAACTCCACAGGGCTGGCCCTTGGAATCTGTGGGTCTATACACTGTGCTGCGCTATTCACTTGAGCTCATTCAAATCCCCCGAAAGATGCTCTCAAGAACTCACATTTAAGCAAGGGCACTTAAAATATCCAAAATGCTTTTGGGAAAATTTTAATCTGAACCCCACATTTAGCAAGTACCCCACATTTAGCAAGTAGTTTAGAGTGGAACCCCACATTTAGCAAGTAGTTTAGAGTGGAACAAATAACAGAAGTGGCATATGTTTGGGATAGGACAGCTCCCGAATAAACAGCAGCAACTGTTGGCCATACAGAAGAACCTCTGATTTAAATACATGTTTTGAAGTCCTCGTTTGTATCAAGATCTCCCTCTGGTTTGGAATACTATCCTATGATAAATGCTTGATAAATTTGACCTCATGATTTAAAATAAGAGAAATGAATTCCAGATACATCTTGGTTGTTTTCATGTGAGGCCTGATCATGGAGACAATGTCTTTTCCTTCAGCAAGCATTTTAGTATTTTTGAAATGATGATGTAATTAAAGTCACAGTGTCCAGGTGCCCAGAATTTCTTCCCCTATAGACATCAGTCAGTACTTGTGTGAGTGTGCCCAAATGATAACAACAATGAAACCTGAATATCCCCTATCCCTCCTACAAACATACACTTAGGCGAGCAGAATGAAATCTTCAGTGGGTTTTTGATTCCAGATAGAATTATGGAAATTCTTTTCAGGGGCAACCAGTTGGTAGGACCATTTGGATTGTGTGAGAATTTTATTTATACCTTCATTCACTTTTTGTGGTTAATTAACCCATAGCAGTATTTCTGTTTACTGTCTCATTTCAAGAACTTCCATATGTATAAAAAATGGGCCTTTTAGCAACATTTCCACACACATAGATCTAAAATATTGTCCTGTTTATTCCAGATAGTATTTTATGGACAGACTTGAGCAATTTAAGAATATATTTTCTTTTTCTTTCCTTCAAATTTTTATTTAAATTCTAGTTAGTCAACACACAGTGCAATGTTTGTTGTAGGAGGAGAACTCAGTGATTCATCACTTACATACAACACCCAGTGCTCATTGTAATACGCGCCCTCCTTAATACCCATCACCCATGAGCCCAACCCCCACCCACAGCTCTCCATCAACACTCAGTGTGTTCTCTATCTTTAAGAGTTTCTTATGGTTTGTTTCCCTCTCTTTTCCCTCCCTTTCCATATGTTCACTGTTTTGTTTCTTAATTTCCACTTTTGAGTGAAGTCATATGGCATTTGTCTTTCTCTGACTTATTTTGCTTAGCATAATATGCTCTAGATCCATCCACTTCATTACAAATGGCAAGATTTCATTCTTTTTGATGGCTGAGTAATATTCCTGTGTGTACATGTGTATGTGCCACATCTTCTTTATCCATTCATCAATCAATGGACATGTGGGCTCTTTCCACAGTTTTGCTATTATTGATAATGCTGCTATAAACATCAGGGTGCATGTGCCCCTTCAACTCGTATATTTTTTTATTCTTTGGGTAAATACAAAGTAATGCAACTGCTGGGTTGTAGGGTAGTTCTATTTTTAACTTTTTGAGGAACTTTCATATTGTTTTCCAGAGTGGTTATACTAATTTGCGTTCCCATCAACACTGAAGAGGGTTCCCCTTTCTTTGCATCCTAGCCAACACCTGTTGTTTCTTGTGTTAATTTTAGCCATTCTGACAGGTGTGAGGTGGTATCTTCTCGTGGTTTTGATTTGTATAAGATGTATTTTCTTTTAACACGAAGTTGGTCCTAAGTCAAGCTAATCAGAAATGAGAAGCTTCTGTTTATGTAGGCCACAAACACTGCATTCTAGTTTAAGGTCCAAAGAACACAGCACAGTTATACATGTCATTAGATGTTTTTAAGAGATTGGAGGATGAAAACAAGAGAAAATGTCTGACCTCAAGGCAATTACCTCTTTTTCTCTTATTGTATTCTGGCAAAGTTAGTGTTTTTTTTTTTTTTAATTAACATATAATGTATTATGTGTTTCAGGGGTACAGGTCGGTGAATCATCAGTCTTACACAACTCACAGCATTCACCATAGTGCATACCCTCCCCAATGTCTATCACCCAGCCACCCCACTCCTCCCACCCCTCTTCCCCTCTTCCCTCCCGCAACCCTCAGTTTGTTTCCTGAGATTAAGAGTCTCTTCTGATTTTCTCCCTCTGTTTCATTTTTTCCTCCCTTCCCCTATCATCCTCTGTCTTATTTCTCAAATTCCTCATATCATATGATGTGAGTGAGATCAAATAATTGTCTTTCTCTGATTGACTTATTTCACTTAGCCTAATAGTCTCAGTTCCATCCACGTTGTTGCAAATGGCAAGACTTTAGTTTTTTGATGGCTGCATAATATTCCATTTGTATATATGTCTCACATCTTCTTTATCCATTCATCTGTTGATGGACATCTAGGTTCTTTCCACAGTTTGGCTATTGTGGACACTGCTACTATAAACATTGGGATGCATATGCTTCTTCGGATCACTACATTTGGGTAAATACCCAGTAGTGGCACAATTAGTTTTAATCTGTCTTTTATAATCAAAATATATAGGGGCTTCTCAAAATAAAGTATGGGGAAATAGTCAAAGTAGTGATCTTTCAATGGAATCTCTTTGTCAGAAATAGACATAAATTACACCTCATCTGTTATCTGTTCACAGCTGACCTGTTATATCCCTAAGAAGCAAATAAGGCAACAACTTCCCAGGAGAGCTTGTTCATGGCCCTGCATTACATTCCTCCTACTGATCCTGCTTTATTTTGAGGTTTTAACCAAGAAGGAAAAATAAAAGATGAAAGAAATAACAAAGGATATAAATGATTCAAAATGTGGGTAATCAGCTTTTGAATAACCATTGAATTCTTTCTTCTCAGACTTTTATGAGAAGCAGTCAGATTTGAAATGACATCAATGCCCATATGTAGGAGAATGGCTGAACTGTGGTGTATCCAGACAAAGGCATACTATGCAGCTGTGTAAGAGAATAAGCATCTCCATGGATGGAGGATTGAGGATGTGGTATTAGGGATGATAGGGACAATACATCTGGGTATACTTTTTTGTATAATTCTGACTCTTAGAAGCTTCATAAGGTTTCATATATCCAAAAACTTATTTTTCTATAAATTAATCACTTTTATGTCTTCAAACTTACTGACATCATTGATATTAATTCTCTTTAAATCTCACCTGTATCTATGATTGTGTCCTTTTTTTCCATCCCTAGTTTCATTTGTGCTTCCTATTTGTTCATCTTTAAACAAGATTATAGATTTGTCAGTTCTATTAATCTTTTCTAAAGACTATGTTGGATTTCCTGATTCTGTCTTTTTTTTTTTCTATTTTATTAATTTCCACTCTATTTCTTCTCTTTTTTCTTTGAATTTATTTTGGTGCCCTGATGGCTCTAAGTTTCTTGAGATAAATGCTTAACTCTGGACATTTTTAGTCGTATTTTCTTTATGAGCAGTTAGGGCTATAAGTTACCCTCAGACTATTGCTTTAGCTGCATTCTCCAAAATTTATTATATAGAACTTTTATTATTTCTGAATATTTAAAAAATTCAGTTATTTTTATTTTACCCAAGACTTAGACATGTATTTAATTTCTATCAGTCAGAGGATTTTCTTTTTACACTTTTAAAAAAAATATTTTATTTATTTATTTGATACACAGAAAGAGAAATCACAAGTAGGCAGAGAGGCAGGCAGAAAGAGAGGGGGAAGCAGGCTCTCCACTGAGCAGAGAGCTGGATGTGGGCCTCAATTCCAGGACCCTGAGATTATGACCTGAGCCAAAGGCAGAGGCTTAACACACTGAGCCACTCAGGTGTCCCTGACATATTTTTATCAGTATTTTGAAGATGTTGTACTGATGGCCTCAGTAACTGTTGTTAAGAAGCTAATTATAATTTCTAGGTCCTTTACCTGGTCTGTCTCTTCTGTCTGGCTGTCTTTAAAGTTTTTTCTTTGGTTTTTAATATCATTATGCAATTAAAGTTGAAGATATTTTATTTAAATCTTATTATAAGTTGTGTTTTATACATCTATGGTTCATGGCTTCCATTCACTTTTGGAAAATTTGGACTTACTCTTCTATTGTTTTTTTTTTTTTTTTCATTCCTTTCGAAACTGTTACTAAATATATTTTAGATTTTTCATTCTGTTGTCCATATCTTTTAACTTCCCTTCCCAGGTTCTGTATTTTTCATTCTGCATTTATTGACTGGCTAGTAAGTTCTCTTCTCCTCAGAGTCTGATTAGCTGTAAAACATTTCCATCCTAAGTTTTAAATTTGAACAATGACATTTTTCATTTCTAGATGCTTTGGGGTTTTTCCCCTTGAAAGTGGTTGGCAACTTTTTATAGTCTGTTATTCCTAGATTTTATCTCTGGAACCTGCTATTTCTTATAACTTCATTTCTTCATCTGGTCATTTAAATATCTGAATCCTTTAGAATCAAAGTCTGTTTTTGCTTCATTTCTCTTAGAGTGAGTATGTATTTTGCCTGTGTAGTTTTTAAAGTTGGGAGCTCATAATTTGTTGAACCTGATCTGTGAGAATCCTGATACTAAATTGAAGGTGTTTTCTCTAGAGGTGATTCGTATTCAGTACTAATGGGTCCAACACCAAGATGGGATCACTTGAACTAGGGAATTCTGAATTAAATGTAGGAGCTGCAGATTCAGCTTGTTTGCCTTCGTGGAAACCTCAGGCTCAGCCTTCCATTTCCATGGTGACCTCTGCTCTAGTTTCATATACACATCACCTTGCCTGTCAGATTCCCAAGTGCCCTGCTGTGCATTGCTATAGAATGGAACATTTCTTAATCTTATTTGATCATGGAGCTTTTTTTTGGAGGGGGTACTCATTTTCAGATAGTTTTCTGGTGAACATTGTTCTAGTCCAACCCCTTCATTTAATAGAGAAGAAACTGAAGCTGTGTGACTGGGCCAGTGTTTCACAATGAGTCTGTGCTAGAGTGAGGGAAAAATCCTTTACATCATGTAACCAACATGACTTCAAACCCTGGAAAGTCCATAAATAGAACATCCATTTCTTCTCTGGTGAAAGTATTCTTGTATGGGACATGTCTCACCATTGGGCATGTTTCTAAGAGCTGACTGTCTTGGGGCAGATTGATATTTGGGGCAGATATTGTTAAAATATATGAGAAAAATCTTACATTGTTTTGGTAAGGGGAACTATGAGATTGATGTTCTCAGCAATAACAGGTTTACAATAACAGTAAGAGGCTTAGATATTATTCTGGGTTAGGGGTATGTGCTGTGTAATTTCTTAAGCATTAGGCTAGGTGATTTAGAAATATATTTGTATACTCTAGGATATTGCTGTTGAAATATGAAGGGGCAAGCAATTAATAATTTCATGGCTCAATTTATCCAGATGAAAGCCTTTGAATTGAAATATGCATTATTTAACAGCTCCCATTCTTTGACATACAATTGGGATACTGGTGATTTAATTTGGGGACATTGGGTTTGAAATGCCAAGTTTAATCTGCATTTTTACCTTAAGTCTCATTCCTTAAGGCAGTATTTATAACTCAAAATTTTGCTGAATCATATTTCAATTTCTTGCTTTTATATATTGTACTTTACACATATTTTTAAAACTCCTGCTGGTAGTTCTTCCTGTAAATAGATATTTATTATGGTTGTTATAACATAATACACAGTTTATATTGAATTGAAATTTGGAACCCTTTATCCCTTAGTCACTGAGTTATACTATTGTTTGGAGGAGTCTTAGGTAGCGGAGTCTAAGTTCAGGGTTTCAAATTCTAAATTAACCACCAAATAAGTGGTATAGATCCTTTATTACTCAGCAGTACTTTTGTCATTTGTTGAGTGAGCATTTCTATTGAGTTTTAAAAATTTTATTAACATTTAATGTATTATTTGTTTCAGGGGTACAGGTCTGTACGTCATCAGTCTCACACAATTGACAGCATTCACCATAGCAATACCCTCCCCAACGTCCATAACCTAGCCACCCTATCCCTTCCCCACCAACCCCAAGCAACCTTGTTTGTTTCCTGAGATTAAGAGTCTCTTACAGTTTGTCTCAATCCCAATCCTATCTTGTTTCATTTTTCCCCTCCCTATCCCCCATAATCCTCCACCCTGCCTCTCAAATTCTTAATATCAAAGAGACCATATGATAATTGTCTTTCTCTAATTGACTTATTTCGCTTAGTATAACACCCTCTAGTTCCATCCATGTCATCGCAAATGGCAAGATTTCTTTTTTGATGGGTGCATTGTATTCCATTGTATATATACACCATGTCTTCTTTATCCATTCATCTGTTAATGGAGATCTAGGTTCTTTCCATAGTTTGGCTATTGTGGACATTGCTGCTATAAACATTCGGCTGCTCATGCCCCGTCAGATTACTACATTTGTATCTTTAAGGTAAATACCCAGTAGTGCGATTGCTGGGTCATAGGGTAGCTTTATTTTCAACTTTTTAAGGAACCTCCATACTGTTTTCCAGAGTGGTTACACCAGCTTGCATTCCCACCAACAGTGTAGGAGGGTCCTCCTTTCTCTGCATTCTTACCAACACCTGTCTTTTCCTGACTTCATAATTTTAGCCATTCTGACTGGTGTGAGGTTTTGGGTTGTTATTTCCCTCATGCTGAGTGATGTTGAACACTTTTTCATGTGTCTGTTGGCCATTTGGATGTCTTCTTTGCAGAAATGTCTGTTCATGTCTTCTGCCCATTTCTTGATTGAATTATTTGTTCGTTGAGTGTTGAGTTTGATAAATTCTTTATAGATTTTGGATATTAGCTCTTTATCTGATAGGTCATTGGCAAATTCTTCTCCGATTCTGTCAGTTGTCTTTTGGTTCTGTTGACTGTTTATCCTTCGCTGTGCAAAAGCTTTTGATCTTGATGAAGTCCCAATACTGCATTTTGCCCTTGCTTCCACTGCCTTTGGTGATGTTTCTAGGAAAAAGTTCTTGCAAATGAGGTCAAAGAGGTTGCTACCTCTGTTCTTCTCAAGGAGTTTGATGGATTCTTATCTCACACTGAGGTCTCTCATCCATGTGTGTGGTGTAAGGAAATGGTCCTATTTCATTTTTCTGCATGTGACTGTCCAATTTTCCCAACACTAAAAGAGACTCTTTTCTCCATTGCACATTCTTTCCTGCTTTGTTGAAGATTAGTTGACCATAGAGTTGAAGGTCCATTTCTGAACTCTATTCTTTTCCATTGATCTATGTGTTTGTTTTTGTGTCAGTACCATACTGTCTTGATGACTATAGCTTTATAATAGAGGTTGAAGTCTGGAATTGTGATACTGCCAAATTTGGTTTTCTCTTTCAAAATTGCTCTGGGTCTTCAGGGTCTTCTCTGGTTCCATATAAATTTAGCATCATTTGTTCCATTTCTTTGAAAAAATTGATGGTTATTTTGATAGGGATTTCTTTAAATGTGCAGATTGCTTTAGGTAGCATAGATATTTCCATAGTATTTGTTCTTCCAACCCTTGAGCATGGAATGTTTTTCCATTTCTTTGTGTCTTCCTCAATTTCTTTCATGAGTACTTCATAGTTTTCTGAATACAGATTCTTTGCCTCTTTGGTTAGGTTTATTCCTAGGTATTTTATAATTTTGGTTGCAATTGTAAGTGGGATTGACTCCTTAATTTCTCTTTCTTCTGTATTGCTGTTGGTGTATAGAAATGTGACTGATTTAATATCCTGACACTTGACTGAATTCATGTATGAGTTCTAACATTTTTGGAGTGGAGTCTTTTGGATTTTCCCCATAAAGTATCATATCACCTGCAAAGAGTGAGAATTTGACTTCTTCTTTGCTGATTTGCATTCCTTTAATTTCTTTTTGTTGTCTGATTGCTGAGGCTAGGAGTTCTAGGACTATGTTGAATAGCAGTGGTGATAGTCGACAGCTCTGCCATTTTCCTGACCTTAGGGGAAAAGCTCTCAGTTTTTCCCTGTGGAGGATATTTGCTATGGGTTTTTCATAGATGGCTTTGATGATATTGAGGTATGTACCTTCTATCCCTACCCTGTGAAGAGTTTTGATAAAGAAAAGATGAACTTTGTCAAATGCTTTTTCAGCACCTATTGAGAATATCATCTGGTTCTTGTTCTTTCTTTTATTAATGTATTGTATCACATTGATTAATTTGTGGATGTTGAACCAATCTTGAAGCCCAGGAATAAATCCCTGTTGGACATGGTGAATGATCTTTAGAATGTACTGTTGGATCCTATTGGCTAGTATTTTGGTGAGAATTTTTGCAGCCATGTTAATTAAGGATATTGGTCTGCATTTCTTTTTTTTGATGGGGTCTTTGTCTGGTTTTGGGTTTAAGATAACGCTGGCCTCATAAAATGAGTTTGGAAGTTTTCCTTCCCTTTCTATTTTTTGGAACAGTTTCAGGAGAATAGGTATTAATTTTTCTTTAAATGTTTGGTAGAATTCCCCTGGGAAGCTGTCTGGCCTTGGGCTTTTGTTTTTTGGGAGATATTTGATGACTGTTTCAATCTCCTTACCAGTTATGGGTCTGTTCAGGTTTTCTATTTCTTCCTGGTTCAGTTCTGGTAGTATATGTGTCTCAAGAAATGCTTCTTCCAGATTGTCAATTTTGCTGGTATATAGTTGCTTGTAAGATGTTCTTATAATTGTTTGTATTTATTTGGTGTTGGTTGTGATCTCTCCTCTTTCATTCATGATTTTGTTAATTTGGGTCCTTTTTCTTTTCTCTTTGATAAGTCTGGCCTGGGGTTTATAAATCTTATTAATTCTTTCAAAGAACCAGCTCCCAGCTTTGTTGATTTGTTCTACTGTTCTTTTGGTTTCTAGTTCATTGATTTCTGCTCTGATCTTTATTATTTCTCTTGCTGGGTTTGGGCTTTCTTTGCTGTTCTTTCTCCAGGTCCTTTAGGTGTAGGATTAGGTTGTGTATTTAAGACCTCTCTTATTTCTTGAGAAAGGCTTATGTTGCTATATATTTTCTTCTCAGGACTGCCTTTGTTGTGCCCCAAAGATTTTGAACAGTTGTGTTTTCATTTTCATTTTTTCCATGAATTTTTCAAATCCTTAATGTCCTGGTTGACCCATTCATTCTTTAGTAGGATGCTCCTTGGCCTCCATGTATTTGAGTTCTTCCCAACTTTCCTCTTGTGGTTGAGTTCTAGTTTCAAAGCATTGTGGTCCAAAAATATACAGGGAATGATCCCAATCTTTTGGTACTGGTTGAGACCTGATTTGTGACCCAGGATGTGATCTATTCTGGAGAATATTTCATGTGCACTAGAGAAGAATGTGTATTCTGTTGCTTTGGGATAGAATGTTTTAAATACATATGTGATGTCCATCTGGTCCTGTGTGTCATTTAAAGCCTTTATTTCCTTGCTGATCTTTTGTTTAGATGATCTGTCCATTTCAGTGAAGGGGGGGGGTGTTAAGGTCCCCTACTATTATTGTATTATTGTTGATGTGTTTCTTTGATTTTGTTATTAATTGGTTTATATAGTTGGCTGCTCCCATGTTAGGAGCATAGATACTTAAAATTGTTAGATCTTGTTGGACAGACCCTTTAAGTATGATATAGTGTCTTTCCTCATCTCTTATTATAGTCTTTGGCTTAAAATCTAATTTATCTACGGGGCACCTGGGTGGCTCAGTGGGTTAAGCCGCTGCCTTCGGCTCAGGTCATGATCTCAGGGTCCTGGGATCGAGTCCCGCATCGGGCTCTCTGCTCAGCAGGGAGCCTGCTTCCTCCTCTCTCTCTCTGCCTGCCTCTCTGCCTACTTGTAATCTCTCTCTGACAAATAAATAAATAAAATCTTTAAAAAAAAATCTAATTTATCTAATATGAGGATTGTCACCCATTTCTTTTGATGTCCATTAGCATGGTAAATTGTTTGCCATCCCCTCACTTTAAATCTGGAGGTGTCTCTGGGTCTCAAACGAGTTTCTTCCAGACAGCATATTGATGGGTCTTGTTTTTTCTTTATCCATTCTGATAACCTATGTCTGTTGATTGTGGCATTAAGCCCATTTACATTCAGGGTAATTATTGAAAGTTATGAATTTTGTACCATTTTATTGCCTGTAAGTTGACTGTTACTGTATGTTGTCTCTGTTCCTTTCTGCTCTGTTATTTTTAGGCTCCCTCTTTGTTTAGAGGACCTCTTTCAATATTTCCTGTGGGGCTGGTTTGGTGTTTACAAATTCTTTCAGTTTTTGTTTGTCCTGGAAGCTTTTTTCTCTCCTTCTATTTTCAGAGGTAGTCTAGCTGGATATAGCATTCTTGGCTGCATATTTTTCTCATTTAGTGCTCTGAATATATCAAGCCAGTCCTTTCTGGCCTGTGAGGTCTCTGTGGATAGGTCTGCTGCCAATCTGATATTTCTACCATTTTATGTTACAGACTTCTTATCCCTAGCTGCTTTCAGGATTTTCTCTTTGTCACTGAGACTTGTACATTTTACTATTAGATGATGGGTGTGGACCTATTTTTACTGATTTTGAGGGGGTTTCTCTGTGCCTCGTGGAGGAGGAAGAATAAAGGCTTATTCCCTTTGCCAGATTAGGGAAATTCTCTGCTATAATTTGTTCCAATATACCTTCTGCACCTCTCTCTCTTTCTTCTTCTTCTGGGATCCCAATTATTCTAAGATTGTTTCATCTTATGGTATCACTTCTCTCTCAAATTCTCCCCTCATGGTCCAGTAGTTGTTGTCTCTCTTTTTCTCAGCTTCTTTATTGTCCATCATTTGGTCTTCTATATCACTAATTCTCTCTTCTGCCTCATTTATCCTAGCAGCAAGAGCCTCCATTTTTTATTATATCTCATTAATAGCTTTTTTGATTTCAACTTGTTTGGTTTTAGTTCTTTTATTTCTCCAGAAAGAGAATTTAATTCTCCAGAAAGGGATTCTCTAGGATCTTCCATGCTTTTTTTCAAGCCCAGTTAGCACCTTGAAAATCATTTTTCTGAACTCTAGTTCTGACATATTACTAATGTCCATGTTCATTTTTTTTTTTTTTTGTGGTGAGTTTTTCTGCCTTGTCATTTTATCCAGATAAGAATAAATGAATGACAGAACAAAACACTAAAAGGGTAGCCATGACCCCAGAAAGATATACACAAACCAAATCAGAAGAGACCTGAAACTGGGGAAAGAAGAAAGGAGGATAAAATACACACACACACAGACACACACACACACACATATAAAATATATAATTAGATATATATAAATATATATATTTATATATATCTCTAACACACACACACACACACACACATATATATATATATATATATATATATATATATATATATATATATATATATAAAATGCATGCTAGACTGTGAATAGAACAGAGCCACACACTTGATTTGGGGTATATTTTGGTCTGTTAGAGGAAATTACCTCCCAAAATTTTAAAGAAAGAAAAACATATATATACAAAAAATAAGGGTAAATACAAAGAAGGGATGGAATATGACTGTAAAGATGGAAAGATGTAAAGAATCATGGGGAAAAACTATGAATTCCTATGTGTTGCTTTCTTCTAGCTCTGGAGTTCCACAGTTCTCATTGATCAGAGAACTTGGTCTTGGATGGATGTTCTTGCCAATCTTCTGGGGGTGAGTCCTGTTATAGTGATTCGCAAATGTCTTTGCTGGCCCTTGCCAGGGGCCAGGCTAAGCAATCTGCTCCATTTCGCTCTCAGAAGCTATTGTTCCCTCAATGCTTTCTGTATAGCTTTGGAGGACTGGAATGAAGATGGCCACCTCCCAGTCTTTGACCTGTAGAAGCTGAGAGCTTAGGACCCCATGCCTTAGTGGCTGTCAGAGAAAAGCCATCAATCCTTCCCATCTCCCTGGTATCCGGCTGCGCTCTGTGCTCACCTGGTCTGTGACTGAGCATTTTTATCTCTGGCTTGTGGCCCCATTTGGAGTCTCCAAACCCAACAGATCCCTGCTGCATGCTCCCCTGCTTCTCCTCCTAGAGGATGAAGGAGGGTGTCTCCCAAGATCTGCCACTTGTGGGGTCCCACTCAAACAGCAGTGGCCTGACTGCCTCAGATCATGGTTTAAGGTAACCCCGAGCTGGGAGCCCACTCCTTGGCTCTGTATCTGCAGATCTGTATCTGCAGATCTCTGTATCTGTATCTGTATCCCTGCTCTGATACCTGGGTGCTCTGCTGTACTCAGACACCCCTGGTCTTTTTGCGACTCAATAAGTCCTGAGACTACACTGTTCCCGTGAGGACTCTACTCCTGCTTAGCCTCTGGAGCAATGTCCCTCAGTGGAACAGATTTCTAAAAATTCTGATTTTGTGTTCCATGGTTCTCTCACTTGCTGGGGGCTGGCCCTTCCCCCCGCAGTTTATCGTCCCATGGCTTTGGATTCATTTCTCCACACATCCTACCTTCCAGAAAGTGGTCAATTTTCTGTTCCTAGAATTTCTGCTCTTCTTCACTTCTATCTCCTGTGGAATTTATAGGTGTTCAGAATGGTTTGATAACTAACTAGCTGAACTCCTGGGACCTGATAATATTTAGGTCTTCTACTCTTCTTCCATCTTGCTCCTCTCTCCCTCTGTTGAGTATCTTTTATTAGTAGCATTAGTATTTTATTATTTTTTGAGTTTTAATTTTAGTTCTAGTTAATCTACAGTGTCATTAATGTCAGGTATACAATATAGTGATTCAACAATTCTATACATGACCCAGTGCTCACCATGAGAAGTGCACTCTTTAAGTCCATCACCTGTTTCACCCATCCCCTTCTCCCTTCTGGAAACCATCAGTTCCCAGTTTCCTATAGTTAAGTCTGTTTTTTTATTTCTTTTTCTCACTGTCTGTCTTCCCCCTTGCTCATTTGTTCTGTTTCTTAAATTCCAATATGAGTGAAATCATATGGTATTTGTCTTTCTCTGACTGACTTATTTCTCTAGGTCTATCCATGTGGTTGTAAATGGGAGGATTTCATCCTTTTTTAGTGCTAAGTAAAAGTTCTGTTGTATATTTGTTATGTTCTAGGCAGTATAAAACAGTCTCTGCCCAGGAAAGCTTATAGTTGTGTGTGGGACAAGCAAATGAATAGTTAGAATGTGACGTGAAGCATTTTGGGCAAATGTATGCTAAAAGAGCTCCTAGAACAATAAATGAAGCCATCTATACTAAACATGGATTTGAGGAATGGTCTTTTAAAATAAATATACCATCATTTACCACTCTCTTTAAATCCTTTGCCAACTGCCTTTCTTTCCTCTTGGGCTCAATTTTTCTCTCTGAAACAACTATTAAGCAAGAACTCTGTCCTATTTTCAATTTAGTCAACTTTCCTAATCTTTTCTTATCCACCATGGTGGGGATTGTGCTAAGGAAGTGCTGTCCTTTTTGTCCAAAGCAAGTTCTGCTGCCTTAGGTCCACCTCCAACCTATGATCCAACCCAGTCTCCTCCCTCTTGAGATCCTGTTCTTCTTTTCCAATATATATATCCTCTCTCTCTCTCTCTCTCTCTCTCACACACACACACACACACACACACACACTCCTGTCCCCTTCTCTAATAGCATAGGAGGCCACTTCTACCCCCCATCCCTAGCAGTCAATCTTGAGCCACTTTCTTTCAAATAATTTCGCCTTGATCCATAAGCACTAGATTATCTCCCATCCTGAAACAAATAGAATAAGAACTTTAATTTTTTTCCTAGGCCATTGTTCCTTCAGTGTATTCCATGTTGTTCAAAAATAGTCATCATTCCTGCCTTCCCTTCTCCCAATTGTTCTTTGTACAGTTTGTCTTCTGCCCTCACCCTTGTCCTGAAATTAGTCTGATGAAAGTCATTACAACTTTCAAATGGGTGGTAGACCACTTCCAGTGTTTATACTACATGGTGTTCAAACTGAATGCTCTCTTCTTGAAGGGCTCATTTACTTGACTTTGGGATATCCTGACTCTGCTGCTCTTCAGTCTAGCTGGTGGTTGTTTCTCATATTTCTCTGGGAGCAATGCTTCCCTGGGCTACTGGTTTTGCTCAGCTAATATTACCCAATGGTGAACTTTCCAAAAAACCAAATTTAAATAAAATAGCCAAATAGGTTAAATAGAAAATACTAGAAAAAAATTCCTATGCAATAATTAACCCAATGATTAATATCATTAATAGCAACATAAATTGATATCAATCCAAGAAATATTAACTGAGATTTAAGGACATTTAATAATAAAAGGGTCAATTTGTTAAGGTAACAATCTTGTGCTTGCTTTGGCATCACATATACTAAGATGGTGTAACAATCCTGAATATATATACCTCACAACCACACTTCGATATATGAGACAAAAGCAGAAGAAATTAAAAGAAGTAATAGACAAATTCACAATTATTATCGCCCTCGCCCCGCAAGGACGACAAGAACCCTGGTTTGGATGCATCTTCTCTCTCTTCTCTCTCTTTATTTCCGCAAGTCTACACACTTATATACGCTTACATGACCAATCAGTGAGCAGGGTACAGGAGGGAGCGAATCAGGCTGTGCACCTAAACGAACAACTTCGCTAGCAACCAATGCTGTTTACTTCCTCTTTGGGCGTTCCGCTTAGTCTCACGAGGCAATCCTAACCTGGCAACTAGCCAGGCGCCATCTTTTAATGGCGGAGGCTGCCCTGGCCAGGGGCCTGCCTCCGACAATTATAGTTAGAGATTTTAACATTTCCTCTCAGTATAATTGACCTAGTTAGTATTTATAGAACATTCCATCCAACAACAGTAGAATAGGAATTCTTTTCAGGATATATGGCATACTCAACAAGACACACCATATTATGGGCCATAAAAATTCCTAAATAGAAAAGATTTGAAATCATGTCCTTTGGAATTTAAATTGGAAATCAATAAGAAGACATAAGGAAAACAAATACTTGAAAATTAACATTACTTTTAATAACAAGGATTAAAGAAGAAATCACAAAATGAAATATTTTGAACTGTTAACCTAAGAACTTGAAAAAGGAGTGAATTAAACACAAAGTGAGAATTAGAAGGAGACCAATAATATAGTAGTAGAAATCAAAGAAATAGAAAATAGACAAAAATAAGGAGAATTAATGAAATTAAAAGCTGGTTATTTGAAATAAATCAACAAAAGTACCATTTATCCAGACTGGTCAAGAAAGACAGGGCAAAAATTGCTAACTTTGGGAATGACAAGGGAGTATTACTACTTGAGATATTTAAAAAACAATAAGGAAATATTATGAGCAAATTCAGACCAATAAACTTGACAAATGAATTAATAAAGTCCTACCAAAGCTCACTCAATACATAGACCATGTGATTTAGCAATTACATCCCTAGGAGTCTATGGGAGAGAAATGAAAATTTGTATACATGCATGTATAGCAGCATTGTTCATAATAACTGAAATGTAGGAACAACCCAAATGTCCATCAACTGATGAATAATAAACAAAATGCGGTTTGCCCATACAATGAATATTACTTAGCTATAAAAAAGAAATGAAGTACTGATACATGGTACATGTATTATAATAATGGTGAATGTTGAAGACGTTAAGCTAAGTGAAAGAAACCAGTTATAAAATACCGCATATTGTATGATTCCATTTATAGGAAATCTCCAAAATAGGCAATTTTAGAGAGAGAGAATGTAGATTAGTGATTGCTTTAGGTCAGGTGGAGGGGGTGGTGATAGATAAAGTGTGTGGGGTTTGAGGTGATGGAAATGTTCTAAGATTTACTGTGATGATAGTCCTGAAACTTTTTAAATCTAAAAATTGCATTGAATTGTACACTTTAAATGGGTGAATAATATGGTATGTGAATTACAGCTCAATAAAGCTGTTATATGAAGAAAAAAGTAGATAACCTGAATAGCCACTATCTACTAAAAGAAATTAAATTCATAATTTAAAACCTTCCCCAAAAGAAAACTCCAGTCCCAGATGTATTCATTGGTGATTCTACTTAACATTTTAGGAAAAACAGCATCAGTTTTACAAAAACCCTTCTAAAAACTAGAAGAGAAAGACAACACTTAACAATTAATTCTGAGGCTACCATCACTTTTTTTTTAAACTATTCAGTTAGCTACTGTATAGTATATAATTAGTTTTTGATGTAGTGTTCAATGATTCATTAGTTAAGTATAATAGCCAGTGCTCCTCATAGCAAGTTCCCTCCTCAATACCCATCACCCTATTACCCCTTTCCCCACCTCCTCCCCTCTGATGCCCCCAGACTGTTTCTGGGGTCCATAGTCTCTCATGGTTCATCTCCCTCTCTGATTTCTCCTCTTTCAGATTACCCTCTTTTCCCCTATGGTACTCCTTGCTATTGTATATTTTCCACAAAGGAGTGAAACCATATGATAATTGTCTTTTTCTTCTTGACTTATTTCTCTTAGCATAATTCCCTCCAGTTTCATCCATGTCGACGCAAATGGTGGGTATTCATCCTTTCCGATGACTGAATAATATTCCTTTATGTATATGTACCACATTTTCTTTGTCCATTCATCTGTTGAAGGTCATCTCAGCTCCTTCCACAGTTTGGCTATTGTGGATACTGCTGCCATGAACATTAGGGTTCACATGCCCTTTCTTTTCACTACATCTGTATCTTTGGGGTAAATACCTAATAGTGTAATTTCTGGGGCATAGGAAGCCTACCATCACCTTGATACCAAAGTCAAAGGCATGGCCAGAAAAGAAAGCTGCATACCAATATTACTAGTGAATATAGATGTAAAAATTCTTAACACAATTTTAGCAAATTAAATCCAGCAATATATGATAATAATAATAATAATAATAATAATAATACATCATGAGTATTATGGACAGAATTGTGTCCCCTCCAAAATTCATATTTTGAAGGCTTAAACCCCAATGTAACTGCAGTTGGAGATAGGGCCTTTAAAGAGATAACCAAGTGTCAGTGAAGTCATAAAGCTGTGGCCCTTATCCCGTAGGACTGATGTCCTTATAAGAAGAGGGAGAGGGGCGCCTGGGTGGCTCAATGGGTTGAGCCTCTGCCTTCAGCTCAGGTCGTGATCTCAGGATCGTGGGATCAAGTCCCACATTGGGCTCCCTGCTGCTTCCTCCCCTCTCTCTCTCTCTGCTTGCCTCTCTGTCTACTTGTGATCTCTCTCTGTCAAATAAATAAATAAAATCTTTTATAAAAAAGAAGAGGGAGAGATGCCAGAGATCTTTCTCTTTGCATATGCACAGATGAAAGGCCATGTGAAAACTCAGCAAAAACCTGAATGTCTGCAAGGCAGGAAGAAAGGTCTCACCAGAAACCAATCCTGCTAGTGCCTCAGTCTTGGACTTTCAGGCTCCAAAAGGTGAGATAGGAAGTTTCTATTGTTTAAGTCCCTCAGTCTGTGGTATTCTGTTAGGGAAGCTCCAGGAGACTAACATAGTGACCAAATGGAGTATAGCCCAGGAATGTAAGTTTAGATTAACATTAAAAAATATTAAGCTAATCTTTCACCATATTAACTGACTTAAAAAAAAAAAGAAAAAGAATTTGATAGCCTCAACAGACATAGAAAGAACATCTGACAATCTTCAACAATCACTCATGGAAAAAGAAATGTTTCAGGAAACTAGGTGTGAAAGAAACCTTTCTCAACCTGATGAAGAACAGCTAATATATTTAATGGTGAAAGACCAATGCTTGTCTGCAAGGGTCAGGAATGAGGCAAAGATGTTCTCTGTCACTACTCTTATTCAATATCTTATTGCAACTGAATCCTATAATAAGATTGGCAAAAGAAATAAAAGACGTGTATTAGAAAAGAGAAGTGAAATTATTTTAATTATCAGTTGATGAGATTGTCTAGATATTCCATGGAATTTACAAAAAAGAAATGCTCCTAGAAATAATTGACTTTTATTAAGGTCTCAGGATATAAAGTCAATATAGAAAAATCAATTGTATTTCTGCATATTAACAAAAACTGTTAGAAGTTAAAAAATAATATAAATTGTAATAGTAAAAACCATAGAATACTTAGGGACATATTAAACAAAATACATGTAAGAATTACACACAAACTTCAAAACATTACTGAAAAAATTAAAGAAGACTTAAATGGAGAGGTATGTTATATTTCTGGCTCAGAAGAGTTAATATTAAAATGTCAGTGATCCTTGGGGACTCCTGGATGGCTCAGTCAGCTAAGTGTCTGCCTTCAGCTCAGGTCATGATCCCAGGGTTGTGGGATCGAGCCTCACATTGGGCTCTCTGCTCAGCAGAGAGCCTGCTTCTCGCTCTGCCTGCCACTCTGTCTACCTGTGCTCTCTCTATCTCTCTTTCTGACAAATAAATAAAATCTTAAAAAAGGGGGTTTCTGGGTGGCTCAGTCATTAGGCATCTGCCTTCAGCTTTGGTCATGATCTCAGAGTCCTGGGATCCAGCCCCACATAGGGCTCCCTGCTCAGCGGAAACCCTACTTCTTCCTTTCCTTCTTCTGCTCCCCCTGCTTGTGCTCTCTCTGTGGCTGTCTCTCTCACTTTCTGTCACTTAAAAAAAATATGTCAATCATCCCTGAATTGATATACAAATCTAATGCAATCTCAACTAAAATTCCAGCATATTTTTTGAGGAAATTAATAAGATTTTCTAAAATACATAAAGAAATGAAAAAAAGGGATAATTTCCAAAAAACCCTTTTTTTGAAAAAAAAAAAAAAAGAAACTGGATGATTTACTATGTAAATCAAGAATTTAAAGATGTACAGTACCCATGTTGATATGATATACTAACATGTGGGTGTGCTACAAGCGTCTAGACCAATCAGGATAATGGAGTTCAGAAATAAATCCAAATCTATTGATTGTTCTGAAAAGGTAATAAGGTGAATCCATAGGGAAAGGCTAATCTTTTTGACAAATGGTGCTGGAACATTTTGAAATCTACATGCAATGAAACAAACCATAAAGCTTCCTTTATACTGTACGAAACAAATAAAAGTGTATCATTGACTTAGACCAAGAGTGATAGCAAAAACACTACTAGAAGGCAACACCAAACACATTTTTTGTGAATCTAAACAAAGATTTCTTGGGTAAGATATGGAAATCGGGAAAATAAAAAATGAATACATTTGATTTCATCAAAATTAAAACTTCTGCTTTTCCAAATTTACTATTAAGAAAATGAAAAGACAAGGCACAAACTGTGATTTGCAAAACCTGTATCTAATAAAGGACTGTATCCATAATATAAAAATAACTTTATATATTATGTGTGTGTTACACACACAATGTTACATTAATTTTGGGTGTATAGTAGTGACTTGACAAATCCGTATGTTATGCGAGGCTCACCATAAGTGGGGCTACCATCTATCCCCATACAACGCTATTACTGTACATAACTATATTCTCTGTGCTGTGCCTTTGATCCCCATCACTTATTTATTCCATAACCCAAAGCCTGTACCTCACTTCCCGTCACCCATTTTGCCCATCCCCTAACCCCCTATCCTCTGGTAACACCAGTTTATTCTCTGTATTTATATATATGTTTCTACTTCTTTTTGTTTCTTTGTTCATTCTTTTTATTTTTTTAAGAGTGTCCATTTAAGTGCAATCATATTGTTTTTGTCTTTCTCTGTCTGAAAATTTCACTTAGTATGATACCCTCCAGGTCTATCCATGTTGTAGAAAATGACAGGTCTTACTCTTTTTTATGGCTGGGTGATATACCACTGCGTATATATGCCATATCTTATTTATCCATTCATCTATCAATGGACATTAAGTTATTTTGGTCATTGTAAATAATGGTGCAACAAACACAGGGGTGCATATATCTTTTCAGATTAGTGTTTTTTTGGGTTAGTGCTAAGAAATGGAATTATTTGTACACTATTTTCACTTTTGATTTTTTGAGGGACCTCCATACTGTTTTTCACAGTTGTTGCATCAATCTACATTCTCACCAACACGGCATAAGGGTTCCTTTCTCTCCACATCCTTGCCAACACTTGTTACTTATCTTTTTGATTCTAGCCATTCTGACAAATATCTTACTATGGTCTTGATTTGCATTTCCCTGATGATTTGTAACCTGGAGCATCTTTGCATGTGTGTGTGTTTCATCTGTGTATTTACTTTGGAAAATTGTCTAATCTTGTCCCCTGCCCATTTTTTAATCGATTTTTTTTTTAGTGTTTTATAAATTCTTTATGTGTTTTGGATATTAACCTTTTATTGGGTATATCATTTGAAACTCTCTTTTCCATTGAGTAAATTACATTTTTGTTTTGTTAATGGTTTCTTTCATTGTGCAAAAGCTTTTTATTTTGGTGTAGTCCCAATAGTTAATTTTGCTTTTGTTTCCCTTGCCTGAGGAAGGAAATATGTTGCTAATGACAATGTCCAAGATATTACTCCCTATGTTTCCTTTTAGGAATTTTATGATTTTAGCTCTCACTTTTAGGTCCTTAATCCATTTTGAGTTTATTTTTGTGTGTGGTATAAGAAAGTGGTCTAAGTTCATTTTTTTTTTTTTTGCATGTAGCTGTACAATTTTCCCAACATCAATTATTGGAAAGACTGTCTTTTCCTTCATTGTATATTCTTCCTTCCTTTGTTGTAGATTAATTGGTCATATAAGTGTGGGTTTATTCCTAGGCTTCCTATCCTGTTCCATTGATCTGTTTGTCTATTTTTATGACAGTATCATACTGTTTTACTAGAGATTTGTAGTGTATCTTGGAACCTGGAATTGTGAAACTGCCAGTTGTGTTCTTCTTTCCCAAGATTGCTTTTCCTGTTTCAGGTCTCTTTTTTTTTTTTTAAAGATTTTATTTATTTATTTGTCAGAGAGAGAGTGAGCGAGAGCGAGCATAGGCAGACAGAGTGGAAGGCAGAGTCAGAGGGAGAAGCAGGCTCCCTGCGGAGGGCAAGGAGCCCGATGTGGGACTCGATCCCAGGACGCCGGGATCATGACCTGAGCCGAAGGCAGCTGCTTAACCAACTGAGCCACCCAGGCGTCCCCTGTTTCAGGTCTCTTGTAGTTCCATATAAATATTCAAATTCTTCTAGTTCTATGAAGAGTCCTGTTGGTGTTTTGATAACAGTTTCATAGAAATTGTAGGTTGCTTTGGCTAGTATGGATATTTTAGCAATATTTTTCCAATCCATTTCTTGCAATCCATGAGCATGATATGTCTTTCTATTTGTTTGAGTTGTCTCCAATTTCTTTCATCAATGTCTTACACTTTTCAGAGCATAGGTCTTTCATCTCCTTGTTAAATTTACTCCTAGACATTTTATTCTTTTTGATGTAATTGTAAATGGGACTATTTTCTTAATTTCTCTTTGTGTTACTTTGTTGTTAGTATATAGAAAAGCAGAGATTTCTATATGTTAATTTTGTATCCTGCAAATTTACTGAATTCATTCTTCATTTCTAGTAGCTTTTTGGTGGAGCCTTTAAGGATGTTCTATATATGGTATGATGCCATGTGCTAACAGAGACAGTGTTACTTATTCCTTACCAATATGGATACCTTTTATTTCTTGTCTAATTGCTATGGCTCAGAATTCCAGTACTATATGGACTAAAAGTGGTGAGAGTGGATACCTTTGTTTTGTCCTGACCTTAGAGGAAATTTCTAAGTATTTCATCACTGAGTATAATGTTAGCTGTGGGTTATTTCATATATGGGCTTTATGTTGTTGAGGTATATTCCCTCTAAACCCACTTTTTTGAGAATTTTGCCATAAATGGATGCCAAATATCGTCAAATATTTTCTCTGCATCTATTGAGATGATCATATGATTTTTTATTCTTCATTTTGGTAATATTGTATATTACATTGATTTGCAAATATTGAACCATCCTTATATCCCCAGAATTAATCCCACTTGATTATGGTGAATGATCTTTTTATTCTTGCTGTTAAATGCAGTTTGATAATGTGTTGTTGAGGATTTTTCATCTATGTTCACTAGGGATATTGGCCTATAGTTCTCTTTTTTTTGTAGTGACTTTGTCTGGATTTTGTATCTAAATGCTGGTCTCATAGAATGTATTTAGAAGTTTTTATTCCTCTTATATTTCTGGAATAGTTTGAGGACTATTGATATATTAAATGCTTATAAATATTTTAATGTTTGGTAGAATTCACCTGTGAATCCATCTGGTCCTGGACTTTTGTTTGTTGGGAATTTTTTGATAACTGACTCAATTGCATTACTAATAATTGGTATGTTCAGATATTCTTTTTTTCTTGTTTCAGTTTTGGAAGATTTTATGTTTCTTCCTAGAAACATTTTCTCTTGGTTGTCTAATTTATCCAATTTGTTGGCCTATAATTTTTCATAGCCTTATAACCCTCTGTATTTCTTTTAAAAAATTATTTATTTATTTGAAAGAGAGAGTAGAGAGAGAATCAGAGAAAGAGACAGACAAGCAGACTCCATGCTGAGTGTAGAGCTTGACAGGGGCTTGATTTCACGATGCTGAGATTGTGACCTGAGCTGAAATCAAGGGTCAGACACTGAACTGACTGAGCCACCCAAGTGCCCCTTTAAAGATTTTACTTAGAGAGAGAGAGAGAGAGAGAGAGAAAATGAGTGGGGAAGGGGAAGAGGAAGAGGGACAAGCAGACTCCCTGATGAACATGGAGCCCAACAAGGGGCTTAATCCTAGGACCCTGAGATCATGACCTGAGCCAAAGTCAGATCCTTAACTGACTGAGCCAGCTGGGTGACACAACCCTCTGAATTTCTGTGGTGTTGGTTGTTATTTCTCCTTTCCATTTCTGATTATATTTGAGTCCTTCCTCTTTTTTTCTTAATGAGTCTGGGTAAAGGTTTATCAATATTTATCTTTACAAAGAAATAGCTTTTGGTTTTATTGAGCTGTTGTATTTTTTAGTCTCTACTTCATTTATTTCTTCTCTGATCTTTATTATACCCTCCCTCCTATGAACTGTGGGGTTTGTTTTTCTTTTTCTAGCTTTTTTTTGGGGGGGGTAAGTGTAGTTTGTGTATTTGAGATTTTTCTTATTTCTTGAGGTAGGCCTGTATTGTCATAAATTTCCCTAGACTTGCTTTTGCTGTGTTGCAGAACTTTTGGACTATAGTTTTTTTTTCCATTTGTCTACATGTGTTTTTATTTATTTGTATATATTTTAAGATTTTATTTATTTATTTGACAGAGAGAGAGAGAGAGCACAAGCAGTGAGAGTGGCAGGGAGAGTGAGTGGCAGGCTCCCCGTTGAACAGGGAGCCCAATGCAGGGCTCAATCCCAAGATCCCATGATTATGACCTGAGCCAAAGACAGATGCTTAACTGATTGAGCCATCCAGGCATCCTTGTAATTGATTTCTATTTTAATGCCACTGTGGCTGGAAAAGATACTTACTACGATTTTAGTTCTCTTAAATTTCTTGACTTGTTTCATGGCCTAACATATGACCTATCTTGGAGAATACTCCAAGTACACTTGAAAATAATCTGTATTCTGCTGTTTTGGGATGCATTGTTCTGTATATATCTGTTAAGTCTATTTGGTTTAATGCTTTATTTAAAGACACTATTTCCCTATTGATTCCCTATTTTCCTATTGATTATTTGTCTGAATGGTATATCTATTGATGTAAGTGAGGTGTTAAAGTCTCTACCATTAATGCATTGTTGTCAATTTCTCCCTTAAGATTTGCTTTATTTACTTAGATGCTCCAATGTTTGGTGCATAGATAATTACAATTGTTATAGACTCTTGTTGGATCAACCCTTCCTTTGACATTAGGTAATGCCCTTCTTTGTCTCTCACTAGTCTTTGATTTAAAGTTTGTTTGCTTAAAATATTGCTGCTACTTTGATAAGTGATTGCTCTACTTTTTTCGGTATGTTTCCTTTTACTTGTGAATTTTTTTCCTTTCATAATTTTCTTACTTCTGATTATGATCTTTTCCTTTCCATTTAAATGTCTCTTAAACATTTTTTATAAGGCTAAATTAGTGCTAATGAACTTCTTTAACTTTTGTTTTCTGGGAGACTATCTCTCCTTCAATTTGGAATGATAACCTTGCCAGCAGAGAATTCTTGGTTTTAGCTGAAAAATCAGCTGATAGCCTTATGGGGTTTCCCTTGTATGTTACTAGTTGCCTCTCTCTTGATGATTTTAGAATTCTCTGTCTTTAATATTTACTTTTTTAATTATTATGTGTCATGATGTGGACCTCCTCGTGTTCATTTCATTTGGAACTTCTGTGATTGTTGAAGCTGGATGATTTCCCCCTTTCCAGGTTTGGAAATTTTTCAGCTATTATGTCTTCAAGTATGTTTTCTGTGACTTTCTCTCTTTTTAGGATCCCTATAATACAAATTTTTCTTTGCTTGATGTAGTCCAAGAAATCCTTTAAGGTATCCTCACTTTTAACATTCCTTTTTCAGAAAGAACTCTTATCGTAACAAGAAGACAATATGACTTAAAAATGCATAAAATATTTGAACAGTATTTCATCCCCCCCATCAAAAAAGGGAAACAAGAACACAGAAAGATTCTCAACATCATTAGTAATTAAGGAGCTGCAAATTAAAGCCATAATGAGATGTCACATATCTTTCTAGAATGGATGAGATTAAAGAGATTTTAATCTCCCTGATAATAAGAACAGTTTTTAGCAGGGATATGGAGTAACTAGAACTAGTATACTGTCTGTGGATATGAAAATAGTGTCACTTTGGAAAAATGTTTCAGTCAAAAAAAAAATTAAAACCTGCAATGCCACCACTTGGTGTGTACCCAGGAGATTTGAAAATATATCTTTACACAGACATCTATGATTGTTTATGGTGTTTTATGCATAAAAGTCTCTAATTGGAAACAAGACAGTGCACATCAACTGAAGAATGCCAAAACATTGTAAGAATCCTTACATTGGAACACTTGGCAATTTAAAGAAATGAATTATTGACACATGAATCAACATGGAGGAATCTCTGAAAACTTACCCTTGTATAAAAAGTCAAACACAAAAAAAAAAAAAAAAGAAAAAAAAGAAAAAAAAAAAGTCAAACACAGGGCACCTGGATGGCTCAGTGGGTTAAAGCCTCTGCCCTCGGCTCATGTCATGATCCCAGAGTCCTGGGATTGAGTCCCACATTGGGCTCTCTGCTCAGCGGGGAGCCTGCTTCCCCCTCTCTCTGTCCCTGCCTGCCTCTCTGCCTACTTGTGATCTCTGTGAAATAAATAAATAAAATCTTTAAAAAAAAAAGTCAAACACAAAAGAGTATACACTATACAACGCTATTTATATGAAACTGTAGAAAAAAAATCTATAAAGAAGAAAACAAAATAGTGGTTTCCAAAGGCCAGGTTGGAGGGGGATGACTGGCGGGTAAGGGGATATGGTTTGGGGATGAAAGCATTACCTATTGTGATTGATGTGTTAGCCACAGTTTATTTGTCACACTTACCGAATTGTACACTTAAAACTGGTAGATTTCACTATGTGTAACTTGGACATCTATAAAAATTATTTTGTTTAGGATGCAATAAGAATGCACAGTACATGAGGCACACCTGGAATTGTTTGGGTAGACTGGCAGGCTTGAAGGAATTTTTGGAAAAGCAGAAGCTGACTGGGAGATCCATGAATGCAGGAGGGTGTCTTTCTTGTGCACTACTGTGTATCCAGTCTCTGTCTCTGTCCTTGTGCTCAGCACATGGTATGTGCTCAGTAGAAACCAACTGATTGAAAGAAGAATGATAGTCTTTCTGAATGTCAAATAATGAAGATTGGGACCAAGAGGGAGCAGTGTGAATTTCCAGAGATTGGCAAGAAGAGGACAGGAAAATAGAATAAGCTAATTATGTGGAGCCCTCAGTGCCAGGATTGTACATATTAACTATACTCTAATGATAGTAATATTAAAGCTATGTTCTGTGAAAACCAGTAAAATAAATACATGATCTTAAATTTTTAAGGAGGAAAAATGATACACGAATTCCTCTGGTAACAGTGTGGATGGAAGCTAAGGGAGAGGAGAAAGTTTAGAGTTAGTGAGGAGAGTGTTTGGGAGGCTGTTGAGACATGTGGGTCAAAGGAAAGTTCAAATGTGGTAGAAATGAACATAAAGAAGGTTTTGGAGATCTTTATCCTTTCCTTTTTGTGGACTTTTGATTTGGGCCTAGAAAATATTTTCCTTTTAAAAACAATTTTTCTGATTATTTAGAGTAATCCATGGCACAAGGATTAGAAAATTAAACATAGAAGAAAATTAACATGTCTATTAATTTTACCAACTTAAAAATTTTAGTATATATACTTCTGATTTGTGTACTTGTGATTGTATGTTTTTTTTTTTTTAAATATGAAGGCTGGATGAAAAAATGTTAAGTTGGAAAACTGCAGTTTAAGAAGTTTTAGGTAGTTTCTGCTTCCTAGGGTAGACCCTTCCTTTGTGTTTGGAGATATCCTTCTTTCTAGCAGAAGTCCCAAATTGCTGAGGAATTGACCCCAGTGTAGAAATTTCAGCCTGAGTTGTGTTCTGTTTAGTAGAAGTTGATAACTGGTGGTAGCATGATTTACCCTTTACACTTGAAGATATTTTCTACATACAATTGGAAACTTCAGATCCTTATGCCTGACTGTGAAAGGGGGTCCATATTTGGGCAAAGGCAATGACATTTGTCCAAGTAATTGCTTTCAGGTGGAGGAACTGGTAGACAATGACTGGACTGCTTATCAAATAGTGTGACCTGGACTGAATGAGGTCTTGGGGAATGTTCTTTGGATTTCTTACATTGGGAAGGACTGGATCATGAGGATTAGATCAGAGTCTAGTTGTCGTTCACCTGTCCAATCATCACAGGGCAGAAAATGGAATAAATATTAAGTTAGAGGAGAAAAGTTATTTTCTCCTTGCTATAGCCTGGAGGGCAAAGTGGGTCAACGTTTCAAAGGAGACAGTTGACAAAAGCGTCACAACAATGGTGTGAAACAGGGTGGGGGCCTGAAGGTGTCCTATATTTCTCCCAACCTTATTCCTAGAAAGTTTAGTATATATACTATATACAGTATATGAAATATAATCCATAACATTGTAATAATGTTGGACTGTGGAATTATCAAGAAAAAACAAGTTTTTTTTTTAAGGTAAGGAAGTAGAGCTGTCTAGAAAAATATTGCTGAGGAAGGGAAGTTTATTAATAATAGAGCAGTTATAAGATCACCACTGTAACTGGATCAAAAGCAATAAAAGTGTAATTCTAGAGAATGACTACTCCATCTTTTTGGGCTGCTATCACAAGACACCATCAACCGGGTGGCTTATAAACAACAGAAATTTATTTCTCCAGTTCTGGAGGCTAGGAAATCCAAAATCAGGAACTGGCAGATTCAGTGTCTGGTGAGAAGCTACTTCCTGGTTCCAGATAAATGTCTTTTTGTGTCTTCACTTGTGGGAAGGGGCAAGAGAACTCTTGGGGTCTCTCTCATAAGAACACTAATCCTATTCATCAGGGCTCCACCCTTTATCTGAATCACCTTTGAAAGACCCCCCACCTTCTAATACCATTACATAGGGGATTAGGTTTCAACATATGAATTTTGGGGGGAAACAGTATACAGTAGTAACTCACTTTTTTTTAAAAAAAAAAGTAGATTTGGGTCTAAGCATAAATCAGACTAATAGAAAACTTTGATTTCTTGCTATTTTGAAAAATATTTAGACTATCTTGTGCTATTCTGAGAATTAAATATTCAATTACTATATATCCCATTGAATTTTACCTATTCTAGATTAATACAAATCTTAAAAGTGTACAAATAAATGCTAATTGGGTGCATTTTTAAATAAGCTTTATAGCTCTTTAGGTTATTTTGCTTAATGAGTTTTTGAATGGGCCTATAGGTCAGTAGTAAAAGGCATAAGTTCTGGGGTGAGATTGGTTAGTGTTCTACTTCTGTTTAAACAGAAATGACTTTGAGTGATAGGTAATTTCTTTAAGCTGCAAGTTCTTCTGTAAAACATGGATAATGCCTTGCTCAACACTGTCCTGAGGATTTTATGAAATAATCCATATCAAATGCTTTGTACTTAAAATGTTCTCAGTGTTCACCACAGTGAGGATAGGAAATGCTATTTCTATTATTAAAAGAGAATTATAAACTTAACAAATTTAACTCTGAAAGCTCTTTGGTCAAAATCCCCTTTCTCAAGTCTTTTTTAAATTGATATATAATTTTCATACAATGTTATGTTTCAGGTATACAACATATTGATATAACAATTCCATACATACATTATTCAGGGTTCACCACAATACGTGTAGTCACCATCTTTCACTATACAACATTATTACAATGTTATGGATTATATTTCATATACTGTATATTCCATCTCTCTGACATTTATTTTGTAACTAGAAGTTTGTACCTCTTAATCCCCTTTGTCTATTTCACCCATCTACTTTCTGGTAACCATGAATATGTTCTTTGTATTTAAGAGTCTGGGTTTTTTGTTGTTGTTGTTGTTCATTTTTGTCTTTTAGATTCCATGTATAAATGAAATGATATGGTATTTGTCTTTCACTTGGCATAATGCCCTTTGGGTCCATCCATGTTGTTGCAGATCACAAGATCTCATTCTTTTTTATGCCTGTGTAATATCCCATGGTGTATTTATATCAAACCTTCTTTATCCATTCATCTGTTTATGGACACAGGTTGCTTCCATCTTGGATACTGTAAATAATGTTGCAGTAAATCTAGGAGTGCATGTATCTTTTCAAATTAGTGTTTTTGTTTTATCTGGGTAAATACCCAGTGGTGAAAATTATTGTATGATATGGTATTTCTACTTTTAAGTATTTAAGGAAGCTCATACTGTTTTCCACAGTGGATGTACCAATTTACATTCCCATCAACAGTGCATGAGTATTCCCTTTTCTCCACATCCTTGCCAAACTTATTTTTAGTCTTTTTATAATTATCATTCTGCCTGGAGTGAGATGTCTCATTTGGTTTTGATTTACATTTCCCTATTTATTAGTGATAAGCATCTTTTTGTATGTCTGTTTTCTATCTGCGCATCTTCTTTGGAAAAATTCAGGTCCTCCACCTGTTTTTTAATTGGATTGTTTTTTTGGTGTTGAGTTATATATGTCTATGTATTTTTAATATTAACCTTCTTATGGGAAATGCCAGTTGCAGATGTCTTCTCTCATTCACTAGGTCACCTTTTAGTTTTGTTGATGGTTTCCTTTGCTGTGCAAAGAGTTTTTACATTGGTGTAATCTTAATAGTTTATTTTTGCTCTTGTCTCCATTGCCTGAGGATACATATCCATAAATATGTTGCTAAAGGTGATGTCCAAGAGATTACTGCTTATGTTTTCTTTTTTTAAAAAATTTTTTTATTTTTTATAAACATATATTTTTATCCCCAGGGGTACAGGTCTGTGAATCGCCAGGTTTACACACTTCACAGCTCTCACCAAAGCACATACCCTCCCCAATGTCCATAACCCCATCCCCCTTCTCCCAACCTCCCTCCCCACAGCAACCCTCTGTTTTGTGAGATTAAGAGTCACTTATGGTTTGTCTCCCTCCCAATCCCATCTTGTTTCATTGATTCTTCTCCTACCCACTTAAGCCTCCATGTTGCATCACCACTTCCTCATATCAGGGAGATCATATGATAGTTGTCTTTCTCTGCTTGACTTATTTCACTAAGCATGATACGCTCTAGTTCCATCCATGTTGTTGCAAATGGCAAGATTTCATTTCTTTTGATGGCTGCATAGTATTCCATTGTGTATATATACCACATCTTGTTGATCCATTCATCTGTTGATGGACATCTAGGTTCTTTCCCTAGTTTGGCTATTGTGGACATTGCTGCTATAAACATTTTTTTAAAGGGGTTTTATGGTTTCATTTTTTAAAATTCTCATTTTTATTTTATTTTTTCCTTTAGTTTGGTTGTTTTCCGTTACTCTGTCTTCCAGATCACTGATGTGTTCTTCTACAACCTCTAGTGTGCTGATGATTCCCTTCAGTCTATTTTTAAATTTTAGGTATTGAATTTTTTCAGCTCTGATTAGTTCTTTTTCAGGTTTTCTATTTTTTTTTTTCTTGGCATTCTCACTGAGTTCCTCCCCTTTTTTGTTAAGTCCAGTTAGTATCTTTATGACCATAAGTTTGAATTTTTTATCGGGCATATTGCTTAATTGTTTCATTTAGCTCTTTGTGGTTTTTGTCTTACTCTTTCATTTGGGACGCATTCTTCTGTCTTCTCATTTTGTCTAACTCTCTGTGTTTGTGTCTAGGTGTTGGGCAGGTCAGCCATATCTCCAGGTCCTGAAAGTAGTGGCTTTGTACAGAAGAGATACTGTGCTGCCCCACAGTGCAATACCCCCTGGTCATCAGACCATGTGCTTCAGGGGTGTCCTCTGTATGGGCTGTTTGGCCCTACTGCTGTGGCTGAGCTCCAACTGCTTTCTGCCCAGCTGGGTGCAATGACCCACTTTGCCTACTATGAGCACATGGGTAGGGTTTGTTTTGCCTGCTGTGGAGAGGCCTGAGGCCACTAGGGGTTCATTGGTGACTGGGAGCAGCAGTCAGCCTACATGTTGGCAATTAGCTTCCCTGCCACAGATGTGGGCACACTGAATGTCAGGACTTGCTCCCTGAGCAGCCAACTAAGAACCTGGGCTGTTGGAACTGTGGATATTACCAGTGTGTGGAGTTATCTTCCATTCTGGCCAGGGCTGCTTACAGGGTGTGGTGCTTGTGGTATTCTATTTGTGATTAGGTTCACTGTGGGTTTGGTTCCTGGCCATGTCTTCACCCTTCCTACCCTTTTCAATGTGGTCTTCTCTTTGTCATTCACTGTGGAAGTTCTGTTTTGCTGGTCTTCAGATCACTTTCAGAGTTAGTTGCATATATATAGCTGACATCTCAGTGTGTTCATGGGATGAGGTGAGCTCAGGATCCTACTACTCTGCCATCTCTCTGTCTACCTTCTTGATTTCAACTCTTTGGACAAGAATGTGATCTAAATAAAGACTGGTAAACTACATTCCCTCCCTGTCCCCATGGATGCTGAGAGACCCAAGTTGGATTGAGGGTCACCTACTTCAGATTCTGTGGGTTATGCCATGGAGTTTTGCCACTGATCCATCTCTGGCTAGTAAGGACCTGAAATTTGGGTATCTGGTGTGGCTAAGAGAACTTGTAAGTATTTATGCTAATTATTTCATAGTGTTAGCTAGGTTACATATTCCCCGAGGGAATATTTTATTTACATGTAACTTATTTCTAACTCAAAAAAAGGTTTTAGGCTGTTAATAAACAAAAACAATACAAAATGAAAAAGCAAGGGGATAGGTGCTACTAGGGAATAAAAGTGAAACAATTCTTTTCACCTTGTGGAAGACTTGAAATTTGACTCAGACCTGGACTTGAATGCTGTTTTCTAGCTGCCTCCTTGGGAAAGTGATCTTCATGCACTTTCCTTCCATAAGATAATATGATTGACTCTGCCTTGTTTAAGTGTTGCAATGAGTGAATAAGGAGAGTTAAGAGATGCAGTAGGTAGAATGGTGCTTGTGGTTTGCTCATCCCTTATTCCTCAGCATTCTTATTCAGCCTGAATTTAGTTCTGAGTTTCCTGGAAACTAAAGCAAAAACGGAGAAGTTAATATCTAGTATAAGATCAAATAACTGTTATCAAAGACTTTGGCTTTGAATTTGGGAAGAACTCCTTGGAGTTTCTTATATAAGAAAGCAAATGAGTAGTGTAATGGGTACCTACTACTATAAATATAGATTTATAAAAAGACAAATTTGGTAATTTTTGTATCGATCGTCTTTAAAAGCCAAGGACATAACATTAAATCTTAATTTGTGAAGGCATTTCTAAAGGAATCTGAGATAATTTGGTTTGAATACATAGCTTCTCAACAGCATAAACTAATGCAAGAATAAAATTAGAAATTCTAAAAAAAAAAAAAAAAATTAGAAATTCTAAAAATTGTGTGTTTATAAGATGACTTTTAAGTTTCTCGTGAGTATTAGCTCTCTCAAGTTATCCTTTGGCAAAATGCTAGATTGCTTGGTTGAATACAACCATCAATTGAGTTTCATGTTGCTTATTCCTATAGCAGATGAATTTATTCTGTATTTTCTATGGTCAAAGCTCCAGACTGTCTCTCATTGTGAGGACTAATGTAACACAATTATTTTGAGGGTACTGATTGAAAAAAATGTTTGAATTTAAGTTTGTAGGTGATTTTATCTGATTGAGGTTGGAGGTACTGCACAGGGCAAGTCTTCCTCCAGGCTGTTAATTTCATTTAAATTTTAACCTTGAGGTGTATCATGTTCCAACGGAGAGAGCATGGCTTTCTGGTCAGACTGAAGTTTGAATCCTGGCTCTGCCAATTACTGTGACCTTCAGAAATTTACTTCCCCTTTCATTGCTTGGAGACTTTGCTTTCCTCAACTGTAAAATGTATCTGAGAAACTCACCCTGTAGAGTGTTCCTGAGAACAGTTGTACATTAAGTGCCCTACACAGGTCTAATTGAGATAGGGAATGTTGGATGTGGGGTTTATTTAGGTTCTCCACAATCTAATGCTCTATTCAGACAGGAAATAGTTTTCTTATGATGGATTAAGTGTGGATTATCAGACACTCCTGTTCCTTTAAAAAATCCATCCTCTCAGTCTTGCCTTTCTCTAAAAAGTGGCTACTTCTGGGGCATATGGGTTGCTCAGTTGAGTAAATGTCCGACTCTTGATTTTTGGCTCAGGTCCTCAGAGTCACGAGATCAAGCCCCATGTTGTGTTCCATATGCAGTGTGAAGTCTGTTTAGGATTCTCTCTCTTTCCCTCTCTCTACCTCTGGTCATATGCACCCTCTATCTCTAAAATAATTAATCTTTAGAAAAGGATTACTTCAATCATCTATGAATTCATTTTAAAAATGAAAATAATGAAGATATGATTAAATAGTCTTGTTGCTCCAGGGTTAGTGCTGTAAGTAAAATTCCCCTCAATTTATTTCATAGTCTACAGACCGATAATGTAAGATTGTGATAATAAATGGGTTTCACCATTTATTCATCAGATTTCCTCAGTAAAATCATTGCCAGTATTAGTTATTGAATATTTTAGAATAAATATTAGCTTAGAATTTAGTAGTCAAATTGATTCCAGACTTCTAAAGAGTTAATATATTCATTTTTTAAAAAAAGATTTTATTATTCGAGAGAACGTGTGCATGAGCGGGGCGGAGGCAGGGGACAGTGGCACAAGGAGGAGCAGACTCCCTGCTGAGCAGGGAGCCCCATGTGGAACTTGATTTCAGGACTCTGGAATCATAGACCTGAGCCAAAGGCAGACACTTAACCAACTGAGCCACCCAGGAGTCCCTGGTATATTCATTAGTGGGAAGCTGAATCTAAATAAGAATTTAAAGTTAATTCTTTGGTTTGATATTTTGCCCATTTCATCTTTTAACATTGCTAGCTCTATTTTTTATTTTTGAAATATCTCTGATTCAAAACAATTTTTAAAATTTACATGAAATTAGTCTTTTTTTTAATTTAAAGGGCCAATCTGACAAAAACATTGAATTTTTCCATTTTTCACAATATGAGCAGAGGAAGATTTTAGGACATTCTATTTTTTTTCCTACAGAGCTTTAAAAATTCAAGCCAACTGGAATTTTGTATAAAATTCATGAATACATACAGAATTATATTTTTAGTAAGCTTTACTCTATAGGAAAAAGACATTTCTTCTTAGTCGGAAAAAAAACTGTGCACTGTCCCCATATGAATGCCTCCAAAGCAAGAGCTTTTGTGAGAATTTACAGGAACTGTCTTGCTATCAGAATTTTGGTCAGGAAAGTGGAATGGTTTATGTTTCAAGTGCCATTGGCAATCACTTTACCAGCCCTGTCACATGGCAAGTGAGGGAATGAGACTCAGAGGTAATTTTGCTGACAAACAGTGCTAATCTGGAACTGGAATTAGGGCTTCTGATTCCCAGGTGATCACACTAAAATATAAGGTGACATGAGAGAGAAAATGCTCTTACCCCAAACGTGATTTGATGCATTTACCCCAGATTTACAGCCATTCTTCCTTATGAGAATTTTGGACAGAATTTTCTTTTCTTTTTTAAAGATTTTATTTATTTGACAGGGAGAAAGAGATCACAAATAGGCAGAGAGGCAGGCAGAGAGAAAGGGGGGGGAAGCAGGCTCCCTGCTGAGCAGACAGCCTGATGCCCGGCTGGATCCCAGGAGTCTGGGACCATGACCTGAGCCATAGGCAGAGGCTTAACCCAGTGAGCTACCCAGGCCCCGCTTTGGACAGAATTTCTTTAGCTGATTATTGTGCCATAGATTTCTTGCGGTTTGGAGAAGTCTATGAATCCTTTTTCAGAATAATTTAAAGTATTTTAAATACCTTTAAGTGCATATGGTAAAATACATTTTATTAGAAAAGGAAACGAAACTAGTGTAGTTATCAAAATGTTCACCTTTGAAAGAGTATATACATATATTCTTCCTCATTAACACATTAGATAACAAGATCTAGCAGTGGTTCTAATAGCAACTTTAGTGCTTCCCAAGTATGCGAATTTTGAGGGATCTGTAATAGGGAAAGATCTATAGCCTTTGTGGGAAACCAGTCATAGGCCTGCCAATGTCATGGGGGTTTGTTGCCTATAATAAAAAAATGAAGGTCATGTTAAATTTCAGTTAGAAGTCTGTGAAAATAGGAGGTGCCTGGCTGGCTCAGTCGGTAGAGTATGTGACTCTTGATCTTAGGGTTTTAAGTTTGAGCCACATGTTGGGTGGAGAGATTACATAAAAAAAGAAGATAGGGAAAACAAAGCTATAATTTTTCCTTTTCTTGTTCATCAACCCCTTAATTTCTCGGGAATCCTAAGTTACAAATCTCTGCTCTAAAGTGAAGCTATCTGGGCAAGTAAAGGTTTGAACAGCTACAGTATTTCTGGGCCTCCAACTTAAACATTTGTATTTAAGGACCAAACTTTCAGGTTTTAATTTTAGGTCAGATTATACATCAGGTACTTAGAAACAGATTCTTTGAGTAAGAATCTTAGAATAAGGTGAAGCATCTTAGAATAATTTTTGAAGAGTGATCCACAGGTTTTCTGTGTCAGAATACTTTTGAAAGCTTGTTGCCTTGCAGATTTCTGAGCCCTGCCTCATTTTTCCTGGGTCCGAATTTCTGACGCAAGGCCTGGACACCTGCAAGTTCAACAATCAGTCAAGTGGCTGTTATACACATCCCAGCTTGGGACTGTCTAGGGTAGCTGAGCTAGTAATGGACATACATGAGCTAGATGGGAAGACGGCTTATAGGCGGGGGAGGCGTGATTTTGACAGAAGTTGAAGTCACTCTGCAAACTGTTGTCCTATTATATTTCTTATGATGATTACATAAAGAAACTAGTTCTAAGTCTGCATTCATCTATAATACACATGGATGGGTGATGTCTTTTACTGGTTAGGTAAAACCTGAAGTGGGACTATTGTAGCTGCTTGTAGAAGAGGAGGTGAGCTGCTTAGGTTCACCCAGAAGCAAATAGGAGGAAGGATCTGGAATCAGGTAGAGGATAAACTGACTATATTTATCTGCAGCAATGGAGCCCTGCCCATTTGGAGAAACCAAACTGCCCTTGGTCAAAACAGCTCAGACATCTAAGCGGAGACAGTTTGGGAGCCCAATTCTTCATGATCTGATGAGACAGACTTGCTCCCAAAGGGGGCAGACAACTTTTTGACCCTGAGGGCCATGGACATTGAACCTGGGGGGGGGGGGTCTTGTCAATTGTCAACTCAGTTGGCCCTTCCTGGAAATAACTTTGCATTTGTGGGGGCAACTGTCTCCCCTATCTACCCTCCATTCCAGTCACCTTACAAAATCAGACATACTGAGATTTTTAGATTATTCGTTACAAAATCAGGTATAAATCTCAGCCCACAGCTTCATGTATCACATTTTGATCTTTATTTTTTTCTGACTCATTGAAAAAAAGTATTCCAAGCTTCTGTTCTCTACAGGTGCCTGCTCGCTCTGCTGCTTCTACACCATGAGGTGTGGAGATCTTTTTGCTACCCTGTGCCACGGCCAGAGACTGGGGATTTTTCCCAGGCTAGCTAGTCAACCTGCAGCCAAGGAACACCATGCGGACCGGCCTTCTCTGGGCTCTTACAGTCTTGTCATTGCAATGGTCCTCCCTGACCTACGGTCTTTCTGCTACTGAACCTTTTTTCCCTGCTTCCTTACATCCCTGGGGATTCACTTCTAGTCAAGGACAAGGGAATTCTTTCTCCTTATCTTTCTACCCTGGAGAGTTTGTCTATAATCTCCCTTTCAATGGCATTCTTCCCTCAAAACCCATATTTAAAAAGCCCAAACTATGTGTGTGTACATACATATATATGCACATGTATGTGTATGGCTTAGGCTTTTGGAGTATAAGAGCCAAAAAATGTCCCAGGCAACTCATTGTCCTTCTGCCCCATCATAACCCTCCCCTGTAACAGTGAACCCCTGAGCCAGTTACCTACTTGAATATGGGGAGAAAAAAGAACATGAATTAATATCTCGATTACTTGTTAGTCACAGGATTCTACTTAATGCTTTTGAAGAAAGACATATTCAAGAAAGAAGCCCTGGTAGATTCATCTGTAATCTTTGAATCAGGGATCTGGTCCTATAATTCTGTATCTATGCCCATTCCTGAATATTGGCCAGTCAACAGTTTCACGAAAGACACAGTCCCGGTTATTCTGATAAGTAATGAATCCCGTGCACCTATGATTATGTTAACTTCTTACTGTTTGATTCCTTGGAGTGGCATGAGAGGGAAGGAAGCAGGACACAGGCCAGCTGTGTGTGTGTGGGATGGGGCAGAGCATCACCCCCACCCCCCACACCCCAACTAAACCCTCCGGCAGCCAAACCTGGCAGGGGGCTGAAGGAGACCTGGTGAGAGGAGATATAATTTTTATCCTTAGTGCATGCTCTAATCCCCAAGGGTTTTATAGGCTTTTCCACCTCATTGGACTAAGAGCTACTTAAAATAAATTTACCAATTTAATAATGTAAAATTTAATTCCCTAAATTTGTACTAATGTAAACACTGCCAGTGTCTTCAGTTGATAAGGCTCAGTTTTCCAACAAGCCCATTTCCAAATGGTTTGACCTCATAGTCCGTGGTAGTATCTATTCCTCCCACTTGAAAGAAAAATCTATTCTAGGCTTTTAGAATAATGTTACTTTTATAACCTATTGTCATCTTAGAAAACCCATTGAGTATTTACTGATTCGATGGAATATTGAATTTTTAACTATAATATAGCCAACAGTATCTTCTTTACAACTGGTAACTTTGATTCTTATTTTTTCAAGTTGAGGTATGATGGAACCTTCTGCATCACAACATTTATCATCTAATTTATCTTCTTGAAGGCTATTCTCTGCAAGAGACTGGGAAACAAGGTCAAAGTCTACTGAAGTTCAGTGTTTGGGTTCCCAGGTCTAGACTGTTGTAAATTTGATCCTTTCAGGTTGAGATCAACTTTTTTTTTTTTTTTCCTGATTTAGAAACTGCTTATAAACTTTTCTGGGATTTAATTATGCTGTTGCCCCCTCTTAGTTTGCATGAGATCTTTAAGCTGGAGAGTTTGTTTCTCTGACAACAAAACATTTTGAGCTATCTGATTAAGTTAGTGGGGCAGATTAGGGGTGCCTATGGCTTGATGTTGTAACTAGGAACCTATAAATAAAAATAAACAAGGAAGAGAGAAAAGGCAAGCTTTTAGAGTATTCTTTCAAAGGCTGGAGATAACAAGAATGTTTGTCAATATGTGAAAACCACAATATTACATTATGCTTCAATTCTATTTTCACTTTCTTATTGAACCTACCTTTAAGCCAGATGGGAAAGTGAATTTTCTAATGAGTGAGATGAAATATTTATCAAAGCTAGATTATGCAAGTTTTGATCATAAGCCAAATAGCTGAAGCATATCAAGTCTCTACTTTAAAGAAATACATATAGATTAATGCACATATTATATTCATTGCTGGATATTAATAATGGAAGAACTGGCTATTGACCTGGAATTTATTTCCAAAATGTTTGATTAAAGAGATCTGCATCTGGGCTGCCAACCTCCTTGTATATGATTGGCACAGAAGTTAAGCTTTCTGTGTTGGAGTGTATTCATGGGTATGAATGTCAAGGGCATGTACACATGAGGTCTCAAGTATAAATCATCTTGCAAAATAGTGGCACTATTTCTGAGATGGCTTATTCTCCAGCACATAGTAGTACTGCATTTAGTAGTCATTAGCATTTACAAAGCACTGCAACTTTGGGGCTTTCTTGTTATCTTGAAGCAGCTCTGAGGTTAGAGTTTTTATTCATTTTACAGTGTGGGAACCTTGAGCTCTGTACTCAAATGTTGTATGGTTTTCCCACTCCCGGGAAGGGGTGAAGCTTGGGATGTGAACTCTGCTTTTCAGGCTCAAGTCCAGGGCCACCTTGGCTCTGCTCCTCTCCATCCATGAACTTGGTTGGTCACTTATATTTGTTTTTGTTTTTTTTTTTTAAAGATTTTATTTATTTATTTGACAAATACAGATCACAAGTAGGCAGAGAGGCAGGCAGAGAGAGAGAGGGAAGCAGGCTCCGTGCTAGGCAGAGAGCCCGATGCAGGGTTCAATCCCAGGACCCTGGGATCATGACCTGAGCTGAAGGCAGAGGCTTTAAACCACTGAGCCACCCAGGTGCTCCAAGTCACTTATATTTGTGATGTCCACATGCAAAGTATAGTAGTATCTATTATAGTTTTATTTTATCCATAAGAGGAAAGGGACAGTGTCTTTGTGATACAACTGTGAGATTGCCAGTGTATGATAGAATGAGAATCATGGTTTAAAGTCATGTACACAGATTCCATCCCTAGGCATCTTGTACTTCTTTTATCCTTCTAATGGCCAGCTTTGCACAATTTAGGCATGATGATGCCTAGGCTTATACTATTATAGGCTTTTGAAATAGTTTTAAAGCTGCAATTTAATAAGACCATGACGTTAAAAGTGGCTGTATTTTCTTTTCAATAACTACCTTCTAATAATATTATTTCTATTAATTGAGGGATTTAATTATTTATGAACAAAAGGTAACAATTTTTGTAATGAATAAATTCCATCATTATCTACTGATACTATGAATTTATTTTAAAAAAGAAAGATAATTATAGGGGTGCCCTCCTGGCTCAGTCAGTAGAGCATGGGACTCTTGATCTCTGGATTCTGAATTCAGACCTCAGTTAGGTGTGAGGCCTGCTTTAAATAAATAAATAAAATATTTAAAAAATTATATATAGGTTATATATATATATATATATATTTCTTTAAATGTACTTTCTAGGCATGTACCCAGTTGTTAACAATGACCATCTCTGTGTTATGGAACTGGAAGGGGCCTCTTCATTCAGTTGTGAAATTCCATGGAGAAAGGAACCTCATTCTTTTGGCCAAATCCTATAAACATAAGGTATTTATATAAATTATTTTGATATACTTACTAGGTAAAGAAAACTGTTTCACATAGATTTTTTTTAATGCATTTGAATTTTTATTCTACAACACAGGCAACATAAATACAATATCTTTTAAAATATTTTCTCTTTAGAATTTTCATTTTCACTTCAGATAAAATGTACACAAAATACACTTGCAAGCTTGCTTACAGGGACCTGTTAAACAATGAACAGACAGATTCTATCAAATCAAACAGTTTATCAACATACAAAGGAGAGTAGTTTCAGGGTTTTTTTTTTAAATGAATTTTTTTTTATTAATGTGAGCAAACTAAATAAGAAGGAAAAATAAAAACTGTACTTCCTTGACAAGTCCTTTGGAGTAAACAAAATGTTTCAAGGCTCCTGGTGAATGGGATTGCAAGGATGAATTCTGCATTTTATAGATAAAATGGTATACTGACTCAAATCATTATGGCTATACCAAGCTTCACTTATTTATAATTTTTAGTGGAAACAAGTCAATTCTTTGGCATAGTATAAGAAGGGATAAAAGAACCCTTACCACCCACTGGCTTTATTTAGAGTGGGAAATGGTAGTTGGGGAACTGTTTATAATGTAATTTATTTCTCTTAGAAAAGCAGGAAAATAATCTTAAATAATAGTCTTTTGGCATGATTAGGGCAATAAACATCTTATTCTTAGCTCCCTTCCTCCCACCCCCCACCCATCCACTGAAAACAAATCAACAAAGAAAAATAAGTGAAATTTCTCTTTCCCTCTAGGCACCTGTTCCTGCCCCTATCATGCCATACCTGGATATCCTACCATATGGTTTCCATTGAAGTGAAACCCAAAATATCAACACCAATAATCTTTGTCCAGTTTTGCCTATTTAGCAGGAAATGAATTTTTATTAAAGAGAGCCACTTCCAACAAAATTTAGATGGAAGAATTGCCAAGGGAGGAATACAAGGTGGCCCACATGTAATCATGAGGTAGCCATGGGTGACCACTGGTGGCTGGTAGTGTCAGGGCCCAAGATTCCCTAACTTGAAAACATATTGTATGTGGTAGCTCGAAAGACTGGCTTTTAGATTCCCCCCTCCCTTTTTTGGCACCAGTTGGTAACATAAGTTGGAAATAAATTATTCCTAGAGATTAATATTTTAAATTTAATTTGAAAATCAATTACTATTAGAAGAACTAAAAGCAAACCTAATTTCCAAAACAGGTTATGGAAAACAAAAGTGAAATAAACCACTTTGATTATTTCCATCCACAGAAGCAAGAACTTGATTCTTTAGTATCATTAGCACTTTGACATGCTTTCTGATCTCACTAATTCTAGCAAATATTGTCATTACCTTCTGTTCATACAATAATCTAAAGTAATTTAAATGATGTCAGAATATTCAAGCAGAAGGATTTAGAGAAAATTAAATCAATAAGAATTACATGTAATTACTATAGTTTATATGTGGATGATAATTTTAAGGTACTTAATTTTTTCTCTTGAATTATTCGACAATCCTTATTTTTTTTTAATGCAAAAAGAATTTCCAAAGCTAATTAATCAAAGTGTTAAGAAGTAAACTGAGGCCCCACCTATATTTGAATTATGATTTCACTGTATTCCCAAAGCATACTGATGCATGTGTACATTTCTCCCACCATTGGAAGATGAGAGAATACAGTCTTCGCTGTATGGATATGAACACAACCATGTTTACTGAAAAGTCCTTAAAACAGGCACATGTACTGCTCAAAAGGGAGTTGTTCAGTTTGCAAATTTCTTTGAAATCACTTGGTAGACTCTTGACAGGTACACAGTAAATTAAAATATTAATCTACACCTGTTAAGTGAAAGATGAAGGTACATCAAGTAGTGCAACATCATTTTGAAGTGTCAATATTTGGGTAACTAATGAGAGAGAGAAACCTACTGGCAAGCAAGCAACTACTCAAAAACCTCTGGAAGCCAGGAGCCAAGGCTGTGACAGAGTTGAGACGGGAACAGTAAAACTGTAATGCCAGAAGAAACTTAAACCCTACATATTGAAATTTAAAATCACATCAGTACAAGTCAAAGGGTCAACATGATACAAACGATTATCCGTAGAACCAGTGTTTCTAAATACAAAGACAAGAAGTTTACACAGATCTCACTGTTCCATTGAACAGATACATTCATTGTCTTTTAGCTTGTAAAAAACCGAATTGTTGGTATAATAAACCTAGAAACTGGGAAGATGGAATAGGAATGCTGTAGAGAATCCAATCCCAAGTTGTCTGCCCAAGGTTCAGTTTGGGGTTTCTCTTGAGCTTGTTAAGTCAGGCTGATCTTAAAGGTAGTGCTGGAAATTTTTTCAAGGCGGTTGTCAGAGTGTAGTCCCCAGACAAGCAGCACTGGCCTCACCTGGGTCCTTGTCAGAAATGCAAACATCCAGGCCTACTAAATCTGAAACTCTGGGCGTGGGCCCAACAACCTGTGTTTTAACAAGCCCTCCAGGTGATCCTGATGTGTGCTAATGTTTGAGAAGCACTTTAGAACAAAGTCAAAAGATACTACACAACCACTACTTAACCTTCAGGATAGGAACTAATAGAACAAATGATTCTTGGTGGTTGAAAGGCTGGAAGGACCATAACTGGATGGGATTCACCAGCAGCTGATCAAGTTTTCTTGCTGAGATGGTCAGCCAGTCTCTCCTTGGAGCTCTCATGCATTATGACACACAGATAGAAGGGAAAGGTTTTGTATGGTACTAGTGGTGTGGTATCGAGTTTTCTTTAATTAATAAGTGGTATCATAGTTTATGAGGAAATCGAGCACTGTTCTCAACTGAGTTTCTCATAAATTATTCCCGGGGATAATTTTTTTTTTTTTTTTTTGGTCTGTTTTCCCTGAAGCAATAATTGTGTTTTGGAAATCTAAGTAGTGTTCTAGTCCAAAACTTCGTATTAAACTATTTCTTACTTCCACATCAAATACAAACAATTACAAGCAGAGGAAGAGGAGCTCACGGAGAGACAACCAGTTTTCTAGATAGCTCCACTACGAGGGAAGAGAACACAATTTTTTTGATGAAGCATAATTATGAGTTCTTTACTAGTTTCACAAGTCTTGCCCCATAGTAAGTTCATATTTCCAATAAAAAGTGCTTAAAAAGAGTCTCTTGCTTTTTTAAGGCCACACTAAATGTCCCTAGGATCACCTAAGAGGTACCCATGTGTATCCAAGTTCTGTCATCTGCTTAATGCAATATGTTGGATTTTCCTTCTGCCTCTTTCCTTGTCTGCAGAGTATGTAGAAATATTTAGGCATATGGCACATGGTTATTATGGATATTGACCTGATGCCCCCAGTACCTGGATCTTTAAACAATCCTGTCTTACCCGTAGCTTCCTCTTCAGAGAGTGCATTTGAAAACTGGTTACAATTTATTTTGCATATTCCCAAACTTTGATGATGACTTCCATATTTCCTACTGTATACTTCCCAGGGAAGCAAGTAGAGAGGCACTGTTGGCTACAGGGCACTTTATTTTGAGTGGTTCAATGACAATTGAAAAAAGTTTACCAACCGTGTATGTCATTCTGGACACAGACTGCCACGCTTTTCTGCGTAGCAGCTGGCCATAAGCAATACTATTCCATCATTTCCAACTAATTAGGCAAGTTTTCTAAATTACCACGGAAGGCTTGTTTTAAGATTCAAGTTCAGACCTTGTTTTATGTTCACTTAAAATATTATGTTACATGTGATCTTTCTCTGTAGAATCACTAGCTTTTTCTTTTTTTTAAACCCTATTTGAAAAATCCCTATATCATAGCAGATCTGGGACACCAATCAGATATTTTCAACTCATTTTAACTTTTTAATTCCTTGAAACACTAAAGTGCTTACTCTGTGTACTTTGAGCACAGTGTTGTAGAGAGCATGGCCTTCAAATTCAGGAACACCTCTTTGGCAACGAGTTTTGCCATTTATTGGCTAACTCAGGCCAGCTTCTTAACCTCCCTGGGTCTGTATCCTCATCTGAAAAAATATGAGGACATCTATGCCCGTTCGGCCAGGTTATTGTGAGAATGAAATGCTAATGCAGGTCAGGTCTACATTCACAGTGGCTCTTGTCAAATGTCACCACGCCCTATGGTTTGTAAATTCTTGCTGTGGTTACCAGCTCCCAACAAAGTTCTTTATTCTGCTTAGTTTGATGGGTGGAGCACAAAAGGATTTTCTTTTCTGAAAAAAACTTTCCTACCTAAGCAGCCTTGTAATGTGTTTGGAGGAAGTCAGGGGTTATCCATTATACAATTGCATTACCTTCTTATGGTTATAGGTCATTTGACTTTCTCTACTGACTCTGTATAAGTCTTCTTCTTAAAACAGCAAAAACTAAAAGCCTGGTGATACTGTGCCAAGAAGTTTCCATTTAAAGGTACTTTTGAATTATGTTAAGTCTTTGTCACATTTGATTGCAAATATTTTAATCTGAGCTGTTATGTATGTTAGAATCTGCCTTGATCAGTCACTAAATAGCATAAAGATGGTAGAAAATGTCCTAGTTTTATATTGATGGTGAAGGCTAGAAAATAATCATAAGGGGAGAGATAATAAGGTGGTGTAAAGAGGCAGCCCAACCATTTTTAGAAGCTAATCAGGAGAGGCAAGTGCTGGGAGAGATCTTAGCCTTCCATCAAACTCTGCCCTTATGGCAAGGAAAAATCTGATGATAAGTGTGGTCTGCTTGGTGGCCAGGAATTCCTACACACTTTCAATTTTCTAAGTGCTTTCATGATACATACTTTACCAAAATATTAAAGAGTAATTCCCAACCTTAGAGTAAATACCAGCAACTGAAAGCAACATGAAAATCTTATTCTGCTTAGATCAGTAAATATATGGTAGTGACTGTTTTTAACCACCAAGGCTGTCTTGACCTTGGTCTTTCAGAGACCTTGGGCGAGAGGGAGTGAAGGAAGAGATGGGGAAAGGCAGAAGCCAAGACACCAAGAGAGTGTGAGTGGTTGACCAGGGCAGTCTGGAAAGGGATCGCTTATCTACTTAGGGTTCCTCTCCACCCCTGGAGAAGACAGACTTCACTGTGCCCTGACATCCTATTCATTAGAGATTGTTTGCATCAGGCAAATACAACTGCAAATACCTCTGGGAAGCATTAAGGTGGTTTAGTTAGCTTTCTGCTTCAAATCTGATGTAGATCTGTAGCACGGGGTATGCTGGGAATGGAAATGGGCAGAGACGAATGTAGACCTTGGGGTAGACTGCAGAATACATGATGGGAAGGGGCCAAAACCATCTTAAAAACTGTAGGTAAAGAACTATGTACAATTCCTCACTTTTTAATTCTTGGAACCTGTGAAAAGTTTATTTTCATAAACTAGCCTTGGATCTCATAATAGAAAATCTATGGGAGAATGGAGTCTGATTTCTAAACAATTAACATACTCTGGCACATGACATTCTACATTGAAACTGGCTTTGCTTGAATTTTTATACTTCTTAAAAAGTTGCTACATATAAGCATTTTATAATCATTCTGATTTGACACTCTACTGAAGTTTCTTCCTCACCCCCAAAGTAAATTTTGGGGTCCTCATGGGAAAAAGGGGAGCTAAACCTCAGATAAGCAGTAAATCATGGTGATTCTGTTTCTTTTTGTAGCTTTTGTTAAAACAAAAAAGAGAACGTACCTTTCAATTCTACTTCCAAAATGTAAAAACTATATAGACTATAGCTCATTGCTATCCCCGAAGGTCATTGCTTAAGATCAAATAGTTGATATGTTTCTAAACTTATTTGTCTATGGGGTAAAACCGAAGGCAAAGAGAGTATGTTGTGGAACTGAAATATGTCTTCTGAACTCTGTGGTGATTTCTAGATGGTATATGGAATGATGGGGTTCTTTTAGTTTGCCTAAATAAATCAGGGAACCCTGTCTTCATCTTAACCTTGTAGATAGTTACATATTTCTCAAGGAAGACAAAGTTTACAAATGCAGCACTGAGTAAAGTTCTAAGTTTTAAATCCTTACTTCTATACCGAAGAGTTGATGTTTTATTTTAAAAGAATGATACTCAATTATGAACACATTTTTAGGGCCTGGGAAAATGATAACATATGTCTTAGCAACTAACTCTACTTTCTAGAATGTACACGAGTGGGTCTGACTGAGGCGTTTCAATCATTATAATTTAAGAACTACAGAGTATGTTGTAAATAAGATAAAGTTTCCAAATTAATTTTCTAGTTCTATCCAAAAAAAAAAAAATCCATGTAAAAATAGCCATTTAGAAAGACCTCAGACATAGGGTAAATTTACTTTCCTGAGAGGACAAATATTTTAAATTGAAAAACATAATGTCCTAAATTTCACCGGGTCCCCTCCTCCTTTAGTTTTCTTTTCTTCTGAGACTGGAGCTTGGATGTCGGACACTGCAATTTGATGGGACGCTTGTATAATATTTTAAGGTTTCAAATGACTTCCTCCCACTCTCCTTTCTCACCCCTCCCAGCTGTCTCCCTACCACCCCACTTCCTGCCCCGTTCCCTGAGAAGTCTGCTCGCTGCATGGAGAACGGAGTCCTTTCCTCCAAGGGTGCTGATACAAAATGAGTTGCATTTTAACATTTTGTTTTCTTAAAAACCTGATGTTCTGCCTTATGTTCAGATAACTGGAGCATAGAAATGTCTGTGCAACAAGAAACTAAGGCACCATTTTTTTCCTTTCCTTTCCTGTTTGGCCTTGGGAGCAAAAAGCAAAGACTAATGGGAAGCCAGGGTGGCAGGGCAGTCTCACCTCTCCTGGCGAGAACTGTATCAGCCACTGTACTGGGAGCTGTGTGTCAACAGCTGCCAGGACACAGACTTAAAACCTTGCCAGGAAAGCATTTTCTTCCTTGAGAAATAGGGAAATAAAGGCACAACAGCACCTTAAAAAAAGTTGGTTATGCCAACCAGAAAATCTTGACAATTTAGGACAACTTTGAAATGTTCTGGAACATGTTACAGAGAAAGTCATCCCTTTCTTGCTTATGACACCCAGAATTGTTTTTCCAGCTGTCTTCTTCCCTGCGAAGCCCATAATCATAATGGAAATCTTCCTCCGATGAAGAATGTCCGCTACTAGATGCCAGAGTGCCTACACACCAGCATGACTTACCAGTGGATGTTTCCTTAACAATTGCATTTAAAAGGAAAAAAAATCAAATGGATCAGTGTGGAGTTTTCAAAGGAGTAGTCCTTCAAAGGACTACTCCTTTTGGGAGTAGCATGGCAGGCAAAAGCACTGGGAAATAAACATCAAGATTTAGAAACGTGTCAAAGAATGGAGACTTTTCTGAAATGATGTGCAAAATCAGAGTATCATTGGTGTCCTCCAAATACAAGGTGAGTGTCCAGAATGGTCCCCAGTGCTGATTAGCGAGGGACAGGTAGACTCCTCTGAGACACTGGTTTCAGTGGGGCTGGTGGTGGGGCAAATGCTATCCATTGGGGACTGGTGGGCATTCTCTAACCTTCGAGATTGTGTTTCCTCAATGTGAATCTTCTACACGATGATGTCATAGACCCGGCCCACTCTGCCCAGCCATTCCCTCACAGCCTGACGCACTCTGATGTCTGTCACGTGGCAGGTCAGCTGGCTGATGCATGGGAACACCGCCGGCTGGAGGGCTGTGAAGGTCTGGTCTGGAAGGATCTGAATCTGATTGAGAACGGTTAGCACCATGTTGGTCCAGGCCTACGAGAAAGGATTAAGGAGAATTATTAGCAGCTTTTTCTTGGTTCATTTGAACTCTCGGGTATGTGGCAAAGCCCTGCTCAATTGGCAGGTGAGTTTTCTCAGGCTTTAGGTTGCAATAAATCAGTCTTTAGTAATTTAGTATGGCTAAACGTTGTCACTTTAAGTTCATCTATACAAGGCAGAGCAGAGTCTCCTTTAACATTAGGAATACCTTATTTTCAGGTTTCATGGACTACCGGCATACCTTGTTTTATTGTGCTTTGCTTTACTATACTGTGTTTCCCAGATAGTTCTTTTTCTTTCTTTTTTTTCTTTTCAGACTGAACATCTGTGCAGCCCTGTGTGGAGCATGTTCATTGGTGGCATGATTTTCCCCACAGTATTTGCTCACTTGGTATCTCTGTGTCACATTTTGGTAATTCTCACAATATTTCAAACTTTTGCATTATTATTATATTTGTTATGGTGATCTGTGCTCAGTGATCTTTGATGATGCGATTGCTTGTTTTGGGGTGCCTATACAGAATGGTAAAAATACTCGTAAATGTGTGTGTTCTGAGTGCTCCACTGACCAGGCCCTTCATCTCTCTCCTGCTGCTCAGGTCTCCCTCCTCCCTGAGAGACAACTGTCACTGAAGCTAGGCCAATTAATAATGCCACACTGGCCTCTAAAGTTTTCAAAGAAAAGGAAGAGTCAGAGGTCTCTCCCCTTAAATCAAAACCTAGAAATGATTACGCTTAGTGAGGAAGGCATGCTGAAAGCCAAGACTGGCAGAAGAGCCTAGCTTCTAGCCTAGGTAAGCCAAGTTGTGAATGCAAAGGGAAAGTTCCTGAAGGAAATGAAAAGTTCTACTCCAGTGAAGACACAGATGACAAGAAAGAGAAACAACTTTAGTGCTGATACAGAGAAAGTCTGAGTGGTCTGGATAGAAGATCAAAGCAGCCACAACATTCCCTTCAGCCAAAGCCTAATCCAGAGCAAGGTGCTAACTCTCTTCAATTCTGTGAGGGCTAGGGAGGTGGGGAAGCTGCAGAAGAAAAGTCTGAAGCTTTCAGAAGTGGGTTCATAAGGTTTAAGGGAAAAAGCTGTTTCCATAACAGAAAGTTGCAAGGTGAAGTAGCAAGTGCTGATGTAAAAGCTGCAGGAAGTTCTCCAAAAGGTCTGGCTCAGATCATTCATGAAGCTGGTTACATTAGACAACAGATTTTCAGAGTAGATAAAATAGCTGTTTATGGGAAGATGCCATCTAGGACATCATAGCAATAGAGGAGAAGTCAATGGCTGGCTTGAAAGACAGGCTGAATCTCTAGTTAGGGGCTAATGCAGCTGGGGACTTTCAGCAGAAGCCAGTGCTCCTTTACCATTCTGAAAATTCTAGAACCCTTAAGAATTATACTAAATCTACTCTGCCTGTGCTCCATAAATGGAAGAACAAAACCTGGATGACAGCACATCTGTTTACAACACGGTTTACTGAATATTTTAAGCCCACTGTTGAGAACTACTACCCAGAAAAAAAGATTCTTTTTAAAATAATACTACTTTTTGAAAATAGTACAGAGGTTGCTCAAGAAAAAAACAGAGTTACCCTACAACCCAGCAATTGCACCACTGGGTATTTATCCCAAAGATACAAATGTAGTGAAATGAAGGGGTACCTGTACTCCATTGTTCATAGCAGCAGTGTCCATGATAGCCAAACTGTGAAGAAGCCAAGATGCCCTTCAGCAGATGAATGGATAAAGAAGATGTGGTTCTTATAGACAATGGAATATTACTCAACCATCAGAAAGGATGAATACCTACCATTTGCATTGACATGGATGGAACTGGAGGGGATTATGCTAAGTGAAATAAGTCAATTAGAGAAAGACAACTGTCATTTGGTTTCACTCCTATGTGGAACATGAGGAATAGCGCAGAAGACCATAGGGAAAGGGAGGGAAAATTAAATGGGAAGAAATCAGAGAGGGAGACAAACCAAGAGAGACTCTTGACCCCAGGAAACAACCTGAGGGTTGCAGAAGAGAGGGGGTTGGGGGATAGAGTAACTGGGTGATGGGCATTAAGAAGGGCCCATGATCTGATGAGCACTGGGTGTGATATGCAACTAATGGATCACTGAACACTACATCAAAAACTAATGATTGTCCTATTTGCTGGCTAATTGAAATTTAAAAAAATAAAAAAGAGTACTGCTCATTGATAATGCTCTGGTTACTTAAGAGCTCTGATGGAGATACACAGTGAGATTACTGCTATTTTCATGCCCACTAACACAACATCTCTTCTGCAGTCCATGGACCAAGGAGTCATTATATTTTGTAAAGCTATGGCTGCCATGGATAGTGATTCCTCTGATGGATCTGGGCAAAGTATATTGAGAACCTGGACAAATATTCACTATTCTAGATGCCATTAAGAACATTCGTGATTCATGGGAAGAGATCAAGACATCAACATGAACATCAACAAGCTGATTCCAACCTCATGGATGACGGTGAGGGTTCAGGACTTCAGTGGCAGAAGTAACTGTGGTGGGAACAGCACGGGAACTAGAATTAGCCTGCAGATGGGACTGGACTGCCACAATCTCTTGATAAAACTTGAACAGATGAGGAGCTGCTGCTTATGGATGAGCAAAAAAGTGGCTTCTTGAGATGGAAACTACTCCTGGTGAAGATGCCATGAGGATTGTTGAAGTGACAACTAAGGATTTAGAATATCATATAAATTTAGTTGATAAAGCAGCTACAGGGTTTGAGAAGACTGACTCCCATTTTGAAAGAAGTTCTACTGTGGGTAAATGTTACCAAACAGCATTGCATGCTACAGAGAAATTGTTCGTGAAAGAATCAATGCAGTAAATTTTATTGCTGCCTTACTTTAAGAAACTGTCACAGCCATCCCAACCTTCAGCAACCACTACCCTGCTCAGTCAGCAGCCATCAATGTCGAGGCAAGAACTTCCATTGGCCAAAAGACTGGCAGAAAACTTCAGACGATGGTTAGCATTTTTTAGCAATAAAGTATTTTTTAAATTAAGGTATGTGTATAGATATATATATTTCTAGATATGCTATTACACACTTTATAGACTACAGTATAGTGTAAACATAAATTTCACATGTACTGGGAAACCAAAAAATTCATCTGACTCACTTTGATATTTGCTTTACTGCAGTTGTCTGGAGTCAAACCAACAGTATCTCCAAGGTATGCCTGTACACAAATCTTATTTATTCCTCAGATTTTTAAAGGCACTCTTGCCTTCTCATAGTGAAATTTCCATAGGACATACATAATTATCAGTCTCTATAATGCCTAGCAAACTGGAATAGGACTACCTTCCCTCAGTAACTTTTTAAAATCATAAGCAAATCTCCAAGACATGAAGAAAATTAAGACACGTTATTTGTCAAGAAGGTCATCTATTATAGAACAACCATATATTTTCATTTGATTGGACTTTTCCAAATCTAGTCTGCTTTTTCTGGATTCTGAAATTTGGTTCTACATTCAAGTACCTTATAGGAAAATAAGGCATCCTGCAAGATTCATGCTAAGTCCAAATTTATGTTTATTCTGAGAACACGTTTTTGTGTCAGTTCACAGAATCCTTGGATCTCAGATCTTCCAACTTATGCCTGTGACAGGAGCCCAAATTTAAACACCTGGATTATTTTTAAAGGGTTCCCATGACTCTAGATTCCTCTGTTTCTCTTTTACAGTCTCATCTATTCTTAAATTGAACAAACAGCACTAACACTGTTTTCTTCTCAAGCTGAGTTTTTGATGTACCATGGAATTACAAGTATTAAATGAATGGCGCATGAAGGAACAGGAATAGTCAAAGCCCTCTAAAAAAGGAGATGTGTTATGTGCTCCCAATGGATTAGAAAGCCTCGAGATGAAAACATTGGTATTCATTGGTATAACCACACAATAACAGGCACTTTGCTTTTTTTCCTTTACACGTTTCTTCCATGCCTCTTCCAATCATCAACTCAGGACCCTATGACAGTGAAAGCACATCTCCTTTAGAAGTTGCAGCTTCATCTTGTTTATCCAGGTGAGTTCTGAGTTCTCAGTATCTCGTATAACCCTTAAAAATAATTCCTGAAGTTATGTAAGAGTAAAATTTCACACTGATATATTGACCCAGATGGATGCTCCGGGTTAGTCCCCTCTGACTTTGGTGGGGAAATGGGTTGGTCTCCTACTGGTGTCTATCGACTTACACAATGTGTGAGTGTTCCATGAGGGGGACACGTCTGTCCCTGGAAGGCTAGCCCCCCCACACCCCCAACACACAGACTGCTAGGTGTGCCTCCTGGCATCCCCAGGCTGATGGGAACCCACCTGGATCTGTGCTTCCGCGTCCCTCACAGAGACACTCAGGGAGCTCCCGGTGGAGCCGGAGCGGGGCCTCTTCTCCTGTCGCAGCAGCTCGGGGCCCGCGCTGAATGAATGGCGCATCTGGCCCTGGTCTATCAAGTGCTGGGGACGTTGAAGCAGCGGGGAGTCCTGGCCCCGCGGACCCAGTGGCTCTCCCTTCTTCTCCCCTTTGACCTCTTTGGGGAACGTGGGCAGGTTATGCTGCTGCTTCCTCTTTTTGTATTCGGTCATCAGTTTGGAGATGGTTTTGTCGGCGGCCATGGTGTAGATCTTGTTGCCCGCGTTCTCCCACCATTCCTTCTTCCGGCTGGGGTCCTTCTTCTCCACCTTGGGGCTCGGCGGCAGCAGCAGCAAGTCCCCGCCGCCCGCCCTCAGGCTGCTGGCCTCACTGGCGTGATCCCGGGTCTGGCTCCGGTCGTCCTCGGAAGGGGTGTCTTTCCCCGAGAAGCCCCCGGTTGAGGGGGTGGACGACTCCGACTGGAAGGACGGAAGGATGAAGAACGGGTCAGTCTTGAAGACGGGGGCCTCCTCCAGGCTGCTCTCCAGGTCCAGGTGCATCTGGATGTAGTTGTTGCACAGCTCCATGCACAGCTTGTGCAGCCGCTTGACCAGCCACACCCAGTCAGCATTGCTGATGGGCTGCACGCTCAGGGAGGGCAGCCTGGCCCGCCACTGCCTCTTCTCCTTGCCCCTCGGGGGGCTCACCTGGGCCGTCTCCTCGAAAATGTCCTCGTCTTCAGATGAACACTGCTGGGACGAATCTGTGCTTCTCTCTTCGTCCTCAAAAAGCACCTTCTTCACTTGCTCGGCGGTGATGGTTTCCTGGTTGGTGAGGACAGCACAGACCAGCGCGTGGAAATAAATATTAAAACTCATGGCGGACTGGCGGTAGAGGTTGGCTGCGCCTCCAATGCCCGACACCTTCTTGAGCAGGCACTTCAGCCCGGGGCTGGTGTCGAACTCCCGCGCCGTCCTGTACGAGTCCAGCAGCAGGTCAAAGATGACCGCCAGGTTCTGCATAGAGATGTACCTGAGGAAGCCGGCCAGCTTGGCCTCTGGGACTTGCACCGTCTTCTCCTCCCCAGGGGAGGGGCCCTTGACGAACTCTTCTAACAAGATGTCGTACAAGTTCTGGAGTAACACCTGATGGGATAGCAGGCTCACCACAATTTCCCTGAAAGAAACGCTTCAAATGAAAAGAAGGGATTGATTAGTAGCTTTCTGCCCAATGTGGGTTACTTGAAAGGAATTCCAGTGTTACACATTTTAGAATGACATAGGCAAAACTATAGGCAAAACTGCTTTATTTCAATGCCTTCTTTTAAAAAGGGCAAACTTGGGGGCGCCTGGTTAGGTGGCTTCCTTCAACTCAGCTCGTGATCCTGGGGTCCTGGGATCGAACCCCGCATCAGTCTCCCTGCTCAGCGGGGCATCTGCTTCTCCTTCTCTCTCTGCAGCCTCCCCAACTCCGACGTGCTCGCTTTCTTTCTCAAGTAGAGAAATAAAATCTTAAAAAAAAATTAAAGGCCAACTTCTGGAGCCATTACATGATCACCATTTTAGTCATGATTAATGGAATTGCCGATACTTCCTAAAATCTAGGCACTGTATGATATTACTGTTTTATAAAAACTTTTCAATATAGGCACAGCAATGGGATACAACATTTGACATTTTATTACTCATAACATGAAGGAGATAAAATCAGAAAGTAACAACGTCTGATAAATTCTCTGAATTTTAAGTGGCTTTCTTCTCTACTGTGTAGGCTTTTTTCTCAACCCCAAAGTTGTGAGCAATCTCACTGAAGTCAAACTTTCTAGGGACCAAACCAGTTTACCAGGATTAACTTTTAATGCCTTTGGTGAGTAGACATAAAAACTTCAGTGCTTCCAACACGTGAGATGGATGAGGTCCAAACATTCGCAATATTAATAAATAATATAAGTCAAAGCTTTTTAAGCCAAACCTAGGAGAGAGAAAGCCATGTTCGCTCAACACGTACAATTCTCTTTCGTGTCCGTTCCTGCTATCATGGCCCACAGGACACCTCTGTGGACCCTGAATGCTTTTTTGGATCCACTGAGATGCCCCTCAGGTCAGCTATGTGGCATGGGGGTGGGGCGAACCCTCCACGGACACCTGGCCAGGACTCCTGGTTGAGGGGCACAGCCCACATAAGGAAGCCTTCAAAGTGCTCTTTGGTGATTCGGCCTCTTTTGTTTGGTTGGATTCTTAGACTAAGAAAAGAATTTCAATTCTAGGCACTACCTTTACTAAATATTTTAATTCACCCTTGTGGTTTGTGGTTTATGGTTTCACTTTGTTTTCAGTGCTCTTGGAATTGCATGAAAGTAGCTTATGCCATTATGTTGCAAACTAATTTTCCTCACAGGGTAATTATAAAATTATGATCCTCAGATTAATTGCTTATTTCAGAGATCCAACTATTATATCAATATGTCTAGCCATGACCTTGCATTTAAAAAGGACTCTTTTAGCAGAAAAGAACACAAATGCTTCATATATTTAAGGGCTGAACTTGCCCTTGGTGGGATGGTACACTGAGTGAACACAGGAGGCTCAGCCCAGATCTGTCATTTACAGACTCCAACCCTTTCTAACAAATCACTGAAGCAATTTTTTCTTTTTGGTGGTAAAATATACATAATATAAAGTTGGTATTTGAGCCATTTTTAAAAGTACCATTCAGTGGCTTTAAGCACCTGCACAATTTTGGGTAACTATCACCACTGTTTCTAGAATCTTTTCATCCCAAACTCAATACCCCTTGAATAATAACTCCCCATTCCCTCCCCCCTCCTTTTGGTAAATTATTTAAGGTATTAGGAACTGTGAATATGCATTTTTCTGGAGAAGAGGGCTCAAAAAGCCACCAAGTTGGTCTAACGCTTCATGTCTACAGCTATAGGACTCTAACTAAAGGGAACTCCTGTCACCAGGCACTCAGGTCTGTTCACTTGTCTGTCGGCCCCAGTACACTATGCAGGGCAGCCTGTTATTCCTCTATGTCCCAGGGCCTGGGAAACTGGTGGGAACAGTACTCAGTAAGTGTCCAGGACCAACGGAGTAACAGACAGATGGGTTCTATGTGCAGGTGCCTGCACAGATTGCTGCCTGGAGGAAGAGTTCTTCTGGAGAAATAGCTCAGACACCTCAACCCCAGCCCCTGGCAGCCTGGACTCCTGCAGCAGGAACCACAGCAAGAGGTGGGAGTCTGACCAACCTTCGGAAGGTATGATACCACAGCCCACAGGACATGATCTGTTACCTTCCCTGAGAGCTGGAAAGCCCTTTCCCAGCAAATATTTAAAAGGATGGTGGCTGCGAGGCCGTGTTTGAATTTTGGAGCATCTTTATCAGCCAAGATCATCCCCTCTGATGCTTTAGGAGACAAAATTGCTAAGAGTGCATGTGAAAAGGACAGAAAATTCCTTTTGCTTTAGGTTCAAGCCACACCATGCACAATAAAAAAAGAAAAGCAGCCAGAACAATAGTGAGATAAGCATTACAGAAAGGCACGGAAAGAGTAAAACAACTGATTACAGAGTGCAACTTTTCTTTTAAAATTTTTTCAGTGTTCCAGAATTCATTATTCATGCACCACACCCAGTGCTCCATGCAATACGTGCCCTCCATAATACCCACCACCAGCCTCACCCAACCTCCTACCCCCCCAACCCTCCCAAACCCTCAGTTTGTTTCTCAGAGTCCACAGTCTCTCATGGTTCATCTCCCCCTCCCATTTCCCCCAACTCACTTCTCCTATCTCCCTATGTCCCCCGTGTTATTCCTTATGCTCCACAAGTAAGTGAAACCATGTGATAATTGACTCTCTCTGCTTGACTTATTTCACTCAGCATAATCTCTTCCAGTGCAACTTTTAAAGATTTTATTTATTTATTTTACTGAGAGCAAGACACAGTGAGAGAGAGAACACAAGCAGGGAGAGTGGGAGAGGGAGAAGCAGGCTTCCCACCAAACAGGGAGCTTGATGCGGGGCTTGATCACAGCACCCTGGGATCATGACCTGAGCTGAAGGCAGGCGCTTAATGACTGAGCCACCTAGGCATCCCCAGAGTGCAGCTTTTAATCACCCATGCTGACAGGAGCTAAACAAAATCAACAGATAATTTTTCAATTTGTTATACCCAAGTGTTTCAACCTTTTTCTCCACATGCCCGTTACTAAGGGGACTGTGAAGTGCTTCTGAGGCCAAGTGCAAAGGAAAGTTGTCCTCCTGGAGAGTTAACTGACATAAGACATGCTAATACTAGCTTCAGAGAGAAAAAGACCCAGAATTTCAAGTACCACATCTTAAAGCTCGCATACGAGGTAGTTTGGGTAAAGCTCAGGGCTATTCCTGCCAAGGTGATTTAAAACCACACCCAGATTTCTCTTTATTAATAGGTCTTTTTTCCATGGGTGACTTCAACATGGACCTTTGAGGATATACTGGATGGTATGTACAGGAGCCTTCCGTAGGTCTAACTCATCTCGTGCTACATCTTTTGCTAAGCTAAGAACTGCTCTGTAGTAAGAGTCAAATCCATGTATGCCAGATGGCTCCCTGCCTTTGTGCTTGTTGCCCTGGGACAGCTGGCCTAGCCTCTCTGAATGTTTCCCTGTGGTAAAATGGGAGTGGAAATAGTTAGCCACTGTGGCTCACATATAGTGCTCAAATAGTCGCCGTCATTATTCGTGTGCTGCAGTTTAAAAATGGGAGATTTCAGTGGCGGCTATTATCTTCAAGTCTCGGAACAAGAGTTTTTAGGCAAAATGATAGTATTTAAAAAGGGCAAGATTAGGGGCACCTCTATGGCTCAGTAGGTTAAGCATCGATTCTTGATTTCAACTCAGGTCATGATCTCAGGGCCTGGTACTGGGCTGCGTTGGGCTCCGCATTCAGTGGAGAGTCTCCTTGAGGTTCTCTCTCCTCCTCTCCCCCACCAGCTCTCTCTAAAATAATAAATGAATAAATCTAAAAAGGGCAAGATTCATGTGGCAGGGCAGAGATCTTTTTGTCTCCTGACAGTTGTATTGCTCATGAGAAGTTGATGTATTTCTCCCAAAACATTATGAATCATGCCTTACGCTACAAATTTGTTTTTAAAAGGCATAATATGGACAATACTATAGACACACTGAGTTGTGTCCCCTCTACCCCCAATTCACATGTCAAAGTCTAAACCTATAGTACCACAGAGTGACTGGATGTGGAGAAAAGGTCTTGAAAAATAATTAGGGCAGGCCCTAATCCACCGTATGACCGGTGTCCTTATAAGAAGAGATTAGGACGCAGGCATGTACAGAAGAATGATCCAAGTGAAGACACAGGGAGAGAACATCCAACCAGAAGCCAAGGAGAGAGGCTCTCAGAAGGAACCAGCCCTGCCGCCGCCTGGATCTTGGACTTCTAGGCTCCAGAACTGTGAGCAAATGCATTTCTGTTGTTTGAGCCACCCAGTGGAGGTTACTCACGTGAAGCATGGAAGCTCTGGTTAAAAAGTGAACAATTTTCTGTAAAAACCCTTGCTAAATGACTCTATGAATATTTTCAGTATTCTTAGCCAAAGCTTGGATTATAAGCAGCCAGAAGTGAAGATAACGGACTTCCCTCATTCTAAGTTGTCCACATGGTTAAGCTTCTTCGCTGCTTACCTTTTCTTGGTGTGTCCATTTGGCTTCTCATCAGGAGGCAGTTCAATAATGAGCTGACAGGACTGCGCATGATCGAAGTTGTTTGGAGTCTTTGGCGAGCACTGGGTGTCCAACATAAACACCTGCAAAGGTATGCAAAGGTTCAGTTCGGAGCTCCATCATCCTCAACCTGGCTCTGCCAGGAACTGGCTGGATGGCTCTGGGTAAGTTGCTAACTCTTCCTACTCATCTCACCTATAAAATGAGGTTGATAATGGTCTTCTACCTGGTGTGTTTGTTGAGAGGGTTAATATGTATTATGTACATATAGTGTTAGAAGAAGAAACATTCAGAAGTTAGCAGCTGACACTAATACTAATAACATATTTTATTACATGACAACTCATTACACTCCAACTAGCAAGCGCTGATATTTAAAATTAATTGAGAGTAAACAAAAGGGGGCTGTGTTTGTAAAAAAAAAAAAAATCTCTGATTTTGACATCTGTGTGGTATTATATTCTATCCAACATGGGAGGAAGAAATTAATTAGGGCCCCCTCTCAGGACTCTGGATGTGGCCATACTACTCTATGGGACGGTGGGAGAAGTGACTAAAAAAACTGTAAGCGCTTCTTGATTCTTCCCTTTGAAAATAGAAGTACTTTTTTTTTTTTTAAAAGATTTAATTTATTTACTTGACAGAGATCACAAGCAGGCAGAGAGGCAGGGAGAGAGAGAGAGGAAGCTGAGCAGAGAGCCTAATGTGGGGCTCGATCCCAGGACCCTGGGATCATGACCTGAGCCGAAGGAAGAGGTTTTAACCCACTGAGCCACCCAGGTGCCCCAATAGAAGTACTTTTAAATGTTTTCTTTCCAAAGTTTTTGGTTAGGGACTGAGGAAGAGAAAATATTAAAAAGTAAAAGCTTCACTAAATGGCCTCTGTCTTTTTTCTCCATTAACAATCTACTGTTTCAGAAGAAGGTTCCATGTTCTTGCTGTGTGGTGGGATGTAGTTTGGAAGCCCACCGTAAGCACATGGGGACGACTGTTAGCAGTGTAATGGATTCCCCTTGGGGAAGCTATCCTGTCAGAAGACCACCTCTTGGCTTCTTGTTATGGTGCCTTTCTGTGGTAGCTGTCCATCACAGCTGTGGGGGCCAAAGTAGATCCTCACTGCAGCCTTGTTCCTTCTCTTCCGACCTCTGCAGACTGGCCATGGATGCTTCAGTGGGATGTGCTCTCTCCCTTCCCAACAGAACCATCATGTCCTGGGCTGTCATGAATGTGGACAGCAGAGGATGGGAGAAGCAGAGTGGAAGGTTCTTAACCCACCCTGTGAGGCGTGCTAGGGAAAGCCCTTTAGAAACCAGATCTAGCCAGGAAACGTCTCAACTGATAATCAGGGTATCCTGGATTATTTATGTCCTAAAGGGAGATTTTATTAAGGATTTAAACAGATCTTCTAGAAAAAGGGTGCCTTTGAATATAACCTCCAATTCACTTTACTTTTCTAAAGAATTAGAATACTTAACCAAAAATTTAATCCAACACTGCATATATATTTATAAAAATTGCTTAATGTTTTAAACATACCACACACATTTGCAAAATATCTTCTGCATGCGAAGACATACTTCAAATATGTCTGTTGCCACTAAATGATAGACTGAATTCTCAACAACCACTCACTACTCTGAATATATGTATATTTAGGGACAGTGCTTAATCCTGCTGCTGGAAGCCCCATGCAGTCTATCTCAGAGATAGACTGACATGTCACTTAAGTATTTGGGGGCATGTCTGTAGCTAGTGCTAATGTTGGAAGGCCTTTTGTGATTTAGTAACTCTCAGACTCAACAGACATTAAGTAAGTGTCTTCTACATGCCTTGCTCTAGGAACACCAGGGGAAAGTATATGGAATATGTTCTCTGCTCAGAAGATTACAACCAACTTTTTTGCCTTCTGACATTTGCCAGAAGAAAAAAGTCATTGGTACATTGTGATCCCTGCATGTGTAAGTATATTTTAATTTTACTTATGACTTACATTCCACTGAAATTAAGCAGCTTGGAAAAGGCTCTGTAGGGGAGATATAAGGAAAAAACCAAATAGGTTTGCCATCCTTAGGCACTTGTAGACTGCAAGTAACATCAATATTTAAGCAAATACGGATAATATAAGGAGTCCAAGTAAATCAAGTGGTGTATGAAGTGTAGCGGCCAGGGAAAGAAAGGACTTTAGCTGATCTGGGCACTGCAGGATGCCCTAAGAAAGAGATGGTGGAGAGGATTCTAAGGCTATTGACTGCATTAGTCATTCCTCATCAAGAACAGTACTGACAAGATGTCAGAGCCAGGAGGAGTAGCTCCCTAACGGAATGAAAGGCAGTCTGGTGATGCAGGACCATCAGGAAGAAGCTTCTAGAAGTCCCCAGTCCTTACCTGCTGAGCCATGGCTCGAATGCGCCAGTACTCGGCCTCGGCACTGGGGGAGGAGGAGGGGGCCGCCACCCTCACCTGGCAGCCTTCCCCACTGAAGCTCTCGGTGCCGCTGTGGAAGCAGCCCAGCAGATCCTGGGGAGAAACACAGCAGAGGTTCCCTGGGTGCCCCCTGCCCCATCCTGAATGTCCCTCAGTCTGGGACAAAAGCACTGCTCTGACAGCTTCTTTTTCTGCCCCTGTAGGAGTTCAAGAGAGGCTGCCTTCCAGGAGGAGGAGGGCGGCATCCGGATGCCCCACCTGACAGGCATGAGGGAACACTGGGAGACGGGAACACGCTCTGGCTCTCTCTGCCAGCAGTTTACCTTCACGGGCTTGAGCGTGGCGGAGAAGGCATCCTGCAGGGCACAGCAGGCCAGCCTCCACATTTCTTCAGTGAACACGGGGCCCGCAGTGACGAGGACATACCTGTTCGAGGAGACAAGGAAAGGGGTCTTGAAACTGTACGTGTTGTTGCCCTTACAGAAGCATATCCAGATTCATCCCACAGCTTCGTGCATGCCTTGCTGCCTCTTGTCTTCAACCCAGCTGGTGTTCCACTGTCCCAACACGATTTCCTAAGGCATTTCACTATAAAATATCATGGGGTTCCCACGACTAACAGGGAAATGTTTCAATTTAGGCTTGCATGCAAGACTGTATATATTCTCTACTATTTTTTCCATTCTAGCCCCATTTTCTACTACTCCTGGACAAATACCAACCAAAGTAACTGTTACTGGTGACTCTGATCTCCATGCTTAGGTCTGTGATGTTCTTCTTACAAGTCCCCAACTAGCAAGAGCTTGCCCCCCTTGGGGGATCCGACAAAGTGTCATCAATAGAAAAAGCTCTTGCTGACCATCTACTCCCCTGCCCTCCTTGGGGATTATCATTTTCTTCCTATTATTATTATCATTTTCTATGCATCTTCCTATTATCATTTTCTATGCATCTCTTTCCTATTATCATTATCATTTTCTATGCATCTCTTTCTGTTATGTCTGTTAGAAAAGGCTATAAACCTCTCAAGGGCAGGGGCCGTGGCTGACTTCTCATGCAGCTGAGTACCTCTCATATAATGCCTACATGATAAATATTTGCTGATTAAACACTGAAATGAGGAATTACTGGCATATACATACAGACATTTTTACCTTTAGAAAGCAATCCAAAAGTGAATTGCTACAATAAAATAATTTAATCCCGTTGGATTTCATAATAAAAACTGTGGAGAGCTAGGGAAGGTTTTTCCTCACCTAATACAGGAGCAGCCCACTCTGGAGATGGTTTCTGTGGGCTTGGCCACACAGGCTACCAGTAACTCAAACAGGTCCTTCAGCATCGTGTTGATCATACTCTCATACCGGATGTCTATATGGAAAAGTAAAACCAAGATTTCACTAAACTCTGTTGTAAAGGAGGGGGTTGAAAAGCCATCTATAGCTAAAGGAGAAAGTCTGAGCAATAAAAAGAATATAAATATCTGGGGGGGGGAAGTAATTTTCTTGGATTTTTTAAAACTTGATTTTAGTTTGTATTAATCATTTCATGATGAAGTATGTGGCTTTGGTGTGTTGATGTACATTTTTCGAAGTTATGCATATAATATAATGCATATATGCACAAATCTACTTACACAGACTGGAACACAGAACAGCCTGAATAGTAGCTAGTAAAAAAAATTTAAATTCTTAAAAAGAGAAAAATGAAACGTGTACTTTCCTTATGCCTGATAGGTAGACTAATCAAATGCGCCTGACAAACAAACCCTCTCTCAGCTTACTGTCTTCAATTCTCAGTCTGGCTTCAGTTTGCACACTATCCCCAGATTAAAGAAAATGAGACCTTCACAAATCACATTCTATGTTCCCAATTCAAGGAATACATCTGCATTCTTTTCCTCAAAGTCCTTGTGATGACACAGATCCAATTTTCAGTAGCCTCCTCAGTGATTTTTGTGCTGGGCAAAGCAACGATCTAGTTGAGAACATCTACCCCGAGGGATAGTTACTGTTACATGTGGAAACACCCACTTGTTTTCTTTTTCAATTAATGTTCCTTTTTTGTGGAGGCAAGTTGTCATTAAATCTAATAGAGCTACCCATTTCTTATCTTTGCTTTTTGACTCTCCCTTGGGGTGAACATCTTATGAGTTTCTCTAACCTCTCCAACAAGGGAGCCCCTCACCTCTTTATAAAGAAAAGCCAAAGGCATATAGAATTATAACATCTAGGGCCAACAGTGATTTTTTTTTTTCTGACTTCAATATACTATCCACCACATGCTTTTTCAAAGTGCCACAGATATTAAGATGCTTCACCCCCAACCTCCTAAGCAGCTTCTTGCCTATAACTGAAGCCTTTGTTAAAATCTTCTCTCCTCCATTTAGCCTCCCAGAGGAGGCAGGAGGCTATACTCCTACTCACTCCCAGACCACAGGGCCAGTTCTTTTTTTAATTGATTATATACTTGATTATATACTTGAACTTGCCTCCCCTCTTCTCAAGCACAAATCTACTAGATGGCATTATATTTCTAGTCACGTATGTATTTTAAGTGTCAAGTTTCATTTTGATAATCTAGGAGAAGGTTGGTACTGACCATATACTTCTCTTTGAGAAATTTCCAGACAAAATCATACACTGGTATTTATAAGCACTTTTAGACAGTGATGCTTCCCAGGAAAAATATGCTTAGCATGGACTTCTATGGGAGCATAAATACCTGAGTGTATAAAGCTTTGAATGTGCTCCACCACCAGCTCACAAGACAGGCCAATGGCATGCTTAAAATTAGCAGAAGCTGCATCCCAGTATGAATGGTCTTTATGACTACGACGGAGCCACACGGACATCACAGGGAGGAGAAGGTGAACAACTGCATAGATACCAAATCCTGGTCCTGAAAAAGAAAAATTAGCATCAGAACTGTGATTGCAACAGCTTTCCTATAGGGAAATGGAAGTCACTGCCATGGTTTGGCATGGCCCTTCTCTTTCACAGGAGCCCTCCTTCCCCCTCTCTGAGAAGCTGCAAGGAAAGAGAATTGACTACTAATTAGGGAATATATGGTCTTCGGTGGCATTTTTCTTTAAGATTTATTTTAGCATTTGAGTTGGAGGGGCAGGAGGGAAAGAGAGCATCTCAAGCCGACTTCCTGCTGAGTGCAGAGCTGGACATGGGGGATCTATCCCAAGAGCCCGAAATCATGACCTGAGCCAAAATCGAGTCAGAAGCTTAACTGACTGGGTCACCCAGGTGCTCCTCTTTTTTGTTTCTGTATGAATTTAGTTACGCAAATGACACACAAATAAATTCATAGAAATTCAAATAATACCAATAAAGCTAAAGTATCATCTGATTAACTCCAGTCCCCAGATATATGTGTATATGCATCTGTATGTTTATAAGAAAATAACTTCTAAAGTGTACATACACGTATCTATAGGAAACATCAAGAAACCCATTAACAAGAGTTAGAGATCATTCTGTGTCAGTGGATTTAGATAATAGTTACGTCTCTGTTCCCTTACTGATGGACAGTTAAGGTGTTCTATTTTTTTGCTTTTTGGATAATGCTATAGTGAAAATCCTTGTGAAAGTGATCAGTTTTTAAAGTTCTGATCACAAAAGCAAGCATCCTTTTCCTAATAAACAGAAAACACGGGAATACAAAGAAGAAAGAAACCTTGCCCACAGAGATAATCACATTTTTGTTTGACTTCTAGTCCTTTTGAATGTATGTATGTATTTATAGATGCATAAACTTTCATGTTGTGATTATATTCCATAGTATATATACTTCAAATGTTATTCACAAGTACTCATTTGAATGCATGTGGAAAATTCATCTGCCCTTATCATAATTTACTTAACACAGTTAACGTGTTCATAATTTTTTGGTATTCAGTATATTTCAGCAATCATAAGCCCATTTTGTCTTCATTAATTTCCTTTGATGATAGATTTCTAGAATTAAGGGCTCCCACATACATTTAATGGCAATGTGAAATGAGAAAATGGTACTGACTAGTGAAAGAGAGGTATATAATTAATCCTATAAAGTACCTGCTTATTTTTGGATAAAAGACATAGCATTTTGACATGGGAGTAGCTATGCTGGATTTTCTGATAAAAATTCTCCTATACACTTGCAATGGCTCTTTTTTTTTTTTTTTAAAGATTTTATTTATTTGTTTGACAGAGAGAGATCACAGGTAGGTAGAGAGGCTGGCAGAGAGAGAGAGAGAGAGAGAGAAGCAGGCTCCCCGCCAAGCAGAGAGCCTGATGTGGGACTCGATCCCATGACCCTGAGATCATGACCTGAGCCGAAGGCAGAGGCTTAACCCACTGAGCCACCCAGGCGCCCCTTGCAATGGCTCTTAAAACAGTATCAAGTCTTCATCAGTTTGTGATAAATAACAAAACTCTTATTACTCTGGAATTAACTAGTGGGTTCCTTTGTGGTTCTGATTGTGAAAACCAGAATTTCTGTAAGTTGCTTGGTTCTTGGGAAAATCTGCATGTGTTAAGTGTACATGCTAAATTTAATTAATTCAAAAGAGAAAATAAGTTCCTCAGGGCCATTTTTTTCTTATACTATCAAGGTATAGATGATCACTACAAGTCTTTTTCCTTTTTTTGAGAGAGAGAAAGAGCGCGTGTGAGAGCACACATGAGCAGGGGGAGGGGCCAAAGGAGAGGGGAAGAGAGAGACAATCTTAAGCAGGCTCCATGCTGAACGTGGAGCCCAATGTGGGGATCATCTTATGACCCTGAGATCATGATCTGAGCTGAGATCAAGAGTCAGATGCTCAATTGACTAAGCCATCCAGGCCCCCCTACATGTCTTTTTGTCAATCTAATGATCTATGACCCTTATACATTAAGGATCTTGCTGTCTTAATATTCTATATACTTCTGAGTGGTTTATGTCCTTGGAAACTCAGCAGGCCCTACTGATAGCCCTGGAGAGCATGTAAGATCTAGCTAAAGAGGAAGGATATAATCATGAAACAGAGCAAAGCCAATAACCTTGCCTGGTTATTGGAGGGATCCAACACACCCAGCTAACTGAATAGCACACATTATTTGTAAACAGACTGGTGGGAATATATGTCAACAATAAGAGGACATATCTTAACCCATCACTGCCTCACTGTCATTCAACAAGTGTTTACTGAGCAGCTATTATGCAGGAGGCTCTGTACCGAGTCTAGGGGTAGAGCTGTGAAATGGGCAGGCACATGGAAATACCTTCCTGAAAAAAGTTTTATGTATCACAACTCCCCACAAAAGACAGACATAGAAATTCTTACCAGGTGTTTTCGTCACGTCTCTCAACAGCTCAAAGAGTAAATCCAAGGTTGGCGGTTGGTGCTGACGTGGACAGTTGGACACAGCCGCTGTCAGCTGCTCTAGGAGGATGATCCACACTTCTATCAACCCTGGAAACCAAGCAGCAGATCTTGGTGAGATCCAGTTAGACACAACACAGAGTCATCGTAAGAGCCACCTAAGCGTCGTTACCATGGCAGAGTGCTACATGGTGTGGTAGCCCTCAGTGTCTACAAGCCTGGGCAGATGACGACTAACAGGCTCTAACAAAGTCAAAGGAAAAAAAAAACCACAAAATTTCTTCTCCTCCCCCTACAGGAAGAAGATTATGTGGTAAATTCTACTATAATGAAATAAAGGTCAGATTTCTTGGGAGATGACAATACCAAAATAATAAAATATCATTTTGCATCATCTTAGTATATTTTTTAAAAATTATTTTATTGTATGTAATATACCTATATATGTATATGATTTTCTTTTAAATATAAATATATAAAAAATTTGCCACTTTAAGTCTTGTTACATATACAATTCAGTGGTATTCATGCAGAGTTTTGTGCAACCATCACCACTCCCTAGGTCCAAAGCTTTTTTTTTTTTTATCGTCTCAGATAGAAACTAGGGGATAAAGGCTCATGAACCTCAGAATATAAGCAGTGTGAACAAGCTAATTTATAGGAAATGCAGAAGCCAGAATCACATATTTTGCACCACTCTAGGGGATATAACCAATAAAGTCCACATGGAAAACTCCACAGGACATGGGACCTCACTTCTTCCAAAAAGGAAGAGTGAACACAAAAGAGTTGGAGAGGAAAATCTAGAGATTGTAAAGGACTTCAGAGACCTATCAGCCAAACACAGAGTGCAGATCTTACACCAGTCATGGAAATTCACCGACATAAGAAAAGGGAAATGCTAACACTGAATTTGATATTTAATAATTACTGTTAATTTTTTGGTGTGATCATGGAATTATGATTATGTTTGTTATATTCAAAGATCACATACTGAAACATTTACAGATGAAATGCTATAATGTCTGGGATCTGATATAAAATAGCGACTGTGAATGGAGGGAGGAGATAGAGTGAGGGTTTATGTGTAAATATACGTAATAGATTGGCCATAAGTTAATAGCTGAAGCTGGGTGATGGGTACATGAAGGTTCATTATACCAGTCTAGTTTTACACATGTTTGAAATTTCAATAAGAAAACGTTATTTGCTTTTGGAAACCAGAGGAATAACATCTAAGAGCATATCAATTTTTAATACTAAGTTGAAGCCTTTGTTTTCAATTCTTTTGTCTGAGCTAGCTATGCTTCATATATAATTATAAATTGAAAGATCTCAATGAATTGATAATGTGGAAAAGTTTAGATAGGTCTTGGCTGAACTTAATCCTTAAAAAATGGGGTGCTTAGAAAAAAAAAAAACCAAGAGATTAATGATTTGCATGAATGGAAAGAGGATTGCTGACCGCCATGTACACAAACCATTTACAACAGTTTAAGACTGTATTATAGATAAACAACACTAGCTTCTGTTTATAATTGGGTTGGGGGTTTAAGAGGCTAAGTAAAAATTCTTAACTAATCATTAAATGAAACCTCTATTGAGCAATATCTAGACAATTTCCATTTTAATAGTTCTTTACGTTAGCTATTCTTTCCTATGGTTTTTCCTTAAAATTAGTCTCAACTAGTGAGGCTTTACTGTTTGTAATCCCTATGGAAAACTGTAAATACTCTTCTTCTCTAAGTGAATTTATAACAGAAAAATAAATAAAAAATTAAAAACAAATAAAGAAGCAAATTAAAAACCACCTCTCCCCAAAACTTCTTTTACAAGAGTTTGAATCAACCTATGCCAGTTATTAGTTCCCTTTAAGGATGTAATTTCCATTTTTAGATCTAGAACAGGGCAAGGTCGACTGAATCAGAAGACAAGCATGAGCGTGAGTTAACCTATCTGAAAATTTCCCAAAGTTACTAGACTGAGCTCTAATCCACAGGAAATTACATGGGAACTAATTTGAAACACATTCTTTAAAATTATTCTTTTAATGAGCCTTCAGTTCCACCAGTCACAAATAGATTCTCTCTTCAGTAGTGGCTTAATTTCCCCAGTCTCTAACCAAATAGTCCTGCAGGAAGTAATTATATAATGATTGTGTTTCCTAGAAGGTATTAAAGACAATTACCAGCCAATTTAAGTACCAATGCAACCACATTCCAATTTGCTAAATTATAGAGAATTCAGAGTTAGAACTATATTTAGTGGAGTCTGCAGATCCACACAGAGCTTGGAGGGAGGCATCCATCTAAAAAGGATGGGTTTGGAGACAAGACATCAAATGATGTTTTTAAACAGTCCATGGAAACTTTAGGTAGGCTTGTGCTATTAAAGTTAAAAACAGTAGCAACATAAATGGGTGATCATTCTTATGATTTATAAGCTACTGAACTCAGGCCTCAAGTTTCTGGGTATACTAACACAAATAACCTCGTTCAGTTCAGTCAATCAACTCACCAGTGTCGTCATCAAAATCCGACAGAACCGACTCCATTCCATCCTCGCTGCTCGCCGACTGCTCCTGAAGTCTTCGAGGCAAGCTAGCAAGTCGCCCACTAAGGAATATTGGCTTCAAGGGCATTTTGTAGATTTTGGCCAGTAACTAAATAATGGAATACCAAATTGCAATTATATGTGGGGAAAAAGCTGCACGCTGGGTGTTAAAGAAGAATAAAATTGTATATCAGCAACACTGGGGTTAGGGAAAACCAGAGAAGCTCCCAACGTATGGAAGGTTTGAGGCTGTTCGTGATTTGGACTCAAATAGTAGCTCATGAGAGGTTTCTTATCCCATGGAGCCGACGAAATAGCATTTAGTGGAAACAAAAAGGTAGAGGGAAAAGGCTCTAGGGATACTTTTTCAGCATCTCAGTTACCTATGAGTTTTATAGACTTTTGTAAACTGACCCAGGGAACCACAAAACATGTCAAGAGTTTTTGCCTATGGGAAAGTGTTCTGTGGGGATCACTGAGAAGAGGGTCTCTAGGTAAATGGGATACCAGACTGACTTCCCCTTCCCTTGCTTCAACACCAGGGCCAGGAGGCCAACAGTAAGTGGGGAAAGGGAGGCATCTCTGGGCCGGGGGGGACAGATGAAGGTATGGAAGCAGAGCTGAAAGACTGCCCTGGGTTCTTTATTACCCTCACTGCTAGAGCCCAGCCCCCCAGGAATCCTCATTACTGAGCCAAATGCCCAAGGATCTTCATGGATTAGAACTGTGCCTGCTGGTCTAGGGAAAGAGTTGTGGGTGAGACAAAATTCCTGTTCTGGGGTCTTACGGTGATCCTTTCACAAAGAAAAAGTAAAATTTTGGACATAAAAGCTATAGAAAATTTGGGTGATACTAGAGTAACCAGGGTATGTGGGAGCACTGGCGGTGAGCTGGTTGATACTCCAAGCTCTGGCCTCTCTGAGGAGGTCTTGTTTCAGATGAGAGCCAGGAAGATAAGGAGTGTCGCAAGGAGATGCAGGGAGAGGCCATTCCAGGCAGAGGGAACAGCCATGGCTCTGAACATTAAGGCACCATGTATCTGAGGGGAAGAGAGTCAGTGTGGTTGGAGCCCAGAGCGAGAGGGAAGGATCTGAGGGTGAAAAGGTAGCTGGGGTCCCGTGACGTGGGGCCTTGTGGAGGCAGCTGGGGGAAGAAGCTGGGCCTGGGGATCCTTTCCAAAGCCCTGGGATTTCACACTATTGCTGCTATCCCCGCGGGAGTGGTTCCACAGACTCGAACAGGCCTGGTGACATGACCCGCAAAGATAGGAAGGGGCAACTACTGAGCACTACTGAAGCCTGGGGGAGAAAGGGCTTCAGGAGGGAGCATCCTCTTGGGATAATGGCAATTACTGGGTTTAGCACAATGAAGGGTGCTGCTCCCTTTGACAAGTGTAGTTTCATGGGATTTCTTCACTAGATCTTGACAGAATGTGCCCCTCTTTGGTTTATGTCTCTTTTCATTGGTGGCATCCCCACCATCCACGTCCTATCATGAAGACTTCCCAGGACCTCGTGACCTCTCTCTATATCCTGACGAAAATATAGAGATTGTGACAGTTTCTGTGTCTGAGTATATGTGAGAAATTTCAGAGATTTCAATTCAATTGTATGTACCAGCACACGCTTATTCCTTTTTCTCTCCTTCATGGAAGAGCTGGGAACAAAAATTCCTACTCCAGATCTAAGCCCCCAATCTCCTCAGAATCAACAGAAAGTGTTTCTCTTGGGCTTCAGCAAAAGACATTCAGGCAGGTTTTTGAGTATCATCTGAGGTAGGTTTCAGGGCCTGGAGCTCAGTGTACCTGAGAGCAGCGCCTGAGGTAATCCAGGGCAGGGAGGCACAGGTCTGGGGATGTGGCTCCGGGTCCGGGGACGCAGTCTCCTATTTCCTTACAGTCCACCTCTCCTGGAAGACAGACAGACAAAATTACTTTTGCGTTCCCCCTTCAACGGAAGACCTATTTATTCACACAATATTCGTTCATTAAACGTTGGCTAAAATAGAAGAAAAAAATGATCCTGAACTCTGTGACCCTGAGATGAATCATTTTAGTCATTTTTTTCCCCCTCTGCCTGGTGTACATGCAGTTGGTAATGATACTGTTCTTATTTTGTTGGGATTAACCCATTTTGTAATTCCCCTCTTCGCTAACCCATACTTTCCCCGTATTCCACCACAGTTCCTTCTGTGGCTGGCGTTCTTTTGTACCTGGCCCCACTGGAATTCCCTTCATTGTGCCCCTGCTGTGGGTGGTGTGACTTTGAAGCTTGATGATAAAGAACAATCCTGGTGACAGGCCACGAGCTGGGCTGGAGGGAAGTGCTAGGTCACTGTCTGTTTGGAAAAGGACCCATTTGCTGCCAGTGTTCAGTGCTAAACAGTGATGATAAATTAAGTCCCTGGGTAGAGTCTGAACATCTGGGGCTTGGGGATGGAGACTATTGAATGGAATTGAAATGGTTTCTATTTTTTTTTTTTTTTTTTTTTGTGGTACGTATCTAGAGATTTCACAGATCTGGAGAGCATCTAGATTTCCTATAAGTAAATAGTTGAGGAATACCAGTTTTATTCTCATGTAATGAATCTATTCCATACTCTTAATAAAATCATTCCATTGTACTGTAATTGTTTCTAATTGTCTACAGTCGTAGCCACTAGGCACCCTCCCCTGTGGGTAAGCACACCTAATTACGAGGCATTAGTTAAAATTCAGACAAAGAGGCATGTTTCTCCTTAGAAAAGATAAACAGTTGTATTTTAGATCAGCGATTGGCAAGCTATCTGTGTAGAGGGCGAGACAATAAATACTTTAGCCTTTTGGGTCATCATGTTTTTGTTATAACTCCTTGAATCTACCATTGTAACCCCAAAATAGTTACAGACAAATGGCCATGGCTGTGTTCCAATAAACTTTATTTGTAAAAACTATCGATAGGCTGGTTATGGCTTACAGGCCACTATTTGGCCAGCCCCTAGTTTGCATTAACGTATTTTACAACATAAAAACACAGACTAGGTCAAACTCATGTTGAAATAACCCAGCAGGAGTTAAAATAAATTAAATTCATTTTTAAATTAAATTAAAAATAAATCAATTTCTTAGCCTGTTGGTCAAAGTGAGCATCCTTTTTTGTTTTGTCTTTTTAACCAAGGCCACTGTGTTTCACATCAAAGTCTGTGCAAATGGCGCCCCCTGGAGTCCAGGGCAGGACATAGCCAGCTTGGCAACGGAGGCTCTTTGGTTCCTGCAGACTATATGCCCCACACAAGTAACTCCCCTTATAATTCACAGAAAAAAAAAAAAATCCTCCACATGCATACCAATTATTCTGCATCTCTATTTGCTGCCTCTATCTCCCTCCCTAAGAAAAAACCTCAAATTTGTAACTTGCTGCTAGGCATTTCCACTCGAATGGAGTTTCACAGAAGCTCAACCTATCTAATGTCCATCTAAATGTCCAAAGATAGAATTGTCCAAAATGTCCAAAGACAGAATTCATAACTTGTTCTTCTCCTCCACACCCAATATGCTCAGCTTTCGGACACCTTATTTCTGGGTAACACCAGTTCTTGGGAGGGGAGCAGAGAGCAGTGCTCAGTTCCTCCAGTCCAAGCCTCCACTGGAGCAGGGCCAAGCCTCACAGATCCCACCTCTACCATGAGCGGGAGCCAATCACATCCTGTCTCCTTTCTCTCTACCTGCAGCTGCCCATTCCCATGTATGGGGGCATCAGCCTGCCAGAGTTCATGTGGGCACCTGGGTGGCTCAGTGGGTTATGCCTCTGTCTTTGGCTCAGGTCATGTTCTCAGGGTCCTGGGATTGAGGCCCGCATCAGGCTCTCTGCTCAGTGGGGAGCCTGCTTCTCCCTCTCTCTCTCTGCCTGGCTCTTTGCCTACTTGTGATCTCTGTCAAATAAATCAATAAAATCTTAAAAAAATATTCTAAGTTATTTCTTAAAAAAGAAAACTTCCCCACAAATTCTGGATTCCTTGAACCTTCCCCAACTGCCCCCTTCCTTTAGCAAACCTATAGCTTACTCCACAAATTTCAAATTCACTTCCTCTTTGAAGCCTGCATGGGCCCCCACTACCAAACGTCTCTTTCAGGGGCTTGTTTATTTCTGCTTAAATGCCTTTTTCCTTTTTTTCTTTTTATTATCCTTCACAAAAGTATTCATCTTACTGAATTGTAGTTATTGATTTATGTGTGTTTCTGAGAAGAGGCTGTGAGCCTCTCATAGGCAGGAAGCATGTTTTGTTCATCTTTACACCTTCATGGTACATACGGGCTGTTGTGCCCCATGACAGGCACCTAACTGCTCACTGAATAAGAGAATACCAGTAATTATTCTTAAATGAAATATAAGACTGTGACGTAGTAGCAAATGCATATATTGGTCTCTGTTCCCAGTTCCCCACACAGAGCCCCTAAAACTCTGGTAATTTCCCAAGCGATAAGAGTAGTGGAAGCATCTTGTGGTCTAATGTTTGGTCTTTCACTCCAATTCCTGACACAGAACTCCTAACTCCTTGGGGTTTCCTGGATGACAGGAGGGTCTTCTAATCAAGGCAACACGTGGTGTGCTCTTAGATGTGGACTGGTCACCAGAAAGACCAAACTGCGACTAGAAGTTGAAATTTTTTTTTTAAGATTTTATTTATTTATTTGACAGAGAGAGATCACAAGTAGGCAGAGGCAGGCAGAGAGAGAGAGGAGAAAGCAGGCTCCCTGCTGAGCAGAGAGCCCCATGCGGGGCTCGATCCCAGGACCCTGGAATCATGATCTGAGCTGAAGGCAGAGGCTTTAACCCACTGAGCCACCCAGGAGCCCCTAGAAGTTGAAATGTTTAGCCACTTTCCACCAACTAGGGCAGAAAGCCTGGAAACAGTTAAAGATCTGTCCTGCCTACGTGATGAAGCCTAAATAAAATTCCAAAAGTATGGGGTGCAGAGAGCTTCTAGGTTGGTAAACACATCTCCATTGTGGGAGGGTGCCACACCCTCACTCCATGGGGACAAAAGCTCCTGTGTTTGGGACCCTTATGGATCTCATCCAATGTATCTTTTTGGGTATTCATCTGTATCTCTAATTATATCCTTCATTATATAAGAAAGGGTGAACATGTTCTCCTGAGTTCTAGGAGTTGTTCCAACAATTAACCAAATCCAAGGGGTGGGCTCCTGAAACCCCCAAAGTGTAGTCATGTCAGACTTGTGGGTAACCCAGGGATCTACCTTTGTTTTGGCATGTGAAGCAGAGGGGGGAGTCTTGTGGGACTGAGTCCCTAACCTGTAAAGTCTGAGCTAACTCTGGGGAGTGCCAGAACTGAATTGAGTTATAGGACACCTAGCTGGTGTCGCAGAACATTGCATGGTGTGAGACCCCCGCCCTCCACCTCTATGTCCAGTGTCAGAGCACTGTAAGGGTGCCAGTCAGAGGGGGAAGGGAACAAAGAAGCCACCCAGGGTGAGCTTTTCCTATAGAAGAACTGAATTTTCTACTACCTGAGACAAAGATTCATACTTAAAGGTCTTCTTGTGATGGAGATACTAAATTATTTGGTTTTTATTTAACATAGAGCAGAGTTTAAAAAAAACAAAATCTGATGCTGTAGATCACAAGAAATCTTCCGCTGAAGGCTAGTTTGTAAAATCGATGAGAAAGTGGCCGTGGTTATCCTGCTCAGTCCTCCATTCTTTGGGGGTATATGTAACAACAGAATGAAGCACATGTAATACATAATAGACTATAACAACAATGGTCAACACATCAGACTTGTTGCCTCTATCCTTAAACTTGCATTTTTGTTCCTGCTCCCCAAGAAGGGGAACATGAATGAAGTCCCTTAGTTTCTTTTTCTTTTTTAAAAGATTTTATTTATTTATTTGACAGAGAGAATTCACAAGTAGGCAGAGAGGCAGGCAGAGAGAGAGAGAGAGAGACAGAGGGAAGCAGGCTCCCTGCCGAGCAGAAAGCCCGATGCGGGACTCGATCCCAGGACGCTGAGATCATGACCCGATCCGAAGGCAACGGCTTAACCCACTGAGCCACCCAGGCACCCCAGTCCCTTAGTTTCTTTGTGTCCAGTCTTTTTCTGCAAGTGAACTGTTGACTATTTAGCAAACATTTTTAAAAAATATTATGAAACTTATATTGTCCTTCTTCAAATTGTTCTTAGCCTCAGGGTCTAAGAGTATTCCCTGGTGAGGTTCTCAAAACTTTAAGACTTCAGTTCCTTCTCAAATTTTTGGTTTCACTAACTGCCCACTCTTCCATTTCACCCCAGATCAACTTGGGCTCCATAAAAAAATCTGCTTCAGCAGGTCAAATTGTATAGCAAGGCTCTCCTTTGTTCAAGCATTGCTCAGTTAAGCGGAAAATCAGGTCTTGTGTGTTTCAGAGAAGGGGGAATTTTACCCTCCAAAGAAATGTTATGATTAACATGGCCCAGGGGTAGGCATCCTAAATTTTTGCTTAGGAGGAGCTGGAAACTCAAGCTCAGGCTGCTAATTATGTGACATTGAGGACAGCAGCTCTCATGTCAGGAAGATTATAGCATATGATACTGAATATTTTAGGATACAAAACGAAGTTGGAGTCAAGTAACATATAGATTGAAAACATGCTACACTACAAGAGCATTCCAGGAACATGATGAAAAATAGCAACGCTGGACAGAATCCCAGCTGCTTTTACAGTAAGCTTTCTGCTTCTGAATACACAACGCACACTGCCATCTGCTTAAAGCCCAGGCGGTGGGCTTAGTGGCTCTAGGTGGGCAGTGGGCCCGTCTCCAGGGTTTTTCCACACACGGTCACCCAGGAAAGGGCCCCCAGCTGTCGTGAGGGACGACAAGAAGACTCCACTCACCCAGTCCTTTGACAAACTTCATAAGGCACATGATGTAACTTGTGGCCGCATTAGCAAAGACCTGGATGTTGTCAGTATTGAGAAATGCTTCAAATACATCAAACACTGGAGCCTGGCTCTTTCCTAAGGGAGGAAGGTTGTAGAATATTAAGAACATCAACATTACCCTTCAGGTCGCCCATACTCCCAGCACCTTCCATGAAGTCTTGGAAAAGACCTACTACCCCTGGAGGAAATTCCTGGCCTTTTGAGGGGACAGGGAGCTTGGCTCCAATGCTGTCCTTCTCATCTTTGCCTGCAGGGGGAGCTGCAGGAAGGCTACAAATACCAGAGAGCTCCTCCGCAGGGACAGGAGGGCAAAGCCCACTAAGTGCAGCGCTGTGGCAATAGGTGGGTCTACATCGTTGGGAAACATGCAGGCCTCTGGGATTCCACACACGTAATTACAGGGAAGGGAAGGTTTAGATACGCCCTGATGGCATATACGAATTGATTCACAACTGTGCAGGAGAGAGTTAACAGGCTCGAGATTGCTATCCTTAGAAAAGAGGGCTTACAAGATTGGCCGTTGGCTCACATCTGGGAACTTGGTTCTCAGAACATTCCTAGGCAACAGTGAATTGATGAGGGTGGTTCACTGTGCCTAGACTATGAAAACAACATGGTTTGTTCTGAAAACTGGCTTTCCTCTGAGGAGTCTGAGATTTTGGTAGGTGCTAGGCAGGGAGTACTTAGATGGCCAAATCTTAGCTGGGTCTCCAATGGGCTTCGCTGCGGAGAAACATCAGACTCATGTTGCTGCATTTTCACTCCCAGAGCAGAGTGTGCTCTGTGGGACCCGTGGGGGAGGCTGAGAGCACATGGTAGCCTGCACAGGAATTTGCCTTAATTCTGTGTCTTCTGCCCTTACAATCTGGCTTGTCCTCACCATGTTACCATGATAATCTGAGCCATGCAATAAGACTTAGCTTACCTCTATGCCGAGTCCTGTGCATCCCCTGTTGGGTCTCTTGGCTTGCTTTATGGGTCCCCGTTCATTTCCAGCTAAGCTCAATTTCCCTAACTGGGATTCAACTGTGTTATGATGCTTTTTTGCTTCTTACTAGGAAGCAAATAATGTTTGCTTTTTTGGCTTCAGGAATGAACTCAACACAGATATGTGTAATTGAAAAGACAGAAGTGTCAGCATTTGGTCTAATCTGTCAGTGAGAGCAGGGCCTGATAATGCTCAGGGTTCTTGGTCTGCCAGCAGAACTCAGAATGGGTGCCCTGCTATCACAGGTCATTTCCTACCAAGAAAACATGGCCGAATGGTAGCCTGCCCTGTTGTTTACTTTCTTTTGATAGCATGAAAATTGGCATCAAGAATTCATACTTTATGATAAAAATCATCTACCCATTCTTTCCTCTCACCACCCTTATTTAATATAGTACTGGAAATACTCCCCAGAGCAAGTAGGCAGGAAAAAAAAAATAAATAAAACACATCCAAGTCAGAGAGGAAAGAGTAAAATTGACTGTAGATCACATGATCTATTTTGTTTAGAAAATCCTAAAGATGCCACCCAAAACTTATAACTGATAACTGCATTCATTAAAGATTTAGGATACAAAATCAAACACACGTTCTTACCCATAGAGTAATCACCGACCAGATACTCCTTCACCTCAGACTTGTTTCCACTGTGCACAGTTTCCAGGGCACTGAACAGGGGCCTCCATCCCGACTGGATTTGTGTGGAACACACCTCAACTAGCTCGCCAATGGATGTCACAACCTGGCAGAGGCAAAGGGGGTGGCACTAAAAATCTTTCCCTTAAAAGCAGGACGAAAATTTCTGGGAAGGGGGATATACTTCTCCGCTTCCTATTTCTGGGTTAATTGCAGTGAAAAAAGAAAAACCAGAATTCATCCAAACCCACTCAAAAATCTCCTTAAATGAGCCGCCATATTGCATTAATTTGCATTTGCTAAAGACTAGTGTTGAGCAACTTTTCACATGCTTATTTGCCATCTGCAAATGTTCTGCTGTTTTTTTTAAAAAAACTTTTTGTCTTCTCATTATTGTCTTTTCTCAAAGAAAGATTGATCTATTTTTAGAGAGTGAATGTGCACGTAGATGGGGAGGGACAGAAGGAGAGGGGGAGAATCTCAGACTCCACGCTGAGCGTAGTGTCCAACATGGGTTCAGTCTCATGACCCCAAGATCATGACCTGAGCCGAAACCAAGAGTTGGGCGCTTAACTGCCTGTGCCACCCAGATTCCCCTCATCACTGTCTTTTTTTAGTGAGTTTTTAGAGCTGTTTACATATTCTAGATTCAAATCTTTCCTCTGATACGTGATTTACTTTTTTTTTTTTTTTTTACAGCTTTGACTTTGTCTTTTTATTTTTTTAATGGTGTCTTTTAAAGAACAAGTTTTTAATTTTGACAAAGCCTAATTCATCAACTCTTTTTTTGGATCTTGTTGGTGTCATTCCTAAGAAATCTTTGCCTAACCCAAGGGCCCAAAGATTGTTTCTAGTAATATTTGCCATACTGGTGTTCATTTGGCTGGAGGTTAATATGGCTACCCTGGCCGTTTGATGGTTACTGTTTGCATGGTATATCATTTTCACCTCTTCTACTCTCAATCTTTGTGCCTTTGCATGTAAAATCTGTCTCTTGTAGACTGTGTATTATAATATCTTATTGTTATATCCACCCTTACAATTCTGCCTTCTGATAGCTTGGTCATTTCATGTTTTTTAACATTTTTAGAAAAGATTTTATTTATTTATTTGACAGACAGAGATCACAAGTAGGCAGAGAGGCAGGCAGAGAGAGAGAGAGAGAGAGAGAGAGAGAGAGGAGGAGGAAGCAGGTTCCCCACTGAGCAGAGAGCCCGATGCGGGGCTCGATCCCAGGACCCTGAGATCATGGCCTGAGCTGAAGGCAGAGGCTTTAACCCAGGCCACCCACCACCCAGGTGTCCCATTTTTTAACATTTTTATTGAGATATAAATCCCATATGATAAAGATTACCCACTTATACTGTACAATTTGGTGTTTTTTAGCATATTTAGAGAGTTGTGCAGCCATGACTAATCTAATTTTAGAACATTTTCTTGACCTGCCTATGCCTCCAGGCCAGCATGTGCCAGTAGTCATTCCCTCCACAGAACCCTACTCTCTGCCCTAGGCAATCACTAACTTACTTTTTATCTCCTTAGATTTGCTTATTATGGACATTTTACACAAATGAAATAAAATGTGGGGTTTTTTGGTTTGTTTGTTTGTTTTGGTGATTGGCTTTTTTCATTTAGTATAATGTTTCCAAGCTTCATTCATGCTGTAGCACAAATCAGTACTGATTTTTTTTTTTTTATTACAGAATAGTATTTTATTGTGTGGAAATACCACATACATCCATTTATCAGCAAATGGAATTTAGGTTGTTTCCAACATTCTGGCTGTTATGAATAATGCTTCTCTGAATGTTTGTGTCTAGATTTATATGGATATATGTTTTCATTTTTCTTCGGTATGTACCTTTTGAGGAACTCCCAGATTGTTTTCCATGGCAGCGCATTTAGTAGCATACGGAGATTCCAATTTCTCCACATTTCATCAAACCTTACTATCTTTTTTACTGAAGTCATCCTAGGTGGTCTGAAGTAATATCTCATTGTGGTTTTGATTTGCATTTCCTTAATGACTAAAGATGTGGAGCCTCTTTTCACAAATACATATTTAATATTATTAAAATGGTCTTATTTACATCTGTCATTTTACTACTTCTTTTCCACATATAATGTGTTTTTTGTTCCTCTGTTCCTCCTTTACTGTCTTCTTTTGTGTTAAATATATTTTTAGTGTATCATTTGATTCCTCTTTCTAATTTATTTTTTGTATTAATCTCAAGGCTGTTGTCCTAGGGATTAGAATATACATCTTCGACTTATCACAATATTCAAGTTAATAATGATTTAATTCTAGCAAAATATGGCAACTTTGTTTCTAGTAGTTTCATTTTCTCCCCTTTTTTTTGCTACGGCTATATACATCTTTATAGTTAATAAATTAAAAAATACAATGTTAGTGTCAGTGCTTATGTAAACACTGTTTTTAAAATTAAAAAATATATTTACCCACACATCCATTTCTTCTTGTGAAACTGACTTACTCTGTTGTTTTATCTCCTTTTAGTCTGAAGGAATTCCTTTAGTACTTCTTACAGGATAGGTCTATTGGCAAGAAATTCTATTATATATTTTTTAAATCTGAGAATTCTTTTTTTTTTTTTTTTTTAAGATTTTATTTATTTATTTGACAGAGAGAGATCACAAGTAGGCAGAGAGGCAGGCAGAGAGAGAGGAGGAAGCAGGCTCCCTGCTGAGCAGAGAGCCCGATGCGGGACCCGATCCCAGGACCCTGAGATCATGACCTGAGCCGAAGGCAGTGGCTTAACCCATTATTTCATCTTCATTTTTGAAGCACAAGTACTCTAAATTATTCACTTTCAATGTATTATTGCTTTGTCTTCTGGCCTTCATTCTCTTTGGAAAAGTAGCGTTTAATTCTACTGTAGTAACAAACTGTTTCTCTCTTGCTGCTCTTGAGGTTTTCTTTTTGTCTTAGAGCAGTTTGATTATAAAGTATCTACTATGCTTATCTTTGTGTTGATGCTAATTGGGGTTCCATTAATTTTCTAAATTTATTTTCTGACCCTTTCCGTTTTTCATCTTTGTCTGAACCCCCATTACACATAAGCTTGACATTTTATCACAGGTCTCTAAGACTTTATTTCTGGTCAAATTATCCTCTCTAATCTTTGGAATGGATAATTTCTATTAATCTACCTTCAAGTTCCCAGATTCTTCTGCCATCTCAAATCTTGCTGGTAAGACCATCTAATAGATTTTTCGTTTCAGTCATTGCCTTTTCAACTCTAGAATTTGCATTTTTTTCATAGTTCCATTTCTCTAATTAGACTGTTTTTGGTCATTGCCATCATATTTTCCTTTAATTCTTTGATAGTATTTATAGTAGCTGCTCTAAAGCCTGGCTCTCAACTCCAACACCGGGGCTCGTTCAAAGTCACTTTCTATTTTTTGCCTCCCTCCCAATAGGTGTCCTTCTCTCTTGTCTCTTCTTTCCCTTCCCTTCCCTTTTCCTTCCGTCCGTCCTTCCTCTCTCTCTCTCTCTCCTTCCTCTCTCCCTCCCTTCCTTCCTTTTTGCCTTTCTTCTTTCCATTTTCATTTCCCTCCCTTCCTTCCTTCCTCTCCTTTCCCCTTTCCTTTCCTTCTTCCCCTCTTCCTTTCCTTTTTCTTTGCTGAAAAGTCAACATTTTGTATAACATATTGTGGTAATGCTGAATTCTGATTAATTTTTGAGTTGTTGTTGTTGTTGTTTTTCCTAAATAAGGGGTTGGATTTATACTGTGAAATCTGTCTCTTCCCATGTGTGAGAGCCAGTGTGTCTGGGTCAGTTTCTTTGTTTTTAGGTCTTAGATTTACTATTTAACAATCCTCCCCATGTCTGAATAGGTTAGGGGTCAGCTGATGATTTGGGCAGAAATTGTGCTCAGACAACTTGAGCCTTTAAGGCTTCCGTCCTCCTCAACCAATCCACATGTGTAGGTTGGGGAAAATATTCTAAGTTTAGCCAGGTCTTGTTTTTTTACTTTCTGATGGGATTTGTATGGTCTATACTGCATATGCATAAGTTTCATTCAGCCAGAGATGCATGAGGAATCGATCTAGTCTTTCTGTAAGTCTCTGGTTTCCAGGGATTCATGTTAAATTTCTTATTCAATCACTGCTCACTGTAACCTTAGGCTAGCAAAATTGCAATTTCCCCTGTTCACTACTACTACTACTTCTTCTTTTTTAAAGATTTTATTTATTTATTTGAGAGAGCAAGGGAGAGATAGAGAGCGAGCACAAGCAGGGAGAGTGACAGAAAGAGGAGAAGCAGGTTCCCTGCTGAGAGAGCCTGATTCGGGGCTGGATCCCAGGACCCTGGGATCATGACCTGAGCCAAAGGCTTGAGTGACTGAGCCACCCAGGCATCCCTCTAAGTCTTCTTTAAACTAAGTCTGTCCCTTATAGTGGAAAAGCTGCTGATTTTCTAAGTTAGCTTCACACTAGTCAAACTACTATACTAGCCAATAGCTTGAGAGTGAGGGTGATGGGGACAGTGTTTGGCAAGAGGTCATGAACTTCCATTGTTCTTAAGCAAAGTTCTGGCAAGAAGGATTTCTAAGTATAAATGCTACTCAATTTGTTGTCTGCCATTGGTCAATTTCCAGAAACCTGAAACCATTGATTTTTACAATTTTGTCTTGTTTTATACTTGAATTTTGTGAGGTGGCTTCATTAGCTTTTTCATGCTGCCATAACCTAAATCCTTCTAGTTCTAAATCTTTCTTTTCTTTTAAGATTTTATTTATTTATTTATTTGAAAGGGAGAGAGACAGAGAATGAGAGAGAGAGCATGAGAGGAGAGAGGTCAGTGGGAGAAGAAGACTCTCTGTTGAGCAGGGAGCCTGATATGGGACTCGGTCCCGGGACTCCAGAATCATGACCTGAGCCGAAGGCAGTTGCTTAACTGACTGAGCCACCCAGGTGCACCCAGTTCTAAATCTTTCTGAACACAGTGAAGCATATTTATTTTAAAATCTGTCTCTGAGGACTCTGGATCCCTGGCTAAGCATGTGATTATATGTGTGTGTGTGTGTGTGTGTCTATTTTTGTTTTTTTTGTCAGTGACATGTTATTTCCTAATGAGCCTGATTATTTTTGACTGAATGTAGACACTACATATGCAAATCAAGAAATAATTTGAATCCTTGGGATGACATCATCTTCTGTCAAAGAGTTGTTCTGTGCTAGGGAAGAGGCCCCAGAACTTGCAAATCATCTAATCTCATGTTAGGGACTGGGATTATTTAAAGTTGGGGATTATTTCCTGGTATGATTAGTCTATTTAAGTTTCACTCTTCTTCCTAATATGTCCCTTTCTCTTCACGGTTCTGTCCCAGGATGTCCATAAGTTACCAGACTTGGAGGGCCCCAGATTCCAGTTTTGGTTAGTTTCTCAATCCTGCAACCTCCTTTTCTGAAAATAGTGGGTTCCCTTTTCAGGAAATATCACCTCCAACACCAGGCACAGACTCTGGGTATTCTTCTTCTTCTAGACATTGGCCTCAGTTATTCACTGCCTTATGTTCCAATATCTAACAATGATTAAAAAAAATTTTTTTAATCCAACTTTTCCTGGTTGTTCCGTGTGGAAAGTTGATCTGACCTACTTAATTCATTATGATGGAAATCCTCCAACTTAGTCTTTAGGCATGAACTCACTTTTCTTACTCACTTTTCATTAACTCACTTTTGCTTTCTTTTGTTTCATTAAACTTACTTGATATTCCTATTTAATATTTCGCAGGAAGGATACCACATTTCAATTCTTTTCAGTCCTGACTGTACCATCTGTTATTCCAGCAGCTTGCTCTAAGTATTGCCTTATTTCCCTGTGCGTTTTGTAATATTTTGGAAATACTGTGAACTCACATATCTGGGAACTTTATTTGTGGGATTCTTTTATGGCCCAGGTTGAAAGGAGTTCCTCTGTGGGAATTTCTCTTGCTTTTGTATCATGCCTGTATGAAGTTTTTCAGTGTAGTTTACACTACAAAGGTGGTATAATTTCATACATTGACCTGCTAGAAGGGATAGCTTATAAATTTAAATCCTATAGAGTTTTTTTTTTTTCCTTGTTTGTTTGTGTTTTAGTCTCTATGAAGAGCCAATGTTAGAGAAAGGCTGCTACTATCCACAGGAGGGTGGTATTGGGTTCATTTTGAACTCAACTTTGCCCTGAATGAACACCAGTCTTACACAGTTTGCCCTGAGACTGATCTCCTATTCCTGTGGCCTCAAGGATGTGCTAAGTAGACTTCTGCTTCACCCAATGGCAAATTCCCTCAATGCAAACGCAGGCTTAGGACTCTACTTAGTGCTCTGGCTTCCCATGGTTACTTAGTTTTGGACACATTAGTATTCTTGCCTTTCTTGCAAGAAAGGGTCAGTGCATTTACAAGGAATTTTTAAACCTTTATTCGACCTTTTTGGTAGGTGTCAGAGGCAGAGGAGCTGTCTGTGTTCCTAGCCCACCATTATGACATGAAGTAAACAGTTAGTTTCTTTACTGTCTGTCTCCTGGCAGAGGGTATTGTAGTGATGAAGAGTATAGGTTAGGTATATTGAAGTATGTACTGGTACAGCTAGATTGCCTAGGTTCAAACCCCAGTTCCACTAATCATGAACCATGTATCATCAGCTAAATTGCTTAGCCCCCCTGTCACGGATTCCACAAAGGATTACTGGAAAGATGAAACATGCAAAGACCATAGAGGAGGGCTGGCCAGGGCACTCAGGAGGGGCCGGCTCTGTTGCTGGTGATGCTGACTTCCACATGCCACTGACCTGGTCTTGGACATCCTCATCACACAACTCCAGCTGCATGATACGTTCAAAAGGTCGGAAAAGTGCTTCATTAAAGTGAAAATGAGGTGGCTCATTCCAGTCAGTGAGAACCTCCGTCAGTATATCATGGATGAAGGAAACAGCCTTCTGAGACACATGCCTTTCCTTATGGCAGGCGGCCTGCAAAATCCAAAGGAGAGTAGAACACCATCAGGACTTCACGGAAGTAAGAAATTGGTCTCTTAAACTCCTAACCTACTCCGTTGTGGGGAGGTAGAAGCAGCAATTCTGTTGACGTAAAAATAAATAAATAAATGTAAATAAAAATAACTCCAAGGACTAAGTATAGATGAACAGCACACTAAAGTTAAATTTTTAATAATTTAACTAAAGATCACACGCAATTCTAGTTTCACTTTAATATTTTTGGAAAAGTGAGACTTTCTAGTAATTTCCTTTTCATTTTTCTTCTTGTAACATGACAGTTTTCTTGGGTGGTAAAGAACACATGGACTATAAATACACTGGAACCTAGTCTGGGAACTGCCTATGGTCTCATTCTAGCCATGTTCTGAATATGATCAGAGAAGTCACCTGTCCCTCAAGGAAGTGGGCCAGTTGCCCCCAGGATGGTCAAACTTGCTCACATCTTTGTATGCATGCCCTTGTGGAGCCCACTCTGTCACTGACCTTGGGCTTGGATGTGTGATCTGCTTTGCACAAATGAAAAATACCAAACATTGTATCAGTAGAGAACTGGAAAGCAGCTCTGATTTGGGGTTTGCCCTCTCACTTTTCTTGGGAATCCTAAGAATACCACGTGAATGAGCCAGGGCTAGTCTGCTGAAGGGAGAGACATCATGAGGAGAGGCGCCCATGTCCAGCCCTCCTAGTCAAGGCTGTCATGAACCAGCTGAGGACAGGTGCACAAGTGAGGCAAGAAGAGCTCAGCCAAGCCTAGCTCAAGCCAGCTCAGATACTTGACCCACAGTATCCGGAGCTAAATAAATGGTTGTTGTTTTATGTGGCCAGATTTTGCAGATGGTTGGTTGTAGTTTAACAGATAAATCATAAACCCTGTTTTTCCATGACTAAGTTGTGATTTTCTACCCATTTTCTTTACTAGAATGTTCTCAGTTTAGTGAATTAAGTTCCACAAAACACTTGATTTGATGATGTAACTCTGCCAGATTAACACTGAAGAACTAATAAGAATTGTTATTACTGAAAAAGGAGGCAATAATTTTCCCACCAATTGAGAAGGAGCCAGTCGTTATGTACCGAAATGCTTAGTTCATAGGATATTATTTAATGCATGCACTACTTTGTATGAGAGTGAAAGGGGTCCTAGCATTAATTTTGTTGGGAAAACTAGGGCATATGGTTCACCTACTTACAGGGTACTTGCCAGAGTACATTTAGCTCTCAGAAAAGAGAGACTGGCAGAACAAGAGACATTGTTATAATCATGTATAAAAGTGAAACTCCTGGGGTGCCAAGCCTCTGCCTTGGGCTCAGATCATGATCTCAGGATCCTGGGATCAGGCCCGCATCAGGCTCCCTGCTTAGCAGGGAGCCTGCTTCTCCTCTCTCTCTGCCTACTTGTGATCTCTGTCTGTCAAATAAATAAATAAAATTAAAAAAAAAAGACATTAAAAGATAAAAGTGAAACTCCAGCCTCAGGCTGAAAGTAAGGCATAAAGATCGGAAAGCCAGCTGTGGGAGGTACTTCCCCAAGTCATGTGACTATAAAGAAAGATAGGGGCAAAACCAGGATGGGACTGCCCTTTGGGGTGATTTTCTAGATGCCCAGATGTCCTATAGAGAACTGTGACGTTTTTGCCGGGTTGAGGGAGGGGTGGGTTGGGGACCTTAGCCTTGCTCTGAGGCCACGATGCTCTTCAGCCCGCCCCGCATGGAAAGCCCTGTGCGGGCTCGGCTGCAGGGGCTCACCTCCACCAGGTGTGGGGCCACAAGGCTCCAACAGCGCATCACATGGAGCAGCGGCCGTGACTTGCTCCGCACGATCCTCAGCATGGCGTCTCCGAGCCGGAAGAGGTGGAGGGCGCTCTTCCGGTCTTGGGTCGATTTAACTTCTCCTAGAAGGTGGCAAGACCATAAAAGCCATAAAGCCCAAACAAAGGGGTAGTTCGGTCTGTTCTCAAGCACAGAGAGCATGAAAATCAAAGGGGATGAAAAATACTCAGGGTGGTAGGATTAGTCAATGCGGGCCAACTGAGGGAGGAGAAGACCCAGGGTTCCAGAGGGATGAGGGGCTTCACTCAGCACCTCTCCTATGGGCCGCCATATTCCCAGGGCCTGCCGGGACAAGTGTAAGCACTGTTTGTGGAGAAGAGGGAATGGCCTGGTGGTTAAGTAGGACGGGTGGGGACTCAGACTGCCTGGGTTCAACCCCTGGCTGCACCATTTAGTAGCTAGGCTATGTTGCACCAGGACTTTCTCTCTCTAAGCTACATTTTGTGTAAAAGTGGGGCTAACAGCACTTACCTCTTCAAGTTACTTGAAGGATTAAATATGGAGATCCTCACAAAGTGCCTGGCTGGGCACATACTAAACACCCCCTGCTGTTAGCCATTAGCATTACTGCCGTCACTGTGTCATCCACTTTGCCAACCCTTTATGGCACCTCTGAAGTGCTTACCAAGCAGGTCAGGCCCCTTTCTACTCAAGGACATGCTTGTTGAACCTGCTCTGTCTTGCTTCAGTGTAATCCTTACCTCCTCTGATCTTTTGCTACTGCTCTGCCCTGTCACCTTGGTCTTCTCCCTTTTCATCATTTTCTTCTTCCTCATGTCCTACTGCTGCTCCTATATTGCCTACAAAATGCTGATCATTATCTTGCTCTTGCAACCAGATTGCTTCTTTCTAATTAATCTTGCCATAGCAGATAAACTTCAAAATGACAGTAATATTATTACCAACTCACCTAAGAGAGTGTAGCTGGTAAAAGATGGACGCAGCATTTTAACTCCTGATTCATCCCAAAGCAAATGCCCCCTCCTCCCAGCTGCCTCTTTTTAACCCTGCTCCTTGTTTTTTGGTAAGCTGAGAGCTTGCTGATTTTTCAACCCCAAACACTTTGAAGGTGGCTCCCAAGTCCAGGGCTGCTCTGGAAGTTTGAGGGGTCTGGGAAGTTGGTGTTACAGAGCTAAGGTTTTAAAGTCTATTAAAAACTAGCAGGGGAATGACTGTGCTTCTCAAATCAGAATTTGCAGTAAGGGTCAAAAGGTCAAATGCATGCACTTAGAACTTCAGATCCCTAAAGATGGGACCTCAAGAGGCTGTATGATCCAACTTGCCGGTACAGTGTGTCCCCAGCATGTAGTTCTGTGCCCCTGCCCAGACCCATTGGGACAGAGGCTCACTGTTTCGGCACGACAACCTTGGCTACTGATGGACCATTGCATCTGTGAGCGGCCTACCACCAGTTTGGGACCCTGGGGCAGCTCATTACAACTGTGCTGCCTTCAGGGTCCTCATCAGTGAAGACAGTGACATTGACCTATAGTTAGGGATGTGCCTCAACAGCAGTTTTTCTAAGAGTAGCAGGCAGCTTCTCCCCTCCTTCCACTCTTCTCTCCCACCAGCCTCTTGTGGAATCAGGAGCTGCTTCTGCAAGCAGCTGAACTGAATGAAACAAGAGACATGGCTTGTGATACGGGGAAGGGGGTCCCACCCTCATGGGAACTACCTGCACCCTGAGTAGCCACATAATTTTCTCTATCTCAAGCACAAAACTTTGCAGAACCACCCAGCACAGCTCCAGTGGGAAGAGGGGCAGCACTGGCCGCAGCAGCATTTCCCCCAGCATGCCTGAAAACTGATGACAAATCTGCCCTAGACCTTAGCCAGGGTGACCATGTGTGATGAGAATGGGAATTCAAGTCTTCAGGTGGGCCGCTGCTTTCAGAGATCCGGGCTGCTTCCTGCTGATCTCATGGCATGGTTCTTCTGGGAAGGAATTACCTGGCATGGCTAGAGAGTAATCCACCGTATCTGTAACAGAATGGAAGAGCTGGGACTGGGATGCTTTCTTCAGCTGGTAGAGGAACCCCCCCAAAGCCATCAGGTTCAATTTGTCCGTAGCATCTTCGAAGAGCCTGGAGGAAAAAAACTGATTTTTTACTTGGGAACAATTCCACCAAGTCTTTGCGGTAGAATGATGATGGTAATTTTGTTAACTGTGAGTAATGAAAATGTGTAAAACTGTAAAGAAATGTGCGTTATGCTTCTCTACCTATTATTACTGTGTATAAGTCTGCTCGAACTAGGAGACTTTCATATAAAGGGCACAGACCATTAAAAAAAAATCTTTGTTTTCGCATGGCGCAGCTCAGCCATGCTGGGCACTCATGAAACATTTGGCAAGAAGCTGAAACTTGGCAAAAGCATCACCCCCTGAAACTGAGTAACTGGGAATGGAATCCTTAAAATTAGCTTTAGCTTCATAAACTATGTGATAGAAAAACCCATTAAGTCAATCAAGTCTTTTGCTGGGCTACGACTGATGAGTCTAATGCTGGGTTTGGTCTTCAGAAGGATACAAAACCAAAGTACACCCAAACCTGTAAGCCCCCTGGGGGTGGGCCTAGTTTAATTATTGTCTCGACTCATACACCCAGTGCCCTGTACGCAGTGGGAGCTCAAGTAGCTACTAAAAGAATATTCCCTAACATAATGAACCTCGCAGGTTCCTTCTGTTTTCTGCTCTGCTGGGCGCAGACACTTCTAGCGGAAGGAGGAGGGGAACACAGGTCGCAGGGCTTGGAGAAGGAGCTGAGGCTCGCTGGAATTCAGAAGGCTGGCATCCGATGTGGGTTTCTATGGCCGGCCTCTCACTGCTCTTCAGTCATCTGCTTCTTGCCCACCAAATCTGTGCTTACATCAGAAGGGCAAGCAGCCCCGTGGGCTGTCACATGCTGAGCAAGGGAGAGGGTCTCCAACAGGAATTGAATACAGAGTCCCGTTTGAAGAGGTTATAGGAGATGTACAGGTTTTAAGATGGGAATTAGTAGGTTAAGCATTCACAAATGATGGAAACAAAGACTTTTTCCTTGCTATTTTTGTAAATCCAATTTTAATGTCATTTAGTGTCTGCGTCCTATTAACCATTTCTTCTCTCTCGTTGCTAGTAAAAGAACAGCAATGAATATTATGCCCCGCTGGATGCTTGCATACTACTGTCCAGATACCAGCACAGTTTCCCAGCCACCTTTTTGGATAAGCCGGGAAAAGAGAACACTGCACAGAGTCTCAGCATAACTCTTCATGCAGACATGACCTTGTAGTTGATTAGTGTCAAAGCAAGGAAAGAACTCAGGTGTTCTGAGCCCCTGTGAGTGCTGTTTTGCTTTCCCACTCCCCAGCCTCGGTCTTCTGTATAAACTTCACTGCCCTGCGGCTGGGGGCACAATGACCCAGTGTGGACAGTGCAATGTGGTGGGATGACATGTGACATGACGACCAGCAGCAGGTTCAACATCAGGAGGTGTTGCCACTTGGGGCTGGGGTTATTGGGTTTTTCCTCTCAACCTCAATATGGTTAAAGAATATATCACTCCCTTAGGTGTGGGACTATAGATAATAACTATCATAAGAATAATGGGTTTTTGGTGGCATCTGGGTGGCTCAGTCAGTTAAGCATCTGAAGCATCTGCTTTCAGCTCAGGTCATGAGCCCAGCATCCTGGGATCCAGCCCTGAGTCAGCTGCCTTGCTCGGCACGGAGCGTGCTTCTCCCTCTCCCTCTGCCTGCCTGCCTCCCTCTCCCCCACTGCTTCTGTTTTCTCTCTCTGTCAGATAAATAAATAAATAAAATCTTTTAAAAAAAAAGGATTTTTATGATTTATCAAGTTCTGTCTTAAGTGCTTCAAGTGTAGTAATTAATTTAACCTTATGACCTCCCTGAGAGAGGCCGACTTTATGGCCTTATTTGATGTGAGGCAATCGGGGCCCTGGGGGCGGTGAACCGGCCCAAAATCACAGAGTAAATGCAGGGCACTAGCCCCAGGGAACCCGCCTCCGGGTCTCCACTCTTAGTCCACAGACAGTGGTTCATTTTAAGTGTGGGGCCTGGTGGGAGACAGAGGTATGTTTGAAAAAAATGAAAAAAGAGGCTTAAATGACTGGCCAACACATCTAGTTGTCCTGGGCGTGATTTGAGAGGAGAGACATGGGTGTGGCGTTGTCCACTGGTGCTCTGCAGGGAGAACTCTGAGGTACGAAGACTCCGGGGTGCTCTTACCTGTCTGCCTGGGTGGACAGCGTGAGCACGGCCTTGGCGGCACTGCTCCCGGTCATGAGGCTGCCCCCGCGGAAGTCAGAGGCCCGGCCTCGGCTGCCTTCCCTGACCAGCTCTTGGATGGAGAGCGGCTGGATGACGGGGGCCGCGCTCAGGGAGCTCTCTGGCTCTAGGCTCTGCTCCGGGGCCGAGCCCTCACACTCTGGGTCCCCGAGGAGTCCGGAGCCCCCTGACGCCTTCTGGGGCTGGCTGATTGTCAGAGGGGGCTGAGAGGTGCCGTCGCTGAAATGGGTGTGCTCCAGCGTGCCCACGTACTCACAGACCCTAGACAGAGGCGCAGACAGAGAGATGTTAGGCCGTGTAGCTCAGCAGGCCAGCTCTGTAAATCCCACAGTGAAAGAAAGAAACCCCATCCAGCTTTGCAGACCCCCTGTCCCCAAATTCCTTTCTTCTCTTGTCAGAGCAACCTCTCCCTCTCCCCCTTCACTATCCATATTATTTGTCTTTTTTGAGTTGGACGAGATGACTTGGAAGTGGGGTAAGGGTTCCTCAGACTGCCTTCCATGCTGGGAGGAAAGGCGCGTAACAGAAGCCCTGTTCGTCCAGTTCCATCCCGTCTGGCTTACTGGCTTATTTGGACTTGGGCTGCCTGAGGGAGTTTTCCCAGGAGGCCCTCTCCGCTTCTCTCTAGTGCTCTGATGAGGACTTGGGAAGTTCTTCTTTAGGATCCCAGTCGGAGTGTGCATGTGCCTGGCAGGCCCACCGGCCACACCGGGCCCACTCTCAAGGGCTCTGCCCAGCCATGTCCTGACTGGCCTCAACAGCATCTAGTGCTGGTGCTGGGGTCGCGCCCTGATCGTGGCAAACCCAGAGAAGCATCACAATGTAGGGGATAGCTGACAACTTCCAAACTTCGTGCTCAACAGACCCCGGGGCTAAGATGGTTCATCAGAGGCCCGGTGACCCAGAGAAGTCCAGTGACTGATAGAGACCATCCCAGATAACCCACTCGTGTGTTCTATGCTCAGGAAATTTTTTTATTCCCTGTAAAATGCTCTGGTGCAATTTAAGTCATTTCCTTTCTCCTGTTTTGCCTGTGAGCACAACGAAGAGCAGCAGGACGCCAGCTCCCACGCTGAAACCCATTTGCTCCAGGCTGAGTCATACTGGCTCTTTCACATGTTCCCCCCAAGAGGGGGTTTGCAACCCTTGAATGACCTGCATGCTTCTCTCTTTGAAACCCAACAGACACTTACGACTGTATTTGCTTTGAGGGCATCAAACTGAACCCAGATTTGGCTGGGGCTCTGGGTGAGGTCTAGGTGCCTGTGCCCTGCTCTTGTCTGCCCCACTGCTGCTCTTCCAGAATGGAGCTCGGTGCAAGGCATCAGGCGTGCACTGAGGAGGCAGTGAGGAGACAGCCTGGCCCCTGCCCCCTGCCCCATGCCTGCACCATGAACACTGCTTCTCTGTCCCAGGTCAGCCCAAAGACAATGCCTGCAAGACATGCTTTTTGTCTTAGTCTCATGAGGACTGTGGAGAGATCATTGCTGCTTCTGCCTTACAGGTACTGTGAACTCTATAACTGATCGGGGTTGGGGGATCATCACGCACCTGAACACATGGGGCCAGCAGTCCGGGTTGTGGCTTCCCATCTCCAGGCCTACACTGAGGATGGCGTCCATGCACAGGACGTGGGCGGTGTGCAGCCAGACCCCCTGCAGCTTCCCGATCTGCTCCAGTTTCTGCTCTACCTTCAGTTTCACTATGCCGGAAAGACATTCATTAGCGTAATGGTCCAAGACAAGGCCAGAGAAGGATAAGAGAGAAGGAATAAAAAGGAGAGAATGGGTTGCCATGCAAGAGCAAAAGGGAAATAGCAGATGTTACTCGATGGCACTGGCAGCCAGCTCCTCAATAGCACATCCTTGTGGTTCAATGTGCAAGCTACCCAGCCCTCAGCCCCTCGGACGCTGGTGAGCCCAGTTTGGCAGCCTCACAAGGTGGATGGGGTTCTTTACCCTAGCTAAAGCTGTTTGCGCCCGAGCCCTTCCCCACCCATATGCTACACTGATAAGACAGAATTCCTGGTAATCTGTGAGTTCTCTGAGGTTTATTTAACATCACAGGTTCATGGTGATGATCATCTAAAATATACGTATACATATATATGCTCTGAGCCCATGATCATCAGATCATTTCATTTCCTGAGTTTACATTTATACTTGGGATCTTCAAATAACACTTTTTAAATTGTAGATAACTAATGAGAAAGGATGCAGAGGGTAACTTAATATGTCAATTATGCAAAATGCCAAGGCAAGGCCCAATGTCAACATCCTCCATGAATAAAGGTATCAACTCATTGGAAGATGGGCCCAGTGGGATATGTGAAGGATGGTCTGGAGTCTAGAAACACAGCACGCTCACTTCAGAGGAGTCAAACCATATTCCTGCTGTGAGAGGCAAACTGAGTTATAGCCAAGTGTCTTTGTCATATGTCTGTGATACTGATTTTATTTATTTGTATATAACTAGGACATCAATTCTGGTTTTATAATTTTTTAAGAACTTTAAATGTAAGGATTTTTATGTAATTTATGGTTGTGCATATCAAGTATATCTACTAATCGTCCACTTCATTGGCTAACCGATTTTCACAAGTTAAAAATCAACTCTTTCGGGAATTCACTAAGCTCAGGTTTTTCTCTTACAAGAACAAAGCTTTCCTGAAGCCTCTCTTGGGGATTTCCTCCATTTGATTTCCCTCTTCAGAAAACTGGCTGTTCTGCCTTTCCCTGCTAGGACCTGAGGAGTCTTCAGATGGGTACTCTGTGCAGTGCCAAAGCATGTGGCCAGATGAGGACAGAAGAATGAACAGCTCAGCCAGGCAGGCCTCTGGTGTCCTGAAGGACTCTTGTGAGCATCCATGAGCACTTTCCTATCAGCAAGGGCCAGGATGTCTTTTATCTACAGAGGGATCTACGGAGGCGCTCTGCAGGGTCAGCTGTGTCGAAGGGAGCCACACCTGGGATCTGGACGGATCCAGCCTGGGACTTGGCGATCGGCGGCAAACATAGGCTGCACATGCCACAGGGATCGGGGACAGGGATCTGCTCATGTGTGCGGGTGTGTGCAGATGGCACAGAAGGCACCAGGTGGATTCTGGCGCTTCAGTGGTTACCTTGGGCTATGGCGTCACTGGGTTCTTGGACTTCCTTTTCCTCTTTTTCTTCCTGGACACAGGAGGCAGCTGCCATTTGGGCGAGGGCTGAGGCGCAGTTAGCCGCAACTCCTACAAAGACAACAAATGATTGCTGCTCACTGAGTCTCTTCTCCAACCACTTCCCAAAAGCGCCCCTCCAGAAGACTTGTTTGCCAACAGGCCATGCCCCGAGCGCTCCTCAGGGCTGCCCCTTAGGTCACGCATCAGGGGACGTCACTCCCTCTGGTACCTAGAGCACAGCTCAGCCGTGCCGCTTTCCGTAGCCCATCGAGGCTCATGCATATGGCATCACGCTCCTTTTGGTTCTGCTCCTTGACGCCTTCAGCTCCCAGAATGAAGGCCAACCCTTTGGAGCTTCCTGCCATCCGGCCAGTCAGCGGGGTTGATAAAGTATCGATGAGGTTCTTCCAGCAGCCCACCAGAATGTAGCGAGCAAATGCCACACCTGGAACGTGAAAGGGCAGAGGCATCACTTTCCAGAGGCAGAAACAACCCGGCAGGGAGCCGCACGGGATCTCCTGACCATCCAAATAGCAAGCCTGAGTTGTGAGGCATTCTCCTACCGGAAATATAATTTAATGGCTATTGGATTGCATTTCACATTAAACATTTGTGTGTTTATAAATAATGAATGTTGCATCATCAGCAAGACGTTGCAAAGTAACTTCCATCAGGCACGCTTTTTTCTGACAGGACAAGATGTTAATTCATCTACGTCAGCACACAAAGCTGCCACTTAATGCTTTAACTGCTGGCAACATACGTGACGCATGCATATTCATAAACTCAAGACCCAAGTCATTACCTGCCACTGTGGAGTCATCAATTCTCCTGCCCTGGGTGAAAGGGGACTCGGTAGAAGCTGAGGCCATCAGCTGGCCCCCAATCGCACTGCTCTCTAAGCCATCGATGTCTGTCAAGGAAAAAGACAAGATTTTCCCTGATTAAGAACACTGTAGTCAAAAACAAATGGCCACCACAATATTCATTTCTTCCCAAACAAACATCCATTGGCTCTATTATGTAGCAAAAAAATAATCTTTTATCAGAATATTAAAATTTTTGTTTAACCTCATAGTCCAGTTTTCTTTCATTGCTAGAACATTCTTGTTAGGCTGTTGTATATTTTTTACTTTAAAAAAGGAAGATAAACTCTGCTATGTCTGTTGTTGGAAAATCTATTGATTTAGAATACTTAGATGTCTGAATACTCCTTTTATCCAGAACAGTGACATTATTCCCAAATTTTATACATGCAGGTTGCCCCAACCTGGATTTCTCTTTCAGAGTTTCCTCATAAGAATAAAGAAAAGAAGAACAGTATCTCTTTGGTCAGATAATCACATAATCTGATTCCAAAATAGAGCAATCACTTGAAAATAATACCTTACAGTTTATGAAGTGTTTTCACATTTAGATTTTTCTGTCAACTCTAAGCAAGTAAGCAGGATAGGTAGTATTTTTCCCATTTCACCAAAAAAGAAATAAATATTCAAAGTAGGTAAGATACCCAAGGCCATGGGGCCAGTAAATGAAGGAATCAGACTTAGTATTCAGATTCCCATCTGGGCCACTTTCCATGATATCACATACTCCATCCAGCTCAATACAGGAATCTTAACTCTCCTTCATTTGAATTTTTGTTAAAACACTCATTTCTGGAATTATTTCAATGAAACACTTCTTAATATATTGGCAAGAAGAAGCTGGCTTGGGACTGAGAAGCCTTAGCTCTGAATTAAGTAGCCTTGTAGCCATGGGCTAACCTGCATCCTCTGGGCCCCAAATGTCTCAGTGGAAAGGAGGGAACCACTGGAGAAGTGATGGAATTGGGGCATACGTACTTGAATGCAGCTAACATAGCTGAATACCAGCCAGGGAGGGCGTGGGAAAAGAGGGTAGCTGAAGTTTATTCCTTGACCTTAGAACTTGACCCTCACCAACAGGATGAGCCTTCTCTGCATGCTGTTTGGAAATTATTTTATTATAACTTTGATTCTTATAGTAAGTCCAAGAAGACTAGAGACTTTTGGCAACACACCTCTTTGAAAGTTGCAAAGACAGTAGATCTTAAAAGTTCTGACCACAAGAAAAGAAAATTGTAACTACATAAGGGGATTGACATTAACGAAACTTATGATCATTTTGCAATAACACACCACACACACACACACACACACACACACACATATGATATATATCATTAAATCATGTTGTATACCCCAAACTAACATAATGTTTTATGTCAATTACGTCTCAACAAAACTGGGGTACAGAAGCAGGGAGAAACCTCAATGGCTACTGAAGTGGGAACAGGCCCGTTTCAATGACATTAATTTGACTTATAGTCAAATGGTCTTATGGCATTCACTGGAAATTGCTGTTTCTGGAAGCTATGAGTTTTCCTGTATGCTAGGTAAAGTACTGCTGAATTCAAGTAATACAAAGCTTATCTAAGCACTAAAATTCCGGTACTACAGAACACCTTCCATGACATCAGGAATGGCCTGTTTGTATAACGTTGATAATAAGACTGCTGCTTTTGCTTTTCCCTGCATGTGACAAAAAGATCAGATGGACGCTTCCAAGCTCCAGGTTAATTGCTGCTCAAATTCATTTGCCATTTCACACCTGGAATTTGCCACAAAGAATCACAGAATTTTATTTTGCAGAATTGTATGGAAAAACCTATGTTTTTATATCATGTTGTGTCTAGAATTCTCCCATGGAGGTAGTGACTGAGCTTACAGTTCCGTGACAAAGAGGTGGCTGATACACAGGAATGTGTGACGCATGTGGCTACTGTAAATGGCCTGTTATTTCTTCATTTTTGTAACTACTGAATGGCTCCCATTGTTAAGGTTCAGGTAAGAGAGTCACAGAGATTCATTTTGGCAGAAACTGTGGTCTTTGAAAATTAAAGCTGGCATGTTTAGGATCCTTACCCAAATCCCAAGGCACCTTAAGCTCTGGGAAGTACCTTCAATCCCTATTGGAGGGATTTTACAAGGAAAGATGGAAACTGCGCACTACTTATAGGATGCCTGAATAAATGTCTCACACATTTATGAAGTCCTAGATTTCAAATGGATATGAAAGTTATCATGATTAGTCAAACACAAATTGGTCACCTGCCAGTGATCCTGATCCCTACAGTTAGGGACCTTGCCCTTGCTTCTCCCAGTTGCATCCTAGTTCTAGAACCAAGACTCCAAACGCCAGCCAATGATCAAGGCTCTGTCTGCTGTGGACAGACCTCACTATGTGTCTTGACTCCCTGCCTGATTCCTAAAGAACACCTCAGCCTAAATCCCTCTTTGTTGGGTTTTATCTGTCAGTGGTTTACTCTGCTACCCTTGTAAGAGCCCCCCACAAACTGACCGCAGGTAACATAACATTGCCTTTGGACAACGGATTCTGCCTCCTCCCCTGGACTGTCCTGCCCCAGCCTGGTTGGGATCCTGCCCATGTGTCCTTCCTGGTGCAGAGCCATGCTAAGCTGGGTGTGGACATGTGACATGATAGAGGCAGGGGAGGTGTCTGGCATAGGGCTGTGCTCTACATACCCGGTCGCCTGGGGCCATGAGATGATAACTTGGATCAGAAACCAGTCTGGGAACTCAGATCAAAAAGAAGACGAGCCTGGATATAATATATGAAGCCTACTGATGACCAAGGTCTTGAGCACTCCCTGGTCTATGTGACACCGTAGCTAAGCCATGAGAAGCCATGAATGACTGCTTTCACACACACACACACACACTCACACACACACACACACTCAAAAAACAAAACCCCCTGCTTCGTGACCACACCCCATAGAGTTCTCTATGCTCTCATGTAAAATTTCTAATAAACAGGATTTTACAAACTCTGGACACTGAGAACAAAGATGCTGGGTAACCTCTTGGTATTATTTCAAATTCTTGTATAGTCAGGAAGGGAACAGAAGCCAAGTTTAAGATCAAGCATTTTACATTTCTGGCAAATTCGGGAGCATTAAATGATATGGGGTTATCTATTAGCACATGGGAGTTTCCAGGAATAATTCTGGGCTCTAAGCCCAGAAAGTACTTCATATCCCTAGAGAGGCCCATCGTTCTACTCTGACAGACCCAGGTGCTAAATAGTCCTTATCTGATGGGGCACAGTGAGTTCCCCAGTGTCCCATGTGAGAAACAGACAGAACATTCCTATGAGATGAATTCATGACACTTTCCTGGAACTGTTACCAGTTGCTGGGGAGGCTCTGTGGGTGCTGTTTCGAGGCTGGCTTCTCTGAAAGGGGCTTGGAGTGTCTGTCCCCCCTCCACACCAAGAGTCTCGGAGCTGTGTGAGGAGCCACTGACCGGTCAGCATGGTGATGAGGGGCAGGCTGTTGTCCTCCGGGCTGCCCCAGTAGCCGGCTTCTCCAAGCATGTTTCTGTCGAGCACCTGATGGTAGAGCTCCTCAATCCAGGCCTGGGAGAAAACCATCAGCACCCCGCTGGTCTGGACCTGCTTCATGAACTCTTTCTATGGAGAGGATCACATGAGAAGGTGATCAGATAGGATCCCTCACAAATGAACACGTTTCCCTGCTGCCGCTTCCCTTCAGGAGTCTTCTACCTGAGTCAAGGCTTCTAGAAAAAATAAAACCTTATTGATTGGGGGCATAGTGGGGGTGTGGTTAAGGGAAGGGGAAACCAAGATGGGGAAGTTCTAAACTTCATGAAGTTCCTTTCACTTACAGTATCTTTTTAAGAAACCCCGTAAAAGGATTAGGAACGCTGCCTCTCATCTCTCCCCTCTTTGTGGGGGAACTAGAGACGGTGCAGAAATAAGAACAGAGCAGCTCCATCTCACTTCCCCAAGAGCAGCAGAGATGGAAAGTGTTCCCTGAAAAAGCCTATGCGGCTCAAGAACTACTGGATTTATATCCGTTACCCCGAGGATTTACAGTTTATGCAGCAAACAATTGCAGCTCGATGGACGGAGGCTCACGAGCTGACATGAGGGCGGGGACGACCACTGGATGATCGCCATCATTCTCATTCAGCAGCTTGCGTGAGGTGCTCTATTTCTGACCAGTGGGAAGTGTGGTTGTGGATTACAAGTAGATCTGAGTATATTCTGGAAGACCATGAAGAGTGTTGGTAAAGCAGGCCTTGATTTTCAGAGAAGGGGACCATTCCCTGCCCATCTTCTGGTGTTTGAACGGTCTGTTCTGATCACCTGTTTCAGACTGCAGCTCACACATGTGTGTGTAACAGTGCCACTGGGGGGACATTCCCGGGCTGCTGGCAGGCAGCCACTTCTAGGCACTTAGGTCCTTGCCTCTCTGGAGCAAGGTGGGTAGCCGTGTGGCCCATCGCACTCTGCAAACCGCCCTGCATCCCCCTCAACCCGCCACGGCCCCCCACCCGCATTGCCCATGCCACGCTAGTGGGGAAGAGTGCACACCATGCCACTCCTCCCAGGACACTGGTGCTCGGCTCTCCAGCCACCTGTCCTCGGAGGGTCGGCACAGGCGTCAGGCTCACCATCATGCTTGGCGCCAGGGTGGGCCGCTTCCGGTAGTAGTCGCCATGGGAGAGTTTCAGGTTGAGCAGCAGAGCACAGTGCGCGGCCGTGTACAGGCTGTCTGCATTCATCAGCATCTGCAGGCTGAGGCTGCCGGTCCCATCAAACCCGGGGGAGTGCATCATGCCTGTGGGACAGAGTGCAGACACCGCTGGGGCTGCAGACAAGGCACCCGGCAAGGCTGGCTTATGGAGAGCCCTGACCTAATCCTTGTGATGGGAACATGCATCCTGTAGGACACTTACAACAGCTACAGCCAGCAAGGAGCATTGTGAAGGTCCCATATATGCCCTAGCCTGCTGCGGACGGGGATGCACTCTGGAGTAAAGCGACTTGGGCAAGTTTGGATGAGCTACTCACCAGCTACTTTGGTAAAATCTCTCAGACCCGCCAAGTCTCAGCCTCAACTGTATCCATCTCCTGCTGAAAGTCTCCAATGGCTTCCCATCACAACAAAATAAAACCTGGACTTCACCTCCTCTCTGTTTCTCATGCCCCAGGGCCACCAGGACCTGTGCTGCTCCTTAGACCACACCAAGACTGGGCCTGCCTCAGGACCTTTGCATTTGTTCTTGCCATTCCCCAGAATGATCTCTCAAGATCTCTGGAGGAGGTACTCCCTTCTTTCAGGTTTCTGCTCAAGCATCAGCATTACGGAGGCCTTCCCTTCCAGTTCCATCTCAGACAGCATCCCATTGCTCCCACCACTGCTGTGCTGTTCTTTCTTCTCACCTTGCATTATTTTCATTGCCTTGATATCATTTATGCCACCCAGCATTGTATTAACATCTATTTATTGCCTGCTGTCACTACCATTATCTACTATTATGTAAGATCTATGAGAGGGCAGGACTTTATTAGTTTTGTTCACTACAGAGGCCCCAGTGCCTAGAAAAGTGCCTGGCATATAGAAGACCCTTAAGAAATAATTACTAGGGGGAGGGCGGTAGGGAGACAGTGGTTGGGTTATGGACATTGGGGAGCGTATGTGCTATGGTGATTGCTGTGAGGTGTGTAAACCTGTCACTTCACAGACCTTTACCCCTGGGGCTAATAATAGATTCTATTTTAATAAAAAAATTAAAAAGTTTAAAAAATGTGCTAAGAATGAACGAACATGTTTGTTATGAGAACTAGACGTAATAACACAGGTAAGATGCTTAGTGCAGTAACCCATTAATACATACTTTCAAAAAGGTAATAGTGTTCCTCAATAAACAAAACAGAATTCCCATATGACCCAATAATTATGCTCTTTGGGTGTACAGTATGCCCCAAAGAATTAAAAGCAGGGATTTGAACAGATCCTTGTATGCCAATTTCACTGCAGCGTTAGTCACAACTGCTAAACTATGGAGACGATTGGACTGTCCATCAGAGAGGAGTGGATTGACAGAGTACGGTACACACGTACCACGGAGTTCGGATCCATGCTTCACCAGGGATGAACCCTGCAGACAGGCTGAGTAAAAGGAACCAGGCACAAAATGATGACTATTGTATGATCCACGCAGAGGAGGCTCAGGCAAGAAGAGCCAAATGTACAGAGACATTAGGAGTAGATGAGAAGTCACCAGGGGCTGGCGGAGAATCTTTTCTCTTTGGGATGATAAATAAAATTTCTGAAAGTCAGGATGACAGTAATACAACATGGTCGATGTAGGGAGTACCACTGAATTGCTCATGTAAAAATGGGAAAAGTAGAAATTTTTAAGTTTTATATATTTTTCATCCCAATTAAAATAAATAATGTAATATATCAAAACCACTGAACTGCGCACTCTAGATGGGTGAATTGTATGGTATGTGAATTGTATCTCAGCAAATTTTATTTCAATAATGCTCTTAAATGAGGAAACAGAGTTTTAAAAATATATGAAAGGAATAGCTGCTGGTTCTTCCCTCATTATTTTTTCTAAACATCATTTTATGCTTAAAAGTTTTTCATTTTGAAGGGCTCCATGTGTTTTATACAAATTAACTGAAAGAAACAAAGAAACAACTATATGTCATAGATTGGCTTTAAAGAAGGGCTTGTTTGGCCAGAGAGGATTAGTGCCTTGTTCAAACTTCAGAGAATGTGGGGGACAAACATTTCTCAGGCTGGGTTCTCTTCATCTGGTCCCTCATCAGCCTCAGTGCTCCTCTTGGTCCTACATACACTCTGATGCTTGGTTTAGAAATGTGGCTGAAACAGACCATCTGAAATAATATGCATGCAAATGACACATGTCTATATGATCTTCATATGCTTAAAATTATCCTGTGATCAAAAAGGTACCTCTTTGGGACACCTGCTTCCCCCTCTCTCTTGGCCTGCCTCTCTGCCTACTTGTGATCTCTCTCTCTCTCTCTCTCTCAAATAAATAAATAAAATCTTTAAAACAAAGATACCTCTTCTATAACATGCAAGAGTTTTCAACACTAACAGTCAAATATATTGGAAATATAAATTTGTAACTGGAATTGTTACTTATATCCCTGTGGATTTCTTTCTTTCTTTCTTTCTTTCTTTCTTTTTTTTTTTTAAAGATTTATTTATTTATTTAACAGACAGAGGTCACAAGTAGTCAGAGAGGCAGGCAGAGAGAGAGAGAGGGAAGCAGGCTCCCCGCTGAGCAGAGAGCCCGACGTGGGGCTTGATTCTAGGACCCCGGGATCATGACCTGAGCCGAAGGCAGAGGCTTTAACCCAATGAGCCACCCAGGTGCCCCTCCCTGTGGATTTCTTAATGAATATGCTAACAAGAGGACTTGGGCCAGAAGAAGCTTTGAAGCTGAAAAATCTTCAAGACTTTTGTTAAATTTGAAAACGGCACAAATATCCCTTAGTGGGCATTAAATATGTAGTTTATTCCCATAAAAACACTTTATTCAGTCAAATGTTTGTTAGGTATCTCCCCGGCTTTCCTTTAAGAACTTTGCAGCTGTTATAAGAAATATTTTGTTGAGGGCACTTTGTGATCATAGGTGGAGGTGCATTTATAAAAGGAAGGCTGAGAGTGAGATTTAAAAATGTCATCCTTAGGGTACCTGGATGACTCAGCCGGTTAGGCAGCTGACTCTTGGTTTCTGCTCAGGTCATGAACTTGGCATCCTGGGATTGGGCCTGTGTTGGCTTCACACTTAGTGGGGAGTGTGCTTGAGGATTCTCTCTCTCCCTCTCCCTTTGCCTCTATTGCCTGCACACAAGTGCTTTCTCTAAAGTAAATGAATAAATATTTAAAAAAAAAATGATATCCTTGATCAGGACATGGGCAATGTGTTTCTTCCATGATGGCCCAGAGGAATACTCCATACTCTTAAGGTCCTGGTGGGGTTGGTTCTAGTCTCCGGAGGAGATAAAGGACACATGATGGGTCTCCTTCTAGGCTAAATAGAAAGCAGATCTCAGCATTGTTGGTATTTAACTACCCGGGATCATAGATGAAAGGAATATTTGAATCTGTGAATTAGGAAAATGGCATTTGCAAACGGCTTTGATCTCAGACTTCAGAAATAATTTCTTTTAAAGTTTTAAAACCAACCACTATTTACCTTGGATATGGTTTGGAAAACCAAGCACATTCTCAGATGCTGAAAGGGAAGAAGGCAGCTGATGTGTCTTCTGACACAGAGACCCAAATCACTAGCAGAGGTGTGACAATGTTCCAGAAGGGCTAGTGCATATGCGGAGTTCTGAAATGATTGGTCAGGCCTGTTAGGAGCAATGTGTTGGTACCGACTTCTCTCTCTGTAAGCAGGCTAATTTCTTACAGTACAAGGATCTGGCAAACTTGAGAATAAAACAAAAGGATGTATAGTCTATCAACTTAAGGAAGACACTCATTTTTCTTGCCATACCAGATAGAGTTCACTGGTGATGTTAATAATGGAAATAACAAAATAGCTACAATGTATTAAGTGCTTTCTAATTTTTAGAACCAATCTCTTCTTATACTTTATTTCATTTTACATATAAAGTCTATATTGATTGCCTTCCTTTATTTTCCCGGTAAGGAGAGTGCCTCAGAAATATTAAGGTAATTTGCCTAAAGTTATATAGCTAGAAATTGCAAAGGTATTTTGGGCCCAAACTCCAGGCTTTTTGCACAATGCCATGCTGTACTTCTAATGTTGTTAAAAGATTGTACTCTATCATGTTCCTCTCAAACAGATACTCTATTTTAAATTCATCCTCTGATTGGGTTCATTGAAGTGCTATAAATTTGGAGTGACAAACTATAGGAGATCTGACCTTTAACGCTTTCTGGCTACTTGTTTTTTTCCAGTTTTCTGTAACTAAAGTTCATTCTCTCCCTCTATAATTAAGATGTTCTTTACTGTCAGGAACAGAAGGCTGGGTCACTTGCTTGATTGCCTACCAGTAAAAGACTGGATACAAAATTAGCATAAGTGACCTTGAAACATCTCCTCCATGCCTTAGATAATGTGTTTTGTTTTGTTTTTCAAATAACATTACTTATGTCACTTAAGAGGACGAATGGATAAGGAAAATGTGGTCCATATACACTATGGAGTATTATGCTTCTATCAGAAAGGATGAATACCCAACTTTTGTAGCAACATGGATGGGACTGGAAGAGATTATGCTGAGTGAAATAAGTCAAGCAGAGAGAGTCAATTATCATATGGTTTCACTTATTTGTGGAGCATAACAAATAACATGGAGGACAAGGGGAGATGGAGAGGAGAAGGGAGTTGGGGGAAATTGGAAGGGGAGGTGAATCATGAGAGATTATGGACTCTAAAAAACAATCTGAGGGTTTGAAGTGGCGGGGGGGGTGGGAGGTTGGGGGAACCAGGTGGTGGGTATTATAGAGGGCACGGATTGCATGGAGCCCTGGGTATGGTGAAAAAATAATGAATACTGTTATGCTGAAAATAAATAAATTTAATTTTAAAAAAAAAGAGTACTAAAAAATATAAATAAGAGTAACTGGTCCCTGCTTCTCCCAAGCCCCAATGATAGCCATCCCAGCAGACTTCGTTCCTTGTATGTATTGTGTGGAAATAGAATCACAAATGAGATCATACTACATACACTGTACCATGACTTGGTGTTTTCTTAGCAATACATGTTAGATACCTCTTTTTATTTTATTTTTTTAGAGAGAGAGGTGTGTGAGTGATGGGAGGAACAGGGAGGGAGAAGGAGTCTTGAGCAGGCTCCCTGCTCTGTGTGGAGCCTGACCCAGGGCTCGATCTCATGACCCTGAGATCATGACCTGAGTTGAAATCAAGAATCAAATGCATAACTGACTGACCCACCCAGTTGCAGGTACCCTTAGCTATCTCTTGATACTAGCACTTATGGATCTATCTCATTCTTTTCAAATAACTATGCATATACCACTGCATGGATGGAGTATGATTTATTTAACTAAAGCTCCCTTGGTAGACATTTATGTAGTCTCAATTATGACAAAAAGCTGAAATAATGAAATGATGCAAAGCTGAAATGCCTTTTAACACTCATGCAAGGGTATCTGTGGGATAAATTCCTTAAAGTAGACTAAAGAACATATATAAAGCTTGACAGATACAGCCCAAATATCTTCCCAACAGTTGATAGCAATTTTTCTTCCTACCAATGGTACATAAGAACATTGTTGTACCTACTCAGCAACTGGGGATTATTGACTTTCTAAACCTTTATAATGAGGTATATGATTTTTGGTTGCATTTCTATATACTAATAACAAAGTCACAGGAAGAGAAATTAAGAACACAATTCCATTTGTAATTGCTCCGAAGAGAATGAAATACCCTGTAATAAATTTAACAAAGGAGGTGAAAGACCTGTACTCTGAAACTATAAAACATTGATAAAAGCAACTGAAGATGACTTAAATAAATGGAAAGATACCCTCTGCTCATGGGTTAGAAGCTTTCATATTGATAAAATATCCACACTACCAAAGCAATCTACAGATTCAATGTAATCTCCATCAAAATACCAATAGCATTTTTCACAGAGCTAGAAGAATCCCACAATTTGCACAGAACCTCAAAAGAAACCCAAATAGCCAAAGCAATCTTTAGAAAGGTATTACAATCCCAGATTTCAATATATACTACAATGTTATATTCACCAAAACCGTGTGGCATTGGCACATAAATAGACATATAGATCAATAGCACAGAACAGAGATCCCAGAAATAAAACCATACTTATATAATTAACTAATAGACAACAAAGGAACCTCTAAGAATATACAATGAGGAAAAGACAATCTCTTCAGTAAATGGTACTGGGAAAACTAGACAGCTAGATTCCAAATAAAACGGGATCACTTTCTTACACTAACTCCAAATGGATTAAGGACCTAAAAAATGTGAGACATGAAACCATAAAACTCCCAGAAGAATAATAGGCAGTAATTTCTTTGACATTGGTCTTAGCAACATTTTTCTAGATATGCCTCCTCAGGCAAGGGAAACAAAAGCACAAACTGTTGGGACTACAACAAAATAAAAATCTTTTACACAGCAAAGGAAACCTTCAATAAAACAAAAAGGCAACCTACTGAACAGGAGAAGATATTTGTGAATGACATATCCAATAAGGGGTGGAAATCCAAAACAGATGAAGAACTTGCACAACTCAATACCAAAAAACCAAATAATCTGACTAAAAAGTGGGCAGAGGACCTGAATATATGTTTTTCCACAGAACATGTACAGACGGCAAATAGATACACAAAAAGATGCCACACATTGCTAATCATCAGGAGAATGCAAACCCAAACCACATGAAAGATGATCTTATACCTGTCAGAATGGCTAGAATCAAAAAGACAAGAAATAAAAAGTGTTGGTGAGGATGTGGAGAAGAAGGAATCCTCATGCCCCTGCTGGTACAGCTCCTGTGGAAAACGGTATGGAAATCCCTTAAAAAATTAAAAATAGAATTATCCTATGATCTAGTAATTCCACTATTGAGTATTTACCCAAAGAAAATGACAGGGGTGAAAAATATGTACCTCTATGTTTACTGCAGCTTTATTTATAATAGCCAACCAAGTATGGAAGCAACCCAAGTGTCCACCCATAGAGGAATGGATAAAGAAGATGTGGCATATATATATTTACAAACACACGCATCATGGAATATTATTCAGCTGTTAGAAGAATGAGATCCTGCCATTGGCGACAACACGGATGGACCTAGAGGGCATCATGCTAAGTGAAATAAGTCATACAGAGAAAGAAAAACACCATATGATTTCACTTACAAGTGGAATCTAAAACACACAACAAACAAACAGAAAAACAAAAAGCAGAAACAGACTTGTAAATACAGAGAATAAACTGATGGTTGCCCAAGGGGAGGGTTGGAGGATAAGCAAAATGGGTGCAAGGAAGAGAGAGATACAGGCTTCCACTTATGGAATGAATAAGTCACAGGAATACAAGAAACAGCACAGGGAATAGGGTCAATGGTATTACAGTGTAATCGTGTTGTGTCTTGACAGAGGGTAGCCATGCTTCTGGTGAGCACAGGAAAATGTCTAGACCTGTTCAATCACTATGTTGTATACCTGACATGGCTGCGACATTGTGTGTCAACTCTACTTCAGTTAAAACAAAAAGATTACACTATTTTACTTGGTAATATATCTCCTTAAGTTCATGTTTCCAATTTTTAAATAACATAGCTGTTTTATTTTCTGCTGATAGAAGTCATAAGAAAAAAAAATTTAAGGGGTTTGGAAAAGGTACCAAGAAGAAAGTGAAAACAATCTGTAATTATATCATCATGAAGTATTAACATTTGAAGTTAATTTTGAATGCTTTTAAAAATTACATTATGACCATTAACCATACCATTAAATATCACTTTGAAAATGTCATTTTAAACAGCTACATAGTGTCCTAATTGGACATAGTAGAAATCATTTAACTTCCCCCTTATTTGGGGGCATTTAGGTTATTTCTAGTATTTGTGCTATGAAATATGTATCACATACATTTTGATATAGAAATCTCCTTGAGTTTCTGGTCCTTTAGTATGAACTCCTGTGGTTCTCTCAGGAGCCAGTGAGATGATGGGCTTCCATGGCCTCTGTCAGGACTTGGAAAACTGTCCCACATTTCCTGGCTGCAGTCTGCAACTGCTTTTCTTATCATGGCCAATCAACTCCAGAAGGGTTTCTGTTCTTGAACAGAGTCTCTGATTTACCCATCCATTCATCCCTCCTCCATCCATGCCTCCCCCCATCCCCCAGAGCAGCAGGCACAGCGTGGTACTAGGAACAGGTCTCTGAAGCCAGACTGTATACACACCTTGGTAGCTGTGCACCTTGTTTGACTTAGTTGACCTCTCTGTGCCTCAGTTTTCTTACCTATAAAATGAGAATAAGAATACTACCTACCCTATGGGGTTCTTATGAATATTAAATTAATTAATACAGATAAAAGCCTTAATCAATGCAGAGCTATGTTCCTGTTAGTTATTATTATCCTTGCAGATACATATCAATGCTGAGAAATGACTCCAAGGAAAGACACCAAGACATTTCAGAGGCAATCTCTGGGTGGTGTATAATTTTTTTTTAAATCTTTATATTATTATATTCTCCAAATTTCATATTGCACAAATGCCAGGGTATTGGAGGAGGGTTTTGTTAGACTACTTATTCCCTAATCCTGCTTCCAGAATACTCCTCTTCCTCCCTTTCTTAAAGCAAACAAACAACTCCACCAGCAGCAGTCATCGTGGCAAATGAGGAAACCTCAGGATGAGGATCCTGTGTTAACAAAGGTAGGGCAGGGAGACAGGAAAGTCATCACAGAGTGCTGGACAGACTACCCCAGCCTATCTCAGATGTAATTTAGGAGAAAGAAGCTGAATCTTAAACACTTGAGTTTTTTACCAAAAGCAAACAAATCTAATCCTAACTGATAGAGGCAGGGTAATACATTATTTATTTGAGATTTTCTTTCTGCATTTTACCTTTTGTATTCCACAGACATACTCTGGACTGTTCAAATCCCAGGACCAAAAACTGAAGCTGGCAAGAGCATACTTGCCTTCCTGGTTTCGTATCCACAAAGCCAGAGCTCCTTCCAGCTGTCTATTCCCAGAATGCAATGAGAGGAGAGAGGAAGCAGCAAGGCAGAGAAGGGAGACCCCCATATGGGCCAGGGTTGGAGGTCTGTGGCTTCCTGCTCCTGGCAGTATGGGGGGGGCATTGGTGGGGCCTCAGAGGAGAACATACAATGGAGCCCAGGGGCTCCCAGTCTTGCCAGAGCAGTCCTGGCACCATTTCGGCAGAGGGGTAGCAAAATCACAGGATGTCAGGGAGCCTGTGAAGTGGACAGTGAGGGCTCCTTGGCCAAGTGAGGTGAGAGGCCTCCCTGTCCAGATAGATTCCACATAAGCTCCAGCTTCTGGTTTTACCCAGGGATGGGAACCTGAGGGCTAACATCAAATGTTTGGCCATCCAGGCTGGCTGGAGGGTCTGCAGTCAGGTTTGCTTTAATTCAAAGAAAGAGATATTTCCTGCATAACTGAGATTCATACTTGCTATAGTATCCTTTATGAAATTTGGTACTTTATAAACATCAAATGGCTTATAAATAAGCCTTATATGTGGTCACAGAGAATCCCGAGATCACAACGGAACACCCCGAATCTAAGGAACAGTGATCCCAAGGCACGTAGGTGCCTGCGCCCCTCGACTTGTTGCTGTGTGAGGCTGGTCTTGCTTCTTCATCCGGGAGGGGCCACTTCACACAGATGTCACTTTGTTCTACACAGAATGAGGGAGGAATTTCTGCAGCTGTCACAGCTCACGTCCACTCCCGTCTCTATAAAACTTATTGCGTTTGGATGTGTTCAAACTCCCCCACCGTTAAAACCTTTCATTGCTTTCAAAGGAGAGGTTCCCTTGAATCATGGGGAATTAAGGGGTTCATTTCAACTGGGTGTTCGTCGTCTGAGGACAGGGTCCCTGAGAAACATTGAGCTAGTCTGGTCTCAGCCACAGAGCAGACCCTGATAACAAGTCAGGGGCAAATGCTCAATGGGAGCTTTTGACAAAATAAGGTTTAAAGCTTTTGACATTGAAGTAAATAATGAGCAAAATACCTGGGTTGTCACTCAGGGAGACTCTTCTCATTTCCTGTTGTTACCTTTTAAGTGTTGTCTTGGATAAACAAAGGCCATCTGCCTTCTCTCTCATCCCTACAGGGTACAGGTGTTTCTCTTTTACTAGTCTTTCATCTTGGAGGTGATGCTGGCACTGGGAAGTGGGGATTGGCAGGGCCGAAGTGGACCCAGGCCAACATCTAGCAGCTTTGGCCGACCCCTAGCAATGGTCAGTCTGATCCATCAAACCACAGCTGTGACTGAGGAGACTGACCTTATTGGTAGCGGACCACAGTGTGATGGGTCTGTAATTTGTAAAGGCAGACCAACTCCTAACTGGTAAAAATACTGTGGCGTTCATTAGAACTAAAAAGACAAATGACTAACTCGGTTATAGACAATTACTAAAAATTATATTTGGAAACAATCAAAAGACTTTGAAGTCTCTTTTCAATGTATTGATTCCTACATATAAAAATCAATGTCACAACATATTTGGTCTGATGGGACATTTTACTGACCTCCAAAATTTGAGCAGTTTGCAACATCCATGGAGCCACATTCTGGAAAAACTGAGTGAAAAAATTTACCCAAGCTCTGTTCAGCATGTACTGTAAATAAGTATCGATTTGAAAGGTACAAAAACACAGCTGGTAAGATTTGCTTTAGCTTCAAATTTTACAAAAGACTTTGTTAGGATTCTGTTTCCTAATTCTTGTAGGAAATGAAGCAGGGCCTTTGAGGGTCAGTCTCTATACCAGAACAACTTACTTATCTGGAATTACTTAGGGATGTTGTTGATAAATATGAAGTAATCTGAATGTCAGATCTTACCTAGGTAAAGGCTGAAATTTCTGCAGCTGAGTTGTTTTATATGGATTAGCTTCATTTTATATATCTATGTATCTGGGGGCGGGGGAGAGGGTGAGGGAGAAAGAGAATCTTTTTTTTTTTTTTTTTTTTTTTTTTTTAAGATTTTATTTATTTATTTGACAGAGAGAAATCACAAGTAGGCAGAGAGGCAGGCAGAGAGAGAAAGGAAGGGAAGCAGGCTCCCTGCTGAGCAGGGAGCCCGATGCGGGACTCGATCCCAGGACCCTGAGATCATGACCTGAGCCGAAGGCAGCAGCTTAACCCACTGAGCCACCCAGGCGCCCCGAGAAAGAGAATCTTAAGGAGACTCGACGCCTGGTGTGGAGCCTGATGTGGGACTCGATTCCACAACCCTGAGATCATGACCTGAGTTGAATCAAGAGTTGGACACTAAACTGACTGAGCCACCCATGTGCCCCAAGATTATTTTAATTTTAAATACAAGACCCTAAATATATTTTTTCCATTTGTTAATGATTCAAGGCCACCAGTATCATAACCAGTGGCAGTGCTACAGTCTGATATATGGCTGTTCCTTGGGATCACTGATGTTCCCCAGCCTGCCTGCCTTGGCACTAGGAAGGCTGGTCAGAGCACCTGCTGAGCTCCTCCCCCATGAATACTACCAGCTGAGAAGGAGCACAGGCTCAGAGGTTCTACCAAACCCCCTCAAAAGGGAAGTGAACATTCCTTCCAGCTCAGACTTTACCCATGACTCACTTCTTCAACCCATGCCATATTCCACAGGTTAAGGGACCAAAGAACAAGCTTATAAATCTACAGTCAATACATATTTGTTGAGAATAAGTCATGTATATCATGTATATCTTGAGGTCCCTAGTTCAGAGCATACTGAAGCTTCTCTATAAATGCTGACTGATGAAGTGTCACTGGGTATGTGTGTGTGTGTGTGTGTGTGTGTGTGTGAGACAGAGAGAGAGAGAGGAGGAGACAGACACACAAAACATACTAGCAATGTTCAATAAAACAACAAATTTAATGACGGTAGCATAAAAGATAACAGGAGAAATAAATTTTTAGGAAGAGTATTTACATATTATCTTAGTATCTCAATGAAAGATGAATTTTGCAGATGGGTGTGTGTTCCTTCACATAAATTGAATATCCTAACTTTATTTTTGTATTTAATTCCAAAAGGACAAGTATCAAGAAAAAAATATTGGGTAGCCTTAAAAATAGGAATTTTTATGTCTTGAAAATAATCATAGTACAGTTAGAAAAGCTGAGAAATTACATGTCTCTTTCCAATCTCTGGATAGGTTGAGAAGTCCAGGAGTATTAGTCCGGGACTGAAAGTTCCTTACCTCTGCTGGCACTTACAACTTTAGATCATTCTCATATTAAAAAATATCCTTTGTCTTTTTTTGTGTCCTTTTGACAAAGGACAATCTGGTCAGTTTCTTAAAGATACTTATTAAGCTACCTCTTAACAGTACAGCAGTGAGCTCTGCCAAGATCCAGTAAATGGGCTAGGGATTTTTTTTTTTTTTTTTGGTATGTGTGTGTGATGTGCTCTTTTGTTGGAAGACTGAATATGTGTTAGACACGGTTGGAGCATGCAAGGAGTTCAAAGGACAGAGGGGGAAGGTAGATGCATCACAAATAACTTGATAGATGTGGTAAGTGCAATGACAGACACATGCCCAAGCCTTAGAAGTGGAAGAGCAAATGGTGATCCTGACTTTTAACAATGCAGTGTTCATTTTTAGGATTAGTCCTTTCTCTGTGAGCACAAGCCCAGCAAGTTCCAAACAGCTCGGTGGGTTGCGGTCAAGAAACCCTTGAGTGTCAGGGGAAGGCACAGGTGATTACCTAGGAGTAAGGCACTCCTAGGTTGCCATAAATGTTTGCATCCATCTTTCTTTCTGTATTCCTGTAAGATAATTAGTCTCCACCCATGTCCTGGCACAGAGCTCCTAAAATCCTTACAATTTCCTGAGTGATATGATCTCTAGAAGGATCTATTGTTCTAGTATTTATCTTTGACCTCATCCTGAGTCCTAAAACCCTTGTAAATGCCTAAGCGATAAGAGCACCAGGAACACCTTTTGTTCTAAGGAGGTGACTCTGGGTGGGCTGCTGGTTGGGGACTGGCCACCAGAAAGCCCCCCACAATGATCAGATGCTAGGATATCCCACACTGCAAGTTCGGGGGAGTCAGCCTATAGCTGATTCAAACCCTCATTTAAAATAGTCGACATACTGGTATACCCAAGTGCATGGCTTTGTGATTTTTAGACACAGAGGTGTAGAAGCACACTAAGAACTCAAGGTTTTGAGAGTCAGAGATTGTCATTTTGTTTCAGTCAGCAGAAACTTTCTAGAAGGTTGCAAGCTCTATCAACCTCAGAGAATCCCAGCCATCAGCTGCCTACAATTCTAGCCGGCGCCAACAAGTCTTACATTCCTTTGTTCTCTTCAAATATAAGAAACCAGAGGCGTGATTAAGATGTTCTGAGCACTTCAAACTACAGGCCAGAAAGTAATTTCCCATTTCAGCAAAATGCCCTGAACACCCTTCCTGACTTGATAGCCAAGCCCCGTTTACAAACCTGAGCAGAAGGTAGAGGCGAAGTTCTGGAGGGCCGAGTCCACCTCTTCCACGCTGGGCAGAGCCAGCAGGCGGGGAAGGAGGCTTTCCAGGGACTGCAGGAACAGCCTGGCGCTGTGCTGGTCTGCCTCCTGGTTCTTCAACAGTTTCAGGGACAGAGCGGCGGTCCGCAGGGACCGGTGGCCCAGGCAGTCCCGAGGGGTCTGCTCTTCATCCGCCAGAGAGCCGTTGTCCGACCCGATGTCTGACACATCCGACCTCCCCGAGTCCTTCTCCGCCGCCATCGAGTACTGATCACAGGAATCGAATTCGGTCCGCGAAAGGTCTTGGTCATCCACGCTGAAATTGCTTTCGCTGTACCTGGAGCCGTAGGACCTCATCCTGCAGTCCACCGACAGGAAGTTAGTTATGTCGGGGAAAGCAACCGTGTGGCTTCTCTGCACCACATCTGGCTGGTCCACGGCTTCAGCCTCGGGCACCTTGCTCAGCATCTCCTTGCTCTCTGGCACGGCGGGCGACTTGAGGCTGCTCTTGTGGTGGTCTGCGTGCTCCTCGGGTGTCGTCTGGCCCAACTCGCCCTCCAGCGTGGTCTGGCCCGTGTCGGTGGTCACGCTGATGCTGATGTCAGGGCTCCTTTCATTCCCCAGCTCCCACGATGTGTGCTCTGAGGACAGGACGCGCCGCTGCCAGCGGAAGTCAGCCTCGTTGATCTCCATGGAGTCTCGGCTCCATTCGGCGCCGTCCTTCAGCTCCTCCAGGCGCAGCAGCAACAGCTGGACCTGGCCTTCGCTCAAGCCCTTGCCCTGGCTGAGCTCGTCCAAGGCCCCGAGCAAGGTGCAGACGCAGGACACCGCAGCATAGCACGCTTCGATGCCGCCCTTGATGCACGCTTCCGTCATGCCATCCATGATGCTGAGGGTCCAAAGAAGAAAACAGCGTGAGAAACATGGAAGGATGCTCCAAAAGGAACAAGCAGTGTCAGCCTGGTGAACAGTACAGTATTCAAGAGAGATCCTCTGATCTGCATGGAATTGAATGGTCTGGGCCAAGGAGGAAATGAAACTAACATGCCTGGGCGCACAGAGGAAAACCTTCAGGTAGAGTGGCCCACCTTGAATCACATTCTCTCTCAGTTGGCTGGTTTATTTGGATACGCACAAAAATTCCAGATGGACTTTATAATCTCCACAAGGACAGAGGACAGACATTGAATAATCCCACTTTTATATTATGTTCAGTTTTTCACAGTGCCTATCCGATAATGAGGACATCCTCTATAAAACAAACATGTTTCTGAACAGATGCATGTGAGTACAACTATTACAAATTAGATAATATTCAGTTTTCTAGGGGAGGGCTAAAGGAACCTTGTAGTACTGTGATTCAAAAAGTTTTTGCCTAAAATAACCCCAATGAATAATTGTTGTACATTTCACTTTGCATACTGGGTTGACTTTAAGACAATATGAAAATATGGAAAGCACATGATCATAATACATTGAAATATGATTTCTCATATGGCTTGTGGGAACATTATTAAACAATAAAATTCCACATAATGCAGATTCATAAAAATTTCTGGATTTTAAAACACGGTCAAATGTATTCAGAGAAACAGTCCTTGCCAAGCAACAATAGATGGAAAAGCGGGAATGTAGCATACAGTTTGAGAAGATCCAGATGAGACTTTCTTTTAGAAATTGATCTTTTTCTAGATTCTGGTTCAGTGGAGCTGGGTCCTGCCAAGTCACAGAGACGCTGTGGGCTCCCAAGTAGCTTTAAGAAAAAAGGGGGGGGGGAAATAAGTGTAGTGAATACCATAAAAAAGCACAAGGTTTTAAACTGTGAGCTCAAGTAAGCATGTATTTTAGAGAAAGTGAGTGATATGCCCTAAGGAAAAACACAACTATTTAGAACTACAAATCTTAATAAAACTGATCTAGAATTCCTCTGAGGACAGGACGCTTAGACAAAGCAAATTCTCTGAGGGATTGTTTCAAAAACTTTTATTGCACAGAATCATAAGGCACTTGCATCTACGCTCTTTACTGAGAATGGCCTATAATTTAACTTCTCTGTACTCTCTTTGTCTCATTTTGCTATCAAAGCTGGTTAGCTTCAAAAACAGGACTGATTAAGTATACATGGAACATTCTCTGGGGTACATCATAAGTTAGGGTACAAAACAAGTCTTAAATTTAAGATAACTGAAATCATAGCAAGCACCTTTTCTAACCACAGTGGCATGAAAATAGAAATTAATTACATGAAGACAATAACGTTACACTTTAAAGAACTGGAAAAGAAAAAGTGAAGCCCAAATTTGGTAGAAGTAAATAAGAAAGATTACAGCAGAAATAAATGAAACAGATACTAAGAAATAATGGAAAAGATCAATGAAACTAAGAGTTGGCTCTTGGGAAAGATAAAATGGACACACCACTTACTAAACTCACAAAAAAATCCAAAAACCAACCAAACAAAAAACTCATTAGATTTAAGTAAATAAAAGCAGAAATGAAAGAGATGTTAAAACTGATAACCACAGAAATACAAAAGATCATAAGACACTCCTATAAAGGACATATGCCAAAGTTGGACAATCCAGAAGAAATTAATACAGTTCTAGATGTATTTGACCTATGAAGACTAAATCATGATGAAAAAGAATATCTGAACTGACCAATAACCAGTATGGAGATCGAATTGGTAATCAAAAGCCTTCCAACTGGATGTGCACTGGGTGTTATACGCAACTGATGAATCATTGAACGTTACAAAGACACTTATGATGTACTATATGCTGGCTAACTGAACATAATAAAAAAATTAAATTCATATATTAAAATTATTTTTTGACATAGAAAAAAACCTCCCAACTAACAAAAGTCCAGGACCAGATGGTTTCACCAGTGAATTCTACCAAATGATTGAAGAAGAATTAGTATCAATCCTTCTCAAAAAATAGAAAAGGAGGGAGCTGTCCCAAACTCATTTTGTAAGGCTAGCATTACCTTGACACCAAAACCTGGCAAGGATACCACAAGAAAACAAAATTATAGGCCAATATCCCTGAGGAACATAGATGCAAATATCTTCAATGAAATGTGATCAAACTAAATTTCACAACATATTAAAAGGATCATACACCATAAACAACTGGGATTTATTCCAGGGATGCAAAGATGGCTCAATGTGCACAAATTAGTGGAATGATACACAACATTAACAAAACGAAGGAAAAAAAATAGATCATTTTAATAGATGCAGAAAAAATATTTTGACAAAATTCCACAACCACTTATGACAAGAATTCTCAAAAAGGTGAACACAGAGGGAACATACCTCAACATAATAAAGCCCACATATTATAAGCTCACAGCTAGCATGATATTCAACAGTAAAAAGCTGAAAGCTTTTCCTCTAAGATCAGGCACAAGACAAGGATGTCAGTCTCGCCACTTTTATTCAAAATAGTATTGTCAGTCCTAGCTACAGCAATCAGGCAAGAAAAGAAATAAAAGGGATCCAAATTGGAAAGGAAGATGTAAAACTGTCACTATTCACAGATGGCATGATATTATATATAGAAAACCCTACAGACTCTATAAAAAGCTGTTAGAACTAACAACTGAATTCGGTGAAGTTGCAGGACACAAAATCAACATACAAAAATCTGTTGTATTTCTACCCACAAATAAACTATCAGAAAGAGAAATGAAAAAAAACCCCACAATCATATTTACAAAGCATCAAAAATAGTAAAATGCCCTTTCAACCCACCATCTGCCATGGAACTACCACCAAGATATAAAGTTTCGTGAAACCCTTAAGACTGAACCCTCAGCTACAGTAGACAGTGTAAAAGCCAAGATTCAGGATAAGGAAGGAATTCCTCATGATGAGCAGCGACTGATTTTTGCTGGCAAGCAACCGGAAGATGGATGTACTTTGTCTGACTACAGCATGCAAAAGGAGCCCACTCTTCATCTTGTGTTGAGACTTCGTGGTGGTGCTAAGAAGAAGGAAGGAAGAATAAGTCCTACACTGCTCTGAAGAAGAATAAACTAAGAGAAATGGCTGTTCTGAAATACTTTAAGGTGGATGAGAATGGCAACATGAGTCGCCTTCTTTGGGAGTGCCCTTCGGATGTGTGTGGTGCTGGAGTTTTTATGGCTAGGCCACTTTGATGGATGCTATTGTGGCAAATGTGGTCTGACCTATTGCTTCAACAAACCGGAAGACAAGTAATTATATATGGGTTAATAAAAGACATGAACATTTAAGAAAAAACAAGAACATGCCTAGGAATAAATTTAATCAAGGAGGTGAAAGATTGGAATACTGAAAATTATAAGACATTAATAAAAGAAATTGAAGATGACACAAATAAACGGAAAGATACTCTGTGCTCATGGATTGGGAGATTAGTATCATTAAAATGTCCATACTACCCAAAGCAATCTACACACTTAATGCAGTATCTATCAAATTTTTAATGTATTTTTCACAGAAATAGCACAAATAAACCTGAGGTTTGCATGGAACCTTGAAAGACCTGGAATAGCCAAAGTAATTGAGAAAGAAGAACAAAGCAGGGGCCTCACACTCCTTGGTTTAAAATTATATTATAAAGCTATAATCATTAAAACAACATTTATATAATAATTTATATAATAATTAAAACAGCATATATATAGTAATTAAAGCAGTTTTTAGGTACTAACCTAAAAAACAGACATGTAGATCAGAAAGTATAGGTTTATTTCTAGGCTAGAATATTCTTAGGGAATATTCTATTCTATTCTCTAAGAATAGAGAGCCTAGAAATAAACCTATACATATATGTCAAATTAATTTACAACAAAGGAGGTAAGAATAGACACTAGGGAAAGGACAGTCCCTTCAACAAGTGGTGCTTGAAAAACTGGACAGTCACAAGCAAAAGTATGAAAATGGACCTCTGTCTTATACGATACACAAAAATTAACTCAGAATGGACTGACTTTAATGTAAGTCCTGAGACCATAAAACTCCTAGAAGAAAACACAGGCAATAGCTCCCAGACATGAGTCTTGGAGAGGATTTCTTTAATCTGACACCAAAAGCAAAAATAATCATGTGGGACTACATCAAACAGCAAAGGAACCGCTGACAAAATGAAAAGGTCATCTACTGAAAGTATTTGTGAGTCATATATCTGATAAGGGATTAATATCCAAAATACATAAAGAACTCAAGTAACTCAATAAAAAAGCAAAAAACCAAATAATCTGGTTTAAAAAATGGACCAAGGACCTGAATAGACATTTTTCCAAAGAAGACATATAGATGGCCAACAGGCACGTGAAAGGTGTTCAATATTAATAATCACGGGAAATGCAAGTCAAAACCATAATAAGATACCACTTCACATCTACTAGAATAGCTATTATCAAAAGACTAGAAAAAATAAGTATTGACAAGGATGTGGAGAAAAAAGAACCACCTTGCACAGCTGATGGGAATGGAAATTGGTTCAGCCACTATGAAAACAGTATGGAGGTTCCTCAAAAATTAAAAATAGATTGCCATATGATCCATCAATCCCACTTCTGGATATTTATCTGAAGAGAATGAGAACACTAAATCAAAAAGATACATGCACCCCCATGTTCACTGCAGCATTATTTACAATAGCTAAAATATGGAAACAACCTAAGTGTCTCTCAGTGGATAAATGGATAAAGAAACACACACACACACACACACACACACACACACACAGGAATATTACTCATCTATAAAAAAGGATGAAATCTTGCCATTTGTGACAACATGGATGAACCTAGAGGGTATTATGCCAAGTGAAATAAGCCAGACAGAGAGAGACAAATGCTGTATGATTTCTCCTATAGGTGGTATCTTAAAGACACAGACAAAAAACCAAGCTTGTAGTTACAGAAAATGGACTGGTAGTTGCCAGAGGTGAGGGGTGGGAGGATGGAAAAAAAATGGATGAAGGGGGTCAAAAGGTAAAACAACTTCTAAAAATTAAACACACACACACACACACACACACACACACACTGAGAAGCATTTCCTCTTTCTACTTTCTGGAAAAGTTCATGTATTATGAGAATTACTTATTCCTTAAATGTTGGTATAAATAGATATATATTTTTTTAAAGATTTCATTTATTTGGCAGAGAAAAACACAGCGAAAGAGGGAATGGGAGAAGGAGAAGCAGGCCTGCCACCGAGCAGGCAGCTTGAACCCAGGACCCTGGGACCATGACCCTAGCCGAAGGCAGATACTCAATGACTGAGCCACTCAGACACCCCAGTATAAATAGTTTTTAAAGTTATATGGGGAGGTCAGTTTTTTTTTTTAAATGGAAGTATTTTTTATATACTGATTCAATTTCTTTAAAGATTCTAGAACTATGTAGGTTCTCAATTTTTTCTTGAGCCAAACTGTTAAAGGCTGTATTATTTCCCAGGGATTTATCTATTTTATCTAAGTTTTCAAATTTACTGGTCTCCGTGGCCTTGATACCTTCTTTAATGTTTTAATGTTTATAATATCTGTAGTTACATGCATGTTTTCATTCTTATTTCCACTTGTTTTTACTTATTCTGGAATTTTTAAATTGTGTTTATCAAGAGTTTTTCAACTTCGTCAGTCTTTTCAGTCCTGGTACTTTTCACTTTATTGATCCCCTCTATTTTCTTTTTATCACATTCCTTTCTGCTTTCATCCTTATTTTTCCTTTTACTTTCTTTGAACTTAATCTGCTCTTTTCCCAGCTACCTAACTTGGAATATTAGAATATTAATTTTAGGTTTCCAATTTTTAAAATACAATCATTTTAAGCTATGAATACCCTCCTAGGTACAGCTTTGGCTACATCCTACAAGTTTTCATGTATAGCATTTTCATAACTGTTCAGTTCTTATTAGTTTTTATTTCCATGAGGTAGAAATCTTTGCAGAGAATTTCCATTTGAAGCTAATTAATTCAGGAAAAGATTCGGTTAAGTGTATTGGAACAGACTTTCTATCACTAAGCCCATTATTTTCAAAGTAATTTATAGTCACAGGAAAAGGTAGATTAACTAGAAAATGTTATATCTTCAGGGGCACTCTTCTTTCCCTCCCTCCTTCCACATTTCCTTTGTACCCGGAAATTGCAAATGTCTCTCTTAGAGGTATAGTGATGAAGCTTTTCTCTCCACATTTTATTATTATTTTTTTTGACATTGAAAGAGTAAAGTTTCCCTTTCTCCTCTCTTTGCTTTCCCCTCCCTCCGCCTCTTTTCCTCTCTCTCCTGCCCTTGCTCGCCTCATCCCTCTACTCCTCTCCCACCCTCTCCCTAACCACCAGCCTGCCCTGCATCCAAGGGAAGGGGTCAGGCCTAAAAGCCTCCAGCTGCCCCCTCTTAGGCTAGAAAGGAAGGTGCAGAGGGATAGCTGAGGGGAATCTCACTTTCTCTTGGAATCTCATTACATTCTCGAATCTAACCTCACCAGTAATAAGTTAGATGACATATTTGAATCCCCACATTGATTTGGGGTTTCTTTCTCAGTTATTTCCAAATCTGGAAGGAAAGCACTTACGCTTCTAAAGAATCCTCAACAACCACTTGAAGAAAGGCAGGGCACGCAGAATCTGAGCTTCCTCTAGTGGGAGGGAGAGATGTGCTGTCAGAGGCTGGGGTGTCACAGTCTGATAAAGATTAGGGAACCCCTGGGCAGCTGTATGGCTCAGTTCGTTAAACGTCCACCTTTGGCTCAGGTCATGATCCCAGGGTCCTGGGATGGAGCCCTGCATTGGGCTCCCTTCTCAGCGGGGAGTCTGTTTCTCCACCTCCCACCGCCCCCCCCGCCGCTCATGTGTGTGCTCTCTCACTCTCTTCCCCTCTCAGATAAATAAATAAAATCTTAAAAAAAAAAAATTAAGGAATTCCTTCTGAAGCCAAACCAGGGAAAGAGGAAAGGAAACAAGGTGAACTTTTGATTACTGTTCCTTTTTTTGGGAAAGCAGAAACCGAAAAGAAAATAGTCATTTGAAGAACAAAATGTCCAGTCTTTGATTAATAGGCACATGGCGTGTATGGCGGGGTGACAAGTCACAAAGACAACAGGGAAATAACACAGCAAGTGCTCAAACTCCGAAAGGTTGAACAAACATCCTGGGTGCCCAGTGGTTTTCCTTGTGTGCACAGATGGCACATTTTGGTTTCCAAGTTACCAAGCTTCCCAGCTGAATGGTTGTCATAGTGAGTGGAGTAACCTGGCCCCCATCGGTCAGCTGTGCTCCATGGGGCAGCATGGCCTGGCCCTGCTACTCATGTAAAATCATCTGGGGGGGAGCTAGACAAATCGATGAGAAAGGGGAATACACGCCAAATTTCCTACTCGGTGGTCAATAAATGCTTATTGAAAATACATTTAGACACCTATGTGCCCCGTAATGCAATGTATTTACTTAGCATTCAGGCAGCAAGGGCATCTGCCGTGGGCAGCCACAAGTCCAGGACCATTCACGTCTGGGTGGGAAAGAAAGGTTTCTGCTGTTCTCAAAACACCCTCCTTGCGGATATTCTGTCCTCAGGTCCATTTGTCATTCAGCCGCAATTCCCTGAGCACTTACGCTGAGGCAAGCACTCTGCAGTGTTAGATAAGGGGGTGGGCAGGGCACACATAAGAGTAACGTACACACACATACTTGAAGAGACAGGAAGTTTGTACCAAGTCATACTGGGAAACGGATCAGTGCGATGGGACATAAAATTAATTGCTGAATGATGGAATTTAAAGAATGTCATGATTTAAGGAAGCAGAACGGTAAAGGAGGATGATTTTGACAGCAGAGGCAGCTGTCCTTAGAATGTCTGGGTTCACCTGGTAGCCTGGCTACTCGTAAGGACTTTGGGCAAGTAACTTCACATGGGGCCTCAGCTTCCCATCTGGAAATCGGGCATGGTATTCTCTTCCTAAGAGGGTTTGTAGATAAATGAACATGAAGTGCCAGCTACACCTAGCACAGTGGAATCACTTCTGGACCCTGCTATGGGGCATGGGCGAGGAAGGAGGGGAGTCTGAATAGAGGCAGGAAAGTGGGAGCGGGACAGAGGAGGGTCAGTCAGATGGAGGGGTGAACCTGGGAAAGGATGGGAAATGAGAATGATGAGAGAAGGATCTGGAAACTGGGCAGAGTAATTCAGTCTTGCTGAGAGAGACAACAGGAGCCATTAGAGCCTGAAAAATACTTAACAGTGGTGACTTATGAGCCTAAATTCAGAAAGACAAAAGGAAGAAAACAGGCAGGTGGCAGACAAGGAGCTAAGTGAGAATTGGTATACTACTCTTGGCAGGAGGTTATGAGGACCAGCTATTTTCAGTCTCCACACATTTCTTCTTTTTCTTAGGATAGCAATAAGCATGCCAAATAGTTACCTAGCACTTTATACTTACAGAGTATTTATACCAACGTTATTGCATTTCGAGACTTTGGAATATTGCTACTATGTAAAGATAAAAAATTGTGAGTTCAGGGTTAAGTGATTTAGCTGCTACCACCTTGCTGGGGAGTGGCAGAGACAAGATCCAAACCCTGACTCTTCAACTCAGTCTCACGAAGGGGTAGGTGATACAGCATGGAAAGGGAGTCCCAGAATCATCTGCATTGCAATATCAAAGTATGGTAATAAGTGTGTTGCAGCAAAAGATGATGGATTTCAGGTCAGATGGACCAGGGTATACACCCTTCCTCTTTCTCTGTGAACTTGGGCAAATCATCTGATCCCTTGGGATCTTAGTTTCTCTTTGGGAGGGAAAATTCCTTTTCCTGGCATTATATCTCTACAAGAAGCCATATCCAATGGAATAAAATTCTGGACCTCTTTCCTTTCTCTTCCTTCCTTCTGATGGAGGGGGAGTCTCATCTGACCGGTGGATTTAGAAGGAATTGAGCATGTGTAACCAGTCCCTCCCTCTTTCTTCCCCTTGAAGATCTGCTTATTTAGACAAAGCCCATCTTGTGTCCCCAGTTACACACTCAACAAGGGTAGGGCCAGGTCCCCAAGGGAGGGCCACTGCTGTCTGGGTGGTAACAAACTAGTCTAGTCTCACTTGCCTCCAAAGCCGTATTGGGTTCACCAGCCTAGGAGTAGCCAGGTATTAAAGCTGACCCCTTTTGTTCTCATTGCCTGAGGCTGTGATGGGGGAAAGAAATACCATCCTTCACAGGTAAAAGCTCATATATAACATCAAAAGCTATTAAGAATACTAAAGATAATAGATGTGAAGTGCTGGGCATATAGAAGGTAAGAAAAAAAATATGATGGTGTGCTCACAGATTTCCTTAAAGAACAATGGAATCTGGACCACTCCTCCTGTTCTAGAAATGTTGTTAGAACTTTCCATGGTTCATTACAGTCAAATCTTATTAAAACAACACCAAGAGGCATTTTAAATTAAGCTTTTGAGAAACCGAGGAGTAGCAAATATTACTTAAAATCAATGAAACATCCACAAAGGAATTTTGTTACTCTGGGTTTGTTGTTGTTTGGGAATAGGTACGAAAACCAAAGCCAATGAACAAGTTCACAAGTACAAAAATGCTGATCACTTTTCTATCTGGTTATTTACAAGAAAACAGAGAAATTCTTCTCTGAAGTACCTCCTCAAAATGGTGAAAGATGGGATCTCTATTACACGCTGGACAAGTTTACCTTCTCACAGGGGTCATGACGTTTGGGATATGAGCCCTAAGAAGGAATGCGGCAAAGGGATTCCTTTTACCAGTCAGAGGTTAGCAATTTTTTTTTTTTTTTTTTTGACAATGTACAACCTGAGCATAAAATCAGTTTGAAATCCAATGTTAGCCAAAGGGAATAAACACCAATATCTGTACAAACAGTACATAAGGAAAAGAATGCAATCAGCCTGTGGCCTAGTCAGATACCTGCAGCTTTAATTATCAATGACTTTGCATCAACGTGCACCGATCAACCCCTCCTCACCCAGGCTCCCAACACGTGCACCCACACCCCAGCCCTAAAGATACAGCCTAGAAATTACTGGATACCACGCGGTAGCAAGTAAGTGTTAGCAGGTGATCGGCACACATGTTCTGAGTGCTTCCTGTAGGCAAGCCACTGTGTTCAGATACTGCCCCTCGCCTCCTGGCAAGCATGGTGGCCTTCTTCATGCCTCCCTACCTCTTTCATTATTTTGATGGCTTCCACCCGGTGCTGGGGTGGGGGATAAAGCAGCACACGGTGATAGAGGGACTGGAGCACGGGCTTCATGGAGTCCACCGACCCCACCAGCCGGACCAGCTCGGCTGCGATGTAATAGATGGTCCGAGCCACAGGCCCACTCAGGGCTGGCGCGGTGGACGAGCAGCCGGACCCCCGGCCGTGGTCAGAAACTCCCGGAGACGCAGAGTCTGACTCGATGCCTGGGCCAGCGCTGCTGCTGTGAGCGGAGGTGATGCTTTTATCATGGATCGGATTCCCCAGGATCACGACGAGAGCAGGGCAAAGGTTTTTCCTGGGAAGACACAGGAGGAAAAGAAGGTTTTGCTAACAAGGCAAAAGGATAAGATGTGAATACAGTCCTGAGGGTAAATACCAGATGCCACAAAAATGACTAGTAAGGGCGGGGTTCTTTGCTGCTCCTCTTTTGGGCGACATCTTGCCCCCATCTTCCATGTCTCTCCATCACTTCTCGGTATACGAACAGAATAGCTTTTTCATAACTCAAGGCAGAATGAACTAAATAAAAATACCAAGAGAAGTGTTAAGAAACCATCTTATATAAAGAAACTGACTCAAAATGCTAAATGGCTTAGTTAGAAAGTTTCATTTTACCATAAATAACAAAATTATTTCTACTTCTAATGTGAGAAGTTAATTTAAATTTCTGACACATACACTGTCACATATCCTTCGACTTCCTCCCTGTGGAAAAGCCCAGAAACCCTGAGCAACTAGCTGGCTACTTGGGACCCTGTCACCTGTGGGGCACTCTGATTGTAAAAGAGTGACTAGTCTTCAGGTTGAGACGGAGAATGTACCAGGCAAGGGCTAAGAATAACATTCAATAGCCTTGCACACACCCCCCAAGCAACTTTCTGGTGCCTTTGTATACTTTTAGGATGATCTAATAACCTAGAAAATACTCTCCTCATTCTTGAGTCGCATGAGCCCGTGGCGTCAACAAAACACAAGAGGCCCTCAGATCAAGCTTCTGTATTTTGATCCAGTGCATGTGAGCAAAGCAATTTTCCTACTTTCCCTCTAAATACTATTCACACACAGATGAGGTGACCAGTGGGGCATGGATGCCATGGGCAGGGACCCGGGGGCAGAGCTGGAAGGGGGATGAGTCCGGTCGGTGTGGGGGGCGTAGAGGGCTCACCAGATCAGGTCGGTGAAGGCTCTGTGCAGGTGCATGGAGGCCGAGGAGCTGCTGAGCACGGACAGGATGCACTCCAAGTACAGGAGCTGCAGCTGCTGCTGGTCACTGCGGAACAAAACCAACACACAGACACATGCACAGGAAGGCAGAATTAAAGAGGGGGTGCGTGAGGAGCACTTGGAAGAATGCCAGGCGTGAGAGAAGTGCTCATTTTGGTGGGGGGCAGTTAGCATGAGGGGTTGAATTGCATCCCTGCATGTTTCTATGTTGAGGACCGAACTCCTGGTACTTCAGAATGTGCCCTGATAGGAGACAGGGTCTTTGACACAGGCCATCAAGTTCAAGGGAGGTCCTTTGGGTTGGTCCTAACCCAATATGACTGAGGTCCATATAAAGTGGAGAACACTGGGCACAGAGACACACACAGATGGAGGACAATGGAAAAGACCTAAGGAGAAGATGGCTGTCTGCAAACCAAGGAGAGTGGTGTGGGACAGATCCTTCCCTGAAGCCCTGAGAAGGAGCCAGCTCTGCTCATATCCTGATCTTGGATATCCCACCTCCAAAACTGGGAGACAGTAGATGTCTGTTCTGTAAGCCACCCAGTCTAAGGAACTTTGTTATGGCAGCCCAAGCAAACTAATACAGTTTGGGGGAGTTTTTTTTTTTTTTTTAATTAACAGACTTCGTTTTTCAGAGGAGTTTTAGATATATAGAAAAACTGAGCATGGAACAGTTACCGTGTTCTACATCGCCGGCAATGGCTACCATTAAAGAACCAATATGGATATAACATTATCAATTAAATTCCACAGTTTATTCCAGAAACATTCAAACTTTTAATGTGTTTAATTGTCTAAATTTTTCAAAGGCCACTAATCACATTATCTTTTAAATGGTCAACATTTTGAGGCACCTGGGTGGCTCAGTGGATTAAGCCTCTGCCTTCGGCTCAGGTCATGATCTCAGGGCCCTGGGTTCGAGCCCTGTATGGGGCTCTCTGCTCAGCGGGGAGCCTGCTTCCCCTTCCCTCTGCCTGCCTCTCTGCCTACTTGTGATCTCTGTCAAGTAAATAAATAAAATCTTTTTTGAAAAATGGTCAACACTTTACTAATTTGAATTTGAATTTGTTTTGAAGGTAACATGGTTTTTCAATGGACAAATTATTTTTCTCAGAGTCATTATTATGAGATTAATCCATACAGCCATATTAAAAAAAAAAAAAAAAAGACAACTTCAGGGGATGCATGTTCTTATACCCAAGCTAAGTTTTCTGTCTAATCCACCAGCAAGTATTGAACTCCAGGTGGGTGGTAAGTGACCGACAGGAATAAGGAAGAATTTGCTATTTGAGTGCACACTTATGATAAATAAATATAATAAATACTAAGAGAATTCATTCAGGAGTCCTGTATGTTCCAAAAAAGGAGGAACTTGCTTTGAAAATCATTTTTGGTTGTGGATCTTTTCTCCTAACTTAAATAAATGCCAAAAGGAAGTTTAATACCCCAGGAGAAGGGGATGGACACGAGAGGCAAGACAGTGACAGGCAGACTAGAAACTTAAGACAGAAAGGAAGAGAAGTTTACACCAGCCCATCCCAAAGCCCCAGAGATTACACACACCATTGCCAAACTGAGAAAGTTTGCACAGATGCAAGACGAAGGGTCTCAGGAAGGGGAGGTTCTGTGGGCCCCTCGTTTAAGGGCTATGTTAGATTTTTGGCAACAGGTCTCTGTAAAATCGACATCAAGTTCTAAAACCGGTTGGCAAGCTATATCCAAGAGCAAAATCCTGCCCATGGCCTCATGATCTAAAAATAATTTTTACATTTTTAAGGGGTTGTAGAAAAACAAGAAAAATGAATAGAAACAGAGGTAGTATGTGACCCTCCACAGAAAAAGCTTGCTGACTCATACTCTATGATGATCTCCCTTGTCCAAAGAGAACTGCACAATGATTCGAATAATGCCATTACTCTGAAGAAGGGAATTCCATGGAGTGCTTGGGTGGCTCGGGCAGTTCAACATCTGCCTTCAGCTCAGGTCATGATCCCAGGGTCCTGGGATTGAGTCCGGCGTTGGGCTCTCTGCTCAGTGGGGAGCCTGCTTCTCCCTCTCCCTCTGCCTGCTGTTCCCCTACTTGTGCTCTCTTTCTTTGTCAAATACACGCACACACACATGTATTTTTTAAAGGGAATTCCGCTTATATTTGGATATACTCTCCCATACCTGCTGACGGGGGAAGAAGAGGTGGGTAAAGGCTGAGTTTCCACAAAAATTATTACCATTTACCAAGAGGAAGGTGGTGGTTGGAGGAAGAATACAAAAGGTAATACCTACTTAGCCCTTCTGGGGCCAGGGAAGGACTTCATATTTCTATACCCCTACACCCACAAGCTTCCCTATGCTTTTGTGCAAGACATCATTCTTGACCAGAAAGAGCACGTGCTTCATTCTCAAGGGACTAGAGAAACAAGGAAGCAAGTAGGTAAAGCATTGTGTAGGAACGGCTGCACATGAATAATTTAACACAAGGTTCTATGAGTGTATATGGGAGTGGCATCTAATCCTTAGAAAGATCCAGAAAGAATGTCTAAAAGAAAAGGCATTTTCGGAGAAACCTAAAGTTCAAGTAGGAGTCTTCCATGTCAGGGCTGGGGAGAGGGTGGGGGTCTGTGGTTGGAGGGGACTGTGAGGATACCATCAGCGAGAGGTGGGCCTAGGGAGGCGGCAGGGGCCAGACCAGGAAGGGTTTGGGAGGACTTGTTCTGGACTTTATTCTGCAGGTAGAAAAGGGACAGGACCAAATGTACATTTTAGAACAATCATTCTGGAAGCTGTAGAAATGAACAGACTGGAGAAGGTAAAACAGAAGGGTCATAAACCAATAAGCCACATTTTGAAAAAGTTCTGAAAGGACCATCTCTGCTATAGTCCCAGGTTCCTCTTTCTGACCAATCATCGGACTCATTACTCAGCCATCAAAAAAAAAAAAAAGAAGTCTTACCATTTGCAATGATATGGATGGAACTGGAGGGTATTATGCTAAGTAAAATAGGTCAATCAGAGAAAGATGATTATCCTATGACTTCAGCACATGTGGATTTTAAGAAACAAAACAGAGGCTCATAGGAGAAAGGAGGGAAAAGTAAAATAAGACAGAAGCAGAGAGGGAGACGAACTATAAGAGACTCTTAACTACAGGAAACAAACTGAGGGTTATAGGAGGGGAGGTGGGGTGGGGGGATGCGGTAACTGGGTGATGGGCATTAAGGAGGGCACCCGATGTAATGAGCACTGGGTGTTACATGCAACTGATGAATTCCTGAACTCTACCTCTGAAACTAATTATACACTCCATGTTACTAATTGAATTTAAATAAGATATAATAAAAAAATTATTAAGTGTCCCCATTCAAAAACATCTATCTTTCAAACTGGCAGTCTCACATTGCAGAACGAAAAGAACTGTAGACGATAAAGATTCCCAGTTTCTGAAACTGGAAATAGACCTGCAGGAAAGCCATGGGCAGTCAAGTTTCCTCTGAGTATCTGCAGAGAACGCACGCGGCAGCAATACTGCAAGCCCGCACCATCACACCCGATGACAGAGAGGAGGCATCACCAAGGTAACTGGTCTGGGAGTCTCCTTGGAGACCAAACACAGCAGCTTTTCTGTGGGCTGCTGCAGTCTGAAAAAATGGGTGCTCACGGCCTTGCATGAGTCACGTCACTAAATGAGCTGTCTGAAATGTAAGCGAACTCCACATGTGCGCTTTGCGAGATACACACGGCATGTGCCCTGTGTGTGTGCAGTTCTTATTTGTCTGACTGTAGACAGACAAATATGTGGAAGGCGTGGCGAGAAGCCAAGAAGCCAGCCAACCCTTTCAAAACACATGAGGAAAAATCTGCCAACATGGAGGGTTGCGAGTCCCTCGGCCGGGTCTTCCATTGGAGCATTTCATGGCTAGCAGGTTGAGGAGCTGCTGGTCTCGTTCTCTGCCCATCTCTGAACTTCTTTCCAGGCTCAAGAGCTATGGAGAATGACTCTCGTGAGTGGACCAGTGGGCCCTGAAAGCTAAGGAGCCCCATCCCGACAAGGTCCTTGCGAAGGTAATCTGGCAGCACAGTCTGGATCTCTGGAGTTCTTAGAGTTTTGTTTGATGATGAATCATTTGGATCTTACCCCTTCCTCCTTGAGACAATTCAAATTTAGGTAGCAAAAGGAGAGAGGGACTTACGTAATTGTGTAAGAAGTGGAATGAAATTAAACACATGATAGGAACACCTGACCTCTCATTGGTCCCGAGACTGCTTCGGTGTACACTTGTCTGATATTCGGCACTGGGAGGGGAGGGAAGTGGGGAGAGGCTGATAGGAGACCAATGGGCAGAGGATGAATAAATATCTTTCTAAGCCCAATTATCCTTCCTAAAACCCTTGGATTTAAAAAGCATCATGTAACTCAACATGCCTAATATAGAGTTCTATTAATAACACATCTCCAAGGCATGTGAGTTATTCTGCATACCTGGATGAATTTTGAAAATCCTTCTGGGAGACGGAGCGTATCATGAATACATACCCTTACAGAGTAAAATGAGGTATGTGGGCACTAATTTTTGGAAATGGCTGTTGAGGGAAAGTACTGACCATAGTGTGATTTCAGAGGAAGAAGGTATTTAGAAGGTAGGAGAAGTATCAAGTTTAGCTAGTAGAAATAAAAGGAGTTTGGGTAGCAAATTCAGAAAAAATTGTAAAAGATGTGGAAACTTAACAAGAAGAATAAAGAGAACCACCAGATTGAAAGTAGCCGAGAGCATGGTACCATCTGACCAGGTGGCCTTACGGGTCTCCTGTTGAAGCTAATGCTTAAGCAGGCTGTACCCCGGTGTCCTTAGCAACAGAACCCTCATCTTAGGGAAATGGAATCATGATGGGAAAGGCCGTACTCAAAACACAGTGAACAGTCTCCAGAGGCAAAATGATGGCTGGGGCATTGCATTGAAAAACCAAGCAAGACCATGGGAATCCTATAAAAACCATTAATTTCTATAACAACATGCCTAAAGCCATCTTTGAGCTAAAGTCCAATGAGAAATCCTAGAAAACCATGTATGTGCTGCATGAATTACTTTTCCTGTTTAAAATCAATTCCCCAGTCATATGGTTCAGAAAATGTTTTCATCCTTGTTTTAGTGACTGACAGAAATCTATGCCCTTTAGTTGGTAATATGTGTATACATGCATTTGCAGTGTGTGTTTGTGCAATGTATTTTCCTAATAATCTACAAATGTCTGATGTAAGAAGTTCAATGTCCCAAGCTGCATCATAAACCAGAAGTAGCACTGACAATTCTAAAAGTAAACAAACAATTTTAGAATATCAAATATTTATCACATGTTAGGCACTATGCAGTTAAAAAAATTCCATTTATTCCAAACTTCCTAGAAGATACCAATACTGACAATCTATACTAAGTACAACAGGTGTAACCTCAGATTGTCCCAGGTGTACTAGATCATGTGGTCACTCTACAAATGGCAGTCCCTTCGGCTGATGTTAGAGACATCTAGGTTTTAAAGAGCCATGAATTTGAAGCACTTATTGGACCTAGCTGAAGACAGTCTTGACCAGTGAACAATGGTATGTTTTAAATCTATCATTCATAGACCTATAGATTTGTTCAGACTTACCTTGGGGGCTGATTTTCAAATATTAATGGCATAACTGCCTTGAGGTTTTTTAATACTTAAAATCTTAGTTTTCTCTTAGTACACTGTTCAGGAAAAAAAATGTGCAATATCCCCCCCCCCCTTGATTGCAAGGTAATGAACATAGCCTTTATATTTTTCAAAGTTTTGATGGTCTTTGTTTTTTTCCCTCATAATGCTGAGACCTGAGGGGGTGGAGGATGGAGAAGAAGCATCCTTGACAGCTGGCGACTGCCTAGTTACTACCGGCCAGCTGGGATGTCCCCCTGGGGAACACAAACAGTTTCACAGCATGTTAATATTGGATGAAGACTCTTCACAATGGCAGCAGAACAAAATGAAAGCCAATCTATGAATTGGTCTGATCAGAGATTTAAAAAAAGGAATCCTGTATGACTACAAAAATGACCAAATATCACCCTCCCCTGTAAATGACTCCTGTTTCTTCTACAATGACAGCTCCTTAACTGTTCCTCCCATCAGCTCAATAAAAATGAAGATGTCCCATCCTGGGAATGCCCCTACTTTCTGACAGCACCCAATCCTTGAACAGAGCCTCGGTTCCTTTCACCCACTCCAGAATGCCTAACTCTGGTTTGAATCCATAACAATCCCTCCTAACATCCTTTGCCTGATTACCCTTGGCTCCCCAGAGTGTACAGGCTCCTTTGTTAATACAAGCTGATAAACCAAATTCTCTTAACCTCAGGTAATCTTTGGTTATTGGGACTCAACTATCTTTTAAGTAAATTTTCTCGTTTCATTCTTACAAAAACCTTAATATATTTTATATCACTAATAGTGTATCACACACAAATAATAATAAATAATAATTATTTTACAGGGTATATAAGCTTTCAGTGGTTGAGAGCTCTGCACAAAGTCAAGAGGTAGTAAGGGGCCAAACAGGTTTTACCCATCTAATGCAACAAAGATAAGGTAGTTGAGCCAATAGTGATTAAACACCAGATATGTTGGGGTGCCTGGGTGGCTCAGTGGTTTGGGCTGCTGCCTTCGGCTCGGGTCATGATCTCAGGGTCCTGGGATCGAGCCCCGCATCGGGCTCCCTGCTCCGCAGGAAGTCTGCTTCCCTCTCTCTCTCTCTCTCTCTCTCTGCCTGCCTCTCTGCCTACTTGTGATCTCTGTCTGTCAAATAAATAAATAAAATCTTTAAAAAAAAAAAAACACCAGATATATTTATATCTTAGGAGAAAACAAGCCAATGAGAAGCATCCCCCAGCTCTGACATAACCACTGGCCTTGCCATGAGGTAGTAGAACTAGGTAGGGGTGGAAAGGAGTGAGCACTAGAAGAAATTGAAACCTGGGTCATGGATATGTAGAGTGAATATATAACCTATCCCAGCCAGGACCCTGCCAAGAGTGAAGGAAGATGATTACAATCATACAGAATAGGTACAACCTGGAACCGTCCCAAGGTAATCAGGTCACATGAAGACTCTACAGATGGGGCCATTGTAGTTGGGGTTAGGATCATAGTCTGGGCCCCAGGCCTACTAACTCTCCATGGTCAGGGGAGATGGAGACTTGAGCAGAGTAAGGAGAAGCCAACTACACATGGCATCTGCTTTTAGACATATCCCCTCTGAGGAAAAATAATGTTCTGCCCAGGGTCCAGGGGTGAGAGAATCTTGCAGGTGGGGCTTGTGGAAGAAGTGCTTTTCTTTTTCGCTTGTAGTACCTATGGATTCACTAGATCTCTTCATTGTTTAAGTGCCTAATATGAAGGGAGCTTCATTTGGTCAAAATGTGCAAGTGACCTAAAGGAATGATGGATACACCATAAAGAAACCATTGGGCAAAAACTCTAAAGAGCCATTCTAAGCTTAGCTTTCAAAAATCCGAAGTTTATTTAAAAAAGAAACAAGAACAAAAACAAAAACCCAACAAGTTTCTGCAACTTTTCCAGCAAAGTGAGAAGCCTCACTAATGTCTCAACTAGACTATGTCTCCCAACTTATTAGTATATAGGAAATTCTACGAGTAAAAGTTTTCTGAATTACCAAATATTCTAGTTACTAGCAAATTATAGTGTCTTTCACAACTCAAAAAGCATTTCAGAATTGTATTGTATTATAGATTTTGTAACTAATTATATATGTAGCTGGTAGAGGCTTTTCATCTCATCTTAGAAAGTCTAGTCCTTTTATGATTTGGCTTTACTAAATATCCATGAATTAATAAGTTAACTTACTACCTGGAGAGTTGGAGCAGTGGATATCATCTATATGATCTAATATTGAGGATTAAACTGGCATATAAAAAATGAGTATATAAAAGAACAATGTGTTCTTTTCAAAAATACGCATGTGAACTCACATGGAAATGTGGAAATGTTAGAAGAAATATAGAAAGACCACAGAGTCTGTCCTTGCCATTAGCAGAGGTCAGTGAGAAGACTCATTTAGAGTCATATAGCTGGGATGTGCCCGGGTTACATCAACTAACTTTGTTAACTACCTCTTAACCAACATTCTTCTCACTCAGCTCCATGCTTGAAGGATTAAGTCTTCTTTGAAAACTATTGTTTTCCCATTTCTCATGAGAAAGTTATATCCTCCAGTCATGGTATTGGTAGTGTGGACTTGCCCAAAGTCACTGAATAGATTTCTCAGGATTGGCAGGTGAATACCAGTGGGGGTAACCATTGCCCCTATAATCTGTAATTGTAAGTGATGCTGTAGACAAAAGTTATCTCAGAAATAGACTAGTGGTGAATAAGAATACCAATGTTGAAGGCACTTACTTAATGGCGGCTTGCAGCTTCTCACACAGAACAGTAAGCACAGAGACAAGGTCATCACAGAGGGACTCAACTGTCGACCCTTCAAACAGAAGAGATTACAAGCATTAGACATTAGCAGAGGGCACTAGAAGCTTCCTCAACAGTCCTTCTCATCCTCTGCTTTTGATGTTTTCAGGACTGAAAAGAAGGTTTTCAGATGCTGAGCCTTCCTCAGGCCACTAAAATGATCATAGAAAATATAATTATTCATTTCTGAAGTAAAAGACTTCAAAAATTAGGTTCAAAAATAAAATGATACATTGTTTACTATTATAAATTAAACTCATTCACACTTAGCAAAAGGAGAGTTCATTAATTTAAGAAACAATACAACTGACAACAATTTCCACAATATTTAGGTCGGTAGACTACAAATGTATCCCTATTCTGACCTTTGAAATTTCTGGATCTCTTGAGCAGATTTGAGTTGCATCAAAGAGATAAAATGTGGCAGCATGGAAGAAAGATGGGCTTCTCAAACTAAGGAACCAGGGAAAGATGGCAAAATAACTTACTCCCCATTTGTACTACTTTACCTATTTTCCCAGCATCCTCAGGGCACACAGTTGCTAACAGAGCAATGACCAAGGCCAGAAGAAATAATTTTTCCTCCAGACATGTTCATGTTCAGAAGCTAGCAACAAAACACCCACAGAAGCACTGAGTGTATTGGAGAGAGGGTGAAATTTAGAATCTGGTCAGGTACTGGTTCACAACTTACTGACCATGAGAGTTTGGGTAAGCTTCAGTTCTCCCTTTAGGGGAATGGGTACAAATAATCCCAATCTCACAGAATTGTTGGGCCCAGTGAAATAACAAGTGAAAGCGTTTGTTTTTCTAATAACAAAAAACTTTAAAGATCTATACAATTGTGGCTGAGTATTTGATGAATGTAGAGATTTAAAAAAAATGACCATGAGGTTAAGAACGATGGAGAAAAAAATGGCAAGAGCATAAGACAGAAAATGACAGCGAAGTCAGAGGAGGATGGGAAAGAGAAATAGCTAATCCTGAGAATTTATGCTCTTCCACGAAGAAACAAACCTGAGAAATGATAAGACAACAATAAGACACCACTAAAAATAAATAAAACCCATAAGTCCTTAAACAAAGTTTTAGATAAAAGTCAGTGGGTCCATCCACTTTTTACTAATATATATTTTTAAAAGATAAACCTGTGGCCAAGAGGACTTGGACCTCCTCTTTGGTTTATAAACCCAAAGTGAAGGTTTTACAGAACCACAATGACCCAAGAGAGGGAAAGACAGGTGGAGCGCGTCACTGGGAGCTTCCACAGGTGGCGAGATGCTGAAGCATGTTCTGGTGGGCAGCCCAAGAAGGGAGCGAGGGGGAATGAAAAACACAAGCTCAAGCAATCTTTCAGAGATGACTTAATGCCTTTCTCATTTCTTTCCTTCATTCTGTGTCTCCTAATTGTGGCTGCTTGGCTGCATTTCTTTCCGCCTTTTATTCCCCTTTTCATCCTCTCTGTAACCAACTTTCCTCTCACCTCCACCTTGTCTTATTATTAACATGCAAAGATATCAAAGAAAAGCAGATTTTCTAGTATTTTTTAAATTACTGAATAAAATATGAGATAAAACATGTTTCCATTTTCTAAATTCAATGGTTTGAATTTTTCATATCTTTTCAGAAAATACTACCAAACTAAGAAACAAAACAAAAGACCCCAAAAAACAAAAGACAAACTGCTTGTCAGTTATCGGTAGACCTCTGTTTTTCCTTTTCCTCTGGGTCAGAATGAAATTCCTTACCTGGATTTCATCTGCCACCTATATTGGGCTGTTTGTCCTACTGTCAGATTCCCTGTGAGATTAATTTTTTTTCATATTAAAAAAAGTGGCATTTCACCAACTTACTGTGGTACAACAGCTCTATGCCAATCAGGTTTCTACAACCCTCTATCCAATTCTCATTTTAACAATTAATAAACCTTACTTCATGGAGAACAAAACAAAGTAAAAACAAAACAATGACAACAACAACAACAACAACAAAAACAAAGCCACATAAAAAAACCCTAGCCTCCAACAGGGAGGTATATGAAAAGTTACTCTCCTTCACAGAGTTGGAACAGAAAGAGGTGTAGGGGCAGGGTACAGGGCCAGAAGGAAGGTTAGGGAACAGCCGATGAAGTACTAGCTGGTAAAACAAAGCTAAGCAGAACCTCCGGAGAGCTCCCTGAGAGCCCCACTCACCTCTATATCCCCAGCGCCAAGCACATAGTAGGCATTTTTAAACTGAACTAGCAAAAATCAAATGCAATACCTTGATTCCTGAATTCCTGTGGGACATCCGGGTTTTCAATTATCTAGCAAGGGAAACACACACAGGACAATTAGGAGATTCAGGCACCAAAATTCCTGACTCCTACACCATGGAAAATTCTAGGGAACAAATATCATTCTGAGTGGCCCCTCCAGGTCTTGATAGCATTTCATTACCCATGGTATTTGGGAGAAGGCTCTGATGTCTGGAACTGAGCTCATCAGTTCCTAAAATAATTCATTCCAGACTCCACAATCTTCATAAAGGTTTAAGCCCTTTGCTCATTGTATGATTCCAGGGCGCTGAGCTAGGGCCTGGAGCTGTCCCTATGGAAACAGGTGAGTTACCTTTGCACAGATGGCTTGTTCCAAGGTCACAGTCTATACTTTGGTTGGCACCTACTGAATACGGACTCTTAGTAATGAGAAGGATTAAAATAGTGGTCTGTAGAAAGGTTCTTCAGTTTTCCTACCTCTGAGCACTGGGAGAGAAAAGGGTATTTTCTGGCTGATCAACCGCCAGACATAGAAATCCTCCCAGGGCACTGTTTTGTCTTTTAAACTTGTTACAAGCACATATTTTTACTTTTCCTTGTTCATCAATTTGCAAGCTCAGCGGCTTTCATAGCATTCATGGTGAAAGGCTATGTCAATATCTACAGCTCAGCAGTGGCTAAATAGATAGAGAGTGTAGAATAACATTTTCTGGAGAAAATACATCTGAATCATCTTTAAAGGACAGGAGAAGCACTACCACCTACATCCTAGTATTTACATGTGACATTTTTGCTTTTTGAAATTAGTAACTTATAATTTAACAATGCCTTTCATCACCTAAATAATTTGACAATAAAGCTTGATAGTAACTCCAAGATCCTGACAGCATAAAATCAAATTGTGTGATCTGTTCTGGGAGTAAGGATAGCCATTAAATTGAAATTACAAGTGACTCATGAACAATGTGGGGGTTGGGGGAACTGATTACCCCTAGAGTAAAAAAAAAAATCTGTGTGTCCCTTCTGACTCCCCTAAAACATGACTACTAAGAGCATAGTGTTCACTAGAAACCTTACCAATAAACATAAACAAGTCCAGAAACACATATTTTGTATGCCATATGTAAAATATTCTGTTTTTTTTTAATAAAGCAAGATAGAAAAAAGAAAATATTAAGAAAATCATAAGAAAAAGTACAGTACTATATTTAAGAAGAAAATCTATTAGTGGACTCGTGTGGTCCAAACCCATGTTGTTCAAGGATCAACTGTACATTTCCTGCTAAGGGCTTTGGCATTTTAGATTCATTTTCTTTCTGCTGTATTTAAGCCTTCCTAATTCTGAGGTGGCCCATGATGTGTTCCTGTGAGGGGTCATGGTACACACTACATATCTTCCCCAGGTAAGGCTAGGTGGGCTGTGGGCGAACACACAGTCTCTTTTGAATGAACCTCTTCACTCCTGTAGACCACTTGCCTTTACTAGCTTTTTAAAAAATCACTGTTCTTAGCTGACAAAACTTAGGTCTCCCATTAGTAGACATTGCATATGCTTCAAATATTAGCATCCTGAGAATTATTTTTCTGGGACATGGAAACATCTCCGGGGACTGCATGAGTAATGGAAAAGAAATGACAGGAAACACTAATTTTCCACCTAATTTGGGATCTTGCCTCAGGTTGGGTAAATCCAGATGGTCCGTGATGAGCAGGACCAGAGGGCTTGTTAGACACATAATACCACAAGCAAAGGAAGATAACCCTCTGAGTTTTTGAGGTTTTTCTTTTTTTTTTTAAGATTTTATTTTTAAGCAATCTCTACACCCAATGTGGGGCTCAAACTCATAACCCCATGATCAAGAGTCACACACTCTGGGTTTTACCGTGACCTTTATAATGTGCCTGTTATCCTTCCTACAGAAGAGCAAGGTGAGCTAAAAGGCTGAGTCATTTCACTTAAAGCCTCATATTCTCCTTCTTAACATTTTAAAAATAAGATTAAGTAAAGGGATACAATGGAAATCACTTTGAAACTACAAAGTTTCGTTTAAATGTTTCATCTCAAAACATGGAGACACCATTAGTATTACATTATTTCATCACATTGCCATTCAGCAAGGACGAATTACGAATGTATGATTAATACAAGATTTTCAACGTCTTAGGTTTACTTATTTTAAAATGTGTTTTTAATGTTTTTTGGGTTTCTTTTCTTAGCATGTTTGCTATTTATAATTTGAATTTCCTTTTAACTACTATTTCCACGCTATAATACTCAAAATCCTAATTTAAGTGAAGTAGTTTTTAACAAAGGGTAACCTAAGGTAATACTCTCAAAATAAAACAATTTTTTAATATAAACTTGGGCTATGGACATAGCAAATGTAAAAATGTAAACAAACAAACAAACAAAAACCAACAACCATTTAAAAAAAAAGTGTTTGCATTTTCAGATTAGTGTGGCTTTTTCAAACCCTATCTGCTGCAGAGGCAAGAGACCAGCAACTTAGTTCTGGCTCTTTTACTGATAAGCTCATTCATTTTAGATTTCAATTTCACCTTTCTGGGCTTCATCTTCCTCATTTGTAAAATGAGGGCTAAAAGAATTTGACTAGAAAAATCCTAAGGTTCCACTCAACTGTAAAAATTAGAAAATAATTGAGGTTAAAAATTAGATAATTTAAGTTAAACATGAGAACTTCACTTCTATAAAGTTAACTTCTGAGATATTTCAGACCACCCCTGAGATTTTCTATTTTAGAGAATAATAAAGTGTTCATTTAAGAATACTCCTTGTAGATTTTTAAAGAATTTTAATCTGAATTATTCAGAAGCAGATAAAAAAAAAACCACATCCCTATTTTAAAGAATTATCATCTCCTTCATTAACATTCCCCAAAGATAAAATATATGAGAAGCCAACAACATTTACATTTTTCTTGGGAACACTCATTTTAGACAGTCTGTTCAAGTTTAGATCAATAAGTGCCAATGGACTTTGGTGACAGAGAGAAGGCAAATCAAGCTTTACCTTGATGGTCCCAGAAGATGAAGAAAGATCTGGAAAAATCTTTTAGTTAACAAAGAGCAACACACACCTAGCCTCAAAGCATGTAATTAATTGCTATTAATTTTGCCTAATTTTGAACTTCTGGTATTTGTTAGGATATTAACATAATATTTTTATATAAAATTTTCAATAATGACTAAAAAATGATAGGAACCATAAGGAAAAACAACTCTCAAAACTTTAAACAGACAAAAATATAAAGAGCTGAATTTATATAAATGAATGTTCTTCTAAACCAAGTAAGCCTCCCCCACTGCTTCAGGAGGAGGCCACCCTGGCAGCAGGTGGGAGAGGAGGGAGCATCGAGGGTGTGGGACACACAGCATGCAGTTACACAGAGACGCCGGCAAGCCCGCTCACCGTGTTCTCCTGCCTTTGTCGTAACTGTAAAGTCAAGTCACTCAGCATTTGACTGAGAGTTGCCCGCACAGCCGTGTTTATACTACGTTGGTGACAGCTACATATGTATGTCTCAATGCACACCTGGTAAAGAGATAAGATAGCAACATACACGCTCTGTAGATAACCAGTTCATTACCAACATGCTTCGGAATTAACCAGAGAGGACAGTAAATCCCTCTTGTACAGAAAGTCAGCCTGATTTAGGACTAATTATTGATGAGTACTATAAATCTTTAAAAATCCCTGAAAATTTGTTTTGAAGCCGATAGGCAAGTAACATTTTCCTAAAGATTATCACTCTCAGAACTTACTGTTCTGAGCAGCATAGGAGAATGCAAAGGAGTGATTTTTAGATATGCCAGATAATTCTACTGAGAGCAAACTCAGGTGTCTGGAAATTAATCCGGAAAAACTCCTTCCATGGTCAAACAGGAACAGAATTTACTCACTCCTATGTTATGAAGTATGGGGAAAGGGCTGTTAATCCCTTTCTTTTGCACTGTAAACAGTGATCTTGGATTTACGCTCTAGCTCTGTTCTGGAAACCTGATACAAATGGACAATCGGCTGGGTAACTGAACAGCGTGGTTTAGGGTAAAAGTGTCTCTCCATGACTACGTTGCATCTGAATTGGAAAAACTATGGATGGACTTTAGAAACCTGGCGAGAAATCACAGGTTTGGGTTTCCTGAGTGAATCTTGTCATTGCTCATGTCCTCTGAGAGACTTCCGCCAGCTCTGCTCATGGAGTTGTTATGGAAATTCTGGTTCCTCCGTGGTGGAAACATGGGGGCTCCTAAGCCAAGGTGACTGCACCCACCAAGGGGGCTCTCATCTCTTGTTTCAAGGCTGACATTTGAGACCTGCAGAGTAGCTGCAGGACTACTGCAAAGGCTCCTCCTTCCTGGGAGAGAGAAATGCCTGCCAGGGCCCTATTTCTCTTCCCTGTCGTGGATCTATTAAGCAGATGTCATGCGAGTTGTGGCCTATGTGGGTCTTGTGAGTCTGAATGTCTACTGGGACCTGAATAGACTCCCTGATGGCTGCAAGCATGGAGAAATCTCAATTTGGGAATTTGATGATGATGATGTTTAATGTCATGACTTTGCAGATTTTATTTCCTCTAATTCTTCTGGAAGCTATAGGGATGGTCATAACAGCAAAAGCATGCTTTAAATTTACCTGCTGCTTTCTGTCTATCAGGTGGGTCATCCTTTCCTGTTTACTAAGTATATTTAGACCCACAAAAAGAAAGAGATTTAATGTACCTTAATTATTTTTTGAGGGATAACTCTGAGATTATCTATAATCAAAATAAAGAGTTCTCACCTCAGTGACAAACTTAATTTGATGGATAAGAAGGGAGATGGAAGAGATATTAAGTGTTAACCTTCATGGACGCTATCGCTTATGCTGGAACATTCTTTTGGGCCTCACAGTCATGACTTTTCAGGAAAATTAATAATGTAAAAGTAAATAGTCTCCAACAGCTAAACTTATCTATTGAATCCTTAGTAGTCCGATTGAGGATTTACAACTCATAAATTTAATTGGAAATTGGCTTAGATTAATTTGTTTTTAGCTAAAAAAGAAAAGCAAATTCCAAAATAATTTATTTTTCAAATTGCCATCGAAGGGCATGTCAGTTTTAAATTCATTTTCTCCAATGATCATGGATTAGAATGTATGCAAAGGCACAAACTATACATCGGTATAGTATGTGGAATGCGTATACTTCGCATGTCATGAAATGATGTGCAAATGCGGGAAATACATCTAAATGGGTGCGGGGCATCACTTTGAGGCAACAAATGCTCTGGAGTGTCCTTCAGCAGAGAAGGACTACTCATGACTCAAAATTTAACAGTTTTCTTTAAATCCCATGTTCTCCCCAGAAATCTTCATAGCTATTGATCTTTAAGATCTCTGAGCTCTGACATTAATTGAAGGGGGATTTTGAAGCTGCAGAAGCATTAAAGATGAGAAAGTAGCTATTTTGAGAGCTAAACTCATACTCAGTCTAAGCATGCTTCTTTTAAATTCGGATAGCCATAGCGGCTCTACAACCTCCCTTCAAAAATTTCATTACTCACTTTAGAGCCATGAATGAAAGCATGGAGGAACCAGAGTTTATGTAACGCACATGGTACTGTATCTGGGCAAGAACTTCCTAAATGCCAAATGCATTTCTTTGAGTTTTAACATCACCACCACTTCTAGTTGCTAATCCCAGGGGTACAACACTAGGAAGGACTCCTTGCATGCTTATATGGCTTAAAAAAAAAAAAAAGGTATTAATCTGGGGCACCTGGGTGGTTCAGTCTGGTAAGCATCTGGCTGTTGATCTCTGCTCAGGTCTTGATCTCGGGGTTGTGAGTTCAAACCCCACATTGAGCTCCATTCTGGGTGTGTAGCCTACTTAAATAAATTTTAAAAAGGGTTAATCTAAGAAGCTCACTCTGCTTACGATGGATGTGTAAGTACTTACTATGATAAAAGGGTATCCTTTTAAATATAAAAATGACCATGTACCTAATAATATTACTATCTTTAATTCCACACAAAGAAATGCTCTATCAGCTATCTTGACATTTTCTTAAAAAAAAGAAAAAGAAAAAGAAAAAAAAATGTTCTCATAGTTTTTACAATCATAATAAATGGGTAAACCAGGAAGGGTCCTAGAAGGAAGATTTTCATGACAAACCTGGCCACTATATTCCAAGCCAATGCTTTTTCCCTTTGTAAATGTTTTTCTGCCTCTACCTTGGGGTAGCGCTAAAATGAGCGCACTGAATCGGAGAAGTCGAGAGAATAGCGAGTCCAAAGGCAGGCTGAGTTTCTGGGAAAAGGCTCATCAATTTCCTCTTATAGTATTTCCAGTGGCACTTCTACCTCCCCATGCCCTTTGCTTTCGTAGTGCAGAGTTGACCCTTAAGGACCCTAATCCTGTATCTCTACCAGACGCTTAAAGGGCCAAGTTAAATACCTTGTGAAAAGCCACAGGCCCCTGATGGCCAGGGAATGCACGAAGACACAGGGCAGTGAGGAGTTTCGTAACGGACTTTTTAGCCATTTCATGCATTTGCGGACGTCCAGCTTTATGGCATGCGAAACACAACTGAGGGCAAAACCACAGAGTTAATAAAGCAAAACAAATGCCGAAAGCAGAAGGAAAAAGAACAAGAAAACATAAGTCTGCAAGCCATACATAAGCAACCAGAGTAAGAAGTATCCTCAAGTAAGAAGATGGATAAATAACAGTACACGGTTAAACCCAGGGCAGAATCATTATCACTTAATACAAAGCAGCATAATAGAATGTAATTGATACTCAGCGTTGGCCAAAGTGATGACAAATTTTAAAGTAGCCGCCGCAAGAGAAATCGGTTTAGCTTGGCAAAATACATATGACCTTCACTTTGTTGAACTGAGCATTTGCCTTCTCTTTCCTATCTGAATGGGGTTCCTGGCACAGCTTTGTTAAATCTGTGTATGATACTGAGTAACAAGTTCCATAAACAGATCGGATAGTGTGTTTTCAATGGGAAAATTTTTATGGAGATGAAAAATAATGTATGGTGATAAAAAATAGAAAGATCAAAGGCTGAGCTACAAGAAAGCAGAAGAAATGTCTTTTTATATAGGGAAATTATGAAAGCTTGTTGATCACATTGGAACCATAGACGATTTTGACCATTACTACAAGTCTCAACTCTACACTGAATCATGATGACAACCTGATGGCCAAGGCGCTTCCAGGTGAACAGCTGTAACAGGCGGGAATGTGACAGAAGGCACCTCAGGAAATGGTTCCTGTTGAGATGCACACACACACACACACACACACACCCCAACACACACAATAACTGAAGTTATTATTCCTAAGGAATATGTGTATAAGTAAGCCGAACCCCCATGCAGGGTTGGGAAATGTGTTCATTTTCCTTTTGCAAATTTTTCAAGTGTCCAAGCATACGTGGACACCTCTGACTGTGATTTCCCTTTTCCTCCTCCATATTCCTCTTGGCTTAAGCTGGCATATTAAAATGGCTTAAGGCACGTCAACCTTTAATTCCTGCACCGGGGTCCCCAGAAGTTCTACTGAACTCTAGCCCTGCCCTATGAAATAGCCCAAATGAAGTAGAGAGGATCTCTGAACCACTCTATGTGTCTTCTAACTCCATGCAAGTTCTTCAAGAACTGTGTAAGTCAGACGTTACAGGGAAGTGGGGAAAATCTTTGCAAAAGGACTCGTTTGCTCAAAGCCCATCCAGCAGCAAATAAGCAGAGCACAGACACTTCCAAGGAGTCAAATCAGAGTCAGTAAAGACAGGCCCGGAAGGAAGAAAAGAAAGGTTTCCAGAAGGGAGAGTGGAGATGCTCCTCCTTAGAACAGGATTTCCTTACTTGAGTGGCCTCAGCCAGTTTGATACAACAGTCTGGGCTCCCTTGTCCAGTTTTCTTGCGAGGAGGTGGGGTTACTCCTCCCAGTTTTAGGTAGAACATAACAAACAAGATGCTTCCAAGAAAAACTGACCGGGTGTCCTGTGTACTTTTCCTCTGGATTTTATCTGCAGACTAATCTGCTCCTTAACTGTAGAATATTTAATTTGCTGTATGTCTCAAGAATAATGCTACTACATAAAACTAAAAGAACCAAAACGTATCACTGAACATTCAGGAGTTAGAGGTCAGCCCAATTAAAAAAAAATACTTTAGTGACAACTAGAATCATTAAATCGGTATCTCTGGTAGCAGGTCTTCAGCCTTAATGGTTTTGAACTCCCATGGGGTAACAAGGGACACTAAATGAAACTATAAACATATAAACTTCAGGTCTTGTGATGCTAGCATAAAGCTCAGAGAAGATAAGTTGAGTATTGATGCATAAAGATACCCAAGAAGGTGGCTCATGCCTGCCAGTCTCTTGGATCTGTGGTCACAAAAAAAGTAAAATTCTTCAGTACTATGCTTCACATGTGAGAACACCACACAGCTGCTTTCTAACTAAGCACTGTGGTGAAGATCCAAGGTGGATGAGATGGCCTACGAATGTCAGATGGTTGCCAATATTATTACGGCAAGATTCTACCAACATTTTCTAAGACTAATAGTAGCGAAGAAGCAACATAATACAGTGGTTAACAGCCCATATTTGAAATATAAAAAGCCTGAATTTGAATGTCTAGCTGTAGAAACTTGGATAGCAAATTATTCTCACTTTTCGTGGGATTCTTCATCTGCCTTGGTTGGGGTAAAGATGAGAGGAGAATGTACAGAAAACACAACTTATTGACACACACTAGCGACTCCATAGCTAGTAGCTACCATTATTAGCTGGTTATTATTATTAACCAGTGTTTGGCAGTTGAGGGATGGATGGACAGATGGAGTGAAAGAGGGAGGACCCTGAAACTAAGAACCTTAAACAAAGAATGGTCTTTGAGAGACTTTGCTTGGGCTTGATAGGATAAAAGACTGGAAGTTTCCCACAAGTCAGTAAGATTGAACCAGCAAATACACATTTATAAACAAGGCTTTCTCACTTTGAAAAATTCCTCAGAGAAACCTTGAGCAGGCTTGAGAATACACCCTGAAACTTTCCAAAGAAACAACATTAACCGTTTTCAAATTCATTCCACAGAACTTCTGGCTATGACTTCTCTTCTTCCTTTACCCAAAGACTTTGTCAATTTTTACTCCCACAGCTTCTTCCAATATTAAGTTACTACCTCTGGAAAACTCAACAGCAAATCTGCTCATTTGGGCATCATGCTAGGAGAAATCTTGGTCTAGCTTTCAACCAATGGCAAGAAGGATTATGTATCCATAGGGAGTTTTTATTTCTGATTATTCATGAAATTGAACAGAAAACACATATTGCATATTTCATAATTACCCATTTCTAAATTTGATGATATGTCTTATTCTTCCTGTATCATGAAAAACTGTGATCTGAAAAACGTTCATTATTAACGGTTTAATTAAGCAAGTTAACGTGAGACATACAAATGAAAGTTTATTTACATTTTGAGTGCTTAATGCTCCTTTTACTGTTTCAACAGTGCCTTGGGGGAAATGGCCTCATTCTTCATAGTTAAGTACACATGCCTATTTCCTGATCAACAGGTTTCAGGGTAAACACTGTTCTTGAGTAAAAGTCACCCTTCCAGCAGGGTAAGAAAGAAGAGGATGTCTGGATTTTTTCTCAACATTTCCACAGGAGTTTTAAATGGTTTAAATGCTTTTTTAATAAAATTGTTTCCCAAGCTAATAGCAAAAGTGACAATACAACATTCTTTTTTTCATTAAGTTAAAGACTTATTTTTCATTAAGTTAAAGGCTTATTTTTATGAAAAGTTCAGATACAACTAAGAAAGCTTCCAGGAGCTAACTGGTGGTTTTAGGCTGAGATGTCCTGCTTTCGAAAGCAAGATGCAGATTTTCAAAGGCTAAATGAGCAGGTGAGAATCTACAAAATCACTGCACCAAAGTCTAAAGAACGCAATTCTTTTTTTGTGGCAGTATAATTTTCTTACATAGTTAATTCTTTCTGTTGATGCAAAATCATTTCTTTTTTTGGGGGGGGGGGATGGATACAGATTTTTTATTCCCTTTTTTGTTCTTTTTTAAAGAGGGCTTTGTGAACTCAGCAGCATTTTCATGATTTCTTTTTTTTTAATTTTTTATTTTTTATAAACTTATAATATATTTTTATCCCCAGGGGTACAGGTCTGTGAATCGCCAGATTTATACACTTCACAGCGCTCACCAAAGCACATACCCTCCCCAATGTCCATAACCCCACCCCCTTCTACCAACCCCCCTCTCCCCAGCAACCCTCAGTTTGTTTTGTGAGATTAAGAGTCACTTATGGTTTGTCTACCTCCCAATCCCATCTTGTTCCATTTATTCTTCTCCTACCCCCTTAAGACCCCATGTTGCATCACCAATTCCTCATATTAGGGAGATCATATGATAGTTGTCTTTCTCTGCTTGACTTATTTTGCTAAGCATGATATGCTCTAGTTCCATCCATGTTGTCACAAATGGCAAGATTTCATTTCTTTTGATGGCTGCATAGTATTCTATTGTGTATATATACCACTTCTTCTTTATCCATTAATCTGTTGATGGACATCTAGGTTCTTTCCATAGTTTGGCTATTGTGGACATTGCTGCTATAAACATTCGGGTGCACGTGCCCCTTCGGATCACTACGTTTGTATCTTTAGGGTAAATACCCAGTAGTGCAATTGCTGGGTCATAGGGCAGTTCTATTTTCAACATTTTGAGGAACCTCCATGCTGTTTTCCAGAGTGGTTGCACCAGCTTGCATTCCCACCAACAGTGTAGGAGAGTTCCCCTTTCTCCTCATCCTCGCCAGCATCTGTCATTTCCTGACTTGTTAATTTTAGCCATTCTTACTGGTGTGACATGATATCTCATTGTGGTTTTGATTTGTATTTCTCTGATGCCGAGTGATATGGAGCACTTTTTCATGTGTCTGTTGGCCATCTGGATGTCTTCTTTGCAGAAATGTCTGTTCATGTCCTCTGCCCATTTCTTGATTGGATTATTTGTTCTTTGGGTGTTGAGTTTGCTAAGTTCTTCATAGATTTTGGACACTAGTCCTTTATCTGATATGTTGTTTGCAAATATCTTCTCCCATTCTGTCAGTTGTCTTTTGATTTTGTTAACTGTTTCCTTTGCTGTGCAGAAGCTTTTGATCTTGATAAAATCCCAATAGTTCATTTTTGCCCTTGCTTCCCTTGCCTTTGGCGATGTTCCTAGGAAGATGTTGCTGCAGCTGAGGTCAAAGAGGTTGCTGCCTGTGTTCTCCTCAAGGATTTTGATGGATTCCTTTCGCACATTGAGGTCCTTCATCCATTTTGAGTCTATTTTTGTGTGTGGTGTAAGGAAATGGTCCAATTTCATTTTTCTGCATGCGGCTGTCCAATTTTCCCAACACCATTTATTGAAGAGGCTGTCTTTTTTCCATTGGACATTCTTTCCTGCTTTGTCGAAGATTAGTTGACCATAGAGTTGAGGGTCTATTTCTGGGTTCTCTATTCTGTTCCATTGATCTATGTGTCTGTTTTTGTGCCAGTACCATGCTGTCTTGATGATGACAGCTTTGTAATAGAGCTTGAAGTCCGGAATTGTGATGTCACCAACTTTGGCTTTCTTTTTCAATATTCCTTTGGCTATCCGAGGTCTTTTCTGGTTCCAAATAAATTTCAGGATTATTTGTTCCATTTCTTTGAAAAAGATGGATGGTACTTTGATAGGAATTGCATTAAATGTGTAGATTGCTTTAGGTAGCATAGACATTTTCACAATATTTATTCTTCCAATCCAGGAGCATGGAACATTTTCCCATTTCTTTGTGTCTTCCTCAATTTCTTTCATGAATAGTTTATAGTTTTCTGAGTATAGATTCTGTGCCTCTTTGGTTAGGTTTATTCCTAGTTATCTTATGGTTTTGGGTGCAATTGTAAATGGGGCTGACTCCTTAATTTCTCTTTCTTCTGTCTTGTTGTTGGTGTAGAGAAATGCAACTGATTTCTGTGCATTGATTTTATATCCTGACACTTTACTGAATTCCTGTACAAGTTCTAGCAGTTTTGGAGTGGAGTCTTTTGGGTTTTCCACAGATAGTATCATATCATCTGCGAAGAGTGATAGTTTGACTTCTTCTTTGCCGATTTAGATGCCTTTAATTTCCTTTTGTTGTCTGATTGCTGAGGCTAAGATTTCTAGTACTATGTTGAATAGCAGTGGTGATAATGGACATCCCTGCCGTGTTCCTGACCTTAGCGAAAAAGCTTTCAGTTTTTCTCCATTGAGAATGATATTTGCGGTGGGTTTTTCATAAATGGCTTTGATAATATTGAAGTATGTGCCCTTGATCCCTACACTTTAAAGAGTTTTGATCAGGAAGGGATGCTGTACTTTGTCAAATGCTTTTTCAGCATCTATTGAGAGTATCATATGGTTCTTGTTCTTTCTTTGATTGATGTGTTGTATCACATTGATTGATTTGCGGATGTTGAACCAACCTTGCAGCCCTGGAATAAATCCCACTTGGTCGTGGTGAATAATCCTTTTAATGTACTGTTGAATCCTATTGCCTAGTATTTTGGTGAGAATTTTTGCATCTGTGTTCATCAAGGATATTGGTCTATAGCTCTCTTTTTTGATGGGATCCTTGTCTGGTTTTGGGATCAAGGTGATGCTGGCCTCATAAAATGAGCTTGGAAGTTTTCCTTCCATTTCTATTTTTTGGAACAGTTTCAGGAGAATAGCAATTAGTTCTTCTTTAAATGTTTGGTAGAATTCCCCCGGAAAGCCATCTGGCCCTGGGCTTTTGTTTGTTTGGAGATTTTTAATGACTGTTTCAATCTCCTTACTGGTTATGGGCCTGTTCAGGCTTTCTATTTCTTCCTGGTTCAGTTGTGGTAGTTTATATGTCTCTAGGAATGCATCCATTTCTTCCATGTTGTCAAATTTGTTGGCGTAGAGTTGCTCATAGTATGTTCTTATAATTGTTTGTATTTCTTTGGTGTTAGTTCTGATCTCTCCTCTTTCATTCATGATTTTATTTATTTGGGTCCTTTCTCTTTTCTTTTTGTTAAGTCTGGCCAGAGGTTTATCAATTTTATTAATTCTTTCAAAGAACCAGCTCCTAGTTTCGTTGATTTGTTCTATTGTTTTTTTGGTTTCTATTTCATTGATTTCTGCTCTGATCTTTATGATTTCTCTCCTCCTGCTGGGCTTAGGGTTTCTTTCTTGTTCTTTCTCCAGCTCCTTTAGGTGTAGGGTTAGGTTGTGTACCTGAGACCTTTCTTGTTTCTTGAGAAAGGCTAGTACTGCTATATATTTTCCTCTCAGGACTGCCTTTGCTGTGTCCCACAGATTTTGAACCGTTGTGTTTTCATTATCATTTGTTTCCATGATTTTTTTCAATTCTTCTTTAATTTCCTGGTTGACCCATTCATTCTTTAGAAGGATGCTGTTTAGTCTCCGTGTATTTGGGTTCTTTCCAAACTTCCTCTTGTGGTTGAGTTCTAGCTTCAGGGCATTGTGGTCTGAAAATATGCAGGGTATGATCCCAATCTTTTGATACCAGTTGAGTCCTGATTTAGGACCAAGGATGTGATCTATTCTGGGGAATGTTCCATGTGCACTAGAGAAGAATGTGTATTCTGTTGCTTTGGGATGAAATGTTCTGAATATATCTGTGATGTCCATCTGGTCCAGTGTGTCATTTAAGGCCTTTATTTCCTTGTTGATCTTTTGCTTGGATGATCTGTCCATTTCAGTGAGGGGAGTGTTAAAGTCCCCTACTATTATTGTATTATTGTCGATGTGTTTCTTTGATTTTGTTATTAATTGGTTTATATAGTTGGCTGCTCCCACGTTGGGGGCATAGATATTTAAAATTGTTAGATCTTCTTGTTGGACAGAGCCTTTGAGTATGATATAGTGTCCTTCCTCATCTCTTATTATAGTCTTTGGCTTAAAATCTAATTGATCTGATATAAGGATTGCCACTCCTGCTTTCTTCTGATGTCCATTAGCATGGTAAATTCTTTTCCACCCCCTCACTTTAAATCTGGAGTGTCTTCAGGCTTAAAATGAGTTTCTTGTAGGCAACATATAGATGGGTTTTGTTTTTTTTATCCATTCTGATACCATGTGTCTTTTGATTGGGGCATTTAGCCCATTAACATTCAGGGTAACTATTGAGAGATATGAATTTAGTGCCATTGTATTGCCTGTAAGGTGACTGTTACTGTATATGGTCTCTGTTCCTTTCTGATCTACCACTTGTAGGCTCTCTCTTTGCTTAGAGGACCCCTTTCAATATTTCCTGTAGAGCGGGTTTGGTGTTTGCAAATTCTTTCAGTTTTTGTTTGTCCTGGATGCTTTTAATCTCTCCTTCTATTTTCAATGATAGCCTAGCTGGATATAGTATTCTTGGCTGCATGTTTTTCTCGTTTAGTGCTCTGAATACATCATGCCAGCTCTTTCTGGCCTGCCAGGTCTCTGTGGATAATTCTGCTGCCAATCTAATATTTTTACCATTGTATGTTATAGACTTCTTTTCCCGGGCTGCTTTCAGGATTTTCTCTTTGTCACTAAGACTTGTAAATTTTACTATTAGGTGATGTGGTGTGGGCCTATTCTTATTGATTTTGAGGGGCGTTCTCTGAACCTCCTGAATTTTGATGCTTGTTCCCTTTGCCATATTGGGGAAATTCTCCCCAATAAATTCTCTCCAGTATACCTTCTGCTCCCCTCTCTCTTTGTTCTTCTTCTGGAATCCCAATTATTCTAATGTTGTTTCGTCTTATGGTGTCACTTATCTCTCGAATTCTCCCCTCGTGGTCCAATAGCTGTTTGTCCCTCTTTTGCTCAGCTTCTTTATTCTTTGTCAGTTGGTCTTCTATATCACTAATTCTTTCTTCTGCCTCATTTATCCTAGCAGTGAGAGCCTCCACTTTTGATTGCACCTCATTAATTGCTTTTTTGATTTCAACTTGATTAGATTTTAATTCTTTTTTTCTCAAGAAAGGGCATTTATATCTCCTGAGAGGGTTTCTCTAATGTCTTCCATGCCTTTTTCGAGCCCGGCTAGAACCTTGAGAATTGTCATTCTGAACTCTAGATCTGACATATTACCAATGTCTGTATTGATTAGGTCCCTAGCCTTTGGTACTGCCTCTTGTTCTTTTTTTTTTGTGGTGAGTTTTTCTGCCTTGTCATTTTGTCTAGATAAGAGTTATGAAGGAGCAAGTAAAATACTAAAAGGGTGGCAACAACCCCAGGAAAATGTGCTTTAACCAAATCAGAAGAGATCCCAAATCATGAGGGGGGAGAAAAGGGATAAAAAGAGGTTCAGAAAAAAAGAAAGGCAAAAAAAGAAAAAAAAATGAATTAAAAAAAGAAAATGAATAAAGAAAAGTATAAAAAAGAGAAAAAAATATATTTGATGATCTAATTAAAAAAAAGTTAAAAAAGAAAAGGGTAAAAGTCAAAAAAAATTCTAGCCGTAGAAGAGAAAAAAAAATGAAAAAGAAAAAAAAATTTAATTAACTGCAAGACTAAAGAATCATAGGGAGAAAGCCATGAGTTCCATGCTTTGCTTTCTCCTCCTCTGGAATTCTGCTGCTCTCCTTGGTATTGAAACCGCACTCCTTGGTAGGTAAACTTGGTCTGGGCTGGATTTCTTGTTGATCTTCTGGGGGAGGGGCCTGGTGTAGTGATTCTTAAGTGTCTTTGCCCCACGTGGAATTGCACCGCCCTTACCAGGGGCCGGGCTGAGTAATCCGCTCGGGTTTGCCTTCAGGAGCTTTTGTTCCCTGAGCGCTTTCCATAGAGTTCCGGAGGATGGGAATACAAATGGCGGACTCCTGGTCTCCGGCCCAGAGGAGCCGAGAGCCCGGGGCCCCACTCCTCAGTGTGCTCTCAGAGAATAGCGCCCAGTAACTCCCGTCTGCCTGACCTCCGGCCGTGCTCTGAGCTCACCGAGCCTGCGACCAGCTCAAGGTAACCCCGAGCTGTGAGCTCACTGTCGGCTCTGTCTCTGTAGCCGGCTTTCCCGTTCTAATACCCGCAAGCTCTGCAACACTCAGACACCCCCGATCCTTCTGTGACCCTGCGGGACCTGAGGCCACGCTGACCCCGCGTGGGCTTCACCCCGGTTTAGCCTCTGGAGCGATGTCCCTCAGCGGAACAGACTTTTAAAAGTCCCGATTTTGTGCTCCATTGCTCCGCCGCTTGCCGGGAGCCAGCCCCTCTCCCCGGGGTCTATCTTCCCGTCGCTTTGGATTCACTTCTCCGCCGGTCCTACCTTTCAGAAAGTGGTTGTTTTTCTGTTTCTAGAATTGCTGTTCTTCTTCTCTTTGATCTGCTGATAGATTTTTAGGTGTTTTCAATCTTTAGATAAGCTATCTAGCTGATCTCCTGCTAGCTGAAGTAGTCTCAGTCTGCCACTTCTCAGCCATCTTGACTCCCCGTCTGCAAAATCATTTCTTAAGTGACTACTATGGTGGGAATTGAAAGGTTCTGAGCTATTTTGCAAATTTGAGGAATGATACAGGCCAGTGAGAAAAGTGTTTTTTCCTCTCTTGTGGAGCTAATGTAAACCATGATTTCAGATGGTCCTACTATTTTTCTTTCTTAAATTATCTATATATGAGTCATCTAATAATTTAGTATTTGTAACTACGGATCCATATGCTTATAAATTGTTGCTGTGCTTTTCATATAAATAGATATGCTCAGCCTGTGCCAGATTACAGAATTACAGAGTAAGGTGGGGACATTCCCCTCTCCCCTTTTTAATGGCTGACAGTGGGCCTTATGGTGAAAAATCCATGCCTTCAGAATCACCTGGGAAGTGTTACTAAAAATAAGATGTGTCCCACTGAGGAACAGTGGGACACCCTGTAGCAGATTAGACACTTAAAGCACAAGAAATACACTTGATATATATCAAGCACTGACAAATGGGAAGGGGAAAGTGTGGAGGTGGTCTGGCAGGAGATGAAGGGTGGGAGGGATAGGAGAATTAAAACCTTGTACTTATCAAAGGATCACGGTCGAGGGGATGCTGCTGGTGGTAGGATTCCATACCTGGTTGGGGAAGACAGTGCTCACCTGGGTTTTAGATCATTTAAAAGGAGGTTATACTGATATTCAAACGTGGCACTCTTTCCCAAACTTGAGTAGGCCCATGAATCACAAGAGGGCTCTAACTAGAAAGCAGATTCTTACTCATGAGTCTGGGATGGGGCCTGCGCTTCTGTGTTTCTAACAAGGTCCCAGCAGCTGCTGATGCCTCTGGTCGGTGGACCATACTCGGAGGTTTTATGGCGAAGGCTGGTGGGAGAGAAGAGTCACCATCAGGGTGGCTATTCTCAACCTGACGTCTCCAGCACAATCACCGGGGACCTCTTGCAAAATGTGTAAACACAGGTCCCCCCAGGAGGGAACAACTCAGATTTTCTGGGGCAACCCTACACATCTTATTTTTACTAACACTTCCCAGGTGATTCTAACATGCAGCCATTTGATGAGAACCACCAATGCGGGAGGAAGGCTCCAAAGGTTGGTGGCTGTAAGTGTCCCACACAGAACAGGGGGTTTCAGGAGTGCAAAGAGCTAAAGCCAAAACTTAGTCAAGGAACTACTGCAAACGGCCAACCTTACAGAGGAACATAAGTAACCTTTTAGAAGCCTATCCCTTGTTCTGATATTTGATCATTGTTAGTCAATGCTGTGTACTATTTACTTCATCAAAAGACATATTTTCAAGATAAAAGGTAAGGCTAGTTTAACTCCAACACTGTGTCTGCACAGTATTCATCCCTGAGCACGGTTTGGGATAAAGGGAGGTGGGTAGCCTCTAGAAGTGTTCCACCATTTACAGAGGAGGTCATCAGGGCCCCCCAGGATGAGGGGGCTTCCACAGCCAAGCTGTGTGCTGTGTGCTGCACGGTGTGAAGGGCAGAAGCCCAGTCAGACCTGCTGGTCTCGCCTCCTAGTTCCACCACTGCTGAGCTGTCTGACTTTTGGGATGTTGGTGGCCCCCTCTCAGTCTGTCAAAGATGGATAAGAGGATTTCCTGCTTCACAGAACTGCTGTGTGGATTGTATGATTTCCTGTAGGCAGAGCTTTTAAAACAGCGACTGGCCCAGAGTAAGTGCTAAATGAACATGAAGGACAGCTATAGAACATTGTCTTTGAGCTGATGTACTTGTCTCTCGCCATAACCAGGGACATGATATGTTCTCGTGCCTCCTCAGAATTACCAGCTCTGAGAGAGAGTGGCCACTGAGGGCTCAGAACTAGAACTGATGCCTCGTAGAAATAGGTGGGGTGGTGGGCAGGCCTGATGGATAAATGGTCACTATTCTTCTCCAAGGGAGGCAAACGCTCCAGGGTGTGTCTCTTGTCGGCTCTGGGATCAGGGCAGCTGGAGACGGAAGCCCCAGGTCTAGCATCTGTGGGGTTCGTCATGCTTGGGGTCACTCTTCCTCTCTCAGCAGACTGGGTTGGAAATGTCCTTCCCGTGGACTGGCCTGACAGAGGAGCAGGATTCTTACTCTCCTGAACACGAGATCTATGCCAGGTCTGTACTAGCACAGAGGAGCAATTCTGCATGTTGCCATTCATTAAGGCACTTCGAAATGGTGATTCCTGAGGTGCCTGGGTGGCTCAGTCATTAAGCATCTGCCATCCGTTCAGGTCATGATCCCGGGGTCATGGGATCAGGCCCCGCATCAGGCTGCTTGCTCAGTGGGGAGTCTACTTCTCTCTCTCCCACAGCCAAAGTCAAATAAGTAAATAAAATCTTTAAAAAGAAATGGTGACTCCCCCGGCCATGACAGTGCAGTATCCACAGCCCTGCTCTGTCCAGGGACCAGAGCAAGGTGGCAGATGGAGGGAGGCATGGGAGACCTGGCCGACTAAACTGGGTCCCGCTATGAACAGGGAGGTGGAAGGGCCTGCCTGTGGGCCTGCAGGAGAGGCAGAGCTTAAAACATCATGTGGGGGCCTGCACCCTAATGGGAGACCCCCACCACCCAATACATGACGGACTGTTCATTTTCAAGATCTTCACCGAGTCCTTCCGAATTCCAGAGAATATGGTCTCAAGCCTTTATCATAAACTCTGAAGTCCACATGAGCATGAGGAACAACACGTTTTTCTGTGATAGTGTGACCCCGGCTTCACGACCTTCATACAGTTGTCCTGCTAGGGACTCTTCCCCAACTACAGGATCACAGAGGGCCGGAGCGGGACATGGAGAGCTAGTGAGCTAGTTACCGCTCCCACAGGAAGCCGCCTGATCGATGCCCCATCCTTTCAGGGTCCTGGCCAGATCAGCACTGTCCAGTAGACCGTGGACGTCATCATCAAGTGCAGCTCCTGACAGCAGCGGTGTGAACTTACTGCGAGGCTGGGTCTGCCCCAACAGCTTCGCACGTGGATTCTCTCCCCCTTGTCCAAATGGCACAAGCACACAGCTAACACTGCCTTCACAGAAAACAAACACAGGGCTGGGGAGGTAGCCAAGGCAACACAGCAGGTGGGCAGGAGGTGGGAGCGCTGGGGTTTACATCCAAACAGTGCTCCTCCAGAGCCCAGAGCACCACTTCTCCCTTCCTGCCAGGGCCACCGCTAAGCTGGAAGACCTCTGTCTCTATATTGCTTTGGGGTGGAGAGTTTTTATTTTTTTTCTTTTCCAAAAAACAAAAAAAAAGCTTTGTTTTTCCTCTGTAGGTTTTGGTAGAGACCACTGTGTTTTGATGCTTTATTCTATCTAGAAAGGCCTGCGGAGTTTCTACTCTGCGTTCTAACTACCTGCCGTAAACAGCCTGAGCTTGGGCATGACATGGCAGTGTGTGTCCACTGCTCAGGAATGACGTCTTGATCAGATTTGCATTCAAATCTGGTTCCTGGGAGGATGGTAAAGGCAACCACCTCCTCCTCTGGAAGGCAGCTTGGGAAACCCTGGTAGCTCTCTCTCCCCTCTTGAAGGTCCTGAAACAACCTGTGCCCCATCCCCCACCTCCCAAACTTCCATCAGCTGGGGTGTGGGGGGTGGGGACTGGCTAGGCAGGAACAGCTGCTTTCCCTTCTCACCCTTCATATGGCAAAGGGCTAACAGGCTACTTAGATGCCCATTTGTTTTCTTGCTCTAATTAGAAACTACATTTGTCATTTAAAAAGCGAACTGACACGGCGTACTGAAAATAGTCCAAATTATCCAGAGCGGAGGCTGGTAATTGCCAGGGGCTGACGGGAGGGTAGGGTAGAGAGTTACTCTTCAATGGGTCTAAAGTTTTAGTTACACAAGATGAGTAAGTTCTAAACATCTGCCGAGCGACATGGTGCCTGTAGTTAACATTACCGCACTGTACACTTAGAAATGTGTTAAGGTAGATTTTGTGTTAAGTGTTCTTACCACACACACAACAAAAAAGGGAACCTGCAAATAATAGGAATACTCACAGGAGTCCCTTAAAAATCGCCTGAAAAATATTACTGATAGATAGTTCTGTTTCTTTACCTATACGGAGTAAAACATAAATAGGTTAAAGAAAGGTGTTCTTTCTACCTATACAAATACACATTTGGGAATTTACATTGTAGTTAGAAGTCAGCTAATCATTTCTTGTTCTTTTGATAGATACATAAAAATGTTCAATGTGCTCAAAAGTAACTTTCTCTTACTCTTCACTCTTTAAGGCACACGATACCATAAAAGGCACAAGTAGAGGACAATAGAAATACTACTCGTGATAGGGTTAACTATGTGAGTTGATGGATATTTTAATTAGCTTCACTGTGGTAGTTATTTCACAATATGTATGTATATCAAACCACTAAGTTGTAGACTTAAAATACATAGAATTTTTGTCTATTATATCTCAACAATGAGAGAAAGAAAAAAAGAAAACATGTCCAAAATGCTACATTTCTACCTGGTATACTCAAGAAATGATGATCATTTCTATAAAAAAACATATATACCCATGAGTGCTGACAGTTGAGCTTTTTCTTCCTAATTTCAGAATTCAGATTATCATTGCCTCTTTGAGGTCTGCACATGTATTCCTGTCAAAACACATGAATCCTGAAGATACTCTTTTCAAGAAATGGAAGGAAAATTATTCTAAGTGTATTAAAGTATAGCTTTGGAATGTTGACATTTCCAAAAGCCAGAGGCATCTGCCAGGCACTGGAGAAGCCAAGAATTCTGTTGGACATACTTTTGGAAGTGCTGGAAGGCGCACAGTTCCCTAGCCTGCAACACAGATGGGAAAGAGAAGGCTTTCCAATGATAGTTACAAAATGTGTTCATTGGGCTTTAGGAGGCGGGCCTGGAATTTCATCAATAAACGTCTCTCTCACTGTCTTACCTGGTTTCTTGAAAACCATTTTTTTTTTAAATCAAATGCTTTTCAATTATTCTTAAGAAAAATAGACTCAGAAAGCAAAAGGAGGCGCAGCGCCTAGGTACAGAAGCTTTGGGACAACCAGTACTGTTATTTTCATTTTAAAACCTCAAATGAAGCAAACCAAAGCATGCAGAAGAGCATTATGACCAAGGGTGACAGAGCCCACAGCCTGTTTCCTACAGATCAATTCTTTAGTGGAAACTCCCCAAGGTAATGATGAGAGAAGGTCTCACCCTACTGCTGGGCCTCAGTTCCCCTCCTCCCGGGACTTCTCCCAGCCTGGGGGAGGCAGCTGTGAGCAGGCAGCCAGGGAACACAGCACATGCTCACTGAGAGGAGGGGGCACTACTCACCTCTGCAATCTTCAGCACCGCGCTCCCGTTCAGGTCGAATGTCGGGGTGTAGGTGATGCAGAGTAACACCTTTAGTAACCAGGAGATGAGGAAGGAAGGAAGAGAGAAGGGGTTAAAATTTCAGAAATAAAGAGAAACGTGGGGCACGTGGGTGGCTCAGTTGTTAAGTGTCTGCCTTCAGCTCAGGTCATGATCCCAGGGTTCTGGGATGAACCCCGCATCTGGCTCCTGGCTCCCTGCTCGGCAGGAAGCCTGCTTCTCCCTCTCCCACTCTCTCTGCTTGTGTTCTGTCTCTCGCTGTGTCTCTCTGTCACATAAATAAATAAAATCTTAAAATTTAAAAAATAAACAGAAATATGATTTCACATATCATTTGTGCAGCCCTGTTTTCATGCCTCCTTTGCTTTTTGCTTTATTTTAATTTACTCAGTTATTTATTTAAAGTTTTTTTTATTTGACAGAGAGTGAGCACAAGCAGGAGAAGTGGCAGGCAGAAGGAGAGGAAGAAGCAGGCTCCTTGCTGAGCAGGGAGCCCGATGCAGGATTTGATCCCAGGACTCTGGGATCATGAACTGAGTCAAGGCAGATGCTTAACCTACTGAGCCACCCAGGCACCCCTGCTCTTTGCTTTACCTAATGTTTCTTCCCATGCTACTCACTGCTCTCTAATGAGTGGCTACACATTGCCCAGTAAAACAGAGACTAATACTATAAGTAAAGGGAGCTACCCTCTCCCCGCAGGGAATGGCCACTGCAAGAATGGCCAGAAAAAGCATTCCTCAGTAACTTTAGGAGGTCCGTCTGATAATAACAGGCTCAGTGCTATGCACAGTGTGTGAATTACCTAGGTTGATACTTTCAGTAAATGTGATGATTTTATTGTCCTTATTTCCCTGACAGGGAAATTGATGCTTAGAAAGATTAAGTCACCTAAGACCATACAAGTAACAAGCGCTACAGCTGAGATTTGAACCCAAGGATTTGAACTCCATGCCCTGAACCACCGTGCAATCTGTCCCGTCCTCTTCCTAGACCCAGACATCATCGTACTTTCTGTTCCTGTTCCCTTCCCAAATCCCCAAGGGATTAGAAATCCTTTAGCAGGCACTTTCCTCTTCCTTCCTATAACGTCCCCCAAGATGCTGCCCAGCGTTTATCGTTCATCTCAGGTGACCCTTACTCTACAAGATAGACAACGAGTTAGAGACATTTGCAAGATCTTTAACGACCATTAAAAATTTTCACTTTGTATCTGTAGAGCTATCACAGAACAGATGGACAAAAGCCTGCAGCATTTTAAAAATTGCTTCTAATTTTGTAGATAAGAGGCAAGACTCTCCCTGTTCTGTCCTTTGACTTGCGGCACTGTGAATTTTCTCCCTGCTAGTCTGAGATAAAACTGCTGGTGTCTGCTCCTTGATCTCAAACCCAACACCTGGGTCCTGCCAGCAGCTTGGTCTGTCAGTGGGGGTTGCCTGAGGAGGCTTCTTATCTGGTTCTGTCCAATTCATGAAAGAATGCTGAAGCTTTGCAAATCTACCTAATTCAGGATATACACCTAATCAGCATAGCAAAAAGTGCAATTGCCAGATGGGACAAGGAACCTCTCCTAATCCCTCAGTCTTAGTTACTGGCCAGGCCACCCTAGGAACAGCTGCTCCTCCAGGGAAAACAAATATGTACATGATTAAATAAGGAAAAGGGGATTTTTGCCAACTTTATAGTCATGAGCTTAGATAAGTTCATTGTAGGTCTGTCCCTCAGTCTTTTGATCCTTAAGGTGCCAGACACCCAAGAGTCAAGTCCAGATAAAAATCGTCCCATGTCAAGCAGGCTGACAGAGATTGTGGGAACAGCTGTCCTAAGTCCTTCTGGGAAAAGGCTTTCTTCTGTTTAATGAATATTTTGGGGGGTTGGGGCTTGGTAGATAAGAAGTGATGAAAACTGAGGAGAGACAGCAGTGTCACCAGGACCTAACTTGGCTTGGAAGGAGGCCATGTCATCTAATGCCTCTGTATTTGGTGGTACCTTTGCCCGAAACCCTCCTGTCCTTGGCTCTTCCTGCATTTGTTTCTCATGTGACTCATTTGGTTGGCTTCTTCTAGGTCTCAGCATAAATGTAACCCCCTCAGAGAGGTGTCCTCCTCTGACAACGAAACCCTCTAACTGGTTTGTCACATCCCTTTGCTTCATGACTTAAGAGCATGTGCCAGTCTCATAAACAACTGGTTTACTTATTGATAATCTTCCCATTAGACTATAACATCCACTGGGCACCTGAAAGACCCTCAAGGCTTTCTTATATGGTTCTGTCTTACTTGGAGTTTTTGCTATGTCACACAGCCTCCTCTTCTTGAATTGCTACCCCCGCTGTGATTCCTGGCAGGTGAGTGGGAGGTTATGAGGGACTGATAGAGATGGTGGTCCATGGAGTTGGGAGATGGCTTTTCCATTTGGGCTCTTGGCTTTTTAAGTATTTACAATAAAGACTGGCAACTGGCAATACTTTACAAGGTGAAAATAATGGCAAATATTTGTCTAAACTGGTTACTGTTACTTAGAAGACTGGTGATCAACTTTCTGCCCTCCATTACTCTGTACATCCATACAAGGTGCACAGGAGTGGATTTGGAAAGAAGTTTTCAAAAAACAAAGCAGTTTTCTGTGACAAGAGATGCTTTCAGAGGGAGACAAACTATAAGTGACTCTTAATCTCACAAAACAAACTGAGGGTTGCTGGGGGGAGGGGGTTTGGGAGAAGGGGGTGGGATTATGGACATTGGGGAGGGTATGTGCTTTGGTGAGTGCTGTGAAGTGTGTAAACCTGGTGATTCACAGACCTGTACCTCTGGGGATAAAAATATATATTTATAAAAAAAAAATTAAAAAAAAAAAAAAGAGATGCTTTCAGGCAGAAGGGGTTGGGGGAAGTGGGAGCAATACCAATGGGGACGTCTTCATGAAGGACACTGAGTCGGTGGTATTTGGTAATCAAGGTTCTCTGGGGAACAGAGAAGGGTCAAATTCCTTTGCCACAGGGAAGCCAGTCAATATAGAATGAGGCCCCCTAGCAACAGTATGAAGGAAGCTGAGGATCCCTGGACCAAGCTAATGCTGATAGAGTTCAAAAGATCTTTGAAAAAAGGCTTTCCACACTTCATGTCTGGCCACCAATATCCAAAGATTCGTGGAGTTATTTGCAAAAACTAAGAACAACCAAAGAGAATGAAAGCTCCTTAAGCTCAGGTAGAGTTTCTGGTGTCAGAAGCATAGAAGGTTTTAAATACAGGGAGGACAGTGCTCCTGGGCCCCTGTGACTCACATGGTCTATATAAAGAGCACAGTGTCTGGCAAGGATGACTCAGTAGACAGAAATGACTTATCAAAAACAATCAGTGGAGAAATGGCTGATGTGCCCAATGCCTAGTAAGCATTCATTCACTGGATTAAAACAAAGACGGGGTAGGACATTTGGGGGACAGCTAATGAATTCAAAGAATCTGATTTCTGTTGCATCATGAGTAGGCAGAAAGTTCAGATTCACATTCTGCATACACTGGCCTCAAGGAAAACAGGAATGACTAAACCCTGAGGGCAAGTGCATTAAAAATACATCCCTCACAGGGTCAGTAAAGCTTATTGACTAAGTCGTTGTCATTGCTGAACAGCGGGAACTTGGGTGATTGGCAGTGTCTCACAATTCAGCTTGCTGGCATGGCCTCCATAGAGGAGCTATGAGGATAGGGAAAACAGGCACAAAATTTTCCAGGACATGGGAAAAATCATTGCAAAGACTGAGAGAAATCCCAATCATTAAAAAAAAACAATAATCAAATAGCTATGGTGTACAAGAAGCAACCCTTCAATTTAAAAGATGTATAGAACTTTGGGGTACCTGGGTAGCTCAGTCAGTTAAGCATATGCCTTCAGCTCAGGTCACAGTCTCAGGGTCCTGAGATTGAGACCCATATCAGGCTCCCTGCTCAGCCAGGAGTCTGCTTCTCCCTCTGCTCTCTCTCTCTCAAATGAATAAATAAAATCTCTCTCTTAAAAAAAAAAAAAAAAAAGGTTTATGATCATAAATTTAAACATGTCTCCAAAGGCAAAGGAAACAAAAGCAAAAATGAACTTTTGGGACGTCATCAAAATAAAAACCTTCTGCACAACAAAGGAAACAGTCAACAAAACAAAAAGGCAGGAATGGGAGAAGATATTTGCAAATGACACTATAGACCAAGGGCTGATATCCAAGATCTATAAAGAACTTTTCAAACTCAACACCGAAAAACCAGATAATCATGTCAAAAAATGGGCAGAAGACACGAACAGACACTTCTCCAATGAAGACAGACAAATGACACATGAAAAAATGTTCATCACTAGCTATCAGTGAAATTCAAATAAAAACCACACTGAGATACCACCTTACACCAGTTAGAATTGCAAAGATCAACTAGGCAGGAAACAACAAATGTTGGAGAGGATGTGGAGAAAGGGGAACCTTCTTACATTGTTGGTGGGAATGTAATTTGGTGTAAATACTTTGGAAAAACAGTGCGTAGATTCCTCAAAAAAATTAAAAAATAGAGTTATCTTATGACCCAGCCATTGCACTAAAAGGTATCTACTCCAAAGATATAAATGTAGTGAAAAAAAGGGCCATCTGTACCCCAATGTCCACAATAGCCAAAATGTGGAAAGAGCTGAGAATGCCCTTCAACAGACAAAAAGATAAAGAAGATATGGTCCATATATTCTATACATTTCTTTGGAGCAGCTTAGACACATCAGTTAAACCTGTGCACCCTTTCTATGCCTCATTAGATTTATAAGCTTCTTAGAGGAGTAAAGTGTGACTTTTTGATGCCCACCATGTTTCTGGCAACTTGCCAGGCCCCAGGAGGCGTGGTGTCCTGGCCCAAGCTCGCCCCTTCTGATGCACAGTCCACATGAATGATGACCCTCAGAGTTTCAGTGAGACTGTGCACCTTTGTGCCTGGTCATTATTGTAAAATGTGTAGACAACGTATTATGACAGCCCAGTCATATAGAAGGCAATTATCCTAGGAATCTGAATGGCAGAATCAGGTTGGTATTGTGCGCCATCACAAAATGGCAGGGTTTATGACCACATAAGGTAAGAATCCTAGAGTTTCTGATGACTTGGTTAGGGTGATCAGAATTTTGTAAGCCTCCTTTAGGGATGTCCAGCCACCTAGCAGGGCCTCACTCTGCACAGGGAAAAAATCATCTCTCCTAACCAGAGGCCACCTCCCATGAGACTCATGGAACATTTTTTCCTTTCTGAGACCTCCTGAGACCTATGCTCTGCTGAGAACCTACCTTTTGCAGTCAATATAGTAAATGGTAACTTGCCTAAGATTTAGGATATGAAGATCTCATTTCTGCCAAGGTTCCAAATGAGTCCTCTCCAGGACCATTCCTGCAAATACTGGAGTGGAGAAGTGGTTCTTGACCTTAATGGGTAGCAGCTGCGTGTTTACTTTACATCTAACCATGTGCTGCATTACTCAGGCTTCCATTCATGAATCCAACAATTATTTATGGGTGTGTTATTAGGGCTCTGATCTAATGCTGGTGTTGGGCATATAGTACTGAACCAAAAAGACACCCTGACCCCTGATCTTGCAGAGCTAACACCTGGTGTTGAAGACCATCATAAAATAAGGGGTTGCAATAAATTGTGATGGGTACTATGACTGGGAAAATCACTGTCCTCTGGACAAGCCTCTCAAGGTCTAACTCAGAGCATACTAGCTGTAATTCCACTTTCACCTTTTCATGGACCTTTAAATTTAATACACTACAACACACACTATTAATAAATTAATCCTAGGAAAGAAGACATGGGTTCCATCAAGAAATGTGCTGATTTGGGGGAGTCAAGGCCCACTGAGGACACAGGGGTATACTAAGGAATTCTTCTTTTCCTCTTTCTTAAACTATTAAAATAATCTTACTTTACATATGAGTGCATCTTGAGGTGACTGTAGTTTCATTTTTCCAAATACCAGATGTTATTTATAAATCAAACCAAACAAAATCCACCAGAGCTCAAAAAAGTAGCTAAAATCTTGAGTACAGCCCACAGAAGGCCTTGTCTTTCCTGGTGCATGGAGAGGAGGAGACTCTCTTCAAATTCTTAATGCCAAGTGCATTTCAAACCCCAGCTCAGGTTCTGGCTGAAAATCTAACTTTGTTCCTTAATGCACATTTCCTTCTGGCCTTTGCTATGTCTTGGCATGAAACTTCAGAAAATTAAAAATGATTGCATAATTCCTTCTCTTTAGAAACCTTCCAGTTCTTTTTTTACTCTGTCAAATATGGCAAAAACAAGGATGGGAACTTCAGTGTTGAGCATGGGGTTCTGAGCCACCAAATGCCTTTCCATTCAGTGCAGGGCATGTCCCAATTCTGCCCCTGCAGCCTTATGGGTGTGTACCGCTGACAGTATGCCTTGGCCATGAAGTAGAAACGGACTTGAAATACAAGCAACAAAGCAGACTCTGTTTTCCAGAGATGGCAGAACGTGTGCCATCAGAGTGGGGTTGTGGGTAGTCACAAAGTACATACCAAATATCAGGGTACACTTTATTATCTAAATGTAAAATGTGGCTGCCCAAAATAAGCATTTTTCCCCTTATTTTTTGATTGAAGTTTTTCAACCTCAATACTATGGACATTTTGGGTAAAATACTTCTTTTACTGGGGGACTGTCCTATGCATTGTAGGGTGTTAGCAGTACTCTGGCCTCTCCCCTCCAATGACAGTGGCAATCCCAACTGTGACAACTAAAATATCTCCAGACATTGCCAAATGTTCTCTGGGGGACAAAATACTCCCCAGTGGAGAACCACTGTTTTAGATCACTTATACCCCACACACCCTGTGAATATAGGGGAGAAACCCTACAATATTATTACTCTTCTTCCAGAAGCCTCCAAGCTAGAATGCAGAACTTTCAGATGGCATCTGGGAAAGATCCACTGACCCTTCATTAGGTTTCAGAGACTCTGGACTGAAAGTAACAGAAGTAGTTGAGCTATGACCCCAGTCTTTATTTTGGTTCAAAGAAAATAAATGAAATTATTGTATTGCATGAACCCTCTACCCCTTAGGACTTGAACTGACTTCTCTTAGGCTGAGTGACAGATAATTTGAGAAATCACTTTCTGTTTCAACTTGCCCACATTCTGGCAAATGGCTATTCTGAGATTTTTTTTAGTCCACAGAAAATATTTTGCTAGTGTTCCTGAGTACCCAGTTTGGAAAATATTTCTAATTATTCACTGGCATATGGTTGTGTCTTTTCTGGCCTTGATTTGGTGCCTCTAGTAGTTAATTCTGATATTCATTCATATTTTTTAATATGCCCTTAGCACCTAATTCTAGGAAATACTATAAAAGTGATATCTGTAAAAAATTTCTTTGTACATATTAAATCATAATGAACTTGGCTGATTCACTTGAACAAATAAATAAACCATTCTTATTCTTTCCTCCAAATTCTCTCCCTTGGCAAGTTCCCATAATTTCTTTCTCTAACTGGAGACTCAAAAATCTATCATTGGAGCCAACATTTCCTCCAAGTTTCCATCCCTAATTTCAACTTCTCAACATCACCAATGAGCATATGCAATTCCATGAAAGTCATTAAATCTCCAATATGGTAAACAGATAATACTTTCCCCACCTCTCAAATTCCTAATTATATAACCATTAAAATTAACTTGAAGAACATGCACCCAAATGTTTATAGCAGCAATGTCCACAATAGCCAAACTATGGAAAGAATCTAGATGTCCATCAACAGATGAATGGATAAAGAAGATGTGGTATATATACACAACGGAATACTATGCAGCCATCAAAATAAATGAAATCTTGCCATTTGCGATGACATGGATAGAACTAGAGGGTATCATGCTTAGCGAAATAAGTCAATTAGAGAAAGACAACTATCATATGATCTCCCTGATATGAGGAAGTGGAGATGCAACATGGAGGGGTTAAGGGGGTAGGAGAAGAATCAATGAAACAAGATGGGATTGGGAGGGAGACAAACCGTAAGTGACTCGTAATCTCACAAAACAAACTGAGGGTTGCTGGGGGAAGGGGGGTTGGGAGAGGGGGGTGGGGTTATAGACATTGGGGAGGGTATGTGCTATGGTGAGTGCTGTGAAGTGTGTAAACCTGGCGATTCACAGACCTGTACCCCTGGGGCTAATAATACATTATATGTTTATAAAAAATAAAAATTTTAAAAAAATTACACTTGAAGAAGAAAAAATTACACTTGAAAGAATAAATATAGCCATCTGGGAAATGTTTATAATCTAAAGTGAAAAGAAATAAAAGTCTATATACACAATGAATATAACTGTGAACATATACATATGATTAGAAACAGATATTCAAAAGCCAGTCGTCCTTGTGGGATTTACAGTGAACTTTCCTCCATTTTGGAAAGCCTCTAGTGCTAAACTCCTTGTATTTCTTTACATGACCCTTTAAAAATATTACGATTCTTTCATATCTGACAGTGTGAACTCACTATGTCTCTCTTAAATTGGATCCTTAAAATCCATCATTCAGTCAGAAACTCTGGTTCCTCGTCCCATCATCACCTTGGATTTTTCCTTTCCCGCCTACTTACCACCTACTCCAGTGCCAGTCACTGCGGCTCCTGCTTCTCTCCCTATCGGCTCAGGGCACGTGGGTGCACCTGTCTGCACAGCGTTGCTAAGGACCCTTCCTATTGCTGCAATCTGATTCACATCCTCAGGACTTCTCGCTTAGGCTCTTACAATAAGCTAGTTTACCAGTGCCTCTGACTCAGGCCTGTTGACTTCAGACCATCCTGCAAAGCCCTTCCTTCTTCCTGTGCACCTTCAACATCTAACACTCAGCTCTGGAAGTGTCCCTTTCCCGCTTCCTCTGACCAGGTCCTAGAGAATCTCCCTCAACCTAACATTCCAGCCTCATGGCTTACCCACCTTCAGGAATCCCAGTGTAAGCCTACACTTTCTAATCCATGGGGCTTTTCTCCTCCACCAAGAATGCCCGCCTTCCCCCCAAAATTGTCTTAATTCTGTACACCCACCTTTCAAACTTCAACTCAAATAGTATCCCCGCCTTGAAATGCTGATCTACCCAGCTCAATGTAGTTTCTCCTTCTGAATTTTTCCAACTCCACTTCTATGACAACATACACAAATACTTTGAATTATGGTAAATATCATGATCTCTTTCCGATTAGTTTATGAGCACTTGCCTTTGAATGTATGGCTTTTGACCCTACAAAGTTGTATATATTGCTGGTAATGAAAATACATTCACTGAACAAACCAATGCAAATAAATCTAAAAGAAAACAAATCAAAAGGCTCAATGAATTATCTCTTTCTAGGTTAGTCTGTAAGAAACTTATTTTGACCTAATCTCACAGCTGATGGTTTAAGAAGTAAATTTCATAAGCACATCCCAGATAACACCTTTACTCCTTCCTTCTCTTTTCTTCTCAGACTCTCCCTAGATGGGCACCTCATCTCAGATAGTTTCTGCTCATATATACTCAAGGCTTTTGATAATATCATAAACAATGCTTGTAGACATGACCAACCAAGTTCCACAAGATAGTATTTAAAGGGCTAAAGCCAACTTGATTCTCTATATGTGAAACATTTAACAATTTAATAATTATAAAGCTCTTCTAGAATATCCAAATCATATGAATTGTGCCTAGTAGGATGGAACTGAAATTTATTGGTGTAAATGGTGGGGTGTTTTCTGTAGACTGTGGAATCACGGCAAATGGTTAGGACCCGAAATATATGTAGGTGTACAACTGATAAATCAGAATTTACAGAATTCTTCTTTGAAGCTACAATTCAACAATAGTAAATATGATGAAGCCCTTATTTAGAAATCAGAAATATATGATGAAATAAACATTCTTCCATTATGACAAAAGAAAATTACATTATAGGCTGTATAGAGTGCAGGACTATAGAGGAAGAAAAGAGATAGGAAGAAGAAACTCCTAAAGCAAAGATAGTTCTAATGTTCTGGTTCATAATTCTAATGAGTTTAGAGGGATTCATTTTATTATTATGCTACACATCTTCTTTTCTAATAATTGTAACAACAATGACAGCTAATACCAACCCCAATACTGCATTGTTACAAGTACTTATTTCATATTAACTCACTGAAGGCACAACTCCAGGAGGTATGCATCATCATTGTTCACATTTTACAGATCAGAAAATTGAGGAACAGAGAAGCACCTTTCCCAAGGTCATCAGGTGTTCTAGCTCCAGAACTGTGCCCTTACCACTCTCCTACCAGGTATTTTGAAACAAAGAAAAAGTAACAAGAAGTTTAAAAACAATAGAGCCTAATGATGGTTTCATAGGACAGTTACCCTCTGCCATCTCTTACTCCCACAGACACACTTGGCCACTTAAGTGTTCCTCAGGGGATTCTATCTACTGCAAGAGAGTGTTCTTCTTTCATTAGGTTCCATTATTTTTCAGAAGCTGTAGGATTCACACTGACCTTGCAGTTTACTCAAATACAAGTCTGAGAAGTTTTCTTCTCTACCCATCCAATAGCACACATCCAGAGACCAGATCAAGTCCCAGCCTTGCTACAAAGTCTTTGCAGAAAAATATAAATAGCTGAAAAAGTAACCCTGCTACTGACCACTGTGTAAGCCCAGACAAGTAACTGGACCATTACAGCTTCAATTTACCTACAAAAAGAAGGATCTGATGATATGTGAACTTACTTCCATTCTAAAGTGTGAATCTGTGTTAATCCTTCTCATTTGTGAACTCACACAGGTTAATTATCTATCATCATAAATTTCATTCCTTTTGCTTGTTGCTTACCCTCATGGTCAAACTTTTGCCTCTCCATCTGTCAATAACTAAGTTAACAAGCAATTAGTTAGCCATATGCCAGATGCTCTGGTTGGCACTAAAAGGATAAAAACAATACTAAAACATGTAATTAGTTTTCACTAACTAGTGAACTTTTCCAGTTATGCCTGGACCAATAGTTAAGGAGTAACCATTTGGAGAGATTATAATGTGCATTTTCCCCAAAGGGCCCACTGTAGGTAGTCCCCTGGGCCTTGGCTAAACTCCTACCTCCCTGAACACAAGGCCACCCTCTTCTGCCCCCGACAGAAGAAAGGTAACAGAGGGGATGATGGGCCAGCTGCCTCTTGGGAAAATATGCCAGACTGTAATCCCCATGTGACAAGTGATTGTGGAAGACTGCCAGTTATTGTTCAACATTGTCCCCTTTGTTTTCAAGAACAGAACTCTGGACACATCGCTGCCCCAATAAAGACTACACTTCCCAGCCATCCTTATGATGGAAAGTTGCCATACATTCATGGCCAATAGGTTGTAAGCAGAAGTATCCTCTTGCCAGGTGGCTGGAGTGTGAACCATCGACTGAGGATGGGGCACCATCATGGGCCACAAAATTCCAGAAACAAGGATTTTAGAGCATGAGGTCCAGCCAATAATGACCTAAGTCTGTGAAAAAATGAAAATAAACCTCTGCCCTGTGAACTGAACTCTAATTAATACAACAATCTTTTCTTCCCTTTCTCCAGGCTTATCCTCTTGTCTCATTCTTTATGCTTTAGATGTCATTTTATTTGCTTATTTAAATTCAATTAGCCACCAGCATTAGTTTCAGATGTAGTGTTCAATAATTCATCAGTGGGGTATAACACCCAGGCTCATCTCCTCATGTTAAATGTGATTTATTTTAAATGTCACTTAAGAATAGCCTTCTCTGTCATCCTCTTCATCTGTCCTCCGTCAGGCACTTTTAGAAATATACTTTTAGGTCCCTAGACTTTTCTATCCTTGTGTTCATCACAATATATGTGTACTTACGTGTTCATTGATTTCTATCTCCATTGCTAACCTCCAAACAGACCCTGTTTCTGTTTGGTTTTGGTTTCATTTTCTTCACCAAAGATCTTCTGTGGCTTGCATAGTGCTTGGCGCACAAGAAACAATAAAATATTTGAGGAATAAATGACTGAAACAATCGAAGGATCTCCCTACTTTACTAGAAACTGTGGACCATCCACAGTGAACAGTGAAGGCCTCTCCATCTGTACTTGCTTAATAAAAATTATGAGGAAAATCTGTAAAAACACTTAGCAGAACTGTTCTCAGATGTATTCAAATGGCATGGCATTGGAAATTGTGGCACTTAAAAAAATAGATAATGTGAAAATATCTTCATCTCAAAAATAATGCATACTATTGAAAGGAAAATTGTATTTCTAAGATTTCAGTGTTTGCTTCTTACTTCTTCATATATTTTTATTGTCTCTCTGAGGCAGTCATAGTGGAGAGTAAAGAAACCTGGGAGAAAAACTTAGTAAGAATTTTATCAGTGTGTCTACAAAGTGGGAAAAGACGATCATCATACAGTCTTAGCAGCAGGAAAATGGGTGGTTTAAGAACCATTTACTTAGCAGATCCACATATTTTACAAACTCCTCTGCATTAATTACAGAAATAATATGTTTGTAAATAAGTCAGAACAATCTCTAACAATGGTACATTAAAATTAAATGGTTTTCATCAAATCCTGGATTTTTCCTTAATACCAGAGATTGCTGCAGATCTTCTAAATTGTCTCAGTAGCTTTAGACTAAGAAGGGATTTCTCCTTGTTATGAGAGGGGAAGACAATTTAACCATTTCATCCTGAAGCTGCACTAATGATCGTTTCTCACATGAGGCACTCCGGAAGACCCACTGCCCAGAGTCATGGGCATCAAAGCTAACCATTGGATAAAGAGCCAGTATGAGGCTCCTCCATTAGGACATGACGGAGAGGAATTTAGAAACAGTCCCTTTATTTGGTCTGCTTCTTTCTCCCAGACCAAGGCACTGACTGCCTTGTTGGTACATAATTTAAAAGCACGCTCTCCTTCTCACTGTAAGACCGGAGTTCTAAATGGACACCTTAGGTCTATCTCTACGGCCATCAGCTCTTTCTCCATCTGTATTTTCTGTAGGTGTTTGGTTGGTTTTTTTGTAAAATAGAAAAATACCTCAACATTAAATGACGTGCTCTTTCCCTCCCCCCAGCCTGATCTCAATCTCGATCCTTTTCTATCACACACACACACACACACACACACACACACAGAGCCATTAGCTAATTTGGTGGGAAAGACATTGATTCTTCTTCAAACTTGCATCTAGGTCTTGAAACTAGTAAGAGAATGTATGGTCACGGAGGATGCCAAAACCCACAGGGTTCTGAGCCACTATCAGCTTTGCCCCTTACCAGCCTGTGACTGAACTTTTCTATTCAATTCTCTTTCGAATAGGGATAGTGCTAACACCCATGCGCCTTTTAGAATAGACTCAGAAGGCAAGCGACCTAACCCACTGTTTAAGAGCGTAAGTTTGACCTCCAGCGGCATTACAGGGCAAACACTGGCCCCGCCATTTGACTAGATGTATGACCTGAGTGTGAACGTACGGTATTGACCAGCGCATCTGATGTACAGTAAATATCAAATTATCAACCCCTGTCATTTCTCCTTGAAAAATTGTGAAGGATCCCACCAGTATCATTTCTATCACCAAAAGACGCACCCAAAGAAAAACATCTAATAACAGCACATCCATCAGATGCTTTCTCAGTATCCATTATCACATCCTTCCTTATCCACAAAGCCGGCTGCCTCCCTCAGACAGGCTGCACACATCTCTGACACATTTCTAGAGGCAGAAGGCCAGCCACAGTTCCCTTCAGTTTTAAAGACTCAGCCAGCTGTATCAGCTAATAACCTCTCTAAAGGTTATCTATCAGGAAGAAGGGGGAAAAAAAGTCCTAATTGTTCTAGTCAGAGATGTCATTAGTTATGTACCCGGCTCCTGGGGAGTCTGCGTGGCATTTACCCAAATGGCACCCACCATGGGAAAATGTTACCAAAGCGGGCAAGTGTTTAACCTAAATATTAAGTAGTTCCCTGCTGTCTGTTAATCCCTTACTAAGATAATCTATCTTCAGAGAAACCTTCTTTCTGATTCTATAGTCCTGATCCTTGATTTGCTCAAGCTGTAAAATTTTTATTTGGATTCCATGGCTGTTTCCATAAATCATAATAAAAATAAAATTTTTATTTGGAAACATGGCTGTTTCCATAAATCCAAATTGCCTTTTCTCCCCCTTTTGTTAGACAGTCAAACCATGCAGAACAGATCTTAGACTAAGTGATCTAACCTCACTCCGATTTAATTTGTCAGGAGCAAGCATCACTGATTTCTTTTCTTTAACCCTCCGGTTGAAAGTCTAGGGCCTTCTTTCCAAACGAGAACACTACCTTTGGAATCTTGAGTCTCATTATTAGACAGTTTGTTTAATCTCTGGGAGACTTCAAAGAGGAAGCCATATTATTTTCTCTCCAGGAATTTAATAAAGTGCTCCACACTCTTAAGAGTGTGACAGGGTTCAATTTCTCGTGTTTACAAACACTACCAGAGAGCAACGTGTGAGTAAAATGCATGGCATAGCTTCTTAAAAAAATGGCACCTGGGGTTTGTCATAAAAATGGGCTCTGCTGTGGTTAGACAGACATAAATAAAAAATGAATGGTGTGGCTTTATCGCTCCTGAATAACATCCCGGTATCTGAAAATGCCTACCATATCTCACTTTAAAATATTTTATAGTACCTGCAAAATATTTATATAAAATGGATTTTTATAGGAGATGCCTAGTTTAGATCATTTATCATGAGGATGAGTTATATAAAGCATCAAGAATAAATATACCCTTCCTGTGTAATGGGGATCGAGCTTTTCCTTGAGGGCTCATCCAATTCTTTCTTTTGGCGAGAACAAGTGGCAAAACCATTTTAATACGGTAATGATATTAGCAAAACCAGGATGTATTGGGGAGTTTTTAGTTGGGCCATTATAAGTAGGATAGCACCCAAGAGTAAAGGGCACACACTTCTAAAGGTGACTGAAGTTACTGCAGAAATTTATCCTGCATAGAGAAAGCGTATAAACACTATTATTATTTCTAAGCCAGAAATGCTATAATTTGGGTATGTCTTTATACCCAAATAATTTAAATGTCAGAAATAAGTAATGATCATGGAACCTTCCCTCGTGGACTCTCACGCTTGGACCCCCAGCTCTGTAGATCCACTTGAGGCTAATAATAGCACTTGAGCATATCGTTAGTTATCTTGTCCAAAAAGGTTTGTCTCAAAAGAAAGTAACTGAAGTCCAGGTTTGTTGTAAACTGAAGTATTTTTTTCCCCACTCCCAATGTTTAAATGGTTAAAATGATTAATAGCATAAGGCAAAGGCCCTTCTCTTTTTAAGCATTTTGGAAATCTAATTTTAAAGAATGGCAGGCCAAATTACTGTTTTCTTCTTGTCTGACAATGCCTGATTTCTTCCTGAACATTAATGTCGAATTCTATCATGGTGTCATTAGAAAGTCCATTAAGATATGCTTTCCAGGATTTCCAGTAGAGTTAACATGTGTCAACTTCTGTCCTCAACAAGGCTAGCAGAAGGCACTGCTGGGCTGGAATGAGGAAGCAGGCCTAAGTTTTCAAAACAGGTGTTACTCTTGACATAACCATTAAACATCCTGCTTCTCTAAGACTTGTAGAAGAACGGGCTCTTTCTCCTTCTATTTCCAGAAGAATGCGAGTCTGTGGAGTGTGTGTCTCCTTGTGACACCACAGCTCACCCTCCAGTACACGGAGACCTAATACTACAAGAACAACTCAACAGACTGATCTTGGAAGCCACAAAAGTTAACATGGCAGCCAGCCTTGTCTGTCTCTCAACAGCGGCATGGAGGAAGTAGAGAAGTCAAATAAGTTCTAGAAAAGGTTTCTCTTCAGTTCCTATGAATGCTCAGCTGCCAAATGGATGTCAGAGGACAAGGCAAAACTGTACATTACAGAATCAGAGAGAGTTAAAGACGAATGAGATCTTCGGGGTCAGCTAGCTAGGGGATTCTCAATGTTTACTTTAAGAATAGTCCTAGGGGCACCTGGGTGGCTCAGAAGGTTAAGCATGTGGTTTTGGCTTAGGTCATGATCCCGGGGTCCTGGGATTGAGCCCTGAGTCAGGGTCCCTGCTCAGTGGGGAGTCTGCTTCTCCCTCTTCCCCACTTCATTTGTGCTCTCTTTCCCTTTCTCTCAAAGAAAGAGTGTTTAAAAAAAATAATGTTCCTAGACGCACCCACTGAGATTATGACTCAGCTCCCGCAGGTGGGAAGTAGTAGGCATATGCCAACACTTGTAAAGCACTGGCTTTATGCCAGATACTGTGCTAAGTTCTTTACAAATATCACTCATTTAATCCTTGCAACAATCCTGTTGGGTACGTGCTACTATTTCCCCCATTTTATAGATGAGGAGACCAAGGCACAGAGAGGTTAAGGAATCTACCTGAGGACATCCATCTGAAAAGTGAATCAGCTGCTTCAGAGTCTCAGCTCGTCATCACTGCACTGAAATTACCTGTCAGCTATGGGCTATGCTGAGGCTCAGGGCACTGAGAAAATATCATGACTGAAATCATCTTCTCTGAATGGAGAAACTGAAACCCAGAGGAGTGAATTCTCTTACCCGAGACAAAAATCCTTCAATGCATTTCCAGGAAGAAATCAACCATTCTAGGACACCAACTATTCTTAAATATTCCTCTACACTTATTCCTCCAGGAGAAAATGAATAGATGGCGTTATTAAAAGCCAGCTCACTGGTTCCAGCTGTGTTGCTCTGACTGAGGTGCTGTTCTAGGGCAGAGATTTCCATCCTCTGCAGCTCAATTCATTATTCATTCACAAGATAAGACACATTCCAGAGTTGGCATAAGGGACTCCCAATCATGGTGATCCGCAAAGGGAGGGCAAAGGGAAAGGGGAGGGAGAGGTGCCATCCCCCAAAGTGGTAACTGAAATGGGGGAGATAAGGTTCCCATAATTTGATAATAGACAAGAAAGATGGGATTCTAATGTAGTTCCCCAAGTTGGTCTTCCTGACCTTAAACTGCCTATTTCTAAAGCCTTAGAATATGTGAAAACAAAATTTGGTCACTGCTTTGTTTTAACATAAATAGGCAGCAGACTACCCAGAATGACCAGATCTAAAAACTGGACCTACTCCCGTGCATTCTCTTAAAAAGTGACAAAGACGTTACCTAATAACATTGGATGTGCAGGATCAAGCCAAAAAATCATATAGATTTACTGAAATTCTATTTTTTTACCTAGTTATCATTTCTGTTCAACAATCCAGGTAATTCTGGGGGACCATAAGCAAGAATAACCATATATTCCAAATGAAAAGGGAGCTGGCATCACCACAATATGGAGACATTTCTAGGCTAACAGTGACGGGTTGGTGGGAGGGGTCAGTCTGTTCCCATCCCAGTGACGCAAACCAGCAGCCACGTCAAACCAACCTTCATCACTTCCACCTGCAGGTCTTCATTGAGGGAAGGCGTCACTTTCACAGCGTTCAGGATCTGATTGAGCAGCTGCTTCTCATCAGAGTCTGTTTCCATGGATACAAACCTCTCTTCTGACAGAAGCTTCTGTAAAGAGGCACAAGGCAATGATCACAGACATGCTTTCCCCTGCTGCCATAGTCTGTTGTATCTTAGTATGTCCTGAGGATAATTTTTCGTACTCAGGAGCCCTGTCGGTGGAGGCCATTCGGAAAGAACTCATGCTACATGCCAACAAACAAGGACAAATGCATCAGACCTTTCGCACAGTCTAGGCAAAGACTTTTTTTTTTTTTTTAAGATTTTATTTATCCATTTGACAGAGAGAGAGATCACAAGTAGGCAGAGCAGTGGGCAGAGAGAGAGAGGAAAGCAGGTTCCTTACTGAGCAAGGAGCCGGACATGGGGCTCGATCCCAGGACCCTGAGGTCATGACCTGAGCTGAAGGCAGAGGCTTTAACCCACTGAGCCTGGGCAAAGACTTTTTGCTACTGTTAGAGAATTCATTCTATATAACATGGCGACCATATAAGTTGTGTGGTTGGTGGGGACAGTGGATGAATGTGCCCAGGGCCATCTAGCACCTAATCAAAGTCACATTCACACATAACCCTTTCTGAACATAGATTTGTCATAGGAAAGGAGAAGGTCTTGTAGACAACAAGTTCATTTTTCAGATATTTCCTAACGTGAACAATCATTTACCCAAGAAGCATTCATGAACTCATAAATCTTAAAGTGTTTCCATCAGAAAGTGAATCCCACAAAAACTAAAATGGGATGTTCACTTTCATGAGGTCTCTCAGGAGATACTATATGCCACGGCTCTTTTTGGTGAGGGGACAACTCTCATTTTTCATAAAATTCTTAGATTGTACAAAAACCCTCCCTAGAGCTCCTACTCCCTCATCTTTTTCCTGGAGCCATAAGACTAAGCTAAAATTTCAGAAGTCAGCTGTGAAGTCCCCCTAAGTCTTTTCTTCTCCATACTAAACCTCCTGGGGCATCTTCAAATGGTCCTGGTGTAAGATGGCTTCACAGATGCTCTCCTGCTTAAAAACGAGGCCTCTGGAGTGACTGTCACACTTGAAGGGTGGTCTCACATTAAAGAATTATGCAACCAAGACTGGTCCCTAAGGTACACTCTGAACTTGGGTGATTAAGATCTGTCACTGTTGGTTGATCCCTGGTTAAAAAAATACACACACATACACATACACCATTCTGGTGAGTGATAATGGGGGAGGCTAGGCATGTGTGGGCATAGGGGGCATATGGGAAATTTCCATACCTTTTTCTCAATTTTATTGTAAATCTAAAACTGCTCTTTTAAAAAAATCTTAAAAATGTTTAAGATGGCAGAAGGGAAAGACAAAAATAAATGGGGTCTTTGGTGGCACCATTGAGCGGTCACACCCAAACCAGAAATGCCTGCCTCTAGAATTCTAGTTAAGTGAGATAATTAAATGTGTTTATTGCCTAAAACCAAAATCTGAAAAACAGCAATGCCTAACTTTAATTATATTCTCAGATCAAATGAGCTTAGTTGTAAGTCACAGTGCATTCGAGGCTGACTCACCCTGAAATCCCTAATTCTCATTCGCAAGGGCTGCAATTAAGCTATTCTATTTGAGACCCTAGTGTAGGATTTTATATTTATTCCTGTTAAATCTGTCCTCATCCCATTCCGCGTATGCTTGCAGCCAAGAACCTTTGAAATTCTGACTCATCCTGTGTAAGGACTCCCTCTTTCCGTGGAATGTCACTGTAGATCCAGAAAATAAGTTCTTCAAACCTTCTCAGGACTCCCTGACACTTGTTCACATCCTCTCAAAAGGGATCCCCCCCCACCACACTGTCACACAGTGCATGCCAGGCACCCCAGAGTTAAATTTATATACGCACGTGTTTTTACTTGACGTGATAAGGACTGGAAAGCCCTGCAAGATTGCGAAAGTTCAGAGGAAGTACAGGGTGGGAAGAGGAAGGCTCACTGCCCAGCAAGTCCCTGGAGTTAAAGTGATAGAGCAAGCCCGTGCAAACATGGTTCTGTAAGCTTGGAGTGTTTGGGAGTTAAAAAAGTAAATGGAGGGGGGGCGCACCAGGGTGCCTCTGTTGGTGAAGTGGCTGACTGTTGATTTTGGTGCAGGTCATGATCGCAGGGTCGTGGGATCAAGTCCGATAACAGGCTCCAGGCTGAGCAGGGAGTCTGCTCAAGATTCTCTTTCTCCTTCTCCCTGCCCCCTGCCCCAACTCTGCTCTCTCTCTCTCTCTCTCTCAAATAAATAAATAAATAAATAAATATTTAAAAAAAAAAAAGGGAAATCTGTACATTTTCCTAGAGAAAAGGGAACATACGTAGCAGGTCGAAATAAACTCCCATTCACACCCATGGTTGGCCCAATCATGTCGGAGAAAGCAAAGAGTTTTTAATATCACTTACAATGTTTAAAAAGGTCTAATACTAATGCATATTAAAACACATTATCTAATTTCAATCCACTAGAGAAAGAAGAGCCATAGTCTTTTCACTCTTTCATATGTATGAGAAAGACACTTAGAGGATGAAATAGCACACGCTAATGTGAAAAGACATCTGACAAATACCACCAATCCACGGCCACCCTGAACAAACCCCACAGGCCTGTCACTTAAGAACTAAGTCATTTAAAAGCCAATATATTATATAGTCATCACCTTCACACTGTTGGAATCAGACCTATTCTAGACGGTGTAAACTACGAATGAACAAACGCTCAGAGAAGGAAAGTCCTCAACCAATCTGACTTTTCTGATTAGGCTAAATTTTTTCCCCCTCCCATTCTTGCTCTGGAAACAAAACACATGAATTTGTTCACCAACCTAACTGTAAAATAGAAAACAGGACAAAATCTTTCCGGTTTACTATTAATTCTCCTTCCATAGAACCAAAGATGCTGAATGTACAAAAGATTTGGATTGGTATAGAACTTAAGGTGTCTCTCTTGGGATCCTTCGTCCTCCTAAAGGTGGACGTCCCCTGAAGTATTTCATTTCTGTGTGAGCTTAGCTGGGAATCAGTGGCAGACAACAAACGCTCAACAGTCTAATGCTGTGTCCCAAGAAATGCTGGTAAATATATGAAAATTCAGTTATCCTCTGTGGTTATTACCTAGTTCAATCAAATTGTAGTCCAAGTCTTTAAACAGCTATTACGTAAAATGTTACGTATTTGCTCTTTCAATGCCAAAGTAGCCTGTTCATTTCTGTCACCTGGTTGCACCCAGTGAGAGCCATACCTGTATTCCCGCCAGAGCATGTTGGGCCAGTTTCACATTCTTGGATTCCAAAGCCAACTGGAGAGGAAGCAAGCATTTCTCCCTGGCAAACACATAAATAAGGACAACATATGAGCTCAGCAAAGCTGGCAGTCAAGTGATACAATCCTTATGCATACCCACTCCCAAATACTGCGACACACATACATAAAAACCATAACCGAGAATAAAAATGCACATGGACTTAAACACACAGAAAAAAAAAAAAAAAGAAAAAAAAAGAAAGAAAAAGAAAAACAAAAAAACACCTGTGCAGAAATGAGAGCATATCGGCACTTTCCTTGGCCACAGGAAGAGCCATCACAAGGACCTTCGAGCAATTGTTTTGGTATACAAATTATTTCGTGGCAGCAGTCTCACCAGTCCGTGCTCATGCCTTACTCTCTCGTAAATGTAATTGCTATACCCAGTACACCTGGGGTGAACAACTCTAGAAAGCACCACTGATATATATTACAATGTTTTGCTCATACCTCTCTCTCGTCTACAAAGTGAATGCATCACCACCACTACTTTGCTTCATCAATATAAATTGAAATTTTATTAACGTGTCAGTTTCTCTCCAATTCAAAATGTTCAGCAACCATTTATCATTTTTAAATTCACTTTTTAGTCTCCATCAGGTAGAGCTGAATTGTGTGATGGCTTCTCCATAAACATGTTTCCAGGACAGAAATATAAATATCAGCATGTTTGACCAATGAGAGGTCGCTGGTATCATGGGAAGGATGAAAAAGATGTATGTGGAGAGGTACTCAGATGTTTTAAAGCTTAAAAAAATAACTGGGCACTAAAATATGTTAAGAACAAACCAAAAGAGCTGTTTAAAAAACCCATCGTTCTGTTAGAACATTCACTCTAAATAATTAAACAATATCCAAGAATTTTAATCAACCTATTATTTCCCCATGGAGCTACACTGGCACAACAAATGGAATGTTACTTAATTTTACCAGGATCCCCCGCCCCCACTTAAACCACAGCAACCTCATTTTTATCTGTTTTCTATTTTCAGCATAAACTGAAAGATTCATGGAGTATGAAAGCTACAGGGTGAGGCTATGGGATTTTGTCTTTGGAGAACTAAGGGTCACTGTTGTAGAGCACAATGAAACAGAAAGTTAATTATAGCTCTGATTCCTTCCTATCAGAAGGATGTCAGGCCCTGCAGCCCTGCTGCTTTTCTGTGGATCCTCCAACAGCAGCTCCACAACAGATGAAGCAAGAGTCCCAGACCATCCCTGATGCTGGCCACAAAGACAGAACAAAGACAGACTCCATTAGAGAGAACAGGAGCCTTCCCAGTCCTTCTCACCTCTCCCCTCACCAACCCAGAGCTACAATAGCCATTTTTATGTGACAGTCAATTAACACTGCAGCCGTTTTTCATTAGCACATCCTGCGACAGATGGGTAAATTACTCAACTATGTTCCTTCCAGCGGGGGGGGGGGGGGGGGGGGTGCTGGAATTTTGTCACTGTACCCATTACCACCAGCTTGACTACCATTATAAGGCAAACTTGGCTATGCAATCAAGTAAAGCAGGAGTGGCTGAATTGTTCCCAAGTTGTTCCCCCCCCTTTGGTTTAATCATAACCAGTTTATAAGCTGGACAAATTAACTGGAAAGGTGAATGCTGCTAAGTAGAAATAACGGGCAGATGGAGTATTAACAGAAGAACCACAGAGTCTCATCTGCAAACCCTTGAAACAAATTTCCATCAGAATTCATTCACTGGGAAAGAACTTTCTACTCATATTTGGAGTCATATCTGCCAATGAAGGCTCAGTACCCATGAGCAAGTATGTAGGTCTAAAACCCCCATGGTCTCACAGCCCAGAGGAAGGAAAGTCTCTGCTGAGTGGCCCTGTGCTGCAAATGCGCAAATCGCACACATCACCCACCAAGGGCACCAAACAAGAGCAGAGGCCACACTCGGCAGCCACAAGGACACTTTGGAAATGCTGAACCTCATAACCTTTGGTAAGCAGCCCTGTGTTGGCATATAAGCAGCTATAGACTCCTATGGCTCTGCTGTCTTCAGAACTAGTCTGTGAAATCCTCATTCCACTTTCTCATCTACTTCCACATTCACACCATTTGTACCACAGACCTGAGCCAAGCTGTGGACAAATGTCAGCCCCTGCCCCCCAGGGTTGTACCATGATTCTAGGGGACATCACTGTGTGGCCTGCTACCATTGCTAGTCATGGTCACCAGACAGGACTGAAAGATGTAGTGGTTCACTAGATTTGGGCTGAATTGAAAGGTATCAGTGTTTAGGGGAAAGAATCACATAGACCCGGATTACTTTAAATTGTATGATCTCAAGATACTTAATTCTGTTGGCTCTTACTTCCCAATCCAGAAAAAGGGCATCTGACGACCAATCCTACAGGGTAGCACTAAGGAGTACAAATAATGTGTCAGGGGTTGGCAAACTTTTTCCATAGAGAGGCAGGTAATAAATAGTTTAGGTTTTCTGTTCACGTTGTCTCTGTCCTAAGTACTCAACTCTCCCATAGTTCAAGAGCAGTCGTAGACAATACAGAAATCAATAAACATGGCTATGCCCTAATAAAAATTTACAAAAACAGGCAATGGCCAGATTTGGCCTACAGACTCTAGTTTGACCAGTCCTGATACAGATAAAGGCAGCACAGATCATGATTTTCCATAGGATAATAAGATCTAATTTTGTCAGAGTATGTAGCAAGATTTTGTCCAGGATATGGAGCTAACTGTCCTGGGAGGACTTTGACAAAACCAAGTTCTCTCCTACAGAGAAATCTTTTAGGACCAAGATCTCTCTTAGTAAATACTGTGTTTTGAGAAAGGAGACGGAGTTCATCTAGGTGTGAAGCCAAGGCACTCCGTCCATCCAACCATCTATTCAACCAACATTTAATCACCAGCAAGACTCCATCAGGGTGCTCAGAAAAATCTGGCCAAAACCACAACTGATCAGATACTTGCTTTCATTTCATTCAAGGAAAGACAGAAAAAAATGAATAAAATTAGCCCTTATTTCTCTGTTTAGTGTACCTGTCACTTCAACCTTAAATAAGCATTCTTATCTGGTTTTACATTTGAGAAACTGGAGGTTCAGAGAGGTTCTCTAGCCTGCCCAAGGCTGTATAGCTAAAATCTACTGGATACAATCCAAATGGGATTTGACCCCCCAAGACCAAGTTCCTTCCAACACCTTTTAATCTCAAAAGATCAAAGCACAATTAGAATCGATCTGTTTCCTAACCTTTTCTGGATCATGAATGTATCTGGCACATGACCCTCTTCCTAGGAGAAGTACAGAAATCATGTTGAGGACTCATGACCACCCCCCGAAACGCCAACTTCCTATGGATCCTAAGTTAAAAGCCCCCAACTTCTAGGGAAAGGACCCTGCCCAAAATGGCAGAAATTTTGACGGGTCAGGGAAGAGGGACAGGCTCCTTGACTGGGCTTAAGAGGTGATGTTATGCTGAGCCCTGGGGCAGAGAAGGAGGGTGTGTCTGTGTGTGACACTCTCTTCAAGATCCCAGGTTTCTTCTCCCCTCAGACCCAGCAATGCCCTAGATTAGCATCACAAGCCTCAGCTTCTGACTTCAACAGGAAATGAACACATGGGAAATGAAAGAAGCTCACAGGCACGGCTGATTTCATTGTTTGCTCTGCGGTTCCATGAAAACTCCGCTGTCTTAGTTTTTTTAAGTGATTTTTTAACAAAAGAGAATAACAGGCCTGTTAATTGGGTCTCAGGATGAAATTTATAATGAAGTTGCAAGGTGGCACACACCCGGTCCCCTTTGCCCATTCTGTATTAGAATAAATCATCTTTTGATCTTTCTAGATGCTGCCTCATTGGGAAACAGGCATACCAAATATTAATATTCAGTTACACTAAGTGATTATTTTTATGCACAGGCATGTGCAAGTTCCCTCTAGCCTAATTAAATAAGGGCCGTGGCCTCAGGTTCCATGTCCTGACATGCGATTATTCCTCAAAGAAGAAGAATTAGCAGTGTTGCATATGCATGTAGAACTCATCATCCCACGACACTGTGTCTGGTTGTATCAAGGAGACTAAACCTATTTCTTTTACTGTGTTGTCAAGACCATCCTTATTGGGCTGGAAGAGAGCAATGAACACGGGGCAGTTGAAATAGGTCAACAGCAGGAAAGTTAGGATTTACCAAAAATCAACTTTCAATACCAACTTCAATATGAACTTGAAGTAAAACCAAATCAGTTCCTCAATGTTGGGCTGATTCTTCTTGGATGAACACAGGAACACTTTAGACTTGAAAGGACTGCCGACTCTCCAGTTCTAGAATTCTAGGATCCAAGCCATTTATTCAATAATTGCCTGAAATGCTTCATATAATAATCATGGCTCTGATGGAAAATCAGAGGCTTATATGTGCAAATGCCCATGATCACATGTTCATCTTTCCTATTTTATTTAATTACAACTTTTGAAAGTAGAGATTTAATTGCCAACAAGGTGAAGAGATAGGAGATAACCTGTCCAAGGTCCCGTGTTAGTAAATGAAACAGCTGTGATTTAAACTTGGACCATATGTGTCTTCAAGACCCACAGCCTAGGCCTCCCCAGTGCCTTCACCAGTACACAGCTCCCCACCAACTGCAGCATTAAGACACATGGCTTTAAAAATAGCAATTCAAATGATTCCCAAGTAAAAAGACTGGGGCAGGCATCAAACAAGTAATGTAAATTACCTTATTTTGAGTGACCATTGATGAAGCAATGCATTATATTTGACAGCTGGTATGTATTTATGAGAAGGTATAGACAGTTTAGATGAATGGGAAAGTGTGGCTTTAAAACCAACTGCTGAGTTCAAGCTATAGCCATCCACTTTTCCTAGTGGCCACAGACATTCCTAATTTGAGTTCAGGAGGTTTTTTTCACTGCTTCCCCTCCACCCTTGTGTGACACTTGGGACTTTATTATTCGTGTTTATGAATACTGAGGCTGTAAAGAGTTTGTATCAATACTGATGAATTCTCATTGACTAAGGTTCGCCAGGGCCAATTTTATGGAACCAATTGGAATTTAATTGGTTCCTTAATTCACTTCCTCTGCTGTGCTGTTAAATAGGTTTCCATTGTATCATGATTTTCATTTCTATTTTAATAAAATTATTTTTATCAGTATCAATCTTTTATATTTCATACCAAAGATTAGATTCACCCTCTAGGAACTTCTTTAGGCCTTATGAATGTGACTATAAGCAACTTAAAATTCCTTCTCTCCTGCAGCCCTTCAAGATTTCTTAGCAAGCCTCCTGCAATTATTAAGTTGAGCACGTGATATTACCATTTTTGCAGGTTGGAAGGGGTTGAATATCAGAAATTTTATATGATTTAATCTATTCTAAAAATCCCAAATAATATAATATGGTTATGCTCATATTTTCTCTCAAAATAAATATTTTCACTATCATTTTGTGATAAAAGGTTTACATGTGCCTAAAAACATTCAAACAGTACAGAGGGACAGATAGCAATGAAAGTCAGTTAAGGTACCCTCTAAGACAGAGTGAGCTGAATGTTGGCGGTGGGTGTTTTTAGAGAGTGGCATGGGGGAATCTTTTTTTTTTTAATATACTTTCTATTTGTATCAATTTTTATGTAACTCTAGAATATACTTGCATAATTTGAACAAAATACTTTTTAAAGCCATAAAGCCATTGGCTCCTTACAAAAATAATCATGCATTTCCTTCTGTTCAGCTCAAAAAGGTGAGTGCCTTTGCTTGTACTTAGGCAAAATATTAAATATGGAACTAAATTTTCTCCCATTTCTTACTGGTACTCACACTGACAATCCATGTATTCTTGTTTTATTATTATTATTATTATTTTTAGAGACAGAGAGAGAGCATGCATGCGTGCACACACATGACTGGCTGGGGAGGAGGGGTGTGATAGGAGAGGGAAAGAGAAAATCTTAAGCAGACTCCACATCCAGCATGGAGCCCAGTGATGTGGGGCTCGATCTCATGACCCTGAGATCATGACCTAAGCCAAATTAAACAGCTGGACATGTAACTGACTAAGCCACCCACGTGCCCCATTATAGTCCATATATTCTTTATAGCAATTATACCTGCTGCTGTTGTTGTTGTCACCCATAAAGAAAGCCTCCATTTATACCATAGGCCACACTATGAAAATTGATTTGCTTTTGTAATGAAAAGCATACTTAATTGCTTGTAGTTGTCCAACAGTTGTCTGAAAAGTTGTAAATACTATCTGGATTTTTAAAAATTTAATTAAAAAAATTTTTTTTATTATGTTCAGTTAGCAAACATATAGTATATCATTAGTTTTTGATGTAGTGTTCAATGATTCATTAGTTCCCTATAACACCCAGTGCTCATCATAACGCATGCCCTCCTTGATACCCATCACCCAGCTACCCTATTCCCCAAGCCCCTCCCCTCAGAAACCATCCGTTTTGGAGTCCAGAGTCTCTCATGGTTTGCCTTCCTCTTTGATTTCTTCCCATTCAGTTTTCCTTCCTTCCCCTGTGGTCCTCCATGCCATTCCTTGTGCTCCACAAGAGTGAAACCATATATAACTGTCTTTCTCTGCTTGACTTATTTCACTGAGCATAATCCCCTCCAGTTCCAACCATGCCTATGTAAATGATATGTATTCATCCTTCCTGATATCTGAGAAATATTCTATTATTTATATGAACCATGTCTTCTTTACCCATTCATCTGTTGAAGGACATCTTGGCTCCTCCCACAGTTTGGCTATTGTGGACATTGCTGCTATGAACATTGGGGTGCATGTGTCCCTTCTTTTCACTACGTCTGTATCTTTGGGGTAAATACCTAGTAGTGTAATTGCTGGATCATATTGCACTTACAGTAGCACCAAAACCCAGAAGATACCTAGGAACAAACTTAACCAAAGAGTTAAAGGATCTATCCTTTAGAAACTACAGAACACTTATGAAAGAAATTGAAGAAGACTCAAAGAAATGGAAAACATTCCATGCTCATGGACTGGAAGAATAAACATTGTTAAAATGTCTAAGCTGCCCAGAGCAATCTATACTTTCAATGCCATCCCTACCAAATGCCACTGACATTTTTCACGGAGCTGGAACAAAGAATCCTAAAATTTGTATGAAACCAGAAAAGACCCTGAATCTCCAGGGGAACGCTGAAAAAGAAAACCTAAGCTGGGGATATCATGACACCTGACTTCAAGCTATGTTATTACCTGGATTTTACCTTTGCCATCTGATAGATCTGATGGATCCTCCTCTCTAGTAGATGGGTATATGAATGGAGGTAGGTTAAATTTGTTCAAACTCTAGAATTTACCTTGAAAATCATATTTTTCTAACATATAAGAGCCAAACTTATTTTCTTCACATTTTTTTAAAATAAAAGAAGTCAATTCAGAAGAAAAAAGCTGCAAAAGAATAGAAAGTAACAAACATAAAACATTATCTTGTTACATTTTTGTGATGGGACAATGGTAAACCCATTTACCTTTTTAAAAATACAGAACACGATGGGTCAAGAAAACAATTCATAAAGGAGAATGCATTTTTATTTATTTTGAAAATACCCTTTTCCAGTTTTATTGAGACTAACTGACCTATAACATTAATTTTAGGTATATGGCATAATGACTTGAAATATATGTATACTGCAAAATGATAGCCACAGTAAGTAGTTAACAGCTAATACCTCACATAGTTATATTTTTTTCTTGTGATGAGAACTTTGAAGCCTCTTAGATGAGAACTTTGAGGCCTCTCTTAGAAACTTTCAAATACACAACAGTGTTGTTAATTATAGTCCCCATGCTGTACATGACATCTCAGAACTTAATTATCTTTGGAAAAAAATGAAAAACACATCATGGCTTGATATTTTCCCACACAATCTGGTAATACTTCTGCCCTAAGATATACATTCTGTATAATTAAGTAGAAAAACACTAAGTTTTTTTTTTTTTAATTTCTAGAGGAAAAGAGACATGAAGCCCACACTCATCACAAGGGAGGCTGCTCTAGAATTCATCTTTTTCTATAACTATTGAGTGTTTATTACGTTCAGGGCATTGCACTGTGCACAGAGTACAGAACAGAGGGAAAAGCAGACATCATTCCTGCCCAAGATAGGGGCAAGTGTCAGTTCAACCTTCTGATCTTCAAAAAGAAGGAAAATGACTGACAATGTTAGCATCAAGGCTATTAAGGTGAGCTGAGCCTATAAAGACGAGCAAGTCCAATAAAAGGATCAAAGCAAGTGGCCTTCTCTTTCCACCAGACACAAACGTTGTATTAGACACAACATATTGGTTTTTCTTTGGCTCGAGTGTTCTGTCACAGCCAGCCAGATGATCTAATTGATACATGAGGGAGGAGCCCCGCTAGTGTAGAATGCCATTTATTAATAAAGGCTTCAGTATGCTGGGCACCGATTTAAGAGCTTAGGTTATAATATAATCTGCTTTAAGCTTCATGCCAAGCCAATGAGAAGGGACAAAAAATAGTGGCATTTATTGATGAGGGACAGGAGCATAAGAGAGAAAATCTCACTCCTGGAAATGAGGTGGGGCACAACATAAGCCGTGACCTCAAGCTCCTCGGCCACAGAGGACCTTAGTGGTTACCATTTGTCGCTCTCGAACCCTGTTCCAAGACAGAGTTAAGCATTTTACACCCAGTAAGCCTGTGGAGGACCTTTCATGAAAGACGAACGAAAAGCCCAACTCCTTTCTTCCTGTCCATGGTCAATCCAATATTTCCTCACATCATCCCCCACGTCAACCATTTACACACAGACTTGTACATTTTTCCACTGCAGAACCTTTCCCTGGGGCCCCATGAAAGGTTTATTCTTTAACACTTTCAAAAAAAATAATTTGTCAGTAGCTATCCAGAGCTTACAAATGTGAGTGTGGTTTCATCGAGGATTTTCTATTCCATGAAACCATTCTAAAAAAATCATTATACATGAAGCGAAGGTTTAGATGCAAAGGCTTTTTATTGTCATTTTATTTATAATGTAAATAAGGTTAAAGAAATCATGGCACATTCATAGAAGGGAAAAATAGATAATAATTAAAGGTATTCTGGAAAGTTTTCATTGACACAGGAAAGCGCTTTGAAATCTTATGCCAAAAATTTAAAAATGAAAATGCAATGGATCACCATCGGTGGTGTCACCTAGAAATTTCTCTCTATGTTAATTCAGCGGGGAGCCTGCTTCCCTCTCTCTCTCTCTCTCTCTCTCTCTGCCTGCCTCTCTGCCTACTTGTGAGCTCTGTCTGTCAAATAAATAAATAAAATCTAAAAAAAAAAAAAGAAAGAAAATGCGATGGAGAATATATACTGTGTATATACATGGCCCCACTCAGAAATAAACCATTACTATAATTATAGAATAGGTGGAGGAGAGAGAGAGGCTAGTAAGAAATGCCTCAGAACACATCCAAAATCTCTCTCTGCCTTTTGGGAACATGGATGATCTTGGTTTTATTATTATGTGTTTCTACATTTAAACATTTTTCAAGACTATATTACCTTTAGAAATAAAATGTGAAGCTAGCTTTGTACTACACGAGCAAAAACACCGTCTCACTTTCCTTCAAAGCTTTTGGCCCGGGACCTTGAATGGCCGTGTTTCCCGTAACAGCTTTCATCTAATCCTTCCTGAGCTGCTTCTGTGCCAACTTCTCATACTCTGTCAAGTCACCACCCTTCCCTCTTTATCAAAAACTAGGCCATAATTCCTGGAACAGTTTCCCTTCTCCTTTCCTCTAAGACATTCTTTTGCCATCTTTCAAACACTTCCTGAATTCTTTCTTCTCCCTCAAGTCTTTTTGACTGAAAATAGGCTTGCTTGTCACCCTAAAATATAATTACCTTAGTCATGTAATCTAAAATAAGTATGCTTAATTTCATTTTGCTTCTTTCTAGGACAGATTTCCCCCAAATCAAACTTTTGGGCTTATCATGTAAATACACCAACAGCATGAAGCCTGCCTCTAGGACTGGTTTTGCCCTACACTGTAACACAGAACCACATGCGTTTTGATACTTAATGATTTTTTTTTTTTTTTTATGATGGAAGTGTTCCAACTGGCAATCAAGAGGTAGGACTCTGCCCAGAATTTCTGCCATGAAGAGGCAAAAATCAATAAGCCACCAAAACAGAAAGGATCGCTAACTCAAATATTCAAATCTTAAGGAAGAAGAAAAAGTAGCTGGACAATACAACATAATCTTTTTTATGTGCTGACAATTTTATGCACATAGGTAGCTATCTCACGAAAAATAACAATTAATGGTATAAATATCTTTCAGAAAAGTCTATGTAAGTAGTACTTGAAAAGGCAAACCAAACCAGTCACATTGAGACAAAACTGTGATTTATGTTTTATTCAGAACTCAGTGGCGTGTTAAAGTTCACAAATAATATAGATCTACACATTTTTTAACAGCGACTTCTCGTCACTTAAATGCCATGATAGTGCAATTACAGGACTAAAAGTAAAGTGACATTTTTCTGTGAAATAGAAATTGCTGGTTGTGATGTCAAATGCCTTTAAAAAACCAGTACATTGGCAGGTCAGCACAATGGGCAGAACTAAAATTTGTATTCCTCAATTGTCAGTAACTCCCTTGTGAAAAGTACATAAGATTCTTAGTATTAAAATGGTCTTTCAAAAAAAAATTATCTAGCCTACCATGTATGTCCAGACTCTGTATGAAAACTTAGGCTTATAATGAAAAAATACCTGGTTCATGTCCACATGGAAACCACAGCCTCAAAGAAGGAACAAACATGGGATAATATAAAAACATGGATAAGAAAGCAATGCACACTTTATTAAGGTATAAACAGTCAACTAGGAATGTATAACAGGAGTAGGAGAGATCCTGTCTAGAAAAATTCAAGTGTCTTCATGGACAAGGTGATATTTATTTGGCCTTGAAATTGGGGGTGTTGTATGGGACTTGGTAAGCCAGGGAAAGACATACTATGCTGAGGTTGTATGTGCAAAGGCACAGAATGTGTTCATTATGACTGGATAATCAAAGTGGGAAGACTCATGAGAAAGGAGCCTTACCTTTGGTAGGGTAGATTCTAAACAGCTTTTGAAGGGTCTTTGCATGCTATTCCAGAGAAACTGGCCTTTAGCCAGTTGAAAATGAGGAGCTAATGGAAGATTTTTAATCCAGGGAAGATTGTGACCTCAGACATTTTCTACAAAATGGAACTCTGGCTACAATGTAGGGAATGATAAAAAGTAGACTATCATGGAATAAAATTCTAGAGTCCAGTGAATCTGCATCAAATTCAGGCTCTGCCAATTATAATCTGTATAATTAGTAACCTCTGAAACTCTGAAACATTTTATATATGGACCTAATATTACCTACTGGAGAAGTATTACAATGATTAGATAAAAAAAACTACATTAGAAAAATTCCTGATTCCTTACCCTAACATTTACAGTACTCCTGAAGTTTCCTGGCCCAACCCCCTTCTTTTGCCACCTCTGGCTCTGTCCTGCCCCACAAGGGTCTCATAGCATGGGTCTCAAGACTATAAGCTATGCAAACAGCTGCTGTTTAGCCAGCCCTTGGGCCCAGACATGCAGACATCTATGGCATCATCTGCCTTCTGAAAGATAAAGCCATGTCCACATGCAGTTTTTGGAAGGAGTCTCAGCATAGTCTAAGAGGCAGGGAGTTTAAGAGGGAATTCTGAGGTCTTAAGTGCCCAGAGCAAGAACTGAGGGGATAGGGTGGGTTCTACGTGGAAATGTTCCCTCCACCTTGATGAGGACAAGAACGGGGCCTCTACAACATGAGCCTAGAGAAGGGTCACACTTCTCCCAAGACTTATGGTGATATGACAGTGCTTAGCATGTTGCACATACTCAACAAATTATTATTGTCTTTGGTACTTTTTCTCACTGTCACCACTTTCTTGTTACTATAGTTTTGTTGTTGTCATCACTATTTACTGGAGGCAGCAAAGCCTGGAGAAAGGGACTACACTGTTATAAGGGCCCGGTGCTGAAAGTACAATGCAGTTAGGCCATATTCAGGAATGGAAAGGAAGAAATGGAACCTAGAGATAGTACAGAATTGGAGTAGAGAGGACCTACTGGAAGAACAGTTTTGAGGATGGAAATGGGATGGATGATAACTGTATATATATTGTGGAATTTCAGATTCCTTTGGGCATCTAAGTATTGGTAAGTACAAAACTGGATGTACTGGTTTCGAGCTCAGGAATTAGAAAATCTCCATCTTAAGGTAACTGAAGCCTTGGATTAAAACTTCCAAGGCAAAGTACAGGAAGAAGGACAGCAGAAGGACAGAGCTCAGAAAAATCTGTCCAGTGAATGAAGAGAATTAAGGATGCTAGCAAAGAAGTCAGAGGAAGCTGTGATGCATAGAAAGATGGCAGAATGGAAGTTGTCCTTCAAAGATATGGCCATTCAGTACTAGTACCTACTAATCACTGAGTGCCTGCTCTTGCCAGGCATAAGGACTGGCCATACATCCATGATCTCATTTCATTGAGTACTTACAAAACTGTGATTACTTCCTTGTGATCAATGAGCTAACAGACTCAGAGATGGTAAGTATTTTGTCCCATGTCACTTAGCTGCTGTACAGTATTAGGTCCCATTAGAAGCATAACCTTACTATTAAAACAGGAAAAACAAGGAACACTTTGGTCATTGCTCTAGAGGAGATGTGGAAAGAAGTAGTAAGCCCATCCATCAGAGGAAGCTATGAGCTGGGAACTTTCCCATAATGTTAGAACTCATTTAATCCTCATGAGAACTTGGACGGTGGCCATTATCAAGTTCATTTTACAGTCCAAGTCAAGGAGGTTCCCAAAGTCACATACACATGAACAAAAGTGATAAATGGATGAGTCCAGATTCAAATGTAAGGACTATGCAACACGAAAGCCTTCTCCCTTTCCTAGAAGCATGTTACTACCTCTCTATCATGAAGAAGCAAAAGATAAAAGCAGAGGAGAAAGGCATCTACAATATGGAGACAAGCACAGGCATCCCTGCAAATTAGCCAAAGTAATAAAAATTTTTTATTTTCCAGGTGACCTATGTTCTCCCCCCAAAACAACCCAGCACATGAAAGCCAGTGCAATAGTCCCCACTTTTCTCAGGAGAGGTACATCTGAAAACTGTTCCCATCTGATTAGCACACTCAGATATAAAATGTATAGGCCTGTAGGCCACAGAAAATAGAAAAATCTGTATCCTTTACTGTTATTGACTTTTTATCTAGAGCAATAAAATTTTCAGCATTAAATTGTCAAATTCAGTCCATGATGTAAAACCTAAGCATCTGGCTAGTTTGAATATAGGGAAAGGCCAAGAACAATACATTAAAGTTTAATCTCCAGTGTCAAGATAGACTGTACCATTCAAAGCTAACAATCGTTCATCACAGGCATGCTCAGTGCTTTTAAACGTCATGTCCTCTTTATTTACACGTCTATCCATCTTTACAAATTCTACCCTCCTCCATGCTTCCGCCTGACCCTACAAGCATTTCTAGAATCCCTCCTGGCTGGGTCAGGGCCTCCCCTACCCTACAGGATAAAGTAGCTGGCTACACAGGTGGTCAGGGATATTGTTAAATAACTGCGGAGGGAAATATATTCACCTTTCTTGGCTCAAAGTCAACTGGTAAGGAAGGTCCTTGTGAAATCTACTAAGCAAGTGAAGTGCCTTACTAATATTACAATGGCATACTATACCTTAAAATTGAGACTATACCTTTTTTTTTTTAAGATTTTATTTATTTATTTGACAGAGAGAGAGAGAGAGAGAGCGTGTACAAGCAGGGGGAGCTGGAGGCAGAGGGAAAGGGAGAAGCAGGCTCACAGAGCAGGGAGCTTAATGCAGGGCTTGATCCCAGGACCCTGGGATCATGACCTGAGCCTAAGGCAGATGCTTAATGACTGAGCCATTGAAGTGCCCCAAACTGAGACTATACCTTCAAAGAAGATAAGCTCCCTAGTAGTTTATGCCAATTTTTAATCAATTACTAGAACAATGAGGGAAATACTAAAAATGACTTTTCCTATGGTATACCAATTGGATGGAATTTTAATAGCCTTCAAAATGTTTTTAAAGAACTCCTAGTGGCACTTGAAAATTGTTTTCAATACCAAGTGAAACTAGCAAGTTGCAAAACATTACATACCTTGTGACCTAATTTTTAATTTTCATGACATACATTCAAAAGGCAATAAACCAGTGTTAAGATTTATTATCTCTAGATGATCTAGGTTTTGCATCCAGCTGTCAAGGATGGGAGTTCAGGCTTAACCAGTTATTACTGGGTCCTAGCTCTTTCATGCCTCAGTGTCCTCATCTATAACATATAGATGTAATGAAACCTATGAATAGTTCAAATAACACTGCATTGTACCTCAAGAATTACATTTTGAATGTAGGCTTTTGAATTTTCTACAGTATGAGCATACTTTACAATGTAAAAACCTTCCTTCCCCCCCGCCATGAGTGTGTCATTTGTGTATTCTCTTACTTTCTAGATAATTTAAAACATGTATATTTCATACGGTAGGACACAATGATTCCATTTAGACCTATCTCTTCTGCCACTCACAAAAATTAACTCAAAATGGATTAAAGACTTAAATGTAAGACCTGATCTGCTAAACTCTCAGAATATAGAAAAAAGTCCTTGACATTGGCCTTATCAAAAATTTATTGGATAACAACCAAAGGCACAGACAACAAAAGCAAAAACAGACAACTGGGGGATCAAACTAAAAAGGTTTTCACCGCGAAGGAAACAATCAACAAAATGAAAATGCAACTTACAGAATGGGAGAAAATATTTGCAAACCTTCTATGTGGTTGAGGTTAATATCTAAAACAAGCAGGAAATGTATACAACTCACTAGCAATCATAATAATAATAAACAATCCTATTAAAATGGGCAAAGAAATGGAAAAGACATTTTTCCAAAGAAGACGTATGAATTTTCAGCAGGTACATTAAAAGGTTGCTCAAAATCATTAATCATCAGGAAAATGCAAATTCAAAAATCACAATGTGACATCACCTCACCCCTGTTAGGATGGCTATTTTCAAAAAGAGATAACAAGTGCTGGTGAGGATGTGGAGAAAGGGAGCGCTGTGCTCTATTGGTAAGAATGTAAATTGGCACAGCCATTGTGAAAAACAGTATGGAGCTTCCACAAAAAGTTAAATATGGAATTACCATATGGCCCAACAATCCCTGGGCATATACCCAAAGGAAATGAAACCAGTATCTCAAAGAAATATCTGTATGCCTATGTGTGTTGCAGCATTAGTCACAATAGTCTAGGTATGGAAATGACCTCAGTGTCCATCAACAGATGAATGGATAAAGCAAATGTGGTATCTATATACCTAGATATTGATATATAAATATAGATCTATACATAAATATATAAAAATACAGATATCTACATATGTACCAGATATACCTAGGTACCTATACTTTAGATATCAAGCATAAATACACAAACACACAATGGAATATTACTCGGCCATGGAAAGAAAGAAATCCTGCCAAGTGTGCAACATGGATGAAGCTGAGGATGTTATGGTAAGTGAAATAAGCCAGAGTCAGAAAGACAAACAGTGCACGGTCTCACTTATATGTGGAATCTAAAGAAGTCTAACTCAAAGAGAGTAGAATGGTGGTCACCGGGGGCCGAAAGGTGGAGGAATAAGGAGATGTTGGTCAAAGGGTACAAAGTTTCCATTATAAGATGAATAAATTCTGGGATGTAATGTACGACATGGTGACGACAGTTAGTAATACTTTATTATATACTTGAAATTTGCTAAGACAGTAGATCTTAAATGTCTTCCTAACACAAAAAGTGGTAACTAAGTGAGGTGATGGATATGTTCATTAACGTGATTGTGGTCATCATTTCACAATGTATACGTATCTCAAATCATCACTCTATATGTCTTAAGTATATGCAAATTTCTTTGTCAATAAAGCTGGGAAAAGCCACTGAATACCTTTTTATATTTTGAAATTAAAGCCTCTGTCCCATTAAACGCCCCACAGTTCTTTCCCCATCGTCATCAAAAATCACGTTCGGCCACTCACGTACAAAGATCACGTCCCTTAAAGCAATACATTTTGGCAATGAGCATCAGAGAACCATGATGTAAAATTTATTCCCATAAATAGCAACTTCTCTCAACAGTCATGTGTGTGTAGTGTTTCAACCACTGACTATCCCAAAAGATCCCACTCTGTAAGCGCTCTCGAAAAATAAGCCTTGGGTGAGAGCCAAAAAGAACGGGTTGTTTCCTTATTAGCCGTCTGCTTTAAACATAATGTAGATTTTATGCCTCCCCTCGTCCCTCCTGTAGACTCCGATGAATAAGATCCCTGTTAATCTGCCACTCAGTAGCCTCAGGTCTGGCAAAATCTGATAAGAAGACAAGACTGCTTCTTGGGATAAATTTAATTTTAAAGGTTGTGATTGTGTCTGGGTGCTAGTTACCCTTCAGCCTGCTAACCTGCCTTGGAGCCTAGGCATCCTAAAAGCAGCTGTGTTTGCGGCAACACATCACCAAGGGGCTGCTTTATTCCACTCAAGGTGGTTATCGACTCTTACACACTCACATGACCTTCCTAAATGAAACACATACTGGAAGAAAAACAAACATGCCCCGTATTTTTTTTTTTTTTCTTTTTAATGTACTGAAGAGAAAAAGCAGCAACAGATGGCTCTCTTAGTAAAATGATTATAGATCAGGACAACAAACCCTGCCTGACAACCATCACAGGCTGGCGCGTGAACACGGGACTTCAGACCACCAGACCAGGAGGGCCATGGTGGTGCTCCTTTGCCTTCTGGTGTTACCATGAGTCGGCCTGGTGTTACTGTCGCCAGCCACAGCCTCCAGAGATCACGGGGAGTGAATGCCACACAGCCAGCTGCTACAGGCTTGGCTCTCAATGGCCTACATCCAAATAGGGACTTGGTGAGTTTGCCAAAGTATGTATATGGGTCCCTACAAAATCCAGGAAAACAAGCTGAGATCCTGCAGGCTCATAAGGATGTTAGTATGGAAGAAAGGGAAATTTGTAGGCAAATGTATATTCAAGTATTTTAAACACTATAACTAAAATTCTGCTATAATTCTCTGTAGTGGCAAAATCTCATTAGATAAAAACCTCTGGCTAAGGAAAGGGGGTCTCTTCTTCTATAAGGTTAAAAAAAAAAAAGGGACCCCATTCATTTTCTATCCTAATACTGATGGGAGATGTCCCCACTATGGAAAGCTGAGATTAACGAACTCTATCACTGAAACACTTTTCCAACTGCTCAGATGCCTTGTCACTAGTGTGATTCAACATGGTGTTCGCATCACTGTGTTCTTCCCCGTATGTCAGGAGGCACCGGGGCAACCTCAGTTCCAGCTGAGGGAGGCAGCAACACGCCCACCAGGCTCAAAATGACCAAGTACCCTGCTGCTAAAAGACAGGGTCAAATACCTTGGAAAAAATGTTTGTACTCCAGTTTATGGGCACGAGCTGGCTGTCCTTCCTTCCTGGGTACTCCGAGAGACCCGATGTCTCTCTGCAGGCTGGGCTCCACCCAGTTGTCCCTGAAAAGCCAAAACCATCCATGCTGGGGAACTGGGGTAGCCGGGCCTTCCCAACAGAAAGTCCAAGGTATCTGGGCAGGAAGCCCCCCCGCCCCCCGCAACCCCAGCTCTGGCTTCAGTATAAGGCTATCGGGGAAGATCACAGTGTCAGGGAAGGCCATGGAGTCTGTTAAAAGAACATTGGCCTAACTTAGAAATCGGTGATTTTGTTTTGGCCAAGAAATGTCAGGGATAATCCTAAGCATATTACTTTGGTCTTCTGGTATGCAATTTCTGTTCACGAGACAGGTGCAGAAGCTTTCTAGACTCCTTTGAAAGGATGAGAAGGATAAACAGTAGGGATATGAAAGAGCTTTGAAAACACATATTTTATGGGAAATAGTTGGGAAGCGCTGTAAGAAGAAGAGAGTCTAAGCAAACCGGCTCTTAGTCTTTACATCTCAGCCGTCCTAGCAGCGAGATGGGGGAGCTCCGTCACCTCTTCTAAGTCTCAGAGCCTCTGCTTCTTTGAGCTGTGTGGTTTGCAGTTGTCAACCTTCTCCCTGTAACTTGATTACAACTTTGTTTTTGGCTGACGGCATGCCCAGCCTCAAGTGGTAAATCAAGACTGGTCTAAGTTGCTCCCGACCATCCTGGTTCCTACTGTCGCTGCCTCCCTCGTGGCTCTTGAAGTACTTTGGATTTCCTGATGAAAAGGGCAAGACCTGTTTAGTTGTCTCTGCCCTTCTGTCCTTTGTCCTTCTGCCTTCCGTCTGGGGTGAGGGCGTGCTGACTATGGCTGCAAGAACCATTTTGTGGCAAATATAATGGAAGTTCAGCAGTATCCTAGACATCCCAGACTGCCCATTACAGGAGGAAGATAAGCCCCATCTTGTTCACACTATAGTTAGGCTTTCCATTACTTATAGCTGAATGCATTCGTCACTTACATACTACCAAAGCCAATTTCTTTCTTTTTTCTTTTAAGATTTTATTTATTTATTTGAGAGAAAGGTACAGAGAGAACAAGGGAGGGTGGGGGGAGAGAGAAGGAGGCTCCCCATTGAGCAGGGAGCCCAAAGCAGAGCTTGATCCCAGGAACCCGGATCACAACCTGAGTAGACGGCAGAGACTTAACCCGCTGACCAGCCAGACACACCCTAAAGCCAACTTCTAGAGAAAAGCCAATATTCAAGTAATCACACGTGAGCCTTCTGCCCCAATACATTTCCCAAAGGTGAAAGGGGAAATGAAGGGATAGACAGGGACAACAATAATTCCTATTTTAACATATCTAGGTGACGATATTCAGCAAATATCCATTGAAGACATAGATTATATTAGCTAAACGAACAACTTTCAAGTCAAACCTGTACTTGAACCTCTGTCTATCTTGTATTAGCTGTGAGAGTTCATGGCAATGATTTTATCACTCTAGCCTCAGTTTTCTTATTCAAATATAAATTATTTTTGTACCTATCGTACTTACTGCAAGACTTAATAAGATAATGTATAAAGTCATTAGCACAATTCCTGGTGTAGACTGATGCCTCACACTTGGTCTCCTTCAATACTGCGGGGAGGCACGTTACACTACGGGGCTGGAAATAAGGATGACAGAGTTTAGAGTCCAGCTGCGGGAAGCATATGAGCAAATCAGTTATTTGTGGCAGAAGAGGAAGGCTACAATATGCCCCAGTGTGCCCAGGGTGTGGGAGAGGGTGCCAAAGCTCCGGCTCCAGGCCCTAGACCTGGTAAATGCCACAGATTTAAATATCCAGTACTATTGCCCCAGAGTTACCAAATACTTAATTTAGAGTCTCCTTATCCTTATCCCGTAGAAGAAATTAAAAGGTCAGAAAAATGGTCAAAATGCCGCCAGGCAACAGGAAAGGGACCTACCTAGAGATCTCCTGGTTTGCCGCATTCACTTGAATTCCCTCCCCTGGACCCTAGGGTCACATGGATTCCTTTAAAACGGGTGTATCAGGGAGAACACTTTCAGCTGCGAGTGACAGGAAATCAACTCCCTAAGCGGCTTAAACACGGAGGCAGTTTGGCCCCAATTCTAGGTGATCCAGTGCTCCGACGACACAGCCAAGAGCCTAGGTTCTTTCCATCGTGCAGGTGATCCGCCCTTTAAGTGTCAGCTTTACCCATTCCCCCTGCCCCACGTACACCCCCCTTACCCCTGTCCACCCTCCACGGGTTCCCCTCACAGCTGCAAAGCAAGCTGTGGCCATCGCAAGCATCACTGGAAGATGAGACGTCTCCGGGAAGAGAGAACTTCCCCTTCAGGAGTCGGAGAGAGTATCCCTCTCGCACTCCGTTCTGATACCCCTGACACAGGGCACAGCCATGGCCAGATGGTACACCCACACCTGTGTCAGCGCAGGCTCCTCTGAAGCACAGGATGGACAATAAAAGCAGATCGTGATACTCAGTCAGGTCCTGCTGGTTAGGGTAGGGGGTGATTGGATGCTAGGTAAGCGATCAGAGGTCTCTGTTCTGGGGGAGAGGGATGGAAGGTGCAGAGAATTTACATGTGCTGACAATCACCTCCTAACTAGGAAAACCCCTGCATGTCTTCTGGTTCAAAACCAAACCAAACCATTGCCTTTAGGTATGTACAGGGTGCAGTTCTACCGGAAATTTGGGTCCTCCCCCTGTCCCCATAATTACATCAACAGCCAGCCTCATCATGGACTGCCACAGAGGCCAGCTCAAAGACATTGCTTGAGTCTAGAAGCAAAAGTGGAAGAGGAAGACAGAATGCCATTAGATTTCACCTTCCTTATTTCAGATGCTAGAATTCACAGAACAACCCTTGAAACTGCCACAGCGAAGTTTCACTGATGGTACCTGCTCGGGCTCATTCGTCTCTGGTTCCCAAGCACCAGTTAGGCCTCTCTGGGTTCTGAGTGAAGGATCAGAAGTAACACTGCTTTAATTCCGACTCTTATCTGCTCCTTTGTACCTGAAATCTCTTCTATCTGAAATCACACTTTGAAAGTCAGCACAGAAGGTAGGGGGAGAAACCGAACTAAAGAACTTGAATCTTGCTGCAAAGTGCCAAAACACCATGAGCCTGTTTTATCAGGTGGTGTTTCACTTATGATTTCATGTACCTTCTGTAAAGCACCACCTTAATTAAAATCTTCAGCAATCTTCATTAGACCCCAGTAAGTATTATTTGCAGTGCTGTTCCAGGGCCAATTTCCATAGCTGCAGGGGATAATGCCAGTGTAACAACATGACCCAGGTGACAGTTCCACAGTCCTGGGCGGCACAAGACAGGCCCACCTCCCTATAGAGCATTATAACATGATTGCTGTGCAGGCCTAAAGCTTGGAGCCCAAGGACAGGGGCTGGAAAGGGCAGGCCTGGAAAGGACAGGGTTGGGAGAAGCTCTAATTCTCAGGTAAGAGGAAGTGTTGGTGTCTTTAAAAAAAAAAAATTAATTATTTGAGAGGAGAGAGAGAGAGAGCATGCAAGCAGGGGGAGGGGCAGAAGGAAAGGGAAAGGCAGAGGCAGAGAGTCTCAGGCAGACTCCCTACCCAGCATAGAGCCTGATGCTGGGCTTGACCCCATGACACCTGAGCCGAAACCAAGACTCTGATGCTCAACCAACTGAGCCACCTAGGTACACCCAGTTGGTGAATCTTAAGAAGGAAGGACTCAAGGATTCAAGATTTTGACATTTAAAATGGGGAAGAGGGATGCCTGAGTAGCTCAGTCTGTTAAGCATCTGCCTCTTGGTTTTGGCTCAGGTCACGATCTCAGAATCCAGAGACAAAGACCCCTGTCAGGCTGTGTGCTCAACAGGGGTCCGCTCGAAGATTCTCGCTTCCTCTGCACCCCCCACCCCCGCACCGTATGCACTCTCTCATCCACTTCCTCACTCTCTCCAATAAATAAATAAATATTTAAAAAATATAAATAAATAAAATGGGGAAGACATGGTTCTCAAAGGGGAACCGAGATGCCCAAGACCCTTTTAGAGGGTTCATGAACTCAAAAGTATTTTTGGTCTCAGTCTCTCAGGAGTATATGGTGGACTCTATGAAGAAAGAATATCCTCCATTATCTGAACAGGCGATTAAGATTCCTTTCCCATTTTCAACTGCTTATCTGTATGAGGCAGGATTTTCTTTATCTCCTTCTACCAGAGCAACATATTGGAACAGACTGAATGCAGAAGCCAAGCTGAGATTCCAGCTGTTTTCTTCTACACCGCCGCACAGGAAAGATTTGCAAAAAATGTAAAATTCTTCGTGCTAAATTTTCTTCAAGTAGTTCCTTCTCATAAAAAAATTAATTTATAGGGGCGCCTGGGTGGCTCAGTGGGTTAAGCCGCTGCCTTCGGCTCAGGTCATGATCTCAGGGTGCTGGGATCGAGTCCCGCATCGGGCTCTCTGCTCAGCGGGGAGCCTGCTTCCCTCTGTCTCTCTCTGCCTGCCTCTCTGCCTACTTGTGATTTCTCTCTGTCAAATAAATAAATAAATAAAATCTTTAAAAAAAATTAATTTACATTAACATGTCATAGGTTTCTTGTTACTTTTAAGAATTAATAAATATTTTTTAAACTTTCTGTTTTAACTTCTAGTGTGGTAAATACTGAAAGATATAATCCAATATTTTTCCTAAAAAGCCCTCTGGGGTCCTCAATAACTTTCAAAAGCGTAATGGGTTTTAAGACCAAAAAGTCTGAGAACGGCTGCACTGATGTGACAGATGAATGCGCTGATGGGACAGATGAATGCAGATGTGACAGATGAAGGCACTGACGTGACAGATGAACTTTCCCAAAAAGTGATACATGAGCACATGATGGGATATTACTCGGCTGTGAAAAAGAAGGCGATCCTGCCATTGACAGCAACATGGGTGAGCCTTGAGAACACTGTGCTAAGTAAAATAAGTCAGAGAAAGACAAGTACTGTAGGATCTTCCTTATAAGTTCTCATTACACATGCACGCAACATGGCAGGGGATGGGTATTAAGTGCCGTTATGTGGTAATCACTTGACAACATAAACATATATCAAACCATCCCATTGTACACCCCGAACTCCCACAATGTTATGTCAATTCCATCTCAGTAAAGCTGGAAACAATATATGCTTGTAACGTGGAGGGACCCGAGACAAGGCCTATAGGCTAGGGACCGCTCTCCTGCTCAAATGCTGAGAAGAGAGAAGAAAGGAAGAGGTAAATCTGTGTCTCTTCACCTGCAGCGGGGGGAGCATACAAGCACTCTGAGCCCTTCTTTGGGGAGACAGAGTCTGTCTCTGTGGTCTGGAACAAGGTCTCTCTAGATCTGTTCTTCTCTGCATCTACTGGTTGGCCAATGATCGCACGGGGGTAACAGAGGCACCATACTACCTTTCACTGTCCATCTTCAGTTACAGAAGCTGACAGACAAAATGACCAGCTCAGGGTCCCAACGGTCATACACGGAAGAACAAGGACTTGGACGCAGGACTTACTTATTACAGCGTTCCCTGTTTCCTTTCCCCTCACGTGGCGTGCTCTCAGAGGGGACACGGTCTGTGTTTTACTCCCAGCACACAGGATATGGCCTGTTTGGCTGACTCTGAGCCATCTGCCAAGTCCCCATCTGCCACTGCCTCTCCCACCACAGCCCAGACCCCCTCACACTGTCTTCCTACTACTGATCACAGCTCTAGACGCTCCAGGCATTCAAGACAGAGCTGCAAGGCACCATCACAAGCAAATATTTATGAAGGTGTCCACTGTACTGGGTTCTTGGGTGTACATACCTTAAACTAACAATCACTTTCTTTCTTAATCAAATATCCTCTTGACTATAAAATGACAGTTATATTTTTACTATGCCTGAGACACATGAGCAATGTCATGTTCTTGGCCCCGTCTTCCATGTCCAGCTCTATTTCAGAATGGGGGTTAAAATCCCATGGGGCAAATACCATCACCCTCCCCAGGTCAACCCAGGGGAGCACAACGCACGTTGTGTTCAGCCCATCTCTGCCAACCACAGCTGGACTTCTTCTCTACCAACAGACTCTGAAATAAACATACAAAACCCCTTTTGTCTTTGAAAGACTTTTCTCCCAGCTGATAAATACAGAAAAACAAAATGAGGCTCACAAAATAAAACAAGCAATGGGGAAGTTACAATTTCAGAGAGGGAGAGAGAAAAAAAAAATCTTTAAAATACAACAGTACTCTCTGGACCTCATTAAATTAAAAATTAGCTCAAGTCAGCTCCCCCCCCAGAATGTGATCTAGACTGGATGTGTTTCTTTTTCTTTTCTTTTTTTTAAGATTTTATTTATTTATTTGACAGACAGAGATCACAAGTAGGCAGAGAAGCAGGCAGAGAGAGAGAGGAGGAAGCAGGCTCCCTGCTGAGTAGAGAGCCCAATGTGGGGCTCAATCTCAGGACCCTGGGATCACGACCTGAGCCGAAGGCAGAGGCTTTAACCCACTGAGCCACCCAGGTGCCCCTAGGCTGGATGTGTTTCTTTAGCGTAGTCTGACCTGGTAAAAACCAGGCCTGTGCTAACCCTCCTCGCAGGAGTCCTGCAGGCTCACTCGTCGTGACCCTCCCACGTCAGCTGCTGCTTACCCTCTTCCTTATTCAAGTGAGCAGAAACTCAGAGAGGTAAGGGTTAGTTAATTCCATAATGACTCAGGTCTCCCTAGCGGGTGCTCAACACCAATTTCAGACCAGAGTCCTTTATCTTAAGGTCTCCTTCTGCCTCACAAAGTGGAAAAGTCAGTTTAGGTCCTTTCCTGGCAACATTCTGTATATGCACAGATCTCAACAGCTTCGATAATTCACGGCTCTTCCGTCAGCCTGAATATACGACACCTCCTCTTTTAAGAGCTCTGGCTCCTTGGAAGTCGCATTTAAAGTTGTTTCAGTGACAGGTGATCTTAACCCTACTCCTGCGTTCGTTAGCTGCTCTCTGAAAGGGCAGTGGCTAAATACAGATTTTCCAAGTGCTCTTCTCAACGCTGGTGCTTCATCAAATAATCTGCTGCATGAAATGTAGTTTTCTGTATCTCAGCTTTTCACAGAAGCTACGAAGAAGAAATAATAGACCTCTGTGATGAATCAGTACTGGTGGGGGGAATACCCCATAGTAAGACAGTAAACTCTGGAGGTGAGCAGTTCCGACACTGCCCCAGGCCAGCTTGAGCAGTGTGGCTGCCTACAAGGTCTCTCCATACCTGAGTCGTTCCACCCCTCAAGGAAGGGCTGTCACGGTGAAGACCGGCGTGCATGGTGCCTAGGAGAGGCCCCGTCACATAAAAAAGGTTTTCAAAATGTCAACTTGTGTTCTTAATTGTCCCAAAATTAGTTGAGAAAATATGAATCAGAAGGCTATTAAGCATGCTACAAGGCACCACATTAACAGAGTACCGGACTGTTGAGGAGGTAAAGGAGATCTCCTGTGTCAAGTTTACTGAACTTCACTTGAAAAGACACACCAGGGTATTATTTTATAATTACACAATCGTACTGCTTTATAAACAGTTCAACGACACAGAAATATGCAGTAGAATGAAAACAGAAAAAAATATAAAATATTTAATAAATGAAGATGTCCAAAGAAACTAAATGATTTTAGTCTTTGCACCATGCCTTCCCCAGTAGGGAAAAAAAAAGTCTTACAGGGTGAACAAGAGAGATACAAACAATTCACTGAACCATTCACATCACAAATCAATAAGCTCCAGTCCCTACCCGTCTTCTGGAATCCACTGTTACAACCCATCAATAGAAAAAATTTCTCAGAGGTATACTCTGAAATAAAGTAGGAAATTTGGACCTAAATTGCCTGTAAGGCACAGTTTAATTATAGAAACCAAACATAGAATAAAAAGCCTACCTTCCTTCCATTCAAAAATAATAAAGAGGCTCAAGAAAGAAGATTCATGATAGGGTTGTTATATTTTTTTCAAAATGGGGTTTTATGTTTCCTTCCAATACTTCCCTTTAGAACCAAGGGCTATAAAATAAAGATATCAACCACTTATCATAAAGGAATGATGTGTGGCTGGCTATTCTTGAACATTAATATCTCGCTCACATCCCAAAATGTCAATCAAGCCCAATGTCCCCTACAACCTAGTTGGGTGGGTTATACACTTATTTAATGGACTGATCATTTAAAAGTGCTTTTAGGTCAGGGGCTATTAACAAGGAGAAGCTTTATAATTGAGAGCTAATTGTAGGTGTTCCTTATCAAAGGGAATAGAACAAGAAAACCATTAAGATTGGCCTACAGGCTGGCAGATAACACACAGAAGAAGCTGTTTGTAAGTTGGGACATCGTATAGTATTGTACTTATGCTATGTTGCAAGGTGACAGAAATACTCTTTGTCTTCCCTAGCAGCAGGAGAAGGAAAAAGAGAAATTAGATCTTTGGGGCACCTTGATTTCGAACATGGATTTCAGCATCCCTACTGCTAAAGGCTCCTCCACATGTCACGTTCTTCTAGCCAGTGGGGTTTTGTGGCCAACACAGAAATATCATTCTGCTCACCTGTTTAGGGCAAGCCTAATCTCAGGAAGATGAACATCATCTCAACTCCAGGGCAAGTCCTTGTTCATGTAAATGGTCCCCATCTACGTCCAGCAAGGTTGACAGAGTCTCCCTCCTTCCTTTCATGACTCGCTGAGATAAAGAATTCTCTATAACTGAAAATCAGCCAGTCTTAGACTAACCAAAGGGTCTTAAACCTATTATTTTTATTATTATTATCATCATCATCTTCCTTTGTTGAACCAACAAAAGATCAACAGAGCCAAAACTGACTTATATTTGCCTGTTTCTGCAAAGGGAGGTCAGCTGTACTAGGGAAGAAAAGCAGAAGCCAGAAAGAGGTAAAACCTCAAGATGAGCTTAAATCCACGAGAAGCACAGATGCTTGCAATTCACCTGGAAGAAAATGGAGGCCTCGTTAGAAGCACCTGTTTGGCACTTTTGCTAACAGCCGCCATTCAGTTAGCACAGCTGAAGACAGGACCTGGGAAATCTACACGAGCATCCCTTGCTTCCGCCTCTGGATGACAGGAGCTAGCAAGGAGAACCCAAAACTCCTCCATGATACAAGAAAGACAAAAACAACGCCGAGATTGAAACTGTCTGCCAAAAACCACGACGAAGGCATTTGCTGTTCTCATCCATTTTAAATCAGTCTTTCCCAGTTGATGTGACCATGTTTATTTCAATTAAAAAACAAACATTTTGCATATCCTGTTGAAGTGGCTCCAGGATTCTGCATAGAATGGAAACACTAAAACAGATAAAAGCAGCAGAAAAAGCCATTAAAATAAAACCATACTGGGGTGCCTAGGCGGCTCAGTTGTTAAGCATTTACCTTCGGCTCAGGTCATGGTCTGGAGCCTGGGATCAAGCCCCCTCATCAGGCTCTCTGCTCAGCAGGGAGTCTGCTTCTCCCTCTCCCACTCCTCCTGCTGTGTTCCCTCTCTCGCTGTGTCTCTTTCTGTCAAATAAATAAATAAAATCTTAAAAAAAAAATAAAACCCTACAAAGAGTGGGAAGATACTGTGGAAGGTTCTCTCAAAACATAAATGCTAATGAATGTGGAAAGATCAGTAGTTTCCCCCAATCAAGATAGGGACGCATGTGCCAGCATCTGAGCTGGAAAAAGGATGTGGACCAGGCAGGCAAAATGAAGCAGAAGGCTGGGCAGAGGCTCATCCTGGGTGGGTACGGGAGTGGTGTGGGGGACACAGACAAGGACAAATGGGGAAAAGTGCTGTTAGAGCCTTTCTGGGAAGAGCAACTGGTAGGAGAAAGGCAATTAGGCTGAGGTTGGCTCTGAATAATCACAGAGAAGGTGAGTGAAAAGGCGGCAGGGCTGTGGCCGGAGTCATGTCTGGGATTGTTCCCAGAGGGGCACTGAGAAATGCCAACAAGAGGTTCACTGCCAATGGCTGCCTTTTAACAAGAGAGCTCGAGGATTCCCTTGACATTTTTATCTCATCTATACCACTCTCGTGGTAAATAACCTGGGCTAAGAAAAGGGGCAAATCTGGGGGGTGAACGTTCTTTAAAACAGAAATACTCCCAAGTGGAATTCATATTGGGAGTGTGGGAGGGAAGTCAGCTTGCCTCTTCCAGGTGGGCCAATGCAATGAGAGCTCGAATCCTTGCACAATGTCCTTTGGCACAGAACATTAATCAGGGTCCCAATAAGTACCACCAACTCCTAACCCCTGATCCAATACACATTAGGCTAGTCAGGGCTTTGGTTGAGGAGAGAGTGAGGAATTTAAGGCTATACTAGGTGAGATCAATGGATTGGGTGTTGGGCTTCTGGTCCTAGTCTCTGGGACCTCCCCTTTCAGTCAACGAGATGTGACAAGTCCTATTGCTAAAGCTGAGATTCCATTCTGGCATGGATTCTTCCAAATACTATGTTTCCTAAGAATCTAGGAGATGAGGCACAGGCTCCCTGGGATATGCAGTATGGTTTGGAGAAGAGTTTCATCCTGCAAACTCATACAAAGCACCAAAGTAGGGGATGAAAAGATGAATAATTTGGACACCTTTGGCTCAGGTCATGATCCCAGGGTCCTGGGATCGAGTGCTGCATTGGGCTCCCTGCTCAGTGGGCAGTCTGCTTCTCCCTTTCCCCTTCTCCCCACTTGTGATCTCTCTCTCACTCTCCTCTCTCGAATAAATAAAATCTTTAAAAAGATGACTAATTTATACATATGAACTTCTTGAGGATAGGGTTTCAGAACAGAACCCCTAGATTTAAATGCCAACCTGATGGATAAGCGCCATGAGAAATTTGTGCAGAGTGTAGTGAGGGCACAGTGGAGGGAAGGATCTCGTCTAGCAAACACAGCTCATTCTTCAAGGATAAGTGGGATAACGAAGTGGGAAAGGCTGCATGTATATGAGACACCCAGTGGGCAATCTTGATGAAAAGAGCAACTCAGAAAAATACTTCCTGTTCAAGGGAATTTGGGATTGGTAACCAAACACCACAGACCAGCCATTTAGGTCTAAGCTTTGGCATGAGGAAGGAAGAGGATTTGTAACAGCATGCTTTATTTCAACTTCTGAGTTGGGCCCAGGAGAAAGGTGGAATGGGGTCTGGGAAATGCCTTAAGTAAAAGACTAGTACACGTGGGACAGCATATCCCAGAAGTGGGGGTCTTATTAATCACGGCCTTCATCGTGGGAAAGAGCTTGTTTCCCTGATGGTGCATATGACTGAGGTTCCACTCAAAGCAGGGCAGAAACCAAGATCCTTCATGAGAAATAGTCTGTGGAATCTGAAGGGGACAGAATAAAGCTTGACTTGAACGTGGTGGTCCCAGCAGCCATGAGAACTTTCTGAGAGCACCGGGAGTGCAGGGCTAGAACTCTGGTGAGATGACTGAGGCACTGGCCTTGAGTACAAAATTTTAGGGAGCATTAAAAAACTCAGTCAGCTAGATAAACAATATTTTAATGCCACATTTTTTAAAAATTCAGTATAATTAACAGGGTTATGTTAATTTCAAGTGTACAATACAGTGATTCAACAATTCCGTACGTGACTCAGTGCTCATCATGGTAAGTGTGCTCTTAATCGCCTCACCTATTTCACCCATTCCCCCACCTCCCCTCGGGTAACCATCAGTTTGTTCTCTGTTGTTAAGGGTCTGGTTTTTTTTGTTTGTCTCTTTTCTTTGTGTTCATTTGTTTAATTTCTTAAATTCATATAGTATTTGTCTTTCTCTGACTTATGTTGCTTAGCATCATACCATCTAGATCCACCCATGTTGTTGCAAATGCCAAGTGTTCATTATTTTTATGGCTGAGTAATAGCCCATTGTATACATATATCTCTCATCTTCTTTATCCATTCGTCTACTGATGGACACTTGGGTTGCTTCCATAATTTGACTATTGTCAATAATGCTGTGATAAATTAAATAATTTAATTGGTGTGATAAACTTGAGTTAGTGTTTTCATATTGTTTGTGTAAATACCCAGTAGTGGAATTACTGGATCATATGTTAATTCTACTTAATTTTTTGAGGAGCCTCCATTCTATTTTCCACAGTGGCTGCCCCCGTTTGCATTCCTGTCAATAGTGCACAAGGGTTCCTTTTTCTCCATTTCTCCACAAGGGTTCCTTTTTCAGCCATTCTGACAGGTGTGAGATGTTTTAATGCCACATTTTAAAAAACTCAAAATGAATGCCAAATTCCATGATGAACAAAATACCGAACCCTGCACTTACATGACTCCGCCTCACTCACCCCACCTGGTCCCTGTCGAAGGGGAGTGAACCTCCTGGAAATCTGACAGGAAAGACAGAGTAGAAAATTCAGAGAGCCAGGCAGCTCAACTATGGCAGCAAACTGGTGGTGGCTTAAGGTCTCTGGGCCTTCACATGGGGTGAAAAGCATCCTTCTTGAAGATTTAAGTAGAGCTATGTGAGGATATCGAGATCCACAGTCACCAGAATTTGGAGTTTCAAAGCCACTGGAGAAGGCAGCAGGCAAACCATTCTTGCCCAGATGCCAGCAGAGAGACTGACCACACCCCACCAAGACTCAGAAGCAGAAGAACATTGCAAAACTCCATTAGACAGAAGAAGACCATTTTGGGGGAATGTGCCAGCAAGTCAAGAATGATCTAGAAAAGGTGGTGACTACACACAACAAGAGTACTGAAAGGCCCACAGAAGAGCCCTTTTATTTTTCACAATTAGGGTTGGATATAATATAAACTCTTCAGGATTTCTGAGGGAAAGATGATCAGACAGAACCAGGTATCATCTTAACCAAGCCATCACAAGGACAGTGGGGCAGGGAGGAGGACAGCTGATGAACCAACGTGCAGGAAGCCAAACATTCCAGAAGTTGTGGTTAAGCCCAGGTGGGCTTAAGCCAGGTGTTTCCTGCCAAGCAAGGCTGGCGACAGTTCACAAAACACAGACATCATCCCTGAATATTCATAACAAAAACCACCACAGCCCTGAAGATTCCAAAAATGACCAGGTTATTTTGGTTCTATCATTTGATTCCCCAGACCACACGGAAAAAGCAAGGAGGTAGAGAGAGTGACAGGATAAAGTAGAAAAAATGTCTGAAACAGAAAACATTTCCCATTAACTACTGATATTTCTCGACCAGTAGCTTCCCAGTCTTATCATCACTTGGTTGAAAACCCAGTGGCTAACAACAAACGAAGTCAACAATGCTTTGTGCTCACTTGACTAGGTCAGAGATAGTTCACCAAGTCTAAGGGAGCACCCTTAGTTGCCTTCTGCTTGTAAAACAAGTAGAATACAGAAATGGTGACCCCAATCAAAGGAAAAGCCTGAGCTATCGATGACCTCCTTTTTGCGTCTAAGGACACTTCAACAGCTCAGTTGTTCATGGGTTTTCAACCCTGTGAAGACATGGAAGGACTGAAGTTTCAGAAGAAGAAGGAAAAGAGAAGCAAAGGTCATGAGGGGACAGGCTCTTCGCGGAGGAAGGTAAGGACCCTTAAACTCACTGCCAAGCTCAAAAGCAAGACTTAGGGTACGAAAGACAGAATGACTTTCACATTACTACCTACTAACAAATTCAGAAATATTCCACAGGACAGGATCCCTGGGCCTTCCTCCATCACTGACACAGGCTCCCACCGGCACTCTGCATGAATCCCTACCCCTTTTGCTACAGAGGCTCACTTACCAACCATGAGAGCGGATGTCTGCTCACTGAGAGTCTGGGGAAGAAGAGGCAATGCCTCCAACCACTCCTTATCTTCACCTAAAATTGTTTTACCACGGGGTTCTCCCCTGCAATGCTCTATGTATGACTGAGTCCAGTCACTGGAGTGACGAAAATTATTCATGTGACATCAGGACAATTTTAGTGTGGAGATGAAGTCCACAGAGCAATCAACGGTAAAAGAAAAACAGAAGATAATGCAACCACAAGTCTCTCAAGGTTTCAGTTTCCTTCTGATCTGAGCTATCATTACTAATGCACACAACTGAGCAAAACAGTATGAGTAATTATTTATCAGAACATTAATATAGTTAACGTAAAAGGCAATCAGTTGGTGGCAAAAGAAAACTGAAGAAAAAGAGCATAGCAAAAGTATCTGAGATTTGAATTATTCCCTATTGCCCTTTCTGAAACAACAAAATATCTGTAAATAATTACTTCTAAGTGATTATCAGAAATGGAAATGGAAACTGAATACAAAATCAGGAGAACACAAGACATAGTTAATCTGGTTTCTTTCTCATGTGCTAAATAGAAGTGTAACTGAAGAAAAATAATTAAAATATAATTGAAGAAAAATAATTAATATATCCAAATTCTTTCTTGGGTATACATATTTACAGTGACTAGATTGTTTTTATTTTAATTTTTTTTAAATTTTTTTTTTTTTTGAGCAGGTACTCAAACCATAGAAAGATGCTCTGTTAAATGCAGTGACTGGACAGAGTTAAATACTCTCTGGGTTTCAAAGTGCCTGGCAGCGGAATCAAAGGATTAAAGCAAAACTGACTTGACAACAAAGAAACAAAAGCCCATTACAGCATAACTCATTATATCACTTCTCTTACGATAAAGGGAAATAGTAAATCAGACAAATATTGATTCAAGAGCTCTTTTTTTGTTCTAATTATGGCTTCTTCCCATACCCTAAAAGAGGCCTGAAAACTATTATGACTCATGGTCAAACTGAAACCCCCTTATATGTATACAATTCTACCATAAATACACAGTGGCCAGCACAAAACATGGTTTTCCAGTTCTGTGCATCTTTATCCTCCTCCTTCTGAATATAAAACCTTTAAGAGCAATGCTCACATCTGCTTTGTCTCATATATAGGGTTTAGTTCTCACCACAAAGATGTTTGATAGACCTCACTGCACACCGAGAACACAATACACATACACAGGATGACCTCGGCAGCTCTTTCTCGTTAGGATAAACACTCCGATTGATCTGCTAACAGTGGTGAAGATATGGAAAGACACTGATATATATTTGTCCACAGCTCCTGATCTGGCATCCTTCCCAACAATTTGGTGACACCCCCCCCCGCCCCCGCCCTTCTCGGGGTTGTACAAGACGGCAAGCTAGCTCTGGGGAAATCTCAAGGCCATGGGTGACAGGAAAGCTAAATGGCATGGCTAAATGCTGACCAACCATGTTTAGGTCCCATTAACATGGCATATTCTGTAGCTTATCTTTCCACGCCCCAACACACATACCAAGAGTTGGAAAATACCAGTTGTCTTTTGATGAATGTTCTTAACCAGCAGGCTAGGAGGCTTCTCCAGTGTCATCTCACCCCTAACACTATAGGCAGAACTTTCGTCACAGACCCAGAACCACAAGAAGCCCAGCCGCCAGGTTCAACAACCCTCTGGATCAGGAACTCACCTTTAAGGCACTGTTAACAAAACTTTTTTCGCTCAAACAGCCACTAAGAAAAAGTTAAAGTTCTGTTTTTCGTGTATTTTAAATTCACATTTACATTTCTTTATAATTTTAATTAATGGAAAAGGTTACGATTCTGCCATATTGAAAGTACTACAATTTTTAATTAAAACATGTCAGGTCTTTAAATGTATCTATGAAATCTAAATACCACAACAGTTTGAAAACCACCTTCATCCAACAAAAAAGTTTATGAGCAAACTCTTCTTTAACAGTAAAAAAATGCTACATTGGTCTATTATCTCCTTGAACTTATATTTCCATTCTATTTCCCCAACTTAATTTTCTCTCAATATAATATGTCTTAACTCTTGAGAGGCTTTTATTAATCTCCCTGTTACATTTCTGTATAACAAAATGTGTATAAAGTGATTTTTAAAAAATTTCCTATGTCCATACTATTTAAAAGTGTTTACTTTTCTTCTGGTTCAAGGTGTGATTACTAATGGACCCAACTGATCCAAACAACACTAATGAATATTTATAAGAATGTTAATGTAGTTAACATGGAAAGTATACTTTTATTTTGTCTTTTTTATTTTATTTTTTTCTGTTTCATTAGAATGCATTTCTAAAGAAACAGATAAGCCAAGTTTATTTTTCTCCAATTACTTCATATACCTATGGATGGAGTATTCCTTATTGCTATAATAAGGTGGGGATTTAACATCATTTCCATACCTTTTCATTTTTATGGATGTAAGCAGTAAGAAATCTTATTTACACAAAGAAGAGAATGAAGGATACTTATCATCAAAACATCTTTTTGTCTATTATCTTATAATTAGATTAGGTCTTCCTTCAATTTTGTTGAAAGCCAAGATGAAAAAACTAACTTACAAAAAGATGTATGGTCTGGCCATTAAATTTGGCCTTTTTACCAACACAAACACTAGTATTTTCATAGTGCTTTGTTGGTGGGACGAGACTTTTGCACCCCAGGACAACACACCACAGTAAGGTTTGGAATGGGTTGGGTAATAGCTGTGCTTTCCTTGGTCAAGGAGAAAAGGGACTCTAATAGGTAAGATAGAAAAGGAGATTTAGCAAAAGCAGTTTTCAGAAAGAGTATCTATAGATGATGAAGACCAGGAAACCATCTCCCTAAACCATCAACACCTTCATATGTCTTAGAAAGTCTTCATGTATACCCCGCCTGGAACACAGCCCCCCAACCCCAGGCAAGAGTGTTATTGCCAGGCATTCTATCCATTTAGCTTTGTACACATAAAAGTACATTTGGTTTGATTAATACATGAATTCCCCTACAATATATCAGCTTGTAGCAGATACTATAGGAGAAGCAATACATTTTTTAAAAACACAGAATCATAATTCTTGTTCTTTCTACTTGTAGAGATGGAAAACACCTAATAAATCATAATGTCCTACAGTATAGAACTTTACTCAACAAAAGACTGTTTAAGTCAATATTTTTAATAATGTCAAAAAAATCTAGAAATCATCCAAATGTTTAATAATAAGAAAATTACTGAATAAATGTTACAGCAGACATATAATGGAAGAATATACAATATTTTAATTTCAAGAACATATATTGACATTAGAAAATGTTCTTCATATTATGTGGCCTGAAAAAATAAGGAAGAAACAAACATAAATAAAATTCATGCTAATTTGTAAAAATGTGTATCTGTAAGGAAAAGTCTGTTAAGAAAATCTGTTAAACAATTTTCAGTGGTTATCTTTAGGTGATGTAATCATAGGCAACTTTCTTACTTGTTCTTTTCAAATGTCCAACACAGGGCATTTCTTCCATGATAAAGGGGAATGGGGAACCGTAAGGACGGCGGGGAAACAGGCTCACTACCTCTGGCTTGTTGAATATGGCTACAGTGTTTGTGAGAGATGGTGTCCAGCCAAGGGACCAGCGGGAGTTTAAATCCATCCCACAGGATGTAGGACTGCTTCTCCCCAGCAAGGGGTGGGGGCATTTCCTAGTCTGCAGTGGAAGATCTTGCCCAATGTCTACATTCTCTCTTAGATTCTGGACATTTTTCTCCCTGACCAATTTTACACTTCCACTTCCTTCCTCAGCTGCTTTCTCTGGATTACTGATTTCACTCACTCCACAGATGCCTAGAAATCACTGCAGTCAGGTTCCCATCATGTTAACCTCATGAACTATCCCAGCTCATGGGTTTAAAAAAGAGCGTTCAGGGGTGCCTGGATGGCTCAGTCGGTTGAGCGACTGCTTTCAGCTCAGGTCATGATCCTGGAGTCCCGGGATCGAGTCCCGCATCAGGCTCCCAGCTCCACGGGGAGTCTGCTTCTCTCTCTGACCTTCTCCTTGCTTATACTCTCTCTCACTGTCTCTGTCTCAAATAAATAAATAAAATATTAAAAAAAAAAAAAAAGAGCATTCAGTCAACAAGTAAAATGCTATATGCCAGTCAGGTTATCTGGGGCTTCAGGAAGACACAGTTGGCGATTTTTACTTCCACCATCTTTTACAACTCCAGTCTCCTTACCTCAGCAAGTGTGGAGGGATCTTGACAATGGTATCCACACCACCCAGGGTTTCTGCAGAAGGAAAATTACAAAGTTAAAAATAAATACATATAGACTGAGAATGTGCAGATAAATTTCTTAGTTTCTTTTTTCCCTGGAAATTCCTATAATTATACATTAGTCAGTCCTCAATTATCTGCATGCAAGTCACTCATACCTAAAAACCCTCTCTTGATAGCTCAAAAGACTTCCTCAGAGCAGTTAAAAAATTAGGATACATTTCCCTACAGAAACACAGAATGAATAACTAAATTTCAACCTGAACCAGAATTTCAATTTAATCTACAACTGGCTAAAATGTTATATTCTTGCAATAAAAATAGACAAAGGACAAGGGAAACAAAAGTAAAAATAAACTACTGGGACTACATCAAACTAAAAAGCTCTCGTAGAGCAAAGGAAACAATCAGCAAAAACAGAAGGTAACCTACTGAACGGGAGAAAATATTTACAAATCATATATCTAACAAGGGGTTAATATCTAAAATATATGAAGAACTTATACAACTCAACACCAAAATAAATAAATAAATAATAAAATAAAATAAAATAAAAATCCACTCCAAATAATCCAATTAAAAAAGGGACAGAGGACTTGAATAGGTATTTTTCCAGAGAAGACATGCAGATGGCCAACAGACACATGAAAAGATGCTCGACATCACTCATCATCAGGAAAATGCAAATCCAAACCACTAGCAGATATTACCTGACAACTGTCAGAATGACTAAAATCAAAAAGATAAGAAATAAGTGTTGGTGAGGATGTGAGAAAAGAGAACTCTCATGTGCTACTGGCGGAAATATAAATTGGTACAGCCACTGTGGAAAACAGTATGGGTGTCCCTCAAAAAATTAAAAATAGAACTACTATAGCACCCAATAATTCCACTACTACTGGGTATTTACCTGAAGAAAAAAAAAACAGTAATTCAAAAAGCTATAGGACCCTTATGTTTATTGCAGCATTATTTACAATAGCCAAGAAATGAAAGCAACCTAAGCAACCCTCAATAAATGAGTGGATAAAGAAAATGAGGTGCAATATATATAATGGAATATTACTCAGTCATAAGAAAAAAATGACATTCATCATTTGTGAGAGGGTAGATGGACCTCGAGTACATTATTCGAAGTGAAATAAGTCAGAGAAAGACAAATACCATATGCTTTCACTTATATATGGAATCTAAAAAACAAAACAAACAGATAAACAAAAACCCAAATAGACTCATTGAATATGTACAGAGAACAAACTGAAGATTACCAGAGGGGAGAGGTGTGGAGGATGGGTTAAACTGGAGAAGGGGATTAAGAGGTACAAACTTCTAGTAACAAAATAAATACGTCACAAGGGTGAAGAGTACAGCATAGGGGATATCCTCAATAACATTTTAAGAACTTTGCCTCGTGACAGACAGTAACTACACTTTTACTGTGAACATTTTGTAACGTACAGAATGGTCAAAACACTAAGTTGTACACCTGAAATTAATATAGTTTTGTATGTCAATTAAACTTCAATTTAAAAAATAATAATATGGAAGGGAAAGCTCTTTCTTTGAAATACTGCTTTAACACCCTCAAATAATAATTCATAATTGTGAGAGCCTCGATGTTCACAAAGCATTTTATGCAACATCTCATGATGCACACATACATTTATGACATGGTAGATAAAACTTTTTTTTTTTTAATCATCCTACAGTTAGGGATATTGAAAGGAGGCTCACCCTCAAATCTCATTAACCCAGCCTGGATGTTCACTACTTTACCATTGCTGTGGATTATTCACACTACTCCTGCCTCCAACAGCAGAGATAATGAAACACTATTCTCTTCCCCCTCCCCCACGGCCCCCCCCAGCCAAAGCTGTTCTATTTCAATAGGGCTAACAATTCTGTATCCAGTTCCAACATGTGTGGTTGGGGGAGGCTTCCTCACATGAACAAGTAATTCTCTCACACCAGCTGGCGGTCCTACCATTTAATTCAATTCTGACACCGTTGACTAGGAGACAGCATCAGATCCCACAGTTAAGGGCTCAGTCCTACAGGACTACACCCCCTTTTCAGACCCCAATCCCAAATTCAAGTTGTCATCTTGGCTTCTGACTGGCCAGCTATAGGCTGAAGGTATGAATGAGCCCCCTCTTTTGGTTCAGTTAATTTGTTAGAACAGCTCACAGAACTCAGAGAAACATTTCACTTACTACATTACTGGTTTATTATAAAAGGACAAAACTCAGGAAGGGCCCAATGGAAGAGAAGCATGCGCCAAGGTATGGAGAAAAGGCGAGCTTCATGTCTCTGAGGGTGCCATTCTCCCCATGTTTCCATGGGTTTACCAACCCAGAAGCTCTCCGAACCCCATCCTTTTGGGTTTTTTATGGAGGCTTCATTACATAGGAATGACTAATTAAATCATCAGCCATGGGAGTCTGAGCGCAATCTCCAGCCCCTCTACCTTCCCTGGAGGTCTGGGAGGGACTGAATATTCCAACTCTCTAAACACAGGGTTGGTCCTCTTAGCAACAGCCCCCACCCTTAGGTTGCTTCTTTGTTAACATGACAAAAACACTTTATGGTCCTCTTCACCTAGAAATTCAAGGATTTTAGGGGCTCTGTGCCAGAAATAAGAACAAAGACCAAATATTTATTTATTATTAGAAATCTCAATATTCCAAGTTCTGATTTGTTCCCAGTTTTGTCAGCTCAAACTGTGTGGATTCCTTTCTTCATGGCTTAGATCCACAAGCCTTACTGGTATGAACCAGTTTCATTGGAGAAGGAGAACTATTTCTGCTGGTCTGCTAAAAGATCAGAAGGAAAAATGGATACCAGATGTATCTCCAAGACTCAGTAGTGAGAGCAGTCTAAAACATGATGAGAGGATCTCAGCCTGTTGTGGCCAATGGAGCAAAGAATGAGTGTAGGCAAGATAATCCTCCAAAGAGAAAGATGGGATCAGTAGGGTCAGGGATGCTGTGGCCGACAAGGCCAAAGGAGGAAGTGGAAGAACTGAGGTTAGTCATTAAGATGAGACAGGATAACCCTAAAGCAAAGCCCTGAGATGCAGGTGCAGGGAGCAGATCAAAGGCCGGTCAGGTCAGTGTGGCCTAGTGGTTAGCAGGCCAGGGCCGGACAATACGCTGCTGCTCTCCAAGGGGAGGTGCTGACACTCAGCAACCAAATCCTGGCAGTTTTCCTCATTAGACAGGGGGGGTTATATTCAACTTAAGATGTTCAATAGCACCCAACCCTACAAAGGCTAACCAAGAACCTGAAGAAAGAAAAAAGACAAAGGAAAATCGCAGAGCAGCCATACTGAGCATATCCTCGCCAATCGGAGACGCTGAGTAGGTACCTGTACCGGGTCACCTGGGGAACCTGGGGCGGACGAGTGAGGGAAATGGGTGCATCACATTTTCAGCTGCCGACCTGAAGCTGTGGAGATGGGTGTGGTGAACTCCAGTGGGGCTGGGAGGAAGGGAAGAGGCCTCTGGGCTGACTTCTGAGAAACGCAAACATTTAGGCAAGGGAGAAGTGCGGGAGCTGGCAAAGGGAGCAGGGCCGCTTGGGAGGCATGGTAACAGTGGGCAAGGCGTGGTCCTGGGGGCCAGGGGAAGTCGGGTGCCAGTGTGTTCCATGCAGCTGAGAATCCCTTAGCTGCATGGGGATGCTTCACCACCAGGTGGTGGCAGGATGGGAGATGGAGATAGACAGAGGTGAGTGGAAGAGGGAGTGGAAAGCCAGGCTGTGGCCACATGCACTACAGACTTTTTGAGAAGTCAAGCTGTAAACGTAACAGAAACTGGCTGGAAGGAAAAGTAGGTGGAAAGGTAGAGGGAAAGCAGGAGGGATAGACTATTCTTCTTTCCCTACCTGGTGGTCCAGCCCCTAGTTTTCTTTCTCCTCTCCTCCATTTCCAAATCCATTTTGAAACAAGTCTCCTGATATGTGTAAACATCACAGGTTTCTAAAATGAAGACATGGTCCCTGGCCGTTCCAACGTTTCGACATTCTGTGTCATCCAGCCCAAAAGCTCACATGCTTCCAAGATCACTAGTCTTGAAGGAAAATGCCATCATCTCCGCTCTCCACAAGCTGTCGCCGTCCCTTATTCTATAACCTCTCCAGACCATTTCCTCACTGGCAAGAAATATATCTAACAACCTAACTTGCTCAAAGTAGAGGGAAGATACATACATATATATATACATTGCTTGTTGGTTATTATGCAGCCATTAAGAAAACCGATTTTCAGAGAAGTATCAATGAAAACATAGAAGATGCTAAAGCTAAGAAAAAACAAATGACAGTCTGCCATAGATAGTATAACCCTCTGCAGAAGGGAACTACTCCAAAATGTGATTAGCGATCTTTCTAGGTTTTGAGATTACAGGTGATGTTAGTTTTTTTCTTTATACTGTCCAAATATTTTTCAATATTCTAAAATGAGTGTATGTAACTTTTGCAAACAGAAAAAAAAGATGAATTTCACTTAAGACCCAAACAAGTCATTAATGGGCTGATCTGTTTATAAACAACTGCTTCTCTTATTGTAGGTGTGAAAGCCACACAGAAGCATAAGGGACAGTCCCTCCATTCAAGAAGCACACGTCTACACTGTTGACATTTGTTGTTTGGGCTGACCAGCCATCGGAAACAGAATCCTAAATTTGTTTTGAAGAAACTATCCCTTTCTGAGTCAGGGATTTGGGTGAGACTTGTAGCCTAGATCAAAGCCAGATAGCCTATTCTATTCCTTAGCTGGAGGACTGGTTTTGGTATACACATGTCCCATTAGGACCAAGAGAGAAAAAGTGAAACCAAAGACTGGGCAGGAGTGACTGGAAGAGCTCCACTCTCTTGAGATGATCTGATGACAGGCAAGTGGGAGAGGACCCCTTTCTCCTGTGATGGCCAACATATGGCAATGACATCCCCATGTCCTTTCGGTGGGAGACAACTCCTCTCTCCTGTGATGGTTTTAGTGGGAAATGACGCCTCTCTCCTGTGATATCAAGGTAACCCCTTTCCCCTATAATGGTCCAAGTGGGAGATAACCCCTTTTTCTTCAGATGGACTAAGTGTGAAAATGACTCTTCCCTCCCATGGTGGTTTTAATGGGGGTTGATCCCTCTCTCCTCAGATGGTCTATGTGGGCTGATGCTTCTTTCTCATGAGATGGTCTCAATGTGATGATTCACAAGCCCAGGAGACTCATGAAGAGTGTTTCAATCTCCCCAAAAAGAGCAGAGCAAGGTCCTTGAACTGTAATTCCTGAGCCATATTCAACCCACAGCTAGCTTTACAGGGGGTATTTAGTGACGAGAGTGAATAAATTCCATTTTGCTCAAGTCAGCTTGAATTAGGGGTTTGTTGTTGTTGTTATTGTTATTGTTGTTGTTATTGTTGCTGTTGTTTTGGGGGCAGGAGGGTTTGGTCTCCTGAATACAATATTTCTCAATTATCCTGCCCCTAGAAGAACTGTCATGGCCAAATAATCCAAAGTATTAGGTGCTCTAAGGCAGTCATGAAGGCAGGGCTCTGAACCCAGGGGAGGAACGGATTTGCCTGAAGAGCCCAGGGATTGCTTCCTATGTGAGTTAGGCCTTAGGAGTCTGGAAGGGGAATTCCCAGCAGGAGTAAAGGCAGAGAAGCAGACAATGCCTGGTGTGTTCACAGAAGAGCTGCAGCTCACTCTAGTTTATGAAACCCTTGGGGGTCACAGAGCAAGAAGAAACAAGAGCTGGGGTTAGATTCTAAAGAGTGTTCTAAGGAATTTACACTTTAATCTAGAAAGAAATTATGGGGTTGAAGGGGATGCGTTTTATAGTAAAAAACGAAAACAAAGCCAACAACTGATGGAATGGTAGAAAATGGACTGGAGCAGAAAAGAGCAGGAAGCCATACAGTCTTTGTTCACGCTCCCTTCTCCCTTCACATGCCCTCCCAACACCCTCCTTACAGGGAAGAAGCATTGTACTCATCCTTCTAGCCCCATGCTTAGCACAGGGGAGGCCTTCATAAATGTTTGCTAAATAAATAACTGAAGAGAAGAAGGAATCCACAGCTTACCTACGATTTCAAGGCAAATCTACTTTAAAAGCCCTACCAGCTCACAGCCATTTCCTCCCCACCCCACCCCTGACCCCATATTCTATGCCCTCTTCTTTGATCTGTTTTCCTGATTTACTCATCCCAACCCTCACAGTGAGTGTCAGGCACTGTTACTTAACTATTTCATGCACTCTGCCTTCTCTCGGTAACTACAGAAGAACAGTCACTGGGAAAGGAATCAGAGCCACTCCTGTGGTCAGGTCGGACTCCAGGCTTGGCTTGGATACCTGCCTCACGTGTGGGCTTCCCAGATGGCTTCAAGGATCTAGACTCAGCAACACTGCAGTTTAATTTAACAAGATGTTGAAAATCAAAATTTAAACATTAAAAATACTCAATCACTCTTCTCCTCCCTGTTATCTCAATCTGCTTAATTTACAGCAAAATAATAATGAACATAGGAATGGCATGTTTAAAGCGCAGTCAGGCCCGGCTTTATTATGTTACTCAGCCATCTGTGACCCTTCATTAGAGGCATTTGGGAATCTAGCGCTCAATGGCTCTGCTGAATGACAATGGCAATGGAAAATTAGTACTGTGGCTTTAAGAGCCTAGCTGCTCAAGTATATCTGGTCCCTATTCCCGAAATGTAAACAATGGTCAAGTTCAGCCTACAAGATAAACTTCCATGACATATGCAGATGTCAAAGAAAAATGACGTTGCTAGGATTGCCTGTACACATACACCCAATATATGTGAATTTCAATCCTCTGAATATTAACAGAGTCACCTAAAACACCACCAGATTCTACATTTAGTGGAAAACCTGCTAATGGCACTTCTCTCTTTTCAGGTTGTACCATAGTGGTGTCATATCACGCACTGATTGCTTTCTGATTAAGAGAGAAAGAGATTCAATCTTATTTTGTAATTGAATGGCAGCTGAGGAAAGGCACACAGGCTTGGGCCAAGCCAGGGGCCCCCAAGTCTGCCTTGGTTTCTCCTCCGCCTTATCATGGTTCGATCAGTGTCACCCAAAGTATGCTCCTGATCCCTCTGCATTCCCATCCAGACAATTCTGATTGCCCAAATTGGGCCGAATTGGAATGAATGTCTTGCAGTCTTCTTTGAGGTGGAGTTGGGCAAACCCGAGTCTGATGGGAATCACAGATGTGCTACCAGGAACTTATTTCAATACTTGCACGGCTCACAAATTTAAAATCCCACCTGTCTGAAGGGCACACCACAGCAGAATTACAGAGGTAACGCAATCCCATACGCATGTAATGTTTCATGTACAATAACCATGGAAGCTAATACTTAACAAGCTGGCCTCTATCTGGAAAATCAAAGAAGCCATTCCTTCCTGGTCACATTCGCCAGTGTTTCGAGATCGAGGTTGATGGTTCAACTTCCCTTTTTCCCACAGGCGCTTGGAATCAGGCCCCTGGATTCGCACCGGCTGATGGTCCTGTCTAACTCGGAGATGGGTGACCATCGTCTACCTTGCTGGGGATAGGGAAAAGGGGGCCTCCTGGCGGGGAGGACCACGGTTCCCCGCTAAAGTCTGGTAGAAGACAGAGACCAGAGACGAGGCAGATGGATGTCAACGCCCGATCCAAAATTCTCATATCCCGCATCAATTCGCCGAGGCAACTCTTTCAATCGCGCGAAACGCATGCATAACAGCAGCTCATCGGAAGCCCCAAGCATCAGGGCCCGCTCAGCCCCAGTCCGCGCGGCCCTCCGGCGGCCGCGAGCAGGGTCGCGGGAGCCCGACCGGCCGGCAGGTGCCCGGCGCCCCGTGTCCCGCGCTTACCCAGGGCCCAGGTGCAGCTCTCCTTGATGGCTTTGTACTTGCTCCCAGACGCTTCCTTCTGCAGCTTCCTCAGGATCTCTTCCATCTTGACCTTCGCAGGGTCTCGGCCACCGACAGGGAGAGGAGCGCTCTTGGGAGGCCCGGCCGGGGACGCCGCCGCCGCCGCCTCCGCCTCCGCCGCCGCCGCCACTGCTAGGCTCCCGGCGCCTAGGCTGCCGCGGCGCTCGCCCCCCGCCGGTCCCGCGCGGCCACTGATGAATCACGCCCGCTCCATGCCGCGGGCCACGTCAGCCTCGCCGCCCCGCCCCGCCCGCCGCCCCGCCCGCCAGGGTCAGGTGCGCTCGGCGCGCGCGGCGGCAAGCTGGAGCCTGGAGGCCGGAGGCCGCGGTCCCCGACCCAACGCCGAGGCAGGCCCCGGGGCCACAAGGCTTCGCGGGAGGGTGGAAGCGGATGTCCGGAGCTGGCTCGCCTGCCGGGCGTTGGCCCGGCGCGGCCCCAGGGAGCGTCTGGTCGGCCCGGGCAGCCGGCGGGGAGGGGCCTAGCCACTGTAACCCCCGGCACCCCCCGCCCACGCGGATCCCTACCCGCGACCCCCCTGCGCGGCGCCAGGCGGGGTGGGGTCGGCCCCGCCGGGTTTGCCCAGCCCGGGGCGCAGTGTGGCGGCGCGCGCTAGCATCCCGGTGTCCGGTGCTCACTGCTCAGTGCACAGCCCTTCTGGGCTCTGTGCCCGGCTCGGGCGCTACCTGTGAATAGACTGCCTCTCCCCTACCGGGTACCAGTACACGATCTCGCGGAGGAGGTGGGGGGATGAGGGTTTGTAGCCCCATTATACACAGGAGGAAACCAGGCCAGAGAGGCTAAGTTACTTCCCACACCTACCAGAGTTAGCCTCAAAACACATTCCTAAATCCAAACCCCCTTTTCCTTATTCTCTTGCGCTAAATTGTTATCCTCTAGAGGGAAAAAAAGGGGGGGGGGGACGCATAGGGGCCCAAGCAGGTGTCTAACTTTGGTAGGAGTGGGAAAGGATGGGCAGGAGGAGCTTCCCCAGTAAAGAACACTTTGGCTGAAGTTGGGAAACAGACTGTGGGTGTCCAGATACTGGAGGAAGGGAGCAATAGCCAGGGCCTCAGGTCCTGAGAGAGCGCACGCTGTGCTTCCGGGATGGCTTTGAAGGAAAGAGGGAGAGGAAAACAGGAATCTCATTTGGCATCTCATTGTTTCCCTCTTGTGAAAACCGTGACTCGGAGCTAAGAACGGATTTTAAGCGTATTTGTTTTTCTTTAAAACTGTCACTGTAGTGGTAGGGAAAAGTTCTTTTTTGCAAAGGAGTAACTGGAACCTGGGAGAACAGTAAGAAAATTCTACAGTAATCTAGAAATAAGTTGGGCCAATAGGAGGTGGAAAGGAATAGAGGAAAATATCGCCAGAGATATTTAAGGAGTGGAAGCAGAGGATTTAATGACTGATTGGGGTGGTTAGCATCTGGGATGACTTCCAGGTTTCTTTTCTGGAAAAAGGGGAGGATTGTAGCCCCATCTTCCAAGTTAAAAAAGAGAAGGAAAGGGTTTGGAATCTGGGGAGTATATGAGTTCAGTTTTGAACATACTCAGGTGGAAAATGATAATGAGAAACCCACAGGGTATTTCACTTATGGGCAGAAACGTAGTACAGTGCTGCGTGATAGAAATGAGGATTTGAAAGCCTTCAGGTATTGAGTTATTGATTCCTGGGGTTTGGCAAAGGTTGCAGGAGGCAGTGGATGGAATGGATAGAGCACGATGCCAGAAAGAAAGCTGGAGTCCCCTTATTCTTTTTAAGAGTATTTATTATCACTTTATGATTAAAAACAAATTTACTAGAAATTTACTAGAAAAAGTAGTAATTTCAGAGATATAAAGTTCTAATAGCTTTGTAATAAAGCTCTTGCAGAATATTAAAAAACAAATGCATTTGCACACTCTTAAAAAAATGGGCAATGATTGTGAAGTCAGTCCACAAATACAAATAACTTACATAACCTTTGAGAAATATTCAAACACCTACTTATCAAAAGAGCACAAACATTCAAGTAAGGTGTGATTTTTTAAAAAATCAATCAAATTGGCTAAGAGCTGGCCAACTGGACCCTATTGTGTCACAGATGCTAGTGGGAGGGTAATCCTGGAGGGATTCTAGATGTGTATAGAGCACAGATATGGCTACGATCCAGCAGTCCTACTTTTAGGAATTCATCCTAAGCAAGTGATTATAGAAGTGGATAAAGATTTTTCTACAAGAATTTCAATATGCTGTTCAATCATTTTTTAAAAATTGAAAACTATCTACATGTCCAACAGTAAGGAAATGGGCAAAAAAAAAAAATCCATGATGTATGTATCCATAAAACAGCATATTTTATAGCCTTTAAGAATAATGTAGGAGAGGAATGTTCAATGACATGAAAAGTGGTTGGAACTACATAGTTAAATGAAGTAAGGAAGTTGTTATATGCTATTACATACACCCATGCACTGACTGATCCCAATTTTATTATTTAAATATTTGAAGTGGAAGTACATAGGAGTTTTAAAGAAAAATACACATGCACACACAGGAAAATAAACATTTTTCTTTTTATAATTGCAAGGTTTTTTTGTTTGTTTGTTTTTTGTTTTTGTTTTTATTGATAAAAAATAAAAGTAGTATACAGGCAATGGGAGGACAAAGATTAATACAAATGGATCAAATGGGCATAAGAGTTTAGATAGGAAGTCTGCTCAAGAAGAATAATGAAGGCAGAGACTGGTTGCAGTAGATTAATTAAGAGCAGGTAGAGGGCAAGATTTCATTTCTTTTGATGGCTGCATAGTATTCCATTGTGTATATATACCACTTCTTCTTTATCCATTCATCTGTTGATGGACATCTAGGTTCTTTCCATAGTTTGGCTATTGTGGACATTGCTGCTATAAACATTCAGGTGCACGTGCCCCTTTGGATCACTATGTTTGTATCTTTAGGGTAAATACCCAGTAGTGCAATTGCTGGGTCATAGGGCAGTTCTATTTTCAACATTTTGAGGAACCTCCATGCTGTTTTCCAGAGTGGTTGCACCAGCTTGCATTCCCACCAACAGTGTAGGAGGGTTCCCCTTTCTCTGCATCCTCACCAGCATCTGTCATTTCCTGACTTGTTGATTTTAGCCATTCTGACTGGTGTGAGGTGATATCTCATTGTGGTTTTGCCATTTGCGACAACATGGATGGAACTAGAGCGTATCATGCTTAGCGAAATATGTCAAGCAGAGAAAGACAACTATCATATGATCTCCCTGATATGAGGAATTGGTGATGCAACATGGGGGCTTAAGGGAGTAGGAGAAGAATAAATGGAACAAGATGGGACTGGGAGGGAGACAAACCATAAGTGACTCTTAATCTCACAAAACAAACTGAGGGTTGCTGGGAGGAGGGCGGTTGGGAGAAGGGGGGGTGGGGTTATGGACATTGGGGAGGGTATGTGCTTTGGTGAGTGCTGTGAAGTGTGTAAACCTGGCGATTCACAGACCTGTACCCCTGGGGATAAAAATATATGTTTATAAAAAATAAAAAATTAAAAAAAAAAAGCAGGTAGAAATACATGTATAAACAACTCACTCAAACTGTTGACTATGAAGGAAATTAAGAGTAAAAAGTCAAAACACTTTTTTTTAAAAAACATCAACTCAGTAGAAAATACGCTTTGCATCACCACCCCCAGTATACCAGAAATACATATATAGGTAGATTTAAACACTGAAACAAAAGAGTTTTTTTGAGTAATCTCCATGTCCAGCACGGAGCTGGAACTCACAACCGGGATATCAAGAGTCCCATGCTTCACTGATTGAGCCAGCAGGGGTCCCTCAAACAAAGTTTTTATTTATAAAACAATCCTTGCTGCTAAATAGAATAGAGTTACTATTAAATAGGCTTTGATTCATTGTTGCAGTCATGCTTGCCTGTTCTTAAATTTGTTCCAGGCTGGAGACAGGAGGATAATGCAGCATGCGCAACCCAGGTGTTTTGTGTGTGTGTGTGTGTGTGTGTGTGTGTGTGTGTGTGTGTGTGTGTGTGTGTGTGTGTGTGTGTGTGTGTGTGTGTGTGTAATTATTTATTTATTTCACAGAGAGAGAGAGAGAGAGAGATCACAAGCAGACAGGGAGGCAGGCAGAGAGAAAGGGGGAAGCAGGCCCCCTGCTGAGCAGAGAGCCCGATGTGGGGCTCAATCCCAGGACCCTGAGATCATGACCTGAACTGAAGGCAGAAGCTTAACCCACTGAGCTACCCAGACGCCCTGGTGTTTTGTGTTTTGATGTCTATTCCTTCCCATTCTTCTCAGTTATTTTGGTTAAAAATTCTGGTTCACAGAAACACGGTGCTGTGTATGCTACTTATAACAATACACATTACTTAGCAACTGAAGTTACAAATGTCAGCAGATTCTTCTTTAATCTTAATCCAAAATGGTGATAAATTTATAATCATTTTTCAATGTATTTGAATAACAAAGCATTAATAAGTAGTTTTCCTTTTTGAGCATCAACTGTAATGTAAATATGGATTCAGGATTTTGAAAAGCAAATGAATCTTTTACCCAAGTGTTTTTTTCTTGGTATTTCAAATTTCTTTATTGGAAATGTTTAAAGTTTGAAACAGAGACTTGCAATATCTCTAATGTCTTTAATTTTATTCCATTCAGAGTGTCTTCACTAATAATATTCTCTTTCTGTGTTGCAAAAGGTTGAGGACATATAGTAACCATGGTGACTACCTAAAATGTATTTTGTAACTGTTGTATATATTAAGCATCTTGAAATGGAGTGTAACTTTTCCCCTATGGTTCCAAATCCAGCTATTAAAAAATGTTAAAAATATGACTTATATGTGCCAATTTTGTTGCTAAAATCCCATCTCCAAAAATGATAGCCAAATGAGATTGCTTTTAAACAGAAAAAAGTGAATCCCATTCTTGTGTTCATATCGCATAATATTTTTCTCATACCAGCCAATAACTCCAGTATAACATAACACATGCAAATATTAGCTAATGGAAAGGCTAAGCTGCTTTAACAATGACACAGTGATATAGTGGTTGGCAGAACATAGACTTTTATTTATAGTTTAAACTAAGTCGTGAGTCAGTGATGGGGGTTAGCATACCAGCTCCAGGAGATCATTCGAGGACCATATACCTCACATCTCACTGCTCCACCATCCTGGAAGGCATTTTTTTCCCAAGATAGGTCCTAGGCAGGTTGCATTCTAACTGATAGGGAGAAGAACAGAGAGTATATGAGCCCAGGCTTCCGATGTAGAAGCCATGCAAATTCCTTCCCCTGTATTCCACTGGTGAGGACAGTTGCAGAGACGCACTTGGATACCATATAGTTTATCTGGGACCTCAGGGCCCCCACCGGAGATTTCTTCCTGTGGCAGAGGGAGGAGGATTTGGTGGATGGCCACCAATATCAGTCACAGCTCCATTTTGAACAAAACATATCAAAAAGTAACAGTTCTCTTAATGAAATATAACAATTATTGCTACAATCGTTTTCCAAAGAGTCAGCAGAGATTCAGCAGAATTCTAAGGATGCCAAATGTATGAACATGTGTGAACAGTGATTTCAAGTAGCAAAGTAGAACGAAATTCCTAATAATATTTTAAATTATTCTGCTGTTTCCTGGTTATATTTACTTCTGAATCACTTTCAATTTTGTTACAATTTACCCGTTTAATTTATATTTTTCAAACAGTGTTTTTCCAATTCTATTGAATTACCCAAACCAGTTATGTGTTAGCTTAAATTGAAACAACACAATAAATCCTTCATAAAACTTGTCACATACATTTGACATAAACTGAACGTATAATAACTTGAAGTATTAGTGTTCTCATTGGGTAGAATCATGCAACCTATACCTGCTCCTGTCTGGATAATAAGTATTAACGCTATTCTCTATATTCTATGGGCTGTATTATCACTTAGCAGTATGGTTTTAAATTTCTCAGCCAATTCATCATCAAGAATCATACTCACCATGACCACGTATGCCAAGAATAATTTGTTTTTCAGCAATTATGTGAGTAACTTTCTCTTTGGCCACACCTATACAGCTAAATATGATAGTAACACTTCTTGATTAACTAATATAAAGGGTGAAATAGTGTTGACAAATTTGTCTTTTATTCTTTCTTTGAAAATATGTGAGGGCCTTATCAACAAGTTTTTGACTGCTCTATTTCCAAGTTTGTAGTTTCCTTTTTGTAAGACTTTAAATTTTCATTTGCAATAATATCACTGCATCTTGGGAAAGAAAAACAAAACCGAATGCATCACACTCCCTGATTTCAAATTATATCACAAAGCTATAGCAATTAAAGCAGGATGGTATTGGCATGAAAACAGACACATAGATCAATGGAACAGAATAGAGAGTCCAGAAAGAAAGCCCTGTATATTCAGTCAATTCATTTACAGCAAAGGAGGCAAGAATGTGTAATAAGGAGAGGATGGTTTCTTCAATAGATGGTGCTGGAAAAACTGGATAGGCACAAGCAGAAGAATGAAACTGGATCACTAGCTTCGCCATACACAAAAATAAACTCAAAATAGATTAAAGATTTGAATGTAAGACCAGAAATTATAAAACTCCTAGAAGAAAACATAGGCAGTAATAAGCTCCTTGACACTGGTCTTGGGAATATTTTTTTTGGACTTGACTCCCAAGGCAATGGCAACAAGAGCAAAAATAAAACAAATGAGACTACAAAATACTAAAAGTCTTCGGCACAGCAAAAGAAACCATCAAAAAAATAAAAAGGCCACTATTGAACAAGAAGGGATTGAGAGGGAGACAAACCATAAGAGACTTTTTATCTCATAAAACAAACTGAGAGTTGCTGGGTGGTGGGGGGCAGGAAGATGGTGGTTGGGTTATGGACATTGGGGAGGGTATGTGCTATGGTGAGTGCTGTGAAGTGTGTAAGCCTGATGACTCAAAGATCTGTACCTCTGGGGCAAATAATACATTATATGTTAATAAAAATTTTTTAAAAGACCACTATTGAATGGGAAAAGACACACATATTTGCAAATCATATATCCACTTATGGGTTAATTTTCAAAATATATAAGGAATTCATACAACTCAATAACAAATAAAATCCTAAACAATCCAACTAAAAATGGACAGAAGATCTGTGGATCTTCTGGATAGAAGAATAAACATTTTTCTAAACCCATAGAGATGGCCCACAGACACATAAAAACATGCTTAACATTAATCATCAAGGAAGTGAAAATCAAAACCATAATGAAATGTCACCTTATACCTGTCAGGATAACTATTATCAAAAGAACAAGAAATAATAATCGTTGGTGAAGATATGGAGAAAAGGAAATGAATTATTGGTGAAAATATAAATTGGTGCAGCCACTGTGGAAAATAGTATGGAGTTTCCTCAAAAAATTAAAAATAGAACTACCATATGATCCAACAATTCCACTTCTGGGTATTTAGCTGAAGAATATGGAAACACTAATTGGAAAAGATATAGGCATCCCACGTTCATTGCAGCATTGTTTACAATAGTCAAGGTATGGAAGCAACATAAATGTCCATCAGCTGATGAATGGATAAAGAAGATGTGGTACTTACATTTACACAATGGAATACTACTCAGCCATACAGCAGAATGAAATCTTGCCATTTATGACAACATGGAAGGACATTGAGAGTATTATGCTAAGGGAAATAAGTCTGACAGAAAAAGACAAGTACCATATGATTTCACTTATAAAGTGGAATCTAAAAAAACAAAGAAAATAAAAAAACAAGACAAAACAGTACTCATGGATACAGAAAATGGCTTAGTGATTGACAGAGGAGAGGGGAGGTAAGAGGTGGACAAAATAGGTGAAGGGGATCAAGAAGTACAAACTTCCTGGGGTTATGGACATTGGGGAGGGTATGTGCTATGGTGAGTGCTGTGAAGTGTGTAAACCTGGCGATTCACAGACCTGTACCCCTGGGACTAATAATACATCATATGTTTATAAGAAAATAAAATAAAATTATTTTTTAAAAAAACCTTAAAAAAAAAAAGGCTTTACTTTAAAAAAAAAAAAAAGAAGTACAAACTTCCAATTACAAAATAATTGTCATGAGGGGCGCCTGGGTGGCTCAGGGGGTTAAGTCTCTGCCTTCAGCTCAGGTCATGATCTCAGGAGCCTGGGGTTGAGTACCACATTGGACTCTCTGCTCAGCAGGGAGCCTGCTTCCTCCTCCCTCTCTCTCTCTCTCTGCCTGCCTCTCTGCCTACTTGTGATCTCTCTCTCTCTCTGTCAAATAAATAAATAAAATAAAAAAATTATATTGTATTACAAATGTGAAAGATGTTAAGAAGCTAAGAAAGTATATATCTTGAATGTTCCCATCACAAGAAAAAAATACTTTGCCACTTTATGTGGTGATGGATGCTAACTAGACTTATTGTGGTGATCATGTTGCAATGTGCACAAATATCAAATCACTATGTTGCATCTGAAACTAATATGGTCTTGTCAACTATACTTCAATTAAAAATAAATTCTAAAAATACTACTTAATATATTAATACATATTTTTATCAGCTAATATCTGTTTATTAATACTTTTAATATATTCAACTATCTGGAAAATGTTAGATAAACTAATGATCTCTTAAAAAAAGAATGTCACTGTAAGTAATACATTTTCAGTATTTTAGTGTTTTGAGCATTTGGAAAGCTATACTTAAACCTTCTTTTTTTTTTTTTTACTCAGCTCAAATTTTTAAAAAATGTATTGAGTAGAAGAGACATTTGTCCTAATGTTGTCACTATTCACAAGTCCAAAATTGGCAGTTCAACCAAAACATGCTTCTGTGTTTTTTAACATCATCATTCTTATTTTTTCTAATAATGAAATAAAAATAAATTATCTTAAGAAGAATTTATGCACGTTTGATTAAGATGTATGATTATTTGCAAAGTCAAAAAATGCCTAATGCTTATGCCTAATCCAAAAATTCACACTGAAAATTATTAACTCACAACCAAAAGTTAATAGGAACTCTTGCTGTCCTTGCCAACAGTGGATAAATTCTTCTAAACCTCACTTCATAATTAACTGCAAATTACACTGACACAAATTAAACTATAAACCATTAACTCTCCTGATACAATTATGATCAAATCCAGAAAACCAAATGAAACACCAGTGCACAGAAGAGCCAATGGCCAGCTGGCTCCCAGCCAATGCACACAGTCATTACATCCCCTCCATCAGCTGTCACTCAACTCGGTTGACCCCAGTATTTGCTACAGTGTGAACAGCATGACTTAGAATGTAAGTGTCACATTCCAATATTGAAGATTCCATAATACTTCTTTTCTAAAAAGAACACATTCTGGTGAAAGAGACTAACTGATTCCACAACCCATTAATGGGTAGACCTGCATTTGGAAAACACTAGGACCAATGGAGATTTAAAAGTCTATCGGTGAGAAATATATTCATACAGTGAAAGAAAGAGACTTAAAGGTAGAAGTTGAATAGGTAGGAGGCAGCCAACCCAACAGGTGAAATAGGCATTGTTAGAGGAGGGAAAGATCACATTTAGTGTACAGAAGTTATCAGTCCAGGGAAGGTCTGAAGACCAACCTCTGAGTAAGGAGGGGAGGATGGAAGACTGGGTTTTGGTGTGTTTAGGGATTTGTGATACCTTGTTTCCCTTGTGGAACAGGAAGATATTTGGTGAATCTAGGAGATGTAAATAGAGGAAATGGGAAAGAGAGGTGTCCGAGGATGCATAGGAAGCTTCCTTCAAGTGACAAGGGCCCTGGAAATTCCCTGTATATGAATGTTTATGGAACAGTCCCAATTCAGCAAAATTTTCAAGTCTGGTGATATCTCATGACTGTGCTATTATTGCTTCAGACGCTGAACATCCATGTTGATGATGCTAAATCCAAATTTCCAGCTCGAATTTCCCTTTCAAGTTTATTTTGGCTAATATGCAAATCATTGATCTTTTCACTTATTCTGGTATCTAATTCACAGTATACTGAAGAAACTTGTTCACAATATTGTTTACCTAACAAGCACCAGTATAATCTGGAAGTAAAATAAGCATGATTTTAGATTAAATTCAGTGTTGTATTAAATTCAGTCTAGGAAAATAGTATTTAATTTGAAGACGGCTTACAAAATCATTAGTGATCTTGAACATTTAAAAAAGCAAATGATTACTTCCAATACATTTTAAGTTTGTATAAAATATAGTGTATCTTTATTTAGGGAAACATTTTAAATATCCCCCCAAATAGGTAACATTAACAATTATTAACATTTAAAATGATTCCTTTATTTGCAAAGAAGTTTCTACTTTAGTAAAAATTAATGTTATCTGTGTACTTAAATATGATACAATTGAACTTTTGCTTCTGGCTATGATTCAGGACCCTTTATCAGAACAAACTTACTGTTGAAAGACATTATAAAACTGAGTTTAAAAAATTAAGATTGCTTGTTTGAAGACATCAGAAACAACCAGGGAATCCAGGCTTTAAGGGCCAAGATCCTGGAGAGAAGGGGAATGCATAGAAGTGGGTCAGATGTTCTCTTTTTTCCCCTGGAGCACTGCCAGTGTGTCACAGTACATACATAGAAGTCAAGTCAAAAATGGTGGCCTAGAGATGTCAGAGTTCCCAAAGTCTGGGAAAATAAAACTAGGAGTTCTGAATTATTAAAACAATTAGAACTTGAGGAACCAAGGTGCCAGGGAAAAGGGAAGCACACAGTGTGAAGGCTACATAAAGTTATAGATAACATTATAAACAATAAAATGCATGACTCAAAGACTTGACACCTGCTCATTAATAAAATTTTAATAAATAAGCCTTTCTCATAGTTGTGGTATGTCTATGTGTGTGGATGTGTATATGTATATGCACATGTTCATATGCTTTTATGTAAGTGAGATAATATTATATATATGCTCTTATTATACATTCTGCTTCTTTTCACTCAATGGTATGTGATAGGAAGTTTCCTTTTAAATGGTTGTTTATTTTTTCTATTGTATGACCCTAGCAAAACTTAATCAATTCATATTGTTGGTTCCAACTTTTACCGTTTAGAGAAGTCTTCAGTGAACATTTCTGTGGTTTTTACATAACTTCCCTATTACAATATCTTCCTAGAGTAAATCTCTAGAAGTAAAAATACTGAGTCAAAAGGCACACACAGTTAAAGTGTTTGATGACATATTGGCAAATGAGATTCAAGGAACACGGATGTTTGCTTCCACCAACGGTGCACAGAAGAACCTGTATTTCTACTCTTCAGCATTACAACATATTGAAAATCTTTTCCCCTTTTGCCAGCTGAAGTGGTGAAAAAGTTGTTCTCTAATTATCATTTTAGTTTATAACTAAACCTAAAAGATGAGGTTGAACATCTTATTTTTATCACCTCATCTCTGCCCGTTCATGTATTTCACCCATTTAAAAAGTTGGGATATTACCTCTTTTTATTAATTTGTAAGACCTGATTTTATATCAGGGATAGTAATTTTTTATTGCAAATATATTTCTTAAATTTGTAATTTGTTTTTTCATTTTGTTTATGATTCACTACATAGACATTTTAAAGTGTATGTGTGTGAGAGAGAGACTTTGGTAGCAGATTCCTCTTTATTAAGTCTCTTTCTCATTGTTGCCAGCAGCAATCTTCTAGAAAACCATGAAGGAACATAAACTTCTTCACAGGTGTGAAAGCAAAGGAGATTGTGTTGTATTCATCAGTAACTTAGGCAGAAGAAAACACGAGTGCTACTATAGGCAATATGGTGATGACAGAAATAGATAAACCCTTGGGAGAAGAGAAAGGGAATTACTGTAGATGTAACTTCGTAATGTCTCCTCTAAGGTTTTATATTAATAGAACATTCCAGTTCTTTAGAATGCTCCATACTTCACCGTCATCCATTCCAAGTCTTAGCTTCTTAAATAGACCCTGCAATATGCCATAGCAGCTCCTATTAATGATTTAGAAAGGGGAGAATCCCCAATTCTGATATTATGTGTGCAACAAAGGGAGGTGTGCTCTCAGAGTCTCAGTTTGAAGTAAAGAATACATTCGCCTACAGACACATTATTCTGAGTGCTGACTAAACTGACAGGTGGAAACATTGTGATAAAGGCAAGCATCCAGACACTTACAGGTTACTTTGCACTGTTTGGCTTCTGAATATTCTTCCATTTGGGGAGCGATTCCTCAGAAGTTTAGAGAAAAACCCTGTCATCCTGTGGATGCCAATGTATGGCATCTGTTTCTTCCTCGTCAGTGCATCCATTGGAGATTCTGACTCTGAAGCAAGCACCAAAAAGAAGGAAACGACATAGGTCCATGACAAGAATGTTCCTGTCACCGCTTCTCTTCAACAGTGGACTGACTAAAGATTATAGGCAATACAACGAAACAAGAAAGTAAGTACATGAGTTAAGAAAAGAACAAATAAAACAGTTATTATTTGTGGATGTTATAATTATCTACATGGAATATTCAAAAGAATGTATAGAAAAATGGTCAGAATTAATGAGTTTAGCAAGATTTCTAGATGTTGTATCAATATAAAAAGACAGTTGCATTTTTACTTATTAGCAAAAACAAACAGAAATTTAGTAGCATAAAGTAATATAAAGCATCTAGGAATAAGTATAAGAAAATATGTACAGAGCCTTTGTACAGAATATTATGTCTCTACTGAAGCATTTTAAGAAGATTCAAGTAGAGAGAGAGACATATCTTGCTTCTATAAAGACAAAATATTTGACAACGAGCAATTCTAGTGAAATTCCCAGTGGGTTTTTTCATGGAGCACAAAAGGCTTAATTTAAAATTCATTTGGCTCCTTTGTGTAAATTAATTGGCCAAATATACATGGGTTTGTTTCTGGGCTATTTTGTTCCATTGATCCATGTGTCTGTTTTCATGCTGATATCACACTGTTTTAACTACCTTAGTTTTGTTATGCAGCCATGTAAGATAGCCAAGACTATACAACAGGAGAAAGACAGTTTCTTTCAATAAATGATGCTGGGAAAACCAGAAAGCCACATGCAAAAGAATGCAACTTGACCATTATATTACACCATACACAAAAATTAACTCAAAATGCATTCAAGACTTGAATGTAAGGCCAGAAACCATAAACTCCTAAAACATAGGTGGTAAGCTCCTTGACATAGGTCTTAAAGAATAACTTTTTTAGTCTAACACTGACAGTGCAGCAACAAAAGCAAAAATAAACATATGGAACCACATCAAACTAAAAAGCTTCTGCACAGCAAAGAAAGCCACCAACAAAGTGAAAAGGCAGCCTACTAAATGGAAGAAAATATTTGCAAATAATATATTTGATAAAGGGTTAATATCCAAAATGTATACATAACTCCTACAACTTAATAGCAACAACAAGGAATCTGATTTTAAAATCGGCAGATGGGGCATCTGGGTGGCTCAGTCAGTTGAGCATGTGACTCTTGATCTCAGCTCAGGTCTTGATCTCAGGGTCATGAGCTCAAGCCCCGTGCTGGGGCTTGAGTTCAAACTCTTCAAGTTCAAGTCATGAGTTCAAGGCTCCATGCTGGGTATAGAGCTTACTTTAAAAAAAAAAAAAAGTGGACAGAAGACCTGAATAGACATTTTTCCAAAGAAGACAAAGAGACGGCTGGCAGATTCATAAAAATATGCTGGGCATTATTCATCATCTGGGAAATGGAAGTCAAAACCACAATGAGAAATCACCTTAAACCTGCTTTAAGGTTTACTATAAAAAAGACAAATAACAAATGTTGATGAGGATGTGGAGAAAAGGGAACCCTTGTACACTGTTGGTGGGAATGTAAATTGGTGCAGCCACCACAGAAAATAGCTTGGAGTTTCTATAAGAAATTAAAACCACAACCACCATATGATTTAGCAATTCTACTTTTGGGCATTTATCCAAAGAAAAGGAAAACACTAACTCAAAAAGAGATAATATACACCCCATGTTCATTGCAACTTTATCGACAATAGTCAAGATATGAAAATAACCCAAGTGTCCATCGGTGGCTGAATAAATAAAGAATTGTGGTATATACATGCAGTGGAATATTATTCAGTCAAAAAAAGAATGAAATCTTGCTTCTTGAAACAACATGTATGATCATGAATGCATTATGTTAAGTGACATAAATCAGAGAAAGATGAATACCATATGATCTCTCTTACAAGTGAATCTCAAACAAACAAACCCAAGCTCAGAGATACGGAGAACAGATGGGTGATTGGCTGGAGGTGGGAGAAATGGATAAAAATCTTAAAAATTTTTAAAAAATTTAGAAGTAAAGACAATTTGTGAGATCGTGTAATTAAATTAGAGGAAAATCTTTTCTCAAATTTAATTAGCTATAAAAAACAAAGGTCTTAAAACCCACAACATTTTTGATGATTTTTACACAGACAACAAGCAATTCTCAGACACCACCTGGATGGTGTCTGAGAATGCAACTCAATTCTGACACTATCTACCTGGAGACAACATCAGATTCCACAGATCAAAGGTTCAGTCCTGCAAGACTGCCCTCCCTGACCATCCCACTTCGGACACCAGTCCCAAGCTCAGGTCGTCCTTATCTATGTTTCTGACCAGCTACCGACCTGAAGTTCCAATGACTCTTCCAACTCAGGATGCCAATCACAGTCTAGGTTGTTACTTGTACTTCTGAGTGACTGACTACAAATTAGAGGTTCCCTTGAGTCCCTCCTCAGGTTCAATTAACTTGCCACAATTAAGTGGCTCACAGAACTCGGAGAAACATCTTACTATAGATCACCAGCTTATTAGGAAAAGATACAGCTGTGGAGCATCCAGATACAGATCTGCATAGGACAAGGTAGGTGGGAAGGAGTGCTGAGCTCCCGTGCCCTCTCTAGGCAAGCCTGTTTTCCCAAATCTCCACATGTTCACCAGCCTGCATGTCCTCTGAACCCTGTCCTCTTGGGTTTTTATGAAGGTTTCATTATATAGGCACAGTTGACTAAATCATTGATCATTGGCAATTGACTCTAATTCTAGCCCCTAATCCCTCACCACACCTCTCCCCCAGAGGACTAGAGGGGAGAGGGAGGATTTCCTGACCCCTCTGCTTAGGTAAGGGTGGGAGGACTGCAAATTCCCAGCCTCCAGTCACATGGTTGTGTCTCCCGGCAGCCAGCCCTCATCCTTACATGGGGACCAGAAGTCATGCACTAATGCATTGATGTAACAAAAAAACACCTTCAGGTTCTCACCATTTAAGATTTAAATTTAAATTCTAAGAGTTTTAAGAGCTCTATGCCAGATATGGGAGGAGGACCAGGTATATATATAAATTACAATCTCACATGTCACAGAGGAACATATAAGTGTGATTTCACTTATATAAGGTAAAAAAAAAAAAGTGGTAGCTGTATAGAGTTTGGGGACACAGATATGTAATAAAACTGTATAAAAAATCCAGGATTTCAGTTTCCTCCAAGATAAGGAAAGTTACTAGAAACGTACTCAAGAAACTTCAAAATCATGATTTAGCAGTAGCTATAAAATTATTCAATTTATTATTCTCTAAACTGTACATAAATGTTACATCCCTCCCCCCCTTTTTTGGGTATGATTTCCCCCTACAACTTAACAAAATGAAGAGACAAGGGACAGTTTGGAATCATCCCTGCACCGATACGCAATGATTCCTACAGCATCTGGTGGCAATAGCCAGGTGGAGCCAGGTGTGGGGTGGCTGGTTAATCCACCCCCTGCCTGGAGACTTGACCTGGAAACCTCTTCACTTGGTCTTCTTTGGATTTGGCCTGTTTTCTAAGCTCAAGTTCTTCTGCTTTTCCATTTAAATTCTGTGAACTACCAGATATCCTTCCCAAAAAAATTGTCTTTCTCCTTAACCAGAGAAACTCCTTTATCAGAGTTGGTTGCTATTGTTTAAAATCAGTAAAGAAATAAAACGAAAGAAAATGAACAGTGCTTTTCCGAGCATCTAAGAGGGGCACTTCACCAAAATGGCGTTGGAAGCCTTCCCACGTGTGGTGCCATCTAAACTCTGACCTGAAGGACTGGTGGAAGAGAACCAGGTGACCAAAGGGGAAGACAAGGGTTCCAGGTTCCTCACATTAAGCCTTTTCAGATTCCTCTCTTGCCATATGCCTCTCTTGTTTGACTGCCCTGCCCTCCCTCTCCCCTCCTAGTAGGTCTATTTTCTTTAGATACCTTAGAAAAGCCCTCAATTTTATGGTTTCTCCCAGTAGCATTTGATATCATGACCCCTCTTTTCTTAAAATACACTCCTCTGTTGGATTCTGTGAAACCACATTTCCCTTGTTTTCTTTTAAGTTTTCTAACATTTTCTAACTGTACTTCTAATTACCTTCTTTACTGACTCTCATGAGAACGACCTTACACCTCAATCCTAGCTTTCTTTTTCTCATGATTTTCTCTGCTTCTCTCTCGCTTTTTTTCTGCCCCTTCTCTTTTCTACCTCCCCTTCCCACCTTTCCCATAGACTATCACATCTCTTCTCTTTAAAAAAAAAGTATTTATTCGAGAGAGAGAGAGAGGAGCTGCAGAGGGAGAGGGACAAGCAGTCCCCATGATGGCTCAGAGCCCAACACAGGGCTCAATCCCAGGACCCTGAGATCATGTCCCAATCTGAAATCAAAAGTTGCTCGCTTAACCAACTGAGCCACCCAGGTGCGCCTCTTCTCAGAGCTTTTAAACCTATCACTGTGCTGATCACTTTCCAGCTCAGGTATCTCTTCTGGATGCAAGAAGTTTAAGAGTCAAGGAGGAGGTAACCATGTTTGTTTTGCTCACTGTTAAATGTCCAATGCCTAATACGGTGCCTGGCCCATGACGGTTATTCAATTCAAATATATATGAATGTTTGAGTGAATCATTATACTTACATTACTCCAGGTGTCCGGAAACATCTATCTTTATGTTTCTATTAGATGTTCTGTCTTATATTGAAACTTTAACTCTCCATTTACTATGGGAAAAAATAAACAATATCAAATCTTTTTGGAGGTAGGGATACTTTCATTTTTTTTTTGAATGGCTGAACAGTATTTCTTTCTTCTTTCTTTTTTTAAACTTTAAATTCAATAAGCCAACATATATTACATCATTAGTTTTTGATGTAGTGTTCAATAATTCATAGTTTCATATAACACCCAATGCTCATCACATCATGTATCCTCCTTAATACCCATCACCCAATTACCCCATCCCCCTACCCACCTGCACTTAAGCAACCCTCAGTTTCCTATAGTGAAGAGTCTCTCATGGTTTGTCTTCCTCTATGATGACCTCCCATTCAGTTTTCTCTCCCTTCCCTTGTGATCCTCTGCACTATTTCTTATATTCCACATTGAGTGAAACTATATGATAATTGTCTTTCTCTGATTGACTTATTTCACTTAGCATAATTCCCTCCAGTTCCATCCACATCTATGTAAATGGTAAGATTTCATCCTTTATGATGGCTGAGTAATAGTCCATTGTATATACATACCATATCTTCTTCATCCATTATTCTGTCCAAGGACATCATTTAGATAAAGGATTGCATTTGGTTAGCAAACTCTGAGAGACTCACTGAATCAATAATTTAGTGGTTGGAAGAAAAGTGATTTTCTCTTGGCACTAAGGAGTGAATACAAGAAGCAAACAAAATGAGTTTCCGGGAAGATGGCACGGTAGGAGGACCCTAAGCTCATCTCGTCCCACAGATACAACTCCATAACACTCACATCTGTTCAAATAACCCAGAAAAATGAAGAATGGAAGAGACTGTCAGAACAAACTCTGCAAACGAATGTAGAGAAGAGACCACACTCAAGAGGGCAGGAAGGGCAGAGATGTGGTAGGGAGCTAAACCCCATGCCTCTGGCCACTAGAGGGAGGGAACAGTGGGTATGGAGAGTGATGAGAATCAGACTATCACATCAGGAGGTTGCCCAGGGAATACAAATCCCCATAACACTTGACTTTGAATATCAGAGGGGCCAAATTTCATGAGGTCTTATAACCAAAGGAACTTAAAGCTTAGAACTTTAAAAATCAATAAACTTGGCTCTGGAAGAGCCCAGAAGGTGATAGAAAGCTGAGTCCCTGCCCTTAAAGATTCAGTGCAACAAACATCCCTCAAAGATAAAGCTTAGAAACAACAGTTTCAAAACTCCTGGGGCATGTGGGAGGCAGAGTTAGTTACTAATCTCGGAGTTCACTGAGGGACCTCTCGGGGAACAAAGGAACGGGCAGGCACCATGACCCTCCCACTTGCCCCAGCATAATCTTAGAGCCTTCTGTAGGAACGAGCTCTGCACAGGTATTCACTACCTAACTTGCTTATACTGACTATGCCCTGCCCTCTCCGGCTGGGCCTGCTTTAGTCCTCATGCCTCTGGTCCCCTGCCCAGGAAGACTGGTGCAAACCTTGCCAACACTGTGTCTCTCAACTTCCCACAGAGGACATGAGAACCTTGCTAAAACTACACCCTCTGATGAGGCACCTGGGTGGCTGCTAGCTAAATGGTGACTCTTGATGTCAGCTCAGGTCATGATCTCAGGGTCCTGGAATCAGCCCCGTGTTAGGCTCCATGCTCGGTGGGGAGTCTGCTTGAGGATTCTCTCCTACTCCCTCTGGCCCTCATCCTGCTTACTCTCTCTAAGGTAAATAAATAAATAAATAAATCTTAAACACACACACACACATACACACCCTCCACCAATATGTGCGCACTTAACAGAGTGGATCCAGCTGCCCCAGCCTCTACAGTGGCTGTGAGTCCCCTGTAGAAGGGGACCAGTGATATCTTGTTAATAGTGCGTGCCCTGCCTACTACTTTCAAGAGCAAGAGACATAGGTGACTTACCAGAACACAGAAATAGACATAGAGAGTTCGGCAAAATGAAGAGACAGAAGAATATGTCCCAAATGAAGGAACAGGACAAAATTATAGCAAGAGACCCATACAAAATGGATTTAAATAATACACCTGATAAAAAAATTGAAAGTAATGATTATAAAGATACTCACTGGACTTGGGACAAGAGAGGAGGATCTCAGTGAGATCATTAACTCATAGATAAAAAAGAACCAATCAGAGATGAAGTACACAATAATTAAAATTAAAAATAAACTTGGTGGAATAAATAGGCTAGAAAAGACACAGGAATGAATTAGCAACCATGAATCAGAGTAATGGAAAGTAATGAAGCTGAACAAATGAGAGAAAAAAATTATGCAAAGTGAGAATAGAAGCAGGGAACTCAGTGACTTTGTCAAGTATAATAACATTTATGTTATAAGGATCTCAGAAGAAGAAGAGAGAGAAAAGGAGACAGAAAATTTATTTGAAGAAATAATAGCTGAGAACTTCCCTAATCTGGGGAAGGAAACAGATATCCAGATTCAAGAGGCACAGAGATTCCTCAACAAAATCAACAAAAGGATGTCCACACCAATATATCTATTAATTAAAATGGCAAAAAGTCATTCAATCAAGGAAAAAAAATTAGAAGTAGCAGAAAAAAGAAGACAGTTACATACAAGGGAAATACTAAAAGCTATCAGATTTTTCAACAAAAACTTTGCAGGCCAGAAAGGAGCCATATATCCAAAGCGCTATCAGCCATATATTCAAAGTGCTGAAAGGGAAAAATCTGCAGTCAAGAATACTCAATCCAGCAAGGCTATCATTCAGAATAGAAGGAGAGATAAAGAGTTTCTCAGACAAACAAAAACGAAAGAAGTTCCTGACCACTAAACCAGCCCTACAAGAAATATTAAAGGGGTCTCTTTCAGTAGAAAGAAAAGGAATGGCCATAAATGAGAGTATGAAAAGTAGGAAACAAAAAAGTGGTAAAAAGAAAAAAAAAAAAAACCTTATCTGAAAAACCAGCCAAGGATTCACAGAATAAAAGGTTGTAAAATATGACACCGTATACCTAAAACATGAATTCAAACTTGAGCAACCATCACTTCATATAGATTGCTATATGCAGAAGAGTTTGTATACCAACCTAAGGTAGCCACAGATTAAAAACCAGTAATAGATATGCAAAGAATAAAGAAAAAGGAATCCAAGTATATCACTAAAGAAAATGAACTTTGAAAGAGAAGAAGAAGGGAAAGAATCAGAGAAATACTACAGAAACAACCACAAAGTGAGTAACAAATTGGCAACAAATACATATCAGTAATTACTTCGAATGTAAATAGAATAATGCTCCATCAAAAGACGTAGGGTGACAGAATGGATAAAAAATAAGACCCACCTATATGCTGCCTAAAGGAGACTCATTTTAGACCTAAAGTCACCAACAACTTGAAAGTGAGGGAACAGAGAAACATCAAGCAAGTGGTTCTCAAAAGAAAGATGGGGTAGCAATACTTACTTCAGACAAAATAGACTTTAAAGCAAAGGTTATAATAAGAGACAAAGAAGGACACTTTATAATAAGATAGGAGACAATCCAACAATTGTAAATATTTATGTACCAACATGGGCACACCCAAATACATGTAACAGTTAATAACAAACATAAAGGAAATAATTCATAGTAGGACAATAGTAGTAGGGGGCTTTAACACCCCAACTACATCAATGGACAGATCATCCAAACAGAAAATGAATAAGGCAAGAGTGGCTCCCAATGACACACTGGATCAAATGGATTTAACTGGATAGCAATATACAAAAGAATGAAACTGGACCACTTTCTTACACCATACACAAAAATAAACTCTAAATGAATTAAAGACATAAATGTGACACCTGAGACCATAAAAATCTTAGAAGAGAGCACAAGCAGTAGTTCACCTGACATCAGCTGTAGCAACATATTTCTAAATTAAGTCTCCTGAGGCAAGGGAAATAAAAGCAAAAAAGAACTACTAGGATTACAACAAAACAAAAACTTCTGCATAGTGAAGGAATCAATCAATAAAACTAAAGGGCAACCTATTGAATGGGAGAAGATTATTTGCAAAGGCATATCTGATAAAGGGTTAGTATCTAAGATATATAAAGAACTGATACAACTCAACACCTAAAAACCAAATAATCCAATTAAAAAAATGGGCAGAAGACATGAACAATCATTTCTTGAAAGAAGACATACAGATGGCCAACAGACATATGAAAAGATGCTCAGCATCGTTTGATGTCGGGGAAATGCAAATCATAACTACAATAAGATGTCGCCTCACACCAATCAGGATGACTAAAATCAAAAACAGAAGAAACAACAAGTTTTGGCGAGGATGTGGAGAAGAAGGAGAGCTTGTGCACTCTTGGTGGGAAGGCAAACTGGTGCAGCCACTGTGGAAAATAGGGTGGGGGTTCCTCACAAAGTTAAAAACAGAACTACCATAGCACCCAGTAACTTCACAGCTACTGGAATTTACCCAAAGAAAATGAAAACACTAACTTAAAGGGATACAAGAACCTCTATGTTTATTTCAACATGACTTACAATAGCCAAACTATGGATGCAGCCCAAGTGTCCATGGACAGATGAATGAATAAAGAAGGCGTGGTACATAAATACAATGAAATATTATTCAGCCATAAAAAAGAATACAATCTTGCCATTTGCAGCAACATGGATAAAGCTAGAGAATATAATGTTGGTGAAATAAATCAGTCAGAGAAAGACAAACACCATAAAATTTGACTCCTATGTGGAATTTAAGACACAAAGCAAATAAGCAAAGAAAAAAAGAGAGAGCAACAAACCAAGAAGTAGACATGGACTCTTAATTATAGAGAACAAACTGATGGTTTCCAGAGGGGAGGTTGGTGGGAGGGATGTGGTGAAATAGGTGATGGGGACTGAGAGTACCTTTATCGTGATGAGCACTGAGCAATGTAGAGAATTGCTGAATTGTTGGACACTTGAAACTAATTTACTACTACATGTTAACTACTCTGGAATTAAAACTAAAAATAGTAAGAAAGAAAGAACCAAGCAAAATGGACTTCATTTCTCTCAACTCCAGTGATTCTAACCTTATTGGGGGAGGGACTCAGAGGGGCTAAGAAAGAGAACTATAATAAACCAAGCACACCTGACCTGTAGGAACTAGGGCAGCAATGTGCTACTCCTGATGACGGCTCTACTGGGTGCAGTGGAGGCTCTGGGAGTCCCTGACTGATGGTGAAAATGGCTGGCTGAGCTGACTGGCTGGGGGAGAGGATAGGTTCGGAGAATAAGGAGTTCTAAGCATGGGCCTGCCTCTTTTTTTTTTTTTTTTTTTAATTTATGTGCTTTAGAGAGAGATATTGAGTACCAGCAGGGGAGGAGCTGGGGGAGAGGAGAGAGAGAATCTCAAGCAGACTCCACATTGAGTGCAGAGCCTGATGCAGGGCTCTATCCCATGACCCTGAGATCGTGACCTGAGATCACCACCTGAAGCACATTGAGAGTCTGAAGGTCAGCCAACTTAGGCACCGAGGCACCCCACCGGCCTGCTTTTTTAAAGAAGACACATTTTTGTCCCAGGATTAGGAGAAAATGAAAGTTGTTTGTTAGGCACAGAAACTATGCAGCAATGTCCTCTAGAGCAATCCTCTGATCTGCCGTTGTGACACTTAGATATTTATTGCTACAGAAATGTTCGATTTTCACAAAACTTGAGGAGATTTTTAAAGAAATCCAGAGATGAGCAAGGATGAATATTTCTCCTCTGTGACTTAGGTTTTTTTTTTTTTTAATTTAGGGGAAACATTATGTACATTGTTTTATAAGCCCAGGTCATGTCCCTCAGAAGCTTATGGTTTTAGTACAAAAACAAATGTAGAAGGGAATTAACAAGCAATGTGTTTGAAGGGGAAAGAAATTCTGTTTGCCTTTATGGCTGGAAAGTCCCTTGAGTTAGCTGCAGGCATGCCCAGAAAGGAACACTTTCCTTTTTATCTTTACAATTGGACTGGGCTTTAATATTAAAGATAAAACATACATTTGATTTAATACTTCATCAGATAAAAATAAAAATTTTATTTTAACTATTAATCTTCACTATACAGGTAACTCCCAACTTATGAAAGACTTATAAACCCCAAAATACTTTGTTGGGTCTATGCTTGCAAATATTATAAGTATGGCTACATTATCAAACTCACAAAATCTTATTTAATCCATCATGAGGATGAAATATTTCTAAGTGTAGCTCTTAGTATTCCCAGAAAGAGACACCTAGCATCTCATACTCTGAATCCTAAGCCCTAAGTCCTGAGAGTCCTGAGACTCCTGAGCCCTGATGATTTTGTTCATAAGGATGAACGCGTGGAGGTGCCATGGGCTGGAGAGGCCCCACCCAGATAGGCGTTCCGGGCGGTCTCCCCAGCAATGGTGGGGAAGGAATCCTGGATGAAGGTGTCAGGGATGGGGGAAGATTCCTGCAGGAGGAAATCAGAGACAGGAGAGGACTTGTGGGCATGTGGAAGTAGTTATTCATTTGTAAGTATTTTTGTAAGTATTATTGCAAGTCAGAAGATGTTTCTGCATATAGTAGTTTTTAAACATTTCATTCTTTTTTAAAATGTCTGTCACCATAACGTTACTACAATATTATTCACTGTAGTCCACAAGCTGTACTTTTCATTTCTGTGACTTACTGACTTCATACCTAGACATTGTACCTCTTAATCTTCTTTAATTTTTCACCCTCCACCCCACCTCCTCTACTGAGGGAAATAGACCACTTCTCTCGAATATCAGCACTTGACAGGTGTTGGAGAGCAGGTCATTTGACTCTGAGGACTTTGGTAAGATCTGGAAGAATGGGAAAGTTCTGACTTGTTTATTGGAAATATATATTTAATATACATTTATGTGTTATTTAATATATAATATATTAATATATTAAATACCATGTGAAATAATGACAAAGTTGACATTTCCCATGAAAATTCAACTTCTTCACTGTCTTGTATACAAGGTTATCCACACCTTCATGTAGGTGAGTTCTTTTTTTTCTACCTATGCAGAGAAGATTTTAAAAACATGAATTCCTGGGATAAAGATTCTGACTGACTGGTAACTACAATGAAATCCTGTGAGTTTGATGGATTCATTTCTAAATTTTCAGTTTTAGGCAAGAATTTATAACATATAGACTTCATAAAAATGTTTCCTCCTATAGAAAATAATAAAGATAAATACAAAATGACCAAAAAATGTATGACAAAATGAGAAAAAAACATTTATAGTATATACAACAAAGGTTTAATATCTCTAATAATATAGTGTTATGTAGATAAGAAAAAAGAGCAATACCAAAGAAAATTGAATGGGAAAGGAGAAGAAGGGGTCACATAAGAAGAAATACAAATGGGGCGCGTGGGTGGCTCAGTGGGTTACAGCCTCTGTCTTCGGTTCAGGTCATGATCTCAGTGTCCTGGGATCTACCGCATCAGGCTCTTTGCTCAGCAGGAAGAAAGCAGGAAGAAAGCAGGAAGAAGAAAAGGTGTTTAAGATGCATGTTCAAAACTGAAAGCAAAAAATGTTAAGAACTGGGGCACCTGGGTGGCTCACTGGATTAAGCATCAGACTCTTGCTTTCAGCTCAGGTCATGATCTCAGGGTCCTGAGACTGAGTCAGGCCCTGCAGCACTCAGTGCAGAGTCAGCTTGATTCTCTTTTCCTCTCCATCTGACCCTCCTGCTTGTGCTCTCACTCTGCAAAATAAATAAATAAGTCTTAAAAAAAAATAATAGCTTTATGAGATTCAACTCTCATATATCACACAATTTACCCACTTAACCTATAACATTTACTGATTTTTCAGCTTTTCAGAGTTCTGTCATCATTACTACAAACTCCCAGGAGGGAGAAATATGGGTGGAAACCGCCTAGCTTCTGTTTACTTATTTCCCCATCCCATGGCAAGATGATGACCTAACTGTTTGGTACTTTTAGAAAAAGGGACTGAGTATTTTGGCTGAGCCTCTTCTGGGCTTCTTTTCCTTTTGGAACCAGCCCTTCTGCAGAACACATACATTCTCTGTCCTCCATCTGATGAGGCCTGAGGTGGCCCAGTGGCCAGTGTTGATTAAGTGCACAAGGCGGCCCTCTATCCCTCCTACTGGTCCAGCTCCTATCTGTAATCAAAACCTGATTTTGCTCTCCATCTGTCTAGTTCCTGCATTGATCATTCAATCATTTACAAACACAGAAAGGGATGAAGGTAGGGTTGTTTATTAACCTCTTGCAATTCCCAGTGAGAATGAGTAAGAAGTCAGAATGAAAGCTTAGCTGAGGTGTGGGGGGCAAGGGAGGCACGCTTGGACAATAACTAGCTTCACTGAATATATTTATTTTACAGAAAATATTTTTAAGGCACAAAGATGCTGGAGAGGTTTGAGTTTACATGGTTCGTTACACGAGACTGAGTGAGAACACAGAAATCTTGACTTTTGGAACCAGTGCTTTTACCTAGTCATTTTTCAAATAGTTAATACACTGTACACTAGGACCCAATGTTTATAAAATTCACCAGTGTGCACTCCTAAAAGAATATTTTAGGAGCAAAATTATTGCCACATATAAGAAAACAGAAAAATCTTTATGACATTATACACATTTCTTAGGTATATCTGAAACTCTCTCAACTTCAACTTAAATTATCTTAAATTCAATCCTGAAAAAATCAGGACTTGGTTCATATATCTAAAAAAAAAAAAAAGGTTATAATTTCCTCACACTTGATCTATGTTTCCTGTCAGACACATAAAGATACATCAGAATGAGCTATTACGATGTCCTTGTAAGAAGTTAAATTGGCTGTGATTTAGGGAACCTTCTCATTTCATACATTAAAGAATATATCTTTTGAAATCTTGGATAAAAAACAGAAAAACTGAACGTTTAAAAGAAAGTATGCACTACTTGGCCTTGCAAAGCGCCTCATTCTGTAAAGACCCAGCGCGGCTGCGATTACTCACATAACTATCTCTTGCAGATGCTGACAGGTACTCCCTTTGCCACTCCGGAGCCAGGCGGGAGTGGGAATCCCCGCTTCTGCAGCGGCTGAGGGAGGCCACCGCACCTGGGGCCCGGGGCAAAGGGGCTCTAACCAGAGTGGGGCGGTTCCTAGCTCCGGAGTCCTACAGTCCACAGCACTTTTCTCACGCGCATGAGCACGGGCCTGCTGGCTGCCCAGCAGGACTCTTCAAGCTTGCACAGGTGTACTCTTGCCTTCCCTCCCAATTCTTTCTCCACTGACCTGTGTCCTCCTTAGCCTCTACCCCCCATTTTCACACCTCACTGGGGACAGACTTGTTCACAGACTATTGATGGCCGGACGCAAGAGGAGAGCTAACAGACTCACTGAGGCTTGCAGCAAGAGTATAGTGTTTTGAATATGGAAGGGAAGACAGCTTTGTTACTACTTGGGAAAACAAGTCTAACAAATACGTGAACTTCTGTGTTTGGCTCAGCTTGGCTCCTCTAACTTTCAAGCAGAGAGTGACCAATCCCTGCTGACCTCTGAGAGGTCTTGGGAATGCATGAGTTCATAAGAACTGTTAAACAACTTCGAGGAAAGAAGAGAGAGTTAATAATGCCAATCACAGAGTTATTATGAATGTAAATGAAATAAGAGATGAAAAGTACTTAGTAGAGTTGAATGCTTAAAAATGCTAGTTCCATTCTATATTTTCCTCTCAAATTCCAAGAGTATGTGTGAAAAAACCCAGTTGCCTTCTTGTCCAGTATACACTTTTTTTTTTTGAAGATTTTATTTATTTACTGGACAGAGAAAGAGAAATCACAAGTAGGCAGAGAGGCAGGCAGAGCGAGGGGGAAGCAGGCTCCCCGCTGAGCAGAGAGCCCGATGTGGGGCTCAATCCCAGGACCCTGAGATCATGACCTGAGCCAAACGCAGAGGCTTAACCCACTGCGCCACCCAGGTGCTCCCAGTAGACACTTCTTTGTTCATGTTTGAGGACCTCGTGGCAAACCTCTGTAAGGGCACAGTGTTGCCGAGAAACAGAATTCAACATTTCAGATGGTGACACTGCTACCAAGTTGCCTCCATTCTTTGTGTGTTGGGAGTGAGGATTGTCATTTCAGGGTTTTGAGCTTGTGCAATGGGGATGCTAAGCGTGGACCTCTGGGTATGGAAATCTTTTGAGGGAAGAACGCTATATAGTGAGGTCTCCAAACAAAAGGGCCTGCAGGAACCATCTTTGAAAATCATTTCAGTTTTTTTTTCCATTAGTGTAGCGTATATGCTAGACCGAGTTAAATTGTTTCCCCACCCCCTACCCCACCATTCACATTCACTAGAAACCAGAACGAGCCCTTATTTGAAAATAGGGTTTTTGCACTTAAGGTGAAGTCATGCTGGATTCCAGAGGGTCCTAAATCTAAGGATTGGTGGCTTTATAAGAGAAAAGAGAGGGGGATTTGGAGACACCTATGCAGACACTGCACACGGGAGATGGTCATGTGACAATGGGTGCAGGGTTCCTAGCTTCTCATGGATATTTGCAATCCTAGACTTTTCTTGGCCATCAGAAGCTGGGAAGAGGCAAAGGAAAAAAAAAATTTTTTTTCTGAAACCTTTAGATAACCCTGCCAACACCTTGATTTCTGATTTTCAGCTTCCAGAACTGCGAGAGGATTTCTGTTATTTTAAGCCACTCAGTTTTGTGGTATTTTGTTATGATAGCCCCAGGAAATTCATGTAAACACTCAGAAGGGAAGGGATTCTTGCATACCTCCCTCTCTTTGGATAGAAATGATATGCCACTCCTGGGAGAGTTCTCAGTTCTCTTTCTGACTTTTTCTCTTATTGATGTTTCTTCCTAGGCTCTGGAAAAGCTACTTTGCCTGGCTGCCCATGATAGGCATCCCCATTTGCCCAGGATGTGGCTTTAGCACTAAAAATCCTGTGTCCCAGAGAGCCTTTCAGTCCCAAACAGACTGGGACATTTGGTGACTCTGTCTGAAAGGCCCTTCCTTGTTACATAGCAGATGGTTCCCTCCAGGCAGAAATGCTTCCTAGAAGTGCTATAGGTCCTGAGGGATCGAGGGAGATTGATTCCCTCAGGAGGAGTCCCATTCCATCTTCACATGAATCACGTGGAGTTCTTGGTGAATATACACCCAGATGTACTGTTAACGACCATAATATACACCCAGATGTACTGTTAACGACCATACGGTTCTGTTTGCCCAGGACATTTCCTGTTGGCCCAGAGTAACATTTGGAAGATAAATTTTATGCAACCCTCCCTTACTACAGAAATATATTCTATAGGCATGGAGTCTAGGAAGTCATGATTTTAATAAGCACCCTGGTGATTCTTGTAATTACCAAAGTATAGCTTCAGCATAGAGCCTGTTCTATCCGTATTTGACCTACCAGGGCAGATCAATGATTTTTCCAAAAGCAACGGACCTACACTTGCCTGAACAAGAGCAGTGTGGATATTATGAGACTTGGCTTTATTAGTTAGGGTTTAAATTCATCGCCAGCATAGGATTTATTTTACTACAGCGGGATTTATTATTATTCTGATTATGCAGATCTGCTTATATATATCTTCACTTCCCATTCTCCTTTTTTTCCCCTAAATGCTTTTTCATCTCAAAACACAGATTCCCACAAAGTGAATGCAGTTGAAACTATTTATCTCTGTGTCATCAACCCTGCCATAAGCAACAGCCCTTAAATAATTCACTTTCTGTTGTGCCTTAATACAGAAGATGCCATGAAGGTTCAGTGAAGTCATTCTCCAGCATCCTGTGAGCATGGAGAAATCTTTAGTCCAGAAAATAAATTGGTCTGTCATGTATGACCAGTTCGCTTTGTAATTTGTGCCTGAATCATGAATAATCATGAATAATAACGTCTTCTTAGCAGCATTTTTTAATGAACGAAACAGATACAGAGGTTTTAAATCATTTTCATCTCTTATATGTTTGTGAGTTATTCTCCCGTCATTTATAATTTGTGGGCAGAGCAGATGGCAAGAGCTAAGCATCAGGTAATGTCATCATAAAACACTCTCCCCACCCCTCAAAAAAAGCAGAAATGTTCTATATTGAAAACTTATTTCATTTATTGAAGTTTTTTTTATTCCATTGGAATGCATCACAAGAAGTTATGACATTAGATAAAGAGATATTTCCACATCAGGAAGTTCAAAAGATTAAGATGGCACTGAAGTATAAGTTAAAGGAATTCATAAATGTTTCAGAAAACATTATAGTAGAATTATTACTATCATTTGAGAGAAGGCAGGGACTGTAATAAAGTGAGATTCATTACAAAGCCAAAATTATTTTTCAAGCCTCTGACATATTTAGATAGAATCTCGTGCCAAGTCAAATAATTATGAAATTAAAAATTGCTTGAAGGAATGCTTGGAATCTTATGCTAATAAAGGCATTGCTTTAGAGGATTGTTTTTCTGTGAAAATGTTATGTTTTATAAATAAGCTTCTAAGCTCTCAAGGTGTACAAGCACAACAAAATTCTTCTAGGAAGCGGAGGGGAGAGGAACTTATTGTAAATACTTACTCAAGTATTTCATTTACTCATTCATTGATTCATTCACCAAATAGCTATGAGTGTCTGGCACTGGGCTCATTTCCAGGTGTGCAGCATTGGAATACACAGACAGGGTCTTTCTGCTTTCAGGGAACTGTCTTTTAGGAAGGGAAATACACAATCCACAAGCAATAAATGAACAAACAAGACATTTCAGGGTGGGCAGTAAAGGCCCAAGTTGTTCAAATCCTCCACCTTTCAAAGAAAAAAGCCCTGTCTTCAGGAAAACTGACCCTTGACTGGCTCCTGGGAGATAACCACTGAGCCCTTGGAATATCCTGCCTGGTAACAGTGTTTTTAGTTGGGCCATCCTATGTCAGCTTGATCTTTGTTGGGCTGGAAGACGGAGTAATAAGGTCAGTCACATGGGTACTACAAGCCTGAATCACTGATCTGTAGTAAATACCCTGGACATTGAGTCTCAGTGCACTTTTCTGGTTGGCCATACTCACAGGTACTGGGACACTGTTGTTGGGACAATTAAGGGTATTTCCACGTGTCCCAGCTGGGAGGTGCACCTGCAAGTATGCCCTGATTTCCCCTTGACTTGCCCATCCACCTTCTCCCTTTCTTGATTTTGATAAACAAAATAGTATCCTTTCACTGTAGTAAACCATGACCATAAATAAAACAACTCTTTGATCTTCATGATTCCTTCCAGCAAGTTGTTGAGTCTGACCATGACCACATTCAATGAAATAAACAGGGTGATGAGTTAGACTCACTGGGTCAAGGTGCCTCGTTAAGACAGGAAATGGATTGGAGTCTGAAGGATGAGAGTGTGCTGGGCATGTGAAGAGCATAGGGAGGCTTGTTCCAGGCAGAGGCAATAGTAACTGCGAAGGCTTGGGGACAGCAAAGTAGTACGTGGGTTGGAGGGAAATTAGGAGGCCAGGACTGAGCCTGATGAGCCGAAGCAATGTGGGGCTGGGTGGGGTTGGCAGAGTTAGTAAGGGCCAGGTCAGGAGAGGCCCTTAGGTCTCAGGAAAGAGTTTAGGTTTCATTACAAGCAAATGAGTCTTGCCTAGTGAGGTTACACCCAGTTCTGTTTCTGTTACATTTTGCTACACATAAACCACAGGCACCTGAAGTCATTTTTACCAAGGGGCTCACAGATCGATTGCAGAAGCATGTAAAACTTATGAGAAATAATCACCAAATAAAGTGAGTCCTTGGGCACTGAATATGCAGCTCAGAGAAGGAAGACATTATTCTTTCCCCATATGTTTTTGCTCTGAGTAGCAGTCACCTTAAGCTCAGTTCTGGGCAGAATCTCAATTTTAAGTTATTAAGAAATACAAATGCCCAATACCTACATCCCACCCTACTCAAAATGAGCTGAAAATCAAATCAAAGGGATGCCACAATTTTTTTTTTTTTACTTATCAGACTTGCAAAAATGATTAACATTTATAAAATGCAATGTTGGCAAGCCCTTGTCAGAACTTTCATACGCTCTTAGTGGAAATGGAAACAGGTGACACCTTTTTGAAGGGCAATTTGTTAATATCAATCAGTTGACATTTCATCTTTAATCCATATTTCCACTGCTACAGATTTATCCCGAGGGATGAATACACAAGAGGATGTTTGTTGTGGCATTGCCTGTAATAAACAAGAAGCTGCTAACAAACTCAATATCCATCAATAGAAGAAGGGTTGCCTTAATTATGGGTATTTTATATAATGGGATTCTGGTGCACAATGAAAAGAGAATGAGAAGAACTGTGTCTATAAGTATAAAAAAAAAACTTAAGTTTTTTTTGTGACTTAAGTCACAAAAGCAGAGCCTTATGAACCGTATCATAACATTTGTGTGTCACGTACTTCTATGTGCCTAAATAACCTACAGAAGGAATCATATAACTTGTGCTTCTTTCTCTTAAAATTAATACATTCACTACAGAAAATGTAGATAAATTTAAAAGTGAAAAATAAAAACCATTAAAAAAATTAAGAAATTTCTTGATACCTATAACTTACCACCCAAATGTTAGCAGTGGTTAACATATATCCTGTACCCCCCCCCCCCAGTCCTTCCTCAGGCATACAAGGATACTGTTTTAAATTTTAAAGCAAGGTGCGCCTAGGAGGCTTAGTTGATTGAGCATTTGACTCTTGATTTTGGCTCAGGTCATGATCTCAGGGTCATGAGATCGAGCTCCATGTTGAGCTCTGTGGTCAGCAGGAGTCTGCTTGAGATTCTCTCTCCCTCTTCTTCTGGCCCCCCCATTGCTTGCACTCTCTCTCTCTCTCTCTCTCAAATAAATAAATAAATCATTTTTTAAAAAGCTACAATTAGGTAATCGTGGCAGAACAGACTTCTTGAAACAAGGAAGGGACAGGTGGGTAATACTTCCCCCCACCCCATGCTTGAGCAGAGAAGATGGAGAGATGCATGCAAGCTTCACGGGTCATTGGATCAGGCGATGCTCCTCTTGATTGCAATGGGGTTTTAAAGGGTGTGGCCAGTAGCTCCCTCCAAGTCCACAGGAGAAAGACATGCTTAGATGTCAATCTTTTTTTTTTTTTAAAGATTATTTATTTATTTATTTGACACAGAGAGATCACAAGTAGGCAGAGAGGCAGGCAGAGTGAGAAGAGAGAAGCAGGCTCGCCACCGAGCAGAGAGCCCGATGCGGGGCTCGATCCCAGGACCCTGGGATCATGACCTGAACTGAAGACAGAGGCTTTAATCCACTGAGCCACCCAGGCGCCCCACTTAGACGTCAATCTTTAAGGCAGATGTGTCAGATCTGTTGCAAATCCTTGCAGACAAAGGGCACCTGAGGTCCCTGCCCTGGCTTGGCTTTTAAGGGCCATACACTGGCCACCCCCTGACTGTGCCTTCCACCTGGGATAAAGAATCCACAAGGCCAAGGGGACACAGCCACCCATTGCCTTCATTGGTCCTCTCTGGACCAGGTTTTGGGTACCTGCGTCCCATAAATTCCCTATCCTGATTGCCTGAGCTTGGGTACATACTTGCCAAGGTCCCAATGGGTACCCTTAGGTCTATGTGGTAGTGAGGGGCAGCTGTTTGCAGGGACTCTGGCCAGAGCTTGTCATGTGGGATGGGGTGCACACACGGGGTTGCACAATGTGTTGGCAATACAGGAAGGAGCCAGAGATGGGAAAAAAATGGGGGGGGGGAGTGCCTGGGTGGCTCAGTGGGTTAAAGCCTCTGCCTTTGGCTCAGGTCGTGATCTCAGGGTCCTGGGATTGAGCCCCGCATCAGGCTCTCTGCCTGCTGGGGAGCCTGCTTCCCCCTCTCTCTCTGCCTGCCTCTCTACTTGCTTGAGATCTGTTTGTCAAGTAAATAAATAAAATCTCTTAAAAAAAAAATGGGGGTGGGTTGGGAATCAACATTCCATGGTTTCTAAATTCAAACCTGTCCTTCCAGATTGTTAGGAAGTTATATTTGTTGCAATAGGAGGATAGAAAAGATTTTATTTCAGTTTGTTGCCTTGATTTATAACTTTTACATATTTAAAATGTGTTCTTTGGCCTCCATTCCTAGTCTCATCCCAGGCTCCCCAAATATTTATGTATAGGTCTGTTGGGTATCACTTTTATTTTTTCCATCAACAATTTTACTGTATGTTGACTGTATGTAAAGGTGTAAGATAAGGAGGTAAATTTATGGAATTGTCTAGAAGAGTCTCAGAAATCATCTCCAATATCTTTGCCCTAATTATCTTGCTATCTCAGGAGAAAACTATTTCAGCGTAAGATTATCTGGATAATTGATTTCACCTTACATTCCATTTTTATAACTATGTTAGCAGAGTGTTTTATGGATGATGGAAATGAATTGCAGAGAGACTTAGTGTGTTTTCCAAAGACATAGAATTAGTTGCAAAATCAACTGAAACTTCAATTACTTCCTGGTCCAATTCTCTCTCCATAATGTTGCCTCAGAGATCAATCGAGAAGAGTGAAATCTGGGCTAGTGCTCTGAGATTTTGGGACAGAGCTAAATATGTTGCAGAATCTGCATTTTAGGGGATGGCACCATCTGGTCTCTTGGAAGGAGACTTTTTTAAAAAAGATTTATTTATTTATTTGAGAGAGAGCGACTGCACACAAGCTTGCAAGTGGTGGGGAGTAGGGGGGTGGTGGGAGAGAAAGGGTCAAGGGGAGGGGCAGAAGGGGAGGGAGAGAGAAGCCCAAGCAGACCCTGTGCTGAGTGCAGAGCCCAATGCAGGGCTCAATCTCATGATCCTGAGCCAAAACCAAGAGTCAGATGCTCAGTTGACTACACCATTCACATGCCCGAGAAGGGGACTTTAAATCCATTCCACCATTACTTACTAGGCACACTGAGAAAGCATCTCCCCATTTTCTATTCTTAGCTGATCTTCACTCTCTCATCTCTCTTTCCTTTGGAAGTACAGGGCAAGTTTCTCAGAACTCTGCTATCCCGGACACATTCTAATCCTCATCCCACCATGGGGTAGCTGTCCTTCAGGTCCCAGAACTTCCCAAATATTCTGGTCGGGAGAGCCAATGGCCATCATTCTAGAACCCCAACTGGGCTATATCCTAGATTTCCTAAGTAGTCCAATGCTTTTTTCCTGGTGTTTGCAAGATACAATACAGGCAAAGCCCCAGAATTTCTTTAGTGAGGGCTCCATGACATTCTTGACAGTTGGAATTGTTCTTTTCACCCCAGATTACTTATATCATGCTCTGATCAGTAAATGCATCTCTGAGATTGCCTTTATGGCAACTAGGAATATAGTCATATGCTGTTTCATGAGTTTTTAGATAGCTGAAAAATTAGGAATCATTAAAAGCACATTTCATCCCTTTCAGAACATGATCTCAAGAGGCAGTGATGTATAAGTTAAGAGACCACAGGCTATACTAAACAGACTGAGCAGAGTCCTAGGTACCGATTCTTCTCTGTGAGACCTTGGGCACATTGCTTAACCTCTCTGAGCCTCAGTGTCCTTACCTGCAGTGTGAGAGTTCCGGTATCTCTGTGTTAGGGTTTAGAGAAGGAAGGAGTGCAGAGCACGCATGGGGATTGCTTGTCGCAAGTCCTGACTCACCGTGGGCACTCCTTAAGTGATGCTTCTTACAAGGTCATCACCTCCTTCCTTGTACTTTGTGGTGCCCCAGGGAAATTTTGAAACAGATGCTAAGTGTAGTTACCTAAACCTGTACTCCTCTGAGGCTAGAGAAGTGTCATTATCTGCTAGAACAAGTTGCTGGACCTTAACAGCCTATGGACCTTCTCTGCAGCCAGCAGCCTCAGCTGGGCTGAAGCTCCTGTTGAGACCCTCTCCACCATCCTCTTCCGACCTTCATCCTCACCGCGGAGGTCCATCAAGGATCACTTTCCCGCTCAGTACCCAGCTCAGTCACATAAGCTCCTCACCATACTGAGCCAGGCTCCCGCCCTCCCAGCTCGCATCACCTCGTCCCTGGGTGTCTGTTTGCCAACCGGGAGGCTGCGGTGCGAGGTGAGTGGGATGCCATCATGACTTGTGCCCAGAGCCACTGTTCTCCCTATGACCATGCAACTCAGGGTGAGGACCAGTCTGCTGGGCCGTCCTGTTTTGTCTTCATGGTGTTTTCAAATTCAGGGTTTTGTTGATCATCCCTGCCAGTGGACTGGGCTAGGGGCATCTGGCTCACTTGGGCAGCTTTTAACAGCTTAGGTCTCCAGAAGAAAGGTTAGATGTCTCTATTTCTTCCTTTCAAAAGCCACTGAGCTGCTTATACAAAACCCCTGCCTTGTCCTAAAAGCCTTCAAGTGTCCACATCTACACCTAGTACAAACATACCCACGTGACTCCATACTCTCTCTCCCTCTTTTTTTTTTTTTAAGATTTTACTTATTTATTTGACAGAGAGAGAGAGATCACAAGTAGGCAGAGGCAGGCAGAGAAAGAGAGGGGAGCAGGCTCCCTGCTGAGCAGAGCCCGATGTGGGGCTCCATCCCAGGACCCTGAGATCATGACCTGAGTCCAAGGCAGAGGCTTAACCCACTGAGCCACCCAGGTGCCCCCGTACTCTATTATTATCTTATTCCTCTTAAGAGGAATTATTCCTGTCCCCCAAACTGTAGACTGTTCACTGTCCCTGAGCATGACTCATGCAAATCTATCTGTGGTCACTCTCTTTCGTCCACTTTGTCAGGCCAGGAAGCTTGTCTCCTTTGCTCTTCATTTATATCCCAATCATCAGATATCAGTGTATTACATAAATATCTATTAAATGACTAAACAGTGCCTCCTTCTTGAATAAACCTTTTAGCACACTGACTTACCTAGAACCTAGCTTTCTTTTAAGGTGAATTCTGGTTTCGCCTTCTGTGTGAACTGTTCCGTAAATTCTAGGAGTGGCTCCCAGGAACCCTCCCCTTTGGGTAGTCCACCCCTTTGAGTTGAGTGGAATGTGGGATCTGTGATCGTGTCACCTCATATGGCCAAGGAGAGATGATCTGGGTGGGTGCAATCTAATTAGACAAGCCCGTTAAAAGTGGAGTTTTCTCTAGCTGGCGGCAGAAGAAGAAGACAGAGATTTCAGGTGTGAGAAGTTCTCCATGCACTGTGGCTCTGAAGATGGCTTTGAAGATGGAGGAACCCCAGGAAGAGCGAGGACCCGACCGACAGCCAGCAAGAAAATGGGAACTGTGGAGTAACAGTCACAAAGAACCGAATTCTCCCAACAAGGTGAATGAGGTTGGCAGCCCGCTCTTCCCTTGAGCCTAGTCAGACCTAACTGACTCCCTGATTTCACCTTGGGAGACCCTAAGTAGAGAAAACTCTGAATAGTAGTGTGAGCCCTCCGGGACTTCAGAGCTTCGGCTCTGGGAACTAACCACTCGGTGTTATTTAAGTGACCAAGTTTGTGGTAATTTTTTATACAGCAACAGAAAACTCACATACCTGCCTACCCATAATTCTCTTTCCAGCTCTCCTCTGAATTCTCCCTCAATAGATCTCCACTAAGCACTTAGTCATAAATACTTTTTAATGCTACTTGTTCTCATGTATATTCCAGTAGGTGCTGTCCTCCAAATTAAATTGCAAATTCAAAGGAAACAGGGGTGGAGGTCTATATTTCTTTCTAACTGCCACATAACCAACTGACAAAGTGCCTGATTAACTCATAACTATTTTAAAAGAAACACTACTTTACATCTTTGGAAAAGTAAAAAAGTGACCCTCTTAAAAGAAAATAACCATAATGAAACTGCAAATTGTATATCATTCGTAAACTATTTCATAACTCATCAAGTGGTTTGGAAACACCAAACAAATCCAGAAGACCCCATAATTAATTTTTACCATTTGGGATATCAATGATTTTTTTTAAAAGATTTTATTTATTTATTTCTCAGAGATAGAGAGAGAGTATGAGAGAGCAAGCGTACAAGCAGGGGGAGTGACAGGCAGAGGGAGAATCAGGCTCCCTGCTGAGCAAGGAGCCTGATGTGGGACTCGATCCCAGGACCCGGGGATCATAACCTGAGCCGAAGGAAGATAGATGCTTAACCCACTGAGTGACCCAGGCATCCCAGAGATCTCAATGATCTTTTTTAACGCCCTCTAGGATTCTCCAGCTATATGCCACGATTATATGGGATAAGTAAATATTTTTCTAAGTTTTGCAAATGACATAATCTCAAATTTATTAAATTTCTCAAACCAGAAATCTATCACTGGTTTATTAAAACAAAGCATTCCTATGTCATACATTGTGTGTGATGCCTAAGCATGTGTAGAGGGCATCAGGATGAGAGAAAGAATGAAGAGACTTCCTCATGTGAGTTCAGTGAACCGAAACAGTGGCAACAATGCAATAATGGACAAAAAAAGTCATTCTGCTGAGTTCATCCCCTGAAAAATCAATCTGTAAATTTGATAGAACGACTTGAACTTACCCCCCCCCCCTTTTTTTTTAAAGATTTTGTTTATTCATTTGACAGACAGAGATCACAACTAGACAGAGAGGCAGGCAGGGAGAGAGGAGGAAGCAGGCTCCCCGCTGAGCAGAGAGCCCGATGTGGGACTCAGTCCCAGGACCTGGGATCATGACCTGAGCCGAAGGCAGAGGCTTTAACCCACTGAACCACCCAGACGCCTGAAGTTACTCCTGTATTCTATTTAATATTCCATGTGAGTTCTCAACAGCCAACACGCTTCTTTCAACACTAACTGAACACTAATAAATGACTGATAAATAATACTTAATTAATAATTAAATAATCAATGAATAAATGAATGACCTTGGCCTGCTGCTCCACACCATCTCTCCATCTGCTACACGGGGACAGCTGAGTCAGAGCAGGCTGATTCCCTGAGCTGAGGAACGGCAGTTTTGTCCTCAATAGAGGTATTAAATATTACCTAACATTTATATTCTTAAGAATATATTTTTCTTTCTAATCTGTACCCTTAGGGCAATCCAATTTATTATCTGGCAGTTATATTTTCAGAAATCAAGAGCTGTGGAGCCTGGCTGGTTAAGGAGATGCCGTAGGAATACAGAGGTACAAACCACACCCTGGAGGTTTGCAGGTCAGCTGGAGAGATAACGCGGAGACCTGTGTGGAGGCAGGAGACAAGGCCGGCAGGGGCTGGGCAGCGGCTCAGTCATAAACAGGAAAGAACTCGCAGAAAGTGCCAAATAAAATAAAATGTCTGCATCAGTCACAGATTGCAATGTGTGAATTTTAACTACTACTACGACAACAACAAATCTCCAAACACTGATGGTTCCTTTAAATTGTTAAAGAAACAAGTCCGTGATTTTTGATACCACCGTGTGCAGCCTGGACCCAGGGTTTTCATCCCTTTCCCTATCTTGAGTATATTTTTTAAAAAGTGTGTTTTAAAAGCACAGCTGACACATTGAGGTCTTCGCTGAATATTTGTTGGAAGTTTTCCAGGCTGAAATAACCCTAGAATATACAACATGCATTTTAGTGATCGTCCCAGGGGCACAATAATCATCCTTCTACTAGTGGGCAGGTGGGGAGCGGCAGAGGGAGAGAGAGCACAGTTGGCCTTGGTTTGGAAACATGACTAGTCCTCAGATATAGACCAGTGACAAGATATGTGCTATAAATTTAAAATGTACCCCAATAGATTAAAGACTGTGCACACTAAAAGTGAGTTTTAGGTGTTAATTGGGCAGACTCTGCAGTCCCAATGTCTGGGTTTGAGACCAAGCTCTGCCGCTTACTAGCTGAATTATCCAGGAAAAGTTGTTAACTTCTCTGTGCCTCAGTTTCTTCATCTGTGATATTGTAGCAATAGTCGTCCCTTGCTCACGGGACTGGGAAGAGAAGAGAAATGCATGAGAGCTTGAAGCAGGCACTGGTACATGCTAAGGGTTGGTTGCTATTATTATTATTATTTAAATTATTAGTTGCTATTATTATTATTTGCACTGTGGTTAGGTGCCAAGACCTTAGGTCAAGAGAGTTGGCCTGGGCTTTAACCCCGGTTAACCCGGACTTGTTGGGTGATCTTAAGCAAGTAATTCAAACTCTGTTTCAATATCTGTATTTGCAAGGTAGAGGTCATCATTGTATCTACCTCATAGGATTATGCTGAGAATAAAGTATTTCATACCTTTCATGTACAAAGAATAGTGCCACACACTTTGAAGCACTCAATAAATATTAGCGTTTATTATCTCTAATTAAAGCTTGGGTTCCAGATGACATGGTTTGAGCTCAGTATCTCATTCTGTATTCAGTGACGTTCCAAGCTTGGAAATGATGTTGAGATGTAACTAGTTTCTAAACAGAATGTAAATCTAGGCTAACCCTTCATTAACTCTGTTTCCTTGTTGGTTCCAAATGCTGTGCTTATGTAAGAAACCGCTGCTGCTGGAAGGGACAGAGCACAGATGCGGTGCAAGTAGACTGGGCCTCGAGCCCTCTGATTTACTAAAGATATTTGGACCAGAAACAAATTTGGAAGTCTCCAGCATAATATTGAAAGACATGAGAATAGTGGCTAAAGTGATTTACTCACTAGCTCAGTTTCAGTTTTTTTTTTTTTTTTTTTCCACCTCTGCAATGGGCATAACAGTATTTAACTTGAAGACAGTTGGGAGAATTCTAAGAGATATCACATGTCACTTTAGGGAGTCCTTTGACCACAGTAATTCTAAACAAATGTTAGTTGCTCCTAACCCCTGGAAGGCTATTAATGAGTCCCTTTTGGAAAGTTGTCCTGATGGTCCTAGGGAGGAGTATGGTATTGAATTTAGGTAGAATTAGTTCGTGGAGAGCACCTGGGCCTGAAAACAGCCCTGTCTCCCACTCTTAATAAATGAGCCAACTGCTCCAAGGCCAAGAGTGCGGCCTCCCCTCCTCTGCTCCCACAGCCCTGGGCACAGCCCTCCAGTAGCAGGGCAGCCTGCACGGGCACCCGCATGACTTGCTGGCGATGTCTTCCCCCGCCCCTGAGCATTGTGTGGGTGGCTATGGGGCCTGACCTCTGTATTTCTACACTATTTCCTGACACGGTGCTATGTGCATGAGAGGAACTCAATAAATGCTTCCCAGAGAAATGAATGTTATAAGCAGCATGATACAGAAGTATCAAATACCAAACAGGGGAAATAATCAAACACAGAAAAGGGAGAGCAGGTCTTAAGTGCTTGTTAGTGGCCATTGTAAATGGCAATGTGTGTTAGCAAAAAAATCACATTTTACCTATCAAGTGACAATAAAAAACCAGGATAGAAAATTATAGAGTGGAGTCCTAAAGACAAATGTGTTTATAATATACTGTATACACATGTATATGTAGGAGTATGTCCATGTAGAAAAAAAGAGTAGAAGTAGAAAGAAATGTATGAAAATATTAACTGTGTTTCTGTGTTGGTGACAGCATTATGAGGATTTAACATTTTCTTTTTTATGTTCTCAATAACTAAAAATTGTATCAGAGTTCTATCAGGAGATGAAGGCACTCCAATTCTTTTAACAGGTGCGGGCAGGGACCTGCCAGCTGCTGAAGACCTCAGCAAGTGGGGCAAGTTTCATTCCAAGTGCCATGGGCATTGCTGTTTTGTTAAAACCTTATGTAGGAAAGTGAACTGTATCTTTTTTTTTTCCATTTATTTTTTTAAAATTTATTTTTTATTTATTTTCAGCATAACAGTATTCATTATTTTTGCACCACACCCAGTGCTCCATGCAATCCGTGCCCTCTATAATACCCACCACCTGGTACCCCGACTTCCCACCCCCCACCCCTTCAAAACCCTCAGATTGTTTTTCAGAGTCCATAGTTTCTCAAGGTTCACCTCCCCTCTCTCTGGCTGCTCTAAGAGGATAAGAATGGAAATTAGAAGATCAATGGGGAAGCTATTACACTAGCCCAGGTGAGAAAGGATGGTGGCTTGGAGTAGGGCAGTGATAATGAACTTGCAAAAACTACATGGATTTGAGATACACTTTTGCAGGTGGCAGCTGAAGATTTTCTGATGGGTTGGATGTGGAGCAAATGGGTAGAGGATGGCTTCTAAGAAGGTAGAAGATGCTGATACCATTTACTAACAAGAGTAAGACAAAGAAGGAGGTATGAAGATGAAAGAGCTCAGTCTGGGCTGTTTTATGTTTGATATTATCTGTGAGACATTCAACTTGAAGCTCAGAAGGGAAGTCTGGCCAGAAATAAACTTGGAAGTTTCCAGCATACCGTCTAAGCCAGAAGTAGTTAGGGTCATCTAAAGAGAGAATGCAGGGGAAGAAGAAGCTGCTGGGACCAAATCCTGATGAACCCCCCTGGTCTGGCCACAGGTTCTAGGGAAGAAACCTGTGACAGGGTGGGAAGAAACAACAAGAATGTGTGCTGGTAGGAGCCAAGGAAGGATCTCAGCTGTTAGAGCACACAGGGGAAAAGTCTAAAACAAAAGGTCAAAATATTAGCAGCAATGGACTCTGGTTGAAAAGAAAGAAGCAATTGCCTATGGATAATGTATCCTTTATATTGTCTGTCTTCAGATTTTCTAAAATAATACATTTATAATCACAACAGAAGAATAAAATTTTAAATAAATAAATAGCTTTTATTTCTGAATATCAAAAACTTATTTTTAAAAAACTTGAAGGTGAATGATGGATTATAGGGTTTTGTATTTAATTTTATATGAGGACATAACTGATATTGGGGTTTCATATTTTTTGTGTGAGAAAAGTGATATACTAAGCAGTATAGAGGCATTTAAAAATTATATTTTAGAATAGTTTCAGATTTATAGAGAACTTGTGATAGTACAAAATTCCCCTAGCCCCCTGTACTTACTGTTCCCTATTAATGATATTTTACACTAGTATAATACATTTATGTAGTTAGGAAACCAATCTGGACACACTGTTATTAACTAAAGTATAGAGACATTTAAAATATTATGCTATATAGCTATTAGTTTTTCTATGGATAGTCGATCAATTTTAAGTCTTGCAAATGCTATGCTGAAAAACAGTATTCTACTGCCACCTACTGTTCCAAATATATATATATTTTTCAATTTCGAGTTGTAAGAGTTTTTTCATTTATGTGTACTTTCATAGCATTTTAGAGCTACAGGTTTCCTTGCAGTTTATTTTTTAGCCACTTCAACAAATAAATGAACATACTAAAGTTCAGAGAAACCAAGTCTCATAGCTACTGACCAAACCATCCATCCATCCATCCATCCATTCATTTATTTGTCAATTACTTAACACCTGCATTAGAAAAGGTGCTGGGAATACAAAGACAAATAAGACATGGTCACTTTCTTCAAGGATCTCACAGTCTAATGGAAACACACATTAAGATTACTATAAAATGAAAAAAAAAAGATTACTATAAAATGAAGTGAATACTCCATGTGGTTCACGTGTTCTGGGAGCACAGAGAAAGAGCACATAGTTACCTTAGATTGGAGGCAGGGATAGAAGGAATATGCCAAGATTCAGGGAAGTTTTTTGGAGGCCATGGTGTCTGAAGCTGATCTTTAAAGATCAGTAGGAATTAATAGGTGGTTGGGGAGGGGGCTAGGAAGAAAGTTATTCGAGAAATAACATCAGAATAAAAGCAAATATGATATCATGAATGTGAGGAAGAAAGAGACTGGGCTAAGTCATCCAGGGAGAATGTGAACAGTAGAAGAGAATGAGAAGGACAGTCAGAAAGGTCAAAAGTGAGAGCGCCATGGCAGAGGGAGGTGTGGGTTTCCAGGAGGAAGTCATCAGCACTGTTGAATACTCTGATAATCTTATAAAGAGCTGTTCTAACATAGTAGCATGAGCAGAATCAGATTGTGATAGGCTGGGGAGATCCTAAAAGACGAGAAGGCAAGCAGAGGGGACAGATGAGGCTGGAGAGGCAAAGGGGCTAGATCACAGGAGAATTTGTGTGTCACTTTTAGGAATCTCATTCTTGATGGCAGAGGCAATGAAGAATCAGTGAGGGGTGCGTCAAAGAGAGTGTGAGGTTCAGATCTGCTTTAGTGGTCTTACGGAAGACGGATTTTAGGGAGAGGGGAGTGTCCAGAACTGGAAGGGGGAGAGCAGTGAGGGGCAGCTGTGGCGGTGAAGGTCAATGACCCCGGGGCAGGCAGAGGAGGGGCAGAGCACAGAGTGCACTGCAGAAGTACTCGGGAGCTAAGGCTGCTGGCAAAACCTTACATTGCTGGATTTAAATTGGATATAGAAGAAGGAGTCAAGGATGATCTTGAAGTTTTAATTTTGGTGACCAAGGTGATGGAGACGGTATGGAGGCTACAGGAAGAAGACAATGGTGTAGAGGAGAGAGCAACTGGAACTCTGTACAAGTTGATGCTAAAGTGGTGGTGGTGTGTGGAGGGTGGGGGCGGGATCCAGGTGGCGCCACCTTCTGGCAGGTGGATACAAAATTCTGAAGCGCCAAAAAAAAGGTGTGTGTATTTGCACATCATGAATATACAGGTAGGGGTTGAAATCATCAAAGTGGATGATGCAACACAAAGAAAATGAATAGAAGGGTGATATGGGAAAGAATCCCAGAGAATCCACCACTGGGTGAGGACAGAGGTCAGAAGAGGACGAGCACATCATGGAAGGCGGGAAGGGTTGGGTGGAGAGGTTCATGGAGACCCAGTGAAAGAGAAAGAAAAAGCCAGTCCCTGGCAGGTGGTAATTGTTCTGGCAGCCAATAGCTAGGCCAGGATAACCCAATGCTGAGCATGAGTAACTTCACAGAATATAAACATCAGATGAGGTCACTGTGTCATTGTGATAGAACAAAATAAAACAAGACCATTCCATAATCATATCTAAACGCAAGAAGAAAAAAAACACCATGCAGCTACAAAATAAGATATCGCTCTTCCTGACATAACTCAGAACAAAACACCCACATCTCTGAACCCCCTTCTAAATCACCTGACATAAGCCTAATCTTTGTGGCTAAGATCTCCTAACATCCTCCCACTGGGACATCCCTGGAGTACCCCATGGTGTGCTGTGTGCTTTGCTGCAGAGTGAACAAATCCAACTTTTTTGACTATAGGTGTGTTTCTTTAAAAAAAAATATTTAATTAATTTATTCGACAGAGACAGAGCACAAGCAGGGAGAGCAACAGGCAGAGAGAGAAGCAGGACCCACACCCCAGAGCAAGAAGCCTGATGGGCGGCTTAATCCCAGGACCCTGGGACCATGACCTGAGCTGAAGGCAGATGCTTAACTGACTGAGCCACCCAAGCATCCCAGTATAGGTGTGTTTCTGATGATCTTTGAGCACCGGGCTTTAACACCTTTATAGAAGCCAAGAGAGTAGAAAGTTTTATGGAGGAAGACATCACAGTATCTAGTGGAACGAAAAGGTCAATGATATCTACTGAATTTGGCAAATAGGACCTTACTGGTGACCGCTATGAGAATATCTTTGGTAGGATACTAGGGGTAGACGCAAGGGTGTGCTTTTATTAGCTTGAGAGAGATAATTATGTACATTTCTTTCCAATTCTGTGTTCAGTGACATCAGGTGGTAACTGGACATCAGCCTTGGGAGAGTTTTACATGATAGAAATTGACAAATGCTACAAATCAAGGATTTGGGGGGTCAGAAAGTTGGTAAACATTTACCATCACACCACTGGGTAGACTAGACAGGAAGGAATAGGAGGGGAGAGAGTGGAGACAGAAGTTTGCAGGAACAGAGGAAAAGAGTGATGGGACAAGAATTAGAGGTGAAGCACAGGGTCAGCAGTGAGAAGAAGACTTCCGACTACCTGATTTTCTGTCCCGCTGTGCTCATTCTACCTGCACGTGATTACTTTGGTTTACGAGTGAGAAGATGGCAGCTTAAATGGGACCATTTCATTAAGCTCAGGAGAGACTTGGTAGTGGGTTGGATGTTTACAAAGGCAGAGAAAAGGGAAGAAAGAAGGAAACTTATGGAGGAATATTTTCCAGATTCTTACAAATGGTTATTGTGGTAAATAGCACCGGCTCTGGTGACAAACGGCCCAGGGTAGTGTATGGGTTTGCCACTCAGGGACTGTGACTTTGAGCAAGTTACTGAACTTTGTGCCCCAGTTGTATCATCTATATGAGTATGATAATAGCATATACCTCATTTGTGATGTTTATTGCTTTTATAACCATGAAAATCCAAAATTATAAAAATAAAAACCTTTTTTAGATATACTTTACATCATCTGACGCTCTGCGATTCCTAGGTTATCCAGCAGGGGGAACTACTGAGCTGCCTATTCTCTACTATACACCGTCATTTCGCTAATATGGCTAAGAGGAATGATTGTCTGAGAAAACTTAGATCTATACAGTTGATATTCTTGTAAAGAATATGTTCCTTATAAACATGTAAAGGCCCAATCTTAGTAAAGTGGGAAACTTACGTGAAAATCATCATTATCACCCCTTTTATTGTAGCTAACTGTGTGCTGGCACAATTCTTCATGCTTTACATATATTAGCATTTTAATACCCATTACAACACTACGGGTGAGCACTATACATTTTAGAGATAAGGGAACTGAGGCACAAAGAAGCTAAGTGTCCCAGTGTCACACAGCTGATATGAGAAAGGATCTGAACTCGACTCATCTGGTTCCACAGTCTTTGAGACCTATATTAGGTACTTTCCAGTTAGAACCCAACCAGGCTGGGTTTACTCGCTTCCAGAAATTCTGAAGAGCTACTTTCCTTGTTTTCACCTCAACATGAATGAGCTCTTTTCCTCATATCTACTGGAACAAGAAAAAGAAGTTATATTTCGTCCAAAATCCTTTAGAGATCTTAAGACCCATGAAACTCACTTTGCTCCTGATCAGTTCTCTATTTATTTGTAGAATGTGACATCCCCCCCACAAATATCTTATAGAAACAGCTAATTAAACAAATATTTACATTACTTTTGAAAACACCGAGAGCATATTTTCTTTATACAATCTGCGCCGTATGCAGTTAACTTTTGGCAGAAGCCTCCCAGCCCCATTTATGCTATTATTCCAAAGTGAAAATATTTGCCTCTAAGGAAAATATGTGAACTTGGCTTATGTCAGACTAAGGCTGAAGAGATTTTTTCCTGTGGCTTCAAACACGAACTTTCTCAGCACGTTTCTGGGAACAGTTCTCAAAAATTGCCAGAGAACCATAAGACAAAATAGTATTCTTTTTCTATTGAGAATACCAAACTGAAATACAGAGAACTAAATTTTAAACATTGCTAAATATTCCCCCTTTCTCTTATATTAAATTGGTGGGAAAAGCAAGGGATTCAGAGGAAAGCTCTGAAGATACGAGGTAAGATGTGACCTCCATTAAAAAATTGTGACCCTTGGGGCGCCTGGGTGGCTCAGTGGGTTAAGCCGCTGCCTTCAGCTCAGGTCATGATCTCAGGGTCCTGGGATCGAGCCCCACATCGGGCTCTCTGCTCAGCAAGGAGCTTGCTTCCTCCTCTCTCTCTGCCTGCTTGTCATCTCTCTCTGTCAAATAAATAAATAAAATTAAAAAAAAATTGTGACCCTCATTGGATGCTTTTCATGATTTGCCCAAGGCGACTGTGGAGCCTGGTACTGAGAATTTGTTTCTCCTCAGTGGCTACTCCCAGCTGCCGTTCCAGCTCCTCCCCCAGCCCCACACTTGAGTCATTGGTGGTGACAGGGCCAGGACACTGGAGGTGGGATTTTAGGTGCTGGTTGCATGTTGGCATACGGTTTTTGTTTGGAGAAACCTCAAAATAGTAAACGAAAAGAGTAGATTAAGTGGGCTGAAATAGCGACAGACCTGTGATACGGAGTGTGGACTGCTGCAGACGGGACTTGAAGGTTTCCAGGAAGCCGGATGAAACTCTTCCAAGACGGAAGTGAGCATCTGTTAAACTCAGCGCATTCATGCATTAAATGTTAATTGAGCCCCCCACCCGCCCCCGCCAACATCCAGACACAGTGCTAGACACCAGGGATACGCAGATAAATAAAACATGGCCTCTGCTGGCAAAGAGCTCCAGTCCCAGCAGGTTAGGCGGGTACATAAGCAGATAAGAGTATGAAGTGAGCTACGGTACAAGGTACAAAGGTGGAGCCCGGGAGGAAGTGGCCACCTCTGCCTAGGAAGGTCAGGGACGGGCTTCTGGGTTGCGCACACTACGTTCAAACGCAGTGCAGCCTTGACACACAGGTACAACGTGAATACCCATCTCAAGCTGCTTGAAACTTAAATATGGGATTGTTTAAAGTCAGACCATTATCCGACAGCAGAGATTAAATATTGAGCTGGTTTGCACGGATTAAAACGGGCACCCGGTGAGGCACTGTGAAAACCACATTTGGCGTGAGAGGCGCCAGGAAGCGGGAAATGAGGCAGTGGGGAGGCGAGGAGGCGCGCGTGGGGGCAGCCCGGGCCCCCCGGACCCCATCCCTGGCCGGGCGGGGCGCCCCGCGGCTCCAGGCCGGGCGCGGGCGGGTTAGGCTCCCCCACGCCCCGTGTAACCCGAGCCCGGCCCCGCCTCTCCCCGCGCACACCCGGGCCGGCCGGGCAGGTCGGGGCGGCGCGCCGTGAGTCACCGGAATCTAGGTGGGGCCCGGGCGCCCCGAGCCGCGTCCTCCCGGGAGCCGCCTCCCTGCGGCCTCTTCCCTTTTGTCGCGCTGCCCGCGCTGGCGGGCCAGTCTCCGCGGCGTCCGAGCCCCGCGCGCTCCTCTCCTCCGCGCCGCCACCGTCGAGATGCTGCGCTGCGGCCTGGCCTGCGAGCGCTGCAGGTGGATCCTGCCCCTGCTGCTGCTCAGCGCCATCGCCTTCGACATCATCGCGCTGGCCGGCCGCGGCTGGCTGCAGTCGAGCGACCACATCCAGACGTCCTCGCTGTGGTGGCGATGCTTCCATGAGGGCGGCGGCAGCGGGTCCTACGATGATGGCTGCCAGAGCCTCATGGAGTACGGTGAGTGCCGCCGCCTCCGGGAAGCCCTCCGGGCTGCGGCTGGGCCTTCCGCCGCCTTCGGAGACCGCCCCAAGTTAAAGGACTGAACTGGGACAGCGGTAGAGAGTGATGGCAGTGGGGTGGGGAGGAGTGTGTTTAGAGCTTAGGTTCAGGCATCAGACCTGAACAGAAGAAAGCAGTAGCAGCTTTGAGTGGCCAAAACCAGACCCAACACTGAAACGAAAACGGCCCTAGTTTAAACTATGTTTCCTGTAGGCTTTGTCGGTTATGTGCCAGAGGAGATTTTCAGCCGTCGAAAAGGTTTAGGTGAGGAAATACAATGAACAAACTGTATTTTCTTGAAGACCCACTGAAATCTCTTACCATTCCACCACCTCCTCTGATTCCTCACGAGATTAAAATAAAATATTAAAATATGTGCCTTCGCCAAGGTCGGTGTATCGTTTAACCCGAACTAAGTGAGAGCAACAAAAAGGCCCTTTCCGTCCAAGTGTTAGCAGTCATGATTTCAAGAGGGACCGCAGTATTTTTAAGCAGCAGGCTAGTTCTTGTTAGCTTTAGGGGGTGTCTTTTGGACTTAAGTCCGCCATTGTTGTTTAGAAAAACTTACTTACTTTAATCTGATGTAAAATCGACGCAGCAAACACATCTTCCACACCAGCAAAAGGAAGCGGAGTTGACAAATTTCATATAGTGCAGATCGAGTGTTTTATTTTTCCAGCATGGGGGCAGCCCTGGTGTCCTACGTAATAGGCAGGACTGGAGAGGAGCACAGTCCTGTCTGCTGCCACTCCCTTCTTAGGACAGTGGGGAAGAAGAGCCCGGATCTCTTGTCATTAGCAGTGTTTGCCTGGGGTGCGGGAGAGGAGGGTTTAAGTAGGAGCCTAATCCAAACTTAAAGCTAAATGCTACTGAATGGGGCCTTAGCAACTGAATTTAATAGTTTTAAACTCAGAAAGAAGGCTACCCTGCCGTTTCTCATTCCCTGCCTAGGACCCATTAATTTGATTCTTTACTCTGAAGTGGCCCACGGCTTCCAAGCACAGTGTTTATTTGTGGTTCTGGGGGCCCCTATCCAGAGCTTGGTGCTGTATCTTATCTACTGTGGACTGTTTGGAAATTCCCACTAGGAGCTTTCCCGCAAAGGGAGGCATGGTCCTCGTTAGCAGCTAATAAAATGTAAAGACTGCATGGAATTTCTCCTTTCCTTAGAGTCTGTGTTTTTTCTCTCTTAAAACAAATAGAGCGCCTGCCAGTGTTTCTATTATCTGAGATCTTTTAGGTTTTAAAAGGGAATTGATATCTTTGGAGTAATATGCTTTATCTTTTAGTTAAAATGCATTGGCGCTCAGTCTCTTGTAGGGGAACTTAACGGGACTGCTTAAACAGGTGTGTTTTTAAGCAGACTTGATAATCATACTTCAGAACAAAGAGTACAGACCCAAAGAGCACTCTGCAATCCCCCCTCATGTGAAGTCAACTTAGTGCACCACAGGAAGAGAGAAGCTGGTAGAACCACCAGCTATTGCTGGGACATGATCTGGCCTGCAAGGCTCTGGCTGTGACTCCAGCCCTCTTGGGAAACTCACTACAATGCAGTTCTTATTTTTCTTGACTTGCAAGATGAGCTCACCTTTGTAGGGTGTGGTGTCTTGAGCCTCAGAATGATATAGTGCTTTGTATATAGAAGGGAATAAACAGGTTTTGTTGGTTTAATTTTTTAATTAGAAGTCTAAAGCATTAACTCTTTTAATGCTAAAGGCAACACTGATCCAGTGTATAAAATATGTTTCAAATTGATGTAGAAATTAGTCTTCGGTAAAGTTCAGTTTTCCAAGTTAAAAAAAAATCTATTGCTACCTTTACGATGCAGCAAGACTGATATTCGTTAAGTGGGTGGTGGCTTTAACATCCCAATTAAGTTACTCCTATAGACCTTTGCAAAGATAAGTATGTGTCAGTAACACATTAGATGAAGCTTTTGTGCAAGACCTAGAATCAAATCATGAATCCAGGATCCCCTGTCATTATTTGTCCGTGGGAAGAAGGATGTAGATGTGAACTCCCCAGAGAGAGGTCCATCTCAGGTTCCTGTGTCAGAGATGAGTTGAGTGTTTATTATACTTACACTTCATTTTTTCTGCCATTGACTATTGGCTAGTTTTGCTTCACAAATATCGAAATTGTGGATTCCTACACTGTAGGGCGATTTTCTAGGCATCTCCAACTTTGGAGATTTTCAGATAACCAGTAAGGCTTTTTGGAAAACAATATGTTTACAGGAGATTTCTCTAAAATGTAGTAAGCAGTTTATACACACTCCTACACATGTATAAACACAACAAGGAATAAGGTGGATGGCTCTAATTAAAATGATATCTTAGGGGTGTCTGGGTGGCTCACTGGGATCTGCCTGTAGGGCTCCTGGGATCGAGCCCTACATCAGGCTCTCTGCTCAGCGGGAAGCCTGCTTCTCCCTCTCCCAGTCCCCCTGCTTGTGTTCACACTCTAAATGTGTCTCTCTCTGTCAAATAAATAAAATCTTAAACATAAAATCAAATAATATCTTAATATAGGTGATTGAATGTGTTATTGACTCTTAAAAAACTTCTTGATATGTACTAGAGTGTAAATGTTGTGATTTACATTGAGTAAATACGATTAAGAAAGTATATCTTTTTATTACAAAGTGCTTGACCATCTCTTTCTATTAATTAATATTCATAACATTAGTATGTTCATTTTGATATTAAAAGCACAGATTATTCCTGGCAAGTCTTGGCAATTATACTAATAATAGAGACGTTTTTGTAAAGGGAAATAGTTTCTTAGAACTATGTAAAATGCAGAACATAATACTACCCATTGGAATGATGTAAAATGCAGAATATTATATTCCTCACAGTTATCGATGGTTTTTTAAAAGAATTTCAGGTTGCTACATCACCTCATTTTCCCTCATAAATGAACTAAATTATCCCCTGAAATTTGCATTTACATGATATTAACAACTACAGAAATACCCAGTTTCACAAATACCCATTTAATTTTTAAGCAAAATCATGAGCATGTCGAGCATGGAGAGAATCTCACATTTATATTTGTCCAAACAGGAAGAGAGCATTGCAATGATTGGTCCGATTTCACCCATACATAAAATGCAAACTTGGATTTGCACGCATGCTCTTGCATCCTGTTTTTGTTCTGCCAGCACCCTTTCTTCTCCAGTTTTAAGAAAAAAATACATCAGGAGATTATTTTAAATGTCAGTGATACAGATTTCAAATCCAAAGCAGGCACCTACTTGTCAGGGTGGAGACTAAGGGTGATGAGTCTATGCGCCAGGAATGGCAGTGGGGACCCAGGGCAGCTCAGTTAGAGTGCCTGCCTCACAAGTACAGAGCCTCCTTTTTACCAGACGCCTTTGAATACCGCACAGTGCATTGAATGGGCTGTTTTCTGCTTTTTGTTCGTTTGTTTGTTTGTTTGTTTTGGTTTGTTTTGCTTTTACATGAAATCAGTCTTAGGTAAGTCCAGGAATCAGAGTATTATAGGACCTGTTTTTAGATCATTTAGCCCTATGGTTCTTAAATGTATAGGAGATGAGAAAGATAAGCACAAAGGGAATAGGTTTATATCGCGCTAAATTCAACTTAAAGGACTTCATGTTGAGATTAGGCTCGTGAGACCCTTTGACGGGGAGGCAGGGTGAGGTATAGAAATGTTATGGTTTTATGAAATTAGGCATTGGTGGGATAGATTATTCACTGTGGGTGGATGTTCATGGTTTTTACACAGCAAAATAAAAAATTGGCCACTCAATTGATTTTCATAATTAAAAATATAAATTTATATTGATTTATAAGATTCAGATGTGTGGGAACCAACGACTGGCTCACTGGCTGCATTTAGCAGGAACTGCCCGGAAGCCTCACTCCCTTTTAAGTGGCCTTGTTTTCTCCTTGCTAGCGGACACAGACGCCCAGGCTGTTATAGAAGGACATAAGAGTGCACCTGTTCAAGCTTTCACCAAAGTCTTTGCTCATCAACACCACCCACGACAAGCTAAGCCTCTTCCCTTTGTTCCACAACTTAATTCAGTTCTCTGGATGCTGCTCTCTGTCTAAAAGTACTTGTCTTGTACTGATGGAGCTCAAGTATGCTTCCACGTAAATGCTACTTCCTAGCCTTTTTCATCTGACCCACTTTCAAGTCTGTGAGGATTGCTCCCCGATTCCCTGCTAGTTATCTTGTCTATGTTCATGGTACAAATCCCAGTGTTCACATCTTCCTGGGTAGGATGGTTTCCCCACTGAGGCTTTAAAAGAACACCATAAAGAGAGAACGTATCACGGTTCTATAAAAACCCAGTGGTAAGTAGTTATCATCAGGCTCAGTTTCCGGAGAAAATGTGGAGCATGTAAAGAATCTCACACCAGCTGGATGCCATCCCATGGGACCTTGACCTTGCTTTACTGCCTTCTAAAGCTTCTGCAAACTCGCTTCTTCGATGTAGGTATTTTTGGAGGCCTGTGACGAGTTGTTCTCTTAATTTTTGCAAATCAACATGTCCAGACGAGGGGCATCAGCATTACCTGGAAGGTTGTTATTTCACAAGATAGCCACGTGATTTGTAAACGCTTTCCAGTTTCAGAGGCCCTGGCCTGTGTTCCTGCCCATTACCTCCTCATTGGACACGCCCCAGTCTTTTTGAATATATACTCCACCCGTGGGTTATCTTTAACATTTTAATTTTTTCACCCAGGATTTTATCCAGTTTTCAGTTCTGTGACCTAAAGAGTCTGACATAAAGAACCCTATACAACCAGTATGAGATCTGACCTGTTCTCAGATTTACTAGGTAGGGCCTTTGTACTATTAATAGCTGAATCTGTTGTTCTGGAAAGGAGCCCTACTCAAATTGGGTGGCAGGTTGGTGTCTGCAGGACACGGAGTAAGGGGCTAGGCCAGACTGTTCTGGTCAGGGTATGGTAGCCATGTATAAAACTAAAAAAAAGGGGGCGCCTGGGTGGCTCCGTGGGTTAAAGCCTCTGCCTTCAGCTCAGGTCATGGTCCCAGGGTCCTGGGATCGAGCCCCGCATTGGGCTCTCTGCTCAGCAGGGAACCTGCTTCCTCCTCTCTCTCTGCCTGCTTCTCTGCCTGCTTGTGATCTCTGTCTGTCAGATAAATGAATAAAATCTTTATGAAAAAAAAAAAACTAAAAAAAAAAAAGAATGCAGCAAATTCATTAAAAGAAAAACTAACTTTGGAGGAACGGTTAGTGACAGTCTGCCAAATGTTGCTCACAATACTAAAAATATTAATAGTGCTCTCATCTTACAGTTTTTGTTGTTGTTGTTGGTGGTCGTCCCACCCCGCCACAAGCTTCAGTTTGGTTAATGGTTTCTAGCTTGGCATTCAAGGTATTTATTTAGAACTTATTTCTACTGTCTACCTATTTATTTATTTAGCTCCTTTCTTATCAGTTGACCTCACTGGTCTTTTCCTAGCTGTATTTGACTTGCAACATCGTGTTTTCACATGTCATCACTGGAAAAAAGATACAGCATTTTTCTCATACAAAATGTTTAAAAGCATTTCCTAGGGAAAAAAGTCAGAATTTCTTCAGTGACTGTTAGTGTTGATTTAAGGTTTAATCTTTGCAAGTGATGGCAAAATTAGGTAAGCTGTTCTTCATCCAAATGGATCTTTAATGAATCCTATTTACAAGTGGATTTATAAGGCCTCTGGTTTCTTTGATAATAGGAACTTGTCCAAATGGCACTTAGAAAAAAAATTAGGACGTAATGGATCATAAATAACACCAAATTCATCTTCCCTTAAGGGGACAGAACAAACAGAAACCGTTCCTGCACAGAAACATGGAATCTGGTTACCTGGAGTCCTACCTGATTTGTGGTTTCTGTTGAGAGAGTGCTAATTGAGAACAAGAATCTTCCCCGCCCTCTATCACAAACCACAATTAGGAAAGGCAATACAATTTGCATATAAAATAATAATGGTGTCTTCACAATAACTTGTCTTCACAATGAAGAAGCACATTCTGCCTTTGAAGAGCCAAAGACCATCCGTCTGTTCAGTCATGGACAAGTTTTAAAAAAAATTTTTTTTTTTTTTTAAAAAATTGATATTTTTCTGTTGGGTCAGTAGATAACGGTATAATTTAGATCATGGTATAATATAAAAATATAAATAGTTCCCCAAAGGGTTGGGTAAATTTGCAGGTATTAAGCTCATTCTGGGTAATTAGGTAAGACCAAAGGTACTTGGGGGTGCAGACTCATCTCAGCTTTTCAAAATGTATGTCATGGAGATTTGCCATGTCTACATGGCTGTTGGTCCCCTTCTCGGGCAGGATATTGGGCTGGGCTGACCCTGCTCAGACCTGGGAGGGTCCATCTCATCATTTTACAGCAACACAGTCATTGATATGAGAAGGCAGGTTGTCTTACTCCATATTCATCAGCCAGATCTTCAAAACCGTGCCAAAATCTGGGTCTTCAGTGATAGTTAAGTGATTCATTCTGGGTGTTCCCATGCTGTAGGAGCAGGTTACATGCCTTCTACTTCCAGAGAAGCCTTTCTCAAGACAAGAAGCCACTTAATTTGCCATTTTGATTTTCTTTAGACTCAGCATGTTAAGTAAACAAGCCACGACGGAATTATTTCACACAGCATAGGCCAGGTGCTTAACATGGGCTGTGTTTCTGTTTGTGCTCACATGTTGGCTTCAGGTTAGGTGAACTCGCTTGCTGGTTTCTTAATTTCTTTCAAGTACTTCAAACTTCTGTAAATTACACCTCAGCTATCATGTTAGAGGGAGTAGTAATAGCAATAGTCTGTATTTATCTTCCCCAAATAAATAGGAGTAATTATTGATGTTACTCTACAAAGCTACATCATGCACGACTTGTTTAGCTATACTTACAAAACATTAATCTGTGACTGTCAAAGTTTGGTTATCAAAATATGCTCTTTGTTAGGGAGTTTTATTGTTGTTATTGAGAATTCACATTCTGCTATGCAGCTTTCCCCAACGTTTGCATTCCTCTGCATGCTTATGTAGATGTCACCTTTTGTTATGGTTTGTAACCTGTGAACTCAAAAGGAAAAATCAGTATCTACTTCTTTGAATTTAATAGTTGGATTTAATTGATGTAATGATTGGTGGTAGCCATAAAAAAAAAAATCTATAGAATGTGGCTATAATTGACGATGGGTCACATCCTGAAAATTACATGCTCTTGTTTTTGCCAGGGCTGATCTGGTCCCATAAGGAGATTAATAATCTCTCTCAGTTCTTCTCACACTTTAGCATGGATGTAAGAAATGTCAGTAAGGTGCAGATTCCTGGGTACTACCTCTTGAGTTCTGATTCAGTGGGTCAGGAGTGCACCTGGGCGGATGTGCACATGACTCTCTTTCTCAAGTACAATACAGAGGAGTAGGTCAAGAGCGCGTGTTCGTCCATCAGTGAATGAATGATTGGATAAATAAAATGTGGGAGAGCTGTACAACAGAATTTTTTTGGCCACAAAGAGGGATGCAGTACTGGTACCTGCAAATACGGATGAGCCTTAAGGCCACTAATCTAGGTGAAAGGAGACAGTCACAAATGGCCATGCTGTATGGATTCCATTTATAGGAAATGTCCAGAATAGGCAAACTGATAGAGACAGAAACTAGATTAATTGTTGCTGGAAGCTGGAGGTAGGGGAGAATTGTGAATGACCTCTAATGGATATGGGGCTTCTTTTGGGGGTGATGAAAATTTTGGAATTATAAGCGGTGATGATTGCACCACCCTGTGAATATAGTAGAGACCCCTGAATTGTATAATTTGAAAGAGTAAATTTTATGAGATATAAATTACGTATCTGAAGAGTCATGCTTTGGATTTATCCAGGTTGTAAATCAAACTCTGCCTGAACCACTCACAGTGGCAATTGCTATGTGGCAATGGGCAGGTCACTTGAACTTTCAAAGTCTTAGTATATCCTCATTTCTAAAGAAATGATGATAAACATTTTTTTTTTTTTTAATTTTAAGTAATCTCTACACCCAACGTGGGGCTTGAACTTACAACCCTGAGATCAAAAGTCCCATGCTCCACCAACTGAGCCAGCCAGGTGCCCCAGTAAAGAAATGATGGTAGTATGAACTTTTAAAGGGTATTGTGGGGGTGTCTGGGTGACTCAGTTGGTTAAGCGTCTGACCCTTGATTTAGGCTTAGGTCATGATCTCAGGGTCGTGAGAGAGAGCCCCACATCAGGCTCTGCAGTCAGCGTGGAACCTGCTTAAGATTTTCTTTCCCCTTCATCTGCGCCTCCTCTGCCTCCCTCTCTTAGGAAAAAAAAAAGACATTAAAAGTTACTGTGAATATTTAGTGAACTAATGCATGTCCAGTTCTTAGCACAGTGCCTGGCCAGGGCAATTACATCATCAATGTCAGTTAAGCCCTCTAGAAAGCAGGTTGTGTGGGAAGAGATTTTTGAAATCAGTGCAGGTTGCACAACAGGAATTACTGACTGGAATTGTTAACCTGGGTATCATGGTTCTCCTATTTCCATGGGCTGACGGTAGAACAATACAAGACTAGAGGTGTCCACGCAGATTTTCAAAACCAGAACTCAATTTTCACTTCATCTTGATTGTTTTTGAGTCCTATCCATCATTAAGAACTCTTGTGCTATAAATTCTGAATACTTCAGAAGTTAAAATTTAGACAAACAATGGGATATGTTTATACCTAAACTTGTTATAAAAATCAAAGCTTCTTTATAATTAAATCACTTTAGTGCACCTCTCTGTCTAGTCATAAGTATGCTTTTCAATGGTTATTTTGGCACAGGACCAAACATTAATACAAAACAAAGATCTTTTTAAAGGTATTTGAACCATTTCCTAAAGACATTATAACTTAATTTTTCAATACCAAAAGTGTTGTTTATTATATGTTATGTTAGAACTTGCATGAACCTTTTATTTAATTTATTTATTTTAAAATTTATTTATTTATTTTTATTTAAAATTTATTTATTTTATTTATTTATTTGAGAGAGTGCAAGACAGTGAGAGTGAGAGAGAGCATGAGCGTAGGGAGGGGAAGAAGGAGAGAGCCTTTTAAATATACCCGTTTATATGGCCTCTTTATTACATGAGAAAGAGTTGAATGAATTCTAACTTTCATTTCAGAGCTAGAAACATTTACGCCAAGTCTGAGGGGAGAAGGTATTATATTAGTGCCTTCCGTATGAATTGCCTATTCTTCCCTTGAGATATGGAAATGCTTAATTCCCGTCAAAAACACTGTCTTTCTACCAAATATAAGTAGTAGAAGATTTAAAAAAAACTTCTATTGATAGGTAATTTTTAAATGTGGCCTGTGTGTCTTATTCATTTCTTTTCTCTTACAGCGTGGGGAAGGGCAGCGGCCGCCATGCTCTTCTGTGGCTTTATCATCCTGGTGATTTGTTTCATCCTGTCCTTCTTTGCCCTCTGCGGACCCCAGATGCTCGTCTTTCTCAGAGTGATTGGAGGCCTCCTGGCCCTGGCTGGTAAGACAGGTTCTTCATTCTTACCTTCAGTAGGCATCTCTGTAATACTGTCCAACCCACAATCCTTGACAATTACACTTCCAGGTCTGTTGTCAGGAGATGTGTCACCATGCGCAAAAGTAACGGAGACATGGGCTTTTAGGTCTAGGTCCCTTTCCTCCTGTGTCTCAGGCAGTACCCCATGTTTCCAGTCCATGCTGCGTGACCCCACGTCCATGTCCAGTGACACCCTGCTTTGAGGGACCAGAGCTGACAACAACAGCTGACAACAATCACTGCACTTTTTCCATTGTGGCTCCAGGGCTGTCCTCCTGTGAGCCCCATGCTGAGCCCATTTTGCTTATAGAAGGAATGTTACAATCTTATGATGTAGCGGGTCATAGAAAGTTTTTCTACAGTGGGACCAGACTCCGTTGAATGGGCCAGGTCCGGAACTTGTATCATAGAGCTGATTCTGCAGTATGGGAGATTTAGTGATGCAGGTGGGTGTGGTCAGAGTGAACATTTATTAATGGAGTACCAGAACTAGGGCTCTTGGAGCACAACTGGTTGGCACTGCTGGGTGTAGACTTAGTGTCTTAATGTTACAGAGCGAAAATGTGTTCCTATCCTCTGACGTGGCAACAGACATGGGAAATATGATGTGAAAAGAATACAGAGCACAACATAGCATGTGTGTGCTCATTATAGCTCCATGGAGTTATGCATGTTCATGAAAAAAGAAAACAAATATCAATTTAATCAAGTTCTTTTATTTAAAGTTGCTTAAAATGTTAATATGATTAATAGTAATTGTAATTGGGTGACTCTAATGCCAAAGAGAATAGAAGTCTTCTTGACCTGTGTTTTCTTTCTTAGATCCTCCTTACACTCCCCCAAGAGGAACACTCCGGTGTTTCTCTTCCCCCAGCCTGGAATGCTGTTCCCTCTGACCTCCATCTCTCCCTTTTTATTTACTCCTCAGATTCTTGCCTCCTCTGCAGGCTTTCCTGGTGTTTCTCTGTTGATCATTCACATCATTGGCTTGTACATTCATTTAGTTACTCATTTATTAAATGAATATTCCAATCATGTGCTGTTAAAGATCAATATTGTCAAATGTATGTGCTTGTGTGCACACACATGTGTGTAGGTATATATATATATTATTTTTACTAGCCCACGAAATACCAAGGAAATGTTTGGCACAGGAAATACCAAGATGAAAACCTACCACCCTGCTTTCAACGGTACACCAGAGTTTTGCACTTTTTACTTTAGTAAACACAATGCTTACACAGGTACTAAAGAAGGGTTCTCTAGTTGCCTTTCATCTGTGTTTCATATAATCAGCATTCTGCTCAGTGCCAGGTCTCTCTGACATACAAGAGTCAATAACATGTTCTGGCTCATGCCGAATAGATCCCCCCACCCCAAGTCCCTTTCATTGACAGGAAGTGGATTTAACACTTATTTAAAGACAAAAACCAGTTGTGGAAGAGGGAGTTGACCTGTTGTTCCCTTGCATTCATTTGTGCATTTGTATTCACTTGGGGATGTTTTTCTTCCCTTTAGCCGTATTCCAGATCATCTCCCTGGTGATTTACCCTGTGAAGTACACCCAGACCTTCAACCTTCATGCCAACCCTGCTGTCACTTACATCTATAACTGGGCCTATGGTTTTGGGTGGGCAGCCACGATTATCCTGATCGGCTGTGCCTTCTTCTTCTGTTGCCTTCCCAACTATGAAGATGACCTTTTGGGTAATGCCAAGCCCAGGTACTTCTACACATCTGCCTAAGGTGGGAGTGAGCAGAAGATCACTGCTGCCAAGATGGATCCCAGAGCAAGATACTGCCTTCGCCAGCATCCTTTGAACCCATTTTGTGGGCAGTGTTCATCTCATTAAACTAGTCAATGCTAAAATAATTTGGGAGAAAATATTTCTTAAATGGTGTTACAGTTTCATATTCATCTTTTATATATGTTTTGTAAACAAAGCTTACTTCTTTAAACTAATGACCTATAATATGCCAATATCCCCTTATATCTATAAATACCATTTATATGACATTTGTAAAAGAATATGAATATGAAATGTAACCACTGTATAAGGCAAAAATGAGAAGGCTTCAAAGATTGGACTGACCTGATCGAGTTTCTGCTTTTCCCAGGTGGAATGGACTGTGTCCATTAAGAGCCAACGAAAAGAGAGAGAGAGATTAGTAAGAATTGTCAGTGACCAAAGATCCTAAAAGAAATGCAAAAAATAAATATTTTCCAAGCCTTCACTTATTTAAAGAAGCTAAAAAGCTTCCTCAATGCATACTGTTTGTGAGAATTTCTAGCTAATATCCTGATCTTTTTTGTGAAGCTTTCTGTTACCATGCTATGGCAACTAGGAAAGTATTCTTTCATACCCAAAGCCTGCAGCATTATTAAGGCCTCCTTATGTAGTGAAAGGTTAAGATGAAATTGTTTTCTTTTAAAGTGGTTTATAGGGTTGGGGTGTGGGAAAATGCTGTATTAATAAATCTGTACTCTTTTGTGTCTATATGTTCAGGAACACAGTAGATGGATTCAAAGATGGGCTGGGTCTCATTCATCATGACTGATAGGCATGAACCAGTGGTTTAGTAAAGCTTTCGGAGCTCCATTCCTCTCACAAAGTCATTAAAATAGCCGAAGGAGAGGAAGTGGCTTGAATTGTTCATCTCAGGTTTGGCTGGGCTCTAATCATATAGACACAGCTTCTGGTAGATTGCGGTTGTAAACACCACCTTCAATGTAGACAAACCTGGTCTTCCTTGGAAAAAGAGATACAAAATACCTGATGTGAGACACACAGAATTCAGGGATGTGAGATTTCTCTGAATGGCAAATAGAGGATATATCACATGGACTATTTTTTTTTTTTAACCATTTGTATTTACATAGTGAAAACCAATTCATTTTATATATCAAATTATTATTTTGTAAGTTGCAGGATAAGCAATTGCAGTTTTCATTATGAATTTTTCCCAATAAACCAGGTGTTTAATCTTGTTCCTAGTTTGTAGTTTTTGGTCTTGCTTTTTTTCCTTTTTCAACTCTGGGGAAGGGAGTTTTTAAAAGATGCTTTGGATGGGGCAAAATAATAAGAACATGGGATAAAATGAGAAGCAGCTTTTTCTTAGCTTGAAGGATCTTGCTTATTTTAGGTTTCCCATAACACATTTGAAGGGACTTTCACGGATTCAGGGAGTCTGCTCCCTGGACTTCTTCCTCAATGACCAATACCCAACACACAGATCCTATACAGCCTCTCTCCAGTGCTACCACCAGAGGGAAATGGCCTAAGAGACTTCTCAGGGAATGTTTGTGTGGTTTAGCAAAGGTTCATTCTTCTCTCATCTTCCTGCTTGAAATGGGATCACTCAGGGAGTGAGACAGCAAGTAGTTTCTTCTATTTTCCTTGTCCACATTCCTCTCTGATCATGGTTTTACAGTATGGGTTGTAGGTTAATTCCCCTCTGGTGTGTGGAAATGTGAAGATGGGTTGTTGGGTGGCATACTGGGAGATTGGACATACTTCTTAGTGCTTCTGTTGGCTAGTTGGCTCTTGGTGTTTTTCAAAATATGAGGTTAATGTTTCTCATTATAAATTTAGAAGAAAGTCACCTGGGTGATTATTTATACCAAAAATTTTCAAAAATTCCGTGGCCGGTAGAGGACTTGAAGTGATAACTAACAATGCTAAAAATGTCATCCTCTAAAACAGAAGTAACTCAAAAGATAATGAATAGCTAGACATTAAGAAACTAGAACACCCATTTTACCTCAAAAGTATTATCAGATACAAGGTTCTCTAAAGTGAGCATTCCTGTCTTTGGATATTTCCCTGTCCAACTGTCTTCTTTACCTCCTTAATAAGTTACACACTATATTCTAATGATGCACATTTAGAAAAAAATATGGCTTCCTGGGACCAATGGTCTATATTAACAGAAGAATTTCAACTTGAAATGTTTATAACAAAGACACACTAAGTGTTGTTACTTTGGCTAAAATGTTCCACTTCTTTCAGCCTTGTTCAGGAATAGCCTTGTTGATTGATTTTCACCAGAACAGATACATTTATGTCATAAATGGAGCTATAGAATTCCAGAGCATTCTGGAGAGTAATGAAGAATTTGACTAAGAAACCATCTGAAGACTAACAATGCACTGTATGGCATTTCCCCCAGTAAAGCTAGGTGACTTTTGGCTCTGTAAGTATATCAGGAGTCTCCACCCTTTAAATAAGCAGTTATAGGTTCCCAAACAATTATCTCACACTCATGGTATAAGTAATCAGATATGCTTGGTGCCATCTATGTTGAACGTAACAAAGAAGTAATATGTCAAGTTCTTTCAGTTGTCACACAAGATAACTATGGATTGTAATTACTTTTCGCTTCAAAACCGTATATTGCAGAACTGACAATAAAGTTTGATAGGCTTTCCTTTTCTAAGGAAATGAAAACAGTGGGAGAATATAGTCCTAATATCATCATGTTGGTTTTCGCTACAACCCCCTGCTGAAAGACAGTCCTATTTATAAAATAAACATGAATGCTGAGTCAACTTGTTTTGTTTTTCTAGGCATACCTGAAAAAGCCATATTTGAAACTCATCCAACTTCGGCACTTGCTGGCTGTGCAGGCTTGGGGCAGTTTACTTCCCACTAGCCTTATAACCTCATGCATAAAATGATTGCAAATGATCCTTTTCTCCTTCAAAATTCTTTGATTCAGTGTGTTTGTATTTGTTAATTTACTTAAATATTCTTGGGAAAAAGCAAATATGGTAAAGTGAGGCTATTTTTTTTTTAATGTGGCTCTTTTCCAAGCTGACTTTCACAGCTAGAGACAATGACTAACATTTTAATACTGTGATGGAATTTTCTTTAATTGAAAATGAAAGAAGATTCCTATAGTTGGAAGAACCACTAAATAAATGAATGTGAACTCTATCATGAGCATAAGTAACCCTAAAGCTTAGAAGAAAAGCTTTATGTATATTCCAAGGAACTTCTGATTCAAGATGGTGGAGTGGACTCCATTAAATCCATCATTTCTGACTAATATGGGGAAAAAATGTAGAATAATAAATAAGTACTAGAGGAATTAAATCCATACCAAGATAAGGGTCCATTAGCTGACCAGAGGCTTTGTCAAATTTGAGAAGATGAAAAATGAGTGATATCGTCAACACTGGAGTGAAGCCACCACCCTGAATAAACTCAACTTGGCTGTTGGAGAGTTAACAGCTGTGCTGCCTGATAACTGGCAAAGAGGTGTGGAGTTTGGGGATGCCTGGGTGGATCAGTTGTTAAGTGTCTACCTTTGGCTCAGGTCATGATCCCAGGGTCCTGGGATTGAGCCCCCAATCGGGCTCTCTGCTCAGCGGGAAACCTGCTTCTCCTTCTCCCACTCCGCCTGCTTGTGTTCTCTCTCTTGCTGTGTCTCTGTGCCAAAAAAACAAATAAAAAATCTTAAAAAAAAAAAAAAAGAGGTGCAGAGCTTGGAGCTGGCAAAGAAAAGAGTAGCCCTGGGAAAGGGGGAAGATGTAAATCAGGGCAATTGGTCTGCTCCATGAAGAGTGTACCCATTGGTCTGTCCCCCCTTCCTCCCACCAGACTCTCCTACCCCTTAGAGAAGGGAACAATTGACCTGTAGGCAAAACCCAGAGATGACGATCACCCTTATTAAATAGTATGGCCTGTTCTAAATGCTTCCCATGTACTAACCCATACAAATTCATCTTGACCCTCTGATATGGGTTTAGTTTATTATTAATTACTCAAAGGAGGAATGAAAACATAGGAACATGAAATAACTCTCAAGATCAGACAGTTAGTAAATAATAGGAATAATAAGTGCAAAATATGGTATTTGGTGTAGTGGGGAATAGTATACCAGGTAATACTACCAGACGAGTACTCGTGGGCTTCCCCCTTCCCCCACTGTATTGGTGTGGGGCCCTTAACCTCTTCTACTTCTCCATACTCTAGGGAAGGATGTGCCTTCCCAGTGTGTTTGGGGGACTGGTGGGGAGGTATTGTATAATGGGAAGGTGTAGAGTAAATGAGAAGGTGGAGGGCCAAAAGCATAAAGGGCGAGGTCTGGGTGGGGGCAGCTAAAGAAAATAAACGAGAGAAAGGAAAAAAAGGGATTTAATAATAGATTTCTTGGATCTGTGTATCTCACTGCATGGAGCTGGAGAAACGCAGTCCACACTGGTTTGAGTTTTCATGATCGTGCTCTCTTTTTTTGGATCACTTCTCTGTGATTGGACCACGTGAGTCATCACTTTGTAAGTGTTGCAGGTGTAAGCCAGTTTCCAGATTATCCCAGGGGTGTGGCTGAGGTGAGAGGATTCGGTCTTGACTTGGTGGCTTGATGGAAAGGGCCTCATAAATAAAAACCCAGCAGCGTCTTTCTGAAGCCCTTGTTTTTAGTTTTCTTAACTTGTACTGCTTTTGATATCGCAGATTACTGGTCTTAACTTTTTTAGACATTAGAATCATCCATACATTACAAAATGTCATGAGTCTTCATTATTTATTGACTACCTTGAAATATGTGTGAACACATAGTATTCTCACAACATATAGAGTACCTTGATATAGATAGACCATATTTTGTCCTTCAGCTTTTGTTATGCTAGAGAGTATTCCTTATCAGAAATAGAAACAAATAGAAAAAGGGCTCCTTTTCACTTTCTGGCCACACTGTGTATAGATCTTTTTCACCTAAGCACTCTTAGCATAGGAAGGTGTGTACACAGCTCCCAGTTTCACCTGATTGTCTGCACAACTGTTTAATCTGAAATATAGCCATGCTTTTTTCATATAAAACTATTTTGCATTGCAGTTATTCAACTCTCCACCTCCCTTCTCCAAATCTTCAAATAAAATGGAGCAGATATGAATGAAACTTGACCTATTTGGGGACATCATTGTCTCCTTAGAAGCCATTGTTTGTACTCCCAGTACCTTGACTTTGACTCAGGTGGAAGATACGAGTAAATGTTTATGATAGTCCTCCAGTACTTAATTCCCTTCCGTAGCAAGAAATTCAAAGAATTACCAGGAAAACCAAAACAGAAATTACAGCAATTTTGAAATCTAAATTGTTGTGAAAGAGGGATGACTCTGAACCAGAGTATTTCATACACTCATGAAGTAAGGAATCCCACTCCTCCATCAGGGGCAAGAGCACATAGCTCAGGGAACTTGGGATGAAGAGGCTGTATTCCAGCTCCTTCCTTTGAATTCTCTCCTTTCTTCACTCCTTCTGCAACTGTATGTTTGTTTTGTTTTGCAATGGAGTGTTAACAACAGGTCTACTGAGGTCAAAAGGTTGCTGTATCTCACGCCTGTGGATATGGTTTCAGGTTTTAAAACTCCTGAAGACAGACCAAGATTGGGACCCATAAACAATAAATCTTTGAACACTGAAAAAAAAAAAGAGAGAGATTGGGACCTGCCAGTCAATGTTCAGAGTCTTGTTTGAGATCATTCTTCCGGGAACTGGGCTTGCCTTGTCACATGTACAGCTCATTGTTCCTGGATTTCACAAGTCCGCTAATTATCTGGGTGTATTTTCTGGGTGTGGCAAAGGGGAGGATAACACACCTCAGGTGTGGGAAAAGACAGCCGAAAAGGAAAGTTAAAAGAGGCTCAGAACCTGTCACGTTAAAGATGTTCCACTTGTACTCCTCTGTGTTTCACTGTCGATCTAGGAATTCACTCTCCTTAGCTGTGGAGATAAAGAAAAACTCAGAAGATGTGCGTGTATGTGTGTGTGGTGTGTAAAGCTAGCTCTCTGGTGAAGAAATGGAACCCTGTTGATTTAACTGAAATAAGGTTGTCTTAGTGATAATGAGTCACCAAATAATCTTAATAGACAGTTGTACAATGGTTTCCTCGGCCAGTTTTTCCAGTACGAAGATTCAAGGTAATTAGCCTGCAATTATCAACTGTTTTTGAATGGGTTACTTTCAAGAGGGAACACTTAGATTTGGAACAGAAACTGAACTAAATCACTAAAAGTCAGTTTAATGAGACTTTGAAAGCAAGTTCCATATGTGAATCCTCTGTTTCTCTTTCTATATTTTTCTGTTTGGTTGACAGCGGATATTCTTTAATTAACAGTCTTCATTGACAATGGGTGCTTCCAAATGCCACCCCACGCAATTTCTAGTCAAGTAACACCACAATGCCTAAACATTTTTTTTCAAGGAAAAGAAAAAAACACAACAGAAAGGAAAAAATGATTTCAGTCCAGACAGAGAAGATTGAAAAGCTAATGTACATATAGGAAGCTGACTTTGGCAAGGATGGCTTTCATGCCGATAGACCATTGGAACAATTGTCTCTTCTGAAGATGTTGGTCAGAAGTTAGGTGCATCGAGGCTGGAGACATCGCCATGAGAAGAAAGGAATTCTTGGCAGGCCCCAAACAAATACAAATGCGTCAGAGCAGCACATTAGCCACGCAGGGTGTTCCCAGCCTGCCCTCTGGGGTGGTTCTCTGGGTGGGGGCTGTGCCATCCCTTAAGAGGAGTCCCACTGGGCAGCCCTGGTTGGGAGATCAGGGCATCCAAATACCACAGTGGAACAGTACTCAATTAAAGGAGGAGCCCCAGTAGGAATGAAAATTGCTTACCAGGATTGTTTTGAGAAGTTAGTCAAGCCTTCTTCCATGTTTCCCTGCACACCCCACCCCGATTTGCCTCCTCAGATTTTCCTCTGTGAGGCTCAGAAACAGAGGCAGCTCTCACCATCGACATCAAGGATTTACTACCAATGCGAACACACTCCCTGTTCTCCAATTTATGTCTTTAAAGGGTAAATACAACATTCAGAAATATTACTGATTAGGGTGCCTGGGTGGCTCAGTCGGTTAAGCAGCTGCCTTTGGCTCAGGTCATGATCTCAGTGTCCTGGGATCTAGTCTTGCATCAGGCTCTCCAGGGAGCCTGCTTCTCTCTCTGTCTTTCATGAATAAATAAATAAAATCTTTTTTAAAAAAGAGGAAACACTAATTCTGCTTAAAAAAACAAAACAAAACACCAAGTAAAGTCAAAGCTGAGTCAAGCGATGTTTGTCATTTTCTAGTCACAGGTACTGCAAATACACAGACCTTAAGGGAAACTACACATTGAACGATATGTTAAGAAGTAATAAATACCCCAGTAATGTTCCTCAGCTCAGAAGGCTGCCTGCACACTTCTGCCCTGAGAGGCTAACAAGAAGCTTCCGGCCACAACTGGCTGATTTTTAGCCTAATTGTCCTAATGGGGCTCTCTGGGAACCCCTGCATGAGCTGTCTGTTAGGAATACACAAAGGGGCTGTCCTGGGACCCTGGGAGAGCTGAGTTGCTGAAGGAAAAGCCATCTCAAGCACGTAGTCTGCTAACCTTCCGCCTGAGTCACCTCAGTGTAGCTGGGCTGGTCCTCAGGGGCTTCTGTATAAAACATGCCTAGCTGTTCACATGCTTTCACACAACAGATTTTTGTTCTAAGAAGAGGTAAGAAAAGTGTTAGAGCTGATGGCTGTGTAATCCTAAGGCCACTTTGGGAACTACACAAAGAGTGGCAGACTATTAAACACAGGACAGCCTGTTGCTGTGGTCTTTCTCTTAGCCAGTCCTCCATGAGGAAAGCACTGTTTGGGGACTCGTGATTGTTTTGGTAACAGAGCAGCCCGATCTGTCCCTTCAACCTGTCCCTCAAGTTCTCGCGGCATGAGTTAGAACTGGTGGGAAAGTGTAGACAACTCCTATGTTCTGAAACAGCTTTCTCTTGAAACACCTTTTCCATTGACCAAAGAAGGTGGGAAAAACAGGCAAAATGAGAATCCTCAAAGAGGCATTGGAGGGCTTATATTCGTGCCAAGCTGGCATGTTCAACATGGGTTTCTCATTTGCAGAAATAACTGGTAAGATGGTACAAATGCTTTTAAGACTTTTATGAAAAGGAAATCACCATATAGAATTCACCTAATATTCTCTGCAGAAGATGAGAGGTCAGATTTTCACAAGAAAGATGCATATAGGAAGTTCCAAAAACTATTCCTCTTCTGGATATGAGCAGTTATTACTAAAAAGGATTCTACAGTCAAGTAATTGCTATAATAGCGCCTTGTCTCACTTCTTTACTGTGTGCCAGGCTCTTATTTGATCATAGCAGTAATCCCATTAGGCTGACACATGATCACATCCATGTCAGAGTTTGGGATACTGAGATTTAGGGACGTTAGTGACTTCCAAAGGAAATAATGGAGTCATCATTCAAGCCAGGTGCTTTTGATTCCAAACCCATTCTCTTAACCGAACACAACTGTTTCGGGGAAATACAGAGGTAAATAAGGTTTTAAGAATTATATTTTAGGACACCAGGGTCACTCCGGGTCAGTTAAGCACCTGCCTTCAGCTCAGGTCATGATCCCAGGGTCCTGGAATCGAGCCCCACATCAGGGTCCTTGTTCTGTGGGGAGTCTGCTTTTCCCTCTCCCTTTGTCTGACATTCTGCCTGCTTGTGCTCTCTCTCTCTTTCTCTCTCTCTCTCTCTCTTTGTGTGCCAAATAAACAAAAATAATCTTTTAAAATATTTAAAAAAATTTTTAAGTTTTTTTTTGCTTTTTATTATCATACAAATTTCAGAACTAGTAATATGCTAAGATGAATTATACATCATCAAGAGGTCTTGAAATCAGAACACTTTCTTTTTCTCGTGGCACACTGCCTCAATTTGGATTCCTGAGATAAGGACTTAGTGATACAGAGTTTATTTGGGAAGAGATCCCAGGAAGCACAAATGAAGGGATGAGGGGAAACAAATTAGGGAAAAAGACAAGTTAAGTGTGTGTATGGTCATATCACTACAACTGGGGCTCACTATTGCTGAGAAGCCTGTACGATGCCCCTCAAAATAGTTGTACTGAAGCCTAACCTGCCTGGGCTTTTTAGCTCATGATTCTGTCTTTCATAGTCAAGATTCACTCCTGGGATTTACCTCCTGCACAGCTGGGCTGACTGTGTGCGGGCTGAGCAAACTCTCAGGGCTCTAGCTAGAGTGCTCAGGCCAAGGACCCAAAGATGGACCCAGGGGTGGGTGGGAAGCTGTCAGTGTGTAAGGCAACTGTCCGCTATGGCTGCAGGCTTAATCAGAGAGGAGTCAAGGAGACATGGCTGGACATCTACACTGTCTGCTATAGTCCCTCACTGCTGTCTTTGCTTAGATCATCCCTCCCCTGTCCTGGGTGGACTCTGGTATTAACGCTTCAAGGTGGCTGTGGGCCACAGGTTCTAAGCAGAATTTAAAAATGGGAGGATTCGTGAAATCAAGTATAGTCCCCATAATTGCAGCTCTGGCTGAGGTTTTCACTGATATTTCATTACAGCAACCATATCCCCTTGGGATGATGAAGGTCAATTAACACCAGCATATTAACTTGGATTATTGACCTATTGGTCTACCTGCCTGAGGAAACCCAAGGGACCAGTGGTAGTAGTTTTAGGCTCAGTGGAAGCCTTCTTATGTCCCCCTCATTGAAACTCACCTCCTCTTGGAGACCTTGATCTCTAATTCTGCATAGTCCAAATTTTCTCTTAGAGGGGTCACAGATTCTCCCAAACAAGACACTGGGAGTAAAGGTTCAAGCGGCTGATCCCAGCCCTGAAATGTAACTGCGAGCTGGTAGCTTAGCTGAGACTGTGAAAGGCTATTTTAATATTTTATCAGTTTGTTAGCTTCTGGGAGGGATAGTGTATGGAAAGACCAGTGCACCTCATGGTCACCTTGGCTCCCTTAGTTTAAGGATATGTTATACAGGATCTCATGTCAACAACTCAATATCTTTGTAAGTCCTTGGATAATGGGGCTGGTAGGGACCCTGTAGGTGGGGAAGGGAAACAGAAGTAAACATCAGCTCTGACAGGATGAATTGCTGCCTGCTCCAGGATGGAAAGGTCTGATGTCTCTAAGTGGGTGGTTTATTTTTTTGAGGGGTGTTTATCCACCAATCTGTCTCTCAATCTAACGTCCATTCCCATGTGTGCTCCCTCAGTACCGACTAGATAGATAAACCAGGCCCTGCAACTCTTTTGGTGGATAGGCCATACTATCCCATTCAGGATACCATAAGACTTTGCCCTAATTATTGGTTTAGAAGCAAAAGGAAGGAACAATGATAAGGACACTATCACCTCATGAGGCATCTGTGTCGAGTAGGGAACTTTGTGTGGTTCCAGGCAATGGGAGGTAGCTTTTCTCTGTTAGTGTGGAGCTTTGCACCCAATGCTTCCACCCCAGGTTTTAGAGTCCAACTCATTCCCTATCAGAGCCCAATTTTTAACATGGAAGACCTAGGACTATGTTTCAGTCTCCTTTGTATGTCTATCACCCTTATATCAAACACTAGGCTGGATTTCCAACATAGCTTGCCCTACAGGTATAGGAAGTCAGGGCCCCTTTAAATATTTTCCAGGAGGATCTCTGGCTTTCACATTGTGCCACAGTGAATTGATTCTTGGTTGACCCAAAGATTTTATTCCCTCTCTCCAGTTCACCATCCCACCATCCTTGTCCTTACTATTGCCCTCATATCTTTCAAGTGCTTCAGAGAGCAAATAAGCCAGTGCTTGCTCTTCCAACCATCACAGAGAGTGTTTTAGTAATTGTGATGCTCCAGGCTGTCAGGAGTCAACTGCAGGAGTGCATACCACCAGCAGGGCCATTTTGTCTGCCCTCTGACTGGAGTGAGCCAATGGCAGGCTCCATCCTGGTGCCACTCCCAGAACCATTTGCCTTAGATTGTTTTTTCCCCAAAGGAGAACATGAGACAAGCATTGAGGTACAGGTAGTATCTGGGAGGTGATCCCAGGAATCTCAAGTGAGGAAGTGGAAAAAGTAATACAGAGAAAGGAGAAAAGCCTATAAAGTGTGTATTATGTTACTACTTCTGGGTATTTTTGTAAGCAACTGGGACTTGATCCTGCTACAGATGCTCTGAGCAACCAGACAGGACTATCTCATGACAGATGCAGAAGATGGAATATTTATCAACCAACCTCTGTCCCTGAATGGTTGAGGGTAAAATCCTCAGAACTTCAGAGGAGTCCTCCGGTAGAGCTAGAAAGCTAGGCAAATCCCGCAGGCAAAAAGGCAGAGAGACACGGCTGCTTGGGATGTGTGTGGGAACCAGCTACCACAGCTGTGGGGTGAACTAAGCAGTGGTCCAACAGGCTTTCAAGGTGGGCATCAACAGCATCTGCTACACAGTCCTATCATCATGTAGCAGAAGTCTGGCTTAGAAACACATCTCTGGATTATTTACCCATTCATTTCCATTGCTTCTCATAGCCCATAGGATTATATTGCAACTCAATAGCATGGCTTACAAAACCTTCCATGCTCTGGCTCTGTCTGCTTTTCTATCTTGAAAGAAATTCCTCTCTTCACCACTGTCTTTATCTTTCTCCATTCTCTCCTTTTTGGATTCCTTCTAAAGATCTAAAATCTTCTTTGATATTATTGAGAATTGTTTTTTTTTTTTTCTCTTAAGCCCCTGACACTAGTTAGCCATCAAGCACCCTCTAGGCTCACCAAATCATTCTTATGCCACATCATTGCATATTTACAAAGCAAAAATAGCACAGTGATTGTGAGTAGACTCTGAGATTGCTCATTCAGTAAATAGTATCTTCAAGATTCTGTTTATCTGTCAAAAGGGGGTAGTTATTATTGCTGTAAGAATTAATTGAAAGACTCTAAAGAGTCCAGCACAATGTTTGACACATACCAAGTATTTAAGAAATTGGAGCAACATTTGTGTATACATTGGGAATGATTTTCAGGAACACTTTCTAACATTGCTTTCCCCCAGTCACCTTGCTTTACAGGGGCTCTTCCTTGGTCTAAGAATAGGAATCCAGAGGGGAATCAAGAGAAAAATAGGGTAGCTAATAATGTGTAGGTGTGGATGTAGCACTCACCCCTTTAGACGGAGGATAAGAAACACAAAATAAGGAAGTAGTTGGCCAGCTTTGAGTCTCCAGTCCAACTTTCTTGAGTCTCCCCTCATTGTGAAAACAGCCTACTTTTGAAAGAGAAAAGGAATGTCTCTATTCTAAAAGTTCTCCTACATATGAGGAGCAAGTGGGAAGGTCTGATTACAAAGTCTTAACTTTAAGTCTTAGGTCAAGAGAACTCAGAATGTGATTTATGTCAAGTTCCCACTAAATGGAAAGAAAAAGCTTCTTGCTACAAAAGAGGAACGGTGGGTAAAAGAAGAGTGTATCTTAAACATATGACCTCCTCTTAGGATAAAACTCTGGGTTGAAAAGAGGAATCAAAAAAGAATAAAAGTCACAGAGGAGTAGAGAGGAGAGCTAACATGCATGGTTGTGTGTGTGTGGTATCTTGTGCCTAGCTTCCCAAGGAAAACTTTAGAAAGGAGCTTTCTTTCTCAGCTTACCAGGTATGGAAGTGATCCAAATCCTCCCCACTCCCTACCCCACAATGTACCTGGCAGTGCCAAGGGGGAATGAAGAGTCTATCTAACGATCTGGTGATGTCAGAGGCTAAAAAAATGGGTCGTACTTATTGAACATTTTTTTTTTTTCAAACAGAATTCTTGCCTTTTATCATCCCTGTATCCTTGTGAGAGATAACATTTTGACATAAAGTGGGCATGTGACTTGTACAGAATTTACTAGATAAACCAGAGCGTGAAAGCCAGGTCTAAATTCTACATTGTGACCAGTAATTAACATTTGACCATCTGGTCTTCATTAATGAGGTGTCTTGGAGATATCAGGTCACCCTCTTTGAGACTTTTAATTACTAGAGAATGAGCTCAGCGTGTTCAGGAAAGGGAAGTGACAATACGAGGATCTAGCTCTTCTGGTATCTTTGCATTCAACTCTCAACTTTTGGATTGCTGTCTTTCACATTCTTCAACAGTTTCTGGATTTCCACAGTAGATTCATCTGTCTTCAACCTGAACATCTTTAAGGAGCCATTATTTTGTTTTAGAGTTTCAAAGAGCATCATTATTTCACTCTGCCCCAAGACATTCTGGCCCAGATCCAGATTTTCCAGCCTCTGATTGCTGAGGAGAGCTGGTGCACGATCCTGCCAACAGACAGGAGGGCTGGGACAGTCCCCGAACCCCAGATACGATTTTATGCACCTCTAAATGCATTACTTCAATTTTCTTGACCACCCACAAAATAGATAATATTTTTTTATTAGCCCCATGTTATAGATTAAGAAACCAAGGCATAGTGAAGTGAAGTAACTTGCCTAAGATCACAAAGCTAGTCATTGGCTGGACTGATACTCAACCTCAGGCCATCTGGCAAGACAGCCTATGCTTTTAGGCTCTCTTTCACATGGCCATGTAAGGGCTCCAGGTATCCACAGCACCTGCGGAAGCCAAGGAGGGACAATGTCAGCAGCAGTTGATGACTGGCGTCCCTGAGAATCGACTCTGTGCCTTGCTAGAACCAAGGAAACAGACTGTTTGTCACTCCATGGATGAGACTTTGCCAGTGGAGATGGAGGCAAGTTGAACTCAGTGGGGAAGATTAAGATTAATTCATTATGAAATCTACACCTCCCCACAAAGAGGTGAATGCTCCCTGTTGTCTTCCTATGAAAGGGGAGATGGAAGGATGGAAAGATATTTGAAGATAGGCTAAAACAAAAAAGTGTGAACTTTGGATAACTAAGTGTATACTCTAAAGGAATGAAGGTCACTTAAGGCAGACTTTAAATGGGAATAAGCTAAGTTACCTTTCACAGGCAATTTTAAGTGCACTTCTCCCTCCTCCCATCCTGTGCCATCACCAAGGGGTGAAGTGGGATCAGTTACAGAAAGCACAAGAGCTAAGTTGTATTTGTGTGGCACACTTGAATTGCTCACAGCGTGCGAATATTGACTCCTCTTCCCCTATGCTTCCATTTCATCATTGCTAAACAGCCAGCCCCCTAAAGGCAGAGAGCGTGACTTCTTTTTCATTACTGACAGAGAACATAAACTCTGGTGCACAGAGGGATACACTAGCACCTCTTGAACAAATGAATGAATGAACAGATGAATTAACAAATGAATTGCTTATAGCCTTTGCCTCTTTCATTCACAGAAAGGTACTTTAATCAACTTCTTAGTCATCTGCCATCACCATGGGTTGTCTTCATTCACTAAAGACTTAGTTTTTTGTTATGTGTCAACGGCTTTAGCAGGGAGTCTCTTTGAGAGTGGGTGGTGTTTCATTTGTCACAGTCACTTGCATTATGGGGGATGGCTTAGGAAATTATTCCCTTATGTCAGAGCCTAGCTTTTTATAATGTATTTTACCACTGTCAATAAATGCTACAATACACATTTTTGTGTATTTTCACTTATCTACTAGATTTATTTCTTTGGGAATAGGCTGTTAGGAGTGGGTTGTATTTTAAAGAGAGCTAAGGTAATGCTGTGAAAAAGTATAGACTTTGTTATCAAATAGAATCCTACCTCTTTCACTAGTAATTGGCATGGCCCAAGCAATTGGTTTGACTTATTGACCTTTAGTTTGTGTACATGCAAAAAGGAAAGATACGACAATGTCATAGGTTTGCCAAAATGATTAAATGAGATATTCCAAAACCTACCATCTAATAAATACTCAGTAAGTGCTTATCATTTCTGAAATATTCTTCCATATTGCTTTTCAAGGCCTTATGGTACTACCAGTTCTAGGTATTACTCAAATTTCCTATCATAGAGTCATACAGTCATTAAAAAACAAAGGTATTATATAAATATACATAAATATTATTAGTACCACCCAGAATATACTTTAAAAGATGTCTACAAATGAATTAGAAGAAGATAACCCAAATAAATAACCCAAAAGAAAGAAACAGACAAAGAATGTGAATAGGTAATTCAGAAATTGAGAAGCTGAATGACCAAGAAACATAAGATGGTTAACTTCCCTTATTTTCAGATGAATGACAATCAAATCAATGATACACTACTTCACCCCCACTGGACTGGCAAGATCAGAAACCTTGGCAATGCTTAAATAACTCCATGGTCTTAGACTGCTGGTAAAAGTGCAAATGGCCTCAGTGATTTGAAAAAATATTTTTGCAATATTGAGAAAAGCTGAAGATGTGTATATTCTCTAACCAGAATTTCAACCTCTGGGGTTAAACCCCAGAAAAACTCTCAGCTGTGCATACCAGGGGACACATCCCCACACTTTCACTGAAACAATTTTTGTGATACTGAAAGACTAGAAACAACCTAAATATCTGTCAATAGGGGGATGGACAAGTACATTTTAGAGAAATGAATCTTAAGCAACGGAATACTACCTAGCAGTTAGAACAAGTGAACTAAATCTATGTGTATCAACATAGATAAATTTAAGGGGTTTTATGTAGAAAATGCAGTCTCAGGGCGCCTGGGTGGTTCAGTTAGTTAAGCGTCTGATTCTTGGTTTCAGCTCAGGTCATGATCTCACAGTTGTGAAATGGAGCCTCACCCCTTGCTCCAGGCTCAGCACAGAGTCTGCTGGAGATTCTTTCCCTCTCCCTCTGTCTCTCCCAGAGCCCCTCTCCCCACTTGTGCTCTCACTCTCTCTCTCTCTCAAATAAATACTATCTTTAGAAAATAACAACAAAAGAATCAAAAAAGGGTTTTATAATAGACAAAATTGAAATTTTGTTCCAGTTTGCAAGAATTCTCACTTTTCAAAAATTGTGAGACTTTCCATGACAGCAACATATTAATATCTTTTATTTTTGAAACTTAATGCCCACTAAGAAATACTTATCCTATCCAGAAACACTGCAAATATTTGTACCCTTTAAAAAAACAAGTCAAAATGATACATATGCTGAATTTAAAAGTCATACAACTCAAAAAGTTTGTCATGAAAATAGCAGGCCCTACCCATTCTCTTCTTGCCCTTCATATCCAGGTTCCTAAAGCAATAACCACAGAAAACTGTTTTAGTTATTTTCTCTGATATTTACCGGCATTCTTCAAATAATGTGCCTTTTCCCTTGAGTTTTTAATTTTATATTGACATCTTATATTGACATGGAAAATAAGGATATACCCATCCGTATTTTATATCCATCCCACTCACCCCTACACATCTGTGGGTGTGTATGTGAACACACACACACACAGAGGCACATATGCACGCATACAGACACTTTTCCAAATTCCCAGTGACGTTACATCAATGCTCATATTTTATATTATAATGGTTATGTAGGTACAGTTCTTGTCCTACTCTCATAGCAAATGATTTCATTTCCTCCTCCAACTTTTTGATTTTATTATAATACTTGAATACCTGACTCATTTTTCATTTACTGAGAATTTCAAGTTGGAAATAATTTCTCTCAGGATTTGAAGGCATTCTTTCTAGATTCCATATTGTTCTTGAGAAGTCCCGTCATTCTGATTTCTTTTGCTTGTAACTCATTTTTTCATCTCTGGCAGATTTCAGCATTTTCTCTTTATTTCCATGTTCTGAAATCTCTGATGTCCCTTAGTTCTGGTTTGTATCCATTTGTTGTATTTCATGTCTCTGTTCCCCCTTTCTGCAACTCCTATTAGTCATTTGTTGGACCTCTTTGCTACATCTTCTAATTTTCTGTCATCATTTTTTTTTCATTTTTCCATCTCTCTCTCTCTCTCTCTTTTTTTTTTGGTTTTACTTTCTCTTCCAGTCCTCATCTCTTTGTTTTTTTTATGGTTCCTTTGCAGGGATTTTCTCAATATTAATCTTTCAATCTTCTTAGAATCCAAAAAATTTTCTTCTAACATAGACTTAGCTTCCAATAGCTTTTTCTTATTCTTTAATTATGTCTCTTCTTTTAAAAAATAATTATTCTGACTTATTTTGTGGAAGCAAAATCTCTCATTTCCCATATTAATAATAAGTTTTTATAGTCTTTTTCTGGCCCCATCTGTGTCTCTTTTTCCTTTGAGCTCTCTTTTTGATTGCTTACACATGTGTTTTGGTCTCTATTTTTCAATTTTGAGGCTTTTCTTGGATGTTTAGTGATCCTTGGTTATTCATTTATATTTCAGAGTAAGATACAAGACATTTTAGTCTGAAAGCTCCTTGTATGTTTATTGGGCTCAACTGGTGGGATTCATCATTGGTTATGGGGGTGAACCTGGTTTGAAAGACTCCAAATTGCCAGTATGTGTAAGTCTTGTTTCTTGGGAAGACCAGTTTTCCTAGAGCGGAATTTTCCTATCTCTTGCCTAGAAGATAGAGCCTCATTGTTTATTACTCAAGGAGTCATTGGAAGAATGAGCTGGAACTTTCACTGCTGACTATGTAGACTTTAATCCACCTGTTTTCAGCATGTGCCTTATTTTGCTCTCAGCTGTGATTTGTCCTCAATACTCTATGGGCACATTTCTAGTCTTCTGCCAAGGTTGAGGATGTTAACGGTGTTGTTGAGAAAGGAAACTGGGCTTTGATATGCTTCTTGTAAAAATGTGAATCTATCCTCCTGTGTTAAACCTCATGCTGGGTCCTTGCCTTCAGAGATAGGGTTTGTCTTTAATTCCTGAACCTCTCTGAAGCAGGAATCAGCTTGCCTCTTGTTGGCTTACCTCTCTCCCCACCCTGCAGCCATTTTAAAGATCAAAAAGCCCTTAGAAATTTCAACATGTGCTGACAAGGGAAAATCCCAGTTTATTCTGAAATACAAAAAGCAAATTTGATTTTTGTGATCTTATTTCTCCATATATAAATATATATACATATATAATTGCCCATACATGTTACATATATATGATGTTATATAACATATATAATGTATGTATTTGTGTGTATGTTTAATAGACAAAGAAAGAACCTTGGAATAATACATACCAATCTTTTTTTTTTTAAGATTTTATTTATTTATTTGTGTGTGTATGTGAGAGAAAGAGAGAGAAAGAGAAAGAAAGCACAAGCAGAGGGAGAAGCAGGCTCCCTGCTGAGCAAGGAGTCCAATGCAGGACTCGCTCCCAGGACCCCAGGATCATGGTCTGAGCGGAAGGCAGATACTTGACTGACTGAGCCACCCTGGTATCCCAATATATACCAATCTTAACAGTTGTTAATTCTGAGAACTGGATTGAGTGGGGTATGACTTTCACTATTTTTTTAATATTGTTTTTAAACAGGCACGTCTAAATGTTATAATAATTGTTATTATTATGAGTATAGGTTTAATAGTTATTTCTAAGTGATAAAAGCAGACTATAAAATCGTATGTACAATACATATATATATATTTTATTATATACATATGAACATACAGCTAGAAAAGGAGAGAGGAGATGGGTAGAGAGAATGGAGAGTGGTTAAAATAATAATCCTAAAAATGTATGAAGAGTGGCTACTTCTGGATAATGAGGTTAATTTTTTTTTAATGATTTTCCATGTTTTATAAGTTTTCTTTATTTGTTCATTTTGCCACTCATTCCCTCACTTATTGCACATATACTTCATGGTGGAGATAGTCAGCAAACAAATCAAACATGATGATTTTAGATAAAGATAAATGATATTAAAAACCAATCTGAGTAATGGGAGAGAGGATGGTGGGACTGTGGGAATTCTTCGAGCTGATCTGGAAGGCTTCTCTGAAAAGGTGAGAAAAAGTGTTGAGGAGTATGAAGCCAAGAAAAAATTTCAGGGAAAGGTTTTCCTGATAGAGGGAATAGCAACATGGGATTGGATTTGGTGTGTATGAGGAATAGAAAGAATGCCAGTGTAGCTAGGATATAATGAATAAGGAGAAAGTGGTAAGGTATGAGCTAGCAAAGTAGCCAAAACCCAGATCATGTAGATTTTAGATTCTATTCTACATGCAATGGGGAGTATTGGAGGGGGCTGGGGAGTGATATCACCTAATTTATACTTTTAGAATATCCTCTGTCTACTAACTGGAGAATGGACTGTGACCAGAGGGGTGAGCTTGGGATGAATTAGAAGCAGAGGGACCAGTTAAAAGACTGCTTTAGTAGTCCAGGACAGAGAGGATGGAGGTGTGGACTGAGGTGGTCGTGGTGGAGGTGAAGAATTGTGGCTAGAATCCAGATATATTTCAGAAGCGGAGTTGGCAGTACCTGCTTGGATAGGGTTATGGTTTGTGAGGATGGTGAGTAATGAGGGAAACTGGGTAATAAAAGATTATGCCTCCATTCTCAGTCTGAGCAGCTGGACATTGGTGAAGTAGAAAGTCTAAGGCAGAAGCAGATTTGGGGAAGAAAACCAAAAATTCTTTTTGGACATATTCCTTGCAAAAATCCCACTAGACATCCTAGTAAAGAAGTTCAGTACACAATTGGGTATATCTACCTGAAGTTCAGAGGAGAAGTCATGTCTCAGCACAAGATTTTATTTAAAGTCATGTGTCTGGATTAGATTCTATAGGAAAAGGAAGGGCAAGGACAAGACTCTGAAGTCTACCAACATCTAGACATATAAAGGAGTTTGAGAAGGGGGCTACCAATGAGGAAGGAGAAAAATTATGTGATCAGCATCATGATAGCTGTTAAAAAAAAAAAAAGAATATGTGAAAAATAGTACCTAAGCAATGTTTGCTCTTAGTATGTTTAAAGGCTATGTAGTAAATGCTAATGCAGAATTTTTTGATAACTTTTTAAAAATCAAGGAAACAGCAGAGTAATGAAAGTGAGTTACTAGTCTAGTAATAGGAAGCTGAATTTGAATGCCATGCTTTCTTGTTTATCCTGCATCCTCTAAGTATTTCATCTCTAAAATTTACTTCTCTGTAAAACTGAAGATAATCTACTCTGTGGCTATGTGGATGAACTAATGATTGGCAGATAAATGGAGAATTGCTATTATCCTTTGGGCTGCCTTTGGATAGGCAGAAAAACAGCTGCAGAATGTACAGTAGGGCACACCCATCACCTCTGTTGTAGAGGATCTGTCTATCTTGGAGATATTGCTGATGATTTTTTGTCTGTAATACATCCTGGACCAGAATATCACAACACCAAACTTCTTAATTCTCAATTACTTATGACTCAATTTATTCTCTTGAGGAGCACAGGACCTAAGAGGAAGTGATCCAGGCTTCTGCTAAATCTGTTAAGAGACTCAGAGCAACAATCTTCCTACTCATCCATGAATCAAACGGCAGCCATTTTTTAGTTTTATTTATGTACTTTGCTTTAACATGGTAATGTCTTCCACAAAAGTCAGAAAACTTAATCCTTTTTATTTAATTCATGTAATTATATAGCTTAGTAAGGATGGGCAAAATATTCTTAGGGTTCCAAGAAATACCTTCCATGAAAGACAACACTACAGCGTGGTGGTACTCACCAGGCATGCTGAGGCACACTTGTCCATCACAATCCTGTTGGTGGCTAGTAACCAAATTTTGATCAGTGCACAAGCAGCTATTGTTTTTGCCCTGATTAATGATGTTGAAATGCATACCTAAGAGGTAAAGGAATAGCAAACTCTGGAATATGATCCAACCTTAAAAAGAAAGGAAATCCTATTACATGCTACAACATGAATGAATCTTAAGGACATTGTGCAAAGTGAAACAAATCAGCCAAATGTTAGAGAAATAGTTCACATTTACTACAACATGCATGAGCTTTAATCATGTTTTTAAGGCAGCCCTGCTGGAGCACTGAGCACTTTCAACAAGGGTGCCAAGACTACTCATAGGAGAAAAGGCAGTCTCCTCAACAAATGATGTTGAAAAAAATGGATATCTACATGCGAAAGAGTGAAATTGGATCCTTACCTTAGAGCATAAACAACAACAACAAAAAAACCAATAAACTTCAAAAGAGATAAAAAACCTAAATTAAGACCTGAAATTATAAAATTCCTAGAAGAAAACATAGGGGAAAAAACTTCATGACCCTGAATTTGGCAACTATTTCTGGATATGACACCAAAAACATGGGCAATGAAAATAAAACTCGACAAATGGGACATCAAACTTAAAAACTCCTGAGCATCAAAGGACACAATCAATGTAATGAAAAGGCAGCCTCCAGAATGATAGAAGTTATTTGCAAATCATATATCTGTTAGGGAGTTAATGTCTAGAATATATGAGGAACTCCTACAAAATAATAAAACAACAACAACAACAACAAAAATTAAAAAGTGAACAAAGGACTTGATAGACATTCCTCCTAAGATGATATATAAGTGACTGGACTGCATGTGAAAAGATGCTCAAACATCACTTCTCCTCAGGAAAATGCACATGAAAAGCAAATGAAATATCACTTCACATCATTAGGATGGTTACTATTAAAAAAATTTAAAAAAGAAAATAAAAAATACAGGTGAGTATGTGGAGAAACTGGAACTCTTGTGCACTTTTTTTTTTTTTAAAGATTTTATTTATTTATTTGAGAGATGGAGAGATAGCATGGGAAGGGAGAAGCAGACTCCCCAAGGAGCTGGGAGCCTGATGTGAGACGCAATCCTAGAACTCCAGGATCATGACCTGAGCTGAAGACAGTGACTTAACCAACTGAGCCACCGAGGCATCCCCCCTTGTGCACTGTTAAAGGGAATGTGAAATGGTGCAGTCACTACGGAAAACAGTAGGGCAGTTCCTCAAAAATTTCAACATAAAATCACCATATGACCCAGCAATTCTGCTTCTGGGCATATACTTAGAAGGCTTGAAAGAAGGATCTTGAAGAGGTGTTTGCAATCTTTGCATTATTCATAACAGTCCAGCAGTGGAAGCAACCCTCATGTCCACTGGTGGATGACTGGGTAAACAGAATGTGATCCTGTATATGTACAATGGAATATGAATCCTTAAAAAGAAAGAAAATCCTGTCACATGCTACAACATGAATGAAGTTTAAGGACATCATGCTAAGTGAAATAAACACATATACTGTATAATTCCACTTATGTGAGGTATTGAATATAGGCAAATGTACAGAAACAGAAATAGAATGTTGGTTATTAGGGGATGAGGAGATGTGCAAAAGGGGAGTTATTTCATAGGTATAGAGTTTACTTTTACAGGATGATAAAGTTCTGGAGATCTCTTGCACAACAATGTGAATAAACTTAACATTATAGTGAACTTGTATGTGTATATATAGCTATGTATTTCTCTACAGTTTCATGGAAGACTTACAGAAGTGTGTTGTAATCTCCTGAAGTTTGCAAACCAGTGACGTGAAATGCTAAGTGGTAAAATTCTCACTTCTTACACCACCACTTGTAGCTGTGTTGTTTTGGGGAAATAAATTTAATTGACCTTGGCCTCAGGTATTTCTTCTGTAAGATGGGGATATTATTTCCATATGATATACAACTTTACATAATAAGGAAAAAATTGTCAAACCTCTGCATTGGTTGGTTTCCTTGAAAAGAAAAATTTCCTGATGGGGAGGTAGAGTTGGGCCATACTATTCTGTTCTGTATCCTGAAATTTACTCTTTACCTCAAGTTTCAACTCACTGGCACCCTTGCCTTTACAGCAGTACTTTCTCTCTGACCCATCAGGTTCATTTGGATACTTCCCTAGAGTTCTTGAAACATTGCCGAGACAGGCAGAACATTCAAGTAAGGCGTTATTGACAGTAGGGGGTGACATGAGGGAAATAAATACAGATGAACCTATGGGTCAAAATGACCTGGCTTATATAGTAAACCTATCTCTGGTTTGAGAATATGCCCCTTTTTATGGAATGAGGAAAAAAGACAGATCCTGGATTGTGGCTTTACTTTCCAGCTCCCAATCTGAGTGCATATGGCAGAGGCCATCTTGCTATCCAATCGTTCAGGAATTCAGTCCTTAATATTTAGATTGAATTAGGAGCTTGTCCATAATAGGATTTGCTTCAGCGTGGGGGTTGGAGGGATGACAGCAGAAACCTTGTTCTAGAAACCTCTTTTTCATAATTAAACTAACCTGAATCAAAGTTTTAAGAAGATACCAGTAACTGGATTAATGAAACCCAAACTATTACTAAAATTCAACAGTCAAATTAACTCATGAAATTCACTTATTGATTTAATATCTCCCCATAGAGTAAGGGAATTTGCACTTGATCAAATGTTTTTTGAACATATTAGGCACTATTCCTTGTCTCCTGCATTTGATGTGAAACCAGCATGTTTATAGTCACCACCACTGAGAAAATCATAAGATAAAAAAATAGAAGAACAACTTCTACATTTGACATTCACTTGTTTGTAGTGCATTCTACTTTGCCATTCCCAGATACCTTCTGGCTTTCCAAAGGAAAGCAGTGAATGAGGTGAGCAGTATTATTAAGCCAATGAGAGCACTTAAGGTACCTTCATCTGCCTTTCTTATTTAGGGAACATTTTAAATTTATTAGTCTCTTTCTTGCTAGGGATAACCAGGAAGCGATTGCCACAAGGGTATGGTCAATATGTAGAATTTCTCCAAGTTGTATTCTTCCATTTGATTTTGAAAGAGAACATAGATATTGTATTAAAAAGCCAATTTTATAACCTTAAATTCTCATGAATAGATGCTAAATAATAGTTCATCTTTTATGAACATTAGACCTTAAAAGAATTACATTTTGATGATAGATCTAAAACTAATAGAAAAGAGCTTTAATATAAAGCGTTTTCTGGAATGTATTATTTTTTTTCAATAGAGCTTTCATCTCTGCTGATTAACAGAATTACCTGTAAAACTTCTTAAATGTTCGCAGGTATCTATGTCCTTGACTTAGACAGTCAGAACTTTAAGAGTGGGGCTCAAGAGTTATTATTATTATTATTATTATTACTATCATTATTATTGTTATTATCTAGTTCCTCAGGTAATTCTGAAGTATGATAATTAACTATGGGCCTAAATCAAAAGACTGACCCTTCTTCATTGGCTTCTGAATACAGTGTTCTTAATTTCAGCTTCCCATCTGGGGCTCTCTATGTAAAGACTGATACTAAATGAACTGTTTAGAGCAAAGATAGTTTGAGTTATGCTGAGAAACTTCTAAAACCAGAGGCAAAGATAATGACTAATATTATGTTCAGGAGGAGGACCCAACATACTTTTGGCAAAATGCCTTAATCAAATGAAACTAGGGACATTGTTTAGTAGAAATAGCTTTCAATGTAGAAGAGCAGTTAGCATTGGGAATTTGTGGGCAGATGTTTTGTTGTATAGTTGAATGTAAATACTAATGGGCTCCAGATGAAGCCAGTCTTATTAATGGGTGATTTATGTATGATGAAGAAATACTTAATGGAGTTTTGACCAATCTATGACTGCAGATCTGTGTTTTTATTTAGTTGCTATTATTTGGTGAGCTCTACATTAGTGTCTACCAGGCCCAGTGATTTAGGTAGGAGCAAGGTCCTAATTAGCCTTACAGAAAGAAGGCTTGGCTCTGAACACCAACCTAGCACAAAGTTGGTGTTTCTCGTGATGCCTCTTGACTGTTATTTAGTGATGAGAGAAATGTCTCAAGATTTGCTCAAAATCAGTCACATCAAATGAATGGAGTCAGATTTTTTAGGAAGTTGGGGTCTCAACTCAATATCTAAGGAAAAACACTGGATAATAAAATTATCCATGAAAATTCTTTACATTACCCATAAAGCAAACTTTGGTTTCCCCTTGTATTTTAACTTGGTCTCCATGTCTCCACCATAGTACAGACAGACCAAAATGGACAGAATCCAAAGCTATTGAATGGGCAATTTTTCTTCTCTGTTTTTTTTTTTTCCTTTTTGTTGTTGTTGTTGTTGTTCTGTTTTTCCAGTTCAAATGGTTTTACTCATGTTAGTTCTGTATTACATTTATATATCATCTTTCCTGAGAACTTCCATTTCCTTGCTCTCTGATTTTGGAGAAGCATACCATTAGGCCTGTAGATTGTGGAGTCAGGCTTCCCAAGTTCAAATCCAGGTTCTATAATATAGTATCAACTATATTCTTAGATAAATTACTTAATTTGCACAAGCCTCTATTTCCTTTTTGGCAAAAGTCACAAAGGTGTCTATATCATTAGATTGTGAGGATTAACTGAGTCAATACCTGGGGCCCCCTAGAGACAGCACCTACAAAGAACAAGTGCTCAAAGATCGAAGTTGTTCATAATCAGTTGTGGTAGGGGGTGCTGTGGTCAGTCTTGAGAGACCTATAGTAGAACTGTGAGAAAACTGTTTGATTCACAGAAGCATTTTCCTCAGGCTATGGAGTATAAATATTCCTTATATGACTCTAGTTATTATTACTTAACTATTACCCTCGGCAGCCTAAGCAGGCATGACGTCAGCCTCTGGCTAAAGGAAAACCCAAAGTGAGTGACTGTTTACTCTTTCTTAAAACTCAGTTGATTATGAAGAGGCAGTGTGGCCAGAATCCTAGAGCCTCCTTCAGGGCATTTTAAGACCTCCTTGTCATCTTCTTGAATGATACATAGGCTGGCATGTTTTCATTAGAGGGAGTAAGTAGCATTTATTATAATTGTTTCCAGGAAAATAATTTGCTCTAGGACCTAACACATATAAACATTGCTTGAATTTCTTATGTGATGGTGATACAATCCAGAAAGTACATGAATACTCATTTGTGTGGACTGCACACAGAAATCAGCCCATGAGAAATCAGGTGACCTGGCTCTTTAAATAGAAGCTACCTTGTCTTTTGGTTAGAACACAGAGTGAGTGACTAACAACCCCAGTAATAAATGGGTGGCTCATTCAATTATAAGACCAAGGTTTTTGTCTCTCAGAGTCCCTCCTCTTAGGATTTCTTCGGGGATTTTATCAGCTGTGACCCGACTACATAGCCTCCAAATTAGCAAGTGAGGTCAACTTCTGAAGGTCTCTCTTTGAAGCTGGGAAATCAGTTGGCTGAGTCAATTAGGCCAAACTAAGGAGGGCCTCAGATGCCAGGTAAAGGAATGGGATACAACAGGAGAAGACCAAGTGCAAGTTTTTAGGTTGGGTTAGTAATCCTGTAGCACTCTAGTTCTGTGACCCCCTCTGGAGTCCCCTCTGTTTCTCATATAGTACCTACCTTCCACACCTGCCTCAAGTCTAAGACAGTATTTGTGAGAGTTGAGTGAATAGGCACATAATGAAGCTGCAAGCCTCTTCCCCACCCTACCTTGCCCTTCCCCACCCAGGTTTTGACAAGTATTCCCACCCTTCACCTGGGGCCCTCCACATGGGTCACACCCTTGGGGTGACTCAGGAAAGCTGGCCTCAGCACTCTCTGGAGGCTTGAGAGGATGGTGGCCCCTCTGCCCAGGGCTCTGTACCCTCTGCCCCAACAAGCAAGGCAGCAAAACATAACTCACTGGCTTGGTAACTCTCCTGAGGTGATTTCTCACCTGCTGTGATGGACATTATTCATGGGGAAGTCTGAAAATACAGGAAAAAATACAAGGGCATCTTGTAGAAACTTTATAAGGTGGGCCTGCTTTCAGAAGAGATGCAGTAATTTACCAATTCACAACATATTTGCTGACCGCCTTCTGTGTGTGAGACTGGCACTGTGGTAAATAAAAGCTAAACAGAGATGAATAAGATGTGGTCTTTGTTTCCAGAAAGTTCTATGCATCATAGAGGAGGCACATGCTACTCAGATGTCAGCTGCCTACTTCCCATATATCTCTGATGTGCAGTGGGAATGCCTTGACCTCCAACCTGTGGCTGAGAAACAAGTCTCCCCAAGATAATATCTCTCTCTCTCTCTCTCTCAATCATCTATCTATTGACATACAGATATAAGAAGATAAATCTATATATATAACTAATTCTTTGCAATCTCATTATTCCTCTGACTCTGGGTCCACGTCTACACATGTTGTTTCTGTATCTTTTTTCTTTTTTTAAAGATTTATTTATTTATTTGAGAGAGAGAGAGTTGGGGGGAAAGGCAGAGGGAGAGAATGTTTAAGTAGATGCCCCACTGAGTGTGGAGCCTGGTGCAGGATTCCATTGCTGACCCATGAGATCTTGACCTGAAACCAAGTCCAATGCTTCACCAACTGAGCCACCCAGGTGGGTGTCACACTTCTGACTTCTTTCAGATACACTTAGATGCTAAATCCAAACTCATTGCTGCTAACAGCAATCCACTTATTATAAAGCTGGTTGGCTTTCCCAGGGGAAAGGGTCTCATCATAGTGTGCGGCCTTTTGTATATTGTTGGATTTACTATCTAACTTCCTGTCCATGTTTCTCCTTCCTTTATTCTTCTCATTTGTTCTGAGGATCAGATGAATCCCTCTCCTTCTCTGATGTAATCTCGACCTTTTCTCTGAGGCCTTAACACTGGATATTTCTTGTCAGAAACTCAAAAAATCCAAGTGATGTTAATAACATATTTCACAACAAAAGTAGTTCTTGACCCAAGAGAAATCTACTGACTGCTGCTAAGGAAGAGAATGTTCATTTATCCTGTTACATATATTAAAAGTAAATGTCATTATAGTGATAGGTGTCCTCCTAGAGATCTAATGAAGGTGCTTGGGTTCACCAAGGATGAATGGTCAACTTGTCCTGGGAGATTTAGGAAAACCTTCACAGCTACAAGGCAGTGACGCAACTCTATGTGAGGTGGAGGGCAGACGTGCAGTTTTGCTGACTTCAAGCTTTGGTCCAGTTTTCATTCCAAGCAGCACCATAGATAAGTGTCAACTCTCAGAAGGTAGTTGCCCCAGACAGACCAGGAGAGATAATGTGGAGACTGGGCACACCCATCGCAATGGGGCAGGGCAAATGCTCTGGGGAAAACATAACTGTAAGCAGTGGGAGGTCTGAGAAGGTGGAACATGGTTTGTGAAAAGGATGGGAACTACTGGCAGGTGGCAGTCTAGGCAGGCAACAGCAACAGGGAGGTCTAACCAGGGAAGTTAGAGTACCATCAGGCAGCAGGTTGTGGGCATAGAGTAGCTGAGCAAAGGGAATTTAAGATTTGGTCAAGCAGATAATCTTGCAGAAGCTAACAGAATAAAAACAAAAATGGGGTTTCAAGTGTAAAACTCTCATCTTGGGAAGGAGAAGGGACTGGCAGAATCTAAGAAGGTATTGGGTTACAGGAACTGGGTTGTGGGTTGGGGGTTATTTGGACCTTAAACTTAATGTCTAAGTGAAACAAAGTCATTTGATCACAGGGCCTCTAGTTCTGCCTAATGAAGCTGAGGCACAGCTGAGACGGAGGGTGGGCACTAAGGGTTGGAGATTCTGGCCCATGGTGAAGGGTGAAGGAGAGAGCCAGGCAAATCACTGCATTCTTCTACCCACCCATCTGTCGCTTCCCAGCATCAAAGACTCCTCTGGTTCTTTTGGAAATTGGGGTATTCCAACTCTTCCCTTTTCTGGACTTACACCTTCATCATAATTTCAGGGCTTGATTCTAGGCTAAGAAGTACTTTCTTTTTTCCTGCCTTTAGAATATTTCTCACCAGTGTTGAGCCAGATACAGCAGCGTTCCACCCCTGCATGTGGTCTTCTCTGGGGAAAATGGCGCTGCCTCCATGTCAGCATCCAGGCTCTGGAGCCAGACTGCATAGGTTTGCATTCTGGCTCTACCACTTACTGTGTGTGACTTTGGACAAGTTACATGGCTTTTCTTTGCTTCATTGTCCTCCTCTGTAAAGTGGAGGTAATATTAGTGCCAACTTCATAAAGAGGTCATGAGGATTGATTCAATTAATTTAGATATGATAAGCATTTAGCACAGTACTTAGCACTTAAAAATCAAGAAATGTCAGCTACTAAATGTTATTTTTCCAGTGAGGAAGAGGTCTGAGGAAGATTCTGGGTGGGTGGATCTGAGGCCTCAATGAATATATTTTGAGTGAGGAATTTAGGGTATATCAGTTGAAGAAACAGACAAAACCCCCCGCTCTTCTGTTGCATCATTTTCTGCTAACTGAAACTAAAAGTGGGATTTTAAAAACTGTTCCATAAGGGATCTGCAAGAATTCCATTTCATAGTTTTTCATTACATGTATAACTGCTGACACGGACTGAAGTAAGAAATACTATGTCTAATCTAAGGACCTCAACAGAACAGACCTAATCACATTATGACTAGTTCCCTGCTTTTGGGAAGCACTGATTCCCCTGACAGACATCCTTGGAGCCAACTGCAAACCCAGGATAATTCTTTGCTTACTTGAGAACCAGTGATAACTCTCTGAATCTTCTCTCCCTACTTTTTATTCAGGGTGGTGTGGATGACATGCTCCCAAGCAGGGTTTCTCCACCTTAGCATTATCAACATTTCTTTGTTGAGGGGGTTGTCCTGTGTTTGTGGGATGTTTAACGCATCCTTGGCCTCTACCCACCAGATGCTGGGAACAACCTCCCAGTTGTGGGCAACCAAAAATATCTCCAGACATTGTCAAATGCCCCCTGGAGGTGAAATCATCCTTGGTCAAGAGCCCATGCTGACCAATTCTACAGCCGACAAGCCTTTTTCACACAGCCTCAATGACTACTCTGTTCTAGTCTGTCATCAGCAGAGATCCTCTGGTGCCCAGAGTCTGGGCACCTCTCCTGTGTTGTCTGTTCATGGCTTCTACAACCTTATCACACACAATGGGCAATGCCAGGAACTCTCTGACCCTGGTTCATTCATGACATGAGGGCGGGTTTGTGGATGGAAGAATAGAATGAGGGAAAGTCAGCTGTTCATCCCTTTGTATTGTTATGGGTCTCAGACCATATTTACAGAGGGCAGGCAACACAAGAGTAGCATCTAGCTCCATCCCAGATAGGTCCCGAGTTCATCACACTTGGGCAGAGAAACAGTTCTGATTGATAGCACATTTTTTTTTCTTTATGTTCTTTTTCCTCCACATTACAATATTGACTAAGCTGGCTTCAATTCACCTGGGTGTTTTCTGAGATGCTTTGATCTAGATTAGGGATCTTCTAGTCAGTTTTGAAGTTCCTAAAAACATTTGCAGAGAGGGGTCACCCCCAGGATGGCTCATCAATGACAGCTGTTGGCTCTGAGACAAACTGGAAGGGTCTGGGTGTCCTTTGTTCACCAGCATGTCCTCAACAATAGTTGCTGACACATGTATACAATTGCCTAGCTCAGTGAGCATTTCTGGAAGGGTGTCCACTCTCCTAAGGTGACCGCCACATGACTGAATCATGTTAGAGTCAGAGATTGAATCTTGGTATTTAAGATGTTGATTTTGAGGGCTTACCTGTTTTGTTTTTTTTTTAAACAAGTCTTATTACTTTGTAGTTTGCACTTTAGAAGATGTGGATGTGCAAAGTTTGAGGGAACTCACTTTTTGCAAGTTTATAAAATAATTTTAGACTTCAGCTTTATCTTGCTCTAGTGCTGGCCTTGCGATCATGATTCTTGACCCTATTCCTGATCCTTCTAGTTCTTTAATGAACGCAGCCTCTTTAAAGAGATCCATGATAAAAACATTATCTATTGTAGGGTGATATTTAAATAAGTGGTTCCAACATTATGGGCAGAAAAAGAATGAGTGAAGCAGAGGAAGCCATATTGAAAAGACACAGTGAAGAAGAGAGACCTTGGAAGATTTTTGAAATGATGTGGGTCTGAAAGCCAGGGTCTGCTGGGAAGCCAGTGCGTGGCCTGCTGCCTGGTGGTGGCCTTCTCAACCAACTTCCTCAGAGACAGAGATACCTCAGAGGAACAACTTCATACCGAAACTCATTTCCTCTTGAAAACTTCATTCAGTAATTTTTTGTTTTAGTTCACTCCAAGTCATACAGCTCAGTTAGTAGAAATGTGAAGAAACACTGAGGATGGGGTTTGCTCAAGGTTACCCAAATCAGTGTCTCAAAATACATGAGAAGTTTCTATCCTGGAAATTGTCCGTCTTCAAGTCACCTTAATGTGGTCTCAAGCCCTATGACAGATTTGGAAAGTCCTTTCTCAATCCTTGGTACACCTGACAGGATCAAGCAGATTTTTCTTTCCCATTTTTATAGAATGTGCTGGTTTAACTTATGTATTCTCTGGTGTTAGCACAGCCCAAAGCCTAAATGGCTTAAGGACTGTGAAAATTTAGACAATTTATCAGAAACTTTCCTCTCACCTTTCCTAAATAGTACTGTTCTTAGCTACGCTTTCTCAATAGTGTCTTCTTTCTCCTGGGAACTTTCTGTTCCTACGGGTAAATGGTATGTGTGAACCTGCCCGATCTTGTTCCACAGTATCTGTCTGCAGCACTAAGGAATTCAAAATTAGTGTACTGTGAGCAAGGCTCACATTCTCATAGTTTCACAAATATGAGAGCAAATACAGAGTTGGGTTTTAGGAGGTATTTCCAGCTTGATTTCCCTCCCTTAATATGATATTCACAGAAAGAACTATTTAAAAATCCATTTTTTCAGACTTCTGGTTTGTTCATTGGTGAGTGAATACATGGCAGAAACACCAGGTATAAAAAGACCCAATAATTCAGGAGGAAATGAATAGTTCTTTCTAAAAGAAACACTGTTTTATGATATTACAGAAAGAACAGACAAATGGTCACAGAATTGTCCTCTAGAATAAGTATAGTACTGGTTAATGATTGCAGATATTTTAGAAAGGTGTCAGGTTTCTAAATAACTCTACATGAGGGCAAGACTGGTCCGTGGCTGATAAATTTCCGATTGCAATGTCCACACACTTTGCTCCCGGAACCTAACTTTGTTCTTCATTGCTTTTTTTTCTTTCTCTTTAATCCTTTGAAATTAATTTTCCCATGGCGGTAGCTACTGGAGATCCTCTACAGAATACATGGAATCCAGTGTAGTGGGGACCTCTGAATGGACTAGAGAGTTGAGCGTGATGACTTTTAGAACTGGATGCTTCCAATTCTAATAGGCTCCTCTGGTGTAACACTTTCCATAGCTGATGTTATTAAAAACACATTCCCATAAGGAAATACTTCCATTATATTTGTTTTTCTTCTTATAACACTATCTTCAGTATTTTTTTTTAAAGATTTTATTTATTTATTTGACAGAGAGAGATCACAAGTAGGCAGAGAGGGAGGCAGAGAGAGAGGAAGGGAAGCTGGCCCCCCGCTGAGCAGAGAGTCTGATGTGGGACTCGATTCCAGGACCCTGAGATCATGACCTGAGCTGAAGGCAGCGGCTTAACCCACTGAGGCACCCAGGTGCCCCTATCTTCAGTATTTTAAACAATATATTTAAAATATGGATTGCTTAAGGGACAATAAAAAAGGATCCATTTTACCTGGATTAGCAACAGAAATTTCTCTTCATCTCCAACTGATGGCCTCGATTACACAGCACAATGCTGTTTGGATTCCACGTGGATCCTGAGTGACAGATGACTTTTTGCTGCTCCTCATCAGAGGGTTGGAGGATGCCTCTAGTAAAGGCCTTGGAGAAGCTAGTAAAGAGTATCTTGGAATCCACCATGGTGGTTCCTATCTACATGAGAAGATCTCTGCAAACTCTCTGTTGAGTTATAATGTAGAGGACTGCTTCCCAAGGCCCACCTGTGGACTCCTGCAGATCTGAGCCAACAACTAAAATAAAAGTTGGAGTAAAATGAAGAAAAAGATAAAACAGTTACTTTTCTTTTCTTAGAATTCATTTTGTTAATTTAAAGGGTCTCCTTTATTCTAATTTGGCTCTCCTCATCTTTATGTATTAACATGTGTTTTCTTTTAAGAAGCAATAATGAGAATAAATGGCAGGATCTTCTGTGCATTTGTTTGTAATTACCATACTTGATAAAAGAAAACCCTGTTACTCCCTAAAGTTTTGTTTTGGCTTTGAAACTTCACTAGCATGGGAATCACTGCCATGGAGGGAGTTGCCATCCAGACTTTAGAGGAGCAAGTCTTAAAGTTCACCATTCTATTGGCCCCTGGGCCTAGCCAGTAACTGATAACCTTTGCAAGCCCTCTGATGTTTCCTGTTCTTTGTTAAAAAAAAGAAAGAAAGAAAGAAAGAAAGAAAGAAAGAAAGAAAGAAAGAAAGAAAGTAATTTCATGTTTCACCCTCCCCAAAACATTATTTTCATGTATTTTGCATTGTTTTTCATTCTTGAAAACAAAGAGGTGGGGGAAGGGAGTGGGAAGAGGAGGAGCAAGCTCCCCTAGGGCTCATGGAGGGAGTTAAGCTGATGAGAAATGTGGAGACCAAGTCACCATTCCAGCAGTGTGGAGTCCAGAATTGCACTCATATGGTGCGTGTGAAACAAATCATGAGGAGTAAAAGTGTCTGGCACTCATTCTAGATGAAACAAGGAGTGGCCTCTAGGGAGTGGAACCCGCAGCAGCGTCATTTGATGGGCGGGACCCACTGGTGGGACTGGGTCACCTGCCCCAGTGCTGGGAAACACCTGTAGCTGGGCTACAGGCTTTACCTGTCTGGTGGCTCAGAGAGCCGGGGGCACTCACTAAGACTCTGTCTGTGAGCACCAAGTCTACCGTGAGAAAACCAAAATAAGATCAAGCAAAGCCAGAGCTGGAAGAAAAATCTTACTGACTTGCTACTCTTAGCGTAGGAGTCTCAAGAAAGATTTAGATTGCCTTTTTTGGGGAGAGTCTATTGAGACACTTCTGCCACTGGAAAGGACTTGAACACTAAATTCTTTTGCTTGATCCTGCCTTGCCTGGGGGGCTTTGATGGGTGGAGCATACATATCAGTGAATGTTAAGTACCATTGTGTTCTGCTGTAATTGCTATAATTATCTGGGGCTCAGAGACAAACCACTGAGGCTGTGGAGGGTGGTGATGGTGGTGATGGGGAGGTGAACTGAGATTTCTCCTCAGGTGAGTGGCATTATCAGTATGAATTGCTGGGGTGGTGGGAATGGAGATAGATAAAGAATTCATCCACTCAGTTCCTTTTCCCAATCAGTTACATCTTGGGACCAAGGTACATGAACTCTCCTGAGTTTTTGGACCGTGCTTTTGTGAGTTGCCTGAGAAGTTCTCTAGGTGCTTCATGCCTCATCAACAGGAAAGCCAAGGTAGGGGAGGCAAAAATTAGCAATAGCATGAGACAAACGTTTTTGAGTAGTGGCTGCTGGAAGTTGTTTGGGGCATAAGCAGAGACGTGGAAAACATGGCCAAAGACCTCAGACATGTGTGAGGACAAAATGATCTGAACTGATGCCTAAGAAGTATTTGATAACATCCATGCCTTGTACTGTTCAGACTCAGCTGTGCTCTCCCACACCTGTAAGAAAGACCTGGAGCCTCTATTTTTGTGGGAACAAGATTTTATCACTTATTCTTCAAGAGGAAGCCTAAGTTCAATTAGTCATTGTCTTTTTAAAGGAGGAAGCCAGTTCTAGCTCTGAGAAGATAAAAAGCAAGAGGCTTAGGGAAACAGACTATAATCCCTAAAGCTGTAGCTGGTCCGATGGCCCTAATTGATTTTCATGATCTTCTTGCTTCACTATCCATTCTAGAGTTCCCCTTTACTCAGCCATTACTGAATTGACCTGGATGATCTGCCTGATGGTTGATCCAGATCTTTATCCTCAAGAGATATGAGTCCTTAGGTTGCCTTGCTTTTATTTGGGTTATGAAGCCTGCAATTGTCCATTTGTCATTCTTATTGGGCCTGGAATCACCAAGAGCTGCTCCACATATCTCCTGGATCCTAAACATACTCTTCCCTGACCCACTGTATAGAAAAAACCCTACAACATCATCTTAATCATGGTTAATTGTTTCCGTGGTAATATAACTCCTTTATATGTCTGGTAGTCCACTGCTAGATGATCTGGTGATAGTTATCACTCCAAGTGTATTATATCCTCTGGATGATGGTTTCTCCCAAAGAACTAAGACTTCTAACCTAGCAGAGCCAAAGACTGTAGGAAGGGAAGCCTAGATTCAACAAGTGGGATACTGGGAGAAATAGTAAGAAAGCCCAATTCTACTTATACTACCAGGTTTCAAGACTAATGTTTTTTGGCTTCCGGGAATATAACAGTCTATATCAATCTTTGGTTGAGCGTGTCTATGAGATTCTAGGGATAGGTATCCTAAAACCATAGGGTTTTTGACCCTAAGCTGGGCCCTTATCTGAATCTTTAGAAGATTGCCATTTTGTTGAGGCAAATGCCTCAGAATGATGGATGGGACACATGATAAGAACAGGGGATACTCTGTTCATGTGCCTATACTTTTGTATTTCCTTTATTGTTAAAGGTTCTTTGATCTAAGGCAATGATATACAGGGTGGACAATTCAGCATTCTCTAAACTTGTGCTTTATGCTGTTGGTGGGGGTACTAAAAACAGGGAAGGCAAATACATACTTGGAATTGGTATCAATTCTGATAAAAATTATCAGGTATGGGAATTGATTTTACCCTACTTTTATTTTTTAAGATTTTATTTATTTATTTGACATCGAGAGCACAAGCAGGGAGAGCAGCCAAGGGAGAGGGAGAAGCAAATTTCTTACTCAGTGAACTTGATGTGGGGCTTGATTATGACCTGAGCTGAAAGTAGATACTTAACCAACTGAGCCACCCAGATGTCCCATGATTTTAAGCTAATAAGTTAACTTGTTACTATTTTATGGATGTTAGCAGAAGACAGAAGACTCTGAGATCAGAGACACTTTTTTTTTTAAAGATTTTACTTATTTATTTATTTATTATGAATTAATTAATTTATTTTCAGAAAAGCAGTATTCATTATTTTTTCACCACACCCAGTGCTCCATGCAATCTGTGCCCTCCATAATACCCACCACCCAGTACCCTAACCTTCCACCCCCCCGCCACTTCAAACCCCTCAGATTGTTTTTCGGAGTCCATAGTCTCTAATGATTCACCTCCCCTTCATTTCTCCCAACTCCATTCTCTTCTCTAACACCCCTTGTCCTCCATGCTATTTGTTATGCTCCCCAAATACATGAGACCATATGATAATTGACTCTCTCTGCTTGATTTATTTCACTCAGCATAATCTCTTCCAATCCCGTCCATGCTGCTACAAAAGTTGGGTATTCATCCTTTCTGATGGAGGCATAATACTCTATAGTGTATATGGACCACAGCTTCCTTATCCATTTGTTCGTTGAAGGGCATCTTGGTTCTTTCCACAGTTTGATGACCGTGGCCATTGCTGCTATAAACATTGGGGGTACAGATGGCCCTTCTTTTCACAACATCTGTATCTTTGGGGTAAATACCCAGGAGTGCAATGGCAGGGTCATAGGGAAGTTCTATTTTTAATTTCTTGAGGAATCTCCACACTGTTCTCCAAAGTGGCTGCACCAACTTGCATTCCCACCAACAGTGTAACAGGGTTCCCCTTTCTCCACATCCTCTCCAACACATGTTGTTTTCTGTTTTGTTAATTTTGGCCATTCTAACTGGTGTAAGGTGATATCTCAATGTGGTTTTAATTTGAATCTCCCTGAGGGCTAGTGATGATGAACATTTTTTCATGTGTCTGATAGCCATTTATATGTCTTGATTGGAGAAGTATCTGTTCATATCTTCTGCCCATTTTTTGATATGTTTGCCTGTTTCGTGTGTGTTGAGTTTGGGGAGTTCATTATAGATCCTGGATATCAACCTTTTGTCTGTACTGTCATTTGCAAATATCTTCTCCCATTCCGTGGGTTGCCTTTTTGGTTTTTTTTTTGATCAGAGACACTTTTTACTTGCAGCACAAGTAGCATGATGTGGATCGGTTCCTTTGGACTGCAAGGCTCACAGAAGTGTGATGGAAAGCCCAGATAGATGCAGGAGATTTGCGTCACAACTGAGGAATACTCAGCTTAGGAATCTGTTGTTTTAAAGGAAGCAGTAAACAAGCCTTTTGTTTGTCCTGGAGGAAGACATTATTACCTTGTCCCTCAAGGCTGATAGTTGCAAACACAACCCTGAGAAATGACCTGAGTTACGAGGGCGTTGGATTCTTGGCATACCCAGGTAGAATTTGCAGAAATGCTTAGGGCCTATGACATATTTCCTTTTCTAACAGGGACAAACTGATGCTTCCTCCAAGGCAGAAGGGACCAATGTGATCAAGTTACCACCAACTAGCTTTATAGCCTCCTTAAGGAATGGGTCCATATTGAGGGCTCAGCATCCATCACTGCTGCCAGGTTAGGCATTTATCCACAGCAGTAGCTGGATCAAGCTCTGTGAGAAGGAGCACCAAATATTGGGCAGTGCTGAGTCTTCATTCATGGGCCTGTTTTGCAACCACAATGGAGAAAGGAGGCTGACATCCATATGACAAGTCATCTTCTCTGTGCTTGTGGTTAAATGCCAGTGTTTGATGGATACTCCCTGTTGTGCATTAATGCGAGATGCAAAGACCCTTGTGATCTGTACCCATTCATATTGGCAAAAAGGTATACATAAAGATGGACTGAACTTCCAATGTTTTCAGGCCCAACCACAGGCAGTTAAAAAGGCTTTACCCAGCAGGTCTCCATCAAGAGAGTGGACCCCCACTTCTGTGTTGATCTACCTGGTTCTCTACCAGCCCACAAATCCATTGGGGGAAACAGGATGGGAGAATTCGTACTTTCTTCAGTTTAAGACTTTTCCTTTACTATTAAAATAAGTGATTAAAGGCTAAAATCTTTCATGCTTCTCTTGACTCTTTGTAGCTTATTGCTTTATTTGGTTACTCCCATATGTGGCAGCTTGGCTCTTTCTCCTAACACCTTCCAAGTCTAGCAATTTCCCCACTAGCCACGAGTTCAAGCTTGTGCTTACTTAAAGCTACTTCTGACAACCAAAATCTATAATCCCATAGCACCTATATATATTTCTGTCTTGTCATCTGCAACATGTATCAGTCAAGAAAATAAAAGCCACTCAAGGTTATCTCAAGTACAAAGGGATATACTATAGGAAATTCAGTTCCAATAAAAGATTATGAAGGGTAAGAGGAGCCCAGCCAAGCTAGCTTTTAGGAAACCGGGCATTCCAGGAACTATGGGCAATCACCACGGATCATCTCAGGCACCTGCCACACCAAAGTGGGTGATTTTTGTAGGAAGATTCTTGGAGAAGCTGCAAAACTTCCTATCTGCCATCTGTCAAAGACATGCCTCACCACTGCTGCTGGAGTGATAATGGCCTCCTTTGCCTCCTGCCTCCAAGATTTTATGTGGTGCCTCTCAATGGCAGAACCTAAATCAGAACCTTGCCGAAGAGAGAGACTGCAAATGTAGTCTTCAGGCTTTCAGATCCTGGGATATAGGGAGAGCCTAGAAGGAATAAGAATGGTATTGGTATACCTGCCCACAGTCTGCACATAAAGCATATTATTTTAGGAATGTGTATCTTCCTCCTGTTTCAGGACTGCTTCTCCTTTCATTATGCCCCTAAACCCAAGTAGGCTGATTGACCCAATGTAGATGCTCAGTACTCTGGTATGCGTCTTAGTCCACCAGCTCTAAAGGGTCATGTTCCTAAAACTCGATTTTCTAGGTTTTCATAACTAATATAATTGTTAGATAAATAACTTTTTCTATTTTATTATTTCAAAGCATAAAGCTCAATTATGTTTTCCAATAAAAATTTCTTCCAGTCACTCTCAAAAGTCAAGCTATTATATTACAACATAGCTTTGCTATTTGTTTGTATATTAATAAATAGAAAGACAATAACAGATTATAGTTGTCTACTGGAGCAAAAATTGATTTTGTCTCATTGTGTTCTTAGTAAAAATGCATAAAACTGCAATAAATCAAAAGTTACAAAATAATAGATAAATTTATACCACTTGCATGAATACTTTTTCATTTCTTGCAACCTTTCTTACTGCCTTTCCTTTCTTACAACCTTGTGAGGAAAATAATACCATTTCCCCCTTTATATTGATGAAACATGCTTTAAAAACTTCAGATACATCTCACTCCTTAACATCCTTTTACTGCATTTAAACTTTCAAGATATTTTTGTTTTTAAGAAGCTTTTATATTTTATCAGTTAGGTTGAGCATTTTTCCTATGGAAACCACTATAAAATTTTTACAGTTCTGACCACAAAAAAAAAATTGAGAACAATGTTTTGTTATAGTTTTTGAGTTGAAAAGAGCTGTTGAGTTTCCCTGATATAAACCTTTGCTTCAGCAACATCCCAAGAACTTGCGATGGAACTTCCACTTAATACTCCACTGATGGTAAATTCATTATTTCACTAGGCAGGCCATTCCCTCTTGGACGGACTATATATTATTGATTGAGCATAAACCATTTCTCTTTCACTGTAACACTTGGTTCTCACTTTGCCTTCCTGAGTTATACCATGTTAAATTCATCTCTGTACCTCCTGTCAATACTATAACTTTCATAAAGACCTGGTGTGATGGAAAGAACACCACATTAACAATCAAGAGACTTGGGTTTCTGCTGCAACTCCGTCGTTAACTAATGTTTTATCTTAATACCCTTGCCTTGAGGTCTTTCTTTCTGTTTGTCTGTCTTTCCTTCCTTCTCTTTCTTTCTGCCTCTCTCTCTTCCTTTCTTTCATATCTAAAATTGTAGGGTGGTGGTGGTAAACTAAATTGTACCTCTGTGCATCTTTCCTCTGTGGATTTAGCACTGCTAAGCATTCCAGGAAAGCTTGGGGAGTTTTTTGTGTCTCGACAGTGACCTTGCCATAGAAAGCTGTTGCTCACCATTATTTGTGTTTCTGGACACCCTGAAAGAGTGTCCATTGTATCTTTCCTAGCCACCATTTAGTTAATGAGGCTTTGCAACTGACTTCTGGTCAGGAAATGTAGATGTCCAGGGCACCTGGGTGGCTCAGTCAGCTGAGCATCTGCCTCTTGCTTGGGTCATGGTCTCAGCTCAGGTCATGATCAGAGATACCTGGGATCAAGGCCCACACTGGGCTGCCTGCTTAGCAGGGAGTCTGCCTCTCTCTCTGCCCCTCACCCTGCTTGATCTCTCTCTCTCTCTTGGTCTCTCTCTCAAATAAATAAATAAAATCTTTTTAAAAATGTAGAAGAACATATGTGAACTGCTATTTCCAGACCCAGCCTCTAAACTCCCCGTGCTGTCCTCTCTTCTTTCCTCCCCCAACCCACTCTCTTGCACACACACACACACACACACACACGTTTCTGTTCTATATTAGCAGGTGTGTGAACACTAGATGAAAGAAAATACAAATTGAAACCACAATGACATACTATTTTGGGGGCCATACATAAAAATATTAAACAGACTGGCAATATGAAATGTTGGGAAAGCATTTGGGAAAAAAACTCTCTCGTACTGCTAGTGGTAATATAATAGAAACATGATTTGGGAGGGCTAATTTGTCTGTATTCATCAAAATCAAAATAAAATATTCTTTCTCCAACATTTGCTTTCTTGACTCTACCACTTGTCAGAATAAGACACAGGAAAGGAAGTTTATATAGAGCAATACTTTCAGTATCAGAGAACTGGAAACTGTCTACGTGGCAAGCAATACAAAAAATGATTAACTATGACATTATCATACATATCACAATTTAAAAGAAGAGGTACATTTATGGATAAAGATGGCAAATCTCCAAGATAAAATGTTAAGTGAAAAGTAAGTAAGTTGCTGAATAATAGGTAAAATGTTTGAGAAATATGTATATATAGACATCTAGATCTGCTTCTGCATAATCTACAGATATCTGTGTGCATAGATTGGCTACATAAATACAGGTTTTCATGCCACTGAAAATAATGGTTAAATGTGTGAAGGAGCAAAGGATTAGTAAAGTTTAACAAGAGGATATTTTTAATATTTGCATATTTTTCACAGCTCGTGTATTGATATTATTTAAATGATTCATTTTTTTTTATAATCATTCTCGTTCATATATTAACTGTGAGCTTACAATGGCAATGAGAACTAGTAGGTGATTTTCATTGTTCATACACAGTGAGGCATGATTACTTGTGTCATTTCTCAGCAACTCCAGTAAGTCCGGGTTTACTGTTGTCAGGTCACCCTGAGAGGGAGGCTTTCATGTCCGTCAACCTGGCAGTGTCACACTTGTTCTCTTGTGCTCCAGCCTCTCACATGACACTGTGCCCGTGATCTAAAGTAGAGTGGCAGGAAGCCAGCTCAGAGTCACTCCATCCTTCTCAGCAAAGACTAACTTTTTTTTTTTTTTTTTTTAAAGATTTTATTTATTTATTTGACAGAGAGAAATTACAAGTACACTGAGAGGAAGGCAGAGAGAGAGAGAGAAGGAAGCAGGCTCCCTGCTGAGCAGAGAGCCCGATGCGGGGCTCGATCCTAAGACCCTGAGATCATGACCTGAGCCGAAGGCAGCGGCTTAACCCACTGAGCCACCCAGGCGCCCCAAAGACTAACTTTTGTGGTAAAAATAAACAAGGTGTACAGTACATTCAGCATACGTCCTGGCATATCTCGTAAAATCTCTGGGCGTCTGCTGATGGAAGTCTCAAAACATCAGTAATCCTGACAGAAGTGTCCCCTGTTGTTGAATAATGCCAAGTCTCAGCCACTTGCCTTTGGTTGTCTTTTTTGGGACAATTTTATCTACCTGCACCACATTTTCAGATTGCATAAGAATAAAGACAGACAAGAATAAAGACTGGGATCATTTGGATAAGGCTATAACACAAATTGTCTTAAATTCAGTTATAGACTCACCTCAAGTAATGATAGTTACAGGCAGTGTGCCTTGTCAACAGCTGCCTCAAACCTTGTTTTTTTACGGCAGAGTTTTGACAATCGAGAAGCACGTTGAAACATTCTAAGGACCCCTAGCCCGACCAATTTTTTTCCACAGGGCTCATCTTATAAAAGTCCTATTAATCCTTAAATAATGATGTTTTGTCAATTTCAAGGAAAATAATATCAGATTTCTATAGTTTTCCTTTTTTTAAAGTTTTTATTTTAATTCCAGTTAGCTAACTTATGGTGTTATATTAGTTTCCCATGTACAATATAGTGATTCAACACTTCTCTACATCACCCAGCACTCCTCAGACGTGATCTCCTTAATCCCCATCACCTATTTCACCCAACCCCATACCTGAAGCTTTCAATTTTTCTGTATGTTTGAAATTTTTCTTAATTAAAGGAGTTGGGGAAAATGCGATGGGCTAAGAATAAGGAACTGTGAGCTGAAGTGGGGAGCAAAATACTGCTAATATTCCTAAAACCCTGAGATAGTTGACCAAGAATAAGCTGTGCGTTCTCAAGGAACTTAGAAAGGTCATTACCTTAGGGTAGCAATTCTCAACTTTTATAACTTCCAAACATGGGCATGTAAAATAATATTTGTATGGCACACTGGGGTAATAACTCGGGTTCCCATAGCTTTCTAACCAACTCTTTTTTGTGAACAACATCTGAATGTATTATTGTTAAACAAATTCGTGCTATACATAGTAGAGTCAAAATAATATAATGGATACCTTCTCTAAGGACTCATTTTCCTGTAAAAGGCATACTTTACGAATGGGTAATTCATATTTATGGCTTTTCAATGACTTGGATTCCTCAGGCAGTTTCTTTAATTATCATTCACATACTTAGACACTGGTCAGTCTGGGACCATAGAGTATGAATAATGATATTCAGTACTCTTAGAGAAGGCGGAACAATCAACTCTAGGTTATAATGTAACTGCTGGCTCAGTCCATCAGCATCCAACATTAATTATTCTTCCCGGATGGTAGGCTACTCTATTCTTAGCAGAAGAATCTCTTATCCTATGTGGTAACTGATCAATAAGAAGGTTGGCACATCCCTGACATGTAGTTTGCTTGTTGATCCTACTTCTTTTTCCAACCAAGCCCAGATATGCCCTCAGCATCCTTCCCAAAAGATGCCCTGAGGCAACCACCAACAATCAGAGGGGATACATGAGATTCATTTGCTAATATATCTATCATATAAGGGGATAACATAAGTATCCTATTACATTAGGGGTTGAATTCTGTTTCCCTCAAAGATTCTTTTTTTTTTTTTTTCCCTCAAAGATTCTTATGTTGAAGTCCTAACCCCTCATATCTCAGAATATAACTGCATTTGGAAAGAGATTCTTTAAAGAGGTAATTAAATTAAAATGAGGCCATTGGGGTTTCCCCTAATCCAACATGACTGTGTCCTTATCAGAGTAAATTTGGGCACAAACATGTACAGAAGGAAGACGTTGTAAAGGCACAGAGAAAAGACCAACATTTTCCAATCAAGGAGTGAAGCCCAGCACAGAGTCTTCCCTGATGACCTCTTAAGAAACCAACTCCACAGACATCTTGATCCAGAACTGTGAGAAAATAAGTTCTGTTGTTTCCTACACTCTGTGTCACTTTGTTACTGCTGTCCTTGCAAACAAATACTAGTCTCATAAATAGAACAAAATAGAAGTGAGGTGGTAGGAATGATTAAGAAACTTCTTGACTTTTATGGCAATAGAAAGGACTCCTAGCAATTTGCTGGGACTCACACTCTTAAATTAATATTATTCCTGTATGTTGAACTATGAGCTATTGATGTCCCCCACTCTAATCTGGCTTGTGGTTTTTAGTTCTGGTATTATAGAATAAGGACTCTGTAAAAGGGAAGAAAATCTTGTGTATATTATAAAATACTAGAGCAGACTTGGAAGTCCTAAACTGAATTTGTATCATGAGGAGTCTAGAAGCATGAAATGGCTGTATAGTAATAATATATAATATAGTAGTAATGTCCTCCAGAGATGTCCACATCCTCATCCCCAGAACCTGTGAATATATTACATTACATGGCAAATGAGGATGTATTGTATTAGGTATAGAATTAGGTATTAGGTATAGAATCGGTTGCCAACCAGCTGACCTTAAACAGGGAGATTATCCTGGATTATCTGGTTAGGTCCAATGTAATCACAAGGGCCATTTAAAGTGAAAGAGGGAGGCAAAAGAGGAATCAAAGTGATGCAGTATGGAAAAACTCAACTCACCACTGCCTGCTTTGAAAAGGGAGGAAGGGCCCACCAGCCAAGAAACATAGGTGGCCTCCAGCAGCAGGAAAAGGCAAGGAGATGGATTCTCTCCTAGACACTCCAGGTGAGAATGCAGTTCTGCCAATACCTTCATTTTAGCCCAGTGAGACCCATGTCAGACATCTGACCTACAGAACTGTGTGATAATATAGTTGTGTTGTTTCTAAATTGCTAGATTTAAGATAATTTGCTAGGGCAGCAATATGAAACTAATAAAAGTTCCAATGATTGAATATATTTGCAATGTGAATTTTCAAAAAGTATGGCAAAAACCAATTTGTCCTGGGAAGATTTTTTTTTTTTTTTGACATCAGTGCATCACAGATTATCTTTGCTCCATTTCTTTATCTTCAATTTTGCTTTTCGGCCTTCTACCTCATCCTTCCCTTTCTGTTCCTCTGTACCAAAAAACACCAGTGAAATTGCTTGTTGTCCTTATTTGTTTTAATGGCACTATCGTTATCCAAGCATCTACATTTCAAACTCTGCAAACAACTTTGGCTCCTTACTCTCCTTCTCCAACCTCTATCTTGTTAGTTTTCACAGACGGTAGATCTATCCCTGTGTGTCTCTTCCTTATGCCTTCCTTTTCATTTCTGCCATAATAGTTCTGCTTTTTGCCCTGGAGTCCTCATGCCTATGCAAATTTCCTAACTGATCTCATGGCCTTCAGTGCCTAGGCGCACCCATTCTACCACCCACTCTTGCCAGAATAATCGTCACATGCCTATCTACCAATCTCCTTTCCTCAAAGTTGTTTTCCAAGGCCCTAGAGTGAGGCCCCAGTCTCTCCAGGGTCCTACTGCACCATCACTCATTAGTCTACCTACACCTGCGTTAGGTGTCAGGCCAGTGTCTCTGACCTGTGATGCACAGGAGTCACATACGTAGCTTTCAAAAAATATGGATTCCCTGACCCCCAAAACCAGAATTTCTAGGGGTGGGGTTCAGGAAATAGATACCATTTAAAGTCCTCCAAGTAAGGGACGCCTGGGTGGCTCAGTTGCTTAAATGGCTGTCTTCGGCTCGGGTCATGATCCCAGTGTCCTGGGATCAAGTCCCATATCCGGCTCCTTGCTCGGCAGGGAGCCTGCTTCTCCCTCTGCCTCTGTCTGCCTGTGCCTGCTCTCTCGCTCTCTCGCTCTCTCTCTCTCTCTGACAAATAAGTAAATAAAATCTTTAAAGTTCTCCAAGTGATAATAATGTCTTGGTGGTCCACTACCCTAAGGTGGTTCTCAAACATGGGTGTACACCAGAATCACCCAGAAGGCTGGATAAAACACAGTTTACTGGATCCCAGCCAAAGGGTTTCAGATTCACTACGACAGGAGTGAGACCCGAGAATTTTTTCTGTCTTTTTTTTTTTTTTTTAACATTTGAGATATAATCACATGCAACAGCAATCCTTTCACAATTCAGTGGTTTTCAGTATATTCACGAGGCTTCACAGCCATTACTACTACTTCTAGAACGTTTTCACCACCCTAAAAGAAACCTATTAACAGCCACTTCTCATTCCCCCTTCACCCTAATCTCTAGAAACCACTAATCTAATTTCTGTCTCTATGAATTTGCCTCCTCTGGACATTTCACAGAGATGGAGTCATATAAAATGTGGTTCTTTGTGACCAGCTTCTTTGATTTAATGCAATATTTTCAAGATTTGTCCACATTGTAATATGTTTCAGTATTTCATTCTTTTTTATGGCAGAAATACATTTTGCTGCATGGAAACACATTTTATTTATCCATATCTGACTGATGGATATTTGGGTTCTTTCTACTTTTTGTCTATAATGAATAATGTTACTATAAATATTCATGCACAAATTATGTGGGTTTTTTTTTTTATTATTCTGGAATATATGTCCAGGTGTGGAATTGTTAGGTCATATGGTGACTCAATAATTGAGATGCAAGACTCTATAATTGAGAATTTGCATTTCTAACAAGTTCCCAGATGATGCTGGGGTTGATGGTCCAGGAACCACATTCTGAAAACCACTGCTCTACCTGAACCGGTCTATTAAGTCTTCCTTCAAATACCCTGAGTCTTTGACATCTGTGCCTTGTTGGTCACTTGGTCTAAAGTGCTTTCCTTCTCATCTTTACCTTGTGAAATCCTATTCATCTTTTAAGGCCCATCCCTAGGCTTCCTTCACCATAAAGTCTATGCAACATTATCTGTGTATATGTTTTTCTTGTTCTTCTGACTGGTTTCAAGCTCCTTACGGGCACTGAGTGTGTTTGAGTCATCTTCATAGGAAAGCCCTGAAGCCTGGCACAGTGCTCATACATTGCTGGTACTCATTAATATCTGTTCAGTTGAACAGAATTCCAGGTCTTCTAAGGTGGTAGTCCAGAGACATGACTCTAATTAGGTGGGGCTCTATCTTTCTCCTTCTCCCAAGCATCTGATAAATCCTAATAGTTCAGTACTCCTGAAGTCCTTCCAAATGTTCTTCTCCAGCTGGTCTTATGATCAGGATCAAGGAAACCAAACTATTAAGACCTTTTTAAGTTATATCATTTAAAGAATATTTTTACCATTGCTTCTTAGACATTAATATAATTCTAGAAGCCAGAGTCTCTATGGAATGCTGGGAAGTGGCTGGGGTAGTAAATTTTACCTATGGATAGATTATTTCAAATATAGAGTAGCACATCTATTTGTCTAGCTTCTCATGTAACCTGCACAGGTATTCAGTGGAAAATTGCAAGATAGCCCCTTCCATTTTCCTAGCAATGCTGAAAAATAGTTAAAATACCGAACAAGTCCTCTATTAGCGAAGTTGTATTTAGGGTTAGTCATACTTCAGAAGGCGGAGATGGGGGCTCAATACAACAGTGTATAAAAGAGACCTGGCCCACCTTCAATACCCAATCTATGGATCTGTTAGTAATAGTAGTGGTAGTACCCATTTCCTCGACTCTTCTTGCTAGAAGCTTTTATTTACAATATACCAAAAAAAAAAAAAAAAAACCCAAAACCATCAACTAGAATTTTGTCTTATCCTGTCCCACATCTACAAATGTGTCTGCACTTGCTCTCAATCCTTTCATTCTCCTCCATAGGTGAGCTCTTCTGTCCTGTGCCCCAGAGCTCCACCCTTTCTACTTACTCAGGAACTTGGCTCCAGTAATCATCATTTCTGATGCTCCTGGCAGGACAGCCAAGGTAGGCCTTAAGAACTCCCTTCCCCCGTCCCCATGTGGAAAGTAAGAAGAATCTCATCAAAGTATGAATTATTTTGAAGTATCTTTTCTCAAAATTTCCCTAATATAAGGAAGGGATTGTGATTTTGTGTCTCATTGATGCAGAGATGAATCTTAAAAATTATGAAAAAGTTAACAGCATATTTAATTCCCTTTTGTAAGTAGGTCCTTTGAGAATGTTTGTCATGAGAGGTGTGTGAATATGAGCAAACAGATGTGCAGAACCCCAGAGGAGTTCTGACTGGAAAGGCCCACACTTGATCTTGGCCACACCTGCTCTCCTCTTCCAACTCATACTTCTGAGCACAGCTTTTAGTTTCTTGTTCTGTAAGTTCCACTTTATTTCTCCAGTCCTTTAGAAGAGAAGGTCATATATGTCCCCATAGTCAGGTGTGGAACGGAGGGGAAGACCTAAGAGATAGGGTATATGTTGGAAGAGTGGTTGGTTCTCTTCTAGTCTTGCAGAAAGAGCAAAGGCAGAAGAGACTGCAACGAGGAGCCCATGCAAGGGTTCACAGTGGATTTGGGAGAAATGCAGAAGAGTCCAGAAGACAGAGGAGCAGTTATGCTTGGGCACTCAGTTGGAATCTGAGTTATAATTTCCCCCATATGGGTTCTAATAACTCCTGACTCTACACCTTTGGGTAGAGTCTGTCTTTCTCCTACCTGTTGGGGTCTACCTTACCGAATGAATAAACTCATACTGATTGCTTGATCTTCAGCTCATTGCCATCTTAATGATACCATCTTAATGATTTTCTCGCCCTAAGCCCTCTCATTTAGGGCACTAGTAACTTCTGTATTACAAATATAATGTGTATTTCTGTTTATATCTTTCTCAGCATCTCTGAGGCACTGTTGATTATGTCCTCCATGATAGATTATTATCCTGTTCTATCACTTAGATCATTCCTACTTTGTCTTCTTCCTGGAAACTCCTTTCTCTGGCCTCGTGTTGGCTATTGCCCAGAATTCTGTTCTTAGCCTTCCTCTCATTGTAAAAGCCATAGATCCAAATATTATTGGTAATATTTATTTTTTCCTAAATCAATGCTAATCTATCCCAACTTTAAATTATGATTGTTTTCCACAGCTGCATGTTGGATACACAGACCTGGATGCCTTTATTTATTTTGTTTTCATTTTTAATTTTTTTTCAGAACTGGATGTCTTTAAACTCAACATTCCTTATTCCAGAATTCCTTATTTTGGTGAATGGTACTGTTACCCTCTCAATGACCCAGGCAGAAGCTTGAAACATAATTTAAAATTTCTCCCCCTGCCTTTTCTTCATGTCTTCTCTTACCCACGTCCCATATTCAACCATATGTATTCCATCTTTCTACTTACCTCTCCTATTTAGGTTCTTTTACCACCATGAGGGTGAATAATGAATAATCATTAAGGGCAAGTATTGTATTACTTATCTTCTTGTTGTTGGTATATAGAATACCAGCACAATTTTAATAGATTATGTGGAATATATGAAAGAATTAAGAAGTGAAGAAATAATTCAATAAATAAGTAAATGGATCCACTCAGTTCAAGATTAGCTCTTTTGATGTCAAGAAACAGAAACCTTCACAACAGAAGTCAAGTAAAGTACAAAAGAAGGTGGGGCAGCAGGTTTATTATTATAAGAAAACCCATGGAACATAGGGAGATGAACCAAAATAGAAAAAAGAAGCGGTAGCTCAGCCAGCATCTATCAAGGCAACAGTGTTTGTGAACTTTGACAGCTGGGGTGTCAGACCCTTCCCTCGGATTTCTTTCTGTTTATGTGAGGTGGTTATTTTCTGGGGGTTTGCTCTGTTCATCTCTCACTGCAACTCACTTTTTACCTCTACTCTGCATACTTTTTTTCTTACATCACTGAGTCTGCCCACACATAATGTCTGCTTTCTCATGACTTATCATGACCACAGCCTTACCTCTTGGCGTTAGCTATGCATCCCTTCAACTTTAGCCTCTGCTGCTAACTGCCGGGTTCTCTCTGCACTTCCCAATTCGAGTCCCCGAGGGCAGGAACCTGACAGGCCTACTCAGCTTTAAAATGTCAGCCCACTGATTAACTGCCTCTGAGTCGAGGCCCAACCTAGGCCACCACCCACCGCCACCCAATTGTTACCATTCATTGGTAACAAAGAGTCCCATGATATAAACCAGGCTGGCCAGGGCTGCATTTTGTGGGAGCAGTAGTCAGAGGAGAAACTGTGACTAGTGTGAACAGAAACATGTGACCCCATCGTCACAGGGAAAGGAAAAACAGAGGCTTTCTTATGTCCAAGGAGGATGGGACGGCAGCTCACCGGATGTGGTGGGAAAAGCTGGTGCTCATGCGGCCCGCAGAGTCAAAATCCACGGAGGAACCTTGAAAGTGCAAAAGACGGGATAGGATTCCAGAGAATCAAGACATCTATGGGGACCACAGTAGGTTACTGAGGGAGGAGAGCAAGGTCCAGAGGATGCCCTGGAATATTGTTTTCCAACTCTGGATCACCCAACACAAAGACTCAGAAACCAATGAGCCATAAATACCAACTCATTGATTTCTCTGCTTCTGGTCTGGCCCCCTCCAGCCACTACTCTTATATTTTACATAACATTCCCCACCCCACCCCCCAACTAGAAAATGTCTTACTTAGAAAATTAGAAAAATAAAACCATAAGAAGAAAATAATCATCAGTCATATCTCTACTATTTAGCAAGAACTGTCATTTCATAATTTCTTTTTCTAGTGTTTCCTCCATTCCCCCCCTGCCAAAAAAAAAAAAAAGATTTGGGGGGGATATGATTTTATACTATGCATTTTTCTTTAGTTATTATGTCACTAGTAAGATAACACATTACCTAACAATACTGTTGGTATGTTTCATCATAGGGCAGTATTCTAATTTATTTTATCATGTCTTATTGGTGACATTCAGGTTGTTTCTGATTTTTCCCTACTATAAATTAAGGAGTTGAAAAAAAAGATTCTGAGAAGTAATATCCTGCATTAAAGGGATTTAAAAGGATAATTATCTTTTTAAAACACAAATTTAACCATGTACCTTCTCAGTCTAAAATTCTTCAAAAGTTAACTTTTATCCTGAGGATAAATTTCTAATTCCTTTTGTTACCACAGCAGATGCTTCATGAGCTGTCCCTTGCTGGCTTCTCCAGTCTCAGCTCTGCCCAGCCCTCAGATGGACCCCCATGTCACTCTCTCTACTTGCCGGGTCAAACCCGGCCACACTCTCCTGTGCCTGGAGGCATCTGCTTACACCAGTCTTCCGCTTAGAACCCCTCTCTTCCCCATGCCTCCCCCATCACTAATTTGCCTCATCCTCTGAGATTTGGCTCAATCGTTTACCATCCTTTGAAGCAACCTCATCTTCCAGCCTGGGTATGTATCTGTACCCATTTCAGTTTGGATTCTGTTCTGCAGCTAGTCAGAAAAAATCTGACTTGGTATACATACAGAGGAAGCTTCTGGTATTTGTTGAATGCCTAGACGATGCTAGAGCAAGGGTACCTGTGCTTTTCCTGGCGTTTACTTTGCAGTTACAAATGGTTGTGGCAGTGTAAGCGGTTGCCTTGGGTTCCAGATACACATAATACAGGCCCTGAGCAAAGACACTGTTAGCAGTTTTGCATAGGCTTTTCTCTTTCTTTCTTTCTTTTTTTTAAACAGAAAAAGCAGAAGCCTTTTCAGGAACTGCCAGCTGATTTTGACTTCTCTCTCTCTCCCTGCAGAACCCTCTCAGGGCCACTCCAAGAGGCTGGGGAAAAGAGCATTTAGTCCCCAGTTACTCCACTGAATGCAACAAGGGTTTTGGGAAAGTGCTGGTTAGCAGGGACATGGTGCCTGCACTGATGCCCTTCTTTGAGAGAGAGATGCCTCTCTCCCACCCTCCTGGTGCTGCTGGCTCACTCCTGTCCCTCGCCCTCCCAACAGTAAGCCTCTTGAAGTCAGGAAGAGTGTTTTCGAACCTTGTTTTCCACAGTGTGCCTCCGACATCTTACTTAACGCACGGTTTTGAACAAATCAACTGCTTTTAGAGACCATCCACTCCACACTCTCAGCGAGTAACCAAGTGCCGAGAGGAGAAGAAGCTTCCCCAAAGCATGATATTCAAAAACAGCAACATTTTTTTTTTTTTTTTTAAAGAACAGTGTACTGACTGGACAGCTTGTGGAGCAGGGGATGAGAGGCTGATGGTAGAAGTAGCCCGAGAGAAAGCCGCAGGACCTGGGTGGGCAGTTCTCAAACATGGCTGCACAGGAGAATCACCTGGGCCTGGTTCTCAGTGACCCTCTGCTTTGGCCTCCCCCATCACCACTGAAAATTGAATGTCTGGTCAGTCAGTCAAGTAGCTGTCTTCGCCTCGGATCACCATAGCAGGGTCCTGGGATCGAGCCCTTAATTCTCCCTCTGCCTGCCGCTCCCCCTGCTTGTACTTTCTCTCTCTGTTAAATAAATAAATAATATCTTTATAAAACAAACAAAACCCCCCAACCCCCAGAATTTCTGGTGAGGCCCAGCTGTGTGCCGGAGCTCGTTCATCTGGGCTCCGAGGCTCTTCCCAAGCCCGTTGGTGGCTTAAAATCTCCTGTTGGTGCCTCTCCATCCTGTTGGTGGCTTAAAATCAGCCGCCATGTGGTATTTCTACCATAGCAATTGGCAGACACCGCAAATCACAAGTGAGTTCTCCCCGCCTGTCCCTAAGAGCCAGTTTACCAGCACACTGCTGTTGGTCGTTTTAAAAACTCCCCAAATGTTACCAGCTTAAGCGGCCAAGTTTAAGACGACTGGTCCAAAGTAAGCTCCTCTTTTGGCCTGTAGATTTCCCACATACTATATTGGATTCTTTTTTTCTTTTTTAATTTTATTTACTTGAGAGAGAGCATGAGAGGGGAGAGGGTCAGAGGGAGAAGCAGACTCCATGCTGAGCAAGGAGCCCAATGTGGGACTGGAGCCCAATGTGGGACTCGATCCCAGGGCTCCAAGATCATGACTTGAGCTGAAGGCAGTCGCTTAACCAACTGAGCCACTCAGGTGCCCCGGATTCCATCTTTTTCCCTAATCCTTCATGTGGGTGAGCATGGTTGTATGGGATAACCTGGATTGCATGTATAGAACCTGAGGATAGATTTTTGAGGATTTTAGCCACATCTCTTTCAGTAAACCTTTAGGGTTGGATCTACAGAGGCATGCTAATTCACTGAAGGACATAGGGGACCTCTGAATAGTGCTGTACAATTAGAAACCTTAATGATCCCTTTCTGAGACTGCAGTTCCTTATTTGAAAGCATAATTGTCTGTAGTATAATTTACTAGGTCTCACTCCCCTGGCTGCATCAGATTTAAATAATTGGGCCCCACCCTATCCTAGGGTAGTCTTTCCATAGCTATCTGTATCAGACCTTCCCCCCACCAGGATAGCTACGTATTTATATATTGATATATGTTCCTCAGTTTATAGATGGGACACTAGACAGAGGAAGGAGTTGTAGCTTTCCTAGAGTCATAGAGTAAGTAAATGGATTCAAATCCAGGCGGTGCATCTCCAGAATCTGTGTTTATAAGGACAGTACCATACCATGCAGGGAGAAGTACAACTTAGACCGACTTGCTTGCATCATAAAGATACACACTACTAAATGCCCAGCTGGTTCCTCTCTCATAGACCATGTTAGTCAATGGTGTGGTGTTGTGGACTATAGCCTAACTCAAATGAAACAATCACCACCATGTGATGTTCAAGTCTGGCTGGAGAAATCCGGATGCAGCAGAGTTGCTATGCCCCATGGGCACCTAGAAGTCCCAGGGACACAGGGGACCTGTAAAGAACCAGGGGCCACTGTCTTTACAAAGTGGTTCTGGAGCTTTAGTGAACCCTCAAAGCTAGCAGCAGTGTTGAGCTCTGCCTGAAGAGGCAGAAGGAAGGTGGATGGCTGTTTCCAATCAATTTGAAGTGGGAGTCCTACCAGGATTGAACCCAACATCCCAGTGAAATGTACATACCTTGGGGTCCTGTCCGGGAGGTGAGCTGCCATAGGAGAATATTTCAAAGTTCTAACTTGATTTCTGTCAAAACTTATTTGGTCAAACTCCACCCTGAACAACCTAAATGGAGGTTCCTATTAAAATAGTGCTGTGAAGTGTGTAAACCTGGCGATTCACAGATCTGTACCCCTGGGGATAAAAATACATGTTTATAAAAAATAAAAAATTTAAAAAAATAAATAAATAAAATATGTTTTTCTTGGGACACCTGGGTGGCTCAGTCAGTTGAGCATCTGACTTTTGGTTTTGACTCAGGTCATGATCTCATGGGTCATGAGAATGAGTCCGAGTTGGGCTTAGCACTCAGTGGGGAGTCTGCTTTAGAATCTTTCCGCCCTTCCCTGCAACTCATGTGCGCTCTTTCTCTCTCTCAAATAAATAAATAAATAAATCTTTAAAAAATATTTTTATCATCTTGAAGCTTTATTGTGATTAGGGAGAATGAAAAATTATAAATTAAGTATTAAATTTAAGTAGACACTTCTGAAGAATGTTTTTGTGACAAAGGATGGATTAAATCTAGACATTGACTACTTTATAGATGTGAGGGAAGTTTCTAATATGAGTTGTTCACTCTTTAATGAGCATTTCTGGTGCCTTGTAACTCAGTCTGTCACAAGATTGGCCCCCTAGGAAACGTGACCTTTTTATCCTGGTCACCTGCCATCATAAGGTCATTCATTTATTATTGTTATTTCTTTATTGTTTCTGAGGTTTTAGTTCCTTTTTCCTCAGGCTTTCTGCTCCCTATAACAGAATGAAAATGTCATTGGAGCTATTATCTTTTTTTGTATATTTCAACGTATCCTTTTATAGTGTCACAGTCCTCACTGAATTTCTCCAAGAGAATATCTTATATTGGTTAAAGTTCATGAGCTTATTTTTCCCATAGTCAGCTGTGTAGGGGAGGAAAACAGCTTCTCCCTTTACCCATGTTAGGTGCTCCAGGAGGGCTCTGTTAATCAGACTAAGAAAAGACAGATTGACAAGAGAAAAACAAACACAGTTTTATTAGCAGGTGCAACATGCATCTACATGAGAGCACTCAGAGATGAGTAACTCAAAGGGGTGGTTAGAACTTGGGGCTTATTTGGCATCTAAACCAAAAAACAATAAATATGCAGAGAAGCTTTGAAACAAAGGAAAAGAACTTTGAGTTCCTAGAGTAGCAAATTGTGGGAAGGTGAATATATGGGTGAACTAATGGAACAACAGTTTAGTTAGTAAAGCTTGTGTGCAGATTCCTCTGTCTGTCGCCGGGTTAATAGGAGTCTATAGTTGTCTCTGGTGATGAACTTCTGTCCTTCCTGGTAGAGTGGGGGGGGACACCGCTACAAATGTATGTCCTGCTTTTAGGCAAATGGGGGTAGGCAAAGAGCTTCTCTTGTATTTGCTTCTCAATTGCCTTTAGCTCAAAATAATCAATATGTTAAATGTACCATATTCTGCTACACTTTAGCTGGATAAACTATTCATTTCTTCTTTTTTCTAATCCTCTGGCTAGGATAGATTGCTGAAACAGAATCATGGAGATGAAAGCACTACAGATAAAATGAATATTACCATTTTCTTGTTTTTCTGGGGTTTTACTTGGCAGTAACCTTCCCTGGCAGTGATGTGCCTGAGAACAACTCTGGTCCAGACCAACATAGAAACTTTGCTTCTGAGACCACTTTCCTCCTTTCTAGCCTCTCAACCTTAAACAGCCCTGTAAGTCATAAAGTATGCTTGGGTAAAGTTCCTTTTTATATGGGTATTTCACATCAATATCCTTTTTTATCAACCCCTGTTTCCCTCCCAACTTGCTGTCAGAAGTTGGTGTCAAAATCTGCTTACCTCCCTATCTTTCTGAAGATGTTCAGAGTTAGCCATTTATCCTGGACATCTGTGTCATTCAAGAGCCCGTGGGAAGAAGTCAGGACAACATTGTGAATCTGGGAAGTTTGGGGTATTTATTTTTTCTGAATTTACTTTCTTTTTTTAATGACTTACTTTTCAAACACCTTCCTATTTTCCTACACTATTTCCTATGTTAAAACCAAAATGGCTTCACAAAATCATCTAAACTCTGGTTTAAACTTACTCCCATCATCATGTGGGTGAGAACATTGGGAGGAACATAGTAGAATGAGAAGGGGATTTGTACAAAAGCAGTATTAATTATGTCAATTATGCGGCTTGCTTAGGAGGGATGCCTAATCACTCTGCAGTACCTTATTGATGATACACTGTGAAATCATAGCTAACTTTGCTGTAGGCTTGACGTGATTAGAACAGGTACTGCAAATGCACGTTCAGCCTTCAGAGCTTGTTTCTCAATAAGCAAACCTACATCATAAGCCCAGTAGGTGCATTTTCACTGTTCCATCAGATAGGAGGGGGCCTTCCCCAGTGAGGATGAGTAGGGGCATCTTGTAACAGGTCACAGATTTCCTGCCTTAAACCCTTGCTCTTCAAAATGTAGTTTGTGGAGCTGCAGCAGCACTATGAACTGGGAACTTGTGAGAAACGCAGAGGCTCAGGCCCTACCGTGGACCACCTGAATCCAAATCTGCATTTTAACAAGATTCTCCGGTGATTCTAGTCACCATAAAATTTGAGAAGCAACCCTGTAAATCACTCTTTCCTTTGCCAGGGGGAGCTGACAGAGTAATGGAAAGCATGAAGAAAAATAGGTCACTGCTCGAGTTACTACTTAGCCAGCAGAAGTGAACCCATGGCTTATGTAAAATGCAGATTTCCAACCCTGCCCCCAGAGTTTCCCATCCTCAGGTATAAGGTGGGACCTGTCCTTTGGTTCTTTAACCCTCAAAATGTCTGAGGAACCTTCAAGTTTGAGACCCACTGTCTGTGCCTATTTATTGACTGACACTAGAGGAAAGGAGAGGCGGAGAGAGTTGGGGGTGGGCAGGGGAAGGGGGGGCTGTCCTCAAAAAACAACCGAAGAGGCCACAGAAGGAAGACTTCAAATGCAACAGGGAAAAAGGCTGCCTGGAGAATATATTCTACAGATCTTTTTATTTGGTTTTCTCTGAATTTGATTCCATCACTCAGTAATTTGCTGACACTCGCCAAAATAAGAGTATTGTTGCTATATTTAAAGACAAGATGGCTTAATATCCTCTTCATTTTTCTCACTTATGGGGCGTTTCTCTCCAGGAGTCATCAAGGCTCTTCCCGTGGCCCCACCGACAGGATGTCATATAGAAGCATTCTGTTACTCCAGAGCTAATCTACTCATCCACTTTTGAATCTGGGTGGCCATGAGGCACGGGTGGTCACCAGCCCTTCTTAAGGTCCCAACCCAGAGAATAAATATTTAATATCCAAAGGCAGCTCTATCTGTATTTGCTGAATATAGCATAAATCTGAGGTTGCTATAGAAAGAAAAGCTCAGCTAATGTGAGCCCAGAGACTGATTCATAGTTTTTAAAATGATTAACCCCACACCCTCCCCTACCCTAGCTGGCCAGTAACAAATCATCCTTTAGAGATTTAATGAGTTAAGAGAACACGCTTAACATCAAGGACTATGTCATGGGTTCTTTTAAATGCACTTGGTCAGACATAATATGTTGAAGCCATGTTTCATAGATGGCATCATCTCTATGTTTGCCGAATTTATGAAACTCTGTAATTTTTATGGTCTACTTTAATGTACATGAAAAAATATTAAAAAGTAGCCATGAACTCTTCCAAAGTCTCATTAATTATAAGATTCTTGGAAAAGATATGACTCTTGGAGAAGATATGACCTATGACCTTTGACCTATGAGAAGGTATGAGAGTAGAGCACGTATAATCTGGGGGTAAATGTGTTCTATAGAGAAAGCCACATTAGGTAATGTAAGAGACGATTTTGGAAATATAATAAATAGATCAGTATATACAAGACTCCATAAAAGAAAATGCCTCGCAACTTGTTCTGGGAATCACAACTTACTGATTCAGACTAACGCTGTAAGACACTGAGTCTGATGGGTGTGCTGTGTGTGACGACACACTCTTTGGATTTGTTCTGCTGGGTGGAAAGTGGACTCCTGGAAGTGCTGAAGAGACATCACTGGTATCAAAGAGCATTTTAAAAGAAAATCCAATGACCATGACCACATCAAGGGCATTTTTCATGACCTAATTCCCCATACCTATTTCAAATTCAGGAAGTAATGGCTCCTCCCTGTTCCACTTTGCTATTGTCTCAATCATCACAAAAGCCCCTGGCTTTTCAGTTTTGTATTTTTTTTTTTTTTTTAAGACTTGTTTCTTTAGAGAGAGAGCGAGAGAGCGAGCAAGCGAGCGCGCACAAGCAGGGAGAGGGGCGGAGGGAGACGTAGAGAGAGAGAGAGAAGTTCAGAGCTCAGAGTACGAGGTGGGAGCTTGATCCCAAGACCCTGAGCTCTTGATCCTGAGATCAAGAGCTAAGCCAAAATCAGGAATCTGCTCCTTAACCAATTGAGTCACCCAGGCGCCGCCCCCACCCCACCCCACCCACCCAGGCGTTCAGTTTTAAACTGCGCTGCTTCTTTTCTTTGCACCATTTGAAAATTAATCAAAGATTTCCTGGGCACTTGTTCTATTGAGCTAAAAGCTGGGGAAAGATGCAAAGAGGAACGGAGCTTGCCCTCAAGAAGCCTGAATTTCTGCTTGGATTGTAAGCTGGGGTGTGTGAATAGCTGATACTTAGGGGGAATTTTCATCAGGAAAAATCACCATTCACAATCCCTTCCTCTTAAAATTTGGCAAAAGACCCAGATTATTGATAGTATAGAACGCAGTTTTTTAAAGATCACGAAAATAATGCAGAGAGAAAGAAACCACGCTTTACGCCTCTATGTAGGTGGCTGTGCATTTATGACAGGAAAACCCGTTCTCCTTGAACTTGGTTTGACGCGTAGGTAGACATCTGCTGTGCTCTGGCGCCACCTGGAGGCCTTCTGGCACCACGGAGGAGGCCCAACCTGGCAACTGCAATGGGAGAAACAACTTCTCACGTTTGTTTATCAAATCACTCTTTTCCTTTTTTCTTTTTCTTTTCTTTTCTTTTTTTTTCTTTTGCAACAGGAAATTGTGATCTGTATTTGTCAACTAGAGTTTGTTCTAACGTACATATTTTCCAAGCAGAGTACAATTGAGCAGAAGAGAACAGAAAGGAATGTCATATGTTCTTCTAAGGGTACGTGAGTGTAATGTATGTATTGCACCACTTGTTAAACTCTGAAATTCTTATGATACCCTCTGAAGTATTAGGTTATATGTCATTTATATCTCAGTAATAAAATAAAATATAGCAAACTTATTTGTGCAGAAATGGATGAATCAATAAAAGAACAAACGGTCATGTTTTGGTGTCCCATGAGGTAAACATATCTCATTAAGCTGCCATTTCCTTACTACCTTCTGGGAAACCCTTCCATTCACAACGACTAAGCACCCTTTTGATTAAGGGCAGTTATTGACCTTGGTTATTGTTCAGAGGTGGACAAAGAAGAACCAGGATGGTAATATAATTTGCCTCTAAGAAAAAGTGTACTGGGGATGCCTGGGTGGCTCAGTTATTAAGCATCAGCCTTCTGCTCAGGTCATGAACCGAGGGTCCTGGGATCGAGCTCCGCATTGGGCTCCCGGCTCAGCAGGAAGCCTGCTTCTCCCTCTCCCACTCCCCCTGCTTGTGTTCTGTCGCTGTGTCTCTCTATGTCAAATAAATAAATAAAATCTTAAAAAAAAAAAAAAAGAAAAAGTGTACTGTCTTGTAAATGACTGAATATTTACATCTGGTTGAAGGTTATTCTTGCCTTCAGAGGAAATTTCCTTTAATGACACAATATAAAACACATATACTCATTTTCAACAATTTTTTTTAAGATTTTATTTATTTATTAGACAGAGATCACAAGTAGGCAGAGAGGCAAGCAGAGAGAGAGAGGAGGAAGCAGGCTTCCTGCTGAGCAGAGAGCCCGATGCGGGGCTTGATCCCAGGATTCTGGGAAAGGCAGAGGCTTTAACCCACTGAGCCAAAGGCAGAGGCTTTAACCCACTGAGCCACCCAGGCACTCCTCAACAAAATGTTTTTATTTTCTGGAATAAACATTGGCCTCTAATTCATCAGCTGACCTGAAATTTCTGGATCCCAGGCTGCTGAAGATACACTGTGTTTTCAATCGAGAAAATTCCTGAGCTTCCTTTCTCGAGAGGAAGTGGAGCTCACCAATACTGGCGACAAAATGTTATCAGCCTTCACTTTATTGTGCCTTGTAGGCATTAAACTTGGTTTTCCAACAGGATGGGAAAAACAGTATTCTTATTTATCAAATATTCTGCTTAATAGGAACTTATCATTTCAAACAGATACAATATACCAATTTCTTATGAATCAGGACACAGCAATTATCATTGGTAGGATATTATGTGTACTGGAATCTCTTTTTCTTTGTAAAAAATAGTATTGGGTCTTATTTTACTCATTGAAGCATAATTGACCTACAATATCCTCCTGGTTTCAGGTGTACATCACAGTGACTCAATATTTTTATACATTATGAAATAATACCCCACAGTAACTCTAGTTCCCATCTGTCATCCTACCACGGATTATTTTCTTGGTGGCTAGAATACACTTCAGCATCATTTGCTGCCTTGGTAATCACTGTGACCATTAAAATATGAGGCTTGGAGATGTACTTAAGGCTCAACTGGGAGTTCTGAACCGAGATTTGGCATTTGCCATCAACCATTGTAGGGAAGGAAGAATGCAAATAAGGGTATTTGTAAGAGTCCTTATCCCAGCTATAGTTACTACTACAAGGCTGAGCTGAAGAAATATTTAGAATGAGGAAGGTATTTCCCACTCCTCCTTACTGTAGCTATGTATATGTTAGTTTCTACATTTGATGATAAATGCCCAGCCCTGGGAAGAGAGAGGACAACATTTTTTTTCTTTAAAAAGAGGGGCGTATCCCACAATTCAGCAATCACACTCCTTGGTATTTACACATGGGAATTGAAAACTTATGTCCAAACAAAATCCTGCACGTGGATGTTTATAAGCAGCTTTGCTCATGATTGCCCAAACTTGGAAGCCACCAAGATGTCTTTCAATAAGTGAATGGATGAATAAACAGTAGTGTATCCGGAGGATGGACCACCCTTCAGGGCTAAAAAGACATGAGCTATCAAGCCAGGAAAAGGCATGGAGGAAACTTAACATGCATGTGACTGAGTGCATGGAGCTGATCTGAACAGGCGACCTGCTGTCTGATTCCAACTATATGACCTCCTAGAACATGCAAAACTACGGAGACAGTAAAATGCTCAGTGGTTGCAAGAAGTTGTAGGCAGGGAGGATGAAAAGGCAGAGCACAGGGACTGCCCTAAAAAGGGCAGTGAAAATATTCTGCATGATACTCTAATGATGGATACATGTGAGTATACGGTTGTAAAAATCCACAGAATGTACACCAAAGAGTGAACCCGAAGGTAACCTATGGACTCGGGGTGATTAGAACATGTCAGTGCAGGTTCAGTAATTGTGACAAGTGTGCCATTCTGGTGGGGGATGGGGACCGTGGGGAGGCTGTGCCTCTGTGCACTTTCAGCTCAGTTTTGTTGTGAACCTAAAATTGGTCTAAAATCATAAAGTTTTAATAAAAATTTAACTTAATTTACAGGCACCTGGGTGGCAGTTAAGTATCTGACTCTTGGTTTTGGTTCAAGTTATGCTCTCAGGGTCCTGGGATTGAGTCCTAGAGGGGCTTCACGCTCAACGGAGAGTCTGTTGAGACCCTCTCTCTCTCTGCCCCTCCGCCCTCTCTCTCTCTCAAATACATAGAACACATCTTTGAAAAAAATTTAATTTAAATTAATTTAATTTAAAGAATCACCATGAAGCAGGTACTATAACCATTCCTATTTCACAAATATGTAAACCGACTCACACCTACAAATATGCTAATAATGTATGCAGGTGCGTAGTTCGTTAGCCACAGAGCTGGGATTTCAACACAGATGGTCCTGCTCTAGAGTATCAACTCTTCTGCCATTATCTTCTCTGCCGGTAGGGCTGAGTGTCGATTATCCCCGTTTAAAAGATGAGGAACCGGTCCTTAGGATAGTTCAGTAACCTGCTCAAGGCTGCCCAGTTAGTGATCCATGAAACCTACGTTTAGACCCAAGTTAAACTCATTCTAAAGTCTATGTTTTTCTTAGCAAAAGACTTGGCCAATAAAACTCTAAAACTTTGGTCCTGACATCTCAGTTCAGAGCACCAGGAACAGCCCCTGGGTAAATTTCCTCCTCTCACTGAATGCAGTATGACTCTCTCACGGCCCTGAGCCCATCACATTAACACGATGATCTGTTTACGCGTCTAACGCCTCATTTTTAATTCATCCTTGGTTACTCTGTGCCTAGCGTGGTGCCTGGTACTCTGATGGTGATTAATAAATGTTCCCTGAACCAGACAGAGCTGCTGAACTAGATATCTATTTCTTTTTACTCCTTGTGATACATAGTTCCTTCACTTCTTTCTATCTCTGCATGCTTCCCCAACCTATGCTCAAAGTCACGTTCATGCTATGGTTATGACTATTGTGTTACTGAAACAAAAATCAAGAACCTCATCTGACAGGTATAGGGAAAATGGGAGAACATATTTGAAATTTGTGCTTCTTGTATGAAACCTCGGCCTACACTAAAAGATAGAGTTGCTTTTTCAGGGAGACTACCTGAACTGGAAAAAAAAAAAAAAAAATAGCACTTGGGATTTCTGGCATTAGCACCTGGTATTTGCATAAAGCTCAATCTCTCTAGACTTGCAACTTATTGATGGCAGTAATGTTAGGATCCTTTAACACTTAGTTATCAACTCCATTTTGAAAGATATTTAAGGTTCTATACACAAAGTCATTCCCAAAGGATGTCTGTTTTCCTCCAGCTTTTCACTGATTTGTTTCTTGTTCTGTTTTGGATACTAAATGATTGAAAATCAATTTGTGACTTGGAAACAGGAATGAAATTGTGTAATTTGTTAGAGTTTGAGTATTCATTCATTTATTCATTCCTATTGTAAAAACCTCCTGGGTACCAGTTGGGGGACCCTGCACGGTTCTTGGTACCAGGGATTAAGCACTGGACAAAGCAGGCAAAACCTCTCCACTTCTGGAGCTGACATTTTGGTGAGGAAGAGTGCCCATAAACAAACAGTCAAGTAAATATATATTAGGTAAGCTGAAGATAAGAGCGGTGGAGAAAAATTAAACAGGGTGAAATGAATCCGAAGTGCCAGGGTTGAACACAGACCTCAAGAAATGAGGGCAAAACACGTGTGTAGGGGGGAAGGAGATCCAAGAGGAGCAAACAGCTGGAATGAAAACAGGCGGGAACATGCGCGGCGTGTTTGAGGAACAGCATGAGCTACATACAGCAGAGTGAGCGAGGTGGGGATGAGGCCAGGGTAAGTAGAGGTCACATCATGCAGCGGCTTGCTGCCGCCCAAAGCCTTTGGCTTTTACTCAAAATAAGATGGGGAGCCCCTTGCAAGGCTTTGAGCAGAGATGGGACGCGTTCCAACTTAAGTTTTTTTTTTTTTATGAGGCCAAGACCTGACTTTTTTTTTTTTTTTTTTTTTTAAGATTTTATTCACTTATTTGACAGACAGAGATCACAAGTAGGCAGAGAGAGAGAGGAGAAAGCAGGTTCCCCGAGGAGCGGAGAGCCCGTTGAGGGGCTCGATCCCAGGAACCTGGAATCATGACCTGAGCCTAAGGCAGACGCCTTAACCCACTGAGCCACCCAGGCGCATCCCAACTTAAGTTTTTAAGGGATAATTGGCTGCTATAAACGGAGGTGAGGGAGGGCAAGAATCAGCACCTTCTAGGACCAGTACAAAGTTGTTTTTGATTCATTACACAAAACACTGTATTCTAAACTCAAATCTCACTAGCATCTTACTCCTCAAGGTAAGAGAGTTCTGAGATCTATATCTATATCTATATCTATATATATAGATATATTTAAACAAGGTGGTTCGAGGGTAGATGCTTGTCCTCCTTTTGGCGCCTCCCAGGCGCCCCCTACTGACTACAATGAGAACTGAAGAGCTCCTGCAGACCACTTTCAGAGCCCAGGTTCTGGGTACCCACACACCTGCATACCTCATGCGGAGGAGACAAAGGGAACCTAGGGCAAAGAGAATCTCATAGACTGGGATCACTTACTTAAGAGGCGTGAACAAATGACCATATTCACAGTGCTTCCCTGAAGAAGAAGTTTTTGAATCTGGTTGGCTTGTGCAGGCCAGCTCCCCCAGTCACAGAAGGGTGTCAAAGAGAGGGGAGTCACAGAGTAAATGTGTTCAAATACTTTACAGACAGATGTCAAAAGATGGGTCATTCAGATTGTGACATGCCTGGTCTTGACCAAGAAGATGAGAGGGCCCTGGAGAAAAGCCCGAGACATAATGTGGGGAGCAGCAGTGCCAACTTAATCAGGATTAATGGGCTTCACTCCTTGCTTTGTGTTGGAGAGGTGTGTATGCATCTGAGAAGTGAGCTGCAAGTCCTGTGCAGAATTTCTTGAACTCTGGAGGAAGCAGGGTGGGGTCTGATGGGTAGCTCTTATTCGCTAAGTGGAGAGGATAGTCTGTCTCAAATACAAAATGCCTGGGGTGCCTGGGTGGTTCTGGGTGGACTCTTGATTTTGGCTCAGGTCATGATCTTAGGGTCATGGGATTGAGCTTGGTGTTGGGGTCTGTGCTCAGTGCAGAGTCTGCTTGGGATTCTCTCTCTCCCTCTCCCTCTGCCCCACTCATACTATCTAAGTAAACAAATAAAATCTTTAAAGAATACAATAAAATAAAATACAAAAGGCCTTTTCACAGCAACATTGTGCCTTTATAGGGCTTTGCATAGAATGGCCTTCACAAATGCTTAGTAAGAGAAATTAAAAACTTTGTTATGTGTAACTCTGTGAAAAGTAAAATGCCCTATAAAATAAAAATGTTCAATAGATCATACTTAATAAACTGTCTTGCAATTATATCCTAGTAGAATTTGTCATATATATTTATGTGAATATTCAGGAAAACAAACTGACTGATGAACTTCCAATCACTTTTTTTCTGTAAGTAAACCAATATGTGGCTTACCGAATTGAATTATTCCAGGTAAGTGAATGTATTTTCATGTATAGTCCCAAGTAACTTAAATATTTGTGATATTACAAGAGTATAACTTTCACAGTAAGACCCAAAATAAAAATAATGATAAGCCAGGAATATTCACGTTCTTACACTCCTGTATTATCTAACTATACATTATTGGACATTTCTGATTGAGATAACATAATATTTACTGGTTGTTTACCATAAGCCAGGCACTGTTCTAAGTTCTTTACATACATTAACTCATTTAATCCCCATAACAACCCTATGAGTTGCTTATTTCCACTTTATAGATAAAACCAAGAACAAAAAGACAAAGTGACTTGCCCAGAGATATGTGTGTGTTATGTATCCCAGAGACTTCCCCTGGTCCAGTGATTTGTTGGGATGATTCGTAGGACTTAGCATATAGTCATACTCGTGTTTAGGACTGATTACAGTGAAAAGATACAAAGCCCAATGAGCAGAGAGAAAAGACACATGGCATGGAGTAATGGGGAAACCAGGCTCAGGCTTCCAATGTGGTCACCCCGGACATACTTAATTCCCAGCAATGAATTGTGACAACACAAGTGGAAAGTGATAGCCAGGGAAGATCATTAGATAGTCAGTACCCAAAGGTATTATCGGAGGCTGGTCACGTAGGCAGCTTCTGCCCCATGTGTATCAAATTTCAGGCTCCCAGAAACAAAAGCTGGTGTTCAGCATATCACTTGCCCAGTTTTAGGCACAGTGAACCACTCATATCAGTTTGGGAAATGGAGGGAACGCTTTCGGTATCCCAGCTCCTAGATGTCAACCAAGGCCCAACCTTGGAAGAATACCTTTCTAAGAATAGCAGTTCAAGTTGGTATGTCAACACTTTCCTGCATGTATGCTTACTGAGTGGAAGGACTGGGCTTCCCTCACAGAGAGATTCTGGAGGACAAACACAGAACCCCTGTGATCTTTGGATTAGTGGACATGAGCAGCAGGTCGATTTCAGTGTGCCTATGAGTCAAGTGCAGTAAGTGTTTCAAGAAGGTAGAGAGGAACAACAGACACTGCTGGCAGCTCAGACAAGACTGTGACGTGACCATTGAGCTTAATCACGTGGAGGACTGTTTCAGTGGAACAGTCAGGCAGAAGCCTCATCGCATGGGTGGGTTTAAGGGAGGATGGGAGGAGAGGAAGTGGTTGCAGAGTATTAAAAACTTTTAAGGCATTTTGCTATAAAAGAAGGAAGGGTCATTTGACAAAGTACAGCATCCCTTCCTGATGAAAACTCTTCAAAGTGTAGGGATAGAGGGCACATACCTCAATATCATCAAAGCCATCTATGAAAAACCCACCGCAAATATCATTCTCAATGGAGAAAAATTGAAAGCTTTTCCGCTAAGGTCAGGAACATGCAGGGATGTCCATTATCACCACTGCTATTCAACATAGTACTAGAAGTCCTAGTCTCAGCAATCAGACAACAAAAGGAAATTAAAGGCATCCAAATTGGCAAAGAAGAAGTCAAATTATCACTCTTTGCAGATGATATGATACTATATGTGGAAAACCCAAAAGACTCCACTCCAAAACTGCTAGATCTTGTACAGGAATTCAGTAAAGTGTCAGGATATAAAATCAATGCACAGAAATCAGTTGCATTTCTCTATACCAACAACAAGACAGAAGAAAGAGAAATTAATGAGTCCATCCCATTTACAATTGCACCCAAAACCATAAGATACCTAGGAAAAAACCTAACCAAAGAGGCACAGAATCTATACTCAGAAAACTATAAAGTACTCATGAAAGAAATTGAGGAAGACACAAAGAAATGGAAAAATGTTCCATGCTCCTGGATTGGAAGAATAAATATTGTGAAAATGTCTATGCTACCTAAAGCAATCTACACATTTAATGCAATTCCTATCAAAGTACCATCCATCTTTTTCAAAGAAATGGAACAAATAATTCTAAAATTTATATGGAAACAGGAAAGACCTCGAATAGCCAAAGGGATATTGAAAAAGAAAGCCAAAGTTGGTGGCATCACAATTCCGGACTTCAAGCTCTATTACAAAGCTGTCATCACCAAGACAGCATGGTACTGGCACAAAAACAGACACATAGATCAATGGAACAGAATAGAGAGCCCAGAAATAGACCCTCAACTCTATGGTCAACTAATCTTTGACAAAGCAGGAAAGAATGTCCAATGGAAAAAAGACAGCCTCTTCAATAAATGGTGTTGGCAAAATTGGACAGCCGCATGCAGAAAAATGAAATTGGACCATTTCCTTACACCACACACAAAAATAGACTCAAAATGGATGAAGGACCTCAATGTGCAAAAGGAATCCATCAAAATCCTTGAGGAGAACACAGGCAGCAACCTCTTCGACCTCAGCCACAGCAACATCTTCCTAGGAACATCGCCAAAGGCAAGGGAAGCAAGCGCAAAAATGAACTATTGGGATTTCATCACGATCAAAAGCTTTTGCACAGCAAAGGAAACAGTTAACAAAATCAAAAGACAATTGACAGAATGGGAGAAGATATTTGCAAACGACATATCAGATAAAGGACTAGTGTCCAAAATCTATACAGAACTTAGCAAACTCAACACCCAAAGAACAAATCATCCAATCGAGAAATGGGCAGAGGACATGAACAGACATTTCTGCAAAGAAGACATCCAGATGGCCAACAGACACATGAAAAAGTGCTCCCTATCACTCGGCATCAGGGAAATACAAATCAAAACCACAATGAGATATCACCTCACACCAGTCAGAATGGCTAAAATCAACAAGTCAGGAAATGACAGATGCTGGCGAGGATGCGGAGAAAGGGGAACCCTCCTACACTGTTGGTGGGAATGCAAGCTGGTGCAGCCACTCTGGAAAACAACATGGAGGTTCCTCAAAATTTTGAAAATAGAACTGCCCTATGACCCAGCAATTGCACTACTGGGTATTTGCCCTAAAGATACAAACGTGATCCAAAGGGGCATGTGCACCCGAATGTTTATAGCAGCAATGTCCACAATAGCCAAACTATGGAAAGAGCCTAGATGTCCATCAACAGATGAATGGATAAAGAAGATGTGGTATATATACACAATGAAATGCTATGCAGCCATCAAAAGAAATGAAATCTTGCTATTTGCGATGACATGGATGGAACTAGAGGGTATTATGCTTAGCGAAATAAGTCAATCAGAGAAAGACAACAAAATGGATGGAACTAGAGCGTATCATGCTTCGCGAAATAAGTCAAGCAGAGAAAGACAACTATCATATGATCTCCCTGATATGAGGAAGTGGTGATGCAACATGGGGGCTTAAGTGGGTAGGAGAAGAATCAATGAAACAAGATGGGATTGGGAGGGAGACAAACCATAAGTGACTCTTAATCTCACAAAACAAACTGAGGGTTGCTGGGGGGAGGGGGTTGGGAGAAGGGGGTGGGATTATGGACATTGGGGAGAGTATGTGCTTTGGTGAGTGCTGTGAAGTGTGTAAACCTGGCGATTCACAGACCTGTACCCCTGGGGATAAAAATATACGTTTATAAAAAATAAAAAATTAAAAAAAAAAAAGAAGGAAGGGAAATGGGCTACTGGCTAGATGGGAAAGCAATTTCAAATGGTATGTGTGTAATGACAGCTGTGATACTATAGAGGGTTTGGATGCTGATGAGATTGATCCAGTAGAGGAGGAAAATGACTGTTGGGTGAGATAAAGGGATAACGGTGTCCTCCAGGAGGTGAAAAGGCATGGGGCATAGTGTACAAGTTGGCCTTAGATTAGATCATGGACTGTTCACCCACAGTTACAGGAGGCAAATTATTTTGGTATCAAAGTGGGTGTATGGGATTTCTCTTCTGGTTGCTTCCACTTGCATCATGAAATGGGAAATGAAGCATCCCGCTGAGAATCAGAGGGGGGGAGAAAAGAATGAAATGCTGAAGAGAGAGGAGGATGTGTACCACAGTCACCTATGGTAGAACTGCTTGGGCTACTAGGACCCCAGGAGAACATTCAACCTTTACTGCCATGGATTTCCAGTAAGACCAGCAGCCATCACTGGGTGTTTTTTTCCAGCCCTGTGCAGCAGCAGGGTTGCAGCCACTGAGTGACAGAGGGTTAGACTTAAACAGGTTGGGTTTTGCCAGGCAAGTGTAAGGAAGAGAGAAAGCTGCATGACATTGGGGGTAGATACAATGAGGTTTATCTCTAGAGGCGAGGCCATGTTGTCGTACAAAGTTCTAATTCTTTCTTGGAGGTTGGTGTAGCAGAAAGCTTGGTTTTGGAGCATCTAAAAAGTCATTTTCTTTAAATGTATTGTGCAATAAATACAGGAAGAGAGCAAGACTGATCTGTGGACATACAACCTATTGCTTTTGTTGACTGAGACTCACCTTTGTACTGGTTGTCCAGTCTGGGAAGCTACCAATCCTCTGTTTTGGAGGTGAAGTTCTAGTGATGGGTTGTGGCATCTTTATCAGATGTCACTGTCTGTGTGGCCTTGAACAGACACAGTCATGCTCTCAAATCAGTACACCATTCATAGAACAAACCTGGCGTCCACCAGCCTGCCCTTTATAGGAAATAGGGTTTGAGAGGTTTATTGGTTGTTCCAACCTAGGTTCGAACCCTGGTCCCATCATCGCTGGCCCTGCACCTGCCAGAGAACCTTGTACAGCTTCTCTACTTCTTACTCAGATCAGGTCCTCTTTTCAGACCCACACACCTCTGGGTTCTTTCATTCTTCTTTGTTGCAGTCTCTGGTGACTCAGTCTGCTTTCCCTACCCTTACTGTCCCCTGAGGGCCAGGCCATCTTCCCTCCTCTCCAGCTTTTTTCCTAGTCTTCTCTAAAGAAGAAAAAAAAAAGTCTTGGGCTGTTATGATTTTAAAAAGATTTATTAGCATATCACAAATATATAGGACAATTAAATAGATCAGAGATAACTAAAATTGTCATGCTGCAGAGCTTCTAGAATCCAACCAAGTTTGTATAAATATGGTTTGCTTTATGGTCTGCCTCCTGCCTGTGATGGTGAGTGAGAAAACCACCTGGTCTTCCCTCTTGTGTATCTCCTTTACTCTCACACCACAACCACACTCATAACACTTGACACCTCTGGTCACCAAATGTGTGTTGTGCTTTCCCCACACTGAGCAAATCTCTGTGACACCAGCTGTGTGTCCTACAGTATAACTCAATTCTGACACTATCTGGAGAAAACATCAGATCCCACAGGTTAATGGCTCAGTCCCATGAGACTACCCCCCACTGCAAGTAGTAGGTCCTATGCTACCCACAACTTCCGTCTGACTTAGCTACACATCGGAGGTTCCCAAGATCTCCTCTCCTTAGGGGCATTTATTTGCTTGAATAGCCAAGAGAACTCAGAGAAACACTACCATCTACCAGGTTATTAGAAGATGTGATAAAGGATATAGAAGAAAGCCTGATGAAGAAATACATGGGGTAGGGGCGCCTGGGTGGCTCAGTGGGTTAAGCCTCTGCTTTTGGCTCAGGTCATGATCCCAGGGTCCTGGGATCGAGTTCCACATCGGGCTCTCTGCTCGGCAGGGAGCCTGCTTCTTCCTCTCTCTCTTTCAGCCTGCCTTTCTGACTACTTGTGATCTCTGTCTGTCAAATAAATAAATAAAATCTTAAAAAAAAAAAAAAAAAAGAAACACATGGGGTAAGGTCTGGGAGGGTTTTGAGTACAGGAGCTTCTGTCCCTGTGGAGATGGGGGTAGGTTACCCACCTGGTGTGAATGTTTTCATTAGCCTTGAAGCTCTCTGAACTCCCTGTTACTGGGATTTTACAGAGGCTTTCTCACATAAGCATGATGGATCATAAAATCTACTTCCAGGCCCTCTCCCCTTTGTGGAAGGTGGGGGGTGAGACTACAAATTCCAAGCTTCTAATCCCAGCCTGGTTTCTCTGGTGACCAGCCTCCATCCAGCAGCCATCCAGGAGGCCCCTCAGAGTTGCCTTCTTAGAACAAAAAATCCTCCTTAGATAAGAAACTAGGGTCTGAGACTACAGGACCCAGGAGGAAGACCAAATATACACTTCCTATGATAAGTCACAGTATCACAGATGGGGAATGGAAACAGCTGCTTTAGCTCATTCCCAAGGCTGAATTCACAGTCAACAACAGGAAGGTCTTCAGTCTCCCCGCAGCATTGCCTAACAGCCCAGTGTTCCTGCTCTCAAGGCTGAGGAACTCACCTCCCTGGAGACCAAGATGGCTGCTGCTGAGGACCTTGGTCATCACAGCTCATTTGCCCACAGGGCCCTGACCAAGTCACTTAACCTCTCTGGAGTTAAATTTCCTCATATTCAAGTCATGGAGAGTAACAGATATTTTATCAAGTGGCAGTAAATGCTGAAAACAGAGGTTATTTTCTTTCTCTTTCCTTTCTCTAGAGCACATCAGAATGACTCTGAAAAGGACTTCCCCAACCATACAGTCTCAGAATTGAATTATTGACAACTTCTGAACAAAGAGAACCACAGAACTCAGAGTAAACTCCCAAAGGACAGGGCGGTAGGAGATGCTTCAGGCTTATGGAGGCATCACAGACCAGACATACATTTATTCCTTAACCTCTTATCGCACTCTATTTTTGCCAAAGGAAGCACTCCGTCTCTCCATCTCTTCTCCCAGAGAGTCCTAGGAATTCCTTGTTGGGATAGTTAAATTCTGATTGCAGGTCTGCCATTAAACAATCAAAGAGAATTTCATCATTTTCTTCTTGCTTCTTTCTCCTTTCTCTTCTTTCTTTCTTCCTTCCTTCCTTCCTCTCTCTCTCTCTCTTTCTTTCTTTCTTTCTTTCTTTCTTTCTTTCTTTCTGATTTGATTGATTTATTGACCACGAGCAGGGAGAGGAGGAGAGGGAGAGGGAAAAGGAGAATTCTGACATAAGCCTCGATTCCCTGACCCTGAGATCATGACCTGAACCAAAATAAAGAGTCAGACCCTCAACAAACTAAGCCACCCAGGCACCCCTCATTGGGCCTGTTTCTTATCTGGATACTGGCAGGGGGCCTATAGTTTTTCCACTCTAAAATCCTGCCTTATTTCACTGTTGTTGAAAACCACATTCAGAGGTAAGTTAAATACATATTTCTGAGTATTCAGTATATAGCAAGCAAAATGTCCATAGGCCCAACCCTCTTGTAACAGGAAAAATAGAACTTAAAAAATGAACTATCAGTGTGAGGATTGTTATGAAGGAAGAACTGTAGGTGCAGGTCGGAAGGGAAACCAAACCAGAGAGAGACTGCACGCCCCTGGGAAGAATCACGTAAAGGTAAATGTAGATGGCAAAATATGCAAGGCAAGTGGACAGGAAATCAGATCTGGGTTGGGGATTTTAGATTTTAATCTGAGGACAAGGGAGACCAGGGAAGGACTTTAAGGACAGTGATAAAATACAGAGTTTTAAAGAGCTATTCTGGTTGTAGTGTGTGTGTGGGGGGCGGGGGGGCGATGATGAACGTATAGGAGGGCTGTGGAAATAGGTGAATTTTTACCTTTCTTTTCTTTTCTTTTTTTTTTTTTTTACATAGTAGGGAGAGGGAGAAGTGGGGGAGGTGCAGAGGGAGAGAGAACTTCAAGCAGGCTTCATGCTAGGCCTAACGCCTGGTGTGGGGCTGGATCTCACAGCCCTGAGATCAAGACCTGAATGGAAATCAAGAGTAGACACTTATCATCTACTTAGTAGACACTAAGCCACCCAGGCTTAGTCCCAAATGAATTTCATTTTGGATCTGCTGAGTTTGAGGCCCTAACGTACCCTGAGGGACACAAACTGCTTAAAGCTTGCATTAAATGCCAACTTTTTGTGTGACTCCCCTGCTATGATAAAGCAACAGACATTTGCATTGTTTCATTGAACATGTACGATTTTGACCCTTAAAAATATCTCCATAACTTTTTTGTGTTATTTTCTGTATTTCTCAAAACATTTGAATTTTGGTTATTCATCTAGATTAACGTGAACATCCTGACTTAGGGCAATCCCCCCATATTCATAAGCAGGTCTTGATTCTCCATGGGTGGCTTAAGAGAAACTCAACTCCAACTGCTCAAAACCTGAGAAGTTCTTTCTAAAGACCTAAAACATGTCATAGGCCTATGTAAAGGTTTTATTCAATACTCAAGACTCTGTCTGGGAACAGGAAGTGTGCCTCTTTCCTGGGAGAAATCATAGACTCCCCCACCCCACCCAGGGTGGGGGGAGGAATAGAGAACTTGAGGCGGCCTTCGCTTGGGGCCCTCACTTTTAAACCACAAGGTGAGATAAGATCAATTCTTAGTTAACTGGGGCCCCAACTGCAGGGCTGTGCGTTTTTAGGTTATTTCAAGAATTCTGAACTCAGCATTTGATTTGCTGACTATCTCAATTTACCACAAGATGGCAGCACGATGTTCTTTTTTTTTTTTTAAGTAGATGCCGAACTTCTTTTTCTAAAGCTCAGAGACCAATAAAGAGCTAGAAAGGAACCATAGCTGAGAATTTTTCTTCTTGTTCCTATAATTGAAAAGAAAGGAAGAAGGAAGGAAGGAATGGGGAAGGAAGCAACAAACAAAGCAAGATAAGAAAGGAAGGGGGATGGAGGGCAGGTAGGAGGAGAGTCAATGAGAGGGAAAAGGAAAAGAACAAAGAAAAAAGGCCACGTTCAGCTAGATTCTATTTAACTAAAGAAAAGGAAATAACCAAGCAACCGATGTAGGAAATTTCCGAGAGAGGAAACCAGCGCTTTAACCACATTTATTCACAGCCTTGAAGTGTGAGTATAAGATAGACATTTGACCTTCTTGTGAAAGCATTTGTGTCTTTGGGAAACTATGAGAATGAATACATTTACAAAGGGCTCTAGTCCTTTTAAGTCAGTCTTACATTAGCATCATTATCAGCTTGCACTTAAGACTTCTTCTTCAAAGAGGCTGCACATGGTGGTTTCCATGTTTAATTGAGTAGGAAGAAAGAGATGGTTCAAAAAGAGAATAACCAGGGGCCCACTGGCAGGAATGCCTTGATATGAGAGCATTGGGGAGCTTACTAGCAGTTCACTGCTCCTCCGGGTCTGTGCGCCAAGAAGAATTCTCCCAGAATTGGCTCCTCCGTTCTCCACTGACCACCGCCTACTTACTTGGCCTCCTGTTTATCCCCTCTATTTGGTCTTCCTTGTCTAATGAATGTGGCATAGCAGAGAGTTCTAGAAAGGGAGAGATCATAGGAGGGGTGATTGCCTCAGGCACTGAAAAACTTCAGATTGAGGTTTTTCACCCTTAGTACTGCTGACACTGTGAGCCAGATCCTTCTTTCTTGGTGGCCAAAGGGCTATCCTAGCTATTGAAGGATACTTAGCAGCAGCCCTGGCAGTGAACACTAGATGCCTGGAACATGGCCCCCCAAATGTCCCCAGGCATTGCCAAGCGTCTCGTGGGAAGAAAACTTGTCCTCACCTTCCATCTGAGAACAAGCGCCTTAGACTAACTCTAGGAATGAAGGAAATCATGAAAGTTTTGTTTATCTGGCTGTCTTGTTCATGGATAAAACTCATGTTGAAACGCCAGAGAAACATGTGTTCTTCAAATCTCTGTTAGAATTAAATCCAGGCAAAAAATGCCTTTAGTAGAGCCAGGATAATGTTCTCTAGATGAAACAAATCAACAAATATTTATTGTCAATGTTGGGTTGAGAAAAACCTGTACCAGTCACCATAGCGTATACAAAACAGTAAGAAAGGGAGAAATCATAGGAAGGGTGATTGTCTGAAGCATTGAAAACCTTCAGATTGAGTTTTTTCTTACAGAAATGAAAGCAATTAAGGCTGGTGGAATTGCTATTCCGTGCCAGGCACTTTTCTATCTACTGAGAATGTCCATTTTCTGTTCATCTTATTTGTATTTTGCTGGATCTCTATGAAGAAGTATTATTTGCATTCTATAGGTGAAGAAACAGGCTGAGGTTTTAGTTACAAGCTCAACGTCATCTTCATAGTGAGTGGTAAAGGCCAAATTAAACCTGATCTTTCTGATACCAAGGACTGTGCGTGCTCTAGTACCAGCTACTAATCCTTGAGGATCTTACAGTCTAGTTAGGGGAATGACACATGTACATAGGAAAGGTGTTTAAAATCACAAGGCTGTAGATGATCTATTTAAAAAGCCATAAAAATTACAAGACACATTGCTGTAGACTAGAGTATTGAGAAATTGTAGGGGTGTGATGGGTCTTGATACATGCACCTTTAAGGAAGGAAAAATGAGAGAGGTGGAGAAATATGGGCAGAGGTGGGATCCATTCTATCTAGGGTCTTCTTCTGAGGAGCAGCTGGGCGCACCAGGGTATAGAGAGTACAAGATAGAGGTGGCTAAAAGGAATGGAAGACCCATGTGGATGGAGAACAAGAGATCATACGGGTTGGAAATGGAGGCTGACAACAAATGTCGGAAGGTCTTGAATATAATCCAGATGTCATAACTGTCAGGCCAAAATAGTAGTTTCTGTTTGGCTCAGAGTTGTGAAAATTGAGAAATTTGGGGAAAAAAAAAGAATTTGGATTCCTAACATTTTTAAATATGGCGACATTGGGCCTACATTCCTGTATCTCAACTTCTGGCTGAAGCCAAGGTAGTCTCGTTTTCTTTGATGGGGTGTGGGCTTTCTACTTCACCAAAATCCATACCACGCCCTATTCTATTACTCTCCTCTTGCTTCGGTTAATTATCTGGTTGCCCTTAAGAATAGTGGAATTTGCAGCTCACTTTAGAAAGAGGTATTTTCAAACACTTAATTTGATAAAACTGATGAAAACTCTATTTCGTTTAATAGTCCAATGATATAGGAGCAAAAGCTAATCCTCCACTCAACATTTCCCTGTATATCCAAAGATTGTTATTTAAGTTTCCTGACATTCCTGTCTTCCCCACTGAAATTACTTTTGGCAGTTTAGCCTTTTCCTGTGGCTGTGAACTAAATATGGTCCTTGTTGTTGCTCAACACTGACATTGATGCTGATTTTCACATCTTTGTAATCTGTGAGCACCAACCTATATACCCCAGGACTTACACCATTTCCTTTACTCCTGCCTGGTGTATGACACCTCAACATGACTAGTTTTGAGTGACTATTATGTTTCAGGCCCTGTTTTATGAAGGTGGGATATCACTGAATAACAGACAAAAATTGAGAGGATTTATATTCTACTAGGATAAGCAATGAACATAATAAATAAGTAAATGACAGATGTTGGAAAATGCTATCTGCTAAGGAAAAAAACATGATAGACTAGGCTAAGGGTGCTGGTGATGGGAACTGCAATATTTAAAGATATTTATTTATTTATTTATTTATTTATTTATTTATTTATTTGACAGAGAGAGATGACAAGCAGGCAGAGAGGCAGGTAGAGAGAGAGGAGGAAGCAGGCTCCCTGCTTAGCAGATAGCCTGATGCGGGGCTCGATCGGAACTGCAATATTTAATAGGTAGTCCATGTAGGCCTCATTGAGAAGGTAACATTTAAACAAAGACTTGGGGAAGATTGTTGTGGGAAATGGCCTTGATGTGGGGGGACCTGCAAGTACCAGGCCAGCTGTTTTGTTGTGGAGCAGAAAGGGTCACAGACCAAATCAGATGCATTGAACAAGCAGGTTATCATAATGCATAGCACCAAGGAGTGGCTAATTTGAGATTACAAAGCTGTCAGCCCAGAGGTGGTATGATCAGTACCTTACTTCTTGGACCTTTAATCCCTTTCTTTGTAGAAATAACCCTTCATACTATTCCATGCCTTTAAAATCATGTGTCTCACTCATTATTATTATTTTTTAAAAAGATTTTATTTATTTATTTGACAGACAGAGATCACAAGCAGGCAGAGAGAGAGAAGCAGGCTCCCCGCAGAGCAGAGAGCCCAATGCACGGCTCGATCCCAGGACCCTGGAATCACGACGCGAGCCGAAGGCAGAGGTTTTAACCCACTGAGCCACCCAGGCGCCCCCTCACTCATTATTTTTAACATGTCTCATAAGACACTTACTGTATTTATCATATCTTAGGAGTTTTATCCATCACATTGTTTTTCTTAACTTTCTGAACAGGATTGAATATTCCCCCCAAAATGTAGGAAACACACACTACAGGGATGAAGGAGTGAGCCATGAGCCCATCAGAGGGGAGAGCCCAGCAGGCAGAGTACCTGGTAAAGGTTTGAGGGTGTCTGATGAGTTCCCAGAACAGCAAGAACAGTGTGGCTGGGGTGGAGTGAGTAGAGATTCACGGGAGAGGAGGTCAGACTTTGCTGGGCCTTGTAGCCTTCATGAGAATGAACACCAATGCATCCTTCCTCGGATTACACTCTCAACATGACTTTTCTGTCCTCTAGGAATTACCTTCTACTCAGAAGTAGGAGGAAAATCACAGTACTGCAGTGTCATGGAAGGCAGAGTTTCAGAGACTGACTGTGTCAGCGTCACCAAAATGACTTTGATAAACAATAAGCTGTGGGGGATGTTGAGAATGGGGTGGGAGAAAAGGCCATTTGAATTAGCGATAAAGATGTCACTGGTGACCTTCAAGGGAGAAGTTTCGATGAAGCAGTAGTGGCAGAAGGCTGAGTGCTAATGTTACAGAGGAAACATGTGGGGAGGAAATGGATGTACTGCTTCCTCAGACCCCGTGACCTTTGTGCCTCAGAGCTGCTGATCTAAAAAGCCCCCCTCCCCTACTGGAGGACTGCGGCCCAGGCAATCAAGCACTTCCCAGCAGAGCCACACAGACCCAGTTCCCATGTATCAGGCTGCTGATGAAAGTGTTTCCAGCAAAGTCTACAAGATTCTATGAAAGGCTTTTGAGGTTGCTCATTCAAGTGAATCCTTTTACTCACTGTTTTTTTTTTTTTTTTTTTTTTTTTGGTCATATGAGTGAAGGGAAAGATGTGATTAATAATTCTATCTGCTGATTGATCATTTCTAGTACTTAAAAAGCTATCATTCTGGTTCCAAAGTTTACCTGTATATCTATCCACCCACCGATCCTCTTCCTGATAGCTCTCTCTATGCAAGACAGGCTCTCTTTCTCCACAGGGTGAGTCGGTCCCCCTGGTACTCAGGATGCCAGTCTCCTCCCCACCTTGTCTCTGCCTCGATCCCCCGCAGAGAATAGATCCGTGAATCCCTTCTTGTTTCTGAACTCTTATGTCTCCTTTTCTTGAAAAAACTCAAGTTATTTCTTTCTGTCTTCAAAAATAACACCTCTCCCAACCCATATTCATCCATAGTTATCCCTCCTGGTCTCTTACTTGCTGAGAACCAAGTTTTCTGAATGTCACAGCTGCAAGAGCTTCTAATTGCCCTTGACACTCCACTGAAGGCACTGTTGCTAAGGTCCAGTCGTCCATGCCATCTCAGAACATTTATTCCTTATATTTTGTATTATAATCATGTTGGTATCATTTTTACCTCTGTCTGTAGCATCTAGAACCATCTCTGGCACATAGTAGGCATTCAGTGTTGGATGAATGAATGAATCAGTGAATAAATGAGTCCTGTTTGCTACCTCTTTCATATGTGACTCCCATTCTCCCATTAGTTATTCAGTAATGCTCTGGTTTTCATCCTAACCTATTGACTTTTTTGTGGCTTCTTATCTTTAAATGATGCAACTTCATAGGGTTGTCTTTGTTCTTCTTTTCTCAACAGTATCTATTCTACCTAGGCCAGATCATCAATAACCAGCAGCTTTAATTATAACCTGTTCTGTACCCTGAGCCCTGGTCTCACACCTGTTCTTCAGACTCATATAACCAGCTGTCTACTAACCACTTTCATTGAACTCTGTTTTGGAAGGACCTCAAATATATAAATTCATCACTGAGCCCATAACTTCTGTGTTAGTAAATGGGATAGCTATCCAGTTAGTCACCAAAGCAAGGGGTATGGGCATTTTCTTAAACATCTCTTCCCCTCACCTATTTCATTTAATCAGATATTAATTTCTTTAGGTTAGACTCCTAGGATGTAGCTGAAACGTATCCTATGCCTCCCCATGTTTATTGTCATAGTCTGAGTATTACAGGTGACACATGAAGTTTGTCGGAGCAGGGCTAATGAATGCTGCTACTGAAACCCCTCCTTTCACACACACACACACACACCCCTGTGCCTGAGCATACAGAGAACTGTGATTAGAGTCAGGATGTTACAAATGCTAGGTTCCAGGCCTTATCTGTGAGACAGAGCCAATAGCCTCCTCCCTGCCAGCAGAGAGAGCAAAGTGGGGAGGTAGCATGGAAAGATTGGGTAAGTCGAAGGATAAATGATAAATGATAAAGGCTGTCCTGCTCCCATCTGAAGAGCTTCTCCCTCAAGTAGTGTCAAATAAAATAGGGGGGAAAAGATCAGTAGAAAGGAACTAAAAGATACTTTGATTGGGGCAATTCCAACCACATATTTCAAAATCACTTGCTAACTTCCCTATCTCCATTTCACTGTACTGAGTGCCCCTCAATACAGACTTGTCATTTAGAATTGGATTATGTTGCCTCTTTTCTGTATCATTTTAAAGTGAGTTCATCAAATAGTTGGCATCCCAGGCACTAACTGTACAGAGCATGAGACCAGCATAGCAGAGAGAAGGTGGGGGTATGGGCTGGGTGCAGTGCAGGGACAGCAGAGAGATGGGGACAGGGCTGGGTGCAGGGACAGATACCCTGGTTTCCTGACTTAGAAGAAGTCACTAGGCCCTTTCATGCAGCAACATCTGTGACACTTTAACTTGCTCATGGTGATATTATTCTCTCATTTGAGTTCTGAGGAGAGGGCTGGGTAGGTGCTGCCATGAAAACATAGGGAGAGGGAAGATACAGGCAGCTTGAGAGAGTGTGGCTCTTCATACTGAAGGCAAAGAGTAACAATTCAAAGATTTTAAGTAGGGGATGATACAATCAGATTAAAGTATTAGGAATAATAATGTAAATAGCCAGTATTCCTTGGTGCTTATTATATAACAGACGCTGTGCCAAATGTTTTACATAGGTTTTCTTAATTTTTAGAACAGCTCCATGAGATAAGTACTTTGAATTCCCCTCTTTTTACAGACACTGAAACAAAGACCTAAAGGACCATTTGTTCAACTTCTCACAGACAACAGGAGCAGAGCTGGGATGTAATTCCAGGTTCAATGGACGAAAGTCCATTTCAACCATGACCCTGAGGCCAGAGTCATGATGAAGTAGGTGAATGAGATGGGTTGCTAAGGTAGGTTGTTTTTTCCTTGGATGAATCTCTACCATCCTTCCCAGTCTCCTTTTCCATCATTTGCCTGTATTTAAGTTACATGACTGTCATATCTAAAGGCTCTAGACTCCCTTTTGCCTCTGCCTTCGGCTCAGGTCATGATCCCAGGGTCCTGGGATGAAGTCCCACATCAGGGTCCTTGCTCAGCAGGGAGCCTGCTTTTCCCTCTGCCTACTCTGCCTGCCACCCCACCAGCTTGTGCTCTCTCTCTCTCTCTTTCTGGCAAACGAACAAACAAATAAATAATAAAAACTTTTAAAAAATGCAACTGTCTGGAAGAGGTGCACAGACATAGAGAAATACAGAATTTGTTCAAATGCTATGAAGTTGAGGTGGGGGATGCAGTGGTCGGTCTGGGGCAGGTGTCAGCATTTGTGTGGGAATGAGGATTTCTTTCCAGGTTGCTTCCCTACCTTCCTTAATCCAGCAAATGCCCAAATATTCCTTTAGCAGTTCTTAGACTAGTCTGTTTACAGACAGATGTACACTGCATTAGAAGAGTGCTGAACATCAGCCCCTTGCCCTAACATCTTTTTCTCACCTGGCTGTTCTGACGCCTCAAGTTCTCCTATTGAGTTGAGTGTTTAATTTGGGTAAGGCATTATGTGACCAGAAGGCCCTATTAGAATGCAACGGGGCATCATGCTCAGACACTAATATGTTAGTAAGGACTGTCTCATCTCTCACACCGGCTGGCTTTCGGTTAGCTGGGAGTAGGAAACGAAGAGTAAGGCTTGAAGCAATAAGCACTTCAGAGGAAGAGCTGGACCACAGAAGGAAAGAGAAGAGGACAGGGAGGTGAAGAGAAAAGAGGAGAGGTAGAGGGAGGCAAGGCCTGGAGGAAGACAGACTCTTCCCACCAGTGACTCAAGGTAGAGCAGTGTCTCCGGAGGGTCCCCAGAGAGTACTGGAAAGGCATTCTCTGGTCCTAGAAATTTGGGGAATGATAGAATAAACCTAGTAAAACTTTCTATTTCTAAAATTCTTCCTAAACTCTTAATTGTGCTTACATGCCCATAAATCTTATCAAAATATCGATAATAATATGCATAACCATATTGATAATAATAACTGATACCTATTGAGGACTTGTTTCTTCTCAAGTACCATGTGTGTGCTTTCCATATGGTAGCTCTCTGACTCCTCACAACCCTATCTGCCAGGCTATTCTAATAGAGATTGTTCTATAGACAAAGAAGCTGAGGTTTGGAAGAGGTTAAGAAGCATGGCTAAAAGCCCAGCCAAACAAACTAAGGTACTGGATTCTAATTGAAATTCTTGCTTTGACTCCAGCATAAAATCCTTAACCACTACCATGAAGTCATGTCTTGCAGGAGGGTGATTTTCTAAAGCAGGGGTTGGCCAATTTTTTTTTTTTTTTTTTTGGTAAAGGGCCAGATAGTAAATATTTTTGGCTTTGTGAACCATATGGTGTATGTTCCAACTACTCGGCTCTATTGTTGTAGCCTGAAAGCAGCCACAGATGATATGTAAACAAATGGGTATGACTGTGTTCCAATGAAACCACATTTACAGAAAGAGGAGAATGGCCTGTTCTAAAGAGACTTTAAAAAGGCCAAAAGAGTATACAGTCAAAATGATCCTTCAAATAACAGTAGTTGCTTACAAGGAGGGGAATTACTTTTAACAATATAGCTAGCTTATGGAATTACAACAGCAAAGACTTAATGTTTTTGTTTCTCTTTGCATTTTAGTAGTGACCTCTCTGTTCTCTTAAGGGTGGAGACCAAGCTTGGTTTGAAATAGGGGGAGAGCAGTAAAGGACATAATGGGCTCCCCAGCACCTCCTTCTTCTTTTGTATGTCAGGTGAGTATAGTTGAATTCTGTAAGACAAAATATATGGGTGGTGCCATTCCATTGGAGATTCTTTCCCCAAATACTTAAGGGCAAAGCATCTTATGGCCTTAAAGTCTCTGCAACATTCTTGAGAAAATGCTTGGCTGGGGTTATTTGTACAACCCCTGTCTGAACAGTAGGGAAAACTACACTTAGAAGAGTTGGAAGAAATGGTTTGGGGCTCAAAAAGAGGACAAGCTGGCCCTGGGGTGGTACTGACTGATCGGATATTACGGGGATGCGAGTTGTCTGGAAGCGGGTATGATTTCTTTGGAGGCATCTATTGTGAATCCCTTGAGACCTAAGGAGAAAAATGTCTTATTTTGATCCATTATAGGGACTCAGTTTAGGTCTAATGTCAGGGGAACCAAGGCTAGCCCAGGGACAGAGAAGCTATGCATGGGTGGAAAGCTTAGACAAGTATTAAGAAGGCTGTTTTCATGCAGATGCAAACAAATCTCTAATATAGGTTTGTTTCTTTTTGGCCAAAGCCATACTTTCCAAGACTATTTTCTTCAGTTACAAGTGTCTTTGGATTTGCGATTGAGGGACAAGGATTGCATGATGGCCACACACCACACTCAAGATGTGATGTTAGCCTCTATCCAGGCTGTGCCACTTCCTCACTGCAACCTGGGAATGTCCAGACCTCCAAGCTTAAATGTCTTTATCTAAAATGAAGGTGACAATAATGCCTACTTCCTAAAAATATGGTAAAGGCTAAAACATTTCATAAACAAAACATTTTGCTGTGTGTCTATAGTAAATGCTCAGTAACCTTAGCTTTTATGATCAGATATCAGTAAGCATTTATTAGTCATTCTTAGTAGAGCATACTGGGTTTCCCAGAATGACTTCCACAAAAATAGTGCCCCCCCCAAATATTAGATAAATAAGAGACAGAAATCTCCTTTGCTTCAGGAAGAGAAAATGGAGACAGTATATACATAGGTCAGGCAAGAGAGGCTGGCTTAGGCATGAGGCATACTTGGATTCTGTCCTGATTTTGCTACTCTGAGTACAGTTGACCCTTACCAACTCAGGGGTTAAGGGTGCTGACAACTGGCACTGTCAAAAATCTATGTATTTATTATTTGTCCTACTACTACTACTACTACTACTACTACTACTAACAGTCTACTGTTGACTGAAAGCCTTATCAATAACACAAATAGCCTGTTAACTTACATTTTGTATGTTATATGTATTATATACTGTGTTCTTACAATAAAGTAAGTTGGAGAAAAGGAAATGTTCTTAATAAAACCAAAAGGAAGAGAAAACACATTTATGGTACTGTACTATAATTACCCCCCAAATCTGCATGTATGTGGACTTGTATCATTCAAGAGTCAACCATACTTGGAATATTAATTTGGGAATTTACTTAATTCTCTGGGCCTCAGGTTCAGGTTACATTGAAAAAAAAAATGTGAGAAGTAATATTTGCCAGCTTTCTAACGCAGTATCTGGATTAAGGGAAAGAGAGAATACATTGGTCCATAATAAATAGCAGCTACTTGCATTGGGCCCACCACATTGGTGCTCTTCTTATTAATGGTGGGTTACAGAAAGGTGGTGGGCAGTAAGCGGGGGCTGAGCACCTACTGGAAAAGACCTCACAGCATGACAGGGGGTCCTTAGCATGCAAATAGAAGAGGATCAATGACAACCTCACTTTACAATTTTATCCCAAATCATTGTCAAAGCTTTATTTTATTTTCCTTTTTATTATATCCTGAACACATATGAGAGGGATGGCTTTTAACGTTTTCGACTCAGCCTGGTCCAAACTGAACACAAGTCTGACGAAGCAGTGAACACAGCTGGGTCAGAGTTCTGGAGGAGGCTGGTGGTTAAAGGCCCTCCCTGACGTAGTGGGGACACGGTTGGTGGAGAGGTGACTGGTGGAGGTACAGTGTGAGTGCATGAGTGTGTGGGGAGGGGAACATTTTGAGATTAAATGTAAAAATCCACCATGACTCATGCTATTAAGAAAAAAACCCAAACAGCTTAAAAAGTCATGTTCCAAAGAAGAAAACAGCTGAAAAAGTCATGTTAAAAGTGTGGAAACTGAGAACTTTCTTGTTTGGGTCCAAGGCCCTGCTATTTGTCTTATTTGCAATGCAAAGCAATCCTTTGTAGCAAAGAACATAGCATTTTTTTCCAAGTGAGTAACACATTTACATGATTCAAAAATCAAAATTATATAAAAGTACACACAGAGAAGCTCGCTCCACGTCTGTCCCCATCTCTCCCATCTTCTCTCACTCTGAACTCTATGTATTCATTTTGGTTTGTTGGCTTGTTTATCCTTCCAATATTTCTTTATGCTTATGCAAGTAGATAAGAATAAAATATATTCTTACCTACCCTCCTCATTTTATTGCACATGTAGCATTCAGTACATACTGGTTTGCACATTGTTTTCTTTACTGAACAGTATAAACTGAACATCTCTCCACATCAGTACAGAAAAGGTTTTCATCGTGTTTTTGCAGCTGTGTACTATTAGTTATGTAAATGGGCCATAGTTATTTGGGGTTCTGTCCAAGCTCTGCCGCAGTAAGTGGCCTTGTGCGTTTTTATTTACTATGTGTGCAGAAGTAGCCGTTGGAAAGATGTCCAGAGGTGGGATAGTTGGGTCCAGAGAACACCAAACCAAAATGTTGTTGGGTATTGCCGGACTTCCTCCAAAGGAGCTGGACCATTGCGCCCTTCATGGTAATGTAATTTTCATTTGTATTTATCATACTAACTTTTATTTCACCAGGAATATTTCTTTTTCTGTGAAATGTGTATTAATGTGCTTTGCTCATTTTTCTATGGAATTATTTCTCATCTCCTTAATTTCTGGGTCTCTTCAGAAGTACATTATCTCTTCAGGAGAACAGTATTTGTCATTGATCTGATTTGTCATTTCTTTCTAGTTTATCATTTAATCCTTTACTTTGTTTATCTGTATTTGCCAGGCAAGTGGATTTTTAAAAAAAAATCATGCTATTTAACTTACCTTCTTTAATTTTTTGGCTTCTTTATTTTTGGCATAGAAGGGCCTTTCCTATGCCAAATCAGCAGGAAATTCACCCATATTTTCTTCTTTTTTTAAAGTTTTTATTTATTTCTTTTTACTTTTAATATCTGACAAAATTAAAGGCTTTTCCTGATGTACAATGTGAGGCATAGATCCAATTCTCCTTTTTCTTTACATGGACAATCAGTTGTCCCATTAATCTAAATAACCATCTTTATTCTGTTAATATGGGTGTCATCTTTGTCATATACCATATTTCTGAATAGATTTGTGTCTATTTTTGAAGATTTTATTCTATTCCACTGGTCTCTCTATTCATGTGCCAATATTAGACATTTAACTAATAATACTCTGGCCTGTTTTATTATCTGGTAAATTGAATCTTAATCTTCTTTTTTTCTTTTAGTTTTTCTAGTTATTTAATTTTTTTATTTTTCCACATGAACTTTATGCTGTTGTTTTTATTGGGGTAATAATATATTTAGAAATTAACTTGAGGAGAATTGACATCTTTCCCTTATTGAGTCTCCCTATCCACAATGGCCAAGATACGTCTTGCATTTATTTAAGATATAGGGGAAGAAAAAAAATTCCCATCTATCCTCCTTAGTTCTTCAGCTGAGGCCCTACAAATTAGACAGACAAAAGACAAATTAAGAAGAGAAAAGCAAACAGTTTATTAACATATGCTGTGCTCAAAGTAGAGAAACCTCAGTGATGAGTAACTCAAAGAGGTGATAAAAAAAAAACAACAACTGGGACTTATTTAGCATCTTAACAAAAGAACAATAAATTTGTTAAGAAGGGACAAGAAAAAAGAAAGGTTGTTTGGTCTTTTAGAGGTGGCAAATTGTGGGAAGGTAAATGTATAGGGGAAAGAAATGAAAGGTATGGGCTATTTAGTAAAGTTTGTTATGTACATTCTCTGGGCTGAAAAGTCTAGAGTCACTTTTGGTTATAAAGAATCGTTGTCCTTCCTGGTAGAGAAGGTAGGACAGAGTGTTCTTGTGTCTTCTTTTTTTCAATTGCTTTTAGCCCTAAACAATCCTTGTTGGAGTGTCATATTTTGGGTTGGCAATTTCTAAATCCCTTCAAAGTCTGTTGTTGTGTTCTTCAGAAGGACTTGAAAATTTTCCTCAAATAAATTTGTAAATTTTGTATTCAGTTTTTTCCCCTTTGTATTTTGTATTTTTTTGGATCTAGTGTATATATAGTCTTCTATTCCATTTTATCTTCAGACTGGTTGTCTTTAAAATTAAAACACTGAGAAGCACCATGAGGCAAACCACATATTGCACTGAAGTAATATATAAAGTCAATCATTGAAAGACAGAATGAGTCAGCTTCAGAGCCAATTCAATTAACAAAATTTGTACAGACACTTGTCATTACCACGAAGCTACTATACACATACTGGTTATGTAGCTTCTAAAATCTGAACAACTCAAAGAAAGAGTTGTTAATGGAAGTTATAGAATGCCAAAGCATAGTCAGAGATATGATTCTAAAAGGGTTTTGTTTTCATTCATAACTCCTCACTGCCTCCTAATGGGTGGTCTTTGTATTTGAAGGGCCCTCTCTTTTGCTGAGGGTCTAGATGTGAGCGTATGAGTTAAGAGGTTATTGGACTGGGTGGAAATAAGTTGTTCTGGTAAGAAATAAAAGAGAGATTTAGATGTCTGGGGAAAAATCCTGGACTATGAAAGCCCAGAGGCAGCTGGGCTGGGAATTGGAGGGGGGAAGGAAAAGCCCCCTGGTTAGAGGAAAAGTGTGGGTATAGAAGAACAAATCATATTGGGATATTTGAATTTGTGTGGTGAAAGCTGGGCCATGTTAACCTTCTCTGACTCCCCTGTGGAATGGTTGTCAATGGGGAATGAGCTGAATGTTGTGAGTTGGCAGTTGAGGGATTTTTGAGTGTTAGGAAACAGTGTTGATATTGGGTGGTCAGCCGTATCTCCTCTTGATCCAGAATCTATGAACATCACAAACATTAAGTCTGTCTTGGATTGAAGAGGTAGAGAGAAATTCTCAATCAAGATGAATTCAGAAAACGGATTGGGATGGAATTTGCAGATTAGGAGGGAGGGACAATAGGAAACACAATAGTGACGATCTGAGAAAGGCTGGGGAAAGAAGGGTAAAGTTGACACCAACATTTATTAAGCATCTGTTTGATGGGTGAAGATATAAAGCTGGGGGATATTAGGTGAATGGCTCAAGGGTACTCAGTTTAGAGGTGGAATATGCATGATTGGGAAATGGGTTGCCTCTCCCAAACGGCTCCGTCTCCATGTTAGGATTTGTGCTTTGGTTCCTGCCAGTTGTAGTCCAGAGTTTCCCAACCCTGTGACTGTGGACACCCAGAAGATTGCTGGTAGCCATTGCAAGGGATTCAAGAATCCTTTATATTCTAACCATCGCCTGTAGATTAAATATTTCTAACACATATGTGTTGTTACTCTTCCAAATGAACTTATATTAATCTCAGTTTAATCAAGAGATAGAAACCAACAGTAATGTAGAACAGGGGAAATTTAATATAAAGAATTATTAAACTATGATAGAAGAGTATCTATAAAGATATAAAGACAACTTTAAAGGGTGTCCTAGGGCTGAGAAAGAGTACCCATGGATGGACAGCTTGGAAGGAGGTGTTCCTTTCCTCAGTCTGGAGTTTAGGGCTTGCTGGAGAAGGTGTGTTTATAACCTGTCGGATGTCAGAGAGGATGGTCATTTACCATGACCAGAGTGGTTCATAGTTGCTGGATGAGAAGGAAGCAATCTCCTCGTTCAGCATGGGCAAACAGACAAACAGAGGGAGTAGAAGGTACATGCTATGAACTGAATGTTTGTTCCCCTCAAGTTGATATGTTGAAGCCCAAAAGTGATGGTGCTGGAGGTGAGGCCACTGGAAGGAAATCAGGTCATGAGTGTGCAGCCCCACCATGGGATTAGTGTCCTTCTAAGAACACAAAGACAGCTGAATCTTTCTCCCTCACTCTCTCCTCTCTACAAGAAAACCAGCTATCTATAAACTAGGAAGAGCTTCACCAGGAAGTCCCAACCACCTCTGCACAACTCTATATAGATTACTATGAAGAACACACATTAAACATATGTGGAAGTGTACTGAATAGTATCAATCATCATTGCTATTGCTAGTAATAGAATAACTTTTTAATAAGGTTTCCTTTGCATTTCAGTGGATTTCATTTGCAGATTTGTGGGATGGATACTCACACACAGAAACACACACATGGTTTCTACTCTTCTAACCAAACTCACTAATACCTAAGAAATTCAAAATTTCTGTAGAGTCTGCATTATATAGAAGATTCTGTCATTAAACTCTACTGGTAAACCTGTACCTAAACATTATAGCTACAGTGTGATACTGTCCCCAGTGTTGCAGCACCTGGTTTGCATCTGAGAACACTGACCTGAATGACATTTTCAGGAAGTAGGTGAGAAGAGAGGAGAGAAGGGAGAATCAAGAGCAGAGTTATTTTCATATAAAATGAAACAATCAAGTCAGCTGACAGTGTGCTAGATGAGCCCCCTCACTTTACAGGTTGAAATTTACCTTAAACTCAACTTTTCGGTAAAAGAAAAAAGAAGAAAATTCTAGGATACAAATTGTGAAACTTGTAACGATAATGTGATACTTTAATTTGGTTGAAATGCCTGACAGTATAAGTCAGTACAACTTTTGGCTGACACAAATGAAGAGTTATGCTCAAGTGCACAAAAGCTTTCCCATGAGCGACTTGTTTTTGGTTTTAATAAGTCTCCATCTCTTTAAGTGGATTGCCGGTAAACTCTTTTGCTAGTTTAATGCTAGAAAACAAATGGGAACCTTGAGGTTTTTCCCCTCAAGATGCCTATTTCTAATATCAAGATTGCTACAGCCATCTGGGGGATGGGAACATGGAGACAAGAGAAAGCATCAAAAAATATTTTGGGCTGGGGAAGTAACAGAAAGAAACACATCGTAAGGAAGAATATTTTATATATTTTTATAATTATTTTTATAGAATATTTTTATATGAAGTATGTAGCTAAGAAACTCAACAAGCTGACTAATAGTTCAGGTATACAAGTCCTGAGAAGTTATCCAGGCAAGCCCCTTCCTAGGTTAAATGAGGACACTGAGCCCGAGCTCCACAGTGGGACTTGCCCAAAAGCTAATAGCTGATTTTTGGTAGAGCTATGTCTGGTGATTGATCTGAGAATTTGTGCCAACTGTTCATTTCATAAAACTCCATTGAACTTTAGAGGAAACATGTGCTCGAATGTTAAATACTTTTATGTGCCCTAAGAGCTATGGATCTCAAAAGATTATTTCCTATTTGGGACCTCAGTTGTGAATGTTCCTTTCTCAAACTACAGTATCCTCACTGGGCTTTCCCATTCTCCAAATCTACTAACTTGTTCTCTAGCCAACCATAGCACAATACCAGACTCCATGTCAACTTACTTCCTCTCTCTTTAACTTTCCTGAGCCCAACCCAACCATAGGTCACCATAGGTCACCCTCCATCAGCTTTCCTTATATCTCCATCAGTCTATGAAGCACAGCTATAAGAGGACCAGTCAGTGTGAGGTCTTGGCTCAACGAAGATTCAGGTGCCACAATGTCATTACCTCTGCATGTTGCCACTTTCTTCTCTGCTGAGGAGCCTCCTCAGTATTATCCTCATAGTGGAGACTTGAAGGACCTCTGTCTTTAAACTCCCTTTTTCCTGCTCCACAAATCATCAAACCACCTATCTAAACAATTCTTTTTTCTTTTCTTTTCTTTCTTTCTTTTTTTTTTTTTTTTACCAAGATGATCCAAGCCAAAATGTGTGAGCTTCATCAATTAAACTTATCTTCCATTCAAACAACCTATCATTACATCTTTTTCTTTGTTCTTATTTTCATATTCAAAGAAGAGATAGTCTCTCTCTGTCCTAGATCAGGGATTCTCAAGTTTGGTTGCATGTTAGAAACAATCAGGGATTTTGATGGCCAAGCACTCCCAGCCAATTAAATCAGAAACTTGTATTTAAAGCTCCCAGGTGATTCCATTATATGTCCAAGTTTCAGAACCACTTCTCTAGATCTCTTGTCTCAGCTCAACTTTGAAGGGTGTCTGTACCCTTGTTTTTCTGTCTCTCTTCCAGTTTTTCATCCTTTTCCCCCTCCTTTTGTTTTATGCATTTTACCTTTCAGTATTTCTAGACCTCCTGATGAGCAAATATCTCCCTTTATGTTGCTGTCTTCTCTAGCAACCATACTACTTGCCTACTTCTGTTTGCTATCAAATGTGTGGAAGAGACTGAGCCTTCCACTTACACTTGTCTCCCACTTTGTTAGTAATCTGCCTTCTAAATCCCCTACTCTGTTAGGACAACCTTTGAAATGGACTTAATTTTCTTGCCTCAATTTAAGTGACTTCTGAGATTCTTGACTACTGCCTCCTTGAAGTGCTTGATTTCTAGGGAACTACATTATCCATGTTCTTTATGTCAGCCTTCTTTTCCTTATTCACTAATATAAACACATTCAGACTCTTTCCTTAACTACCTGGTTTCCTCTGTCTACTTTTGCTCTTTCTTTTCAGGGACTTAGGTATGACATTTCTATTTCTGTGGCAGGAGGCCTTTCTCTCTACCTCTTTTCTTTATCTCCCTTACCTCTGATGGAAAACACATCTTTGGAAAGATGGAATAAAGAGATAGAGACCACACTATAAGACTGCAGTCTAATGGTTTTAGAACAACAATGCTGAATCCCTGCTGCATGGGTTAGAACCCCAGCTCTCATCAGTAGCTTTGTGGCATTAGATACTCTACTTAGCCACTTTGTGTCTCAATATCCACCATAAAAAAAAGGAAAATGATAGCATTTTTTTCATAAGGAACAAGTTAGTTAACTTGTATAAAGTGCTTAGAATAGTCCCTGGCATATAAATGTTATATAGATTTTAGCTATTTTTAGAAACCTTAATATAAGAAGAGAAAGAGTTTTTTGTCATATTTTGCCTTGTTTTTCCATTAGGTAAAGATTCACTCTACCTGAGCAAGATCCTACAGTCAATGGTAAACAGTTTCTTTAGAATCCTAAAGTTAATTCTTGATGATCTCCTTAGGAGGGGATGCTGTGAGGTAGTGTCTGGAAATAGAAATACCACAGGGGATCCCAGAGAGGGAAGGGTAGGAAAGAGGGTGAATGGATTAGAGAGAGAGAGTGAGAAGCCCATCTGAGGAGCATGTACCATCCTTCAGTCTCAAGGAGGGTGTGTGTGTGTGTGTGTGTGTGTGTGTGTGTGTTTCTACTAGTAGACTTCACCTGCATAGCTTTCCAGATATGCTACTATGATCACATTGGTGAGGTTGTATTTTTTAATGCTCCAATCTCAAACTCCTGGCTTCTGAATCAAAGTTCTCTATCTCCAGTAGTTTAGTAAGCAACAAACCTTGGGTATCCAGCTCTCTGCTCAGCATAATACATCTTTCCCTTGGAGCCACCATTGTCCAAAACTTATTTATATTGTCAGAAATACCTTTCCTCTAATCACTCAGGCTTGAGACCTATAGTTATCTCCAATTATTACCATTAGAATTCAAGCTCTATTTTGTACTAAGTGATCTGAAGGAGGCCATTTACATTTCTGATCTGCATTTCCTTATCTGTAATTTGTAGTTAATTTTGACTGCCTCATAAAGGTTACTGAGAGGACAATGGTACACTACCATAACTGCTAGTAGTAGTAATATGGAAAATAGCATTATTAGTAATGATGATAACTAACATTTATTGATCTCTTAGTATTTTCTCACTTAACCCTCATAATAACTCTCTGAGGCAGGTTGTCTCAGAATAAGACAGGTCCCAGAATAAGAAAATGAAGCCTATAAAAGGCTCATGCATTGATTCAACAAATGTTTACTGAATGTCTAGTCTATACCAGGTATTTTTCTAAGAGTTTGAGATGCATCAGTGCATTAGAAAACATCTTTGATCTTAAGGAGCTTATCTCCTAGTTGGGATAACCAAGTCAACAAATAAAATAAATACAGACTGGGAAGAGTCCTGTGAAGTAAACAGTAGAGGCTTGTGAGATGGAGTTACAGGTAGACTGCCCTGCTTTGGATAGAATAATTAAAGAAGGTTTTTCTTTAAGCTGAGACACAGTGATAGGAAACGATTCACCCAGGAAAGGCCTGAGAGGGAGTACAGAGGCCTTAACACAAGTGGGGGCTGGCGTGTTTGAGAGACTGAAGATAAGGGGCAAAGTGAGGCTGGGGGAGTTGAGGGAAATGGGGTGGGACAGCCCCAAAAGAGGAGATTCTTGCACCATGGCAAGGAGTTTGGGGTTTATTGCAATGCAATGAGAAGACTGAATAGACTTAGAGCAGTGAAAAGACTGGTCTCAGTTAAAATTTGAAGTAGCTCTCTGGGGGTGGGGCACCTGGGTAGCTCAGCCAGTTAAGTGTCCGACTCTTGATTTCAGCTGGGGTCATGATCTTTGGGTCCTGGGATCGAGCCCCACATCAGTCCCTGTGCTCTGTAGGCAGTCGGCTTGAGGATTGTCTTTCTCCCTTTCCCTCTCCCTCTGACCCTCCTCCCACTCACAGAAGCATGCATGATCTCTCTCTCAAATAAATAAATAAATCTTAATAAAATAAAATAGCTCTCTGTCAGTGTGGTGAATGAGCTTGTAGGAGTGCAAGAGGGAGCCCTGGAAGACCGGAAGGGGGACAACTGCCACAGTCCAGGCAGGAGCTGGTGGGGCTTGGGCTTGGGAGTGGTTGCAGAGGGAGAAAAGTACATGGATGAGGGGCCTATTTGGGAGGCAGGGTCTTTGTGACTTGCTGGTGGGTGTGGAGCAAAGTCAGGAAAGAGGAGGACCCAAAGATCGATTTCGAGCTGAAGCAAGTGGGTGAATGGCGGGGCGATAACTGAGCTGGGAGGGCTGGGGTAGAAGCAAGTTTTGAGAAAAAGAAATGAGACATGAATTCAAGAGTTACGCTTTAACCATGTTTAAAGAAAAAGAAAAAATAAGATAAGCGGGCCTCCAAAAGAAGAGGTCAATTAGACATTTGGATACATGCCCCTGGGTGAGAAAATCGGGGTTTATCTGCATATACGTGGTGTTTAGAGCCATGGGCCTGAAGCAGAAAACATACTTAAAGAAAAGGCAGCTCATAAGCACTGAGGACCCCTAACATTTATAATGTATAGGTCAGGCCTAGGAGAAGAATCCAGACATGTGAGAAAAGAAACCTGTTCCAAGTCACCCAGTCAGTAAGGAGCTGAATGATGATCACGGGTGAGGGTTGGCGCAATCCCGAGGGCTCTAGCACGTGGAGACCCCCCTTCCTGCAGTCTGAATTATTGCAACAGCCTCTTCCACCTCAGAATGCTGAGTCTGGCATTCAAAGCCAGCGTTGATGGACTCGTCCCCACTTCCCTAACGCTTTTCTGTCACCACAGATGTTCCCGTATTGGTTGACCGAGAAGCGCTCTACAACCTACAAACTTCTAGAAACATGCAGGTATTCCTCTAGGTCGCAGGAACCAACCCCGCAGTAACACTCATTCATTCAATGAATATTGGGTCCTTGCTGTGTGTCAGGCCCCATCGAAGCTCCTGCAGGGACTGCAGAGAACAGAGCAGGTGAGGTCCCCACTCTTGTGGAACTGACACCGGGGAGGCAGGACTTTCTATTCCAGTTCTCTCAGGGGCCCTCCCCGGGGTCATAGCCATTTCCACTTCTACAAATGTTCATTCTTCCTCCTCACCTTGTTTTGTCTCTTCCACTTTCTCAAAACCTTCCTTTCCACAGAAGCCAAAGAGCATCTGTTAGGTTGCCACAGGTGAGTCGCTGATAGGACGTTAATTAACATGAACATCACCTGCTCCCCTCCATTCCCTCCCACTGAGATACACAACTACCTGCAGAGATCCTGCTCTAAGCAGAGACATCAACACAAAAACACCTGCAGAAAGCATCAGATCTCCCTATATAAACTGGTACAAAGAGAGCAACCTAGAGGAACAGACCTTCAAAAGAGGAGGAGTGAGAACACCAGCGTTGGTGAGTAAAACGAAAGAGGGAATTTAGGGAGAAAAGGTGTTGCAGAGAAAATGAATGGTGATAGAAGAGATGAAGGCGATGGGAGAGAAGTGATCAGCAGAACAACTTCAGGTTCCGCAGACAGAAGGTAAACCCAGAAGGTCCATGGGTAATGAGCTCTTGGTACTATTCTGTGCTCCCGTGCCTGACTCATTACCTATTGCCAAGAACAAGAGGCAGAGAGAGCCACACCTTGGGGTTCTTCTCATGAGCTCAGGTTCAGACTCTTTAAGACTCTTGTGAGGAAGGTCAGTTCTTCCTCTCCAGCAAGTGCAGGCTATATTAGGGATGTTTCGCTGGGTGTTAACCTATTTAACACTAAAGCCTTCTCAACCAGTAGATTAGTCTAATGCTTTCTGATGGCATTCATACATAATTCTCTCATATGCTTACCTACAGCGAACAAACAAATAACTTCCATTAGCACAAGTGACATGGTCGAATAACGAGTTATGATGTAACACGTGTGCAAAGCATCATCTATATTGAAGACTAGTGATACACAGGTTAATTTCTTTATGTTCCAGCAGATGGAGCCACAGCCTGGAGGGGCTCCATATGCTTCAATGACCCATGCCCACCCCTCAAAAAAATCAATAACAAGAAGACCCATGCGGAAGGAGAAGGAGAATTGCAATATATATATATAGCAATTGTGTATATATGTGTGTGTGTGTGTGTGTGTGTGTGTATGCATATATATATATATATATATATATATATATGAAGAATAATGTAATTTGGTATAGAATTCTTCTGTAGTTGTGCCAAGTACCAGTACCAGTGTTTAATTCACAGTAGATGCTCCATAGCTCATGAATGAATACTTGTGACATAATCTGATGACTAGACTGTACCCTGAGCATACATAGAATAGTAATTTTCTCTTCATTTGGCTTTGTTTTTCTTTCCTGTCCCTTTTATTATTTGCATATGCATGCCCTTTGGACACCCACTTCCCATCAAAATGTCATGGAAAAATTCTGTGAAGCTTGCCCGCAGGGTCAATCTGATGTCAGAGGGAGGTGTTGGGAGAGGCAAGTGATAAAAATAGCCCAGCTGAGGTTCCCACCTGCTCCTCCTCCCTTAACACGGCACTCTAGGCGGTATTTCTCGAATTGTGTTTCTTTAGCCATCTGCTTCAGTATCATCTGGGTTGTTAGTCAAAAATTCCAATTCCCAGGCCACAGCCCAAAAAGTCTGATTCAGTGCTTCTGGGTGGGGGTACCTGACGTCGTTCCTCTGCACAACCAGGCTTGAGAAAATCTCTTTTAGAGAAAGGTGAGCCAGCCATCTTTTATCCCTAATCCTGAAATCCAGGAAGAACTGAAAACTTTGAAAACTGTAACTTTTTCATAACTCATTTGGGGGAGCAAACTAGGACCCACGAAGTGCCACAAAGACAATTAACGATTCTTTTTTATTGCATGTGATGTGTACTTTCAAACATTCTGCTGCAGAGATGTTCATAATCTGTTTGATTAGAAGGTGTTGCCCCAGCCCCATTAGGAATGACATGGGAATATATGGTTTAGGCCCTGGATTGCTTTTCTGTTGTTCAAACATTTTTTTTTTACATTCAGAAACACATACGGCCTCAAGAAGTTCAGATAAAGGGCACTTGGACTGGGTTCTCATGTCCCATCTGTAGGCGATGTTTGAAGCAGTTATATTTAGGTCTGAAAATAATAAGAAAGCCTAATAGAAAGGAGACTGGATGGGGACCCTAGAGACTTCCTTTCTGGGCCTCCATTCTCCTGAAAATGAGAAAGATGATATTTAAGGCCTTCTGACTCTAAAATTTTGATTTTTACACCTTCTTGCTCTTGCAAATGTTGAGGCATTGAGGCCACAAAGATTCAATTGTGGTCTTATTTTTGCTGAGAAGATCTAAAAAGGTAAAAATGTTTCTTGGTCTTTGGGGCTTGGAGACAGATTTTTGAATTCTGACCTGTCTCTCAGTAGTGTGAAAAGACATTCATCCAAATACTGTAGCTACTTTGATACATTACTGCACTCAGTAAAGCTGCTAGGAAACTACTAGAAGGCAGATGCAGTCATAAACTCCAGAGAGTGCTACGGAACATTGTGGAAGAAGGTTTGACTTATGTTAGGCAGAGGAGGAAGAAAGAGATTCAAAATAACAGATCTGACAAAGCCTCGATTACCAGCTGATCTCAGAGTGGATTTCATCCAAAGGGCAACAAATCACCTTTAAGCAGAATCCTAGGGATCCCTAACCCCACGTGAGTAGGGTCTCTCTAGTCCTCTATGCAGTTATTGATGTTTAAATGATCATTCTAGGACCCTATGAAAACCTGAAGCAAGATTTAGAAAAATCTGAAAAAAAAAAATAACCCCCAAACCCTCATAGAATACAAAATAAAACAAAGTAACATCCTCTGAGTTTATTCTATCAGAAGCAAATTGTGTCCCCCTAAAATATACATGTTGAAGTCTTAACTGACCCCTCACCCCAGTATCTCAGAATATAAACTTATTTGGAGACAGGGTCTTCATAGAGGCAATGATGTTAAAATGAGGTCTTTAAACTCATTATTGGATGACTGGCATCCTTATATGGAAGGGAAATCTGTATGCACATGTGCAGGGAGAACATCATGAGAACAAGAAGGTGGCCATCTAGAAGCCAAGGAGAGAGGCCCCACGAAATGACACACACACTTTAGTCCAATGGCGGAGGTGGTCCTTGGTAACTCTAGTGTGTGCATTCTAGTGCTCTTTCATTCCTGGCTTGGTTTATGCTCCATTCGTTGTTTTCCATTTGTTCTGTTTTCTGATTTTTTCTTCCAGTGTTACCTTACTGTACTGGATATCTATTTATAAGCTTCCTGAAATTCTTTTTAGGTTTAGAGATGATATAAATTGATAAGTAAATACTGTCTTTCCTGAGCCCATTTAGCTTCTACATGGTTGGTATGAAACAATTCGACAGCAACAGACAGTTACCCTCTAACTACTGGGGAAAGAACTGTGAGAGATGGGAAGGTTTAGTTTCACAGAGCAAATGATTTCTCACTCTGGACAAGAGTTCTTTAGGCAATATGCCATTTTAAAGTGGTGCTTGCATAGTTCAAAAAGTTAGGGCTGTCTTCAACTCTTCATGATACAGAGCAGGGGAAAGGGACAACATTTCTACATGAAGGAATTTTATGAAGTATGTCCATACGTCCATCAAGCAAAAAGAATGACCATTCACTGAGCACCTGTTCCATAATCAGCTCTGGGCTGGACACATGTTGTGCAGCTGGTCATCTAATCCTGGTAATAACTGTGCAAGGAGATCTTTCTAACTTCCTACTTAGGACCAAAAAACACCCAGCTCAGAGGGGTAAAGTAACTTCTTTAAGAGCAGGCAATGAGTAAAATGTTGAACAGAGATTTTTTTTAAATACTTTTCATTTTTTAAAAATATTTTATTTATTTGAGAAAGTGAACACAGAGGGAGAGTGAGAGGGAAAAGCAAAATTCCCACTGAGCAGGGAGCCCGATGTGGGGCTCGATCTCAGGACCCTGAAATCATGACCTGAACCAAAGGCAAATGCTTAACTGACTGAGTCACCCAGGTGCCCCTGAGCAGAGATTTGATACAGAGAAATCTGACTCTTAACTCCATAATGCTTACATCCCTCCCAATTGCCTCCTTACAGTTCACACACTGCTTGTCTCTCTTACATAGAAATAGGAGCATCAATACTTCTAGAAATGTCATTGATGAAGACACTTACCTTAAATTGAACATTTATAAATTTGAGGCCAAGACAACGAAAGTATCTGCATTTAGTGTAAATGTGAATAAAGAACATGTAAAGAAATGACTGCATATTTTTAGAACAGCGTGGTTTCTAAACCATGTGGGGCACAGAAAAGGATTAGGAAAAAGATTTGGAGTGAAAACAAAGAAAACAGATTAACTCCAGACTATGGTTTTCATCCATTCCTTAGTGAGAAGGGATGGGAAGACAATAAAGAACAACTGTCTATATTTACTGTAGATACTGTCTCCTAATCCATGGAGGGAAGACTGTCGCGAAAATTACTAGTTGCCCCCAATATCCATTTTCTCCCGATTAAAAGGGTATGTGGTTGGGGCGCCTGTGTGGCTCAGTCAGTTATACATCTGATTCAACTCTTGGTGTCAGTTCAGGTCATGGTCTAGGTTTGGTTGATGGAGTCCCAAGTTGAACCCTGTGTCTGAACTCCATGCTAGGCAGATTCTCTCTCTCCCTCTGCTTCTGCTCATCATTTAAATAAATAAATAAATAAATAAATAAATAAATAAATAAATAGTGGTTACCCAGGTAAAGTATATATTTCATAGTCTTCCTTGCAGAAAGATATAGACATAGACATTGGCCAAGTGGCTGTGAGCAGAGGTGCTCTTGTGCCTCTTCTCACTGTGCTCTTGAGGGAGGGGTGGGCTCCCATACTCTGTACTCCTCCCTTTGGCTGGAAAGCAGGTGTGGTGGTGGGGTCTGAATCAGACACTGTAGACCTTCAGATGGAAACCAGGTTGTTGGGGATGAAAGAGTAATAAAAAGAAGAGCCTCAAGATCATGGAACTGCTTCCCTAGCCTGATTGTCTACCTGTACTTTTATATAGGAGAGATATGAAAAATCTGTTTCTAAAGCCATCATTCTTTTGTCTCATTTTTATTGCAGCCAAACCATTATTCTCACTAATAAGCTATATTTTAACTAATAATTAAGCAAAATGCACCCTTTCCCCAAATCTTCTGAATAAGCATGTATATGCAAATTCTCTCTGTGGAATTACCTACTTTATTTCAGTATACCTTTTGTGCCCCAATGGCCCCCAACAATGAGAGATCTTTAAATATTGAGGGCAATTCATTTCCTTAGTTCCTGTACTCTCTTCAGGAAAAGTCAACCAAGGGGATCCAAGTTCTCTTAGGAGGATGCAAAACTCTGTGGAAACACTGGCTCATTTCTTTTCAGTGCAGCATAGAAGCAATTGTGAAAGTGAAGACAGCATGAGGATGAACTGATATTTATTTGTGATTTTGCTTAAGCCCAAACACTCCAACAAGTGACTGGAAATTTCTGTCAAGACCTGACCTATCAGAGCCCTTCGAAACTTGGGCAGGGGATTGGACCAGGGGTTTCTCAGACCTGTCTGAGGTTTCTAGAGATAGTACATTGGCAGCTTCCGGAAGAGATGGGGGAAAGGGGTGTTATAACCAGAATTCCCCTATGGTCCCCTTTTCTAAAATAGGGTATAGAGAAGAAGTGGGAGGAGTCCCCCTAAACCACTAAGAAGTCTCAGTTGTGAAACTGATGACTTATTGATGAGCACATGGGGTCAACAACTACATGTTGTATAATCCATTTCAATGAGGATAAAAAGTGAAAGGGCACTCACCCACTTCTTACAGGTATTCGAACAGGCTCCTGCTCTCAGCAAAACTGCCAGGAAGTTATTGCAGAGTTTAAAGCAAAGTTAATTAGTAGGATCAGGAATTGCATATAGGCTCTTGAGATCTTTGTCGTCTCTTCGTGGATGGTGGATGCCCAGAGTAGAACAGATGGGCCAGCCTACCAGGAGATGCTAGAGTTAAGGTGGGAGGCCTGGGGGCAGCGGGGAGAGCACCTGCGCCTGTTAGGGAGTGCCTGAAAGATAATGGGCCTGAGGGTGGTAAAACACCTCTCACCCTCACTCCCGGAAAGAAGATATTTGAGTTATGGCTTTTTTATTTTGCATAAGGGAAGAAAAAAAATGAGAAGAGGGGGGAAAATCCTGGGGCTCATTAAATTAAAAAAGTAAAGGTTAGTAAAGAATATTGGGAGGGAATTATATTGTAAGAAGAGAGAAAGAAGTCTGTTCATCAAATTGATAAAAAGCGGGGCCCCCACAGTCGAATATTCGAGAGTGTCACCACATATCTCTAAGTCCTGGGCAGATTGTAGTTGAAGAAAAAATTAAACAAATGTGGTCCTTACCTTGGAAAATAAAATCCTAGGCGGATAACAGCGACCTAAATTGAGGTAAGTCATTAACGCTGTAAGCTATAAAGTTGGTTTTTAGACTGCAGTTAACCCTTGAAAAACACAAGGGTTAGAGGTGCAGACCCCCTGCATAATCAAGAATCCTTGCATAATTTTGACTCCCCCAAAACTTAACTGCTAATAGCTTAGTGTTGACCAGAAACATTAATAAGACATAGTCAGTTAACACAGTTGGTTAATGCCGATCTTGTATATGTATCATATACCATAGTCTTACAATAACGTAAGCTAGAGAAAAGATAATGTTATTAAGAAAACCACAGGGAAGAGAAAACACATTTGTAGCCACGAGGAAAAAGAATCCAGGGATCAGTGGACCCTTGCAGTTCAAACTTGTGCTGTTGAAGTGTCAGTTGTACAATATTATTTTCAACATGCTTACCATGCTTTCATCCCAAAGAAATTTCTGCTGCCAGGGACTAGTATTGTGTTAAGCTATAATTCAGAGATATGTAGGTTAATAAATTTTCTTTAGAATAAAAACAAGTTTATGCAAGAAAATGTCCATTTTAATAGAAAGTGAATAAATATTCTATGTAGAAATATCCTCTACATATTTTAATTTAATTTAATTTAATTTAATTTTTTTTTTTTTTTTTTTGTGAAGTGTTACCAGGAGAAAAATGGACATTCTGGAAAAAATCAATGTGAGCAAGTTCCACATGTGGTTCCCAAGCTAAAATTCCCTTCTGTACTTATGGCACAAGAAAAGCAGGATGATTCTCTGAAACTTTCCCGTGGAATGCATGAAATCCTTGGTTTACTGGCATGAGACAATGATGAGATGAGGTGTTTAGATTGAGGCTGATACACAGCCGGGCTGGCCAGCTCCTTCACTAGGTAGACCAAGGTCTTCTCATTCTCAGATTAAATACTAAGGAAGTACCCAAGGCCAGAATATTTTGAAATAAGGGGGGAGTTGGTACCTTTGATGAGTTCATGACTTAAGTTAATGAAACCAAACTCTGAAACACAGCAATCAAAAACTGAGAAGCTAAAATAGGAAAGGTTGAATGATATGGAACCCCAGCCAAGCCTTGACCAACAAAGTATTTGGAAACAGATGGCATAAAAGATTAAAAATATCTGGCACAAATTGGATTAATTAAGAATGGCAGGGGCCAGCTGAGTGCGGAACATGTGGGCGGATATGGAGTTAAGCTGAGTTTATAAAGCTAAGGGAGTCCGTATTATTTCAGAGTGTATAACTAAGCCCTACCTTAGAAATATGTTCTGTAGCCTACATGCAGATCTTAGTGAGTATTAATACCTCACCAGGAACATTTGTAAAGGTAAATTTAATGGCGTGTTCCTTATGTTTAGCTTCATTACAGTCTGTACTGTGAATTTCCTAAGAAGAAAATAAAAGTACATAGAACAAAATTGCCATGTATATTTGACTACGACTCAAGACTTTTCAAATACATTTGTAGGCTTCACCTCGTCATCTCATATACTTCTAAAATAAGAAGGCACTGGTTATTATCTAGATAGTTGTTAATATTCTTTTGCATCTTCTAAAAAAACTTTTCAACCCACAGAACCAAGAAGAACATATTGTAGAGAAAGAAAGCCCTCAAAATCTAAGAGATTGTAAAACAATAGGGTTATATTTGCCAGAAGCCTTTTTCTCTTGACACTTCTGTCTTATATTCTGTGACTTGTAAATACTGACAAAGAGCAAGAATAGACACCAGCTACACCTGAACTTGAAGACTTTTATGAAACAGAGGAGCTACACCTGAACTTGAAGACTTTTATAAAACAGAGGAGCTACACCTGAATTTGAAGACTTTTTATAAACCAAAGAGAAGAAATAACCTATTTCTAGGTCCAAATTGTTCAAGTTAATATTCCAATATCATTTTCTTTAACGTTGTTAATTATTAAAATTCTGAATAATTCAGTTGCATAGGAAACTCTTTAGAGATGTCATGGAACCCAGCCCTGTCACAGAATCAACAGGGTAAGATCTTCCTGGTCTCCAGAGTTAGCATTTATGAACTTCTGGATACTTCTCTGTAAAATAGTTTTGGTTTTGAGGATTAAATGAGATAATATTTATGGAAGTACTATGGAACTGTAAGTCACTAAACAAATGGAAAGTATTGTTTTTTAAAGTTGTTATTCTCTGCTCACAGAATCACGGCTTGGTTATCCTGAGACCCAACTGGATTTTCTGTTTTACGAAAAACAAAGGGAAAAGCAACATCAATAAACTTTGAATCTTCTCATTGATGAATAAAGAGTTCTGTTATAGGTCAAGGGACTTAAACCTAGTCTAGCAATTATCTTTCTCTTTCCCTTTTCCTGAAAGGCAAGACTGCGTGCAAAGTTAACTGCTGACGGTTTCCTGTCCTTTCTACTAACGACTACCGCAATTAGACTGAGAGCCTTGATCCCTGAAAATAATACTTTCCTGCAAAAAGACACCATAAACTTTGGCTATAAAATCAACATCTTTTGTTTCATCTAGATAATAAAAGGGAACATTCACATTCTCATACCTTTTTTGAGCAGAAAAACTTTGAAATGCTTCAAGTCAAATGTTTAAAATACAAAGGGAGAATGGCATAAAATATTTAGACTCTATGTGATAGATAGGGATTAAGTTAATTTATACAAGGTCCCTTTAAGTTAAAAAGAAGACAATCCAAAATAAAAGTAGTGAAACGACATAATCAGTTCCTAGAAGTGAAAATGCAAATGATTAATAAACATACGAAATAAAAAAAGCCCAGTGATGTATGGTTGCCTCTGACGAATAGTCCACAATTAAAAAGACTGATAACTTGCAATGCTAATAAAAATAGAAAAGAACAAACATGCCCATGTATTACTAGTTGGGAGTACAAATGACTGTACTCTTTTCGGATAGCATCTATGGACGGTAGTAATTCTAAATACTGTGTCAGAAAGGATTGTTGTCCATCTTAATTCACTTATTTATAAAATAAGTATTTATTGCATACCTATCTGTTGCCAGGAATGCAGAAGTAATAAGATAGAAATAAATCTCTGTTTCCATGAGGAAGGGATTCACAGTTTATTGAGAAAGAGACAAACAGGAGGCATAATAAAGAAGTCGACTGCATAGTATATAAGGAAATGATATGTGCAATGAAAAAAAACCAGCACAGTGAGGAAAATCCACAATATTGAGATGGGAATGTGGACTGCATTTTTATTTATTTTTTATTCTTTTTAAAAAGACTATTTATTTATTTGCCAGAGAGAAAGAATACAAGTAGAGGAAGCTGCAGGCGAGGGAGAAGTAGGCTCCCTATTGAGCAAGGAACCTGATGTGGACCAGATCATGACCCAAGCCAAAGGCAGATGCTTAACCAATTAAGCCACCCAGGTGCCCTGGACTGCAGTTGTAAATAGCGAGTCTGTGTATGTCAGACTGAGAAAGCAAAATTTAAGCAAAGACTAAAAGGAAGCAAGGGAGTTGCTATTCAGATGTTCCCAGGGGAAGAAAGTTCCAGGCATAGGGAGGAGAGGGTGTAAATATAAATACATATAAATAGATTTAAGGAAAAAAAAGAGAAGTGATTGACTACAAATATAAAAAGCCAAACTGGTTAAAGGGTGTTACCAGGGCGGGAGGGTGGAGGGATCAGAGAGATGTTGTTCATGGGTACTAACTTGCAACTTATAGTTAAATCAGTCCTGGAGATCTAATGCACAGAGTAGTACCAATAGATAATATTATATATAAACATTGAACTTGCTAAAACACCAGATCTTAATTATTCCCACCACAAAAAAGAAATGATAATTATATGATATGAAAGAGCTGTTAGCTAACACTTCAGTGAAAATCATATTGTAATATATAAATGTATCAGATCAACATGTTATATACTTTAATATGACATCACATCATATGTCAAATATAATTAAATTAAAACACTGTCACTTTATTCTGTCTAATCAGAGACCTCTCGTAATCTAGTGGTAACTTTCACATCTGACAATATCCTAGATTTTTTGTATACTCCTTTTACTACCTCTTCTGACGATGTCTCATACTTTACAAGTTTTCTTCATAATTTTTTTTTTGAGGATTAACATACTTTTAAGTGTAGAATTGGATGAGTTTTAAAATACAGACGCAGGAGTGCCTGGGTGGCTCGGTTGGTTAAGCAACTGCCTTCAGTTCAGGTCATGATCCCAGAGTCCCAGGATTGAGTCCTACATCAGGCTCCCAGCTCCACAGGGAGTCTGTTTCTTCCTCTGACCTTCTCCCCGCCCACCATCTCTCTTTCAAATAAATACATAAAATCTTTAAAAAATAAAATAAAATAAAATGTGGATGCATTCATGTAACTACCACTGTTTTCCAGAGTGACTGCCCAGTTTTCATTCCCACCAACAGTGTAGGAGGGTTCCCCTCTCTCCACATCCTCACCAACATCTGTTATTTCCCTGGTTGTTAATTTTAGCCATTCTGACCTGTGTGAGGTGGTCTCTCACTGTGGTTTTGATTTGTATTTCCCTGATGAGTGATGTTGAGCATTTTTTCATGTGTCTGTTGGCCATTTGGATGTCTTCTTTGCAGAAATATCTGTTCATGTCTTCTGCCCATTTCTTGCCTGGATTTTTTTGATTTTGGGATGTTGAGTTTGATAAGTTCTCTATAGATTTTGGATACTAGCCCTTTAACGGATAAGATATGGGCAAATATTTCCTCCCATTCCCATTCTGTAGGTTGCCTTTCAGTTTTGTTGGCTGTTTCCTTTGCTGTGCAAAACATTTTATCTTGATGAAGTCCCAATAGTTGGTTTTTGCTTTTGTTTCTCTTGCCTTTGGAGATGACTTTAGCAAGAACTTACTGCAACCGAGCTCTCAGACATTGCTGCCTGTGTTCTCCTCACCTACTTTTTAGAAAAAAATTTTTAAAGACTAAATTTTTTAAAGAACAATTTTAGTCTTAAAACAAAATTAAGATGAATTTACAGTGATTTCTCATATACCTCCAAGGCAATTTTGAGACATCTTCAGCCCTGACACAATATAGTAATATCTCAAGAGCCCCTAAGTGTTAAAAGAAAATAAGTAAAATCACATTTTACATAACTGGCCTCTTGTTAGTGTTCATCATTATAATTCCATACTTTTAAATATGCTGTGTACATCTGTTGTTATTAGATTGGGTTTCTGATTTATCAGTGTTCATCACTATAATTCCATACTTTTAAATATGCTGTGTATGTCTGTCATTGTTAGATTGGGTTTCTGATTTATTCAGGCAAGAACTGAGTGACCATAGGAGTGAGGTGACCCTGAGAGGGTTGCTAGAGGGAGGCAGGCGGGGAAGGGGTAGTTAGGTGGCAGGCATTAAGGAGAGCACTTGAAGTCATGAGCACTGGGTATTGTCTGCAATTGATGAATCAGTGACTTCTACCTCTGAAACTAGTAATACAGTATATGTTAATTAAATTGAATTAAAAAAAAATTTTTTTTTAAAAAGTAGGTGACAGAAGCAGTTTGCTCTGGTGGGGCTCTGGCATCCCCCCAGTCACGCAGGGGCTACAGGTGAATGAGGCATGAGGAGCTGTGCCATTGGTGGCAGGGCCCACCAGGAAACCAGACCCTGACAAGAATGTTGCCCCAACATCCAGAATGCATAAGTGTCCTGGGCAGGCTGGTTGGCACCCTCGGTGTAGCCCTACTCAAATCCACCGTGGAAATGTATTTTGAAGCAGAGTGTCAGGACCTGGAAAAGCTTGACTTCCTAAAGTGACAGACAGATTGAAAATCTGCAGAAAGAAACGGCTCCATTTCTATACAAGTTTCTTTTTAAAATTTAAGTAACTACAAGCTGTTTGATGGAGAAGCGTTGGTGAAAGTCCAGAAACCAGCACAGAAGAGAAATGAGGGCTGAAGAGCCTTGCTTCCGACAAAGATCTGGTTCAGAAGGAGCCCCACGCACAGCCCAGGAACACATTCAGCTCCCCTGGGAGGGTGTCACGTTTAACTGATGGCTCTTGTTGCTGACCCCGTGGGTGGCAGGAAGGAAGAGGAGTGACCGTGGTATTCACCGAAGGACCAGCGTGTCCTCCTGCCCGCCCAGAAGCTGAATTCTTAGACGGCTCGACCACGGACTTGTGTGATACAGGAGGGGATTTCCACTTGCAAAAATAGTCTGATACAGTTAAGGTTGAGATCACATTTTTGGGAAGTTTGTTATATTTAGAAGCTTTCTTTCACCCTCATGGCTTTTCAAGTCCATCTGCAACATTGCGCAGTACTCTCAATTTTTCTGGCCTCATTTACCTGGGGGTTCCATTTGGAACCTAAGCTTTTTCTTAAAAATGTATGAAACCACCATTGCATTGACAAAAATATATATATATATATATTTTAAAGGATTTTATTTATTTGCCAGAGAGAGAGTGCAAGCCGAGAAAGCAGAGACAGAGGGAGAAGCAGGCTCCCTGCTGAGCAAGGAACCCCATGCCATACTTGATCCTAGGACCCTGGGATCATGACCTGAGCTGAAGGCAGACTCTTAACCAACTGAGCCTCCCAGATGTCCTGAGAAAAATATATTTTAATCAAAAAGCTGAAAGTGGTGAAATGATAAGGGACTTTCTTCTTTTTCTTCTTCTTTTAGGCTTCTCTGTACTTTTCAAGTCTATATTGTGGTTTTCACCAAGGAGATGTCCCAGATCTGGGCAGTGGTTTCTCAGAGGGCTCTCACTCGTGGAGCTGTGCTTTTGCTGCACTTTTCTGAGAGCCCTGAAGGTTTGGTCTTGAACCCACAAGCCACAGGAATCTCTGTGGAACCTAGAAAATCACTTACACATAAGGCAAAAGTAGAATCAAGAAAAAATAAATTCCAGAATGAGTGTTTTTGCTGAAGAACTAAAAATAAACATTATTTTTAAAAAGCAAAGCAAAAAACATTCCTTTAAAATGCAATAACCCGGGGCACCTGGGTGGCTCTGTGGGTTAAAGCCTCTGCCTTGGGCTCAGGTCATGATCCCAGTGTCCTGGGATGGAGCCCCACATCGGGCTCTCTGCTCAGTGCGGAGCCTGCTTCCCCCTCTCTCTCTCTGCCTGACTCTCTGCCTGCTTGTGATCTCTGTCTGTCAAATAAATAAATAAAATCTTTAAAAAAAATGCAATAACCTTATAAGGAAAGGTTGGATTTCAGAGATGGGCTTTTCATGGAGGCTCAGATGACTGGTAAGGCATCACTTGGCAGACGCTCTCCTGTGCGTTCTGGTTACTCAGCAAGGTGAGGGGTAGAGACATTATGGATGGCTGTCTTTGGCTTGAGGGAGGCACATGGTCTGCTCAATCCAGTGTCCACTATTTTTCCTATCCTCCCTGTAAATGACTCTCTGTTGCAAACTATAATGTGATGTGCCCCCAGTAGCCCCAACATGGAGCTGGTGGGACAAGACCAGGATGAGGAGGGGAAAGCTCTTTCTTTTTACACCCTAAAGAATTCATAGAAGCTGATGGTTCCCACTCACCTCCTGCCCCTGCCTTGGAGCAATGATGCTAATCCCTGGTTGGGGGTTAGAGTTTTCCATCAAATATTTTAAGATATCTACTTTACCTAAACACTATCAATTTGAAATGCCCGTTTCCTTCTATTTTGGCCCCCACTCCCTGTACCAAGTTTCTAGAAATTGTTTTATAACAAGGCTTTCTCTTCTTTTTCCCAACTTAACTAGTCATTTCTAGCACAAGCTTGAACATTCCCAGCAGGCAGCTTTCTGAGTAAATAGACTATTCTCCCTCACTCCCCAAGGATGGCCGTTGGGAACCACGGGTAGTGAGGCAGCAACGCCTGCCAATCTTTCATGACTCTGGCCATTTGGGGCTGCTCTTAGAGCCTGATGCCTCTCACCCTGAGGAAATTTTCCTTACATCTATCCTATTCCTTTTGTAAGGTACATTCCAAGAGGTATACAGCTGATCTATCAAAGAGCTTCTGGGAGTATGAGGAAGGGAATTTAGGTACATTTTAATGTAGCCTTGTAAGCACCCCCCCAACTCCCAACCCCACTTTTTGACTCTTATGGCTTCACACGTGCCAGGGAACTGGTGGGTCAGAAGAAAGAGAGATTTTGGTTGTTGGAGGACCTCTTGGCGCAGAGCTGATCCTGGTCTAAGTGCGGTGACCAGCATCCTGAACTGTATTCAAAAGCAAAGAAGAACGATAAAGCTCAGAGCTGATTTTCTCTCTGACGCTGGAATCCTGTCCCACCCAGTCCTACCACTTTATTCTGAGTTGGGCACAGATGTACATAAGCATATATGTATGAATTTAGAGTGCTGCCTAAGATGTCAGCAATACTCCTTGCATATAAGAGGCAATCAGTGACTATTTCTGGAGTGTAAGTAGCAAATGGGCTTGAAGGGGAGAAAATGGGAGTAGTCTTGGGAAAGAAGCGCATGACCTAGAAGCTGATGGAAAAACCTCAGTGGGCAGATGGTTGAGGGAGTACTCAGGACTAGGACGGCAGGATAAAGAGCCAGGATTCAGTGGAAAGAGTAAAGGCAGAGCCAATTCTGCTGATATCACCAACACGTAGACTGGGCAAATCATATCGCCTTTCCAGGACTCAGTTTCCTATTTTGCAAATTGAGGAAATGACATGCATTGGATTAGATGCTGTCTCTGCAAGCAACTTTCCAGCTTTACATTTTAGCGAGATGAGTTTCAGCAAAGCTTCTCATTCACCACACCACACTAACAGAGAAAAGTTGGAGGTCCTGCCAAGGGAATAGTGACCATGTTTGATGAATGGTCAGTATGAAGAACAGATAGCACCGAGGTTTTGGTCTGGGAAGAGCAGTACAGAGGGGCGAGTGAGGGTGGGCTTGGGTTCCATTTCTGCTCTGCTGTGGACTAGCTATGTTATCCATGGCTGTGGTAGCCCCCCTCGGAAGCTTTCTCAACTTAAAACATAAACATAAAATCCAGATAATACCAAGACTTGTTTTATTGGTACTTATGGAAATGGTGAGGATTATCTGACATAATGAAAATGCAGATCATGACTCAGTGCCTGGCACATGGCCGAGAACTGCTGGCTGCTGTTATGAGGTATATGAGGATGGGATCCCAGGAGACAGAAAGGCAGGAGTGCTTGGGAGACTTTGGGAGACGCTGTGGCTTAGGAAAATCCCCACTGGATATAGACTCTAGACAATGAGGTAGTTAATATAAATCACTGTCTGATAGGCATCCAGAGGGCCAATGGCCTGTATTCCATAATACCAATCCTAGCTTAATTTAAAATGTTCATATTTTGCTCATCCTGGATTTTTTGCCTTAGTTTCTATTTTCAAAACTACTATAGGGACATCTGGGTGGCTCAGTCAGTTAAGTGTCCACCTTCAGCTCAGGTCATGATCTTAGGGTCCTGGGATTGAGTCCCACGTTGGACTCACTGCTCAGTGAGGAGTCTGCTTCTCCCTCTCCCTCTCCCTCTCCCCCTGCTAGCACACCTTTGCATGTGCTCTCTCTCTCTCTCAAATAAATAAATAAAATTTTTTAAAAAATTTAAAAAGATATTACAGTAAAACATCTATCTTGGTGACTGAGTTTTGGGCTGCCCCCTTTACCTTCTGCAGTCAAGGTGAGTGTTTGTCTCACCTTAGTCCCAGCACTACTCAAAGCAAGGTTGAAGCTTGTTTAGTCCTAAAGGGTCGTAATTTGGTACAGAAGATTGAAGGGGTGCAGGATAGGCCACTCCAAAATATGCCACTTTAAAATCAAAATTATTTTGAGCTGAAGACATTTGAATTCCTGAAATCCCTTATCTTCCTAAAAGCAGAGCCCCCCACAAAGAACTCAATTGTCGTAAATCCTCTCCCTGGAAGCAACTGTACTCTTCTCTTCTGGGAGCCGGGAAATCGGCACCACACCCAAGACAGACGTCTTCCAAATGATCATATCTCCCATCTATTCTCCTAAGGGCCCATTTATCTTTCCAAAAAGTCATTTGTTTTTTCCATAAGTGCCCTTTCTGCCCCGCCTTTCTTCTACCAGGTTAGATACATAGGACCCACATTCTAACCACGCCTTTGAGTCACTGATCACTAAGGGCTCCCAGGTATAAGTGTGATACATGTGTTAATAAGCTTCTGTTTGTTTTTCTCTTGTTAACCTGTCTTTTGTCAGTTCAGTTTATAGTGTCCCCAGAGAACCCAAGATGAGTAGAAGGAAAAAAATTCCTTTTTTCTTCCTGAGAAGACTCAAATCCATCTAAATGATCACAACAGCAAGAAAAGAAGGAAATGTACCTGTTTTGTTTTATTTTGTTTTACTGACTATGGAAGGGAGTGAGAAAATAAAAACTGACGTGTCTCTCCTATTTGTCACCCATCTTCCATAAGGACAGCGTCTAGGCCCCTTAGGGCAGAGGAAGAAAAAAATAACAAGAACACCATTAACCTAAGTCTTTCTTTGGAATACCAGGGGTGAGAAAGCTCCACAGGAGCTATCTAACTTGGAGAAGAAAAATGGACTGCTGTTTAGGCCTTGAGTGAGAGGGCGAAGGCAGAAGTTCAGCCAGCTTCACAGCTAGTTGGTTAAGGATGGCTCTCCAAAGAAGGAGAAATTGTTATTGTCGGTTAGCAGCTATTGGGCAATTTGGATTTTATCAGGACGGACAGAGAAGGGCTATTATGATGGGCAAAAGTGGGTGTGGGGGAATAGCTACAAAGGGCAAGGACAGGGGAAGGCCCTTGTGGGTGAGCTCAGGTGTTCAGGCTCCCTTGCAGGTCTGTCCTGGGCCATCCACAGGTAGGAGGTCTAGTGGGCCTATGCAGGGACTTCTAACATTTTCACTAAGTCTCGCATTATGACTTTATAGCTGGTGGGCTCAGTGGGGGAGGGAATGGATAGCTTGAAGTATCTTGGAAATTCCAGTTTCCTTTGACTACAACAGGCTCGCTCTTATCTGTTCTTGGGAGATATAAGAGCACCATTCCCAGCTAAAATGACAGACAATATGGTCAACAACCCACTCACTATCACCTACTCTCAAGCCCCTATTAGCACATGAGGCTGCTCACAAGAGTGCGGCTCCAAGGAGATTAGGGGAAAATTCAGACATCTGAGTGACTAACCCAGTACGAGCAATGTTTTGTTTGCTATCTCTGACGTTTCAATATGGCACAGAAAGAGAGTCCTTATAAAGAGGTTTTATACATATTACCTAGTTTTTGTTTTTACTCCAATACTGTGGGTAAGGCAACAATTTTTAACCCTTCCTTTTATGGATGAAAAGCTACCCCATAAAATGGCTAAGTGGCTTGCCCAATATTAGTCAGATGGTTAATGAGAAGACAGGAGACCGAGTTTCCACATTCTCATTCTTCTTTTATTTCTAGGAGACCACACAGTGGAAAAACTTTCAGCAAGGGACATCTTTCTCTGATCCTATAAAAGCTCTCTTTCTTTCAAACTTCATTATGGTCTTTTTGGTGAGAAGGTTGGCTATCCTCTCCAAACCTGGCTAGGAAAAGACCAGTAACCTGAGCTCACCAACCTTCCTCAGGTGCCAAAGCCCACCAAAGCTTTCTTTTACCCCTTCCCTCTTGTTTTTGTTCTAGGAAAGTATAAACATCTGTTATCCCACCACTGGCTACCATAAATTTCTGGTTGGCCTCTGTGGTCTAATCCTGGTTCTTTCTCTATCAGAGGAGAAATGCAGTGAAAAAAAAAAAAAATCCCCCAATGTGTCCCAGATAGCTTGTAAATTTATTCAAGAAAAAGATAAAATATTGTCCTGATGCCAGGGACATCATCATCATTATCATCATCATTATCATAAGGTGCTACAATTTCAAGAAAGATACTATCTGATTATAGGGAACTTCACGTAAAAGGAGGAGACAGACTTACCAATAAACAATCTATACATTGTGTGATTGCTGAAGAATGAACCAGGTTCAAAGCACGATGGGAGCAGAGAGAAAAAGATGCCTTTCTTTCCTTGGTGATGTGATAAGAAGAAATTACCCAAATAGAGACCCTCTTATCATAAGACTGAGGCCAACTGTGAGTGTGTGTGTGTGTGTGTGTGTGTGTGTAGGGGTGTTAGAGTGGGATAGAGACATTTGCAAGGAAGTTCATTATATGTAAATAAATCCTACTTAATATTTTAGAATTATGTTTGGGGCTAAAGGATCACTCCCAGTTCTGTGGCTAGGATTGACGAGAGAATTAAGTAATTTAGTAAGAAATTCCGTGACAATTTTACTTTGTTTATGTTCCTGGGGCAATGCCCTGATCTGCTTTATAATCATGACATTGCCCAAATACAATTTACTGAATGCCTACTATATGTTAAATATTCTGGGCACTAGGGCAGTTTCAGTGAACAAAACAGAAGAATGAGACTTACTTTAGTGGTGTATATTGAATGTTCTTCTCAAATGATACCTGTTTTCCTTGGACAGTGGTTGCCAACCTCTGCCCCTTAGAATCACAGGGGACCTTTTAAAAAATTCCAAAGCTTGGCCCAACTTAGACCAAATTCGGGTGAGTCTCATGTGAAGGAGGGTTGAAAACCACAGCCCTAGAAATTCTCATGTACTTCCCTAGGGAGGCAGGTCATTCTTTCCCCACCTCCTACCAACCTTCTGCAGGTCATTCATGTAATTAGCAGATGAGGAAATCGAGATTCAAAGACTCAAAATGATATTGCCAAGGTAAATGCCACATCTAGAGTCACAGGGCCAGAACTTGAATTCTAGTCTTCTGATTTCGTCTAATGTGCTCACCACAAGGTTGACAGAATTGAGAAAACAGTGGCTGTTTTTATTGCTTACAGCAAGGAACCTAGGAGCTCCCCCAAGGCAGTGAGGAGATTGTCTGCAAGCTGCTGGTCACTTCTCCTCACTCACTGAATATTTTAGCACCGAAGCCGATCTTTATTTTGAGAAATGAATATCCAGAGGCCCATTCAACATAGGGTCTGGTGGACAGGCTCTCTCCTATGACTTTTTCATAACTTTCTCCTGCATTCCACTCCAGCTTTCCACTCCCATTGCCTCCCCCTGCACATCACCTCTATTTCTAGTTCAAACAAGAAATTCTTCAAGAAGAAAACCTTATCCTTTCAGATGCAGGTCCTAGTTTGCCCAATTCAATAGCTCTCCAGTCTCATCAACCACGGACAGGTCACCAAGGCACTCCTTACTCTCCTCTTTCAGCACCCTCCTTCTGTCATAACCCCTTCATGCCCAATTTAGAACTTGTCCTTTTCATCACTGTGAGGCAAATACTTATAACTACCATGCCTACCACTCCAAAAATTCTCTTTTGAGCACCAGCTTTCACAGTCGCTGTTGTCCCTGTCTGGTCACCTCTTCCTACACCATTTTGTCTGAGTCCTTTAAGGCTCAGTTTAACTACTGCGAGAGATCCTCCCTGACCCCTCAGTCTAATAGAGGGACCCCCTTGTTATACCATTCCTTCCCAATCCTTGTAAGTTACATTTCTGCATGTATCTGTGTAATGCTTTTTTCCATGTCTGTTTCACCACCAGGCAAGGGCATGGGCTCTCTATTTTGATTACTGTGACATCACTTTCTGTTGATACACATTTTAGCACATAACAGGTACATGAATGAATGAATGAATGAATGGATGGATGGATGGATTAATAGCCCCAAATTCACATAGGGTTTTTGGTGGCAGACCCACAAGTTACACATCTGTTTACGGTTTGACCTCTGAGATGATTTTTCCACTGCAGTCAAATTTCACAGTTGAACTCTCGAGGTACCCATTTGCAAGGCCCTGCTGCTCAGGACTCCATGAGAGGCAGAGTTTGCCCAGTGGTGAATCCTAAAGCTCCATGATTGAAGATCCTATCTAATGAGGTTATCCATACCTCATGGGGTTGTGAACCCCAGAGGTCATAGTTGATCATGGGCAGAGTGAAGAACAGCACAGAGTAAGCCACCAGTTGGCTGGTTCTAATGTCAGCTCTAAGAGTTGGCATCTCCAGTTCTTTCCTAGACCAGGCCAAAGGGGTTATGTTTAATATGCAATTTCCCTAATTCCGTTTCAAATGATCTTCTTGAACATAAATTTAAAACTTTGTTCACATAAAACATTCGTTCACATCGAAGGACTTTTTAAATTCTTAACATGCTTCACTGTTCCCTACAAAGATCACTTACTGGCAGAGCTTCTCCAGGTTTTATATATATGACCTCTTCAGAAAACTATTTTTTCCCGTGGGAGATTATTTCAGGTCCCTCAGAAATCTCAAACTTGTGCTGCTTCTTTTAATATTTATTTAGGTCCTGACTGAGAAGACTGAAATAGGAACCAGAAGAATGGAATAAGGCATCTACTGCTTTAACTGGTTAATTGACTAAGCACAGAGAGGAAGCTGACTATGATCATAGTTTTGTAGAGAGTAAGATACATGACTTGGAAAGTTTGAGGCAATGGTCATCCAAGGTGAGCTAGGGAACAAAGTCACCCTTTGTTCTCTGTTTGGTATCTTCCCCAGGACTGGCCATGACATATGCTTCTGTTACTCATCAGGTGTCCAAATGGAACACATGGCTGGAAGACATGCTGTAAGTACTGTTTTCACCTAGCCTATATAACCTTGGCTTCCAACTTCAAACTGATGTTAATGTTTGAACTTACTCCCCAGATAGAAGAGGTAGAGCAGAAGTTGGTGTCTTTTGTATTAAAAAAATTCCACAGGTAATTTGGCAAGAGTTGGCTGCTTGCCCCCCTCACTAAAACCTCTGAGGAGAAGTCTTTTGGTAATTTAGATGGCTGATGTCATGTATTTATTTAATAAGAAATATCTAGGTCCTGCACTCTAAAGGGCCCAGTGTTTCACAAATACACACAAATATCTAGGTCCTGCACTCTAAAGGGCCCAGTGTTTCACAAAATACATTTATTGAGGGACATGTGGGTGCCTTTGTGGCTTGGGATCTGTCATCTGGTGCTGGCCTAGTATTCAACCCGTAACTCTAAACATTCTTAACAATGAACCTCATCCAAACCCCGTGGAAGCTTTGCAGTGGAAAGTGGGCCTGCTGGGCAGCCAGTAACCTGGGGTCTTCTCTGAGGATGGATCCAACTGAACCCCCATCTGGCATGTGTTTCCTTTAACCTTCTCCCCTCCCCTTCCCTGAACTAACTGGAGTATCTTTTGGCCATGCTAACAAATTTTAGTGAAAAGGAATGATTCATTTGAAGTTCATTCTTAGAATCCCTGTTTTGGTTTGATAATGGATCTGGAGAAACCAAGTAGGGGAATCACTCGCCCTGTCTGGGATGTTAGTCTTTATTGAACCGTGAATTCCCCTGGACTCAGGCCTAGTGCCGAATTCCCTCACTCTTTACATAAATAAACAAATAAATAAAACCTTTTGGCTGGTACCTAATAAAAACTCATACAGGCAAATCAAGTTTAGCGCATATCTTGGAAACTCCCAGCTTTCAAACTTCAATAAGATAGTCATGGAGTAGTCAACCCAATTACGGTATACACATAAAATCCCCTTTTAGTCTAACAAATAACAAACAATGGGGTCTTTTGCTTTTCTCCAGACCCTTTGATTGAGGATTAGTGGCTAAGAGTGGGATTAGTAGAGAAAAATATTACTAATCTGAAAATTTTGGGGGGAAGGGGAGGAAAACGTCATGATGTATCAAAATATCCTAAAGCAAAACAAAACAAAAAACTAGGCTGAAAATGATCTTTGGCAAAGGGATTTGCCTCTTTTGGCTCCCGTGGTTGTTTCAGAAAGCAAGAGAGGGGAAAAGGTGGGTGTCCTATCCCTGCTCTGGGCATATGGTTTTAGTTTTGTTTGGATCAGTTTGGACAGAAACATCCAAAAGCAGAAATTGATCAACTTCCCAGCTTTCAAATAATGCCAAACTAGAATCTGTCCCCACTCTATTTTGGTCCCAAAGCCAAAATCATGAACTGAAAAATCCCCAACGGATAGAATTTATTTCTAGTGGCGTGCATTTTATATTTAGAGTTTGGAAATTCTCGTCTAATGTGACAGAGGTACGGATTAAGAGCCCTTTTATTTTTCTTCAAAAGCATTTAATGGAGAGGTTCTCAACTGCGGGTGATTTTATTCCCCTCATGAGGCATTTGGCAAGGTCTGGAAACATTTTTGGTTGTCATAGAATGGGGATGGGGAGGTGGGGGTGGGGGTGGGGGTGAGAAGCAGGTTCTCTCCAGTGGGGAGAGAACAGATGTTTACTAAAATCCTACAGTGCTAAGAACAGCACTCACCAGGGAGACAGCGAATAACAATAGCTATTATTTATTGAGTGTTGCCTGTGTTCCAGATGCCATGCACATTAATTTTTTAAGTTAATAGACTTTATTTTTTAAAGTGCTTTTATGTTTACAGAAAACTTGAGCAGAAATTACGGAGGTTCCCATATGCTTCCTCACCTGTCCCTTTGTTTCCTATATTATTAGCATCTTGCATTACTTAGTGGTATGTTTGTAACAATTGCTGAGCTAATACATTATTATAAACTGAAGTCTACAGTTTATATGAGGGTTCATTCTTTGTGTTGTACATTCTAAGGGATTGCAAATATATAATGACATGTATCCACCATTGTATAACACAGAGTAATAGCACAGCCCTCAAAATCCTCTGCGCTCCCCTAGTCATCCTTACCTTCCTCCTCCCAAACCTCTGGCAATTATTGATCTTTTTACTCTCTCCATGGTTTTGTCTTTTCTAGAATGTCATATACTTGGAATTATAAGGTATGTAGGCTTTTCAGATTGGCTTCTTACACTTAGCAATGTGCATTTAAGTTTCCTTCATGTCTTTTCATGGCTTGATAACATTTATTTTTAGTGCTAATATTCCATTGTCCAGATGTGTCACAGTTTGTTTATCCATTCCCTTATTAAAGGACATCTTGGTTGCTTCCATGTTTTAGCAATGATAAATAAAGCTGCTACAAACACCCACTGCACAGGTTTTTGTGAGTTTTGTTCAACTCATTTGGATAAATACCAAGGAGCATGATTACTAGGTTGTGCGGTAAGAGATTGTTTCGTTTTGCAAGAAACTGCCAAACTAACTTCCAGAGTAGCTGTATCATTTTGCATTCCTACCAGCAATGAATGAGAGTGCTTACTGCTCTATATCCTTAGCAGCATTTGGTATTATTAGTTTTGGGGGGTTTTAGCCATTCTAGTAGAAGATAGTAGTATCTTGTTGTTTAATTTGCAATTCCCTGATGACATATAATGTTGAGCATTTTTTCTTATGCTTATATGCTATCTGTACTTCTTCTTTGGTAAGGTGTCCAGATGTTTTGGATTGGATTGTTTGTTTTCTTATTATTGAATTTTAGTTGTACTTTGTATATTTTGGATATAAATTTTTTTTAAAGGTGAGGGCTTTTTTTTTTTTTTTAAATTTATTTGACAGACAGAGATCACAAGTAGGCAGAGAGGCAGGCAGAGAGAGAGAGGAAGGGAAGCAGGCTCCCTGCTGAGTAGAGAGCCTGATGTGGGGCTGGATCCCAGGACCCTGAGATCATGACCTGAGCCGAAGGCAGAGAGGCTTTAACCCACTGAGTCACCCAGGCACCCCTTGGATATCAATTTTTTAATGGATATGTGATTTGCAAGTATTTTGTCCCAGTCTATGGATTGTCTTTTTTCATTCTCTTCACAGAGTCTTTCACAGAACAAAAGTTTTAAATTTTAAAGATTTCCAACTGACCAATGTTTTCTTTCATGAATAATGTTATTGGTACAGTGTCTTAAAAGTCATCACCAAACCCAAAGTCATCTTGATTTTGTCCAGTGTTATCAAATATAGCTTTCAATTCCTCTGTGGTCATCCTTAATACCCAACAGAGCACACTCTTGAGAAACGCATTTCACAATCTTCTGACCTGATATACACACATACCATTTTATATTCCAAAAGGCGGTACTAAGCGTTCACAACATGTGGGTCATTATATAATTCCATTAAGAACAGAAATGACTTTACCCTGAATGAAGTGGCCTTGTAGTTCAGGACTGGTTTGTAATAGGTTCAGTTTAAATCCACGGTGGGATCATGACTTGCATATACAATAGAATGGTGAACACATTAGTGGGAAAACAAGACTGTCAGGTAGGGCACAATACAGTCCAATTCTCAAAAAGCCCAATTTCTAACTGGGGAGATCCCTCATTCATACTATATAACAAGTTGAAGGGGGATGCTAGGAATATAAATGCTAAAATACTTTGAGGGGTGATTATAAAGTTATGTGGAATTAATCCTATGTCCTTCAGCAAGAGGTATATTTTTCAATTGTACTAATAAATGAAAAGACTGCTTTTGGATATAGTTCAATTTGATTTCAAAGAGTTTGATTAAGAGAGGGTTAAAAATGATGAGGATATATTAGGCTGACAAAAAAGGAAACAATTGTGCTTGCTGGACAAATTCGTTAGGATGCCCTCAGGGACTGTCCATGAACCATCTCTAAATGGGAAATGAATTAAAATGAAAAGAATGGCCACCAAAGAAGAAGAGCTTAAGGGGCAAGACAGAGACAACTTGGCTCCAGGATTCTGTTGTTTCCCTAACATTCCCTGCCTGTTGTCGAGCCAATGGACCTGTTTTATAGCATAAAGGTGTTTCCCCAGCACAAATGAGTAGCAAAGATGCAAAAAAAAAAAAAAAAAAAAAAACCCAAAAACTACAGCTTTAGCCATCAATCCTCACTTTCATTCATTTCTTAAATCTGCTGATTTTTCTGCTTAACTTGATGGGAGGGAAGTTTTTTGATGAAGAACAGGCTGGTGAGAGACTGTGGCAGACAGAAGGTAGAGGGACTGACTTTACAGATCAGCTTCCAGTCTGGGCATATCAGCTACAACCAGCTGAAAGTTGTATGGCCAGACAGGACATCTCAGATATATTAGCTTCATTGCAACCCAATTAGCATTTTTCAGTGTCTATGCTCAGGTCCCACCCTAATCTGGGCTGAAGGGATGATTGGGTGAATAAAGCATGCTTGCACTATGGGATTGATGGTGGAATCTGTAGTGTTTATGACCGAGCAATGGGAGCGTAGGAAACATGAGAACACAGTGAAGGGCACAGCAATATTAGGATTTATACAAAATATGTATTTCATCATTTTGATTCATCCATTTTCCTGGCTCATGGCTCCCAATCCCTTGGAATTTCCTAAAGAGCTTAAATAAATCTTTTGTTATGTTAATGAGGTGAGTTTTGGACAGCATCTAAGGATGGGGTCTCGTTGCCAGTAAAACCAACTGTGATCAGAGTTTTGAAACTCTCAGTCCTGCCCTCAGACTTCCAGGGAGAGAGGAGGACCTGAAAGTTGAGTTCAGTCACCAATAGCCAATGATTTAATCAATCATGCCTCTGTAATGAAGCCTCCATAAAAATCCAAAAGAACAGGGTTCAGAGAGCTTTCAGGTTGATGAACACGTGGAGATTTGGACAAAGTGGCATGCCTGAAGTGGGCAAGAAAGCTCTGTGCCTTTTCCCCATTCCCCACTCAATGCATCTTTTCCACTTGACTGTTCCTGAGTTATATCCTTTTATAATAAACTGATCATCTAGTAAATAAACTGTTCCTTTGAGTTCTGTGAATTGAACTGAGAAGGGGGTTATGAGACTGTCCGATCTACAGCCAGTGGGTCAGAGCTACAGGCAAACAACTTGAACTTGTGCTTGAAGTGCAAGGAGGGGGTTGTTGGAATCCCAATCTATAAACCCTCAGTCAGAAGCACAGGTGACAACTTGGATTTGGGACAGACATCTAAAGCAGAGGAGAGAGCAGTCTTAGAAGACTGAACTCTTAAATGTGGAATCTGATGTTATCGCTGGGTAGATAGTGTCAGAATTGAGTTGAGTTCTTGGATACCCCACCTGAGTCCAAGAATTGCTTGGTATTGTGTGGGAAGCTCTCCCACTCCATTGGAATTGGGTCCAGGAAACTAATTTAGGCACACAACTGAGCTTCCAACCCTTCTAACCCTTGAGGGAAGACTTCTTAGTGGACGGTAGTATTGAATGTTCATAAAGGGCACTCTAATAATAAAAACAGCTAAGCTTCTATTTATTTATAGGAAAATAAAATGGAAATAGAAAATTCCCTCTTACTGAAAAGAGTAAGACTATTGAGGTAGAGGGAGATTTTGAAGAAGTTAGAGAACTTACAGTGTTAACCAAAATTCAGTTGAGTAAATTTGATGATCTAATTAGCTTTTTTAAATTTAAATTCAATTAGTCAACATATAGTATATCATTTGTTTTTGATGTAGTGTTCAATGAGTCATTAGTTACGTATAACACCCAGTGCTCGTCATATCATGTACCTTCCTTAATGCCCATCACCCAGTTACCCCATTCCACCACCCACCTCCCCTCTAGCAACCCTTAGTTTGTTTCCCTCTGATTTCTTCCCATTCAGTTTTCCCTTCTTTCTCCTATGATCCACTGTGCTATTGCTTATATTCCACATATGAGTAAAATCATATGACAGCTGTCTTTCTCTGATTGATTTCTTTCACTCAGCATAATCCCCTCCAGCTCCATCCAAGTCGATGTAAATGGTAGGTATTCATCCTTTCTGTGGCTGAGTAATATTTCATTGTATATATGAACCACATCTTTCTCATCCATTCATCTGTTGAAGGACATCTTAGCTCTTTCCACAGTTTGTCTATCATGGACATTGCTGCTATGAACATTGGGGCACACGTGCCCCCTCTTTTCACTACATCTGTATCTTTAGGATAAATACCTAGTAGTGCAATTACTGAGTCATAGAGTATCTTTATTTTTAACTCCTTGAGGAACCTCCATATTGTTTTCCAGAGTAGCTGTACGAGCTTGCATTCCCACCAACAGTAAGAGGATTCTCCTTTCTCCATATCCTCTCCAACATTTACTGTTCCCTGTCTTATTAATTTTAGCCATTTCTGACTGGTGTGAGGTGGTACCTCATTGTGGTTGTGATTTTTATTTCCCTAATGGCAAGTGATGTAGAGCATTTTTTCATGTGTCTGCTGGCCATTTTTATGTCTTCTTTGGAGAAATGTCTGTTCATGTCTTTTCCATTTCTAATTGGCTTTATTCAATGATTCATGAGTCAGAAAGCATCTCATCTAGCAGACAGAACCTAGCTCTGAGGTGCTGTACAAAATGGAAGACTTCTATAGGCAGAAAGGGGGTGGGACAAAAGTTATTATTAAGAGAAAAGAGAATTGTTTCAGGCAATGTCACTTTCCTTTGAGGGAAGGGTAGGGGATCTATCATGCAGATGACCTCACTGGTGCTGATCAGGAAATTCCAGATTGACTGATGAAAGGTCACATTTCTGCAGTTAATCATGGAAGCAAGTTGTTTTATTGTGAACCGTGATTGGTTGGTTGGTTTTAACAATTCTCCCCTTTTGATCAGACTGTCAGCCTGATTGTGAGATGTGGTCAAAACTTCAGTCATTTGCACTAGTCTAAGCTACCATTCTGTAGTTGTCACAGCTTTTACTGGTCCGTTGTGATATTTACAGGTCATGATATGTATTGCTGAATCTCTATGACATTCATAGGTCATGATTTCCAGTTCATAGTTTTGCAGTCCATCATTTTCTGCATTCCTTTTCTGGTGTTCCAGTCTTAGGAAGATCATTTGTTCAATAGCTAATGGCTGCAAACATTCATTTAATGCCTTTGAGAGAATATAATGCCCCAGGCAGATTACTGTGATTACAACATCACATGTTGTATGTGATGTTTGGAGTGGATTTCATAGCTGTGGTCCTCAAGGCCCAAACAAACCAAAATCAGATAAGTCACAGAAAAGACTCCATGGAAGAAGTTGCCTTTTTAAACCAGGTGGCTTGCCCAGTGATTTTATATAACTGACTTTCAACTTTCCCAGACATTTAAGCTAGGCTTAGCAGGTAGCACTGGCCATAGCATAGACAACTCCTTGGTCAATTACCAGATAATCAGGAGCTATTCTATAATTATCAAGAATTTAGACCAGTGAGTCTAAGGATTTTTGCTGGACAGCTAACACTTTTGTAGGAGATTCTGCAATATTTCTGTGAGTTAAGGGAGATTTTTGGTCATAGTCTCCTTTGCATTTACTCCTGTCCAGGGAACCAGGGACCTGCAAAAGGAAGAGGATTATGAATCATGAAAATGATGTAAATTCAGGGCAGTTGACTAATGGGGTGTCTTTGTTTGTGATATGTCAGAGGCACAGTTAGGTAGGCTAAGGGGCATTGCCCAGCTACATGCCAAGTATTGAGGAGAATAATGGCCACCACAGACAAAAAGAAAAAAAAGAAAAGCCTGTTAAGACATCAACTATTCTTGTTAAGATGGTACTGTTAATAAATTAATTCACAAGGATTGTTGCATTCATTTGTCTACTCAAGCCAAGGGTCAGTTAGGTTTTCTCCTGGCCTGAAATTTAAAAAAAGCATTCTAAATTTCAAAGGTTACCCCCTCAGCAATGACGAGGAAGATACTGAAGATGACATTATTTTTCCAGGCCAATTCCAGAGTAAAGGAAATAAAAGGAAGAAGAAAGGTTTCATGATTAAAGTGTGAAGTTCCGATCTGGTGTCTTAGGGGTTGTGTACCTTGATCCCAGCTACTTTTCTCACAATAAGCCAATTTGAATTGGAGGTCTTCAGCATTCACACAGGATCTTATATCAAATGGAGCCTACTTTAGCTGTGAGATGTACATTCAACGTTCAAGTCCCTAAAGCAGTGAGAAGAACCTGGGTTTGCCCCTTGGGAGAAGATTCAGGAGCAATCTTTAATTCTTAGTGATTCCAAATCAGAAGGGTGGGACTGGAAACATTTGTTTACTGATTTACTAACAGACATTTGAGGGAACTAGAAGGATTCAGGATCTACTCCAGTTTACAGGTTTATAACAGAACCTCAAAGACAATTAACAGGATTAGGATCTAATACAGACGAAGGTGCAAACATAATTTTTATCTCCATGATTATTCCCATCCCCACTCCCAAGGATAATTACAGTAGAACCAGTTTGCTTGCACTGGACTTGGATGACATAAATGCAGTAAAATACTGGTTGACCATATAAGCTCTTTTTAAAATTGCTTTTCAAGACCCTTGTAAGCAAGATAACAGGTCAGTTTTTCCAAGGGATTATATTGCTTCCATAAAGTCAACTTTAGCTCCTTAAAACTGCCTAGTTATATCAGAGTCTGTGTACATCTCTCTCAAATATGATATTACAGTCAAAGTCTTAGTGATATAATCAATATCTCCAGTGGTCTCTTGTTATAAGAACAGATTCTCATTAAACTTATGCATGTAACTATATTTTCATGAAAAGAATATTCAAGAGATTCCAAATTTTGGAGGGATCAGGTAGGGAGGAAAAGTAAATGGTTTCACCTTTGTTCACAAATGTTTTACCAAATTGTGGGTAGCATAAAAGAAAAAAGGGTTTCCTAAAATCTGGAAAAACAAAATATTAAATAAACAGCAATATTTTACATGAGAAGTTGTAAAAATTATAACCAACTTCCTCAATTCATTCAGTAACTGATATTTGTTCCACTTGAATCTTGTTTTCCTGTTCTGGAAATTCTTACCTAGTTTGGTTTTGTGATCTTGAAGTTATCAGAAACCTGTACTTGTCAAAAGTTCTCTCCTTGAATCTCCTGGAAAATTAAGGACTTTTGGAATGCCTGGGTGACTGAATCAGTTAAGTGTCTGCCTTTGGCTCAGGTCATGATCCTAGGGTCCTGGGACTGAGTCTTGCATCAGGCTCCCTGCAGAGTCTGCCTCTCCCTCTCTCTCTCTGTAGCTCCCCTTGCTTGTGTTCTTGCTCTATCTCTATCAAATGAATAAATAAAATATTTTTTAATTTACTCTTTTAAAAAGTAAATTAAGTACCTTTGCAGGAACACCTTTGCAAAGGGTCAGAGTAAAACAATAATTTACAAAAGACTTTTAAAAAGTCCACTGTAAGAGATCTGATGAGAGTTCATCATAATGGAATTGACCAAAAAAAAAAAAAAAAAAGAGAGAGAGAGAGAGAGAGATTATTTCTATAACATACATTTTAAGAAAATAACTAGAATTATGACCAATAACATTTTACTAGGACATATCACACTTCAGGAATTTCCTACAATTTCTACAACACTTATAACATACTCTTATACAAATACAAAAGAAGGCTTAATATTCTTATTTGACAATGCTTCCCACATGATTTAACATATCAAATATACCCATCAGTTTAGCACCTCCCTTTTTGTAAGAAGAGAAAACAAAGTTTTTAAGATGTTTCAGGGAAACATACCAAAGTTATTTCAAGGCCAGAAAGATGTCAATTTCAATTTTGAACATTTGTCAAAAATAACAGAAGTTTTAAAAGCTTGAGTTGTAGGTCACTGTAAAATAATTCTTAGTTATCCATTTATCCATCATGACAACTGAAGACTTCACAGGCAAATATAGGTTACATAGCTCTGAGTAAAACATAGGTCCTTTACTGTAGAGATAACTAGGTTTGCTTAAGTTATCAAAGACCTGATAAGGACAACATGGAACAAAGGCAATGATTTTGACAAAACACAAGATCTTTGCTTTTTCTAATTATGAAGGTAAATAAAGAAAAACCTTCTGGAATCTCTTATTAGCAAGAACAGACCAGTAGTCCAAGAAAATTTTGTCCTTTTAACTGAGAGAATATCAAATTCTAATTTTTGGCCAGCTTAACTAGTGTAATATTAATACTTATTTACTTAATTATTTCTAGTAGGTTTAATTATATATTAGAATTGTTTATCCTTAGGAAACTTTAATTTACTGAAAACAAAGAACTAAGCAGTTGTGAACTGTTTTAACATTCTTTTTATCATTTCTCATATGGATAAATTTCTCAGTGTGGCACAAAACATATTTACCACTATACCTAAATATCTGTAGTTCTCTCTGTAAAAGGAAGCAAAAAAAAAAAAAAAAAAAAAAAAAAGGATAAGAAATTTATCCATTTTATCCGTACTTATCCATACTTATTTATAAGTATATACTTACATAGTATACTATACTTATTTCATCCATAATTATGCTCAGTAATTAATGTTTTAATATTTTATCATTTTTAGAAATGATCTGAATACTTAATGACTTTAAGATTTAGGGAAACTACCTTCTCCTCTCTATCTCCCCATGTCCTCCCTGCTTGACTTATTTCACTCAGCATCATCTCTTCCAGTCCTGTCCATGTTGCTACAAAAGTTGGGTATTCGAGTTGGGGGAAATTGGAAGGGGAGAGACTATGGACTCTGAAAAACAATCTGAGGGTTTTGAACGGGTCGGGGGTGGGAGGTCGGGGTACCAGGTGATGGGTATTATAGAGGGCACGGATTGCATGGAGTACTGGGTGTGGTGCAAAAATAATGAATACCGGGACGCCTGGGTGGCTCAGTTGGTTGGACGACTGCCTTCGGCTCAGGTCATGGTCCCGGAGTCCTGGGATCGAGTCCCGCATCGGGCTCCCAGCTCCACGGGGAGTCTGCTTCTCTCTCTGACCTTCTCCTCGCTCATGTTCTCTCCCACTGTCTCTCTCTCAAATAAATAAATAAAATCTTTTAAAAAAATAATGAATACTGTTATGCTGAAAATAAAAAATAAATTTAAAAAATAAATAATAAAAAAAAAGATTTAGGGAAACTATTTAAAAGGTTGACCAAGAAACTTTTTATTCTACTTTCATCTATTTGATTTACTTGTTCTTAGCAATTACGTTTAGACAGCTCACAGTACTTCTTGACACTTCAGACAAAGTCAGTCATCATCCCATGCTATTTTTCTTGCTGACAAGTTTTGTAAGAGATAACATGAACTCATTTGACCTTTTGTAAGCCTAGGTAGAATAAAAGTGTTATATTTATCACTGATAACTCTAAAGACAAGCCTGTTTTAATTAAGCCAAGAAACTTAAAATAGCTTTGATACCAAATATTTTCCCAGGTCACGTGAACCTGAAATTCATTTGGGTTAGTTTCTATTATATTTCTGAGAAGTCCATTTATATAGGAACTTAATCTTCCTTAAGCCCATTAAATAGAGGTCTTTTAATTTTGGCAATACAATCTGGATATAGAAATACCACGTATATAAAACACAAACATGTATATGTGTCTATATACATAGACACATATAAACATAGAGGTATAAACCGAGGCCCTAAAACTTTCACTTTAACATTACTGCTATGAATTATGTACAATAATACAAAACTCTCCAATTTTAAGAGAAATTAGATCTAAATTGTTTTCCTGGTAGATGAAATGAATTAAGGTTAGCTGCTCCCATGACTAAAGATTTTGGTATTAATATTTGTGGAGAAGACACTTCAGATTCGTATTTGTCCTTGACAAGTTAAGTTCTAAATGACTTCCCCCTTTTGTTTTTTCTTCTGATAAGAATTACCTCTCTGAAGTTTGTACATCAAGTTTGTATGATCTAGATAAGAATTGTGCAGAAGACCCTGGATAGAACATTTTCATCTCAAGGGCACAGGGGGGCAATGTAAAATGTCTACATCCCTTTTGAGATAAACCTGGGAGGTTTCCAGACTGGTAAAAAGGATAGATGGACTTTGAATTGTTTTAGGATCTGCTTCTCTGATCCTGTAAAGACTAGATTTGCAAAATGAGGACAGCTGTTTTTAATTCCTCAAAGGTTTGGGTTGTTGCCCAAATGATACCAAGAACTGATACATCCAGACATCTAGGTTAGAGTGCATCTCCCCTCTCACCCCCACCCCGCCCCCGCCATCCCGGATATATTTAGCTCTGGGAAAAAGGTCTAAAAAATAAATTCCTACCAAGCTCTAAATATGAGCTTCCAATTAGGCCAAATTTCTGATCCTAGAGGTATTAAATCTTCTCAAATATCTTGTCAGCTTTCAGCTGGGACAAATAGTAAATATTTATGGCAATATTCAACAATCCTTTTAATTTTAATTTTAGTTGCCCCTTAGCTGTTTAAGGGAATAACATTGCATTTTATCAGACAATCTCTCAGAATCCCCTCCTTCTATGGGGCCTTCCTTTGAGGGTAGATACGGGGGCATTCCAGCTGATGTTATAGAACTTACATAGGACATTTGAGGACAATTTCTTTTTCAGTGTCCCAGTTGACTACAACTCAGACATCTGTCCTTCCCCTGTATTTTGGTAACAGGCCCCTAGAAGGGTATTATTTTAGGTATTGGGCCTTGGAGCTGTTGTAGCTGTAAAGCCAAAAGTGCAGCAAACCCTTGTTCGTGGTTTTGTTCCGAATTCTTTTCAAAGTGCTCAGATATGATCATGAATCAGTCTAGTGGCCTTCTATCCTATTTTCTGCTTTTTTTTTTTTATCAATCCACAGATCTCCGGAGATCATCCTTTTACAAATAGGGAAGCTAGAGCAAGTTGGCCTTATTTATTGTGGAAAACCCTGAATGCTATAGAAAAAGAGCTTCCCAATGGGCTTTAAAGCCTGCCACAGTTTCATCTCTCTTTTATTTGCATGATTGAATAACAACCTAATTGGTTCAGGCAGGGAAGACTTTGGAAATGGCTTGTAAAAGATCAGTTGCTATTTTGCAACCTTTACTGGTCCATGAGGAGAACATTTTGAAGACTGAGAATCTCAAGTAACATCCTCAGGGGGTTGCCATTTTGCTGCCTGTGTCTAATTTTGGTTTCTACCATGTATACAAGCTGAACAAGATCTGATAGCCCAGGGTCATAGTGCTTAGTCAATAGTGACTAAGTTCTTCAAAAAATTTTTGGGGCCCTTCAAAGGTTTAGGTAGTTCTTTAACTATGGCACTAAGTTTGACCTTTGACCAAGATGTAAAAGATGTCTGAGGAGGATCTCTGGCCATTTTGGGGTAGTTTTATCTTGAAAGATAACTTTTAATAGTCTCTTTAAGTGGAAAGGCAGTTCAAATAGTTAGGAAAGTATGAATAGCTAGGTAAAGAAGGATATGGGGGGCAGTAGGAATCACGTCAATCTTTCATTTTAGGTACTTCGGTATCTTTAATTTTTCATTAGACTTTTGTAACAAATCTTTTCGTGAAGCTATTTTGGCAACTTGAAACCCTTTGGGAGTTTCTAGCACCAATTAAAATTGGTGTTCCATTCTATAGTAAGATTTTGCTATTTTTGTAGATAGCTATAGCTTTGGGGACTACAGTTTTTAGACATGAAATAAGTAGGTATGTTAGAAAGTGGTGCACTTAACTCCAGATTACAAAATCCTATTTCTTTCAGCTCATCTTTTTTGGGTCTCTCAAAGGAAGATTAATACCTAAAGGGATATGCTTCAGGGCTGGAGATTGTGTTATATTTTGCAGTGTATTCCATTGATGGAAATTTTCTTAAGGTTGGTGGGTGACCTAGAGTTAATCTAACCTGTTTCATCGCCAAATTATCCTAACAAATGGGTCTTTCAGTAAGGGGGGGAGTCCTCATGTCTGAACATTCTTGCTCAACTATAGAACTCAACAGTTATTTGTTATTGCACTTTCTTGACGCATTGATGAAGATTTGAAAGTGACGAGAACGTTCCAAGTGCCAGGCCAGGAAAGCCCTGATAGCAACAGAATGCATAGATGACCACAACCCACACAACTTCTTCCCTGCCCAGGATTGGCTGAACACATACCAACTGCCATCCATGATTATGTGCTCCCTGACTGCTTTCTTTCATGCACCCCATTGAACATCTCTCTATAATACTCTGGGTGTGCATCTTACAGGTGGAGAAGTTGGTGTTAAGATTTGAGCCTTCTACCTCCCCCAGCACCTGGCACCTGAAATAAATTCTTCCTTTTGTCTTCTCCAAACCCTCCTCTCTTAAGTTACTGACTCCTCTTACAACAAGTTTAACTGATTTTGTTTGACAACAGTTTTGGCAGATCCAGCCAGGAGCTATGCTTTCTATTTGTCAGCCACCCTCAGGATTCTCCAGGATGGAGCAGTCAGCCACAGCAGTACACCGTGGCTTACCTGTTCATTTCCTGAGTTAGTGGTTATGATAGGTGGACTTGTAACACTCTAACACCGTTTAAGTGCTCAAACCGTGCCTGCTGATTTAGTGGCTTTTTCCTCCTCCTCCTTCTCCCTCTCCTTCTCCTCTTCCCCTTTCCCCACTCCCTCCCCTTCCCTTTCCCTCTCCCCCTTCCTCCTCCTCCTTCTTCTTCAGCTTTTTCGATTCCCATTAGCATTAGCCTTTACTTACTGCAACCATTCCAGTTTCAGTGCTTCCCCCTCTCTCTCTGCCTGCCTCTCTGCCTACTTGTGATCACTCTCTCTCTGTCAAATAAATAAATAAAATCTTTAAAAATATAATAATATACTTGGGAAATTATGTTTGAAGACACGAAGAAGGAGAGGAGCATGGAAAGAGATCCCAGTGGAGAGAGGGATGAGGGTATAGAAGTCCCTCTGGTTTGGCTTCCCCAAAGCGGATCTCAATACTTCTCTTCTTCCTCTTCCCATTATGAAACCTGAACAGCCACAGAGTCTCCATCCCACACTCCCTTGGACTAAGAATGGCCATTTGACTGATTTCTGGTGAAGAAAGCTTTAAGTAGATTTGCAGGGGGACTTTTGAAAAAAGTATTTTGCTTTCTGATTAAAAGGACAGAAACTTTCCCTTGCCCCTGATTCCTTCTTGAGATGCTGAACTGAGGACAAAATCTTACAACCATGAAGCAAACCACAAGGACAAATACAACACCTTGAGGTTAACTGGTCAGAAAGATACACGGCTTGGAAACATGACAGTGGTTGAGCCACCTAATGATCCTGGAAGTGCCTCTCTTTGGACTCCTTGTAAACAATACAACTACAGAACATGGCTGTATGCCGCTACTAGCATTCTTTATTCCCATAGAATGATTAAAGATGATGCTAGTTAGTAGAGGCAAGATTTTCTCACCTTAACCCTGCCTCTAAAACATATGCCTTTTCTTTTACCACTTGAATTAAAGTAGAAAGAAGTTATGTGAAAGATATATACATGATACATACATATATGTATATGCCAATGTTGTATAAAAAGAGATAAAAAGCACATTTTTGTGTTTGTTGTTAATTTGTGAATGCACAGACATTATTCAAGAAGAGAAGAATTGAGGAAAATAAAATTTCAGGATGAACAGATCATTGAGGAAACGTAGCATCTCCATGTATGGTGTTGTAAGTAATTGCAGTCTTATTGGAGGGTTGGGGGGTTGAATGACCTACTCTTTGAGCCTCACTTCCACTACAAGAGTAGGAGCATTTGAACAAATTGGGGAGTTTATAGGCTTTGTCTCTTACATTTTACCTCAGCTTTCTAGCTGGGGTGAGTCCCAGATATTATTGTTCCATGTGCCTTTTCTTCCTTTTCTATAAGTCTTTCTCTACTATGAGTTCTTTATTTCCTATCAGTTTTTTTCTAGACCAGCGTTTACTGAGACCCCTTCCTGCCCTCCTAGGGTGTCCCCTCTCTGCCACTGATCTGCTATTCCTCATGTGTGCTCACATGCTCTCTTCCCTGATCTTTTCATGCTTTCTCTCCTTTTCCTAATTTTTACCCTTCATATATATTTTTAAAGATTTTATTTATTTATTTGACAGAGAGAGAGATCACAAGTAGGCAGAGAGGCAGGCAGAGAGAGAGGGGGAAGCAGGCTCCCTGCTGAGCAGAGAGCCCGATGTGGGGCTCGATCCCAGGACCTGGGATCATGACCTGAGCTGAAGGCAGAGGCTTAACCCACTGAGCCACCCGGGTGCCCCAACCCTTCATATATTTTTGTGTCCTCTTTCCTTCCCTGTCCCTCCCCTCACCCATCTCTATTCCTCCTTCTTGGCTTCCTTTCTAGAAGTGAAATGAGAAGTAATTAACCATGATATTATGCTTTTTGAAAATAATCATGATTTATTAAGCAGATTACTGGGTTGAAATGGACATTCCAAACACAATGATGAAAGGATAAAATTCTTATATTACTTAATTTTCCCAAATAATATGACTTAACCTTCTTCCACTTTAAAATCTTGTTTTACTAGAAAAACAGAGAGACTTCCACTACTGTTTCGTGAGTATCTTCTCTCCCACTCAGTTTTACCTTTTTCTAACTTCATTCAGAGAAGGTGGACGGAACCCACATTAGAGCACCAGTGATTGGGGCTAGCACCTCAGACAAATTCTATCTGAATCTAGAATGGGGTTCAGATACGGGCATTAAAACAAACAAACAAACAAACACCTCCTGAAGTGATTATAATGTGTAGCCAGAGGTGAGAAACAATATTCTAGAATTTGCATTCTCAATATAGTACTGCCTATTAAAACCATGTAAGTTTAAGTTGGGCTGGGGATATAAGGAAACCCCCCATTGAGTTGAGAAAGGTAAAATAAAGCAGAAAAAAAAAAATCTCCTCTAGAAGGCATCAGGACTTCCCAAAAGGGTAAGAGGAGGCTGAGATGACAATGTGTAGGCGCTGCCCACGTTCAGGGGTATGCCCGAAGTTAAAATTGTTTCCAAAAACCCCTGTGTGACCACAGACACCACTGAACTTGTCATACTTATATTTAGAAACAAAGCAATACATTCATGAAGGAATTCCATCAGACACAATAAAATTAAAATAAAAAGCTTCTCTCTACCTTAAAAAGAAAGTTTTATACTCTAGCCATCTTGTTGAAAAGTGTCCAGAGAAAACACATTTTTTTTAAATCCATGGGAACAAGCACACCAATTTCTAGGGTGGGTAATTTTGCAGAAATTTTTCCCAGGTAGTTTTAGTGAAACTTTTAGGAAGTTTTTTGGTCCCATTTAATGATTCAAGTTTAGAGTTCTGGGGTGTGTGTTGCATGTGTGTGATAGAGAGAAAGAGAGAGAGTGTGTGAGAGATGGGGGGGGGGCGGATTATAGGCTAGATCAGGCACATAGTTGGTGGAATTTCATATTAAAACAAAATCACTGAAAGGCAGTTTGGCGTACCATTTTTATTTATTTATTTATTTATTTATTTTAAATTTATTTTAAATTTTTTTAAAAAGACTTTATTTATTCATTTGACAGATGGAGATCACAAGTAGGTAGAGAAGCAGGCAGAGAGAGAGAGGAGGAAGCAGGCTCCCTGGTGAGCAGAGGAGCAGAGGGGCTCGATCCCAGAACCCTGGGATCATCACCCAAGTCGAAGGCAGAGGCCTTAACCCACTGTGCTACCCAGGCGCCCCCCCCCCTTTTTTAAACTTAGGATTTTGTACTCCAGAAATTTTTTCCTGAGTAAATCATTATGGAATGGTAGAAAATTTTAAGTATTTATGGTAACAAAAAATTGAATGCTATCTGCATGTAACAAAATAAAATTATAATATACAGACATGTATAATTAGACATATAGTGGCATATATTATGCATTTATCAAAAATAATGTTGCAGAAGAATTTTCAGCAGTGTGAAAAAATGGTTGCATATATTGTTTATGAAAAATATCAGGTTACATAATTGAATGTACATTACCTCATTCGTGTTAAAAATGTGTTTATTATTCAAATAAAGGACTGAATGACTTTAACATCAAAAAGCAGTTTTTCACTAGAAAGCAAAATCCTTGGAAATAGGGAATAAAATAGCTACATTCAGATACATGATACGTTATTTTAAAATGTTGGTGAATTTTATTAAATGTGTGATGGAATTGTGTGTGATTATGATTTTCTTGTTATGCCTTTTTATAAATTTTCTGCAACTAAGTAGATATCACTTAAAGATGAGAAAACATACCAAATTTATAGTATAGAAAATTTATGTATATGGACAAAGAATGAAATAAATGTACAAAAATGAAATTAATTTTTGTTTGAGTGATAAAACAACAGAATGAGGGATGCTTTTTTAGTCTAATGTAGCTTTATACACATGTGTATGCACACACAGAGACACACAGACACAAAACTTAAAAATCACACGTCCTGTGATATAACTGTGTTCACAGAGAACATGAATCTCTAGTCTATTAAAACACAAACTCTACACACAAAAGTCAATTTTATATAATAGCAAATAATTAGAAAAAAAAACATTTAAAAAAAGGTAGTTTTCACAAAAGCAATAAAAAATAAGGTACACAGAATTACTCCTTTCAAAAGAAGAGCAAGAATGTAATCAAGAATCTAGTAACATTTTAATTATTGAACATAGGTGACCTGGCCTCAGATTACGTGCCTCTCCTGAATTCATGGAAAGGAGTAAAGCCAAATTCCTCACTATTCTCTACCATATCCCAAAATCTATTTTGGAGATATTGAAGATTTAAATCTGGAAAACAAAACTTAAAAAAGTTTTAAATGAACATATAGGAGAACATTTGTATGACCTCTGAGAAAGATTTCATAGGATTTTTGCTTATAAGGGAAAAAAGTTAAATTTGACATGAAAAGCAAGAGTTTGTGAAAATTCATGTAAAAATTTGGAGAAAATATTTGCAACATGTATGTCTAATGAAAAAATAGTAATAAGAATATAGAAAGGCAGCCTACAAATTAATTTTAAAAATGGCAAACAGAATAATAGAAAATGAAAAATGAGCAAAAAATATGAGGAGACTTGTCACAGAAAAGCAAACCCAAAGGATCAATAAACATACGAAAAGAATTTCAAGCTCATTAGTAATCAGGGAAATTTATACCAAACTCAGAATGAGATTCTGTTTCATACCTATCAGCCTGGTGAAAATCGAAGTTCTTTGAACAACATCAAGTATTGGTGAGAATGTGAAACAATGGAACATCTAAAATACTGTAAGTAGAAATATAAAACTTCTTTTTCCCAAAATATTTTTTAAAAAGTGATCGGCATCATTCTGGAAGACTGAACATTGACATACATTGTGACCTGCCAATTTTACTCATGGAGATACACCCAAGGTAAATTTTAGCATGTGTGTACCAGGAAACTTGGACAAAAATGTTCGTTTCTTTGTAACAGCAAAACCCAGAAATGACACGGATGCAGATAAACAAGAAAATGGATAAATAAACGTGATATATTCATACAGCTAAATACTACGTCATGGCACAAATGAGCTACACACTATTCTCATCAGCGTAGATAATTTTGAATGAAAAGAACAAATCGCAAAAGAAAATCATCTTAAGTTCAAACCTGAGCAAAATAAAGCAATACACTGTTTAGGAATAAATGCCCATGTGGTAAAACTAGGAAGAAAAACAAAAGAATCATGAACCCAGACAAAAAACAGTTCTTTTCTCATGAAGTCTACTTTCTAATTGGAGAGATCACTTAACACCCATGCACTAAGCCACAAGTCTCTGGAATGATGCCTAGGATTGGAAAAAGCTACATGGGTCTTCAAAAATGTTGTCTAAGTTCTTAAGTTTCGTGGTGGTTATACAAGTATCCAGCCCATAATTATTCTCTGGACTTTAAATATAAGTTAAAAATATGTTTTTTGGGGGGCACCTGGATGGCTCAGTGGGTTAAGCCTCTGCCTTCAGCTTGGGTCACCGTCTCAGGGTCCTGGGATCAAGCCCCACATTGGGCTCTTTGCTCAACAGGGAGCCTGCTTCCCCTTTCTTTCTGCCTGCCTCTCTGCTTACTTGTGATCTCTCTCTGTCAAATAAATAAATATAATCTTCAAAAAAATATGCTTTTTTGTATTACTTACTTACAGTTCTTTTGTTAAATAAACAGAAATAGGAGTTAGAGTCTTTTGAAATGGACTATAGAGGTTATATTCAATAATGCTGCATTACTTATAATATTGCTCCCAAATCTGAGGAATATGTTTTATCAGAGTAACTGAAAATAAATGCTGCACCTCATCTGGACTTTGTTACACCCCATTTGCATGTGACATTTACAGGTGAGTTGGATTTTGTCTTTAATATTGGGCTTGATGACTTCTTCATTACCACAGGTCTTCAGACAACCAGCACTGAAGATTATTTAGATTAATGTTCACTTCTCTTTGAAAGAAGATAGAGAGGAAAAGTGACATGAATTTCGAAGAGGAAACTGAAGGTGACACGTCCTTACAGTGTTGGCTGAGATGTGCCTCTTTAAATGACACCAAGCCTGAAAGGCAGGCTGGGAGTCCCCTCAGGAGTTGGGTCTTAGGTGTGCACTTGCTCCATGGGCATGACATCATTTGATAAATTTACATCAAAGCCCATTGGTTTTAGCCCCGAAGAGGTGGGTTTGGGGTAGCTTTCATGGACAAAAGTCAGACTTAAAAAAATAAAAAAAGTTACATTGCTAGTTTCTGAACCAAAAGAAGACAGAATTTCCTCCAATCGCAAGGAACCAAGACAAAGATCACATTTCCCGGCTGCCCACTCGACTTACCACACCCCCTCCCCCGGTTCCCCTTTAGCAACAGAGAAAGAAATCACAGTAGTGAATTAATAATTCTGTGAGACAGACTTTCCTTCTCGGGTGTGATTCAGCCCGGCAGCCTGGAGGAGGGGTAGGTAGTGAGTTCTTTAACTCTGCTCGCTCTGGACTGGCTTTCAATATTAGACATTGGGAGTTTTTGAAAATTAACACTGGAACAAAAGTGACTATCATACTCCATGTCCCCTTCCCCCGCCCTCTATCCAAACTTAATCTTCTCTTGCTTTGGGGCCGCTTAAAAACAAAACAAACAAAACCCCCCGAACAACTGGGAAACACTATCTAGAAAGGTAGAGATCAAACCAGTACTCAGAGCGCGTTGTGACAATCTTCATTACCTATGATTGATTTTACTACGCGCTAAAGGAAAAATCTGTTTTACCATAAATGACACTCCTTCACCTCTATAATCAGCCTCCTTCCTCTCTCTTTCCAGCATATCTATTTAATCATGCATGACTGCAGCAAGGTAATGCGGTAGTTTCAATGTAACTGCCTTATCTAGGTCTGGAATGAGCAAGCCTGTGTGACTGAGGCGTCCTCAGCTCCACCGGCGCCGCCCCTTGGCTATGAGAATAGCAACAAGAGTTTTTCCACTGTGGGCTTCCAGGGGTATCTGTGCCACCTGAACCCCCTGGGACACGCCCCCCAATAATCCACAGACCAGATGGGAACTCCAGGGCACTGTGCTGACTTTCTTGCCCGACACATTTCTAAGTTAAAGGTCTTACAATAAATTTAATTTCCAGTCCACTTCTCTGCTTTCTGGGTTTTCAAAACCCGGGAGACTTGGCCTCCAGTAACATATTGGTCCAGAGGAGATCCTGTGCATCTGTAGTGGGATTGAGAACTCGTGTTTTTTTTTTTTTTCTTTCTTTTTAGAAGATTTTATTTTATTTGTTTGAGAGAGAGGGAGCACAAGCAGGGGGAGAGGCAGAGGGAGGGAGAGGGAGAAGGAGACTTCTGCTGAGCAGGAACCCCCCTACCCCCGCCCCAGGCTGGAGCCCAGGGCCCTGTGATCATGACCTGAGCTGAAGGCTCATGCTTAACCAACTGAGCCATCCAGGCACCCCTGGGCGAGGACTCAGAGATGCCCTTGTTGAGTCTGGTTTTTCAGTCCTCCACTGACATTCTTGGAATAATCTCTCTTGGAGATAAGCTTCTACTTCCCACTAAGCAGGGTAAAATCAACACTTAATGCTAAAGCCTCACAGGACCCCCTCACCCAGGAGGGTGGATTATTGTATTCATAATACAGCTGTTATCCACAATTAGGTCGGATGGTTGTCAACTCAAGCAAAGTCTGAGATAATCCTCAAAAAGCAACCCCTCTGGGACCACTATTATATATAATAATAGTGGGAGTCACTATTATTCTTCTCCAGCACATGATAGAACATTCCAGAGAGAGCCCAAGGGCTACTCAGACTCACAAAGGAATAAGGAACCCCAAATATAACTTTTAGCTGAGAGATATCTGGACAATTGCCATTCTCTGAGGAGGAGATCCCAGGCCTTGGGGCCCAGAGCAGTAGGGTTCCCTGAATCTCATCTCCACCCCCCCTCCTTTGGGAAAACTCTGCATTGGACTTTGACCTTGAAAATCAATATGATCCTATCCATTGAATGCACTTCACACAAGCTACATGTCAAATATTTTAATATAGACTCTGTTATCCCGTTACAAGGATGTTCCCACTGTTAGAAAATCTGTCCCACCCTTTTCTTAACAATGTTAGCACGTGAAAAAGAAAACTGAGGTTCTTTCCCACAGCTTTCCCTGAACTAGAGGAAATGGACAAAATTTCTTATAGTTTAAAATTGCATTTAAAAATAGATATTTTATGACAGTTTTTTTTTTATAACTCTAATGTCTTTTATGAAGGATAAATCTGGTAACAGAAGGATTTTTATTTTGTTGAACAACATGTTGAGGTCTGGGTAGAAAACTTTATAAAAGAGGAGCTCTATTGGAGTGTAATTGTTAATCAAATTTATCAATATTTTCTTTTAGAACGACATATTCAGTTTTGTTTAAGAAATCATTTTCTATCTCTGTGTTTTCTCCCCAGAGATGTAAAGTTTTGCGTTTGACTTACACATCCTTGCTTTATCTAGAATTGATTTTTATGTGTGGTGTGAACTAGGACTTTGAACTTCAATTTGATCCATAATTTTAATCAGTTTTCCAACTGTGTTTATTAAAGATTCTTTCCTTTCTTTATTGCTCTGCTATGTCATCCCCATGTAACAAATTTCCATATATCCATATGTCATATAAAGTGATACTTAACCTCACTAATAATCAAGGAAATGCAAATCAGGACTATGGAGGTATCATTTTATACCTGTTCAATTGGCATCTCCTTCTGTTCCATTGAAAGTTTGTTTGTCCTTGTGCCAGTGTCAAGGTGTATTATTTTCTATAAATTGTCCTCCTAGGAAAAATCTTGTAGGTTTTAGTGCATGGGTCTTTTTAACCCTCTTGGTTAAATTTAACCTCCTTGATTCTTTTTGATGCAAGTGTACATGGATTGTTTTCTCAATTTCTCTTTCTGATAGTTTATTATTAGGGTCTAAAAATGTAACAGATATTTGTATTTTGGTTTGTATCCTGCAATTTTACTGATTTTGTTAGTTCTAATAGTTTTTCATTGAGCCTTTATGGTTTTCTTTTTGTAAAATTATATCATCCATAAATGGTAACAGTTTTATTCCTTCCTTTCCAGTTTGGAGGGCTTTTCTTTTTTCCTGCCTAATTACTCTGGCTAGAACTTCTAATCTTATATTGAATAAAAAATGACAAGAATGTGCATGTTTGCTTGTTCCTGATCTTAGAGGAAAAGCTTTCTGCTTTTTACTATTGAATACAATGCTAATTGTGGACCTATCCTATGTGGCCTTTATTATGTTGAGGTACATTCCCTGATTTGCTTTGTTGAGGCTTTTTATCATAAATGAATGTTGAATTTTGTCAAGTGCCTTTTCTACATCTGTTGAGATGATCTTATGCTTTTAATCTTTCATTTTGTAAATGTGATGTATATTGTTGATTGATTTGCAGGCATTTAACCATCTTTGCATCTCTGGCTAAATCACACTTAATCATGGTATATGATTTTTTTAATGTACTATAGAATTTGATTTCCCCCTATTTTGTTGAGGATTTTTGCATCTATATTCATCAAGGATATGGGTCTTTAAATTCTTTCTTTCTTCCCTGCCCTCTTTCCCTTTTTTCTTCCTTCCTTCCTTCCTTCCTTCCTTCCTTCCTTCCTTCTTTGTGTCTTTGTCTGGTTTTGGTATCAGGGTAATGCTGGTCTCATAAAATGAATTAAGAAACATTTCTTCCTCTTCAATTTTTTTGCATGAGTTTAAGAAGGGCAGGTATTAAATTTTCTTTGAATCTTTGATAGAATTTACTTACAGATCCATCTGGTTCTGGTCTTTTGTTTGTTGGAGGCTTTTATTACTGATTTAATCTCCTTTTGGTAATTGGGCTAGTCAGCTTTTCTATTTCTTCACAATTCAGTCTTGGAAGATTGAGTATTTCTATTTGTTGGCATATAATTGTTCATAGTAGTCTCTTATGAAACTTTGTATTTCTTAAGTATCAACTATATCTTTCCCTCTTTCATTTCTGACTTTATTTATGAGGGCTCTCTCTCTTTTCTCTTAATGAGTCTAGCTAAAGTCTTACTACTTTTGCTTATTTTTTTAAAGAACGAGCTCTTAGTTTCATTGATCTTTTCTATTGTCTTTTTAGTCTCTATTTTATCTATTTCAATTCTTACCCTTATTATTTCCTTCCTTCCACTGACTTTGGGCTTCATCTGTTCCTCTTCTTCTAGTTCTTTTAAGCGAAGAGTTAGATTGTTTACTTGAGATTTTTCTTGTGTTTGAGGGAGGCCTGTATTATATGAATTTTCCTTAGTACAGCTTTTGCTGCATCCCATAGATTTTGGTATGTCATATTTTCATTTGCATTTGTCTCAGGATATTTTTTAAAATTTCTCCTTTGATTTCTTCATAGACCCATTGGCTTTCAGCAGCATATTATTTAATCTCCACACATTGGTGATTTTCTAGTTTTATTTTTGTGATTGATTTTTAGTTTTATACCAGTGTGGTCTGAAAAGATGCTTAATAAGATCTCAGTGTTTTCAAATTTATTGAGACTTGTTTTGTGGCTGAAAATATGACTGATCCTGCAGAATGTTCATGTGCACTTGAGAAGAATATGTATTCCACTGCGTTTGAATAGATGCTTCTGTATATATCTGTTAAGTCCTTCTGGTTTAATGTGTTGTTGTTTAAGGCCAATATTTCCTTATGGATTTTTTGTCTGGATGATCCATCCAATGATATAAGTGTGGTATTAAAATCCCCTAATATTTATTGTATTGCTGTCAATTTCTTTCTTTAGGTCTGTTAATATTTGCTTTATATATTTAGCTGCTTCTATTTTGAGTGCATAAATATTTATAACTGTTATATATTCTTGGGCTCCTGGGTAACTCAGTTGGTTAAGTGACTGCCTTCAGCTAGGTCATGATCCTGGAGTCCCAGGATCGAGTCCCACATTGGGCTCCCTGCTGGGCAGGGAGTCTGTTTCTCCTGCTGACCTTTCCCCACTCATGTTCTCTCTCTCTCATTCACTCTCTCTCTCTTTCTCAAATAAATAAGTAAATGTTATATATTCTTGTTGGATATCATTACATATTAAAAATCTTTGTCTCATTAAAGTCTTTATTTTAAAATCTATTTTTCTGATATAAGTATAGTAGTTATATAAAGTAGCTATACTTATATCAGAAAAAAATAGAAACAGAAAAAGATAAAAGTGTCTTTTTCTTTTTTTTTCATTTTATTTTATTTCTTTTCAGTGTTCTAAAATTCATTGTTTATGCACACACCCAGTGCTGCATGAAATATGTGCCCTCCGTAATACACACCACCATGTTCACCAACCCCACACCCCTCCCCACAAACCCTCAGTTTGTCTCTCAGAGTCCACAGTCTCTCATGGTTTGTCTCCCCCTCTGATTTCCCCCATCTCACTTCTCCTCTCCACCTCCCCATGTCCTCCGTGTTATAACTTGTGCTCCACAAGTAAGTGTAACCATATGATAATTGACTCTCTCTGCTTGACTTATTTCACTCAGCATAATCTCTTCCAGTCCCATCCATGTTGATATAAAAGTTGGGTATTCATCCTTTCTGATGGAGGCATAATACTTCATTGTATATATGGACCATATCTTCTTTATCCATTCCTCCAATGAAGAATATCTTGGTTCTTTCTACAGTTTGACAACTGTGGCCATTTCTGCTATGAACACTGGGGTACAGATGGCACTTTTTTACACTACATCTGTATCTTTGGGGTAAATTTGGGGTAAATACCCAGTAGTGCAATTGCAGGGTCATAGGGAAGCTCTACTTTTAATTTTTTGAGGAATCTCCACACTGTTTTCCAAAGTGATTGCACCAACTTGCATTCCCACCAACAGTGTAAGAGGGTTCCCCTTTCTCCACATCCTCTCCAACACATGTGTTTACAGTCTTGTTAATTTTGGCCATTCTAACTGGTATAAGGTGGTATCTCAATGTGGTTTTCATTTGAATCTTCCTCATGGCTAATGATGATGAATATTTTTTCATGTGTCTGTTGGCCATTTGTATGTCTTCTTTGGAGGAGTGTCTATTCATGTCTTCTGCCCATTTTTTGACGTGATTATCTGTTCTGTGTGTGTTGCATTTGAGGAGTTCTTTATAGATCTTTTGACATTTTTAATTATAATGTGTCTTGGCGTGGATCTTTTTGGATTAGTCTTCTTTGGAACTTTCTGAGCTTCCTGGATCTGGATGTCTGTTTCCTTCTGCAGGGTAGGGAAGGTTTTAGCTACTATTGCTTCAAATGTGTTTCTTGTCCATTTATCTCTCTTTTTATTCTGATACTTCCATTATGTGAATGTTGCTCCACTTGTTGCTGTTCCATAGTTCCCTTGAATTATCTTCACTTACCAAAAAATGGTTTTCTTTTTTGCTGCTCTGTTTGGGTGAGTTCCACTGTTCTGTGTTCCAGGTTACTGATTCTTTTGTCTGTCATCTAGTCTGCTATTGAACCCCTGTATTGTATTTTTCTGTTCAGTTATTATGTTCCTTAGCACTGTGATTTCTGTTTGGTACATATGTTTTCTCTTTATTAAAGTTCTTTCTCTGTTTACACTTCTTCTCTTGAGATTAGTGAACATCTTTATGGTCATTAATTTGAACTTTTTATCAGGTAAATTACTTATCACCATTTAATTAAGGTTTTTTTCTAGGGTTTTATTTTGTGCTTTCATTTGGATATATTCCTGTTTCTTCATTTTGCTCAACTCTCTCTGTTTGTTTCTATGTATTAGGCAAAAACAGCTATCTTCCCCAGACTTAAAAAAGTAGTCATAAGACTGGGGGTGTGTTAATGTCTGTTTTCTGTGCATCGGGGCAATGGGAGCCTGCCAAGAATTGTCTGGCATGGGGAGCCTGCTGAAATAGTCTCTCCAATTGTTTTAGTCCCATGGTACTCAGAAATGCAAGTCCTCTTGGACCTGCTGGCCACCAGAGCCAGGCATTCAAGGGGTGTATCATGTGTGGACTATGTACACCTGCTAGCGTTGGTAGGACTGCTGGGAAGTGCCAGGCCAGGGGAAGTTTGCCTGCTGAGTTTAGCAGGATGAAACTGCAGGAGAGTTCAGGGTTGAGGCAAGCAGTGCTACCAAGGTAGAGAGAGAGTGCAAAAATGGAGCCCAATAGTATTTATCCCTGGAGAGAGTTCCAACAGATCTCTCTCCCTCTGACAGATGATTTAAGAATAGCTAATGTATCGGGGCGCCTGGGTAGCTCAGTGGGTTAAGCCGCTGCCTTCGGCTCAGGTCGTGATCTCAGGGTCCTGGGATCGAGTCCCGCATTGGGCTCTCTGCTCAGCAGGGAGCCTGCTTCCCTTTCTCTCTGCCTGCCTCTCTGTCTACTTGTGATGTCTCTCTGTCAAATAAATAAATAAAATCCTTAAAAAAAAAAATAGCTAATGTATCTCATTCTTGTATGGTCTAGGCATTTTCCAGTCTGCTGATTTTGTGCTACCTCCAGGGATGAGTGAGTCTGTATGTGAACTTTCTAAGAGTGGAGTCTCAGTTTCCTAGAGCCTTTTGTTCTCCTAGTCAAAAGCCCTGTTGGTTTTCAAACCCAGACATTTTGGGGACTCAATTCTCGAGTGCAGGTTCCAAGGGTTGGTGTACCTGATATGGGCCTCAAATCTCTTACTCTTCAGGGATACCCTCCATATTTTTGAGGTTCCTCCTGCTTGTGGGCCATTGTGTAGGGGGCTGAGAAGAGAAATTTTTGACGAGACTGTGCCTCTTGCTTTCCTACCTGTTTTGATGTGGACTCTTTGCCCTTTGTTGTGAATGAATTGTTCAGCTTGTTTTCAGGTCTTTCCAGAGTGAACTGCTCTATATTTAGCTGTAGATTTGGTATGCCTGTGGAAGAAGATAAATTCAGGGTCTTCCTGAACTACCATCTTGAACTGCTCCCAAGAAAACTTTAAAAAAAAAAAAGATTTCAAAAGGAATACATGTTCATCACCAGAAATTGTAAAAACACCCAAAATCATAAATTGATAATAAAAATAATTTTTAAGATTTTTATTTAGTATGTTAGCTTATTAAACACTGTTCATAATTAGGAAATACTGTGAATTTACTACTAATTATACTTTGGTATGTATTCTGGTACTTTTTGTCAATTTGTCCAGAATATGTCCAATTTACTCTTCATATATACCTCTGCATATTCTTAGATACACATACAAATGCATATACTCACAGAATTATGATCATAACAGTATATAGTATTTTATCTACTTTTTCTATTTCATTAACATTTTCCCATATTTTTCTTCAAAAACAGGAAATTTAGTAGCTGTGTTTTAAGCTAATTTCTAAAGTGAATCCAAATTATACTGCCTCTGGATCTTAAAGCAAAATTTTCATATTTTTAGGTGAGTAATTGTTTAACAACTCAGTACAATAATTCATTAATGTATATTTTCACTTCCTGTTAAGCTTTAGGCACCTGCTGTGTTCATTCATAGCTCCAACCTAGTCTTGACCTAGTTGGCCTTATCAAGCCTGGAGGTATATAAAGTGCCCCAACCCTAACCATAGATACAATCCTTAATTTATATTGGAGCCATGACATTGTTCATGAGGTGGGTTCTTACATCTTTAGTTCATTGAGCTGCATCCTTTCTTTTCTTTCTGGCCTGCACAGAGCTAGCTCAGCTCATGTCACTGGGCAGCTAATCCTGATTAATACTAAAATTCCCCCTAACGTCCCTGGAGCCAGATTATAAAACTGTACTGAGCTTTTCTGGGGCCTTGACTGAATGCTTTCTTATCACCAGGTATTTATTAATTTATTTTTTTAGTCAGTCAAGTCAATGAAAATATATTGATTGCCTCCCCCATGCCAAGGTACTAGGTGAGGATACTACTGCCTGGGTTTTGATCTGCTGCTAAATGAATGATAAGATATCATTTCAAAACAGATAGACTACAGTCAACCTGATAAGTGCCTGATTCTGAAAATCACCACTGCCTGGACAGTCCTGTTTTGCTCCAAATTGGATCTCTTAGATATTTATCAATATTTATTAATATCTTAGATATTGCCCCAAAGTGAATCTCTTAGATATTTATCAATATCTTAGATATTGATACCATATGGAATTTACTATACTCTTTGGACACTATAACTTGAAAATCTGGTTACCCATTTTAGGACTCTGTTCTGTAGCTAGGTTAGTCCCCCATAAATTCTGGCTTCTGCTCCTATCCTCGTCTTGCATTTGCAAAGGTCCTGGCAGACGTTTCATGTAAGTTTTCTTGGGGCTGAGCTTCATAACATTTAGTTTATATTATGTTTTATAAATATAGTTTATAAAAATATCTTCATATACTTTTCTCACTTTTCATATGCTTTTTTCTCACCCTTCATATACTTTTCTCACTTTTCATATACTTTTTCTCACCCTAGTTTTAAGTCTTCAAGTAACTATTAGAGGTAGGAGGGAAGGTTTGTTACATTCTGTTTCACTGCGAGGAAATTAACTTTAAGAAGTCAAATGACTTATTGATATTTACATAGTTAATAATTGGTCTCCTTAGGTCTTGAATGCTGATCTTTTTTCTCTTATTTCCGTGGTTTTTCCATCTGGTGGGGGCCAGAGATGACTAACCTCCCCTTTGAATCAACCTTACAGTTCATCTCAGAAAGTAGTCAACTTTTCAGAGTGAAATATTAATGTATCAAAATTTCCAGGATAGTTTAACCTCCAAATAGTTACACAAAAGCTATCAATATCAGATACTGTATAGTTAGTAGGATTAAAAACCAGTGGATATAAATGACATATCAGATAAAGGGCTAGTTTCCAAAACCTATACAGAACTTACCAACTCAACACCCAAAAAACAAATAATCCAATCAAGAAATGGGCAGAAGACATGAACACATATTTCTCCAAAGAAGATACCCAAATGGCCAACAGACACATTAAAAAGTATTCAATATCACTCAGCATCAGAGAAATACACATCAAAACCACAATGAGATACCACCTCACACCAGTCAGGATGGCTAAAATTAACATGTCAGGAAACAACAGATGTTGAAGAGAATGTGGAGAAGGGGGAACCCTCCTACACTGTTGGTGGGAATGCATGTTGGTGCACCTACTCTGGAAAACAGTATGAAGGTTCCTCAAAAAGTTGAAAATAGAGCTACACTATGACCCAGGAATTGTGCTACTGAGCAAAGATACAAATGTAGTGATCTGAAGAGGCACCAGCACCCTAATGTTTATAGCATTGTCAACAATAGCCAACTGTAGAAAGAGCCAGATGACCACTGACAGATGAATGGATAAAGAAGTTGTAGTGTATGTATACAATGGAATATTATGCAGCCATGAAAAATGAACCATTGCCATTTGCAACAACATGGGTGGAACTAGAGGGTATTATGCTAAGTGAAATATGTCAGTCAGAGAAAGACAATTATTATATGATTTCACTGATATGTGAAATACAAGAAACAAGGCAGAAGATCATAGGGGAAGAGAGGAAAAAAGTGAAACAAGATGAAAACTAAAGAGGAAGACAAACCATAAGAGACTCTTAATCTTAGGAAACAAACTGAGGGTTGCTGGAGGGGAGGATGTTGGGGGATGGGGTAACTGGGTGATGGACATTGGGGAGGGAATGTGTTGTAATGGGCACTGGGTCTTATATAAGACTGATGACTCACAGACCTGTCCCCCTGAAACAAATAATATATTACATGTTAATTAATTGAATTTAAATTTTAAAAAAGATGAGAGAAATTTTAAAAAACAGTGGATATTAAGGACTTTTTATAAACATTCCTTAAATTTCTTCTGGTCTCTTGAATACAGAGCTAGCTTCTATGTGAGAATACAGTTTTTATTGGCATAGACCTATTGGGGGAAAGTTCTGTACAGGATTCCTGGAGATCCATGCTGACTTGGCAATCTCTAGAACAGAGAAGTTATCCTCTTACATGTAGTGTATGGGCGGTGTGAGTTGCTAGCATCTTTGCCAGCCTTTCTAGACTCCCCTTTCTGGGCTGGGGCTAAAGGCCTGGAAATGACATTTCCCAGGCTATCTTGCTGGCAAGACTCTTGTATAGAGTGACCCTCTGAGAGGAACTCACTAGAAATTGAAAAACAAAAGAAACAATTATCCTGTGGTAATGAAGGTAGATAGCAAATATAGGCAGAATGGAAATGCAGCTCTTGCATTTCCCTAATTTTTGAAAATCAACATTTTTTTTTTTTCTGAGCTTCTCTCTACCAATAATTCTGTTTTATTAGAATCATGTTTCTTATATTAAATCCCTTCCTGCTTAGGGGCGCCCAGGTGGCTCAGTCTGTTAAGTGGCTGCCTTCAGACCGGGACATAGTCTCAGGGTCCTGGGATTGAACCCTGAGGCATGTTCCCTACCTAGCGGGGAGTCTGCTTCTCCCTCTCCTTCTCATCCTCTCCTGGCTCTCTCTCTCTCTCTCTCATAAGTAAAATCATAAATAAATAAATAAATAAATAAATAAATCCCTTCCTGCTTAGAACTTCTAGAGTGGAATCTTTTATTTCTTGAACTAATTTTGACCAATTACAGAACTTTCCCTGTGATATTGTAATTTTGGTATTCATATTTGTTTCTTTCTCTGGATGTTTTTTCCTCTGGTCTCTCAAAGAGGTGGATGTGTCTTTTTCATCTTTGTATCCCAATGTTTGCAATATAAAAGCACTTAATAAATTTCAAAAGAGTATACAAAGAATAAATTTGAATAAGGAGAGGGTGAGGTGTTTTGGAACAAGCCAAAAAATGTATAAATTGAGTAGGGAAACCAAAATCTTCAAAGCGTCAATCTTTAAACCCAGATTGATTCCATTGGTCAACTAGTTGATTCAATCAGCACTATCTTGATTAAGAAATTCTATGCAAATAAAGCCTCTTTATAACCAAGTTGGATCTCTTAAGAAATCACAAAAATGATGTATTTGTACATCATGCAAATTAGCATTGATGTTCTTGTTAGGGTTAAATTCAATGGTGACATGTCTCCTCACTGAAGTTCTTTAGTGGATGATGATCACTATAAGAGAAACTACATATATTTTGTCCAGGTTGGGCCCACTGTTGGAAGTGAAGAGGGTTGACCCTGAGCAAAACATGAAATTCTGACCCCTGATAAACATATTATCTCAAATACTGTCTCAGCATTTGCTTCCAGACAAAGTCTAAACTAAGCTGTGTCAGACATTGGGTTTAGCATTTGCGGCACAGAATAAGTAAGTTTTCCTTTTTTAAGAAAATCACATTGATGATTAACTGGTTCACCAATAATTATAAAATAGTGATAGAAAGTGTACAATTTAATGAGAGTACGTAGGAAAAGCAGTTAACTCAGCCTGAGTTTCTTAGATGAGGGGACTCTGCAGTTGAATTCTGGGGGCTATATAGAAATTGGCTAATGAGTAAGAGTGGTGCTTCTTAGATGAGGGGACTCTGTAGTTGAATTCTGGGGGCTATATAGGAGTTGGGTAACGAATAGAAGTGGTGCGGAATAAAAGAGGGCATAGAAGAGGCAGGCTCTGGGCTGTGGGCTCACGGCATCTCTGGATTCTACGTGGGTGTGCATATATGCAGAGAGCCCCAGGTCCACATCACAAAGAGCCTTGTGGGTCATGCTTAGGGGCTTGGATTTAGCTGAAAGTCCATGGAGGGCCATTAAATACAGATACTGTATTTCAGTGAAATTCTGCTCAGTTCACAGACCCCCAGCTTTATTCAAGTCCTTGCCCCTAAAATCCTCCAGTTCTAGGGTGTCCCATTGGTCCATAAACCTGATTAGATGGACATTTTAGAAAGATCCCATGGGCTGCCCTACAGAAGACGGTTTGCTGGTATCATAACTGAGAGCCAGAGGACCAGTTAACAAGCTGGTATAGTGGCCCAGGTGAGAGGTAATCTGGTTGATGATATGGAAGCCTAAAAGAGCAGATCAGTAGATTCCAAATGAACAGATTTTGACCCTTCTTCTCCTCCCCCCCAAAAAATTTTCTTGGGGCACCTGGGTGGCTTAGTGGGTTAAGACTCTGCCTTCAGCTCAGGTCATGATCTCAGGGTCCTGGGATTGAGGCCGGGCATTGGGCTTTCTGCTCAGCAGGAAGCCTGCTTCCCCCTCCTCTCTCTCTGCCTGCCTCTCTGCCTACTTGTGATATCTCTCTCTCTGTCAAACAAAGAAATAAAATCTTTGAAAAAAATTTTTCTTGTTTATTCTATTTCATTTTCATTTGTATTAAATAATATTTTCTATTTACCAGATGGTTTGGAACATATCCTTATTATGTTATTATGACATCTGTTAGAAAATACTCTGACAATAAGGTATGATCTTGAATGTGTGTTGGGGATAGAAGAGGCATGAGGGGATTTACTTGGACCTATAATACCAAGTTGTCCTTTCTTCAAAAATACAAAAGCCTACATAGACAACAAAAGAAGCATAAAGTCAGTTTAAGCAATATATTTCCAAACTCTGTGGTTAAAAATAATTGTGGTACATTTTCCACAGGCTCTAAAACTATTCTGCTGCCCCTAGGGTTCCTGTGTAGCTTGTGCTGGGCCAACAGGGCTGATCCTTCTGTGGATCCAGAAGTTTCTGTGAGAACAATTTCCTTTCTACTCTGTAAAATTATTCTTGTTTTTTTTTTCCCCCTGTGAAAAACATTCATTTATTAAATACATTTTTTTTTTTTTTACCAGCTGTAATTTTGCATGTTTTGTCTTTAGTCTGTTTCAGCTATTAGAAAGCTGGAGGTCTCAGTTTCAGGTAAGAAAAAGTTAGTTGCCATTTTAGATATTCAAATGTTGAATATTTAAAATATTCTCTACTTTGAATACAGTGTTTTAAACAAAATGTAATTTTGGACATAAGTTAGAAAATATAATAGTGTGAAAACTGAGAAACAGCTAATAACATGACAAATACTTTTATTTTCAAGTGCCTGCTTTAAAACCTGCAAACCTGATGTGTTTAAATCCTGAGGAAAATATAAAACAACTACCAGACTACTATCTAGTCATTTTACATTTTCTAAAATTTGAATTTAAGTCATTTTCTGTTCAAGTTTTCTAAAGATAAGCATGAAAATTATGAAGTACTAGCTAGCTACTTCCTATTTTCTGACTCATTATTCTACTGGAAAATCTAACTACAAAACAGGAATTCACAGAGAAGCATTATAGATTTGTGAAACATGTTCAATAGTCAACCAATATGTTAGGAGATTTCACCTTCACAAATCCTATTGATAGAGAACACAGGACACTCCAGACCTGGAGGATCTGGGGAGCAAGGACTTGAATAAAGTCTAGGTCCCTAAGCTCTGAGCAGAATTGCACTGAATCACAAGACCGGAAAATAAATAGTTCAGTATCGTTTCATTTTTTAAAATTTTAAACAGATTTATTTATTTATTTTTGAGAGAGAGAAAGAGAGGGTACAAGTCGGGAGGAGGGGCAGAGGGAGAAGCAGGCTTCCCATTGAGCAGGGAACCCGACGTGGTACTCAATCCCAGAGATCCCTGGGATCATGACATGGAACTGAGGGTAGATGTTTAACTGACTGAGCCACCCAGGTGCCCATCAGTATTGTTTCAATGGCAGGGGTAAGTAGGTGAGTGGAGGGGTGGGTGAGGACAGCAAGGAGGGATCTATTCCACTTCTCTCCTTAGTCATTGCAGGACTCCCAAGTTTCTTAATATTAACAAATAAATGGGTGTGTTTGCTAGGATTCTTCATGCTGTAAATAATGTCTTCTCTTACTTTGATTCCTGTGTAGACTGACAGCTGGATGTCATTTTAAATATGATAAAATGTTATTATAGTAATATTATATTATATATACCATGTAATACATATTATATATGATATATAATATAATAATATATAATAATTACTATGATATACAGTAATATAGTAAGTAGCATCTTATTCTAACAATCTCTAAGGATTTCCCAAATTACTACCTGTAACTCAAGATTCTTAGGTCTTAAATGGATGGGATATAGCTCGGAAATAAGCATTTCCTCTGTGAGTTAAATAACAAACCAGTTCAGAAAGGTACAAAGTCACTGGAAGAGACAGAGTGTGGCTGAACTGAAGTTCTTGACGTGATTAAAGGTAAGGGGCCAACCAGAAGTTGGGGTAGTGACACCAAGAACAGGGTGGAGTCTCAAAAGCGGACATGGTCCATCAAAGTACCATGGGCAGGAGATGGCATCCGGGACTCCTGCTATGTAAGGAAAGAGGACTTAACCATTGAGACCTAGAGGTGGGCATATCCCAGTGCATAGAAGAGTGCAATTGTCCTGTGAACTCAGTTACTAGCTCCCCCAATCTGATTCCAGGCTTGCCAGAAGTCCTAATAAGGATTCTCATAGGGTGAGCCTCTGAGGAGGGAGCATACTGACGGGAGGGTGCAAGTGTTTGTACCTCTTTGGTAGTAAATTGTTCTCACATAAATTACCAATACACTAATATATCTCTGATCTTGGTTAATATGGCATTGCCCCTGGAAGATGGAGCTTTTATGGCAAAAAAGGCACATGGTGATCATCAATGCCACCTATGGGATTGCAGATGATAGAAGGCACCACCTGAAGGAAGACATCTGCCTTCTTCAAATGCCCCACGTGCATGGTGTAATTGTGTTCTCTTTCTCTCTGCTGCATTTGTGAAAATAGTGCTTCTGTGGCTACTATTGATTCCAAATCCTGACTGCATATTAGATTCATCTGAACTTAAAAAAAAATCCCATTCCCAAGAGTGCCATCTCAGGCCAATTAAGGGTGGAAATCTCTGGACACTGGTTTGGTTTAAAAGCCATCTGAATGAGTTTCATAGGTCCTTAGCTCAGTTACTGATAGAGAAGAACATTTTCTGGTAGGATGAGCAAGGAGACATTCCCTAATATATTTTAGAAAAGATTTAAGAAGAATTTTACAGTTGAGGAAGCTGAACAGGTAACTGGGCCATGGTCTGAATCTGGAATTTCTTTTACAAAATATCAAGTTCTTTCTATGATATCTGGCAGAATGCAGAACATAAGGAAAGAATTCTGCCAGATTCTAGTGAAGAGAGAAGGGAGACAGGAAAGGGAGGCAGAAAGGGCATCCAGAAAGACAGCCCAAGAAAAGACAAAGAGGTAGAGAAATTTGCGGGATGATCTGTGGAGCTGTCTTCAAAGTGTGTGCATAGGACTCACTGGGGCATGGCTGGAAGATGGTAGAGTTTTGTTTTGTTTTGTTTTTTATCTCTCTTTCCCCCCCCCCTTTTTTTTTTGCATGTTTTACAGGGTGCAGGAACCATTGATATGGTAATATATGTATATAATTTATAATGAAATAAATACACATATAATGGAGTACATGCTCAAAAACTGTTTGCTGGTAGGGACAATTCGTCAGACAAGCCCAGAGTCCATTGTGTAGAGAGGATCTTCTCCACTAGGGCTGTGTACAGGCCTCTGCCGGGCCACAAGCACCAAATTACTGGCCACAGGCAGGGCACAGGCACAAGACATTCTCAAAACATTCTGTAGGTGTTACTGGTGTGGTGATGGCAACCTTAGGTTAAGAATCATTATTCTAGAGCAGAGGTTCTTAAAGTATAGTCTGGAGATCTTCAGGGGTCCTTACGACTTTGTTAGGGACTCCACAAAGTTAAAAATTATGTTCATAACAATACTCAGGTGTTATTTGTCTTTCTTGTTCTCAGACTCTCCTAAGTGTGCTGTGGAGTTTTCCCTAGGCTCTGTGACATGTAATGATATCATCATATTGGAAGCTGATGGAATTTTTGTTTCTATATTCTGTGCTTTGACATGTTTAAGTTTTAACTTCTAAATGCTAAGTATAAATAGATATAACACACTTAAACAAAAGCTCTCTGGAGTCTTTAATAATTTTTAAGATGTAAAAGCGTCCCAAGACCAAAATATGTCTTTTCTAGAGGGAACAGAAGAGAGTATAGAAGGTCAGGAGATATCTATACTAGTGGCAGATGGAAAAAATGAATACTTAAGTATTCATTTTGGCTCAAATTGTCAATAGCACCACATAACATGTTGGAAATTCAATTCCAAGGCCTTAAAAAAATTTTTTTTGAAGATTTTATTTATTTATCTGACACAGAAAGAGAGAGATCGCAAGTAGGCAGAAAGGCAGGCCGGTGGGGGAAGCAGGCGGATGCGGGGCTGGATCCCAGGACCCTGAGATCATGACCTGAGCCAAAGGCAGAGGTTTAACCCACTGAGCCACCCAGTCACCCCAATTCCAAGGGCTTTTGATCTCATCTCATGTGATGATTTAAATTTTTAAAAACATGTCTGAGAGTGCATTCACAATATATATATTATTTTAAATCAATGAACATATACTATTAAAGATAAAAAATGTGAGGATTTCAAAGCAGTGAGATAAAGATGAAGTAAGACTCTAAAATAATTATTTTTATTAATGGTAAAAAGACCTTTTGCTCTCAATAAGAAATAATGAAATCAATAAATATACTTCATTATTTAAAAAAAATAAATCATTATCTTTCACATTGTGATAAAGCTATTCCGAAGTCTCAGTTCACTTTGCTGTGATCCTTGATGTTAATGACCTCCAGAGCTGGGAAGGACAGACACTACAGAGGATAGAAAAGCAATAGAAAGCAGACCAGAGAGAAAAAAAGTTATCGTGCCTCCTTATTACATTTCATTCTAACTACCAACTATGCAATGGTTTTTGCTGAAACGCAGGTAGCAAATTCCAGTCTTGGATGTCAATTAGGTGTGAAGATGGAGAGCTATGCTAGTACTTCCAATGAATGGGTACAAAACCCCTTGAAACTCTTCTTTGGGTAATTTTTAAACAGACTAAAAATCGTTGCTTCCAAGCTTAGGTGTGCAGATAGGTAAGTTTATACGTGGCATGGCTCCATCAGTTTTGGCCATAAAATCACATAACATGGGATAATTCAAATGTGATTTTTTCAACATGCAGGAAGTAAATGAATGCAGGTGTCACTACTACCCCCTCTTAGCTGGGCAACTCATAGTTCCTTCAGAACTGCTCAGGGGACAGTGGCCTCTGATGTTGAGAAAGGCGGAACAGTCATTCATGTATCAAATACTCATCAAACGAACTCCGAGTTTTCCTCCTTTCTTCCTGCACCCTCTGTTGCATGCAGCCAGCTTTGGGAAAGCCGTCAGGGAGTTTTAATCAGAGGAGACAGCTCACCAGGCCTCTGGTTTACAGGCACAGGTGAGCAGTCAAGTTGTGCGAGAGAGCAGGCTAGAAATGGGAGAGTGGAGGCAAAAAGGCAGAAGGAAGCTAGGGACCAAGCCAGAGGGGCAGAAGTCTAGAGACAAGTGGATTTGAGAGACACTTTGGAAATAACACTTCCTAAAGTTTGGAGGTGGGAGGAAGGGGACACAGTCTAGAGTGGCTGGGAAGATAATGCTCTTTTCTGAGCATGGGAGGAAGGGGACAGGGATAGAACATTAAGAGTTCAATTTTGGATGACAGGAACTTCCACCCTTGTGGTGTGGGGTGATATTTGCAGTGCTGGAAGCAAAAATCAGTTCCTCCCAAGTCTTAATTCTCAGCTCTCTTTATGTTGAGGTTCTTGGCTTTTTTGGAAAATCATCCATTTCTTTGAGACTCTGAAGAAAGCCTCTGATTGGCTCCACTTCAGAAGAAAAATGAACACACCCGGACATAAAATTGTGTGTATGCCTTATAGGCATCCCCATCCGCAGAGATCCATCCCCGCCAGGATCCCTTGCTGTCCTCCAAACCTGCCCCCTATGACCCTGTCTGTGGGTCATTCTTCTGAGTCAGAGATAATTTGCTAATTTTAAGTCACTTCCTATTTTAGAAATCCTGATGACTTATGGTCAAATGCTTATGTTCATCATGCTGATTGAAGAATTGTAGCATTTAATGCTGGGTGAGAGGTGGGAGGAAGAATGGACAAAAAGAAAAGAGCTGAATTTGAGGCTTTATGATTCCTCTGGGCTGGCATTCATATAGCTCACACAGAATGGGACTTGATGGGACCCTGAGTGATTCTTGCCTCATTGAGCCAGAATTAGATCCAAAGTACGTTATAGAATAAGTTAAGTGGCACCATAAGAAAGCAATCAGCCAAATCCAGAATGTGGGCCCTTCTACAGAAGAAAAGATCAAACTGCCCCAACAAATTAGTAGGATGACAAATTTAAAAAGAATGTTACAGAATAAAAGAGGCTTACGCTAACCCTAAAGCAATAGGACTATGTCTCCACAGTGGACAAGCTGAGAAGTGAGAATACATACTTAGTATTAGATGACACTAAAAATCACTTATGTAGGTGTAAAAATGATGGTTGTACTAAAACAAAACAAAACAAAAAAAGATGATCAATTAGAGATGCACACTGATGTATTTGTGGGTGTGAGGACACACATGGCTGGGATTTGCTTTGAAATCATCCAGAAGAAAAAGAGGGAATGAAAGATGAAACAAATCTGGCAAAATGCTGATCATTGTCAAAACCAAGTAATGGACACATGAGGGTTCATTAAACTCTGCTTTCTTGTGTGTTAACATTTCCCGTAATAAGTTAACAAAAGATCACGAATGATTTGTCAAAACATGGTTCTCAAATCTCGCTGATGATCAGAATCTCCTGGGGAGCTTTAAAAAAAAAGATTCCAGAATCTGCAGTCCTCCTGAATCAAGCTTCTGGGGGTATGTTTGGATTGGGTGGAAGAATGTGTCATTTTATAATTTCCCAGGCCTTTGGTGCTGTCGATCCTTGCAGCCACCATGGCCATCTGTCACCTCTTTTAAGGTCTGACCCAGGAAATCTTACACCAGGCTTCCACCTCCCTCCTATTTCTTTCTTTCTAAGCCTCTCTCTGCTGCTCTCTCTTGCTTTCCTTTTCTGCACTGCAAGAAGGCCGAAGGCAGCAACCTTTGGAGGGGCTCAGGGACCCAATGTCTCCTGAGAATGGGACAGGTTGACCCTTCCCACTCCTGCCTGGGCCTCAGTGTCCCTGCAGTTGAACAATGCCTTACCCTCATGCCGTTATAATGTTCGCAGAGTTCTTACTCCATGGGGGTGGGACGCATGTCCACTATTCCGGGTGTACCTCGATATGAGGCTGTTTGGGAAACATAGCCTTAGTATTTGGGTCTCTTTCTCTCACCATTTGTAAGCAGAAAACATCAAAATCTGTTCTTAAATAATTTATTTTTTTAATATTGACTTTTGTGAAAAGTTACACATATTTAGGAAAACTTGAAGGAATCCAACAGAACAAACAGCTCTCTATCAGGGACAACTAAATGTGCAAATTTCAAATGCTTTCTAAAATAAGTATAAATAATTCCATTTTTCACATTAAGAATGAAAATATTGATACACACAAAATATTAAAATATTGACTTTAGAAGAACTACATGAACACTGATGTTTATTTGAGATCTTTAGAAAAAATGATTAAAATTTATGTTGAGGAAATAGCACTCGAGGTGGCAAACATGTCAGGTAATACAAGTAAAGGCTGTGTAGAGATATAGACTACTAATATTTTCAGATCATAAGTTCCAGACCCACAAAAAAAAATAAATGGCAGCCTTTACCTCTGGGGACAATCTGTTCCCCCCTTTTTTTCTTATAACAAGTATGACAGCAACACAGAGCAAACAGAGAAACTGCAGGCCAAGGACAGAAAGAAATTTCCTTATGCTCATGGTCACAGGGTTTTGCTGTCCCAGCACGAAGGTGCCACTGGTTGTGCGGTTGCTACCAGGACAGAGAGTTCAAACACAGCAAATAAAACTATCATTAAAGGTCACATCGTCCCAGTGACCTTCTCCAATCTCATCCCATTCCTTCCCAATTTTATCTCTAGAGAGGTAGGATATTCAAGGCATCTGTTTACTGCGGAAAGCAGTTACTTTTTTTTATTTTTATTTTTTTTTTTCATTTGGCTAGCAAGAGCCTCTAACCCAAGTTTCATCAAGAAAAGCATGAGCTTTTAATGAATATACCTTTGGTGCAATTCCTTCTTTCTTAGGGAAGACAACCACAGTACATCAAAGAGACCAAATCCCCAAGGCACTCAGGTACTCGCCCAAAAGAGGACTGACTATGAATACACTATTTCAAGAAGACACTACAGCAGACACTTTACCCAGAGCAGAAGAAACATCTTCATTTAAATAAACCTGAAGTTTGAAATAAAATAAATAAAGTGAATTATATAGACAATATACTTCACCACAATAAAAAAAATTCCCTCATACATAATATAAGGGTACATTATATATGTACACATTTTCATGCACACCTCAAGCTAACTTCTTTAGAAGTGAAGACAGTGATAACCAAGAGAGGCACACATCTTCCCACTAGAATGTTCTGATTTCTTCCAAGGTGCATACTGTAAAGAGCAGCTGGTTTGCTCTTCAGCGTGAACTGATTCCATCTCAGCAGCCTCAGAGCCACAGTCTGTGGACAGCTCGGTGTCTGCCGTGTCCGCGGGAAATGGACGAGGCGGGGAGGGAAAGACCACTCACCACTGACACTGAATTTGTCCGTTCTCCCTGAGCTTCCTGAACTTGAGGGCCTGTGGGCGCGGCGGGTCAGCTCCGTGGCTCCAAGCCCGGCCCTTGCGTGGGGCGGTGCGGGGGGGGGGGGGGGGGAACGGCCCCGGGATCCCCAACCCACCTGACCGAGCTTTTTCTCCCTTTTCTCCCGAGAAGATGATGTAGTCCCACCACACATTCCGAGTCCACGCAGTCCCTGCCCTTCCGCGTGGCAGGCGAGGTGGCGGGGGAAAAGCAGCAGCCCATCCGCCGCCCGTCACTGGCCTTGCTCTCGTTCCAAGGCCACTTGCGCAGGCTGGCCGCGACCGCGACCCGAGCTTCTCTTTGCTCCCCTGCTTGAAGCCGCCCGCAGCTCGCTGCGGCTAGCACCATTGCCTGCTGAGGCTTGAGGTCCCCGGGGCCCCTCCGCACCCCTCAGCCATACAGCTGCTTGAACTGGAAGCACTCGTTGCAGTAGCCGCTACATTTGGCGTTGCCGAAGTGATCGCAGGCGGGGGCCCGGCAGCGCTGCTTGGGGGCCTCCTCGGGAACAGGCTCGCCCCGGTGGGCCCCCGTGCCCACGCGCTGGCCGAGGTGCTGGCACTCCATGCACAGCTCCTCGCTGCGGCACGCCAGGATGTTCTTGCAGGAGGCCCGGGCACACTTGGGCCTGGAGGCGCTCGCCGTGCTTCGAGTCGCGTCTCTGCGCTGGCTCGTTCTCTGAATGGAAAGAGCAGAGAGAACTGTTGGCCAGTTGCTCAGGGAGAGCACCAGGTAATCTCCTCTGCCTGCGCGGGTGTTACCAAGAACTCTGTGGGGTGGAGAGCCATCGCCTGACCCAGGGAGCCCGAGCTGCACGTGCTGTCTACGACTGGGAGCGCTCCAAAGACGCCTCCTCCCAGTCCCGTGAGAGCACGCTGAGTGCAACCAAGGAGCACCTGACCTAGAGGCCTGCGAAGGCTGGCCCAGCTAGCCTCCGCTTGTATTAGTGAGAAGCTGGCCTTCCCCAGACAGATTCCCTACCATGCTGTAAACAACAGGAGAGGCAACCATCAGCCTAAGGTGGCTTTTCTCCTATGCCACTGTGTGCAGGCACGTGGGCTACTCTGCCTGCTCCTCCTGTCTCCTGATAAAGGACTACTTGCCAAAGTCTGCTGGCCACTCAGATCCCTGTGCTGCTACAAATCAAAAAGTCTCTGTTTGGCATCAGGCTTTTCAGAGACTTTAAGAGGTTTTATTCTATGGCTGATTCGATTTACTTTCTAAATGAATTCTAAAGTACAGTTAGGCCACGAAAATCAAGTGCAGTACCTACTGCACTTCCAACCCTGGGGGCTACAGGAACTTCTCCCCCACACCCAAACCCCCCCAAGGTTCTTCCCCGGAACTTGGCAGGGAGGAAAGTCCGCTGTCTCAGTGGGAAGAAGCGGCTCCAGTGAGGAGAGCTGGCCCAATGGGGGAGGGGAAGTACCTCAAAATGTCTCACCAGTTGCTCTTCGGTCCTTTTGGCTTCGTGAAATCTCTGACTCTGAGCTTCGATGAAACACTTTTGACAGTATCCTTCAAACACGGTGCTTCCCAGGGTGCCACATTCCCTTCCCAGGCAGGGAACAGCATTCTGGAACCTGGGGGCCGTGGGACTGGCTTTCGTGGAGGCAGGGACAAAATCTGAAAGAGAGTTGGAGCTCATCAGTGCTACAGGTGGTCTCCAAGCAGAGAGAGAGAGAGAGACTGCCAGGTTCTGGATATAGGTTAGGGCACCCTGGGCTGTGCATACATGAGCACGGCCTTTTCTAAATTCAATCAAAGAAAAAAAAGGATAATAATGCCATTATGGAAACATCTTTGACTTTACAGACCGCTCAGTTTTGAACGTGCTGCACAGGCCAGGCATGGTAACAGAACAGAGACACTAACTGCCCATCGGTCCTTATTCAAACGAGAGGTTTCTAAAACCAACCGCATTTTCTCAGGGAGAGCGGAGACTTCCCTCTCTTCAGCTACTGCCCATCAACTCTGGACTTCTATTACATCTACATGTCCAAAAAAGTCTTGTTTAAACTCTGCCTCACAAATGCCAGATGCTAAATGACCACGTGAAATAAAATTCTATGAAGTCTACCTAGGAGGGGCTGTAGGACTTTGGAAAAGTGGTTTTCTGTGTCTTTTGCCTCCAAGTGACCATCCCTCTGGGGCCAGCTGCACTCTCCCCCGCCGCCCAGAGGGGCTGCTTTCTGGCAGCTCCGGAGCAAAACTGCTTCTAGTGCAGGGGTTTAGAAACGGGGCTTAGGAAATCCGTCAGTTCACTCACGTTTGTTTTCTCTGTACTCGATGAAACACAGCGTGCAGAAGCCTTTGTTTTCTGGAGTTCCGAAATACATGCAGCCGGCTTTTCTGCACTTGCTGGTCCCCATCCTGTCCCCTGGAGTCCGTGTGGCCTGAGAGAGGCAGCCGGAGGGAGCCTCGGTCCCGGCTCTATGGCAAGAATGTGTGGAGAGACTCTGGACGAGCTGTGAGGGGTCTGACTTGGACCTCTGGTGACAGGAAGGAGGGACGCTGGAGCTCAGGCCCGAGGAGGGCTCTGCTGTAGTCCTTTTGAAGCAAGTACTGCAGATCCCATTAAACGTCCTGGTGACGTCCTGCAGGCAGGCTCGGCACTTACCGGGGTCCAAGTGCCTCGTGCTGTCCGAGGGGTGGCCCGCGCCCAGCTGCCGAGCGTTGTGGCAGCGCTCACAAAATCCATTGTGCTGCACGTTCAGCGTGAAAGGGCAGCCAGGGCTCCTGCACTTCATAGCGGTGGTCTCGCTGAACAGAAAGAGACTGGGCGCCGTCGGAGGGGCCGAACGAGGCCCCCCGGCTGGCTCCTCAGGGCTCCAGCCCATGGGCTCATAGGTCTCGCCCCGGGAGGGCCCGAGAGCCATACCAGGGAGCACCTCGGGGCCTGGCTTGGAGTGCAGCTTTGAGGGTTTGCTTTGGGTCTTTTGCCGCCTCTCTGAGCACTCGTGGCACAGAGGCTGGGTGTTCACGGACATGAAGAAAGGACAGTTGGGTGTTTCACATTTTACGTCCATGAGCGAAAGCTGGGGAACAGAAGGTTCCAAAGGATTCTGAGCATGTATCTCTCTCCGCTCCTGCTCATTGTTCTCCTGCCATTTCTTGTACTCGTGCTGGACAAGCTCAAAGTAATCATCTACCAGATTTATTTCTTTGGGTAAGTTGGCTTCATCTAGCCTAAAGACCAAAAAGAAACATATGAGACTACACACAAACATGGATACACACGCACACACACAATTCCACATCATGAGCTCAGAGGCCAAACTCCTACAATGTGGATTATGGCAATAACTTGATAACCACTCACTGAAATGCAGGCCAATGATCATGAGTCTACACTTCCAGCAGAGCACAGTCTAATACTGCTAAGGAGATTTCATTTTTTTTCAAGAACCACAGTCTTATTTAATCAATCTTGGTCCACTCCAAATTACTGATAATTCTAAAGAAAGGGCTATTCTGGGGACGCTGTTACACTTGACTCTTTTAAAAACTCACTTTTACTTTTTAACTTCTCTGATGTCAAACATCTAGTAAAACATCATATAGCATGTTCATTTGGGACTAGTCTATGTTATAACTCAAACTACTTTGGGACCTCGTTGCCTGTATTTTGGTGTTATTAATCTTAAACTGGCAGCTGGTGTCTATCAGCACGGACTGCCCCGCATAGTGACCAAGCAGTGGACATACCCCCAGGTGCTGTCCACTCACTTCCAAGCCTCTATCATGTGTCTGCCTCCCCCTATGGTGTATTTCAAGTCCTAACAAATAGGCATCTCTCCAACATAAAGCCAGTGTTTAAGATCTGGACACCCCCGACTGTGTCTGAGGAGTCTGTCCTTACTAAGAAGCCCCGACTGTGTCTGAGGAGTCTGTCCTTACCAAGAAGCCAAGAGAAAAAGGAGTCTGTTTTCAAGAATTTTCACTTGCTAGCCTATTACTAGGGCAATTAAACAAAACTATCCTTGGTTCAAGAGACTTTAAAGCCACCATCCTGACTGTCAGTATCCAGCTATGCAGGAAAGTGACCATGGAGAAATTACTCATTCCCATGTGAAACCCAAGTTGGTATGGCCTCCCGTCATCCTCTCTGACTATATACACCACACTTGGATCTCTTGCACATTGGAGGACTCTGGGATGGCCTCAGCTTCTGTGGCGGAAGTAAAAGCAGCTGAAAATGACGAAGGACAGAGCTAAGGATAAACTCTTACTTTGCGGCATTGATCAAATGGGTGGTGCCGTGGTCCCAGCCTTGGACGGGGATTTCGATCACCATCAAATACTCTTTCAAGAGCTTCTCCTTCATCTCGTTTTCAGGATCTGTCAAAAAGTGAACTTTTAAGTCTTCAAATCTTCCTCGCTCTCTGTTAACAAGTGGAACAGCTCGGATTTCTGAGGGAAAGAAGCAACACATAAGCGACACATGATTCTACTAAATGAGATTATGTGTAAGGCTGCATATAAAATGGTCACATTTCACAAACACGGAAAAGATATAAAAAAGGGTAGAAAAGTATCATCTAGTCACAATCAAATGCAGATGGGGAAACAAACTACACTAAACTTCAACATAAAATGCTTTGCATGTTCTGGAAGCTCAGAGAATATTAGGCAGCCTGGAGGCAGTGGATCTCATGGGGTAAATCATCACACTTCAGAACCACGCTGATCTGAGTCTGAGTCCTGGCTTTGCCACTGTCAAACTCTGTGATATCAGGGAAGTTACTGAACTTCTCTGAGCTTCAGGCATCTCTGTAAAACAAGGCTTCCAGTGCTTACGGTCCATAGGGATGCTGTGAGGATGAAATGAGATGAAATAAATGTCTGCATTTATCCCCTAAAGCACTTCGCACACTGCCTCTTCCAAGGGAAGCTATCCTAGTAATGGCTAACCTGATAGACACTGACCCGCTCTGGGCCAGGGCTCTGTGGGCCTCACTCTGTCATATGTCAAAGGGCGGGGGTCACGTCATAGATCTCCTCCTTGCAGCTAAGCTGTGGGAAGTGCTTTCCAAGCCATACACAAAGATGGCGGGATTACTGCCATGGCATTACTGTTGCTAACCAGGCACGTGACGGAACACTGTATTCACATACAAATAATAAACATAAATGAGGCTCTTGCCAGAGGGCCCCAAAGAGCCCAGCGGTCAGTGGGAACAGGGCGTCTCAGTATCTAGCAGCAGTTACAAATGTGAATCCATGCTGTGTTCTCACCGGGTCCGCTGTCCTTCAGGGTCACCAGGGGTACAAAGTGCTGGCTGTCATAGCCGAGAATGATGGGGTATCGGTAGCACTCCTGGGCTGGCCAGTGGAGAGGCAGGTAAATCCCGCCCACCTTCAAGGGAGCGAAATTGGAACCCGATTCCAAACTTCTCAGCATTTTGTCTGTTTAGGGAAAGAGCAAGAGAAATAAGGCCCTCAGGTGATTTTCATTAAATTCCCTTCAGCTACTATTGCTGATGACCCTGGTAGCCTGAGGTAGGCTCAGTTTTTCTGAAGAGCTAACACATTAAAGCCAATGGGCTCTTGAATACAAATAAGCAACCTGCGGCTCTCACCTGAGATGACAATGATTGGTCTTCTGAGGATGTTGCAAAGGACAAATATGTGTATTTCTTCCAGTGAGTTATACTGAAGTCCACCTCGGGCCACGGGTGTGTCTGTGGATGCCATTTTTATTAGGCTATCCCATTCATCAGTCCAATTCTAGGAAGTGGGTAAAGGGGAAATCGGGAGTGAATGAACTATGCATTAAAAAGTCAGTCGGACTTTGCTCTACAATTATTCATTTATATAACCTGGCTTGCTTTTCCCCTTCCTGGAAATCATCATTTGAGTGATCACCCTTTTTTCCCCAGTTTGGTTTTCTTCCTTTACTTTTTTCCACTAGAAGGCCAACTTAGAAGTGGGGGAGGATGGGGACAGCACCTGATTTCAAAAAAATCCCTGATGAGGCATAACACCAAAGCCCCTTATCCAAATGTTCACAAAAATTCCAAGCCTGTGACTGAGAATGGTGAGCCCCACATCTGAATTTGATTGGCAGGCTCGGTAAAGCATGCAAAGGGCAATCAGATGGGAAAGCAACCAAAACACCACAGGAAAGGCCAAGTAGCCCTTCTGCTAAAAAGAGATCCACAGCTGGGAATCTGCTGCCCGGAAACCTCCCAGCAGTGACAAAAGCCTCAGGTTCATCCCACAGGAGGTTTCAGGTGTTTTCCATGGACCGTGCTCTGCTTAGCCAAGTTCACGTGACCTAGGAAGTCACCTCGAGAGCGGGGGGCTGGCCCGAGAGGCCCTTCACACACCATGGAGCTCTATCGATAGATATTTATGGGGGAACAAAACATACCCGAGTGTCGTAGCAAAGCCCCGTTTCCACAAATTCCTGGGATTTAAGAGACTCCAGCTGCCAGCGGAATTTAAAGTTGCGTGTATCCGTCTCCTTGAGAGTGCTGAAGAGAGCCTTCCTCAGGACCAGGTCTGTGTCCTGAACACCCCACATATACTGAGAAGCAGCGTGCATGAGGCAGTTTCCATCACCTGGGGAAGAAGCCATACACATCAAAGGCCTAGCAAAAGTTTTTAGAATGCACTAGCCCTGCTTCTAGTACAGGGGACCCAGTAGGGACATGTGAGAAATGCAAACGGTTTAATTTCTTAGTCCAACAGCCAACTGAGAACATTTCACAAGGGGATGACAGCTTTAGGGAAAAAAACCACTCTTTCCACTCTTAATTTTAACGTTGGACCCAACAGAACAAAGGGGCCAGGAACTGATTATCAGGGGACCTTGGTTCTAGCCTGGCTTGCCCTAACTGGTTTAGGTGTGACCTTGGGGGAAATTCCTCAGCTTTTGAGTGTTGCTTTTTTTTTCTTCTTTGTGAAATGAGGGTATTGGGTTATGATCTCTAAAGTCTGTCCCGTTCTAGCATTCCTTGATGTTTTGGCTAAGATACTGGCACTATTACTCCGTGGCTCTAGAGAGAACATATGGGGTATGGTGCACAAACCAGGAAGCTGGCTTGGCTCCGCTTACTAGACAGGGACGGTCTGGCTATGACTCAGTGGTAAATGACTTGACCATTCCACTGAGGCCTCTGGGGCCTGGGAGTTTCCTCTCCTGGTTTATCAAGTGGGATCGAGCACACCGCATTACCTCCTCAGCCTGCCTTTGAGCATTGTGAGAAACAGGTCTAATTTTACTCCATGAATTTGTTACTTTCACAGGTCAAAACCCACAATTCAAGAGGCTGCCTTTTATCTAACCTCCAAACAATAAACATTTGGGAGGAATGTTTAATATCAAAAAAGTCAACTCCTTAGTAACTCGTGGCCAAGTGCACCGCTGCTTTTATAAACAGGAGTTCGACTGTTTTCTTACATTACTCTACAAATAGGGTTATCATTTTCTGAAGCTTTTAGCAAATCTTAAGTACACTCAAACTGTAAAAAGCAAAAACAAAACAACAAAGAAAACCCCTCAAGCATATATACCCATCTACAACTCGTATCCCTGCAATTCATACATAGGGAAAAACGAGCTAAGTAAGTATTCACAAGAATGAACAAAACAGATCGCTTAGCCTTTTGTCTTGGCAGAAGTGTGGCAACGATTGCATTCTGTTGAAATTTCCCCTTTGCAAAATCTAGAGCAAAGATAAGGCTTTTTTTCTTCTTCTTGTGCTTACTTTCAGTTCTTTATTGAGATGCACCAGTACAAAATTCCCTAAGCAACATCTGGAATTCCCCAGTGCTAAGTTATTTGACTAGCAATTGAGCAACAGCTATTGTACTTTTTGTTCTGGTGTGTAGACATTTAAACTGCGAAGGGCGCCCTGGACTTTCCAAGTGGGTGTGGTCAGGGTGAGCTGGAATAGGGCTACTCATTATACAAGTGAAATCGCGGCAGCCAATAGACGCTGGAATTTTTCACTTGAAGTTTCAATTTTATGCCACCTACTCCCTTCCTCATTCACCGCAGTCTCATATCCTCAAATGCAAACTTGTGAATCACCCCCTCCCCAAAGAGACCACTGACTTTGTACAACCCTCCTGAGGGGCTGGGGGTTTAAAAAAAAAAAAAAAAAAAAAAGGTGCTTAATAAAAGCCAGAGAGTAAAAGTCGCTTTGTCTATCCCCCCAATATCTTTTCTTCCTTTTCCAGAATTTTAAGGAATTTTCTTGAAAGTGGGGAAATAAGAAGATCTGAGTCCCCACATTCCTATTTCCCAGAAAATGTTATCAAAACGCATTTGCTTTTGTAGCTTTATTTGTAGCATGAATCCTTGTAGACTTTAATGACATACCTTTGCAAAACAAGAGTTTACTATTTGTATTCATTATTTTCTTAAGGAGTAAGTTCAACCTAAAATGTCAGTTAATTCTGTTAATGATAAGAAGGTTTTCCTCTTCCTACCACATTTCTAGTTTGGCAGAATCTCTCTGTTTCCAACTCTCCCAGAGTTCACTCCATTCCTTTTTTGTAACAAAATGGGAAAGAGCTAAAACCACAAACTGTCAGGAATATAAACCCCTTGATGATGACTTAACATAATTACCCACTTCTACGCATCACTTGATTTAAGGCCAAGAAAAATGTAAACATTAGCTCTCCCCAGTTTTCATTCTACCTTTGTTTCTAAGAATCTGTGCTTCAAAAGTAGAGGCAAGATGTTCAAGTAATGTACCAGAACCAACCGCCCTCACTGAACACCACAAAATACCTATCTCCAGGCACTCCACGCTGCCCAACTCAAAAATGGCCAAAGTGAATGTACCAACTAAGTTAATTAATATTCTCATCCTCTCATTGTCAACAAGGATTTCTGTGCTTGGATGTATTAATTTGATCAAGGTGGTCTTAAAGAAGGATGGTTACTTATATAAGAACCTGATTCCTGCCCTCATCTAGACTATAAGCATGTAATTGATCATGGACAGTCTACTTGCTTCTTGTAATAATCAGCAACATTATAATGCAGGATTTTGTATCTACCTGAAACAGTGTGCTTGGATGTAGCCATGATGCACACACTTTTGCTCGAAGGAAACAATCAAAAGGCAAAACAGTAAAGTTTAGAACAGGAAACAGCTATTAGTGGTAAAGGGCCATTGAGCAGATACACACAGCAAGAAATTCAGAACTAGGAATCCCTAAACATAATGAAGTAAAGCTGTAAAGTTTGTGCTAAAAATCTCAAGTATCTTTCCACTTCATGTCATGGGACCAAAACCAATAGAACCTAGGTAAGGGAGAGAGAGGCAGGCAACAGCCATTCACTGGTTAACCCACAAAATGCCATCAGTTCAAGTCATGTAAGGTCATCATTACGAGCATCTTCTAATGACAGTGGGAAACAATAGTAATACTAGTTTTCACACTATGCTTTCCTTTTGAACTTAAAGCCTTTTAATGTTTCCATTACTGGCCAGGAAAGGGTATTTTACAAATGATTATACAAACAGCCACAAAAATTAGACACCCAAGTCCCTCAATGGGAGGCATGGTATTTTGGAATGCATTCTTCAAGTCTCAGTGCCTCTGCTAATACACACAATTACAAAATATCCTTCATAAAAATATTGGCAAAACCAGCTTGTTTTTATCACATGTCTTTCAGAGAGTATTCTATATTAAGGGGTCTGTGCTCTCCAGAGACTTGAATTTGGGCCAGCGCTATCAGAATTGAATGAATGGGGACCCAGCACGGTGGGAGCCAAGCCTTAGACAAATCTTCTTACCATTTGTTTTCAGTGCCACCAGCTTCCTGACTTCTCGACACCAGTTGAGCTTCTTCTGGCTTTCGAGGGAGGCCTGGATGTTTCTGTCAATGAGAGCTTTGTGGATGATCTCCCGAAACTGTGGACAAAACTGGCAAGTTCTGAACATTTCTAGTGTGTATCGGTGCATGGATTTAAAATGGTGAATGATCCCATTGGTAGGCTTAAATATATCTTCCGGAGTTCTCTCTCGTATCTTCACAGCTTTCCGCATGTTGCTCAAATACAAAGCCTGGGGAAGGAGCTGTTCAGCCATTGTGCTCTGCGATACCTGAAGAGGAGGGGGAGAAAAACCCATTCCGTTAGTCCGCCTTTGATACCACTCCTATATACCTGCCTGCAGGAAACCCCAGCGTTTGATCTTGTCATTACCCTAATCTGTAGGCAAAAGATCTTAGTCACCTCTACTCCCAGGATACTAGCTGGCCCCCAAGATTAACTCACACTGGACTGTTTTAAGTTACATCACTTTTAAAGATTAGTCTAAACAAGAGAAGGAAGGCGGGGAGTGGGTCCTGAGGAGGAGGGGAATAACCCGCGTTTTCAGTAACGTCTGTCAGGGAGCCAAGCCTATCTGTCAGCAACAGGTACTGCACCTCATCACCGGCAAGCTCCCCTCGCATTCTCATGGCACCCTGACGCCACAGCCACTGGGTCTTTGGAGCCCTGAATGCCAGTGAAGGACACAAGGCAGCCTGGGCAAGTCTGTAACTCCTCCCCTAAGACCATGGTTCAGCAGTCCTTGCTCTCCGGCAGTTCCTTGATTTTTCCTGATTTTTCCTTCAAGCCCTCCCTCCCTATACTACAAAAAAAATGCTTTGTGAAAAACCTTGCAATTTTACGTTGTTACCTAGGCTTCTGATTAGAGTTTCCTCTTCAGTCCCAAGGAGAAGTATTTATAAAGAGCTCATTTGCAAAATATATTATAATATTTATAAAGGTGAAAAAAGCCTATTTCCAGTAAGATGCTTTGCAATTTTAAGAGCAAATAGTAAGTCTTTTGGAACCCTCTCTGTTAACTTTACAACATCAGAATAAGAAATAGAATTGTAAGAATAAGAGAAGGATAAATTTTACACTTCCAAGAACAGGCATTAGAGTTCTACTATTCCAACGCAACTGCCAACCACATTTATTATTATCCTCCAGGGACCAACACTCAGATGCATTTCCCACCCTGTCTTCATGCTGAAATCTTCAAGCATAATCCGCTGGTGGAAAGAAATCAACGTCTGGAAGCAGGCAAGGAAAGATGGCCAGGAACACTCAGGACAAATGAGGGAAGCTGAGGGCAAAACCCAGCATCTACAACCCATCCCAACAGCCTGGGTTGTTGTGAATTGACACAACATGGTATCCTCGCAGTTTGGGGTTGTGTGGAAAGCCAGCCGTCATTCACAAGCCTCAGCAGAGTGCCTCAGCATACATCTTGGTTTCCAAGATGAAGACAGAGATGGTTGCAGAGCATGAAGATATTCCCTAGGGAGTTTCATGATGATTGTTAATCTCGCTCCTGCATCATACTATTTACCAGGGCAAGCTTTTAGTTGAGGAAGACCTGAAACCTATGTAGAAGTGAGAAGAAACCTAGATTTTTAGGGAAGTCTTTCCTACGTGAGTCTAGGCTCTCTTAAAGCCATTGATGAAGCAGTTTAAATTCTTGCAGTCCACTCAAAGCAGAGAGGCTGGACTAGATGACCCCAAGGTTGCTTTCTGGTGATAGCTCTGGATCAGGATTCCTAATCTGATTGCCAGTGAGGCCTGGGAGACGTAATTCTCTGGGTCAGTTGATAATCCTTCCTTTGACGTCAGACATTCCCTGGAGGTGGAACTGGGCAAAATTAGAGCAGGACCATAAGCACAATGAGGGGATAAAAACATTACACCCACCTCCACTTCATGGCAGGGCCAAAGTCTCGCAATGTCATTCATTCATCTGTCCATCACTCAAAAAGCACTACCTGACCACCTACTAAAAGTAGAGTGCCATGTTTGATGCTGGGGCTAAAAAACCCAAGATGACCTTATTCCCTGTCTGCAGGCAAAGCAACAGAAGTACACGTTCCGCTCAGGTTCCACACCAGCCAAGGCAGACAGCTTTGCCAACGCGCCAGATCTTCCGACACCTGCCCTTCGCTATTCCCACAGCACCACCTCTGCGGCTGCAATGCCTGCTGCTCTCAGATGGGACGAGGCGGGAAGTAAAAAGATCTGAAACAAGCTAGGTGTTGCCTTTTTGTTTTCCTGAGTCTTCTAATATTCTCTTCTCACTCTAAGACCTTCCAGCCAAGACCTCAAATAGTGAGAGCCGTAAGCCATAATCAAGACATGCAAATGTCCCTACCAGATAGCCCACAGTCCTCTCATTCATAGGTTTGGCCTTGCACAGACTGCAAAATTCCTTCAAAGAATCAAAACCCACCATCCAAATTCCCAGTTCTTCGATTTCTCCACATTTAAGATTAGGGAATAAATATTCCCGACCTATGATGGTAATGTCCTTACGGTTAAAGACAGACGCTATCACCCTTAACATTTCTTTTACATTTGTTACCTCACTGACTTTTTTTTAAAGATTTTATTTATTTATTTGACAGAGAGATCACAAACAGGCAGAGAGGTAGGCAGAGAGAGAGAGGAGGAAGCAAATTCCCTGCTGAGCAGAGAGCCCGATGTGGGGCTAGATCCCAGGACCCTGAGATCATGACCTGAGCCGAAGGCAACAGCTTAACCCACTGAGCCACCCAGACACCCCCCTCACTGACTTTTTATGCACAAATGCCTCATCGAATTTTTGCAAAGAATCCCTCCGAAACTTTGAAAATTGTAGAAAGAATCATAGAAATCAAAGCAGCCCCTTAGACAATGAGAACGTGGCAGTAAGCGGCTGCTCAACAATTAGGGACACAGGGGTTTTGGTTTAATCCACAATGGTTTTTCCCAGATGCTGCCCTGAGTCCCTTGACCAGAGACCGGCTTTCTAAGGAAAGAAGATCAGAGGCAGGGAGAACTGAAAACAAAGCGATCTCAGAAGAGCTGAGCTCCTTCCTTACTTAATACCACTGCTTTCCTGAGAGGCCAGGTGGCAGGATGTGGGACAACCCGGGTTGACAAAGACTGTCTGACTGTGGGGCAGGGGCTGCGGCAGGGGCCTGCAGATCACTGTGAACTGGAGCAGCCGAAAAGCAGGCCAACGGCCCACTTTAACATGCACACTTCTCTTGCACGGCTGCCACTGAGGAGCTACACTGTCCCTGGACCCCACCCACCTCCCCGCACTTCACTCCCAGTGTCTGCAAGCTGTCCCCGGACAGGCGGGCTGGCGGAGTCCTCCACCCCCGTCCGGTTTCGTGGCCTCCCAGACATCCCGCGGGCGGTGGGGTGCTTCTGCACAATCTGGGAAGAAGCCATAGCCGTTCTGCAAGGTCTACGTGTCCAACAGCATCCAGAGCTCGATTTAAAAATACGAAAGGCACGAAAAAGAGCCAAACACCAAGGACCCCCGACCTGGGAGTCCGGAGGCTACTCGCCAGGAGTCTGCTACAGCTTAAGTTCTTTGCAGTATTTAAAAGGAACAGTTGGCTGGACAGGATTCCAGAGCTGTCACCCCAACATCTGGCGCGGCGACCTCGACTCCTAGCATTTCAAAACCCACAGTGGGCACAAACGGCCAACAAACTCCCTTCCAGGACCGCTGCTGCCAAACTCATGCCAGGTAGACGGGGCCAGCCCGCGAGTCGCTGCCGATTACACACCCGCAGCCCCCGACCCCGCCGAGCCGTGGCAGACGGCAACGGGACGCGGCGGTTACCTGTCCCGGCCGCTGCGTTCCTCTTCCGAAGTCCCAAGTCCAGGTCAGGGCAGGCGCGCGCCGCAGGCGGGGTTCTGGGCCGCGCGGAGGAGGCGCCCCATGGACGCCGGGGCTCGGCGCTCGCTCGCTGGCCCGGCCGGGGGTGGGGATGGCGCCCGCTGCCTCCCTCCGCCACCGCCGCCGCACTTCTCCCGGCGGCTGCTGTCACCGCTCCGCCCCCACGGGCTCCGAGCTCGCTGCACTTGGCCCGCTGCGAAGACTGCAGACTGCCAGTTCTCTTTTTCCCTTTCTGTTTTACCGCCGGCGGAGAGCGGGGATTTCCACCCGGGGACTTTCCAGTCACGTGACGCCCGGCCCGGCGCCGAGAGCCGCGCGTCGCCGGCCGCCAGGGGGCGCAGACGGCTCGGGAGGCTCCAGGGGTGCTGGAGGCGAGCGGCGCCCCGCCCCGCCCCGCGCGAGAAACTCCTGAGCCCCGCCCCCGGGTGTCCCCGCGTGAGTCACCTGGGCATTTCGGAAGCTGACCCAACGTCACATCCATGTGGAAATCGCGATGATGGGAACTGGAAATGAAATAGGTTCTTTTTTCTCAGCCGTTTTTCTGCAGAAAATCACCAACTGTGAAGAACAAGAAGGGAAATAATAAAGAAAGAATACCCTAAAAACCACCCGGGCGTCCGGGACCGCAGGCACCGCAGGCCTCGGATCGGGTTTGTAAAGCTGGGGCTGTGCACGTGATGAGCTCCTAGGGGAGAGCCCTACTGTGGGCCCGGGTGGGGATTTCGGGAAAAGAAAGAGGTCACGGGCCTTGGTCCCCACCCCAGTGGTCCTGCCACCCAGACCCCAGGCTGGTGAGGGTGACATCCTGAGGCCCCGCAGCCTTAAAATTTGCAGGGACAAAACCAATCTTAGGTCAAGTTAAGAATCAGAGCAACTGTCAACCCTGTCCTGCACTTAACTGATTTCCCATTCTCCATTTCTGCATACCAGGTGCCCAGGCGACGCCATGTTCGGGTAGCATTTCAGTTTTTAAAAAGATTTCTAATCCATTACTATCCTTGCCATGTCCCCCTAAGATCCTATTAGGAGTTCTTTTATTCTTTTTATTTATTTATTTGCTTATTTATTTATTTGTTAGAGAGGCAGGTGAAGGGAGAAGCAGGCTCTCCACTGAGCAGAGAGACCCATGCAGGGCTGGATCCCAGGACCTTGGGATCGTGACCTCAGCGAAAGCAGACATTTAACAGCTTAACTGATTGCCACCCAGGTGCCGTTAGGAGTTCTTTTAACGACCTGACAATTAGTTCATTCCCAGGTGATAAGGGCTGATAATACTTTTTATGCATTGACCACTCCACCCCTTATTAAATAGTGTGGTAACCAACCCACTGTCTTTATCCAGGGGACATCCTGTGGAAATAGGTGTCAGCCATCTGGGCAGTGGAGGTACCTGAACTGCAGAGGGAGAGGCAGGCACGTATGCTACCTAGCAGTACCCGAGGCCCATTACTTAGGAGAGCTAAACTAGAACCAGACTGAAATACTCTGTGCATTGTCTCCTTCTAGACTTAACTATACTTGTCAGACCATGTCTCTAGTTTGGGAATTAGAAAAATATGCTTCCCTCTACAGTAAGGACCTGCAGAGACAGATGGGGGCTGGGAGGAGGGTGGCACTTTTTTGGCAAAGGGAGACTTAGAGAAGAGAGTCAGAGGTGGCCAAGTTTCCAAGGCTCCTGTTGGCCATTTGAAACGGATAGCTCGGATTTCGGACAACTTCAAGACCTCCTTGTATTTCTTCTTGTACCTGCCGGTATAAGCTTCCCATTCACAAATGTTTTTAGCTGCCAGCTCTACAACAATGGATAGTGAATATGATAACTGTAATGTTTATTAAGTCCTTACTATATGCTACTCTCCAGGCTAGGTGTTTGAAATGCACTCTGCCATTTGAATCTCCAAACAGCTCCACTTTGAAGCTGAAGAAATTGAAGTGTAAGAAGCTTAAACCATTTGCCCAAAGTCTACTTGATGACTCAGTGGCAGAGCTGTGATTGGAACTGGGCCTATTTACTCTGAGCAAGGTAAACGCTTTTAAGTCTTAACTATTACTCTCAGAAAAGATCCTCCAAGATTTAAAATCTCAAGGCTCCTGTTTCTATCCTGGCCCCCAGCCTCACAAATGCATGGCGCTCATTTAGGCAAAGGGGGATGCTGGGCGGTGGTAGAATGTGGGCTTGGGAGCCAGATAGGCCTCGGTTCCATCCTCGGGAAACTTTCTGGGCTAGTCGAGACGATAAAAGATGGTGTTTGTGAACCAGCAGCCTCAGACCACTCTCCCCTTGTGCTTTTAGAAACAGAATTTGCCTTTTCTGTCTCCTGGCTTTAGCTCTGGCCCCCTAACAACTCCTGTAGCTTCCATTGCCCCACTTGGTCTACAGTGGGTTTGATGAGCTGGGAGTGCATCACAGGAGTAACAAGCCTAAAAGACCATGACCACCTCTGCCACTTCTGAGTATCCCAGGGTAACTGTTCTACCATCCTGTGAGCCAGGTTTTGTGAGGAGTTAATAGCAGTCAGATGCAAAACCCTCGGTTTTCTCTCTCTGCATTTTCCCCACAGTTCTTCTGCTAAAGTGATTGTCTCTGTTGGAGGAATCCTCAGTCCTGTCCTCTGCTAGTGTTTACTGTCCTTTTCTGTCTTCTAAGACAGGGCTCTGGCCATACCCATTTTCCCTTTCTAAAACTTAACACAAAGGCAGAACCAGTAAGGATTTTCTGGTAAATCAGAACGAAGAGTGGAGGAGGAACAGGAAGGTTCCCTATGGGTGTATGGGATAAACTTTGGAGAGACTGGTGGAATGAATCGAAATCAAAGAGATACAGAGTGCCCCAAAGACTTGTAAGGCACTTGAATCTCTGCGATAGTCTTTAGCAAGATGAAGAGAACTCTGCAAAGAGGAATGTATGCTTATTAACATCTAGTGGACACATAGGAGGAAAAAGCCTTTATTAGAGGAGAATTGAATTTTGACTATGTGGAGTGTTTGAAAGAATTCCTGAATGATGTCCCAGTCTCACTGTGATGACAGTGTTCTTGTGTCACAAACCACATAGAGTGAGCACACGTGACCTCTTGGAGTTCGTCCTTAGGACTAGGTCTGCAGTCTGTACGCGTATACCACTTAATGAAAAACATGTGCATCCCAAGCTATGGGTTGGGGGAGAGAGCAGGGGCAGGAGAAACCAGGTAACAGAGAGGCAGATACGACAATTGGGAAGGGGACCTGAATCTGTCTCAGCACTCACTGTAGCTCATGAGTCTTTTTTGGAAAATCAAGTTACAACCATGTGCATTTGTGAGAGTGTAAGAATCCCAGGGCACAGCAGACTTGGGTCAAACAAAAATTGGACATTTCATGTCTGTCATACCATTCTTCCTTCTCCCCCCCCCCCCCACCCAGCGTTGTGCTCTGTTGCAAAGGAAGGTCCCTATTAAACACATTTTGAAACAGCCTTTTTAAGTTATGGCAGTTTAGTTATTGCAGGATAGTTTTGAAGCCTGCTTTAAATTTTAGTAAGCCTTGGCGGGGCTTTGAGATTACTAACCGTGTTTGCACTCTCCAAGGCTAGTGCTGAGAGGACAATGCAAGCTCTCTGTGGGCTTTACCTACAAGGAGAACTCCGATAAATGATCTCATAGATTTCATTACGTACCATACAAATGCCAACTTATCCTGAAATACTACTTCTTATCTAGGAACCTCAGATCCTGTGTAGGTATTATCTGGGGGTGCAGAGAAACAAAAGACCCACCGCGGTAAAGGAACGTAACTGAGGTAATCCAGTGAGTCACTAGTAACAGGAAAAAAGACCTTCCAGTGGAAGGGAGGAAATTGGTTTCCTGCCAAGAACAACTCCTCTTACTCCATTTTGCCTGAAAAATGGGATGCTAAAATCATAAAACCTGTCAGAAAATTCATTTCTCCATGAATTCTGGTTGAATTTCTTGTCAATACCTGACTGAAACACTTGATAAAATAATTTTATTTGCCTTATAAATAAATATTCAATTCTCCGTTTCATTTCTGTTTCTGTGGAGGCTGCTGTTGATGACCAAATATGACCAATGACAGATCTGAAGTGAGAGCTACTAGCAACCAAGTAGTATGCAGTGTTGGGGTTAGTGGTAAGCAGGACGTTAACTGAAATAAATTTGTTTTTATTTGGAAGATTGTGACCATTGTGAAAATTGCCCTTTTCTCTTCATTTGTGCCTGAACCCCCTCAGTCCAGTTTGGGATGTCCATAATTTTTGTCTCCTTGCCAATCTTGCCTCCTCTCCCATCCTAACCTCTCTACTACCACCACCCTCTTCTCCGTAAAGAAGGATTTTGGCTTCACTTTTTCAGGGGTCTGTTTTCTGCGGCTGGCTAATCTAGTTAAGGCAAACGGTGTTCATTTGCAAAAAAAAGATTGCAATGTGTTATTGTGCTGTATTTCTTAGGGAACCTTCCCAGTGAAACCGGAACTTCCTAGAGCTTTAATAGTGGAAATTCTAGTCACCTTAGCAGGCTGGAGAAGAAGCGGTTATATTCCCATATGGGAGTCCAAGTTACAAGACACCCAATCGACTTAATAATGTGGGAGAATCGATCTCCTTATATTAAATATACACATGTCCCTTCATTTACTCACTAACAATGGGCTGCATTCATTGATATCATCACGTTCTTCTTTCTTCCCTGTGTGGAGAAGGAAAGACTTCTCCTTTTCCCTCCTAGATTCGAGGGCTGGGTCTAGGAAATAAACTGACAGCAGGCAGGTTAACAGAAGAAAATGTATACGAATTTTTAAATGTTTAATATTATGTTTGTGGGGGCATCGTAGGAAAACAAACAAACAAACAAACAAACAGTGTGTATCCCAAACAGTGGTGAGATTTGACAGCTTATGGAGGGGAGGGGAGGGAGAGATGAAAGCATGTGAGGGGAAAGTAAATGGTTTTTGGAGAGGATGAATGGGTCGTTAGAAGAACAGATAAGAGATGTGGCAGTTTGTGACAAAGTTTGGGTGTGGCGTCAACGTCTAGTCACTTCTCCTGGGATGAGTCAATCTCTGGTTAATGAAGCTCCTGAGTAGGGGGTACATGGGAATTGAGTTCAATTTGGAGGACTGTCCTTTAGGAAAGTAAAGGAAGTTCAGAGAAGGCCTGTTCCTGCATTTTCTATTTTTCAAGTGCCTTTAGCTCAAGAAATTCAACATGCCAAAGTGCAAATTTTGGGGCGGCCTGTTTTGAATTTCAACAACAACCAGCAAAATTCACCCCTATGGTGTGGTGTTTCCAGCTCTGCAAGAAACTCAACTTAAATTTGGATTCCTATTAGTGAAATAAAATATCTTCAAAAGATACATTATGATATTGTATTAAAGCTAAAAGAGAAAAACACAAAACAAAAGCACGTGAAAATATTTTTTCTAAGAGAAACAAGAGCTCATCATTAGAGAAATGATTGCTCTTTGGTTGTCTCTGGTAAAGCAGAAACCACTTGCCTTTTAGGACCTTAAAGGAAAGGTCCCCACATAGAGATAAAGCTGTTTAAATGTGTGATGAATATACAGACTATCCCTTGACACTGAAGGCTTAGACAATGCCAAATTCCTCCCCAAGGATAGAATAGGTTCCTGTCACTGAACACAATGTCTTTAAGGACTAACTCTCCGTTTCTAGCTGACCTTCCACAGAAGTTTAAAGGAATATAATTTCATGGTCAGTGCTAAAGTTCTAAAGAGGCCAGCAGAGGAGCCAGGTTATCAGAAGCAGCCTGTCTTAGTAGTTCAATGCACAATTGTCAAGGACCCAAGTCAGCTCAGAAGAATCGTAAAATTCCAAGAAGCCTGAGATCCAAACATGGATGGTGACAGCTAAAGGAATTCAAGGCATGTCAATCCCAAAATACGCACTTTGTAACATTGATTATTTTGGGCTGAAGCACTTGGAAAAACAAGTGCCTGGGGTTGCCTGAGTTTTCCACACTTTAAATAGATCTGTTGACCCTGTCTTGAGACATGTTCAGCTCTCTAGAGAAAATAGTCACACAGGCATCCTACTTCATCTCCAGAATGAAATGTAATTTTCTGTCGAAACAAGTATCTTTCATGGTATCTTAAAGAAGTACTTCCCAAAACTCAACTCATTACATTTTAGCTCTGAAATAAACGCTTAAGAAGAAATGCCTTCATTCTTCGGGCTCTTATGGTTGGATCTTGGGCTGAATGGAACATTTATCCTTTGGTTGGTTCTCAATGATGTCAGATACCCAAACTCGAACAAATGAGATTAAACTTAACTTTTTTTTTTAATGAAAGAACTTAATTCATATGTACATTCCTAGCTTTGAACTTCAGGAAAATTACTGTACTGCTTGGGTGGTTGAAAAATTCTTGGCCCTGGGCATTTCAACAATAATCGCTCAGAAACATACAACCTGTTACGTCTTATTCCCTAACTATGGGAGGGTTTTTGGTTTTGTGTGTGTGTGTGTCGGATTTTTTTTTTTTTTTTTTGGTGGGCTTTTGTTTTGTTTTTGTTTTTTTGATAATTGGACTACTCATGCAGAACTCTTGTTTTCAAAGTGCTTTTCTAGAGCAAAATCAGATGATATGAATGGAAACCTTACCTTCACAAAATGTAAACAGTCTCTTAAGTTTATTCTAAGTTTTAAAGGTTCTATTTTTGTGATGTTTTCTGAGTTAATACTTGTTTCACTCTTCTAAAAGCAATGTTAATTCTTTAAGTTGAAAATTCTGATAGAAATCATTTTGAAAAACTATAAGGAAATTGGTAGAACTTTCATCTGAGCCAAGATGTTACTTTTTCGTCTTTAAATTGGTTTTACTTATCAGATGAAAGATTTGGAATACACTGGTCCCTCAGAGTCATTCCAACTCTAACATGTTATGCTTCTATGCTTCTATCAAGAAAATTATGTTTGGATTAATACCCCGTTGGGCTATATTTAATACAGAAATCTGAGGACAGGCTCTAAATCACATTGCTAAGTTCAAAGCTCAGCTTTGCCACTTTAAGCTAACTGACCTCGGGCAAGTTACTTCAGTTCTCTGGTTTTAGTTCTGTGTTTGAAAAATGGAGATGATATTAGGACCTAGGGTTATAAGAAGGATTAAATAAATTGATACATGTGATGTGCTTTGAGCAGTGATTGACACATGGTAATGTGAATTATTATTATTTGTTCATTTTAGTGATGGGGCAAAACCTTTTTTTCCAAGGTTTGCTTGGCATTAATCATACAAGGCATACCATGATTGTTTTCCATATTATTGGGTATTACCTTTATTTTGCAAGGGAGTTCAGGAATTCCTTTATGCATTTACTTCTTTTTTTAACAAATATAAAATTATAGACTATGAATGTTAGCATATGATGGAGGTTTAGAAACTGTCAAGACCGATGATTCTCTTTTCTTTTTTCTTTATGACGGTGTTTTAGTTCTTTAAATAAACTTTTCCCCAGCTTTATTGAAGTATAATTGACAAATAAAAATTGTATACATTTAAGGTATACAATGTGATGATTTGATATAATACACATTGCGAAATGATTAACATACCAATCTAATTAACACACCCATCATCTCACATAGTTACCATATTGTATGCATGCAGGGAAAACACTTGAGATCTACTCTTAGCAAATTTCAAGTATCCAATGAGGTGTTTTCATTAAGCATTTGAATTTTTTGGTCCATTTAAAAAATAGCACAGCAAACCAATTTCAGTTCATATACACTTATTTTTAACTCACTGAATGTATTGTTATCAGAAACAATTATTTTTACGTAAGTGACTTATTTCTTGTCCACATCATAATTTGCTTTTTAAAAAGATAAAAATTATACACAGTTAAGGTGTACAACATGTTGTTTTGGTATACATCTACATAGATAAATATTTACTACAGTCAAGCTAGTTGACATGTCCATCTCCTCACAGAGTTACCATTTGTGTGTGTGTGTGTGTGTGTGTGTGTGCGTGTGTGTGGTGAGAACACCTGAAATCTACTCTCTTAGCAAACTTCCAGTATGCGATATAGAATTATAAACTGTAGTCATTGTGTTGTGCACCTTGTTGTATGTTAGATCTCTAAACTTATTCATCCTTTATAATTGCAATTTTGAACTTTTTGACCGTAATCTTGTTTTCCTTACCTCCTGGCCCCAGAGGTCACCATGCTAATCATTAGATCCACAGAACTTACTAACCTTATAACTGCAAGTTAGTATATTTGACCAAGATCTCCCTCTACCCAGGGATCTCTGAGTTCCTTGAAAATGATATGAAGGTCATCCTCAAAGCTATGTAGGATGAGTGTGGAAGGATGGGCCTCCATGGTCTCTCTTCAAATTCTACCATAATGGCTTGGCTTCCAACTACTTTATGTAGTTGTAATTCCTGGTAAGAATTTTCTGATTTAACACAAATTTCTGATTTAACACATTTTATAGATGAAGAAACTGAGCCTCAGTGAAGTGAATTGATATGCCTGGGGACACATAGAAGGTGAATAGCAGAACAGAAATAAAAACCAGACTGCCCAAATGACCACATTCTACACAATGTTACCATGGAAACTTCTAAGCAGATTAAAATAAAAACAAACAGACTCACAAACAACAACCAAGAAACCCCAGAGCATCTCTAGGAAACACCAACGCATTTTTGCCAAGTGGGGCTTATTCTATTTGATGAAAGCAGTGAAGACTAAACCCAGGGAATGACAATTTAGAAGTTAAATAAGATGCCAGAGATTGGGCTTTTAGATTATTTTATGAGATTTTCAGCACTTAAATTTGATTTTCTATATAGAAATGAATAATTGCTTTTTAAATGAAGCAACCCAAAGAACAAATAACTCATATGTGTCAAGCACCATGGGATTTAGGGACGAAAAATTCCCTACAGCTGGAAGGCAAGCATTATAATTTGAAATTTCCTGACAATTTTTGCAAGAAAAGAAGTACTAACCTTTCTTTTCCAGGCCAAATGCCAAATTAGGTAATTACCCTTTGCCCACTTTCTTTCCCTAAGGTGTTTTAATTAGATAAGAACTCTGCCTTCACTTCCTCTTGTGGACTGAATTGTGATGTTGGCACATGTCTTTTCAATAACTGTTAATGCCCTAGTTTGCTGAAAGCTTTTCCCTGCAGAACCAAAGAAAGTTTTGGCTTTTGGGTATAAAAAACTTCCCAAGGAGCAGAGGGATTAGGGAGCAAATTTTTATGTTTCCCAGAACTAGATGTCCCAGCTTCAAGTCTGCTCCAGACACTCAGGGAGGAATCAATAAGTCATGCTTTCTCTGCTAGTCCTGGATATGTGTGACAGATAGTAAGGGGAAAGCTACTAACCAGGTCAAAGTCTTACAGTTCACCCTCCACCCCACTCGCTGTGCCCCACTCCTTGAAAAATTGCCTAAAGAAACAATGGATCCATAGAGTAAAAACCACATGCCGTCCATTGACCCTCCGCATCTTATCAGCTCCATGACTTTCCCACGGGAGCAGAACAGCAGTACCCAATACCCATTCGAGCAGGCTTTATACTCAGAGCGGACTTCTACCACAAACTACCCTACTTAACAGAAAATGTATTTTAGGTAAGTTATTCAACTTCTTGAAGCCTCTTTCCTCAGGCTTGTATACTTTTTCACTGAAAATATCTTGGAACTGTCCCGTATCAGCACATGTGATCTACTCTATTAAATTTTTAATGGCTGCACAACATTCCATTATACAGCTGCCCTATTATTCCACTATTGATGGACATTAGGCTGGTTCCAGTCTTTTGCTCTAAGAGGCAATGCTTCTATGTGGGTAGGTCATTGCACACATGGAAAGATGTCTGTGAGATTGACCCTTGAGAGTAGAATTACTGGGTTAAAGAAAAAATTTTATTTGAAAACTGGAGGCACCTGGGTGGCTCAGTCAGTTAAACATCTGCCATCAGCTCAGGTCATGATCCTAGCTAGGTTCCTGGGAACCCTGGAATCAAGTCCTGCGTCGGGCTATCTGCTCAGCAAGGCGTCTCCCTCCCCTTCTGACCCTCCCCTCCACTTGTGCTCTCTCTCATGTGCTCTCTCTCTCAAATAAATAAATAAGATCTTTTTTAAAAAGTTGGTAGACAGTGTGAAATGACCCAGAATTGTGCTTATCTCTTCATATTCTCGCCAGCCTTGTGGGAATGTTCACTGGAAAATGTTCACTCCATCTCCTTGGAGTTCACTGAGCACTGCTGGTGTCCTAAGGAAGGGTGGGCATCCTTTCATATTGTAAAGAAGTATGCTTATTTTCCTTTCTGTGACCGCTCACTTCTTGTGTGCATTTTTTCCTTGAGTGGTAGATGTTTTCTCACTTAAGCATAAGAACTGTTTATGTGCATGGAAATTAACTTTTTTTGTTATATGAATTGCAAACACACACACACACGAACACAAACACATATTTTTGTCTCTTCACTTTGTTTAGTTTTTCAAGCTGAATTTTTAGGAACTCTTTTATGGCTTCATGGTTTTTATCATCTTTGGAAAGTTTTTTCTCAGTCTAAAATAAAAAAGTTAAAATCTCCCATTTTTTTTCTTTTCCTCTCCTCTCTTCTCTTTCTCCTCTCCTTCCCTTCTCTTCTTCCTGATGGCCACCTAGTTGTTCCAATGCCATTTGTTGAATAATACATCCATCACCCACTGAATTTATGATACTCTGAATTTCTGTGTATATTTTAATATATTGTTAGGCTTTCTGCACTATTCTACTGATTTTTTTAATATGTTCTTAGGTGAAGAAAACATTGTTTTAATAATTTAAGTGTTAAGACATACTTTCAAATCTGATAGAGTATCTATCATCTCATTTTTTCAAGACTTTTCCTGGCTTATCTTGCTTGTTTACTTTTTCATACAAAGAATTCCCTTATCTAGTCCCCCCCAACAAAATTTACTAGTATTTTGGGGGGAAGTGTATTAAATTTATAATATTTAAGGAAGACTATATTTATGATGCTAAACCTTTTTATTCAAGGGTATGATATGTCTCAGTGTGCCTGGGTGGCTCAGTTGATTAAGTGTCCAAATATTGATTTCAGCTCAAGTCATGATCTCAGGGTTGTGAGATTGAGCCCCCTGTTGGGCTTGGCACTGGGCATGGAACCTGCTTGAAATTCTCTCTCCCCTTCTCCTTCTGCTCCTCTCCCTTCATGCCCAATCGCTCTCTCTCCATCAAATACATACATAAAAAAATCTTTGTAAAAAGAGAATATGTTATGCCTCATTTTCATTTAACTATCTTTGTGTTCCTTGGTAGAAGTTTGCATATACAGGTATTATAAAATCGAGATAAGGTCACCTGAATGGTTCAGTTGGTTGAGCGACCAACTCCTGGTTTTGACTCAGTCATGATCTCATGGGATGTGAGATCAAACTCCAGATGCAGCTCTGTGCTCAGTGTGGCGACTGCTTGAAGATTCTCTCCTTCTCCCTCTCCCTTTCCTTCCACTCATGTGTGCATGTGTTCTCTCTCTCTCTGAAACAAGTAACTCTTGTTCAAATAAATCTTAAGTGGAGATACCATGAAGAGGAACACAAAACAGTACTTATCTCAAAAAGTCATGGTAAGAATTAAATGAAGCTCATGTATAGAACCTGGTCTTTAGCCATGCTCAAATAATAGAATGTGTATAATGTGTGACAAATGCACACTTTATTGCTGTATCCTGAAGTGTATGTGACTAATCCAAGAAGAAAAATCAGTCTCTCAATAATCTGAATTTCCAAGACTGTGACTCATATGTGGCTCTACCCTGGAATAGAAACTATTTTCCTATCTTTGCCACGCTTCCCTATGCCCTACTCACCTTTGTCACAGGTGTAGCAAGGAGACCAAAAGTTCCACCAGGGCAATCTATGGCATCCTTGTTGGACCTGAGAGTTTAACAGGCTATGGCTGCCCTGTCTGTCCGAGGAGGATATCAGCAACAACCAGGAAGAGGTAACTGAATGGGCCTCACACTTGAAAACTATGGACAGAATGAAGGAAATATTGCCAGATACTTTATACATTTTAAAGCTACTTTATTTCTGTTTTGAAGGTAGAGAATCTCTGTCTATAGGATAGTGGGATGTTTGATTAAGATTGGTTAATTTTGGGGGCGCCTGGGTGGCTCAGTGGGGTAAAGCCTCTGCCTTTGGCTCAGGTCATGATCTCAGGGTCGGTCCTGGGAGCAAGCCCCAAATCGGGCTCTCTACTCATCAGGGAGCCTGCTTTCCCCACCTCTCTCTGCCAGCCTCTCTGCCTACTTGAGATCTCTCTCTGTGTGTCAAGTAAATAAAGAAAATCTTAAAAAAAAAAAAAAAGATTGGTTAATTGTCGGGGCACCTGGGTGGATCAGTGGGCTAAGCCTCTGCCTTCGGCTCAGGTCTTGATCTCAGGGTCCTAGGATCAAGCCCCGCATTGGGCTCTCTGCTCAGCAGGGAGCCTGCTTCCCCGCCCCCACCCCCCACCCCCGCCTGCCTCCCTGCCTACATGTGATCTCCCTCTCTCTCTCTCTCTCTGTCAAATAAGTAAATAAATAAATCTTTAAAAAGAAAGATTGGTTATTTGTCAATTAAGTATAGAGAGTCTGGATTATCATCTTCTGACACTTAGGGCCCCATATCCATATCTTTTATATACTCTAAGAGCACACTCACTGTATTCTCAATATTGAACTAAATGTGTGATTTGCTTTTTCACACTTAATCTTCACAAAGAGGTATCATTATCCTATTTTGCAGATAAAATAACTGAAGGTTAGGTCTCAGATCTAGAAGCTGACAAATTCTCTGCTAGAGATTGGCTTGTCTCTAAACCTGTGATACTAACCACAATGCTTAAGTCAGCAGATGTTAAACAAGTTAAATAATGTCAACTGTGAAAAAGTTAAAATACTATTTGACTGCATGTGGGAGCATGCTCCTTCATCTGGAATGGTAGCATTGTCATGCTAGGTATTCTTAGAGAAGTATTCTTTTTGTTACTAAAATCATACCTCCTCTGAGGGCTACAGTTCCTGGTCCTTTTTGAAAATCAACCTGAAAAAGTCCTGGGGAAATTAACTATTTTTTCAGCTGTGTTTGCTTATAGGGAACAAAATTTACACTTTCCTGTGATCTATGCTATAACCACAATACCAGAGGGATGCTCTGTCTTAATTTTTTAATGTTTTCATTAGATAGAAAACTTACTTGTCTCACATCTCCATCTGGCCTTTCCCAAGCCACTTATCCAGACTCAGAAACTTTTCAGCAAATATGGAAGGTGATCCAGTGAATTACTTACTTCCCAGAGGAAAGAGCATGTGGCCAGTGAATCAGGGGAAACCGCCTAGGGAAGAGCACACTCAAGGCATTTCAGTGTGAGTCACAAAACATGAGGACTATCCCATGATCAAAAAAGATGAATGAACAAAGCCAGGGTTCCTTTTATAGTTTCCATTCATGCATTTAGCTTGAGCTTTTTTCCACACAAGCGTGTGAGGCTTGTCATGGTGAAGAATAAGGAATTGTCACTAAAGCACCCAAAGGGATGTTCTATCACAGAGAAGGCTCCGATCAGGTGTGAAGGAACCTGGGAACCACCAATGAGAGAGTGGGTCAGGCATGTGGAAGGTCAGCATCAATAAGGTACAGCAAGGCGAGCCTGGCAGCAGAGGAATGGGGAGACCCATGTAGTCACAGCATCGGCAGGAGATGCTGGCAGGACTAGGTATTAGAGGACATCACTCCTAGAAGAACCGGGGAGAGCAAGTCTAGGACTCAGCCTAGAGGAGGTGAAGTATTTGGTATTTTAGCAAGGCGGGTACTCAGGGAAAGGACCGATTCAGTGGGGTGTAAGGGGAAGTCTGTATATAGGAACTGTATGTCTATCTGTATGTCTATCTTGCTCACTGCTCTGTCGTCTTCAGGAAGTCTGCTCAGCACATAGGAGACATTTGAAAAAGTATTTGATGAGTGAATATATGAGGTGTAAGGCAGGCATCCAGTTTCTGAATGTAGGACATGTGGTGCGAGTGGGTTCCTGAGTGGGGCTGCCTTGATGTTGAGTCACCTGAACGCTGACTAAGGTCATGGTTATTCCAGAGCCTAGGGTGGGGCTGAACCTGCAGGTGGCGGTCAAGGGCCCAGGTGGAGGAAATTAGGAGGATGAGCAGTAGCAGGTAGTTCCTTACTCATTCTTGGACAGTTTTACATATGATTGGGTCTTCACTTTTGGTCACACACACTGTCTTAGTTCATTCAGGCTGCTAGACTGGGTGGCCTATAAACAACAGAAATTTAGTTCTTACAGTTCCGGAGGCTGGAAAATCCTAGATAAAGTTGCTGACAGATTGGGTGTTTGGTGAGAGGGCACTTCTGGTTCACAGATGGCCATCTTTTTACTGTGTTCTCGAATGGGGGTTGAAGGTGAGGGAGCTTTCTGGGGTCTCCTTTGGAAAGGCACAAATCCCGTTTGTGGGAGATCCACCTTTACAACCTAAGCACACCCCAAAGGCCCCACCTCCAAATGCCACCACTTGCGAGATTTAGGTTCAAACATGTGACTTTGGTGGGGACACATTCAATCTATAGCACCCATGGAAATGGTCTTCATTTTTGATCAAACACACTGAAAAGTTTTGCCAGTTTCCTCAGTTTCTATGGAACCTAAATGGTAGACTCTTTTTTCCCCCTCAAGATTTATTTATTTATTTGAGAATGAGAAAGCAAGAGAGCGAGAGGGAGAACATTAGCATGGGGGAGGGGCAGAAGGTGAGGAGAGAGTGAAATCCTCAATCAGACTCCCCACTGAGCATGGAGGGGCTCTAACCCAGGACTCCGAGATCATGGCCTTAGCGGAAATCAAGAGTTGGATGCTTAACTGACTGAGCCACCCAGGTGCCCCCCAAATGGCAGACTCTTAATTAATAAGATCACATGCCCCAAATGCCCATCTTTGGCACTACCATTCAGCTTCAGTGTTTTAATGCTTGCTATGTGGCTGTCACTGTGATAGGTCCACTGTATATAGTATCCCTATGCTTCCAAGTAATCCTTAAAAGTAGATGTTTTTGATCGCTCTTTCTAGATTAGAAACCTGAGGATCAAGTTCAATGTTGTATGGGAGTCTACACAGACAGGAAATGCTGGAGCCAACACTCACGGCACTTCCCATGTGCTTGGCAATGTTCTAGTGTTTTATAAACAGTTGTCTATTTCATCCTCACAACCACTTTATAAAGTAGGCACTGTTGTTATCCCTATCAGACAGGTAAGAAAACTGAGGGTATCATGCCCAAGGCCACCCTTTCCTTAAGTGGCAGCACAGTTTGGCTCCAGCATTCTTGTTCTTAACCACCACACTGGAATTTTCCATCTTAGGCTCTCTAAACTCTCTAGATAAATTAGTCTGGCTGGCCATGGGAACTGCAGGATGGGGGATCTTCTCTCTGGGAGCAAATGGGGCCCTGGGGACTTGCAATTCTTTTATGCCACTCAGTTATGACAGATAGCAAATCTGATTCAAATGGAAATGGAAATAGCTGTCTTTGTCTTTGTCTTTCACATTTACTAACCACTCAAACCAGAGTTCTGCCCTAATTCATACAGCACACGGTGCAAGTTCAGACTATAGTCTGTGTCTTGAGGTAGATTCATTTTCAGAAGCAGGTGGGGGTGGCATGCGTATTTCTGTCTCTTTTCTGTGTGGGTGATGACCTTGGCCTCATATGTGGACTGTGCATAGGCAATATGAAACAAAAAGATGCCTTTTGTGGATCAGAAGGAAATGTCACTTGAACCAGGTCTCCCGAAATTAGTGCCTCTGATTACTTGGATCCTATGAGTCTATAGAAAACTTCGGGTGATTCCCCACATCGTGACTATTGTTTTTCCCATCAGCCATATTTTAACAATTGAGCAGATCATTTTAAATTATATTTGGAAAGGAATTTTTAATAACATTATTCCCAACTCAATACACCTCAGAGAATTTGCACTGGAAAAATCTCTCACTGAGTGTGTCCACATAAGGGTAGTTTCCTTATTAGTGAGATCAGATTTCCTGGATATTCCAGAATTTCCTCTACCACTTTTTTTTTTTTTTTAATTTGTGAGAGGAACTCTGAACCTAGAAATGGATCTCAAAGGGTAAATAAAGATAGATGAACTGTATATTTTTCTGGTTATAAAACCTGTATTTATAAGGTTTGAGCATTATCTAGTGCCAGCTTTCCCAGTTAAGCAAAACAGTCTCAAATTTTCTAAATTCTTTAAGGAATCATTCCAATCAATTAGTCATTGTGTGCCTTTGCACTGTTTCCAATAGAGAAACAGATATGTTATGCATTCTAACCCTGAATATAATTAATATTTTATTTCAGAACATAATAGGTAATGATAATAGTACTTTTATTAATATAATGATGGGCATTAATATAAGACTTCACACAAACACATAATGGCATTTGTAATATAAACTTATTTTCAGTTTTCTTTTTTATTGATTTAGTATTTAAATTTTTGAGTGGAACATATTTGAGTTTTTTAAGAAATATGCCTTCTGTGGCTAAAGGGCAGAGTTTGCCTAATTTCTATGAGATATACAGCCAAGAAAATGATTGCAAAGAGTTGTTTCGTTAAATGAGAGTCATAGAGAAAGTCCTGGATTGCTGTAAACATGTTTTGTAGCGATTTCTTAATATGTTATGAGAGCCAGTGGAATCAATTAGAAAACTACATGGAATACCAGGAATTCCTATCCCTATCCCAGTTTCACTCATAAATACGGTATGACCTTTAGTAAGTGACTGGAGACAGATCCTTACAGCAGTGAAGTGTGGATTTTGTGTTCTAGAAGAGATTGTTTGTAATTCAACCCCCAAATGTCCCATTAACTACTATTTGCTTCCATGAAACTAGGGAGAAAAACAGGAAAAGCATTGCTAAAATACATTTTCTAAGACTTTTTAAATTAGAAAAAAAATTTTTTGAGGCAATAAATAGATAATCTGACTAACGTCCTAGTCCGGGGGAATACAAAGGCAATTTAGGTTATTTTAAGCTTTGGTTCCCTTTGCTTAGATGAAGAATTTATTATCTCTTAGGAGCTGTTGAGATATGTGCAACTGTCAAGAACCTGTACTGAGCAACCCAGGACAGTAGACGATTCAGTTCTATTTTGTGGTTCCAATGGTCAAATGCTGTTGGAATTTATGTATCAACAGGTGAGACATGGCCAGGGCTGGAATCCACAGAGGAACTGAGAGTGGAGACGGGTCTTAAGTGACAGGGACAATGTCGGATGGGTTCTGGAGAAAAGCGAGGGCCTTCCAGGAGAGGGAAGTTATGTGGGCTGAGTCACTGAGGTGGGAAATGAGCCCAGCAAGTTAGTGGGAGAGTGAAAAAACTTGCCTGCCTTGAGTGAAAAAAGACTGGGCTTGGAAACATTGGAGGGGCCCCTACAACTTACCAAAGGAGCTTAGCTTTGCCAAAGGAAAAGGGAGACCCCGGCAACGTTCATCAGGGAAATGCTGGGATAAAAATGCTGCTTAAGGAAGATCGATGTGGCAGGAGGGTACTCTGGAAGAGACTGAGAGGTAATGAATGAGTCCTTTGGGTGGAAGCTTGTTGTATGTTGTTGGACAATAGAGTCTCAATTCAGGAGATTAGTTATTTTGCCAACCAATGTCCAGTCTACCTTTGCATCCATTTAAACATTTTATCTAACATTTTAATCTTACAAAATGTAATATGTTTCAATATTTTGTATAGAGATAGTCCTTACAATTGCCCTGTCCCACCTCCAGTACTTTGGAGCAAGGGTAAGTAAAAATATGCAAATGGGTACTCTGTTAGGGAATGGCAGATAAGGCTTGTCCTCAGAAAGCTCATCCCTTGAGAGCAATGGGCTGTAAACAAATCGTTCCAAAAAGACTTAGTTATAATTGTGGCACATGCTAAGAAATTGTAGGTAATATGGGGAAGTCTAACAGAAGGTTCTAATGCAAACTTAAAGCCTGAGGATTTGGGGAAAGTCTCTCTGGGGAAGTGACATTCACACTGAAATCTGGTTGGAGTAGAGGAAGAGAGAGTTGAAGCTGAAGGGTTAGAAATTCTAAGAAGAGGAAATTATATTTGCCAGGGCCTTGAGGTGAAACAGAGTCCAGAGCATTCAAGGAACTGAAAGAAGGCCAGCTGGGCTGGAGTGGCAGGGCACAGTCGGAGGTATGGGAGGAGCTAGAGGAGACAGATGGCCTTGGGCCTTGTAAGCTACTTCTCCATCTTCTGGAACGTGCCCCGTAACCCCGCCCCGCCCCTTCCCTGCTAAGAGCCACTTCAAGACCCACACTTACTATCAATCCTTATATGAACTGTGTCACATCAGCGCAGGTAAGCTGCAGCTGAGCTAGGCCACACCTCAGGCTTTAGAGTCCATCAAAGGCACTCCATCTACATGATCCTAAATGCTGGAATTCTCCATGTGACCACAGCCACTTACCCCTTCATCACCGCTTGAACTACTCTTTGACCTCAGAGCCCCTTCTGCTCTCCTCCCTGTTCCTGACTGAGCTCCTAGCTCACTCACTGGGCTCCTCTCTGACATTGTGCATCAGACAGCCCAGTGAAGAACTCAAGCTCAGCCACCATCAACCCAGCCCTCGTGGAAGCCCCTGAGAGCTCTCCTTCCGCCTGGTCTTCTGCCTTCCCCAGATCCCCACGCTTCTCTCCAGAGTACCGACGCGCCTCTTTTCCCTGCTCCTCTCTTGAGTTTGCTGGGAAACTCTACTTTACTTTGCTACAGATTTTGTTACTGCTTCATGCTGCTTCTCCTTGACCCTCATGCCACTTGATAACTATTTTTAGTTGATTGCTTATTTCATTCCTCCTAACCGCTTTCAAACTTTCAAATTCCCATGATCGTTTTTTTTGCCTCTCATCTGGAATTCTTCCAATGTTCCACCACAGGGCCTCAGACCTAAAATCTCTGAGATTGTCTGAGACTGTCATTGCTTTTTAGAAAACTCTCCAGTAACTACCATTATCTGTAAGAGGAAAGTCCAACCTCCTTATATACAAAACAGGGCCCTCTGTAGCCTGGCCTCTGCCTACCTCTCCCACCTTTTCTACTCAGGTATGCTGCCTCCTTCTCCTGCTCCATTCCATTTTGTGAACCTTATATTCTATCCATTCAAACTTGCCTTTCTTCCTGTAAGCCACCATGTTATTGCACATGTCTCTGAACATGGAGGACATGGTGGTCCTCTGTCCGGATAGCTTTCCCCACCCAGGTTACGTCCCACATTTTTGGTATCTTTTGAAATTCAGCTCACCACTCGCAGGAGCTTCTTCTGAACCCCTTCTTCCACCATGCCCCTACTCCACCTAGTGTATCCGTCTGTCAGAACACTTACTATATAACCAAAAGAACCTGTTTTCAAATCTCTTATCTGTCTCAATGCTTCAAAACTCTGTGGAGATGGGAATGGAGAAGGGAAGGCTCCACTCTGCATGCTAGGAGCCTAGTACAATGCCTGTCTTACAGTGGTAACCCAGAGAAGGTCACCACACTGGAGGGGCAACCTCTCTGTCTTGGCAAACAATCTTACAGTCTCTCTTACTGAGATGATCTTCTCCCAAGGGACCCTTCAGTCTCCTTCTTCTTCCTTCTTTCCAGAAAAAATTCTTTAGTCCCCACCCTTCCTCAATCTTATTTTGAGGAAGAAGTGTTTCCAATCCTTTCCAAGGTTTACCTCCAGCTTGGTGCCTTGGTTGGAAGACAATCCCATTTCTGCTTTACTTTGCTCCATAAATTATTTCTCTTCCATCTTCTATGTTTGTTTCTTTTGTACTTCACCTTTTCCTACTAGCCTACAAATGGGCAGTCTCTCCTACTCATACAAAACACTCTTCCATCAACCCCTGTCCCAATTATCCTGTGTATGGGCATTTTTTCCTTCTAAACCCACCCCAACCTCACTCTCTCATGCTTAATTCTTTTCTTCACTTTTCTTTTCTTTTGTTTAATTGTTTTCTTTTTTTTAAAATTTATTTTCAGCATAACAGTATTCATTATTTTTGCACCACACCCAGTGCTCCATGCAATCCGTGCCCATTGCACTTATTATAATCATATTATTTTATTTTTCTAACTCATTTTGTTTTGTTTTGTTTTCACTAGAATGCAGGCTGGGTTCTATTCCAAATGTGTAGCACAGTACCTTATGCATAGGCCAAGTTTATTTATCTGTTGGGTATATTAATACATGAGTGAATAAGTGAATGAATAAGTGAACGAATAAGTAAATGAAATGGATGTCTTCACTGCCAAGCCACTTTGACTTCTGCACTTCGTATGGTCTTTCCAATCCCTTCTGGTTTCCAGTCCACTGCTCTACTGAAATTGCTCTTCCAAAGTTTGCCAATTACCCCTTCACTACCAAACCCCATGGCCTTGGCATTTCTGTGGCATTTGATAAACTTTCCTTGAAATTATCTTCATTACAGGTTTTTGGGAGAATATACTAACCCGATTTTTCTACTAGACCTCTAGTCATTCCTTCTTTGTCGCTTTCTCTGGCCCTTCTTCCTTTACTCAATTTCTTATTTGTTTACTGGCAAGTAAATTACTCTATCACTGAGGAACAGTAATATTGCAATAGAATGGTATGTATTAAATAGACTATCCTGGGAAAACTAACAACCTTTAATAACATTTTTTAAGGAAAACACATTTCAAGCTCAGACAGCCAAATGTATGCAAACTCTTGGAACACACAACTGTGGATGTTATGATTTTGACTTTCTAATTATATATTCTAATAAATGCACATTATATATAAAAATAAAAATGTAATTTTACTTATACATGTTATTATTCATATATATGTATATATTACATACTATTATGCATACTTGAGTATATATAATCATGCATATATATTTACATATGGATAAAGATGGGATATGACCTTAGCAAAAGAAAAATTGTTAACGTGCAAAGTGGTGGGGAAAAAGTTCTCCTTAAAATTATTTTATTATTTACACAATTAAAAAATAGTCTTAGCAATAGATAACTGTAAAAGAATATGATCATCATAGGGTGCCTGGGTGGTTCACTTGGTTAAGCACCCAATTCTTGATTTCAGCTTAGGTCATAATCTCAGGGTGGTGGATTTTAGCCCTGCCTCAGGCTCTGTGCTGGCCATAGAGGTCGCTTTAGTTAAGGATGAGGATTATCTTTTAGCAGTCAAAGAATAGCACACAGCACAGAATAGTAGGCATTTGAATTTTGTCAGTTATTGAATGTATAATTGAATATATAACTGAATGTATACACAAGTTTTTCCCCATGATCCCACACTAATGGGAGTGACACATTCACATAGCTACCAGTTATTATCTGAATACAGGTATATCATCTCCAATATCTGACAACTTTGGTCAAAGCAGAAAGTTACCTCCTTTGAAGTAGGAATATGTAAATAAATTATAAGTGAGTCTGGAGGAAGTGTGAGCAAGAGATTTGGGGCTTTGTTCCTTTGGTATATTTCCCGACTTCAGGCCTCCCACATTTTCAGTTCCTCAAGCTCTTGGCTTTTTTTTTTTTTTTCCTCTCTCTCCAATTTTTCCTGAATTCCATTAAATGATAAAAATTGTTTTGTATCTCAAAGGTTCTAAAAGTCCTTGAAATGAACATGTATTACCTGACCATTAGAATTCTAATGAAGTATTATCGGTGAAGACTGTTTAGGTGGGAGTTGACTAGATTTCCAGCCTGGAGATACAGAATTGGGCTGTGGGGTCACCATTTAAGGGAGTAGATGAAACTCTATGGGAGGAAAATTCAGAGAAGCAGGAGTGAGGACTAACAGAAGGAACATTGAAACGCCTGTGAATAAAAAAAAAGAAAAAGCAAGTGATCAAAAACCCCCAAACAAATAAAATACTGTTAACAGAGAAGGGTGAATCAATTAGTACAATATTTTCTACACATACCTGATAATAAGAATCACCAGGAGCTGGTGGTTAACAATGGAGGGTTTTGTCCTCTCACATCAGTCTCCAGGACAGAGGACTGGAAATCAGCATCTTCAGCGCATGGGTCCTGGTCATTCTTACAAACAGACAAGTTTAGAAAACATTGAATTGAGTTCATTTTAATTTTCAGATGTGGAATTTAGAAGGCCAAATCCACAAATCCTCACACCCATACACCCGCAGGAACATCTATGCCTATAGAAGCACTCAGTGATTGACTGATTCATTTGTTTAGTCTTTCATTCAAAAACCCTCCTACACTGTTGGTGCGAATGCAAGCCGGTGCAACCACTCTGGAAAACAGCATGGAGGTTCCTCAGAAAGTTGAAAATAGAGCTACCCTATGACCCAACAATTGCACTACTGGGCATTTAACCTAAAGATACAAATGTAGTGATCTGAAGGAGCACATGCACCTGAATGTTTATAGCAGCAATGTACACAATAGCCAAACTATGAAAGAACCTAGATCTTAGATGTCCATCAACAGATGAATGGATAAAGAAGATGTGGTATGTATGTGTGTGTGTGTGTATATATATATATACACACACATATCACATCTCCTTTATCCATTCATATACATATATATATGTGTGTGTGTATATATATATATATACACACAATGGAATATATTGTGTGTATATATATATACACACACTAAATGGATATATATATATACAAAATGGAATGGATATATATATATACACAATGGATATATATATATGTATGGATATATATATACACATATGTGTGTGTGTATATATATATACACACACAATGGATATATATACATACAATGGAATACTATGCAGCCATCAAAAGAAATGAAATCTTGCCATTTCCAATGATGTGGTTGGAACTAAGGGTATTATGCTTAGAGAAATAAGTCAATCAGAGAAAGACAATTATCGTATGATCTCCCTGATATGAGGAAGTTGAGAGGCAACATGAAGGGTTTGGGATGTAGGAAAAGAATAAATGAAACAAGATGGAATTGGGAGGGAGATAAACCATGAGACTCTTAATCTCACAAAACAAACTGAGGGTTGCCAGGGGGAGGGGGGTAGGGAAAGGGGGTGGGGTTATGGACATTGGGGAGGGTGTGCGCTATGGTGAGTGAAGTGTGTAAACCTGGCAATTCACAGACCTGTATCCCTGGGGCCAATAGTACATTATATGTTAACAAAAAAATAAAAAATTATAAAAATAATTAAAAAAAGAAAAAAAAAGATTATGAAAAAAAAGAAATATCCACTCGATATGAATGTATTATGAAAATGAGACTCTGCTCAACACAAACTCTACATGCCACTACTTGATATAATTTATAAATTTCAAACTTTCGTGGGTGTTTTGAGTATATTACCCAACTACATAATTGGGCTGGTTGTGTGTGTTTGTGTTTTGTTTGTTTGCTTTTTAAACACTCACTGAATGAAGTTGGATCATCCAGCTGAGTCATTTACTCCCTTTAAAAAGTCCCTAATTCCTCTTCCACTTGGGAATTTTGGATCTGGAAAGCTGAAGTATTCTATGTGTGATATATTCTTTTTAGAAAACTATTTGCACAAATCCCTACACCCTTTCAGTCTGTGCAAACAGTGTATTGACACCAGGGCACATTAACTATACCTTGGGCCCTCTGGTGATTTTGCTACCACACCCTTCTAATTTACAGATAGTCTCCTCTTGGATCCAATCCATCTCTTACTTGTTGAGAGTTAAGTTTCTGGGTTCTGAACATAAGGATGTTCTATTTTGGGGGATGCACACAATGTACTTACAGTATTGTTGATGAATGAATATGTCTCTACCTGAAACGGATTAGGGGGAAAAAAGTATAAAACCACAAATGGAAGTCTATAGTCAGGAAGCACATTGAACTTAGATTGTGGGAGGCCTTCACATGTCCCCGGGGCCTCTCCTTTATTCACACTGAGAACAGAGCAAAGGGCTTAGCAGGTAGCCATCCCTAGTAACACCGTAGTATTAAAAAGTGTGTGGATACAGTCTTAACTCCCCTGGATAGCAAGGTCCTGGAAGCAAAGACCTTGCATGGCGAACTCCCAGCGCTGGTTAACACAGGGTGGTTGATCAGACTTGCAGATGTTGATCAGACTTGAATTCGATTAAAGAGGACCTAGGAATGATTGTTCTCTCCATCTGCTCTGAAAAAGTGGGTTATCAGCCCTGATGTAGGTTATGACTTATCCTCTTTCTTCCTTTCTAGTGATTTAACCAGTGAGAAGCAGTAGCAACAATAAGCTTTTCGTAAAATTAATCCAGTCTACTTCTTTTTTTTTTTTTAAAGATTTTATTTATTTATTTGACACAGAGAGAGATCACAAGTAGGCATAGAGGCAGGCAGAGAGTCAGGAGAAAGCAGGCTCCCTGCTGAGCAGAGAGCCCAATGCAGGGCTCGATCCCAGGACCCTGAGATCATGACCTGAGCTGAAGGCAGAAGCTTAACCCACTGAGCCACGCAGGTGCCCCAATCCAGTCTACTTCTTAAGAAGCTTTTGTCTCTCTCCCATGCATTTTTCCTAATATGGTAAATAGTGGCTTTCAGAGAGAGTGTTCTTCACTTGATTTCACTATTAGTTAATACTCCTAAAATGTCCCATTTTCACTATCAGAAGTTGCTCATTTCTTGTTGGGAGCTGTGGTTTTTGAGGAAGGGGAGTTCCTTGAAGGCTAGCAGCACTTTGGAATCCCCAGGGATGGTCCATGACAAAAGAGATTAGAATTCTGAAGTGATCCCCTTCAAACCACAACTAGTGAGTCTATCATCTGAGTCATAGTCGTCAACCAGGTCAGACTGAACACCCAAAGGAAAAGAAAAAAGGACAAAATCCTAATAAAAGTACAGTATACCTAGTAGAAAATTACTCACTCATGCTTTAGAATTTTGAGAACTAACTCACTGAAATATTTCCAAATTGAAAATTCCCCAAAAACCTTTCTTACATCGTGTTAAGTATGGTTATCTTTATATATTTTGTTGAACACATATTCCTTATATTTATTCATAATATATTCCTTGGTGTTTTTCTTTGAAGGAGATTTTTGCTAAAATCCTAAACTTCAAATTAATTAAGGTATGTCTACATGTCCAACATAATAGAAAGAATTGAATTTACTTGAGAAACATAAGCCATCATCTGTTAAAGGCTATCTAGGTAAGTGATAGGTCCGAATTGACTTACAGATCAACACTATGCACTTTAGTCACTGAACAGTTTCCAGTAGAGGTTCTCATGTTGTCATTGGGAGCAAAGAAAATCAAGGGATAATCAAATTAAGTCATTTTCCTTAGGAATTAGTGCTTATGAACAGAGCTGAGTATTTCTGGCCATTACCTACAAGAGTCTTCTCCTTTCCCATCTGCACTATGGCCCAGTCTTGGCATGGACAAGTCACCTAACCATGGTTGTGTCCAATTTTAGCAGCTGTCACTTTCACCTGTTCTAAAGCTAACTTTTGCTTTTTTGCTATTATTTTTTCCTCTCACAAGCAAAAGACCTAAACATGTAAGGAATATAGACTAATATCTGGAATTCAGGTTTTGTTAACCTGGATTTGTATGCCAACTCTGTAGCTTCCTGGCACTGGGATTTGGGCAAGTTACTTAACAGTATCCCTCTCTTTCCTATGAGGTCATCCTCATCTGTAAAACTTCAGAGCTTAAAAGTATAGGTAGGAAAACATACTGTAAAGTTCTCACCATAATGTTGGCACAGAGTAAACTAAAAAATGTTAATGTTGTAAGAGAAAAAGCAAGGGAGGGAGCTCCCAAGATCCATTCCGAAATCCTGACTCCATTGTCTACTAGCTGCCACCTTGGGAATTCTCCTAACCCCCTCCCCTTAGCCTCAGTTTCCTTAATTGTGAAATGGGCAGGATATTCTTTAACATTCCCTACTGAGTTAACTAGCTTAAAGGAAACAATTTTTTTGAAATTACCTTATAAAAACGATAACATATTAAAGTATTATTCATCTGATTATTAATAGTAATAGTAATACGATTACAAAATTTTGGGGAATTAACCTTATTCCTATTTGGGAAATAACTGGAGCTCAATGGTTCTTTCCTGCTGAAGGTTATGGCTTTTTTTTTTTTTTTTTTTTTTTTTTTTTTTTTGCTTGAATGACTCATGGCACTTGTTACGAGCTATCTTGTAGGTTTTCATTTTTCTTCTTCCTCTTCTTCTTCCTCCTTTTCTTCCTCTCCTTCTACTCCTTCTTCTTTTCCCTTTGCTGCTGCTTCTCCTTCCTCTCCGTCCTTTCCTTCTTCTCCTTTTTCATCTTCATCTTCTTTCCTGTCACCACAACTCTGTTCTAATCTCTTCAAGAGCAAAGACTCAGTTTTAAACTTGTGGGTTTCAGTGCTCAGAGCTTACAGCAGAGACCAAGAGGGATTCCTTTCCAGGATACCAGAGGATGGTGTGAAGTACTGGGGCCCAGGAGTAGAACAGACATGGTCTTCTGTGACAAAAAGACAGAAACACAAGAGCCTTGATGACATGGAGAAATTCTGAGTTAAAAAAGGAACCCTGAAGGGCTTCCATTAATTTGCCTTGATCTTAGTAAGGAAGGTAGGGTCATGAGATAAGGGAAAACGAGAGAGAGGGAGAGAGCTGGGATCTTAAGAGGGTATGTTTCAAAGTGCTGTGTCAACTTGAAAGCATTCCATCTCTTTCTCCCTGTACGATGAACCAAGACTATGTCTTACTAATTTTTAAAAATCCCAGTGCCTGTCACAATAATGCATATAATTTCACTTAAAAATGTTTTGTGACTCTGAGATGGATAGAAAATAACACAATTATTATTTTGTTATTGTTATTTGTTACATAATAACAACAGCATATATAATAGATAACATCCACATAACATAATAATAATAAATAATAACAGCATTTATTAGGTACTTATGACATCATGTGTTTATAACCTTATGTTCACTGTTTTATTTAATACTCAGAACAACCTGTTCAGGTACATCCTATGATAATCCCTATTTTAGAGGTGAGATAACTGATGCTCTGGAGGACATTTCTGAGACACTGTTGTAAAGTTTTAGGGTATGAAGTTAAGTAAGAAAACATAAAATATTTATAGGTGGGTAATAGAGGCTCCAACTGAAGATGGGCTACGTGAGTTCGTGATAAAAGTCAACAGGATTATTGTTTTTGCCTTAGCACATTCTCTGTACCCCAAAATAGCTGGTGGAGTTGATCTCATTTTAGAATCCATGTGGACATTACTCCTTTTATGTTTCCTTGGACCTCATGGGTATGAGCCATCTGATAAAGGGGGACAAGTTAATGAAAGGTGATAGAAACAACTCAAATGTGTTCTTCTGCCTTTTGGAGACAAATAATTATCATTGGCTCTTGGGTCTTTGAGATACTTCTAATCTTCATCTAGGTGTGTTTCACCCCACCCTCTTCAGCAAAACTACTTGGCTCCTGGCCTATAGGATTGTAACTTCATTCAGGAAATACTGGTTAAGAAGATTCAGGAGGAGCCACTGGAAGGCTGGTGAACTTGACAACCTAGGCAGCCTGTGTTTTTGTGCAGCTCAGTTGTTTGCTGACTAATAGGTGTAGGGGGAAGAGGAGGAGAGAGAGAGATCCACACCTAACAAAGAACTGGGCCATTTGGGTGGAATTGCTTGGGTCATTCATCAAAACCCATCACATATATGGTCGGTCCATTTCTTGTTGAAGCAGGACAGGGCAAAGATCCTAGCTGTGAAGGTAAAGCCTGCTCCATTTGACCAAAGCCAAGTCTGTTTAGAAAAAGATTGGAGGGTTTGTATGATCTTTCCTATAGAGGTGAAGGGGAAGCAGGTGGGTAGGTACTTCAATGGTTGAAGCACAAAATAACAGACACCTTTTATTTTAATTGCCTGGAACAAGGAAGAACGTGGTTTTATCCCAACTCAGCACTTACAGTTTTTGCATCCAGTCTGCAAAAACACTTGTTCAAATTGTGCTATCAGGATTTGTGTTGGGATCTGGACAATGGAACATTCTGAAAAGAAAGCAGGGCGGGTGGTGAGAATGTTCAATATGGTGTTACCTACAGAGGAGGTAGAAGAGGTCCTGCATTTGCCTGGGGAAGGGAGGCTTGGGCTCGCTCTCAGCTTGCTCTCTGCACACTGACTCTGCCTGTGATACTTTAAAGTCTCCCTCCCTGTCACACCCAAAGAGATAACAAATTATTAATTTGGAGGACAATTTGGATGTCAGAAGTTTCAAAAGTCCTGCAGATGATACTCATTCACGGTCAAGCTGAGACCCCTTGTTTAGGGGGCAGCAGGTCTAAGGATGAAATGAGGATTTGTGTCCTCACAAGTGCTAAACAGAGACCTAGTACCACTGGTAGGAAGGGAGTCAGTTGGGCTCGAAGGAAAGAAGAATGAAGGCTTTCAGCTGACCTGAAGATGCAGGTGGCTTGGAGGTAAAGGAATTTTGATGACTGGGCACAATAAAGGAGAAGTCCCCCCAGTCCTGGGAATGGTGAACAAGCCCAGCAATGAACCAGCTGTACCTGGGCACCCAGCAGCCCATCAAGCCTCTCACCCCTCAGAGCAGCTCTGCTCTCTCTCTCTCTTTTCCTATATTGGGCTTCCCCATAAGATTTCCTTTGAAGGAGATCTTCTCAAAACAACAACAACAAAAAAGTTTTTAAACCACTTAGCTGGTTGACCTTTCTAGCTATTACAATTCTGAAATTCTATAGTATGAAATCCTGTTTGATGTTTTCTAAGAAATCAGTCTACCAATTGATGCATTCTTCCGAAGTCTGGGGAGGAAGGAAGAAGAGCTTGAGAAGCATGGAAAGTGTGAGTAGAAGAGGGAGGGCTTCTCTTAACTGGGGGCCAAATGCAGGAGCCCTCACCTCTCCAGGCTGAGAATTACCTGGGAGCTTTTTAATAAAACCCCCTCCCAAACCAATTACATCAGAGTCTCTGTAGATGTTGTCTGGTGATGGGTATTTCTACAATGGAGCCAGCTTGACAGCCACTGCTTCATGGGTAATCATGTTTTGTATACATGTGTACATGTTAGATAAACTCCCACATGTCAGGTGCATCAGAATCAGCTGGAAGACTTCTTCAAACACAGACTGCTGAGCCCCACCCCCAGAGTTTCTGATTCAGTGGGTCTGTGACCCTCAGGCTCCAAATTTGCTACTAAATGTAATGTGGTATCTTGGATGGGATACTGGGACAGAAAAGAAGACATTGGGGAGCAACTGAGAAAGGAATGTATCCATGTGGATTCATTAGTTGTGGCAAATGTACCTTACTTATGTAATATGATAACAAGTGAGGAAACGGTGTGGTGTAGATGGTATTCTCTATAATATTACCATGCCAACTACAGTAATTCTGTAAATCTAAGACTGCTCTAAGATAAACAGAGTTGGTTAAAGCAGGGCAGGGAGGGGAGGGGCTTCCTGGCTGTTATGATGCAAACCACGCCTGATGGCAGGTGTAGAGTTGTCATTGAAGAGTACCAAGGAAAAATAATCAAATAATTGTATTTTCTGTTTGAATGAATCCTTGTTCTGAATAAACTATATAAAATATCTTTAATTCCTTTTATTTATAGTTGTGTGATTTTAAAATGATTCTTAGAGCTGTACTTTAAATATGTATATGTGTATATATATATACATGAATATAATACACACACACATCTCAACACATTAATAGCTAAAAGAGAAGGTAGCTGGTTCCTCTTTATTATACTGCAGCCATGCAGTGGGAATACAACCCTAGATAAGAAAGGCACCTGTTCACTGGGTATGGTACATAAACAATGAATCTTGGAACACTGAAAAAAAAATTAAATTAAATTTTAAAAAGGCACCTGTTGCAATGATTTAAAATTCTTAGTAGGGGCGCCTGGGTGGCTCAGTGGTTAAAGCCTCTGCCTTCAGCTCAGGTCATGATCCCAGGGTCCTGGGATCAAGCCTCACATTGGGCTCTCTGCTCAGTAGGGAGCCTACCTCCTCCTACTCTCTCTCTCTCTGCCTGCCTCTCTGCCTACTTGTGATCTGTCAAATAAAATAAAATAAAATAAAATAAAATAAAATTCTTAGTAGAAATTTTCAACCTTTTGGATATGATTTTCTGGAAACCATTTCAAAGGCTCTCTCTCCCTCTTCTTCTTTTTGGCTGTTCTAAGAGAATCTGCTCAGGGTGGTCTAGATCAAGCAGAATCCTCCAGACAATATTTTGCTGCTGGTTTGTAGTTACAGATTACCTTATATTGTTGGCTTCGAGAGTGAACCTTATGGAAATTCCTGTCTATTCATTTAAATTTTAATGTGTCCTTGGAACACTGTGGGCTCACAGTGTGTGTGTGTGTGTGTGTATGTGTGTGTGTGTGTGTGTGTGTGTGTGTGTGTGTGTGTGTGTGTTCCCCGGGGGAATAACCCAACAACTTTCTGGTTATGTGTGTATGTTAACTATCCAATATTGATGTTATTTCCCAAATATGGCTTTAGGTTCTCTCAGTCTTTGTTATTGGCTGTTCATAGTCCCTGCCATAGTACCTGGCACAGTTCAAAATAGTAATTAGCAATTGCATCTGGAAAGGAGATAATAATTCAAGGCCAAACTAAATGCCCCATGGGCAATTACAGTGGATTGGACCTAGCAGACACCATTTACCTTTTGGTGCCAGGTTTAAACCATTTATCTTTCCTTTCTTCTTCTTATTCTTTTCCCTCTTCCTCCTCCTCCTTTTCCTCTTCTTCTTCTTCTTCTCCTCCTCCTCCTCCTCCTCCTCCTCCTCCCCTAAGATTTACTTATTTATTTTAGAGAGAAAGCATGTGTATGTAAGTTGGGGGGGAGTGTGGCAGAGGGAGAGGGAAAGAGAGAATCTCATGCAGACTCCTTGCAGTCTCACAATCCTGAGAATATGACTGGAGCCAAAATCGAGAGCCAGATGCTCAACCAACTGAGCCAGCCAGGCACCCCCCCCCCCCCATTTATCTTTTCTTATCAAGTGGCTTAACTCTACATTTGTAGATGTTAAATGAGGAAATCAGAAGCACTCTAAGACATTGGCAGCGGTCTAAATACCAGCTTTAAGTTGAGAGCTCAGATACCTGATTCATCTTCCAACCAGGAAGGGGCTCTTGAGGGATAAGACTGCAAGGTTAAGTGTGAAACTCAAAATTTGGAGTGAAAGATTCTCATCTCCTGGACTTTCCTCTTCCTAAACTGAGCAACAGTACTGGAAACAGTGATAGCTAAACTTTAGAGAGATTTCCTGGGGGTATGAGGCACCATTCTAATGAGCTCATTTCATCCTCACAAAGGCACAGAGAAGGTAAGCAAGTTGTGAACACTCACACAGCTTGGAATAAAGCCAGGATCCCAGTTTTGGTTGTTTGGCTTCAAAGCCCATGCTCTAAAAACAACTGGCTCTCCTACCCTTCTTGGAGAGGACACCAGAAGTCTCACTCTTGATTAGCTTGACTAGAGGGTCTCCTCCAGGATCTGGACTGGAACTTCCCAGGGACCTCCACAGCTGCCTAAGACCTAGAAAGAAAAGGTCCCATCCTTAGCTTACTTCTATCCATCCTGCTTCTTACATGACCGCCACCAACATCACCACCAGCAACTGGTAAAAAATGATGGAGTTTCTGTTCTGTGCTAGGTACTATGGATACAAAAAGGAAAAAGAGACCATCATTCTGCCCTCGGGAACTATGGAGGAAATGGACACCTGAGCAAACAAGCTGACAAGTCCCAAACAGCCTCTGGAAAAGGCCAGAAGAAAGAGCAGTGGGAGCCCAGATGGGCAGGGACCCACCTTGCCTTGATTCATAGCATCATGCCTCCCTTCCTCTCTCATTAATTTTCCCTCTGTTACTTCCTTGATTTCTTCTATTTACAACTCACAAGCCTAAATGGTAAGGATTTGAAATTCTCTCTAAAAGGTGTTGGGTTGTTTAGAAGGAAGATGTTCTGTTCATCTAATAAGTAACTTATAGATGAATAGAGGCTTCAACTTGGCATATGCTTATCTGCTTTCTTCCCCTAGGAAACAGAGAACATTTATATCTAAGTTCCTCTCTCCAAGGTTTGCTTTCCAGGGTTTCCATTTCCCAGTCACCTGTGGTCTGGAAGCTGATGATCCTCCTCTGATGTTTGTTATAATTCCTACATCATTCACATCATTTCATTCCATCATGTAGGCATTTTATCATATCACATCATCATGGGAAGAAGAAAGGTGAGGACAATACAGTATTTTGAGAGACAGAAAAACAACATTCCCATAACTTATTTTATAATACATTGTTATAATTCCCTATTTTATTGTTGGCTTTTGTTGTTAATCTCTTCCTGTGCCTAATTTATAAATTAAACTCTATTTTATGTATGTGGTTAGAGGGGAAAACATAGATGATGGAGGGCTCAGTACTGTCTATAGTTTCTGGCATCTGCTAGGTCTTGGCACATATTCCCCATGGACAAGAGGGACGGCTGTACTCTGTTCCTTCTTCCAGGGCAGAATCTTCTGTTCCACAAGCAAGTCATACTGGCAGCCTTGCCCTCTCTTTGTATCCCTGTCTACCACAATAACAAACAGTGCTGCTGAGGCGTTGTTGTTGACGTGCTACCTTTAAAAAAAACACCCTCTTGTCATGGGATAAGCCTCTTCCTGATGATGGATCACAGTTATCTGGCCTGACAGAGGCCCTGTTGCCATGGAGAGCAGATGGGATAAGGTGTGTTTTTTGCCTGGGACACTCCCACCCGGGTGAGACAAGGGCTCTTCTGTACGTCACGCGTGGCTGGCCTGTGGCAACCTGCGGCCAGGCTTTTCCTGCGGGTAAAACCTAATCAATTCATCAGCTGCAGATAATATCAAGACCTCTGTTTGATACGTTAATAGTGACAGACAGTCTTTCACAATTAATAGCATAGAACTCTTTGACAACAAAGCTGTTGTGGGTGCAGAAAAGACTCTAGTCACCAGATATGGGATGAGAGGGCTTGTGTTCACATAAACACAACCTCACGTCACTACTTGTCACCCCAAACTGTTTTGTTCTCGAAGATAGTCTGCGCTCATCCTCTCATCTTGGTGATTTCCTACATAACAACATTCTCGGTTTATATGCCCTTTGGCAAGTGCAGCAAGCAGTTTCCTGTTTCTAAACTTGTAGACAACCATTCATTTATCTCACAGTTGTCAATTTTAACCAGATAACAGTGGCTCCCTCTTGCTGCTCTTTTATCTTTAGCTTGGGTGTAAGAGGACTCTCGAAGTAAAGCTGTTGATTTATTTAATAGAATAGTCTTCATTAATTTAACTCAATTTCTATAGGACTTGTAAGTTTCAAGAGGCAGTGAGGGGAAATACATGCCCCTATTTGTAAGTGATAAGTGATAACAAGTGATCACTTGTTCACTAATAAGTAAGTGACAAGTGATAACAAGGCTAATGATTGGAAAGTGTTAAAGCCATACATGCTTTAGTTTCTTCTCTGTCCAGAGTGAGGCAAGAGGGAATCATCCGTGTAATTTGAACTAGCAGACAGCCACTCAAACAAGAAAACTCTCAAGTATAGCAAATAGGTCACGGTCAGAATTGACAGGGCCTGTGCACACATTTTAGGTCAAAACATTTTAACACTTCTCAGTCTGCATATACTCTTGCAATAAAGCTGATTGACAAAGTTGATTGACTTCATTCACTGAGGAATGTTACTGACGCAATGCTACTATGTATTAGATGCCACACTAGAATTTTTCTCTTAAGAGGCTAACATTCTGAAATCATTACAATGTATAAGAATCATTGATAAAAGTAAAATATGCTTACTCAACAATTTGAAAAATGCACTAAAGCAGAGGAAAACCTGTCCCTCAAGGGTAACCACCATTAACAGGGTGAAGTATGTTCCTGCTTTTTGTTGACACTGCTTATGTGCATGTTTTAAGCAGAGCTGCCAGTGTACCATTTATATAATTTATCATTTAATTTTTCATTGCTTAGTTTTTTGTTTTTACAAACTCTTCATAAATAAACACATTACTGGTTATACAATGTTTAGCATCTTTGAAACAAATATTCTCCTTTTTTCCCATGAACATGCTGAATAGACTCCCAGTTTCTCCATTTCCAAGTCAAAAGTTCGTCTTCACCACACTAATTAAGGTTCTTTGGAAAAGTTAACCTCACTTTGTATTTTGGGATGGCTCTACCATTCTCTTGGAGATATAAATACATACACACACACATACATACATACACACACACACATCCTGGAGCCTAACACTGACTAAAATTGGAGACCAGGACTCTTCTGGTCTTCGGTGCAACTTGACCGCCATGCCCTGTGCTCTTCTCCATGCCCTGTGGTGCATTCAGAAGTGTGGGGGGATATCCTCCTGAAGAGAGAGGCTTTCATGCCTTTGCTGGTGAATTCAAGACACAATATAAAATTTAACTTCCCTTAGCACCTTCACAGCCATTCATTCTCCCGTTCTGGAAAGACTGGTTTTCTCCCCAGGACAGGGCTGGAGGAGGAGTGGAGATGGGGGTTGACGGGGGCATTGGACACTTCCTAACATCTCCCCTCTCCCAGGAAGGCAACTCCAGTTTGGTGCTTCCTAGTTCCTTATCTTCCAAATAGAGGCTTGAATTTCCTTCAGTGTCACTCAGAAATACAAAAACACTGTTACCTGATTTGGGAAGGGTGGGACTTGCTTAAGCAGGGTTAGAAAGCAAAGCTTGGTTCTGTCGGTATCTATGTCCTTGAGTAAGTAAAGAAAGCAAAATGACCTTTTTTACTCTTTTGAATCTCCTCAGATGATAGAACAAAATAGAAAATGTTTTGTTTGTATTTTCATGTAATAGATACGGCCTAATTTATCAAACCATTGCCTTCAGGACAGAATCTGATATTCTGACATGATATACAGGCCTGTCCCCATTTGGCTCTGCCCTATTTCATCTTGCACCCCTACTCCATCCTGCTGACCTTACAGGTTCTCCAGCCAATATTTACCTTCAGGTCTTTGCATGTACTGCTCCCTTTTGCTGGAACACTCTTCCCTTCTGATTAACTTTTTCACATTTTAGTTTAAATGTCACTTCCTTTGATGAGGTTCTCTCTGCCATGATCTGCAAATGTCATAATTACTCCATTATGCGCTTATCACCTCCCAAACTGTAGGTTTTGCAAGGATAAGAACCATGTCTGTGTTGTATTTGGCTTCTGTTCTAGCTCAGTATTTGGCACAAGTTAGATACTCAATGAAATATTGAAATGATTAGTGGACATTTAGCATGTATCCGGTTTTTCTTTTATAAGCAATGCTGAAATGAGCAACTTTTACACATGATTATTTGTCCACAATTTGGAATTTTTAAATTACTTTCTGATGATAAATTCTTGGAAGTAGGATTAGTAGGTCAAAGGATATAAATGTCTTTGAAGGCCCTTGAGAAACAACAGATTGCTTTCCAGACAGTTTTAAGCTCCTATCAGCAGTGAATGAGATTTCCTGTTTCATTGTACTCTTATCAGCACTATTAGGAAAAGAAATTATTTTTGCTAACTTGATAGCAAGAAAGCTTCCTTTCTACTTGTTTTAATTTTGTTGTGTTTAATAAGATGGATGGTTTTCATTTATTTTAAAATTCATTCATAATTGCTCTCTTACAAATGATTAGGGGTCTCTCGTCCATTTTCATTCTGAAATTTTTATGTTTTTCTAATCAATTTTCATAAACTCTTATGTTTTAAAGATGTTGGATTATTATCATCATATTCATTGTAGAACTACCTCTCTATTTAGATGTTTATATTTCTATCTCATGTCCTTAAGTTCAATGTCTTTAGGCAGTCAGGTCATTTCATCATTTCATATGTGACTTATTCTTAGGGTGCCTGTCACCATCAGTGACCAAATAAATATTCAGCTTTTTTTTTTTTTTTTTTGCCTGTATACAGTTAGATGCCTTTGCCTGTGTGTGTGTGTGTGTGTGTGTGTGTACTTGTGTGTGTGCATTTCTGTGCATATGTTTTGAGGTCTCAGTCATTAAGAATTTAATGGGAAGGTAGAAGGATCTCCTTTTGCCAAAAGGACTGACCAAGTGTCTCAGTAATCTTTTCTTCCCTAGTGGTTTAAGGTGTCTCTTTTCACTCATTTAAAAACAATTCTATTTATTACCTTTATTATATCTTCGCAGAGTGGGCTAGGTCTGTTTTCATCATTCTAGGTTTCAGGGAGAGACTTAGGGCGGGTAAGGTAGTCTTCCTCTGCATTTGTTCTCTCCTGGCTCTGCTATTCTCTTTGATTTGCCTATTGGGTGCAGACTCACTGAGGCTAAACTCTGAGACATTAGGGAAAGTTGGAACTCAAGATCTGAAACTGGTCAAGGCACAGTGCATTTGCATGAAAACCTACCAGGCTAATCTAGTCATATTAATAAATGCCTTTCTGGCATCATCAGAGCGTAGTTTTAGTTTGTCTGCTACTAGATCTAAAACCATATAGCTAATGAACATATGCCCACTAAGAAATAAGTGATATGACAAGGACAGAGTATCTGCCACCATTCCTAGTATTCAAGAAACCCAGGTCTCTATAGTAATGGTTTCTTCTTTTATAGAACATTGCACAGTTGTACAAAAGGGGGGAATGCCAGTCTTAACTAACTGAGACAAGAGTCGACAAAATGTTTCCTTTACAGGAAGCCACTAGCCACACACTCAGAAAGGTGGGTGGGAGTAGACATCTCTATATTAAGTCAATTTGCTCTTTCTCGCTCTTCTCTTTCATTCTTTCTTCCACACTTTTTTGCTCCCTACCTTCCTTGCTTGTTAGCCTTTGACTCAGTTATAGAATATCATAGTTCCTACAATTGGTCCCTGAAAAATGAGTCACAGAATTTAATATTGCAAGTTATGAAATAGAGACAAGTAATTATTTTTAAATTTCAAGAAGCAATGGGAGGGAAAGAATCTTACAGCTTCAGGAAAGTACTGTAATTTATATCAAAATGCTAAGGATTTAAATGGAAGCATTTTAAGAGCCTCCCCACAACCCTGCCCCAAAATGTGGATCTGTGTTTTAAAATAAATTAGTTCAATCTTTATTTCAAATTCAAATACAACATTTTTTCTCCTCCCAAATCCTAGACAAATGTAATTAACATTCCTTTTCTTTGTTATTTATTTATTTATTTATTTATTTATTTAAGATTTTATTTATTTATTTGACAGAGAGAAATCACAAGTAGATGGAGAGGCAGGCAGAGAGAGAGAGAGGGAAGCAGGCTCTCTGCCGAGCAGAGAGCCCGATGCGGGACCCGATCCCAGGACCCTGAGATCATGACCTGAGCCGAAGGCAGCGGCTTAAACCACTGAGCCACCCAGGCGCCCCTTCTTTGTTATTTATTACTTATATATATTATATATATTAATAGACATATATTATATCTATTATAATTTCTGCTTCTGGATGTGTGTTTGGGTGGGGTTGGGAGTGTTACACATACTGAACATGTTTTAAAGTGTTATAGTTTTATTTGCAAGTGATAGATAGCAAGTAACAGGGAGACCAACTCACACCAGCTCAAACCTATTCCCCAACTCCTACTCTCCTATCCTTTACCTTCTTTACCTTGTAACATTTATCACCCTCTAATATACTATCATTTTACTTGTTATACTTATTGTCTCCTTCTCCATAAGGACAAGGATTTTTGTCTGTTTCATGCATTAATGCATTCTAAGTGCTTGACACCATATCTGGCACATAAGTAGACACTCAATAAATATTCACTGAACTCAATTTCATCAGCTGACATCCCCGAAAAATCCAGATTTCTGCTGAGGTGGGGTCTTGATGTCATCCAGAACCTAGTTTTTCATTGTTTTCATTGTCTTCTTTGTTTTTCTTAGTGTTGGTTCTTTTCTAAGCCAGGCTTCTCTTACGGTCTGCAGTTGGCTCTAACCCCAAGATTTCTCATTCAAATAGAGCAGGGGGTACATAGAGGGTTTATCTCGCACTCTCAATGAAAGTCCAGAGAGTCACTCTGAAGTGACTGGCTTAGGTCACTGTCACTGTGACCTGGAGAATGGATGTGCTGATGGTGGAGCCTAGGCTATGTGTCCCCTCTTTATCAGCAAGACAGAATTAGCCTTTCAGGAATCACATGGGTTCCCAAACAGAAACTGAGGGGATGCTGGAAAGGGGAAAGTGGAGAATGGAGGTCCACACTATACAGCAAGAAGTGCACTAACCAGTAAGGATCTACCATTACAAGCAATCAGAATTTGGGAAATCCCCTCTCTGTTCTTCCTAGTTTATGTGATCAGAGCTGAGATTAGACTCAGTTTATGTGGTTAGATTGAGTTTGTCTTCTCATTTTTTGGCAAGTTTGGGATTTTCTAAAAGTTGAAGGAATCCTCTAATGGGCTTCAGGAAAGCAAACAGACAAAAAGCTGACTTTAAGGATTTAAAACAATTGTTTCTTCTTCATTCTTCCCATTGATAGAACTTGCCAGAGTTGTAAGAAAAGCAGTCACTTCACCCCTTTTCATTCTTATTCTGCACTGGCTCACCAGATGCTCGTACTTTTTTGTCTCCATCTTGGACTCATTGTCCAAGTCGTGTAGCATAGACAGAGGCTCCACGTTTGTAGCCAGTGGTCCTCAAGGGTGTTACCTAGAGCTGCTCCTGGCAAGGCAGAACTCCTTGCTGCTTGGAGAGGATGAACTCACAGTGATAATGGCTCCTTCCTTACCCTTCCCTATCCTTCTATTAATTTATTTTTAAAAAATTTTTAAATATTTATTTATTTATTTTTAGAGAAAAAGAGAGTGCATGTGGGTGGGGGGAGGGTCAGAGGGAACGAATCTTCAAGCAGACTCCCCACTGAGCATGGAGTCGAAGGTAGGACTTGATACCACGTGAGATCACGAACTGAGCAGAAACCAAGAGTCCTTCTCAACTAACTGAGCCACCCACGTCTTCTGTTCCTATATTTATTAACTCAGTATTCATACCCATGTACAATGGTGTTTAATTTAGCTATGTATGATTTTATCATACAGGGACGCATTTTTATAAGTACTGGAGATGGTGCAGGTTCCTAAGTTATATAGCAAGTTATATAGCAGTTTCCTAAGTTATATATGCCAGAAGGTGTAATTCAGACTCCAAGATCTTGGTCTCCTGTCTTACTCATAAGGGAAGCACTCTCATTTTCTCATACCTCCGCTTATAGACATAATATAAGTGATCATTATTTTCATTACTCCAGCTGGCTCCTCAGCACAATATTGTTCCTTTAGAGTAGTGTTAATCAAGCATGAATTACTCTGAGAAGGAAATGTGACCACACACTGGTGCTCGGTCCAGTTCCTGCCTGCCTCCACAACTCCATCTCATGCTGATTTCCCCTGTTGTCTTTCTATTTCATACAGCTTTAAGGTACTGAAAGAATCTAAAATCTTTCCTTCCTTAGGGTCTTAAACTGCTTGGATTCAAGTTCCACCTTCACCACTTGTTCACTGTGTAAGAGTATGTTATCCTGTCTGTGTTTCATTTGACTCATCTGCAAAGGGGCCTAGCAAGACTTCTACTTCACAGACTCTGTGTTAGCATTAAAGGATATGTGTGAAGTTTTTAGAATGTTCTTAGTTCATAGTAATTAAAAATGTTAGCTACTGGGATGCCTGGATGACTCAGTGGGTTAAGTGTCTGCCTTTGGCTCAGGTCATGGACCCAGGGTCCTGGGATTCAACCACACATCAGGCTCCCTGCTCAGCAGAGAGTCTGCTACTCCGTCTGTCCCTCTCCCTGCTCATGCTCTCTCTCTCACTTGCTCTCTCAAGTAAATAAATAAAATCTAAAAAATAAATAAATAAATAAATAAAATTAAGTTAGCTCCTCCTCCTCCATCTCTTCTTCCCCTACTTCCTCCCCCACTTCCTCCATCTTTGAAGAAACTCCTTCCCTTCCTTTTTCCAAGTCTGGATTTTTTTTTTTAAATTTAAGTATAGTTAACACCCAATTTCAGGTGTATAATGTAGCAATTCAACAAGCTCACAGCTCACAGGAAGTACAGCTACCATCTGTTATCATATGACACTATCATAAAAGCATTGACTGCATTGCCTACACTGTGCCTTTCATCTCCATGCCCAAACCTGGATTTTTAATGTCTTAGTTGGTATAGAAACTGTCACTACTTCAGAGGCCTTTTTTGAGCACCCTACCTGAAGTAGTTCCTTTTCTATTTTCTCTCACACCGCTTGCTTTCCTGTACTGTACCTATTTCAATGTGCAGTTATATATCTATTTGCTTTAATTTAGTTGTCCATTATCTTTCTCTGTGAATGGACTGAAAATTCCATGATAGCAGTTTCCTTGGCTGTTTCATTCATGACCGTATATATTACATGTGTCTGCACACCACAGGGAGTCCATTAATATTTAGAAGTGAAAGCCTCAGTCCTCTAAACAGTAGGGGAACTGCAAGGGGAAAACTGAAATTCTGAATCATTAGTAATTCTGTAACCTACTGGGACACAAGCCACAACACTGGATACCTACACTGGGGTTGGACATGGGGATGAGGGAAGGGAGCATCTCTCCTACCTAAAAGAGAATGTTGTGCAACTTGAACATCTTCAATTTCTAGGGCCTCAACTGCAGAAGTGGAGGAAAGTGCCAAGAAGGAGATGGTGGTTGCTATTGAATGGCTGGGAGAGACCTCAGACTGGCTTCACACAAGTATCTGATTCAGTAACTCATGGAAGATACCTACTAGAGACCTTCAGAAGTATTTGGAAAACACCTTTCACCAAGCATTGAAGGTCTGCTGTTCCCAGGCTATGAAAGAACCAGGGAAACCTGAGTTGGTGTTCTCATCGCTACAGTTGGGTAAAGCCAGAGCAAACTTGAATTACACTATTAGTATTATCATGGCCAGGACTCCACCCCATGAGCAGCTTCAGAGAGAGAAACAGTCCCGTAAAGATCCATTGCTTGTTCACTGAGGAATGTCACAGTAAGGAACGAAGAGCACAGTTTTATCAAAACTCCCATGTCCTCATCCCCGTGAGTTTAACGGGCTGGAGACTGCATTGACGAGGAAAATGGATCATTTTCTATTGTACTGAAAGCTTTTTTAAAAATCACATTTCCAGCATTACCCAACAGAAAAGAAAGTGGAATATGTTTATCTTATATTATCTGGACAACTGGGAAAGGGGCTGATAAGGATATTTAGTAAGCTGGGAAAATATACACACTGACACTTGTAATGGAGAGGGTGATCACCTGAGAGGAAGTCATACCCATGCTCTTTGTACCACTCACGTGTTCCATTTTAAAAACTTGCAACAGCAGGGTATGACAGAAAATGTGAACTCCCCTCCTCCCCTGTTGCTTAGCCAATCCTATTCCTTAGAGGCACCTACTATTTTTTTAAAAGATTTATTTATTTATTTGAGAGAGAGACACAGAGAGAGGAAAGTCAGAGGGAGAGAATCTTCAAGCAGACTCCCCACTGAGCACAGAGTCTGAAGTGGGCCTTGATCTCAAGACCCATGAGATCATGACCTGAAACCAGGAGTCATACACTTAATCAACTGAGCCACCCAGGTCGCCTAAAAGCAACACTGGTAAGTCAGGCTTGTGGGCAGTCTCTCACTCTTCCCACATATGTTTGAACTCACACATACCCCCATCACTTTGCATGATCTTTTTTTTTTAAATTTTTTTTTATCTATCTATCTATCTATTTATTTATTTATTTTATTTGACAGAGAGAGAGAACACAAGCAGGCAGAGCAGGAGAGGGAGAGGGAGAAGCAGGCTCCCCACTGAGTAGGGAGCCCGATGCAGGACTCAATCCCAGGACCCTGGGATCATGACCTGAGCTGAAGGCAGTCGCTTAACCACCTGAGCCACCCAGGCACCCTGTATGATCAACTTTTGATTGATAGGCAACCTCTTATCAACAGGCTGTTTCCAGTACTTCTTGACTACAGACAATGCTGCAATGTGAGCACTTGTACAAATACCATATATATTTTAGGTTATCTATAAACTACATTCTTAGATGTGTAATAGCTGTGTCAAAGTTATGTGCATTTCTGATTGCATGTCTGCTTGTGAATGCTGATGTGAGCATCCTAATTCCTTTGGTCTGAGTTTGGACTAAATCTTTTTTTTTTTTTTTTAATTTCTTTTCAGCGTAACAGAGGACTAAATCTTTAACAGCCCCTCTGGCTCTTACTATGGTTTAAGTCTAAGGTTCTCAGGCTCCTCTGGATGATGGCTGCTTTACCCTGACTTCTAGGCTGTGATTTTGAGAGTGATTCTTGATTCTAGAAGCAAGCCACAGAAGGAGAAAGATGAAAAGCAAATGAACAAATGTGGCTGAAAACGAACACGTCTTTTCCATAAATATCAAAAGAGGACAGAATTGATCCACTGTGGGATAAATAGCCTTAGCTATCACAATAGGATGGAGCTAAAAGTGGGGTTTTTACCATGAGCAGAGAACATAGATGTGTGAACTAAGTAAGAGTCTTGATATTTAAAGAGATCAGATTTCTTTGTACCAACTGGAGAGCATCACAACAGGGTTGGCACCCGCCCAATACGTATCCTTTGAGCTTTAGTCCTTGTGACTGTGTCATCAGCTGGTTTCATAAAAGAACATGGCTAAACCTGCCTAATCCTTGGCTGAAGATCCTTTTAGGAAAATCCAGGGTGCTGCTGAAGTGTTGTAGGTGACTCAGGCAGTAGAATTCTGCCGTTGAGTCAGGACAGAATTTTATCTTTTCCCTTGTGTGGAGGTTTAGTCACTGGGGCTAGGCTCTAAAGTCATATTTAAACATTTCTTACAGTATTCGTTATCTTGGAAAGGCAGTCTCGTTTTAATCAAAAGATTTGTCAACTATTTCCTAAAGATTCTACTTCAAGTGTAGTTGAAGATGTTGCTATTCATTTCCTTTCTAGGAATAATGGGTTTGACCCTGAAGAATGATCACCACGTTTCCAACTGTAACTCAGATACAACTAAGATATCTGCAGCTTAGTATCGAAGTTTTAGAGCGTTCCTAAATAAAAACCAATAGTTAGTCATACAGCAGTTCTCTCTAGATAACTGGTAAAGCTTCTCCTTACTACAATTTTGAACTTTTTTTCAATTTAATTCAGTAATACATGTTCCTCAACCTATGTTACTGAAACTTCCTAAATTTTATGAAATGAACAATTGAGGAGTGCTCAAAAAAATCACTAGATTTCATGGGAAGGAATACAGAAAACTGAAATCACTTCTTAAACAAGACATGTAAACATGCATGTAGATACCGGTTGGAATTTCTCTGAAATAGCATGCCAAGAATAACTTCAATAAATGCTCTAAAGATAAAACCCCAACCTGCACACATGCCTTTCTCTTCGGAGCCTGAATGTGCTGACCCAAGATGTTAATAGCTACATTTATTTCTTTAACATAAATCAATATTGTTGCCAATCAAGAAATGTTGGGACAAAGAAGTAGATATACACGGGATATTATAGGCTGATAGACAGCCATGTCCTGTCTAGAATTCCCAAATGATCCATAAATTATTGTATTGAATGTAAATTACATTTCTGTTTCCAGCCAAATTTTCATCCCAATGTGATGACTTTACTAGCATTAAATGGAAGTGTAAGAGCTTGTTTAAGTGATATATCATACTCTGGTTCCGTGGCTGAGACAGCAAATTACCCCCAATATCTAGCTGTTTTCCTTCCTCAATGATGAACTTTTGGCTAAGTCCATGGCTGTACAGAAAAAATACTGCATTTCTTAGGCTCCCTTGCAGCTAGGTGTGTCTGAGTGATGAATTTCTGACTAATGGGATATAAGGGGAAGTGCCATGTGGGTGGTAGCTTCTGGGTACTTTCCCTAACAGACCAATGGCATCTGTACTCTCAGCTCCATAGTCGTCTTCTTTCCTCTCTCTTGTACTTGTAATGTACAAGTATATTCCCCTTCCCTGCTACTTGCAATGTAGGTCTGGTGGTGAGAACTCCCTCTTGGACTAGATTTTTAGAACCATAGCTTTGGGACAGGAGAAGAGAAAGCTGGATGGAACCTGGGTCCCTGGAAAGTTTGGGAATCAGAGCTGCCATATTAGACCCAGGTTCCCACCTCCAGATTTTTATGTGAAGAGACCTCTATCTTTTCTTAAACCACTGTTAATTTATAGCCAATTCCTGTGATTCATCACCTAATCTTTTGATGGACATTAGCCTGATTTCCTTGACAAAAAAAAACACACAAAAAAAACAAAAAACAAACAAACAAAAAAACCACCCAACACATTTTTTTTTAGATTTATTTTTATTTATTTATTTTTTTGTGTGAAGTCAGTATCAAGCTTGGTCCAGCAAATGGACAAGAATGTTTCCAGTTGGGATGACAGTGAAAAAAAAAAATCCAGAATGGAAGCTTATCATATGTTTAAATTACACATATGTCAATAGTTTGGGTGGTGGCATTTTGGTTAGAATGGTTACAGGTAATTTAATTCATAGTGATACTGAAATATGTAGAATGCTATGGAATATTCTAATGGGAGTGGCTCACAGATGTTCCCTTACCTTTATTACATCAGGGTCAGTGAGCCTCCCTACTTTAGATCTCAAAGGGCTTTAACTGTGCAATTCCTCCCCATCCTTCATCAAACATACCTCTTGTTAGGAGCTGTAAGAGCATACATTTACTCTTCTACCCACATCTCTAATTTACATGCTTTTTTTTTTTCTTTTCCAAATAATTTTCATGCACACAATCCTTAGAAGAAAGTGAAACAAAAGGCAATATCCTGGCACTGCTAATCAGCCATATATCTGGATAAATCAGAGTTGATGACAATGTTAACTGGATTATTATTTTGCTGGCCCATTAGGAAAAGTGCATGATTAATTTATTTACATTTTAACATATTTACATTATTCTACCACAATAATATTTTGTTGACTTATTCCTAAAGCATCAGATGAGGTAGGTTAATGTCACTGCTCTCTTTTCCTTTTTTAATGAAAAGGACTTTATGCTTTATTTTATTTTATTTTATTTTATTTTATAGAGAAAGGCTTTAAACCCAAGTAGCTTAAAAATATGCAAGATATTTGCAGAAGGCAGAAGTGTTCTCCAAATTCCTTTAACTTTCTATAGATTATTCTTATTCTCGAGCTCCCAACTTCCCCATGATTTTGCTCCAATGGCTTCCTCAAGCCGTAAAGTCTTCTTGTTTATATTTCACATCCGCCCTATCTACCCTCATAGCTACTTTCCTGTAATTTTGAAATACCTTTTAAATTCTACTTACATCATTTCAAATCCCAGAACTAATGCTTCTGTCATTGTCATTTACCTCATGAAGACATCCCCAAAGTGTGGCTCAAAGGAAGGACCCCCTTGGAGAAAGGGGTTGCCCGACAAATGATTCATTCGTTACAGAGGTGGATTTTTTAAAATGTCATTTTCATTCTGGAAACTAGGAAACTGGTTTTCCTGTCTTTTGAAGCATCACCACAAAACCAGAAGCTGAAGAGCAGAGCTTACCATGGTGGAAATTTTCAATGAGCCAGGGAAAAGTGATCCCAGAGGTCTGAGATCTGAGAAGGAGGTCCATAGCTCATGCCTAACCTTTTCCTTCCCTGCTAGCTGAAGAGCTGAAGCAGCGTTCTAACTAACGTGCAGCCGTGAAGTGACTCATGGTCAGCTGACAGAACAGGAAGTCACCTCAAGCTGCACTGACAGATGGGAAAGTCCAGAGTAGACTGAACATACTTTTTAAGAAAAGGAAATAAGGCACTTTGTAGCTGATGGGTTGTGTCACAAGGTTAGAAAGCCCAATTACATTTGATAGTGTCGTGCAAAGCATAGCCTGGGAATGCACTGATCTGCATATAAAGTCATTATTATAATATTTGCAAGCCACACATGTATGTTTTGGTCATTAAATACAGACCAGATCTCTTGTCAGAAGAATGAAATCATCCAGTATTTACTGGGCTGGATTAAATAATGAATTAGTTGCTGGGGTTGGCATGGGTGGTCGTAAGCAAAATTGTGAACCTGGATATCGTCTCTCTGAGTGTGGTTGCCTGCGTTTGGAGTTCTCTCGTCCCAGGGGTCCAGAAATCTCAGGGGGCCCCTCTACTTTTGAATGAGAGGAAGCAAACTGTTTCATCAATCAACAAATCTGGAAATGCAGGCAGACCTGTGGTGTGCCAAGTACTCTGCAAAGGAGTAAGGAAAAACCAGACAGGAAAAGATCTTCGAGGAGCTCTGTCTAGTTGGGTCAATGAGTCGTAAACATATTGATAGATGAATAGCAGCCTGAGAGATGTCTCAAGAAAGAATATGATAGGGGCGCCTGGGTGGCTCAGTGGGTTAAAGCCTCTGCATTCGGCTCAGGTCATGATCTCAGGCTCCTAGGATTGAGCCCCACATGGGACACTGCTCGGCAGGGAGCCTGCTTCCTCCTCTCTCTCTGCCTGCTTCTCTGCCTACTTGTGATCTCTGTCAAATAAATAAATAAAATCTTTTAAAAAAATTTAAAAATGAATTAAAAAAAAAGAATATGATTAATTATCCAATAGCAATGTCAGAGGACAGACGTGCTGTGAGCAATAAGAGGAAGGTGAGGTCAGTGTGGGCAAGGTTGGCCAGGGAAGCCTTTGTGCCAACAGGGGATGTAGAACTCTACTCCACTTCAAAGCTCTAAGTGGCAAAGATCAAATAAGTTATCCCCAAATGGCAAAAGTCAAGGTAGATATTTGAGTAGGCTGGTGGTGCTGGTATCAGAATTCGAAGATCTGGATTCGTTCTGGTTTAGAAAGGCTATTGAATAGAGAAGCCTCTATTTTCTCATCTGTGGAATGGGTATGATAAATGCCGTCACTACCATCCAGATTAAGTGGAATCATGTGAATCACAGTGTAAACCATAACTAAAGTAATAAATAAGTTATTGCTAATGACAATGATATATTATGATTTTAGGAATATAATTTTGCATGTAGAGATACTGCTTAACTTTAAGGGCTCAAGTCGCAATTTAAACATCTATACATAGGTTATAAAGAGGAGTTGGAGGTGTGGGAGTTAACTGTGGATATGAAATCACAACAAGCAGGCGACCAATGAGCACACACATAACCTTGGTTTGAGATCTTATTAAAAGCAGGGAGGGCGCCTGGGTGGCTCAGGCCACTGAGCATCTACCTTCAACTCAGATCATTGAGCCCCACATCAGGCTCCATGTTCAGCGGGGAGTCTGTCTCATCCAGCTCATGCTCTCTCTCTCACTCAAATAAATAAAAATCTTTAAAAAAAAAATAAAGCAGGGTGAAGGCATTTTTAAGTTATTATAAATAATTCATTATTTATAATAATATTTATTTATTTAATAGTTATAATTAATTCATTTGATATATCAATATATAATAAATAATATTTATTTATTTATTAGTTATAAATTATTATAACTAATGCAAGTATTATCTTTCTAGGAATATTTTCGTTTTCCCCAAACATTGAGGATAATTTTCTCACAATGTCCAAAATAAACATTACATTTTAATCTGAATGTATAGAGATTGCACATTGGATGCTACATAGTAGAACATAGTGTATATTGAATAAGGGAGCTTTCTGAATTTACTACACAATCTTGTTAATTCCTTCTAATTTGGGGAATGGGGAACAATTTTTTTCCCTCTTCATTTTGATGGAAAAATGCTTGATGTATTTGTAGTGGACCAAAATGGACACAATATGAATTGAATGTGCATGAATAAAAAAACTAAGAGTACAACCCTTCTTTCTTTTTTTCTGTACTAGCTCATCTTGCTTAGGACCCCTGTTTGTATTTAGAGAATGTGCCTCTTTTCCTTGACAATTTCTGTTCTCTCTAGGCTAACAAAGGTTCTTATGGGTGAATACTGAGTCCATTCAAAGTTCAAACCTTCTTTCAGGACAGTTTCTCCCATTAGAAGAATTTCCCTCCCCTTCTTCTCTTGGTGTAGACTGGAAGACTGTGTGGAGGCAGAAGAGTTAGAGGAAGTATAGGTTGCCCTTTGCAGCCCCTAACATTCTCCTGAGGAGTGGGCTCCCTGAGTTCTGCTGTTCATGGAGGGGTGAGCAGCCCCATCCTCCTTCGATATCATGCTAGTGTTCCCTGCCTGTGTAGGGATCTGCTCCCATAGCCTCTCCTAGTCTGTGGATTCTGTACTCTGTCCCTGGGCCTCACGCTTCCAGATGGTCCTCTTGGCACATTATCTCCTCCTCCCCGCCCCCAGTCTCATCCTCCTCTTGCCATCTTAGTACCACACCACTACGTATGAGCCCCCCGGGGTCTGGGGTAGCCCCAATCAAGCCCATTCCTTCAGGTCAATATTCCTGGAAATCTGTACAAACTGGCTATATTCTAAACTCACTCTCTGTTTCCAGGTTCCTCCCAAAACTCTTGTCCCTATGGTCAGGTCTGGCCCTGGCCCTTCTCCTGTCCGTCTCATCTGGTTCCTTTCTACAGCCCAGGAAAGCTGCCATGGGGTTTGGTGAATTAGTCCCTTCTTGGAGCTAAAAGCCTCCTGTCTTTCGCTTCTACCCTAGAACCAGTCCTCCAACATCCAGCCCATCAGACCATATGCATTTTCTTTATAACCTTTTTTTTTTTTCCTCACCAAGGCTTGGCTTTTGCAAAACAGAAGTGTTTGTTTGCAGACCTTTGTCTAACTCTAATCGTTTAAGATCCATTTTTAAACAAAGTGCAATGCCACCTCTCATTCTCATTGAATTTTGTCCTTGGACCCAATGGGTAGTGACTTCTGGGACATTAAGGAAAAAAAGGAATGACAGGAAACAAAAAGGTAATGACCTAACATTTCAAAAATGTTATCTCTCTTACAGATGTTTAAAGTATTTCGGTAGTTGTGACACTACTGTGAAGTGGGTGATGGCGACATCAGTCCCCTGGTCGGGTCGGGCTTGGTCATTCATTCTGCAATTTAAATGTTCCCGGGTTATGAGTCATTCACAAAATATTTGTTCAACAGCTATTTCATTCCAGACATGGGAGAAGTAGATCACGTTTTTACAATTGGTTGTTAAACAAGCCATAGGTAAACCACCCAACATGAATATTAATGAGATAGGAATATAGGTAGAATCCTAGAGGCCCCAAATGGTGGAAAACTCTGGAAAAATATGAAGTAGGGCCTTGTCAGAACAGTGAGTCACTGTTTGAAGCCAAAGGTGAATACTCTGGAACCAGAGAAAAGTGCCTTTCACCTTCAGGGACCAGAACAAACCCAAAAGGCTCTTGCAGGTTGCCATATGTAATGGAGCAAGTCCCAGGAGATTCAGCTCTGGAGGGAAGAGAGGAAGGCAGGGCATGGAGGGACCCTACTTAATTTGAACCAGAAGATTCAGTAACCAGTCCAAGTCAGAAAAGTATCTTTTTTTGCTCACTTATTGCACTCTTACTGTTTTGGATTCTACCTCCCCCCTTACTTAGTTTTTAAGATTTTTGCTTGCTGGAATCTTAAAGTCACTTGTGAATGCTCCAGGAGAAATGGGGGTCTCTAGACCTTCAGTTATTTCTGGTGGCAGCTACCATTTCTGGATTCCAGGGAAACGTGGATAGCCAAACAGGTTACGGTTCAGATTGACTGATTGTGGACACTATTATCCTTTCTGGTTCGATGACTAGGTACAAGCCATTTTATTTTACTTTTTTTAAGATTTTATTATTTATTTGACACAGAGAGAGATCACAAGTAGGACAGGCAGCAGGCAGAGAGAGAGAGAGGGGGAAGAAGACTCCCCGCTAAGCAGAGAGCCCGATGTGGGGCTCGATCCCAGGATCCTGAGATCATGACCTGAGCACAGGCAGAGGCTTAACCCACTGAGCCACCCAGGTGCCCCAGTACAAGCCATTTTAACAAAAATCATGCATGTGCTATATAAAGTCTATATGTTTTCTTCCTTAGAAACAGCAGAAAAAGCATCAGTCCATGCTTTCTGACACTCTACTGGTTGATGTGACTGGTAATGTCCTTCTGGCAAAGTGGACCCAGCGCTAAGCTAGTGTGGGAGTCTAGCTCAAATGGGGGAAGATACTTTTCATTTAAAGTTAGGGGTATGAAAGTCTTTGGTACTTAATTGCAAGGAATTAATCTATAGACCTTCTCTGTTCAATGTAATAGTCACTGCCACATGTGGCTCTTTAAATTTAATCTAATTATAATTAAATTGAACTAAAAGTTCAGTCATATTAGCCACAGTTTTAAGTGCTCAATAGCCACATGTGGCCAGTGACATATTATTATACTGGGCAGTGCAAGTGCAGAGTTCTATCCTCACAGAAAATTCTACAGAGCAAGACTAATACAGACCATAGAGCTGTAGTGTGGCTGGTCGAGAACAATGGCTCAGGATATTTGCTGTGGGTGTTGCTTTTTTTTTTTTTTTTTAAAGATGTATGTATATATTTATTTGTTTACATAGAGAGAAAGCACAAAAGTGGGGAGGGGCAGAGGGAGAGAGAGGAGAAGCAGCCTCCCCACGGAGTGCAGAGCCCAGTGTAGGTCCATGCGGGGCTTGATCTAATGACCCTGAGATCAGGTCTTGAGCCAAAACCAAGAGTTGGAGGCTCAACCGACTGAGCTACCCAGGGACCCTGTTGGTGTTGCTTTTTAATAACACAGTCTGAGAGTGGGACTAGAGGTAAAAAAAGCAAAACATCATTATCTTTTCCAGAAATTCCCTTCACCCCAACTGAAATTATGTGGCATTGTGAATTTGGAAAGTGAAAAGGAAACTTGAAGAAATCAGGTGAGTTTAAGCACCAGCAACCATGAGTCAGCCTTTTCCTTGCTTAGCTTAGCCAATGTCCACAGTAGGCAGGATGGTCTGCAGTGCTGCTCTGTCCCATGGTCAGTCCCACTGGGCTAAAGTCCAGTTGCTCTGTTCACTAACTGTACTATTGTGGACAAGGTTGTGTTTAACATCTCTGATCTTGAACTGTACATCTTGTAAAGCGAAAATGATTATGCCTATCTGCAAACATTTCAGGTAGAGTCAATGAATACATACACAAAATATTTGGCACATAGTAGGGAGTCAGTAAAAAAAAAGTTTCCAATTGAGAGATGTATCTTAGCTAAAGAACACATGTAAACATATTAGTTTTTAATCTCACTGAAAACCTTAGTTATAAAAAGATCAGATTATAAACACTTTAAAAAATGTATGTAAATATTTACCAGATCTTTGTATGTGATAGGACTTTTCAAGTTTAAAGGTAATGAGAAACAGAGAAAACTGATAAATTTGATAACATTTTTTTTAACATCTTTTCAACAAACCAACTACGTACACCCAATTGAAAAGCAAATTGGGGAATATATTTTCAACCAACATGACACACAAAATGTTATTATATTTGATTTTTCAAAATAAACAATATAAAAATATCTATTAAAAAAGGAGGTAACGTTGCATAAAACTAGAAATAAAAATTTTTAGCAAATGAAAAACATTTCAATGTTATAAGTTTAAAATATGCAAATTAAAATAACTGAAGATTCTTTTTCTTTCTTTTCTTTTTTTAGTGTGTAAATGTAGTGATTTAAAAATAAAGAAATAATGAATACACATCAGGAGAGACATGTGAAACAGGCATTCATGCTATAGTCAAAATAATAAAAATTGTGAGATGAGGATCTAAATTTTTAGATAGCCCAATAATGTATTTTTGTTTGGGATATTTACTAATTGCTGTTTGTTTCATGGTCCCATGTCTAGGGAGCTCAGACAATACAGTTCTTTTCACAGCATAGAAAAGATTTCCTTTTGGCTTAATATAGTTAGACCATACAGTTCTCCTGTCTTAAGAAGAGGAGCTCAAGCCATGGAAGGGACATGCCCAGTCAACACCTTCCTATACAAGGGATTGTGGGAAGGAAAAAGGAATAGGAAGATTATGGAAGTCTATGGTCAGGGTTCTTATTCTCTTGAACTTAGTCCATTTTTGAGGCAGGGTTGTTAGGACAGCAGTGAGGTGATATGGTAGAAAATTCAGAAAGGAATAGAGGAACTGGAGAACAGTAGTAAGTATGCCGCCATGACCACTTGGTCACAAGTCTTAATGTTGCTCTGGTAGATGGAATTGTCTAGGCCAGAGGGTCAAGTTGTTGGCCCTGTTTGCTGACAGCAAGGTAAAGAGATAGAGGAATGTTTTGAGGACTAGTACACCAGAGACCTGGGGCTGGGGATTTGGAGCCAACCACAAATGACCAGGGCTTCAGGGTTAGGTTGGAGAACAGTGCTTGGGGATTAGGCTGGATAGGAATATAAAGTACTTAACACGATGTTTGACACACAGGGCATGTTAACTATCATAATAACAAGAATAAGGTCAAATTTTATGTGATATTAAAATGTTTATAAATAATTTTTTATCCTATGAGCAAATGCTTACGTTATTAAAGAAAAGATGCAGATTGTGTTTAATATTACATATGCAGAAAAAGAACCATAAAGAAAAATACCATAGTTTTTATAGTGTATCCATAAAAGGTGAAGTTATATTTACTTCATAAATCTACCAATATTTATCCATTGTGCTGTTGATGGACATTGGGACTGTTTTCAGTTTAGGGCTGTTATGAATAATGCTGCTACAAACATTCAGGTCCATGTCTTTTCATTGATAAGTGCACACATTTCTCCTGGGCTTGAACCTAGAAGTAGAATATCTGGATCCTCCAGTATGTATGCATTTAGCTGCTTTAGCAGTAATGCCAAAGTGATGACATGAATTTCCACACTCACCAGCAGCTTCGGAGATTTCCCACTGCTGTACATTTTAATGAGCACTGGTTGTTATCAGTAATTTTAATCTTACCCCTTTGGGTGGGTGTGTAGTGATATCTTAGGATGGTTAATTGCATTTCCCTGTTGACTAATGAGGTTGAGCCCCATTTCATGTGTTGACTGGCCTTTAGTGAGTGTCTGTTTGAGTCTTTCACCCATTTTCTTATATGATACTTTTACAATCATAAAAAAAATAGTATTTCAACAAACAAAAATGAATTAAATCACCTTTTGCCCTGTCCTTAATATAATTTATACAAGCAATCTGAGTGAGGGATACCATCTTAACGGGCTCTCCAAAAGTGGGCCACCAACTTTAAATTGCTCTATCTGCTTCTTTCTGGAAGGGCTTATCATTTTATCCATTGTTTATTGTTATTTATGCACCTATCTTATGTCTTCTACTAGACCATTAATTCTCAAACAATGATAACTTTTCTGATTCCCATTTGTACAATACACCCAGCACTCTGTACTACCACAATAAAAGATTTTTGGATGATCAGGAATGCATGGCTTTGAATAGCATTTTATAGGATCTAGGAATGCATATAGGAATGTAAAATTCTAATAATCTAATAATTTAATCTACCCTTTCCTTTCAAAGGCGAGCAAATTGAGGTTTAGAAACCTGAGTCCAAAGTAGGGGTAGGGCAGGTACCTCGATCCCTGGTCCATCCTTGTTGCCCTTACACTATCCTATATTTGAAAAGATGAGGAGGAGATAAACAATAAATTATAGGTGTCACTGCCTCCACATGTACACCACAGAAGCTCTTTCAACTAAATAATTTATAAACTTAGACTAAAACTATTCTAGAGAGGACATGTTCAAGTGTACTTGCACCAAAACATGGCATCAACAGTCATGCACGTTCAGTTTGTGCCATTATGTTTTTCTTTTTTGGATGGGGTTTGGTTGCCAAAATGTTTCAGGATGACTATCTTCCAGAAATGTGTCACTGTGACCAACACTGAAGTAGACAATACACTGAAAATGGCAAACATTGCAGGAAATTGGAAGAATTTCTGGACAGTGGGAAATATTCTAAAGGGTAGAGAGTGAATCATGCAATCTCTGAAAAATTATATTATCACTACACGCCCCAATAATCAACAACAGAGCAAATAAGGGACTGATAAAACGGAAATATATGTGGTGGGTTGGGCCAAGTATAGCAAATATGGGGGTCAGCCATATTTGGCTGAGTTCATGCTTAAGATTCAAAGCCATTTCCCCCAGTAAAATATAGCAAATGAAGCAAGAAGTGAAGGATCTCACAGCCATACCCAGAGGTCATCCCAGAGGATAATCTGATAACCATTCATACTCCTACCAGACTTGTTTCCTGCCTCAGAGAGGAGATGGGAGATCCAACAAGAGGAGATGGGTTTCCAGATGGGTTTCCAGATGGGTTTCCACTGAAGGGGACAGAACACACCACCCCCAAATATGGCATTTTGATTATTTTGAGCTGAAGGCAATTGTGAAACAGCAGATGGAGGAAGTTTCTCTGCTCTCCTCCTCTCTACCCAAAAGGCATAAATTTCCCATAAATAAGGTACTCTCCTGGTATCAGAAAGAAGAGAATATTCTTATCACTGGAGTCAAGAGTCAATGCTGAGATGATTCTGCATAAACAAACCTTATTAAAATAACTCTATGTTCCAGTAGGAACCCCCATATATTTCCTAGTCACTCTCCTAGAAGCCCAACCCCCTTTCCTTCACCTAGTCGCTTTACAGTTTGGTGTCCTTCGCCAAAATGGTATTGAAACCCCTGAGTCTTCTTTGGGGGTTTTCATTTCTTTCTTATAAAGTCCTCCCTCATCACATTAAAATAGTAACATCAAATACATTTGCATGTATTTCTCCTGTGAATCTGTCTTTTGTTATGTAGGGGAGGAAAAACTTTCTTCCAGTCTCTTTGGATGTCTTAGGCTGGGCCTAAAAATTAAACTGACATAAAACAGATTAACACATTTATGGGAACCTTTGCAAAAAAAATGGAGGCCCAAAGAAGTGGTCAGAAGAGGAGCCTGATACCTTTTAGATTAAGAAACAACCAACTTGTGAAGAATTGACAAGGCAGAGAGCTTAGGCTTTGAATACTAAGTCATGGGGAAACCAGGAAGATAAGTGTTAGTTTAACAAGGTTTGTTAGTACAGACATCTTGGCCCCAAGTTCCCTGTCTCTGGTGATACACACGCCTTCCTTCTTCCTGGTATGGGGAGGACATCTTTACGTGGGAGTTTTTTCTCCCACTTTTAGGAAAAAAAAGGAGGATCAGAGTGTCCTTTTTGTACCTGCTGTTTCTTAAGTGCCTAGAATTCAAAAGAATCAATAAGCCAAAGTGGGCATATTGGGGATGACATATTCTGGTTTTCTTCAGTCTGTTTAATTCATAGCCTCCAGGAAGCAACTATAAGAGTAGAGAAAAAGTTATTCCTTCCCTACACCATAAAATGCCCTCTAAGAATGTAGGCTTCAAGAGGTAGAGAGGTCAGGTCACAGACATATTAATGTCTGTGATGTCATTGTCAGTTTAGCTGGGATTTTCCCAAAGTTAGAAGGTTCCTAATTGGCGTCTTAGAGACTCTGGAGGCAGCCTTTGTCCTTGACAGCCACATGGTGGGTATTACTGGAGGGATCAGTATTAAGGCTCAGCATTAGGCTTGTGGTGGCAGAAAAAAAATAGGATCCACCAGGCTACCTAGACAAGGCATGGAAGCTAGATACACAGTAGCCTAAGGTCAATTTAGGCAAAGTCCAGACTGTAGGCTTAATAGCCTCAAACTTAAGCACAGTAAAAACGTGACTGAGATTTTCATAAATTTAAGGCCTGTTGGCATTTGCATAACATCAAAATGTGGTTACTAAGGGGTTTCATAAAACACTGGGAAGATCATCAAGTGATATGTCATTTTCCTCAATAGATCTTTATTTCAATTGAATCTGCTTTCAGATGCCTAATACAACTGTAACGTATCCAAGTATAGAGGAAGAGAGTACGCCCAATTCTAAAACATGAAAGAAATCATTCCCACTTCTATTTGGTGGAAAAACGTTAGGGAGCAAGATAATAGCAAACTCCCTTTGGTCTGTTTTTACTTATAAACAAGTGATGAATCCACTTTTGCAACCTAACCTGTTTGTGAGTAGAACTCCCACATTGGAAATGTTTGCAAATGTTTTCCCACCACAGATACAAAACCGGTTTCTCATAGCAGTGACCTAACTTGAGAGTGGAGAGACTGGACCTTATGATTCTTTGTCCTTCCTACAGTACCAGGGAGATAGCAGATCTTTGATACATACTTATTATTTGCTGACTGGGGAAAGGAATAGTTCTTTATGCAGCTTGGGAGGAAACGGCCACAGAACAAAGACGGCATTGGTTCTGAAGTACATTTAAAGTACAGAATGTTCAGGCAAAGGGTGAAAGTGCATTAGGTTGATTTTCAGTTCATAAATTCTCTTGCTCTGAAAGATATCTATATATTTCTTGTTTGTACAGGAAAGACACAAGGTTTTGAGTATGGCAATAAATACCCCCCCCCTTTTTTTTTATTGTTCCCAGGCTTTAAGCTGAGAATTTTCCAGGATGAAGTCACTTCTACGCTGTGGTCTGTGGCTGTATAAAGTCTGAAGTGCAGTCTTTGACCAAACTCATTAATTTTTCCTTTGAAGACCCTTTAGAGGATTTAATGAGACTTGGGATTTTACTATAGATAGAGAAATACTTTTTTTAAAAAATTTTATTTATTTATTTGACACAGAGAGAGAGATCACAAGTAGGCAGAGAGAGAGGGAGAAGCAGGCTCCGCTGAGCAGAGAGCCCGATGCGGGGCTCGATTCCAGGATCTGGGATCACGACCTGAGCCGAAGGCAGAGGCCTCAACCCATTGGCCACCCAAGCGCCCCTATAGATAGAGAAATACAGAAAAAACTAGATACAAAGGTGGGTCAGGACAGGTGGAGACATCCGATCAGTGGGGGGATGCATACTGTCTCCCTGGTTACCAAGGAGTAAGGGCCCCGCCCTTTGGAACCCTTTTGGCTCCAATCCTAATCAAGGTGTAATAGGCTGGGTCAAATGTCTACTTGGGTAAATTATAACTCAATTCGTCACCTAGCATCCCTGTGGAGTTTCCTGTGTGTGTTACAATCTCATTGGTCACCTGTGCGTGGCCAGGCCCAACCGCATGGCCTTTGCCCTTAAAAAGCTAGTCTGTGAAACAGAGAAGGGTCGCGCTCTCTTGTAAGAGGTGCGGCCCTGAACGTTTGGTCTGATTCTTGACGCTTGGCGCGAAATAAAGCTTTGCTTGACCGTCACTTTGTATCAGTCTGGCTCCTTTAATCACGGAGGCATTATTGGGGCATAACACAAAGGTAGAACAGAAATAAGATAATTTTATTACTGAGTACACATTAGACCAGAATGTGATATATCAGTGAAAGAGATTGTAAAGATAGAAAGAAAACTCACTCTCCTGTAATAAGGGGATCCAACCCATTTCATTAGGTGGATTTTGCAATTTGAAATCAGGTGACCTGAAGGCCCTTCTTTCCCGGGATCCTAAGAGATTAGGTGTTATCTTTCTTGATGACTACATTTCAAAGGGATGTCGCCCAGTCTTTGAGGGAACATTCCTGAGTTGCTAGAAACTGGCCTGAGGTTTCTGTAGCCATTTAAAAGATTTGCATATGTTTGAAAAAGACAAAGAATGAAATTCTAAAGGGGAGAGCAAGGTGAGTCTCTTTACTTACTTTCAACAGAGGGAATTAAACCTGTTAGTTTTAATTTTCATTTGCACTTACACACCATGTCTATAAAAAGAGGATGGTAATAATAATACTTACTTCTTATAGCTCTTGTAAGGGTTATATTAATTAGAACATGTATAGAGTTGTTAATGAATTCGGGGACCATGAGACAGTGTGGCTCTAATGCTATGGTGACTTGTGTAAACAACTCTAACCTGTAAACACCCAGGGTTGCGAAATGGAAATGCCAAGGTCAACCAACCACAAGCAGCCAACTACACCTTAAGCTCCAGTCAATCGAATGTCATATTTCGGGTTTCCTACCTTCTTTCTCGATTTTTTTTTTTTTAATTTATTTGACAGAGACACAGCAAGAGAGAATCCCAACCAGGGACAGAGCGAGAGGGAGAAGCTGACTCCCTCCATCCCCCAACTCCCAGCAGGGAGTCCGATGGAGGGCTCTAACCCAGTACCCCAGGGGCTCCATCCCATAACCCCAGGATCATGACAGGAACTGAAGCCAGACACTTAATGACTGAGCCACCCAGGAGCCCCTCCCACCTTCTTTATATAAATCTTTCTCTTCTGATCTGGTGCTGCCCAATTAGAATTAGGTTTTTTGCTTAAATAAACTCTTAAAAGTTTTTAATTTTGTCCAGTTCATCGTTTAACAAGGTTTAGACCAATGTTCAACGCTCAATAAATGTTTGCTGCTTTAAGACCTTGTGATAGGCAGAATTTTATAATGGCCCCAAGATTCCCAGTCCTGGTATATACTTCTTGTATAAATCTCTCTCCTTGAGTGTAGGCAGAACCTCTGAATATGAGGGCACATGTGGTGAGGTTACTGATCATTTTACTTTGAGTTAACCAAAAAGGAGATTATCCAGTGGGCCTGACTAAATCACATGGGCCCATTACACTGGGTCTAGAGGTCAGAGACAAAAAAAAAAAAAAAAATCAGAGCAACTAGAGGTGACATAGGGCTTATAGAGGAGGTCACATAACAAAGAACTGCAGGCAGCCTTTAGGGGCCAAGAATGCAAGAATGGCCCTGGCAGACAGCCAGCAAGCAAACAGAAGCCTTAATCCTACAACCACAAGGAACTGAATTCTGCAATTACGTCATCTTGGGGAAAAGACCCTGAACTGCAGAAAGAAATACAGCCATGGGGCACCTGGGTGTCTCAGTCTGTTAAGTGTCTGACTCTTGGTTTCAGCTCAGGTCATGATCGCAGGGTTGTGATCTTGGGGTTGTGGGATCCAGCCCTGAGTCGAGCTCCATGCTCTGCTTGAGATTCTCTCTCCCCCTCTCTCTCCCCTCCCATCTGCAAACAAACAAACAAACAAACAAAAACAAAAAACAAAAAACAAAAATAAACAAAAAGAAAAGAAAGGAATGCCAGGCCAACTCTTTACTTCAGTTTTGTAAAATCTTTTTTTTTTTTTGAAGATTTTATTTATTTATTTGACAGAGAGAGACACAAGCAGGCAGAGCAGCAGAGGGAGAGGGAGAAGCAGGCTCCCCACTGAGCAGGGAGCCCGATGCGGGGCTCGATCCCAGCGAAATCCCAGTGGGATCATGACCCGAGCTGAAGGCAGTCGCTTAATCCACTGAGCCACCCAGGCACCCCCAGTTTTGTAAAATCTGGAGCAGAGGACCTAACTCAACTGGGCCTGGACTTCTGACTTACAGAAACTGTAAAGGTAACATGTAATTGTTGTTTTAAGCCACTAAATTTGTGTAGTTTGTTATGAGCAATAGGAAACTAATACAAGCCTCAAAAAAAAAAAAAAAAAACAAAAAAGGTACCATTTCAATTCTATGTCCTCAACTTAAATGTCAGAGGAAGGATCTGACCCAGAGTGTTACAACTATATGTAAGCAACACATAAAGTCCATTTTGGAGAAGGAAAACCTGTGGAAAAAATGCACTAAACAAACAGACTGGGTGTGAGACTTTGGGCAAGCCCCTTCAGCTGGGTTTCCCTTCTGTGAGGTTAGTAAGTTGAACCAGATGGTAACTAGGCTGCTCTGTTTATTGTTGTTCTGAATTCTCTCAGGATCCCAAACTGTGAGCGCAGCAGGAACGGGGGTGGCTTTATAGTAAAGACCATTTTGTGGCTTGAGCAAACTGAATGGAAAATTCCAGCTTCCTTTTAACAGGTGCACTTTGCATGTCCCTGAGATTGTAGACAAGGATTCATCTTAGGCAAGCCTCCAAACATGTCATGGGCTTGGTTCAAAAATATCTTATTTATGGATACCTCTTTCTCTTAGAAGTTTAAACCACCTGAAATACATATAATTAATCTTTGATTCATCCTTAAAGAATAAAGAGGGGCTTTACCTGAGGATTCTGGAAAGCTATGATAAACCCAAGAAGACACTCAGGTACTGGCCAGCTCCAAACAGAGGTGAGACTCCTCTGAAGGTCTTGGGTTTCAGTGGAGCTCTGAACCTTTTCAGGAGTGGGTTAAAATGAAGATGACCTGATCTCCACCAGGTTCTCCTAGACATTCTGACTGGGAAAGTGATGGGATGAGCCCCAGGAATTTGTACTTTTAGCAAGCACCTTCAGTGATTCAGAAAGCAGGCAGTCTGTCGGCTGAGCTATGAACCACTTAAGGAAGTATCACAAATAGTAAACTGGAGGTTACTTAGAGCATCAGAAAGCAGAATCCAACTCTTGTAGCTAATTAAAAAAAAAAAATCAGCGAAAAAATGATGAAGGAATGGGCAGGCTTAAGGGAAATAATGGGGTTGTTAAAGTACTTAGAGACGGGCAACAGTGAGAAGCCATCACCACCTACAGGGCTGAAGGAGCAAGGGGAGAGCCATAGTGTCACCAAATCCCATTGAACAATGGGGGGTGATGAGGAGGGCCCCCAGCAGAGGCCATGGTCAAGGAGAAATGCAGCAAATGTTAGAGACTCTACATGGAAGCAAGGAGGGCTCAGGGAGGAAGGAGGTGGAACCCAACTGGAAGCCAGCAGCAAGAACCCTGAATAACTCCTTCTAAGGGTCTTAAGGACACAGAACAAGTCAGAGAGGCAGTAAGCGGATGGTGGTAAGAGAGGCAGTGAAAAATAATCTTTCTAAATAATCGTTCTAAATCTCAAGGACAAGATCACAGATATGAAGAATGGCTGGACAATTCCCGGAGAATAGGAGATGGCCCAGGCCATGTGCCCAAGACCAGGAGAGGATGTGGAGGAAGAGAGGGTGTGACGGGGAGGAAAGACGGTATGGCTGGGTCTGCTGCTTGTGCACCTGACAGATCAACCTGTTGTAGTCAGGGTTGAAAATAGTGAGAATTTCATTGAAATGCAGGATAGTAGCTTTCCAGGGACATTCAGACTGAGTAGGCTCAGCCTCCAGAGTACCATCCAATGTCTTCCTTCCTTTGCTAACAGCATTGCCAAAGCTCACTGCTGCCCTCTGGATAAAACAAGTCAATGTAACTAACACTCAGAGCTCTCATATACTGTCTTGTCATTATGATTAATGAGGGAGCATCTATTTCCCTCACTAGATTATGACCACTATTTAAGAAATTAAAGAATCTGTGTGTGTGTGTGTGTGTGTGTGTGTGTGACTGGCTATGTATTTTAGCTCATAGTATAGCTGAGATATACTGAGAAAAAGGAATTTCTTTATCTTTTATCTAAATTGGCTCTCCCACAAAGTCCCCACACATTGGTACATGAAGGAAAAGCTAACTGTTCAATCTGATTTAAAGCCCCGGTAAATTTAAAACTCCCTTCGGCTGTCTGAGGTCACTACTGGATAGAGCCGCCTAGTGGTTCAGTTAGCCTGGCTTTCCCTGCTTCATTACAACCTAGTTGAAATGGTGGAGTCTAGGTATAAGCTTGGAAGAGAGCATGGCTTACTGGTTCCTCACTGTGTTGGTGGAGTATGGACAGGCCCCTGGCCTCATAAGGTTCATGAAGTGTCCTGAGGGAAACTGTGTATCTCCAGTGGGCAGCCATCACCCATGTAGCTGGTCACCCTTCAGGGTTAAAAACTACAGGTGGGAAACTCTGGCTCTAGCAAGGTCTTTTCAAGAACATTTCCTGTTCATTGACTCTGCTTCTCTTCAACTCTGAAGCGCTTCAGGACCCTAGGTTTCTGCTCTTTTATCTTGAGCATCCTGTCCTGGTTATCTACCTGCAGCCTTTGCTGGAGGGTCACCTTGGTTTGTCACAACAGGTCCTCTGACTATCAACTCAGCATCCTGTGGAGAAAGAGAAACAAGGTAGATTCCAGACTGCCAGCTAGAACTTTCCTTTCTGCTCGTGTCCTTCTACCTCCTTAAGTATCTAGATGATCATGACATGCTGGCATAGGCCTCCTGAACAATAAACATCTTCCTAAGATCTAAATAGGTATGTGGTCAGCTCCTTCCCTTGAATGATCCCTTCAGTTTTATCTAAAACCTATATAGTCAATCCTCATTTTTTGGCCACTTTTGTATTTGTGGATGTGTCTAATCACTAAAATTTGTTTTGACCCACAAATCAGCACTTCTACACTTTCATGGCCATTTGCAGAAGGGTGAAAAATTTGACTTGCCTGTTTTACATGTTTCCCAGATGAGGTAAAAAAAAAAAAAAAAAGTGACACTCTGCCTTCTTATTTCAGCACTCACACTGTAAATGAGTGCTCCTTTTTTCTTTTTTTTAAAGACTTTATTTATTTATTTAAGAGAAAGAGAAACTGTGAGCAGGGCAGGGGGAGAGAGAGTGAGAATCTCAAGCAGACCCCCTCCTGAGCAGAGCCGGATGCAGGGCTCCATCCTATGACTCTGAGATCATGACTTCGTTGAAATCAAGAGTCAGACATCCAGCTGACTGAGCCATGCAGGTGCCCCTAAATAAATATTCTTTTCATGATTTATTTAGTGCCCAAATTTTCATATTTTTGTGCTTTGTTTTGGTGATTTTGCTTTTTAAAAGTTTTTTTTTAATATTTTATTTTTTTATTTGACAGAGAGATCACAAGTAGGCAGAGAGGCAGGCAGAGAGAGAGGAAGAGAAGCAGGCCCCCCGCTGAGCAGAGAGCCCGATGTGGGGCCCGATCCCAGGACCCTGGGATCATGACCTGAGCTGAAGGCAGAGGATTTAACCCACTGAGCCACCCAGGTGCCCCTGATTTTGCTTTTTAAATGAACCCTAAATGTAGTGCTACAGTGTTGTGTAGTGCTCCTAAGAGCCATAAGGCTGCAAAGTGCCTTATAGGGGAAACCACATGTGATACGGGCTGAATGTATGTGTCTTCCCCAAGATATACGTTGAAGCTCTAATTTCCAGTATAGCTGTATTTGAAGATGGGACAGCTAAGAAGGTAATCAAGGTCAAATGAGGTCTTCTGGGTGGCTCCTAACCGATGCTAAGAAGAGATGAGAGCTCTCTGTCACTGCACTCAGAAGAAAGTCTAGGTGAGGGCCAAGTGGCCACCTAAAAGCCAGGAGGAAAGCTTTCACTAGAAACCTACCATAACCTTGGGCTTAGACTTCCCAGCCCCCAGAACTGTAGGAGGGAATTAAATTTCTGTTGTTTCAGCTACTCAGTATGTGGTATTTTGTTATAGCAGACTTATCAGACTGAGACAACATGTGTTAGATTAGCTTTAGGCATGTTTTATAGAAAGGTTATCTGTGATTTCAATGTTAATGAGTCAGTGTTTTTAAAGAGACACCACATAAAACAGGGTTATATAGTGATTATTTAATGAATTAAAAACTTCTGATCTGTGAAGGATGCTGTCAAGAGAATGAGAAGATAAGCAACAAAATGGGAGAAATTTTGCAAAAGACTCATGTGATGAAGGACCATTATCCAAAAATACAAAAAAAAACCACAAAAAACCAAAACCCAAAAACCCCAAACACAAAACTCTTAAAATACAACAACAAGAGGATGAGCAACCTGGTTTAAAAATGGACAAAAGACCTGGACATCTCAGCAAAGAAGATATATAGAAAGCAAATAAGCATATGAAAAGATACTCCACCTTATATGTCATTAAGGAAATACAAACTAAAACAACAATGAGATACTACCACGTGCCTATTAGAATGGTCCAAATATAGAACAGTGACACCACTGAAGGCTGGTGAGGATGTGGAACAATAGGAAAACCATTCACTGCTGGTGGAAATGCCACATGGTGCAGTCACTGTGGAAGACAGCTTGGCAGTTTCTTATAAAGCTTACCATATTCTTACCATGTGACCAGTGGTAACACTCCTTAGTATTTACTCAAAAAAGCTAAAAACGTACAGCCACACAAAAACCTATACAATGGGTGTTTATAGCAGCTTTATTCATACTTGAAAGCAACCAAGATGTCCTTCAGCAGATGAATAGATAAATAAACTGTGTATCCATCTGCTCCAGCTTCTATAACAAAATACCATGGACTGGAGGGCTCACACAACAGAATTGGTTTTTTTCACAGATCTGGACACTGGAAGTCCAAGACCAAAGTGTTGGAAAATTTGCTTACTGGTGAGAGATTTCTTCCTGGCTTGCAGATGGCCACCTTCTCATTTTGTCTTCACATGGCTCTTCTGTGTGAGCATGTCTCTCCTTCCTATAAGGACACCAGCCCTATCTATTAGGGCCCACCTTCATGACCTCATGAACTTGTTTAGCCTTAATTTCCTTTGAAAAGCTCTTGTCTCCCAATACAGTCACACTGGGGGTTAGAGGTTTAGCATATGGATATTAAGGAGGGACATAATTCATTCCATTACACGGAGGTATATCCAGACAATGGAATATTATTCAGCATTAAAAAGAAATGTGCTAGAAGGCATGAAAAGATATGGTGGAGGGGGAACCAAAATGTATATTACTAAGTGAAAGAAGCCAATCTGAAAAGGCCACATACTGTGTGATTCCAACGATGTTGGAACACATTCTGGAACACGGAAAACTATGAAGACAGTGAAAGATTAGTAGTTGCCAGGGGGTGGGGGAGGGGAGGGATGCATAGTTGGAGCATGGGAGATTTTTAGGCAATGAAAGTATTCTGTATGATATTATGTTGATGGATATGTGTCATGGCTTGTCCAAACCCATAGCATATACAATACCAGGGGTGAACTCTAATACAAACTCTGGACTTGGGCTGATTCTGATGTGTCAGTATAGGTTCAATTGTAACAAGCTGTGGGAACTCCACTCTGGTGGAGACTGTACTCTGGTGGGGACTGGTCCTACTCTAGGAGACTGTGAGTAAGTAGGGGCGGGAGGAATAGAGGAGCATTCTGTACCTCCTGCTCAATTTTTAAATACACCTAAAACTGCTCTAAAGAAAGAAAATCTTATTTAAAAGGAAAAAATGATGTGACCAAAGGCTCACAGAATCCTAACCATGCATGTCCACAAGGAACAGTGGTCCAGTATTTGCTAATTCAATGTTTGTGGTCATCTTATAGAACAGAACTACAATGAGTAAGGAGAATTGACTAGACACAGGCCCACTCAAGGCCCCAAACCAGGAGGGACAAAGGGGACACTCATCTGGCTATCAACCTCCCACACCTTCCTTCCTCCTTTTCTTCTTCCCACTTCTCTGGGGTCAGACGCAGACCCCACTCTCCACCGCACAAACAGGCCTTCACTAACCAACTTCCTGTTTTGGAAGTACCTTACTTAAAGCTCTGGGATCTAGTTGGCCAGGCAGCTTGTTGCTAGGCTATAGGGAAAAGACATGGGGACAATCTTTTCTCAGAATGTTAGGCAAGTTTGTAAAGGTAATGTTATACTGCAAGCCCCTATTATGGAATGAGGGAAGGTGATTATTATCTTAGCTCTCTTTGAATTCCTTCCCTACCAATCTCCCTAATCTCCTGCCCCTCCCCAATGCCTTCCCCACCTCACCTCTGGTTATTCCAGACTGATGAGGGAAAGAAAAAAACTGGTTTACTGACAAGGCAAAAAGAGCAAAGGTCTTTAATCATTTGTGACAAACCATCCCCCTTCTCTCTGAAAGCATCGTAGCCCAGAGTTTTTCACCTTGAATATCATAGGTGTTCAATAAAAGACAACCCCTGAGTCAGAAGCTGTCAAGTAAGAACTACCATGCGGTTGCCACACCTTCCAACTGCCGGTATTGATTTATATCTTTTCCCCTTCCTTCTTCCTCCTTTGACTGTCACATCTTAATGATCCCATAACCAATATCTCCTTAATAATAATCCCCCTCCAGTGCAGAATCATCTTGGAGACACCTTTTCTATCTTATTCTCAGGCACTCCCTCCCAGGAGCTACCAGTTCTCAAGGAATCATACAGTTTTAAGGTTTTCATCAAATGTCTTTACATAGTTCCTTTCATAACGGAGGAGGTATTTCAGTAAGTACCACTAAGAACTTGAAATGAGAGTGCACTCGATAAATTAAGAAATCAGCACACCAGAACAATACAGCCGTAGAAGGCAACTCTGTTGAATGCTTAACAATAAACTTAAAGGAGGGCACCTGGTGGCTCGGTGGGTTAAGCCTCTGCCTTCAGCTGAGGTCATGATCTCAGGGTGGTAGGATCAAGGCCCACATCCAGCTCTCTGCTCAGTAGGGAGCCTGCTTCCCCTTCTTTTTCTGTCGGTCTCTCTGCCTACTTGTGATTTCTCTCTGTCACATAAATAAAAAAATCTTAAAAAAAAAAAAAAAACTTAAGAGAAAGTAGTCACAAAAAAAGAAATGTCAACCAGAAAAGGCATTAATCAGCAGCACCATCACAGAGAAAAAGGAGACTCACAAGGCAATTGTCCCAGAAGAATGTACTCTATCAGCAACTGTGTATCTAGTCTGCCTAGCAAAGCTATCTGTCTATCTTTAATATGGAGGTGGATTAGATAGGCCACAGAATCCAATACCACTGTGCTCCCCATTACCTCAGTTTTTGCCCATGTTCACCAGTTTGGTAGTAATAAAGCTTGGTCACAAAGGAAGAGGGGGATGCACAGGCCACATGAACATAAAATTCTAAATTAGTGTTCTAGCTTTATACATCATCGTTTCTTTCAGGCTTTGTTTAAGTGAGTCAGCATCTCAAGACTAGCCAACCCTGGGACACTTATAAGATCATTTCTGCATGGACAAGATTATGAACCAGATTTGGGGAAGTGGTGAGTTCTCCAAGGTAAATGCTGGTTCGTGGTGTCTGTCTGGGGAGGACAGTCTATACATCACTCTAAAGCTTCTCTACCCTACTAAAGCCTGTTGGGGCTAAACAACAATTCTTGGGTAATGCAAGAATGATATTTCCTTTGCTAGATGATTATGGTGCTTCTCGCTGCTGGTTGGAAATACCCTGGGGGCCTTGTTATCCCACAGAGCTGGACACTTCTGCTTCTGGTGAGACAAAGTTCTTAAGACTAGTGTTTGTAAAACATTGAGTAAATTCATTAAAAATTTACCAATACTTTTATAACTTCAGGCAAAAAGTTTCTGGGAAGTTTGGGCTTAAGAGGAACTTCTACCCCATTGGCACCCCTCCCACCCGGTTTCCCAGTCTAGATCACACCAGGGCCTGCAGGCACATTGGTAATGTAGGATTTCTCTTCTAACTTTTGTTGTTATTGCCTCGTATCAAACAGAAGTGGCATTAGTCAAAGGAGTGGGTTGAAGCTCTTTCACTTTGAGAGTTGGCTGTAGCTACCATTTCTATCATCAAATTATATCTATGAATGATTTTAAAATATGCCTGAGATCCTGGTTGTCCAGTTTGGCTATTTTTTAACAACTTCTCTTCATTTCTGGACAGGTACTGGTACCCTGCCTGGGTCCCCCCGCCCCCAACCTACCCCTCTGGCACCATAAGAGCACTTGTACAAAAAGCAGCCTGTTTTCATTCCTGAAGAACAGTGCTTAATAGCACAATAATAGCAAAAGTTAACCACATGTATATTAAATAGGATTTAGTTGGAATGTGATCCTGGCCCTATAACCAAGCTATCAATCCTGTGTGTTCTTCATTTATTATATGACTCTAGTCAGACTTATTCTTAATAATGTGGCTCTGGCTGTGACATTCATACATCTCTCAAGAGATTTTAGCTGGTCTCTTTTCTTGTTTTATACTAGAAGTCAGGACTCTATTATTTGGATTTTCTTCTATGATCTAGATGACAATCCAATCCCATGAAAATTGTGAAAATCATTGGGAAAAGCTATGTCTTGTAACTTTATAAACAGAAAGTAGCATTTTCAACAACGTTTTATGACAATTCCTGGGTAGGAAATTCAACATGGTTGGCAACCATTTTAAAAATGGATGTTCGATGTACTCAACCACATATTTATATGGGTCAGTATCAGTCTCTGGTTAACTGAGAAGTTTTGCCTAATCATTCTCTTTGTTACGTAAGTGAGGAGTTGGTATATGGAGCAACTTCTTTTAGTTTGGGGCTGGTTCTTTCTTCTTTTTTTTTTCTTCTTGCTGCCGATATCCCTACTTCAAATTTCAAGGAGATCTGAAAGATCCGCCAGTTATCCATGCTTCCAAAGATGGGGATTACAGTGGGGCTCCCTTTCCCTCTCCACCCCTTCCCAGTTCCCATCAGTTACCCCAGCACTAAATCAGATCTCAACATCAGGGTAATGTTAAAGAACTCTTATTTCAAAGTAGTGGTGATATCAATGCATATCTTATTTTTAAGAAAATTTTTAACATCATTGGGGAAAAAGTGGCTGACAATAACCCTAGTACGTTAAGTTCAGAGTTGCTGTCACCTTCAATGCCATTAATGTTTAATTTTCCGAGGCAAGGAGACCCTTCTGTAAGGTACCTAATGTACTATGCAGAGAGGAGGAATCTTTCCTACTTTATGAAATAAACATAATTACCTATTCTTATTTTACTTAGCTATAAAAATTTTTTCTTCAGTCTTCATGAAAATTTATGTTTATGAGAGAGGGTACCTATTTAATCAGCTTATAAATCATTTCAAATCTGAAGTTTCATATCAAATGCCTCCTAAAGATGAAGTAATTTTATGCTTGATTTATTTAAAAAATAAAACTTTATTTTAGGCAACATGAGAAGTTTTTAGAAGATCTAAATATTTTCAGAACACATAAGATTTTTATCTAGTATATGGTTCTGAGAAATGAAACAACTGACATGTTTTCTAGCTGAAGACCTACCCAACAGTAAAAGAAGGCAAAACAGTACAAGATACTTTTTTTTGACAGATTTAAAAGCTTATTTCTGACTTTTGGTTCAGTTCGGAACTTGATGAACATCTTCTGGCCAGCATTTCAGGAGAAAACTAGTTCAGTTCAGAACTTGATGAACATCTTCTGGCCAGCATTTCAGGAGAAAACTAAATTCTATTGCAATGAAAGAAAATGAACTTGAGTTTCAGAATAAACTTTCTGTCTTCGAGTTTTTCAACCGAATGTGTGGGTCTAAGAATGAACAGGTAATTTATGCACCTCTCTATGTCCAGTAAGAAGAACACATGAGAGGGAATTGGAAATTATTGAAATGGACTCCGTTTTGACTGGTGAGTCAGAGGTCTCAGAAGTCAAGTTCAGATCCTCGGTTGAAAGCCACAGACTGGCAGAGACAGAAGCCTCTCAGTCCAGGTCTCCATATTGTTCATCTGGTTGTGTGATGGGCACATTGCCCACCCTTGACTCAGCTTTAGGCAGGGAGACTAGTGTTTTTCCTATGATAAAATTCTATACCAAAACTTGAAATTTGGGGGAAAGATCAATTCATGTCAGCTTGCATCGTTTGGGGAACCATTATTGAATATTTAGTACAAAGCATGATATGATACTTGAGTGATAAAATTTTATGGATCAAAGAAGTAGCTATAGTCTATTTTCATATAGTGCTTAATTGCTATGTAAGTGGCAGTTTAAGAAAACAAGATGTTCTGTGATTTCTGCCACACTCCATGGTTGGAACACCCAGCAAGAAGTAGCCCATGTGAATCCAACCTTGGAATATCACACACAACCACTTAAAAAAAAGTGGCTTGTGAAGAAGATGTTAAAGGAACACAGGTGGGTAGTTTTGGGGTTTTACAAATGGTTTTACATGATAGAAATAAACAGAAGCAAAACAGAAAGGACACTGATGAGGCAGAGCCCAGGACAGTCTCCACAGCCTATACGTACTGGCAGCAGCAGAGAGCATGGAAAAACCTAGCCCTGGTCACTGTTTTTGGCAGGGAAACTGCTAGGCAGACTGAGCAGAGGTCCAGGAGAAATGATCAGTGAAATGCAACAAAGTCTGTTATCCTTTGCCATGGGACCAATACACAGAGAAAATAGGGCCAACTTTCAAAGCAGGGAAATGTTTTGGCACCATCTGGGACAGTGTTTGAGGTCAGGCTGCTCTCCTTTCTGGCTTCTGGTTGCTAGTGGCAGCCCTATGTTTTCTCAGGCCGCAGACTGTGGAGGAACTGCCAGACACATAACTAGTTCAGACTGGATCTGAATTCCCCCAGGAAGTACAGCCCTGAATGTGTGTGTATGTGTGTGTTGGGGAAGGGTGGAGAGGAGGTGGTTATCACCCATCAATATGCCTGAAAGTTCCTGGGGTGTGTGGGGGGGGGACAGGAATAAGGTGGCTTATTGTGTGGGAACTTAGAAAAATTCCCATTTGTGTAGCAAATCATTAGGCTACAAATTATGTATGGTTGGAAAATGTGCTTCTTTGCAGCTCTATATTGGTAGAATATACCAGAATATGCAAAAGAGAATACAGAAGGCTGCATTTTTCTTATTGTTGACTGAATTTCTGTGTTGTAAATATGTATATGATTCTGGAAAATAAACATTAGAAGAATAAGTGAAAGTAAAGGAAGGGGTGCTTCCTTTGGGGCAGAATGGTGGGAGAAAGGTAAATTAACCATCCACCTTCAACCACCATCACTACCTCCATCACCACACACACACACACACATCATTGTCAAAGTGTCCACCTCCCCTACACCACCATTAACGCTCTTGATTCACAAGAACCCCAAATTACATGAACATGTCCTTCAAACTCACAGTTTAATATTCCTCATAATCATTCATTTTATTTGTCATAAAATTCACACCCATTAAATTTAATGAGTTTCGACAAATATAGACTCCCAAGTAACCACCATGTGAAGACATAGGTCATTTCTATCACTGGTTTTCTATGCTCCTTGCAGTCAGTCTCTCCACCTTGCTCCAGTACTGGGCAACCATTGATCTACTTTCTGTTCATATTAATCAAATTTCCCTCTTCTAGACTTTCATATAAAGGGAATTATAGCATGATTGTTATAGTATGATGGAATTTTATGTAAATGGAATTATAGCATGATGCTTTCAAAATGTTAAGATCCATGTTGCTACATAAATATGTAGTTTATTCTTTTTTATTGCAAAGTAATACTGCATTGATGGGGCACCTGGGTGGCTCAGTGGGTTAAAGCCTCTGTCTTTGGCTCAGGTCATGATCTCAGGATCCTGGGATAGTGTCCCACATCGGGCTTTCTGCTCTGCGGGGAGCCTACTTCCTCCTCTTTCTCTCTCTGCCTGCCTCTCTGCCTACTTGGAGTCTCTGTCTATCAAGTAAATAAATAAAATCTTAAAAAAAAGAAAAGTAATACTGCATTGAGTGGATATACCAAAATTTGTTTATCTATTCACCTCTTGATGAACATTTGTGTTGCTTTCAGTTTGGAGATATTGTGAATAAAGTTTATGTGAATATTAAGGTCCCACTGTTGCGTGGACATACAGTTTCATTTTTTAAAATAAATACGTAATAATAATATTCCATTTGCTATTGAATTAATTTCTATTCTTTATGATTTCCTTTCTCCTAATTACTATGGGTTCATGTTACTCTTCATTTTCTAGTTCATAAGGTAAAAATCTAGAAAGTTGAACTTGAGAATTTTCTATACTCCCCAGCTTTATTGAGATATTATTGATATATAACATTGCAAGCTTAAGGTGTGGAATATGATTAGATACATGCATATATTGTAAAAATTTTCCTATTTTCTAATGTAAGCAAATAAAACCACAACTTTCCTTTTGGGGACCACTTTGACTTTACTTCATAAATTTTGTTACACAGGCAGTCTTTACATGTTAATGAAGGGACCGTAAAATTGACCATGCAAACTTAAACCCTGCAAAGTGATCTCAGTAATCAATGACAAAATTACAATTGTTTTGTGATCTTTAAAATTTTTTTGTTATGACATTAAGTGTATAGGAAAATGAAAAAAAAATGGTGAACCTAATATTTATTTATTTATGAAAAAAATGGTGAAACTAATATTTATTTATAAAGTTCCAGTTCCTTTACACAGTGGCATCTGTTCTGATTAGAAAAATATAGATAAATAATATTTATTTATTTGTTTATTTTAATTAATTAATTTATTTTATTAACATATAATGTATTAGTAGCCCCAGAGGCACAGGTCTGTGAATCGCCAGGTTTACACACTTCACAGCACTCTCCATAGCACATACCCTCCCCAATGTCCATAACCTCACTACCCTCTCCCTACCCCAGCAACCCTCAGTTTGTTTTGTGAGATTAAGAGTCTCTTATGGTTTGTCTCCCTCCCAATCCCATCTTGTTTCATTTATTCTTTTCCTACCCCCCAAACTCCCCACATTGCCTCTCCACTTCCTCATATCAGGGAGATTATATAATAATTGTCTTTCTCCGGTTGACTTATTTCACTAAGCATAATACCCTCTATTTCCATTTAATCTGACAAATAATAAACTAATATTTATTTAGTATTACTTTGCAATAAAAAGTAATAAACTCATTTATTTAGTATACTGTAATTTAAAATATTAGAAGAATTAAAGTGTTTATAATGAAACACTTTGAGAATTAAAGTGTTTTCCTCCTTTTTAAAAAACTTAGGAAATGGGTACAGAGTTTCAATTTGGGAAATGAAAAAGTTCTGGAGATGGATGGTGGTGAAGGTTGTACAATAAAGTGAATGTACCTAATGCCACTGAACCATGCATTTACTATTAACCATATTACTATTAACCATACTCTATAACCATGCATTTACTATTAACTATTAATAATAGCGCTTCCTACCTGTCATATAATTTATGAGGAGGAGTGATCTCTGTTTCCACACCTCTGTGAATTGTCATATTCAGAACTTCCTAAGTTTGAATCAGATTCCAACATTTTATCTTTGGCACATATGATATATTCAAGAGTCCTTTAATGTTAAGTTTTTGCCAGTGTCACTTTCTCTGGGACATCTTTATCCTTTTCATTACAAACACTTTCCTCATTTATGTCAACTTTGCTACATTTCCTTGACTATAATACTAGAATCTCTCAAAAAGCAGACATATTAAGAATTCCACATTAGCTATTTCTTCTTTCATTCCATGTACATTTAATTCAAACTGTGCTTCTGATGTGATCACGTTTTGCTTGTTTGTTGTACTTTCATCTCTGTTGGCCAGTTCCTTCTCTAAGTCACCCATTTTGGTAAAATGTCATGTGGTTTATCAGTGGGAGAGAAGAAGGAAACTGCTTACTATATGTGTGTGAACTGAATAATAGAGGAACAGCAACAAATTACCAAAGAATTTTGGAAGAAGTGATGTGATTCGCCACTGATCATGATGACTATTTGTTATTTGCATAGTGATTCATGGGCTGATAAGTTAACAACGAGGTTTGTAGAATTGCTTACAGTAATATACTGTGGTCTGAAATGTAGTAACTGAAATTTGAACCATCTTGATGGGAAACTTTTATTTATTTATTTATTTTTAAAGATTTTACTTATTTATTTGACAGAGAGAGATCACAAGTAGGCAGAGAGGCAGGCAGAGAGAGGAGGAAGCAGGCTCCCTGCTAAGCAGAGAGCCCGATGCGGGACTCGATCCCAGGACCCTGAGATCATGACCTGAGCCGAAGGCAGCGGCTTAACCCACTGAGCCACCCAGGCGCCCCGATGGGAAACTTTTATTTAGGGTAGTTGAAATCTGTGCATATCAGGACCTGTGCAAAGCAAGGATTGCATGTACTGTGTTCTTTGTGATTTCTTTTTGACCCACAAGTTATTCAAAAGTGTATTTAATTTCCAAATATTTGGAGTTCATTTTATATTTCATTTCATTTTATATTGCTTTTTATTTTAATTCCATTTTGAGTAGAGGACATAGTCTGTATAATCAAAGTCCTTTTAAATGTATTGAGATTGTTTTATTGCTTAGCATATGGTCTATATTAGCTAATGTTCCATGTGCACTTGGAAAACGGTGAATTCTGCTGTTACTGAGTGTAACATTCTATTAGGTCAAGTTGGATTATGGCATTGTTAAGGTTTTTAGAACTTTAGTGGTTTTTTTGTTTTTGTTTTTGTTTTTTACTTTTTCTATCAAGTACTGAGAGAGAAGTATTGAAATCTTCAAGTAGAATTGTGGATTTTAATGTTTCTCTTCTCAGTCCATTAGTTTTTCTTTCAAATATTTTGAAGTTCTTTTATTAAGAGCTTAATGACTGACCCTATTATTATTACAGAATGACCTTCTTCATCCCTGATAATATTTCCTTTCCTGAGTCTATTTGTCGACATTAATATAGTTATTCTAGTTTTATTGTGATTAGCGTTGACATAGTATAATTTTTTCCTTCCTTTTATTTCACTCTATCCTTGTCTTTATATTTAAGGATACTTCCTATAGTAGCTTATAGTGGATCTTGCTTTTCATTTAATCTGGCAATCTCTGCATTTTCATTGGAGTGTATATAAATATAAAATATAAAATCCAAATGCAAACTGGAGACTATATTTAGTGTAATTATTGAAACCCTCATTGCATTTATATTTTCCTTTAATTATGTGAGCATATTTAAAGGATTGTTTTAAAATTCTTATATACTAATTTCATTATCTGTGCTGGCTCTGTTTCTATTGACTGATTTTCCTCCTGGGTATATGTTTTGTTGCTTTAAATTTTATATATCTAATGAATTTCATTGAATGCCACATGTCATGAATATTGTGTTGCTGAGTGTTCAGATCTTGTTGTCTTCCTTCAAAGAATGGTGAATATTAATTAGCAGCCAATTAAGTTACTTGCCAACAACTTGATTTTGGAGACTGAATTTTGTTAGGAAGTGTCTAAAATAGTTTTGACTCTAGAGGTGATTCAGCATATCTTCCTCCTAAGATATGACCCTTCTGTGATCCCTATTGAATGCACTGGGTATTCAGTAAGGCCTTTTCCTCTTCACTGGACTTTCTCCCAGATCTGTATTAGCTGAGGAAATTATTCAGTTTATAGTAATTCAGACAGTTGTTCTAATATTAATTCAACCTACCACGCAAAGGTTATTATTCAGACAAGAGGTGTTAATATTCAGGCCTAAGGTCATTCTTGAAGCTCCTCTTTAACTTTTTCCTCTCTGAACTCTGCTGTATAATTGCAGATACCTCAGTCTTCCCAATCTCCTACATCTCTCTCCTCCACTCAGAGAAGCCAAAGCCTAAATTCCCCCCTTCCTGTGGTTTAGAAATTGCTTCCACACAAAAATCTGGAACAATCAGAGGGTCACCTTATTTGTTTCCTTGCTTTCAATGGCATCTGCCACATAGTGGCATCTGTTCTGTATAGATAAATGTTTTTGTGATTTGTCCCCCATAACCAACCACCTGGACCTGCACATTCACAGGCAGGCTAAAGAATTTTGTTTTTGAGACTTGTGCCATGTGAATAACCTTGGGAGCCTAATTGTTTAAAATATATTATCTGGCCTCCAGGTCAGAACTGGCCCTCCTGTTCTGGATGCCAAGAGCTACAAATTTTGCCTTATACCACCTCCTGTTTCAGCTGGCTGACCTGCTGGAATGGAATCCAGAAGGGGAAGCAGATATACATAGCCCAGGCTCCTTGGAAATATAGAAATATGGTAATATGGAAATGCAGCTTGCTCCAAACTGCACATAGTCAAACAGATGTTCAATTTCAAACCCTATTATTTGCCCTATAAATACGGCCCTTATGGTAAGTCTCACCTGAGGGGAGGACACTCTGCCCAGGCCTGTCAGTCAAGACTCCAGCCTGGCTGTTTCCACAGGGCTTCCCCAGCTGATCAAATTGGATGTTGTAAATACCCGATTTGATGGAACTTTGCCTTGTTCTCATTTATTGCCTACTATTACCTTCATCTATGTCTAGATTCCTTTCCTTTTCTGTTTCTATTAGGTTTCTACAATAATAATAAAAGTTTTCTTTCTTTTTTGAAATTAAAAAAACAGCTGTTGTGAATCTTTTGTGCAGAACAGCGTCTTAATTAGATTTTTTCCCTCAGTTAGTATTTCAATTTTTTTTCAGTAGCCTTTATATTATGAAGATCTAGTCCCACAGAAGAAGAGAACGTAAACAGCTGGAATAAAACATTGCTCACCATTGAGCTCAGATGCTAAACTTGATTAGAAGACAATAGTCTTAGAAATCAGACTTTTAAGACACAGAGTTTTCTGAGAAATCCCACAGTTTTCTTTTTACTTGTCAAGAAATTAAACTTACAGCGTTAACTACAAAGTAGATCACAGATCTGGGGGAAAATGTGGGATAGGAGGAAGTTCCCTCCTCACAGTAGAAGGAAAGCCCTAATGAGATTGGGTTTGGAGATAATAGGGAGAAGGCCAGAAAGAGAATCCTTTGGCTTCTGCATCAGGGTGAGAACAGGGGGTGGAAGTGGGGATAGGAAAATGCAGAAAGTTGTGAGGAAACATGAGAATGTCTAAAAACCTGTTTTCCTTGGGATGATTACAGAGACTGCAGACCTTCCAGGGAAGCAGGTAGTGGGACTGGTATTCTAACCTGCATGACTGGATGACTGAGATAAGGGCTGAGGCAAGTGGACCTCATAACAGCCTCACTGAGCGACTTGGGTGAGGTCAGAGCACAGTACCCACATTTCAGTGCAGACCTGCTGAGGTCACTGACAGGGTCAGCTCCTGTAGTCTGATAATGCCTAGGTGATCAGACCACAATATCTTCCTAGATCTTGGCACACTGTGTCCAGGTAGGTCACATTGCACAGCAACAGAGACTACCAGTAGAGAGGTCTACATATGGAGAAGATGCAGGTTAGTCAGCAGTGAGTGGGGGACCAGATAGCCATCTTCCCTAATACAGGACAACATATGATCCCTGTCTCTTACCCCAAAAAGTTAGAAAGGAGCAAGTGAAGAGGGATGTGGGGAAGAATCTCTGAGTGATCAGGTATATACTCTAAGAGGATTATGTTTGAGCTGGACAATGACTGAGATAAAATACATGAATCTGAATGAAAAACCCTTGCATTCAGCTGAGCACTATAGAACAGGAAAGAATTCTTCTTCCCCTTCTTAGGTTTGTATCTCATTCTGCAAATTAAACTGGTAAAAGACTTTATTGGAAGAAAAGTGAGCAAATTTTACTTGATGTTAGTATTTTCATGTGGCATAGTAGCCTTCATAGAAGATAAATGAAGGCCCAAAGAAATAATTAGGCATAAAGGCTTACATACCATTTTAACAAAGAACAATGAAGTACAGAGATGTGACAATGCAAAGGAAAAAAGATTTGAGCCTCTAGAGGTCATAAATTGTGGGAATGTGACCAGGAAGTGTCCAGGGGAAACTAATAGAAGATAAAAGGGTTATTTTAGTAAGATTTATTTGTACAGCCTCATCCTGGCATTAACTCCCCATCTCCAGTAACAAGAATGTTCTTCTCTTCCTGGTACAGCAAAGATCCTTTTTTGCCAGAAATTTATACGTGGTTTTTAGCTAGACAGGGGAGGCCAGAGTACACCTTCCTGCATCTGCTCTCCCTAAGTCAACTTCAGCTCAAATAATCAACATGTCAAAGTGAGATATTTTGGCATGCCATATTCCACTTCACTTCAGATACACTGAATAGTATGGAACAAAATCTCTGCTCCAAGTAGAATGTGAGATTTACAGCAATATGTATCAATTTTAGAAGGAATATCAGTTATATTTCTGCATGTATTTGTCTTGTAACTGCTCAATTTTTACCTACTAGAAAGTTTAGAAATAAAATAAGCAATGCACTCTTTATGATGTAGTTCCTCTTACCACCTGTACTTTATTCTCCAGTATCACTAAACTGCTATCTCTCACTATCTTTCACCGATGTCACCACTCTGTGATTCATGTCTGTAAACTCCAGTAGCAAGCAATTTTTCAAGGCTGGGAACAAATCTCATTCACCCTTGCATTCCCAGAACCTAGCACAATATGTGTCAGGCGGTATGTCTTAATAAACATTACATGGATGTATGAATAAAAAACATCCCAATATTTCTCCCACAGTGAGAAAAAGCAAGAAATTGCTATGTGATGGAAAGGCCTAAATACCTTTCTCCGGAATGAGATTCTTCTACCAGAGGCTCTGCATTGAGTTACAATGCAAAGTCCTTACTACTCATTATTCCATTGTTAGGCATCAGCACCTTATCACAAATCAATGCAGCTGAGTGAGGGTGGAGAACAGGCTTCTGGAGGAAGGAAATAAAGAGAAAGGAGTTCTATCGGGTACTGTTGAGTAGTCAGTTACTCTGGAGTAGTCAGGGTGAGACTTCTTAGGAGGCTTAAGCTGCTGGTAAGGAGTAGAGGGCAGGGATGGCTCCATGGATATGTGACCAATACATTTGCACAGTCCCCACACTTAAGAGGCCCCATCTTGGTTTAATGCTTTGCTGTTGCCATCTTGAAATACTTAATAATTTTTGAACAAAGGACACTGCATTTTCGTTTTGCACTGGGTCTCCTAAATTTGGGGACCTAGTTGAGAGATGCCAAATGAAAGGAAAGGGCATGGAAAGAGAAGACAAGAAGAGGCACAAAAAGAGTTATTCCACCTTCATGATGTGCATAAGGTCAAGCTACAAGCCAGCAGGATAGCCAGGAGGACTGAAGCAGCAGAAAAATCAGAGTGGCCACCAACTAGTGTTTCATGTATCTCATATATAAAGGTGGGCTTCTCAACCATCAGAGCCCATGGGACTTTCTCACCTGCTTCATGTATTCCTGTGTTTACAGCCTCCTTTTCTGTGGTGGCATTTCAGTAACACTTCCTGGCTTATGTCAGTGATGGCTCAGGTTTCCTTCCTTTGAAGGACACCTAAGTGGCTGTACTAGCTTGCATTCCCACCAACAGTGTAAGAGGGTTCCCCTTTCTCCACATCCTTGCTTACACTCATTTTTCCCGTTTTGTTAATTTTTGCCATTCTAACTGGTGGTTTTGACTTGTAGTTTGGCTTGTATTTCCCTGATGGCTGGTGATGTTGAGTATTTTTTCATGTGTCTGTTAGCCATTTGTATGTCTTTGGAGAAGTGTCTGTCCATGTCTTCTGCCTATTTTTGACTGGGTTATTTGTTTTTTGAGTGTTGAGTTTGAGAATTTCTTTATAGACCTTGGATATCAGCCCCTTATCTTTATATTTGCAAATATCTTCTCCCATTCTGTGGGTTGTCTCTTAGTTTTGTTGACTGTTTCTTTTGTTGTGCATAAGCTTTTATCTTGATGAAGTCCTAAAAGTTCATTTTTGCTTTTGTTTCCCTTGCCTTTGGAGATGTGCCCTGAAAGAAGTTGTTGTGGCCAGTGTCGAAGAAGTTACTGTTTATGTTCTCCTCTAGGATTTTGATGGATTCCTGTCTTAAATTGAGGTCTTTCATCCATTCTGAGTTTATCTTTGCATATGGTGTAAGAAAATAGTCCAGTTTCATTCTTCTGTATGTAGCTGTCCAATTTTCCCAGCACCATTTATTGAAGATTGTCTTTTTTCCATTGGAAAATCCTTTGTCAAGGATTAGTTGACCATAGAGTTCAGGGTCCATTTCTGGAGTCTGTATTCTGTTCCATTGGTCTATGTGTCTGTTTTTGTGACAATACCATGCTGTCTCGGAGATCACACCTTTGTAATACAGCTTGAAATCAGGCAACAGGATGCCGCCAGCTTTGTTCTTCTTTTTCAACCTTTCCTTGGCAATTCAGAGTCTTTTCTGAGTCCATGCAAATTTTAGGATTGTTTGTTCCACCTCCTTGAAAAATGCCAATGGTATTTTAATAGGGATGACATTGAAATTGTAGATTGCTCTGGGCAAAATAGACATTTTAACAATGTTTATTCTTCCAATCCATGAACATGGAATGTTTTTCCTTCTTTTTTTGTCTTCTTCAATTTCTTTCATAAGTGCTCTGTAGTTTCTAGAGTACAGATCCTTTACCTCTTTGGTTAGGTTTATTCCTATGTATCTTGTGGTTTTTGGTGCTACTGTTGATGGGAATGTAAGCAGGTACAGCCACTCTGGAAAACAGCATGGATGTTCCTCAAGATGTTAAAAACAGAGCTACTCTATGACCCAGCAATTGCACCACTAGGTATTTACACCAAAGATACAGATGTAGTGAAAAAAGAGGAACATGCACCCCAATGTTCATAGCAGCAATGTCCACAATTGTCAAACTGTGGAAGCAGCCAAGATGTTCTTCAACAGATGGATGGATAAAGAAAATGTGGTGTATATATATACAATGGAATATTATTCAATCATCATCAGTCAGAAGGGATTGAATACCTACCATTTACATCAACATGGTTGGAACTAGAGGAGATTATGCTAAGTGAAATAAGTCAAGCAGAGAAAAACAATTATCATATGGTTTCACTCGTATGTGGAACATAAGCAATAGCATGGAGGCCATAGGAGAAAGGAGGGAAAACTGAAAGAGGAGAAATCAGAGAGGCACATGAACCATGAGAGACTATGGACCCTGGGAAACAAACTGAGAATTAAAGAGGGAAGGGGGTGTGGGGATGGGGTAACCAGGTGATGAGTATTAAGGAGAGCATGGTTCATGAGAAGCACTAGGTATTATATGCAACTAATGAATCATTGAACACTATGTCAAAAACTAATGATGTACTATGCAGTGACTAAATGAACACGGTTAAAAAAAAAAAAAAAAAAGGACACCTAAGCATTGGATTTCCTTCGCTAATGTCATATCAGTGACCTTAGTGATAATCCAGGAAGTAGCCAGACACAAAGATCATCAAGGCTGATCTGTACATGAAGAAACAGTGGCAGAAGAAGTGCTGGAGATCATACAATAAATTAATCATTAAGTTGGACATATTCATCTTTTTTTTAAATAGTCAATGGTTACAGCCTGCTGTGAAAATAGTCACAATCATTAATATCATTAATATCATATTTGAAAGCCTGTAAGATACCCTCCTGGTTGACACACTATGGTCAGGAGTGTCCCCCAATCCCTTTTGCATGATTTGAAACAAAAGATGACAATCTGCTTTATCTAATGCATTTCCTCAGTGAATTCATCGTTAGCATTGTCATCTTCCTTTCCAGATAAGAGTTCTTCATGTACAACTAGTCAAACATTTATGTCTTTACATGTGTTTTTTTTTTCCTTCAGTGCAAACTGGACTGAAAACTGATTGAACACTTTGTTCTTCATCTATAACTAGAATTAAGACTGAAAAATGGCAAGCATTGCACAAAGGAAAGTCCCCTCTTTGTCATTTTTATGAACATCTTTATAAACATTTAATATATTTTGCTCTGTGCTAGACTTAAAGCGAATCTGAAGATAATCCTTGTCCTCAGGGAAGTAATATTATACCTAGAACGCATGAGAGAACACATACAAATACCTCCTCACTGCTGAAGGGGGGGCTGTCAAATGCAGATGTAGAATACCCAGGAATGGTGTTACAGAAATCTATTATGCCAAAAACACAATACACTAAAGATCAAATGAGCTTTTAATTTGAATTTGAAGGAGCAGGACAGGGACTATGATTTTGCTAATCCTCAGATTAAACAGCAAAGACTTTTTCACAGTGACATAAGTGAGAATACAACACTGATGGACAAAGGGAACTCCTATTCATTGTTTATGTGCTGTTTTGCCTATGTCTTTGCAAACAGTCTCTTATTTAGTCTGCAATAGACTCTTCACATTGCTGATACTGGATCAATATTTGTTTAATGATAAAGAATATGAATTTAAATCCTGTGTTCCCAAATAGAAATGTCATTTGGGATCTCTTTGTCCTATAGAAATCATTTAGTAAATGTCACCAGAATAAATGTCTTCTTTTACCAGCCTTCACCAGTTACCATCTCCCCCTACTCACTCCTAGGGTCCCCTATATGGAGATGGAGGAGGAAGCAGTTGCAGAGTTGATCTCCTTATTCTGACTGGAGTTGGTTCTTCATTGTCCCAATAGGTAACCAGAGACATCAATCTTTAGAGGCTATTATATCTCTCCTCTCCCACCTCAATAGTATGGTATTTTAGCTATGGTTTAACAACACCATAAAGGAAAGCTCACCATTCCTAGAATAGCCTGTTCAGCTTCTGAAATAAACATTTTAAGAAAGTTATTCCATGTGTTGAATTAAATATCTATCTTTTAAAAATTCCCATACGCTAGCTTTCAACTTCTGGAGGCCATTCCGTCTCCTTTAAATTTCCAGCCCTTAATGCTGGCCTGACAAAGAACAATGTGGAACAGTGGAAAGCTGGAAAGGGTCAAGGTTATGAACAAGCTGAGAAGTTGGGATACTGTACCAGTCACAGACATGAAGCTAAGAAGAAGAGAAATGCAGATTCCAGGGAAGGCTGATGAGTTTGAGTTTGATAATATTAGTAATCCCATTTATAAATCTCAAACTAGAAAAATACAGTAGGCAATCAGGAGTTGAGAAGAAAGTGATAAAAATTAAGAATTAGATGAAATCTTTGATGACAAGTGTGTCATGATAGAAGAGAAAAATGAGATAATTATAATCCAACACTGTCATGTTAATTAGATTATAAGTAAATTAACAGGATTATTCCATTATATTAGCTATACTAAGATAAAGGATAGTATTATGCTAGTAAATCAATGAGAAAGAGCTGAAATACACAATTTGCATGACAGCGATGTGGAAGTAAAATAAAAATCTAAGTGGGAGAAAGAGTAGGTATTACCAGCAATTGGCCTAAACCTGAGACCTAGCTGCATGATGGACGTTAGCAGGTTATGGGGTGATGAGAGTTAATCCTCTTATTTCCCAGGTGATAATAATCTGCTTGAAGAGGAGTACATGAGCCAGTAAGTTGGGGTTTCTTTGACTCTTGCGCCTTCCTGCTTCTCTGAGATGCCATACTATTTCCCTGGAACAGGAGACAGAACTCCTTGGAAAGGTGTCAGCTCATAGGAATTAAGAAGCTTTTACTAGTTTTCAGTAAGCTCAGCCCAGTGCGTGGGCTGATGTGAACAAGTGGAAGACTAGATGGGTGATGCAATAGTATCACCAACAGGAGGCTTTTAAGATTGTCAAAGAATGAAAATATGGATCAGATGATCATTTCCTGTCACTCAGATAGCCCTTTGGACTAAGTCACAAGATCGTTAGGAGGCATCCTGGGGAGGGGGGGGTTCAAATAAAATCTCAAGGACAGTTCTCCATGATGCTGCAAGCCTGTAGAGCATGGCTTTGTGTCTCTTCATGTAAATGAGGTTGGCACTCAAGTTGAGGAGAAGTTTTTTTCTCATTTCCTCCAAGGGCCAACCCTGGCAAATCACTGGCTTAGAGGCCCCTGCACATAAACACTGCAGGTTCTTCGAATCTTTGGCTCAGTTTGTCATCTTTAGTTCTACAGAGCATTAATGAGGGATAAGTCAGATGGACGTGAGAGGCAGATGGTGTAGCATCTCTGGAAGGTGATTTCACAGCATCACAAAATGTGTACATTACTTAAAAAATATGCAAGGAACATATAGCTTCAATTTCTATAACTGATTTGAACTTTTGTTTTAAGAGTCCTCACTCCTTGGTAAAAGATACCAGGAAAAATTGTGAAAGTTTGTTGGGTTATATCTCCTTTTCATTGACTTGGAGCTATTTTATAATCTTGGGAATTTGTAGAATACCAATAGCAATGCTAATATTTCTTGCAAGTTGTGTCTGGTAGAGATGCAGTTAATAATTGCCCTGTAAAGGCGCTTTGGTGGCTCAATGGGTTAAACCCCTGCCTTCAGCTCAGGTCATGATCTAAGGGTCCTGGGATGGGGAGGAGGGGGGGGTCTTTGCTCGGCAGGGAGTCTGCTTCCCTTCCTCTCTCTCTGCTTGCCTCTTTGCCTTCTTGTGATTTTTCTCTGTCAAATAAATAAATAAAATCTTTCAAAAAAAAAATAATTGCTCTGTAGCTATTGGCCAATTTTTGGTATTCATTTCATTTGGTATTCATATTTGTCTTCCTGATCATCTGCACGTGTGTGTGTGTGTGTGTGTGTGTGTGTGTGTGTGTGTGTGTGTGAATTCTCCTTTGAATCTTATCAGTTTCCTCACAACTTGACCTAATAAAATCTTTAATAAGGGAGAATCATGGTTTTATCCTTCAAAAAGAATCTTTTAACATAAGGAAAAAGATTCTTTTTTTAACAAAAAGAATCTTTAAGCATGAGAATCTTTTGACATTTTAAGATACTGCTATTTCTTCTGGTTTAGGTTATTTCCAGGAGCTACTCAGTCTTTTAAAATTTCATGTTCCACCTATTGTTCCTTCCCGTCTTCCTAGCACAAAAAGGTAACACCTTGATGTGAGGGGGATGAGGCACATATGACTTGGGATGGTAGAGAAAAGACAGATCTGAGGGTCTTGGTGCCTGTGAGGTCATTTGGCCGTCATCCTGACACCTCTCACAGGAGACTGTAGACCCAGGCATATACTATGTCTTCATCCTTATCAAAGGTCTTGGTGTCCTGCAACATGGCACATAGAAATTTCTAGTTCTAGTGCATGTTTAGGTAGCCCATGAGAGACCCAGAGTGCTGTCATCCATCAGTGCTGTGTGGTGGTTCCTTCTCCATGCTGACAAAACTACATCCCAGAACTAGAATGATCTCAGTCTTTCCTATTCTTATATTTCTGCCATTAAAGTGTTGACTTCTAAGTCTGAACCTTTTGCACCTTCTCTGTCTCTCTCTTCCTTCCTGCCATCCATGAAGACCAAATGGGCAAGCATTTCACTGTCTCTGGCTATCTGATGGACACTTTCCCCACACTGTGCACTCTGAAGTGTCCCTCTCTCTCCTCCTTTTTCCCCTGGGCTATCATGGCAGAATAGTTATTATAAGCATGAAATATGGAGAAAAGGAATGAAAAACCCTTTGATGTAATAGCTTCAAAACATCATCACTCTTGTATAGGATATTGGGGTTCTGAAAAGTAGAAATCATCACTGGAAGACAGAGCCAGAGGAAGAGAGAATTTGTGGAAACCAGAAAAGAGGTGAGAAGGTGGCTTGAACAAGGACAGATAAGACACCAGCTGGAGCACCACCTGTGAGCTTGAATAATACAATATCTTTATAAATACACTTGCATAACAAGCAACCATCCTGAACCACCATCAAAAAAAGTATTACATTATTTTGGGACTTAACGCTTCTGAAAACCCATATAGGCCCCTAGGGATAACTGCTTTAAAAAAAAAAATCTGCTTTCAAACCACATGCTTAATAATAGGTTTAGGAAATTTGCCAAGAATAAACATTGGTTCACTCTTCTGTGTAACTTGGTTTCTACCTTCCCTTCATTTAAAAAAAGAAGACCGCATTTTACATTTCAATGTTTTTCAACTTTTCCTATTGCCCTTAACACCAGAAAGTGAAAGAGAATAATTCTAACATTATATGGACTCTCAAAAGGCAAATAATATTCTCAAGAAGTATGGATTTCCATGAACTTTTGACAACTTAAATGAAGAGTGACTTTAAATGCAATGTGTTGAGAAGGCTCTAAGATTTCTGGAGGGTATCTTTCTTTTTTTCTCTCAAATGAGACAGACGTTGTGACTATAGGACAGGCATTTTTGACTCTGGTAGTAGCTATGACAATTCTTCCTTAGACAAATCTGTCCACATGTGCAGGTTAAATAGCTCTTTACAGATTTTCAGAGCCCCCCACCCAAAAAATGGTGGTGAAAATTGAATTATATAATTAAGACAGTAAATGATTCTTCAAGGTAGCATAATAAATATTAACCTAGATAAAATTTCCCATTAATTATGTGACCTTATAAAATAAGCATTTACACATACACACACATACATACTTAGTCATCCTGGAAATAAATGTTTGGCTCTTTCTTCATGTACAACACGCATGTTGGACTCATTCTCAGAAGAAGTAAGTGGCTAGTGCTTCTAACAGTAGAGAGAGACACAAGAGTACCATTAGTTCCTCAGTAGCATATGCTGTACCAAAAGGCTTGGTCCTTGTCATATAAAATCCACAGAAATTTATCTTCATTGCCTATATCCACATATAATCATGTATATCACAATATGCATACTTCTCCATAAAAAACATCAACTCAGAAATATTTCTTGTTTTAAACCATGAAATATCTGTCATCATCCTCTAATATTTGTGAGGATCCACTCTCTGAGCCAAACAAGGGGCATATAAAGTCGGAAAGGAGGGAGTATCTGTGATCCAGGACAATGTATTCTAGTTGGACACTGACTTATTCTCCTGGAATGTGGGTCATTGCATATTGCAGTTCTTTGACCTCAGGTCTCTGCTCCACTGCACTGAATATAAAAATCTCAGCCCAGTCTTGCCTAGCTTGAGCTCTGTCTTCTGGAAGCTATGATGGGATTGCTGGCATTATGCAGTCATCATAAATCACTTTCTTTTTGAGACACACTGTAAATTCTATTGATGTGTACTCAGTCTTTATAGCTCACTGCTTTGAATGCCAGAGATGGCTGCCTCTAGTTTTCTGTTCCTCAGGCAGTGATTTCTTTAGAATTTGCTAAATTTAAGAAATACTAAATTTGAACTCACATGAGAACACTAAATATCACAGTCCTTTCTTTCATAAACACTAAGCTTGTGTCAAAGTCATTTCCCACACTCCATGGATCCCCGCTGATCACAGTGATATCAGTGTTGGTAATGGCAGCAACTATCATGGCTACTGGTGAGCTGTGCTCTAAGCAAAACCTCATGAGACCAGTGGTCACTGTGGTTAAATGCTCCTCCTTAGACAGCCTCATGTTGAATCCACAGGAGGTGTAGAAGGGAACAGGTGAGATAAGTCCTGGATATGGACACAAGCTATCGAACTTTGGGATTTATGCCACTTCAGGTGTAGGCAGTATCTGGCTCCTGGCAATAGTTCAGAACTAGAGTGATTTTAGAAGACTGGTCAACAGTCTTTTTAATATTTTATTTAACTTTTTAAATATTCATTTATATTTATATAAATTTATTTATCATAAACAATAATAATAAATAATAAATAAATACATTTATTTATTATAAATAAATCTATTATATTTATTAAATATTTATTAAATTTATTATAAATAAATTTTATTTATTATGTTTATATAAATTTATATTTATATATTTACTTATATTTATATTTATTTAACTTTTTAAATATTTTATTTATTTATTTGACAGACAGATATCACAAGTAGGCAGAGAGGCAGGCAGAGAGAGAGGAGGAAGTAGGCTCCCTGCTGGGCAGAGAGCCCGATGTGGGGCTCGATCCCAGGACCCTGGGATCATGACCTGAGCCGAAGGCAGAGGCTTTAACCCACTGAGCCACCCAGGTGCTCCCCAACAACCTTTTCATAATCCTTCTGGATTCTTTGACCAAGACCTTGCAAATTAGTTTGACAACAAGAGAAAAAGAGAGTTGATGAATACATGCGTGGCACATATACAATACATGAGTGGCACATATACGTGGGAGCATCAGTGATGAGTAACTCAGAGCGGTGGTTAGAACTGGGGCTTCTCTACCATCCTAATGGAGGACAGTAACTTTGTAGATTAGAGACAGGATGAAGGAAAAAAGGCTTAGGCTTTTGAGGATGGCAAACTCTGGTAAGGTCTTTTTTTTTCTTTTGTCTGCATTTTTTCCTGTGTCACCTTTTTCTCAGTTGCCTTCAGCTCAAAATAATCTCTTCAAAATAGTAGATTTGGGGGGTGGGTGATTTATGCGGATCACCTGCACCACCCAGGAAAATGTGAGCCTGTTAATGATAGCTCCGTATTGTCCTGCTTTTTACATGAGAAACAGGAACTTGGAAAATGAATGAAAGGTGTTGCCGTGAAGAATTTTGCTCTCATGTTGGGGAACCCTATAGTCCAGTTGACAGAATGATCCTGACTAGCGTTTACTGAATGTTTGCCATTAACCAGGACCTGGACTCGGGACTTTACACTCATTAGATCATATAATTCTCATAACAACTCCCAGAAGGTGCTACTGTTCTAGTTCTTTTTACGGATGAGACCCTGGAGCTTAAATGAATGACTTGTCCATGGTCCAGAGTTAGGGCTGGGACCAGGGTTGGAACACTGACAAGCCCTTCATTAAAGCCCAGTCAGTTAATGTTCCCAGAGCGGTGCACCCCAGATGTTCCTGCAGCTCCGTTGTGCTCACCAGTCAAAGGGGTGAATACTAGCAAGCCCAGTATGGTCTTGTATGCCAGACCCCAAAACCTGCTTCTTTCTTGTCAGCACAATGCTGCTCCTCCCCTGCCCTTCATATGGAGATGTCCTTAAGGACTTGGAACTGACAATCGTATCAAGCACCCTTCCTGCTGTCAGCTTAGGAAATCGATGATGTGTTTGGTATGGGATGTTCTCCTTTGCTGCCCCTCCCCCCACTGCCCTATACACATAGTCTATACTTGCTCTTTTTCATCTTTTGAAAAATTTTTTTTTATTTTTTATTAACATATAATGTATTATTAGCCCCAGGGGTACAGGTCTGTGAATCGTCAGATTTACACATTTCACAGCACTCACCATAGCACTTACCTTCCCCAAAGTCCATGACCCAATCACCTTCTCTATCTGCTCTTTTCCATCTTTCCATCCTTCCACTGATCTCATGACTTAACCCTTTCTGAGTCTTGTGCAGGGCCTGCACAGAGCACTGAAGACACTGCTGGCGACCTAGGAAGAAATGGCAATGGATCACGTGTTGCCCTCCTAGATATCAACAGTGCTCATACACTCAGTAAACAAGATGAGAGACTGAAGGTGATGCTTCCAGGGAGAAGTGTAGCTCCTGGGGCCTGTCTGATCATCGCTGGCCTCAGAGAGAACTTCTCTCTCAGAACAGTCAGGAAGGCTCACTGTAGTGGCCTGAGGCCGGTGTGCCTGTGCAAACCGAAGGGGTCTAATAGGTGTTTGGTGTCCCCAGAGTGACTCTGCTGCAGCAACTCCTCAGGCAGACCTGGAGATGACAGTCTCCCACTCTCTGGTTTCCCCCACTACCAGTGTCCTTTTGAAGAAAGAGCAGAGGATCAGAGTCCAGAAAGGGAAGTCTACTTGTTCACCTCTGCTTCGCTATGGGATTTTAGAAGTCACTTTGTCTCCTTAAGCATTCATTTTGTCAGCTCTGAAATGAAAATTATGACCTACAGCCTGACTACACCGTAGGGTTATGGAGATCAAAATCAACTGCAAAAATGAAAGTCCTTTGTAAACCAAAGCACTCTGCTCGCCTGGGTACCATCTTCTTCCGCACGCTCCGTCTTCCCAGGATGATTTATGCACAGGGGGCCCTTGGACACATCTTGGGACATTGCTGGCGGCCCTGACACTTGGGTCTGGTTGACTTGTCGTGGGGTTTTAAGACCCGCTAGGAGCCTCTGCTTGTAACATTTCTTACAAAGCTTTCTGTCTGAGGCTTCCATTTTTTGGCATCTGTAAAACGAATGTATGATGTGTGCCTTGAGGCCTGTAAGTAAAAAAAACCACATCCCTCTTATCTCTGTTCTGAGAAGGAGGTCAAGTTACAGGTCCTATGAGAAGGGAACTTCTTGGTTCCTGTTCTTGCTGAGGCTGAGGCTTCAACTGCTAAACCACCCCAGAGGTACACGATGGGGCTAACCAAGGGGTCACCCTGGCAGCCTGTGTGCAAAGCAGGTAACTCCACTGCACTTCAGTGATTTGTGAGCTGAAGAAGCCATTCCTTTGTGGCAGTGAAGGGAGAAGGGACGGGAAGCCAGAGAGCAGATGAGGACACGGAGCTGGGAGGGAGTCTTGGTGGTGGCAGAGGCCTGTTTGGGCTGGGGTTCCGAGGACAGTAAGTGGCTGAGAAGGAAGTGTGGCTGGCTGCCTGCATTCTGCTTTGAACCTTTATACTCCTCATTCCCCCCTGTCATGACTTCCTCTCACTGCTTTTTCTGCCTTCGTATGTCATGTTCTCAGCCACTTAAAGATTGTTGTTATTTGTTCTCTAGGGAGGGTGAGAGGCAAGCAAACCTTTCTTGCTCCACCTAAAGACTCTGTGTTCTTGCCTGGACAGCTAAGAAGGCTCAGGGGTTACTCATGCCGTGTGTTACCACCTTCAGGTTCTCTGTGGGGAGAGATGGTGGGAAGGGTGCTAACTTGGTCAGAAAATGCAAGCCTTACTGGCTATGTGTTTGAAAAGGGCTCTGTTACCTGCCCCAGGCCCTGGGAACATGAGATTACACTGTGCTTGGTTCCTTACTTCTCCTTGACCTGGTACAAGGTTCTACACTGGGATGAGGCCTCTGACCCTGAAGTCAGTCTCAAGATGTAGAAGAAAAAAAAAAAAAAAAAAACACTCATATTTCAGTTTTATGAGGGGTTTTAGAAAGTTCTAAGCCAAAACTGTTTTTTTGTTGTTGTTGTTATTGTTTTTGTGTTTATTTTTTTTTCCTACAAAAGGAGATTGAGTTTCAGAGAAAGTACCATCACATAAGGTTAAGCAGGTTTTTCACTGCTCAATTCTAGGGGATTCCAGTTGCACTGTTGTCATTATAGACTTTTTTGTTTTGTTTTTTCTTCCCCCTGCAGGTTGTACAGTGTCTTGAGGAAAGGATGACTGTCCTTGGTGTGCATGAGGATACTGTGGGGATTAGCAGCTGTGTTGCTCCAGGAAAAAAATTGATTTATTCAGAGAATAATAAGAAGGAAAACATTCCTTACACACTGCCATTCTACTTGCCTGGTTGAAGCCTTTCAGACCATGATTTACTGAGAATTTTCTACATAGGTACTGTTATCATCCCTATTTCACACATTGGGAAAATGAGATGCAAAGAGACCAAGCAATTTTCTAAAGGTTGCAGAACAAGTAAATGACAAAACCATAATTTGAACCTAAATAGTCTGGCTCTAGTGCCTACATGCATAATCACCTCAGTTATCAAGACCATATCTTCATTTTAGTAAGGACATTATCAACCCAGAGAAACCTCTGGTGGACTAATTTGAGGAAATATGGCTAATTACCTATGATTCCTGCCTTATTCTACATTACCCAGAAAACAGAATAGAATAGGCATGTATGGCATGGCTGTATCCCTTACCCTCAACCCCTTACTTTTAGCTCCAGACTTGGTCTTGGTTTGCATGTTTCATAGGTCTGGCCACAGCATCAGAGAATATAGCAGTTTTTCCATTATACTCAGTTTTCTTTTAATGCTGGACATAATAGTTACATTTAAACAATTATTTACAGTGTATCTTCACATTTATTTATGCCTTTGAACATCATAACAACCTAGGTATGGAAAGCATTATTATACCATTTTATAAACAGGAAACCGAAGTTCAGAAAAATTTCCCAAGGGATAGAGGTGGAGATTATTCTCAATCTGGGTGTCCCCACTCTGAATTCTATGTTCTTTATACTACGTTCTATCAGGATATCTATATTGATGTGTATATGTTACCCAACTCTGTAAGTATTTTAAATTTTATTTTGATTGAAAACTGTGATTTTGAAAAGCGCTCTGCTGAATACAAGTGAGGATTTCTGTGTGAGTTTTGTCAGGTTTGCTAGGGTAACAAAGATCCAGTCTATGGGGATATATTGATGACACTGGCTTTGGGGTGACTTGACATTACTGCCATCAGGACTCTCTAGGAAATGAAATGTCCCACTCTATCTATTCATTGATTTTATGTGCTTATATGATCATTTCCCAAAACTTCAAGACTCATTATTTTATGGACTTGGTAGGACCTTTGTAAAATTTCCCCTATTTTCTCTCAAGGCATTTCAGGTTACTCACTAGCCTTTGCATCAACTTTTGTGATTTCATATACAGTGGTCTCAACAGCACAGAAAGAAATTTCCACAGAGGAAGCCCTCAGTAATAGGGCAAACACCTGCAATGCCCAGGCATGCGAGTGACTAAGCCATCAAGGTGTGTTTCAAATCCAATCTTCGACCAGGAACTTGAAACTCCCTGTAGACTTTCAAATCTGCTAGGTCGGCATCCCCCTCCAGTCTGCTACAGTCATGTTCATCAAGGAGCTGGAAGGCACAACACTGGAAAGCACTTATGTTCTTAGGAATAAAAAAGCAAATGCTATGACCTTCCCAGTTTAGAAGTGACTTGGTCATTAATTGATCTCCCCCTCTCATCCCTCTCAATTTTATGGAATGCCCTTGTCCGCCTACTTTTGTCTCGCATCTATCCACATATTACTGAAGAAATAAAAAATGCCATGTAGTCCTTTTGTAACTTCATTTCTTCTCTGAGACTTAATTGGGATGCGACTCACTGGTACTCTAATAGAAGGTATCTGAAGAAACTTCCACAGTATTCAGGAAATGCTGTTTTAGTAACTAAAAAATTACAGTAATGCAGCATTATTTAAGTGTTTTTAGCTTGAAGGGATTTATACTTTATCTAGTCATCATAAAAAAGCATATTTCTTCTCTGACAGGGATGCCTCTTTGTGACCCACAGTCAATCATTTAAGCTATCTCCTTCCAACTTCCTCCACTACCAAAAGAAAAAAAAAAAAAAGGTGCCAGGCATGTCAATTGATTTTGTGATAAGGAAGGTGAACGAGTTCTTATTTATAATATATCCTGAATATCAAAAGCCATATATATGTACATATATAATATATACACAACAAAATTAGTAACATTCGGTAGCATTTGGTGTAACCTATCAAATTACTGACCTTGAATTACTATGACTCATCCCCTGTATTATACTCAATAAAGTCATTCTCAAAAATGAAAGTAACATAAAATAAAGCATTGACCCAACATTTTGACCACACAGCAAACTGAAAGAGGACTAAAGGAAAAATGTGGTTTCAGTAGACACAAAATAACCAAAAGGCAATCTTCAGGAAGACATTCTGAGTGCCTCTGAGACTCCACTTTCCCAGACAGCCCCACTTTGCCCAACTTATACAAGTTCTATGAGGTGGACCAGCTCTCTGCTCAGGCAAGCAGAAAACCCTGAGGAGGTTTGGGTGGGAAATCTTTGGAGGAAAAGAAGCACCAGTAACCAGGAAAGGAATGATTTTAGGAATCGGATATGCTAAGGGGAGGAGTAGATGCCTTGGGGCAAAACGCTTTTTTAAAAATTTTTACTTCTTCAGAACTTACTTGTCATGACGGATGATGATGGATGGTCCCTGAGCTCAGTCATGCTCCTCATGGAACAGGACACATTGTAAAAATGCATCTCAGAAAACATCTTTCTTCAAAAAGCAGCTTTGAACCCTAGAACACATTTAGCATGGTAAGTGAAAATAAACAAAACAAGACGTTCGATAGAAGCCCTGTGACCCACTGTTAAAGGAACCAAAACCCACAAGCACAAGACACGAGTCACTATGAGGCAAACAACAGTTTGTTGGTGAGCTCAGAGGCTATTCTTGGGCAGTTACAGTTGGACCACTGCCCACTGCTGTGACTGACCCAGTGCGCTGAATGCCTGCTCTAGTCATGAATGGGGTAAGCAGGTGGGTGTGCACACATGTTTGATTTTTGCATCAATTCCAACTCCTTCCTCATCTTTTAGGGTAGGAATGAGAAAGAGGCTACGAAGGGTTACTGAAACTCTCCTCCCACGCACACGCACACAAACACACACATAGAGTAAATTTAGAGAGTCAGCAGGGAAAAAATGTTGTAGACTTGTTAAAATCTAAGAGACTTTTGTGTGGAGAAGAATGTTCATTCCCATTTACTCTTTGTTGAAAGTTTAATTTATTAATCTTCTGTATTTATTTAAAATTAACCTTTAAAAGCAAGTGGCACTCCTTTAAATATTCACATACTTCTTGTACAAATAATAAAAAATATATAACTCCCTAGGGGCACCTTGGTGGTGCAGTCTGTTAAATATCCAACCCTTGGTTTCAGCTCAGGTCCTGATCTCAGGGTCATGAGATCGAGCCCAGCATCAGGCTCCACACTTAGCATGGAGTCTGCTTGAGATTCTGGCTGTCTCACCCAGTCTAAAATAAATAGATCTTAAAAAAGCATTTAAAAATATAACTCCTTAAACTGCTATACATTGATTTTAAACTTAAATGTATCTGAAATCATACATAAAGTATGTCAGATTTCTTTAATAACTCTCTGTAATAGGCTCCATTTTGAACACCCAAGCATTTCAGGTCCTAATTCCTGAAACCTAAATGTTACCTTGTAAGGAAAAAGGATCTTTGCTGATTTGATTGAGTGTCTTGATATGGGGAAATTATTATGGATTATCTGATGAGACCTCAATCCAATCACAAGCGTCCTTATGAAAGACAGTGGGAGATCACAGAGACACGCAGAAGAGGAGGAACCCATGTGACCACAGAAGGAGAAATTGGAGCAATGTGTTCCTAATGTGGTCCCCCTGTGTCAAGGAATGCTTGCAATCTCCAGAAGGTGGAGGAGGCAAGGGATGGATTTTCTCATAGAGCTCCTGGAGCAACCAAACCTTGATTTTGGACTTCTGCCCTCTTCCAGAGCTATGAGCAAATATATTTCTTTTTTTTTTTTTTTAAGATTTTATTTATTTATTTGTCAGAGAGAGGGTGAGAGCGAGCACAGGCAGACAGAGTGGAAGGCAGAGTCAGAGGGAGAGGGAGAAGCAGGCTCCCCGCGGAGCAAGGAGGCCGATGTGGGACTCGATCCCAGGACGCTGGCTACCAAACTTGTGGCAGTTTGTCATGCAGACACAGGAAATTAATATGCTATTAAACACATGAAGAAGCAAACAAAACAACATAAAGTGTCACTGTGGCTACAAAAGCCTTCAAAAATCTTCTCAATTATTCTTGATTAAAAAGTGCAATAGACTTAGAGTGGAGAAGGGAGTTGGGGGAAATTGGAAGGGGAGGTGAACCATGAGAGACTATGGACTCTGAAAAACAATCTGAGGGTTTTGAAGGGATGGGGGGTGGGAGGTTGGGGTACCAGGTGGTGGGTATTATAGAGGGCACAGATTGCATGGAGCACGGGGTGTGGTGCAAAAATAATGAATACTGTTATGCTGAAAATAAAAATAAAAAAATAAATAAATAAAATTAAAAAAAAAAGTGCAATAGATTTTATTTTGCTTCTTAATTTTTTCTTTTTAGGCTTTCCCTAAGTCTACCTACCTAGGCTTTTAGCAATTATACTGTCCCAAGTATAAAGATTTTCAGATCAGCTGAATCTTCCTTAACTTGGGTGGGTTATTGGACCTGGTTGTACAGGCCAAGATGATTCAAACCTGAGCCACTATTCAGACTGAGGTTCTTCTGTGATAGTGCTCTCTGGTTTCATCACAGGATTTTACTCACCTTTCCTACTACATTTAGTTTTTTGGTTTTTGCTTTTGCAACTTGAGGCCTTTAAGATCTTATGGCCTATGACTGTAACATAGTGACCTCATCTGTAGGATAATTATATATGTCTTACTGATAGTTAATTATACCAGTAAGGAAAATATAGCAGAATCATTTTCTTGGATGGTCAATTAGCTCTCTTTTTAATGATCTTATAATGCCCTTCTTGAGATAGCTTCTGAACTGATTTTTATACATGCCTCCTTGCTCTCAACTGTTTCTGCTTAGTGGTTATATAAGACCAGAGGCAGTGAATGGCTCTTCCTGTCACTAATACAACTCCTGGCCTCCCTGGACAATGTGCTCACCCACAGTTGTCTCCTCCTGGTCCTCACTGCACTTCTATGAAGTCACTAAAGGTGTAAGCATGTTCCACCACAAACAAGAGTAAGGGCATTGGGTCTATGACAGGAGGGCTTTCCACCCTCTACATCCTAGTGTGTTGACTCTGCTTGTGTCCCTTGCTTCATGAATCATAGATGTCACGCTCCAGATGCTGTTCAGGAGGAATTGTAAAGATGGACAACTGCCCCTGTGGCTACCCATCCATCATGAAGGCAAAAGCTTTCCCAGAATGTGCTCCCTCAACAAGACCTTCCACGTTGCCTCTCGAGGGCCGAAAACAAGTCATAGGAACTCCTGGTGTCAGAGGAGACTGGGGACAGGTGTTTAGAATTTCTAGTCTCTACTAGAGTGAGACAAGCAAGGGGGAAGTGTTGGGAAGGGTGATTGATTAACCAGCCTCTCACCTGCCACACAAATTCTGTGTGCACATTTGCTTTATGCTTCTCTCTATAGATAGACCTCCTTTTTCTGCTTCACCATATATATATATGTATATACGTGTGTGTGTGTGTGTGTGTGTGTGTGTGTGTGTGTGTGTGTGTATGTGGCTAAAAATGTCTACGTTAGCTCTAGAGAACCACCCAACCCAGGGGCCTCTTTCTCAATTTCTCAATTTCTTCTACAAGATTCACTATCCTCTTGGGCTGTGCCTTGGAAAGTGTTACTGGAAGTCTCTTAAACATGTCTTTACCATTCTCCATGTAAAGCTTGACCATAGGAGGGACCAAATTTCACCACCAGCTATCTTATTTGTATTAAGTACCCTGTCTTATTCTCTCTGAATCTCCTCCACTGGCTGTTCACTGGTAAATTTTCATTTCCTTTTTGGGTAAAAAGATAGATAAATCGACTGTTGTTCCTACTATTCTGTGAAAGTTAGTGCAAATTCCAAATATGGTTCTTGATCACTGAAGTTTAGCTCTTAGAATTCCTTGGAACCCACTGATTTCTCTCAACAAATCTGGTACTTACAAATAAAAAGTCCTTTGGCTTTCAGATGGTTGTGCCTATTCTGCATTTAAGAAACACAGTTGCAATTTTTACAGACATCTTTCTTTTAGGCTGGTTGTTTTCCCTGACAGCAGCTCATGTGGAAAGTAGCATTGCTATTTGAAAAGTATGGGAAAGTGTAGGATAAAAGCAACCAAGAGCACACAGGTCAATGCAAAACACTGTTCTCCCATTCACACACTCAGTCACATTACCTTACATGTGTTTCATGTATGCTAACCTCTTCTATCTGCATAAATAAGGAGGTCCCCGATGGCAGCATGGGGATCTTACCAGAGCAGAATTGACGAATTTCCTTTAAATCAGTTTATCATTATCAATGCCAGGCCAGCTTGGATATCATTAGATGTGTCAAGAAAAATAAAACTCTGAGGGACCTCTCTCTCTTTCTATTCTTTATGGAAGAAAGGATTTTAACTATACCATCACAAGATGTGAACCTGTAAAGTAACCTTTTATCTAGAATCAAGGACTATGTGCTATAAGGGTTTTGTTGATTTGGAAACCATGGTTCTGATAATGCAACTGAAACATCATTTGTTTCTATCAGGTTTTGCTGACCACAGAGAACTTATAGTTTTTACTGATCCAATCTTTGTGTATCAATAAAAGTAGTTTAAGGGGTACCTGGGTGGCTCATTTAGTTAAGTGTCTGCCTTAAGTCTGGGTCATGATCCTAGGGTCTTCAGATCGAACCCTGCATCAGGCTCCCTGTTCAGTGGGGAGTTTGCTTCTGCCTTTCCACCCCCACTTGTGTCCGCTCTCTCTCTCTCTAGCTTAAATAAATATATAAAGTCTTATAAAAAATATAACTTATAAGCCATTTAAATAAAAGTTTTCAAGATCTACTTTCATGAAAAACAGCGAGTATCACTTGTTATTAGTATTAAATTTTTTTTCTATTTGGTAAAACCAAATTTGACATTTTACATCATGCAAGTCTCCATTACAGTTTATAGAAATATTCTCTCCCGGGAGTAGTCCTCATCTCCAGACTGTATGTCCAGCTGTCCACTTGGCATCTCCACTTACATATCTGACAGTCTTGACACCAACCATTCCAATCCTCCTCTTTACCATCATAGTAATAGGACTACCATTCTGCCTGTGGCTCAAGTCTAATAGTTGGGAATCAGTCCTGATCTCTTTAGCTCCCTTATATCCATTCTTTGGGAAGTCCTGTTAGCTCTAACTCCAAAATATATCCTCAATCCAACCACATATCACCCATTCTACTGCTAGCAGGCTAGGTCCAGAAGCTACTGTGCCTTAGCAGAAATGTTCCAGCAGTCTCCTAATTGGTCTGCTTGGTTTCATACTCTCTCCACCCATGGACCCTCCCTTTCTTTTTTCATAAACACACAGAATGCTTTTTTAATTAATTTAAAATCTTTTTAAAAAGATTTTATTTATTTATTTATTTGACAGAGAGAGAGGCAGAGAGACAGGCAGAGAGAGGTGGGGAAGCAGGCTCCCTGCTGAGCAGAGAGCCCAATATGGGGATTGATCCCAGGACCGAGACCACGACCCGAACCAAAGGCAGAGGCTTTAACCCACTGAGCCACCCAGGCACCCCCAGAATGCTCTTTTTAAAGAATGTATTTAATCATATCACTCCCTCATTTAAATCTCTCCCATAATCTCCCATTGCAATTAAAATAAATTAAAATAAATTCTGTTGGAGCCCAAGGGCTTCGCTGAGCTGGTCCCACCAATGCCTTGGACCTAATCTTATACCCCTCTTCCCATCACTCACGGCCTTCTCTTTGTCTATGGAAAATGCACAATTTATTCTAGTTTCGTAGTGCTCTCTTTTTTTTGTCATTTCCTTTGGTTAGAATGCTCTGTCCAAAGATCTCGGCCTACTCTAGCTTCCTTTATCATCATCCAAGACTCAGAGACAATGCCACCTCTTCAGAAAACCCTTCCTGACTACTTAGCTACAGTGACTACCCTTTCTCCACACTTTTACTATTTTTAATAGGGAATATCACTACCTGAATCTCTCCTTATCTCTTCTTCCTAACTCCCTCCCTGTCTTCTCTCTTTACTTCTTCTTTTCCTACTTGTTTTTTGGCTATTTGCCCTATCACAGCATAAAGGTCACTAAGATAAAGATTTCTCTGATTTCCCACCGTAATCCTAGCCCCTAGAATAGTTCCTGACTCATTGTAGGTGCTCAATTAATAAATGCCACTTATTGAGTGGCTTCTGTATACTGGGCACTGTAGTAGGTTCATTAGATATTTATGCGTATTTCTCAAAACAAGCTTTTGAAGATTTAAGTGTGCATAACTTGAAGCACAGAAAGGTTATGTGACATAGCTAATTAATGTTAAACTAAGCTGAATCCAGAAGATCTGATTTCAAAATCCATGGGTTTTTATGTTTGTTTGTTTTTATTCAATATTGCTTCACTCTACTTGATTTTCAGGCTCTGCATTTGTGATCAAGCATCACTGTGTTTGTTTTTCATATTTGATTTTGCCAAATAATTGCCTTTTTACAGTTATTGATATCTAGTGTCATTTTTGCTAAGATTGATATTAAAAAGCTCACTCAGCTTTTAGATTATTTTCCTTCATAGGTATAAGGCAATTTTTAATCAAATATAATGAAACTTATGTGAATTAGTAACATGGAAATGAGTTTTTTCTGAGACCTTAGTAGATACTGATAGTGGTAATTCGTAGTTTTTTCTTCCTTAATCGATTTCTTTGCGGCTGGCTCTTTTACTGTCATTACCTCAGCTTATATGTTTGCTTCCCCCTTACTCCATGTAGCTTTTAATTTTCTATTTCAGTTTACACAGAACATCAATTTATAGACCTCAGATCCTTTTTTAAAATGGGTGTGGGTAGTGAGAGGGGGTGGAAGTATAAACCAAAATAAATGCATGCATTTGGAAAAGTCCTTGCAATTCACTGACGTCATTCTGTACATCTTAAAGCTGAACAGTGAGAGTGGGAGAAGCTTGTGATGAGTCAGGAGGACAGCAAGCCCTGGGCTGACTGCATGGAGGGCAAATATTCCTGATTTGGGTTTCACGTCCTGGCTGTATTTTTATACCTCTTCATGGTGGAGCAAATCCAGACGCTAGTGGGAATTACCCAAGATCCATGGCAAAAAGTGCAGATGTACGTCCATCGGCCTTCCCCCATCACTCTCTTTGCCAACAGACTCCCCAGAATCTTCTCAGTTTACCCATCCCTGCCATAAGCTGGTGGATGATACCTGGGAATCCAGGCTCCCAGCTGCTCCCAGGTGCCTGAATTAGTTGTTGTATCTCTTAGGGGTCAAGGGGATCAGAGAATAGAGAAAGAGGAAATATGGAAGACCCAAGACTTACTCATTAGTTTGAAAAAAAACTAGGAGACCACACCATGGGATCCTGAAATAGCCCCTACTACAACTTCCTTATCTTACAACAGATCCTGTCCTTTTGCCATTCTTCTGTCTTTATGGTCAGCCTCTTGGCACCAGCTCACATTCTCCTTTACCTGTGCTTCCTGAGTACTACCTTTGTTCTTCTACCATCTACCTCTTACCTTCTCAGGTAGTACCTGAGTACTACCTTCTGTGTATTACCTTTGTCCTGCCTCATCCCACTCACACATCAACCTGCCCTGACCCTCTAAGGTTCCTATTGCTCAGGGGCTGAGTATCTCTGGCCTTGTCTTCTTCTGTGAGGGAATGAAAAGAGATCAGTCTGCCCTTCCCGCATACCTTCACCGAAATCCACCTTCCCTTTTATACATGCCATTCCCATCCTGACCATTCGGCTTTAAAAAGATAAAAATTAGTTCTCTAACATCAACAGCGCTCATGCACCCCCTAGTCAGCAAATGTTAGAGATCTGCTGAGATTTTAGTGTCCGTGCCTAAAACCCCTGGAATTTTTTAAGTGGTAAGAGAGAAAGAGTTGTCTTTTGTTATGTTAATGAGGAGGCTGTTTGGAAAGCACCTAAGGATAGGAGCAGGTTGTCTGGAGACAACCAAGTAATTAGAAGGTTGGAACACAGTCCTATTGGCCCTGACTTACAGGGAGGGGAAAGGGGCTTGAAATTGAGCTCAGTCACCAATGGCCAATAATTTATTCAACCATGCCTATGTAATGAAGCCTCCATAAAAATTCAGAAGGACATGGCTCAGAGACCTTCAGTGCTGGTGAACACATGGAGATTTGGGGAGAGCGGTGCACCTGGAGAGTTCATGGAAGCTCACGACCTTCCCGCATACCTTGCCCTATGCATCTCTTCCATCTGTCTGTTCCTGACTTACACTGTTTTATAATAAGCCAGTAGTCTAGTAAGTAAAATATTTCTGAATTCTGTGAGCTGCTCTTGCAAAGTAATTGAACTCAAGGATGAGACTGTTAAAATCTCCAATCGATGGCCATTTGGGCTAAAACACATATGACAAGCTGGCTGGCAGTTGGCATTTGAGTGGGCGAAGGGCAAGATCTTGTAGAACCTAACCTTTAACTTGTGCGATCTGACATCATCTCCAGGTAGACAGTATGAGACGTGAGTGGGATTGTAGGACACCTACTTGGTGTCAGAGAATTATTTGGTGGTGTGGGGAAGAAACCCACACATTTTAATTAGTGGGAATCAGAGTCTTAACAACCTAGACTTGCTTCAATACTACAGTCCATGTTGGGCTTTTGCATTCCATCCCCAGAACCAGATCCTGACCTGGTAGCTGGGTCCTGCTTTCTGCCAAGGAGATCCTTAATACCCACAAGCCCTGTCTGCCTCCCAGACCTGCAAGGCTGTTCCTTCACACACTGTAATTGACTCCTGTATGCTAAACTCAATATTTTTGTTTTTTTCTCCAAATGTCCTTTTTTTGAAAAGGAGAGCTCTCTTCCAGTGTCTGCAACTGCATCCTTTCTCTAAGTGCTTGTCCCACGCGGGTGACGAGGATCAGCTTCTCCTGTGAGTCATCACCCCCTTCTGATCCTGGCTCCTCTTTACTCTGTTGGCCTGTGACTCTGCCTCTCTGTGCCTCTTCTGCATCTTTATGTGGAGATAATAATAGTCCTTACCTCATAGAGTTGTGAGATGTAATAAATTAACGTGTGCAAAGAGCTTAGAATGCTGCCACAGAAGTGTTTAATACATCTTAGCTTTATTATCTTGGAAAATTTCTCCCCAAGCTCTGTTAGCACCAGTGATGAAATTCAGGCTGCTCTTTCCTCGGAGTCCCTACTGCAGGGATGGACAAAGGCAGGTGGGAGAAAGGTCTCGGGCTGCGGCTGCTTCTTTTTATAGGACACTGCAAATGGCCTAACAGTCCTCCTGCCAAATTCAGAGCCAGTGGTCAATTGGGCTTCCCTTTTATCTTATTTGAAGTAACTTAATAAAAAGAAATACTCAGAAATACTTCTGAACTGTACACAATGGGACTGTAATGGGTATTTGCTAAAGGGAAAATTCCGCGTGTACAAAGAACTTGCTTTGAGCTGTATCTCTTTAGTTGCACGTTCCAAACTCAATGTGAGGTAAGAGGAGGCTGGAAAAAGTATGTCAAAATTCAGTATATTATGTAAGTCTCAAGAGGTGGAGCACAGAAAAAGGAATGCTGACAAGTTCATAGAAACAGAGTAGAATGGTGGTTGCCAGGGTCTGGGGAGGGAGGAGAAGTGGAGGTGAATGGAGAGATATTGGTCAGAGGGTAACAACTTTTAGTTTTAAGATGATTAAGTTCTGGGGGTCAATAATCTCTGTGGTGACTATAGTTAGCAATACTGTAGTGGATATACCTAAAAATTTGCTAAGAGAGGGCTTAAATGTTCTCACCACACAGAAAAAAAAATGTAACACTGTGAAATGAAGGATGTATTAATCTTACTGTGGTCATCAGTTGGCAACATTTATGTGTATTAAATGATAATACTGACTATTTGCTCTTATACATTATATGTCAGTTATATCCCACTAAAGCTGGGGGAGAAAAAGGCATGCTGGGAATCCTTCACAGGTAGGCCAGCAACTTGTGATCAAATTTCCAAATTTATTGGTGGCAAAATCAATTTACTTCTGCAATGTCAGTTAATGAGCACACTGAACCAAGCCCGGTCGATGATGTTGAGGAGAGCAGGTGAATGTGTTGTAAGAGGTCAGAGTCATAGCTGAAGATGATGCACTGAAAACTAGGATGGCCTCTTCACTGAGACATGTGAAAATTTGTCTTGTGACCCTGGAGGAAGTTATCAGCAGGGCAGTGTACTGTTATCTTCACAGTCACATCTCCATAGTGAAAGAGGACAAAAAGAACAAGAAGGGATGGTTTTAATAGAGACACTATGCTGAGTGTTAGCTGGTTCCGTAGTAATCGTTTCTGACTTGTTTCACTTTCTTTCGAGCCTATGAGTCCTTCATATGTGTGCCTAAAATTCTTGTGCTGAATGAGAAAAAAAAATAATAATAAGGTTGTCACTGGAAGATTCTAAAAATGGACAGGAAAGATCTTTCAAGATCAAGGCATATGAAGCCTGATTAGAAGTCCCACAATGCAGGTGACCAGCATTGGAAATGACAAGGAAGCGTGTCAAGAGGAAAAATAACTGGTTAATTCCAATCTTCCCTTTGTGCCAGGTCAGAAATAGCAGCAGTGGGTCCTGGAAGCTGTGGCTGTCATTCGAATGGGACATAAACACGGGAGGAAGCGGGGATGAGGCGGCCGGTTATGCCTCATCCCTTCCAGCCCCCCCTTATGCACACAGGAAGTCACAGCCAGGACTGTCATCTCTTCGGACAAAGGATGATGATGTAAAAAGAGCCCGAAATGTAAAGATGGCAAATACTCACCCTTAAGTCATGTAAACTGCCTGCCTGACCCTTAATCATGTTCATTCTTTTGAACCTGAACATCTCATTCTGTAATTTCCTTGGTCGTATATCCCCTTCTATTCCCTGGGAATGAGACACGCTTTCTTTTTCCCCAGCTTGGCCCCGCAAGAGTTATTTTAGAAGGCTCCTAAATCCAGTTTAAAAGTGAAAAAAGGGAAGGTCTTTGAAAGATATTTTTGTTTGGTGTCCTTTCTTTCCTTTCTTACAAAAATAAAAGGCTTCAAGGTAAGCTAAACAATGGACTTAAATGTTGCTTTGAGATCCAGCTTGTTCTGATAATATAAACGTTGGCTACTCTTGTGTTCTCACTTCCGTGTTGATGTTTGCATATGCAACACATTAAAATTGTTGGTCTTTGTTAGCTATTTTTATGCATAATTTCTTCAACCGCTTTTTTAAAACTTGATTTTCTCTTACATTTGGAACATAATTCACTAACACCAAATAAATTAATAATAAATGGAAGGTTTTGAAGCTTTCTTCATAAATATCATTAAATTTTTTTAAAATTGCTTTTTTTATATATGCCCCTTTTTAGGATTTTCAGAATGCTTTTATAATAGTTGCCTTTGATAGAGCATTCAAGGCAGTAGCATCTAATATATTTTTAACATCTGAGTTCTTGCAGAGTAATTTTCTGGATTATTTCCTTTTCATTCCTTTGACAACTTAATGCAGGCAGCCCTTGCTTTGTGCATGCTTTGTTAACTGAAACTCATTTGTATCAGAGCCATGCAAAGTGAGAGCTGTTATATGTTTGTTTGTCGTTTTAAGGTCATCGGGATTCAAACCTCACTTTTGGGAGACCAGCATGTCTTGGTATTATGATAGCAGTGTCATTTTTCTCTAAAATTATTGGAAATGATTTAGATTGCCTTCAACAGGTATATATTTCCTCTGTTAGTACCAGCCTCTGGCTACTTTCCCAGTGCAGGACAAACACAAAGGGCTCTCTGTGCAGTTCAGAGTTCCCATCAAGGGGTTCAGCTAAAATTCCCGTCCTTGGCCAAATTCTTCCCAGTGTTCATGAAAAGAGCATGGAGAGTTTCCTCCGTGACCCACAGTCTTGTGGGTTCCCAGCCACTGACATGGTAGCCAGCTACTGCCGAGGGGCCCAGTGAACCTGTGCCACTGCCTCCAAACACTCCTTACCAGTAACCTGCCACCCATGCCAGCGTGCCCGCTCTCTTGCCCCTACTTCACTCCCTAGTTTTCATGCCCTTGGCAGTTTATTCAAATGGAAGATAGTATTAGTGTGTACCTCATAGGGTTGTTTCAAGGGTGCAATTAAATGCCTACAATGCACTTTGCATTTTGCTAACACACAGTAAATATTCAGTGAGTGTTAGCAGTTATTACTGCCCTATAGAAGATAATTCTGAGGCTTGAACACATTCTCTTATAAGACATTAACTTTCACTTTTCAAGAGCAATTTGAAACTTCCATTCTAATCTGATCCAGGCCACTGTATTAGTTTTCTGCAGCTGCTGTAGCAAACTACCATACATTTGGTGGCTTAAAATAGCACCATTGATTATCTCACAGTACTGGAGATCAGAAGTCCTACAGTCCAGGAGCCACTTAAGGCTGCATTCCTCCAGGAGGCTCAAGGGGAGAATCCATTTCCTTGCCTTGTCCAGCTCCTAGAGGTTGTGGCATTCCTTGGCTCGTGGCCCCTTCCTTCACCTTCAAAGCCAGCAGTACAGCATCTTCACATCTTCTCCCCTCTCTCTCTGTGGACTGTCTCCATGATTGTATCTTCTTCTGTGACCTTGACACTCCTGCTTTTCTCTTCTCAGGAACCTCATCATTACATTGGGCCAACCCTGACAGTCCAAGATAATCTCCCCATCTCTCTATCATGAGATCACAGGTGTAGGGAATTAGGATGTAGATATAATGGGGGTCTGTTACTCCATCTACCACTGCCACTTTTAAGGCTTCATTTGATTTCTCATCTTTAATAAAAAACAAATTCTAGGTGACATTGATGTTTTGAAATCAGTCAATTCAACTCTCAAATCTATTCATTCCTAGGGTTGTTTACGTGTTACCATGTATCAGAAATATCCAGACAAAAACTTTGGCAGACATTCTGATTTGGCTGATCCATCACCCATTTCTAACACTCTCCTCCCTTTACTGCCTCTATTCTAAAGCCTGTACTTCTTTGGAATGGCCACGTGGCACAATTTTTTTCCAATGAGATAAAAGTAAAAATCTTATGCAAATTTTGAGAACCTTTGCTTACATCATTAAAAAGGACATACATCCTCCCTTTTATTGGATGCAGACCTGGATAACTGGAGCTTCAGCAGCCTTCTTGTAATCATGAGGAAAAGGCTGGGCCAAGGAATCACAAAGACATTGGCTCTACCATTGCTGAATTACTGAAACAACTTCAGTAACCTCCCTAGCAACTTCTGTTACGTTACAATGAGTAAACTCATATTTGTTCTAGCCACTGTATTTAGATTCCCTGTTATTCATAGCTGACTAAGTATAATTATAGTTCAAAAAATTACCTAGTCTAACCATAAATGCCTCATCCCTCAGAAGCTATACAGAGGACTGACAAGAGTGGGAATAAACACTAATAATATTATAATGAATAATGAACTTACATGATTATATGACAATTTTTAGACTTATTAATGGAAAACCCCTCTTTTGAGTCAAGTCAATAACTAAACAGAACCAGAAATAAATTGTTGACTAATGTAAGCTGGCCAAGAAGATCTTGCCAAATATTTTTCTTTTTAAAAGTATTTCCATTTTTATATTTAATCTTAGCTCCTGCTTGCCCTTAAATGCCTTATTTCTATAATAAAAAACAATTTTCTGCCTCTGTTTACACTAGACTTGGTTTACTTCTTTTCTCACCATTGTTTTTCTTGGGTCATTGAGTTTTGTTTCTTTCAGTTCTGAAATGCCAAGGTTCTGTATCACTGAAGAAGCAAAAACCTTTGTTTTTAAAGGCTAAAATTCTTCTCTCACAGGGGCTTTCCAAAAGAACTGAATGGCGTACTCAGGAGTGCAAATTATAGGGAAACCCCTTAGTTTCTCTCATCTCCCAACAGCAGCCAATTTTCTATGAAGCATTGACTACAGACTCAAAAAAGGTATGTGCACATCTTCTGACCTTGGAAGGCTCTTAAAATGGGCCAGAAGGATGAGTCGTCAGTAGCATGGATGTAGGATCATGTGGAATTCAGGTTGCTTAGTGAGAACCAGGAAAAGCCTAGAAGATAAGAGAGGTGTTCAGTTGTCAGCCCATTTTGGCAGAAGCTTTAATCTTTAGAGAAAAGTCTACAGTTCTATCTAAAACACATTGGTTAAATTATGAGAACTGCTCCCAATGTAATTCTCACAATGCCTGAAAACTCGTGGAAAGTTTTGTAATTTCAGGTATTTCAGCCTCAAGTGTAGTAGGAACACTTCATAAATATTCATATACATATGTATATATATATGTATGGACATACATATCTTTAACATTTTAAACAATTTTAATTTAATTTAAACAATGTTTAAATTTAAAAATTTAAACGTCTTTAAATTTTAAGATGTTGATTTTTATAAAGCACTATCAATTTAAATTCAGCTTTTGTGTGTGTAAGAAAAAAGGCACATCACATTGAATGGACCAACTAATTCTCATACAGACTAATTTCAGGGAGACTTAAAGTATGCAAAGCAAGAATTTTAGTCTTTGAAGGAAAATGGTTCTTTGGGTTCCTTTGGAGAGATCTAAGTTCAGATTCTTCATTTTGAATGAGAAGAATGTGAGCTATGGTGATGGGGGTGGGGTATCGAGGGGCTGCTAGAGAGAAATGCCAAGAAAATTAGGAGAAAGGAAAGATCAGATCATAACTTGATTGATATTTACAACAAATGTAAAACTTGGTTATCTTCAGAGAACAATAGAATTTCCTGTATAAATTTTACTTATCCTGGCCCATTTGAAGATAAACAGGGCTTGCCCTTGGCAATATTATAAAAAGATGAAGACCTTTTATAGCTCATGGGAAAACACCCAGGAAAATCAGGAATGTGTTTAGGTTCTAAATTACAATTAAGTTATAGTGTGACAGGAGCATGTTGTTTAAGCTTCCTGGTTTACAATATTCTTTTTTGCAAAATTAGCACAATATCTTCATCTCCCACAAAATATCTGAGCCACTAGAAGCACAGGGACATACTTCTTTGGGATTATCCAGTGAGTCGTGGGCTGGAGTGAGATGGGGGAGTTCCCCTCATTGTAGCAGCGTGGTCTTAGGGCTTTGGGCTGCTGAAATGCCATCTCTGGGCTGAGTGGGCAGTAGCGCTGGAGTCAGGAGCTGGCACCAGACTCCCATCAGCAATGTTCATGCTCCTTAATGACAGTCCCCCAGGCAAAGGGGCTGATGAGGAGTGAGAGCAAAACTGACCTAAGACCACAAAGACTAGCAGAGGCTGAAAACAGGTGAAAAACTTCACTTTCCAGTCTGCACAGCAAGGACAGGTGGTGAAAGCTGAGTAGTCCGTTTATCTCTGCCTTCAAGCCTTAACCTCCTGCTTATCCCGTCTTCATGGTCTGTTCTGAGATAATAGCACTGTTAACCTGACTGAGTCTCCCAAGTGACAGAGCAGTGTGTAAGAAGAGTTTTGAGATGACAAAGTGACCAAAAGCTGAGACAATATAACAAATTGAAAGTAGGGGAGGAAAATCTGCATACGCAAACAGAATGAATTGGAAAATAGTGAAAGGAATTGTGGAGAACAAAGATTTATCAGAAAACCCAGGCTGACCAGTGTCCTGTGCCATGCAATCAACAACGATCCCATGCTCTTTACTTATAAATGAATAGACTTGAGGAGGATCCTTTAGAACCTAACCCAATCAGAAGAACAGGAGCTTTTGTTCTCATTCCAAAATGGCATTTTTCAAAATGTAGGTCACAACTCAGCAGGGTGCCATAAAATCAATTAGTGGGTCACGAGTAGCAAGTTTTCTCTCTGATGGAATAAAGTCGAAGAGGAAATAACAGATTACTCCAGGCAGAGTCAGTTATGTGGAACTTGCACACATGCATGCTGTGACATAATGTAAAATGTATTTCTTACTATGGAAAGCTGTGAATAAAAATTTCAAAAAAAAAAAAAAAGATCTAGTGTGACATTAGGTGAAGCTTCCAGAAATTTGGGGGCAAATTTTGCATTATGGGTTGAATCGTGTTCCTTAAAAATATATGTAGAAGTTCTAACCCCCAAGACGTGTGCACATGACCTTATTTAATACAGGGTCTTTGCAGACCTAGTATAGGCTGATACAGTAGGGGACAATTGAAACAAAACGGGAATTTCACATTTGATTGTGGGCAATTCATTCTGGAAGAAACACTCAGTGAATGCGTAAAATGGCACTAGCAGAACTGAACTGTGTAAGAAAACCCAAAATACATGCCCATACTTCAGACACCTAGCCCAGCTACATCAGTTCACCACGTATTATGAGCCACACCCATCCATGTTTGTCATTACGACTTAACCCAACTGATTTCAGAAAACTTTCCTTCCACGACTCCACATGAACTCACAAGCTGGAACCCCTTCACAGGCAAAGTTCACTGTTGGCAAGGTAAAGGACCACATATATTATAATAGTGACGCATGCATTTTCCATTTAATAAGTGTGAAACTGTGCAGCCGTTTTTATCAGGTTCTCTTTTTCTCATCTTTTTTTACAGGTCACTGATGACGTTTTTGAGTTTTGTGCCCCAATCACATTTTTCATATAAACTCTGTGGTTGTCACTGTGGGGTTTTGCAGGGCACAGTGATGTTTGAGAATACCGCCTCGCGTGATAGTAGATCTGAGTGTATGGTATTTAAAACTGTGATTCTGGTTGAGATCACGGAGTGAGTGAGTGCAGATACAGAAGAGGCCAAGGGTTGAGTCCACGGGCACCTCAACCTTAACAGATAGAGAGGAGGAGTCAGCAAAGGAATCATCCAAACAGACAGGAGGAAACTTAAGAGACATGCTGTTTTAGAAGCCAAGTGTGGACAGCGTTGGAAGGAAGTCTTAATCAATTGTATCAGGTGCCACAGAAAGATCAAGAGGGAGAAAACTGAGGGACAAGTCCCCACTGAATTTAGTAACTGCTGAATTTAGTAATTTGGTGGCATGGTGGGGATAAGCCTACCTGGAAAGAACACATTTTTTCATGAAATTAATATTATTTGATTTTAATGCAAGTCTTTTTCATGTAAGTTCTGTCATTAACATACACATTTAATCTTGTATTGCATCATAAAGATCAAGTTCTGCTTATAATTTTAAAATATGGTTATGGAGTCCCTCCTACACGTCTTACAGTGGGATAGAGGCATTGTGTTTAAAGGAGCAGATTCCAGAATGGAGTCAGACTTCTTTGTAAATTCTGGTTTCACCACTTACTAGTTGCTTGAAGTAAGCCTCACTCCTCAGATTTCCAAAGTAAAGTTAATATTCTATTTTACCCTATCTTAATGTCAGGATTGGGTAAGTAAAGTGCTTAGCATAGCATCTGACACATAGGACGCCTCGTAAAGGTTATTAATATTCTTTACAATGATAGATATAATATTTGGCTTTGAATTTCCAGTGGAGTTTGGGAGATAAGGCATAAAAAGTTAAATAAGCATAAATAGGTATAGCCAAAGTGACAAGGAAAGTGATACTTAAAATGGGACCGAAACGTGGAAGAGCAGTGAGAAGGGTCCCCTGAGTTTACATGCATCTGCTACTCTGTGATGTTATAGCCACATGTACTTGGTTGGTTCTCATCCCATACCATGAGGAAGCACTCTCCCCAGTGCATGGGTGAGAAGACTGATGCTCCAGGAGGCTCATATCTTCCTCCAGGTCCCCAGTTGTCAGGAAGCTGGAGATGGAGTGGGTTTGCTCATCTCCCAAATCCAAGCTTGTGGTGACAGAGCAGAGCAGCAGAGAGGTATGGGGCTATCTCTTCACTCTCTGCCCTATGCAAATGCTAATAAGACAGCTAAACCAAACCAAACCAAACCAAACCGGTGGCATACAAAGCTTCATTTTCGCCTGATATCTCATCTAAAGAACTACTCTGAAAAACAAACCCAAGAGAAGCTAGTTACATATTCTGACCCTGGACTTTTTCTTCTTCTGGTTGGTTTAAACATGTGGCAGAACAGGGTTCTAGGGAAGGCATGGATGGACAGGTGGGAATGAGTCATAAGTGCATATCAAGGGGTGGTTACAAGAAACAAACACTTTGGTGTCTATTACCCAACCTGTCAGGTCCACAAGTTCACTCCTCAGTGGACTGTGCACCTGCCGTCACAGATCCTGTGCGGTTCCTGTTGTGGTAATTAATGGAGGACAGGCATTTGGGCTTTAGGATGTCTCCATGCTAGCTGAGCCTCTCACTCAAGTCGGTAGGACATAGGCAACTGGTGTTCTGCACAGTAAGGTTTGAGAATGGCTTATATCACTCTCCTCCAGCTGGCCAGTAAGGGTTCTTAAAGTGTTTCCTTGAACAGACAGGAGGGTCTAATTGGAAAAGAAATGATGTGCTGCTGGGCATCATGTTAGCTAATTGCGAAGCCCTAACAGACACACTCAGTCTTCTCACCTACTCTTGGTGGGTAAAGGCCATGACCTTGAAAGATAAACCTAACAGATAAGTTGTAATGGGCTGGAAGAAAATGAAACATGAGGCTTTGTAGAGCTCTGTGGGACTTAGAAAGAGAGCCTTGATGAAGAGGTGTACTAGTTTTCTAATGCTGTCATAACAAATTACCACGACAGAAATGTATTCCCTTAGAGTTCTGGAGGAGGCTAAAAGACTGAGGTAAGATGTTGGCAGGGTTGGGTCCTTCATGGAGTTCTGAGAAAGAATCTGTTCCATGCTTCTCTCCCATCTGTTGGTGGTTTCTGGCAATCTTTGGTTTTCTTTGTCTTGTAGACATTTCTCTTCAATCTCTGCCTCCATATTCCAAGGTTGTTTTTCATGAATCTCTTTCTCTGTGTCTCTTACTCTCTTCTTATAAGGACATCAGTTATATTGGATTAAAGCCTCATCTTCTCTAGTAGGACCTGATCTTAACCATTAGTTACATCTGCAAAAACTCTATTTCCAAATAAGGTAACTTCTGAGGTTTCAGGAAGGACATAAATTTTGGGAGGACATTCTCCAGCCCTGTACAAGAGGGGAGCATAAAACCATTAGGCATCATTGTTTGTGAGAGAAGAGTGGGGAAAGGAGAGGAAGAGTGTCTGAAGGAAGGCTTGGAAGGATGCAGAATACCGGTGAAGTAGGCAGGATTACAATAAGAAGCACATGTGCCAAATGGGGTAGTTGAGATTTTAAAGAAGGAACCATTTGTAAGTGGGCAGGTTAATTAAAAACAAACAAACAAGAGGGTGGTGACTAACTCTAGAACTAGCAAGAGCAGGATGCCATTTTCACAAGCCCCTTCACCGCCCCTTCCTCCCACCACCACAGAGAGGACTTCCACTTAAGCTTCTACCAGCTTCTCTGTCACTGACCTGCTCTGTGATGCCTCTTCTGGTCTGTCCTGGGGCTTCTCAGATACAGTGACGTGGGTTGCCTGACATTCAGGCATGCACAGTGTTTGATGGGCCAGTTAGTGCCAGTGCCCCACCCTTGAAGAAGGGGTAATGAAAGCTGGTTGATGAACACTTCTAGATTTCTTCCCTAGCTGGCTGTTGTGTAATTGTATTCTCTAAGATCCCTCAGAAGATTCTGAGGGATTGAGCACCAGTTGACAACAGCAGTGGCCAATTCAAGAACTCATCCTTGTTTGGGGGTTTATTTCCTTCTCTTTCCCTCCCTCTGCCTCTCACACGTGTTCCCTGAGATAAGTTCCAAAATAAACCACATATACACAGCCTTCACTTCAGGCTCTCCTTTAAGGAAACCCAGGCTAAGCAGCTATTCTCAGCCAGCAGATTCAAGAGGATTAAGGGATTTCCAGGAGAGAGTGAGAGACAAAGGGGGTGGAGAAGAAGGGGAGAGGAGGAAATAACATGGGAGGGGGAGAAGGAGGAGGTGGGGAGATAGAGAAAGAGAGCTGAAGATAAAATGAACTTCAACCTTCTGAGGAGGAATGTAGTCACTGCCAACCCTCAGGCTAGTGGACAGGTGGGAGGAAAAATACACAGCCCCAGTACAATCTCCTCCCACCCTCCGGCCTCTGCCAGAGCCTTCTATGGCTGAACCAATTCCCAGAGGGTGAGGAAGGGGTTAACCTTCATGCAGTTCATAGAGACCAGCCTCCCAGGGCACAGACTAGGTGAGAAGGATAGAAAGTAGAACAGGAAGTGAAAAGAATTGCCAGCACAACCACATTTACCCATACAGCAGTTTCCCCCCCCCTTTTTTTTTAAATTTCTTTTCAGCTTAACAGTATTCATTGTTTTTGCACCACACCCAGTGCTCCATGCAATCTGTGCCCTCCCTCATACCCACCACCTGGCTCCCCCAACCTCCCAACCCCTGCCCCTTCAAAACCCTCAGATTGTTTTTCCGAGTCCACAGTCTCTCATGGTTCATCTCCCCTTCCAATTTCCCTCAACTCCCTTCTCCTCTCCATCTCCCCATGTCCTCCATGTTATTTGTTATGCTCCACAAATAAGTGAAACCATATTATATCTCTGTTTGACTTATTTCACTCAGCATAATCTCTTCCAGTCCCATCCATGTTGCTACAAAAGTTGGGTATTTATCCTTTCTGATGGAGGCATAATACTCCATAGTGTATATGGACCACATCTTCCTTATCCATTCGTCCATTGAAGGGCATCTTGGTTCTTTCCACAGTTTGGCGACTGTGGCCATTGCTGCTGTAAACATTGGGGTACAGATTTTTCTATCCTGCTAGAATTGACTACACCATTGACATGCTTCACAAGGCTATCTTTTCAAAGTGAGAACCTTGTCTAAGTGAGGTTGTTCTTGCAACCACACAGAAATAACTTGCTGGCTACATTTTATTATTATTTTTTTATCACCATTGAGTATAACCATCCTAGTAAACTCAGTTATCATCTGGATTAAGCAGTTTAGGATATGAAGACAAATGTGGATGTGCATTCAGAACTTGCCCCAGTTCAAATCCCATTGCTGCTACTGACAAAAATGATGCCCTTGAGCAAGTTTCCTTCTCCCTCTGACTCTCAGTTTTCTCATCTGCAAAATGGGATTAGAATATCAACCTCCACTTCACAAAATTTTTGTGAGGATTCAGTGAGAGAAGATATTGTAAATGGTGGCTATTTTTTTTCTAGTACTGCTCTCTTAATTACTGCCCATTTATTATTTCCTCAATTTTCTACTTATCTCCATAGAGATGTATGTTATTAACACATTCATATAGAATAGGATTAACCATCTCAGAAATCTAAAAATTTCTCTAGATATTTGAGATTCCTCTTAAAATTATAGTTGGATGAACTGTAATACTTTATTATCTCTCTCTCTTGTTGCTCTCAACTGTATAAAATATCCTGGAGCTCATCTTAAGTGACAGGTGAAGTAGTTGTTCTTCAACTGCATTCAGACTTCAATGGTCTTTCAATTGGGTTTAAATTAAAATCGACCGTGATGAAGTAATTTATGCTTAGACTCTGGCCATTGCTGCCTGATTGCTGATGGTGATGAATCACGAGGGAAGGGCCTACATTTCTGTGCTGTTGGAGCTTTTCACTTAACCTCTGAGTCTGCCAGGCTTCAGGCAGGTTTACTGGCAAATGACCTCTGTTTGGAAGCCTGGCAGGAGGGACTTCTTGCCACAGGGCTCATCCTCTTCTGTATTAAAAAGATTTTGTGAGAATCTATGACTTTCATGTTAAGGAAAGAATGTGCTCTGTCTCGGGTATAATTCATCTTAAAGCTAAAAATGTGTGGTTCTGTGAAATATGTTTAGTTATTTTTCTCTTATCTTTTGAGGAAAATCTACCCATTTCTTTTGAAGTAGTGGTGCTATATAAAGGAAGTGTGTCTTTCTTGCCTTATAAACAATTCTCTCATTGTTTTTTTTCCTCTTTCCTAAAATAGGATTTTTTTTTTTAGTGTGAATGAAGAGAGAAAAAAAAGAATTTAATGAAAGAGAAACATGAATGCGAATTTATGGTAATACTAGTTTTATTTCTTTTAAAGGAAAATGGTGAAGCTAAAGCAAATTGGATCACAAAGAAAACCAGATGTATTATGAAAATAATCGTGTTTATGTTTTCTTCCTGGATTATGTAGTTTTTAAACCATATATTTAATTTGCTGAATATTTTGTGGTTATTACTCTGTTTATAAAAATGATTGCCAATTTCAAGCCTCATTCAGGAGAGTGAGCCAGAGGGCATTGTGGTAAACATGCTCTAATCCTAGAAGAGTGTTTGAACATGAGAGCTGGCACTCCTTGGCAGGACTCAGGTGTTACAAACCAAGGCTTAAGCCACAACAGAATTAGAGAAATATCCTGCATGGAAACTTTTTCCCAGAGTGCATATATTTTCAATTTCTGTCTTCAATGAACAGAGCAAGAAGGGCTTGTGAACCACATTTCAATGGTAGAGATGTGAAGGGGGCTCATGGAAGGCGGTAAATTAAAGGGTGAATTAAATCTTTCCTTTAAAAAAAGAAATCAAAAGAGCCCTATTTGGACTAGGCATTAGGAATACCACGGTCCTTGGTAATCAGTTAATAGGAAATTTTAATCACAGATCCTTGGGACATTGATGAGACTACTCATTGCCCCACACTTCCCTCCGACAGCAAGTATCTACCTGTCTGAAGCCCTCCCTCTTCTTAACATTTGGATGCCACTCTTTAGGGAGAGGTGGATTTAAGGTAGTACTCTCTCAGGGTGCAGGGTGGGCACCTGGCAGTAAGCATCTTGTATTTTATGTCCAGGGTGCCTCACCGGCTTCACCCTAGTCTTGGCCCTGAGATGCACTCAACATTAGCTGAGGGTCTGAGATTTAGGCAATACGGTGATTTGGGTGTCTCCTAGGCACATGCAGAGAAGGGGAGCCCTCTGGCTTGGGTGCTGCATCAACTCCAGTAAAGAAAAGTGCTAGTTGCTACGCTTCAACCTCAACTGTGTTGAGTGAAGTTACCCCTTTGGCTGAAATGCACCTAGAATGTCAGAATACACCTGTGACTGATATGTGTCCCAGAGTCAGCCGAGTCTGCCTACTTAAGCAGCTGAGAATGTGTCTTTTCAAACCTGTCTAGTTTGACTCTCTCTCAAGTGGCTTATGGATGGCTGGGTTGGTGTTTTAGTAGATTCTCTCTGGAGCATTCTCTCCAATTCTGACCTCTCCCTACTCCAGGAACCTTGAGACCCACCTCTCTATTCTGGTTGGTGATGTGGCAATGGCTGTGAATATTCTTCTGGTCAGAATGCCCAGATGTTGGTTCTTGGTCGTGTCTTCTCCACTGCAGGGGGATGAAATGGTTCCTGGAAGAGTTCTAGCACCTAATGTCTTGACTTCTTGGATTTTGTATATTTAGACAAAGCTTTTCCTTATGATTCCCATACATGGCTTCTTCTCTACTCCCCAAAGCACCTGGCCAATATCTTGTTTATTTCTGTCTCTGCTCTGTATCCACAGTGTTGTGTACACATCTTGCCCTCCTCACCAGATTATCGGCTCCACAAGTCCAGGGACAATGTCTCATTTAGCTCTGATTCTCCACAGCAGATAATTCAGCACCTGAGATTTGGGATGTGTTCCAGAAAGAATTCTTAAATGAATCAATGAATAAATAATTGAATTTCTTACTATGGGAGAGAATTCATTGAGATTTTCGCTTCCAATTGGACAGGAAAGGATTCTTCTTGGTTCTCAAGCTTCTCTTTGTTAATCAAAAGACTGTGATAGGAAGGTGTTGTGGTAACTAAGGGATGGCCAGAAGGAGCATGAAAACAGATGCTGGAAAGAAACATGGTCATGAGTCAAGCTGAGGCATTTGTTTAGATAATAAGGGGGTAATGCCAGAGTTAGTAATGAGGTAGACTAGACAGTTTAAAAAGTACAAAATGAAGAAATAATTGTTAGTTGGGATCCTGCTGCTTTAGCGTGTCCATGAAAATGTTAGCAAATTGTATTTATGTTGGATAAGATCCCTAAACTCCATTATTCCAAATATATTGTAAAATTTCTTATGACTCAATATAGCATATCCCTGTGGTTGAGCCAGGAATGTCATGATGTGATAGAAAGACTCCTGAATATCATGCTCCTCTACCATCGTCTGGTTGGTTGTTTTTGAATGAGGCACTTAAACTCTGGATTGATTTTTGTTATAGAAAACAAATAGAAGAGGCTAAGTGATGCCTACAATATTTCCAATCACTAGAATGTTATAATTTTATACTTTTAACTGGTTTTGGAAAAGACACACTTATTCACAGTGCTCTTTACTGGGGAAAAAAAAATCCATAAATACTTCTCTTCATGAATATAACTTCAATATTTCAATGTAATTGGGCATATGTTCAATGATTCATTTGAAAATATTAACATTTTAATAAATAAGATATTAATGAAAGCTCAACATGTGTGAACCATTTAATTCTTAACACAGTATCTGCATTTCTCTCAAAAAAACAAAAAGACTTTCTATTGAAACTCCACACCATGATGATATTCTCATTATAGTTTGCTGAATGACATTTTGTTAGGACAGATAGGAGGGGATCACTCCTACAGTCCTGGAGCCATAGAAGCCTCCCTGATGGGAAAAGCGATAAGCGTGTCAACAGGGCATTAGTAGGTAAGTAGGGAAGGGACAGAAGGGGAAAGCACCCCTCTTGTTTGATTCCTTCCACTACCATTTTCTTCTACCACCACTATCTCTGTGGAGCTAGAGGAAGCATGGAGAAGATGACTTACCTATATATTACACATGAATTGAAACCCAGCGATTCTCCCTGAGCTTTCTGGCTCCCTATTTCCCCAGCACTCCCAGTTGTGAAATGGGATGACGTTACATTGGACCCAGAAGAAGAAGGAGTTTTGGCACTGAATTAGAAGCTCCTAATGAAAATAAAATTCCTTTTGCTTTACAAAAAATATATAAATTATGTAGACAGAAAAATTATGGTCTGACGTGAGCATTAAACCCCACTGATGTATATAGCAGGCTACATTCTTTGGTTCACCAAAGTGTGTTTAAAAATTAGATTTTGCAAACTTCTAATTTGGTTTAATAAAGAGGAAGATGGTCAGGCTTTTCTTTTCTCTGTTTAAACTAATACAGGTTCTGATAAAGACAAATCAAACTTCCTTCCTCTGTGTTTCTCCTCTTTTACAGATTTGCATCCTTCCAGAACACCTATCATCTCAAATTAGGATAGGATGCCCTTGAGAATGCCCTACCCAGAGGAAACCAGCTTTTTTTTTTTTTTTTTTTTTTTAATGAGGCACAGTATGCTATATACTCTGCATTCATGATCACCATGCAAAAATATTTCTATGGGGTGAGATTTACTTCATTGGAATCGTAATCTTATATTCTTGCCTATCTCTGATTTGCCACAATTGGTCTCCAGGGAGTTGTTCAACTGATCCAGGATTTTTATTTCAGAGAGAACCCGTACTATGCATCTATTCTTTGTGGACAAATTCCTCCTGAAATCCCAGAAAGTCCAGAGATGAGTCACCTGGAATATGGTTGCTCTGGTATATGAAACTGATCAAACTGGTGTTATCTGGTGTGTGATCAGAGTGTAGTTTAGAGTATCTAGTAGGTGGCGGATGTAGGAAGAAGGCAATTTGATGAATGACAGCTATTAAAATGAAACAAGGGGGGCACCTGGGTGGCTCAGTGGGTTAAAGCCTCTGCCTTCAGCTCGGGTCATGATCCCAGGGTCCTGGGATCGAGCCCCGCATCAGGCTCTCTGCTCGGCAGGGAGCCTGCTTCCTCCTCTCTCTCTCTGCCTGCCTCTCTGCCTACTTGTGATCTCTGTCTGTCAAATAAATAAATAAAATCTTTTTTAAAAAAATGTTTAAAATGAAACAAGGAAGGAGCAGCACTACACTGTGGTTTAGTCTCCTCTGCCATGTGAGGAGGGATCTTGCATTGGCAGTGACAGGCTGATAGGGTGCCAGAAACGAGGTGCTTTGGAAATGTCAAGGTTGGCCAGAGTCCTCTCTGAATAATAAAATCTTTACTGCACCATCAGCAGAGATTATAGAGACAGAAAGGAGATGAAGTTGAATGAGTGCCCAGGAAAAAAATGGAATCAATTTCTGTATACACATTCCCTGCTAACACAGATCATCCCAACCATAGAGCAAACCCCCAACTTGAGAAAAAAATCACACACACTCCTCCATCTCCCTGACTTACTTGTATTTTCCACCAACTTCATGACAAGTTTGATTTCTTCATCTTGTAATGCAATGTACTTTTTCCCTTTCATTTCTCTTGCAGAGTAAAACGGGGAGAATTCTAAAGAAAAGGAGTATCTTCACTTTTCCTTAAGACACGGTCCTATTGCTGCTTTTTGAAAAAGACAAACATTTTAATTCCATGAAAAAAGAATAAAGTACCAAGTCTGTGCTAGTTTTTGTTTTTATTTTGTCTTCTTTGCGGATGTGTATAAATAATAGTGAGGCAATTTGTGTGGGCTCACAAAGTCAATCGGTGTAGGCAGAAGAAGACTGGTACCACTCTTCCATATTCTGGCCCTGCCCAGCTGAGGAAGGGCATACAGTCCCCAGCTGTGGGCAGGAACGAAGTTGGAAGAGATATAAAGACACCCACACCTTCTTGTCAGTTCCGTTGTTCTCACTAGCTACTCCTTCAGCTCTGGGCTATATTTCAAAACCTTGCTCAAACATAGCCTTCTCAGAAAGCCTTCTTTGGTATATACTCCTTACTGTCCCAACCCCAATGAATCATTTTCCTTGTACTATTTCTAGACTCTGTGTATATTTTAGTATATTGAAACCATTGATCTGCACTGTCTTCGTACCTCTCTCTCCTACTAGAATGTGAACGCTGAGAGAGAATAGGTGGGATCTGGCTTGTAGCCCTCCCCCTAATAGTAAATGGCAAATAGTTGGGACCAAATGAATGTGTTTGACTGACTGGCTGCAGCACTTTGGATGGGGCACACAGTCAGTCCATGATTATCACATCAATATTTTACTTATTTTCTGGCTCAGTAAATTTCCCTTAAAGCCAGTTCCGGTCTATTGCGAAATGTCTTTCTCATGAGCCACTTCCCCTTCCATCCTGTTAACACATATATATACACATAATCCAGGCAGAATGTTTCTCTGTGGATTCTAGTTAATGAGGGGGAAATGAAAATACCATATTGCATTAATTCTAAAACATAGATTTTTTTTACCTTTTGAATTGACATTAGGGATCTTTTGACAATCGATGGCCTCTTACAGTTATGAATGGCAGTATTTTCTCTTTCTGAATCATAACTAAAATAAGGCATCTTTCAATAATAGTATCTTAGATTTGTTAAGATATGGTACTTAAGATAAAAGTTGTACTGGGGCCACACCAGCCCTATACCAAGTTGTATGATGAATTCTGGATATGTTCCAAATGCTACATTAAAAACAAACCCAAACCAACCTTTTCCAGAAAAAAGGGAGAGGGTCAGCAAGCATGCTTTGTATGGCAGTCATTGTTACAACTCTGGCATCTGATCAAGTACATGGCATCTGATCAAGTATATGTACTTAATACAGAAAAATAACTGATAACAATATTTGAGTATTTACTCTGTTTTAGTCACTGGATTTTAAGTGCTTTTTATATTTAAGCTCATTTAATGCTCAGGATATCATTTTGCATGGGAATATGATCTCCATTTTTCAGATGTACAGAGTGAGGCTAAGGGTAGAAAGGCAATGTGTCTTCCATGTTATAGACAGTAATTGACAGAGCTATGGCTGGACCCCAGGTTGATTTGACTTCGAAGGCCATGTTCTTGTGCTCTATGCAGAGCTTCCTCCCCAGTGAATATTGATTTTGAATAAGGGGTAGTTCTACTGGTCTTGATGGCCATTTACTTGGTCAAGGCTGTCAGTTCTCAATTTTCTTTCTGAATTGTCCACTCTCCTGGGCCTTCTAGACTCCACTGATCATCAAATGACTATCTTAGACTTAACATTTTGATGAATATGGCTTAGCTTATAATAAACAGTTTATCGGAAAAATATTTCCTTGATTCAATGATCACAGGCAAAATCCTATCAAAACCCAAAGTCCCCCAAGAGCCATTTGTGATGATGATGGTATTATATTTCACAAGTGCAATATTGCAAATTCATTTTGTAAGTAGTAAAAACAAACAAACCAACAAAAGCACAAACTCTCTCTCTCTCTTTTTAAAGATTTATGTATTCATTTGAAAGAGAACGAGAGCAAGAGCAAGGGGTGGGGCAGGGGGGAGGGGGAGAGAGAGAGAGAGAGAGAGAGAGAAAATCTCCAGCAGATACCCTGCTAATGTGGAGCCTGATGTGGGGCTTGATCTCACAACGCTGACATCATGACCTGAGCCAAAATTAAGAGTCAGACTTTTAACCAACTAAGTCACCCAGATGCCAACACAATCTCTGTTTTGTAGGACTGTCATGGAGAAAAAATTAAATTCAATGGGTTTTGATTGACCTTCTCTTTGGGGGCTGAGACCTGTTTTCCCAACATCAAGATGCCTAAGCATAATATTAAGAAATTACTGAGGAAATTCACTTCAGGGATGGAAGATTCTGTTAGACCAATCACATTTTCCTCTTTGTAGTCATTGCAGAGATCGGAATGAGAAGTTGCGGGGGGAGGTGGGCAGGGGTCACCATGCTGGGCAATGGAAGAAGCTCTGGCCCAGGACCAAGCTCTAGCATGCACCCCAGTCACCTGGAGGGCTTGTTCAAACACAGATTGCTGGACCCACCCCCCCATACCCCACTCCCCCCCTCCGCCCCAAGTCTCTGACTCATCAGGCCTGTGATAGGCCCTGAGAATTTGCATTTCAAACAAATTCCCAGATGCTGCTGATGCTGCTGGTCTTGGTGCTGCACTCTGAGAACCACTGACCTCACCATTAGAAGGGCCTGAGTCTAGATCCTGGTTCCTCACTATCCTAGCTGTGCCTTAGGGAATTTAATGATCCATCTTGACTCCTTATGAGTAACCTGAACTGTAAACTACCTATTCTATCCATTTTATAAGACTTGTATGAAAAGAATATATTTTCAAATTACTTAAAAACCTATTATTGCTGGTATTACTCATATCATTGTGAAAGAAGCTGTAGATTTATATTACCTCATAGAGGAGCTGACAAAACGTTGGGGTTACCCAAAGCCAGAGGGGAAATGTTTGGAGAATTCAAAGTGCATGTTGTACCCTGAAGTGGGAACCAGCACAGAATTAATGGAAGGACACAGGTTCTATGCTATGAACCTGCTTACATGTGTTCAAACCCCATTTCCTATCTGGAAAATGGGAATGTGAAGACATACCTTGCAGGCTTGCCAAGAGAGCTATTCAAAATAATGCATTTAAAGAAGTAGCGCAGTGCCTAGCTCACAGTAGCCACTCAGTAAATATTAGCTAATATTTAGATGTCAGGATGGTAATAGAGCCATTCCATTGAGCCATTCCATTGAAGTAGCCAGTCCCCTGAGCCTCAAAGTTCATACTCTAACTATGGTGCTTTGAATGAGCATTTGGACTCACTGACCTCCAAGGTTACTTCCAAATGAGGTTCTAATGTGAACACAAAGCAAACAAATCTGGTCAGTTGTCAGCCACCAGGACTGTTTTCCTCAGTCTTCCCTTATAGCTGACAACTTGACCACTCATGCCTTTGCACTGACCTATCACATAATCGTTAGGTAGACTTTCTGGAATTTCCTAGCAGGTGAAGCACTAACAATAGAAAAAATAAAATTACATGAAGATTGGTGTGCAGAGCTCTTCATTTGCACCCTGGATAATGTGACAATTCAATCAAGTCTAAACCAGAGAATGCATGACAGTGTGATGAGCTCTTCAGTAACAAATGTCAGATAAGCTTCGGCAATCTGCTCTGGGTGGGTGGAAGTTCCAGGCTTGCAAAACCCTGTAGTTAATAGAAGCAACAACTGCAGCACAATCGCTGACCAAGTCGTGGAACCTGATGCCATGTCATGAGGTTGGAATGCAGCTTGTGGTACCCTTTTGGACAGACTTTCCTTTTATACCTCATGCTGATGAGAAGTTATTCACTTAGGCTGCATGTCCTTTTGCACGTTCCATGGGCCAACGCTCTGCCCATTCTACTGGACATCACAAGTGATACAGATGGGTAGGGCGTCCTCGAACATGTAAGCCTGTTTCAGTGATCAATAGTGGTTGACTCAACAAAAATGGGAGATAATTTGTTTAGCTCCTATCTTTCTCTTTCTCACTGGGTTTAAGTAGTTTGGGTGGGTCTCAGGACAGCGGGGAGGTGAGGGTAAGGCATTTCAGTTTGATTGGAAAGCGTTAGTTGCCTCTTCTGAGATTCCTTGCCAGCAAAAATGAAAAAAAATGTAATTCTTTATGTGAATGTCTATTATTTTATTTTTTCCCTAATTTTAAGTTAGGAGTAGATAATTTTGTTTTCTTATGGAAACATTTCCTATAAGTGAAAGATAATGCACTATCCTTTTTTCAGACTTTTTTCCTGACTTACGGTAAACTTCCAACTTTTCTGCCCTCTCCCAGCATCAGGGTCCCAGTTACCTCTAATTCTGAGGGATTTTTCTCTTTCCTCAATGGTCTCACTCAGAGTACTGACTTCCTTTCCATAGGACTTGTTGCCAGCTTTCATGGTGACTTCCAGATTCATAATCCTCTGGTCTCTTCCACTCAGATGAACTCTGTTTTCAGTCTACCTTAGCCACACCCCAGAAGGCAACATCTTACTCTTGGTCACAACTCAAATGTGATTCACTTCCAGGATGACAAATTCTGATATCCCTCTCCTTTTCTCACTCCATTCCTTCCTCTCTCCCTCTTTTCCTTTCACCTTCATTAAGACCACCAGCCCATAATCCTTACCTATCTTACCTATTCCATCACTTGGATTTGGTTCCATTGCTTCTGCAGCAGCCTGAACTCATTGACTTACCATATCAACTTGGTGCCACCTATGATTCCCTCTGATACCTCTGATCTGTCTCTCCTTCCTATTCTTGTTGCCTCTCTTGAGACCACTTGCAAGTATCTCCTACCTAGTCGTCCTTTCTTCCAATCTACTCTGCTCTAACCATATTAGTTACCCTTTCTAAAATGATCATCCTGATTTTAAAGCTGTATGAAAGCTTGTGTAACTCTTATCCTCCAAAACCTTAGGCTTCTTCTTCCAAGTCTTGCTCATGTTTTTCTCATCTCCTCCTGAAAAATACCCTCTGCTTTTATTTTAGTCCACCTCAAATAACACCTCTGATCAGCCACCTTCACTTTGTCCTTTTTCAACATTGTCTTCCTATGCTAGTGGTAATGGTTTGTATACTCGTTTCATCTTCTTGCAGTGTGATCCAGTGTAAGGCACATGAGTGTTGGATTTAGAGAGAGGTCTGGATGAAGATCCCAGCTGTAGTATTTACCAGCTGTATGATCCTGGGCAAGTCCCTCCATTTTTCCAAGACCAAGCTTCTTCCTCTATAAAAAGGGGATATTACTACCTACTTCATGGGGTTGTTACAAGAATTAAATGAGATGAAATGACCGCCATTCAGTCATTCAGGAAATATTATTTCTTCCTTTATTCCCCACACCTTGTGTCCTGAGGTAGAAGACTATGCCTTACTCATTTTGTATCCCTTGAAATGTTAACAGTGTCTGGCGATCGATAAGTAGGCCATCAATAAAAATTTCCTGAATTCACATTTCTTACCTTCTGTCCTTTTTCTTGTTGAAGGTTGAAGCTCCAGAGACAATGCATTTTTTATCTGCAGTCCATTTCCTACTTAATTTTGGTAGGTTTAAAGCAGAATATTCTTTGTATGCTGAGCAGACAATTACACCAAATTACCCTTTTATGGATAATTGTATCTTCTCTATTGAGAAAGACTTGTGGCTACGTGCTAGAGTAAGGAGACTTGTATGTATGTGTGTGTGGGAAAAAAAATTCAGTCATAATAATGATATTTGAGAAATTTCACCTTCAGGTTATTGACTCAGCATGATCCAATATGGCTGTGACCAATCATGGCCCTCTTCCACATATGGAGCTGACAGGAAATGAACTGGGAAAACAGATTCACATCCTTAAATGTAGAGGATCCCTGTTACAAAAATCAAACAATACTACAGAATTCCTGATGGAATAAGTGCTTCTATGGGGAAAGACAAGTCTTCCAGCTTGATGTTTATTAAAGGTTTTGTGATGTAGTAGAAAGATCATTGACTTTGGTGTGGAAAGGTCTTCACTGGATCTCAGCTCTACTACATATTAGCTGTGGATCCTCATGCAAGTTACTTGAACTTCTTTTCCCTGTAAAAGATGATCACATACAGGCATCACAGGTTACTGTGAACAGTGAACAGCATACACACAGAAACACCCGGTGGAGTGTATGGCATAGAGAGAGAACAATGAACAGATGTTAGTTAAAACGTCAAAGAGTATGGAACAATTGTTGATTAAAAAAAAAAAAAAGACCTAGTGCACTTTGTAGATATACAACAGTATCCACTGTGCTGTCATTGACTATCTATGTACCTGAGAAATAGTTTATGTGTCAACTTGGCTGGGCTTTGATGCCAAGATGACAGGCCAAACACCAGTCTAGATATTGTTGTGAAGGTAAGGTATACATGTATTTTTTTTTAATTTTTTATTTTTTATAAACATATATTTTTATCCCCAGGGGTACAGGTCTGTGAATCACCAGGTTTACACACTTCACAGCACTCACCAAAGCACATACCCTCCCCAATGTCCATAATCCCACCCCCTTCTCCCAAACCCCCTCCCCCCAGCAACCCTCAGTTTGTTTTGTGAGATTAAGAGTCACTTATGGTTTGTCTCCCTCCCAATCCCATCTTGTTTCATTTATTCTTCTCCTACCCACTTAAGCCCCCATGTCGCATCACCACTTCCTCATATCAGGGAGATCATATGATAGTTGTCTTTCTCTGCTTGACTTATTTCGCTAAGCATGATACGCTCTAGTTCCATCCATGTTGTCGCAAATGGTAAGATTTCATTTCTTTTGATGGCTGCATAGTATTCCATTGTGTATATATACCACATTTTCTTGATCCATTCATCTGTTGATGGACATCTAGGTTCTTTCCATAGTTTGGCTATTGTGGACATTGCTGCTATAAACATTCGGGTGCACGTGCCCCTTCGGATCACTACGCTTGTATCTTTAGGGTAAATACCCAGTAGTGCAATTGCTGGGTCATAGGGCAGTTCTATTTTCAACATTTTGAGGAACCTCCATGCTGTTTTCCAGAGTGGCTGCACCAGCTTGCATTCCCACCAACAGTGTAGGAGGGTTCCCCTTTCTCCGCATCCTCGCCAGCATCTGTCATTTCCTGACTTATTGATTTTAGCCATTCTGACTGGTGTGAGGTGATATCTCATTGTGGTTTTGATTTGTATTTCCCTGATGCCGAGTGATATGGAGCACTTTTTCATGTGTCTGTTGGCCATCTGGATGTCTTCTTTGCAGAAATGTCTGTTCATGTCCTCTGCCCATTTCTTGATTGGATTATTTGTTCTTTGGGTGTTGAGTTTGATAAGTTCTTTATAGATTCTGGACACTAGTCCTTTATCTGATATGTTGTTTGCAAATATCTTCTCCCATTCTGTCAGTTGTCTTTTGGTTTTGTTAACTGTTTCCTTTGCTGTGCAAAAGCTTTTGATCTTGATGAAATGTATTTTTAAAGATTTTATTTATTTGACAGAGAAAGGCACAGTAAGAGTGGAAACGAGCAAGAGAAGTGGGAGAGGGAGAAACGGGCTCTGCACTGACAGGGAGCCAGAAGTGACACTCTATCCCAGGATGCAGGGATCATGAGCCGAAGGCAGACGCTTAACGACTGAGCCAACCAGGTGCCCCGTGAAGGTATATTTTAACACTTACATCAGTAGACTTTGAGGAAAGCAGATTGACTCTCTGTGATATGGGTAGGCTTTATCCAATCAGTTGAGATCTTACTAGAAAAAGACTGAGGTCCCCTGAGGAAGGGGGAATTCTACCACTAGACTGCCTTCAGACTACAGCTACAACTTCAGAACTTCCCCGGTCTCCAGCCCGCCACCCCACTCTGCAGATTTTGGACTTAGCAGAAGTGCAAGTCAGTTTCTGAAAATAAATCTCTCTCTTCATGCATTTATACCTCCTATCAGTTCTATTTCCCTGGAGAACATTGGCTAATACAGCCTGCCTTGCTCAATGGGTGGTAATTAAACATCAGAAACTCTATCCGGGGCGCCCGGGTGGCTCAGTGGGTTAAAGCCTCTGCTTTTGGCTTAGGTCATGATCCCAGGGTTCTGGGATCGAGCCCCGCATCGGGCTCTCTGCTCAGCAGGGAGCCTGCTTTCCTTCCTCTCTCTCTGCCTGCCTCTCTGTCTACCTGTGATCTCTGTCTGTCAAATTAAAAAAAAAAAAAAAAAAAGATTAAAAAAAAAAAAAAAAAGAAACTCTATCCGGCTCATCTTTACATCCTCAATACCTAGCACAATGCCAGATACATAGATAATATTCATGCTTACTGAACTGAAAAAGAATGCATTCATACACTATCTTGTAAGAAAAGTGCTTGTACATACTGTTACATTAATCATTTGCACTACTTAGTTATTCATGCATCAAACATTTTTCTTATTACCATGCTTGACACTGATGATGCAGAAAGAAAAGATAGAATACCACTTCTCTGGCTGTTATTTCGTGATGGGATGCATTGGAATGGATAGGGCTGGTGCATAAATGGAGGGTAAAACTGGATGCTTGAGATTCAATATCTCCAGGTGACAGAGAGACTGACATAAGGCAGGGACAACTAGGAGAAAGAGGAAGGGATGAATTCTAGTGTGGTTTAGAAGGTGGAAATAGTATAGTGAGAAACAGGAGAGCAAGGTGTCTCCTATGACTTCCTGGTTTCCGGCAGGGTGTCTGGGAAGATGTAGCGGAGCACAACTTCTCATCATTTTATCTGATCCTAACGTTCCTCAGCATCCTAAAATACAACCCCTCATTTTAGGGATGCAGACATTGAGGCTGAGAGAGAACAGATCAGTTACTCCCAAACCTCATAAATCAGAAACTGGCAGAGCTAGTCTTGGTATCGCAAACCATGCTGTTTTGCTACAGTGCCCTCTCTCCAGCTCTCACTATGCAGCCTGGCAAACTCCTTGGGCAATGAGAAGTGAGGAGGGGGCCCCAGAGAGTCCCTGTGACTTCTTTGCAGTGTAATTTCATTCTCTTGAACAGTCAGCCTGTCATGCTTTCTGGATATACAGCTGTACATCATAAATGACCCAGGAGTCAAACACTTCCTTTCCAAGAAACTAGAGAGTGAGGCAGATTTACTGTGCTTTCAGTTGCCTGTCCCAGACGGGAAAAGGAGGAACATCTATTTGTAGTTGGAAAGGGAGAATGTTAATTGGTAAAAATGAAAGTACCTTTTCTCCAAAACTGTGAGGTAATCCTATTTTTTCTTCAGAAGTACCCTAGTCCTGCATGGAATCAGTGTTCCCTTTCAAGAAAATGACTGCGCTTGACTTGTTGCCCTTTACAACCTTCCCACCCATCCCCTTCCTGCTCCCTCTGCTAGCTACGGTTGTTGACCCCGACATCATGAATCAAGAAGCTCAGACTAACCTGGCAAGTGTCCAGCAGCTGGTAAGGAGAAAGTTGTTTTCTCTTTCTTGCTCTCAGATGGACCTGGAAGCTGGAGCCAGGAACACAAAGCCACCTCTGGTCTCCCACATCATTTTCCAAATCGCTCTTTGCCCTCCTCTCAGATCTTATTTGTCTTGACTCTCTTAATAGGGCTCCTAAGTTGGGGTGACCCACAAACTGCTAGCCTGTCTTTGTGGGCACCTATTCACATGGCTGGACCTCTGCCTGGGTCTCAGTTTTTGAATTTTTATTTATTTTATTTTTAATTTTTTTTTGACAATGTTGCTGCCCCTAGACCAGCTGGGCTCATGTTTAATTCATCTCAGGGCTAATTATAGCCTGGCTAGGGGAGGGGCATGATAAAGTTGGCTTCCTACCCCAGGCCTTCCTGCTGCCAAGGTAAATAAGGAATGGTGGTAGGGGTGGCTGCGGGGAGAGAAGGGTTTGTGTCCCCTCCCTGCCCCCCACTACGGGCAGCTGTGCCAGCCCTTCAGCCCTCACTCTCCCAGGGAGCATCCTCAGAGGACACACTGAAGACAGAAACACAGGTGCAAGGCCAGTGGAAAAGAGGTGGTGATTCCAGCTCAGGCCAACCATGTGCAAGCATCAGGACACTCTTTCCCTCCCCTCTCCCTCATTTACAAGGTCAGGATTGATAATAATGCCCAAGATGATGCTGGTTATTCCACTCTCTTCCAGGTGGGTGCACCAAGTCATGTCTGAGATCTCACAGCAGAAAGGGCCAGTGCCTCTGAGTCTTTGCTCCTGCTCTTCCCTCTGTGTGGATCCTGCCAGCTTCTTTCTGTCACCGCAGTTTTTGAATGCTTCTCTAAGCCCTCCAAGGACACATTTTTCTAGCACCTCTCCCCACTCCCTGCCTTGCAGGACTGGTCTCATGTTAACCCCTTGGCACAGTGGCATAGTGGTTCCCAGGTAGTTCAAGTGGAATTTAGAATTCTGCGAGACACCAGTGCTCAACAAATGTTGGTTCTTTCCACTCCTGCTTGCACTCTGAGGCTTGCCCATCCTGGTGGCTTATTTCATCCACCATTTAGGACATCTTTGGATTGAGGCAGGCTTCACCATCATAGGATGAGCTGTGTATGAGGGGCTGAATCTGAGGTCAGTTAGGCTCTGACCCAATACCTGACTCATTCTAGTGGGACATAGTTCTAAGATCAGCCCTCGGCCCCCACCTCCACCCCCACCGAGTTCAGCTGTGATTTGATAATCATGAGTTCCTGAACCTCAAGGGATGGCAATCAGATCCTTGCCAGATGGCTAGGCAGCTGGATGCTATTTTTATATAAAATCGTTACAGAGCCTGTAACCATTAGAACTACCATTTTCATGGAGGCCAGCTCAGTCTCGTTAATTGAGGAAATTTGGAGCACCTCCAATCATTCATCCAGTTGGTGAAATCAGTGCTGTCCAAGCAGACCACATCATTTAGAATCCAAATTCATAATTCAGTCTACTGGTGGCTTCCTGAGAATTACCGTCCTGAGAACTGGGGGAGGGCACCAGAAATATCACCTCTCACCCCTTCACCTTCAGATTGTGATTTGTGAACTAATATGCCTGACCAGAAAATGTCTGAAGAGGCTAAAACTGTCTCTTAGCCCACATTCTTTTGCAATTGGAAATCACTGGTAAAATTAGACTTTCATATCCAACTGCTTAATTCCTTGGTTAGACTTCACATTTTCAATTATTCATTTCACCCTGGGTTTCCAGTTTGGGCAATCAAGAGTTGCTGCCCTGCCCATGAGACTCCTGCTGTCCCTGGTAGAAGGTCACGGTGATGGCTAACAGCCTAGGCTGAGCCCCACTCCATTAGCTTTCAGAGCTTTCCTTGCCCTTCGGTGTTTGCCGTCTGCTGGGCTATGTTCCAGAAGGTCAGAGCCTAGGGCTGCCCTATCTACTGCTCTGTCACCAGTACTGACTCAGTTCCTGGCACACAGAAAATACAGAATAAATATTTATTGAGTGAATGCCTCCAGACCTATCAATGGCTGCGTAACGGCATTCTTTGTCTTGTCCACATGAAATGTTTCTCAAAGGTCAGGAATGAGAAGAGGAGAACAAAATTGAAGCAGATTAAATCAAGGCACGACATCCCCACTGCCGTCCACATACATCTGCAGCTGGGGTTCTGATCAGATACCAGGTGCTCGGCAGAGCTTCTTTCCCACCACTCTTAAAAGAAAACTGGAGGGACGCCTGGGAGGGGGGGTGCATTCAGTCAGTTAAGCATCCAGTTTCAGCTGAGGTCATGATCCCAGGGTCCTGAGGTCGATGCCCAAGTCCAGCCCCATGTTGAATTCTGCACTCAGCGAGGAATCTGCTTCTCTCTCTACCCTTCTACTCTGAGCTCTAGCTCTTACAAATAAATAAATAACAATCTTAAAGAAACAAAAGAAAAAGGAAAAGGAAAGGAAACTGGAGAACCTTGTGTAACAAGGTAGAGTGGGTTAAAAAAAAAAAAAAACAGTTGGGAGAGTGGAGTTCAGAAGGAAAAGTCTAAACCTCCCATTCCCTGTAGAAATAATGGTAATGGTAAAAATTATAAGGCTAAATTGTATCAAGTACTTTCTGTGCTCAGGCACTGTACTGTACATTTATTATTTTATTAATCTTTACAACAAGCCCATGAGGCAGATACTATTATCATGCCCATTTGTGGAGGAAAAACAGGAACTTAAAGAATTTAAATAACTTTCTGAAGCTGGTAGAAAGGGAAGCTGGAATTCACCCCAGGTCTGTCTCAGCTTAGTGACCAGCTGCGTAATTGTGTTCTTTGTCCTTCAACTGATTTGAATATTTAAGAATAAGTTCCAAGGCTCACTGCATATCTCATGAGTTGTTTAACTCATAGCACTTGGCTCAAGGTCATTCATGCCATGTAGAGATAGTCAATATCTGTTGATTGGAAAATAGACATAGTCAAAAGACACTGAGATAGGGTTATTTCACCTGAAAATAGAGCATGCATGAAAGGAAATTTCAAAGGCAACCAAGGGAAGGCAGAAGGGCAAGTGGTCTTGCAGCCTACAAGACAGAATGTTTTGGAATTCATAGTCTCAAGTCAAAAAAGTATTTTAATTTAATTTAATTTATTTTTTTTAATTAAATTAAATTTTTTTTTCCAGTGTTCCAAAATTCATTGTTTGTACACCACACCCAGTGCTCCATTCAAAAGAGTATTTTAAAGTGACTACACTGGAGATGCCTGGGTGGCTCAACTGGTAAAGCATCTGCTTTCTGCTGGGGTCATGGTCCCAGGGTCCTGGGATTGAGCCCCATGTGGGGCTCTCTGCTCAGTGGAGCTCTCTGCCCCTCCCCCTTGTTTGTGTGCTCTCTCTCTCGCTCCCTCTCTCTCTCTCTCTCTCAAATAAAAAAAAAAATCTTAAAAAAAGAAACACTTTTTTTTTTTTTTTTTCTACATCATAAGAAATGAGAACTCCTAGAAAACAGCTAAAAGGATCCAGGTTTTTGCTCTGACTTGATCTTTTCCCAGTGATTATACTAAAGAAGGTGGGTGAAACCTCACGATGGTGCACGGGTTGGTGGTCTCCACTAGTAAATGTGTGACTACCACCGCAGGCTTGTGCGGTGTCTGCATAGCAATTTCAGGCTCCATCTCTGTGTCTCTTCTTAGAAAACCAGCTCCTACTGGGCAGAGTTTCAAGACCACGCCCAGAGACATTGTCACACGGCTCATCTCCTCCTCCAGAACTGTTGTGCAGCATACCTAGATCCTTCTCAGAACACTACCTCACCTTCTTTTGTGACATTTAAAGAAAATTGAAGAAAGCAAAATGTCAGATGAGAAAACAAGCATTTTGAGAACAGAATGATTACACTCCTTCCAATATAGACTACAGTCAGATGCTACCTAGAGCTGTGTGATCAGTTTATATTTACTATATATTTCTTGCTTAAATGCATACACTGATGAATATCCATCAAGTATTTCTGTAGAGAATACTATGTGCACCATGTTGTGGTAATAGAATCATCCCCACTGATTAGAACAAAGAACTTGGGTTTGGATAATGAAGGATCTGGTGATCAATTTTCAAAAATGATCGAATGGGTTTCAAGGGAAGGCTGTGACAATTAAAAAAAAAAAATCAATGTCGATGAATTCTTCATAAAAGTTGTTTTAGGTAGCATTTGGCTAAGGGAAGATGAATTGATTGTCCCCCAAGTTCACCTGTATAAACTCATAGCACCTCAGAATGATTAGATCCCAAGTCACTGTATTTATCCAAAGAAACCTCGTGTCTTCATTTTCCTGTTAACAGTAGCTCCATTCTCTAATCCTTCCATTCCCTAACCCTCCAACTGTAAGCACAGCTATCAAAGACAGTCTTTGCTTGAATTCATTTGGTAACCAAGACATACTGATTTTTTTTTTAATATATATATATAATGATCGCTTTCTTGTCCCTTTTTTCTATTCCTATAGCTCACTGTTCTAGGTCAGGTTATTGTATTGTCAGCTTTTAATATTTTATTTGGAGTCCAACTTTTCTCCTTACTTAAATTTTCCTTCCCATCAGTTGTTATGGACTGAACTGTGTTCCCTTAAAATTCATATGTTGAGGCCCTAACCCCTCCCCTGTATATGGAAATGGGGAATTTAGGGAGGTAATTCAGGCTAAATGAGATCATAAAGGTGAGACCCTAATCCAGTAAGAAGAGGAAAAATAAATCTCTTTTCCTCTCTGCTAAAACACAGAGAAGGACAGAAGAGGACACACCGAGAAGGTGACCATGTACAAGAAGGAAAGAGAGGTCTTACTAGGAAACAAATTTTCCAGCACTCTGATCTTGGATTTCCAGCCTCCAGAATGGTGACAAAATAAGTTTAAGTTGTTTAAGCCACCTAGTCAGGGGCACTTTGTTATGACAGTCTAAGCAGTCTAATATAACAGGCCACTCGCTGCAGTGTCATCAAAATTATACACATAAAACAACAATCTGATCTCATGCTTTAAAAAACTTTAAGGTCCCCCTACAGATTTAGAAGTCCAAACTCTTGGCATGGAACCCGAGTCCATCCTGTGTGTCACTCCCATTGCAACCAGCCCAGGCTGCCGGCCTTTACCTTGTTTTCAGCAAACACTTGTGATCTTGCTGTCCTTGGCATTTTCCGAAGTTACAGTGAAGCCCGATGCCTTGGGGGAATGGTCAGTATGTGCTATATCTAGAAGATGAATTACGTGTTAGGGGATGACAGGATGTGAAGGAGAGGAGCCACGTTGTAGGCACAGTTACTTCCTGCCTTTCTTCCTTGTCACCAGTCCGCACTGAGTTTGGGAGAGGGCATGGGTCCAGGCCCAGAATGAATAGTAATGTGTAAGCTAGGAGTTAGTAAACTTGTTTCATAAAGGGCCAGGTGAAGGTAAACATTTTAGGCTTTACGAGCCATGTGATCTTTGTGACAGCTCTGCCTTTCTGGCATGACAGCCATCATAGGTCACCCATCAACAGACGAGATTAGCTGTGCTCCAATCAAACTTTATTTACAAAAGCAATCAGTGGGCTAGATTTGGCCTGTGGGCCATATTTGCCAGCCATTTCCTGATGTGCCAGTCCCAGACCACGAACGCTGTTGATTTGAGTCAAATCTGAAACTACTTCCAGATCTTTTGTTATATGAAGGAGGGGAAATTGCAATTTATAATGTCTTGCTATTCACATTATAGGCCTTAGACCAACAGAATTGGCACCATATGAGAGTTGGTTAGAGATGCAGAATCTTGGGCCCCGCCCTAGACCTCCTAAATCAGAATGTGCATTTTAATAAGAGACTCCAGTGACTGGAAGATACCCTACAGCTTGAGAGGCACTTGTTGAAACCACTGTTGATCCAACATTCTATTCCTTGCAGCTGAAAGCATCCTTTACTTAAAGCAATAGGCAGGGACCACATCATGAACAAACATATATACTTTGCTAAGGACTTTTGTTTTGTCCTGAAGGAAATTAAGGTGAGTGAGACGGTAAGTTTTTTGCATTTGTCTTATTTCCTTTATGAAATAATAAACTCCTAAAAATCCAAGTGTATACCATAGACAGCCTCCTGTTACAAGGCCAGCCAGGAAGACCCTCCACTACCGACACACTAGCAGATGGAATTCAGAGGCAGCTTCTTCTGGAAGACCTGTTCTCCTGCCGATAACCTACTACTCCAGGGCTTAGGAGGATTCTCTACTTCAGGTATATCCTTGGAGCTTAAAAGTGGCTGCTGGCTAGAACTCCAGTGTTACAGTCTGGAACCTGAGTCTGGAAAGCTTTCATTGTACTTATCTTCAGCATGGCCACCACCAAGCTCGGTTCATTGACTTTCTGAATATGTACTCATCTCTCCTATAAGACCATAGGCTACTTCGGTAGCAGCAATCAAATTTTAGGATTTTTGCATTCCTTCCACAAATGAACAATTAGAGTCAAAGGATCTAAATATTATCAACTCCTTTGCAAGAGAAGTCTTTAAGGCTCTAACACAATCCAGGAATGCTTTCATAAAGAATTAAGCACAAACATTTGCTTTTAGGGCTGCCCCATTTATCAAGTCACCACATCCTCCTGTGGTTTGTTTATGAAGAACTAAAACCCAAACACACACCACCTCTAGCCCAGTTACGTAGAGAGTGTCTGTGTTTGTGCTCACATTTCGGTAGCATGTCATAGTAAGCCCTTTATAAACAATATCTCATTTAGGCCATAGACGACACTAGGAAGGCGTAAATTTGTACCCTCGTGTTATTGACGAAGAAACTGAGGTAAGAGAACGGATGTACCTAGCTTAAGATCACATGGCTAGAAATGTGGTGGTGGTTGGATGGGGATTAGAATCCAAACCCAGAGTCTGGTTCTTGAGTCAGTACTCTGAACCGCTAAGCTATGTTCCTATGAACAGAGCTCTGGCACATCAAAGGCCAACCTCTTATTGCCCTATTTTCTTTCCACCTGTAGGCATCTTCAGTGAGGCTTTTCATGTGACAAATAACTCATACTAGGCCCAGGTACACTGAAAATAAAGTGTGAGAGCCACTCAATCTATGGTCAAGTTGAGTGAGTGACAATTTCTATATTTAATGCCATTCCCCAGTGGGAGCTAATGAGTTCATCTATGATTATTAAGACTGGGGAAATACCTCCTAAATTGTGTATGCCATTCGATTTTGTCATTGTTCCTAGGGATTTTTTTTTTCTCTCCTGAAATCCTTTTTGGCCTTTCCCCCCACTCTTTCTCTTGTCTCTTTTTTCTTTCTTGTCTTTTTGTTCCTCTTCTGCCATCACCTGGCTGCTAAAACTGGGAACCCAAACTACCCTCCTCTAAATGCAATAAATAAGGGTGGTACAGTCAGGTAGGGATCCAACTCTTGGTTTCACCTTGGCTTGTGATCTCAGGCTCGTGGGATCGAGCCCTGCATCAAGCCCCCACATCAAGCCCCAAGCTCAGCTCAGAGTCTGCTTGAGAGTGTCTCTTTCTCTGACACTCCTGCTCGTGCTCTCTCTCTGTCTTTCTTCCTCTCCCTAAAATTTATAAATAAATCTTTAAAATAAAATAAAATAAATGCAATAGATGCTATAAAATAAAATGCTAATAAATAAAATAAAAGTGAAGGTTACACCTTCAAAACAGATCTCAAAGCCAATTCCCTTTTTCTTCACCACTCTCCCCCCAGCCCAGCATTTCCCTCTGTGAATGTCAACCGTTGGAGACAGACACCTGGCGATACCTCCCAGACGACTGGAGTGGCTTTTCTTTTTTTTTTTTTTTTAAGATTTTATTTATTTATCAGAGACAGAGACGGAGAGAGCGAGCACAGGCAGACAGAATGGCAGGCAGAGGCAGAGGGAGAAGCAGGCTCCCTGCTGAGCAAGGAGCCCGATGTGGGACTCGATCCCAGGACCCTGGGATCATGACCTGAGCCGAAGGCAGCTAGCTGTCTAACCAACTGAGCCACCCAGGCGTCCCTGGAGTGGCTTTTCAATTCAACTCCTGTTGCCACTCCTGCCCAGCCACCCATTCTTCATACAAAAGTCAAAGTGGCCTATACTACTCCATTGTTTAAAGCCTCCCAAGGCCTCCACTTGGCCTCAGAATACCTTCCAAACTCACATGGGATCTGGCTTTTCCCCAGCCTTCCCAAGAACTCTCACTGCATGCTAGCCGGACCAACCTTCTGATGACTCCTCCAATGGGCCAAGTTCTTCTCATCTCACAGATTCCTCCTCAGCTTTCAGCCCTGCCAAGAAATCCTCCCACCCACCTACCCACCCATCACCTCCTTTAGGTCTTAGCTCAAATATTACTCCTCAAGAGACCTTTCTAAACTTATACACTAGTTTCCTAGGCTCCTCACCCCTGAATTTTTTTATTGAAATTTTTTATAAAATTCATTTGTGTTTGTATGTTTATGCATTTATCTCTTGCCCCTCATGACACATGGTAACTACCATGAGGTCATGGACCATAAACTCTTGGTTAATGACTTAGCACTGGGTCAGGTCTATGGTAAGCAAGTGCTTGGTTATTATTTGTTGAGTAAGTAAATCAACATAATCTGCAATACATGCACATCTCATGAAATACAGAATGGGGTCTCTTCGGAAAACAAAAGAAAAACTCATGGATTCTCAAAGATACATGATAATGTAGTGCCAAGGTCTAGTGGGCCAACCCATACATTAATACAGGACTTGCTTCTGTGAAATGAATAATAGAAATGGAAATATTAATATATTTGTGGGATTATGAGTCAAAATTACTTTGAAAAAAAAATGTCAGTATACATACCGGTATCTAGTGTAAACAACAAACACAAACACAATCTTTCTGTGCTGATTTGCTCCAGCAATGGCACATATGTGTATTCCAGAAATATAATACAGTTCCAGCAGCAAGTATGAGATATCTCCCCTCCCAGACCCAGGACATGAGATTACTCTAGGCCAGGAGAATGGTGTACACATCAGGGTACTCTTACATTCACAGTCATTGTAGCCAAAACATTGGACTACTCTTGCTTTGGTTACCAGTATCTAGAACAAAACAGTTTAATGCATAAAGTTAACATTCATTTTATCTATAATGAATTACATATAGACCTTTGAATGGTTAAAAAGCAGAATATTAAATCCTAGACATCAAATTGACCCTTTACTACCAGCCCAAATAACACTATTTCCCGTAGCATTCCTCAATAATGTTATTTTTCAATGCATGACATATTTTGTGAGTATTTACGTCTCTAACGTCATCTGATCTTTGAGGCAGGTATTATTATCCCTATTTTACTGTGTGTAGTGGTTAATAAACTATTAGGTCTCAGCTACATACCAACCCATTTATACTGTTTTAGGATTCTCTGCTGGACAATGGAGTTGCCTGCCCACAAGACAGTCCTTCAGGACTCAGTCCTGCTTCTCCTGTGATGAGCTGGAGATGCCAAAAATCTCCCACCACTTTTCTCAGCGAAAGCGAAGGAGATATTTTGCCCATAGGGCACAGGAGTGTACATGAGGGTGTTGGAATAGCATAGCCATAGTCGTAAAGTGGTCATCCAGATATTCCCAGATGGACTGACAAGACCACGGAGGTAAGGTGAAGATTTATAAGACAGTTGTGGATTTTGCAAAATATGTCCATAGACCTCTAAGGGTGTGAGTCCCAATTTTATTTATTTAGTACATGCTTGTGCAGTGCCTATCCTGCAACTCTTAGCTTAGTTCAGCGCCATAACAATGATGTGAAGTAGGAGCCACTAGCATCACTTTCCCTATGTGCCCCCCTCCATGTCCCCGCCTCACACTCCCTCTCTGGTGCCTCTCCTCCCCTCCCAGCTTTCTTAGCGCTCCCTCCCTAGTGTGTTCCTCCCCACACACTCCTCTCTCCTCACCCCTCTCCCTGTATACCCCTCTCTATTCCTCTCAGTGGGCTGAAAGACAGCAAAAGCAAAAGCGAGAGTTTAGAAACCTGATCTAGCTTCCAGCGACTCGTGGTGTGAACTTCTCCCTTCCTACCTGAGTTTGGGTAGGTTATTTAAATTTCACTACCTTCCTCAGTAAAATGACACTAACTTCTCCTCCTGGCTTTTCTGCTCCCAGGACTCATGGCTGCTCCATCCGCAGGGGCTGAGGAATCATGCCTGGGCTTCATTGTGGATTCTCTCACTCCTGTACCCAATCCGGGAGCAAATCCCATTAGCTCTATGGACCAGATACCCAGAGTCTCGTCCCTTCTCACCACCTCTGCCATTCCCACCTGGGGCTGAATGTCACAGTCATCTTTTGCCAGGGCCGCTGCAATTGTCTCCCCGCTGGCCCCTGTGCTTTGCCCCTAGTCCTGTCCCTGGTTCGCAGCCAGATGGATCGTGTCAAAAATGTGAATCCAACCATTCTCTTATCCGAAATCCTCCAGTGGAAACCACTGTAGCATAAAATCCCTTGCAGAACCTCTGGGTTCACAGTGCGACCTCTCACCTTGTCTCCCACAGGCCTGATCACTCCACACACCGTTCCCCTGATCCCAGAGCTCACCAGTACCAGGCTGGGCTCTTCGCCCATGTGGCTCCTGTGTCTGCAGCATCCTTCCTCAGGATTTCTGCCTGACTTGCTCTCCTGATTCCTTCAAGTCTGTGGTCAGGTATTACCTTCCCTCTCAGGCCTTTCCCAATCACTCTATTTGTGATAGAAATAATAAAATCAAATAATAAAAAAAAATAAAATAAATAAGGAAACAGTCCCCCTCTCCTTTCTGCCATCTATTTCTGATACTGTAGCACTTTCCCTCCTTGTCATACGGGCAATTATTTCACCGCCGCGACAGCCTCTGAGGCCACAGCCAGACAAGATCTCCTGGAAAGGCTCATGGGTTGACGGAAGATGATTGAGTCACATGGTTTATTAAATCCCTTAAAACTCACACTGAGAAAGTGGTGATAAGTTCACATGCTTCACATAGTCAACAAACGGGTAGAAAAACCACAGTACCCAGGTCAACAGCTATGATGATACTCAAATGTCTGTTTCTCTCTCTCCTGCACCAGCCTTCTCTGAAAGTACCCAGACCAGAGTTGAATTTGATCATGGGGTCTCAGCAGAGAGAGAAGGTATAGGAAGCCGGCACATGGCCCTGGCTGCTGCTTGTCAACCAGCCTGATGAGCAGCATGGATTTTGTGGTTTAGGGCAATGGTCACTTGGAACCAGAATACCTTTCCCAGATGTGTGGCCAAATGAAGAACTCATGAATATTGAGTGCCTCACACATATTTTAGTGTCCTGAATATCGGGGATCCTGGCCCTGCCATTTCTTCTATCTTTGCACATGTGCTCTGCTTTATCTAACACACCTTGCCTGTTATACTTTACTTATGTATGTATGCTTCAATATGAGTTTCATCCATCCCAATTGTTTTCTTCTATAGCTGAATTGAATATCCTAAAAATATGGCAAATGCACATTACAGCTTTCGAACGTGTTCCTTGCTTTACCTATTTTTTTTTTTTTTTAATTTAATGGTCTGTATCACCCAGCCGGAATCGGAAGTGCCACGAATGGAGAGTTTTCACCTGTGCTTTTTCACCACTGTATCTCAGCACCTGGACGCATGCTTGGTGCAAAGTAAACACTTAAGAAATCATGGTGGAAAATGAAAGGAATTCTGAAAAACCATGACGATAACAATCAAAGAGTGTAAGAACTGCAATGGAGTGGGAGGGACCATGAGCTGCAACAGGAAAGGATGGAGAAAGTGAAAGCCACATCCCGCAGCCCTGGTCGTGCCAGATGCCTATCCCTTTCCAGGAGGTGTGTGTGGGCGTCATCATGCTCATTCTGAAACTTCGGAGCTCATCTCTTCTGGGAAGGGTCACTTTGGTTTCTGTGCTCTCGGAGCAGCTATTCCTTTGCACACCTCACTCACAGCCCGACTAGATGTCATCAGCAATCTTAAGATATTTGTTTAATGAATGAACGGTTAACAGTGGTACCGAGACCTCAAAGCCATTGCGAGGACAGAGACTTAAAATGACTGCCGGTAGCCACTCTGATGAGGTTGTGCTTCGCTCGACCTGATGTGTAACCAGTAGAAGGTACAACCTCAAGAACCCTGGACACATCGAGACCTCAGGCCTTGTATTAGAATGTGACAAAATACTCCAGGCAGGGTGGCTTAAATAAGAGAAATGTATTTCTCGCAGTTCCGGAGGCTGGGAAGTTCAAGATCAAGGTGCAGACTGATAGAGTTCTGGCGAGGGCTCTCTTCCTGGTGAGGCCTTCCTCCTCACACTGTGCTCACATGCCATTCCCTCTGCATGGGTAGGGAGAGCTCTCTCCCTCTTCCTATAAGGCCACCAGCCCTCTTGGATGAGGGCCCCACCCATAAGATCTCACATAACCTTAATTACCTCCTGAAGTCTCTGTCTGCAAATACAGTCATGTTGGGACTTAAGGTTTCAACATAGGAATGGAGGGGGAGGTTACAGATTTCACTCCATTCAAGGCCTGATTTCTGCCCGGCAAAATATCTTTTTTAATTTTAGTTATCAAGATGTTATATGTTTCCTATGAAATCCACAGTTAATCCTTTGCCACTTCTGTCCTGCTTCATCCATTTCACTTGCCCACTTCCTGATATGTAAGTTTGACCCTTGGCCTATTGGTTTAACCAGTAGCTAGATTTTTCCAAATCGAAATTTAGGACATACTGTGTCATGAGTATGAATGTGTTTATGGAATAATAGGATGAAATGCCTAAAGTTAGGATTGTTCTGGAAAAACATAGATATAAGTATAATGATGATGATAAATGACCTGATTCTCCATATTTATACCTCAGTGGTTTGGGGAGACTTTAATTTAGCTTGTTGTTTAATGCCACTCACATTCAACCAAAATCTACTTGTTGACTTAATTTTTTAGATAGTGAGGAGCTTATTGGTACTGGGTTATAGAAAATACATAGGCCGAAAGCAGACAGCTTTTCATGGCAGAAGTCCTCAAGGTTTCTTTGGCCATAACCCAAAGCAAGAAATTTTTACTTTCTACACAGGGATGCACTCTGATCTATTCTAGTCTTTTTTTTTTTAGTTTCAGAGGTAGACTTTAGTGATTCACCAGTTGCGGATAATACCCAGTGCTCATTCCATCGAGGACCCCAGTGTTTGGTGAGAGGGGTCCTAGACAGGCAAATCACAAAAAAGGCTCTTCCTGGCTTTTTACTTCTTTGTCTTTGACTTAGTTTGCTAATTGCCTCCTTGCCAAGATTTCATTCTCCTTTGAAAAGCTCGTTGGACAGTTTTTGTTTTATTTTGTTTCTCATCTCCTCCCCCCTTTTTTTCCAGGTCACACTACCAACGTTGACTTGGTCATTGTGGTTTGAGGTCAGCAAAAGAAGCTTAATCTGGGGGTGTGGGGGGACAAAAATTTTATTGCACCTCTCCAGTTGCTGTCTGATGACAAGAAGAGCTTCAGAGTTGCTCAAGAACTATAAGAGTATTGTGGGCTTAACACCCCAGAAAAGTAAGGTTGACTCCGCTAGTTGGTGAAGAAAGATGGATCAGGTGCTGCCATCTATGGGTGGCACTGTGAAACAGCCGCGTTTAAGTGGGGGCAATTTTTAAGGCCACTTGTCTTTACAAAACCTTGCTTTGGAGGGGACTAAAGATAGTTTCCACTTATTCTCCAGTATTTTATTTCCCAGGCAGCTTGGCTTCAAGTTAAAGCATTGTGGATGGGAATGACCCATCTTTCACCCTCAAGAAGCTCGTCTGTAAATTAGACCAAAGGGAAGGTCTAAAGGGAAGGGGGAATTCCCACTCCGTCTCATTACTGTCCAAGCCGACATACTTCCCCTTCAGGATGGTTTGAGGGAAGGCGGGACTGTCTGCTTCTGTCAGAGGGATTTCAAAGAACGTACTGTTCCCATCCTTTAGATCTCTCAGATTGCTTCATGGGTCTCCTGAGATGACCAAATGTTTTGTGCAAAGGGCAACTTTAAAGAAAAACAAAATATTCCTGCCCTGTTTGGAAGCCTGTTGAGTCTAAATACTACTACACCACTGTTAGTAGGTTTGTTTATTGGTGGAGGAAACCGGACATCAGAGCCCTGCTGCTTCCATATTTAAAGGATCCCTGTTCATTAAAAAAGAAAGAAAGAAAGAAATACACACCTAAGTAGAGTTAACAAAGTTATGTATCTAAAATATTTACACTGGAAAACCATTATCAGTTTTGTGAAAAAATGCAATGCAATTTGTGTTAATCATTACATTAGTGTAAGATTTATTTAAAGCGTTGATTCATAAAGCACTATAGCAATGGAATGAGTTACTATTACCAGGGCACACAAATTTAAAGCAGAGGGCTAAGCACTCAACTCAATACAAGGATACATTAGTGAACAAAACAGACTAAAATCCCTGACTCTGGAGCACACATTTTAGCGGGGGCAAGGGGGATAGGGAGATACACAGTGGATAAATTAATTATATATATAGCATGGAAAATAAGTGCTGTAGGGAAAAAAGGGGTGTAAGGAATGGGGATGGCCAATGTGTATGAGGTGGAGGGTTATATTTTTGAGTTGACTTGTCAGGGTACACTTTGTGGAGCTGACATCTATACAGGAAAAGGAGCATTCAAGGCAGGGGAAATAAGCAGCTTGTGCAAAGTCCCTGGGGCAGATGTGTTCAGAGGTGGGGTAGTTGGGAACTAAGAGGAAATGAAGTTGGAGAGGAAATTCTGGGAGGGTGTCTTGGTCATGGCTCATGGGCTTTTACGTTCTTACTTTGGCTTCTATTCTTGAGTGCAATAGAGAGTCACTGAAGGTTTTGAGCAAATGAGGAATGCCATCTGATATAGCTTTTAAAAGAATGATGCTAGCTGCTAGTGTGAAAATAGGTATTTGGGTGTGAGGGCAGAAGCCAGGTGAACAGTTAGGAGACTTGTGGAGTAGCCCACGAGGGGGATGCTGGTTTCCCCTGGGGTTACAGGGGAGGTGATAAGAAGATACCCGATTCTGAATATAATCTGAAGATGGAACCATCAAGGTTTATGGCTAGATACGTTGTGAGAAGTGAGAAAGAGAGGGGTCAGGGATGACCCACGGTCGTTGGCCTGAGCACTGGAAGGTTGAATGGGCATCAGTTGAAATGGGGAGGACTGAGAATAAAGTAAGTTTCCAGGATAGTCCTTTCAGGGGATGTCGAAGTCTGGATGTGCAACCATATTGGGACATGCAATCAAGAGCCCAAATTTACAGCTTTTTGAAACACTGGGTATCTCAGTTGGTTAAGCATCTGCCTTCAACTCAGGTCGTGATCCCAGAGTCTTAGGATCAAGTCCTGTGTTGGGGTCCCTGCTCCTCAGGGAGCCTGTTTCTGCCTCTCTCTCTCTCTCTCTTCTGTCTCTCGTGAACAAACAAATAAATAAATAAATAAATATTTTTAAAAAATAAATTTACCACTTTTTGACTGCAAAGCCTTCCTTTCAAAGGCCGTTCAAAGGCCTTCCTAAGCCACTCCTTCACAGAAAGTTTCCCCAGTTCTGCCATGGCTAACAGGTAGCCCTCTTAGATTCCTTCCCACTTTGTACTTCTCCAGTATGCATTTTAGTGATGATTTTATATCTGTGTGATTATTTGCTTATTTACTATTGCCCCTACAAGGTCCTCAGTACTATGCATGTGGGGGCTGTGTCTGTTTCTGCTTCCAATCCTAGTCGCACCTGCTGGACGGGCCTGGCACATGATAGTTTTCCAATAAATACGAGTTAAAGAAAGAATGAATCATAGTGAGATTTTCAGAGGTTTTACAAGACCCTCAGGAGACTATAATTTTCTAAAGATTTTTATTTATTTATTTGACAGAGAGAAATCACAAGTAGATGGAGAGGCAGGCAGAGAGAGAGAGAGGGAAGCAGGCTCTCTGCTGAGCAGAGAGCCCGATGCGGGACTCGATCCCAGGACTCTGAGATCATGACCTGAGCCGAAGGCAGCGGCTCAACCCACTGAGCCACCCAGGCGCCCAGGAGACTATAATTTTCAACCCCGTGGAATAGCCCAACTACCTTGGGTTTATTTAACTACCTAGACGGGTTTAGGTCATGGATTTTTAGGTACTGGACACAGGCAGTAGGAAAGCAGCCCTGTTCTAAGAGGTGGCTCTTCAGGGCCAGGGAAGGCACAGGGCCTGGGTACATACACCCTGAAGGAGCCAGTTTGCTTTGCCTACCCCGCCTGTGTGCGTGATGAGCGGGATCCACGCCCTTGCTCTCATTCCTTCTCCTTCAGCACAGTCTGGATGAAGGCACAGGGACCCTTCCGCTGAGGAGGCATCAAGGGGGAGAGGCACCAGCTGCCTCCGCTCTCCACCCACACTCTGGCTCCTGCTCCTTGGGTGACAGCGGAACTGGCCTGGAATCTTGATCACTTCTGCTTCGTACCATGGATCTGGGAGCCAAAGAGATGGGAGGTCTACAGACCTCAACAAGCATGTACCTCCTCACTCTCCTCTGTCTCAAACACCTTCCTTGTATTTCACACTTACGTTAAGTGTCCCCTGGCTCTTAATTTCCTTATCACTCCCAATTTAAAGCATGGTTTTTTAACTTGAACAATATCAACACTGGGGGCTGAATAAGTCTTTCTTGTGGGTTGTGGGGCAGTTGTGTGGTGTTGAATGTTTAGTGGGATCTGTTTAGTGGTAATCCTGTCCTATGATGCGTTTTGGACAGTTGGGGCCTAGGCTCCCTCCACCAACCACTTCAACCTGTAGTCCTCAAAGCTGCCCATATAATCACTGATACCTGCATCCCAGCTTTCTGACGGTTTTTTGATGTGGGGATATTCCTGCTCTTTTATACACTGTCTGAACCTTTACCCACTTAATGATGTTTTTATTGTCTGTATTCAGTTATTTCCCTTGTTAACTTAAGAAATGGTTTTTGTTGATTATAATACTGATGATGGAAAACTCAAAAGTTGTTAGATGCCAAAATAATCTTTGGCAGAAAATCCTGGGAAACTCCCGGATGAGTGGGAAAATTACTGGGTTTTGTATGATATGACAAGCCTTCGCGAATCTGAGGAAGGGAGTTGTTAGCTGGGCTGCCAATGGGGAAACTGATAAAACGAGATTTGTTATGAAATGTTACATAAAGTGTGTGGTTCAGTAGAGATAGACAGAGATCTCAGTTTTCCATACTATATCGGAGAGCTGGGTGCTCAGAGGAAGTTAGAGCCTGAGGGCCTTCAAGGAATCAAAGTTAAGTCCCTCACTCAGGAAATAACAAAACAGAGGGTCAGGAGAATAAATGTTTTGCCCAAGGGAAGTAAATAGCATCAGGGTCTAGATTTGAACTCAGATCTCCTGATTCTGTTCTGATGTATGACGATGTTTCCTCAATCCACAGCAAAATGAGAAAAACCAGGAAAATTTAGAAAGGTTTTTGCAAATGTGAACTATTTACAGTTTAAAAACTGTCTTTTATCTTGAGATTTATGCCCTTCTGGCCCTCTACTGTGTGTGTGTGTGTGTGTGTGTGTGTGTGTGTGCGCGACAGAGGGAGAAAGAGAGAGAGAGAGAGAGAATGTTGTCTCTACTAATAAATAGTGGCTCTAGATGTATTTGGAATTTTGGGGATTTTCTTAATTCCCTTATTTTGGCAATTCCAAAGCAATTTACCACACCACCCCTTTAAAACAACAACAACAACAACAACAATAAAAATCTGGGAAGCACTGATATAGAGAGACCTTGTATCTAAAGAACAATACACAATACAGAGTTTCTTTGATTTTCCTAGCGAGCTGGGCAGGTGCACAGGCCTCATGTGTTAAAGGAGACAGAGACACCCCCCGACACACACACCACTACAAACAGTGACCACTACCGAACAGCCTGGAGCAGGGCCTCTCTGGAATCACCCTTCTTCCTTCCCTTCACTCCCTCTCAGGAAACCAGAATTTTCTGGCGTCCTTGGACAAGACTCCTGACATGGCGCCCCTCCGGTCACCAAGGTGGCTGCATCCGGTCTGACCAGACTCCTCTGTGAGTCTGGCTGGAGTGGAGGTTGGACTCCCACCCACCTTGTTCTTTCTGGCTGTGCCTTACTCTAGAATGCAAAAGGTTTAGGATATATGTTCTCCAATTTTCTTAAGCCCTCTGTTTGAGAAAAGAATACCAAATCCAAGGAAAATCTTTTTTGATCGTTATAGAAGTTGGACTGAAACCACTGCTGTGCATCTTTAACCTCTAGCTCATTCCTGCCCCTAGGAAACGGGAGGCGCCAAATCCTAGAAAACTTCGTCTGGGTTTGACACCCCACCAACATGCCTTGGTATACCACTTTGACCAGACTACTCAGATTCCACATTTACATCTTAACAGAGGCTGCTGAAAATGCCAAATAATTCATCTGAAAAGCTGAGTGAAATTGCAGACTTGCCCCCCCACTCCCCTCCCCCGCAGTTAGTTGGGGGTTGGCGCACCATAAACCTGTGAGTGTCCTTCGAACCATGCGGCCTCCGCGGCTGCCAACCAGCACAGAAGGAAAGATATGAAGGGTTTAAAAAAGAGGAAGGGGACAGCGGCATGTCTCAGAGATCTGCAAGTTTTCAAAGGAAAAGGAAACTGAAAAAGGAAAGAAATACATGGTCAGCATTGATCTGTATACCCTCCTCGTCGACTCGTTACATCCATCCCACGGGGTGAGGGGTCAGATAACTCTATCCTGGGGAGACTATTCCACTGAAGTTACACCTGGGCAAGGATGCAGCCACCTCTACATATTGACTATTCCTGAGACCGGTGCAGGTGGTCTGGAATGAGCCCTACCACCCCCCACCCCAACCTCCCACCCACCGGAAAGATTGCAAGTCCAGGAAGCAGCAGCTGCAGAGAGGAGAGACGGGAGCTAGGGATGAGTTGCTTAGAAGCCATGTATGTGCTTTCTCATTTAATCTCCACAGCAATCCCATGTTGAGAGTATTATTACTCCCATTTCACAGATAAGAAATAGCTGTGCCGAGAAGTTAGGTAACTTGCCCCGATCATAGGGCTGAGAGTGGGCAGAACCCACATGCCCACCCAGATCCTCCTGTGTTTGATCTCTGCACAAGCTGCAGGGCATCTGGTTGTCCAATGGATTTGGCAATTAGGCAAGGGGACTGTGGTTTCTGAGCCATGATGGGACCTAAAGGATCTAAGGGACAGAAGCAAAAGAAAAATAAATAAATAAATAAATAAATCAGATACAGCCTCTAGGAACACACAGGACTACATGAACTGGTTGGTCCCAGGCTTCCTGCAGTCCTTCCTCTTCAGTACCCTGCTAAAGGGTCCTGTAGAGCAGCAGAGGCACTTGAGTTTAGGAAGGATGGGAATCTATTCAATAAAAAAAACAGCTTATGTTCTGGAGGACAATGCTCCATCGGAGCCGATGCAAAACAAAGGTGGACATTTGATGAGTCTGTATTTCTAACAGTCTCTGGAGTCAAGAAACATGCCACATTGTTTGCCATGATATCTTTGTTACAGAATTACTGTAATTCAGCTGACTTATCCCTTCATTTCAGATCATTAATATTAACTGACATCAGAGAGATATATGTTTAAAGCTAGAGAAAAGTGATACTTGACGAGGCAAAAATAATCTCCACATTTTAAAAAAAGACATCAGATCTTTGGAAGCCAACTTGTGCAATTTTGTGACAGCTCAGGAAATCCACTGGCTTCTGCCTCGCATCTGAAGATTGTTTACATTCCAGTGGAATTCCTGGGAAAGTCCAGAGCTCCCTGCACTTTGAAAACAATGGCTTATGGAGATCAAGATCAACTACTCAATTGCAGCCACAGGGCAGGGTTGCGAGGGTCCTCCTGGACAGAGGAGCCCAGACAGCATTCCTCAGGAGCCTGGCCAGTTGGCTGAGGTATGCAAACTCCAGCCTGAGAACAAGATTGCTACTACACCTCTTATCATTAATAGCAATTAGTGTTGACAATATCTACAAATTTTCAGAGTCACAGCCATTCCCGGGACAGGCTAGATAACTTATAAGGTTTTCCTTGGCATGGAAATAGGGTCAACCATAGTATGCCTTCAGCTATACTAAATCCCTCCTTCTACAGAGGAGGAAACAGAGGAGTTTAATCAATTTTTTTAGATGATATTTGGAATCAAGCTTTGTTTATTCAACACATATTAATGAAGCTCTATACTACGTGTAGGGAAAGAACATTGAAACTCACAGCTTCTGTTAATAAAGGAGGAATGGACTGGGGAGTAGGTCCATCCTTCTGTTGGTCATCATTCTGTTGTATTTATATAGTTCAGGGAACCTGATTCTCCATGCGATGTTAATTGTAACCATGAGAGACCAAATAGGGAAATAGCGTCCCTCCCAGGGCTAATTTAAGGATGGTCTGGTCAAGCAGATGTGAAGGGAAATTTACTGTGGGGCTTGGAGATATTTCTGGGAATGATTTTTCTTCCCCAAAGGTTGTCATCTGTGGATGCAGGGCCTGGAATTGGGGGCTCGTCTATGGACACACTGAGGCCAGTAGAGAAGAGGTGGGAAAAAACCCGAGATCCTGAGGACCTTGTCGAGCTACAGAAAAACCAAAGTCAATCAATAAGCGAGCTAATAAAATTGCTGATGAAAGCAGTGGAGTTAGATTTTCTAATACTTGCCACGAAAAACATCCTTTAAGGGTATTTGAAGTTCTAGTGACAGATCATTACTAGAGTTTCCATCTAAGGACTTCTATTTTCTCTGAGGCAAGTGGGGCGATGGGAGATTTGAAGAAGGTGAAGAATCCAAAAGCAGCACCTTAAGGAAAATCAGGAGTGCTGAGATCCTGAGAGATTCTGGTGGCACCAACCTCTTCATTCAGGTCACTTTCCTCCAGCTGGGCTCAGCAGCCCCAGAACAGCCTTGGAGAAGACATGTCATTATAGGCAGTGAGGTTTGGGGTCTTGCCAGGTAGGTGTTTTCTCCTTGCCTTTCTTTGTCTTTATTATCTTCCAAACATCAGTTCAAATCAATATTAATACATGTCTGCCAGCTTGGAGGCACTCCTAAGTTCCGATAAAGATAGAATATTCTTGTGACTTCCAGGTTGGCCCAGGTAAATTCAGAACATCTCCCTGTGGGTCCATGACCCCATGGCATTAAATGATCTTCAACTATGAGATTATACATTGTCAAATGGGGGGAAGAAAAAATGTCACATGAAAAAGAAAATGTCTCTGGGGACTACAGTTAAATGTCTTTGGGTTAAAAGCAAAGGCATATGCGGGCACCTGGGTGGCACAGTCTTCAAGTGTCTACCTTCATCCCAGGGTCCTGGAATCGAGCCCTGCATCAGGCTCCCTCCTCAGCAGGAAGCCTGCATCTCCCTCTCCCATTCTCCCTGCTTGTGTTCCTCTCTCGCTGTGTCTCTATCAAATAAATAAATGAAATTAAAAAAAAAAAAAGCAAAGTCATATGGTGATCAGACGCTTTAGGTTTGTTTTTAAAACACAAAACTGCCCAGTGTTGATAAATATGTTCATTCATTTCTTTCATATTCCCACACTGAGCATGCACCATGAGGTAAGTTCATGTGCTACAAACTACAGACGTGCCTTTTGGAAGTCAAATAGAGGAATCAGTTTAAAGCTGTTGTTTACAGCAAAATCCAGAATTGACCCATGGCAAACAGAACTGTAAGGAGAGTTTCAGCTCCTCTTTGGATCAGAAGGGGATAGTTCTGGTACATGGCAAGGGAGGTTTCTTTAGGTGTTCCTAGTAGACATTCTCTGGGCGGGAAGGTTGGACAGCACGTTTCATGCACTTCAGAAGCCTTCCTGAGGGCCAGGGGCATGGAACAGCATGGTCTGTGGCTGCTAGTAGTGTTCTGGGCCTGGACCTTGGAGGAGCGTGTAGAAGGATTGGTGGATGAAGGTCAGGACCATTTAAGAACTCGGATTTGACTGGAAAGAGGCAGCCACTGAGGAACTAAGGAAGTCAAATAATGTAGTCAGATTGATTTCTTAGGAAAACAGCCTGTGGTAGTGCACAGAGCAAAAGGGGAGAGTAGAAGAGCAAGTGAAAATGGGGAAGCATGTTGGCCCGTGAGATAGGCATCCTGACAGGAGTGGAATTCACAGTTTAAAATAGAATAGAGCCTGGTATTTGAGGAACAGAATCTATAGACCACCACATTTGGCTTTACAAGTTCAAAGCTTATTTCCGAACCCTTCATCAGGCGAGTCAGCCTTGTGCTTTCTTGGATTGCTGAAGTCTTACAGAAATACAGTCCAGTGACCAAAAGAAATCTTTGAAAGATTATGTTAATCCTTGAATTGAGTGGTTAAAAACAAACAAACAAACAAACAAAAAAACAAAAAAACTGAAAAGGATCCAAATATACAACCACAACCACTCCTACAATAATTCCCTTTCCTCTGAAACATACCTCCCACACACTCTGCCTACCTCCATGATATGCTAAATCTTCTCTCAGCCCTTTGCCCCAAGTGGCTGATCACTACCCCATTCCACACTCTCCTTCTGCATCTGCATCTGTCACCTCCTCTTTCAGAAAGACCCCATCTTTGAGGGGTAGGGGGGGATGGGGAGGGAAAGAACTGCATCCATGATGAATGGATCCTCTTTGGTGGGTGGGAGAAGGGGAGAAGGCTGGAGTTACTCCCAGGTTAATGATTTTTGAGCCATTATGGTACTTTCTCTCTTTAAACTCATTATTGATTAGCCAGAACTCAATCATCAATATGAAATAAAAATTGAGACAATTATCTGAGTACTTCTGAAAAAAGGAAGAGGTTTCCATTTTGACCATTCACCATGGCTATTTTTCTTCTTCTTCTTTTTTTAAAATAGACTTTATTTTCTAGAGAAGTTTTAAGTTCAAAGCACATTTATTTTAACAGAGTACAAATGATGACTCAGTGTTCAGAAAGTTCTGACTTAAGTAGAAGCTTGCTATGGAAGAAAATTTCCTAGAAAACACACTGTGAAAATGACCTTGGTGCTACCCAATGGGCTTTATTGGATTCATTGGCCTGATTATTGAGCTTTATTTATTTATTTTTCAATCATTTCTAATTTTATTTTATTTTAATTTTAATTTCTAATTTTATTTTATTTATTTATGTTCTAAAATTCATTGTTTATACACCACATCCAGTGCTCTATGCAATATGTGTCTTCCTTAATACCCACCACCAGCCTCACCCAACTCCACACCCCCTCCCATCCAAAACCCTCAGTTTGTTTCTCAGGGTCCACAGTCTCTCATGGTTTGTCTCCCCCTCTGGTTTCCCTCAACTCACTTCTCTCTATCTCCCAATGTCCTCCGTGTTATTCCTTATGCTCCATAGGTAAGTGAAACCATATGACACTTGACTCCCTCTGCTTGACTTATTTCACTCAGCATAATCTCTTCCAGTCCTGTCCATGTTTTACAAAAGTTGGCTATTCATCCTTTCTGATGGAGGCATAATATTCAAAGATAAACTCAAAATGGATAAAAGAGTTCAACGTGAGGCAGGAATCTATCAAAATCCTAGAGGAGAACATAAGCAGTAACCTCTTCAACATCAGCCACAGCAACTTCTTTCAAGACATGTACCCAAAGGCAAAGGAAACAAAAGCAAAAATGAACTTTTGGGACTTCATCAAGATCAAGCAAAGGAAACAGTCAACAAAACAAAAAGTCAGCTCATGGAATGGGAGAAGATATTTGCAAATGACATTACAGGCAAAGGGCTGATATCCAAGATCTATAAAGAACTCCTCACACTCAACAGACACAAAACAAATAATCATGTCAAGAAATGGGTAGAAGACATGAACAGACACTTCTGCAAAGAAGACATACAAATGGCTAAGAGACACATGAAAAAATGCTCATCATCACTAGCCATCAGGGAGATTCAAATCAAAACCACATTGAGATACCACCTTACACCACTTAGAATGACTTTGTTAATGAAAATTAACAAAACAGTAAACAACAAGTGTTGGAGAGGGTGTGGATAAAGGGGAACCCTCCTACACTGTTGGTGGCAATGCAAGTTGGTGCAGCCATTGGAAAACAGTGTGGAAATTCCTTAAGAAATTAAAAATAGAACTACTCTATGACCCTGCAATTTCACTACTGGGTATTTACCCAAAGATATAGATGTAGTGAAAAGAAGGGCCATCTATACCCCAGTGTTCATAGTAGCAATGGCTACAGTCACCAAACTGTGGAAAGAACAAAGATGCCCTTCAACAGATGAGTGGATAAAGAAGATGTGGTCCATTCATTGAGCTTTAAATCTGTGCCACTCCTGTTCCAAGGTTTCTACTTGTATGAATTCACTTAATCCTCACAACCACCTGAGTACTCTCACCACTCTGTAGCTGAAAAACTAGGGAAATCAAGCTAGTAAGTGGTGGAGTTAGTAGGACTAAAATCCAGGCTATTGGACTCTGAAACCCAGTTTTAACCATGAACTTTTGCTGATCTTGTGCAGAAATGTTAAACTTGTATTTCTGGGCATTCTCTCTTGGGTAAAAGTGTATGGAACATGGGTTCTATGTGTTGAGATGATGTCTAGCTTTTGAGGATGACCCATGAGATGGGACAGAAAGAGCAGAGGTCCTGGATGGTAAATGTAGCTTATATATCATGTTACCAAGATTCAGAGCATTTCCGTCTTACATGACTTCTGTTAGGTGCTCTTCTAGGAGACCTTAAGGCCTTAGGCCCTGTTTTCTTCATATACAAGGATGTAAAGGAGAGAATAGTGCTACCAGAGGTATCATGGTGATGGCAACGAAGATTAAAAAAATTCCCAAGAAGAAGGAACCAGTTAGAACTAGAGTCCAGTTGCCTCTCTGGACATAGAATTCTTACCCCACTGCTAATATTAGAAACCCTGGATGTATTCTTATATCATGAGTGGGGGATAATGAGGGGAGCAGGTTCCTTTTTTTTCCCCCCAAAGCACAATATAACAACTGAAAACTAAGAAGGTTTTTGTGCAATGAAAAATAAGGCCTAAAGCTATTGAGCCATGAGACTCTCAATTTCTTCCACTCACTTCCTACCTCTCTTTAGGGCATTCATGTTAATATTAATACTCACGTTAACACTACCAATTTCATCTGTTAATATTTCCTTACCTGAGTCCCATACATCACTAAATTCCCCAGTTGGGTGCCCCTTAGGTCTACATGGCTGATCATAAACTTCCCAGGAACCTGGAATAAAGTAAATACTCAATGAATGCTGGTAAATTCATAAGCAACATCAAAGGATATAATGAGTATTGAACAATCAGCTCCAAATAACTTTCCCAAAGTTTTTCTAAGTATCCTAAAAATATCAGGGGGTGGGGAGAATTGTTTCTGTCTTTCTCATTGCCCAGGGATTTTCTCCTATAAGCAGTTAATTAGCAGCAGCTTCCCCAAATTTCTGAGACCAAGTAGGAGCAAGGGTAGACAAAAGAGCATACACTAAAGGCAAGAGACAACTTTAGTCAGTCATAGGAAGTCCTAGTGTCTTCACTTAACTGGGATAAGGGGGCTGAAAGTGTCTCTGTTCCAATTCCAAAGCATTCCTATTTGAATGGAGTGGAGTTTGCCTTCATATTTCTTGGAGTGGAGTTTCTCAGACATATTTTCACCCACACAGAGACACTGACGTGTGTTCCTGACTTTCTACTTCAGTTATTTCCAAATTAGTTTCCACATTTTTATTGCTGTGAGATACTGTGCTTATCATTCTGCTTCCATCTGTTCTGGCCACCACTTGGCATGGGATAGTGGGGAGTTCCATGCCCATTTCCTACAAGGCTCTGATCTGCTTCCATGTAAGTTCAACTGATGAAGTCCTTGAACAAAACATCCCATCTAGCTTTGACCTTTGTCCATTGATTCAATGTGCCTTCCTCTACCTTCCAAAGTTTGAGCATATAAATATTTTCTTGTTTCATAGACATTCTGCCCACCACAGATGAAAGGTCCGTCTCAATGCTTGTGTTGTCACATAAATATTGAGTTATAATATGCCATTATTGATATTCCCAGACAACACACGAGCTTGGCGGCCTATTGTTGTGGGGGGAAAAACAAAAACAAAAACAAAAATGAATGTGTCTCCAAGAGACTAAAGAGTGAATGAAAATGAGGTAGGCACTCTGACCTGTGAGATAGGTACTCCAACAGGAATGGAATATAGGGTTTTTTTTTTAATATTTTATTTATTTATTTGTATAGGAGAGAAAGCAAGCAAGCAAGCTTGAGCAGGGGGAGTGGGAGAGGGAGTGGGAAAAGCTGACTCTGAGCTGAGGAGGAGTCTGACTCAGGGCTTGATCCTAGGACATTGAGATCACGACCTGAGCAGAAGTCAGACACTTAACTGAATGAGCTACCCAGGCGCCCCAGAACACAAACTTTAAAAATAAAACAGACCCTGATATTTTGGAAACAGAGACTGTATAGACCATTACATTTATAGTTGTAAATTCAAGAATTCACTTCTGGATCTTTTACCAATGAAGAGTCTGCCTTTTGTTTCTTGAACTGGTGACATTATTGCAGAAATAGTCTAGAGACCAAAACAAATTTTTGAAAGTGCGCTTAAAATTATAAATTAAGTGGGGCTGGGGTGTGGAGACTTATCTTAAAGATTTCTGATAGAGAATCTGCAAACAAAAATAGCTCATTAAAAATCTTAGCTTTGGGGGCACCTGGGTGGCTTAGTTGGTTGAGTATCCAACTCCTGATTTTGGCTCAGGTCATGATCTCAGGGTCCACAGATCGAGTACTACATTGGGCTCTGTGCTCAGTGGGCAGTCTGCTCTAGGTTCTCTTCTCCCTCTCTTTCTGCCTACCCTCCTTGCACTGTCTCTCTCTTTCTCTTTCAAATAAGTAAAACCTTAAAAACAAAAACAAAAACAAAAAACTCTCAGCTTTCTCCAAAGGCTACTTTAGACTGGCATTTAAACATGCAAACCAAGCATAACTCCTCTTGGAATGACCTGGAAGGATACATAGGAGTTATATATCCTTACATATCCTTAATATCCTCATATATGTATATATATGATAGATATATGTTCAGTAGTGGGTAAGGCCCAACTTAAAGGAAATATCCAGAGAAACAAATTTGGGTCAGTAGTGAGGTTTAGAGTGCCCTTATTTCAACAGGTTGTCCCTCAAGACAAGAACTTGGCAAGAGATGGGAGCATGTGCTCCTCTCCTATATTTCCTGCTTCCTTCCCTGTCACCTGGGTGATGTACACTTGAGCTGAAATTGATGAGGATATTTTGTTGAACAGAGAGGCTTCACTCCAGGCATCTTAGGAGAGGTGTCCTGAACTGTCCAGATCAGATCAGGCCCACCTGGAAGAAGACACAGTAGCAGGTCGAAAACACACCAGAAAATGAGTAAAGACAAAATGATGTAGTAATAGATGTTTAATGTGAATGGCTATCCCCATTCAAACAGCAAGATAAGGGCATTTTTAACTGGAGGAAGTAAGGAAATTCAAAGAAGCATTTGAGGAAGTGAAGTGTTTCAGCTTAGCCCTGAATCTAGAAGTGAAGAAAGACTAGTGATTATGAGACACCAAACCCCAAATGGCCAGACTCACATTGGTCCCTCAGTGGTCCAGACATTGTTGAAGGAACTCTGGTTTAGCATTTCCATTAAAGTTTTCCATCCAGATTGTTCAGCATTGAGTTCTCTAGGATGAGAAGAATTATCCCGGGGATGTAAAAGATGACAATATTTCAGAACAGGAAGCTAAATGGAAGAAGAATCAAATACAAAGGGCTGAGAATGTTTTCAACTTTTCAATCTTTTTAAGTGTTAGTAATGATTAACACCTGACCCAGATGGAGGAAATGACCGAGGCTGCAAAAGCAACAGAGGCAAGATGTGGCAATGATGGGGGATTTCTACTTTATAGACAGCTAGATTCAACCAAGCTAAAAGCAGAAGCCTGGAAAGTCTTTGACTTACCTGGCTGGCCATTGAGTATCCCCAAAGGAACACAGTACTGGGAGAGGAACTTCTGCCCTGAAAGAATGATGGAAAACCAGTGCAAACAATTTAGTGAACTGAAGTAAGAGGGGGAATAGCAAAGAGTGCAAACATCTTCTGAATCCTCACCACAATACAGAAATCTCTCCAGGCACTTAAAATATATCATCTCATTTATTCATCTTAATGACTTTCTAAGATATAAGATGACCTCCTGAGGTAAGGCATGATTATCTCCACTTAGCCTCAGAGAAATTAAGAAACTGGCCTACAGTTACCCAGATAGTTTGAGCAAGTACAGGCACTGAGCAAAGTCCTGACTCAGAGTTCAAGCCTCCTCCACTACCATATTGCTTCCTTGAGAAACCTGAGCAAAAATATCCAAGTGCCCTCAAGAGTGTCAGTCTTTTAAACTATATCTGGAAAACCATTTCAGAAAGAATTCAGTTAAAGGTCGGAGTGAGCCTAGGACTTCAAATATAAAATAGAGGAGATGTAAAATATTTGGGTGACTAATAATCTCTGCAAATAACCCAGTCAAGTAGAGCTGGAGAGGTCAGCAAATATACTGATGTGACTCTCAAGGAACTCAGTTCAGATTTTTGAAAGATACATAAGAAAGGCCGAAAAGCTCAAAATTAGAGAGAAACATACAAGTGAGGTTACATGCAGCATCTGGAATGCTAAAGTTTAGCAGGAACTAAGATTGGTGAAAAGTGCTGAATTGCGAAGTGAGGGGATTTAGGACTGTGCTCGGAGCAGGAAGTAGGACAAGGAAGGCAAAGATCTGTTCCAGAGGCAGATGGTGCAATGTCAATAGGAAACTGGGAGAAAAACAAACTGTTCTACTTCTACTTTGTTTCCATTTTCTTCATCAACAAGAATAATCTTGAGACCTGCTGTGTTGAATCAAACTTTGGTAAAAGACTCCTGAAACCCAACAAGCCTCTTGAACTAGATTAATGAACTGCCTGAAAGGTCACATTGCCATATTAATCTGAGACCATGAAACATGGCATAGGCCTCACAAAAGTGGAGTTCAGCATATGGGATCTTGATTTTCAAAGGGAAGGAAGGTGAAGTCTATGAATGATGGTCTGGTAAGTTTGTCCAGAACAGATCAGGAATCTGCATATATTCCCTACAAACAAGTCATGCCTCATTTATCTGGAGAGTTCTTACTTGAACAGACCTATGTAAGGCTGATGACAAAGAATATTAACAGCCTTTAATATCCTTGAAGATAAAAAGGAAAATTGGGAGCTAGAATATCATCAATTAAGCACATTTGTGACTAGTGAGGGACCATAGCTAGGGAAACGCTACTCATGAAACCATGTCATCCTGGAGAGAGAGCTCTAGGAGTTTTCATCCACAGCCCTATCTTCTTAAGCATTTTTGTTTCAGTTAATATGGGCTCAACTGGCTTTTTCAGTAAAGTTTTAGATGATTAAAGACTGAGAAGGATGACAAACACTCAATGCCAAATTTAGAGTTCAAAAAGAATTTGATGGGCTAGAACAATGAATCCAACAAGGAAACATGCAAATACATTCATACCTGGATTCTAAGGTGAGCTCCACAGGTATGCATGCCCAGAATAGTAGTATACAAAGAATACCTCTGGGGATTTGTTGACTCAAAATGAATGAAGGGTCTGAAGGGGTTGCTGAAACCTTAACTGTCACCTTTGGTTGCGTTAATAGAATACAGTACCTGGGACAATAAAGTTAACAGCCTCTCTGCTCAGGTTAGACTGCGCTTCACAAAGGATGTTCAGTTCTGGGTGTGCTCTCCAAAGAGGACAGTGATTATTAGAAGCTTGGCCAGAAAAGAAGAACAGAGATAGGAAATGAGAAACAACTGAAGGAACTGAAAAGGTTTGGCCTGGAGAAGAGAAGATGATAAAGAATTGGATTACTTGTCTGTAGTCATGGGGCAGAACCAAGGCCAACTAGATAGACTTTGTGCTAATTTCAGGAAACACATTCTAGTAATTATAGACATTTTGCAAACAAATGGGCTGACTGACAAAGCTGGGCGTTTCCACTCACTCTTACTCTTCAAATACAGGTTGGACAATCACTCACTGAGGAGGAGGAGGAGATGGAGGAGGAAGGGACAAGAGATTCTTGTCTGAAGGTATGTCATCCCTGGTGGCTGTTCATCTAGCTCATTCTTTAACAGTTTTGGGGAGGGAACACCGCCTAATGCTATTGCCTACACATTTAAATAAAAGATTTTTAGATATTACTCTCACTTCTTAAGTTACTACAGATCTTAAGTAACTGCTATACTGCTTTCCAGAATTTGGAACTGTCCCTTAGATGGGATCTAAGATGAATTTCTCCCTCTATTTTCTGCACCACTCCACTCTTTTCACTCAGATCACCATCATCTCTTGCCCAGAATACAGCAATTCTTTCCCGAATATTCTCTCCCAGACTTCAGTTTTATGCTCCTTTCAACGTTCACTCCACACTCTGTCCACAGCATTCATTCTTAAATGTATAAGTTTTCAAGTCAGTATAGGATCATCTATAAGATCTTTAATGATTCTTTTTTTTTTTTTCAATAAATTCATGGCATAATAAGGTGGGATGAGGGGAGGGCAAATGATTGACTGCTCTGTAATCAAAGGCACTTAAAAGGTGTAACCACAAAATGCAATGTTTGAACTTAGATTGACAATTAACTTGGTACAAACCAACTCCCAATGTTTTTATAAATTATAATAGAAATCTTTGGATTCGTTTCTTAGGCTTTTCCTCCCAAGAAACCATCCCATTTTACCTTTCCCAACAAACAATATAACACACAAGTTTTCTGTCTTATAAGCAAAGATGCAAACTGGAAGCGCTAATTGAACTCATCCCTCTGACTGATCATTTGAGAACATAGTGGAATTGGTTACCATCTGCATGGGCCATTGCTCTATAGTGCTCTATCCCAATTTAAGACAACAGCCTCTGGTAGAGAAGTGGTATAGTCAACTCTTGATTGTCTGCTAGTGGATGGAAGTTGATGCAAATGTAATTGATTGATAAAAACTTTGTCTAGTGTATTCCACTATCATAACAATGTCTAAAAACCTGGTTATAAAAGAGTTTTTAAAAACAGGGAGATGAGAAGCAGTCTTTGAGAAATGTTTAGGAGAATATAACGGTGGTGAACTGAGACTCCTAAATTCTTTTTCTTTAGACAATTATTTCTAAATTACTTCTTTTAAATTGTTTATCCTGAACTAAGAGCTTAATACACCCTCCCCCAGGAAGGCTTAAGTTGGAATCCTCTCTGTTATAGATGCCTTAAATTATGATGTGTAAATTCTGGAGCTATGGGATTGCCTCTCTAAGCACCAAAGAAGCAGAAGAGAGTATAAAGCAGGTGGCTTGAAAGAAACAGAGAGAGATATTGAAAGGGAAGCCTTGGGGCTTTCCAAACCTTGTTATGGTAGCTTCCAGAAGCCTAGATACCTCTTGGATTTCTTAAGATATACCTTTATTCTTATAATAAACCTTCCCTTATAGACAATAGAAACTAAAAGAAAAACGAAAATGAGACCCAATCATTATTCAAACATGTTTCAAGCTCTTACTTCTTCTATGAAAACTTCCCTGATTACATTAGCCAGAGCAAAGCTATCTTCCCAAGCCCTATAGATGTTTGTTATCTCCTCCACTCACTGAAATTTTTTGTGGACTGCTTGAATTATAAATTTTATTTATATATCTTCATGGAGAATACACATTATTTGAGTGAAGGAATTAATGTATTTTACTCCTTTGTGTTTCCCACTGCACCAAGCAAAGCCTATGGTAGACCCTCAATAAGTATTTATTGATTTAAGAGACCATTTCATGCTCACTAGTCTAAACTCCAATTGTCAAGTAACTGAAATCATCTTGACATGTGATAAAACAATAGAGCTTTAGCAGGTAGGAAATAAAAAAATGGGACTCTCAGCAAAATAACTCCAGGGGGGAATTCTAGATTATGTGCCAGTTTAGAAATAGTCTTAAAAGACCCCCCAAAAGAGTGTGCAAGCCTGGATTAGCCACCCTAAGATGTTAAAATAGTTGGCTGGCTGAACAAATGTAATTAGTTTGGGGGCTTACTCAAGCATGCTGTATAATTTGCCTATTGAGTTGCCTTATTTTCATGTGTTGACAATTATCTATGCTAAGCTTTTCCCTATTTACATCACCCAGAAATAAAGAACTTACTGTATGAGTACAGGTTTGGGGAAGTCTGACTTGGCAGGCATTCTCGTGTTGTGAAAAAGATCTGGGGGCTTTAATTGATTTCAAGCTTCATATGAGTCAAGAGCTTGCTTTAATTCTTTAAAAGAGTAATGAAATCTTAGACGGGTGTTGCGGTTATCTAGAAGTCCAATCTCTTGCATGGTGTTGGATTTTTTTGCTATCTCAAATCATCCAGAGTCTCCTTTAACCCCATTGGTGGATCCCTAAATAGTCCCTTCTATGCGATACAGCTAAGTCATTAGGAAATTCTTTAGTATTTTAAGCTTTATCTACTATCTATTTTTCTGGCACTTCCACCTATGGAGCTTAATTCTACCCAGTGAGTCACATAAACCAAATCTCACTGCCCTCCTTTATTGTAATGGAAACACAATCTATCATTCCTCGGCCCCACCCCCAACTCTGGGCTTAACATCTTCCCAGTTCCCTCTGCTTTTTTCAGAATTTGTTTTGTAGAGCTGATTTAGGTTTACAACAAACTTAACAGAGGGAAAGAACAGTACAGAGATTTCTCATATACCCATGCCTATGCCACAGACATGAAGAGCCTCCCCCGCTATCATTGTTCCCCACCAGAGTGGTGCATTTATTACAACTGATGTTCCTACATTGATAAGTTAGCATCATCTAAGGTCCATAGCTTACTTTGAGTTCACGATTTGAGTTACACATTCTATAGGATTGGACAAATGTATAATGTCACAGATCCATCAGATGATGTGTATGATAATACCATCCAGAATATTTTCACTGCTCTAAAATCCTCTGTGCTCTGCCTATTCATCTCTCCTCTGCCCTTTCTCTCCAAAAACCCCAGTAAAAACTGAAATTTCTACTGTCTCCATATTTTTGTCTTTTCCAGAATGTCTTATAGTCAGAGCCATGCAGTCCTTGAAGTCAGAGCCATGAAGTCCAATCCTTTCAGATTGGCTTCTTTCATTTAATTTTACACAATTAAGTTATCTCCTTGATAGCTCAATTCTTTTCAGTCCTAAGTAACATCCCATTGTTTGGATATACCACACATTATCCATTCACCTTCGGAAGGACATTTTGGTTGCTTCTAAGTTTTGGCAGTTGTGAATAAAGCTGCTATAAAAATCCATGTGCAGGTTTTTGTGTGGACATAAATTTTCAACTCCTGTGGGTAAATCCCTAGGAGTGCAATGGCTAAATTGTAAGGTAAGGGTATGCTTGCTTTTGTGAGAAACTGCCAAACCGTCTTCCAAAGTGGCTGTGCCATTTTGCATTCCCACCAGCAATGAATTGAGAGTTCCTGTTGTTCCACATCCTCGTCAGCATTTGGCATTGCTGGTGTCCCAGACTTCCACCATTTTAATAGGTGTGTGGTGATACACCAGTTCTCCTAAACAACTGTCTAAGCCATGAAGTTTCCCGATCATTCACTGTTCCCACTTGCCATTTTTACCAAAGAAGAATATGAGGTTCAAAAAAGTGTTATTTGCTCAAAGCCATGCAGTCAACATCAGAGCTGAAATTTGTATTCACAGTTATTCACAATAAACTGATTCACAATGAAGCGACCTCTTGTTTTACTTACTGTGAATAAGGCTATAGTATAAAACATCACGAATCACAGGGACTTTATAAGAACACAGACAATATCTCAAATTTCTGTCTCCTTCAAATGAAAACATGACTGCCATTTTGACTAAAAGGTTTGAACAGGTTTGAAGGAAATCAGTATTGTTTCTATTTTTAAGTTAATTAAAATGATTGTTTTTTAATAATATGCCAAGTTCATGCTAAGTATAGGGATGGAATATACTTAGCTTATTTCAAAATATACTGAGTTTTTCCAGCACAAAGCTATCCAAAGCAGGAAAGATGCATAGTAGATTTTTAATGTCTGATATTCACATTAAAGATGAACATACACATTCCCTTTATACTTGGTAACTTGTTTTTCTATCTGAACTTTCTCAAGGATCTATAAACAACATGTTTATAAACAACATGTCCTAAGAAATATATAAACAACATGTTTATAAACAACATGTCCTAAGAAATAGCCTCATATTTCATATTTGTCCAAGTGAGTGGAATGTACATAGTGATCAACAACTTGTGCTTATCGTAAATGTTCAGGATTATGAATTGCCAAGTAAACTTTAAAAAGTAACCAAAAAAAAAAAAAAAAAAAAAAAAAAAAAAAAAAAACTCAGATGATACTATTTTCACAGAATTTGGCCCAAAGCTGCCAAACTGCAGTTTGGAAGTTGACTAAATTTAGAATAAAGGCTGGATAAAGAAAGGGAAAAAAAAAAAAAAAAAAAAAAAAAAGAATCCTGGAAATGAGTGATTCTGATTTGACTGATTTTTCCTTGAGGTCAGTTCTAGGTTGCTATATTCTGAGTCTTTATGCCACTTAGTCATGATGGGAATTATAGTTGACCTGGATTTCCCCATTGACATTTCCACTTGATTAGCTCTGAAATATAAAGTGTATGAGTTCTGTTTCATTCTAGACTTAAGTAGCAGGAAACTTCTGCTTTTCTTCCCAAACATACTCCCTCAAATCTATACAAGTCAGAAGTCCCAGGAGAATCACACAACAGATGTTTCTGGCATATGATTCATTCACCCAGAGGGACTCTGTGGGCATTAGTATAGGAATTTTTCATAGGTCCCCAGGTACTGCTTAACAAATTAGAACTATTAACTAATTCAAACTAATTGGACAAAGAACAGTCTGAATTAGTAAAGTCTTTTAATCATATACTTAAGAAAACTTTTCCATTGTAATAATTTCACACTTACCAAAAATATTACAAGAACAATACATGAAATTCCCATATATTTTTAGCCAGATTTCTGAGTTATTTATATTTTTACCATGTTTGTTTTATCATTCTTTTTATTTGTACATGTCTCTATTTTTAATTTTTTTTCTGGACCTTTTGAGGGGTTATTCTTTTATACTTCCCTTTACCTCATACTACTTTCTGAGAATTTCTTAAGAATAAGGGCTTTTTCTTACTTAATCATAGTACAGTCATCAGATTTAGGACATTTAACATTGATGCAATAGTTTTATCTAATCTACCATTCACATTTTTTTCAGTTATCCTATTAATATTCTTTGTAACATTTTTTTTTTCTCCAGGATCCAGTACAAGACCATGTATTACATTTAGTTGTCTTTTCAGTTTCTTTAAATTTGGAACTTTTCCTTAGTCTTTTCTTTGCCTTTCATGACAAAGGCTAATAATGTTATAGAGTGTTTCTTCATTTTGGTTGGGTGATGTTTCCTTGTGATTAGATTCAGGTTACACATCCCTAGCCAGAACACTGCGTAAATGATGATGTGTCATCTCAGATATTCCAAATACAAGATATCTATCTGCCCCTCATTCATGATGTCAATTTCGATCACTTGATTAAACTGTTACCCATTTTCTCCATTCTAGTTCCTATTTTCTCCCTTGTAGCTAGTAACCAGTTGACGGGGAGACCCCTTAGGTCCATCTGAATATCCTACTCCTCCTCAAACTTTCTTCCTAATCTTGAGGATTTTTGCCCTAATCCATCTTTGCTATGATGGTTGTAAACTGCTGATTTCACTTGTCCACCCAGTCCTCCATATTTATTAGTAGGTATTATTCAAAAAGAAATGCCTCTCCCCCCCACCTCAACTCCCTCTCCCACTCCCTTTTCCTCTCCCTCTTCCTCGCTTTCACTTGTCTAGCCATTATTAGTACAGACGTATAGATTCCGGTTTTATTCCATGGGCTATAATCCATTCCTGTCACTGTTCATTTTTTTTTTAAAGAGATTTTCTTTATTATTTGAAAGAAAGAGAGTGAGCGAGAAAGAGCATGAGCAGGGGAGGGATATAAGCAGATAAGTAGGGAGCCCGATGTGAGGCTCGATCCCATGTCCCTGGGATCATGGCCCAAGCCAAAAGCAGTTGCTCAACCGACTGAGCCACACAGACACCCTGTCACTGCTCATTTTAGAGCTAAAGTTGTCCCAGATCTGGCAGTTTGGTGCCCCTTTAAGCTGGCTCCTATATGCTTTTGATATGTTCCTATAATTATTTTTAAAACACTTTCATGTTTTCTAGTTCAGTAAGTTTTTCCAGACTCCTCATTTATCTCCCCCACCACAGCCCAGTTCTGGAACTGGGCATTTCTTCAAGGACCTCTGTTCCATTTTAATGGGAAATAGTATTTAGAAACTGAGGTCTTGGCACTAGATAAGCTCATTGCTCCTGGGGTTTCTTTGCCTCTAAGCCCTCCCAGGGGACAGAATCTGGAAAATACATATGCAAGTACATGTATGCACAAACACACACACACTCACACAGACACCACACATGGTGGTTGTCTGTCTGTCTGTATGTATATAATAGAAATTCTGACATACTTGTACCATCAATATCCATCCCACTCCACAAGGTTCTTCACTGACTTCCCCTGCTCCATCTTTTTATCTCCTTTCTTCTACAGTGAGAATCCTGACCTCCAACACCATCAGGATACTGACCCATCTTTCCAGGGCTACACCACACACAAAATAGTTTCAAAACTGTTGTACACAAGTCACTATGTATATCGAATAAAACAAAAGGAAATTAAGATGCATTTGCCACTCTTTATTTCTCCCCTCCACGGTAACAGGGTATTTTCAAAGTATTGTGGTCTGACGTTACTTGAATTAGTTCTTCCCCCTGCTGCCCTTTTAGTGTAGTGGTATTAGTTACCCATTTCCTAAAGGCACACTCAAAGAAGTGTCACTTTGTTCCTTATCACTTCCCTCCAACTCCCTTTCCCCTCTTGTAGGTCACCGATTTCAGTGCCTGCTGGTTTTTCCTTCCTGTGTTTCTTTTCCCCCAAACAAGCAGATTTATGTGTTTTATTTTTTTTGTTATGTAAAAGATACTGTAAGTACTCTCACAATTTGTTTTTTTTTTTAATAAAAAACTTAATGCCTTCTGGAATTTGGAGAAGGATGATGATGATGGTGGCAACGGCAAGCTTTTGACTGTTGGCCAATCTGATGAATGTGAAAAGGTATCTCTATTGCAGTTTTCTTGTGAGTGAGGTCATGCTTATATCTTTCTGCTGATGGGTCTTGGTTTTGCCAGTTTTAAAAAAGGATTTCCAGTGTTTCCTCAAGCTTTAAAAGTTCTTTATATATTTGTAATACATATAGTAGTTATATATATGTAATATATATTTATATGTAATAGATCTATATTAACCCTTAATCTGTGACAAATACTTAAAATATTTTCTTCCTAGTTATTATTTGTCTTTTACTTTGCTTACTTTAAAAAAAAAAAAAAAAAAGTTTTTTTGGCGGAGAGAGACACAGTGGGAGAGCGAACACAAACAGGGGGAGTGGGAGAGGGAGAAGCAGGCTTCCCATTGAGCAGGGAGCCCAATGCAGGGTTCAATCCCAGGACCCTGGGACCATGACCCGAGCCAAAGACGGACGCTGAAGGAGGGAACCACCCAGGTGCCCCCACTTATGGGTTTTGCCATTTAAAAATGTTTTGGCAGTCAAATGTGTTAGTACTTCCCTTGCATCTGGATTTGGGATTATAGTGAGAAATCCTCTATCTACACTCAAATTTTAGAGGAATTCATTCATGTTTTCTTTTACTATCCGTATAGTTACTTTTTTTTTTTTACATTTATAACTCAAATCCATTTGGAGCTTATTTTTGTATACATGAGAAATGGACATAGTTTTACCTTTTTCCAAATGCCCCAGTACCTTTAAAAAGTCCAATTGTACCCCCCAGAGATTTGAGAAACTACCTTCATCATATACTAGATTGCCATATGAGTTGGGCCTGTGTCTGGACTTTCTTTTTCTATCTATTCATGTACTAGTACCACGCTGTGTTCAATGTAGGGGCTTTATCACATGTTTTAACACCTGAGAGGGCTCACTTCCTCATTTTTCCACTCCGCTCACCCTACACTCTAAGTCTTTCTTTTCAGTGTTTCCCTAGCAAGTTTGTTTTACCATATGGACGTTAGTAGTAACTTGTCCAGCTACAGGAAAAAAGAAAGAAAGAAAGAGAAAGAAACAGAAAGAAAGTTTGCTTGTTGGAATTGCATTAAATTTATAAATTATTTTATGGAAACTGACACCTAAATACCTTTGAAACCTTCTAACCAAGAGCCCAGGATGTCTTTCTGTTTATTTCAACTCCACTTTCCTATCTTTCAGGAGTATTTATTATTTGCTTTATTTAGGTTTTGAACATATCTTGTGAAGTTTATTTAAATATTTTATCTTTCTTACTGGTATTGTAAATGGGTTTATTTTCTTCTGTTGTATCTCCTAACTGGTTAATATTTATGTATATGAAGGCTGTTGATTTTTGTGATTGATAGGCTGATTTAAAATCTAATTAGCTTTATTGCTCATAAAGATACAATTTCAACATTTTTAATGCTTCAGAATTCACGAAGTTTTTTGCAACATACACTTCAGTTAACACATAAAATAATCTAGTAAAAAAATACCTCTTCATGGAATTTATACCTTATGATTAGTATATTAATTGCATATAATTTCTAATGAATAGAATCATCATCAAATGTGATTTGTTTTCTTAAGTACTTAAAATTATCTACAAAAAATTGTACCAAGGTCAATGAGGAGTAGCTTTTAAGTGAATAAAAATGGCTTGCATTGTGTTAGAGAGTATGTTTAGAAACGTATGGCTCTGCAGAAAAGCACAGGTCTTCTCCAGCCCCAAGTAGGAACTGAAGCAGATTGAACAACATATTACTTCTCTTAGGCATGCAGTGATATTGATGAAAAAGGATCATTTGTGGTAGTTTCCACCTCTCTGAAATAGGAAAGACTTGAACAATTTTGGGAAAGATAAATGTATAGAACCCAGTCAGAAAGCCAGAAGCTGACAAACCAGGCAGGAAAATAAAAGAGTTCTGATTCTCCTGTCACCCAGCCCACACCAAGAGTCACCTACGGCAAGGAAAAACCCTGTTTATATGATGTCATATAATCACACACGAAACAAAGGAGAGTGCTGAAAAGAGACTTTATCCAACGACCCCGAGGCAGTCTGAGACACTGAAGAGGCGGTGTTGTTTCATGTCTCCCTGGTGTGAAGGGCTTAGCTTCACTTTACCATCTGGTTCAACCAACACTCCGGCTTCACCTCTTTCTTTCCCACTATAGACCAATGCATTATGAGATTTTTTGCTTTGTTTTGTTTTGTTTTTGTTACATGTAACAGAAACCAAACAAGCTTGTCTACACGAAAAGGGCATCTGCTAAGAGGATATTAATGATACTGGTGGAATCCAAGGAGAGGCCAACAACCCAGCCTCTGGAATATCCAGAAACTTCCAAGATGGGAAGTTCCATCCTCTGCCATGAACATGGGTCAGCTTCCAAAAAGCCTTTGCTCTAAATTCCAAAATCTTGAGAAGAGTCCGAAAGACCCAACCAGTATTTCCCTTGGATTCAGGCAAGGCAGACCTCTGCCCTGGGCTCCATGCTTCTGAGGATCCTGTATATCAAAAACCCACGAAAAAATCAACTTCCTAAAGAACATAGGGTCTGTCGCTGGGGTCCTGCTTATAGTTATATAGTTATAGTTCTTGGTCTGATACATTTGCAGTCCTAATACTTCTGAGAAACAGCACTCTGCATGTCTTCCCATAGGACTTCAAGGAAAAGGCACCCCCATCTGGATTCTGTGAGGCCGTGTGAATTGCGCCTGCTGTGGATCTTTGAGGCAAATGCTGCTTTAGGGTGCGGGGAAGATCTGAATAGCTCCTGCACAAAGAGAAAGAGAAAAGACTCCTCGAATCTTTCTTCTCAGTTACCACAAATAAAGTAGATCTCTTTAAAATGAAATATTGTTTCATGGTAGTGCTGACCATCTCTCTCATTTTTCTTTAGGTTAAGATCGGGTCCCTGTGCCATTCCTGATTTTAATGTGACCTTCACAATAGTGGCACTGCACCACATTCTGCAGTGTAAAGAGATTCAGATTACTCTAAAACTCCCATATGTGTAGATCCTTAACATCAGTTAAGCATTGTACTGAGTTTTTCCATGGGCAACTGCTTGGACATTGAATGGTAAAACCACAAATAGTTTTATTCTTATAAAACATTAAGGTTCCATTAAAGTTATAAAACTTGTTAAATTGACCTTGATTTAACTAAAATCATGACATTTAATTACAGTTTGTGTTTTGCTTTTTAATTTGAGAGATGATTTAGAATTCTTCAGATGAAAGAGAACTTTGGGCTGAAAACTTAGGTTTCACAAGTTTTATAGAAATACTTCTAAAGTATTCTACATCTTGCTAATTTTTTACATGTATTTTGTTGCAATTTTGGATGAAAATATGATAAAATTACATTTCAATTTTAATTCTTCGGGTCTTAGCAATAATGACAAGTCTAAATCATGAAAGAAGTAAAAAATATAAAAGTAAACTCAAAACAGAGACTAGAAATAAAAATCTTTTTAAATTTTTTTAAATAACTTTTTAAATAACTCCTGTTGCTAAAGCCTCCAGAGAATAAAGTTGAGCCAAACTGAAAGTAATTAAAACTGAGAACTATAATGTTTCAAGAACTATCATGCACGGTTGTTGATAGAATGTAAATTTTGTGAAAATCTGTATCAAAACAATATACCATTAATTTAGTAGGAGATCTTTTTTTTTTTTAAAAAGATCTCCAACAATATACCATTAATTTAAATAAAATAGAAGAAAAAATATATTTTATGAAGTAAACATAAATTATTAATTTATGTCATTTTATTGTTCATCCAAACATTGCTGGTCCATCAATTAAATGTACTGACATACATAATAATATTTCAATTGTCTTTAATTTTTGCCAACACTCAATTATATAAAGATCATAGCTTTATATACATGAATATCCTTATTTATTTATTTTTTAAAAGACTTTATTTATTTATTTGTGAGAGAGAGAGAAAGCACAAGCAGGGGGAGGGAAAAGGAGGCTCACCACTGAGCTGCCCAATATGGGACCTGACTCCAGGACCCTGGGATCATGACCTGAGCCGAAGGCAGATGCTTAACCAACTGAGCCACCCAGGTGACCCCATGTATATCTTTAAAATGTTGTTGATGCAGGAGTTTGTACCTGTTCTAATTTAACAGATGGCAGTATGGAAAGACATCATATAATATAAACATGTTTACCAGGGGAACAACCCAATGCATCTGGGAGCATTTCTCAGAACAAGGGAGGTCATTGTAAGCTAATATGATACCCTCAAAAAGTTTATTTCATTTTGTGCTAGAAACTAGAAACTAGAAAGTTTGAGGTTGCTATTCTTTTTTTTTTTTTTAAGATTTTATTTATTTATTTGACATGGCAGAGGGTGGGGGGAGAGAGAGGACACAAGCAAGGGGAGCAGCAGAGGGAATGGGAGAAGCAGGCTCCCCTCTGAGCAGGGAGCCAGATGTGGGACTCCACCCCAGGACCCTGGACCATGACACGAGCCCAGTGCAGACACTTAAACAACTGAGCCACCCAGGCACCCTGATATCACTGTTCTTTCATTCAAGCTGGAGAATGAAAACTTTCTCTCCTTCAAGTTCCAGTAAGAGTGGGCTCCTAGGAGCCTTCCCTATTCTTCATTCACACAATGTGTCCTGCATGCTTTGTTATATCTTTGGAATACCAAAGATGTATCAATTATTTTTCTGAGTGCTGGTCCACGCCAATGAAGCGTAAGCTCTTCAGGAATAAGGACCATGATTTTTCATGTCTGTTGCCCTGACATTTAGCTCAGAGCCTTATACAGAGTGTCCTTAAACATTTATTGAGTGAATGAATAAATTCACAAATAGATTGAACTTCTGCCATTTTCAGAGGCTCCAGTATTTATATGACATATTAATACCTCTTATCACATATTAATACTATATATTATAATGTTCAATATAATTCCATTATATCTTAATGTATCAGGAACAGCTTTACTAGCCCATTAGCGTACACTTTACATTCATGTTCCTGCTAAACATTAACGATATTGGAACCTTCAGAAGGGAGGAGTCAAGGGAGACGTGATGTTTCAAAATTTGATGAGCTTTTTTCTAATTGAGTTTTTTTTTTTTTAAAGATTTTATTTATTTATTTGACAGAGAGAAATCACAAGTAGATGGAGAGGCAGGCAGAGAGAGAGAGAGAGGGAAGCAGGCTCCCTGCTGAGCAGAGAGCCCGATGCGGGCCTCGATCCCAGCACCCTGAGATCATGACCTGAGCCGAAGGCAGCGGCTTAACCCACTGAGCCACCCAGGCGCCCTCTAATTGAGTTTTTAAGTGACAAATACAGAAATGCTAATCATAACAAACGAAAACTAACACAAAAGGCTGTAAAATAAAAAAATGAAAATCTCCTGTCCTCTCTCTATTTTCCAGTAAGTAACTCTATTTAACAGTTTGCTGGGTTTCCTTCCAGATATCCAGATATTTTTGATACTTTCTTTTTCACACACACAAACCACTCACAGGTCTTTTTTTTTTTTTCTTTTCTTTTCTTTCCTATTTTTTTCCCAGCCAAACTGGGATTGCTGCCCAGATTGTTCTGCGATTTGTTTCCATCACTTAAAATTGTTGTAGTCTGAGCACCTCACTAGCCAGTTTTTTAAGTGTTCTCTTCAAGATATTTAGACACTGCATAGTAAGATATTTCAAGAGTTTGCTTTGAATACACAGTTACAGGTACTTAAAGATAACAGCACTCTGTTATTTCAAATGTACCTCACACAGAAATCTTCTCACACTTGTTTTCTTGGACAGTCTCTTGAAGTGTTGGCTTGGTCTTGAAATTCCTGATTATCAAAGCTTGAGTCTCATTGTGACATCACTCGGGAAGTCCAGGCTTATCCAGCTTTTCCATGGCAGAAATTGCCCTGGGGATTTCAGATCCACCTCATTTGGAAAATTCAAAAAATTATGTAGAAGTCACATCAAGAAAACCTTTGATTTGACAGTTAATCAAGAGTCATTTATTAACTTTCTCATACGTTTTTAAAAAGGGACACATGTGCATATAAGCATTTCTTTAAAAAAAAAAAAAGGTTCAGGGATGAAAATTACTTTTCTTCCCCCACTTAGTTTGGCAAGGAGTTAAACCACAGAAATCAAAATACCATATTTCTAAATAAATATAAAATAGTTTCATTTAGAAGTTATTTTAAGTATTTTATTTGGGTTTGCTGGAGGTCAAATTATAACTTCATCCAAAATTATAATCCTTTTACTAAGGGTTATTTGGCCCATTTCATTCACATTAAACAAGTATAGTTTCTTAGCTATATTTTAAGATGTAGGGGAGGAAAACTTTCTCTTGACCTTCTTACAATCCCTGACTGGGTATGAAAATTAAACCAACAAAGATTAACAGGAGAGAAGCATTCAGATTTTACTGAATTTTTACACATATAACAGAGTCTTCACGAGAGAATGAAGACCAGAAGAAGTGACCAGAACAGGAAGCTTTTGTAGGTTTTAGACAAAGAAACAACAAATTTGCAAAGAATAGAAAAAACAAAGAGGATTGGTCTTGGGGGTCATAAAATGGTGAAGAAATAACAAGGCTTGTTTATACAGCCTTCTCAGCTTAATTCCCTGTGTTTGGTGATAAGGATGTCTCTTTTCCTACTGGCAGAGCAGAGAGGGTACCTCTCACATCAGAGATTTATCTCCTGCTTTCAGAGAAAAAAGGCGGGTACAGGAAGGTTGGAGTTACCTTCCTGCTTTTGCTGTTTTCTCGAACTCCTTCAGCTTAAGATATTCAGTGTGTCAAGCTGTCATATTTTAGGGTAGCATGTCTTGAACCCTATCAAGAGCAAACTGTGAGGTGTTTCTCATAATTCAAAAATAAGGTAGGACCCCCATTCCTCCTCAGGGTTAAACTATGAAATAACACAAAATGGACCATAACAAAAAGAAGAAAGTTTTCTTGAAAATATTAGCACATCTAAAGGAAGACTGTGTCAAGTAAGAGTTTTGCCATCCCTCACCTTCTCCCCAAGAAAGGACAGGGATGAGTAGAGGAGCAATGGCAGGAGAGGAAAGGAGTAAGGGTCGGAGGTCAGCACAAGGGGACAGTGACTTCTTGTCCTGGCCCGATGCTCAAACATTGGGAACACCAGCTATCTTGTGCTGGTAGCCTGCGCATGCGCTCGCCCAGCTAACTCAGCGAGTCTTTGGCCATCCTGCTGAGAAAGTACAAATTAGCTTGGACTGAGAAAGTAAACATATGGCCAGCCATTCATCAAGTTGGAAAAACAGACACAAGAGAACCAGCTGCAAAGTTTATGGGAAACAATATTCCTCCCAAGGACATGCCACGGCTATAAAGTGTCCTGCAACCTTTTTGTTTGAGTGACTACTGCTTCTTTATTCACTAAGAAACACTTTTCCCTGATAGCATAGATATCAGAAATATTGGGGTTGAAATTAATCAGTGAGGATTGAACATTCTATCTTGCCAGGAGGATCTCAGTCATTTTGATACAATGAAGCAGCCTCAATTTCCAGCCCAGATGTAAGGGGTGTCTGTCTATACACAATATTCCACATCTATCTTAACTCTGTGGTTTCCAAAGAAACAGTGTTCTAAGTTCACATCCTGGACCAACCTTGATGTTGACACTTTCCTTACAGCCCTACATTCAGTGTTGACCTTAATTCCACCGTGTCTCAAATCTTGTAATAATTCAGCTCTGCCTTTAATGGCTGAGATGCTTCATAGTTCCTCCGGAGTTCAGGCTTTCACATTACAAAGATTTTACATTATGATAAACCTGGTTTTTCAGATTTCTGATGTGTTTCTCTCGGTTTTGGGCTGATGAGTTAGGACTTCCCATGGGTCTGCCGCAGGAGAGAACACTCCATGTGACTGTCACGTTTCTCACTGTAAGTTAGTTTTTTTAGCTTTTAAAAATTTCAGTTCTTGCTTACAGTGAGTCTAACCCAGGAGATAGATCTATTACTGGGAAACAAAAAATCTAATTGTTAACTGAGGAACAGAGCCCAGGGCCTTACTATCTCATCAGCTAAGTAACAAATGAGCACCAGGTGGGTATATTAGACAGAGCCCCAGAGACCACCTTCTATGAACAAATATATATTCCTCTAACTTCTGCACATTCCAAAATGTTCCCATTTCTTTTGATAACCATAGCACTGCATACAGACATACTTTGGCTCACTGAGCTGAAGAAATTTTGTCAAGGAAGTAAGAAAATGGATACCTTAATTTTTTTTTTTTTTTTTTTTTTGCAGGGGAAGAAGTACTTTATGTTTTGGAAATCAATTCATTAAAAAAAAAAAATGTTTTAAACAGAGAAAGAGATTGGCAAAACATTCTTCCTAGGTTTCCTCCAAACACAAGATCTTTTAGAGTGTTTTTGTTTGTTTGTTTCAAACTGGCCTCTGTTAAGGGCTTTGGTTCTGTGGAGGTGCAGCGGGAGCTGGTGTGGGGCTGGAACGAGGTTTGGCTTTACACTAGGAAGCTTAGCCATGAGTTTGCTTGGGTAATATGTTTAGCTAATAAAAGATAAAGTTTAGGAATCACTGTCTCAGTGCCTTTTATAACCTCTAGTTCGTAAAGTCGGGTGCACTGGTTTTAGAATCACAGTAGCCATCAGTGTTCCCAGTTGCCCTTCTGAGAAAAAAAAAAGTGTGGCTCTCAAGAATTTTGGCTTTGAATACATGGTTGTGAGATGACTGGGACTGGAGTTCAGCTCAATTCCTCCTGACCTATTTAAATTGGCCAGCAAGAAAAACAAGACACCAGAGCGAAGTTCAGTTTCTAGCCAACAGAGGGCGGTAGTGTAAATGTTAGCTTGGACGGAGAGTAACCCGCCAAGGACTGAAGGCTGAGGTAAATTTAGTAGCTGCCCATGAGCATAAAGGCCATCTGACTTTATTTTATTTTTGCCTAGAATAAAGCAGATGACCACATTGTTTTGTCCACTTTCCAGAGCTTTGGCTCATTCTTTTCTTACCTTTCATGCATCAGTCTTCTAACTCTAGGACCCCTTTTCCGTTTTGGAAATCAGAGTTCTGCATGGGAAAGCCAGGTGAGCAGGTGCCCAGAAGGCCCCAGGACTCGGGTGGGCCCCGGAACTCCTGATCTGACTGCTCTCTCCTGGGTTTTGTGAGTCACAGAGTTCCTGGGAAGACAGGTGAGGAGCTGGGCCAGCCATTTGGTGGTAGGAAGAGCTCACACTGTTCAGGTCTCTGAGCTCCAGCTCGATCCCAAAAGCAGTATGGAATTTGCACAGCTAGTGATCTCTGCCTAATGACGGAGAACACCATCAGCTAAACAACTGGTTGGTGTGTCTAACCTGTCACATATCCTGAACCACAAAAACAAAATTCAAAATTTGTTTTCTAACATCGACATCATATTTTAATGTGACATATTTCTTCTAAGAGCATTCAATAAGAAATGGTAAAGGTTTTCGCAAAAACGCCCAGCAGGTCAAGCTTTCGTCTCATCGGCTGGACTGTATCAAATGCCTCCTACTAGGGGCCAGTGTATATTCCTGAGCACATTGTTGCCCTCAACAAAGCTGGGGTCCTGTTAGCGACTGAGAAGTGACAGAAGGGATAATGGGCAGGTAAAGGACACCACACGCCACAAAACTATAGAAGTCTTCTAGCATAAAGTGAATCCCGTGAACAAAAGAAGGCATAAAAATGATTTTTTCATTGTTGTTAATATCATGGGAATTACTCGCTAAATTGACAATTATTATTTAAACATCTGAAGTGTTCTAGGTCTAAGAATTCTGATTTGACCAATTTTGATTTTTGATTCAAGATAATGTAATGCAAATCAAGCGGTAAAGGTGTATCTTAATACCCTTTGATGGCATACTCGGTTGGTCAAACCAGTCGATTATTTCGAAAGTTATGTTGGATGAAAGAAAACAGAAGTATAAACGAAAATGTTAAGTAATCAGGTTGAAGCAGAGTTTCCCCATTTGTCAGATCAATTAATGACTGAACTAAAATTTACAAACAAATTGTCTTGAGACTGAGACTCAAGGTTAAAAGGAAAGACACTTCTCCCTCTTAGTCTTTGGCGGTTAAACAAAGAGATGGGTTGGAATTTCACAGAATTAATGTGATAGATCTTGTTCTCTGATCACTAATGAATAACCTGGATGAAATAAATCTCCTTTCTTTGCCAAGGTGCTTTTCCTCCCTTTTGATGAACTAATAATAATCATTTACCTACAGCAACGCAGACTTATTAGCACAGAAATGTGATTTATATTCAGAAAGAACAACACATTAAAAATAGGAACAGAACAGGGTGGACTAAACAGATGGTATTCCAGGACTGTGAACTCTGACGTACAAATTTAATCCTTTATTGTCATAACCATCAAGGGACTATCCAAAGCCTTGATTTTACTGGAATTCAATTGTATTGACTACCCGCAAAGAAATGGGCCATTGGCTGAAGATCAAAAATCTTTCGTAATATGATGAAGTCTTTTACTATGAAGTACCTTTATCAGGATTCAATCTGCCTGTCAGAGATAAGAAGGGCAGAAAAGAGCAACAGAAAACTAGCAAGGAGGCCCAGATTCAGAGTCTCACTCTGTCATTGCTATCTGGAGCTCCAGAGCAGTAGATGAACCACAGCACAACCTCTCACAGGTGTGTCCTGATTGGAGGCTGATGGATCAGCCTCCCCTGCCCCACCAGACAATTGGATCACTCAAGTCCTTGATGGAGCCTGGGGTCCCAGGGCCAGAACAGTTCAAAGGGGATGGCAGGGCATCAAGTGAGCTTTTTAAGAATACCAATATCTGACCCCCACCTACTTAGGGAATGTGGTCAGTTTCATCATCTAAAAGAATAATAATTTTAAAGAAAATTAAAATGTTTTAATTGATTGAAACATAAAAGCTGCTTTAAGTACACACCCTGTAACACCACTGGAAAGCAGTTATGAAAACACTTATGGTCAGCACCCATGGGGTTTTAATCATTTCCGAAGTAACTCATTTAATTCTTTAGCAAGTTTAATTGTTTGGGATAGTATTCTTATTTTAAGCAAACATGTATTTCCATGTAACTCATACAGTGGTCTAAGTTTTGCCCTCTGGAGACAGGAAAGATAAGTCTCATTCTTCCATCACAGCCCTTCAGTTGTTTGAAGGCACCTCTCTACCTCTCTTAATTAAACCCTGAACCTTTGTTTAATCCCCCTTTAGATAGCTGAGTCTCAGATCCCATTACTGTCCTGGATGGATCTGTAAAGAAACAGCTCCTAAAAGTCAATATTTAATGTAAAGTGGTGGTTCTCAACACCATTCCCAGAATTCTGATTTAATAGTCCTGAATTGGGACCCAGACACTAGTAGTCTTTAAAGCTCCCCAAGTGATTCTAATTCCGTCCAGGACTGAGAACCTCTGAAAAGGTGTGGTCCTGCCCTGAACTTAACCTCTGGTGTGGAGAGAGCTCCAAGGGGCAGATGGAAAAGCTCCTTTCCTTGTGCTAGACATTAAAGTTCTGTTGAGGATGCCTACATCATACATAGGATTTTAGAGACAGTTATATACACTCTGGGCTCAGACCGAGTCTAAGATCAACGCAAAGTCTTACATATTTGTCTGATGGATTTCTATTAACTTACATCTTCCTGGTTCTGTAAAAATGGAGTTGATTTTTGTATCTAAAACCAGAAATTTTCTCTTTTACTTATTGCCTATCCCTGTATTATTAGTAGTAACAAAATAATATTTGAACATAACCCTATGCTAAACGGGGCACTAATTGCATAGTCTTTTAATCTATTATCTTAATTGGATCTCCACTGGAGCCCTATAGGAAAGAGGATACTATTATTCCCATTTTACAGGTGAGAAAATTGAGGTTTGGATAGATTGAATTGGTTCCCTTACTCAGTCTATTAAAACCATTTTAGGATTCTGATTCTATCAGACTAGTCTATATTCTATCTTTATATATATTTGTATCTTTCTCTCTACCACAAATGTCAGCTTTTCATCAACACTCACAGATGTGATCTGGGTACCATAAATAACCCCTTCAGATGGTTGTAAAAATGTGGAAAGGGAGGGAGCTTCAGTGCTGAGTCTTTCCACTAGAGACCTCCATCCAAGATGCACTCAACAGCATTTTAGAACCACATCAGCACAAACAACTATGAATCCATTAACATGGACACATTTTCCCCTTTTGTCTGCAAGGATGTCATGGGACCCTTGGTCAATGCCATGCCAAAATCTGTATTCACTGTTCCTATTTCTCTCGTAAACCCATCAATTAAGGAAATGAGCACTGTCCAGATGGACTTGTTCTAATGAACCAGATGCTGTCTCCAGAAAGCACCGTGTCTCCCAGGGACTTCCATGTCATTACATTACAGACCATCCTTTTAATACATTGCCCTAGGATTTTATCTGATACGAATATCCTTGCTGATCTACAGCTTTCAGAGACCAAATCAGTTATGTTATGTGCTTCTTTTTCTTTTTCAGATACCTCCCTTGCTGTCTCTGACTGCTCAAAGGTCATGTTAGGTAGTTAAGAAACCTCCTTTCTGTTTTCATGTGTTTCTTTCTGCTTCTCATGTGTCTGAGCCAGAGACACATAACTGCCTCTGCTTGGTGACATGTGATCCACCTCATCTCTCTCATAAACTACCCACAAAACTTGGGCTTCCACTGACCTGCCTTTCTCCCTCTGACAAGCCTTTACTGTAGAGAGCACCAAACTTGGACTATTCTGCTGTCTGTCTGAAATCTATCATTACCTCACTTGCCCCAGGCAGGGGGCAGAGTTCTTCCTTGTTCTTTTTGCTCAAATAAAACTTAAAGCCCCTCTTATAAGTTTCCCTTCATATTTTCCTGATATTGAGCTTTGTATCTTTTTCAAGTCCCAGCTCATTCTGGGCGGTAGCCTTCCTGACACCAGAAGCTCATAATTGAATGTTAAATGAAAGTTTAACCCCAAACTATAAATACAAGGCTAACAAGTCATATATCAATTCCATCATTGAGAGGAAATGTGTTCTCTGTCCAATCTTTCTCCTTTTATGAGCAGATGGACTGCCTCTACACTAAATTCAAAATACATTCTCTATGAAAGCACATTCCTCAGAACTCTCACAGTACCCAAATATCCTCTTTCTTTATGAAGAAAAACAGATACCCTAGATACTTACAGAAGCTAGAAAGTGATTGGGGTCATGAGTCACCCCCATAGATTCTGTTTTTGAGTTGAGGGTTCTTTGCAGCCATCTTAGCTGATTCTCAGATAAACTGTGGAAGACAATGGTCTCTAGCCCTGTTCAGGATCTGACTGGAAAAACCACCACCATGTCTCTCTGACATAATGGAAAAGAATTACAGTCAGAGCTAACAATAATGATCCTATTCTTTCAGGAGCCTGCAGCAACAATAAGAAATTCTATACGCCACTGTGGTGTGTCAAAGACTCAGAAAAAGCCTACTCGCTTTACTGGGAAGTGTTTTGTTCCAGAAAATGATATTATTATTAGTAATATTTCTGAATCCCTCTTATCACTAGCCAAGCCCCGTTTTTTTTCAAATCATGAGTCACTTCAGGCTTGTTATTGTAGGTCAAATAGTTGAAAGGTCTTTAATCAATGAAGAGGCTACACAAGAACTTTGCATAGTAGATAGAAAGACTGGTTATCCTAAGATTGTGGCTTCTGCTTGCCAGGCATAAGGTTGACCAGTTGTACACCATGACTGACAAGGTCCCTTCCACATCTGACACAGTTTCAAGCCACACACTCTCAGAGCTCTGGTTACCCGCGGAACTCCCCGCCCCCCCGCCTTCTCTCTGCTGTCCACACACTACCCCATCTCTAACCTATACTGCCCTCTAGGACTTTGCATGTAACAGGCAGACAGTCTCCTTTCCCATTCTGCTCTGTCATGGCATTATGTGGTCACCTAGAGGAGGAATAGGCTTCATTCACACGCCTGCCTCCCACCTGGGCTTGAACATTCTGTCTGATGTCTGTGGGGCCAGGGATAGGGCCATGAACCTACCCAGACATTCTGATCTTTAGGTGAGGGATCAGACTTTTTTTTTTTTTTAATTTTTAAAAAAACCTTTATTAAAGTGCATATACCTGCAGCAAAGTACATGTATCCAAGTATTCTGCTCAAGTGTTTTTCAACTGATGCATCATCTGAACAAGCAATGGAAGCTTCCAGGTGCCCAGAAACTCCCTTCCTGCCCTCTTCCAAACCTCCTCCCCACTCTCCTTAACAAGGATCAGCAGCACGCTGACTTCTCCCAGCATAGATCACCTGATGTGTTCTTGAACTTCATATAAATGGACTCATATAGCTGGCACATTTGGGGATCTCACTTCTTTTTTCAGCAGAATGACTGTGAGATTCACTCATGCTATCGTGTGAAGCTGTAAATTATTGATTCTCACTGGTGGATCATATTCCATTTGATGACTATTCCTGATTTCTTTGTCCTCTCTCCTGTTGGTGTACATTTCCGGTCTGGGGCTGTTACAAATGGCCCTTTTGTATAGGCTCCAGGGTCCTGGTTATCCTTTGTACCCACTTCTGTTGGGTAAACAGCTAGGAATCAAATAGCTAAGCCGTGGGGTATGCACAGTGTCCCGCTTTAGTGAATCCTGTTTGTTTGTTTTGATTTCCTCCTCCTCTTTCTTCCTCTCTTCTTCCTCCTTTTTTTTTTTTTTTTCTTTCTCAAGCATATTTTTAACAAGATAAAACCTCTGTGTCCTGGCCTTAGATCCCTGTGTTTACAGATAAAGCATCAACCTTCCCCAGCTTCCTTGCCAGAAACTCAACAGCCTGAAGCCATTTCCCAGCTTTTTCTGGGAGTGCTTGAAGAAGCCTTTGCTCCACTGTGCCTCATTTACCCTCTTGGAACTCCCGAGAGAAGGTAGGTCTGGAGCTGGCTCTCCGCGGTGCCCTCCCCTCTGGCCTGGAAGTGAAGGGCACACCTTGCTGCTCTGTGCAAGAACTGGATGGTCACTGCCCCAGTGGAGCAGAGGCTGGGAGTATTTTCACATACAGCTTTACTAAACACTCAGGGATAGCTGGCAGGCAATGCTGCACAAAGCATAACTCACATTAATTCCTGCTAGGTGTGGCATCTCTCCAGAAGGTCCACCAGCCCATGTGTGTCCTCAGAGCCCCCCAGAATTGCCCTCCTGCCTGCCTCAATGGCCCCTGCCCCTGAGGGCCTGGAGAGCTGGCTCCTTCCACTAAAGCACAGCTATGTTCTTCTTGCCATTGGTCTTGTATATGTTTGTGCCAGGTTAAGGGTAGCTCTTGCTGATCTTGATTTGGGCAGAGGCAAATTCTGCTAAAAGATCTATATATATATGTGGATCAGCCTCCAGAGACCCCGAGCCTGAACTTGAATGCACGGTCCACCCCTTTGCTGTAGGGTGACCTTCAGCACACCACTCAACTCCCGCTTTCTCACCTTTTCATCTATAAATTTAGATGAATAATCATTGCCACCCCTCGGGATACATTTGAAGATCATTTGAGATCATACAAGTAAAGCACTTCGAACCCAGGCTGGCAGACAGCATGGAGATGGTAGCTCACGGCGCCTCAGTAACAGAAAGCTAACTTCCCCAAAACACCTGCACTCAGGTCGCGGTCATTTCAATGCCCACGGTCCATGCTCCGCAGGCGTGTACTGACTTCCTGTTTGTGCTGTGGGGCATTCTCAGGAAAAAAGGGAGAGGCGGAGTCGGCCCCGAAGTGAATTCAACTCAGGAAGAACTGGTTTATATTCGTTAAATAGAAAATTTTCTTCAGCTTTACAAAATGTTGGCGTGCAGTCCCAGGCCGGGATGATACCTCATTTCATACAAGTGTGTGAGACGACGGAGACAGAGACAGAGAGACAGAGACAAAGAGACAGAGAAAGGGAGAGACAGAGGTTGTCAGAACCCCTTAATGACTACAGAGGGGTCAGAGGGAAGAAGCCTCGTCTGAAGAGACAGCCGGGGAGAGGCTAGGCTGGAGAGACAAGGAAGGATCTGGCGGGTCTGGTTTAGAATTTGAGCCACACTGCTACTGGCTCTGTGTTCTTGAACTTTGCCTTCCCCCATCTGTAGAATGAAGGCAATCTTCCCTTCTTGGGAGAGTCGCTTTGCCACGTAGAGTTAAGTGTATACACTGCCTAGCCAGGAAGTATAAAGACCTTATAAATGACATGTATTATCATTTAGAATTACACCCCGACACAGTCACACTCACATGCACATGCGCTCGCGCACACACACACACACACACACACACATTCTCTCTCTCACACACACACACACACACACAGTGTCTCCCTAATGAGAACAGAAAATAGCCCTGCCCATAATCATCCCGCGATGTTTCTAGCAGAACATAAACAGGACTTTCAGTGGGACACAGATAAGACCAAGTACACAGTGTTTCTCTAGAAGACTGTACCACAGCCACAAAAATGATCGCTGATCTCTGAATGCTGGTCGCTTTTTGACAAAGGATCCCCCCATCCACTTTGTGCCACCTGACTCCCGGACCAAGATGACTGAGATTACTGAAATGACATCCCACTCTCTCTGGCCCCCTCCTCAGAAGTACTGCGCTGCCTGCGACAGAGAGGCTCTTGTGAGACCTTTGCAGTGTGTTTTCTCCTGCAGTAGCAAGCAAAATAAACCTTCCCCTTCCTCCTTCCTCTAAGTGTGCTTTCAGTTGTCTCTAGATGGTGAGCTTTGGCCCTGAAGAGTTAATGTCTTCCGACAGATGGATAGATTGATAGATGGACAGGCGTAGATGGAAACCGATAGATACAGATATCCATATTGAGAAAGACAGAGAGAGACACTTTTAGAAAGAGATACATATACTTTTGTTCCAGTTTGGTGGCCCTCCTTGGGGTCTCACACCCACCCATGACTCATGCTGGCGGCTTTAACAATAATAACACAATCAGAAAGCACTTACTACATGCGAGGTATTAACTCACATGGCTGCCACAAGGAGCCCATGAAGTATAGTGATGCTATCCCCTTCTTACAGCTGGGGAGAGTGAGTCACCGAAGGATCAAGGTCCTGAGCAGCCCACCCACCTGACGCACGGGGGTGCTCCCTTTCAACCTCACACTCCTCCCAGAGTGCCTGTTGAAAGAGCTCCTATGCCGCTGGGGCAGGAGAGCACTAATCCTGAGGGCAGATCATCCTCAGCTCCTCCCCAGGGGCTGGGAGTTCAAAATTAAAGGGTTTCCACTAGCTCTTACTCAGCCCACCAAACGGACGGTTTTATATAGTGATTTAATTTCCGTTTGCCTGCGTGTTCTGGAAAATGCCTGCTGCGGGATCTCTGGAGGACTGTTGACTCTATATTCCTTCTTTCCTTCATCTTCTCTCTTTCCCTTTTTCCTCCTCCTTTCCCCGTCTTTCCCTCTTTCCCTTTCCTTTGATTTTCTTTCTGGAGGTGGTATAAAGGATTTTGAGGATAACGGCCACCCTGGTGAAGCCCTTGCTATGGGCTGGGCGCCCTCCATGCCTTGCAGGGATCACCTCCTGTGATTGTCACAGTGGCCCCTTCAGAGACAAACACTCAGATCGCTCTCAGTTTACAAATGAGGAGAGGGACACTGGGTCCAGTTCCTTATCCAGGATGGCTGGAAGCAAGAGCAGTCTAGGACAGAATGGAACTCACGACGTCAGAGCTCTCATTGGTCACCATCACCCTTGACTCGAAAACCTGTGCCACAGAACACCAATCAGCATAACATCGAACTAAATAAGAAACCCCTTGAAGTGGAAGCAGAATCCCAGCGAAAGGGAGGAAAACCCAGTGAGTGGGCTGTGGGGTCATTGCACAGGGGCTTAGGGTCGTGGATTTTGGCAGAACTGCCAGTGTAAAATGAACCTGTTCATGAGGGTTGGGTACACGATAGACATACTTTAGGTGGTCACCTGCCCACATGGACCACACGCCTGGTCAGGAGGCAAGGGTTCAGTAGAAAGCTTGGCAGGTGTCACAACCCAAGCTGGAGACCAGAGTCCAGAACTCCACCCTCAAAAGTCAATTGGGAAGAGTTTGGGCTGAAACCAGTGCCAGAACTGGGACATATGCTGAGAGGTAAAAAGTATGGGCAGATTTCAGGACTGGCTGCAGCCCCGGATCCTTTATCTGGTTGGCAGGTTTATAAGCTGGGCGTGCTCCAGTTCTGCCAGTGAGCAGCCCGGTGCCCTGACTTAGGCAAGGTTCCTGGAGTTACTATCTGTAAAATGGGGACAAAACTTCCTCCCTTAGAGGGTTTTGATGAGGGTGAAAAGAGAGGATATCCTCAGGTGAAGTTTCTAATACAGCAAATATACCATTTAATGTTTAGACTTTTTCTATCCTATCAGTGTTATGTTAGGGTTAGTCTGCATTCTCCTTGTGGAAATTTGGAGAGTTACTCACAACTCTATTAAATGATAAGAAAAAGCCAGCCAGGACTTAAACCTTTGAAATTATAATTCCACTTTCACTGCATTCATTTCTCTTCATATAATTGTTCCTAACACTTGACAGTGTACCTGGCAGATAGGGAATTTTACATCACTCAAATGAGTTGAAAACAAAAATGTATAACAATATTAAATCCTTTTAAAAATTATTCTTAGATGCATTTTTAGTTATATTTATAGCACATTTTTTTTCTTAGTATATTTAATAGGAGTGTTTAATTTTGTTAGATAACAATCACCAGGCAGGAGCTCCTCAGAATTTAGAAGTCAGTGCTTGGCCAAGCCTGTATTAGCAGACGGAAGCAAAGGACAGTAGGATAATTCTTAAGAAATCAAATGAGTAACTCCCTTAACTCCCCTGTGGTGTCATCATCCTTTGATAGTTTTTTTTTTTTAATGGAGCAAAATGATGGGTATAAATGCCAATTAAACACACTCTTAAGTCAAAATAAACACAGTTTGGATCCTGAGGGTTGTTCGACAAGTCGCAAGATCTTAGGTAAGTTTCTTAACTTCTCTGAGCCCAAGGGTCCACCCCTACTACAAAAAGAAATACAGCAAGACTTTTTTGAAGATATATATATATATATATATATATATATATATATATGAGGTCCATTTTGTATGGTCATAATAGATGCACAACTAATGGTAGTTTCATTTTTATTTTAAAGATATAAAATACATTTAAGGGCTACCAGCTATTATTAGATAGACTATTAGTCTTGCATTTAAAAAATGGAATTACAGGGCTAAGAAGACTCATTAGATTTGAAATCAGTTTTCCAGCCCTTTGGCAAGATTATACTGAAAATTCCTAAAAAAAAAATAAAAAAGAGTCATTTTCTGTATTATTCTAAGAGGTTCCAGTGAATGAAATAAAGAACATTTTCTACATTATGTATCTCTAAACATTTTATAATTTTAAAAGTCAAGCTTTTTATTGAAGCTGTTCTCCACTTGATGTTATAACACCTGCTATCTCTTATTAATATTGTCCTTTTTATCTAGAAATCATCATCATGGTTCATATGAATGTAGCACCTTAGAATTTTCCAAATGTCTTCACATATGACATTTGATCTTTACATTGTTCCCGGAGAGGCAGGTATTTCTAGAGCCATATCTGAATAAAGGAACTACAATTGAGGCTTGTTCTGGACCCAGATTGCTTCTTTATAGAGAGGCACAGCCTGGGCACAGCTCCACAGGACTTGGTAACAAAACAAAAAAACCACCAGCAGCATTAAAGATCCTGAAGTGAAACTGGAAATGAAGGGGGAAAAAAAAAAATCTGACTAATAGATCAGGACCACCTTTTTTTAACTTTTCTTTTTTTATTTTTGTGTTCAATTAGCCGGCATATAGTACATCATTAATTTTTGATGTAGTGTTCAACGATTCATTAGTTGCATAAAACACCCAATGCTCATCACTACATGTCCCCTCCTTAATGCCCATCACACAGTTACCCTGTCCCCCCTACTCCCCTCCCTTCCGTAACCCTCAATTTGTTTCCCGGAGTCCAGAGTCTCTCATGGTTTGTCTCCCTCTCTGATTTCTTCCCATTTAGTTTTCCCTCCTTTCCCCTGTGGTCCTTCATGATCTTCCTTACATTCCACACATGAGTGAAACCACATGATAATTCTCTCTCTCTGCCTGACTTACTTCACTTAGTGTAATCCCCTCCAGTTCAATCCATGTCAGTGCACATGGTAGGTGTTTGTCCTTTCTGATGGCCGAGTAATAGTCCGTGTATAAATGAACCACATCCTCTTTATCCATTCATCTATTGAAGAGCATCTTGGCTCCTTCCACAGTTTGGCTACCGTGGACATTGCTGCTATAAACATTGGGGGTACAGATGCCCCTTATTTTTACGGCAGCAGTATCTTTGAGATAAATACCTAGTAATGCAATCACTGGGTCGTAGAGTAGCACTATTTTTTTTTAAATAATTGAGTTTTCTTTTTTTTTTTAAAAAAGATTTTATTTATTTATTTGACAGAGAGAGATCACAAGTAGGCAGAGAGGCAGGCAGAGAGAGAGAGAGGAGGAAGCAGGCTCCTTGCTGAGCAGAGAGCCCGATGTGGGATCGATCCCAGGACCCTGAGATCATGACCTGAGCTGAAGGCAGCGGCTTAACCCACTGAGCCACCCAGGCACTATTTTTAATGTCTTCTGGAAACTCCATACTGTTTTCTACAGTGGCTGTACCACCTTGCATTCCCATCAACAGTTTAAGAGGGTTCCCCTTTCTCCACATCCTCGCCAATATTTGTTATTGCCTGTCTTGTTAACTTTTGCCATCCTAACTAGTATAAGGTGGTATCTCATTGTGCTTCGATTTGTATTTCCCTGATAACACGTTAGAAATTTTTCATTTCTGTTAGCTATTTGTATGTCTTCTTTGGGGAAGTGTCTGGTCTGTTCGTGTCTTCTGCCCACTTATTAACTGGATTATTTGTTTTTTGAATGTTGAGTTTGAGAAGTTCTTTATAGATTTTGGATACCAGCCCTTTATCCTAGGACCACCTTTTGTTCAAGGTACTACAACAAACTTTACCCAGAAAGAAAAATAAAACAAAAAGGTAATGCTGAGTTTTGAGTTTTAAGAATCTTTGCAAAATGTTTAGAATTACTAACAGTATGCAAAGGAGCAGTGAAGAGTTTTTAAAAGTTGATGTGATGAGATTATTAGCAATGGGAGGATTCTGGTTCCCATTTACCGTCATTCCTTCCCTGCCTGCTGGAATCCTTGGCGATTTCTTGCAAAGCTAGGATAAACGTGTAAGTTTGCCCACTGACCAGCAGAGGGCAGCATCTGCTAACAAAACGGAGGCCATAGCTGGCCGCACAGGAACCCCAGTGCTGGCTCTCCTAGAGTTCAAGGGTGTCATTTGGTATTTCAGTATTTACAACAACAGTAACAAAAAAGTCAATGTAAATGAAGGCAGGAAGGAAATACGAAAAAATTAAAACCTCAACATAACAGTGTAGGAAGAAAATATTTCAGAAATACTGTGTCAGGCTCTGAGCTAAATGCTGCAAATGAGCAAGAGAAAATCTTAGCATTGGAGGACAGGAGGTAAGAAACCAAGCTCCACTCCAAGTAGCTACGTTCCTTGTGGCCTGTTTACTTCTTGGGAAAATAAATGCTTGGGATCAGATGGCTGTGCAAGGACCCATTTGCTGCTCCGGTCCTCCAGCTCTTAGATAGTGGCAGCCCAATTCAAAGGCAAATTTAAGTACCCAGGATCAAAGACAATGCCAAATCTGCCAGTATGATCTATGCCTACCTAATATAGGTACATACATCTGAACAATGCATTTCTATTGTATAAAGAAAAATGTAACACCAACATTTTTATTGTTAATTGGAGTATTTTCTAACCCTATAGCCTCAATACTCAACTCAGTTCACTTCCCCAGTGTTTACTGAGCACCCTCTATGCAAAGTAGGTGAATATGGCAGAGCTTCAGGCAGGCTAGAAGGTCAAAGTGCAGGGAGGGAGTTGAGGAGGATTGAAATGTCTAAATGTGGAGACAAACTTTCGCAAGTGGTGTTATAAGAAGAATGCATAAAGTGCCCAGAAGAGGAAGATACTGCTTCTGGCTTGGGGAGCTGAAGGACGGAGAGTGTTTGAGATGGGACTTTCGCCGGGGGGGTGGGGGGGTTATGGCAGAGAGTGGGATGGAGATCTGACAGATGTGAGGGGGATATTAGGTAGAGGAAGCATGAAGGCAGTGGTGTGGTATGTGGCACTCCATTTCCAAAGGGGGCGCTCAAGGCATGAGGAGGCAGCGGGATGGAGAACTAGAAGTGTGCGGGAAGAAAAGGCTGGAAAGGAGAAAAGTTAGGAGAGGGAGGAGGGGAGCAGAGCCTAGAGGGTCTTGAATGGCATGCTGAAGAGCCTGGACTATTTGGGTTAGTTTTAGTCAAAAGACCTGGACTGTATTCTGGAAACCAAGAGAAGGTGGTGAACATTACAGAGCACCTATGTTCAGATTTTATGAGCATGTCTATGTATTTTTAAAAGACTTCAGTTTTTAAGGGCAATTTTAGTTCACAGCAAAATTGATGGGAAGGAACATATTCCCTTCCAATCTTTCCCCCCAAACAAGCATAGCTTCCCCCACTAGCTGTGACCCCAGCAGAGTGCTACATTTGTTGCAACTGATGAACTCACATTGGCACATCGTTGTTGCGTGAAGTCCGTAGTTTAACCCTAGGGATCATTCTTGGTGTTCTACATTCTAAAGGCTTGGACAGCTGTCTGATGACATATGCGTATCACTACAGTAACTGTCACTGTCCTAAAAACCCTCTGTGCTCTGCCTATTCATCCCTCCCTTCTCCCACCCACCCCCTCCCCCCAGCATCCATTGACCTTTCTGCTGTCTCCACGGTTTCACCTTTTCCAGAAGGTCATAGAGTTGGGATCATGTAGTATGTAGTCTTTTCATGTTGACTTCTTTCACTTAGTAATGTGCATTTCAGAGGCCTCCGTGTCTTTTCATGTCTTGAGAGCTTATTTCGCTTTCGTGCTGAACAACATTGCCCTGCCTGGATGTATCAAAATTTATTTATCCATGCACTACTGAAGGACATCTTGGTTGCTTCCAAGTTTTGGCAATTACGAATAAAGCTGCTATAAACATTCGCGTGCGGGTTTTTGTGGCGTGTGTGTGTGTGTCTGTGTGTGTGTGTAAGTCTGACGCTACGACTAGGTGGCAGCTTGCATGGGCCCAGATAGCTGATCAGAATATCAGCATTACAAGAGCTGGGCAAGTAGGCAGACAAGAGGTAGGTTTCTTCTGAGAAGGACCTTCCTGAAGACACGGCCCCTGTCAGACAGCCCAGGCAATGGCAGCAATACAATGAGACAATGAGGTCTCTTTCTTTCTGCCACCTTACAGACTCTGTGGAAGTCAGTTTCTTCCACTGGCCTATGTGCGCTCTGTTCTAACCTTCTGAGATTGTATCCCGTATCCATATTTGTTTCAGAAACATTCGATTATTATGAATGAAAAAGTGCCTTCCCCTAAAAATAAACTTCCTTATATTTTTCACATGACAGATTGGCAAGATTATTTGATTTGGGACTCAAATAAAGCTGTCAGAAAAACACAAGGAGATAAAAATTTGGTCTACACCTGTGTAGCACTAAAGCATTTTAGCAGGAGGGTCGTCTGGGAATTTGAACGCAGCCATGGTTATATATAATACAGGAAAATGCATTTTCAAACTGCTACATTTGTTCTTCTCCCTTAGTCTTTGAATATGTTGCTAGTCCAGTGGATCTTCATGATTTGAGTAACAGACTCTTTCAAAAATCCAACCAAAGCTAGGAACCTTAGTCACAGAAAACAACATGCGTCTAGCAAGTCACATTTCATTTCAGAGAGATTTATTAAAACTGAAACATGGACTCAGATTCAGGGTCCTTGCTTCAGACTCTTAGAAATAACAAACCACTGGTTTTACTCCCCCTAAAATGTCATTTCCCCTTATATTTCTATATCTAGGAGAATGGTCATTGCTTAACCAGGTGACGACTTTGAAGCCCAAGATGTGCTTTTATTTAGCATTCAGGGGAAATCCCACAGGTCTGTGATCCTGTATAAACGTGTGGTTATTCTGACTAATCCAAGAGGCTGCCAGGAGAAGAGATTTTTTGAAAGGCCTATTCCTTCATAGAAATAAAAATGGTATTATCTTTTAGTAAAGAAAATGTGCAGTCAAATTCCATTTTTGTCTTTTATTTTCTGATGTGTTTAGGGCTCTGGCGAGAGAAGACCCAGACTACTTCAAACTCAAGTGGCTTTAATTAAATAACTGCTTATTTAACTTTTATTTATTTTTTCTTTCTTTATTTTTTTTAAAGTAGGCACCATGCCTGACATGGGACTTGAACTCACAACCCCAAGACCCAGAGTTGTATACTCTCCGGCTGGAGCCAGTCAGGTGTCCCACTTTATTTAAGTTTGAAACAAGCAGCCCATTACCCTGTGCTCTTAAAGCACATTGGCAAATTTTACCCTTGTTTCGACTTGTCTTGTCAGGTTGCTGGGCAGAGGTCTCCCCTTCACTCCTAGCACATAGGCTCCCATTTCATACCACACACGAGTGCCAGGCGCTCTGCTAGGAGCATCATGTAGAGAAACTCATTTCATCTTCTTACAACCCAAAGAAAGACAGAAATGTTATTCTGCCCATTTCAGAAATAAGGAACAGAGGTACAGGGTGTTGGGCTGCTTGTCCCAGAGCTCACAGGGGTTATGCCAGAATTTATATTCACGTAACCTCATTTCAGAGTCTGGACACGACCTCCAGGTGATACTATCTCTCATATATAGCCATTATTAATTAATTAATTTATTTATTTATTTATTTATTTATTTATTTGTTTGTTTTCAGCATAACAGAATTCATTGTTTATGCACCACACCCAGTGTTCCATGCAATACATGACCTCCTTAATACCCACCACCAGGCTCACCCACCCCCCACCCCCAGCCCCTTCAAAATCCTCAGATTGTTTTTCAGAGTCCATAGTCTCTCATGGTTCATCTCCCCTTCCAATTTCCCTCAACTCCCTTCTCCTCTCCATCTCCCCATGTCCTCCATGCTATTTGTTATGTTCCACAAATAAGTGAAACCATATGATAATTGACTCTCTCTGTTTGACTTATTTCACTCATCATAATCTCTTCCAGTCCTGTTCATGTTGATACAAAAGTTGGGTATTCCTCCTTTCTGATGGAGGCATAATACTCCATACTGTATATGAATCACATCTTCCTTATCCATTCGTCCGTTGAAGGTCATCTTGATTCTTTCCACAGTTTGGCCACCATGGCCATTGCTGCTATAAACATTGGGGTACAGATGGCCCTTCTTTTCACTACATCTGTATCTTTGGGGTAAATACCCAGGAGTGCAATTGCAGGGTCATAGGGAAGCTCTATTTTTAATTTCTTGAGGAATCTCCACACTGTTCTCCAAAGTGGCTGCACCAACTTGCATTCCCACCAACAGTATAACAGGGTTCCCCTTTCTCCACATCCCCTCCAACACATGTTGTTTCCTGTCTTGCTAAATTTTATAGCCATTATTTTTTAAAAGTAATGGCTTCAGATAGCGATGGAACAATTCTTCTTACATTTTCCCATCTTGGGGGGATCTGCAACTCTGGCCCAGACTTGTCCCCAGCTCCCCTGGCCCTTAAAGGATTACCCTTTCCTTCTCTCCCTCCCTCTCCCTTTTCTTCCCATTGATCCCCCACACCCCTGTTCCCTCCCTTCTCTCTGTCTCTCTCTCTTTCTTTTTCTGTGCTGTGCATCATGGGGCCATCATTAAAATGCAACCCAGCTGTACAGTTGTACATTTATCCAATTTGGCCAAACTTCCAAATCTCCCACACAGCCTTCCCATTGGAAGTACAGCAGTCTCTCAAGTTTGTTTTCACCATGAAGAAAAGTCAGAGATTTCACTGCCTCTTTCTTTTTTCCACAGCTGATAGAAGGTAGATATTTAGTTTGCGAACATGAATAGAAAAAGCTTCCATGGGGACTTTTTCACCTTCCAGAGATTTTGTTTGTTTGTTTGTTTGTTTTTTGTTGTTGTTGTTGATTGTTTTGTTTTCTAGCCACATATATTTTGTTTCCAATTCTCCCTCTTGGCCAGTTTTTCTAAATAGTTTTTGTGTGTGTGTGTGTGTGTGTGTGTGTGTGTTTTAGTTTATACTTCCAAAGTTCTCATTCTTCTTCCCTTTTAAGACTAAAATGCTCACTTAAACTAAAACTTCCTCATATTTAAAATTCTCTTGAGGGACACCTGGGTGGCTCAGTTGACTGGGTATCTGCCTTTGGCTCAGGTCATGATCTCAGGCCCTGGGATCAAGCCCCACATCAGGCTCCCTGCTCAGCAAGGAGTCTGAATCTCCCTCTCACTCTCCGCCTGTGCGCTCTCTCTCTCTCTCTCTCAAATAAATACAATCTTAAAAAAAATAATAAAATTCTCTTGAACTTCAAGACCTTGACCTTATAGCATTAACCAAGTCATTCTTAAAACCTACACCCTCTACAGCAGTCTAACTGAATTCAGGTGTTTGATTGGTTCACTGCTTTGTCAATTAAGCGACACACCACTAGAATTGGGAGAAATCAAAATCTCAGGCCCTTCTTCACATTTAAACCCATAGTCGACCTGGACCAAGGCCATGTCGTCCTCCTATTTCCCTGGCAAATGACTCACTGGCACTTGTTCATCATGGTTTCTCCTGTAAAGTACAACTCTTGCTTAAGAAAAGGGAGCAAATAGCTAAGAAATGGATATATTCTCTCCTTAACAATAATTTTATATCTTTAGTTAATTTCAAGGTGGAAAATGTGTTATTTCCTAAATACCAGCATTCTAGATCAATTTGAAAAACATCTCCAAATTTAATGATAATTATTTAATGTATATTTTGATCCTTTTTTCTTCATGCAGCATGTACATTGAGGTCACAGTATGTGAACAGATGGAATATGTGGCAAGGGCCAACTAATTAACATTAAAGACAGGGGACCCATTGTCTTCCATAACTCCTATCCATCTACCTTCATGTCTGTCACCATGGCTCCTAGTGGTTCAATTATTCAGTGTTGTGAATACACAGTTCAACAAAATCCACTTCATGTAATGCTGCTGCTTAGTGTTCAAGAACCTGGGCTTAAATACTTCCTAATTCATTGAAACCTTTTCCTTGATTTCCCATGTTAAACTTCCCCTGATAGGGGAGGCGACACTGCAGGGATTTCAGTGCAAATTATTTAGCTTACAGATGAGTAGAGTGAGAATTGGCATATTTTAAATTGCATTATGGACATTCTCGTGGCTTCTAGTTGTGAGGGTCAACTCTGGAAAGCCTCAGAGGTTTGTGCTAACAGAGCATTCAGAAAGCATGTCTTTTTATAAGCTTAAATTATATGTAGCATGCTGGGGTTTTCAAAAGAGCAGGCATTCTTCTCAGATGCGGAGTAGCTCCTGCTTCTCAGAGAAGTCACTTCCTGATAGAATCAGACTGAACAAAACCAGAAGGTTCTGAGCTACAGGAAAGCTCTCAGATGTACCTGGGAATTTCTCCTTGAGTTTTTCAGGAATCCTGTGGTGGGAGAGCACTGAGAGTAGACCCACTTAAATTATCGAATGATCTGGCAATCTCATTGCTGGATATGTTTTTGGAAGAATTCAAAGCAGGACCTCAGAGACACATTTTTATACCCATATACATAGTAGTGTTATTCACAGACCAAGAAGTGGAAGCAACCCAAGTGTCCATCAGTGGATGGATGGATGAACAAAATGCAATCTATACATTCAGTGGGATAGTATTCATCCTCAAAAAAGAAAGAAATCCTGTCCCATGCTGCAACATGGTTAAACCTCAAGAACATTAAGCCAAGTGGCATAAGCCAGTCACAAAAGACAAATACTGTGTGATTTTACTCATGAGAGTGTCTAAAGTAGTCAGATTCACAGAAAAAGAAAGTAGAACAGTGGCTGCCAAGAGCTTGGGGTAGAGGAAATGAAGAGTTGTTTCATGGGTATGAGTTTCAGTTTTGCAAAATGAAAAAGTTATAGAGATCAGTTGCACAACAATGTAAATATACTTAACACCACTGAACTATAGACTTAAAAATGATTAAGATGATAAATTTTGTTCCATGTTTTTTGCCATATTAAAAAAAAAAAAAGGTTGCTATTATGCCTTCACCTTGAACTGATGGATTTTAATGAACTCTGCCGCTGGTGTAGAGAGGACACTAGTGAAGTAATTCTGATTAGAGAAAGCTGTTCTGCAAGTAAAAACACTTACACTAGAGTTGACCCATGTGTACAACGACTCCAGAACCTACTACATCCAAGAGCACTCCTGGGCTGCCCAACTGCCTTGAGAGCTATCATGAACAGCTTGGAAACTTCTAGAGCATCTCTGAATTCAGATGAGGGAAAGGCAAAAATTGATGTAAAGAAATGAAGCAACAAACCAACAAACATACCTGACCTAAGGGAGGCATTTCTAAAAGGTATTTTCTCAGAGTGGACTACCTAAAAGGCATCTCCCCACATATCCAAAAACTGACAGAACTCTATACCTGGAAAGAATAAAAAATGAATTCACTCATACTATACAAGAAGAAAGTGAAGACAAGGGTGGTGAGGGACTTCCTCAAGATCCTCCAGAGAAAAGATTGGAAAACTCAGTTTAGAACTCCTATGCTCACTGGTAATTTTAGACAAGTTCTGTTCTTGAATGCAATGTGACAGGAAAGGCCAATATTAATACACACACACACAACTCATGCACTCACATGTCTCATCCAAAATGGGAGCTGTTCTGGCTGAAATGAAAGCAGGGGCTGAGGGATGGTGGTGGGCATCATTTCCCCTCTTCACCCTTCACACCTGTCCCTGAGCCCCCGAGGCACACCTGTGGATGCTCAGGACGCCATGGGATTATAGTTTGAAGAACCACCCCCCTGCACATATCCTTTTTATGCTTCCACTATAGCTTTTATAGACTACTTTGTAATTTCTGTTCACATTATCTCTAGGAAGAAAGCTCATAATACTAATAGCTCCCATATATTGAGTACTTATTATGTACTGGCTTGCTTGCTAAGTGCTTTATGGCCATTACTTAATTTAATCCACCCCCTGAAAGTTATTGTTTTGTCCTATTTTGCAGAAAATAAAGTTGGCATAATTTTTAAAAACCTGCTTAGGCCAACACCTGAAAGGTGGCAGAACCAGATTCAAATGCAGCTGTGGCTGAAAGCCTGTGTTTGTCACCAAGCAGCAACCTGGATTGCGATGAATCATTTCTCAATGCATGTCACTCAGCACAAGGCTGGCACATAGTAGGCATTTCAAAAAAATGCATTGCTTGAGATTCTTCTGGCTTATGGACACCTTTTAAAAGTACAAACTTCTCTAGGAGGATTAATGACTTCCGTTATTCCCATGTAATTGTGAATTTATTTGATCTGATTGCGTTACTCTTGGATCTTGACTATAGCCAAGAAGAATCTAGCGCAGTGACTAAGACTACTAATTAGAGTCATACTCATGGGTTTTTAGAATCTGTGTAATTCTGGGATGTTCAGTTTCTCTGTGTCTCAGTTTCCTTCTGTAAAATGAACACTGTGCTATAATTTACCACACAGAATTATTGTGGGGAGTAGATGAGTTTGTGCATATAGAGTATTTAGAATAGCATGTGGCACATAGAAAACATTAAAGAAATATTAATTATTATTATAAACTGCAGTGAAGGAAAGGCTATTATAGCTGTTAGTTTTGACTGTCATTGTTTTTTAGAAGAGAGGGAAGAAAGGTGAAGATTAAGATGGTCCAGGCTGCTGGTATGGGAGCAGGGCGGACATACTGGAGGTCTGTGGGCGTCCATTGCAGGGCTTCTTCCGTGCCTTAAAAGTGATAAGGCAAGGACGTCAAAGATGGCACGTTCCAAATATCTGCTTCAGACCTGCTCTAAACCTGGGCCAGGGAAAATACTTTCTACTCTCCTCTCTATCTCTCGCCCTCTGATTTGGGTTCATGATGCAGCTGTTTACCTGAAAATAAAGAGCCACAATAAGAAACAAACAAGTATCTATTTGGGATCACAGAATTGCAACTCAGGGATCACAAATTCCAGTAGAAACCCAAGGAGGGTCCCGTTTGTAGGGTGGAAGCAAGGGGGTTTTATAAGGAAAAGGATGGGGGGCAGTTATATGAGTTGAAGGGGGGAAGAAGAGTTTTCTGTGGAGATTAACAAGCTAAGCTCATCCGGGTTATACTTTGACTACCAATCCTACCTTGAGAAAGTCCACAACCATCAGTCTTGATACAAAAATGTCCTTTCTCCAGCTGGCTTTTCAACCAATTGATTTTTTAAAATATGCTATTTTACCCAATCTAAAGGTTTTGAACTTGTCCAGACAAAGATGGGTAAGGCAGCTTCTCTGTAGCAACTGTTCCAGCTCTATTTTAAAATGTCTCCATCCATGTGAATTCTTCACAGAGCTATAGATCAACTATACTATCAATTAGGAAGAATTTTCTGAGCAGGTGTCAGGTTTCAGCCATGACAAAAATGGGGAAATATTACCTCAACTTGCAACTTAACTTTCAAGTGAATAATTAGGTGTCTGGCCAGCTTTTCCCACCCAGTTCTCAGGACATGGTCTCAGAAAAGGAAAAGCAGGAGTCCGCAGAACAGACACACCATGACCTGGAAGAGGGAGCATGAGCTTTGCCTGTAGCCCATGTGAACCCAAACTTTCATCGTCTTGAAGACTATGAAGTCATATTAAGCAGTGACTTTGGTCAAGGAATATGCTTCTGAGACAGTTTCTTGCTTATGTCTGGATGGATAATCTTGTTAGGGGCAGAATCTGGTTATTTTTTCTCTACTTTGCCAGGTCATGTTATGACTGACTATCCTTTATAACCAAATTCGGGTTAATTATTTAATCTTTTTTTTAAGATTATTCATCTATTTATTTAGAGTCAGAGAGCCTGCCTGTGCGAGTGGGAGACGGGGCAGAGGGAGAAGGAGAGAGAATCTCAAGCAGATTCTGCACTGAATGTGGAGCCCAATGCAGGGCTCAATCTCACAACCCTGAGATCATAACCTGAACTTAAATCAAAAGCCAGATGCTTAACCGACTGAACCCCTCAGAGGGCCCTAATTATTTAATCTTAGCAAACCTGTTCTCAGATCATTAATTAAACATGAGGGTAAAATAAAAGACAAAGAGGTATACAATCTATAAATTTATTTAAAATCTATGGGGATAAAACTTCTCTTATTGTTGGGGGGAAACTCGTCTTTTCTTAGTATGCCTGTTGGTCACTTGCAGATTTGTCCTCAGCGGCCTCTCAGGCCTTCTGCCCTGTATGAGAGGGGACTGCATTTCCCAGATGTCCCTGCTTGTCACTCCCGGGCCTGCTCGGCCAATGAGTTATTGGTGGAAGACCAGAAGCTTGAAATACATGTGTGAAAGCAAGTGCTTCCTAAAGGCATCTTCAGCTGAAGTTATGCCGCTCTGTTGACTTGGCACCACCCCTGCCTTGGTAGCCCAGCCCATCCCAGGAGTCCCCCCAATTGTCCTAACACCTGCGGAACAGCACTGGCTTCTCCTGCAGTGCTACTTCCTCAATGGTGGTAATACCTCACCGCTCTGCCAAGCTCTGGATTGCTTCACTAGGTCCTGTTTGGCTCCTCGGTTCTGCCATTATCCACGTAACCAATTCCCCGTACCAAGCCCCTCAGTGTGTAGTACCTACAATGGTTCTATTTTTCCTTTTGATTTTTTTTCTCCCAAGTATCCAACTCGAGAGAGAGAACTCTACACATGTTTTAGAAACAAGAAAGAGGAATGCCATTACTATCATTTTTTCCATTGCTTAGGGTATATTATTTTTTTCATTTTGTCTCTCTTTGTAAATAGCTTTATGGAGCAAACAATAAATCAGAAAATATTTCTTGAACAGTTACTTTCTATAGTCCGCTTTCATAATAATTATCTAAAAAACAATCCGTGAGCATGATTGCTCTCAGCTCAGTGCAATTGTAAACAAATGCAGTTCATCCTGATAAAGGCAGATGAAGGTCGAACTTTCTAGATTCTGGCTCTCTTCCTAGGCTTTTAAGATGTCTGTGCCATTCCCTTTTACATTCAGACTTCAGAGTGGAGGCTGGAGCATTAATGCTGCCCCCTAGAACCTTCCATGTCCTGCCTAAGCGGTTCACTGACCACCGTGAACTCGGAAATCACCACAGGAGCAAGCTAGACCGTGGTCGTGGAAGAGTGTACTGACAGAGCGGGTCCATAATGGGCATTTGCCCATCTGTTGTATAGTTAGGTTTTTTCCCTCTTTTAATAGAGTAGCTTTAGAGGCATTACAACAACTGAACGTCCACACCTAAGGGGCCATGGAGGGCCCTCATTAACAGGAGACTCAAAGACAGCCCTTCCTTCAAACACTCCGAGAGAAGGGCATTTTTCTCTCCTTCAGAAGATGCGCCTTTGGTCTGGATATATTTGTAATGATCCCACTTTAATAACTATGGCTTATCTAGGTCTAAAATACTGGAGGTGCTCAAGCAGGAAGGTTCTCTGACTAAAAGACATTAGAATTTCAAAGCGTAACAGAAATAGCAGAGAGTAGACTTACAGAGTCCTTTAGAATCTGCAAAATACTTTCAGAAACAGTAGCTCAGTTTTTGCTGTGGGTTTTGAATATCGTTCCAGCAAAGAAACAATTCAGGCCTGAAGGTGCTGTCCTCAAACATGTGATTTCAGAATTGACATGAAGTAACATTTTGAGTACTTTCTGTTCCTATACAGGCAAAGACATTTTCTTTTGATATAAAAGCTGTTATCTTTCAGGGAAACCCTTTATCACATACATTTGAGAGCTAATCTTTGAATAGTCACGAGGTGGGGAGGGGAGACATCAGCCTTGCGGATGATGCGTTGGAAGGACATTTTCAAAATTATTTGCCTAGTTAAGCAGTTGACTCCTTTGCTTTCGTGATCTTGGTCTTATTAAATCCGGCATTCTCCCTCTGTTTCTTGGTGCTAAGGCTTTTTACATTGTCCTAGTTCAATAGGGACACCCATATTCTAATCATAGAGACTAGTGAACTCTACACTTGTAAAATGTGTACATTGTACAAGTACAATCTCAAAACTGTGCTGCTTTGTACAATGAGTCTATTTCCTTTTTTCTTATATAAGAGAACTTCCTTTTTATATTAAAAAAGATTTTATTTACTTATTTGAAAGACAGAGAGACTGAGAGAGCATGGGTATGAGCAGAGGGGAGGAGGCAGAGGGAGAGCCAGAAAAAGACCCCCTGCTGAGCAAGAAACCCCCACCCCCACCTCAACGCAGGGCTCAATCCCAGGATCCTGAGATCATAACCTGAGCTGAAGGCAGACACTCAACCAACTGAGCTACCCAGGCACCCCAACTTTCACTGATCTTTGTTGTTGTTGTTTTATTCTTCTGATTTCAGGGTCACACCTAGGTAAGACTGTCTAAATTATCATAAAATCCTGACAACCTTATAAATTGAAAAACAAATCCAAACTTTCTTTAGACCTACTGCATCCAAGAATTCCACATTATTCGGTACCATTTCACTGTAAAGTAGCTGGGTTCTCATTCTTAGACATAAACAAATATCCTCACTAGATTCCAACACTCAAAACAATGGCAGTTCAATCATTCTAATTCTCCTGGAACATCTACTATTCCTAACATTATGCTAGCAGTGATGATGTAAAAGAAGACATTGTCCTTCATAAAACTTCAGTCTAGTGGGACAGACAGATTTTTGAGCTCTTCACTTTTAACAGAATAGACTTGTTGTAACTCTAGTGCTGAGGCACCAGCTAAAGGTTTTCCATGTCGTAATAATGATAGTAATAATATTTGACATTATTATATGTGTATATATAGTACACACATATACATATATGCATGCATACATATATACTACATATATTACTTTTCTTTAATGTCTAACAGAACAATAAACCTCAATAAATATTTCCTTAGTTAATAAATGAGAGAAATGGGATTTGAAGACTAAAAGAATTTTGTGGTTTCGATCAGGTCTCATCTTGAACAATGTGGGGAGCTCAAATGAATGTGGAAATAAAGATACGCGAGCCAAAGAATACAGATTGTATTTTATTGAATTATTTATCTCCAATAGCGCTGCACATAGCAGATATTTAGTGGAAGATTTTTTGAGGAAACAGATGAATGACTAGACGAAGTGAGGCTGATGACGAGAAGAGCAATGAAAGCATGATTCTCACTTGATGTGCGTGTGAGGGAATAGCGGTTAGTCTAGAAAGGCTGCCGACTGGAGGGGGCAATTGAACTTGGTTTTGAAGATGAGGGGCTTTAAGGTATAGAAGAGGCGAAAAACGGTCAAGGAGGAAAGAGAGAGTGAACGAATGTGTCTTGAGGTGGCTCCCTTGGGGAAGCTGATGGTAGTAATGGCTCTTCCCTGTCAGTGAGAGCATGACGCTCTCCCATCGTGGAGGGCAAGAAGCCCAGTCCTATTTCCTAGAAGAGGTCGTTTCTCCCCATTTTACTTCCCCAACTTACTTGGATTCTCAGTTTGGGAGAAAGGCAGAGTAAGGAGTGTGAGAGACGGGACACATGAGAAAACTGATGTTCTGAATTGTGCAGGGGCTTGCCCAGGAACATCCAAGTCCCTTGATCCTCTATTTTGTTTCATTCTGATGGGCCCCTGGGGAAATTCAATCGGAAATTCTGCAGATTGTTGCCCGAGTTTGAATTTAATACATCTCAGCAATCATAGACTGAGTACTGAAGGACCGGATCAAGTGGTTAAAGTATCAAAAAATTCCCTTTCTTTCCCTAAATTACTTGTAGTCAGTCCAAAAGGAAAAAAGAAAGCAGAATCCTAGTGCCATTCGGGCTTGCTTTCAAATGGGCCAAACCATTTTTAGACAGTTATTTACAACAACACCCTGCGAGTTTCCATTTCATAACAAGCATGAAGTTAACATTTTTAAGAGAAAGAACAATTTCACTAATAAAACAGCTCGGAAGCAAAGATATTTAACCTTCTAATAAAATAGTAATGCTGCAAGCTCAGCGGCTCATAAAACATTTATAACCTACAGCCAGTAAAGTCTGGAACAAGAGATTTAAATGTTGCCGCTTGATGGAACGGAGAGATGTTCACTATAAATATCACACCCAAGCATGTGGGCTGCAGGGGGGTACAGGGACAGAGGTCTCCTGGTGGCAGCAGGTGTCTATTTTGTAGTTGGCCAAAGACTGAATCCCTTCTGCCATGTTTTTTCGCAACCTAGAATTGAAACATGAAATGGGGTGCTGGGGAGAGAAGGAATTAAGCTGGGAAGGTTGTCCCTGCGAACCTGTGTTATGACTTCAATGAAACAATACCCTTCACACACCAATAAGAATGACACAGTGGTGGGGCGCCTGGGTGGCTCAGTGGGTTGGGCCTCTGCCTTCGGCTCGGGTCGTGATCCCAGGGTGTTGGGATCGAGTCCCGCGTCGGGCTCTCTGCTCGGCGGGGAGCCTGCTTCCTCCTCTCTCTCTGCCTGCCTCTCTGCCTCCTTGTGATCTCTCTCTCTGTCCAATAATAAATAAAATCTTTAAGAAAACCTTTAAAAAAAAAAAAAAAGAATGACACAGTAGTGATGCAACATGGGGGCTTAAGTGGGTAGAAGAAGAATCAATGAAACAAGATGGAATTAGGAGGGAGACAAACCATAAGTGACTCTTAATCTCACAAAACAAACTGAGGGTTGCTGGGGGGAGGGGGTTTGGGAGAAGGGGGTGGGATTATGGACATTGGGGAGGGTATGTGCTTTGGTGAGGGCTGTGAAGTGTGTAAACCTGGTGATTCACAGACCTGTACCCCTGGGGATAAAAATATATGTTTATAAAAAATAAAAAATTAAAAAAAAAAAGCTTCAGGGACACACCCAGGCCGGGCCACACCTAGCTCAGGTGTCTTCCTGCTGCATTGACTTCCCATGGCTATGGAAGATGGGGAGGGAGGAAGAGTCCTGCGCCAGGTTCTCCAGAGGTACGGTCTGTGTGAGCGCGAAAGGAGACAGCAAGAGCTGGGAAAGTGCTGAGTGGTTCCCATTTGCTTCTCATTGGGGACTACAGCTGGGCATGCATTAACATGAACAATCTCTATTTAAAAACCTAATTTGTTCACGTATGCTTTCAATCTGGGGATTTGTTTTTCAGTTCTGGAAAACTCCCAGCTATGCTAAATATCTACTGTGTCCTTGATGCTCTGTTCTGGAACTCTTCCATTGTACCTTTGCGGAAGCTTCAATCTACCCTCTTCTGTCTCATGTTGTCAATCTGTTCTGTATTTTGAGTGAATACCCCAGCATGCCATCCAATTCATTAACGGTCTTTGTTCATCTAGAGTGGTGTTATTTTTTCTAATTATAGTAGTGATAGTTTCATTCCCAGGATTTTTTCCTGGTTCATTTTCATATCTACCTGCTTTCATTTCATAATCCCTTCCTGTAATTCATTATTTGGGGAGGTATTTTTTTCCTTTAGCTCATTGGGAGATTTAAAGTGTTATTTCCAAGGGCACCTGGGTGGCTCAATCCGTTAACCATCTGCCTTCAACTCAGGTCATGATCCCAGCATTCTGGGATCAAGGCCTGTGTCAGGCTCCCTATTTGGTGGGGAGCCAACTTCTCCCTCTGACCCTCCTCTCACTGGTGCTCTCTCTCTCTCAAATAAATAAATAAATACCTTTAAAAAATTAAACAAACAAACAAACAAACAAAAAAAGTGTTACTTCCAGGGCACCTGGGTGTCTCAGCCGGTTAGTGTCTGTCTGCCTTTCGACTGAGGTCATGATCTTAGGGTCCTGGGATCGAACTCAGTATCAGGCTCCTTGCTCAGCAGAGAGTCTGCTTCTCCTTCTATCTCTCCTCTGCCCCTACCCTTCTTCCTCACTCATGCTCTCTCTCTCAAATAAGTAAATAAATAAAATCTTTAAAAAAATAAAGTTTATTTCTATTCCTTTAGGACAAATTCCTGATTCATTGAGTGCTTTGGCCATCAATTACAGTATGAGTTTCTTTTCTACATTTTAAATTTGTAATCAGGGCCACCTAGGTGGTTAAGTGGGTTAAGCGCCTGCCTTCAGCTCAGGTCATGATCCCAGGGTCCTGGGATTGAACCCTGCATCAGGCTCCCTCCTCGGCGGGGATCCAGCTTCTCCCTCTCCTACTCCCCCAGCTTGTGTTCTCTCTCTTCCTCTCTCAAATAAATAAATAAATATCTTTTTAAAAAAATAGAAAAAGAAAGTTTTATTTCCAAGTTGCCTCAGTGGCTCAGTCAGTAAGCATCTGCCTTCAGCTGAGGTCATGATCCCAGGGTTCTGGGATGGAGCCAGTGTCAGGCTTCCTGCTCAGTGGAGAGCCTGCTTCTCCCTCTCCCCCTGCTTGTGCTCTCTCACACTCTCTCTCTCAAATAAATAAATAAATAAAATCTTTTAAAAAATAAAATAAATTTTGGGGCGCCTGGGTGGCTTGGTCATTAAGTCTGCCTTCGGCTCAGGTCATGATCCCAGGGTCTTGGGATCGAGTCCCACATCGGGCTCCCTGCTCTGCAGGAACCCTGTTTCTCCTCCCACTTCCCCTGCTTGTGTTCCCTCTCTCGCTGTGTCTCTCTGTCAAATAAGTAAATAAAATCTTTAGAAAAAAAAAATAAAATAAATAAAATAAAATAAATTTTTAATCATCATGCCACTTTGAGGGGAAATTTCCTTTTGTTGGTGTTCTTGCCCCTCTTCTCTTGGCCTCTTGTTGGCTGAGAATTTGTGGTTGCTCCTCACCTGGTGTAGGTCTTCATTCAGAAACAAAGTATGTGTGGGTGTGAGCAGCTGGGGTATCTTGTTTATAGGAGGAGTGCTGATCCCAACTCTCCAGCAGCATGTTACTAGGCACAAGCTCTGTTGGAGGACCTAGCTTTTCCCTTGTGCCACCCAGGCAGATGCTGGTTATTGGTCATAGCTCCAGGTCATAGCTGTAGTTTTCCCTATATCCTCTTTCTAGGAAGGGCACCTTGCCCTGGCCCTGACTCCAGGCCAGAAGCTCATGGTCTGTTCCCTTTGCCCTTTGTCCCCAACCTCAGAAGCTATAGCCTATTTCCTATTCTAGCTCCCAGAATTCTAGAATACCCATCATCCCTCACTGTCTTATTTCTGGACCACAGAGATGCTTTCTTGTTTTTGAGAGTGGTTATGTACTTTTAACTTAAAAAATCTTTTACTTTACTTATTTTTGCTCTCTACATGAAGTAAGAGGGATGTGAATTTCCACTTGTACCCTAGTCCTTCAACTTAAGCCGGATTTACAAGACCTCCTTTCCAGATTTCAAAATGATTTTGTATCCTTACCAAAGACTGCATACTTTGGAGGTTTCAGTAAATGAATGAATGAATGAATGAATGAATATAGGTGCAGTCTTTTTCTTAACTGGAATCCTTTCTCTTTCCTCAATCCACATTCTGATGATTCCATTCTGAGATTAAGCAGCCACTTGTTCCCTCAAAAGTCAATGATTGTTCAGCTTCCCTTACCAAAGTCTTGCCTCTTCCTGGTGCTGCTTCAGACTACTTGTTTAAAACAGTACACATTATTATTGCTTTGTTTTAAAGGTGACAGGTCCCAAAAAATTTAAAAAAAAAAATAGAAATAATATGTCCTGTTAAGAAGATGACAATACAGACCCATATAGCAATTCAGTAAAATATAACATTTTTTCTCATTAAAACTAAACAGCATAGCTGTAGAAAATTTAGTAAATACAGATTAGCACTCCTAAAGGATAAAACCGTTAAAAACTTGGCTGTTGAGAACTACTTAGTTGTTAACATTTTGGAGTATAACTGTCCACCTTCCCTCTCAGGCTCTAATATGCCCATATTTGACTCACCTTGAATCACCTTGAATTTGCCCACTAATTACTGTTTTTGTGGTGAATTCTGAATGTACTCCTTTGGTGCCAAGGTGGCCATCAGATGTGGGCTTCAGCCACTGGACCACAAGCATGGCTACATTGCAGGATTTTTTAAATTTTCTTTTTTGTTGTTCTAGGGTGGAAATTTGGAGGTGAGCAGATTCTGACTCGTCTTCAAATGTGAAAGTGTCCTGCTGATTCTGTTGCTAACATTGCTGAAGCAGCTAATTGTGATGAACATGCAGACAAAGAAGTTATTTCTCGGAGGACTGAGGTTTGCTACTTGTCTTAGATGAGGGGAAGCATAGGCTGTGTTTCCTTTTGCAGTCTCTGCTTTCCCAGTCCTCTGTGGTCTCCTTTTTCTATTAGGACCAGCTTTAGCTGCCCCTTGTTTCTGGTCCAACTTCTTCCAGAAAACAGAAATGGCCATGCTCAGCTAAAAGGATGCCACTTAAACTCGGGTTATTTTATATATGGAAACAGTGAAGAACTTTTTTGTATGACTTTTCAGGACCAAGGTAAAAATAAAATCAAGAACCTCTAATCTAAGTTTCTGGTGCTTTTCAAGCTAAGAAGTAGCATTTCCCCTCCAAATATCCAATATGATAATGTGATTATAATGGGCTTACAACAGCCATAGCTCACATCAAGATAGTAAGGAAGGACAAAGAGAAAGAGACAAACCAGGAACTCTAGGTTGGAAGTAGATGGAGGAAACCAAAACTGGATATTGACATTTGACTAAAGGAAGAAAGGGTGATATTAATATAACAGATAATAATACTCAGTACTTCAAGACTGGATTAGTCTTACCATATGTCCCTAACTATGTACAAAGTAGAAACAGCAAATTCAGATTTAAAAACACAAAGAGAAATTCATGAGGTTCGGAGAAGTCATATGCAGGGTATAAATCACCTCGTCTTGAGAAAGTCCTGGGAACGTGGAAGAATTACATGAAGACTGTAAGTTGTCCGCAAGTAAGAGAATAAAAGAAAAAATGTTAAGGTTTCTGAGAGACAAAGGTTATGGAAAGGATTGAGGGTGTGAAGTGAAGTGTGAATACAGCAATATGGCTCTTGTGGAGAAGAGTTCGGCAAGGCCAGGAGTTTTTAATGATGTCAAGGGAAGCAGTGGAATTAGAAATAAGAAAAACTTAAACCTCCTTCAAATTCAGAATTCAAATTCAAATTCAAATAATTCAGAACAATGTTCATATTTCCCAGGGATTAGCACCTACTCATTCATCTTCACACCAGTGCATGTTTGAGATAGTGAGGTAATTATCGGGGGCTTATTCTGTGTGAAGAGACGTTTGATCATTTGAGGTTTGACTGAAAAAGCAAGCAAATAAGCACAAGTTTTTGCTTTCAAAGAATCTAAAACTGGGGTGCCTGGGTGGCTCAGTGAGTTAAAGCCTCTGCCTTCGGCTCAGGTCATGATCCCAGTGTTCTGGGATCGAGCCCCGCATCGGGGGTCTCTGCTCAGCAGGGAGCCTGCTTCCTCCTCTCTCTCTGTCTGTCAAATAAATAAATAAAATCTTAAAAAAAAAAATCTAAAAACAGAGTTGGAGAAATGCAACAGAATTGTGTACCATACGATCATAGTGTAGTGTTAGTGTATGATGTAAACGACAGAGAACGAGAGGGTCAAGAGAACAGTGGCCACTGTTGCAGGAAGGACCAGAGCACAGACTTGACAAAGGTTTTAGTTGGACTTGCATTGACTAAAAGGAAGAGGAGAGGGTATCATAGTTGAGATGATCTCACATCTTCAAGGCTAGCATGGTGGCAAGCCTTTTGTAGAGGATCAGTTACCTTTGTTCATAAAAGAATAGATGATGGATAGTTCGAGGGTGTACCTGAGGTCACTTATGGCACAAGAAAACAACCCTAAAAATACGACATAGTGAGGAAGCAGATTGTGGAGAGTCTCACGAGGAGGCAGAGAAAGTTTAGATTTGGCAGAGTAGGAAACATAATTCCACTAAAAGTTTTTTTTAATTGACACACAATTAATAGATTATTGTGTGTACGTGGTTCTATGAACTTTAACATATATATACCCTTTGTATCTATCAACACAATTAGGTTACAAAACAATTTCATCGTGGCAAAATTCTCCCCTATGCTAGCCCTTTGTAGTAACTCCTTTCTCCTTTCCCTAGCCTCCACGGTCACTGACGTGTACTCCCTCACAGTAGCTTGTCTTTTTGAGAATGTCATATAAATGGAATCATGTGGATTCTACTTGGTTAAGTAACCTCTCCAATGGAGAGGCATGTAATGTTTGAAGACCAGCTCCTTTCACTCAGTTTAGTGTTTTTGAGATTCTTCCAAATTGTTATGTATACTAATAGCTTATTCCCTGTGGAACGGTATTCTATTGTATTCATCTGTTAAATTAAGACATTTGGGTTGTTTCCAGTTTTTGGTGATTATGGATAGAATTGCTGTAAACACTTGGGTACAAGTGTTTGTGTAAACATACATTTTTATTTCTTTAGGGTAAATACTCAGGAGTAAGATTTCTGGGTCATATGGTAAGTGTATATTTAACTTTGTAAGAAACTACCACACTGATATTCAGAGTGGCTGTATCACTTTGCATTCCCCTCAGAAATGTGTGACAATTTCAGTTGCTCGCATCCTTGCCAGTATTTAGTATTAATAGTTTTTGTTTTCATTTTTCGTTTTATGGGTTGTTGTGTTTTTGCCATAAGATAGGTATGTTACTGTGTTTTATTTTAGCTCTAATTTGCATTTACCACTGGCTAATGAGGTTGAACATTTTTCATGCGCTTATTTGCTTCTGTATATCTTCTTTGATGAAGTACTTACTCAAATCTTTTGGCTTTTTTAAATTGGGTTGTTTGAAATTTTTTATTGTTGAATTTTGAGCATTGTTTATACATTTTGGATACAAGTCTGATGTTAGATATGTGACTTGCAAAAAATTTCTCCCAGTGTGTTACTTCTCTTTCCTGTATGTTTTATGAAGCCAAATTTTTAACTTTTGAACAAGTTCAACTTATCATTGTTTTCTTAATGGACCCTGTCTTTGGTGTCATATCTAAGAACTTACAGGGGAGGGAAAAAAAACCTCTTTCCTATTACCTTCTTAGGCTTTCTGGCTGGGGCTCTGTACTATAAACTGACAAAACAGATTATCAAGAAAAAAGCATCCAAATTTATTTAATGTGAGTTTTATGTGACATGAGAGACCTCATAAGGAAAAGAAAATTCAAAGGAACAGTTAAACTTGAGCATGTTTATATTAGACTTAATGAAGAGTGGGAAGTCATGGGAAAATGTGACAGAACCAAAGGGTATGAGCCAAAGGTAGTCAACTGGGGGAAACAACAATTTCATTCGGATTCCTCTCCATTCCCCTCCATCTTCAGAGATAAGAATGCTCCTTTTTTCCAGGGGTAGGGAAGGTACCTCTCCCATGAGCATCTTGTGACCTGCTTCAGGAAAGATGTCTCTCCTGCCCCTGTGTTTTCTTAGATTCCTTCAGCTTAAAATATTAGGTTATGTCAATGGGCCGTATTTTGGGGTAGGGTGTTCTGAATCCTGTTAAACTCTTTGCCTAACTCCAAGTCATGAAGATTTATACCTGTGTTTTCTTCTAGAAGTTCTATAGTTTTATGTATTACATTTAGGTCTTTTTGAGTTAATATTTGTATAAACGTGAAGATTAGTTTTTGTTTGTTTGTTTTGGTTTTGATGTGGGTTTTTGTTTTTGTTTTTGTCTTTGGATGTTTAATCATTTCAATGACATTTTTTGAAATACTATTCTTTATTGAATTTTCTTTCTTTCTTTGTCAAAAATCAAGTGGCCATGTTTATATGGTAGGTCTAGTTCTAAATTCTATATTCTGTTCCATAATCTAACAGCCCTTTGCCCAATGTATAGTGTGTTTGTTATTGTAGCTTTATAGTAAGTCTTAAAATTGGATAATGTGATTTCTCCAACATTATTCTTCTGTTTTCAGAATTGTTTGAGCTATTCTGGTTTCTATGCCTTTTCATATAAACTTTAGTATTTACTTGTTTTATATTGCCAAAAAATCCTACTGAGAACTTCATTGGAATTCCTTTAAATCTGTAGTTGATTTAGGGGAGAACTGACATCTTTACTATCACTAAATTTTTCAATAAATGAATGATACGATCAGTCTTCATTCCTGGGAACTTCATTTGCATAGAAAGGATAGATGAAAGCTTACATTTTTATATTTTTCATACTATTCCTACCTTTAACGAACTTCTGAGCCTAGAAATCTACTCACTTTAATCACTGGTCCATTAAGAATGAAAGGCTTAGGTTACCCTTTCTGTAGGCGCATATGACCGTTCACAATGTGGCACATGAGTCGCTACCAGCCTAAGGATGCAGCAGCCCAGGCCATGCAGGGAGGCTGAGTCAGATGATGGGAAGAATCCAGGTGTTCAACTGAGTCCTGATAAAGCTTTTGCAGAGGAATAGTGGAAGGGTTCTGTCTATTTAGGTGGATACTTGGTGACCATATTCCAAAATAATGAACATCTTTTCTGTGCAAGAGTAAGACCCTATCTTCTCTGTGAGACGAAGGTTTGAAACTCAACGGACTTGTGCGTTAATTTTGAAAAACTTCACTTTTCTCTGGCTTATTTTCTTCAACTGTAAAATCAACTATGTTCTTTCAAGCTATTAAATGTGAAAATGCCAAACTACAATAATGTATCTTACGAAGAAATCCTAACTTAAAGACCACAGAATAAATGATTATCTCACAGAGCAGTCTGTTACTTTTATAAGGTTCAAATGGCCAAATTTTTCAATGACAAAGAAAAAGCATAACAATTAATGCCTTTTCAAAGTGTGACTGCCCCTGTTATTTTGCCCATAACTCTGACCAAGTTCATGAATGTGTCCCAGATTAACTCATGTGAACCTCATTATGATTGAACCACAGTTGTTCTCATTCCTTAACATGCCCTTACCATCTTTCACACTTTAAAATAAGACCAGTGGAAATCTCTCCTCCAAATCATTCGATGCTATCTTGTTGTGCCATATGAAAATGGCACGCGATAAAAACAAACAAAAAACTTGTCTAGGAAGTCAAGGTACACAACCAGTTTCTTTAATCCCAAAATGAGATTTGATGGCTCACCCCACAGTGTCCAGAAGTTCTATGAATGAAGAGCAGAAAGGGAGGTTGTAATAAAAAGGAGAAACACCTTAAAGCTATAAAACCATGTGTGTGTTAGGGGGAGACGCTGATTGGTGATAGTTGCCACGGTGAAATGTCCAAGTCCTGTTTTGAAGGAAAGCGTTAGGGCAAAGTTGAGACAGAACATTTCATTTCCCCGTGGATTTCTTACAGTAGTGGAGAAGAAAGTAAGCACATTTCATTGTACCTACCATTGGGCACTTCTTCCAAGTAAGAGGAGTTTTGAAGTTTTCCTTTAATACCTATCTTTTCCTTAGTGTTTTTTTTACCCTAGTAATTTTCAAACATCTGTGTATTTTTCTTGTTGGTGTTCTTTGCCCTTTTTCCCCCACCTGGAATAGTGTCACAGTTTCCAAAATGATATCTCACAAGAAACCCTGACACAGAGGAGGGTTGGCAGTGGAGTCATTCTTCCATGAGTAGAATGAATCGATATCAAGCTCTTTCTTGGCCCGTTCCATCTCCTCGCTGCCCCCATGGCTTCCCGGGACACCTTCACCAACTTTGATTGACCATTCACTTCAGGTGCCCAGTCACTGGACTGCCCAGAGTCCTCTGCTGCAGTGCTTTGAGGCCCAGAATTGCAAGCCTGGCTCCTGATCTCCACCAATATATATTGTAGTCCTCTGGACCATTCCTCTAAACCCTATTCCTGTGATTGATGAAGGGTGACACAGGGTCAATAGGCTATACCTCCACAGGTAACATATTTGTTATTAATTTGTTATTTCCCAGATTATGTAATGTGTAATCTGTCTTAGATGGCCACCATCTAGACCCTACGACTCCAAGCAGAGGTAAGTGAAGGATCCATTGCTGGGGGGATGGGGGTTCTGGGTTAATACCACTTATTCCTTCTTGTAGATGCCTTGTACTTTGCCCAGGAGGACACCAGGCTCTTTCTAAGTCACGGATATCCTCATCCTGATACAAAACTCTAAAAAAATAAATTTAACATTGATGATATTCTCTGTAAAATACTTATAAGACTTACAGATAAAGGGCTTATAAGACCGAGGAAAAGCTTTTAAGACTTTTTAAAGTGCCAAAGCCCACATAAAAAATCAATGAACACCTGGCAAATAAAGTGAGAGTAGAAGCAGGAGCAAGAGGAGTGAGAGAGCAAGGGTGAATTCTTTTCTTGACCCAACAGGAAATATGTACTCTATCAGCATTAGCTTTGAAAGGTAGAAAGTCGTTAACTTTGACTCGTGTCAAACTAGTTGCTCTTTAAAAGCTTTAATCACATGGGGTGCCTGGGTGGCTCAGTGGGTTAAGCCTCTGCCTTCGGCTCCGGTCATGATCTCAGGGTCCTGGGATCAAGCCCTGCATCGAGCCCCGCATCAGGCTTTCTGCCTGCTTCTCCACCTACTTGTGATGTCTCTCTGTCTATCAAATAAATAAATAAAAATTTTTAATAAATAAATAAATAAAAGCTTTAATAACATGCAATGAAACTATTAAGTTACATGTGGAAGTATGCAAAGGGAAATGTCAGCTTCCAAGTTTACCTCGTGTCTTTAGACCATCTGTCTGGGAGGTTCCCTTTGTCGTGCTATTATTTGGAGTGTGACATCTTATGTGGGTAGCCATCAAGGACACCTTCCTCAGTTATCTTACTGCAGTCCCAGGGACCAAGATGATTGGGTTCCCACCCCTAACTCCCTATGTAGAGAAAAATGCTAGCAGTAATGAGTACCTTTATAACATAAAAAGAGCATAGAGACAATCTTGTCTAATTTAAGGTGAAACGGAAAATAGGAGCTGTAGACATCTGGTCACCCAAAGACCTACTGTAGCATCTTGAGAAAGACTAAGAGAGTTCGATCTTCATCTTTGCCACAGGAATAAGACTCAGAATTTGTGAGGAACAGCTAGTAAAAAAGGAATGGGTTGTGATTTTTGGGAAAAAGTAAACATTCATACCATAACTTTGTTTGGTCTCAACCTGTATTAACAGGGTCAAACTGGGGTGTTTTTATTTGTTTTATTATTTTTTTAAATGACCAAGTTGAAAGAATGGTAAATCTTCCCCAATTTTATCGTGACCGAGTATAGCTACGAAACAGCCTTCCGAGGGGCACGGGGATGAGGGAGCATGACACAGAGTTTGTATTCACTGCCTCAATGACAAAAACTACCTGTAATTATTTCCTCAGTGGGGCTGCATAAAACTTGAATTCCATTTAATCTTAGACTAAACAATTTCTATATTTCATGTCATGGATTAGAATGAAAATGGGGATAGTTCATCAACACTGATCTGTGATATAAAAAAGAACAGCGAAGCCAGAGGTATGAGAGTGCATAAAAATGTTTTGTGTTCTGACCAGTACATTGCTTTAAAAAAATTTTACAGTCAGGCCCAATTGTTCATTCTCTCCATGCAGAAGATACTCACATATTCATTTTTAAAAGGGCAAATCAACCATAATTCAGTTTATAAACTGTGAAGCTGGTTGCGAATGTCTGGATGAATATTCATTAGAATCTCTTAATCTGCCATCGACTGTGATTCATTAGGCATATGTAAATATCATTCACTTTAATTGCCCCTAAACTGACTTAACATAATATTGTCATTAGCAAATTATTAGTTATTTGTGTAACTAATGGTACATTATGGTGTGCACGTTAAATTTCCAAATATACGATTACAATTATGATGATGTTTTATGCTGGGGGCTTTCTAAACTATTTGATGAAATATAATGGAGTCAAATCAAATCTGGGATGGTAATAGGACAGTTGCAGAACTTTTTTCTGCACCTTGATGCTGTTATCATCTTCCAGCTATTCACTCTTCGTGACACTTGACGGGCTCTAGTTTCTCTCCACTGGCTTGTCTGCCCCAAGCGTCTCGGGAAGTTCCTCGGCTCCGGTATCACATACGGGCTCAATCTCAGTTGGCTTCTGGTAAAAGTCCATTTATTTTTAAAAATATCCACTCCTTGGATGCGAAGCAAACAATATAAAATGGCAAAGAAAGCATAGAAGGTTCTCCTGAACATTAACATAGGGAAATTAGGCTAGCACGGGATTTAAGCAACTCACAGGAACTTTGCTCCCTGTAGTCCTACTTGGGAGGGCTGTGTTTGACCTGTAAGTTCATCACACGGTGAGTTGCGTCACAGCTGTGTTCTCCAGAACAATCATCATCTGTAAATAATTTGACACTTCTTATGATCGCTCTTGTCTTCTTAGCGTTACTGTTGCTGAAAATTTTCTTCACCTGTCCCTGCATCGCCCCAAAGCACTTATTTCTTTACATTGGTGTCGTGCAGAAAGGGATTTCTCTAATCTTTATCTCCACAAGGGTGTCAAGAGGCTCTTCCAAGAAAGTCGCTTACTTTTATCACTTACAATTATTACAAATTCACTAAATGAGCTTCTAGGAATAAAGTTGACCCAGCATACTGGCAGAGAAGCCTACAATTAGTATTCCTTTAGTCTCTGTTAATTGCCTAACTGGTGGCAAGAACATGTTAATGCGAAATGAGCTAACAGAGGCAGGCAACCTTTCATCACGTTGCCCTCCTAAATATTAGTACATTAACAGGCCGTTGATGTGTATAAACAGAGATTCAGACAAATGCCTATTCCTGCCTTTGATAATGCTCTAGATTAATTGCCATTTCATCTTAATTTAATAAGCAATCCTTTTGGCAAAAAAAAAAATGCTTACACATGAAAAGAAATTATTGAGATAATGACAGCATAATGAATATAGATTGTGGTACAAATCTCCTGAAGAGATACCAACATTCGAGAAACATGGTCAAGCATTACTGTATTTAAAATAAACCAAATTTTTCAGTCTAACGTACTTCAGGTTGAATGTAACTGCCATAAAGCAAAACAATTCTGGTTGTTTTGATTGGGAATAAGTGATTGAATCACTCTCCCTAAGAAGTTTAGCTGTGAGTTTCAGAGATCTCTTCTAGACAGCATTATTCGTCCCATTGTGCAAAGTGGTCAAGTGAGGTCCTACTTCCATGTTATACATATTTCTTCCATAAACCTGTTGCCTTCTGCTTTACCCCATGACTTCCTCTTCTGTGGACTGTAAGCTCCACAAACTCAAGCTTTGTGTTTAGTACGGAGGTTGGCAAATGGGCCAAATCGGGTCTGCCACCACCTGTTTTTATTAATAAAGTTCAGTTAGAACACAGCCATGCCCATTCATTTACTGCTATTTTCAGAGAGATCATATTGGTCCACAAAGCCTAAAACATTTACTACTGACCTTTGCAGAAAAAGTTTCCCCACCCCTGGCCTCATGCAGAATTTTGCCAAAAATGAATGAAGTCCCCTAAACGAGTATCTTGTTTGTAATAAAAATTTATGCCGCAAATCTCTGCAGAGTCAATGATTTATTGTGTAGTTGAATAAAGTTTGGTCACTTCTAATTCTGACATCACAGAGATGTCCAAAATGCCTAATTTATTTGAGCCCTGATGATTTTGTTATATAGTGTGGTTGAGGCATTTGGCTGGGTTTAAACACCAAGTCCATGTCTTACATATGAGTTATGGAGGAATGCAGAAAGTTGCTTTCAATTTTGTTCAGACCTCTAGGTCCACTTTAGACTCAAACATAAGCTTGTTTGTAATTTACACACATATGAGGATGGCTTGTAACACTCCCGCCCAGCACCGATATTGCAATTATTCATAACAAACAAACAAATTATTCATAAGCAATTATTCAAGCAAAAATTATTCATAACAAACAAACAAAGTTATGGGCCACCAATTTTCTATCAGGTCCATGCAAAGCACACATGGGCATTATCTCAATTAATCTTTGCTCTAACTTTATGATAGAGAGATGGTTATTTTTCCTATGTTAAAGATAAGGTTATTGAGAGTTGAGAAAATAGATGTGCACAAACACGAGCCAGCAGTCAGGCCTCAGCTTTTCTACATCTAAGACCCATATTCCTTCCCCAACACCATGCTGCCCCAGTACTGTACGCTGACAGATCTTTTGCATTGTTAGGCTGAGATGTTTATCACTTGGCCATTAAAAAAATATGCTTTTCAAAAACAGTCAACATTCTGGAGACAATCTAATATAGTATTGTTTAGTAAAAAGAACAAAATGTGAAATTAAATATATTATGATGCTAATTCTGTAAAATATATGTGTTTGGGGAGCTCAGCTTGAAACTAGGCTGTCAACATTGCCCCCCCTACAGGCATATTTGGGTGTGGCTGGCAAGCTGATGGAGTGACCTAACTGGGGGCTCTGCTTAGATCTGATGAGCTTCTTGGGAAAGGTCTCTTCCTAATAGCTAAGCCCTGATTGGATGGGAGAAGTGCTTTTGAGTACACGGTGAAGGTGGTGATGCAATCTGCTCTGGGCCCAGATGCCTGAATCCACTGAGGAACTCACATGACTTGAAAATCCTTCCACCTGACTTCCTACCAGAACCGCCCATGATGATGTCATTACAAAGGCAACTCCCCCGAGCTTTGAACCCATGCGCATTCCTGCTGTGTATCCCCAGCACCAGTCTTGTCGATTCCTTAAGTAGGCCATTTCTCAGAGTAGTGTTTCCAGCAAGCAGCCTGGACTTAAGGCCTTACTACTTTAGGGGAATCTTCATGATAACGTGTTATACTGGAGAAATAGTTGTCCTGCCCCTCATCACGAACATGGGAAGAAAGAAGGAAGGCCTCCCTTACTGGGTCTCAGGAAATCCAAAAATGTGCCTGTGACTTAGACTGAGCCATGAGGGATTTCAATTCAGAAGGCACCTGCAAAAGTGTAAGGACAAGTTGGGATTCTTTTGCAGAAACTGGGCTGTGGGGGGAGGAGTCAGAGGCAATGTACCACAACGGGAACTCAGGCACCGCCAGAGTTAGTTTCTGTTGCTTGCAACCAGCGACCCTGGTAGAGTAGCTTCTACACCGTCACCACTGCAACACCAAGGTCCGGATAATCAAGCTGGCACCCCCCTGAAGAAAAGCCGCTTATAGGTATTATGCAACATATGCTGCTGAATTTAAATCAGTAGCAATTAGGGATTTTGGATACTGTTGAACTCAGGATATTTTGATTTCCTGTGGTTCAAGGCTCAGGGTATGTTGACCTCCTCCCACATGATCAGAATGTTTAGGCAGCATCTTCCGCCAGCTTGGTTTCTGGGCTGTTGGTCCTTATATTTTTTGACCTTTATCACCTGATGTGCCTTGTAACCATGTGCTGCTTTGTGCTCCTGATCTTTTCTGCTCTTGTTAGCCTTCCTGAAATCAGTGACATCAGGTTTGTGGGGCTTCAAGTCATTGTGTCAGGCTACTTAGGGAGGTATCCAAAGGCACAGTCCTCCTCAACCTCCTGAGCCTTGCTGGTAACTGCTGGGTCAAGGATATTCATGATACAAAGGGCTCCTTATAGAGGGTGACACTGTCCTGGGCGCAAGCCCTTGCCACAATCTTGGGCTAATAGCTACGGAATGCAGGAGGCTGGCAACAAATCCCTAAATTTCCAAAAAAATTAAAAAGTATAAAAAAAGCTCGAATTAACCTATTTTTAGTAATGGACAAAAGTAGTTAACCTAAAGTTCGACTCTCTCTTTGTAGTCACCAAGCACGATGCTCAGAGGGCAAGTCTGTTGATACGCCTGCCCATTGGTATGGACCACTCACCCCTCCACCATGACCTGCTTGCCCCAGGGGTGTGGCCAGCTATACGTGGCTTTGGGCTCCTGGTCTGTGTCATTTCTTTTTAATTTTCTAAATTTTCACTTTGCAGACCTGACTCAAGCACTGAGGAAATTTTCAACCTCCTGGGAATCCTATGCACTGCACTGTTGACAATTCTTCTGGCACGGTGTACTCACGTCCCCATTAGGATTCCCTTCTCTTGGTTCTGATTTCCCTTGGTCACAACTTAGCTCATTGGCACATTTGACACTGCTCTGTCTCCCTGGACTTCAACCTGCATGTAATACAGGTCGCCATGGGATGGATGTGCAGAGGATAGCATGTATGACTTAGATGTATGTGCTGTGTACATGGTGTAGCAGGTGTAACTGGAGTGTGTATGGGATGGCAGGAATTATGGTGAAAGCATATTGGCTTTGCCTTGGTTTGGGTGGGGTGGGGGAGGTCTGGGAAAGCATCGTGACCAAGGTGTGTCTTGGAAAATGAGTAGAATGCTTTCAGTGGACACCTGTACATTCCAAGCAGGAGAAACAGCTTATAAAAAGCCAAGTGTGAATAACATCATGGCATGTGGTGACAGTGGGAATAAAGCGAGAAAATTATAAGGAACTTTATTTCATTATAAGAAGTTTGAAAACCATTCCAAATTTAGGCAGCCCTGTGACATGAGATTGAAGTCCTACAAAACTATAAGGACAGGGTTGAAAATGGTTTGGAAGGAGTCAAAACTGGAAATGGGCCAAACAATGCAAGGGACATTTACAATACCCTGAGTGATGGTGAGCTGAGGGCTTCCCCCTGGCAACCAAAGTGTGACCGCCAGAAGGGGACTGATGGAAAGGTGTTAAGAGGATACTATCAATAGACATACAGATACAGGAGAAGGAATAGCCAAGAAAGACTCTGAGGTTTGTGGCCTAAGTGACAGAACTGTCACCAGTATCATTTACTGAAATAGGGAGCAAAAGGGGATTGTGCAGGCATGCACATAGATGGCAATTTCAGTTTGAACACTTTGAATATGAAATACACTTGGAATATCCAAGTGGAACTGTCCCTTAAGCTGAATGATGGATGGATTAGAAAGGAGGTCTGGACCAGAGATGTGGTTTTGCCATGTTAGATCCTCTATCTATGTGGACTTGGGCAAGTTAATTAACCTGCCTGCATATCAGCTTCTTCATCTGTAAAATGGGAATAACAATAGTACCAACCTCCATAGTGTGGTTACCAGTATTAAGTGACTTAATACACGTAAACTTCTTAGAACCACACCTGGCACTATATAAAAGTATCAACTAGTGTTTATTATTATTACTGATATTGCCTTTGACAAGAAATCCTCATTAAATGTGTTCTATTTAAAAATATTCGAACTTTATGGGGCTTTTTGGTCCCTCCTCTTTATTGAGGTATATAATTGACAATCAAAACTGTAAGATATTTGAAATGTACAACTTGATTTGATATATGCATGCATTGTGAAAGGTCTCCCCTTACTGAGTTAATGAATACAGCCAACACTTTGTATATTTAACTTTTGAAAAAAATTTTTTGTGTTGAGAACACTTAAGTTCTATTCTCTTACAAATCTCAATTATACCATATAGTGTTATCAAGAAAAGTCACCATATTAAAACATTAGATCCTGAGATTTTATGAAAGTTTGTTCCCTGAGGCACCTGGGTGGCTCAGTCATTAAGCGTACGACTTTGGCTCACGTCATGGTCCCAGGGTCTTGGGATCAAGCCCCACATTGGGTCCCTGCTCAGCGGGGAGCCTGCTTCTCCCTCTCCCACTACCCCTGCTCGTGTTCCCTCTCTCACTGTGTCTCTGTCAAATAAATAAACAAAATCTAAAAAAAAAAAAAAAAAAAGGAGAAGAAGAAAGAAAGTTTGTTCCCTTTGCCAACCTCTCCCTACTTCCCCCACCCCCTGGATCTTGGCAACTACTTTTCTACTTCCTGTTTCTATGAGTTACTCTTTTTTTTTTTTTTTTTTTTAAGAGTCCACATATAGGGGCACCTGGGTGGCTCAGTGGGTTAAAGCCTCTGCCTTCGGCTCAGGTCATGATCCCAGGGTCCTGGGATCGAGCCCGGCATCGGGCTTTCTGCTCAGCAGGGAGCCTGCTTCCTCCTCTCTCTCTGCCTGCCTCTCTGCCTACTTGTGATCTGTCAAATAAATAAATAAAATCTTTAAAAAAAAAAAAAAGAGTCCACATATAAGTGATATCATGCAGTATTTGTCTTTATCTCTCTGGCCTATTCCACTTAGCATAATACCGACTTTCATCCATGTTGTTGCAAATGACAACAGTTTTTCTTTTCTTCTTTTTAAGATTTATTTATTTATTTGCAGGGGGAGGGGCAGAAGGAAAGAATCTCAAGCAGACTTCGCACTCAGTGGGGGACCCCCACTTGGAGCTTGATCTCAGCACCCTGAGATCGTGACCAGAGTTGAAATTTGGCGTTCAGTGCTAAACCGAATGAGCCACCCAGGCACACCCATTTTATTCTTTTTTAAGGCTGAATAATATTCAGTTATATACACACACACACACACACACACACGTATCATGTATTAGTACATCATATATCATATTCTATTATACATATCATATACATTGTACCACATATTATTATATCACATATAATCAAAATATAATCAGATATGGATTGCATCAAAAATATATAAAAATCAGAGAAATATTTTGATACATTCATCCATTGCCCCTTATATGTATTCTCCATCTGTTGTCTCCAACCCTCCTTACTTACTCCTGGCACTCCTTGGTAAATATCTTAATTCTCAAAGTTCATGAAAAGTTTCACAGTAGTCTGTATCTTAAAAATACAGGTAACCGGAAATCGGTGGTGCTTATTGCTAGCTTGAGGAGTCCCCAGAAAAGCCAGTTATGGAAGCTCAGCACTGTTCCTCCGAGTCCACACCAACACCCAACCCCAGGGCACAGCAAGGAATGCCCATATCCCTCGTACCTCCGTAGCCTGGCCAAAAACTTTTTTCCTGATTATGGAATTCATGCATGCCCCTTGTACCAATCTTGGGGGAGGAGAAGCGTAAAGAAGAAAGTAAACACTACCGATAATTGAGGCCTAACAGATGTATGAGTATTTACCGTTTGTTTATCCTTGAAGATTTCTTCCTCCGGAGGGGGTGGCCAAGCACACACACCCCCGATGCTGCCTGCATACTGACCCTGCTTCTGCCGATCTGTGCGCGGCTTAAGACATTCAGTGTGATCATTCGGTTTCACAAAGTTGCCAGGCGGAGAATAAATGCAGCATTTGTTCAAGGGTCCTGGCTGAGTTCCAGCTGAGGCCCTCATGGTTTCAGGGTCTCAGTTGTAGCTTCAATTGGATTAGTTACCCATTAGTTCTAACACTGACCCTGGGTGGAGGGGAGCAGGCACGGGGGACCAGGAGTGGCTGCTTTGAAAAGAAGGGAGCCCTGTGGAGTAGGTTCTGTAAATCATCCCACCCGAGAGGCAAAAACTCCATAGGGATCAAAGGCTCTGGGAAAGAGCAGGGTGTCATTGGCACGGCTACCCTCTCTTGCTGCCTCCATCCACTGACACCCCCTCCGCCAGTGGGGACCTGTGGAGGTGGAACACCGCTGCCAGGGCATTTCTCTGTTGAGGAATCTCCCTCTACTGTTGAGATCATGCCTGCTTACTGAACATGCCGGGTCATCTTCTGGCTGAGTTTTATAAACATTTTCATCCAGCTTTCATTTTAGAGGTAAAGAGAAAAGTGGGTGTGCCCATACCCAGGTTTGTCACTGCAAGTAATGAAGATCATGCTATTTCAATATTCCAATCATAGACAAAATCTGGGTTGCAGAAATCAATTTCCTGCCCCCGTGTGTTATCAGACAGTGAAGGTATAAAGTTTATAAGGACCGACAGCCCAGAGACCAAGCTGCTTAAACATTCTGATCATGTAGGGAGAGGGTCAACATGCCCTGAGCCTTGAGCCACAGGAAATCAAAATACACTGAATCCAACAGTATCCAAACCCCTAATTGCGGCTGATTTGAATTCAGCAGCAAATTTTGCATAATACCAATAAATGACCTTTCTTCAGGGGAGCACCCGCATGACCGCTAGGGTCATGTAACAAATACCTACTGCTATTTAATGATGGAATGACATATCTCTGATATGCAAATTTTTACAGCACAGCAATTAAGCAGTTTAGAATTTTACGACAGTGTTTGGGCTTTATACAACAACAAAAAAGGGACCCAATAAAGGCCCGTGATGGATGGCCTAATCCCCACTGGAAATATACCATGTAATGCTGTGAAGACAATACATTATGGATAGCATTGTGATGATTGGTTGTTAATCTCCTGTCCCCTCCTCCCCCAGATCCCACGAGGCCCTTGCTCCAACCCCCCAACAACACCACCCCTCCCCACCCCCCGGTGCACGGCTGAAAACTGCATGGCAGCGGCGATGTTGGGACAGGAGTCCGGGGTACAGATGGGAAAGTTGGGGCATAGCAATCTTCTGTGTGCATGGAATACAGAGCAAAAGGGGCTTGCAGCGAGGCAGCTTGTCAGCAGGGGACAGAACTGGGGGCCATATGCCGCTCTTCTTCTCCCTTCTGTCACCAAGTCTGCCACCTCATCCTTCTGTCAGGGGACACTAATGATGAACATGTTTTAAACAGTTTTGTTTACCTAGCAACAGCTTTTCTAAGAGGGGGTCTTAATTAGTCACCTTAAACCATTTTTGGTTCGGATTTTTTTTTTTCAAGCCTTCATTCATTTGTTCATTCATGTGGAAGAATCTCTCTCTTGCTCATTCTGCAACCCCCCCAGCCCCCATACCCTCGAGGCTGTTGTTACTGTTTCCATGAAAGTGTGTCTGCATTACAAAACTAGTTTTAATAGCTCTACGCCATTTTTCTTTCTTTCAGGCATACTTTAATACCACAATTAGCTTTGAAGGGTAGATTTTTCTCCACTTGTCAGAGGCAGTATTCCTTTGTGAAGCTCTTCAAATAGGATCTGCATTTTAAAATCAGATCCCATTTGGCGGATTTTTTTTTTCTTCATAATTTTGTCCTCCTGGTTGCAGTCATTTCCACGTTAAAGGAGCAGGCTTGGAGCTGATTTAGTAGTTCACTCTATCATAACTGAAAAAAAAAAAAATAGAAGATTTGAATTTGAACTTTATAAATGATGTTATTGGTTTTCTTTTCAAATTCGATCACTTTATTTAGTATAAAGCATTTTGAACACTGTGGACTCACTGATTTCTATTTGTGTAAAATAACGCGAACTTAAAAAAAATCTGTTAACAAGCAAAATATTTAATTCGAACTGAATCAGAAACAAATTCCAAAGTAGCATCATCCCAAATGTTGAGAGTAAAACGCTTTTCTTTCCTTTTTTTTTTTTTTGTAATAAAATTTGTGAATCATGGGTTACAACCTAAAGACAATAGCACCAAATGTGTTTAATCATTAACTCCCGTTAGACAATAGCTTCCATAAAAATCAAATAACACAGGCTAATTCCTGCAGGACTACCTCTGCTTTTACATAACTGAACCAGCTTCTGCCTTATTGCAAAAGAACAAGCCATTCCTGGATTCTGGTAGAACCTAGGAATGCTCAAGCCATGGGAGTATTAACCCTTGGATATCAAGTTTCATGTTTATTCAGAATATAGCATGACTCAGATGTAGGCAAGGTGGAAATAGAAAAGAACTGATACCAGAAAAGAATTCTTAGCATAAACATTACATTTTTACTGATAACTTAGTTTGTGTTAGTGAGTCAAATAATCTTTTTTTTTCCCCCAAGAGTTTGTTTTTATGTAATCTCTACAACCAACGTGGGGCTTGAACTCACAGCCTGGAGAGCAAGAGTGGCATGTCCTGCCTGAGCCAGCCAGGTGCCCCTCAAATCATTTTTAATTGAATAGTTCCTTTTCTTCCATATGTTTTATAGTATTCCAGAAATACGTTTTGTTCAGAACTCTAAGAATGATTTTAAGTTCAACTGATTTTTTAAAAATGTTAATTAATAGACTTTATTTTCAGAGCAGCCTTCAGCTTTACAGAATAACTGAGCAGAAGGTATGGAGTTTCCATATACTTCCTCACCTCTCCCTACTGCTTCTCTTATTATTAATATCTCATGTTAGCATGAAACATTTCCTAAATGGATGAAGAGGTATTGACTCATTATATTAACTAAAATTTATGGTTTACATGAGGGTTCATTCTTCCTACAGTTCTAGAGGTTTTGACAAATGTTTATCTGTATCTACTGTGAGAGCCCCTTATAGAATAGTTTTACCACCTTGAATAACCCCCGTGCTTTGCCCCTTCATTCTTCCTTCTATCCCCAACCCCTGGCAACTGTGCAACTGCTGATCTTCTGACAATCTCCACACCTCTCCCTTTTCTAGAATGTCATATAGTTGGGGTCATACTTTGGGAAGCCATTTTCATTTTTGCTTCTTTTACTTGGTGGTATGCATTTAAGCTCCCTCCATGTCTTTTCATGATTTGATAGCTCATTTCTTTTTATTGCTGAAAGATATTCCATTGTATGGATGTACCACAATGAATTTTGATAGCATGTCATTGTCTCATTCCTGTCAAAGTAGGAAAAGTCTACCTCTCAAAGTTAACTGAGTGTATATATTTTATGGGTCATTTGATTCTTACATTTGAAGATAAAATTTGAAAGCACTGTTTGTTTAAAAAGTTTGGCCTCAATTTGGGGTTAATAATAATAACATGTGCATTATAATTGCTTAGTGTACCTAAAACATTGCGTGAAAAAAAAAGCTGCTTTAATGCTGCTTGGGTGGGGAGGTTGGGGGAAGGAGGGATGCTTGATGAGGTTAATGGCCAACCAGGAAGTGTCATGCCATCCAATGTGTATGCCAAATGGTGGGGGGGATGAAAATATTCTATGTATAGTATGAGTGTGTGTGTGTGTGTGTGTATGTGCACCTAGTGAGAGAGAGCCTACATTTTCAGTGAGAAAACGTTCTGGGAATTCTTTGTCAAGAAGGTAGACACAGCACATCACCTGGCCAACTTGAAGGATCACTTGGAAGGTGCCTCAAAATGACATATTGTAGGATAAGGTGCCACGTACGCTAAGGAAGGAATAGAAAGAGAAACTGCTTCTCACAATAGCACTTGCTATCACAGAGTTGGTCATGACAGCAGAACATAGACAAAGTTGTGAAGGAATCAGGTGTCTGGGTGCTGGGGGGAGAAACTGAGATACTGATGACTTCCCTTTCAGAATCGACATGATTAGAATCAACCGAAAAGGTTGGGGTGGTCTCATGGGGAGGTCCGTGTGTCAAGAAGGACCACTAAGTCCCTGAAGTGTTGGAAGGGGAGGTCAGGACTGGACTCCAGCCCAAGCGCGAAGTTCCTGAAGTGTTGGAAGGGAGGTCAGGACTGGACTCCAGTCCAAGCGCGAAGGGCACCTGTGTTGCTGGGGCTGGAAGCTGACCCCAGAGCCACTTCCTCACCATGGATGGCTTCCCTGATGGGTGTGACCTGAGGGAGCAGGACAAGGAAGCCCTGAGTCTGGGGAGTGTGGGCTGCAGGGCAGCCAGGGATTTGGGCACTGAGCAGCGCCCCCACAGAGGGAAGTGTTTTACAGGACCATGCAGGACCAAAACCAGTGTTTCAGATGTTTCCTTTTCACCTTCCCTTTGGCACCGAGAAGCAGGGAGACCTGTATTGAGTAATTGACTCTCAATTCAAGGCATGGGGAAGCCCTTGCAAAAGGAACCCTTCCTGCTTAAGTTACTCACTGAAAAACAGAACAAAACAAAAAACAAAAGAATGTCGCTTTATTTCACCCAAACTAGCAAACACACTATATTGTAATGTGTACTAGCATGGATTCTAATTAAGGAGGAATTCTTCTTTCATGCCAAAAGGCATACCTAGAGTACATTACCTCTGTTTCCCCCAAGCCCTGGTGGGGAGGAGGGCAGAGAACCAAAAGGTCATGGAACACACAGATTAAATTGAGAGACAAACTGGGTCTCAAAGTCAACACACAGAAAAATCATTTTCTTTTTAATGACTCACTTAGCACCTCTGTTAGACAAATTATAGGGCTACTGTAAAGTCTTTTTTGTCACACACCTCTTTTCCCCCCTTAAATGCACATTAAAAAAATATATTTTGACATCACCGACATTAGGGTCAAATGCATCTCCCATTTGCTATTGTGATTTGTGAAATGGTTGTTGTTCGCCACAATTATTGAGTTTGGCCAGAGCTGTTTATTGTTGCTTTAATTAAGTCATGTGCCTTGTTGGTACTAAGGAATTGAGCTATTGTTCATACGCACCTGATGGTTGTTAGAGAACTTCCTATTGGTTACTTCTGATGGGTATTTTTTTTTTTAATTGGCATCAATGAGTGTCAGTGACTTACAAGCAAATCCCAAAGGAGCAATTTCTTAATTGAAATATAGTTGACACGCAAAGTTACGTTAATTTCTGGTGTACATATAGTTGACAACCGAAGTTACAACGATTTCTGGTGTAGCGATTCCACAAGTCTATACGCTATGCTCTGCTCACCACGAGTGTGGCTACCCTCTCTCAGCACACAATGTTACTACATACCATGACTCTATTCCCTTTGCTGGGCTTTTTAGTCCTGTGACTTATTCATTCCATTACTGGAAGTGGTATCTCCCATTCCCCTTCACCCATTTTGCCCATTCCCCCAGCCACTTTCCCTTCTGGCAACCATCATCAGCTCATTCTCTGTACTTACGTGTCTGCTTTCACTTTTTTTTATTTGCTCATTTGTTTTGTGCTTTAGATTCCACAGGTAGGTGAAATCATATGGTATCTGTCTTTCGCTGCCTGACTTAAATCACTTAGCGTAATATCCTCTAGATCTATCCATGCTGGCCCAAATGGTAAGAGCTTATTTGTTTTTTTAATGGCAGAGTAATATTTCACTGTGTATATATACTACTTCTTCTTTACCCACTCATCCATTGATGGACACTTTGGCTGCTTCCATATCTCTGTACTGTGAATAATATTGCAATAAGTATAGGGGTATGGAGCACCTGGGTGGCTCAGTAGGTTGAGCCTCTGCCTTCGGCTCAGGTCATGGTCTCAGGGTTCTGGGAGCCCCGCATCAGGCTCTCTGCTCAGCAGGGAGCCTTCTTCCCCCACATCCTCTGCCCGCCTCTCTGCCTACTTGTGATCTCTCTCTCTGTCAAATAAATAAATAAAATCTTTTTTAAAAAAGTATTTTGCTTTGATAAAATACAAGCACTTTAATTTCTCAAATGTGTTACTAGCAGTCTTTCTTGTTATAGATTTTTAAGGAGCGTATGGAACAAACTTCCATCATTTCCAACAACAATCTCTTTGTAAAGCACTCTAATGTTGTTACTCTAAGCCCACATTATGTAGCATAACTTCTTATGGTTCGCATACATGTCACTATATCATAATTCTAATAGAATTCTATGGTCAAATATGTTTGAACATGCTAATAAAGCCACATCTGTACTAGCTAGGTGTATGCTATACCCCTTACAGTTGAGTTAGGCTACCTGGGGAGTCATAATTCTGATACCTGGAATAAGCAGTAAGAGAAGCCCTACTTAAAAAAATTATTTTGGGGTCACTTTTATTTAGTTGTTTGCTCAACAAATGTCATTGAATGCAGTTATATAGTAGGCACCAGAAGAGACACAGAGGACACAGAAGTCAGCAAGAACACGGCACATAACCATTTCATTCCCTGTGATCTACTCACTCACTAGTCAATGATTGTGCCCACTGCTTGGTTCAGCAAATCAACAAATACCATGGCTCCCAAAAATTCACATGCTATCACACTGCATCAGAGAAATACAAATCAAAACCACACTAAGATACCACCTCACACCACTCAGAATGGCTAAAATTAACCAGTCAGAAAACATCAGGTGTTGGCAAGGATGTGGGGAAAGGGGAACCCTCCTACAATGTTGGTGGGAATGCAAGCTGGTGCAGCTGCTCTGGAAAACAGTATGGAGGTTCCTCAAAAAGTTGAAAATTAGAGCTACCCTATGACCCTGCAATTGTGCTACTGGGTATTTACCCAAAGATATAAATGTAGTGATCCGAAGGGGCACATGCACCCCAATGTTTATAGCAGCAATGTCCGCAATAGCAAAACTATAGAAAGCGCCCAGATGTCCATCAACAGATGAATGGATAAAAAGAAGATGTGGTATATATACAATGGAATACTATGCAGCCATCAAAACCCCTGAAATCTTGCCATTTGCAGTGATGTGAGTGGAACTAGAGAGTATCATGTTAAGTAAAATAAGTCAATCAGAGAAAGACAATTATCATATGATCTCTCTGATATGAGGAATTTGAGAGGCAGGGCAGGGATCTTGGGGAGCAGGGAGGGAAAAAAATGAAACAAGATGAAACCAGAGAGTGAGACAAACCATAAGAGACTCTTAATCTCAGGAAACAAACTGAAGGTTGCTAAAGAGGGCAGGGGATGAGAGGGATGAGGTGGGTGGGTGATGGACATTGAGGAGGGTATGTGCTATAGTGAGTGCTGTGAAGTGTGTAAGACTGATGAATCACAGACCTATACCCCTGAAACAAATCATACATTATATGTTTAATAAAAAAAAATTCTCATGCTGTAAGTTTTACAGATATGTATGTAGTATGACACATATCGGTGTCATACTGGGAATCTAGCTAATGGTGGTATTTGTTGCTTTTTGGGAATAAGAGGTAAAAGTAAAGGACATGATGCCTAATGCTATCATTCTCGAATGCTAGCTAATATGGCCACTGTCTGACCACACATACCACCTGAGACTCCAGGGCAAATCCTTGTTACTTGCTGTAAGTCCTGCCTGTCCCACCTGGTGAGCTGGGCTTCATCTCATGGTTGGTTCAGCAAAAAGGCACCAGAGGCTGAGGAGGACTCAGCCTCCATCAACAGCCCCCACCCACGCACCCCTACCCACATCACATTCCCTGCCTTCTGGGTTTACCTAGCTGACAGCCGGAAAGGGAGGAAAAAAAGAAAGGGCCCACCCCCTAAAGTAAGTAGCTCTTCAGTTTTACAGAAGATCAAATTACAGAGGAGTCATGACAAGGCAGATGTTTAGGCTCTACCCCCTAGAGATTTTGATTCTATAGCACAAGGTGGATGGAGCCTAAGGAGTTCGATGCAGGCGGTCTCTAAAGCCGCACTGACCTAAGACCCAGGGCAGGATCACTCTAAATAGTCTCTTCTCTGCAGCCTTCCAAAGAAACGGAGACTTCCATATTTCCTTCGCAGTCACAGAAGAGCTGAGAGTTCAGGTATCTCCCTCCCCCACCCCCAAACACACATACCACAAAAGGAAGAAAAATTGCCCCCAAAGGAAGATATCCAAGTTTCTGCTTCCATCCATGATAGAGAGAGGAGTACTGGGCTTCCCTCCCATAACAAACAGCTATCAAAGTGGACGAAATATATGAAGCAACTGTTTTTAGGTATTGATTAACAACAGACAGCACAGGGTTGTACTCTCGGGACAACGAAAACTCCCGAAGTGAGTTCCGCTTTCACTCTCTGCCTAAAGGCCCTTTTCTTTTTTTTTCTTCGTTTCTTTCTTTCTTTCTTTCTTTTTTTCTGAGTCTTCCACTTTGGATTTTTTTTAAATTAATTAATTAATTTATTTTATTTTATTTATTTATTTGAGAAAGAGAGAGATCATAAGTAGGCAGAGAGGCAGGTAGAGAGAGAGGGGGAAGCAGGCTCCCTGCTAAGCAGAGAGCCCGATGTAGGACTCGATCCCAGGACCCTGAGAACGTGACCTGAGCTGAAGGCAGAGGCCTAACCCACTGAGCCACCCAGGTGCCCCCAATTTGGATTTTTTTTTAAAGGCCCTTTTCAAACTGCCACCTGGAGAGCTGCACTTTCTTTATTTGTTTAAATATTTTATTTATTCATTTGACACAGAGAGAGAGAGATCACAAATAAGCAGAGAGGCAGGCAGAGAGATGGGGAAGCAGGCTCCCTGCTGAGCTGAGAGCAGGATGAGGGGCTCCATCCCAGAACCCTGAAACCATGACCTGAGCCGAAGGCAGAGGCTTAACCCACTGAGCCACCCAGGCGCCTTTTAGCTGAGCAGAGAAACAGGGATCGGGTTCTGAGGCTGGTGAAGCAGATGTGGTCTGCAAGGCTGGGTACCAGAAAGGAGGGACAGGTACAGAAAAGGACCTCCAGGATCTGTGAATCTATGAAAGTGGCCTCTTGCCCTTTGGCTGGGGCAGAGCTGTGCATGTGTGTACATGGAATGACCCTGTGACGCATGACAGAGAACCTGCTCTTGGTCCCTCCGAGATCCCCAAAGCTCTCACAGTGCAGGATGCTGGATTTCCAACCAGCCCACTGAGAAAACTTTCTAAATCCTCTGGGCATTTTCAGTCATGTCATTTCCAGGTTAACATTCTTTGTCGACTCCCCATTGCTCTCAAGAAAAAGCCCCGCTAAAATTCTCCTCCTGGCCTCTGGCCCGGGCGAGGCCCCACCCCCTGGCCCCTCCAGCCACCTCCTCTCCCTTCATCCCGCATTCCAAGCCTCCCTTTGTCACTGCCTCCAACCTCAGGGACTTTAAGACCATTTCCCCCATCTGAGATACTCACTGTGCTTTACCGACCAGACTGGATAAAAAAGCAAGGTCCAGCACAGAGGAAGGTTACAGCCGCGAAGCTATTCCGTGATCATGGCTACATGTCATCATACATTTGTCAAAGCCCCTAGAATGTGCCGCACTGAGAGTGAATCTTAATGTAAACTATGGACTTTGAATGATAATGAAGTGTCAGCAGAGGTTCATTGAGTGTAACAAATGTACCCCTCTGGTGTGAGATGTGCGTAGGGCTGTGCTTGTGATGGTGCAGGAGCCCTGTGGGAAGCCTCTGTCTCTTCTGCTCAGTTTTGCTGTGAACCTAAAACTACTCTAAAAATTAGTCTTTTTCTTTTTAATGCAACTATGAGATGACCTCCTGCCAGGGTAACATAAAGCAAGAAGCAAGACAAGCACAGCACCTGACTTCTGGGAGCTGGAGTCTAATGAGGAAACAGACCTTTAACCCATATAGAGGGTAAAAAAAAAAAAAAAAAGAAGGGGGTAACCTGCGTGGCTCAGACTTTGGCGCTCAGGTAATGATATCAGGGTCCTGGGATCAGGCCCCACATTGGCTCCCTGCTCAGCAGGTAGCCTGCTTCTCGCTCTCCCTCTGCAGCTGCCCCTGCCTGTGCTCTGTCTCTTTCATAAATGAAAGAAAGAATTAATGAATGAATGAATGAAAGAATGAAGTGAGGCATTATGGAATTCTCTTCAAAACACAGGAGAGGAATTTAGGTTTAAGGGATTTTTTTTTCCAAGGCTTCTGACCATGTTCTGCACTAACATATATAATTTAAAGTGGAACTCCACACTCACAGGCACACATACACACACACACATACACTCACACAAAACCAAAGCAGACATTTTGTGAAGCAATAGTTAACTTTTCTATTCTACTCTACCTCACTTTAGTCTGTAAATTTTTTTTTGCTGGTGAATACCCACTTTATCAATTTTATGACCAGTGAATTAGTGATCATCTGCAGCTTGAAAAGGACTGCCCGCTCTGGGGAAGAGTAGGGACTGAGGGGAGTAGACACATGCTCTAGGCAAAACAAGAGTAATGTACCATGTACCTGCTTGCAGTTTCTGTTGTCATTTTTTCTTTAGGGTTCCTTTCCATACTGAAGAGACCGAAGTCAAAACTGCATTTCCTTGACTCCCTTGCAGCTAGGCTATCACAGCTAGGCTCCACCTTTGCAGTAGGCTTTGCAACTCAGCTGCAGTAGCAAGAGGAAGATATTGAAGTTGAGTCTCAGTCACCATCTTGCTATTGATTTTAGGTGGTGACAGCTAGAAGCAAGGTCTTAAAGACATGGCATCTGCATGTTTCCTGACTGGTCATCAGCTTGGCTGCCGAGTTCCTTGTACTCACTGTGTCTACGACTTTCTGACTGTTGTTGGATCGTGACTTGGCAGTTTATGAGTAAACTTAATGTTGGCTTCTGATTCCTACTTTCTTTCAATGATTTTATAAGTACCTGGTTCTTGATATTAAATCTTTTTCTTCTTAAAATAAAAAAAAGGCAAGGCACTATCATATGGTTTCACTTATTTGTGGAACATAAGGAATAGTTTGAAGGACACTAGGAGAAGGAATGGAAAATTGAAAGGGGGGGTGCATTAGAGGGTGAGATGAATCATGAGAGACTACGGACTCCAGAAATCAAACTGAGGTTTGGGGGTGGGAGGGAATAGGTGAACATGGTGATGGGTGTTAAGGAGGGCACATAATGCATAGAGAACTGGGTGTTATATGCAAACAATGAATCATGGAACACTACATCAGAAACTAATGATGTACTCTATGATAACTAACATAACATAATAAAAAATTATAAAAACAAGAAGTGTTTAAAAAGCAAGGCACAATTATATGTTGATTATAAGAGACACAATTTAAATATGGAGTCAAAGATAGAAAAGAAGAAGAAGAAAGGATGGAAAAAGACATACCATGCAAACACGAGTCCTTAGAAAGCTAGAGTGGCTATATTAATATCAAAGTAGACTTCAAATCAAGAAATGTTAGCAGTGACAAGGAAGGATAGTTTACAGTAGCTCCATAAAACAAAACAAAAAAACCAGAAAACAAACAAACAAAAAAAACCCCACAAAAACCAGCTTTGAAATACATGGAGTAAAAACCACAAGCTAAAAAGAGAATGAGAAAAATCTACAATATAGTGTATTTCTCTTTCTATAACTGCTGAACAAGTGGACCCCCCCCCCCAAAATCAGCTAGGCTATAAGATTTGAACGACTATCAATCAATCTTCCCAAATTAACATTGTTAGAACACTTCTTCCAACACTACGGGATGTATATTTTTCTCAAGTACACATGGAACATTCACCTTGATAGACCATATTCTGGTCCATAAAGCAAGTCTCAATAAATATTAAAAGATGAAAGTTATACAAAGGTGTGTTTTCTGACCACAATGGAATTAAATTAGAAATCAGTAATTCAAAGGTATATGAAAAACCCCCAAATATTTGAAAATTAAAGAATGTATTTTTTGACAGGGGGAGGGGTCAGGGAGAGGGAGAAAGAAGATCTTAAGCAGACCTCACTCACACCCACTATGCTCCTTATTTGTGGATCCATCTCACAACCCCAAGATCATGACCTGAGCTAAAATCAAGAGTTGGAAGTTTAATGGACTGAGCCATCGAGATGCCTTTAAAGAACATATTTCTAAATTATTCATGGGTCAAGGAAGAAATCCCAAGGAAAATTTTGAATATTTTCTAGCTAAAGTCTAATGAAAACAGAGCATCTTAAAATTTGCAAGATGCAGCTAAACCAGGGCTTAAAAGGAAATTTATAGATTTTATGGAGCAAAAGAAGTCACAAGAAAGATTATATATTGTATGATTTGACATTATATAACCTATAAAAACAAACAAACAAAACAAAAACAAACAAAACTCATTTACACTCTTAGAAGTCAGAATACTGGTTCTCCTTGGATAGGTGTTAGTTCCCTCACACTCTACTCCTATGCCTCACGGAGGAGCCTCTCCCCGGAGGCTCCATGAAAAGGAAGGAGGACGAAAACGGGAGGCAAATGTCTAAGATAATGTGACCTGTTTTCTAGAGTCTTGAAATTTCACTCCTCACAGAGTGAAAGTTTGGTCAAAAAGTCAGGAACTCCCGCTGCTTTGGGGCAGGGCAATACATTAGTTGGTAACATGCCACAGGGGTTGAAGTCTCCAGAGAAAGAAGGTGAAGCAAAACCTTGAAGGACCAGAGTTGAAGAGTGCCCAGGTGTCAAGTTTCTGTCTTGTTCCTTCTTTGTCTGTGGCTCCTTTTTTTGTTGTTCCCCAAACTGCAATGTCCTTCTCTTTTCCTGTCTCTCAAGAGGAGCATCTGTGTATCCTTATGGTTCATTTAAATGCCACTAAATCAATAATCGCATCTCCATTTGCTTTAATCCATACTAATCTTCCCCATCCTCAAACAACTGTGACACATACTGTTTGTGGTACTGTCATTGTTTCTTAATCACATTGTCATTGTCTGGTCATTTAGCAGGTGGGTATCTGTCTTCTCAATGAAATTCTCAGCCACTAGAGAACAAGACTCTATTTCCCTGTCTTTCCTACCTAGATTGGAAAGGCCAAGGGAAGACACCAGTCAGTCTTGTTCCTGGTTTTAGCCACATTTTTGGCCTCGGATAGTCTGGGAGTGTGGTGCACATAGGAATTGCTGAGTGAAGGTGTGGTTATGGGGGCTGTTACGGAATGCCACAAGGATGAGGCAGTGACACCACAGTCTTCAGATGCCTGAAGTGTTTCGAGGAAGGTCCACATGGCAGATTCAAGCAAAAGGCTTTCAAGAGAAGTTGATGACAGTCTATAAGGACATAGTACTAAGAATGTGAAAGAAATGCATTAGCTGGTGACCATTTTATTCTTTTAAGAGTGGTGACTAAGGCACAAAATCCACAACTCGAAGAAATCCCCCCTACCTATCAGTGAAGTTTTAGAGTTTATAAAACATGATATTGTGTGTTTTTCTTTGCTATCATTTCCACAAAGTATGTTACATGCCTTTCTCTCTGTGATTATTTTTTATTATGTTAGTCATCATATAGTACATCATTAGTTTTTGATATAGTGTTCCATGATTCATTGTTTACATATAACAATCAGTGCTCCATGCAATATGTGCCCTCCTTAATACCCACCACCAGATCATTTTTGAAAACTTTTGCTTTAAGATTTTATTTATTTATTTGACAGAGAAATACATAGTGAAAGAGGGAACACAAGCAGGGGGAGTGGGAGGGAGAAGCAGGCTTCCCACCAAGCAGGGAGCCTAATCTGGGGCTCCATCTCAGGACCCTAAGATCATGACCTGAGCTGAAAGCAAATGCTAACAACTGAGCAACCCAGGCACCCCCAAAACCATTTTTAATGGGTACAAAATAATCTATCATTGACACAGGCCATAATTTTTTAAAAAATTTCTACACTTTTGAAAACTTAGGTTGTTTGTAAGTATCATTACTTATAAATAAGGTTCTGGTTATTTTTGTACATGATTATGTAACCGCTTTCCTGATTCTTTCCTTAGGCCAGGTCCCGAAGAATTCTAGAAATGAATTACTAGGTCAAATAGAATGAGCCCTTTAAAGATCTTTTTTTTTTCTTTTTCTGACTTGCTTTGTAAAATTTGTATTTCACGAGGCATATAGGAGAGTACCTGTTTCAAAAAAAAAAAAAAAAAGCTGCTTATTTTTAAATGGAGAATCTATATGCTAGGTACAAACTTAGTACTATGCGTAAAAGAATTAATAAAGTGAACAAATAGACAAAGGTGAGAGAGCTCTATTCCAAGTGGTACTTGAATTGTCTTGGTGACAATACTAGTGACATTAGTGATGTCATGAGTATACTTAACTTACCTTTTTATTCAACTTCCCAATAAGAAAGCACTGTTTGATTATATGATGGAAGAGTTCCCAATGACTCAATGGTCTGGACTCTCAAAATCAGGGGAAAATATGCCTTGACTTACAAAGCTGGAAAATTACATATATTGCACGTGACCAGATACATATATATTTTTTTTAAGTTGCAAACTCTGGCTGTATCTTGTGACTCTACATCACTCAAGATACGGATCCAGTCAAGGGATAACAATGAATGTGCCAAAATAAGTTTTGTCAGACTGAGAATAGGCTGTTTTTCACCCAACTCTGGAAATAAGGGTGTCTGCAGACTTTTTTGTCCCACTGGGAACCACAGGAGGGGCTCTGTGACCAGGAAGGGTGACAATTAAAAAGTTTATAAGGGTTCTCACTGGAGAAGGCAGAATCTGGTGGTAAAATTTGACCCTTTCTTCATAAATTAACTCTTCCCCCAGAATTTAGGAACACAGTAGATTTGATTGCAGACCAGGGAGAGGGACAGAGAAGGGAGGGGTTTACCACACAGAAATGCCAACAACTTCATAGGGAAGTTCAACACCAAGAAGGCTTCCACGGTCTTCAGATGTCCTTTGGGGACCCAACCGGGGAGTCTCCCAGGTCTTGGCCCATCCATGGGGCCTCATCTGATCCTCAGTGGCTGTCCCTCTCCTCCCTTCTACTTTCCCTGACCCACTAGTACCTGCTCCTTCCTCCAACCACTCCCCACCCACTCAGGCAACAAGCAAGTCTATTATAACATTTTATGCTGAAGGATTTTGAAAAATCTCTTCCCTAGAGCTTCCAGCTGCCAGCCCGCTCATCAGAGAGGCACCTCCCAGCATGGCTCAAGGCCATCTTGTAAACACAGGAACCTCCTCTTGGGTCAGTTTCAATACGTACAAAATACTATTTTCCAGCTCACGTGATATCTAAAACGGAAATCACATTTTTGTCACTCCTGGTTTTGTTTGTTTCATTTTGTTTTGTTTTTTAACTCCTCTACTTTAATACCTTCCATGGCTCCCCATTTTCCTCAGAATAAAACCCATATTCCTCACTTGAGCTATCCAGGCCCTTGTTCCTCAGGCTAGGCCACCACTCTGGCCAAATTCTCTTCCTTCTCACACTCTGTGCTGCAGCACAACTGAGCTTTTCTCACTTCTCCAAGCAGGCCATGTTCTTTTTGTCTCTGGGGCAAGCAAAGCATGTGTGTTTTCAGTGCCTGAAAGGATCTACACATCAACCACATCCTCTTCCCACCACACTTCCAGCATTTTGCCTGACTCCCAGTTGTCTGTAGTCCTCAACCTAGTCTCCCCTGAAATGTCTTTTGTGACTCCAAAGACCCATCGTCCTGTTCACACAGTCCCCTGTATCACACACACATGTGCAGTTCTGTAGCCCACCTAGGAGTGAATTCTTTGCATTCATGGACCACAGCTGTTAACTCCCAGTCTCTGAAGCCTTCTATTGATGATACTTGGATAATGACTGTATGGTGTAATACAGGGGTCATCAAATTTTTTTCTGCAAGTTGCCAGATAGTTAATATTTTAATCTCTGTTGCAACTATTCATAGACTCTGTTGTTGCAGCACAAAAGCAGATACAGACATTAGGTAAACCAATGGGCATGGAGTGTGCCAAAAAAACTCTCCTTACGAAAACAGATGGTGGGCTAGACTTGGTCCAGCAGCCAGTTTGCTGACCCCTGGTTTAAGATATAAAGAAGCAATACCACTTTAATAAGTTAGATATGTTCTTTCTATAGATTCAATTATAGCCCGCACATAGTTAAACCCATGGCTCCCAGTCCTACCAGCCAACTTTAGCTGGCTAAGGGGCTGGTTGCCGGGGTGGCCCGAGGGAGGAAGTCACAATCTCCTCTGTTCGGCCCGTGGATGGTTCTACATTTCCACTATCCCTGTAGCCATAACTCTTCTCATTATCAAAACGAATCATCAAATGAAAAAGATTAAGGTTTTTTGTTACTGCTGTTAAAATCTCACCAAGATGAAGGTTGAGCCTAAAAAGTAAAATAAAATTAATGAGATTTATTTTTTTTAAGATTTTATTTATTTCTTTGTCAGAGAGAGAGAGAGAGAGAGAGCGCACAAGCAGGGAGAGTAGTAGGCAGAGGGAGAAGGAGAAGAAGGTTCCCCGCAGAGCAGGGGGAGTCCGATGTGGGACTCATACCCAGGACCCTGGAATCATGACCTGAACAGAAGGCAGTTGCTTAACCAACTGAGCCACCCAGATGCCCTAAAATTGATGGGATTCAAAAGCAAACACAAAAGCCAATGAGATAAAAGTCTGAAAGTGTAAAAGATGAAGGACAGAACTATAAGGCCAAAATGCAGCAAAAATTTAAAGTAAATGAGATTACAGGTTAAAGATGAGAATTAAACACCAGTCATGTAGGGATAAATATCAGAACTCTGTAAGACTTAAGAGGATCAAAAAATGATCCTAAAAGTAGAAAAGAGAAAAAAAAAAAGTCAAAGAGATTACAAAAGGTGGATGCAGAAAATTATATAAGGAGGAAAAAAGTTAGAGGCAATGTGAGGTGAAGCAGAGAGACGCCGGGATCTCCAGAGCAGGACTGGAGGGGGTAGGGACTGGCAGCCTCCTCTTGGAAAGAGGCCTGTCTCTGTGGGAGTCAGGAGAGCAGCCAGTCAGAGGGGAGAGAAGAAGGGACAGTGACTCCTCCTCCTCCCAGAGAACACCTGGGTGTTCCAACTGCATGGCTCCTCCACTGGGCACAGAAGATTTCCCAGGAGACCATCTGGAGGAGAAATTAACCATCACAAACAAGCTGAAATTTCAAAGTCTCTGGTTCAGATAATTTTCTCTCCTTTTCCCATCAAATAAGGAAAAAAAAAAAAAGAACAAAAACAATCCCTCTGCCGAATACAGACATTGTAGATACATGCATCTGTGTCAATATATAAAAATTGTATGAAACTTCATACAAAATTGTATTAAAATTGTATTGAAAAAGTCTATAAAATTGTATATACATGAAAATTATGTAATTATATATAATTGTGTTTGTTGATATATATTCATATATATGTGATTTTAAATGTATGTATGAAAATTGTATTTGTTTATATCTAAGATCTGAGGACTGGCCAAAAATATGAACACACACACGCTACACACCACCTGTTGATTGACATACACACACCCACATTACTCAGGACAGATCCCAACAGTAATGTAGACATTGACGCCATGATCTGGGGAACTGACCATCATCCCAGGGAAGCAATTGTTTGCAGACATAGGGAATTCAGCCTCTCCCTGTCCCAAGGAAGAGAAGCCCCAAAGGGGGAGGCTGCCAGGAGGAGACTGGGCAGTAATTTCAACACAATCGCTGTTTCCTTAGTGATGCTGCAGCCCCTGGAAAAGATGTGTGAAAGTCATTTTTTTTTCACTAAGTACAAATCAGTTGGAAAAAATTTTTTGAAACCTAGACACAATGAAAGAACAAACCGAACAGGTTTTCCTGTTAATCTTCACAGTGCATTTGAGTTTCGAGGATGATTCTGAGTCTCACGTTTTTCCAAGCTGTACAATCTCGTACATTATAGGGTCGCACTTTACTGATGCTCTTCACCTAACTCACCACGAGGCATGCTCTCGGTGATGTAAGAAAGCCCTTTCAGATGAACTGCTTTAATGAAGGTTTTAACGTAGATATGAGATAAATTAAATGACAGCTTTACTTGGGGTCTTAGTCATGGAGTGAATGTAAATGAACCAAAAAGCAGAAGGGTTTTCTTTATCTCATTCTCTTGCTTTCTTTTTCTTTTCTTTTCTATTCTTTTATTCTTGTTCATATTATGCAAAACTCATATTGCAGTGGTCTTCTGGCGCTGACTTAAACTGGCTTGAAGGGACTTTGCAAGTTTTCCCAACTTCGCATTCAGTGAAGTCAGTCTGGAAACTTGGATCAGTCATGGCCGAAGAGCTACACCACAGAAATCAGCAGAGGCTAGGAATCAGGGCTCTTTCCCTCAGTTGTTAAACACTGACCAGTTCTCTTCAGCTATAACAGAGAGGGAGGAAAGTTCTGTTAATATTGAAAGCTCTTTCTTTGCTAAAATAGTGAAATGTATTTGTTTGGTGGCTCATTAATGAGAACCACATTTCCTTGGTTCTTGAGAATCAAGAACCATATTTCCTTGAGAACCATATTTCCTTAGTAAAACTATTTTGTTTTCTTTGGCATCCTTGTAAAAATTTAACTTTATAATATTAATTAGGTTAAGTTCTATTAATTAGTAGGAGAAATTTTTCTGGTTTCAGTTATTCTCTCTGGAAATGGCCTTGTTAAATCTTACCAGGTCATTAACCGGTTGATGACCATTCTCATATTATACACATGTGGGTGGTTTGTGGCAGAAGATAAGTAGCAGTATATCAAGTGGTAGCTTGGTGACAGATCAATAGAACACGTAAAGATGCTACAGTTACACTTAAGGAGCAACAAAACCACTGAGAAGACCTAACTTAGGAGTAAGAACATCTCATTTGTTAAAAAAATCAAAGCGCAACTGCTAAAAGACATAAAACATATACCGGGGATAGAAGTAGATGTCCGAAATAAGTGCTCAGTTAACTGGTCCCCTTACCGTTGCTTTCACCTACATTAGCTGTTTTAAATAGTGACTCTCATTACAATTAGAAAAATGAGGTTGATCTCTTCATAATTAAGAAAGAGGTGGTTGTATCTTTGTGTAACATGTGATGCATAAATTCTCTCTTTTTACATGAAAGGGCAGATAAACCATTAGATGTCTTTGATTTTTAACTGCCTATGTTTGGGCAACAGGCTACATCTACCTAAGTGTCTTAGTATTAGCTTCCATGTTGTTTCAAATGGAAAAATTCAGTCTCGGGGGAACATGTTCTGTGTTATAGTGAGAAAATGAAAACCAAGAGCTTCGGGGCACCTGGGTGGCTCAGGTCATGATCCCAGGGCCCTGGGATAGAGCCCCGCATTGGGCTCTCTGCTCAGCAGGGAGCCTGCTTCCTCCTCTGCCTGCCTCTTTGCCTACTTGTGACCTCTCTCTCTCTCTCTCTGTGTCAAATAAATAATTTTTTAAAAATCTTAAAAAAGAAAAGAAAACCAAGAGCTTCAAGTCTTATCACACTGACCAAGCATGAGAAGTCCATGGTCAGCTGGGACGGATGCGGTCAGCTGGGACGTGGTTAATTTTACCATCGGTTAGGGTGTCTCCTAGTCATCACCTTCCAGATTAGGCCCTCAGAAAGCTACAAACCTCAAAAAGACACTTCCTGGGTAGAGGTGATCTGGTCTCAGGCCAGGAAAGCAAAACAGCTATCATCTCTATAAACAAGTTCTGGGAGAGAAACAGAGGGAAAACTCTCCAATGTGACAATCTTATTTTTTGGACAAAGATACAAAAATAATTGAAACATGAGAGTGGGCATCTTAAAAGATAGTCTCTAATTTAAATATAATTTAAATATTTTCATAGTAAGACTCTGATATTAAAAATTTCACATTATAATTGCATTACATTGATTTCAATGTAACATAAAAAAGTTTGAGGCAACTTTTATACTTTGTTCATTGTACAGTCATTAAACACTAATCTCTTCAAACAACTTCAGATAATATATCAAAATGTTCATTACATGTTAAGTGAAAACGGCAAGAAAGCTATATTACTAAGTAGAATGTGATTTTAATTACATAAAACATGAGCACATATGTATTACAGATAAATCAATAAAATGTCAAACTATCAAATATTTCAAAATCAGCTAACATTAGGGTGTGGAATTATAAATTATTTTTTTTCTTCAGTCTCCTAAGTTTTCTACAGTAAGCATGCATTATACATAGGAAAAACATAAGCTATTAAAAAAATTCATATTCTACTCAGTATGAATGCTAACATGTTAGAGAATATACCATTGGGCCAAACGTGTAATACAGTTGAAAGAGTCAAGTGAGAACTTCTGTCACAGCAAATATCCAGAAATAGATTGTGGGACAAAGATAAAGATCTATTTGGAAAGACCAGATGAAACACAGACCCTGCAATACTGTGCTTCCTTCTTAGCCTGGACAAGCCTTAGAGAAAAAAAAATTAGGCACTGGACACCTGGGCAGCTTAGTCAGTTAAGTGTCTGCCTTCGGCTCAGGGTCCCAGGATCAAATCCTATATCGGGCTCCCTGCTCAGCAAGGAATCTGCTTCTCTCTCTACCCTTCCCACCTGCTCATGATCTCTCTCACTCTCAAATAAATAAATAAAACAACAACAAAAAAAGAGGAATCATTTATGGTGACTGACATCTGTGTCATGCTTTAGCGTTTAGACAGCTCTTTGATTTTGACTGCAGTTAATTTAATTCTCACAAAAACTCAGTGAGTTTGGTAAGTGTCCTCACTGTACAGAGGAGTGAGCTGAAGTTCAAAGCTCTTTCTGACATGCAGCATGGCCAAGACAGTTCCAAGTCTCCACGAACGTCACAGAAATGATTTAACAAAAAAGATTATTATTTCATGCATTGTCCATAGTGAAAATAGGTTAAAAGCTATTGGTTTTTTTGCTTGTTTTGAGATGTGTACCGAGTTTACCTAAAAGAGTATATATATTTATATGTTACCTGTACCTTTCCTCTTTGCAAAAGCAATAAAAAGTAAGACTTCCAGTGCCAGTCTGCTTTGACAATACCAGTACACCCTATTAGGTCTAGAACATTGTGCATCTTTAAAAATAAAACTTTAAATTAGAAGCCTGGCTGTTGTGAGACCTTTTCTGTTTTGTTTTTTATAATTGCATAAAGGTTCTGGTAGGTTAATAAGAAATGGAAAGCATCACAATAAAAAGAAAGTGAAGAAATCTGGAACCAACCCATCCCACATTTTTAGTTAACTCAGTCTGCTGGAGACTTCATTTAAAAGTTTACATCTTTTAGTGGAAAAATTAATTTCTCTTTCACAAGTTCCACTCACATTTTGTTGCTAATAAAACCAAGGATGTAAATACTATTAAGTACAAAACAGCCTGCTGCATAATTGTTTCAAAGCAATTACAGATTATATCGAGCCATTCGTGGAGCAGAAACAGTTTTTTCCAAGACACCAGCTCCCTGTACCTTGAAATTTTATTAGTCTAAGAATTTCATGCACCATATGTTAGAATATGAGACTAGCTGCAATTGAACAAACAACTTTCTGATATATAAGTGAATGATAACCTGATTTTAAATGTGTTTATCTAATGAGATAGTAACTGTAATTTACAACACATATAAAAACCCCCACTGTTACTCCTGGTGCACCTTTTGGCTAAAAAGGGTGATGTAGAGAGATATGCTAATGACGATCGTCTTGGTTTTTACCAAGTCAGTAATAAAATTTGCATTTGATATTGTGCACAGTAAACTGGGTTATTAGCCTTGAAAATGAGTCTCATAAAATTTAAATATAGGCTTAAATCATATTAACTGTCCTGTAGGTTTTCTGAGAGGCTTTAAAGCATTGTGTTACCTCCATAGTGTAGGGAATGCAGATGTCTGTGTGCCTTCGAGGGGGACCCCAAAAGGATCCAAATGAGAGCTTGAGAGATGCACTAGGAAAGCACTCACTGTTCCTCCTCCAGCTTTGAGAACCCGTCCCAGGTCAAGCACCTGTAGATCAAGGAGGCTGAGGAAGGAGGGTCTTTCCAGAAAAGCCTTCTAAGGGGTTTCTTTTAGCCACGCTGGCCAATCAATCCCTGCTGGAGGACTGCTCGGGCTGTTAACTCAGGACTTCGAGACTCCCGTGGCTTCACAATGCAGGAAAGTTGACAGCTGTGAAGTGCCTCTTGTTATCCCGGAGAGACACTGAAATTGCAGATGAAATGCTGAAGGACTTAGGGGTCTCAATTTCTCCAGTAACTTCCAAACACAGCGTCTGGCTTTTTGGTCCACACTACATCACAACTACTTACTACTATGAGGAAGAAATACATTTGAGGGTGCACATAATTTGTTGCTGACCCAGTGGCTGAAATGGGCGTGTTGGCCACTGCCCTGGGGCACCGGTGGCTAAGCGGGTTTGCGGGTTACCCCACCCCCACCACTGCAGTAATGCAATGATGGAACCTCACCTCTCCCAAGCCTCAGCCCCGCCCATCACTGACTCCTCCTACCTGGCCAGGAAGGGAGGAGTCCCTTGGATATGTAACTCACCAGGGCAAGTCTGAGTTCCAAAAGGCATGGATGGCCTTCGGCTTCTAACTCCAAGACTTTCATCAGGATACTGCAAGGTCTAATTATTATATTTTAAAGACTTTATTTATTTATTTGAGAGAGTGAGAGTGAGCGAGCAAGAGAGAGAGAACACAGGCTGGGGGAGTAGCAGAGGGAGAAGAAGAAGAAGGCTCTACTTCCAGGGATCCTGGAATCATGACTTGGTCGGAAGACAGAAGCTTAACTGACGGAGTCACCCAGGCGCCCCTAGGTCTGGTTATTTAAACCTTTTTCTTCCTAGTCAAATTCACCATGCTTCACGTGTATCTCCATTTTCCTTGATCACCACCCACAATCTAAGGTATGTTAATCCCCTCTTACATAAACCCTCTTCTTTTCTCCTAAACTAGCTTCCTTCTCGGCTCTTCTCTCCCCAGTCTTCCATTCTGCCTGTGGAATAACAGATTCCCATTCACCCTCAAGGTCTTCAGTGGAAGCTCACTCTACCCCTTGCTGCAAAGGAACCCTGGCTCACCACAGGGAAAAGTGTTTCTCCTGCTACCCTCTCACAGAGAAGGCACACATTTCTCTTCATTCCATATGCAGCAACGAAGAAGGGAGGTTGGCCATCTTTGTTACTCAGCACTGTCCATCTAGTCTATGAATCTTCCGTCTTGTTGGGAAAATCCTTGTCCTCTGCCCCGTCTTATTTCTCCCATCCAAATGAACTTTCTGTCTTAACTTTTTAACAGTCTGTGATGCTCTAACCTAATCACCTCAAGTGAAATTTCTTTGGCTAAGGCCATTAGTAAATTGCATGTGACTGACTCCTCATGTATTCCTAACTTACCTACTTAGCAGCACATGTCTCTCCTGGGCCTTCCCTTGTCACAATATTCCTCTCTCATGGTGCTGCAACACCTACTGACTCTCTAGCTGGTCAATTTTAGACTTGGGATTCCACTTTCCCTTCCTTCCCTTTAGTGTTGGTGCATCTCAAGATTTGGTCCCAGGACATCTCATCTCTTCTGACTCCCTACACTACCCCTGAGAGTTCTCACTACCTCCCACAGCCTTGAGCAAAATCTGTATGCTTATCTTTCAAATATCTTCTTGGTTCCAGTTTTCCAACTTGGACAAGTTACTTCACTTCTCTGTGCCTTAGTTCTATTATTATTATTATTATCTATTATTTATAGATGAATAAAATGAGAATAATAGTAATTCTTACCTCTAGGTTTGTTGTGAGGTAAAAATGAGTTAATTAGAGTAAGCATTTAAGAACAGTGCTTGGTACTTGATAAGCCTTTAGTAAATATTTCCTACCATTATAATGATTATTATCAAAATTCTAGGGCAGCTCTTCCTGGATGCCTCATGGAAATCTTAAACTTAGTGCACTGAAAAATGGAAATTATTACTATTTAGCTTTTCCCTATAAGATTTTTCCTACTGGGTCCCCTAGTTCACTGAACATTAATATCAAACCAAACATTTATTCAAACCAAAAAGAATTCAATTCCCCTTCCTCTTTAGCCTATATGTCTGATGAGCTAGAATACCAAATCTTATAAATTATGCTTCATTTTAAATCAATTCTCTATCCCCTAAACAAACAGCTAGCTAGCTCCCTAAAGGAGGTCTTTATCATGCCTGGTATGCAGTAGTCTCCTGATCTCTTGACCTGTCCCAGACATTGCCCACACAGTCCGTTCCCTGAGTGATCTTCTAAAGCCCTTCTCCCACATAAGTCCTTCTAATGGTCCCCCATAGCCCTCAAGATAGAGTCTAAACTCTTGTTTATAAAGCAATTGGTAAGTTGTGTCTCCCTCACCCTCCCATATCTACTGTAAGTCTAGACTCTTGAAACTCCTTTCACTCTGTACTAGGGAGTCAACAAATAATGAGCCTCAGGCCAAAAACAAACAAACAAATAAACAAAAAGGCAAGATGATTAACTTTTAGTAAGAAGAGTTGCTAGAACAGTTTAGGACACTGCCTCCTGGCCCACAAACCCAAAAGAGTAACTAATTGGTTCCTAACAAAAAAGGTTTTCAACACTTGGTCTATGCTCCATTCACTCAACTTCTCTCAATTCCTTGACTATCTATGCTTCAGGGCCTTTGTTTGTGCTCCTTTCTCTATTCCTTTACCCCCAGACCTACCTCCCATTCATCCTTCAAATATTAGTTCATATGTCAACTTCACCTGCCAGACTTCCAGATTCTGTAAATCAAGATTAAGTACCCAGGTCTTTAGTTAAATTTATTCCTAAGCATTTTAATTCTTTTTGGTGCTATTATAAATGGGATTGTTTTCCTAATTTCTTTTTCAGAAAACCCTTTGTTAGTGTATAGATATAAAACTGATTTTCATATGTAGATTTTCTATTCTGAAACTTGACTCAGTTTATCAGTTCTAGCAGTTTTCTAATGGAGTCTTTAGGGTTTTCTACATATAAGTTCGTGTCCTCTGGAAATAGGAGCTATTTTGTTTCTTTCTTTTCTATGTGGATCCCTTTTATTCTTTTTTTTCATGCCAAATTGTTCTGTCTGGGATTTCCAGTGGTATGTTAAATAGGAGTGGGCATCCTTTCCTTATTCCAGATCTTAGAGGAAAAGCTTTCAGATTTTTTTTTACCAGTGAATAAAATGTAAGCTGTGGGCTTTTCACATATGGTCTTTATTATGTGAAGGTAATCTTTTATTCCTAGTTTGTTGAGAGTTATTATCATGAAAGGGTATTGAATTTTATATAAAAAATTTTTTCTGCAGTATGGAAAACAGTATGGCATTGCCTCAAAAAGTTAAAAATAGAATTACCATATGATTCAGTTGTTTCACTTCTGAGTATTTATTTTTAAAAAATGGAAATCAAGATCTTAGAGAGACATTAGCACGTCTATGTTCACTGTAGCACTTTTCACAGTAGCCAAGATGTGAAAACAATTTAAATATCCATCAACAGATGAGTGGACTAAAAAAATTTTTTTAAAAGTGGTACATGCAAAATGGAATACTATTCAGACTTAAAAAAAAAATTTACAAAATGCAAATGGAAGAAACCTGAGGATATTGTGCTAAGTCAAATAAACTAGTCACAGAAAGACAAGTGCTACATTATTCAACTTACATATGATATCTAAAAGCCAAATTCTGATATCTAAAAGCCAAATTCATAGACTCAAAGAGTAGAATAGTGGTTGCCTGGGCCTTAGGGGAGGCAGAAATGGTGAGTTACTTATCAACACACATAAAGCTTCAGTTAAGCCAGATGAATAAGTGCTAGAGATATGTTGTACCCATTCTAAATGTTCACCATTAAGGTTTTCCTTTCCCAGGACTTGTGACATATAACAGGTCTTTGCTCATTCCATAGTTCCCAGAGTAGTGCAAGGTACAAATAGGTGTTCAGTTAGCATTTGGTCATTGAATCACTGTAAAGAATCAGTTCATAATTCTATCATAATGAAGAAGACACTGTGCTGTAATAGTGTATTTGTCTTCTGTACCAGAGAACGTTAGTGCCTTGATTATGTGCTTTCTCCCTACAGTCCTAGCATCTAATACAGTCATGGTGCACACTAAGTACTAAAAAGTATTGAAAACAACCAGTTAAGTGCTGCAACAAAGGCCTTGCTCAGATAATCTTGCACGCTGTGGAATGAGAAGAATTTACCATGATCACGCTCACTGAAATGGATTAGAATTTGCAAGTCATGTCTTCCAGCAGTCAGCTTCTCTTAGCCACTCTTTCTGCAATTCCAAAGACTACCAGCAGGTGTCAGTGGAGACTTTTTAGGTCATCCTGTAGGTTCAGGTGTGAATAATTAAGAGGTAAGATTAAAAGTGCATCTAAACTCAGGGCACCTGGGTGGCTCAGTGGGTTAAAGTCTCTGCCTTCAGCTCAGGTCATGATCCCAGGGTCCTGGTCCTGGTATCTAGCCGAGCCCCTCATTAGGCTACCTGCTCAGCGGGGAGCCTGCTTCCCTTCCTCTCTCTCTGCCTGCCTCTCCGCCTACTTGTGATCTCTGTCTGTCAATTAATTAAATAAAATCTTTTTTAAAAATGTACATCTAAACTAATTTACAACTTTTTGTCATTTACAGGATCGTATAAATATCAACCAAATACAATTAACTTCGTTTAAATATTATCTGTACTTAAAACATCTTAGAATAATATAAAAAAGAACAGTTGCACCAAGATTTACGGCCTGTCCTCCATAATCAACTCTTATCAGTTGACACTTCCCTTATCTCTATTTATTTTGTCCAACTGTAAGAGACATTATGAAGTTATAATTATACCTTGCTGATTTTTAGATCCTCTGTGCCCTGCTCTTTAATTCTCTCAGATAAGTTTTAGGTCTTTCCTCCTAAACATCAGAATAGAAAAGAAGCAAAACAATGGCTGCAGTTTTTCTCCCTTTTCTGCATGAATCAAATCAAAGCTGTGTGACAGATTGCCTCATTCAGGCTACAGTCTCTATAAGATTGGGATGGAAAGAAAGGAGCAAGAGGAACTCAGGAAACCTCTCAGGGGACCACAGCAAGTATGTCCTTAGAGACACCCACAATCCATAAGAACAGCATAGTGTCTCCTTAATCTGAACTCTCTAAATTTATTCCAAGAAGGAATCTGCTTGTTTAAAATTATAGGCTCTGCTTACTGGGAGTTAATATTTTATGGGCCTCTTTTCTGCATAAGCCAGCAGTCAACTGTAATGGAGAACAGACTGAAGTCAACCCTTATCAGGTATAAACTTCACACACCTCCCCCAAACAGTACTGTCTCTAGCCCCTGTTTGTGCTGTGTGTGTGTGTGTGTGTGTGTGTGTGTGTAGAGTAAGGGGAAGGGGAAGCAGAGTTATTCATCTTTTAATTAATAAAATATTTTTAATTAATAAAATATTAAGTATCCTAATTTTATTTTTTAAAAAGAACACAAATATGAATGAAAAATATCAAAATTATTCAGAGTGTATATTAAAGCAACGACTGTATATTTCTTAATCAGGGAAAATTTTGTTTCTATAAAGTAGAAAGAGGAGAATGCTTTCTAAAATTATAACTTGTTGTGGGGGGGGTGCCTGGTGACTCAGTCGGTTAAGCATCTGCCTTCCACTTGGGTCATGATCTGGGGTCCTCCTGGGATCAAGCCCAGCATCAGTCTCCTGACTCAGAGGGGAGCTTGTTTCTCCCTCTCCACCCTGTCTGTGCTTTCTTTCTTTCTCTCTCTCTCTCTCTCTCTCTCAAATAAATACATAAAATCTTTTTTTAAAAAAGTAAAATTTTAACCTGGGAATCCATTTCTATCTTTTTCATCAAATTATCCCTACCAGAAAAAATGCAAAAATTGTTGGAAGAAGGCCAATAAAGGTTACAACTGGTCTTAGAATTACCCCCAACCTTCTGCATGAGAGGATTCTACACATGGGCAGCCGCCATATATGAGCATTTATCGTGTGCAGTATCGCCGGCGACATCAGTATTTGAGGTGTGCTGGGTGCAGTTTTCCACTCAGTGTAGCATTTTACTTAAGGGCATTTTAAAGAGTCCAATATGTATGTAACAGAAAACAAACATTTTGTGTCAACACATTCAGTGGCAGCTGCCTCTGAAAAAGGCATTGCTACATTTATCTATTTCATTCTGATCTGACACTAATCGAGTACTAGAAACATCAGTGCACTGAGAGGCTTCATTTAGTCAGGCTGCTTGCCAGACTGAGGGTAAAAAATCCATACCAATACGCCTGAGATTGCGGTCTTGAAAACTAAGGAAGCTGTTAAATGCTTTGTCCTGAAGTTATTGGAAGGTCCCTGGCTCCCGCAACACACCTATTCCTTTTCTGTTCCCAGAACACGCTCTGAGAAAAAAACCTCCCCTCGCACTGGTTCTAGTTTATGAACATGCACGAGGATGGAAGCCTGGGCTTTCACAGTTGTGAAATTTTTGCTGGTCAACATCAAAGGAAAGCTCATCCTCATCCACAATTTTTCCCTGCTCTTTAAACACACACACACACACACACACACACACACACACACATACACACACACAAAGAGATTTTCAAATGGCTATATATCAAATAATCATAGTCCATTGCACAATGAAAATGTCATAACTACCAAATACAGCCATGGTTCTCATTTCAGTGCTTTACTTGTAGATTGATGATAATTTGAAGATTTTCAAGCCAAAGCAATGAGTGTTTTTTTTGTACTTCTCTTGCTTCTGTCCTTATCGTGTGACCTTTTATTTGAGAACATTGATTGCTTTCTGCCATTTGCTTAATGATTTTGTCTTCATCCCTTTGGGCATCAGATTGGAGTCATAAAAGGAACAAAAAGTCACATTGCCCTGCTTCTAGTGATATAAACAAAATTGCATGAAAACGGAGGCCAAAAATAAGTATTCAAAAATGCAAATGCATTTTAGGATGCATAATAAATTTCAGAAAAGCTGCTATGTTGTTTTCGATTTGTGCCGACGTTAAATTTTGACTGTATAGGAAAAGAGTAGGAATTGAGGGAGACAACACCACACTATTGTTTTATGGTCTAAATAGCCCCAGTACTTATGTGCTGAGAGTACTCGCTCCCAAATACAAGAATTAATTAGCATAGGGTGTGTGGCAAATAGAGGGGATCCTTTGACAAAGGAATTAAATTTCTGTATAGAAGAGACAAACCCCTTAACCGTTGTTAAGACAGTCCCTGCAACTCTCGATCTTACTCGTCACATCACTCACAGGAGATTTTCTGCTGGTTATTCTGCCAATCTTTGGATGAGTAAACATTGATTAAACTATCACGATGTCCAAAGCTTTGGTGTCTGCCATCATATGGGTTTGCATGTTGTTGGGACCTGCTTCTTGTTTTCTCTGAACTTCTACCATTAAGTTAAAAGACAGAAGGACAGCATAAAACATGTTTCTCTACATCTTCCAAATTGCTGTTATTTTATGTGCAATGAAAATCACTCATTTAAAATACCAGAAATTGCGTACGGTATTTTTGTATGACAGCTTGGTCAAAGAAATTGTTCTCTTGTTCCCCCACACTCCTAACAAGGGCAATAGGTCTCACCAATTTGTCCACGGGATATTACAGTATTCCTTATTCTTTTCTTATACCTTACCCTCACTTTTGCTCATTGTCCCTTAACTAAACACCCTTCAAGTTATCCTATTGACATGTGCAACCTCTTTACTGTCAGACCCCATCTGATGCAACTAATGGAGAAGTTAGTGTAAAGTTACACATTGATATACAAAACTATCATCAGTCAGAAGCAGAAACATCACTTGTAATAATGAGTCTGATGCCATTTTTTATGTGGGCAGATAAATGTCGAGCCACAATCCTCCCTCTTCCTCTCTTGCCCCTTACATAGACATCCGGATGAACAAGCCTGGGGGCTCTCTCCCTTTGGCTCCACAAAGTTCAAATTACACAAGCCCTGGCTGTGACCAGGCACCATCATCCAGCCCTTACCCCCTAACCACAGTGTGAGCCAAGCCAGTGTAACTTTCACTGCTCTCCGAAGCCATTTCCGGACCTGCTCTCGAGCATGCTCTGCTTTCCCTAGAAAGCCTTACTATGTGAATCATAAACCTTTTTGGACCCCCTTGGTGCATGTGTGTCATTATCAGTCTTGACATCTGAACCAAATTTGGGTGTGTATGGGGGTCCATTCTGTTTCCATGGTGACCACAATAATCTTCATCCGCTATCAGTGAATTTGCATTCAACTTACACAAATACAGCTGACACAAATTCAGCAATGCACAATTAGCTAACAGAAGGAGCATGAGTGAGAGCTGCTAGTCACCTGCCACTCCAGTCACAAGAGCCCAGGCCCTGGGACCAGCAGGAGGGAAGAAATGCCTTTTCTCTCTTGATCTGGCTCCCTCTTGAATGCTTCTCCATATAAGCCTCGGTGGGCAATCTAAGAGATTTTTCAAGAGAAACTTTGGCAGTATGAGATTTTTCTCATCATAAGTCAACTATGTAATTTAACTATTCTTCCTCACCCCCCCTCCCAAAAGAAAGATCAGAGCCTCCACTTATGCTCACTCCTTCAGGATTTACAAAGTGCTTACTTGTTTTAATTAAGGCTATTATTACTTGTAAATAATTAAAAGGCATTCAGGGGAGCTTAAGTAAAAGGAGGAGATGTCTGGGAAAATAAAGTGATAACCCGGGAATCAGGGAGCAAAGATGCATCTGAGCCTCCTGAGAAATTCTCCACACCCCTCCCCCACTTCTGTTCTATCTGGTTCTATGTGAATTATTAAGTTATGCAGCAGTCTGACAAACTCTTCAAGCTGGTTTCTGCCTCAGACCCTTCCAACAGGCTGATGCGTCTGGCTGAAGCACTTTCCCAAGCAGAGCCCCTGCTGAGTTAAGGCCACTCATCCTTCTCAGCTTAGCTCAGATGCTGCTTTCTCTGGGCTACCTTTCTGCACCTGGACATTCTCACAGCTTCCACCACGCTGTGTGGTGCTCAATCACCTGAGGAATTCCCAACAGTATCCCTCACCCTGTGAGAAACTATATGGAAACGAGCACCATCGCTGAGAGTTACCAGATAAGAAGCAGAGCCCAGGTACACTTGAATTTCAAATAAATAGCAAGTTCTTTTTAATATAATTATGTCCCAGACAATATTTTTAGATACCAAGCCTGATAACGATTCCATGATTTCCTTCAGTACCTAACAGAGCCAGTATAAAATGAGCACTCGGGAAATATTTGCTGAATAAAAATATATCTAGTTTGCCCCATGCTGATACAAAAGGAATAAAACTCAAGCAGGGGATGAATATTGTACTTGTAAAAGGAAAGAGCACACGTTGTTCACATGCTATATCCACTCAGAACACATCCAAGAGTTTCTAACTGAGTATCAATTAGTAGAAGCAAATTTCACGAACAAACTAAATCCATTATGGAATCAATTATGTAGATTTACAAAGACACAACCTAACTACTTAATGACAATTCCTTTGTCAATTAGGTAATAAATTAAGTAATAGTTAATTAAGTATAAGTATAGGAGTTAATTTACTTAATAAAAATTAAGTAATAAATTGATTACCTCATTAATAAGTATCATTAAATACATAATGAAGGAAATCTTATACAGAGAGAACATGTGATGATGACCCAGAAAGTCTGATATTCCCTCCTCAAATGAGATTGAATAAATGCACCCTTAAGAAAAATCATAGACAAAAAAAAAAATAATAAAAAGAAAAAAAACCTCATAAACAAAAACTCTAGTCTTTCAGTATCTACATCTTCAAAGACCTCACCTTGAGTACTAGGTGGATAGCAATGAACCCAAAATTAATGATGTCTGGAATTGTGCTAAAATAGGTACAAGTCCTGGCTCCTTGGTGGCTTAGTTGGTTAAGTGTCTGACTCTTCACTTCAGTTCAGGTCATGATCTTGGGGTTGTGGGATCGAGCCCCACCTTGAGCTCTGTGGTCAGTGAGGAGTCTGCTTGAAATCCTCTCTCTCTCCCTCTCCCTCCTCCCTTCCCCCTGCTTGTACTCTGTTTCTCTCTCTTAAAATAAACTAAATAAAATATTTTTAAAAATATGCATGTGCCATTTCATCTAATCCTCTCAACCCTATAGATTAGCAGCCAAAGTTGAGGTTTCAATACTTACCTGAGCACATGGTTGGAAGCATTGGATCTGATTAGCTGATTAGCTGATTAGCTGATCCTAGGACCTGTGCTCATAACAGCCAAATTATTTGTCCTCTCTGCATTCTTAACTTATATTTTGATAAAAAATCACACATGAATGTCCATTAGAATTTTTTTTAATTCAACTGTCAGTGAGAAAACACTCTTAGGGCCATATTGTTGAATACGATTCCACATGTAAATACTTTCTGCATGACTAAGAAAATGTATGTGGTTGGAAGTAATGGCTGTAAATACTTGGAGTGTTTCAATTTGGTACAAAGATATTTGAGACACAGAAAAATCATGTTGCTTCAGGAAATGTGTTGTCAAAGTCTTCCTGGAACTCATGGCTCTGCTATTCCAATTCCGATGGTTTATTCTGAGACTAGACTGAGTCTCAGCCTACCCAGTCCATGCCACTCCCTTCTCAACCCCACAAGATTCATAATGCACACCAAGGGCTCTACTCTCCTGAACACTACCTTTCTCAAGAACTGGGTCTCTCCATGAGGCTTCACTTCAGGTATGACACTTGGCTACTCAACCTTTAATTTGATCTGCCAGTCATTCACTTGCTTTCTTCTGTATTTCTTAGACCTGATGTTTTGCTCACAAGGAGCAGGAAAAGCAATTTTCATCTGCTCAGCAGATACAGCAGAATGCAATCCTGTATCAGACATTACTTCAAGTCCCTACCACGGGTCAGAGCCAGGACTTCCCTTGATCCCACCACAAGCTGGAGAGTGGAAATGAAGAGCAGTCCTAGATGGAGAAACCTGGTGGAACGAATCTGCAGAAGCAGGAAAAATAAAGCTTACTCAGTAAACAAAAGTTATGCTTTTTTTTTTTTTTTTTACTTTAATAACCAGGTTAGGTAAGCACATTGTGTTCTCTCAGAAGAGAAATAAAAAAAGTGTTTTTAACTTTTTATTACGAATGTTATATGTAGCTGTTTTTATGATGAATTAGTAGATCTCCTCAAATTCCCGGAGAGCAGACTGAACACACTCAGGGTTACAAGATCTGTTCTCACAGTAGCTCATGAAGTAGAATAATTCTAGCAAAAGAAAAATATGAGCACAGTAAATATTATATTATGGTTTGTGTTTTGAACCCCTTTCCCTGATATTAGGAGCCTGACCTACCAGTTTGCTATGGGCTTCCTTCCATGGGCTCTGACTTTCCTTCCCCAATTCACCCACCCAGCTGCTATTCCAGTGTGGGTTCTCTTTTTAGAACACCTCTAGGGGAAGGAGCCAACAAAGGTGGTGCAATTTATGTGGTTAGTTTTGTACTAAGTAACTTGGTAGCTTGGCAGGTAAGGGAGAGACAAACAATGATAAAGAGGGTGTACTTTTCTCACATTCCTCAAGTATGATCAACAGGAAATTGAGGAGAGTGGCAGCCTGGAGCAGCAGAGGTGATCAGAGATCTGAGGAGAATCTCTTCTGCTCACTTGCAAGGTTAAGATGTGCCTCTCAGAACCTCTATTTTTCTCATATGGGGATTGAGTCTAATGACACCTTCTATGGTCTGCATGTCCCCCAAAGTCATACGTTGAAATCCAATTTCTCCAAAGTGATGGCATTTGGTGGCAGTGTGTTGGGAGGTGATTAGATCTTGAAGGTGGAGCCCTCATGGTTAGGATTAATACCTTTATGTATGAGACTTCAGAGAGCTAGCTTGCCCTTTTCACCACATCAGGGCACAGCAAGGCACCCACGACCCAGAAGAAGGCCCTCCACCAGCCATGTTGGAACGCTGATCTCAGACTTCCAGCCTCCAGAACTGTGAGCAATACATTTCTTCCATTCATAGGCCACCCAGTCTATAGTGTTTGTTACAGCAGCCTGAATAAATACCTTAAAGGATCATCATAAGAAATTTAGAAAATGTATTTAATGCCACGGCAGACTCTCATCAACAGTTGCTGCTATTCCTGACTAATCCAAATCCTCCACTTCTTGGGCCTCTGCCTAATCATAGTGGTACCCTTTCATTCCCTTACATAAAAGGAAAGAAAACAAAAACAAAAACAAGAACCAACTTTTTTTTTTTTTTTAAACCATAGTGCTGAGAGTGCTAACAGAGAACAAAGCACAGTCTTAAGATGGAAGGAAGGTTCATAAACAAACAACCAGGAAGCCATGTCAGAGGGTCAGAGTAGAGATTTTATATCCAATAAATCTGGATCAGATTCCAAGCTTTGCCAGCCAGTAGTTGTGCAAGTATACAATATCATCCCACTCCAATCCTCACCATCTCCAATTTGTTCCTCTGCTCTAGCCACACCAGTCATCTTTCAGGAACACATACTTGCTGTGCTTATTCTGCCACGGGCCTTTACTTATGCCATTTTCCATTGTCTGGAATGTTCTTTGCTCCCTCTTTTTCCTATTTTTTTAATTTTTTTAAAGATTTTATTTATTTATTTGAGAGAGAGAGAGCACAAGAACGGGGAAAGGCAGAGGAAGAGGGAGAAACAGGGTCCGCTGAGCAAGGAAGCTGATGCAGGGCTTGATCCCAGGACTCTGAGATCACGACCTAAACCAAAGTCAGATGCTTAATTGACTGAGCCACCAGGTGCCCCTCTCCTTTTGCTTACTTAATTCTAATTCCTCCTCCAGATATCAGTAGAGCATCCCTTCCTCAGGGAAATCTTGCTTAACCTTCCTTGTTGGGTTAAACCCACCTGTGATCTGTTAATCCACTCCAATTGTCACAAGCAGAATTTTGAATTTATTCTAAATTTATTCATGATTCTTTGATTAATATCTTTCTCTTTGATTATGTGGTCATCTCCTTGAGGGCAGAGCCAATGTTTTGCTCCATTTCTAGTCAGTGGCATCAAGCCTGGCACCTGAGTGGGCTCAGTAACTGTTTAGCAAATGGGAGGCAGTAGCAGAACGACTAAAACCCAGTCTATGAATTCTGGAAGAGCTAGATTAAATTCTGTCTCCAGCCAGTGCTGTGCTGGACGTGATTTGTACTGACTTCTGAGAACCAATTGTTTAATTTACAGAAACTTGGAAGCCAGTTGTTGAACATGAACTTTATTAAAAAATCAATTCTACAAACTTGTAAGTAAATACACTGTGTTAAGAACAAAGGTGACATGGGGCATCTGGATGGCTCAGTCGGTTAAGTCTCCAACTCTTGATCTCAGCTCAGATCTTGATCTCAGAGTTTTGAGTTCAAGCCCCCATAGGGCCCCACACTAAGCATGAAGCCTTCTTAAAAAAAAAAAAAAAAAAAGGAACAGTGTCAATATAAACTCAAAAGTTATCACTTTCCAGTTATGTTACTCTTGTCTCTGCTCTTGAGGTTATTTACATCCTGTGCCAGTGGGACAGAAATACTGTCTCATGGTGTGTTATTGGAGGTATTTATACTATGAAACTAGGCAAACACCATGAATTGGGGCTTTATTTATTGCTTATTAGTTTCTAGGCTTAAAAAATGTAATAAAGAAAACATTAACAATGAGGATTATACACAAAAGCATGCTATGTCTGTAGCTGTTACATCTGAATCACACAAAAAAATTGAGAACACATATTTTCAGTATTCAAAAATTATCATCCACTTCAGCAGAAAGATGGCTCATTAGATTGATGGAACAAGTTAATACACATGTCAAACATGTTTTACTTTTGTCTGACTGTTTATTATAAACAAAAATAGTAACCAACAGTCATGATGGAACTATATTCTGTTTCGGTTGTAAAAAATTTACAGGGATATCATGACTTCCCTGTCACATTAGCTGTGGGTCCTTGAGAAGTTCACTTAATCCCCATGGTGGTACTGCATTCAGAATAAACACAGTAACAACATATAGAGAGCAGTTAGCTCAGTGTCTTCCACGTGGTGAATGTTCAATATGGATACCTTATCCCCTCCTGCTCCCAACCCCAATACTACCATTAATTGTTTTTAAAAGACTTTACTTAATTTTTAGAGCAGATTATGTATGTTCATAACAAAATTTCAAAAGATAAAAAAATGGTATGGAGTGAAAAATAAATCTCCCCACCAAGTTGTCCTCAGACATCCAGTTCCCCACCTGAAATTGTTAGATTTTCTTACTCTTCAGAGACAATCTATTAATTTACAAAACATATGTGCATATATATATATATATATATATACACACACACACACACAAACATATATACATATATATATATGTATGTATATATTTAGACACAAATGATGACATACTATATATACTACTCTCTTTCTTGTTTTATTCATGTAATAAATATCTTTCAGGGCTTTGCAGAGCACAGATAGCTCACTGAGAACTGTGCACGTATTCTAATAATAGATGAGCATAATCTATAATACCAGTGCCTTATTGATGGGCATTTAGGTTCTTTCTTTTTTTTTTTCCTAAGATTTATTTATTTATTTGAGACAGAGAATGAGCAGTGATGGGGCAGAGAAAGAGAATATGAACTAGACTCTGTGCTGAGTTTGAAGCCCCATTTGGGGCTTGATCTCACAACCCTAGGATCATGACCTGAGCCAAAACCAAGATTCCGATTCTTAACCTACTGATCCACGCAGGCACCACCATTTGGGCTATTTCTAATCTTTTGTTGTAATAATACTGCAACAAATAACTTTGTGCATGTGTCATTTTGTATTATACCTATTGTATAAAACTATTGGGGTTTCGGCACTTTGTTTTAAAAATACATATATTTTGAGGGGATTCATTCAGTGTCATAGTTGCTCATAATCAAAGCCAGCTCAACAAACTCAATAAAATACTTACTGAGTGTTTACTACATGAACAGTACCAACACTTTACTTAAAGATGTCAAATATTGGGGCACCTGGCTGGCTCAGCAGAAGGAGCATGTGACTCTTGGTCTCAGGGTTGTGAGTTTGAGACCCACACTGAGTGTAGAGATTACTTAAAAATAAGTCTTAAAAAAAATAAAAAACAAAAAAAATTAAAATATCAAATATTAACTAAAGGTATATATTGGAGGACGAGAAAGGAATGTTGAAGTAATTTAAAAAGAGCACTAATAACCTGAAACAAGAAAAATTCTCTGTGACTTTGCCTCTAGGAAACTCCTCCTTCTGATCTTCCTGGTCCCTCTCTTGCTGCTCCATCTGATTCTCTCTGGTGATCTCTTCATTTGTCCCTTACTCCATCATCATCAGGGTTCACCAGAGCAGTCCTTGGGCCCCAGTCCATTCCAGGGCACACACTTGCATGTCATCTGCAAGGGCTTCGATCACCACCATTCCAGAGAATTGCCAGACCACTCTGCCACATGACAGTCATTTTGCTGAACAGATTCACTTACCTGTCCTTCAGGCTTAGTGTGGGCCAAAGGGCAGTAAACCTCTTTCCCTTAATATTTGTTCTGCCTCCTGTAGTCTGGCAATGCTAACACCATCCACCCAGCTACTCGAGTCAATAATGCAGGGGTCATCTTATCCACCTTTTACCTTCTCCCACCCACTGTCTAGTCACCAAGGCCTGTCTGATGCACTGCTCTATATCTGTTTGCTCCTCCTCTTCTTCCACAGCCAGTCTTTTCAAAACGTTAGAACACTGCAATGACTCATCCCCTAACTGCAGCATTGTTCCTTCCTCACCCTCCACATGGCTACCACTTCACTTCTCTACTTAAAATTTCTCCATAACTCCATAGCATAGAATGAAATTCAAGCCCATTGATATATTGCATGTGGCTCTTTATGACTGACCCTTGGTAACCTCTCTCTACATCTGTTTTTTCTGCACAGGCTTTTCCTATCTGCCACCAAATCATAGTGCTCTCAGGTCCTGGCACAGCTGAAATCCTTGCATACAGGCTGTTTTATCAGTTTGAAACGTCCATCTCTCTTTTTTTTTTTTTAAACTTACCTCAAGTTGTTCAGGACTCAACCCAAATCTCACCTCCTTCAGGAACTCTTCACTGACCCTCAGTCTGATTTTATATCCCTCCCCTCCGTTCCTCAGATGCTGGAAGTGGCACGAGTCAGACAACTGTAATTGCTAATGTACTTATATGTCTTTCGTCAGTTTCTGAGGGGCTGTGATTTACCAAACCTATACTTCCTCAAGTGTGCTGATATCCACCCTTGGGCTGACCTGTCATGGGTTGGACACCTGCTTGGGCTTACATGTACATGGATGTGAGGTGGGGGTGGGGGTGGGAGAGGGAAGACAGGAAAAGGTAAAGGAGGAAGAAGAGGAGGAGATTGGTGGGGAGAAGAAGAAGAAGAAAGCAAGTCACTTTTTTTACTAAAGTGGAAGTACTGACATACAAATTGTTGTGGCTATAGATAAGCTGGTTGGTGTCACTTGGAGCCAAAGGTTGGGAGAGAGTTTTACTTTGTACCCTGTTTTCTCTGTAAAATTCCAAAATGAAGTTGTATTTGGAGTGGAGGAGTTGCAGGAAAAAGATAAAAACTTGCATAGCTATGATGAGGAACAGGACAAGATGTCAACTCAGGACATGCAGAAGGACTTCTTGGTAGCATCAATGCCTGGCGAAGGTTGCAGAGCCTGAATTACAGTGGCTGCCCCACAAAGATTTTCCATTTGTGCTGGGTCCCCATTGTCACAAAATCCCCCTTCTTCTTTATTGCTCTGGGAAACTTTGTGGCACGTTGCCAAATCCAGACTTAACAAAGATTAGGCAGGAACTGACCCATAGGTGTTTCTGTACCCTTTTACATTTTGAGGCCGGGGCACCCATAAAACTCTGCAGCGTCCAGCACCTGGTCTCCCCGATGCCATCTAGGGCACTCCCCAAAGGCAGCACAGCCCTATCCGGCTGAGGGAGTCTGAGGGCACACATCCCAGAGAAAAGTCACATCTCAGGACATTTCACTTGTTATGCAGTCAGAACCACTACCTGGCTGACTTTGTGCCTCCTCCAAATGACTGTGATATCTATTCTAAAATTTATATTGATACAAGAATAGAGATAATCCAGCCTAAAATAATCATCAATTCCACTAAAATTGGCCGTTAAAAACTGTAAGCAGGCTGGCCCATGTGTTCCCCATCTCTCGAAGAGCAGTCATGCTGCAACATTTGGTGATCAGCCCCAAATCCCTTTATGAGAGCTGTGTAAGGTCATGGAATGCCATATACAAAAGGATCCCAAGGAAACTGAACCTGGTATTTCCTATATCCTCGGGATTTGGAGCTGGGAAGAAATGGCTCTCCATTTTATTGGCTTGTCTCATTGAGGGGATAGTCACCTCTCTCAAATTGCATCTAATAGTTTCCCACTAAAATATTCATCAACCTCTTCTCGAGGGCATTGATTCCTGAACTATGCCTGAGATTCAGATGATTTGTAAAAAGTGCTGCTGGATGAAGTACTGTCCAGAGTGCAATCCTTTATAGTCAGGAGTCAATGCGGCTTTCCATAATTTAGGCGACAGAGCCCGGAAACTTATTCTGCAGAGCTCTGAAACTGACCTTTGCCTTGTAAATGAGGGTAGAAAACTGCCAGTTTTCCTAGGGATACAAACTGATTCAAAACGGCAAGTTAAAAAAAAAAAAAAAAAAAAAAAAGAAAAGAAAAAGACAAAGGGAGGTGGTGAAAATGCTTCTAGAAAAAGACCAGATACAACAAGGAAATAATGATAGATGCTGTTCTTAAAGGAGAAGTTGAGTATGGAGCATTTCAGTTCTCTCTCTCTCCTCTCTCTCTCTCTCTTTCTCCCCAGAGTGTGGGGTGAATTGGCTATACAGATGTTTATTCTCTAAAACACTGGAGTCCAAAATCTGCCTCTCCCAGCAGGTTCACCATGGACTCGGTCCTCTCCACCCCACCCAACCCCCACCCCCAGCCCCAGCCGCATTTACAGCATCCCCAATTTCAGCGCAAATCCAGTTTGGAGCCGCTAGTAGGGGGTTAATCTGAGCCCTGGTGGGCACAATACTAGCGGCATCCGCACACAGGCCTGCAGTGCTGCGTAGGCACATTTGGCCCACGTTTCCAAAGAGGCAGTAGCTGTTACTGCGGAAAGCGCCCTGCCTGCCACTGCTGGACCATTAGTATGGAAATGAGGCATGTGTGTGACAGGTGGCCTTACAACCAACACAATTAACTTTCTCCATTAGCTGACGCTCTGACAAAACAGATGCAGCATCAATAAGCACCCCCTCCCCTCCCGAAAAGGCACGACACATTGCAAACCCCTTATTTATAAGGAGGAGCTGTATCATTTCTTCTCCACGCACAAAGTGGGTGGCACTGGAGTTGGCTTTTGTCTTATGGCCGTGCTTGTGCTTATTTATTTATTTTTTTTTCCGTTTGCCTCGCATTAATATTGCAATGCCTCCGTGGTTTCATTAGGGCTCCTGAAGTTTCCAGAAAAGAAATCGTCATGGAAGAAGAGAGGAATGTCGGAAAAACCAAACTGGAATTCTTCGCAGTTGAAAAAGAAATGCACATCGAGGATGGCCTGACTTGGCTGCGGAGGGAATGAGGCAGATTCAGAGTTGTGGGACCGGGCCTTCCTGGCAGCAACAAGATCTTAGAACCTGGTCCCTGGCTTTTGAAGGAAATGTCCATGATCAAATGGAATACTATAATCTGGGAAATTCAAATCACCTTCAGAAATTTTCTCTCTTTTTCACTAAGGACTACAAGGAGAAATCCAAGATTCTGGATTCTGAAATCATAATAATGCAGAGATGGCCTGTATTTTTCTAATTAAGTTTACATCTTTTATCTTTAATAGCTTACCTTGTGCTTGCCCAGTGTTTTCAATTTCCTTCAGATACAGAACTTCATTCATTGTAGCAAAGCAAAGTAGCTTTAAAACAATAACTTTGTCTGGGGAAAGAAGAGGAGGGAGAGGGTAGTTGGGTTATGGACACTGGGAAGGGTAAGTGCTGTGATGAGTGCTCTAAAGTGTGTAAGCCTGATGACTCACAGACCTGTACCTCTGGGACTAATACACATTCATATAATATAATATAATATAATATAATATAATATAATATAATATAATATTAATATAATATTATATGTTAATAAAAATTTTAAAATTTTAAAAAATTAAAAAACAATAACTTTGTTATTACTGCTAAAATTAGAAATATGGATATTTAACATGTGTGAGCCATTGTATAAGGGAGAAATCCCCCCCACAAACACACATACACAATTCTTCTCTTTCAGACTTAAACTTCCTGCTGTAAAATTCTTTGAGAATCTGAAATAGTGTCTAACCCCTCTGCTGTTTCTGACTTTACATGTACTAGGCCAATCACCTAGAAAAATGCCTTTTTTATCCGCCTAAATAGAAATTCACTAATGTTTTTGTTGTGTGGCTTGTAGCTTCTTTGTAGAAGCTTGAATATGAAAAATTTAACAGATGTCTTCTGGTCAAGGGGAAGCTCAGTCCTGCTGACTTGTTCAGATGTTAGAAGAGGAAGACCTTTCCTCTACCAGGAGCTGCCCTGGGCTTCTAGAATGAGCCAACACGGGTAGCTAGAGGTAAAGTGACAAGGACCAAACCCAGGGTCTTATTCTTACTCTGCCCTCTTCAAATCGTACTTTCTAAGATGGCTAAGAGGAGATATTCGATGAGATCACACAAGTAAACTAATTTGCTCATTTCGTGTTCACTCACTAGAACATTTTGGAGGAGGATGGCAGAGTCTCAGATACCAGATATCACAATAAGTCAGTACTTTCAATCATTTACTCTTCCGCAACTAGCTCAAATTCCCCTCACCTTCTCTGAAACCATGGGCATTCCTGAGGATTAAAGTGTCAACAACAAAACGTGTAGTTGGGTCATTCAAGAAGAAAAACATCCTATAAAAGCCCAATAAACCACCCTGGAAGCTTTAAATCATTGGGTTCCAATCCTTGCTCCACAAAAGAAGTACTTAGGGGGCTTCTTACAATACCTCTATCTGAGCCCCCCCAAGCAGATGAAATCATACTCTCATGGGGGGGGGGAGCAATCAGTGTTTTTAAAAAACACACCCAGGTGATTCTTATATGCATCCAAGTTTGAGAACAAATGCCTTAGGTGTTCTGCAGTTCCTCCCTCTCCTTCCTACTCCTCAGCCCAAAAGGCATCCAGTTTTGACTTGGCTTCCCTAAATCTCTTCTTTGTCTTTATCCCCTCAGTCCCAACCACTTTGGGTCTGCCTCCCCCCTCCGGTTTTCTTGACTCCAGGCATTCTCATAATAATCATACTCATTACCCCAAGACAAATATTCCTAGAAGGTATCTTTGATTTTGATACAACCCTGCTAACAAATGTGGTTTGGAACAACTATGGTTCCAAGCTAGGGATCCGAAATTATGATGGAAAATCACCGGAATGCATTAGAAATCATACGTTGATCAGAGATCATGTTGTATGTTAATACAGAGTTTAATGTCCTTCTTTTGTGCTCCCTCCTTGACTTTAGAAAACCAATCCAGTCTTCATAGCTTTGTTCTATGGGGTACCTACCTGGCATCCTTGCACTTGGCTGGAATAGAGTGACCAGCTACTCCATTTAGCCCTGGACTGGGAGATTCTCCAGGACAAGGAACTTCCAGCACTAAGACGGGGAAAGTCTCAAGCAAATCATCATGATTTTGTTACTCCAGGCTGGAATGAAATCAATCTAATGCAGTAACTTTTGTGTTGTGAGCTCACTGTCACAGAAAGCATACCAGTATCTACTCAATGATCAGCCATTACTAATAGAATAAACACCCATACGAGTAATTAAAGGTCAGCCTGGAAGACTTCGAAAGTGTGTTCCCACTCCAATCTTCAAGGTATTAAAAAAAAGTCTGCAATTAGAATTGAGGAATTCTTCTGGAATCCCCACTTAAATGATAAGTCTTAGAGAAAAGCTGCTCAGTTGTTATTCTTAAAGCATTGTTCCCCTGAATTTCCACATTTCCTTATTGATGACAAAAATCTCTTTATCTGAGTCCCCAATGTTTTGCTAGAAGGGATCTATGTAACAGTGATATTTTCCTGATCTACATTCTGTATAAGGTGATGCAATCAAGAACTAGCCCTGGTACCAAGGGGGATAGAGGCCCTTGGCTTATGGGCAAAGTTTCACAAGCTACTGAAGTTCACAATAAAATAATAGGAGTTCATTGCTCTAGACAAATATCTGCAAGTTAATGACAAAGGTCACTGGAGGCAAAACTGAATTCTGCAAATAATGCCCCCCAGTGTATTGTTATGGTAATCAGAGAACGCTCAGATTGGAAAAGGATTATGAGATGTAGCAGGAAAGGGTATTTTTCTCTTTCTTTATAAGTCTTGGTCAGAATATCCACTCCTGATTTAGGCTGCAGATCTTTACTTTAGTTCCCATGGTGTGCAGCAAGCAGTTTTATTTTTAAATTTTTAGTTTTTGAATACATAATTCCTCAAGAAATTTCACATTTCAAGCTGGGAAGAAAGAAAGAAAAAAGGAAAGAAAGAAAGAAGAGGAAAGGAAAGGAAAGGAAAGGGTAATCTCTAAAACATTCTAAGTAAAAGAAGCCAGATACAAAGGACACATAGTGTCTGATTCATTGATAAGAAATATCCAGAAGGGATAAATCCATAGAGACAGAAGAAAGATAAGGGTTGCCAGAAGCCAAGAAAGGGGTGACCAGGAGGAGCTGGTTGATGAGTAAAGGGTTTCCTTTTGGGTAGCTGGACATGTTTTGAAGCTAGAGAGAAGTAAGACACATTATGAACACACAAATGCCACTGAATTGTGCACTTTAAAATGATTAGTACTATATCATATGAATTTCATCTCAATAAAGTACTATTTTTAAGTTAATAGAGTAAATGTCTCCCCCCTTCCCCTATTTACCAATCACCCAGTTCTCTACCGAGGTCACCAATGTATCTAATTTCTTGTGTTTTCTTTCAGAAATATTTTATGCATGTTCAAACAGATTGATGTTTCCTTTCTGTCCTTCTCTTTACACAAATGGTAGCATACAGTGTACATTATTCTGCACTCGGTGCTTTTTCTTGTTTACCTACCAACAAACCTTGGAAATCACACATATCAATATTTAATAATGTCGATATTTAATTATTTTAACAGCTCTGTAATATTCCTCTGTGTGTGTGTGTGTGTGTGTGTGTGTGTGTGTGTGTGTGTGTGACATAATTTAAAACTGATCCCCTACTGATAGACTTTTGGATTATTTTCAACTTCTGCTACTAGAAACAACGAGGCAAAGAAGAGCTTTGTGCCTATGTTATTCTGCAACTGAGGGACGGTATCTGTAGCATAAATTCTCAGAAACAAAAGCACTGGGTTGAAAGGTATATGCACTTGTAATTTTGATGGATAAAATCAAGTTCCCTAGCTTAAAGGTTGTACATTTATTCTTCCACCACTAATGTGTAAGGATGCCTCTTCCCTCATAATCATTGACAGGCAGATCATTTTTTGCCAGAAATTTGCTGTAACAACATAGAAAATAGTACATTCTTTTTTTTTTTTTTTAACAAGTCTAGGCTTAGTTTCATTTTGTTTTGCTTTGTTTTGTTTTGCTTTGCCTTGCTGTGCTGTTCTAGTAGACATACGCCATGCTGGACTTTACCTCATTTTCTCAAATTTACTTTCTAAACATTTATTGCTTTGAATTCCAGATGGTTTGGCCAACCTTCCTGAATCATAAATTTGGAACAGCTTTTGAATGACTTTATTTTCTGGAAACAAAATCTTTAAGTAATTGTCAATAAAAATAATTATAGATGTGTCAGGCTTTCCATCCAGCAATGAACATAGTAAACACTTGGTAAAACCTTTCAGACCAATGCACAAGCACAATCCAATAGATAGGTATCAAGCACGTAAAGAATTGTGTCAAGTCCCGTGAATGATACAGTAAGGAGCAAAACTTAGCACAGAACAGGAGTATGAAACAGAATGTGACAAATTTTCTAAAAGGAAAATGTGCTCTAAGAGGAAACATGTTCCATATGTTCATGAGAGGGAATGGTACCCGAGGGGGAACACCAGGATTATCATGGCAGTGGTTCCAATGGGTGTAGATGGGAATAACTGAATGAATGAAGGAAGGAACATCCTTAGAAAACATTCTAGCACATTTCTATGGGCGTTGAGTGACGTGTTTCATAATTTTTGTGTTTTTTATTTTGACATTCCTGGGTTTTTTTCCCAAGATTTTTAAATTTATTTGAGAAAGAAAGAAAGCAGAGAGAGCGCACAAAGCAGGGAGGGGCGGAGGAAGAGGGAGAAGCAGACTTTCCACTGAGCAGGGAGCCCTTGGGGCTCAATCCCAGAACCCTCAGATCATGACCTGAGCCAAAGGCAAACACTTCACTGCCTGAGCCACCCAGGTACCCTGACATTCCAGGTTTTATAGACTTCTAAGCATTCGTTACATGTATTTGCTTCCTTCTTCCTACCTGAGGGGCCTTCGGCATATGGGTGTTAATGAAAGGACTTGGAGCCTGGAGAAACTGATCCATTCCTGAGGGAATAGCTTTCCATTTATTAGCCCATGATTGCTACACTAATTGCAACCTTATGGTCTGCTGTGAAATGAGAACATTTCCACTGAGCACAGCATGAAAGGCCACCTCTTAAAAGCAGCCTTTAAAATTATTTCATTATTTTTTTAAATAAAATACGTGCTGTAGAGACATGCAATATATCTGTTTTCTTCATGGAAACATTTCATGTTTTCAGAAATGGTTCTAATAAGCCTAATAATTTACTTATTGTTCAAACTTTTGAATGTTCTAGAAATGAGCCCAAAAATCAAGTGGCAGCGTTACTGGTGTTCCATATAAATTGATTTGAAATGTAGATTCATGGCATGAGTTCAGTTAAAAATAAATATAATTCTGGTTGGACAAAGTCAAATCTATTGATTCTTAAAGCATAATGCCAATGTGCTGGGACCTACGGCTAAAGCAGTAATTTAAACCACTCATTTTAGAAGATACCTGCAGATCCTAACTTCAAGAAAAACTCACTGGAACTAAAGACTGAATCTCTAAATTCATCAGACAATGCCTTTTAAGTGCCACAATATTGAAGAAAGATTATTTTACATTTAAAATTGACAGATTATTCAAACTTCCTAATAGAGAAATGGCTTTCACAAGCCTAAGAAGTAGAAGTCAGATAGGAAAAAAAAATATGCAGGAACTTACTCAAATGGTAGTATTTTCTGTTCAGTTTCTTAATGAAAAGATGTTTTATTAGATCAAAATTTTTAAGAAATAATTACTAGCTAGATCAATTCCTCCTGCTTCCAGAACGTGGGCAAGATTATATTTCGAGGGTTCCTTTCCTTAGATGTACCAGGCTGCTGATGACAGAGATTAAGGTTGTCACCTCCATCAGCATGGTGCCCCTTTGGCCCATCCACAGGGGACGCCAGTCCCTTCGTGGCCCTGTTCTACCTCCTTTTATATGAAGGAATATGATCTCTCTCTCTCTAAAGAGGCCCCAGAGTGACCACCCTCCTTTTCTTCCTTTCAAGAGGGAGCTCTATCCATCTTTCTATTAAACCTAGTCTGGGGTGTCTGGGTGGTTCAGTGGGTTAAAGCCTCTGCCTTCAGCTCAGGTCATAATCTCAGGGTCGCGTGATCGAGCCCCGCATCAGGCTCTCGGCTCAGCAGGGAGCCTGCTTCCTCCTCTCTCTCTCTGCCTGCCTTTCTGCCTACTTGTGATCTCTGTCTGTCAAATAAATAAATAAAATCTTTAAAAAAAAAAAAAACCTAGTCTGTTTTTTTTAATTATGGTAAACACATAGCATCACATTACCACCTCAACCATTTTTAAGTATATAGTTCAATCATGTTAAGCGTATTCATATTTTTGTGTCACCAATCTCCAGAACTCTTTCATCTGACAGAAATGAAACTCTTTACCTATGAAACAACTATTCCACTTTCCACCCCCCACCCCACCCCCAGCCCCAGCCAACTACCATTTTATTTTCTGTTTCTATAAATTTGACTATTCTAGAGCCTTAGTTCAAATTCCTAAAACAAATACCAAACACTTAGTGTCTCATAAACAATAGAAAATTATTTCTTAAAGTTCTGGAGGCCGAGAATTCCAAGATTGAGGTGCCTGCAGATCCGTATCTGGTGAAAGCCCCTTCTTTGTTCATAGAGAGCCAGCTTCTCACTGTGTCTCTATGCAGTGGAAGGGTGAGGGATCTCTCTGGGTCCTTTTTATAGGGCACTAACCCCAGTCAAGAGCTCTACCCTCATGAACTATTTACTTCCAAAAGACCTCACCTCCAAATACTATCTCACTGAGAATCAGGTTTCAACATATGAACTTGTGCTAGGGAGATACAAATGTTCAGCCTGTAAGATCTAGATGTGCCATTTAAGTGGACACGTGCAGGATTTGTCCTTTCAAGACTGGCTTATTGGGCACCTGGGTGGCTCAGTGGGTTAAAACCTCTGTCTTCAGCTCGGGTCATGATCCCAGGGTCCTGGGATCAAGCCCCGCATCGGGCTTTCTACTCAACAGGGAGCCTGCTTCCCCATCTCTCTCTGCTGCTTTTGCCTACTTGTGATCTCTGTCTGTCAAATAAATAAAATCTTAAAAAAAAAAAAAAAGACTGACTTATTTTCCTTAGCGTGAAGTCCTCAGGATCCATCTGCATCGTAGGATGTGTCAGAATTTCCTCCCTTGTTAAGGATGAATAAGATTTTATTGTATGTATTTACACATTTGGTCTGTCCATTCATCCATCAGTGGACACTTGGGTTCCTTCCACCTCTGCTTATTGCAAATAATGCTTCATGGAACATGAGTGTACTGCATCTACTCTTGATCACAGGCGTGGTCATTGACTTGGGACATATATTTGTTCTGTCTTTTGGCTGCAATAAACTCAGGGGCTCCCCTACTTTGATAGGAATCAGGAAGAACCGAACCCATCTGTCTTCCTTACATCACCTTGCCTATCTTCCGCAAGTGCCAGCAAGCACAGAATGATAGCTCTTGATACAGTCAGCAACTTCTGGGGTTCAGGACACCTTGTCTGGGAGTCCCTTTGATTTGGACTCTGTCTTTGCACCATAGAGGGCGGCTTCCCTTTTTCTTTCTGCCCGGGGAGAACACCAGGTTGAAACCTTTGAAAAAAAGCAGTTCTTCAGGGGGAAACGTTCACCTTCAGATTACTAGTACCCATTGTCCAAGCCTGCAAAATGTTTTGCATTTTAGCAACATTGTCTTCTTAGGCTTCAGGATGAATTGGAGGAGGGATTCCCGTCAGTGGGTTGGTTGGCATAACTCAGCTCTGCTAGTTTAACACGCGTGACTCAATTACACAAGAGTTAGCTAATGAGCAATGGAGAAGTTACAGGTGAAAACAAATGTGCCTAAATGAATCAAGTGTTGCTTTTCAGATGCCCACCACTCAACAAAGACCTGGCAAGACATTTTCTTCACTGGGTATGAATCATCCAGATAAAAAGGGGAAACCAGGGCCACCTACGTTCAGAGCTTGTACAGTATGACCTCGAGGCCCAACATCTACCAGGAACTTCCTAGCAAAAGGCCAAGCTCCAAAGAATAAAAGGGCTTACACATCAGCATTAAATAATTCTCTTAGAGATGCAAATTTCTAATTAGTTACTGTGGCAACTGTAGAAGCCTAGAAGTAAGCCCCTCACACAATGAACCTGAGAGTTTACTTTTTTGATTTACTATAGCCCCATAAGACGCGGGGAGGAGGAAAATAAATATTGCTTTAACTGTGACAAGAGAATAAAGTGCAACAAGCAAAGGGATTTCATCCTTTTGTTCGTATTTTTGCAGGTCGAAGAAGAATGTTAAATGTGGCACACAGTCCTGCTGCAAAAAGAACCAAATTCTCAAAGGAAAATCTTCAGAAAATCATAACTGTTGACTGTTATAAACATGACCCAGGCATAAACACACTATTTCTTAACCTACATTGACATTTTTACTTCTTTAAAGTGAACATGGTCTAAGACTGTTTCGGAACAGCGTGTTTTGATGGTGTGTTTTTGTTGTTTGTTTTATTTCGAATGTTGGGTTTTTATTCTTTTAAAATGATATGTAGTTCTCCAAACCTTTTATTTAGTATGGGGAAAGCAAGACCTTCATGTTTTGTGGAGATTTTGCTCTCCAAAATCTATTTATTGGGGAGTGACGTCTTCCCAACTTTGAATAATACAAGGAAAAAAAAAAGGATAAAAGGACTACAAGAAAGTTTCTGGCATAAAGGATTGAATGTTGATTTTAAGGAGATATGAAATGAAAAGAAAATTTGTCCCGAATGAGTTTTAAAAAAATTTTGGAGGGAGTTAATTATTTAAAGTTCAGGGGACAAATGCATACACGTGTTCCCTTATCTCTCAGAGGCAGAGAAAAGAATGATTCTTGTCAACAAACTGGGTAGCATTTTCTCTGTGGAATATATTACATGCATCTATCTTCTTTCTTAAATGTGACAGGTCAAGTTTAGAGTCCTAATATGTGCTTAGCATAATTCACATCGAACCCTGGAATCTTACCACCATGCTTTGTTTAGATTGTGAACTCCTATATTGTGCAAATAAGTAACTGACTGAGAGCTAAATGTATAGGAGCAAAGCTAGATATGGCCTCTATTGGAAATGGAGGAAAAGTGATTTTGCACATTTTTTCTAAAATCTCTTTTCCTTCACACTGACTATCCTCTCCTTTCTTTCCTCCACAAAAACTTCTCCCTGAAGGAGACCCCAGGTTAGATACTTAGTTTTTATTTTTTTTCTAAGATTTTATTTATTTATTTATTTATTTGAGAGAAAGAGAGAGCGCGCCAGAGAGGGAGCACGAGCAGGGGGAGAGGCAGAGGGAAAAGCAGGTTTCCTGCTGAGCAGGGAGGCAGATGCAGGACTTGATCCCAGGACCCTGGGATCATGACCTGAGCTGGAAGCAGACGTTTAACAGACTGAACCACCCAGGTGCCCTACACTTAGTTTTTAATGGAAGTTTCTGTAGACACAATAGCGTAATCCAGAGAAGTGACTTTGTTTTATGTAGAACTGAAGTGAGCTCAATATTTGGTTCATAACATACTCTCATCATTGACCCAGACAAGGTTCTCTTTTATTTGTTTATAATAATATAGTAGATAGTGTGGACTTACCACCCAACGTAGAAGCTAGAATTTTGTTCAAAACTGCCATTGCCAACATAGTTCTTTATCCTATTCTTTTACGTCTCTCAAGCCGTGTCAACCTTGAGTGATTTTAGACGAGATCAGGCGCGTTCAGGGTGGTATGGCCGTAGACATCCTTGAGTGATTTTAATAATCACTCCACATTTTGGGGCACGTGGGTGGCTCAGTCAGTTAAGTGTCTGACTCTTGGTTTTGGCTCAGGTCATGATCTCAGGGTCTTGAGGTTGAGCCTTGTGTGGGGTTCTGCGCTCAGTGCAGAGTCTGCTTGGGATTCTCTCCCTTCCTCCCCCTGTCCCTTTTCAATATTCTTACACACTCTCTCTCTCCCAAATACAAAAATAAATCTTTAAAAAAAATAATCTTATCACATTTCTTCCATCATCGTCATCACCGCAATGACCATTATCTTCCCCATCGTCATCATCCCCATTTTCATGATCGTATCATGTCTCTATGTACTCCTAGAATGTAGACTTTCTAACTTTATCACATTGTGTGTCATCTCTTGAAACCTACTTTTCCATCCAATGTTATGTTGCTTAAATTAATCCATAGTACTGCAATGCCATAAACCATTCATTTGAATTACATATTGCATTGTGTACATAAGTACTATTATTGTATATAATATATGTATAATCTCTTCACTTTGCCTTTATGAATAGTGCTAAAAACATTTTCTACATGTTTCCAGGTGTGTGTGACAACTTACTAGAAGAGAAAATGCCCAGTCAAAGGATAGGTGAATTTCAGCTTCATAAAATAATGGTAAATAGTTTTTCAAATTGCCTTATTGATCTATGCTCTCATCAGGGAAATGTGAGAAATTAATATCTTAAACTGGCCACCAGTAAATATTGTTAGTTTTTTTTTTTTTTTTTTTTGCAAGAGCAACCATAATACGAGGAAATTTAAAATGAGCTAACTATATTCCCAAAATGGGATATACCCCTCTGACTGGTGGGCCAGCGTAGCATTTCAGGTTTTCTGAAATTAGTGTCATTTCTGACCTCTCATCAGAAATCTTTGAAATCTTTGAGTGTTCTCTTTTTCTTCAATATCCAGTTATTCTGATGAAAGATGAGGATGATGTTTACCATATATGCTTGTAATAGCACTGCAAGGCTCTTCCTTAGACAGACTTAGACTTCTTTCAACTTATGATGTCCATATCTGAGAACTAGCTCCTTTCTGGAAGATTGGTGAGGGATTTTAGTTTTCCGGTCCTTGTCTGACATCTCTTTGTTCCTTCTGTCTCTGCCTATATGTCTAGGTCTATCTCTACCTCTATCTCTCTCATTTTTCCAAGTCAAGCCACACCCTATTCAGCATCCTATCTATCTCATTCTCAGGAACACTGTGATCTAGTCCTCATGGCCACTGTTTCTTTCTGGGAAAAAGACTTTGTTTTCCCTCCAGTCTTGATGCCTGCTTTGCTGGTTATGTTGACCTTCCCTCTGATTGGTCTCTGGCTTTCTAGTATCTCTCATCCTTATCGTTAATAGACATTCCAGTTCCACTCCCGCTATCACCACATCCTTCAGATGACAGGCGTCAATGAGTTTCTCAAAGGGGTCAGCATCCCCTTCATCAGCACATTCCTTATTGCCCCAGGAAAGGGAATATATTTTGGGCACTCCTAGGGAAGAGTTAAGAAATGAATTTTCTGACATACATAGTAAATCCAGTTTGACATACCTATCTCCTTCACTCTTTTGATCCATCCTCATTACTATAAGACTATAAGAAATTTTAAGCGTCTCCCCTTCATTTACAGCACATTGTTATTTTCTCTGAACTTACAAGATTTAATCCAATAAGTCATTAGGATCAGCTTCATGCTTTTTAAAATACTGAATCTTGAGTCATGGTTTAATGCCTTCACGTTAGTAAATTTTCACCCTCTAGCCTTATACAGTGTCCTCCCCTATTTTCTTGGCCCAGGACCTTCAGGATCCTTTCTCACCTGTTGTCTTCCAGTGCTTACAGGTGTTATTAGCCAAATCTTGCAACTATTTTGATATGTAAGCAATTTTCTTCTTGAATAAGTACTGATCTACTCTGCTCAGGCCATGTGGAGACCTGGCTCTGGTTATAGGCCTGGGCTCAGTGAGTGGTGTGGCAGGTGAAGATCTTGAGATGGTCAAGCACTATTTTATGAGATACCTGTAAGGTATAGGTCCATCTTTGCTCCAAGCAAGAGGCAGTTTTGAAGTTATGGAGGAAACTGGGGGCTTATTATTCTCAGGCTTGTCCAATTAAATGTCCCTATTCAAGATTTCAAGATCCCATTCTTTTCTTTTCTTTTCTTTTTAATTTATTCACTTGACAGACAGAGATCACAAGTAGGCAGAGAGGCAGGCAGAGAGAGAGGAGGAAGCAGGCTCTCTACTGAGCAGAGAGCCCGATGCGGGGATCGATCCTAGGACCTTGAGATCATGACCTGAGCCGAAGGCAGAGGCTTTAACCCACTGAGCCATCCAGGTGCCCCCCCACCATTCTTTTCTTATAAAGGTTCCAACTTTGACATAGGAAATCTGTCCTGGCTGGCCATTTTGTCTTCTCTGCAACTCGCCACATTTACAATAATAACCTAGGCCTCATTTTCACCACAGCCATTTCTGTCACTGCAGAAAATGAGTGTCTCCTTAAATGTTTCCGTAGAAATCCTCTGGATCTCATGTCAAGCTTTGGGTTGGCAGTAGCTGCTCTGAGCCCATCATTTTCTTTCTCCAAGGTTTCCAGTGATGTTAACAAAAGCCAGCTCATCCCACAATTCATACAATTAGCATTCTCCCATGTAAACAAATTCTAAAGCCAATGCACATCTCAACCCAACAGCTTCCATCCTAATTAACTCCAGAGGAAAGCTTTAATTATTGCCAGGTGTTGTCACTACTTCAAGTAACCCCAACAAATGACCCTATTGCTGTCAGCCTGGTGAGCAATCCAGTTCACTATCTCACTCTGAGCATCTGTTTTCTAGAGTCATTCCTGTTACCAAGTCTTTTACCTTGGGTTCCCCCAGAGAGAAGAGGTTGAAGAAAGGCATCTGTGCCATAACTTTATCAGAGAATTCAATCACAGGGAAGCAGAGTACAAGGCTGCACTATCAAGTTGTTCAACATAAAGTGGAACTAACTGCCCACTCTCGTGGGACCATCCTTTGGGAAGCAATATAACTTACGTTTAGACTGTCTGCCCTTGGGGAAAAAGGAGGGGGATAACCTGATGGCTTTCATCTCCGGATGTTTCAAGAATGTGCTCATGGGTGTGTGCCTGAGCACCAAGCAAGGTATTTGGATGACTTATACTTTGGACCTAGAGGGGAACGTTGGGCTGGGAAGCAAAAGGTGCATGAGGTCAGATGTGAGGTGATGCCCTGTTAGGTTGCATAAGTGTGAAGCCAGAGCCACATATATGTGGGGCTGCTGCGGCAACTGGAACACGAGGCAATTTGAGACTGGAGAATCTGAAGTGGTGCTTAAAGTGACCGGCAAACCGGTCAGTACTAAGCACTATATAAATGAATGTTGGTTATTATGAATATTTGATGCTGAGGATACAGCCATGAAGCAGACAGCCAAAAATTTCTGCCCTTATGCTGTCATTTTAGTAGAGGACATGGTTATGAACCAGATAAATAAGGAAATTTGTACTCTCAGGATTGTCCTAAGCATAAAAGGAGAAAAAAAAAATCAGAGAAGGAGAGAATACAAAACATCAGGAGCAAGTGTCGTAGTCCATTTGGACTGCTAGAACAGAATACCACAGACTCGGGGGCCGATAAACAACAGAAATTTATTTATTACAGGTCTGAAGGCTGGAATGCCCAAGATGAAGGTGCTAGCAGATTCGGTATCTGGTGAGAACCCCTACCTAGTCCATAGACAGCTGGCCTCTCCCTGAGTCCTCCTATTATAGAAGGGATGAGGGAGTTCTCTGGAATCTCTTTTATAAGGGCAACAATCCAGGTTACTAGGGCTCCAGCCTGATGACCTAATCACTTCCCAGAGGGCTCTCCTCCAAACACATGGTGAATTAGGTTTCAACATACGAATTGGTGGAGACACAAACATTCAGTCAATAGCAGTGTTGCAATAATAGATTGGATGACCAATGTGTTCTCATTGAGAAGAAGAGTTTTGAATAAAGATCTGAAGAAAGCTTGAAAACCAACAGTGCAGATTTCGAGGAGAAAAACACAACCAAGCAGAGAGAACTGCAAGATTAAAGACCCTGAGGTTTAAGTGTGTGGGGTACAATCTAGGAAGCCATTGTGTCCAGGGATGAATGAAAGAGGGCAAGTGTAGTAGGATATGCTTCAGAGATGTCACGTGAGAGAGTAGAGCTATATCTAGTCACAGAGAAATTGTTTTTAACCCGAATCTATTAATTAATCAATTAATCAGTTGAATTAGTAGAAGCCACTAAGGGATATTGTAAATCTCTTTAATAAAAGATAGTCTACATAAAGAGTACACATGTAATGGTGTAAATTTTGGATGGGGAAAGCTCCTTACTTCATTTTAACAGAATCACTGTGACTGGTGTATTGAGATTACACAGTTCAGGGGAGAAATGGTAGCTTGCAGCAGGGTGGCAAGAAGGGAATGACAAAAGTGGTCACATTATGACTGATATTGAAGAGGCGTTTATGTGATTTGCTAATGAATTGAATGTAAAGCCTACAAGGAAGACAGAAATCAATAATGACTCCAAGTTTTGAGGGTAAGTAAGTAGAGGAATAAAGTTTCTATCATTTGAGAAATAGCCATTTTCCCTAATTGAGAAGTGAATGACTGAGAAAGGAGTGAGCGGGTTTGAGATTGAATTAAAAAGTTGTGCTTGGTGTGGGGTGGGCTGGGTAGTTCAGTCGGCTGAGTGTCTGTCTGGCTCTTGCTTATAGCTCAGGCTCAGGTCATGATCTCATATTCCTGGGACTGAGCCCCTATCAGGCTCCAAACTCAGCAGGGAGTCTGCTTAAGATTGTCTCTCCCTCTGTCCCTCCCCCCACTTATTCTCTCTCTCTCTCTCTAGAATAAATAAATAAATATATCTTTTTAAAAAAATTGTGCTTGGTGCATATTAAATTAGCTACTAATGTCTACTACTCCTCCAGAGGACATGTCAAATAGAGAGCTAGGCATGCAGCTCTGTAGTTAAAAGGCCATAAGACAGGCTGAGCTCACCAGGAGGATGAGCTTTCACAGACATAGGAGTAGTCCCAGGAATGAGGCCACGCTGCTTCAAATTTCACGGGGAGTGATGGCGAACAAGAACCAGGAGCATGATCTGAGAAGGAACGACCGGTAAGGTGGGAGGAAAACAAGGAGGGTGCGGTGTCCTGGAAGCCACGTGCAGAAGGTCCAATGAAGGCAGGGTGAGGAGCTTGGTCAAAGGCTGCTGATGAGGTCAGATAAGGTAAAACAGAGAATGAGCCATTGGATTTAACCATGTAAATGTAGTTTTGGTGAAGTTCTAAAACCTTGACTGGAGTGTGCTCAAGAAAGATATCAACCTAAGAGGATACAAAGTGAATACAGTAATTACAGGTCACTCTTTCACATATTTTTGCTATCAAAGAAATGAAAAAAAAAAAAATCTGGCAATAACCCAGGGAAGGAGTGTGGATCAAAAGAAAATTCTTTTTTAAAAAGGAGAAATAAGGGCGCCTGGGTGGCTCAATGGGCTAAGCCTCTGCCTTCGGCTCAGCTCATGATCTCAGGGTCCTGGGATAGAGCCCCACATCAGGCTCCCTGCTCAGCAGAGAATGTGCTTCCCCCTCCCCCTCTGCCTGCCTCTCTGCCTACTTGTGATCTCTATCAAATAAATAAATAAAATCTTTAAAAAAAAATAAAAAGGAGAAATAACATGTTTGCATGCTCATAGAGTGATTCAGTAGGGAGGAAAACAAGGGTAAAGGGAGAGGGCAGAGAACCGAAGAGCAATTTTCTGTGTAGGGAAGATAAGTTGGGAGCCATGCCCCTGTAGAGGGGTTGGTCTGAGGTAGGAGCAGAGAGGGTTCACCCTTAGTAACCAGAGGGACAAGTGTAGAGCTGTGGGCCCAGAGCCCAGAGGCAAGTGAATGCATAAATTTTATGGTGGGAGCTTTTGGACTTTCCTTTCTAAATGCTGCACTTTATGTCAGTGACATAAGCCAAGAGTGAGGGTGAGAAGAGAGGGTTGGGAATCTGAGGCTAGAAGAGAAAAAATATAACAGTGGCTGGGAAAATCTGACAGTGAATTGCCTAAAGAAGCAAAGAATTGCTAGGCCACCCGAAAGCTTCATGTGAGGTGAGTGGTTAGCAGCTGAAAGAAAGACCCAGCAGTATGGTGGGGTGTTCTTCTCCAAGCGGGTGGAGCTGCGCTGGTCCCTGGTGACGTCACAGAGTAGGCAACACAGTTTAGTCATGACAGAAGTTTTCTGATATTTATTCCCAACTTCCTCCTACTGAAGTCGAGGTGAAAGCCTCAAACCCAAATGACTTACCCTATTTGGTGAACTTTCATTGGTTGGAAATTCTCTCTTATTCTCATTTCTCACTTTCTCCTGACTGTCCACTTACATGAGGTACCTGGAGTGATTAAATTGGTAGAATGGTGGTTCCTGGGGGATTCAGGGAGAGGGGGAAGGGAAGTTGGTGTTTAATGGGTGTACAGTTTCAAATGGGGAAGATGAAAAAGAAAAAATGCTATATTAGAAGATGTAGTGTTTGTCTCCATAGAAAACTACAGCAAAAAAGAAGAATGGAACTTCAAAGTCATGGGGAATGTTCAAGGAAAAAAAAAAAAAAAGGTCGTGAGCCAACAATGATGAGGTCAGCCAAAATGCAGGCTCCTTAACAGGAATGGAGTTGGAGGCAGTGTCTTCATAAATCTCACACCTTGCTCAAAAGATAGTTTGACTAACTTCGGGAGAGGGGACAGTGCAATTTGTCCGCCTGGTCATGCTGATGGTTCTACCACAGGTGTAGAAAAGTGATTAAGGATAAAATGCCATTTCCAGGGCATCTGGGTGGCTCAGTTAGTTAAGCATCCAACTCTTGATTTCAACTCAGGTCATGATCTTAAGATTGTGAGATCAAGTTCCTTGCTGGGCATGGGTCCTGGTTAAAATTATCTCTCTCCCTCTTCCTCAGCCCCTCCCCTATATAAAATAACAGTAATAATAGATCCTATTTCCAAGCAACTTTCCTACGTAAACTTCACTTAAAGAACAGTAAAAACTAAACTGATCTAGTAAGGTGTTGCCCAGGTTAACAAACTAACCTGGGATGCCTTTTCTCTCTTTTCAACATTCTGCTGCTATTACTTGTGAATGCCACAGGGCTGCCTGCCTGTCCCCTTCTTTTAGTTCCCTCCCCCATAGCAAGTCCTCCCTTTTCTCCCAGTCCGATGGCCTCATTGGTGTGGCCATGACAATGGACGTTCATTTTAACACTGTGAAAGAGTTTAATGATTAAAAGGCCACAGCAAAGCACTCAACCACAAAACTCTTTCGCTCGCATAAAGCCCCTTTGATTCAAAATGTTCTTTTGACAGGATCAAAGGTGGTTCTCATTCTACTGGGCTACAGAAACATCTGCATTTTTAAATTAACTACCTTCTACTCAGTGAACAGAGTTAATGTGTAATTACTGAAACACCTTTTCTTGGAGTGGCACACAGTCACACTACGTCTCCCACAAACCTTGCTCTGGCACAAATAAAGCAAGGCTACCTTTAGATCCTGTACCCCCATTCAGAGCAGGTAGAAAACCAGTCACAGGCTTATCTACCCAGCTTACATCTTACTCTTTCTCTCTCTCCTCCCTCTTCCACCTCCATGGCTAAAAAGAATGACAAAAAAGGAGAGGAGTGGGAGGGAAAAAAATCCACACAACCACTATTGGCCACCTCCTTCACATAATTGGAGCTCATTGGGAGGAGGCATACAAAACACACGAAAGTATTAAAGCTAAATGGAGACAGAATTGAAAGACCCCAAATCTAGGTAATCTAGAAAATAGCCATAAAGGAAAAAAAAAAAAAAAAGACCCCGGAATCCATGTGACTTAAAAAGGTGAGCAGGATGGAATTTAAGGCTGATGTGGCAGGTTCCTAGTACAGACCAGTGGCTGGGGTTATGTTCCTATTCCAATGCAGTATTCTTATTGTGATATCAATGTTGACACTTTCCCCAACAACCCTTGTAGCATCTTGGTCCTGCATAATTATTTTTTCTGAATTTACTCTGACCAGAGCAGGATTTCCAGAAGTTACTGTAAAACTCCAGAGGTCAGTGACAAAACCATTGTAGAGCCTCTTGCAATACCCTGTGGACCCTCAACAGCAGGCAGAATCGGGAAAGAGGGTGTCTCAGTAAATACCCTCTCTGGAGTGCATTTAGTTAGTGCTTTTGTCGACTAAGTGAGAAGGTTTGCTGTCTCAGCTCGTGGAAGCTCTAAATCAGAATATTCACAATTATTTCAAAAAATTCACAGTGATCTCCTAAAAGTTCTTCAATAACAGTTTTTGCAAGTTAGACATTTTTCCAAGGCTAAAACCTGGAATGGTTTGTGACAGGTGGGCCAAATGAACAGCCTTTCATTTGGAAAATATTGATGAACTATTTGCAATCGGAAGAGTTCACCTGCTATTTCTAGAACACTAGCAGTCTAAAAAATCTAGCAGCTATGATCATTAAGAGTTATCTTTTTGACTCTTTTGACCTGGACAGACAGAATCTCAATAAGCATTAGGTGCTAAGAATATAAAATGGTGTGGAAAGAGCTGTGATGTCTTGTATGATAGTCCATTCAATATTCTACATATTTTCTTCAGTATAAATATTTTTATTTTGAAGTGAACCCATAATCAGGAAGTAATATAAGTGAGCCAATCTGTCTATTTGATTCTTAAGTAGTGCTTAAGGACTACCCATACTTTCGTTTCTAAAACTGAACAGAGACCACTCACTGGGGTGCCATTTGATATACCAAAGCCTGAGAAGCTTCCAGAATCCATGTTCAAAGTGGTACCTGGGAATCCCTTCAATTCTACCATCTTTTCCTTAACTGTCTTAAATGGCTTTATCCCACTAGCAAATGCCTCCACTTGAAACTGCCAATCTAATGAAAATCAGCAATCTCCCTAAACCATAACTAGATACGGCGGTGATGTTGTTTGTCCTCTCTACCAGCTGTGAAAACCTCAGTGAACAATTTTCTCTGAATCTCTGCTCTTTCACCTATGAAGTGAGATTAATAGGACTCATAAAGGATGTAGGGAGCATTATACTTACGCAAAATATTGATTTGTCTTTTCCTTAAGTAAAGAAATGCTTTGAAGCATACTCTAGAAGAATGGAGTGATGTTTGCTATTTGGTGAGAAAAAATATTGCTCAAAATATTTTTTCTCTCCAAGGTTTAGCAGGGGTTTATAAGGGACAAGTTTTAAGGATCAGTTCTCTCTTTGACTTATTAATAGTTTAGACAAATTTCATTTGTGACGGGGTGGGTGCTTTTTATTCTCTGCACCAAGTACCCTGCCTTAACTTTGTGGGCTACAGTTTTCCTCATCTGAAACAGAGTTGATAAAAAGCTGTTGACATTACTCACAACAGATTCACTCTTTTTTTTAAAGATTTACTTATTTATTTGACAGAGAGAGTGTACACACGAGCATATGGGAGGAGAGGAAGGGAAACTCAAGCAGACTTCCTCTGAGCACAAGTCCAACACAGGGGCTTAATCTCAGCATCCTAAGATCATGACCTGATTCGAAACCAAGAGTTGGACGCTTAACCAACAGCACCACCCAAGCGCCCACAGATTCACTGTGTTTTAATAGTGTGTTCAGATGACTACATTGTACATGAAGACATTAAAATCTAAATAAATTTATACTGCAGTTTAAACAATATTAATATTTCCTAATTCAAGATGTATATTTCACGTACCCAGTGCCACAAGAGTCACTGTCAACTGCCTGTTTATGGTTTGCAAACTAGAAATGAATTGCTACAGAGTTTACATTACACAAATGCCTGAGCAACATCACAAATTGTGCTAGTATGGTAAGAAGCAAATGGCTTTAGAGATAAAGAACCTTTCTTTTGTACTTGAAAGCATTGTGACCAAGTTTTGGAAAATGAGAAGCTGGCAGAATTTACTGGTCTGCTTTGGAAGAATTGATGATAGTCAGTCCACTAGTAATGAAATTTATTAAACCCCAAATTCTGTGAGGGTTTTGCTCCACTGTCCCAATCAAAACACTATCTGTGATAAAATAAAAAAGCATTCAACAATTTAATATGTTAATATACTTAAAAAGGAGATACTATCTCTACAAATTATCTATCAAACTATTATTTATTTATTTACTATTTTAATCAATACAATGTAATATTATTTAGGCTAGAGATCAGTCTTATGGTTTTTTAAAATATTTTATTTATTTCTTTGACAGAAAGTGAGATCACAAGTAGGCGGAGAGGCAGGCAGAGAGGAGGGGTGGGGGAAGCAGGCTCCCCGCTGAGCAGAGAGCCTGACATGGGGCTTGATCCCAGGACCCCAGGATCATGACCTGAACTAAAGGGAGAGGCTTAACCCACTGAGCCACCAAGGCACCCCAGTCTACTGGTTTTTTAAAGATTTTATCTATCTATCTACCATCTATCTATCATCTATCTATCTATCTATTTAGCGTGTGCACGTGCCTGCAAGTGAAGGGAGGGGCAGAGGGAGAGGGAGAGGGAGAGAGAGAATCTCAAGCTGACTCCCAGTGCAGTGCAGAGCTCAAGGTGGGGTTGATCTCACAACCTGAGACCATGACCTGAGCTGAAAGAGTTGGATGCTCAATTGACTGAGCCACCCAGGCACATTGTGTCAGTCTTATTTAAACTTAAATCATTAAAAGAGAGAGAGAAGGGGAAGATTATTCAATCCCAGACTTCAGGCTCTTGTAAACCCCACATAACTGACTCTCCCTTATTGCCTGGAGGAGAACTGGTATTGAAACCTGCTAGAATTGCTGAGTATCTTTTCTGCTGGCCAGACTGGAACCACTCATTGCAAAGCAGAGGGTAGCTTACTTTCTGAGGTACACAAAGAAGGAAAGGAAGGAAAGCTTCAACTGAAACGTCTTACCCTTGATTCCAATGCATACACGAGTCAGGAGAAGATATAATGTTTGTAGATCTGGGAACACTGAACTTTCCACCCTCACCTCTACCATGGAGAGAGATGGTGGCTAAGATCTGTTGACCCTTCCAGAACTATCATTTCCCCAGAATAATTTCTGGCAACAAATGTCCAAAGCACTAAAGTACTGTTAAGATATAATATCTCTAAGTTCCATGTTCCTGAAAGGTTTCTTCTCAGACAGAAAAAGAAGAAAAGCATGGAGCAGAGTGGAGGGGCACAGAGTGCCTGCTCTGAGAAAGTAAAAAGATCAGGACAATGCAGCCCTTCATGCAAAATGAATACAACAACTTCATCTTTATATGAACTTTTATAGTCATTGATTTATGGGTTTTTCTAGCTAAAACTGGTCTCTGGTACTATGTGGCCTGGAATTCAGCAAATATAGTTGATAAAGTCCCAATTTTTCATCTAGAAAACTGAGGGAAGGGAGAATTATGCTTTCTTTTTGTCTTTTTCCTTAAAAAATTAGAAACAGAGACTGTCTTCAGATGCTTGATTAATGTGAAGAGTGTTTCTCCCACACCTCTATCTGCTGAGCCCTGGAACAAGAATGAACACAGCATATTTGCTTTTAATCACTAATATGTTTATCTCTACTGCCCCTAACCTTTTAGGTTATAAAACCTCAGAAGGTCAAGAACTCTGTTTACCTTGCCTAGTAATGTATGTAACAGAGTGCTCCATACAGTGGATGTATGGTAAATACTTGCACGCCACCACAATGGTGGTTCTAATGAACGTGGCCAGAATTTATTTTGCTCCATTTAGTCTTGTGTTGAGTAGGTAGCGTCTAAGCTGCCACCAGTTTAAACCTCAAGCTTGCAAGTTTCACCTATGATGAGTTTATTACTGGCTTTCAGCCCTGCCCCCCAAAAATGTGGTGGATTGGACTCCAGCACATAAAAGCCAAAAAGAGTCAATCATTAGCGAGGGTGAGTAATAGACAAATCACACTGCCAGACTGTGTTTGTCTTAGGTGCCAAAATGAATTGTTCATTAACATTCTCAGAAATACCCAAATTATACAAAAACTAGGGGTGTTAAACCATTTCAGATTGTTGGTGAATTTTGCTTAGGGGATAAAATATAGCAAAGTGTCTTGAATGAGGATCAGTGCTTTCCCATTCTTAAAAGAGCAACTAAAGGAAAATTCAAGAAAGGAAGCAATGGGATGAAATTTTGCATGAGCTAAATTCCAGTCTACAGGTAAGGAGCATGGATAAAGGAAAAAATAGGCCCATTGGTTTTTAATTCCATTTCATTCATTAAATGTCATATTTTTCTTCCCTTAAGCCCACTTTTCTCCCACTTTAAATAGGTAATGATGGACTGAGTTTTCTGCTTCAAGTGCTTTGTTATGTTAACAAACAATTCAAATGATTTACGTAAATGTTAAAGATCTTATTGGCTTTATTCAGTGATTCATGAATTGAGCTGCATTTCATAGAGTAGATAAAAAGGTGCACAGAAAACTGTACAAAATAAGAGACTTTTATAGGCAGAAAAGAGTGAGTGGGACAAGGGAGTCATACTAATAAGAAGTGGATTGGTTGGAGCAAGGACACTTTTCTTTAGGAAATAACAAGAGTCTATCAGGTAGATTACATCAATGGTACTAACCAGGTGATTCCTGATTGAGTGGTTTAAGATTTTATTTCTGGCACAAGCCAAAACTGTAATTAAGACTAGGTTTGGTGATGTGGGGCTGAGTGACTATTTGGGGCCTTTGGTCTTGTTTTTAACCATTCTTTCCCTTGGATCAGACTCTGAATCAGAGAGATGTGATCAAAATATAAGGCATTAATGCTACTCTCAACTACCCTCTGAAGTCTCACAGTTTCTGCTAGTCAGGTATGACATCTTTTTGCTGAATTTTTCTCAGTATTCACAGGTCACAACTTCAAGTTCACATTCTTTAAGTTCTCCATTGTCTTCATTTTCTTTCGTATGTTCTAGTCTTAGGGCGATCATTTGCTTGATGGTTGTCAGATGCAAACATAATATTTCAAGGTTTTGAGAGAATTCAGCAGACCAAAAAGACTACCATGATTATTATAAGTGGAATAATTTCCAATGTCTGAAGTGTACTTCAGAGCCGTGGCTTCCAAGACCCAAACCAATCAGAATTAAATAAGTCAAAGAAAGGCCTCGTTGAAGGAGTCACTTTCTTAAGACAACTGATTTGTTCAGTGATCTTTTGAAACTCCACTTCCCCAGAAGTGTTGACCCAAGTGCAGCAAGTGGCATTGGCCATAGAACAAACACATCCTTGCTCTCTTGAAAAGATAATGAAGAGTTATCTTATTCCCAAGAACAACTTGGGCCATGGCACCTAGGAATTTTTGCTGGAAGCTATGGCTTTAGCAACAGATTCTACAATACCTTCAAGAGTTAAGGTGAGGTTCCCTATCAGAGCCTCATTTGCACTTACTCCTAGCCAAGGGAGCTGTGATCTACCAAAGGAAGCTAATTTTGAATCAGGAATGCCTCCAGTCAGTAATTCCTGTTGGAATCCCTGGTTTGGGAAATGTGAAACCTGAGAGGCCAGGAAAATTTCACATAGCAATTTTATTCTGATTACTCTTGTCTTGTGTCCCTATCTTTCTGCAGAGCTTGGAAGCAAGGTTCCTTGGGTTAGGGATTTTTAGGGATAGGTAAATAGATGCCCAGGTTTAGGGAGTCTGACACAATAAAGTGGGGGGCTAAGTTGGACAAGATGTTAGGTGGCGCTTTCTTCACTTGTAAGCTATGTGTCCAAGGTTCAATACCTTGTAACTTAACAGCAGCATCAATGATTGAGAGCTTTTGGTAGGTCTTTTTCGTGAGTCTCATTTTTGCCGAATCATCAGTGTAGAACAATAACTGCTCATAAATGACAAAAAACTTAAAAATGCCCATTGTTGAAGATCTGATGAGAGTCCAGTGTAATGGGTGATAAGGAAATTTGGTTATTTCAGTAACATACAACATTTTAAGATAATTAGAATTATGACTGATCACATTATACCAGAACCTATCAGACTTTAGGAATTTCACGTAATTTCTGGAACACTTATAACATACCTATATAAATACAACATAAAGAAGACTTACTGTTACTTCTTATTTGACAATATTTCCCATGAAATTAACATATCCAATAAGCCTAATGCATTTAATATCTCCCTTTTTATAAGGAGAAAGAACAAATCATTTGAAATTTTTTTTTCAAAGACCCTCTAAAAAATCCCAAAGTTAACTTGAGGTCTAAAAGATTTTATTTAGACTTTGATTTGGGGGAAGTTTGTCAGCGCTATCCAGTTAACCAAAATGGCAATAGAAGGTGCCAAAGGCAAATACAGACATTTACACAATTGTGAGAAAAAGTTATCTCCTTCAATAGGGAGGAGATTTTTTTGCTTGTTTTGTTTTTTGTTTGTTTGTTTGAAGTAATCAAAGATCTGATAAGAGCCACATGAAGCACAATAAATTATCTTGGTAAGACACAAAATTTTTGGTATCTAGGCAAATTACTTAAAAGGTAAAAAAGCCTTTCATAATCTGTTATCAAAAGCATACAAAGTCCAAGGAAATTGTCCTTCTAATAGAGAGAAAACCACATTCTAATTTTGTACTTGTATACTTTGATATGAAGCAACTTTTAAAAATTTTTTTATTTTTTTTTATAAAATATTCTTTTTTTAAGATTTTATTTATTTATTTGACGGAGAGAGATCACAAGCAGGCAGAGAGGCAGGCAGAGAGAGAGGAGGAAACAGGCTCCCTGTGGAGCAGAGAGCCCCATGTGGGGCTAGATCCCAGAACCTGGGATCATGACCCGAGCTGAAGGCAGAGGCTTAACCCACTGAGCCACCCAGGTGCCCCATTTTTTTTTACATTTTATTTAATTATTTGGCAGAGAGAGAGAGGGAGCGAGAACACAAACACAAGCAAGGGGAGCAGCAGGCAGAGGGAGATGAAGAAGCAGGCGCCCTGCTTGATCCCAGGGATCCTTAGGATCATGACCTGAGCTGAAGGCAGATGCTTAACTGACCGAGCCACCCAGGTGCCCCATAAAACTTTTTTAAGTTTGAAGAAATTAATTTCAATTTTTGTCCACTTATTCAAAACTCCTTTCCCAAGATTCCTTTTTCATAAAACTTCTACAGTTTTGTCCTATGTTTTTTTCATCTTCTTTTTCTCTATTTGGAACAATCAATCATTCTACTTTCCTTATCTACTTTTCTTATACAGTTGTTTCTTTTCACCCTTATTATTTCTAAGTAGTTTTAATTACATATATTGATTAGAATCCTTAATTTCTAGTGAAAACCAAGAGGTAAGCAATTGTGGACTGTCTTTCACACTACCACTCTGGAGACTGGCAAACTTAAACACATTTTATCATTTCTAGAAGTACATTTTCCCTCATAGTAAACTTTTCAATATGACACAAAATGTTTACTAAAAGACCCACATATCTTAAGTTTACTGGTAATAAGTAGCCAAAAGAAAATAAACTCTTGTTCAGTAACTAATGCTCCAGTATTTTATCTTATTTGGAAATGAACTAGATAGTCAATGACTATCCATCATTTAAGTTAATTTAGCAAAACTCTAAGGTTTCAAGTAACCAAAAAGATTTTTGTAAAGTTTTTAAGCAGACATATAATAAAACACAGTTATTAATGCAAAATTTACCTAGAAACTTTATCCCACTTATATCTATTTAAGTCACTTGTTCTTAGCAATTATGTTTAGACTACCTATAAAAACTTAATATGACATTAGACAAAGTAAGCCATCATCCAAAGTTATTTTTCTTGCTGACAAATTTTATAAGAAAGATAAAGAACTTATTTGACCTTTAATACATCTAGGTAGAAAAAGTCTTATATTCAACATTGATAACTCTAAAGAATGCCTGTTTTAACTAAACCAACAAACCTGAACTAGTTTTTATTTACTAAAAATTAATTCTAGATCACATGAACTTGAAAAATATTTGGATTCATTTCTATATTTCTGATAGTGTTGGAGTACTCAATCCTTTCAAGCACTTGTCTTCAAACCAACCAAACAAGCTCTTAAAATTATTTTTGGCAATACCATCCAGATGTAGAAAAATATCATGTATCTACAACATACATTTATAGACCCACGTAAACATACAGACAGACACAAAAAGAGAACTTACAGCTTCTCTTCTAAAATTTTAGCCATGAATTAGTTACAATACAAAGCTATTTACACAAATTGGATTCAAATTATGTATCTGGCAGTTGGAATAAGTTAAGATTACCTCCTCAGACGTCTAAATGTTTTAATTAATATTTGTGAAGAAGGCATGTAAGAATTGTTTTCTTCACCTAGTTTCCAAAACAGCCTTTCCCTTAATTTTTCCTTCTGATGAGAATTAACTCCCTCAAGTCTTCATTTCAAAGAGATGGACTCCTAAGAGTTCCAGGGAAAAAAAAAGCCATGTAGATATCTACATCTTAAAGGCACAGGTAAAGAATGCAAGTTTCTCCAAGAAGGTCTCTTATTTACTAAGGTTGGAAATTTACAACACCTACAAGCCTTTTGAAATGAACAGGTGAAGTTTGGGGACCGATAGAAGAGGTAGGTAGGCTTTGAATTGTTTCTGGAGCTGCATTTCTGGCTTTAAAGGAATTTGTACGATAAGGAGAGTTGTTTTTAATTCCTCCCAAAATTGGATTGCAGCCTGAATAATATCAAGGGGCAGAACCACCCATCTAACCATATAATCCTCAATTTGCTTCTCTATATTAGGGAGATTATCGATTAAGATGGAAATGAAAAGGATTCCTATGTTTTAGTTTTAGAGGTTTGTCTTAGGAGTATTTTTCTTTCCTCATGTGTGCATTCAGCTTGAAAAAAGCCTTTGAGAAATGTTTCTGTCAACCTCTGGATATCAGCTTCCAATTTGGCCAAGCTCTGACCACAGAGTTACTTAAAAAATCTTTTCAAATATCATGTTGGGTTTCAAGCAGGACCAGCAATAAATACTCCTGACAGTATTGAACATCCTCCCCTTGGACACAAGAGGTATCCCCAAAAGGGTACAAAATATACCACCCTCCCAAGATCCAGAACCATTCCTAAAAATAGTCAAAAGAAAGAAAATATTAGACAATTTTCCTGAGAGCTGGCAGATGGTAGGACCGTAGTCACAAATGGCATGCAACCCACATTTCGGTCCAGACACAGTTCTGCACCCCCCAACCTGATTGTTGAGCTGCCTGAATAATACAAGAACCAATAACCTGCATTGTCCCAGGCAGGCAGAAAGCCAAGCCAGATTCCCAGGACATAAAACTATTCACGCAAGAAGGCAATAGCTACTTCCAGGAGAGAAAGAATCAATAACCGATGGGCCTGCCTTTGGAAAGAAAAGGACAAAATAAAACTTTATCTTCCTCTCTCTACTAGGTACTACAGAAAGATATCCAGGCAAGCTGACTCTGGAGAATTCTCACCCTTAGCCAGCTTCTGCCATTTTCCCCAGAACCACATCTAGAGGCCCCTCGTGGGATCTGAGGTAGAGTGTAGCTCCAGTGTCTACCAAAATTTGACAAGGATTTTTATTACATTTAATTTTAGTTTTTTGCTTTGTCTGTTTAAAGGAATAACTGGTAGCAGTTGACCAGAAAATCCAAGTCCCAGCAACCCTGGAAGGGGCCCATCTGGCATTCTTCCTGCAGAGGAAGATAAGAGGACATTTGAGTTGATATAGAAAGATTTACACAAAACCTTTGGGGACAGTCTTTTCTTCAGCGTCCCAGTTGATGACAAATGAGACACTTATTTCTGGGCCGGGATTTTGATGACGGACCCCTTAAAGGGTGCAGTGGGGAAGGCCCAGGTGTTGTTCTGATTTCTGGCCTTGGAACCATTGCAGCTACAAGGTCAATAATTTGGAGGACTCTCATTCACATTTTTGTTCCAGAGTCCTTTCAAAGTGCTCAGTGATGGTTACCAGTTAATCAGAACCGAGCCTTTGCATACTATTTTCTGTCTTTTAATGAGTCCACTGATATTAGATAATTTATTTACAAATAAGGCAGATAGAATGGGTTGGGTAGCTTCATTTAGTGTACAAAACCCAGAATGCTGTGGGAAGAGAGCGTCTAGACAGACTTTAAAGTCTGCCCCAGATTCATCTTTTTTGTGGTTGTCGTTTACTTGTTTGAACCCCAGACCCATCAGTGTGAGCGGGGAAGACTCTAGGAATAATTTTCAAAAGATCAGTTGTTGCTTTGCAATTTTTTCTGGTCCGTAAGGGGACCATACTGAAGATCAAGGATCTTGACTATTATCCTTGGGGTTATGCCGTCGTGGCTCCTGCGACCATTCTGGGTCTTCAGCACATCCTACCAACATGAACACAACCTGATAAAGATCTGGCAGTCCCTGGGCCTTGGCCCTAATAAGGATTCATACTGTTATATATATACATATGTATATATGTATATATATAAGATTTTATTTATCTGAGAGAGTAAGAGAGAGCATGAGCAGGGAGGAGTCAGGGGAGAGGTACAGGAGGAGAAGGGGAAAGGGTAGGGAGAGGGGCAAGAGGAGGGAGAGGGAGAGGGAGAAGCAGGTTCCACACTGAGCAGGGAGTCCAATGCGGGGCTCAATCCCAGGACCCTGGGATCGTGACCTGAGCCGAAGGGAGAGGCACAACTGACTGAGCCACCCAGACGCCCCAGGATTCTAAACTCTTCAGGAAACTTTTAGGGATCCTCCTTGGGTTTAAGAAATTTTTTGTAGCCCTTAGTTTGGCCTTTGAGCAAAATGTGAAGGATACTTGAAGATCACCTGCAGCCTCAGGTGAGTGGATTTTAGAAGGAAATTATTTAAAAGTCTCTACAGAGTGGAAAGGTAATTGAGATAGAGGACTGATAGGACCTGAATACTGAGGTAAAGGAGGATAGAGGGGAGCAGGAGCCCTCACGTCAGTATAACTGTCTTTTGTTTTAGGTACATTTTGTGTCCTTAAATTTTCATTAACCTTTTGCAACAAATCTTTCAATGAAGCAATTTTGAAATCTTGAAGCCTTTTAGAGGCTTCTGAATGCCAATTAAAATAGGTATCCCATTTTATTGTTTGTTTGATTGATTTGGGAACCCTCGCTTGTAAGTGCACTTTTTGAAAGAGAGAGAGAGAAGTGACTGAAGGGCAGAGGGAGAGATAGAATTTTAAGCAGACTCCATGCCCAGTGCACAGCCTGGGCTCGGATCTTATGACCCTGAGATCATGATCTGATTCTAAATCAACAGTCAGACAATTACTGACTGAGCCACTCAGGTGCCCTCAAGTGCACATCTTAAATCAACAATCTAGCCTAAATGGAATGTTCCCTATAATGGCCATCACAATTCTAGGTTGTCTTAGTAAGATTTAGCCACTTTTCAAGTTTATACTTTTTTTGTTTTTTTAAGATTTTATTTATTTATCTGACAGAGAGAGACACAGAGAGAGAGGGAACACAAGCAGAGGGAGTGGGAGAGGGAGAAGCAGGCTTTCCCATGCAGCAGGGAGCCCCACATGGGGCTCCATCGCAGGACCCTGGAATTATGACCTGAGCCAAAGGCAGACGTTTAAAGTCTGAGCCACTCAGGTGCCCCAAGTTTTTACTTTATTTTTATTAATTTGCCAGATATTCTTTCAGTGAGAATTATAAAAGACCAAAAGAATTAAAAGACCAAAAATATCTTTTGCAGGGGCGCCTGGGTGGCTCAGTGGGTTAAGGCCTCTGCCTTTGGCTCGGGTCATGATCTCAGGGTCGTGGGATCGAGCCCCGCATCAGGCTCTCTGCTTAGCAGGGAGCCTACTTTCCCCTATCTCTCTGCCTGCCTCTCTGCCTACTTGTGATCTCTGTCTGTTGAATGAATAAAAAAATATATATCTTTTGCAAACTGCCTTTTTTAAACAAATGATTTTCTTTTGGTTACAAATACTGTGTAAGACAATGCCTTCTTTTGCAAAACAATAGATACAAGAACAATTTTTAAAAACATGTGATTTGGGAGTGGCTCAGTGTCTCAATTGTTAAGCATCTGCCTTCAGCTCAGGTCATGATCCCAGGGTCTTGGGATGGAGCCCCGCTTCGGTCCAGGTTTGCGGGTAGCCTGCTTCTCCCTTTCCCCTCCCCCTGCTCGTATTCTCTCTCTCTCTCTCTCTCTGTCAAATAAACAAATAAAAACTTTGGAAAAAAAATTAAAAATTTTAAAACATGTTATTTGTCCAAGATATTTAGAAGAAAAGAACCTGATTTTTTTCCAGTACTAAACATATATCCGTAGTCCCTTACCTTTCAAAGGGTAAGTTCAAAGCTATGACTCAACTAGAGAAAATGAGAGACAGAGGCAGAGACAGAGATCATCGTATAGCTACTCTAAAAATAAATAGCTTCTGACAATTCTTCTGATGTTACCTTTCCTTTCTGGAACTCATATCTTCACAAGAGTTGAACTTAAAATATTTCTAATGAACTGATGAAAGAAAAGAAAATACCTATTGCACATATACATGTGAAATTTACCATAAACAATTATGAATGTCAAAAAGACACTCACCTTGAAAAAGTACAAAAAAAAAAAAAGTGGGGGAAAAACCTGAATTACAAAGAAAAGAAAGTCAAATTTAGATATGGACAGGTTCCACTACCACAATTCTTAGACATAATGTAAGCAGATGTGCCAGAAGATGACCCACTCAGTGTTTGGAACTTGAGGATGCTATGTCTTCAGCTAAGTATTGGGTCTCTCAGAGCCAAATTAATACCTAAGAGGGAGGTGTCACTGGGTTGGGACTAGGTGGTGTTTTCCAGTGTACCTCACCACATGGAAATTTTCTGGAGGATGGCAAGTGACCTAGTGTCAATCTAACACATTCCGTGTCCAACTTATCCTGACAGAAGAGTCTTAGACTTAAGTGGTGAATGCTCTAACAGTTTCAAGCGCTCAACTGATGCCTACCAACTTTGCAGTTTTTGACTTCTGAGATTGTAAATAGCAATAGCCTTTTCTTCACATGCACATTAGAAGGAAGCAACAGTAGCAGAGACTATGGGACTGTGGACCAAAGAAATGTTACTGAGGACCTACCAAGAGAAGGCCTCAGGTGCATACCACTTGTGACTCCCAATGTGGAACTGGGGACTAACCCAAGACCTGGGGCTTGGATTGCAGGCAAAAGTGTGGCAGGACTGAAAAGCCAGTTAGATCAGGAGCTTGAGACAGTGAGAGCTGGGCTCAGAACCAAGAGGAACTTGCCCATGACCCTTGGAAATGGTAAGAAAGACAACTCAAAGGGGTTTTATGGTATGTCTGTCCATGTTTCTCATGGTCCCTGAAGCCATCAGAAGTCTCCTTCAGAGCCCACTGCTGCCACCAAACCTGTTAGAAAACAAAATTCAACAGAGTAAATGTGAAAGATCTTATTGGCTTCATGCAATTCTTCATGGATCAGGCAGCGTCCCATCTATGAGACAGAAAGGAGCTCTGAGGATCTGTACAAAATGAAGACTCCAAAAGGCAGAAGGAAGAGGATGAGGGAGTTGTACTAGCAAAAAGCAGATTGGTTGTGGCAAAGTCACTTTTCTTTAGGGAATAGCGGGAGTCCATCAAGCGGATTACCTCACTACTGCTGACAAGGTGATTCCTGATTGATTTCATTTAATGTTCCACTTCTGGAAGAGGCCACAACTATAATTAAGCTAAGCCTTACTTTAGCGACATGAGACTTAGCATAAATGACACCGTTTGGAGCCTGCTGTTTTGTTTTTTAACAGTAATATGTCTTGGAGTTAACTAAAAGGTCATCCTGCCTAAATTTTACATTTGTAATAGTGTACAACCCACACAATGTGCTTCCTCGGTGTAATCTACGAGAGGCCACGTATGCAGTATTAGAGCCAAAATCAGGATATTATTTTGCTTCAGGATGCTTTGAAACATGTCATTATGAACACAACTCTACTTGTGAACTTGTCCTCATTAACTTAGCAATTAGCAAGATCTTGTTTGATCTTGGAATTCATTAGCCATTGCAGCTGAATGACTGCTCAATTTTAACACATGTGAATCAACAATGAAGGTGGTAATAAGAAAATCAATATCACTTTCCTGCTTATACATTTTTCCAAGACTGCACTATGCCCAATTAAATAATATTTTACATGAGAAATATTTTTAAAGTAGCATTATCACATGCTTTTTCACACAGAGACCAAAGAACCCTCTGCTTAGTAAAAGGCCATCATCCATGAGGTTCTAGGAGGAGTTTGGGAGACAAGTCCCTTCCTTCCTTCCTTCCTTCCTTTCTTTCTTTCTTTCTTTCTTTTTTAAGATTTTATTTATTTATTTGTCAGGGATAGAAGGAGAGAGAGTGAGTGAGCACAGACAGACAGAGAGGCAGGCAGAGGCAGAGGGAGAAGCAGGCTCCCTGCCGAGCAAGGAGCCCGATGTGGGACTCAATCCCAGGATGCTGGGATCATGACCTGAGCCAAAGGCAGCCGCTTAACCAACTGAGCCACCCAGGTGTCCCACCAAGTCCCTTTCTTTATCTGCCTACCACACAGGGTCCTGCTCACAAGAAAAAGTTTGCAAGGTAGATTTCAGATCGTTCCTTCCCATCCTTTAATTCTCAAAGAATCCCCTCCATATTCTAGAATACCAGTCAAAAATTCCACTCAATGCAGTCAGCTAAGTCTCAGTTCTAGTCTGGTACTTGGCAGATAGCCTAACTTCTTCATTAATTCCCTTAATAAATTGTGTTGGACCATTTTTGTCCCTTCGGGTATTTGTTGCAAGTATGAATTTAGCTCATCAGAAATTATTTTAAAATTATCCTGCTTTTGCTTCCCCTCATTGGCCACAGAAAAATTCTTCTAACATTTAATGATATAAAGTATGCTCTCTAATGAATACTATTCTCCAGACTCAATCAAAGAACCTTAGTTCTTTTCGTATTCTGGCTCCAACCTCCTGACCCAATCCTGCTTGGGTGTGCTGTCTTCAGGCATAGTGGCAATTCCAAACACAGTTGTATGTGGGGACCCACCAGCATAGGAAGGAATATAGTAACATCTCCCTGATTCCAAACACCATACACCTTTTAATACAGTCTTGTCGGAGGCAGGCCCCTGGCCAGGGCGGCCTCCGCCATTAAAAGATGGCGTCTGGCTAGTTGCCAGGTTAGGATTGCCTCGTGAGACTAAGCAGAACGCCCAAAGAGGAAGTAAACAGCATTGGTTGCTAGCGAAGTTGTCCGTTTAGGTGCACAGCCTGATTCGCTCCCTCCTGTACCCTGCTCGCTGATCGGTCATGTAAGCGTATATAAGTGTGTAGACTTGCGGAAATAAAGAGAGAGAAGATACATCTGAACTGGGGCTTCTTGTCGTCCTTGCGGGTCGAGGGCGATAAGTCTGATTACATTTGTTTTGGCAGGTATGTTACTGCCAGGGTTACTGCACAAAACAGAACCTAAGATAAGAAATTACACGCAGACAGTGTATTTGGGATTGTAAAGTCAGAAAATGGAAAAGGGGATGAAAACAATGACAACAAACCAGAGTGAAGGAAAGTCAGTACGGAGTACATTGCCCAGCTGGTACCGCTGTGGGTAACGTGGGGGACTCTGTCCATCCAAGACCCTTTTAAGAGCTGAGTAAAACCCACCCCAGAAGCATTTGTCAGAGAACAGAAGAACACATGTATCCACTATGTTGCCCTTCTTCATGGATCTAGGTCAGGGGCTATCATTGGTCACAGGCTGTGAAGTCCCTCACCCTTCCTAATGCATGTACAAGACCAATTATGGCATCAGAAGCCGTGGTACGAGAAAATGGGACTTGAGAGGCATGAAGCACCCGTGTGTGAAGCCACTTACTGACAGGAAAGGCTGAGGAGGTAAGCAAGCATGAGAGGTCTTTGACATAGGTAATGGAACCCCAAGGCCAAGTCCTATTTAGCTTGTGGTCCCCTAGCCCTATAAATCCTTTATTTTTGTACACCCCCACCCCCCACCGCCGCTGGGCTAACTGTTGTGATTATCTGAATTTTTGAAAGTTACAGAATCACAAGTATTTTAGAGACAGACCAGACCTCCGAGATTGTTTAGGAGATAAGGAAACTGAGGCACACACTGGAGAAACTGGCCTCCCAAGGTCACATATCCGGTCTAATTAAATGCCTCAGTGTTCTACTTTGTAGAGATGTTTGAAACTACGCATTTGAGAAATATTTCTCAGGCTTCGAGCACATATGGAAGACTTAAACGGGGATTTGAATGCCCTCACCTTCCTTGGGAGCTTTCTTAAGGTTGATTTCTGCCAATCTCACAGATACTAGCTCCGTGAGTCACATTTGTACAGGAATTGTTACCAGGAGAGGCAGACAACCATAGTCTTCATTCTGCTTTTGTTTATCTAACTGCTAATGCCCTTAAAATGTTTATGATGTTGTTGTTGTTTGAATCTTTGTACATTTTAGAACCAACTGCACAGACAGTAATATATTCAGAGCAGGGGTGTCAGAACCCGAGGCAGCTGAAGAGAGCCAGGAGCCAGGGGGCCTGCATGCTTTACAGGTGGGCTCCAGGGATGCAGGCCTGGGGAGGTTATACTGCTCCCCCTCCTTTTCCTCATCTGTAAAATGGGGACAATAACAAAACCATCCCATGGGGCTATTATGATGCTTCAACAAGTTGACATTTACAAGTCCCTTAGAATAGCTCCCTAAACATAGTAAGTTTTGTTAAAGTAAGTAAGACCTTTAAAATAGGTCTCTTTAAAAAACAAACAAACAAACAAAATAATAAAACAGGTCTCTTTTGGACAGAGTGGGGGGTGTGGGAGGGGGGTGTGGGAGTTGGGGGAACGGTTTGGTTTGTCTGTGTTTTGGTTTTGGGTTTGGTTTGGGTTTTACAACATGACCATGTCTCCTATTTTTATTCAAAACTATCTCAACTTTTCTTCTGAGGTGTGGAAGAAGAGAGACATCTCTGAACTGTTTATTTCTGTACGTTCAGCTTGTATTATTACATTAAACATTATATACTCTATTTCAGTTACTCATGGCACAGATTTCTCTTTTGATATTAAATATAGTAGGCCATTTCCCTACCACTTCCTGGATTTTGAAACTATTGTCTACCTAAAATTTTTCAATAGTTTTCCATAGCAATAAATACTTTTTTAAAAATGGCAGACGAACAACAACAAAAATGAACCTAAAAGGTAGAAGAAATAAAGACGTTTGAGTTGCGTCTCCTGATACAACTTTATAAGAACCATCTGAATGCGGGTTGGAGGGGGGGGTTGTGTTCATGGATTTTTTGTTGTTGTTGATGGATCTTTTAAAATACTACAGACTTATTTGAGTGGGGGAAACACAAATCCGTTCAGATAAATGAACTGTGTTTCATATAATTATAATACCTTTTCCTTCAAGTGGAAATGGCAATATCTATGTTATCTATATTATTGTCTATTATCTATATTATTATCAGGTTTGTACAAGAGAAAATTACAATTCTTAAAAAAAAAAAAAAAGCAACACTTTTGGCTAATCAACCCGCTGCCCAGATAACTGGATGCAAAACTCAGTAAGTAAATATGCCACAAACGTGAACATAGGCTGTTTGCACAAGTTATTATTTGTGAATGGGTGGATTCACGCATTCTTCGCGAGGATGGGAAAGCGGCCACTATTCCTTTAGAAAGTTCAAAAGCTGCCGGTGCCTCCTTACTGACAATCGCAGGCAGGACCCAGGCAGAGCTGTCTTCTGGGCCAAAGAGTAATTTAGAAAACTGCCGTCTGTCTCCTGCTTCTGTGTGAAAAGTCTCGACAAGGTTGCGTCTGCCGGCTTATTTTATTTCTTGGGTTTTCAACAGAGGGTTCCGCCCCTCCCCCCTCCGCTGTAAAGGAAACTCGGGGGCATAATGAAGGCCGCACGTCGCGGCGGCCTGGCCTGCTGGGTTCAAGCCCCTGAAAGCGGCCGCGGGGTAAATTTCTCAGCCTTTGGGGAGTCTGGGTTCTGTGAGTTGGCTGCGGCGCACCGAGGCTGTTTGCAAGGGAGGACCCCCGCCGAGGGGGTTTGCTCTCCTCCCAGGAGCTCAGAAAAGGTGAGAGGGCTCCTTCGTATTTTCTCTTTTCCTTGAACTACACAATAGTTTCTTCAGCAGGTCCCTCTGCCTCTCTCACACTGGGACATTTTTCCACATTTCCAGGATTATGGCCACTTTCACTTAGATCTATGTGGGCTGCCTCCACATACAAAGAAGCACTTGGGGACAGGATTAGTAGGATTAGAAGAGATTCACATATGTCCAGTTCAAGCAATTGGTATTCAAAGCTTTACACTTTCAAATGCCACCAAGAGAGAGAAAAGGAGCCAGGAGCTCGCTTTGCATTTCAGCACCTTCAAGAGAGGAACGGTGCTTTTGATTGGTGTTTAAAGCAGGGATAAACAGATTCCTGTTCGGTTTAATCCAGGCCGGCACACCACGGTCTCTCGAATCTGGGGGGAACGAAATAGGACGCCCAGGCCTGAAAATCACAAACTTCGGCATTTTGGTGCCTGCCAGCGTTCTGAGTAGTGTGGCCCGTGCAGATGCTTAGGGCAATGCCCTTGCCAGTTACGATTCGCTGTTTCCATACACAGGCCTTCCTTGAGGAGCTCCCTTACAGAATAGTCCTGATTTTTTTGCACGGGTGTAACCGTGAAACTCAGCTTCCCAGAAATGACACAGAAGAGGTTTGATGTGTTGTCATTTATCTACCGGTGGAAAATGCAGTCGAATTAAAATCTGAAACCCAGTTGTTGAACTTGTGAAATTGTTTCTTCTGCTTTGTGAGGAGGCAGAAAGAGATACCCTTCCCCACCCACGAAGAGGTCTATTTTTCTTACCAGTCACTTCTGTTTTGGGGTCTTGAAGCAGCCCATTGTTTTCCCCCTCCATCTCCCATTCCTATAAAGGCCTGTTTTCCTTGATGAAGGAGAAAAATAACCATGGAGAGCAGCTAGCACTGTGTTAGGCTAGCTCGTATCCCCACTGACTCTGTAACTGCCATTAGCTGATACGCGAGAAAATGCAAGAAAAGTTTTGCTTTTCATTCCTTTGTATTTTGCTCAGCAGCAAGGTACCATGATTATGAGGTTCTTAGAGATCTTTGAAATCTTTCACAATGCTGTAGATTTTTAAAAAATTAACCTCTCATGAATTCTTGAAAGTGACTTCCAATGAACAGTGATACTAAAAATCATATCTTTTTTCATACGGATAAGGTTCGCTTTCTAAATTCATTTTAAGGGGCGCCTGGGTGGCTCAGTGGGTTAAAGCCGCTGCCTTCAGCTCAGGTCATGATCCCAGGGTCCTGGGATCAGGCCCCGTATCAGGCTCTCTGTTCCTCAGAGAGCCCGCTTTCTCCTCTCTCTCTGCCTGCCTCTGCCTACTTGTGATCTCTGTCTGTCAAATAAATAAATAAAACCTTTAAAAAAATAAATAAAGATAAATTCACTTTAGTGACTTGTTTATTGACTAGTTGTCGTTGGAACTGGGATCCAGTGCCAAGGCTGTCATTAATTAGGAGTTCACCTTAAGGCAGTACCATATTTTCTTTTGTCCTTGCATTCATCATGCGCAGAGTGAAGGGGTTGGACTAAAATATGAACAGCTTGTGTTCCTCACACAGTACAATTTATAAACTGTTTTTACACATTTCTTAAGTGTTTTTAAGCTTAAACATTCTGTTTCTCTTCATAATCATTTGGATTATGTTATGTTATCTCTGCCATAGAGCAATCATATCTTCACGAGACGAGAAAGGTTGTCTTCAAACAAATCAATTGCAACAGCCGTAAAATACCTATCTTAGAATAGATATTTTATAATGAGGCTCTGTAAGACATGGTCTCAAATATCAAAAAGCTTGTGTGGTGTCAAATTACATCTTGGGTTGCAGTTTTCCTCCCTTCCTTCCTTCCTTCCTCCAGCTGGTAGTTCAGATGCGATACATTTTCTATTGTTCCATCTTCAGATTCACTGCTTCCTCCTCTGCTATTTTCCTTCTTTTATTATGTCCATCTAGTGAGATTTTTATTTTGGTTATTGTATTTTTCAGTTATAAAACTTCCATTTGGTTCTTCTTTATGCCTTCTGTCTTGCTGTCTTCTTCCGGTTTTTTGTTTCAAGGGTATTTATAATTGCTCTTTGAAGCATTTTTATGATGGCTACTTTAAAAATGCTT